>NC_139349.1:169458619-171858619 GCF_055883805.1 Amblyomma maculatum | reverse complement strand
GTTTTTCATCTCTTCCGGCTCTTGTTTTATACCATCTTACAGCGGGATGGGTATGGGCCTAGCACTGTCAATGGCATAGTGCACCGTGTCTGGTTTAAAAATACAGTATTCGCCTTTCATGGTTACCAGAGCGCTGAGCAAGGAACGAAATCGCGCCTGCACTATCTTTTAAATTGATGCCTCATCTACAAACTTGTACATTCCCAATGCTTTTTGCGTGTTGGCCAAGAGTCCCATTGCTTATCGACTTGACAAAGAAAACAGTTGGAGCGCGTTTCTATAAAATCTAGGAAGTAAACGTGAAGTAAAACGTGTTGCTGGGCTAGTTGGTTCATGATCGTACGGGAAAACGTAAGGGCAAAAAAAGACAAACACAAGAGAGGAGACAGGACAACGCGCTACTGGCAACTGATTCTTTTATTCAAATCCACACCCAATATATAGGGACATCGTCACACCACTTATCGGCTCCCTACACGTCAGAAAGCAATATTATCTAGCAATAAATGCCATGTTTTACCTAGGGTGACCTCAACCCGATAAAAACACCTTACTCTTTAAAAACAAAATGACACGTGGTACGTAAAGGGCCAAGGTAACATAAAAAATAAAACAATAAACCATAAATTCCATGTTTAACATTGGGTGGACTAAAACCGATAAAAACACCGACGACTTTAAAAACAAAATGACACGTGGTTTAAAGGGAAAAAATAACATGATGGAATGAATAAGAAGTGAGCGGAACTTAAAGGCATAAAAACCAACCCCGAGAAATCCTGTAATATCCTAAACCTTCTTCAATGTTTTAAGCACTGTAAGCACTTTGTGCCACCAAAAAACAGGCAAACAAAACTTCTATGATGATAGGACCCAGTGATATGTTGAAAAGTGAAGACGACATAAAAAGCACGTGAAAACATAAAAACCAGAACAAGCACATGTACCAGTGTAAGCATTCACCAATGGTTTCATCTTCTGAATACACACAGTATATGGTAGCGCACCTCGTACTCTTGTTCATTGTTCAGCCAAATTTTTCCAAAAATCTTTCTTCACTATTATACAGGGAAACTGAGGACAAGCGCGTTGTCATGTTTCCTCTCTTGTGTTTTTCTTTTTTTTTGTGCCTACTTTTCCCCGTACGAAGTAAACCTCCCCTTCACGTCCAACCTGTGATCGCCTGAGACCATCGGAACCACATCAGTAGGCTGTAGTACATTCGGTAGATTTGGAAATGACACGGAAAAACATTTACCTCGGCTCTCTTGTCAACTTTGGCTGATATCGCCATTAACAGTGATCTGAACAAAGCGAGCCTTGGGCGATGTTGCAGTCAAATCGACCACGCAAAAAGTCCGACCGTTCTTGTTCGGCTGCTCACCACGAAGACTCTGAATGCCTACTTTAGAAGGCCATGTTTCAAGTTCTGTGTTCCTGTGCGTTCGTGAGCAGACAGCCGCGAAGTTTCGCTGTTGCTGGCACCTGTAACACAGTGCTCCCCAGGCAGAGCACGGCGATCTCGAATGAGGGCCCCTACCACAAGCTGCACACATCTGGTGTTCCGGATGTCCCTGGTTCTGTGTCCACCTATGAAGAGTGTCGACCTCTGAACTCGTCAGGGAAGTCTACTCTTCCCGCTCCATAATGCCGCGAAGTTCCTGCTGCTGTCTCTGCACAGCTTCTTTCAGGCGTGCTTTGGTAAGAGCCCTTTGCAGGGAGCCTTTTCCACTGCATCAGTTTGAAGAGATTCCGACAACTTTGTGTCCCGTAGTCCAATTACAAAACGGTCGAGAATGATCCGCTCTTTCCTCTCCGGGTAGTCGCATCTACTGGTAAGCCAATGTAACTCTGTCCCATACTGGTGTACATCCTTGCCTGGTTCTTGGTGGGGGCGATGAAAGCACGCGCGTTCGTAGACTAAGTTCCCTGTAGACACAAAATGGGCATCGAACCGCTTCTTCACGGCGTTGTATTTCTTCGAATCTTTCTCTGACAAGCTGAACATCTTGAATGTGTTGCGTACCTGTCGTCACATTGTGTACAGCAATCTTCGTACCTGAGCTTCTTGAGGTCGTTCATTAAGTACTGAGGCGGATCGGTAGTCATAGAATTCGTGTATCCACTCAGGCCACTCGGACGTTTTGTCGACGTTGAAGCCAACTGGCTGCACAAGAAAAGACTGGGCCGAAACCGTTTCTTGAACCATTTTCAGTTGCTATTATTCTGACATTTACGATGCTCTTGACGGACAGTCACAGGCGGTAGACTTATACCTGCCGTGGGTCGTATACCCTCGATTCCTTCTTACACCATGTAGGTTTCGCAGGACGGCGGCTCGAAGAAGACTTGTTGTGGCCCCTCCGCAGGCTCATGCCAAAGGGAAAAAGCCCCCGTTTATTTCAATATGACAAGTATATATACACATAATGAGTACGTCACGCATGCGCCAGGCGTCACAAGAATACACGTGCATGTGCACCGACAAATACTTATAACGGAGGAGCGATAATGCCATAGTGGTATTAATAGTGGCATGACTCAACACACGATATGCCTTATCAGGCCTACAACAGAACAGCGTTTCCCCTGAGAGCTTGGTAATTAATATCTATGAGATTTTAGCTGATTTGTAACGCATTGGCACCCAGAAAGTTCTTTCCGAAGAGCGCAGACACTGTTATAGAGAGGAACCAGAACTTCAGAATAAATTTATATATGCCCATCATATTCTCAAAACATTATAGTGTGTCGTGCCAATGTGAGATACCTAGCACTTTAGACTAGGTTATGAAGATACATCAGCCAGAAAAAATTTCACACACAATATTTGTCCTCATTATTAGTACAAAACGTCTCCCGTCATGGAAATGGAATCAGGTGGCCTTCCAAGGCCACTGAAACATCGACAGGTGAAGAAAATCGTATAGAGCATAGATGCATACAACTTGTATCTGTTGTGAACCATTCTAGGATGTGCTCAGAGAATGTTCGTAGGAATACCCAGTAGAACACCTCCACAACACCGACGTCGAAACTGTTGCCCTGCATAGAAAACAGAGTTCCAAGAGGAATTTACGTGGCATGAACAGACCTATGATCAGGCCTGCACCATCGTGTGCAGTACATGAATGCAGCCTCAATGAGGTGCAGCTAGAGAACCAAACATTCTGCCATTGTGTGTTAGCGCTGTCGTCAATGGGCACTTGTTTCAGATACTACACGCACGCGATTAGTCCGAATTGTTCCGAGCATTGTGTCATATCTGGAGTAGGAATGTTGAACAATCCAGGATTTTCTAAGCTAGGCGCTGCGAAGAGTGATATGCTAACATTATGAAATAAAAATAAACTGCAAGTCTTCTAGTACAGCAAAATGTGTGTACAATTGAAGCAAAAAAATGTTGTTCTATTTGCTTCTAAAATCCTCTTTTAAATTATGAGCTTTTTATTCGACGATAATCACCGCTTTTAGCCTTTTCAACGTACAGAATGTCCAAATGCACTGACATCATTGCAAGAAATAAAGGGTGAAGGCTATCCAGCAATCTGAGGACGAAGAGCGCAGTAACAACACGGAGAGAACAAGAGAGACGATGATAATAAGCGGTGCATAGATTTATTTGTTAGTACCAAGACTCACAAGCCTGACTTCCCGCTGCGGGCTATTGTTTCCGAGACCGGGACGTGGCAGAAAGACCTTGCGAAGTTCCTGCCTATGCATCTTAATGCCCATTGACAACCCTTTTACGGTGAAAGGTTCCAAGCAGGCAACTGACTATCTAAATACAGGTACAACGACGGTTTCCTGGCCTTTTCTGTGGGCATAAGAGCTACACTACTCAATTCCCCATGACGACCTGTTGAACAGTGTCCGAGATTGTTTTGAGGCGCATAATGCGGTTCGCTTTCAGGACGGGTCAGATGTGGTAGTCAGCAGCTTCTTAGAGTTACTTTATGCATACTCGACCTTCAATTTTCTGCAGTTCGTTGGTTACACTGTATCGCAACGAAATGGGATTTATAGTGCACGATAACGAGGCTTTCAGGCGGAAAGTTATCCTGGTGAACATTCAGCTATTCTTGGCGTTGAGGCATGAAATCCCGATAACTTATCAAGCATAACAACATAACAGGCCACGATGTGACATGAAATGACATTACATGACACAACACCCCAGCCGCAACGACCGCGTTTCGACGGAGAAGTACAAAAGGCGCTCGTGTGCTGTGCAATGTCAGTACAGGTTAAATATCCCTCGCTGATGCAAGTTACTCCGGAGTCTATTTTTTACTGCCTTCTTCATCACTTCCACTGACGGGGTTTGAGAGCTAATAGAGCAGCAGAAGAGATACAGTGCCTTCCTTTTAACTGTTTTATGACATAACGTAAACAGATATCATTTAGACTGACTAACACAATCCCGCTTTCGCGGAGATACTATTCAATTATGAGGTCCTGTGAAATGAGACGAGCATTAAAACTATCCACTCCCGTTGTTTGGTTGTGGGCTTTCTGAAACCATTATCCTTCCAAGCATAACATAGGCCTCTATTATCTGGTATCTCTATGCTCAAAAATATATTAGTATGATTGAAACTTTGCAGTAAAAGGCAGTACGTTTTGATTACAACAGCCTTTGGTGCACCTCAAGGACAACACGTTTAGCAAACGTTAAACTTCTAACCTTACCGAAAGGAACTGCGCCTCAAACTTTTATTTCAGTAATTAAAATGGTGATCGAAAATGAGACGTTTCGCATATAATTTCTTTTTCTACAGGATATATCCCGCCCTAATAAGCGCTCCTTATTTACTTAGCTCCTTAGTCTTTGCCATGACTTATTTTGTTTGTTATTGCCTTTTATTGTGCTTTGTATTCTTGAATCGTTGCCTATGTTACTGTGAAATAATGCTGTATCCCGTATTGCTAAACTCCCGTATGGGATCGCAGTATATATAAAAGTTTAAATGTAAATATATTTTAAAATAGTAAAAAATTGTTAAGGGAATGACCAAACCTTTCGATGCTCAGCTAAATCTTCCTAATAGGCGGCGTCCTCTGCTCGTACCGTGGTAAAAGTCCTGTGGACTACATTTTATTAACTAATAGCTTAAAACTAGAAGTTTTCTGAAGGACGATCTGAAGAAGTATTGATTATTATATTACAATCCTGTGGTATATGAAAAGTTGACTTCTGAAAGGATTCTACTCGTGACATACGTTTGTTCACAAAATTAATGACACGGGAATATTATAAAGTCGAAAATTTATGCACATGGACACAACAATGAAAGTTATATAAGGCATTTTAATGCACCAACGATAGACGAAATTCGTCGGCGCTAACATTTTGCTGATACCAATATGTCGTGGATAAACCTACTGTGGCAACCATTTACGTGGACAGCTGAAATGAGAACATTTTAAGGCGGAAGCCTTTGAATGCTTCATCGTTGTCAGCAAGAGCTGTCGACAGAGGCTGTCGGCAGTGACTGTTGGCAGAAGCTGTCGCACTTTCGAGACCGCATCATATATGGCCATTGGTAAACAGTAAATAATTGAAAGGTAGAGAGAGAGAGAGCAAACGTTAGTGGAAAAAAGTACTGTAGAGCTCCCGAAGTTGGGTCCTCATTCCAGGAATCCCGTTGTCTTTGCTGCCCGGCTGGCCTATTCAACCAGCCGAAGCTGGTCTTTCGATTCCGAACTGGACAGCACAGCCTGCCACTGCTCCGTCGTGGCATTGAGGATTATAGGCACCGCATGTATTTCCTGGCATGCCCATGTAATGTGATAAAGTGCCAGTTTCTGCCCAAACTAGGGATATGTGTCCCTCTATACGGTTGGAAACTGACCCTGGCAACGTTCACCGCTAGAACACTAGCTAGTGAAGCTAGTTTAGCAGTGCTGTTAGAGGAACTAGAGGGTATGAAATGGGATGTCATAGGGTTTAGTGAGGTTAGGAGGCCGAATGAGGCATATACTGTACTGAAGGATGGGCATGTACTGTGTTATCGAGGTTTGCCAGAGAGACGACAACCAGGGGTAGGTTTCCTTGTCAATAGGTATATAGCGGGTAATATAGATGAATTCTATAGGACTAATGAGAGGGTGACAGGCATCGTAATTAGGCTTAATAAGCGGTATAAACTGAAGGTTGTAGAGACCTATGCACCTACATGTAGTTATGATGACCAGGCACTTGAAAGCTTCTACGAAGATGTAGAATCAGCAATGCAAAAAGTAAAGACGCAGTATACTGTACTAATGGGGGATTTCAATGCCAAGGTAGGGAAAAAACAGGCAGGAGACCAGGCAGTAGGTGACTATGGCATTTGTTCTAGGAATAACAGGGGAGAGTTAATAGTTGAGTTTGCAGAGTGTAATAAGTTAAGAATCATGAATAGCTTCTTCAGCAAACGAAAGAACCGCAAATAGACATGAAAAAGTCCTAATGGGGAGACTACAAATGAAATTGACTTCATAATTTGTTCAACCCCCCCCCCCCATTTATGCAAGATGTAGAGGTAAGCGGGAAAGTGCGATCCAGTGACCACAGGATGGTGAGGTCCCGAATTAGCCTAAATCTGAAGAATGAACGCAAGAGATTAGTAGGAAAGAAACCCGTCAACGAATTAGCGGTGAGAGGGAGGGCAGAAGAGTTGAGGATCTCGCTACAGAATAGACATTCAGCTCTAACCGAGGATGGCGTCATTACCATAGAAGCAATGAACAATAATTTCAGAGATATCGTTACTGAGTGCGCGGTAGAAGTAGGCGGTAGGATAGTGAGAGAGGATACCAGTAAGCTGTCTAAGGAGACTAAATATTTGATTAACAAACGCCAGAGTATGAAAGCTTCCAATCCAACAGACCAGATCGAATTGGCCGAGATATCAAAGCTAATCAATAAGCTCACGGTGGCCGTTATAAGGAAGTATAACATGGAAACATTGAGCATGCTGTAAAGAACGGAGGAAGCCTTAAAGCGGTAAAGAAGAAATTGGGCATAGGCAAAAACCAGATGTATGCGATAAGGGACAAGGCGGGCAACGTCATCACGAATATGGACAAGATAGTGAAAGTAGCCGAGGAGTTCTATACAGATCTCTACAGTGGCCAAAGTAGTCAGGACCGTAATGATATTGGTGGTAGGGAAAAACAGTCATACGTTCCACTAGTGACGAAGGACGAGGTCAAGAAAGCATTGAAAATGGGGAAATCAGCTGGAGAGCATCACGTAACTACAGATTTGCTGAAGGACGGAGGGGATATCGTGCTAGAAAAACTAGAAAAACTGGCCACCCTGTATACGCCGTGCCTGGTGTCATCGACGGTAAAGGAACCATGCACGAATGCAAACACTATCCTCATTCATAAGAAAGGAACCCTAAAGACCTTAACCTTAGACTGCAATCAAGCAAGGGAACAAGCAGGTCTTCGGAAACGGTACTCTACTATCGATCATATCCATACCGTCAATGAGGTGAAAGAAAAATGCTCAGAATATAACCAGCGTTTATACATAGCATTCATTGATCACGAAAAAGCATTTGACTCAGTTGAAACCTCGGCGGTGATGCAGGCATTGCGAAATCAGGGGGCAGACGAGCCATACGTGAAAGTGCTGGAAGATATATATAGTGGCTGCTCAGCAACCATAGTTCTGCATAAAGAAAGTAACAAAATTCCCATAAAGAAAGGTGTTAGGCAAGGAGACACAATCTCCCCAGTACTATTCAAAGCTTGCTTAGAGGAAGTATTCAGAGACTTGGAACGGGATCACTTAGAGATTGGGGTAGATGGAGAATACCTCAGTAATCTTCGATTTGTTGGTAACATTGCCTTGCTAAGCAGCTCAGGGGATGAACTGCAAATAATTATTGATGACCTAGACAAGAAAAGTAGAAAGGTAAGCTTGGAAATCAATATGCAGAATACTAAGGTAATGTTCAACAGCCTCGGGAAGGAACAGCAGTTTACATTAGGGAGCGAAGTACTGGAAGTAGTAGGCGAATATGTCTACTTAGGAAAGGTAGAAACCGCATATCTTTACCATAAAAAGGAAACAATACGAATAAGATTGGGATGGAGCGCATTTGGCAAGCACTCGCAGATTATGACTAGCAGCTTACAGGTATCGCTCAAGAGGAAAGTATACAACAGTTGCATCTTACCTGTACTCACCTATGGGACTGAAACGTGCAGGCTAACCAAGAGAGTTCTTAAGTTGTGGACAACCCAGAGGGCTATGGAACGAAAAATGGTAGGGGTAAAATTAAGAAATAGGAAGCGTGCGGAGTGGGTCAGAGAAACAACTCAAGTTACTGACATTCTAGTGGAAATTAAGAAGAAATGGGCATGGGCAGGACATGTTGTGCGAAGAGAGGATAACCGATGGTCGCTTAGGGTAACAAACTGTATTCCAAGGCAAGGAAAGCGTAGCAGGGGGTGGCAGAAAGGTCGGCGGTTGAGGTTAAGTTCGCAGGGGTCATGTGGATGCAGCTAGCACAGAACCGGGTTAAGTGGATATAGTCGCCCTGCAGTGGGTGTAGTCAGGGTGATGATGATGATGCGGCCAGAAGTATCTTGCTGTATAAAGACAGGTATGGATAAGAATTTGTAGCTGCAGCCGTGACACCGACTGCTCCCTGTTTAACACCCTGTGGGGCGGAGGATACTGTCTTCTGATCTCCCGGAAGTGTGTCAAAATGTCTGCGTAAGTACGGGTCACTGCCTCGGTCTCTTCTGCCTCTGACCTCCCTCGGTTTGCCTAACCTCGAGCTATGACATCGGCCTGGATGTTCCCGGCAATGCCGTTGTGCCCCAGACCCCAAAGTATGAGTTGTTTTTCGTCGCTTATCCACCTGGCCTTCGTGATGGCGGCCGCTTTTTTGCCAATCCAGCCGTTAGTGAATCCTCGACAAACTTCTTGCGAATCGGCCAGAATTACCAGCGAAAGCCCGGACCTATTACCCTCAGCGACCGCCAGAGCAACAACGGCCTCCTCGGCGTCAGACACGGTGCAGTTCCGTAGCAAGGCGCTTGTTTTCTTCTTTTGTTGGAAATATATCACCGTCACCACCGTGTCTCTTTCGTTTTAGTACATCGCCGCATATACATAGCCGATGTTCTTGTTCTGATAGAGTTTGGCTAAGGCTTCTGCCCTGGCCCTACTCTTACCCTGATAAACGACAGGATGCATGTTCTTGGGAGTTGGCGCTACTGCCAACGTATACCGGATCACGTCGGGTATGTCTATGTTCCGGTCAATCTCCAGTATGTGGTCATGACAGCCCAGTCGCCAGAGGAGAGCTCGTCCCGTCATAGTGCATTGTAGCCTCATCTTCTGAGCGATACGCTGCACTTTCTGGTACTCTTCGTATGTGTTTGTTAAGCCAAGGGTCATTCATTCGCGTTTGCCGTTCTTACTGGCAGCCTCAGCGCTGTCTCTTGCGCCTTCCTGAGGATCGCTTCCACTTGCTCTTTCTCCGCCTGGCTCAGGTGTGGATGGGGAAGACTGTAAGTGGCTCTGCTTACCACAAGCGTACGCGCTAACTTGAGCCTGTGTTCCTCCTTCATGGCCTTTCTTCTACAGTTCGCTCGCCTAATCATTCTCGTTATCTGGGCCCCATATCCAGATAGCACTCTGATCGTGTTGTCCGACCTCTTATTGAATACAATTCACATTCCCAACACTATCAGCACGTGCATTGCTGGTATGCCAACCCCAGCTAGCATAACGGTGACCTCAACTTTACTGTCATATCGGCGCCTATATACTCTGAGAATTTCAGATTTTTCGGTCGATTACGAAAGTCCCCTGTCTCTTGCGTAGCAGTTGACAGAGTCGGCGACTGCTTGTAGCCTCTCCTCCTTGAGACCTAGCGAGCCCTCCATTGTTCAAATCGCTATGTGATCGGAGTACATTGCTTGCCGAATGCCGTCTATGTCGTCCAACTTCTTCACCAAACTAACCATAACGATGGTGAAGAGAAGGGGCAAGAATACAGGTCCTTTACGCCTACCCTTGTCAGGCATCCTGTTCTTGAGTCCCCGATCCTTATAGTCGCGGTCCTATCCGTAAGGAAGGCATTGACGTAACCACGAATCTTTGGCCCGCAATGTAGGTTGCTCAGACCCGATAGTATGGCTTCACGACTAACATTGTCAATCGCCCCCTTGAGGTCGAGAGCCATGATCACGTGTTCTTCATACTTTGCCATGTTTATAAGAACCTCTTCTTTGAGATGAAGGACCTCTTGCGTGGATAGCTTAGACCGGAAACCGAACATTGTGTGTGGTATTAGGTCTTTATCTTACAAATAGTTCTGAAGTCTGATCGTAACGATCCTTTCGTATAGTTTACCTATGCATGAGGTCAGTCAGATAGGTCGCAGATTCTCCAAACATGGCTTCTTGCCTGGCATGGGGATGGTGATGACTTCTGCGTACCACCACTCCTCCGGCACAGTCTGCGCCTCGCAGAGGTCATTCAAAAATTTTGTAATGCTCGCAATATGTTCCGCCCCTAGATTTCTTATAATGGCGTTGCCGATCTTGTCTGGGCCCGCCGCCGTGTTCTTGACAGCTATTCCGGCCGCCACGTACACCTAGTTCTTCGTGATGGGACGGTCGAGTTTCTCATTTTCAATTCCTCGATACACTTCTGTGCAGCCGGGGGATGTCAAACTCCCCAACCCTCTTCGTCTTCCAGTTACTTGCTCTGCCTCAGCGGTGACCTCGGGAATTCAGCTTGAGATTCCTGTTGTTCTTCTTTCTCCCCCGCCTCTTAGTCATACTCCTACGAGCTCCCCATAGCTGCTGTAGATGGTTGTCAATTTCAGGGACGGTGTTTGTCCTTTTCACGGCAATTGTGGGTCTTTCGTGCACCTCTCGGAGTGCTTTGTTCCCCGCCTCGATAGCTTGAATTGGTTCCTTGTCGCAATGTTCTCTAAACGCATTCCAGTCAGTTATTTTCACCTCTACTAACTTCGTCTGACCCTCGCAGTGACCAACGATACCACAAGAATGAAGTGATTACTGCGAAGGCTCTCGTTCGTGCTTTCCCAAGAAATGTCATTAGTGGCCCACATATCCCCAGCTCATGTGCTGCACGTTGAAGTCTCTTATCGCGACCACACCACTGTCTTTGGCTACCTTTCTTCCGTATTTGATTAGTAGCTAAAAGTCAGCCTTCATTTGCCTGGGCGGGATGTACACAATAAAGACAAATATGCTCTCCTTACCTCGCTTGTGCGGTATGATCTCGGCTAGCACTTGCTCGATATCTGTGTTGAACGCGAGGTGCTGAATCGCCATCCCAGTTTTGGCTACCAGGTGTTCCGCTTTCCCCTCTATCTGACTCGAATACGCAACATATCCAAAAAGGCTAGGAAAACAGCCAGTTTCCTGCAGAGCTATAATATCTGGTTTGACGAGAAGAGAATCATTTGCATGCAATATTTTAGATTTTACTGCTTCCTTCGCAAGCCACGCTAGTTCCATTGCCAGATTTCTAGTGTTTCGATACCTCCCCTAGCATGTCTGGCCATTACGCTTGGACCTGACTACCTTGGGTCAATTTGCTGTCGATCACCGTGAGTGAAGGACCATTGTACGCCCTTTACTTGAGTTTCTTTCTCCGAATGGTGACATTCTTCATGAAGTCGGCCGAATTTTCTTTGACTCTCGAGAGTTTTGGCAGTAGCGAAGGTGCACCCTTCTGGTGGCCCTTTTTATCCCCGGTCTCCATCATTTCCTCGCACACTGCAGTAGCCGCCAAACCTCGAAAAACTTTCATTCATTCGTCGACCTTGCGAGTGAGCTCCCTGTACTTCTCTGGCATAACTTAAAGCTACCCTAAGACCTGCACACTAATTACACTTATATTGCGCAGCCCCCGTGTTTTGGGCGCTTGCCGGAGCAGAATTCTTGACTGCTATTGCTGGACAGCTCACATTGCTGGCCTTAGTTTTCTTATTTGTCTTCGGCGGGCTCGGGTTCTTGTCGTTTGGCTGGCACCTCGATGCCGAAACCAACCGGGAACGGCTACGGCTCACGGAGGTCGCCTCCCTCTAGCTAAACCACTGCCTCCTGGCTCCTCCTATGCTGCTGTCCCGGCTGTTCTCCTAGTTCCTTTAGGCCTGCATCGACTTGGAGGACAAGATAGAAGGCTTGATTCCGCCTCCCTGGAACTGAAGATGGAGGTCTTTCGTATCCCCTGATGGGAGAGGGGCGGGAAGTACAGCGACTGGTACCGTAAGAAGCTCCGCGATGTCTCTTCCTCGGAGCTCAACCACTTGTTGTGCCGGCCTTGGTGCTGTCCGCGTTGGCCGCTGCTGCTCCTTCCTCGCCCTGCAGCAGAGGATCCGGCATTGCTTCGTTCTGGCTGTTGGCCAAGCTTCTTGAGGCGGGTCTGGCACTCCTTTGCACCAGCAAGGTTGTCACGAAATCGGCGCACATTTTCATCAAGCCGGTACGGCGCGAGGCCCGTGCGGCGTCGCGTGCAAAAGCATGGAGAGAAAAGCCTCCTTCCCCGCGCGGGAGAGTGCGTAGCTTTGTACGCGTTGCGATGACCCTCTTTCCCATTGGCCGGGGAGGACGGTGGTTAATCGGACTGGAATACGTCAGAAAATTCCAGAATCTTCTATGGGACCTAGCCAATGACGACGCGCGGCTTGACGGGAGGAGAAGAGAGAACTATAACCAGCGAGCTGAGTGTGTGGGCGCGCTATCTTTGACGCGTGCTAACAAACGGACGCGGCGCGCCCTATTTAAAGCGACCGCGCCGCTTGTTGAGTCAGACAGTCAGTCAGTCAGTGTTTGCGACGTGCTCGCCTGTGCTTCGGCTGGACTCCCGGGGATCACCCGCTGCTGGGAAGCCCACGGGCCTGCAAGGGAGCGGCGCTCATCTCGTATGGCGGCCACATCGTGACTCTTGAGGCGTCGGACTGCAACAGTGCCCGGTGAACAATTTGGTCTTTGTTTATGTAACTCTCTTGTATTTTATCTGTTGTAAATCCTCTGTGTTTTTGAATCTCTCTGTAGTTGCATGCTTAGAGTTTATTTTTCTGTGAACCTCTCGTCTGTGTATCTCAAGTGATATTGTGTATTCCTTTGTATCGTCTCTTGCTGTACATAAATTGTGTTTTGTTTGTTACTTCTGACTCCGACCCTTACTCTGGCTTAAACCGGCAACAGCTGGGCACCAAACGGCCACCCCTCTTCTGTCACTTCAAGGTAGTTGAATTCCGGCTGAGATTGCCACGCAGGTCGAGGGCATCTCCTTTGCGACCGGAACAGCTACCCCCACTCACTCTAAGGGTGTCTGGGAGTGTGCGCACCGTTAAGGGCGCATCGTTAATAATCCCCCCTCTAATTATTAACGGATAACAATTATTCTGGCGTCCGCGACAGGACGTTTGGTGCACTCAAGCTCAGAGGACGGAGAAAGAGTTGGAAGAGTTTACGAAGAGGTCGTAAACAGTGTAGCAGCAGAGCGGTAGCGAGAGGTAGTGCCGCGCGGAAGCGTTTAGGCGAAGTTCGCTAAGCAGTGTTTAGGCGACACCCAGACGGTTCGCGCTTCAGATATGAATCTGAAAGAGTTGATTGAGGCTGGCACCCAGCTGGGGTTGTCCGGTGCCGAACTGCGCAAATGGGTTGTTAGCCAGAGAGAAAAAGAAGAAAGAGAGAGAAGAAAAGGAACGAGAGAGGGCTCGAAAGGAAGCCGAGGAAGAAAGAGAGAGAGCAGAAAAAGAGCGATAGAGGGCTCGAAAAGAAGCCGAGGAAGAAAGAGAGAAGGCTCGAAAGGAGCGGGAAGAGGAATTTCAGCGAGAAAAGGAATTACTTACTATGAAACTTCAGCTTCAAAACTCAGCGAACAACAACGGTTTAGCTGAAGTGCATAGCTCCAGTGAAGGCCATAGCAGCTTGCGGATAGACGCAAGTAAATTGATTCCGAAATGCGACGAGAGAAGAGACGATCTCGACGCGTTCCTCTTGCGTTTCGAAAGGATCGCCATAAATGCAAATTGGACAGACAGTGAATGTGCTACCATCTTGAGCACTCGCCTCAGCGGCGAAGCATTAAGTGTGTTTGGAAGACTTCCTTCTGAGGATGCAGGCAGCTATAACAAAGGGAAAGCTGCATTACTTAAAAGGTTTAGATTTACGACGGATGGGTTTCGTGAGAAGTTCAGGACTGGAAAACCTATGGACGGTGAAACGACAACACAGTATGTTGCGCGACTGAGTCATTATTTCGACCGCTGGACTGAACTCTCAAAAATTAAACTAGAGTATGGCGCACTTCGCGAACTCCTAATTAAGGAGCAGCTGTCACCCTGGTCTGTCGCTTATTTAAAAGAAAGAAAAACGAATAACCTGGAAGAAATGATGGAACTTGCAGACCAGTATTTGGAAGCCCAGGGAGGCGAAAATTGGAGCAGGATTGTAAATTCTGAAACCCCTCGAAAGCCCGAATTCCGACAGACACAACCTATCGTAAAGTCACCCCCGAGGTGCTATCTCTGCGGACAACTAGGCCACATCGCACCTAACTGCCGCAAACTAGCAACCAACAATCCATCCTCGTGTTGGAAATGCGGACAAAAGGGCCACAAAGCAATGTCGTGTCCCGACGTTGACAAGGCAGCTCCGCAGGCGGCATGCGCGAGGCCTCCGTCAGTCAGAATGTCGCCTGGAGGAAGAAGATGCTGATGGCTTTGTTGAGCTTAAGAACGGCAGGAAAGTCCGCGTGGTGCACGACCTAGAGGAGGAGGAAGCAGAGAAGGTGGTTAATCGTAAGAAGGACAAGAAAATCCGGGTGGTGAACGCCGTAGTACATGCACAACCTGGATCTGCGGTGAATCGGATGCCAGTTTCGAGGGGAAACATAAAAGGAAAATCAGTTTCTGTGCTACGAGATACAGGCAGCAGTGCCGTAAATATTAAACGCAGTTTGATTCATGAGAATGATCTGACTGGCGAGAAATGCCCTGTGAGGCTAATTGACGGCTAAATTCAATTGCTACCTGAGGCCAAATTGGAAGTGCAGACGCCATACTATTCTGGAAAACTCACAGCTCTGTGCATGGAACGCCTCAAAAAAGTGGAACGCCGGAAAAAGAGTGATTCTTTTTACAGTGACTACAGTGATTCTTTTTGTTGGTCTGTGCGCGTTGGCACAGGTTCCCGTGTATCCGTCGGCGCTACTGGTTGTAGGGGCAATTATCGGCACACATTGGTTGTGTGATTTGCAAGGGGACTATAAGTCATGCCTCAGGGAATGTTCAGTAGCCCGATCGGGGAACATAGAAGCGTCTCAAATGCGAGAGCCTAGAGCGAAGGCAGAATCCCTGGCGGCCAGAAGCGTGTCACGCACTGATCGCAGGTTGGAATTACGCTCGGAAATTTAGGTTTGTGCGCTTCACATTTGAAAAGCGGTGTGTTGTTGATTCTTATGTGTATCTGACGACAGTGTGGTGCTATGTTCGTGAACATCATGGCATTGATGTGTGAATTTTGCGATGTGTTATGGCAGTTGTGAAATTTGTGCAATGAGTGGACATCTGCCCCATATATTTGTGAGCGCATGCATGTGCGCGCGATGTTCGTGGTTGTTGTGAATATTGTGGGACAATATTCTTTAAGGGAGGGGCAGTGTCACGAAATCGGCGCACATTTTCATCAAGCCGGTACGGCGCGAGGCCCGCGCGGCGTCGCGTGCAAAAGCAATGAGAGAAAAGCCTCCTTCCCCGCGCGGGAGAGCGCGTAGCTTTGTACGCGTTGCCATCACCCTCTTTCCCATTGCCCGGGGAGGACGGTGGTTCATCGGACTGGAATACGCCAGAAAATTCCACAATCTTCTATGGGACCTAGCCAATGACGACGCGCGGCTCGACGGGAGGAGAAGAGAGAGCTATAACCAGCGAAGCTAAGTGTGTGTGCGCGCTAGCTTTGACGCGTGCTATCAAACAGACGCGGCGCGCCCTATTTAAAGCGACCGCGCCACTTGTTGAGTCAGTCAGTCAGTCAGTCAGTCAGTCAGTCTGTGTTTGCGACGTGCTCGCCTGTGCTGCGGCTGGACTCCCGGGGATCACCCGCTGCTGGCAAGCCCACGGGCCTGCAAGGGAGCGGCGCTCGTCTCGTATGGCCGCCACATCGTGACTCTCGAGGCGTCGGACTGCAACAGTGCCCGGTGAACAATTTGGTGTTTGTTTATGTAACTCTCTCGTATTTGATCTGTTGTAAATCCTCTGTGTTTTTGAATCTCTCTGTAGTTGCATGCTTAGCGTTTATTTTTCTGTGAACCTCTGGAGAGGCATGTGGAGAGCCGAAGCGGGTGGGCGCGCTTGACATGGGCTCCGCGAATTTTGGCTTTTTCGGCAGCCTGTTGCTCTTGCTTTCCGGGCTTTTGTGCTCGATCGACGGCAGAAGTGAAGAGGACCACGAGGATACCATTTTTTCGGCAAGTGGGACTTTATTTTGCTATTTTTTGACTTTGTTTGTTCGACGCAGCACGTAGCTGAGTTGAGCTTAACGGCGCTAAGCCTAAAACGGCTGCCCGGGCCCACGGCGTCCCTACCGGGGGATCGTTTGCCGCTCGTGGTCGTGCGAAAGCTGTGAATCATGGATATTGTGGAAAGAACCACGATTACACCGGAGAAAATTTCGGAACCAGGACAAAATTGTTCACGACCGAAGGAGGAAGGTACGTGCCGCTAGAGAAGAGCGAGCAGAAAACTGCGAAACAGCGAGCCAAGGAAAGGCAAGCACGCAGGAAAATGGCGGCCAAGTCGACCGAGCGTCAGCAGACGCGCATTCCAGATGGCGCCGAGAAAATTGTTCTCCGACCTCGTGGAGGCCTACTTAGGCTTACCAAATATGGAGCAGCACATCTCACTGACATCATCAAAATGTCGGCAGGGATCAATCCACGCGAAGAGAAGGAAGACATAATAATTCCAAATATGAAGCAGCACTCCGTTCTGGTCATCACTACAAGTGCGGAGAGGAAGCTGAAGTACGTGAGCGTGAAACACTTCATGTTCGACGGTGAAAAGGGGAGACTTCCACCTACGTGGCCACCCCCGAGCACTGCGGCAAGGGAGTCATCCACGGGGTTCCGCTCGAATATTCTGTCGAAGCAATTCTATACCGCCTAGATCGCAAGGACAACCCCGAGATTCGAGGCTTCCGCAGGCTGGGCAAAGATTCCAAGTCGATCTTCATCCTCTTCAAGGAGAAAGAAGTGTCAAGATGGATTTATCTCAACGGGACGCCGCACAGGTGCCAGCTGTACCGCAAAAAATACAAAGTATGCGTCGCCTGTGGCCGACTCGGTCATCGCGATGACGTGTGCCCGGATCCGACGAACGTCAAGTGCCGTTGCTGCGGCCTCGAGAACCCGTCAAAAGACCACAAATGCGAACTAACATGCCAGCCCTGCGGCAAAGGCCATGCACTAGGAGACCCCAAGTGTCGAGAAATTTTCCGCACTCCCTACGAAGTGAAGAAGCGACATTGGGAGAAGATGGAACATGCAGCGACGACTGGTGGGGGGCATCAGAGTCGAAAACGCGAACGAAAAGTAAAAGAAGACTTCAAATTCCGCGAGGACTCTTTCCCGAATCTGGAAACGAAACAAGGCAGACTACCGCCGCCGCCCACAGAACGCTCCGATTCTTGTGCCAGGAGCCAGTCCAGGGAACGCTCAAACTCAAGGGATACTGCCAACGCATGGAGACGAGGTAGGAGCAAGGAACGTAAGGGTG
Source organism: Amblyomma maculatum (assembly GCF_055883805.1). Classification (NCBI taxonomy): domain Eukaryota; kingdom Metazoa; phylum Arthropoda; class Arachnida; order Ixodida; family Ixodidae; genus Amblyomma; species Amblyomma maculatum. The sequence goes on along the minus strand of NC_139349.1, from coordinate 171,840,842 downwards.
TGAGTTTTGCGGGCAAGGTCTCCCAGGAAAATAATCACAGGGGTAAACGAGACGAGGAAATTGAGAAATTAAAGCAAATGATCGAAAACTTAACGGGGATAGTCGAATCGCAGCGGTCCGAGATCCAAAACTTAAAGAAATCACAGAGGCAGGCAACACCTCCTCCGCCACAACCCATTAGACAAACGACTTCCCCAGCGGTACGTCAACAGCCGCAGGGACAGGATAAGATGGTCACAGAGGCGTCCCTCCCACCACCTGTGAAACGCAAAATTCAAGACACCGACCCTATTCAGGCTATGGAGAAAAGGATGGAAAATTTGGAAAGGTTAGATTCCAAGATGAGTGAATTTATGAACCATATCAACATCCAAATTCAAGCTGTCCTCGGGGCAGTTCAGAAACAGGCCGAGGAATGCCAAAGGTTAAGGAATGAGATGGCCGCCATAAACGGATGGCAACAAAATATAGAACAGGCCGTCTCGCAACTGCAAAATGGCCAGGCGCGCAAATGAAAATCAAATCTGGCAGTGGAACTGTCGCGGCTTCCGGCGCAAGCGGCCGATTTTGCAACAGTACCTTCTGCTATTAGATGAGACTCCATTGGCAATTGCTCTCCAAGAAACAGGGTGGTCCCGCAAAATTGTCGGGATATCAGGCATTTCATAGTGGTAGGGGAGAGAAATCCTCGGTCACAACACTCGTGAAAAGAAACGTTGCAGCCATTGAACACGATCTAGAGTCGAGAGAGGTCGAGAACGTGTTTCTAGAAGTTTTAACCGGAAAATAGAAAGACCCTAGTCTATTCATTCTAAATTTATACAGCTCACCCAGGCAAAGGAAGGTGAGGTTCAAGGCTCTGCTTCGCAAGGCCCTCAAAATTTCAAACAATCAGCCACTGTTTATAGTGGGGGACTTTAATGCACATCACCAGGAATGGGGGTACCCGCACCAGTGCCCAAAAGGTAGACAGCTGTGGGAGGATACGCATGACCTATGGCTCACTCTGCACACGGACCCCGAGAGCCCAACGAGGGTGGGCAATAGCGTCAGTAAGGATACATCCCCAGACCTGACATTCTCGAAAAACGTATTAGGTCTAGAATGGAATAATTCGGATCAAAATTTTGGCAGCGACCACTACATAATTGCCTCCACACTGAGGAAAGGCGTTAAAACACGCCGGGCTCTCGCGCCGGCCGTCGTTGAGTGGGATGAATTTAGAGATATCAGGAGGGCTCAGGAACTAGAGCCCATCAGAAGCATCGAGGAATGGGCGACGGTGCTCAAATCGGACGTTAGAGAGGCAACAAAATTGCTCGAAGATGATAACGCCCCTGAGATTGCGGACAGCCGTCTTCTGCATATGTGGGAAGCTAAGCAGAGCATGGAGCGTCGTCTCAAAAAGCAGACATGGAACCGCAACCTCAGAAGAAGGATTGCGCGATATAATAAGGAAATCGAAGACTATACTTTGAAATTATGCGAACAAAATTGCGACAACAAGTGTGACGAAATGGAGGGGAGCATGAACCTCTCCAAGACGTGGAGCTTCCTCCGGCACTTGCTGGAGCCAGACAACTCGAAGACGCAATCTGGTATAAGATTGGCAAAAGCGAGGCACGCTTTCGAAGGGAACGATGATGATTTCATGAGCAAATTAATTGAGACGTATGTGGGGGAAACTTCACGAACCCCACTTCCTGACTATGGTGGAGCACCTAACGAGACGCTGGACGCCCCCATCACAGAAGCGGAAGTGAGGGCGGAGATTGTAAGACTTAAAACAAAGTCGGCTCCAGGCCCTGACGGAGTAACGAACAAAATGCTCAGGAACCTAGATGATGACTCCATTAGGTATCTAACGGATTATATGCAGGAATGTTGGGGAAAAGGCGAGCTCCCACAACAGTGGAAGACTGCAAGCATTATTTTAATACCGAAACCAGGGAAGCCTCCTCAACTGGCAAAATTACGACCAATTTCCTTAACTTCATGCGTGGGGAAATTAATGGAGCACGTCGTCCAGACCAGACTGATGAGTTTCATGGAGCAGGGTGATCTGTGGCCACATGAGATGATCGGGTTCCGTCCTCACTTGTGTACGCAGAACGTCATGCTCCAAATCAAACATGACATAATAGACTCAAAGTCTAAAGATGCGAAAGCAATTTTGGGGCTCGACCTCACGAAGGCTTTCGACAACGTAAAACATGAGGCGGTCCTGGAAGGGCTGAACAAGATTAATGTAGGTACCAGAACATATCGGTACATCAGGGACTTTCTGGCGGGTAGAACGGCCTGCATGAAGTTCCAGACGCTGGAATCCCCCGCAATAGAGCTAGGGAGTAAGGGTACGCCCCAGGGATCAGTGCTGTCCCCCCTACTCTTCAATGTGGCTATGAGGGAACTCCCCGAGCAATTGGTAAAGCTCGAAGGATTAAACTTTAGTATATATGCAGATGATATCACCCTTTGGGTCAACTGGGGAAGTGATTCATGCGTCGAAAACCTGCTCCAAGCCGCCACCGACATTATAGTCGATTACGCGGCAGAGAGAGGCCTAGCGTGCTCGCCGCAGAAATCAGAATTGTTTATATACAATCCGAAGCACTTAAGGTGCAAGGCACCGTCGGAGATCAAAATTAAAGTGGCGGGTAACGAGGTACCAATAGTCGAGCAAATCAGAATCTTGGGCTTGATTCTCCAGTCACACGAACATAATGGCGAGACCATCAAGAGGCTGGAGAATCACGCGATGCAGACCCTGAGCCTAATTAGGCGGGTGGCAAACAGAGGCCGAGGGTTAAAGGAAAAAAATTTGATGAAACTGATACAGGCCTACATCTTCAGCCGAGTGAGCTACGCAACGCCGTATCTAGATTTGAAAGCGGTGGAAAAAGAAAAAATTGATCCTCTAATGAGAAAATGCGTAAAAAGAGCGCTGGGACTGCCCATATGCACATCCACAGAGAGAGTGATGGCTCTAGGGGTACACAACACATGGGCAGAACTGGTGAAGCGGTGCGAACCTCTCAAATTGACAGACTTAGCACCACGAAGACAGGAAGAGTCATTTTGACGAAAGTTGGAATAAATCCGGATAGGGGTCCCACGGTCAAGGTGGAGGTAGCTAGAGAAGTCAGACAAAATTTGGTGATTCCCCCGCTGCCAAAAAACATGCACCCGGAATATAACAAAGACAGGAGGAAAAAACGAGCCGAAGCATTAGAAATTAGATTCGGCTAAATTTCGGAACATGAAGTGGCCTATGTAGACGCGGCGGGAGGCGGTGGCAGTTTCACGGTAGCAACAGTCGTCAGCGGCCGGGGCGATCCCGTGACAGCTGCCACTTTTCGCGGGCGGAGCATAGAAATAGCCAAGGAAACTGCGATCGCGTTAGCTTGCGTCGGAACGGAAGCGAAGTTTGTCATCAGTGACAGCAAAACTGCCATACAAAATTTTAGCAAGGGCAGGATCTCGCCCTTAGCAGCCAGAATCCTAGGCCAGAAAAAGTTGGATAGGAAAATTCAAATAATTTGGACTCCTGCGCACGAGCCGTCCCCGGCAACGAGGCGGCCCACAAGCTGGTTCGAGATCTCTACCGCCGAGCCGCTACAGGGCCACTTGATGACCGAGGAAGCGGAGAGCGCTTGCTAAAATATGGGGAGATCACGCAGCACTACAGATTGGATCGTAAACTGGTACCCCCACCAGACCCGAAATTAAACAGTGGACAAGCAGTGGCGTGGAGGCGACTGCAAATTTATACATATCCGCACCCGGTTATGGCGAACCACATGTTCCCTGAGGCTAGAAGTGACAAGTGGAATCTTTGTGGGGCGAGAGGGACCCTCGACCACATAATATGGGAATGCCCGTATTCTCCCAGGAGGACGAACAATATAGGCTGTAGAGACACCCGGGAGACCCTGCTGCGCAGCTCGGACCCTGAGCTCCAGCTCCTACTCGTCCAACTGGCTGAAGAGGCTGCTGGGACCCAAGACCTCCCGGCCTGCCTCTGAGGCGGCGGCACCCGCCCCTTGACCTGCGTGTCGGGCGGTGGGTAGATCACCTTATCTGCTGGACATTAAAGTTTAGTCCATCCATCTGTGAACCTCTCGTCTGTGTATCTCAAGTGATATTGTGTATTCATTTGTATCGTCTCTTGCTGTACATAAATTGCGTTTTGTTTGTTACTTCTGACTCCGACCCTTACTCTGGCTTGAACCGGCAACAGCTGGGCACCAAACGGCCACCCCTCTTCTGTCACTACAAGGTAGTTGAATTCCGGCTGAGATTGCCACGTAGGTCGAGGGCATCTATCTCCTCTGCGACCGGAACAGCTACCCCCACTCACTCTAAGGGTGGCTGGGAGTGTGCGCATCGTTAAGGGCGCATCGTTAATAATCCCCCCTCTAATTATTAACGGGTGACAAAGGTGCGCCTCACTGCAGAGCGTGCACTTAAGAGAGCAAGTGTGTTCTTGGGATGAGTCTAGGGTCCCGCACTGCCGAAACACCCGGAGATTCGGCATGGGGGCACACATTCGATCGTTGTTCTAGTTGTAGGCAGGCGTCGCAAACCTGCCTAGTGGATCGGTAGGGGTAGCAGGCTACCTCACCGCCATAGTAGAGAATGTATCTCGGAATGACGGGCCCCTCGAAGAGGATGACAGCAGTCAGATTTGCCCAGCATTCTAGACAGTACATCTTGAGTTCTTACGCAAAGGGTGTTCTTCAATTCCTCGGGTGACGTGCCTAGGTCTCCACGTAGGACCCCACGTAGGACCCCATGACCCCACGTAGGACGCCTTCCGGGACAGCAACGTAGGTGTCCAAGTCGTAGGACTGACCTCGGAGGCTTATGCGTGTGATATGCCGAATGAGCTGTGCTATATTTCCTAGAGCGTGCTCCCGAAAATTGTTTGAACCGGTGAGGAGTCGTAGGACCACCCCGGTACTGTTGGGGGTCGCCGCATGCGTCTACAATGGCGTGCGGCACCTGGTGGGTGGTAAGTGTTCACACTGCTAAGCCTTTCTTTGGTCACATGATCATCTTGAAATCTCTTTTGGAGAGTGATGGCCATTTGCTTCACAGTCCACGCCACCCCTCTGGTCCTTTCTTTTTTCCGAGTGGGCCGGTCCCGGGGCCGGCGATCGGTGCTATGTTGTCTTCGCAAATCAGAGTCGGACCCGCATTTCCGCCAACCTTTCCAGCTCGCGATCCTCTGCTTAGAATCTTCTGCTGACGTTTCGAAAGAGCCAACTCCCAGTTTTCATCACTGCTGGGTCTAACCGGTCCCTCGGATTCCGAGGACGTCGATAGACGGTCACCTGTCAGTTTTCTTGTTGGTCTTCGCCTTTTCGGCGTCGGTGGCGAATCCCTCGCCAGGGATCAAGAAATAATCGGCGCCGGAAGCATCCTTCTCCATTCGATGTTCTCCGCCCATGTCGAATTTAATCACCAGGTGCTCCGCATCATTGCACGATGACATTCTGCTGGTGACGGTGGACGATGTCTGACCACGACCACCTTCCGCCTAGTCTCTGCTGCAATCTTGAGTGAATTGGCCCTCATTCATCGGCTTGGACTGCCACTCCTCGTCAGCGGCTTCCCCTAGCTGCTTGCCAAGAAGCATGACATGACGTCGGAACTGACAGCGTGGCTGGCGCCGACATCCGCACTCTCCGTCATCAGACTCTTGGTCATCGTTGTTACGACTAAGCATCGTGGGCTCATAATAAAGCCCAGAAACTGCGCATAGATGAGACGTATTAGCCTGTGATAGGGTTAGCTCTGCGATGCCCGCTTGGTAGTTCAACATCCGAGGGCCTCCAAAGAAGGCACTGAAGTACACCAGGCTTGCCTCCATGTGTTCTGCTCAAGGAGATTTTGCAGGGTGCTCCAAAATATGGGGAATGGGGCAGCTGGATCCGACCACAAGGTAATCGGAATTAGAGTGGATGCAAAGCGCGTCCCCTGACGTAAGCTTCGTCGTTTTGCTCCAATTGAAATTTAATTAACAGGTAATAAGTGACATGAAGGGTGACATTAAAGAGAAACGGAACGCCTGAAGCGCAGTCAGCAGCGCCTCGCCGCTGAAGCGGGGCCAAGCCCCACGATTATGTCACACCTTTACTAGTACTAATGACTAATGGCTAACTAGTCACTAACCAGAAGTCGATAATTGCTAACTAGTCAGTAACCAGTACTAAATAATAATTAACTAGTCATTAACTAGTTGACCGATGATTATGATATCATCACATGGTGACGTCATCGGCCGTGACATCATGACTGGAAGTGATAATTACGCCACATCCGGTCATGACTAGTGATGACTTCGCCAGGTGATTCATGGATATACGAAGCTGACCCCGCCAGGCATTCGATCCAGGCGGCCGTGCGGCGCGTTACATTTGGTGCTTCCTCGAAAGCTTCGAGGCCTTCGCTGATGCTTTCGTTCTGTTCAGTTCAGTCGTTCAGTCGTGTCCGACTCTTCGTGATCCTATGGACCATATCACGCCATGCTTTCCGGTTTCTCACTATCTTCCTAACATCACATAACTTCATCTGCAGCTCCTTGAGGATGCCATCTAACCATCGCGTTCGCTGCTTACCCCTTCTCCGGTGACCCTCAACCTTTCCCAACATCAAATCTTTCTCCAGCGATTCCTCTCTTCTCATCAGATGACCAAAGTAGCTGAGCTTTAACTTTAGAATTTGACCCTCCAATGAGCAGTCAGGGTTGAGGGTAGACAATATGAACTGATTTGATCTTCTGGCCGTCCAAGGAACTATAAAGAGTCTCCGCCAGCACCACAATTCAAACGCGTCAATTCTTCGGCGGTCAGCCTTCTTCACAGTCCAACTCTCGCATCCATACATCACAACTGGAAAGACCATAGCACGAGTTATACGGATCTTGGTTGGCAGTGTAATGTCTCTGTTCTTTACTAGGCGGAAAAGGCTAGCCATGGCCCTCGTTCCCAGAAGCAGGCATCTCCTAATTTCATGGCTGCAGTCTTCTCCTTCCGGGGTAATCGTGGAGCCCAAGAAGAGAAACTCTGTCACCACTTCCACTTGTCCCTTGGTGCTTCAGGACTTGATAGGGCAAGACGCCATGATCTTTGTCTTTTTAATGTTCTGTTTAAGCCCAGACTTCTCACTGTCTTCTTGTACGCGCATCAGAAGTCTCTTGAGTTCCACTTCACTTTTTGCCATTGAAGTGGTATCATCCACATATCTAAGGTTGTCGATACGTTTCACAGCAATCTTCACTCCAGCTCAAGCTTCGTCCAGACCGGCCTTCCTCATGATGCACTGGGCATATAGGTTAAATAGGCAGGGCGACAGTATGCAGCCTTGTGTCACTCCTTTCTCAATCGGAAACCAATCAGTAAGACCATGCCCAGTTCTGACTGTGGCCTCTTGCCCTTCATACAGGTTCCTGAGCAGACAGATTAGGTGAATTGGAACTCCCATTTCTTGGACAGCTTGCCACAATCTGCTGTTATCTAGGCAGTCAAATGCTTTCGCATAATCAATAAAGCAGAAGTAGATGGGTTTCTGGAACTCTCTTGCTTTTTCCATGATCCAGCAAAGGTTGGCAATCTGGTCTCTAGTTCCTCCGCCCTTGCGAAATCCAGCTTGCACGCCCGGAAGCTCGCGATCCACATACTGCTGCAGCCTACCTTGAAGGATTTTCAACATCGCCTTGCTAGCATGTGAAATAAGCGCTATCGTGCGGCAGTTGGAACAGTCCTTGGCACTGCCTTTCTTTGGAATGGGGATGTAAACTGACCTCCTCCAATCCGGTGGCCACTGCAGAGTTGTCCAAATTTGCTGACATAATGTATACAGAACGTTAACAGCGTCGTCATGGTTTAGGTTTTGAAGCACCTCAGCTGGAATGCCATCAATTCCGCTATCTTTATTCTTAGAAAGGCTGGCTAAGGCTCAATCAACTTCACTCTTCAGGATACCCGGCTCGAGATCTGTAATCACAACCGTCTTATGTTGGGTTTGCACATCCGGGTCCTTCTTGTACAGTTCTTTTGTGTATTCCTGCCACCTCTTCTTTATCTCTGAGGCTTCAGTCAGCTCCCTGCCTTGTTTGTCCTTTATCATGCCCAGCTTAGCACAGAAGCTTCCTTTGATATGTTTGATTGTCTTATACAGAGCTGTTGTGTCCCTCATTTGGCGGTTGTCCTCAACTGCTTGGCACTGTATGTTCAGGAAGGCATTCTTATCTCTCCTTGCTATTTTCTGAAAATCCGCATTGAGAACCTTGTATCTTTCTCTTTCCCCCCTAACTTTTGCCATCCTCCTTTCCTCAGCTATTTGCAAAGCATCTTCAGATAACCAGTTTGCTTTCTTGCATTTCTTTTGCTTTGGAACTCCCTTAGTAGCAACTCCTTGTATTATATCACGAACATTAGTCCACATCTCTTCAGGCTCTCTGTCTTCTAGATCTAATTCTCGAAATCGATTCCTCACTTCCTCAGCATATTCTGATGGAATTTGATCCAGATCAGACCTTAAAGGCCTTCTAGTTTTCTGCGTTTTCCTCAATCGAAGCATAAATTTGGCAACAAGAAGCTGATGATCGGTGCCACAATCTGCCCCAGGCCTTGTTTTTACTTCTTGTATAGCACTTCTCCATCTCTGCCGACAAAGAATATAATCAATCTCATTCCTGTACAGACCGTCCGGTGAAGTCCATGTGTACAGGCGCCTCTGGTGCTGATGAAAATGAGTTTTCGCTAGGGTGTTGTCATGACAAAATTCGCCTAGCTTCTTCCCAGCTACATTTGACTCACCAAGACCGAAGTTGCCTGTAATTCCGGATATTTCTTCACTGCGCACCTTAGCATTCCAGTCTTCTATGAGAAAAAGGACGTCTGATGATGGAGTGCGGTCTAAAAGGCATTGCAGGTCAGTATAAAATCTCTCAGCGTCAGCTTCTTCAGCAGTAGTGGTTGGTGCATAGACTTGGATAACTGTTATGTTGAAAGGGTAACCTTGGATCCGAAGTGAAATCATTCGGTCGTTTTTGGGGTTGTACCCTAGCACTGCTTTGCCCAGTCTTCTGTTTACTATGAGAGCGACCCCATTCCTTTCCCTGGATTCGTGCCCACAATAAAAGACATAATGGTCGCTGGAATTAAATTCTCCCATTCCGGTCCACTTGAGCTCGCTGATACCCAAGATATCAATATTCAATCTGTCCACTTCTCGCTTGACGACATCCAGTTTTCCTTGCGTCATAGATCTTACATTCCATGTGCCTATGTGATATATCTCCTTGCAACATCGGACTTTCCGGTCGCTTCCCGACACATCCACAACTGAACGTCCTCTTGGCTTTAGCCCAGCCGCTTCATTCGTCCTGGAGCTACTAGGAATCGCCCTTTGTTCATCCCCAGTAACATGGGGGACGCCTTCCAACTTGGGGGGCTCATCTTCCGGCGCCATTTCATTAATGCTATTGTGACTGGCCATAGGGTTCTCTTGGCAGGAAATACTGGAGTGGGTTGCCATTACCTTCTCCAGTGAATCACGTTTTGTCAGAACTCTCTGCCGTGACCTGTCTATCTTCGGTGGCCCTACACAGCAGAGCTCACGACTTCATCGAGTTTCGCAAGCCCCTCCGCCACGACAAGGCAGTGATCCATGAAGGGGGATGCTTTCGAGGAAGCGCCAAATGCTCAGCAGGAAAATGTGAGGTCTTCTTTGTGCGTTATCCCGAGACCCGGTAACCCCCCACATCTCGAGATATCCGCCTCACTATTAACAACCTTCCCGTGCCTACGGTAGACACCATCGGAATCCTTGGCCTCCACCTCGAAGTAAACTGAGCCAACACTAACACAGCAGGCAGCCCGTCTCATATGACGCATTGCTAGCAAGTGCGCAGGCATGAAGGAGGCTAATCTCCTTCTTCTCTTTCAAGCATTTGTCGTTAGTCGTATTGCTTACACTGCTCCATATTTACGTCTCACGCTCAAGGAGAAGCACCGTCTGGATTGCCTTATTCGCAGAGGTGTCAAAACATCCCTTGGTCTTCCTCTCTCTACTCAAAACGACAAGCTCCTCACTCTTGGTGTCTCCAACACGGTTGACGAACTCATTGAGGCGGCCCTTTTAGCCCAGCGCCAACGCTTCTCACTGCCTTCCGCAGGCCGCTCTATCCTCGAACAACTTTGCATCGCTCCCCTCCGTCCGCCATCCTCGGTGGTCAATCTCCGATCTGCCATCAGGGCCAGCATCAAGACTCTTCCTCTCCCCCGCAACATGCAACCAACTCATCAAGATCACAGAGGAGCTCAGGCCGGGTCGCTCCAGCAGCGACGTACTGGCCGACCTGACGTACTTTACACAGACGCGGAAGACCATCCTACTCGAACTGCCGCAATAGCGGTTGCCACAGTTGAGAACATGACTCTTCATGCCTCCTGCTCCGCACGCACTTTATATATCACTACAGCGGAGCAAGTAGCTATTGCTCCCGCTCTCTCCGCTTCTAAAGCTAAAGTTTTCGTAAGTGACTCACAGCGCGCCATTCTTAATTTTACTCATGGCCGTATTTCAGTCGAAGCGTTTTTTTTCTTATTATTATTGTTTTTTGGTGCGCGACAGGAAAATAGGCAGACACTGCTTGGACCCATAGCCAGCGGCTAGTAAATGGTCCAATGGCGTACTCTTATCAAATCCTCCTAAACACATGACCCTCCTGATAAGGGCTCCAGCCAACATGGGTCTCAAGGGTAATGAGGGAGCACATGAGCTAGCGCGAGGGCTCACTTTCCGAGCAGCGTATCATCCCGCCCCCAACATGCCCGCCTTGGTCAGGAGGGACACTATAATCACTTCATGCGACCTCCCCAACACTATTGTCTTTCTCGCCAACTCTATCCTGGTCCGCACCAATAACTTACAAAGACAGAGGCTGTCATATGGCGCCACCTCCATATGGACACTTTCCTCAATCCCAATGGATTCCATAATACATTTCGTGAATGGTATATCATCATCATCGCCATCATCAGCCTGACTATACCCACTGCAGGGCGAAGGCCTCTCCCATATTTCTCCACTTAACCCGGTTCTGTGCTAACTGCACCCAATTGACTCGTGCGAACTTCTTAACCTCATCCGCCCACCTTACTTTCTGCCGCCCCCTGCTACGCTTTCCTTCCTTGGAATCCAATTTGTTAGCCTAAGCGACCATCGGTTATCCTTCCTTCGCACTACATGTCCTGCCCATGCCCATTTCTTCTTCTTAATTTCCACTAGAATGTCGGTAACCTGAGTTGTTTCTCTAACCCACTCTGCACGCTTCCTATCTCTTAATGTTACCCCTACCATTTTCCGTTCCATAGCCCTCTGAGTTGTCCTCAACTTAAGTAGAACTATCTTGGTTAGCCTCCATGTTTCAGCCCTATAGGTGAGTACAGGTAAGATGCAACTGTAGTATACTTTCCTCTTGAGAGATAACGGTAAGCTGCTAGTCATAATCTTCGAGTGCTTGCCAAATGCGCTCCTATCCCAATGTTATTCTTCTTGTTATTTCCTTTTCATGGTCCGGATCTGCGGTTACTACCTGTCCTAAGTAGACATATTCGCCAACAACTTCCAGTACACCGCTACCTAATGTAAAGTGCTGTTCCTTCCCGAGGCTGTTGAACATTACCTTAGTCTTCTGCATATTGATTTTCAAGCATACCTTTATAGTTCTCTTGTCTAGGTCATCAATCATTATTTGCAGTTCATCTCCCGAGTTGCCTAGCAAGGCAATATCATCACCAAATCGCAGATTACTGAGGTATTCTCCATCTACCCTTATTCCTGACTGCTCCCATTCCAAGTCTCTGAATACTTCCTCTAAGCAAGCTGTGAATAGTACTGGGGAGATTGTCTCCTTGCCTAACACCTTTCTTTATGGAAATTTTGTTACTTTCTTTATGCAGAACTATGGTTGCTGTGTAGCCACTATATATATCTTCCACCACTTTCACGTACGGCTCGTCCACCCCCTGATTTCGCAATGCCTGCATCACCGCTGAGGTTTCAACTGGGTCAAATGCTTTTTCGTAATCAATGAATGCTATGTATAAGGGCTCGTTATATTCCGAGCATATTTCTACCACCTGATTGATGGTATGGATATGATCGATAGTAGAGTACCGTTACCGAAACGCTGCTTGATCCTTTTCTTGATTGAAGTCTAAGGTGGTCTTGATTCTATTAGCGATTACCTTAGTAAATACCTTATACGTAACAGACAGTACGCTGATTGGTCTCTAATATTTAACGTCTTTAGAGTCCCCTTTCTTATGAATGAGGATAATGCTTGCATTCTTCCATGGTTCCGGTACCATCGATGACACCAGACACTGCGTATACAGGGTGGCCAGTTTTTCTAGCACGATATCCCCCCCATCCTTCAGCAAATCTGTAGTTATCTGATCCTCTCCATCTGATTTCCCCCTTTCCATAGTTTCTTGACCTCGTCCTTCGTCACTGGTGGAACGTCTGGCTGTTCTTCCCTACCGCCAATCTCATTAGGGTCGTGTCTACTTTGGCTAGTGTAGAGATTTGTATAGAACTCCTCTGCTACTTTGACTGTCTTATCCATATTTGTGATGACGTTGCCCGCCTTGTCCCTTATCGAATACATCTGGTTTTTGCGTATGCCCAATTTCTTCTTTACAGCTTTAAGGCTTCCCCCGTTCCTTACTGCATGCTCAATTTTCTCCACATTATACTTCCTTATATCGGCCACCTTGCGCTTATTATTAGCTTTGATATCTCAGCCAATTCGATCTGGTCTGTTGGATTGGAAGCTTTCATGCTCTGGCGTTTCTTAATCAAATCTTAAGTCTCCTTAGACAGCTTACCGGTATTCTCTAGAACTATCCTACCGCCTACTTCTAACGCGCACTCAGTAATGATATCTCTGAAATTATTGTTCCTTGCTTCTAGAGTAATGTCGCCATCCACGGTTAGAGCTGAATACCTATTCTGTAGCGAGATCCTGGACTCTTCTGCCCTCCTCCTCACCGCTAATTCGTTGATGCGTTTCTTTCTTTCTAATCTGTTGCATTCCTTCTTCAGATTTAGGCTAATTCGGTACCTCACCATCCTGTGGTCACTGCATCGCACTTTCCCGATTACCTCTACATTTTGCATAATGGCGGGGGTTGAACACATTATGAAGTCGATTTCATTTTTAGTCTCTCCGTTAGGACTTTTCCATGTCCATTTCCGGTTCTTCCGTTTGCTGAAGAAGGCATTCATGATTCGTAAGTTATTGCGCTCTGCAAACTGAACTAGTAACTCCCCCCTGCTATTCCTAGAACCAATGCCATAGTCTCCAACTGCCTTGTCTCCTGCCTGCTTTTTCCCTACCTGCGCACTGAAGTCGCCCACTAGTACAGTATATACTGCGTCTTTACTTTTCGCATTGCCGATTCTGCATCTTCGTAGAAGGTTTCAACTGCCTGGTCATCATAACTACATTTAGGTGCATAGGCCTGTACAACCTTCAGTTCATACCGCTTATTAAGCCTAATTACGATGCCTGCAACCCTCTCATTGATGCTATAGAATTCATCTACATTACGCGCTATATACTTATATATATTGACAAGGAAACCTACTCCTAGTTCTCGCCTCTCCGGTTAACATCGATAACACTGTACATGCCCATCCTTCAGTACAGTATATGCCTCATTCGGCCTCCTAACCTCACTAAGCCATAAGACATCCCATTTCATACCCTCTAGTTCCTCTAACAGCACTGCTAAACTAGCTTCACTAGCTAGGGTTCTAGCATTAAACGTTGCCAGGGTCAGTTTCCAATGACGGCCTGTCCAGCGGAGCCAGGCATTCTTAGCACCGCCTGCTGTGTCACAGGTCTGACCGCCGCCGTGGTCAGTTGTTCTGCAGCCGCTGGTGACTGAGGGCCGGGGTTTTGTGTAGCTTATCATGAGAGGTTGCGGCCAATTACTGCACCAGGGTGGCCAACTCCTGTTTTGGTGAGGGAGTGCGTTGCCGGTGGTGTTCACCGGCATCAGGTCGCACCCCAAACCTGTTTATGCAAATCCATCAACACGATTATTATTTTTAAATCCGGTGGAGAATTGCGCGGCACCGGGATTTGAACCCTGGTCCTCTTGCATGCGAGGCCGATGTTCTACCGCTACGCCACCGCTGCTCCTTTGTCCTTAATCGCAGCTTAATCAATCAAGGAATCACGCAGTCTTAATTCCAAAGAGTACGGATAAAGAAAAATTGCTCTCAGTGGATGGCTACAGGCCAATCACGTTGGCAAATGTGGACGACAATATTTATGCGAAAGTACTATCAAATCTTTTACAGTATGCCATGACGGTTCTCGTTGGCCCTCATCAGTCGTGGGGTTTGAGGGGACGCTCCATACAAAATAACATACACATTGCACGTACAATTCTCGAATCTTGCTCTGGCTCTTATGAGCGGCTTGCTCTACCTGAGATTGACCTTGTGAAGGCATTTGATCGTGTCCGGCATTCATTTTTATTTTCTCTTCTCGAGCGCGCAAATGTTGGATCGACTGTTCTGAAAGGGTGTTCCACTCTCTTGATTGTTAATGGTCCCCTCTCAGAGCCTGTGCAAATTCGATCATCCGTGAAGCAGGGCTGTCCTATGTCACCGCTTCTCTTTGCCCTCTACCTAGAGCCACTTTGTTTGAGTGTACTGCAAACCCACAGTATACCGTTGTTAATGAAGTCAAAGTGCTTGCGTACGCCGACGATTTGGCGTTTTTCTGCACAGACCAACCCAGCATTGACAAAATTATAACTACCATTGAGCAGTTTGGCATTGTATCTGGCGCTCAAATGAATAAGTCTAAAAGTTCGCGTCTGTGGTTCGGTTCATGGGGAGCAATACTGACTCATTATGCTGGAATTGAATGGTCTCGTGTTCCCCCTAAATACCTTGGAGTTCCCCTTCATGCATTCAAGTTTAGTGGGCGTTATTGGAAAGAGCGGATCACGGCACGCAAAAGCTATGCTCAAACGTTTGTTCCGCACCGCCTATCAATTTTTGTCCGAGCACAGGTATGTAACATGTTTCTGGCTACAAAGCTTTATTATGTTTTACAGGTACTTCATTGAACGAGGAATTAGATCCACAGTTTTTACCGAACGTTTGCGACGTTCATATGGTCGTCCAGTTTTCAGCCTATGCGACGCGATAACTTATTCAGTCCTGTTTGTACTGGCGGACTAGGTTTGACACATCTCTATGTCAGACAGTTAGTTGCTCGTTTCTTCTTTTTCCGTAATAGCTCCCATCTAATTACCAGAGCATCCCTGCAAACTAACCTAGTGAACCTTCTTCCAAACTTAGTGGTCTCTTCCAGTTTTACCGATCGGCCCTTATTATTTGGTTTTATGAAATAAGTTTACGATTCAGTGCGTTTTCTGGCAGTTCGCTTCTCTTATGAGCACTTATTCTCTGTTTCACGGAAAAATGTATACCAAGATTTGATATCTATGTTGTTCCCGCCTTCTTTATATTGTTCACTCTATTCCAATAATATGGGGCATGATCTGTTAAAAAGGGTGCGCAAAATGCCCATCTCGCCTACTGCTAAAACCTTTTTCTTTAAACTTCATGCCGAGGTTTTGCCTGTTAAAGTGTGGCTTCAAAAAAAAATATTTTCGTTTCTTCTGTTAATTGCCGGTTATGTGATACACCTAAATCATCGAATACTGTTTTATTGCCTGCAAAGATGGAATATTATTTTGGGACGTTCGGCAAAGAATATTGAAGAAAGACTTTATTTTGAATTCCCACAGTGTGCGTTACTTGATAACCACCGAACATGACCACTAACCCTTTGACATGATTTTCCTCCTTGGACTGCACAGCCTGTGGAAAACGCGTATGTTGGACCGGAATGCTGAACCTCTAGTCTCTCTTGCTACTCATTTCGGCCAGATGGTACACCAGCTTAGAGACGCTTACGAAGATAGTGACTATCAACTGGACTGGCTGCCATTGTTGATGTGTTGTCTTTCCTTGCCATCGTTTTAGTGAAGTTGTGCTAAGTCGTGTTCTAGTTGTGTGGTGTTGTGTTGTATGTTCCAATTGGACTTTTCGCCTACAGGCTGATTACTCTGTAAATAATGTTTATAACTCTACGCTGAATTTAAAAGCATGTAATAAATACGATGCTGAAAAAAAAATCCGCAATACTCGTCGCTTCTGTGGCGCAATGTATTAACAACACGTGCCTGATTGTAGGATATGTGTTCGATTCCTTATGCTCAGTTTTTTTTTTTTTAAATCACTACATTCCGCTCATTTGCGACAATATTTCCTGGGGTATGTTCCCCTTTAGGTTGCATAATACTATGTTATTTTGTTCTTAAGAGCAGCAAAACCACCCAGGAACACAACCAGGATGTGAGTGTATGACAATGGTTGCACTATACAACAACCTTCACCTTAATTTATGTTCAGTGAGTGTATTTTACCTTTAGGTTCCGTTCAGAGACATCTCTCAGCAATAATGGCCTTTTAACATGCATTAAACTCTTACGGGTTTGCGCCGCGCCGATTTTTCAACCTAACTTATTCAACGTCGCAAAGATGGCGCGACGGACGCCACCGATGTATTACGCTTTTTATAGTAAGTAATTTTAAACGATAAAACAATTTATTAATATTTCATTTCAGTTTCCGTACTGCGCTTCATGCTCGAACAAAACGCAAGGTTGTGCTTTATTTTGAATGACTCACCCGGCACTTCCGTTGCTGAAGTTTTCGGGGAACGGCAATACGCTTTATTATCTAGTCACAGCAGGTGGTGGAAATAAATATTTTAATGTCTTCAAGCGGATTATTACCTACAGGCAATCAGCAGGCATCAGTACTCAGACCAATATTGTTCTCCTTATATAAAAATGGCCTGCCTTCTATCACCGAATCTATTGACATCCTTATGTACGCAGATGATACGTGTATTAGAGTGACGGCTGATATTCTGGCGGAGGTGGTGAAGATTGGCAGTTTCTGGCCCTACGGGGCTGGGACGGTAGGTCAACAGCGCTTGCGGTGGGGGCTAGCCAACCACTGATTTGTATCTGTTGTAGCCCGTCATTGCACCCGCCACGGCTTCGCTGGTGGTGGATGACGGCTGTTGTTGCGGCGCGCGTATTTTCTATCCCTCTTCTTCTTTCTTTCCTGTCTATTTTCTCTTCTGTCCGCACGAGACAGCGGAGCTGGCTCAGCTACAGAGCCAGTAGCAGGCCTTTGCATTTTCTTCGCTTTCTTCCTACATCCACAACAACAGCAACAATTACAGAGTCGCACCTAGAATTAATTTGAAAAACTGGCAGTCTGGTTTAAATTCAGTAAATTAACTGTTAATGCGAAAAAGACAAACTGTATTAGTTCACTCTAGGGAAAAAAACGTGCATTCCAAAAATATAAAAATTACCATCTACAATAGCGAGCTGCAACTTACATGCACATTTAAATATTTCGGCATTATATTTGACACACACTTGCACTTGAGTGAGAATTTAAGTTCTGTCTGCTCACGTCTAGCTGTTAGATGCTCCGCATTGCTACAAACACGAGAGTACTTCGATACTGGTACTTAGCGGATCCTTTATTCTGCATTCCTTAAATCTCACCTTACATATTGTGTCACAGCTTTAGATTTCACCTATAAGACTTATCTAAACTCGATCATGATCATTCAAAAGCTGGCTTAGGAATGATCAGCTTTTCTACATATACTGATCCCTCAAAACTATCATTCGAAAGGCTTCAGATTTTGCTATTTGAACGTTCGCGCGAAAACATCAAGGCTGAATACGTACATAGTGTCTTAGGCTATACCCCCCCCCCCCCCTTTTCATGCCTGTCTGTTTCACGTCTCTAATCGTATAAGACGAAGTGTCGATCTAGGAAACTTCAATTTACCCCCAAATAACAACATCTATGGCCAACAATTATTGGAATATGTGGGTACTAAAGTTTGGAATGGTTTGTCGTTTCAAATAAAACAATCATCTCATTTTTAATCATCTCAAGCATTACTATTTAGCAAATAACTCAACTGGTTTTACATAAAGTGTTTATTTTCAAAGCTGAATTGGCTGGCCGCCATCCTGCCAGCGGCGAAAACGGGCTGCAGTGCAATGGGCATGAGGAGGTTATGACTGATTTTGTGGAATGTTTTTTTCATTGGTCAGCAAGGTGAAGTGGGGGACATTTTTGAATATACATATTACTTCGATGCGCACTAAATTCTGTTAGATATTCGCTCTGAGTTCCGTGTAAAGGGGCATGAAAGGCAATGATGTCACCAGTCAATCGCCGCCTTCTTTAGCTAGCAAGACCGGTTCAGCTGTAGGTGTGACAGGATGTGACTACTGGTGAACCAAAATATTGATTATTAAACTATCATCTTTAGTGGTAAAGCTGACACACGCATTTAAAATATTGCTGTGCATGATAGAGTGCGCAAATATTTAAAATTCGCAGGAAGAAAACAAAATCAACTGTAGTGGCTCAGCAGATTGGAATTCTCGTTTAGATTAAGATGTGGTTCACAAGGCTAGATCAGCAGTAATACCGGAACCGCACAACCTTCTAAATTAATTTGTGAATATCCACACTTCTTAATGGGGCAATGATACAGAGTATGCTTGGCGTGGGAACGTTGTTTAAACATGAACAAAAACACGCTTGAAGTTCACTTTATCAGGATTTATTCAGTAAGGTTCGACAGCAAGTTATGGTGGGGCGACAAACAAGAATAACAACATGTTAATAAAGCATAGATTGCGATAGCCAAAGAAGACTTTCAATAATGTCAGTACCACTACCTGAATTTAACATAAATTTGTACAGCGTTAAGCAATGCGTGTGTTAAGCAGTTACTGATTCTTGAAGATAATAAGTCTGGAGAGAAGCATCCGCATCTTTCTTGGCAGTTTCCCTGTTTGGTTTCTTTGGCAATGTGATGAATTCGTACCTTGAGATAGAGAACAGCAATCTTCTTGGACAGCTTGTATATGTGGTTGTCCAATGGGTCGCAGTCCAGCAGGCTAGGCTCCAGTTCTTTGACCCAAGCCCTGCCATTAACTGTAGTCAAAATTTCCACTACGAGGCGTTGACACTGTGAATGCAACATTCTTAAGTCCCTACATTGGACTTGCAGCACTCGGAGGCCCTTGTCGGCTACCTCACAGATTTTCAGGACATCCTTGGACTGTGCTACAAGCCCACCACGGA
Organism: Amblyomma maculatum; assembly: GCF_055883805.1. NCBI lineage: Eukaryota > Metazoa > Arthropoda > Arachnida > Ixodida > Ixodidae > Amblyomma > Amblyomma maculatum. The sequence continues at coordinate 171,821,534 of NC_139349.1, read as the reverse complement.
TCTTCGCACGAATGAGGCCGGTGAGCTCATTAGTATGCAGTGCTACTACACATTCCTCACAAGGTGTTGTAGCAGCAACCCTGGCAGCCACAAACTCTGCAATATAGGAAACAACAGAGTTTGCAACTGCTGAAAGAGACATTGGAAGACTGCACGGTGGGGTCGTCGTCTAAAGACTCCAGAACGGCAGACCGCCTTTGCAACGTTACTTCCACGGGACATTCAGCCATATCAATGGCAATGGACAGACTTAAAACAGTAACGACATCTTGTGAGCAATTCCCAGCCTCAGAAGACTTCACTTCTGTCTGAACAAGAAGCCGCTTGTATGCTGCTTTAATTTGGCAGGCAGTAGGGTTGTTGTTGAATCCGCCCCTCCCCCGTACACAACCAAAAATGTCTCTAGGTGGCCCTGAGACATCTTGTGGATCAGGAGGTATTTTATTTTGCCTCTCATAACAAGTGCTTCAACCAAAGCTAAAACACTGTGCATACAAATCAGCAGACCAACAAACCCAGTTTTTTTCTGTCCATTAGTCAGAAGTCATCCATTTGCATCTTTCAGGTTCTTGATGTAGTGTTCGGCTTCCTTGAGAAATGCATTGCTAGATGATGCATTCTCTTTGCGCATGACAGCCTTAAAATAGCGCGCCAGGGGGTTTCTCGAGTTAAGTAGATCGAAGAGGCGCTTGAAGATGCGTATGAACCTTGCAGTGGCATGTGCACCTCGGAATTGCTGCAGTTTCAATGTAAACTCGCAGACGTCAAGTGCTTCGGCAACTGAGGAGCTTAGCGTTTGTACAGCAAGCCGTACTTTCATCTTCTGTTTTCCCAGCAAAGATGAGCGTTTGAGAGCTTGTTTCCTAAATGGAGCAACACTTTATGCTGCGAGGCTTCTAAAGCTTCAATATAGCACCATTAACACGACAGCCTTCAAGATCAATTAGGTGACTCACAGATCCCAGGCAGTTGCGTATCAGTCTGATCATATGACATGCGTCAAGCATCACAAAACCTTTCCTGGAAGGCTCTGTCGAGTGCTGGAAACTCGTGCTGAAGGTGCTTGAATGGTATGAAAGGTTCGCGCCGAAGCACTTTGCCATAGTGAAGTTTGAAAGCGCTCCATCAAGTGTAAGTGAAACAACTTCTACCCCTGCTGATGCAGCTCTTGATATGCGCTCTTTCACTAAGGCTGCCCTTTAGTTCCAAAAAGGGACTCAATGAGAAAGTAGCCCAGATGGACTCTCAGTCTCGTGTTCGTAGCCACAAGCATGAACACGCAAGCATTGGTTGCTTCCGGGAGGCTGTCATCAGTCATTTCTGTTCTGAGCTCAACGTAGCCAACTACCTTGTTGCCGACTAACTGGACGTGCTTCTTTATGGACATGTCGTCCACCTATAGTGCTGCAAACAATGGTTCGCCCCGGCCTTTCATCACATTTTTCAATACCGAGAATGCTCAGGCTGTAAAGCCGGGTTCACAATTCACAGCCTTATACCACTCCCGTAGCGTGCGCTGAGCAGGCAAAGCATTGTTGAACTTAGCTATTACATATTGATATGCAGCCGGAGAATAAAAGTTTAGAGTCAGTGCAAAAGCACGTAGTTCTGTAGGATATTTCTTGCTTGATTTCTCCATGGATCTGCCAAGTAGTTGCTGTATGTCGGGACAAAAAGAGCTTTCAGAAACCTCAAGGCCATTTTCTGACAATAGCTTTGTTTCTCTGAGCTTCTTGACCAATTCGCGGGAAGTACTAAACCGCATCGCTAATCTTCGTTTTGTCTGGCGCAAAGTCTTCACCTTTATTCTCAGCTGCTTCAGGTATTGTTCTGCTTTTCTGACGTTTTGTCGATACCAAGCTTTGCTTGGTGACATCACTTGAGCTGGAAGATACACTTCCTCCACTTCATCTGCAGGGTCCTCTGCGGGTGCCTCGCTGATCTCCGGCCTTGTTTCAGGCACAGTTCGGCACTTGGTAAAGTCATATTTTCTCTTTCACTGTTAAAAAAAGAAAGCGAAGCAGTCAGTAAAAGCTGTTGGCTGTCAAACATCATTTACATTGAGTCGCAAAGCTATATATCGACGGAAATATAGAAATCGCTAATATAAAGTAAATCTGAGAAAATACGAAAGATGCTAGGAACGCTACCAGGCCGCAGTCTGGTTGTGTGCCGGGTCTTGTCAAAGCAATCAGCCTCAAAGTGCGCTGAGCAAATGCGGTCGCCGCCCTTGGGCGCCCAGCCATCCCGCCGTACCACACGCTGCCATGCACCATGCAAACTGGAGTCCTTAGGAAACCTATGTGAAAGCATGATAAAATGGTTCAGAACATGCTCTAAATAGCGAATTAAAGAGCTTAACGAGAGCTATCTAATCTGCACAGCACAGATGCTATCATACGTTGGAGTACGGTGTCGCGAGCGACGGACCGTAATGCAAGGATGTTAAACTTACAAGTGAAACGTTATCCTCGATGCCTTGACACGATTCGTGCAGCCATATGCGACGCAGGACCCCACCATGACCGATGCAGGCAGTTGCAGTTCAAAGAAAAAAAAAAGTGCGCTAGCAGAACTGTAAGGAAACTCCATGCATCGCTATGCAGCACGCCGCACGCTACACGTTCCGGCTGTTTTCTGCCCTGCTACGATGGTTTCGCAGCGCCGCACGGTGGCTTCACTTTTACAGCGCCCCCTCCACTTCAGAAGTTTTATTATAACCTCCTTGGTTGTAGGCCGTCATTGCTCCCACCACCGCTTAGGTGGTGGGAGCAATGGTGGGAGTCGAGTTCTTTTAGCGCGGCGCCAAAAAATGCACGCTGCCTTGATAACGCTAGATATAGCCAAAGCCTATGATAGCGTTGAGCATAGCATTCTATTGCAAAAATTAAAATCTCTTCAGTTTCCACATTATTTAGTAGCCTGGATATCTGAATTCCTCCAAAACCGAGAGTTTTACTGTGCATTAAATGGCGTCCATTCTGGCAGATATAAGCAAGCCAGGGGAGTGCCGCAAGGAGCAGTCCTTTCACCAGTCCTTTTCAATATACTACTCAGCTCAATACCTGTTAATCATGACGTTCGCACTTACGTATATGCTGATGATATTGCGTTTTTTGCAACTGCATCAGATATTCAATCCCTTCATCTCCACTTGCAAACGTACATAAACTCTATTGAGAATTGGTTGTGTGGCTTGCGTCTCACATTAAATGCCAACAAAAGCGCAGTCCTCGTATTTAATATAAAAGATTCTGTAAGTCTGTCTGTAATGTATCAGCAACAAATAATACCACAGGTTAAATCATTAAAGTATTTAGGGGTCACTTATGATGATAATCTTTCATGGCAGCCCCACATTAACCATATTGCTACGAAAGGGGCTCGGGCCGTGGGCATGTTGCGCCGAATTAGTCGTCCCAGGTCTGGAATGCGGAGAGATGTCCTTTTAATGATTTCTGTTATGTATGTGCGTCCAATTTTAGAGTTCGGTTCAGTCTTGTTTTCTGGATCAGCAGCTTATAAAATTCGACCGCTTGTTCTTTTGGAGCGAGAAGCGCTTCGTTTGTGTATGGGACTTCCAAAATTTGTTGCCAACAATGTGCTCTACCTTGAAGCCCGGATTCCACCCTTGATATATAGATTACAAATTCTAACCGTTCAGACGTATTTAAGGATATATGAATCAGAGTTTCACCGATCTATGTCTATTTTTTGCTGTCAACCGACCTCCTTTTTCGGTGTCCATTGGTCTAAATTTCGCACCCCGCAGGTTGTTATGGTCAAAAATTTGCTGGACCCCTTAAATGTTTCCCTTCCTAGTATTCTACCCATACAAACCATCGGTTCATCTATTAAAATTGTCTTTGACGACATATTCCCGAATAATGCTAAAAACTTATCATCCGTTATTCTAAACGGATTATTAGAAGATCATTTAAGAAGTCTTTCTGCTAGTTTAGTTGTAGCTACTGACGCATCTCAAAGTAATGAAAAGGCGGGAGTGGGTATATATTGTCCACATTTAGACTGGTCTCTTTCTGTCCGGCTTCCGGACTTCACCCCAATTTTTGAGGCGGAGTTTCTGGCGGTGGTACTCGCTCTACGTAAATTAGACTCCTCTTTTTCTAAAGTGGCAGTAATTTCCGACTCTCTATCCTTGTGTTCATCTCTCTCTTCGTCGGTGGATTCTGCAATAGTAAAAACCTTTGTCTCCCTGATCCCAAAACATTTGAAAATTGTACATATGGTATGGGTACCAGGCCACAGCAATGTGGATTTAAATGAATATGCTGACAATTTAGCAAAAGAGTCCCTTAATGGCCCCGTATTATCTATCCTTCCGGCGACCGCGTACATCACCGCAGCGAGGTTTCGAAGAAACGTTCTATTAAATATGAAAAACGGACATCTTTTAAGATCTCAGGACTACGTGCATCTAAATTATTCTTGGAATAGAAAATTATGTCATTCACGGCAACTTGAGATTTCAATAACAAGGCTGCGATGCCGCATCCCACCTTTAAATTTCTATCTTCACAGGTCTGGTTTGGCAATGTCTCCCGTCTGCGCATTTTGCGGTGAACAAGAAACATTAGATCACTTTTTATTGTTTTGCCGCCGCTTTACTACGCTGAGAAAACAGTTGATGGAAAGGCCATTGCAACAGCTGGGCCTTAGTTTAAGCAGCCCGACATTGTTATCATTTGGCGCCACCATCCTTGGGCACAGTCACAGGTCTAATTTTACCGCCATGCAAAATTTTTTACTGCACTCAAATCGTTTTCCTTGCTAAATATTTAAACATCACTTGTCCTACAAATACAGTGTCAATCTCCCGTGAGTGTTACCACTTTTCATATTATATTTCACTTATTTCCCATTTTGTTTCGTTTCCTCTACCCCTCAAATTATTATTAATATATATATATATATATTTCTTTTTATGCAAGTATATTAAAAAAAAAATTCTTTGCTACCCAATTCTTGGCCGATCCCCCTCTGTGGGTATGTGCCATAAGTTATTTGGACAACAACAACAACAACAACAAATCCCCCCGACAAAAGAGCGGCCACCCTCGTCGCTGATTACAGGGATGAGGGACGACGGGCATAGGGCTTCATGCGCGAGACGTGGACGATCTCTTCGGAGCGACGACGTCGATCTGCGACGGTGTGCGAGGGAATAACACGATAGTTCACCGGAGACGTTTGTTGGAGTACTGTATAAGGGCCAATGTAACGATGGAGAAACTTCTCACACAGGCCAGGAATGCGGATTGGTGTCCACAGAAGAACTTCATCACCGGAGTAAAAGGAGGGAGTTCGATGGCGTTGATCATACAGGGCTTTGCTTTCTTGTTGAGCATCTTCAGTGTTCAAACGGGCAAGTTGGCGACACTGGGCCATACGAGTGGCAAACTCTTCGCCCAGAGATTCAGACGTAGAGGGAGCAGAGAAGAAAGTAGTGTCCAGTACTGTCGATGGTTGACGGCCATAAACTAAAAAGAAAGGGCTATAACCAGTAGTGCGCTGAACAGCGGAATTGTAGGCGTAGGTGACGAAAGGTAAAACGTTGTCCCAGTTCCGGTGATCAGGAGCGATATACATGGATATCATGTCGGACAAAGTGCGATGAAACCGCTCGATGAGTCCGTTGGTCTGAGGGTGGTAGCTAGAAGTCTTATGGACGGTGTTGGCTGCGCGCAGTACTTCCTCAAGGACTTGAGAAAGAAATGTCTTTCCACGGTCGCTAATGAGAATACGAGGAGCACCATGACGCAAAACTATCGCACGCAGGAAAAAATCGGCGACTTCAGAGGCGGCACCGGAGCGAAGAGGTGCGGTTTCAGCGTACCGCGTTAGATGGTCGATGGCAGTGACAACAAAACGGTTGCCGTCTGACGTCAAAGGGAGATGACCAAACAAGTCAATGGCGACCGTGTCAAAAGGCACAGATGGGCAAGGTAGAGGTTGCAGTAGGCCAGCAGGAGGGGATGTTGAACGCTTGCGCTGCTGGCAAGACGGACATGATGAAATGTATTTGGCGGCGCTGGCAGAAAGCCCAGGCCAGAAGTAGCGGCTCTTGATACGGTCGTAAGTTTTAATGTGGCCTAAATGTCCAACAGTGGGGTCGTCGTGGTAAGCCTCCATAATTTTAAAACGAAGGGAACGAGGGGCAACGGGTACCCAGCGTTGACTCGTAGGGTGATAAACGTCGCGGTAAAGTGTTCCATGGTGAAATCGGAACCGATGAAGCTGACGGCGCAAGCGACGGTTTGGGACAACTGATTCTCCACGGAGGCGAGCGATGATTGTGCGGCAGTAAGGGTCAGTCAGCTGCAGGGACGAGAAATCAGCATTGTTCTCGAGTGGAGCTGTAGCGATGGGTGCAACATTCAGGTGGCCAGCAGAAGGCTGACTCGGATGGCAGCAGGGAGAGGAGACCGTATGTGGGGCCGCGTCAGTAGGTAGCAATGGGCAGCGGGAGAGGGCGTCAGCGTCGAGGTGTTTTCGCCCAGATTTATAAGTGATGGTGAAGGTGCATTCTTGAAGACGTAGCACCCAGCGACCCAGTCGACCCGATAAGTTCTTCAGCGATGACAGCCAACAGAGTGCGTGATGGTCTGTGACAATGGTGAAGTGGCGGCCATACAAATAAGGTCGAAATTTTTAAACCGACCAAACAACGACGAGGCACTCTTGCTCGGTAATAGTATAGTTACGCTCAGCTGCAGTAAGCGTACGACTGGCGTATGCGACGACTTGCTCTTCAGACACTGCGTTGCGTTGCAAGAGAACCGCGCCAATACCGTGGCCACTGGCGTCTGTGTGAAGTATGGTGGGCGCGTCAGCGTCAAAATGGCGAATCACAGGGGTGGAAGTGAGTGCCTGCTTGAGAGCTTTGAAGGCGTCTTCACATTCAGTGGACCAGGTGTAAAACACTTGGGAAGACACGAGCTTGTGTAACGGGGCAGCAATTGTTGCAAAGTTCCGAATAAAACGGCGGAAGTAGGAGGCTAAGCTAAGGAAGCTGCGAAGGTCTTTCTGACGTTGGGGCCGAGGAAAATTAACGACAGCCGTAATTTTTTCGGGATCAGGCTGGATTCCTGCCTTACTGACGACATGGCCGAGTACTTTGATGGTCTTACTGGCAAAGTGGCACTTCTTGGTATTCAGCTGAAGCCCCGCCTGGGCAAGGGACGTGAGGACATAAGTGAGACGCTGTAAGTGCTGAGCGAAGTTTGACGAGAAGACAATGATGTCGTCGAGATAACATAGGCATGTTTTCCATTTCATGCTGCGAAGCACGGTATCAATCATGCGCTCAAAGGTGGCCGGCGCATTGCAGTCCGAAAGGCATCACGTTAAATTCGTAGAGACCGTTGGGGGTAGAAAAGGCAGTCTTGTCCTTGTCTGCATCGTGCATAGGCATTTGCCAGTATCCCGAGCGGAGGTCGAGACTGGAGAAATACTCAGCGCCTTGGAGACAGTCTAATGCGTCATCAATACGAGGCAAAGGGTAAACATCCTTGCGCGTGATCTTGTTAAGTGCCCGGTAATCCACGCAGAAGCGGACTGAACCATCTTTTTTGCGAACGAGGACCACAGGTGAGGGCCAAGAGCTTGTGGATGGTCGGATGGCATTTCGAGCAAGCATGTCAGCAACTTGCTCCTCAATGACTTTGCGTTCTGCTGCTGAAACGGGATACGGCCTTCGTCGAACAATAGCAGAGCCGTCCGTCTCTATGCGATGAGAGGTGACGGAGGTCTTCCCCAACGCTGAGGCGCACACATCAAAAGACTCTCGGTGCCGCAGGAGGACGTCTAGCAGAGCTGTGGACTGCTCGGATGTAAGGTCAGGGCTGATGGCGGCTGCGAGCGCAGAGGATGTCGGAAATGGAGGCTTGGCAGGAGGCGGTGGTGCATTGGAAAGTGTGTTGAGGGGAACGGGATCGCAGTCAAAAATAAACCCAACTGTGGCTCCTCTGGGTAGTAAGAACGGCTGGAGAGTTGTATTAAGGGCCGCAACGACCGCGCAACCGCGGGTGAAGGAGGTGAGGCACGAGGCAAAAGCTAGGCCGTCGGAGGTCCATCGAGGAGCGGGCATAACGAAGGCTTCGCCATCGAGAGGGTAGTCTAATGCCACGATGATCAGCTGCTCGCGTCCTGGGGGCAAAACGAAATCAACTGCTAAGAACACGTGTGGTGGTGAGCAATCAGAAGTCGGTAATATATCGGGGTCCGCAAGATGAATAAGGCGCTCACGGCAAGAGATGAGGGCGGACGCCGACGATAAGAAATCCCACCCCATGATCATGAGATGAACGCACGTGGGGAGCACAATAAATTCAATATGATGCCGCTGGTTATCGATGAGGACACGTGCTGTGCATTGGCCGGTGGGTTTCATAAGAGTTCCATTAGCTCCACGACGTGGCGGACCGATGTATGGCGTTATAACTTTGTGCAGATGAGAACACAGAGAGAAATGCATGACGGAATAAGCGGCGCCGGTGTCGATGAGGGCCTCAACGTACAATCCTTCAACAATCACTACTAACATATTCGACGGTCGCCCAGGAGGAATTGTAGATTTCGAACTCGAAGCAGCTTTCTCTCCAAAAACTGCTTCGGTTAGTTTTCCGTTATAGATTGGAAGGGTTGCGAGGCAGGACGAAGCGGTGACGTGCGGCGAAAAGGCGAAGGGGATCGGCGTCGGGAAGGACGCGAGGGCCGTGAAACATTGGTGGAATTCGGAGGAGAGGAAGAACGCCGGTAAAAGTCTGAGTAGGGCAGTGCAGAATCATCAGGCTGGCGCACGCGGGAACGTTCAAAGGGAGCATAACCCCGTTGCTCGTCTTGTTGGCGGCGGCGACAGACACGGGCAATGTGGCCACGTATCCCACAATAGTAGCACACAGGGCGGGAGGGGCGCCAGACTGTAACAGGACGGTGCACTGTAGGATATGGTGTCATGGCAGCGACGTGACCGCACACGGGTGCCGAACAAGTCAAGGAAGGCGGAGTGGGTTGACGTGAAGTAATCTCGGCATAGGTTGGCAAGGAATGTTGGGCGGCATTGGGAGGCGGCAAGGGAGGTTGGGATGCAATGGGAGGTGGGGTAGGTGCCACAGTTCAGTTGAAATTCGTTAGTTCATCTTTGATGATGCTGCGCAAATTCACCGTTGCTGGCGGAAGAGTTGGAGATATTGCAGAGGGGTTGGTGAGGCCGTAGACCTCCTCTCGGATCATGGTGCGGATTAGGGACCGCAAATTTCCATCTATGAGGGAGCCACCATCACTGGGGTCTTGCACGAGGCGGCAGGACTGTAGCTGGTCCAGACGTTGACATGTGGATGTGATGTCAGATACGGACGACGGGTTTTAAACACGAAGGCATTGATAGCAGCAGTGTTGATGCCCTTAATTAAGTGGCGAACACGCTCAGATTCAGGCATAGCAGCGTCGACACGGCGACAAAGGGCCAGAACGTCCTCGATATACGACGTATAGGACTCGCCGGGCTGCTGGAGACGAGCTTCAAGTTTTTTCTTTGCCTGCTCTGAGCGACCAGCCGGAGTGCCGAAAATTTTCTTTAGCTGGTCCGTGAATGTACGCCAGTCAGCGAGTCAGGAACCAGGTTTTGGCGACGTCAGCCAAGTAGAAGACGACGTTGAGCAGCTTATGAGCGTCATCCCAGCGGTTAAATGCCCTGACCCTGTTGTAGTTGTCGAGCCAGTCGTCGACATCTTCACCGCGAAGGCCAGCAAAGATTTGGGGATCGCGCTGGCGGCTGGTGACAGTCCAGGCAGGGGCAGCCGCAGTAGGAGGAGGAGACGCCGGGGGTGAGCGAGCACCGTTGCCCTCATCCATAGCACAGGGCCGTTGACGCAAGCGAAATCCTGACCGGAGCTCCAGGGAGAACGGTAGGTGGGTCTAAAGCGAGAGGTGCGGAATACGGATCGCACCTCCGCCACTTGTAGGACAGCACTTGCACAAAACGTCTGTTCTATTCCAGAACCAGCTGGCACACAGCGCGCAACGCTCCGAGCAGCAGTCAGCGATGATGATGATTTATATATATATATATATATATATATATAGAGAGAGAGAGAGAGAGAGAGAGAGAAAGTGAGGGTTCTCGTTATAATACATGAAGGAAAGAAGCCAACAGTCGGCGATGCCAAGGAAAGCGTTGGGGATTGTACTTAATGCCTTTTTTTATTTTTGCTTCGGTAATCACATAAATTAGTAGTGTAATCTGTTTAGGGGAGAGATAAACGCAAAGTAGAGGGAAAAACAACATGCCGATGGTGGGGACCAAACCTACGACCTCCGAATATCGCTGGTGAACACTCTCAAGGTTCGTATACAGACAATAATACCCAAGAAAGTAGCAGGTGGGACAGCGGCCGATGTAACTCAGTTGGAAGAGCACCGGACGCAATATTCGGAGGTCATGGGTTCGGTCCCCACCATCGGCACGTTGTTTTTCCTTCTACTTTGTGTTTATCTCTCCCCTAATCAGATTACACAACTAATGTATGTGATTACCGAAGTAAAAACTAAAACAAAAGACATAAAGTACAATCTCCAATGCTTTCCTTGGCTTCGCCGACTTTTGGCTTCTTTCCTTCAGTTATTATAACGGGTACCCTCATTTTCTCTTCATTTATCATCTTGTAGCCTACGGGGGTCTCGGTTCTGGCAGTCTTGAAGCCGTAGGTAGCGTAAGAGGGTTCCAGCACAGCTTTCGCCCTCGCTCTTGATCACGTTCTACGTGACGCTGGCGGTAACACAGGACGTTCCACGTCCACCGCTATGGTTGATGGTGGCGCTGGTGAACACTCTCAAGGTTCGTATACAGACAACATTATTACCCAAGAAAGTAGCAGGTGGGACAGCGGCCGATGTAGCTCAGTTGGAAGAGCACCGGACGCAATATTCGGAGGTCGTGGGTTCGGTCCCCACCATCGGCACGTTGTTTTTCCTTCTACTTTGTGTTTATCTCTCCCCTAATCAGATTACACAACTAATGTATGTGATTACCGAAGTAAAAACTAAAACAAAAGACAAAGTACAATCTCCAATGCTTTCCTTGGCTTCGCCGACTTTTGGCTTCTTTCCTTCAGGTATTATAACGGGTACCCTCATTTTCGCTTCATTTATCTGCTTGTAGCCTACGGGGGTCTCGGTTCTGGCAGTCTTGAAGCCGTAGGTAGCGTAAGAGGGTTCTAGCACAGCTTTCGCCCTCGCTCTTGATCACGTTCTACGTGACGCTAGCGGTAACACAGGACGTTCCAGGTCTACCGCTATTGTTGCGGGCGGCGCTGGTGAACACTCTCAAGGTTCGTATACAGACAACATTAATACCCAAGTAGCAGGTGGGACAGCGACCGATGTAGCTGAGTTCAAAGAGCATCGGATTCGTGGGTTCGGTCCCCACCATCGGCACATTGTTTTTCCTTCTACTTTGTGTTTATCTCTCCCCTAATCAGATTACACTATTAATTTATCTGATTAACGAAGTAAAAATAACAAAAAGACATAAAGTACAATCCTCAATGCTTTCCTTGGCATCACCGACTGTTCGCTTCTTTCCTTCACACACACACACATATATATATATATATATATATATATATATATATATATATATATATATATATATATATATATATATATTGCCGAAGACGATATCGGAGTGAAAACGACAAAGCGAACGAACCTCGGGCTGTCGTTGTGAACGCTGGCCTTTGTAGCTGCTACGAAACAACAAATATATTGCTCTCAACCCATCTGAACCGCTTCATTACACGTGGTGGAGGTTTCGCCTGTTCCAACCTGTAGCTCCGCAGTCGCACCTTGCCCGGCTCTACCATCATGACAGATGCCTCGGCCTAGTCTGGCCCGCTTGTTCCCAGCGCTCTCATCTGTCCGGGACCAGTGCGGCAGCGCGACCGACCCATATTCACCGGCACGGACGACACCGACGTCGATACGAGCGTGTGAGTGCTTACAATAAGTGGGATGACCAGGTTAAGATCACCAACGTCATGTTCTATTGAATTGGTGTCGCCAGCTTGTAGTTCCGAAACCACGACGCCAATAATTCAACCTGGGCAACACTCAAAACTAGTCTCACGGCGGTTTTCGGCCGCCCCGCTGTTCGGAAACTTCGCGCCGAACAACGGTTGGATCCTCTCGTCCAACAGAAAGGCGAAAATTTCACAAGCTACATTGAGGATGTTGTCGACCCGTGTAAACGTCTTGATCCATCTATGACTGAAGCACAGAAGATCAAGCATATCCACAAAGGAATTGAATTAGACGCCTTCCACACGGTCGCCGCCAAATCTCCCCAAACCGTTTCTGATGTCATTTCTTTGTGCCAGAGTTATGACAAGCTCCGCAAACAGCGTCTTATGGCGCGCCGTGCCCTTTTCTACGATGAAACAATATTGACATTGGAGATTCCTGGTGCTCCTTAGAGTCACTAAGCGCTTCTCCAGCAAATAAAACAGTTTGTGCGGGAAGAGGTGGCTCGACAGTGGTCCCTGGCTACCTGCCGGCCCAATTCATCTCGGTCGCCTCCTCTACAGCGCGTCATCCAGGAACAAGTCGGCGAGATCTTGCCAAGCACCAACCCACCCTCTATAGTGGCCGCTCGGCTAACGTACGCCGACAGCGCAAGCCGCCCACCTCCCGAAACGCCAACGTACGCTCCCCCAAACCGCGCCTTCAATCGCCGGCTTCCCGTGCATCCAGTGCCACCTATGCAGCCTGCTCGGCCTTGCACCTGTCCTCGCAATCCGAATTCGAGGCGCACACATGATAACCGCCCGATATGCTACGGCTGCAGTGCAGCTGGCCATGTGGCACGGTTGTGCCGGGCACGTGGATCCTGTTTTTATGACTACAGGCACGCTCCAGCCTACGACGTACCTTTTTCCGAAACTGAGGCCGGTCGTCCGCCTTCGCATGACTCTCCGACACGTTCCGATTCATATGCCCACCGGTCGCCATCTCCCCGCCGTCGGCCCCGTTCTCCTATGACCCGCCGATCACCACCTCTTCATCCGGAAAACTAGGCGCCGCAGTTCCGGAGGCAAGAACTGCGCCCTGAGTACTGTGGCAAGCCCTGTAAACAATATTGAGGTTTTCGTCGAAGGCGTTGCTGTTGATGCGCTTGTTGACACTGGTTCTGCGGTGTCCGTGATTAGTTGCAACCTGTGCCGCAAACTTAGAAAAGTGACGACGCCGACTCCCGATATTACATTGCGAACCGTGAGCGCCGAAAAGATTCGACCAGTTGCTTCATGAAATTATCCTTGGATGGGACCTTGTGTCCAAGCATCATGCCACCAATCGACTGCGCACGTGCTCACATTGATTCGTTGCCGTTTTGTGACACTCTCGTAGACAGAAACCCTGCTCCATCTGCGCCCATTTTCGCTGCCGACGACATCGCTGTCTCTGCTTCCTCTTCTGTTCTTGTGCCTGTGAAATGTGATGCCATCAATGACGCTACAGTAATGTACACATCGTCCGTTCGTAGTGCTCATCGCAAATATGTGCTGCTCCCGCATGTCGTGCTAAACATTTCTGGTGGTATTAGCGATCTGTACGTCACCAATCCGTTGCCTTTTCCAACAACGTTACTTTGAGGAGAATCGCTTGGCACAGTCGATATCATTAATCCCGCCTACGCCTCTAGTGTTATTGCAGACCCTACAGTGCATCAAATTACCGCTCTAACCCCTCCCATTGGAGTCAGCGACTCGACCACATTTCTTATTTTCCACCTTTCTGTCAACGCATCGTTGCCGCCTACCTAGTGCGACGAGCTCGGTTACCTTGCTTCAATGATTCAGCGCCTCCTTCGAATCTCACCAAACTTCGTTTTGACGTGTACAACCGCGGTTCGCCATCATATCAAACCAAATGAAATGAAATTTTTTTTCCAGCAAGTGGATGGTCACGTGTGTTAAAAGCTGTACAAACAGATTGACAAAGACCCAGGACACAACATAGCAGGAGAAAACAGCAAATTCCAGGAGTTCATTAATAATGTTATGGTGGCATCCAAAAGTGTTATACAATGCATACGTCACTGCAGCACGATATAAAAACAAAAAATAAAACGTTGTTCAATAATGAAATCAATTAAAAAAGCTCCACAAGGCAGAAAGTTCGAAGGCGAACATAATATTTAAAGAAAGAATACATATCGACACCTGCCTCCACGCACCACTGCGCCAGCGCCCCTACCGAGTATCAGCCACTGAACGCCGCGTCATCGATGACCAAGTGAGTGACATGCTCGAGCGCGGAGTGATCCAGCCTTCTGACAGCCCGTGGCCTTCACCCGTAGTTCTAGTAAAGAAAAAGGACGGCTCCATACGGGTCTGCGTCGACTACCGCCAGCTCAACAAGATCACTCAGAAGGACGTGTACCCTCTCCCACGCATCGACGACGCCCTTGACTGCTTACAGGGAACTGAATACTTTTCTTCGCTGGACCTCCGCTCTGGTATTGGCAGGTGCTAATGGCTGGAGCCGACCGCAAGAAAACCGCATTCATAACGACAGATGGTCTATATGAATTGCCCCCTCTCGCCTCTACTCTTTGATATGTACATAGAACCCCTCTGCCTCAATATCATCGGGACTTGCTATATCAAAGGCTTCAAACTACAGCAAGCCGAGGTCAAACTCCTTGCAGATGCCAACGACGTTGCGGTTTTCTGTGTTGACTATGAGAGCATTTTGAAAACTGTGGATATTGTGAAGCGTTTCTGCGCTGCCAGCGGAAGTGCTGTCAATTGGGCTAAGTGCCTTGGATTTTGGTATGGTACTTGGCCAGAGACCCCTGGTACTTTCGCCAACACGCAATGGCTTAGTACACCCGCGAAGTACGTAGGCGTTCCGTTAGAGTTTTACCGCGACAGTGAGCCCTACTGGCGGAATCAAGTTGGGGAAATGCGTGATAGGACGGAGAGGGTGAAAGGTTGGGACTTGTCCATGTTCGCACGCAGCACTGAGTGCAATGTGTTTTTTGTTAGTAAATTGTGGTATGTGCTAAGTGTTCTGCACTGCTCGCGCGCTAATGTGCAAAAGTTTCACCGCATATTCGCTGTCTTTGTGTGGGGGTCGGTATGGGAGAGGACAAGCCGTACAAACCTCTTCCGTAGTGTTGGTAATGGAGGCCTTGGCTTGTCGCATTTATACCTGCGGCAGGTAGTTAATCGTTTCTGCTTCCTTCGAGACGTGAAGGACCCTTTTTTACGCACTGTGTTACAGATCAGATTAAGCAAACTCCTACCCGATTTTGTTGTTTCTACCGAAGCCGTAACAGCACGTGTTGTTGGTTTTCTCAGGGAGGTCGTGGCGGCCTGTAATTTCTTAAGTGCGCGATTCTCACGCGATTATTTAGCTGTAGTAAAGCGCAAAAAGTTGTACAAGGACCTTGCAGACGTAGTTTTTCCTGTACCACTGTATCGCACCATGTACAGTGCCAATCCCGGTAGCGACGTTTTAAAGCGAGTAAAGAGAATGCATGTGGCTCCAGGCGCAAAGTCTTTTTTCTTTAGGCTCCACACCGGAACCTTAGAGGTAAAACCCTGGATGGAGGAAAAGGGACTGTACGTTCCCTGGGGTGTGCATTGTTTTTTATGCAGAAAGCCCGAAACCATCGAGCACGTCTTCTTGGAGTGTTTGGGTGGCGTGTCCTTTTGGGACATACTGCAAAGAACACTGAAAAAAGACCTGCCACTAGACCCCCGAGGAATTCGTTTCCTAGCTGTGGAAAATGATGAAGTAATGCTGATGGGATTGCACTGTATATGGAAGGCCTGCATGGCAGCGCGACACGCCGACATTGATGCAAGGCCAGTACTTCTGCGAATCCGTTGCGGCGTTCGTGGCAACCCACAAGAATGTGTACCCGGTGCCCGAATGGGTATCGAGAATTGAGCCCCTTATGCACATGAAGAGTTTTTAGCCCCTTTACATCAGTCAAGGTTTGGCTGGAAGTTTTAGCCCATACCGACGCTATGTACATGTGTTCTTTCACTTTTGTTGTGTAGCGATGTATGTCTAAGCAGGAAAAAAATAAAAAGCTCGTGGCTGAGTGGTAGCGTCTCCGTCTTACACTCCGGAGACCTTGGTTCGATTCCCACCCAGCCCATCTTGGAAGTTGCTTTTTATTTATGAAGTGCATGCCGGGATCTATCGCTCACGGCCAACGCCGCCGACGCCGACGACAGCGGCTTTTCTGCGACACGAGCTCCTTAACGCTATCGCGTTAAAATGCACGGGCCGGCGACTGGCTCTTTGCTGGTGACGTCATCACACTACGACGAACGCGGAAGCTGCGCGCTGCTGCGCGTTGCTGCGGGCTTATTCTTGTTTCACTAGAATTGTGGTTGTTGCCGCATGCGAAAACATTCTTTGGTGTTTTAATTAATGTTTTAATAATTGGTTCATAGGAAAGGAAAGGCGCAGTAGCTGTCACACTTGTTTCTGTGGACACCTGAACCGCGCCGTTAGGGAAGGGAGGAAGGTAATACATAACTTTTGAGTCGGCTGCAATATCGCAAGTAGGCTGTATATTCGTGCAGCGGATTTTCTAAAGAAGGGTAAAGTTTCAGGAAACAGCACATAATCTAAATGAGTTCATGAAAAGCCACAAGCACTGCTTTTATTGTGCCAGTGTTACTATAACGCTACGGATATAAACATAGCTTCAGAAAGTCAGCTCTATAAACGCTGGGACATTTAAGTCTCTGTACTCGTTTTGGAAACAAATGGGAAGAAAGTTTCGCAATGATTTCATAGCACTCAAAACATGCAACTCTACGATCAGCAGTGGACTTTATTTTTGGCTCTAGAATTCATTTCAGCTCAATAAATACGTAAAATGTATCGAGTATGAAAGTATTTATTAAAAATACTCTCGAGAGGCACTTGTAGCTGGACCAGAAATATACATTGGGCAGTTTGGGAGTATGCTTGGTACTGCGTCAGGTCGAAGTCGTACCAGTTTCAGCTTAGCTTCAATCACTTTTCCTGTCTTCGCAACCACGTAACTTGTTTTGTCGACCACGTCCGCAGGCTTAATGGGACGCTCGCCGGCCTAGGATGTGAAATGAGACGTTAGAAGGATGCAATACCTGAAGGTAAAAAAAAACCAGCAGCCCTACCTTTTAAGGTTCTAATGATCGCAATTTAGTTTAAAGTCCACGCGCACTAAATATCAGAAATACTGTGTCTCTAAGTCACATTCACGTAGTATGGAATAAGGTTCGCACCATAGCTATGGACACTTTCTTTTTTAAGGCGGAAACCTTTAATGACTCATACTGTCGTGAACAAAGTGTGTCCCGCTTTTGCGGCAGCTGTCACTTGGCGTTCATCAGTGTGCGTTCAAGTGTGGAATTCAGATGCAGGAACGCTAGACAAGATGAGACTTCTGGAGGAAAGGCGTAGTATCCGTCGCACATTCTCCGACAAGTGTGCGTTTGGATGGTACGCCATCGTGATCCTGTCGCGTGGCGTTCCTTTGCGCGCGTTCAAGTGTGGGATTGCAGATGTCAGGAACGCTAGAAAAGGGGATTTCTCGGGCTTTCGCCTTCCACTACTTTACTTGCTCAAGTCCCTCGTTATTTTTAAGGTAAGTATCACGTACACATAATCTCGGAGTATCTATGTAGCGTTAATGATGCAAAGAAGTTGTCGATAACAAATAGTAAAGAGGAATATTTGCCTTACCACCGATCGCTTTCCTGGTGTGAAATCGGCACGATGGATGGCGTTTATCCACTGAGCCCTTCTCACATTGTCCGATGGGTACGTGAAGACTCTCACTGTATCCCCACCATCATAGTTTCCGCGGCACCACGGTACACAGCAATGTCCAGGCATTCTCAAAACGTGCACACTTGATGAAAACACTGCAGCATCAGCGCAGACCTGTCACCGCCACTCATCCAGTGATTATTTCTAAAAACAAATCAGCAAAACGTTTGCGACACACGTTGCACAAAGGCGAAATCTCACACTGCAGTTGGAGCATGAACAACACCACCTAGACAAACCACTGGCACCACTCGCACTTGCCTCCCGGATATGCGCGGAGACGGGAGACGACAAAAGAGCTCCGTCGTAGTGTGATGACGTAGGCGCGAGGAGGAGGTAGCTGGGTAATAACTTTATTAAAACAGAGGAGTTTGGGGCATGCATGCCCCTGGGCCCCCGCACGGCCCCACTACACTCAAACGTTCATGTTCCTGTGGTTCATGACGTCGGCAGCCCAGTTTGTGGCGATCTTCTGCCGAACCGGGTCCTCAGAGTGCAGCAGGGTCTCCCAGTCCTCCCAGGTGGTAAGCTGCTCTAGACCCCGCGGGGGAGGATCCGCCGGACGCAACGAAGACGAAGACGAAAGAAGAAAGAAGCAGCTCTTGGTGCTCCGGAATATTTGGTTTTATCGAGTCCCCAGGGTCTCGTTTGCAAGTGCGTTTGCTCGGAGGGCCCCTGTCGTCTTCCAGGGACCCTCCGGGGACCTCTACTGGCGTCCGTCCACGCTGCAGCGATACTTTGCAACCTTCAGGGCTCAGCTGGCAGCCTGGGTAGGCCTGACAGTTGCTCGAACAACCATGGCTGACACGGTTGCTGTTGCTGGCAACGCTAGCATCTTTGCTGATTCTACCGCGAACCCTCCAGCCACAGCGGACTTTTCCGACAGTAAGGCTGACCTTCCGGACGTTACTCCTTTCTTGCAAGATTCTGCCCCGGAAGTGAATGCTGATTGCCATGCGCATTCGCCTTCGGAGACGAGTTTGACTCATCTGACTACCTTACCTGGCTTCTCCCAGCATCCTGCAGCCATTGAGCCGTCCACAAATCTTGATGAATTTCCGCTGGGTTCCGACGCTGCCATTTTGAGGGCACACGAGCAGCTGATTTCTACGATCAACGCCAGCAAAAGTAAGATTGGCCCTGGAGTTCGCGCTGTTCTCGTCTCCCTGGCTTCGTCTCTTAATGCACAGGCAATGCACTTTTTTGGTTGTGCTGTACGGGACAGGGAGCGTATCCGTTCTTTACATGACCAAATAGGTTCTCGCGACCGGGAAATAGAAGCTCTTAAGGCCCACAACGCGGAGCTTTCTTGTAGGACATCTGCTTGCGAAGTTAATCCGCTGAGGACTGGACGTAATGCTTCTCGGAGCTTCGCAGCAACTTTGCGGGCCTCTCCAGATTCTGT
Organism: Amblyomma maculatum; assembly: GCF_055883805.1. Lineage (NCBI taxonomy): Eukaryota > Metazoa > Arthropoda > Arachnida > Ixodida > Ixodidae > Amblyomma > Amblyomma maculatum. The sequence continues at coordinate 171,802,267 of NC_139349.1, read as the reverse complement.
GGCACCTCGCGAAGCAATTCGCAGATCCACGGATGGTATTCAGGACTTTATAAGGCCTCACGAGCATCATACTGTCGAACCTCACCAGATGGTCTTAACGTCTGCGGCCGCTACAAATCATGTGGGACAGGAAGTTGCAATTCTGCTCAAGGCATCAATAGACCCAGAATCCGAGGGGATTGGCGCTCTCACCCTCCGGCCCACGCGTCGTGCCTTGGTAGTAACTTCCAAGGACCCAGGAGACCTTGAGCGTTTGAGGGCAGCCATCATCCGCATTGAGGCCACCAATGCCTCAATTAAGGTCCGGGTTCCCTCGAGGAGGAACCCGCACGTTCGGCTATCAGGTGTTGACCCGGACGTCCTCCCGGATGATTTGGTGGCGGTCGTCAACCGCAGGAACCCCGGATTATGCCTCGACCCAGAAACATGCAAGGTCAGACTTTCTTTTACTCAGCGATCTGGGCAGCGAGTGCACATCATTGAGGTCGACCCTCCCGCCTTCTCCCGACTTCGCGCCGCACGTAGGGTCACGATCGGTTGGACTTCAGTAGAAGTCCAGGAGGATCTACATGTGCCTTTGTGTACCTTTTGTGCACAGTACGGTCATGCCCTTCGAGCTTGTACACAAAAAACTTCCCCGGATAAGGCGTGTTGTACTCGATGCTCCGGTTCGCACCCCCTTGCACAGTGTCCCAGATCGATTAAGGGCCCGAACGTAAAATGCGCCCCATGCGCACCGGCAGGCTGCCCTTGTGCCCATCGTGCTGGTGACGTCACCTGCACAATCTTACAGGATCGAGTGGCTCGAATACGGGCAAGAACCAACTATGGCTTTTAGGACCACGGCAACCCCTCGTCCCAACCTTAATGTTAATTTCTTACAAGTAAATTTGGATCACACACGCTGCGCGACTGCCCCCATGGTTAAATGCATTCAAGATAATGACATCACAGTAACTGCTGTCTGCGATCCATACATTACCCCTAAAAAAGAATTTGCAGGAATTCCCCCTTCATTTCATAAAATTTACTGTACTGAAAATCCTCGCTGCGTTGTATTGCTCCACAATCCTAATTTTGATGTTTTTCCTACTTTCATTTCACCTGAGCTTGTTGCCATTTTGTGTTCGACATCGACTTATCAATTGCTTTTCATAGCAGTATATATACCACCTCGCGCAGATATCGAAAGCTTTCTTGCTTTACTGGCAACTTGTGTACAGACTTCACCTACAGATAATATTATCATTTGTGGTGACTAACGCAAAAAATATCCTTTGGGGCGGAAGTGTTACGGACCTGAGAGGAACTCACGTTCAAGCATTTGCTGCATCCAATAACTTGGTTGTTATTAATGATCCAAATTCCTTGCCAACATATGAAACTCTGTACGCTTCAAGTTGGATTGACATCACATTGGCTTCCCCAAACTTACTAAGCAAGGCTTATTTTTGGGACGTTTTGCCAGATTCATCCCTTTCAGAACACAGATTTATTTCTTTTTCTTTCATTTCTCAACCTTCATCACAGTTTAAGAGGCTTACTAGAGCCAGCTCATGTCGCTTAACTTCCCAGTTAGCGTCTCTGAATTGGTTTCAGCATTTTTACAATCATCAGATCTATTCAGCGCCTACCCTTGATAGCGTCCTTTCAAAATTTAATCAGATATTTATCAAACTCTACAACGAAAACTTACGTTCTGTTAAATCTACATTTCCTGAGGGATCTGTTTGGTGGTCGGTTGATTTGCGCATCGAGCACTCACGTGTTCGGGCTCTTCGACGTCGTTTTCAACGTATTTCCGATCCTACACAGAGAATTTACCACCGCTCAATTTATTATAAAGCTCTTGCTGTCTATAGAGCTAACATCAGGCGCACACACGACAATTATGTAAAGGAACTTTGCTCAAATGCTACAAGGAAATTCCTTTTTGGCAAGCCATACAAGTATGCTTTTGGAAAGCTCAGGACTCCTTCAATAATTCCTATGCTGAGATACCCTGACGGTACCTATACAGAGACGTTTCAAGACACTATAAAGCTTCTGATGAATACGCATATCGCTGCGGACGATTCTTCTTTAGATCTACCTTTACATACTCACGTTAGGGATGATATTAAGCAGCCTTATAATAACTCAATCCAGGATCCACCGTTCACCCTCGAAGAAATTGAGGCTGTTATAACTTCAATGGATTTTACGTCTTCTGCTGGCCCCGATCTTATCTCTCCTCGTTTTGTCGTTTCCTTGTTTAATGCTCATCCCTTCTTCTTTCCCTCAATTTTCAATTCTTCTCTGTTTTTGGGTCACTTCCCTCAACCATGGAAAATAGGCAGAGTTATTTTTATTCCCAAACCCAACAGACCACCGGACCTTCCGAGCTCATACCGCCCGATTTGTATTAATTATTCGTTTGGTAAAGTACTCGAGCGCTTACTTTATGGTCGACTGTACTACAGTTTATCAAAAAATAACTTGCTTCACAGGAATCAGTATGGTTTCACTCACGGCTGGAATTCTGTCCAGGCCATTTATAAATTACGTGAATTATTACAGGACTACAAACAACAGAAGCACCCTGTGGTTTTAATTTCTCTGGACTTTAAAGGTGCATTTGATAGTGTTTGGCACCCTTTAATCTTGCGTTTTCTAAGGCAGCATCGATGTCCAAAAAATATATATTCCCTTTTAGCTTCCTTCTCAGATGACCGGCATTTAACATATCAATCTCCTTCTTGTTCTATTTCGGCTCCTTCAACTCTTGGTAGTCCGCAAGGTTCACCTCTTTCCCCATTACTTTGGAACATTGTCCTTTATGACCTCCTAAATATATCTCTCCCTTCCCCAATTCACATTCAGGCATATGCCGACGACACCATTATCCTTGTACCTGGTAAGACAAGTCGCGAGTTATCTACAAGGGCAACCAGCGTTCTGACTTTAGTCCAGCAATGGTGCACCGAAAATCGTGTTCAGTTAAACGCACAAAAATGCTCTTATGTTTTATTTCATAATGGAGTACCAGCATTAGATAAGCGTAAACCCACCATCAGTCTTGGATCTCACAGCCTTAAGTGCGAGCCAACTATCAAATTATTAGGGGTCGTTTTTGATTCGTACCTTACCTTTATTCCCCATGTAAATCACTTGCAAACTAAAACTTTGGCCTGTACCACTAAGCTCCTTAATTGGTTTAATTTACACTTTCGCGTTTCACCTTCTCATTTGCGTCAAATTTATCACCAAGTCATTCTCCCCTCGATTACATATGCTGCCCCTGCATGGTGGTATCACTGTCCTCTTTCTAGACTAAGAGATCGCGTCCTATCACTACAGCGAATACCACTCCTCGCTCTTACTGGCGCCTACGCTACCACGCGAACAGCCGCACTTTGCGTGCTTGCAAATGTTGTTCCGTTGCCTATTCATCTAGACCAGTTATGTGCCGAGTTCAAGCTTTTTACACTCCGGCAACCTATAGTTTATGGCAACGTTACATACAACCCTTCTAAAATACAGCCATTGTTCAATCCCTGGGCTGATCATCCCTCAATCAAGTTTAAATTTCATTTTATTAAACTCACCTACCAGGAAGCCATGTTTTGTTCTTCCCAACGCGCACTGCATATCTATACTGATGGGTCCTTCACACTTCACTCCGCGGGCGCAGCTTTTGTAGTACTTAAATCAACCCAAAACATACTATTTGTTCATCGCCTTTCTTTGCAGCCACCTTCCAGTGCGTATGAAGCGGAACTTGTAGCCTTTAATTCTGCGGTTGAATATGCTCTTAACAACCCTCCCACTACGCCTATTCATTTCTATACAGATTCTCTGTCTCTGCTCTCTGCCATCTCTTCAGTAAATTCGTTTAACCCCACAATTCTTACCATTAAAAAGAACCTGTCGCGCTTATCGTCTCTCGCTCAATTCATGTTATTCCATATCCGGGGCCACTCCGGCATTTATGGCAATGAGTTGACCGACCAAGCAGCTGGTAGCGCAGGACAGTACGGCTGTTTACATCCTTCTAATCTTTCAAAACGTTATGTCCGTTCACGCTTACATCGTTCTTCCCTTGTTTTGTGGAGCACATATTGGCGCGAAAATAATGGCGGCACAGAATTATTTAATTGGATACCCGATACCCTCAATATACCACGCATTTGTCCGCCCCGTAATGCGATTTCCTTTTTATTTTAAAAAAAGTACGTCTATCCTCCTCTTCACTTTGTTCCTGTCGCAAGATGTGTAATGACGTCCGTCACTACTTCCAAGACTGCTCTCTTACTGCACCTTTTGTTTCTCGCCTGAAGTCTTTTTGCTCATCAGATATAACAACGTCTTAATACCCGACGTTGCTTCGGAATCCTGTCGCTTGTGCAATTTTAATTCAAATGGTTAAACACATAAGCAGCACTATACCTGACTATTGTCGCTGACATCATTCTGTTAAGTAAACCATTTGCTTGTTATTTCGCATTCTTTAAATTATATGCCGCAGGGTTTATTTTTCTACGTATCTCCTCTGAAAGGTTACCTATGCGTTTTCTTTTTCTCTTTATTTCTGTCCTAATAAATTATATATATATATATATATATATATATATATATATATATATATATATATATATATATATATATATTGTAGTGAACTACACGAGGATATACGAAGACGAGGATTAAGTGGGCGAGAATATCACGAAGACGAGGATAAGGACGACGAAGTGCCGCTGCGCTTCTCGTGCTCGCTTGTGGAGACTGAGACTGGCTGTGTTCTTGTGTGGTTCGCCGTGAAACTTCGACAGGGCTATTATCCCTGTTAAAGCACAGTAAAAAACCCCTTTCACTTGGTGGAGGTGCTGGGCATTTCCTGCCGCCCTGGAGCTCCGCAGCCGCACACTCCCGACACAAGCAATGACCGACGCTACCACCCCCAGTCCAACCGGCCCCTCATCCGCGGTGTTCTGCGCTGGAGCTTTGCGCCAGCGTGATCCTCCTATCTTCAGCGGAACCGGCGACCATGACGTGGAAGACTGGCTGGCCTCATATGAGCGGGTCAGTATTCACAACCACTGGGACGACAACCAAAAACTTAACAACGTCATTTTCTACCTAACGGACGTTGCAAACCTATGGTTCCGCAACCACGAGGCCGATATCACATCGTGGTCTACTTTCAAGTCTAGTTTTGCCGATATTTTCGGCCGGCCTGCAGTGCGCAAGTTGCGCGCTGAGTAACGCCTGCGCGGCCGTGCACAGCTTCCTGGTGAGAATTTTACCAGCTATATTGAAGATGTCGTAGACCTGTGCAAGCGCGTGGACGCTTCAATGTCAGAGAGCACCAAGATTGATCACATTATGCAAGGAATTGATGATGGCGCGTTCCACATGCTTCTGGCTAAAAATGCAGCCACCGTCGTCGACGTTATCAACGCATGCCCCAACTTTGATGAATTACGCAAGCGCCGTAACATCACTCGCTCTTCGCTCTCAAACCCCGCGCCGCTTGCAGCTTTAACACCTGAAGCAGACCAGTCCACCTTGCTACCACAAATACAGCAGTTCGTTCGAGAAGAAGTTGCCCGTCAACTATCCCTCGTTCGCCAACGTCCTGACGCTCCCACTCCTTTAGTGCCAAAGCTGCAGCCAGTCATCCGCCAGCAAGTTGCGGAAGCACTCCCCACGCTTCCTGAAGCTCCTTCTGTTGCTCCTTTGACATACGTCGAAGCACCAGTCCAGTATAGCCAACCTGCTGTTCCAGCCCCTTTGACCTACGCGGCTGTGGATGCGCGGCCACCGCCTGAGCCGTCACAACCCATGCAGCCTGTTCTACGCCCTGCACCGCTTCCTCAAACGGCCCCGCTTCATCCGCCCACTGCGCGCTATTACAACCCTTGGCGTACTTCGGACAATCATCCTATTTGCTACTACTGTGGTTTCGCTGGACATGTGGCCCGCCGATGTCGTCGTCGCATGGCCGAGCCTGCGTCTTCTGATTACTCGCCACCGCTGCTTCGTTCTGCCCACTCTCCGCCTGCGTATGCCCCAGAACAGCGTTCATATACAACTCGTCATTCTCCTTCTCCGCGTCGCCGGTCACTGTCACCAATGCGCCGGCGCCCACCACCTGCTGACGAGGGAAACTAAGCTCCGCGGTTCCTGAGGCAAGAACTGCGTACTCTGCGAAAAGCTCAAGGCCTCATATTCCGCCCACGAACATTATAATGATTTCCATCGATGGTCTGTCCGTATATGCGCTGGTCGATACGGGTGCTGCTGTGTCAGTGATTCATGAGCAACTCTGCCGACGATTACGAAAAGTTACGACGTCATTTAACGGTTTGTCGCTCCGCACTGCCAGTGAAGAGAGGATTGCACCTTTAGCAGCATGTACAGCGCGTGTCGTCATTGAAGGTATTTTGTACACTGTCGAGATCGTAGTTTTGTCATCTTGTTCTCACGACGTGATCCTTGGATGGGACTTCTTGTCTAAAAATAACGCCGTGATCGATTGCACCCGAGCTGAAGTAGAATTTTCTGCACTGTGCGACGCACTGCCCGACGACAACCGTTCAGTGTGTCCTCAAAAGCTGACCATCGCTGAAGATGTCGACGTAGCACCAGAGGCTTGTACCCTTGTGCCTCTTTCGTGTCCTGCCGTGTCAGACGTTAGTGTTTTATTTACACCGTCTGCATCCTTCATCCACCGCAAGCACCTGCCGCTGCCATCTGCTGTTCTCGATATTCACGGTGGCTTCACGAAGCTACTCATCTACAATCCGTCCCCACGCCCGATTACTCTGCTACGTGGGGAATCTCCCGGTTCTATTCAACCAGCCCACGTTCTCTCTGACCTGGATGCCTCCGAGACCTACCGCAGTAACTACATTGATGCTCTGCAGTCCGATTCGACGCCTGATTCGTGCCAGACGACTTCTTCCGAACCGCCATCGATGACGCTCTTCCTTCCACCTACCGGACTCAGCTCGTGGCCTTTTACAGACATTTCGCTTCGCTTTCGACGCCGCCCACACACCTCTCGGCCGCACTTCCACAGTCGCGCATTACATTCAGACCGGCTCTAACTCACCTTTTCGACAGCGCCCCTATCGTGTGTCAGTGGCAGAGCGTCGCGTGATCAATGAACAAGTTTAGGACATGCTACAACGTGGTGTAATTCGTCCATCACAAAGCCCCTGGTCTTCACCAGTGGTGCTAGTGAAAAAGAAAGATGGCTCGTTTCGCTTTTGTATTGATTACTGGCGCCTCAACAAAATTACCCACAAGGACAATTACCCCCTTCCGCGTATAGACGACGCTCTTGATTGCCTCCAAGGAGCCGAGTACTTTTCATCTCTTGATTTACGTTCAGGTTACTGGCAAGTACCAATGGCCGCCTGTGACAGAGAGAAGACCGCATTTGTGACGCCGGATGGCCTCTATGAATTTAATGTGATGCCCTTCGGTCTGTGCAATGCGCCCGCCACATTCGAGAGGATGATGGATAACATCTTGCGGAAGTTCAAGTGGCACATCTGCCTCTGCTACTTGGACGACATTGTTGTCCAAGTAGCTTCCAAGTAGCTTCATAGGTCTATGCTCCTATTTTCGGCGCTTCGTGCAGAATTTTGCTTCGATAATTGCACCCCTGACGAAACTACTCGGAGGAAACAGTGACTTTAACTGCGTGGTCGGTCGAGTGCGACGAAGCGTTCAACGCATTGCGCCGTCTTTTGACTTCGCCACCAATCCTTCGCCACTACGACCCGACAGCACCCACCGAGGTCCATACTGATGCGAGTGGCGTTGGCCTCGGAGCTGTCTTGGCACAACGGAAAAACGGTTTTCACGAATACGTCGTCGCGTACGCGAGTCGTACTCTCTCTAAAGCTGAACGCAACTACTCAGTAACGGAAAAGGAGTGCTTGGCAATTGTGTGGGCATTAACAAAATTCCGACCCTACCTTTACGGTCGCCAGTTTGACGTCGTCACGGACCACCACGCGTTATGTTGGCTGTCCTCTCTTAAAGACCCGTCCGGCCGCCTCGCACGATGGGCTCTCCGCCTACAGGAATTTGACATCCGCGTTATATATCGCTCTGGCCGTAAACACATGGACGCCGGCGCACTATCTCGTTCTCCCGTCCCCAACGAACCTGCTTGCTCTACGGCGGCTGATCCCGTCCTCTCCTCTCTAACCATCGCTGACATGCCTGCGGAGCAGCGAAAAGACCCGTGGCTCGCATCTCTTATCGAGATCGTGTCCACTTCTAACGCTGCTGCGCCTTCTCGGGCTTTACGCCGTCAAGCACCACACTTTGCCCTACGAGACGGTCTTCTCTACCGCCGCAATTATATGACTGATGGTCGACGGTGGCTTCTCGTCATTCCCCGCCATTTACGACATGAAATTTGCACCTCTTTCCATGCCGACCCTCAGTGTGCCCATCCTGGTGTAGTGAAGACGTTTCAAAGGATCTCTCAACGCTACTATTGGCGCGGCATGTACGGGTATATTCGCAAATACGTCCGCTCCTGCATCGCCTGTCAGCGCCGGAAGTCATCCACACCTCGTGCTTCTGGCCCCTCACAACCACTTCCATGCCCGGCCCGCCTTTTTGACCGCATTGGCGTTGACCTTTACGGGCCACTTCCCTGCACGGTTTCTGGGAACCGGTGGATTATCGTCAGCATCGACCACCTCACCCGGTATGCCGAGACCGCCGCTTTACCCGCCGCTACTGCCCGTGAAGTTGCCCTGTTCTTGCTACATCATTTTGTTCTTCGCCACGGCGCGCCGCGAGAGCTGCTGAGTGACCGAGGACGCGTCTTCCTTTCCAACGTCGTTTAATCTCTATTGGCCGAATGTCGCATCATACATCGGACCACAACAGCCTACCACCCTCAAACAAACGGGTTGACTGAGCGCTTCAATCGCACTCTCGGAAATATGCTGGCGATGTACGTTGCCGCCGATCAGACTAACTGGGACGCTGTCCTTCCTTTCGTGACATACGCTTATAACACCGCCACGCAGTCAACTACTGGATTTAGCCCTTTCTTCCTCCTTTATGGGCGTGAGGCGTCGTCCATGATGGACACTATTTTACCATATCGTCCCGACTCCTCCGAGTGTACTCTCCTCTCAGACGTTGCCAAACATGCGGAGGAATGTCGCCAGTTGGCCCGGTGTTTTACATCGGAATCTCAAGGCCGCCAAAAGCATCACCGCGACAAAGATCAGACGCCACACGTGTTTCCTGCAGGATCCCTTGTTTGGCTTTGGGTTCCCGGCACCCCACAGGGATTGTCATCAAAATTTCGAACCGAGTATCACGGCCCCTACCGCATTGTCCGTCAAACCTCCCCTGTGAATTACATCGTGGAGCCACTCACTACCTCTTCGGACATGCGTCATCGCGGCCGCGAAACTGTGCACGTGAGCCGCCCCAAAACGTACTACGATCCGCTCCTCTTGCCCTCACCATAGGTCGCCAGGATGGCTCCTCCTCGCTCCGGGGGAAATTGTAGTGAACTACACGAGGATATACGAAGACGAGGATTAAGTAGGCGAGAATATCACGAAGACGAGGATAAGGACGACGAAGTGCCGCTGCGCTGCTCGTGCTCGCTTGTGGAGACTGAGACTGGCTGTGTTCTTGTGTGGGTCGCCGTGAAACTTCGACAGGGCTATTATCCCTGTTAAAGCACAGTAAAAACCCCCTTTCAATATATATATATATATATATATATATATATATATATATATATATATATATATATATATATATATATATATATATATATATATTCTTTTCGAAACTTGCGTTCCAATTATGTACGTAATCATTTAGAGTTGATTTCCTTTTCTTTTCTCTCTAATATTTTCCTTGAATTCTTTGTTTTTCTTATCAGGTACCCTTAATTTCTCTTTTTTTTTTCTGGCTGCCTTATTATTTGGGTGCAATTTTGACCTGTTTCCTGTTGTGGCGTGCACGCTGCTGCTGCCAACAGTCCATCCCTGGCTCTACAAGCACCAGTGGATTTCCGTTAGATCCGTACTGTACATGAGACTGGGGATGAGGGACTCCTCGGAGTTTCCTGCCGACCCCCAACCACGCTCAGTACAGAGGAGGACGATTGCTCTTCCTTTCAGCCCGTCTGATTCGGACACGCCCACTTGATTGCATGGAGGCGCCTATGGCTGTAGTGCGCAGGTCACTTATGCCTACTGGATCACGTTTCTACGTGTGCATTGGTATTTCGTCGTGGCGTGCCCTTTGATGCCGCCAACTATCCATCTTGGTTTTTACAAGCACCAGCGGATGATCTGCTGATCCTGTGCTTGAGCCTGACGATGGTGGAGGCGAGGGTCTCGTCGGAGGGTCCTGAAGACCCCCTACCACGCTCTGCACAGGGGAGGGCTCCGTGCTCCTGTGTTGAGCAGAGTGCTTAAGGCATGCCTTTCAGTTTTCCTGGATGTGCCCGTGACTGCAGGCACTCTTGCCTACAGAACCAGGTCCTTATGGGCAGCATGCATACTGCTATGAAATGAGTAGAGTTATTTTTTGTTTTCTTATTCCTCTGTGATATGTGACATTTTACTTATTTTGCCTTTTCTGCTGCGGTTGTCACACGAGTCCGGTATAGTGGTGCAGTAGTTTTTTTTTTTTTTATGAATCTTCCTCCATCGTTTCTCTTACCCGTGCATTTTGCGGTTAATATAATCTGGCATAGCGACGGACGTCTTTTCGCATCAGACTAGATTTAATAGTTTTTTTTCTCTCTTAATGTTTTGTCTAGGTTTTGCCATTCTTTCTCATCCCCTACCTCTTGTCTGTGGTGTCGGCAGTTAATTTTTTTTCTTTTGCTTGATTCTTCTATTCCTAAAATCAGTATTTTCTGTCTTTAATTTGTGGACCAACGATTACAATGCCGTAGGAGACAGCAATTCTCTATTGTTCACCCGATTTTTATTTCTTTGTTGGGGACTGTCCTGTTTACTTTTCTACCCTAGTCTATCTTTTTTTTATGCTTTCAGTTTCGTACGTCTGCCTCTCTCCCCGTATTGTTATTTGTCATTTTGTGTGACGGTGGTTTTGCTGCTGTTCTCTTCTTTTCTGGTTCTGGTTCGTGTTTTGTTTCACTTGCAGGTCTGGATGCTACCTTCTGGGGTTTTCCTTTTGTTCTTCTTAAACCAGCGTGGACCACCTTTCGACATAAACCTCGTTTGTTTTTTGTTTTGTTTTTTTTTTAATACCTTCTATCGCTTTTAAAAAGTTTTTTTTATTTCGAGCTGCTGCTCGTTTTTATTTATTTTTAATTGGTTTAAGCCTGGCAAAGCTTTTGCTGGTCCGGGCTCCCCCTCATTTTTTTTATGTTTCTTTTTTCCTCAGTTCGAGGGGACGAATAAAATGGTAAAAAAAATGGAACAGGATGTGGGCGAGGGTGGCGTTGGGGTTGTTAGAAAGGGTGCAGGAGGGATTGGCTAGGGTTTGGTGGTAGCGAGACGCACTATACAGGCCGGAATACATGCGGCGTTTTTTTCCACGATTTTCGCGCGTCGAAAACTGCCGCGCCGACGCGACGCCCAGCTCGAGATACATGGAACGACGAAGCGGCGCCAGCGCCGCCGCGGATCCCCCGATGCGAAAGCAAATGCAGCAGCGAGCGGAAATAACCGCAGAGCGAGGTACGTGAGAGAAGCGACGCTGTCCCTTGTGGTAAAATCAAGAAAGTGCTCATTCGAATGCTACTGTGCTAAATGTAGAAAGCATACATAGATGCGCAAGGATTTGGCTCGCTCGAATGAACGAAGATACTTCGGAATGCTCGCTCGGATACCAGCGGCACGGTTTTCTTTTTTATTTTTACAAATTTCGCTCCAGGAAGCAAACACACAGCGATCCGAGAGTAGGTCGTATACTCACAAAAAAGCGACATTCCGTGCTTGATTAAGCTTTTATTTTTACGATAATCACATTTCTGCGGCCAAACTGCCCCATACCTCGTCGGCCATGGCGGCCATGTTGACAGCGACCGCTCAAACCGGAAATGCCAGCTTTCCGCGATCCTATTGGCTCGCGTCGACAGTCGTTTCCGGTTCGAGAGGACGCCACCCGCGCGTCAAATATCTGGCAGGGCCAGATCGGTGGCGGCGGGCGTTTTTTCTGACGCGGGGCGTCGAGTGCGCGCCGTCGGGCGTAAAACGCCGGTTTGACGCGGCAAAAACGCTCCATGTATTCCGGCCTTAAGGGGACGGGAGGGTGCGCGTTTGTAGTCGTCGCCAGAGCGGCTGGTGGTAGTTGTCTAATGATGGGTGAGGTGTAGGATAGAGTAGTCGCTCGGCCCGATAGGCCTGCGTTAGCTCACTGAAGGAGTGCATGCGATCGCGCGTGAATCCCGGATCGGAGGCCGCCGGCGCCCGGTTTAAAGAACCTCGGGCTAACGCATTGGCGGCCTCGTTATAGGGATTCCCGGAGTGCGCAGGCACCCATATCAGCTCCACACAGCGGGGTGGGTTAGCGGCGGGCGAGTTCAGTATGCTGAATGCAGAAATGTGAACTCTACCACGCGCAAAATTTAGTAGCGCAGTTTTTGAGTCTGAAATTATGTAGCATGCTTCCGTGTGTGCAAGAGCGTAGACGATGGCTGCTTCCTCGGCTGCCTCCGAGGAGGTGACCGAGGGGAGGGGGACAGTAGCAACAGGCTGCAGGAAGAAATTTGTGACGGCCAATACGCTCCCTCATTCGTGCATGCGGCGTCCACCCATACGGCGTCCGTTTCGGAGCCGTAGTATTTGTGGAGCGCCGCTGCTCGGCCTCGGCGGCGTTGCTCGTGATACTGGGGGTGCATGTTGCGAGGGAGAGGCTTGATGAGAAGGTCTTGGTGGAGGGGGCGAGGTATGGGATGGAGGGCAGGGTCATTCGCTGGGACACGAATGTCTAAAGTCTCCAGGATATGGCGACCGGTGGAGGTCTTGGTGAGACGCAAGTATTCGGCTTGGCGATGGGCCTCCACAAACTCCCCAGTTGTGTTGTGGAGGCCAAGCTGTAGCTGGCGTTCTGTGGAAGTATTAATTGGGAGATGTAGGGCCGTCTTGAATGCCGTGCGCAACATGAAGTCCAAGGCGTCCGTTTCCTGCCTGTTGAGTCGGAGATAGGGGACTGTGTATAAATAACGGCTGAAGACGAAGGCGCGCGAATTAGACGACATAGGTCGTTCTCCTTCATGCATCTGTGATGGCCCGAAACTCGTCGGATGAGGTGCGATATCACGCCTGTCACCCGCTTTAGTTTCTTGAGAGTTAAGGTGTTTTTGCCATTGTTCTGGATGTGAAGTCCCAGAACCCGGAGTGTATTCACCTCTGGGACGGGACGGCCATCGACTTCGATAACAATCGGTGTGGTGGGGCATCCGCGGGTCGTGGGTCGAAGTATAAGTAGCTCAGACTTCTCTGGGGAGCATGAGAGTCCGATGCTATGGGCGTGTTCTTGTGTGAGGGACGCGGCGCTTTGCAAGGTACCCTCTATGTCGCCATCACTACCGTGTGTGGTCCACAGTGTGATGTCCGCATAAAGGGTATGTCTAAGATGAGGTATCGTGGACAGTTTCCGGGCGAGTGGAATGAGCGTGGCGTTGAATATTAAAGGAGAGAGGACGGAACCCTGTGGAGTACCGATGCTTCTGAGGGTGTAGCGTTAGGAGATAAGGGGGCCGAAATGAACCTCAGCCATGCGGTTCGTTAAAAAAGCCCGGACATAAGTGTACATCCGTACACCTATCTTCAGAGGAGAAAGAGCAGTCATGATCGCCTGACGTTCGACGCGATCAAAAGCTTTGGACAGATCCAAAGCCAGGACTGCCTTTTTGAGGCCCGGGATAGCCGGGTCGAAGATGTGAGTGAGCGGAGAGAGGGGGCGGAATCCCACCATGCTGTGTGGCTGTCCGCCATGTGAAGGGTCAATCTCGCAAGTGCCACGTGCTCGAAAAGTTTCGCGAGACACGAGGTGAGCGAGTTTGGGCGCAGGATTTCTAGTTTAAGAGGCTTGTTCGGTTTTGGTATAAATATTACCTTGGCGTGTCGCCAGGGCTGGGGGAGGGTGCCCTCCGCCCAGCATTTGTTGAAGTAATCTGTAATCTGTGTGACTGATTTGTCATCAAGGTTGCGGAGTATAGAATTGGAGATTTTGTCCAGTCCCGATGCTGAATTTGTGCGGAGCGTCAGAAGGGCCGCTCTTATCTTCGTTTCCGAAATATCAGCGTCTAATTCCGGGTTCTGTTTTCCTGAGTAGGGGGGCATGGAGTCGGATGTGCCGGGTGAGGTGTATGTTCGCTGAAGTGTGTCAATGAGAGCGTCCGGGTCGCTGTTGTGTGTGTGTAAGAGGCGTGTAACATGTTGTTGTGTAGCGGATTTGGACTGTGTTGGATCTATGAGATGTCTCAGAAGTTGCCAAGCTCGCTTGGTGTACAGTTTTCCGGCGAGTTCGTCGCAAACTTGCCTCCAATTAGACCGGCAGACCTCCTCTGCGTGTTGTTGTATCTGTGTCTGCAGTGCGGCTAGTCGCTTTTTAAGCGTTCTGTTTAACTTGTTGCGTTTCCAACGCTCGAGTAAGCTGTGGTACGCCTCCCAGAGGTGGGCGAGGCGGGAATCTAGAGTGGGGGTGTCCTTTGTGGTTGTAATTAGCCGGGTATTGTGTTGGACATCGGTCATAAGTGATTCTACCCACTCTTCGATGTCTGTGATAGTTGTGTTTGTGTCGTCCTTCCGTAATGCACGGATGGCGTCCCAGTTCACCAGTTTGTGGGTGATGTGTGTGGCGGGATTGTTTAAAGGGGAGAGAGATGATAATGATGTAGTGATCGCTTTCCAGCGTGTGTTGTGTTCTTGTCCAGGTGACGCCACCGAGGAAGCTACTGAGCGTCAGGTCCGGACTCGTGTCATGCTGACGCTGGTGCCGATCCGCGTGGGTGTGCGGAAATTGTTGTGTGTTGTGAGGCGCAGCTCCTGGACTAAGGACCAAAGACATCGACCACGGCCCGTAGTATAACTGTACCCCCAGTCGGTGTGTTGGCAGTTGAATGCTGACGCTGGTGCCGATCCGCGTGGGTGTGTGGAAATTGTTGTGTGTTGTGAGGCGCAGCTCCTGGACTAAGGACCAAAGACATCGACCACGGCCCGTAGTATAACTGTACCCCCAGTCGGTGTGTTGGCAGTTGAAGTCCCCTCCGATGAGGAGAGGGTGCTTGCCAGCGAGTCGGTGGAGGTCCCGTAAGAGCGTCTCCAGGGAAGACATTGGATGAGATGGGGGGTGGTATATATTGGCAATGAAGATGGAGGGCACTGTGTGTGGGTGATGCATTATTTCCGTGATAACGCAGGGTGTCTCTGACGTAGTAGTGTGTGTTTGGTGGGTGATTGAACGGTGAATAAGAGTGGACACCCTGGGCTTGTCCATGGTACCTGAGTGGTAGGGCATAAAACTAGACAGTGATGATCTAGTGGCCATATCCTGGAGAAGGATGATTTGGGGGGGGGGGGGGCGGGGTGAGGATGGGAACGAGTAATTGGAAAGGCGCACGCTTGCCCCGGAAGCCGCGGCAATTCCACTGGAGAATGGGTAAATTAAGTTGCTGCCCCGCCATAGTGGAGAGATTGGGAGCCAAGTGCGCTAGGCGTTGAAGAGGGTGGTGGTTGCGAGAGATGAAGAGGAGGTAGTTGAAGATTGATGTGCTTCAGGATAACGGTTTGCGTGTGCTCTAAGGTTTGAATTCGGGTGTCTATGCTGGTCATTCTCATGTCGAGTGTATGAACCAAGCGTGAGAACATCAAGTCAATTTTGTTCTCGAGTTGGGTGAAGAGGGAGTCGATTTTGGAATCTATCCGGGCTCCTAAAGCCTTTAGCTTTGATTCAAATTTTGCCTCAACTTGCTCAAGAGCATCATGTGTGACAGATGGGGGTTCTGATGTACGTTTCTTTTTGGGCGGTGGTTGCGTGGCTGGGGATGTTGGAGAAAGGCGGGAGGTACAGCTTGGGAAGGGAGGGTGGATTAGGAGGATTGGTGTGGTGTCTGTATAAGGGAGGAAAGGCGGCTTACCTCATCCCGCAGGGCCTTGAGCTCCTTGTCGCCTGAATCCTCCTGATGTGGCTGGGGTGGCGGGGTTTGTTTAGAGATGCCTTCAGCTGCTTCGTCGGCCCATGACATCTTTTGTGGGTCCTTTGCGCGTTCTCCTTTGCGAAGCGACGTGGATCGAGTGGCGTTGAGTGCTATCTTCCGAGTAGCGTCTCTGGGCGGCTTGTCCTTACAAGAGAGGTGTTGAGTTGCAGGGTTGGTTGCAGGTCTTCGCCCTTTAGCCTTGCATCTCCCCGTACCCGTCATGTGTGCTTCTCCGAGGCATAAAATACATTCCGGAGTGCAGGAAGGGATAGTCTCCTTGGGATGTGGTTTCCCACACTTCGGGCAGTTATTCGTACGTGGCAGCATGCACACATCTGTCCTGTGGCCTGGCTGTCTGTAGTTGATACAAGCGTCCATGTGGCCTCTGTAAGGGGTGCACCTGTGGAGTCCCTGGCCGTAAAGAACTGTGCGAGGAACCGGTCCTTCTCTAAAAGTAATTAATATTGATCAAGTGGCACCCATGCGTGGAGCGTCCACTATTGGAGCACGGGGATTGCTGTTCACGAGATCCTCCAGTAGCTCCCTGGGAGTTTCATTCCAGTAAGCGTTCGAGATTACTCCTCTCACCGCGCCGTCCGGGGGAGCGATGTAGGCTGCTACGGCGTAGTCGGTGTCTTGGTAATTAATTTTGGTGATTTGTACCAGCATAAGTGCGTCGGTCTGATGTGGCGTGCTCATTGTACACGTGTTATTGGTGGGATGAACGCGTAGCTGGGTGCGGGTGGGCTCCTCGAGTGAAGAGGTGGCGTTCAAGATTGAGACGCGCAGCTGTCGTGGCGGTACTGAGGTGAGGTGAAGCCCTCCACGGGAGCGGAAAATCACCTTGTAATTTTCAATCGGTAGTGGCGGCTGCTGTCGTGACCTTTTTGCGGCAGCGCGGGCGGCGCGCAGCTGCTCGGATGCCTGGGCCTTGTTAGTATTTGGGGTGGCAGATGATGCCGCTCTAGCATGTGTGGTAGGCTTGTCTGCCTGATCGGTCTGCATAGCGAAGATCTGGTGAATCTGCTGTTGCTCCTGGGTGCGTGCGGGAACGCTGAGGATGTGAGTCCAGTCCCGCGGATTGAAGTCCCGAGGGTCAATAGCTTCGCCTGGCACTTGCACCTTCATGATGGCTTTGTACTTGGAGGCCGCTTTCAGAGTAGGCCTAGCTCCCAGCGGAGCGAGGCCTAGCTCGGGCGACGGGGCGGCTCAAGGCGAAATGGACAGTGGGGGCCCAAAAACTGGCCAGATCGGGCCGAAAATTGATATGGGCGTGGCGCTCACCTTCACAGGGCTATTGTTGGTAAAAAAAAAGGCCACTGGTTCGGGCTACTGGCGAATTTCGCCGTCTTTGCACGGAGCCGACGTGAAGCGCATCCGCACTCCACGCAAGGCGGAACCGGAAGTCGCGAGGAGGAGGAGGATATGAAGAGGCCTTGTAGTCTAGGCGATGTTGGCTGAGCCACCTCCGGTGCCTCGTGCTGACAGAAGAAAAATAGACATGAAAAAGAAGAGCGAGCGAAAGACGCGCGTACAACAGCCGTCGTCCACCATCTAAGCGACGGCGGGGGCAATGACGGCCTACAACAGATAAACATTCGGTGGCAGGCAAGCGGCAGGGGCTAGGCTGCCACTGGTGTATTTGGTAGTAGTCTGGCATAGTTGGTAAAGAAAAAAGTGGAATGGTTGGTAAAGCGCTAGGCTGGGGATCCAAGGAATGAAGGTTCGATTCCCGGCGGAGATAAGGTTTATTAATATATTTTGAAGCAAAAAGCTTCACTACGAGGGTTAGAGCCAAGCTTTGTGTGGGCCGTATGCTGCAAAAACCATATTCTGCGCATGCGCAAAATCGAGGGACGTCACGCGCAGTAGAGGTGGTCGCCGTCGCGATCCTCTAAGGCCAGATGCGCAGCCCCCTAGCCAAGCTCTGCCAGCTTTGCCTAGCAACGCATAAGAGGTGTGCGGCTCCTCTTCATTAAAAAAAAATTCGCAGTGGCTTAGCTGTAGTTATGCCTAGGAGATTGCGAAAGCAAGAGAGGCGAAGTGTCTGAAATAGAAGATGGCACCACCTGTTAGGGTGCCTCGATGCGCACGCCCTCGCGCCCTCGAAGGGTGGAGACAAGCACCTTTCCTCCAGAAGTCTCATCTTGTCTAGCGTTCCTGCCATCTGCAATCCCAAACATGAACGCGCGCCAAAGAACGCCACAAGACAGCCGCCGCAAAAGCGGGACACACTTGCGTGGGCTCAAATATGGAGGCGTAGAGGTGGTGGTGGTGGTGAAAACGTTCATTGCATATTTGGAGGTTTGACGCGGAGCCTTAAGAACTTCGGCCTTACAATACTGGGTGGAGACCCTAGTCAGGGACACCATTGGCGGTTGCCGCCGCCCGCGCACGCCGCGTTAAGGCCCTTTGGGCCTGTAGGTCGCAGCAGCCGAGCAGGGTCGCCTCCCAGTCCTCCCGGTAAGGATTAGGGATGGGGGAAGGGATGGGTTTCGTTGGCAGGCCCATACCATGTGGTAGGTGTCAGCCACCTCCCCACAGTACTGGCACTGGCCAGTGAAGTACTGCCGAGCACAACATCGTGTTAGTGAAGAGGCGCAGGAGCAGCCTCTCGTTCGCTTTTTCTAACGCTTTGCAGGGGTTAGGGTATTTGCGATGCGAGTTTTGATAAACAATTGCAATATCTTTGAATGCGTTGGCCGGATTGGAATCAATTCAATTCAATTCAATTTATTTTCAACTCAAGGTTGAAGGCCCTCAGGCGAAAAAAGCTGTTCTAGAACAGCTTGAAGAGTGCCTGAGGGCCCATACACGGCAGCAGTTGTCCCACAGTAAATTACAGTGTAGACTCACATAAATTTAACATCCGTTCAAACAAACTCTAACAAAAATTCAAAGTACAGTAGTTAACAAAACAGTAGTTATTCACGGAAAGTATAAGAAATTTGCGTTAGGCCTCAATTCACAATGAAACTTATAGAGCCCTACAGAATTCTAACACGTCAGTACAACTCTAATCACAAAGTGAGCATGGTTATTGAAACATAAGTAGTTCATTTGGTTACAAAATAATGTCGCAATCTTTTTTTATTGAAAGTCCCGAAATATATTGCCCTCTTTTCATAGTCATTGAGAAGAAGCGGAAGTTGGTATTGTAAGGATTGACAGAGATATTCGGTACGCCGATGCGGAACAAACCACTTGTCACAGCTGCGGGTGCGGTCGTCGCTTTTTTGTTTGCTTAAACTTGCGGAGCTCTTTAAAAACGTTTGAAGATCATTGCTTGCAAAAAAGAAAGTATATATTAAGCGATATGGTAGGTGATATTGTGCTTTTATTATATGATACTTGAGAAACAGTGCTTCTGTCGGATGGTAATACGATACATTAGCAATATTACGAAGAGCTTTTTTCTGTAAAAGAAAAATTGCGTTAATGTTGCCGATCGTTGTTGTTCCCCAAACAAGCGAACAATAGTTTAAATGTGATGTGAATAATGCGTGGTAAATTTGAACTTTTATTTTTTCAGGCAGATAATAACGACATCTGGCAAGTGCTCCCACAGCTGATGACAGTGACTTGCTCAAACAATCAATGTGGTGCGACCATGTCAGGTCAGCTGAAAATGTCACTCCTAAAATCCTATGTTGGTTAACAACTTCAATAGCAGCTGTACCGTGCGTTAAAGGACGATCTATTGCAGCCTGTTTGTTTCTTGGTTTAAAAATTATGGCTTTAGATTTATTTGCGTTGATCTTAAGACCATTGGCGTTGGACCAATTGATTATCTTAGACATCTCAGTTTCCGCTTTTGCAACTACTTCCTGTATATCATGACCAGAAACAAACATGCTGGTATCATCGGCATAAAAAACATAACAGGCATCAGAATTCGGTTGAACAATATCGTTTACATATACATTGAAATGCAGTGGCCCCAGTAGACTGCCTTGTGGCACACCAGAAGAAATACTCTTAAAAGATGAGGAGTGGTTCCCAATACTGACACACTGTTTCCGATCACTCAAGTATGATTCAAACAACACATGCGATGCACCGCGGATACCGTAAGCACTCAGCTTTTGCAACAAAAGCTTGTGGTTCAGGAAATCAAAGGCTTTGCTAAAATCCACAAAAATACCCAAAGTAAGCATCGATGTCCTCAGCCGATTCTTGTCCCGAAGAAACTGCCCGGAGAGAAAGCACGCGGGCGGCTGCGTCAGCTGCCTCGTTCCCTGCAAGACCATGGTGGCTAGGAGCCCAGACGAGATATCGGCACGTGGGGTCCGTGTCCCGGCAGCAATTTTGAAATATTATATAGGCTAAGGGGGTGGTCCACCCTTGGGCGACGTTCCGACAAGCCCCTCGTGAGTCGGTGATGATATATTTAGAAGTGTGGTCTGAGGCGGCGAGTGCAATTGCTACCTCTTCAGCGTGTGTTATAGATTTCGCCTTGAATGTAAGGCCATCGACTGTGTTCCCGTTGTGAACGACTGCGGCCGTATACCAGCCCCTTGGATGGGGGCCCGAGGCATCCACGTAGAACACACCTGATTTGCTGCCATAATGGCGGGCCAAGGCTTCCGCCCGCGCCAGGCGCCGCCCATTATGGTCTTCTCGTGACATGTTGGCAGGGAGAGGCTGCACTCTGAGGGCGCGTCTCCAGAGTTCTGGGATGCGGAGCCTCTCCTCTGTTAACTGTTTATGTTGAATGTTCAGCCGGGCAAGAAGGCGGCGACCGGACACTGTCTGTGTGAGGCGGGTATATTGGTTCATCAAATGTGCTTCCCGAAGCTCCCTGAAAGTGTTCACCACCCCTAGGGCCATGAGCCGACTGTTAGAGGTGGAGATTGGGAGGTCGAGGGCACGTTTCATGATTTTTCGGAGGATCACCTCGAGGGTATCCTCCTCGTGCTTCCGCAAGTGGAGGTAAAGAGTCGAATACAGGAATCGACTGGTTACGAAGGCGTTTGCCAGCCGCAAGGCATCCTTATTTCGCAACCCCCCGCGTTTGGTAGACACCCGGCGGACCATATGGCTGACCTGGTCCCCCACCTGGCGGAGCTTGGCTAGTGTTGTGTCAGGGCATCTTTGGTGATGGATGAAGAGACTGAGTACTCTGATCTCTTTTGATTCATGAATTGGACCGCTCGCAAGCGAGAGCGAGATTTGTGTACTGCATATGCACAAACTGTGATTTCTGGGGGAACATTGAAGACCACAGCGCCGGACATAGCGGCCCACTATGTTCGCCGCTTTTTGCAGGCAGGTTTCAATGTCGCCCACACTGCCCTGCGTTGCCCATAGGGTGATGTCGTCGGCGTAGAGCGCGTGCTGCACGCCTTCGACCTCAGCCAGCTGGGCCGGCAGACGCATCATGGCAATGTTAAAAAGCAGCGGGGAGAGAACTGCGCGCTGAGGTGTGCCCCGCGTGCCGAGCATGAATGGTCCGTGCTCCTTGTCTTGTATTTTGATGTAGGATTGTCGGTCTGTAAGGAATTGTCTTATATAATTGAACGTATTGCTGCCACAGTGTGTTTCACTTAGATGGGTAAGTATGACTTTGTGTGTGATGTTATCGAAAGCGCCTTTCAAGTCTGGGGCGAGTACAACCCGGTCATTGTGGGGGCGTTCGAATGGGTTGAGAATGTCTCTGTTAAGTTGGAGAAGGACATCCTGTGCGGATCTGTGTGGGCGAAATCCGAACATGGTGTCCGCGCAAGTGTGCCTGTGTTCAAGATATTCGGATAGCCGATCGCGCACCATAGTCTCCCTTAGTTTGGCCACACAGGAGGTGAGAGAGATGGGGCGGAGGTTATCCGTGTCTATTGGTTTGCCAGCTTTCGGGATGAAAGTCACAAGTGCCGTTTTCCAATCGATGGTTAAGGGTGTTTCCCCTGCCCAGATTGCGTTAATGTAGTCGAGTAGGCACTGGTACGTCGAGTCAGGCAGGTTCGCCAAAAGCTTGACGGTTACCTTGTCCCGACCAGGCGCGGTGCCTCTCTTCATTTTGACTAGACTGGCCCGAAGATCGTGAAGCTGGAAAGGTTTGTCCAGCTCCGAGTTCTCCTTGCCTGCGTAGGAGTAGACCGATCCTCGGGGGTCTTGAGCTGTGCACAAGTAGCGGTCCCGGAGCGATTGTACCAGCTCCATAGTGTTGCCTTTAAAGGAGTGGATTGCTCTGTGTAAATGTTTTTGGATTTCGGTGCGGGTCTGCGATGGATTGATGAGAGCTCATAAGAGCCTCCATGTATTAGAGCTAGACATTTGTCGGGCCGCTGTGTTGCAACGATCCACCCAGTTCGAGTCAGCGAGCTAGGCTGCGTACTCGGCGGCTCGGTGGATGATATCGGCAATACGTTCTTTAAGTTTGCGGTTGGGTTTCTGACGACGCCAGCGGCGTGTAAGGCTGCGGCGAGCTTTCCAGAGGTGAATGAGGTGATTATCCATGTCCGTTATTGCCTCTATGAGCTGGATCTGCGTTTCATGTGTGCGAAGGGGTGACATCAGTGACCGGGACCAGTTGGTGTACCCTTGCTCTACTATGGCAGTGTTGGTAGTGGCGGGAAAACTTTGTCGGAAGGTAGTATAATTAGAGATGTGGGCTTGTGTGGTAGGACGCTTCAGGGGGCGTGTGTAGATTGTGGTATTAAGAAGGCAGTGGTCGCTGCCGAGGGTTTCCTCGGTGTTAACCCAGTCTGCGTGTCGTATGTTGCGAGTGAAGGTAAGATCCGGACACGTGTCCCGCGTCACGGAGTTACCTACGAGTGTTGGGTAAACAGGGTTGGTGTGGAGGGTGAGGCCCACTGTGGACACAAGCTCCGCCAGTTTGCGTCCTCGCGCCTCCTCTTTACGGTGCCCCCACAGCTGACTGGTGGCATTGAAGTCACCCAATATCAAGAGGGAGTCTCGACCCGCTGTCTTCAGCGCACGGCTAAAGATGTCTGTGAACGTCACTCGCTTTAGTTTGGGCGAGTAGTATATGTCCAGTATGTGCGTAGGAGGATCTGAGTGGCGGAGGGGTAAGATCGTCACCATGACATACGAATAGGGAAGTGTTAGGTCTAGATCCACTTCTGTGGCCGTGTATGATTTGTGTACGAACAGACAGGACGAGGGGTCTCGCTGGAACGTCGTGTAGTTTGTTAATTTGGCCGCCGCTCCTGGCTCCTGGAGGGCGACCACGCCGGGCACAGTTTCGAATGCTTCTAAGTAGAGAAGTAGACTCGCGCGTTTTTGGCGGTTCCTGAAGCCCCTACAGTTCCATCGCGTTACCAATAATGATTGACATGATTTGGGGGCAGGGACTGCTGGTGAGGTTGTCCCGCCATGAGTGATATTTAGTGAGACTGGTACAGACACCACCCCGGAGCCGGCACCTGAGGTTGGTGCGGGGTTGGAGTCCTCGTTATCCGAATACGCAATAATTCGGGCGTATTTTGCGAGAAGGGACATATGTTTAAGGTTCCCTGCTCGACGGCCTGTTTCTGTGAGACGGAACATGTTTTTAAGGTCCCTAGCCCGACGGCTCGTTCTGCGATGATCGTGCATATATTTGGAGAAAGTTTCAGGAACCATTAACGAGCATTTGGCTGCGACGTGGTCCATGGCGGCCTCCACCATGTTTTGCAGTTGAGAGGCGAGACGCGCCTCCATAGCGGCCATAGCTGCCGCGAACGCAGCCGGCAGCTCCGGTTCACTCTCCATGGCGTCTGAGCTCTGGGGACTCGACGCGGCTGTGAGTTTAGCTTCCAAATTTTGAATTTAAGCGAGCTATTGCTCATTCTGTGCCCTGAGCAGCTCGATTTGTTTGCGGCTCTCGGCGTCTATGCCGGGGACTGCGCGCGGGAAGGAAAGTGAGAAGGGGATAGGAGACGAGGCAACCCCTGCCCAGCTGCTCACCTGCTTATGTTGCGGCGCGGAGGCATGGGTGCCGGCAGCGCCGTCTGTCTGAAGCAAGGAGGTTGTCTAAAGGGCCGGGAAGTGTCTGCCATTCTTGCCGCTTGGAGGCGGTGGGGGCGCCTTCTTGTCTTTCGATGACGTCAGGTTGCGGGAGGAAGAATCGTTGACGTCACTGTCACCTGAGCCGGTGGTCCGGTTGCCGCGCTCAGCCAACACCACCTAGACTAGGTGGTGTGGCTCAGCGCTGTCATTGGCTCCGCGAGTGGCGTGACCTGGCTTTTTGGCAGGTGTGTCCGTTTTCAAGACGCCACATTGCCGAGGCTTGCTTCTGGGCATCAGAAGTCATCGAAATTTTGCCGCGCAATCCTGTGAGCCCGTGGGGTGGGCCAAGCCGCAGATTACACTCGACGGTTTACAGTCATGTGGAGCTGGACCTTCTGGAGTAAGCTCCGCACATTGACCACACAGGCCGTACTTTAAGGGGTTCGAGGGAGGACACGTGTCTGCCCGATGCCCGATAGTAACGCACCTCACACACGCCGGCACAGTACGCTTGTATTCACGAACAACAGCCAGTTCCGAATTGTAATGAACAAAACGTGGCACCACCTTCCCCACAAAAGTGAGAACCGCGACGTTCGTCTTTCCCAGCTTGCGTAGTTCTGTGAGCTCACCAGCTCGCCACTGCACTTTCTCTTTCAGGGTGTTGCTTGCCTCCTGGTTGGCCACAGAGATCACACCTCGGCAGATTTCGCCAGTCTGTTTCAAATGTCCCTTGTCGGTATTCAAGTTGAAGTCGCCAATTATGCGGTCCGCTGTGGGTGGGTCCTGGGTTCCCACTACTACAAGATTTTGGTCCTATGCCGGGATGATGTTGAGCGTGGCTGCCGCCTGCTTGCCAAGGTAGGCTGTGAGCGCCGCTCCCAGTTCGCCACGTAGGAACACATTCCGCAAGTTTGACGTGACGCGGGGCTTGAGGATTACAACAATGTCTTGGGGGTGCGGGTGTGGCATGGGTCGTGGACGCCATTGCATGCCTGCAGCAATTTTCGGTTGGTGAGCAGTTTGGACAGGATGGGCGTGGGGCTGCGCGCCAGCGTCCTTGTTGGCTTGTGGTTGGGAGGCCGCTGATGTGTCGGCCACCATCTTGCGTCCGCTCTGGACTGGAAGCGGCGTTGTACAAGTTTGAAAAGGTTCTCGTTCTCAAGGGGCTGTGAGACTGAAGAACCAGTATCTTGGACCGTCGAAATGGTGGACCAGGACATTTGAACGGATCATAGCCGCGTTGCAAGGTAGAAGCCATATTGGAGAAGGAGGGGTGAGCAAACTAGTGGCGGAAAGCGGCGCAGCCGTTAGGCTTAGCACCGCTGCCGCGATGCACGGGTGAAACTCAGCCCCTAATTGGTGAAATTGGGGCCCACCTGGATACAACTAGTGGCTCCAGATCGGGTCACTTGCGTGATGCAGTCGCTCTGATTTCTTCAAGGGTCGAGTTGCTGGGCCACGATCACAAGCGAAAAATCACGGAGCTGATGCACCATGCTTCCGCTTGCGAGAAGCAACGCGTTCCATCTCGTCGTAGAGGCGGCACTGACCCTTTCAAAGAATGTCCCCATCCTCCGGAGCGGCGGAAGGGGGCGCGCGCATCGAGGCACCCTTAGAGAGCCAGCATGGCACCCTACCTCCTGAAATCTGGAGATACGCCCTGCACGTACGCCCTCTTCCGGCCATGATTGTTTGATTAAAACTTTAATTTCCACCTATTGAGGAGGCCCCCTACTCCCCGCTCCTGGCACGCAGGCCTGAGGAACAGGGGCTGGAACCTCCGCGACTAAGGACTGGCGAATATACATTGGTTATTCGCGGCCTCAGCAGCCAGGCGGACGGCTTTCTGCTGGTCAGCGGGGACGTCGCTTCGCAGCAGGATTACCCAGGCTTCTCTACTTTTAACGTTGTCCCTAGCGCCTGGAGACTTAGGACATTCCCAAAGTATATGGCCGAGGGTCCCCCTCGCTTCGCAGGCTTTACAGTTATCATTTTTTCTCTCATCTATCTGGGTGTGAAACAACCAGACAGGGTTCAGGAAATTTCCGGCTTGTAATCGCCGCCAGGCTATGACCTCTTTATTATTTAAGCTAGGATCCGGCGGCGGCATCAGACGTCTTCCTAATCTGTAATTTTCGATTATTTTTTTAAAGGTTTGCAAACGTTCGTCCATCGCCTGGCAGTCGGGCGGCTCCGCGTTTGCCCGGAAGTAGTTATCTCGGGCTAAATCATGGGCCGCCTCGTTGCCGGGGACGGACGTGTGTGCTGGGACCCAAATTAGGGTGATTTTGCGATCAATTTTAGCTGCAGCTTTTAGAATTCGGGCGGCTTCTTGCGAGACCCTGCCTTTTCCGATATTCCAGAGAGCAGTTTTACTGTCGATAAAGATCAATCTAGCCTTCGTTCCGACGCAAGCGAGCGCTATTGCGACCTCCACAGCCGTGTCTATGTTTCTGCTCCGGATGGTGGCGGAGACGACTGGTGCGCCGCTACCATCGACTACCGCGGCGACTGCCGCCCCTGATCGCCCGCTTGCAGCGTCTACGTAGGCAACTTCTTTTACTCTGAATTCTTTTGCACTTTTAACCAGTGCTTCTGCTCTCGCTTCCCGTCTCTCCTTGTGGTATTCTGGGTGCATGTTGCGGGGGAGAGGACGGACAATGATGTTCTCGCGACATTGTGGTGGTAGGGCAACCTTGTCGGCTGTGCCCCTATCTATTTTTCGACCCACCCATTCTAAGATGGTTCGACCCGTGCTCGACCTACTTAACCTCTCATGTTGGGCGATTCTCACCGCTTCAGCACGTTCCGTCCAGCTATTATGCACTCCCATTTCTATCAGGCGTTCCGTAGAAGAGGAGATGGGTAGACCCAGCGCCCTCTTGACGCAACGCCTGATGAGTGTGTCTATCTTATCTTTTTCATTGGTCCTGATGTTGAGGAACGGTGTGGAATAGGATATTCTACTTGTTATGTACGCCTGCATCAGTCTCATGAGGCTTCACTCTTTCAGGCCTCTGCCTTTGAATGCAATCCTCCTAAATATCCCTGTTACTTGCGTCGCGTAGGTAGTGAGTTTTTTTATCGTTCCGTTGTTATACCCGTCTTCTTGAATAAAAAGTCCGAGGATTCTGATTTGCTTGACTTTTGGTACGGTTTTGCCGTCGACCTTAATTTCTACGTTAAAGTCGCCCTTGCACCTCATTGATTTTCGATTATATATGAAAAGTTCGGATTTTTGCGGAGAGCACGCAAGACCCCTTTCGGCCGCGTAGGACACAATGGTGTCCGCCGCCGCCTGCAGGCGTTCCTCTATGCTGCCATCGCTGCCATTGTTCCTCCAAAGAATAACGTCGTCCGCGTAAATGCTGAACTTTAGGTCTTTTATGACTTTAAGAGCGGCAGGAAGGCCTCTCATTACCACGTTAAAAAGGAAGGGGGAGAGCACCGAGCCTTGCGGCGTTCCTTTACTTCCCAGGTGGACGGTGGGGGATTCTAGGTCCTGAAACTTTAGTTTCAACGTCCTGTTTGTCAGGAAATCTATTATGTAATTATATGTCCTCTCGCCGACTCCTAATTCCTGCAGTCCCGTGAGAATTGCCCGGTGTTTTACGTTGTCAAATGCTTTTGTTAGATCTAGTGCTAGAATTACCTTCGCGTCTCTGGATTTCGCGTCAATTACATCATGTTGTAATCGGAGCATTACGTCCTGTGTACACAGGCCCGGTCGAAACCCGACCATCTTGTGCGATAACACCGATGTTTGGGCCAGTTGGTAATGATCCATATTAAAACCCATTCGCAGCACGAACAAAACAACGACAGGAAGAAAACACACACGACAGGACGAATGCTGCATTCGTCCTGTCGTGTGTGTTTTCTTCCTGTCGTTGTTTTATTCGTGCTGCGAATGGGTTTTAATATGCATCTTGTGCGCCCACAGGTCGTTTTTCTCCATGAAATTAGTTAGCCTTGTTTGGATTACGCGTTCCATAAGCTTTCCAATGCATGAGGTTAGAGAAATAGGTCTGAGTTTTTCCAATTTCGGGGGCTTGCCAGATTTTGGAATTAGCACAACGTTTGCAGTTTTCCACTGCTGGGAAAGACGACCGCTACTCCGTACTTCTTGCATGTAGTTGGTGAGTGCCGTTATAGAAGCGTCGTCTAGGTTTCGTAGCATTTTATTTGTTATTCCATCGGGACCGGGAGCTAATCGCGTCTTTAAGCTCAGGATTTCGGCTCTAACTTCCGCTTCTGAAATGGGCGCGTCGAGGGCCTCGTTCGGAAGGTCCGCGTATTGCCTAAGAGGGAGGGATGTTGTATCGCTGAAATATGTGTCTACAAGTTTAGTTATTAGTTCCGCGTCAGTTCCCTCGAACGCGTGTCTTGCCTTTGCTATTGTTGTGTTTGATTGCGTTTTCGAACTGTCGGGATGAAGAAGATATCGTAGCAGGCTCCACGTATTTGAAAGGCTCATGTTGCCCTCCATTTCATCGCACCTGTTACACCAGTTTTGCTCGCAGAGTTTAATTGCATAATTCTCAATTTCCTTCTTGTGCCTGGCTATTTTTCGCCTTAGGTTTCGGTTCCATCTCTGACGCCGGAGGCGTCTTTCCATACCCTTTTTTTCCTCCCACATGTGTAGGAGTTTCATGTCGACTATTTTCGGTGCATCGTCCCTCTCTAGGGTAATGGTAGCGGATTTAACGTGGTGCATAAGGGTTTCTGCCCAATCGTCGATAGTATCAATATTTTCATCCATATTTGCGGATTCCCTAATTTGTCTGAAATTCTCCCATTTGATTGCGCTGATGATCTTTTCTCGTCGTACTTTGACTCCCCGTTTAAGAGTTATTTCGAGGACGTAATGATCGCTTCCAAAGTTGAGCTCTGTGTTCTTCCACCTAAGCTCCTCTATGTTTTTGGTGAATGTTAAGTCTGGGATTGTGTCTTTGCTCACACTGTTTCCCACCCTGGTCGGGCAGCCAGAGTCTGTCTGCAGGGTGAAGTTTAATTCGTGAAAATCTTCCCATAATTGCCTGCCCTTCGGATCTTGCCTATTATATCCCCACTCTCGGTGGAAGGCGTTGAAGTCTCCTACAATTAGCAGGGGGTTAGCTGCGGCTGCCTTCATTGCTTTGCGAAATAATGTCTTAAACCTAACTTTGCGTTTCTGAGGAGAGTTATATATGTTTAGGACGAAAATACTGGGTTCCTTCTTCCTGCCCGTGATGATTTCAACGAAAACCACCTCAATGTGGCGAGAACTTATTTCATGTTCGATCACCGCTACAATCCTTTTGACGAATGTAGTGACCCGGGATTTGTCTCCCCGGCCACCAGCAAACGCTTGATATCCTGATAATTTAATTACTCCTTTGCCAGTTTCCTGTAGGGTTACGGCTAGAGGTTTTTCAACTATTTGCTCGAGATGTCCTTCAACATGACACGTGACGACCACAGTGGCAGGCGCCTTGCGCGGGCGGAGACACTGGCCCGTCACTATGGGAACAAACACGGAAGTTTCTACGTGGACGCCTCCGGCCCTCTCCATGGGGGGTGGTACACAGCCACAGTCGTCCATCAAAAAATCACGGTGAATGGCCTAACGTTCCGAGCTCAAGACATAACACATGCCATCGCGTTAGCCGCCGCAGACAGGGACTCACGAGACATCATCACCGACTCGAGAGGGGCCTGCAGAAATATTAAACAGGGGTACATTCCTCTCTTTGCGCACCGCATTCTTCAAAACAGTGACTACCTCGGGGCCCCCGCGTCTCGAACGATTGTATGGACTCCAGCTCACATGGGCCTCGAAGGCGATGAAACAGCCGACGCCGCCGCCCGCGCGCTCACTCTCCTGGCAACGCCTTCAGACCCTTATGATACGGATCTCGAACCCAATCCGGCTCTCACTTTTCGAGAAATTACTGAATTATTTCAATTCGGCCATGCAATTTATCCTAAGCCTTGTAAGGGCCTTAAAAAGGTGGAGGAACGCACACTCCTTCGCCTTTACACTAAAACGCTGCTGTGCCCGGCAGTTTTAAAACACTTTGATCCTGCCTGTACAGGAAAGTGCCCGCACTGTGCGGAGAAGTCTTCGGACATCTTCCACATGGTGTGGGCATGTCAGTCAACCCCGAACCTCACCCCCAAACCCAACCCCACCCGGGTGGACTGGGAGGCAGCCCTGCTCGGCTGCTCCGATCTGGCAAGCCAGAAGGCCCTGGTCCACCGAGCCCGAGCCGCAGCGCCAATAGGTTCCTTTAATGAGGAGCCCAACTAGTGTTTCAATGAGGTTGCCCCGGCTACCTCAAGCTTCCTCCAAATAACGTTTTTACACACACACACACACACATGTTAGACCACAGCAAACATAGTGGGGGAAGCGCGAAACAGCCGACTTGAATGGTAGCCCATCTTCACCTCGCTTATGACGTCACACCCCTGTTAGACTACAGGGCACCTAGTGAGAGAAGTGCGAAACGTCCAACGTGGCTGCGAGCGTCCTGACATACTCGTAGCCGTCGATTTACACAAGGCGTTCGACACCATCAGCCATCAAGCTATTGTCGACGCGCTCATCCACACTGGAGTTGGAGCCCGCGTCATCAGCTTTGTGAAATATTTCCTGAGTAACAGAACCTATGAAACTCAAATCGATACCAACCATACGGCACCACATTTTACAAACCGCACGGGTGTGCCTCAAGGCTCAGTCATTTCTCCCACCTTATTTAACATCGTCATGGCGAAAATCGCATGGCAACTAGACAAAGTCGATGGCCTATGGTTCACAATATACGCGGACGACATCACGCTCTGGACCACGTACCGTAATACGGCTCGAGAACAAACGGAGGCCCTGCAACTAGCACTAGATACAATCGACATTGAACTTCATTCTACGGGCATGCGTTCATCCCCGGAAAAAACTAAATTTCTGATCATACATCCACCGCCTGGTGGTCTGGACGTCAACCTTCACTTCGGCGGTCAAAGCATCGAACAACCCGCGGAAGGTCATCTCCGAATACTTGGCGCTCCCGTCAATCAACATTGTACTGCTAAGGATTGGATCCAACAGCTAAAATCTCAATGGAAGCCAACGCTCCACTTAATCAAACGGCTCAGCAGCAAGAGTAGGGGCGCAGGGACGGAGGTAGCGCGTCGCCTCACCGTAGCTATTCTGCTCGCTAAGCTCCGTTACGGTGCCCCTTAGTTTGACTTCACTGCAGCCAATTACAAGACACTTGGCTTACTTTATAACTCTGCCTTGAGGGTTATAACTGGTCTACCCGTACACACACGCATCACGGAGCTTCACAGATTCGCTCAACTCCCACCAGTGGATGCACGTATTGCTACTCATCGAGCCAATTATGAAACTCGCCTGCGTCACACACCCAACGGGCATCGCCTCGTCACTCGAATCTTTGACGAAGCCAACCTACATTTGCCCATACTGGACCACCTTACAGCACCATGGACAAAAAAATTGGTAACGGATCCAAAACCCCTTCTAACCAACACCAAAGGGCCAGGAAGAGATCACCGACAATGCAACATAATTGATACACAAGACCAACACATCGGTCTCTGCATTTATGCAGACACCGCCCTATATCATGACGATGACACCGGCATCACGTTTGCAATCACCGCTTACTACCGGCAGGGTTCACAGCTGCACGCTACTAGCCGCAGTGGTCGCAGGTACTGGTCCGCAACTGAACTCGAGTTAACGGCCATCGACGAGGCCCTTCAACACTGCACCAAAGGAACAGATTGTTTCATCCACATCTACACCGACAGTCAAGAGGCTATAAAAACCCTGCAAGCCTGTTCTTACAAGACTTCACTACAACACCGCATCAAAAAGCGCTGCCGCTACCTGTGAGAGACCTCACAAGTCTCGGTACGAATTCATTGGACACCTGGACATCACGCACAAGGAACTGGGATAAGAATGGCCCCCGAGGCAGCTGGTGCGCAGCTACAGGAAGACCGCCGGTATACCCTTGATGTGGGCCCGTCCAACTGGGACCACCCTTAGCGTTCTTCCGTCTCCTTCATCATACCGGACTCTGTCATCACGCGGTTTAAACATGAACGGAGAGGTTTGTTGTGAGACCTTGTTCCCGATATTACTCCTCCGATCCCTTCCGGCCTCTCGTCCTGCCCTAGTTCTAACTCACAAGGCGCGAGCCGTTGCAGCGTACACACTGGACACCCTAAGTCAATGGCGCCGAAACACGATCAGCTGCCCAACTGCCCTGCTGGCTCTGTTGACCTGCAGCACCTGATCTGAACCTGTCCTGGCACGGCTGGCCTGCGTGCACCCTACACATCTGCTCACCACATTCAGAGTTACGAAGACTGGACAGCCCCCAATACCAACGCCAAGCGCAAGCTTAGTGCGCTGCTAGACTTCATGCCGGAGTCTGGCGCCCTCAAACTCACCTAACCCACCCCCTTCCCCTCTAAGCCTCAGGTCATCCTCATAAATGAAGGTTTTTGAATGAATAAAGCCACGCTACGGTGTTGTTGTGGCTGTAGGAAGAAGGAAAAGAAAATGCACGGGCCTGCTACTGGTTCTGTAGCTGAGCCATTTCTGCTGCCTCGTGCGGACAGAAGAGAAAATAGAGAAGAAAAATTTGGAGAACGCTTAAGCTTCGCCTTTAAGAATGGAACGCGATAGCGGCGCCCCGTTCGCACCGTCTACTCACTTGCTTGTCGCACTTTTGAGTGACACAAAGGCGTAGTTCTCATGATATAACACTCGTTAACTTGTCCAAAGCATGAGACGCAACCGCTTTCATTACACGTCTCTCAAGAGCGAACTCATGTTAAGACGCTTCATGCCCTAGCGGTGACGTCATCGCTTCCCCTAGCGACTTCTGCGAGAGAACCTTTCGGCTCACGGCCTTTTCGTCCCCGCGTTGCCGGAGCTACTCCTCACTCTCTTAGGAGTTAGGCCTACTCCGACGGTGGTGGTGGTTAAAACATTTATTAACTATTAAATGGATACATAGAGGTGTTTGGGTTAGAGACATATTGGTCTCCTCCTCTCACAATACTAGGTGGCGCCACTGTTCCGGGGCCAAATTGGCAAGTAACGCCTCCCGCGTCCATTCAACCAAGGCCTTCTGAGCCTTGAGGTCTTGACAGCTGAGCAGGGCCGCCTCCCAGTCCTCTCTAGTTGGATTGGATTTGGGTGGAATGGATGGGTTTGACAGGCACGCCCATACCATGTGGAAGGTATCCTCTCCACTGTACTGGCACGCACCATCAAAGGACGGGTTGAAATGTTTAAGCACCGCCCGGCACAGTACAGTAATGGTAAAAAGTTTAATGAAATGGCACTCATCAGCGCGATCCAGTCCCTTACAAGGGGCCTGGTAGCGCCTCTCCTCCTTGTAGTAATCGGTGATGTCTTTGAATGTAAGGGCCAGATTGTCTGATTGGCAGTAAGCTTCCAAGGACAGGGAGACAGCCCGGGGAGAGAGTGCGCGGGCGGCCTGATCGGCCTGTTTCCCTTCCCCTGGTGACAGGGTGCCCAGATGAGGTTATGCGGAGTTGGGTCTATGTATAGGCAGCTAGATTGCAGTATACGCCGGGCAAGCGGCGAAGCCCATCCCAGTCTATAGTTCCGATAGGCCCCTCGCGAGTCGGTGATGATATGTTTCGACTTGGGAATACTGAGAGCCAGAGCGATAGCAATCTCCTCCACGTGAGTTGTGTTGTAGGCATTGAAACTTAGCCCGTTAACCATGTTTGTGTTGTGTACCACTGCAGCCATATACCACCCGCCGTGTTATGGGCCGGCAACATCTACATAATACACCTGTTGGTGGTGACCATAGTATCGCTCCAGCGCTTCCGCGCGCGCCTGGCGACGACCGGGGCCTCTGCTGCCAACGCCGAAATGCTGGTGCGTGTGACGTGAGAGGACCTAAACTCCCATGAGTATGATCCAAGAGACTGGAATCACATTCTCAGTGTGCTTTCCCGCACCCTTGACCATCATTTGTTACCCGGATGCCAAGATAACGCCGCACTTGCAACCGGTGTCGCCATGCCGCCTGCTATCCAAGGCACCTCAGCTCAACTGAGAGCTATGCGTGTGGCTGCGCAACCCACGCGGCAACGGCTGCCGATTCCGGTGGCTGACTACAAAATGGCATGCAGGTCCCGATGCGGGCTGCAGCTGGCGCTATTCCGCCCAGATAGCTATGGAATGCCGTCTTGAAACCAGCGCCCCAGCTTCAGTAGCCCATGCGTATCCAAGTCAGGGTACAACCGCTCAACAATACGTGCACTGTGAGCACGCCTTTACGAGCCAATGCACGCACGCTGATTCGTATTGCCTCCATCCAGTTGGACGCCAACAATTTTGCAGTGGCAGCCTACATAGCCCCACCGGATGGATCAGTGCGCGTAGTTATCTCCAATGCGTATTGGAATGAGAACCCAGAAGCGCTCCTGCAAGACCTCATCGTCGGCAACCCCGAAGCACCCACACTTGACGCACGCAGCTACGCGTTCCATACTGATTACCTTCCGTGCCGGCCCTGTCCCACGTGCCATCATCTATGGAGGAGCTCTCCACGGGTGTACCCTTACAGAGGGCACATAGACGCTTGCACGAACTGCCGAACGCCCGGACACCGAGTCGACGTGTGCGTAATTCCAGATCACACAAGTGCTATCGCTGTGGACCGTCCCATCGCCGGGAAGATGTCTCCACGTGCACCGCCAGCTGCAATCTTTGTGGAGGCCGGCATATAACTGGGACTGGAACCTGCAAATCACGAGGCCGCAAACTAGCATCCTCCCGGAACACGATCACTTCATCGTCGACGCCGTGGCAGTCGCGCAGCGATCAGTCGGAGCGCAAAACCAACAGACGCAACTCCACAACTTCGAGATCAAATTCCAGACGCCGGCAAGACAGCTGCAAGAACGGACAACTGAGCTGGGCTGACCGCGTTTCCGGCGATGCCACCGGCCATCTCCCGCCAGCCCAGCCCTTGCAAGAAGATCCCAGGGACTGGGAACTCCGGGCCTTGCGGGACGAGGTAAGCCGCCTTTCCTCCCTCCTAAGTACCCCCTCCACAGCCTCTCAATCCGGCCCACCTCTCGTTGATCCCACCTCCTCCTCCATAGAATCTTCGAGTATCCCCCCTGCAAAGAAACAACGCACCTCAGATGCCACACCTATCCTCACGTCCCCAAAAACATAGACGCTAGATTTGCCGCAATCTATGCTAACTTCGATCACAAACTAAAAGAACTAGATGCCCGCCTTGAGGCTGAATTCAGTCACCTTGCCGCCGCCCTTACAGAAACGCTGAAACAACGCATGGACGCGATGCTCAACAAAATGGTCCAAGTAATGCAAAATGCTTCACCCAACTTCTAACCCCTTCCACTCCCCACACCCTTCCTCCGCAAGCTCAGCCGACCTTTTCCCCTAAAGAACAAATGCCAGTAGACGCCTGTCGCTTTCCCCTCCTTCAATCTCCTACACCCCGGTAAGGCGGGGTGGACCAATAATTTCCTCCCCATCTTAAGTTGGAATTGCCGCGGCTGCCGGGGCAAACATGCACCTCTGCAACTTCTCTTCCCCACCCCTAACATTCTTTTTCTACAAGAGACTGCACACCAAGCAACACTCCCTGGCTACACATCGACACACACTGACAGCGCAACCACACCCAGGGCGTCCACACTCATTCATCGCAATATCACGTACAAAACTCATCACATCACGTCGAAGACACCATGCGTCATCACAGAATTAATACATCACGCACATACTCGCCCATCAATCTTCATAGCAAATATAATACCACTCACCATCCAAGCCGATGGCCTCGCTAGAAACACTTCTTCGAGAGCTGTATCAGCTAGCAGTGAAACACCCGCTGCTGATAGGTGGAGATTTCAACAGTCAGCATAATTACTGGGGATACACAAAAACCACACATTGAGGTCGCAGGCTCTGGTTGTTCCTGCAAAACCTCCAAATCAATGTGCCCAACACGTTCCATACTCTCACGAGGATTGGCAACAGTGTCAGCATGGACACTAGCCCAAATTTGACGCTGAGCCGCTATCTACACAGTGTTACCTGGAACAGAACGCAACATACACTACGTAGAGGTCACTGGATTGTACAGATCACTGTCCCGTACAAACCTCCCCGTCACACATACACAGCACACAAACCCATTAACTGGAATGCCTTTCGCGCTTCGAGAACCACCCATTGAGGGGCTCCTATGAAAGACATCGACGATTGGTTGCAATCACTTCTGGATGGTGTTCACTACAACACGCGAAGCATAGAAACTGCAACCAAAAACCATACCCTTGACTCACGCCTAGCCCATCTCTGGAAGGCTTATCATGGCATCTTGAGATGCTGGAAAAATAATAAACTCAACAGACGACTTAAAAAGGGGCTGGCCGCGCTTCAGACACAAAAAGAACAATATTGTGAGGAGCTGTGCAGATCTGATTGGGGACAAGTATGTGATATAATCACCGGAAAACAGTCCACCAAACACGCATGACTTCTCCGATATCTCATTGACCCTACACGCACCACGTCAACAACTCAACACCACGTGACACGCCGCATACACGAACATATTGAAGATACCGGCGCCCTCTTAGACACACTTCAAAACACATACACCTCTCCAGGAGCCCCCACACCTCTACCCCCGTATGCAGGACAGCCCAATTCCACACTGGACATAGAGTTCATGGAGACGGAAGTCAGAGCAGCCCTTCTTAATCTCCGAACAAACTCCGCACCTGGTCTGAACCAAATCACAAACACCATGCTTCGTAATCTGAAGGCCAGTCGATCACCAACATTATGGCACATTTTAACCAGTACTGGCTGGAGGGTGTCCTCCCGCAGTCCTGGCGTCATGCGAAGGTTATATTTATACCCAAACCTAACAAACCACTTACACTTAAAAACCTTCGTCCTATTTCGCTCCTCTTGCCTCGGGAAGCTCTTCGAACAAGTTGTGTTAGCGAGACTTACAGCACATATGGCAGACAACAATCTATATCCGCACAGCATGGTGAAATTCTGACCCCATCTGTCCGCACAGAATACCATGCTGCAACTCACCCACGACATTTTATTGCGAAAGCAATACAATTTTCACTTTCAAGCCTTTGCGGTGCGACGGCGGTGCACATGAAATGACCTTTCGTATATCTCTGTGTGACGCCACGCCTCAAAGCTGGGCGACCAACTCGCGCCGTCCGTAAGAGACGGCGGTGCGCATGAATGGCGGCCTAACTCCCGCTCTCTCCGCCAGGAGCGCCACAGGTGTTATGACGTCACGCCTCAAAGCCGGGCGACCACCTCGCGCCGTCCTTGAGAGACGGCGGTGCGCATGAACGGCGGCCTAACTCCCGCTCTCTCCGCCAGGAGCGCCACAGGTGTTGTGACGTTATACAGCTGCATAAAGCGGCGACCGACTCGCGCCGTCTGTGAGAGACGGCGGTGCGCATGACTACGATGCCACCTACTGCTAAGGATGCTTTCGCAACCTACCGGGCTTAACCAAGCTAAGCCTCTGCCAACTTTTTTGACCCACTTCTTCCTTGTCACACCAAGGCAGCCTTAGCTTTCGATCTTTCCAAAGCTTTTGATCGCATCGAATATAAGGCGATCATGACTGCCCTATCCAGATTGAATGTTGGTGCTCGAACGTACACTTATAATCGAGCATTCGTCACTCACCGCACGGCTGAGGTACACTTAGGCCCTTTTTCTTCCTCCTCGTACACGCTTCAAAGTGTCGGCACCCGGCAATGGCCATCCTCTCCCTCTTTCAGTTTAACGGCACCCTAATCCCCCTCTCCCGAAAACTGTCAGACATCCCGCATCTGAAACACACCCTCTATGCCGACGACATCACGCTGTGGACCACTCACAGAAGTGATGGCGGTATAGAAGACACCTTACAGGAAGCAGCCACACAGACCGAAAATTACGCAAGGAGCATCGGACTGTCTTGCTCTCCAGATAAGTCCGAACTTCTGCTCATCCACCCCAAGAACCGCCATTCCCCCCACTCCCCTATAACTATTGTACTGAATGGGAGCCCAGTACCCGAGGTTGAAATCCTTCGCGTATTGGGCCTACACATCCAGAGCACTGGTAAAAACACCACCACCCTAAAGAAACTCAGGCAGGTTGACGGTGCGATATCACACCTCATCCGCAGAGTTTCTGGCCACCATAGGGGCATGAAGGAGCGCGATCTTTGTCGCCTCATCCATACCTTCATCGTCAGCCGTGTGCTTTACACTACTCCTTACCTACAACTGTCCAAACATGACATAAATGCTTTGGATGCCTTGATCCGCAAGGCCTACAAGGTCCCACTTCACCTTCCCCTCAACACACCCACAGACAGATTGCTAGGCTTGGGTCTACACAACACGATTGGGGAGCTCGTGGAGGCCCACCCACAGGCCCATTACATCAGACTCACGCCAACATCCACTGGACGGTATATCCTAGACTCTCTTGGAATCAGGATACCGGCTAACGGCCCAACCCTTCTCTCCATCCCACGACACATCCACCAAGGACTACTTATCAAGCCACTCCCGAAAAATATATATCCATGCTACCATGATCAACGCCGCAGAGCCCGTGCAAAGGCGCTCCACTGATGTGAGTCGGCGCCGTATGGGTGGACGCTGCATGCTCGGGTGATGAAGCGACCGCAGCCGTGGTGGATTCCCCCTCATCCCATCTCATCACGTTACCTCTCCCCCCAGAAACCTCCCCAGAAGCTGCAGAAGAAGCTGCCATTGCATTAGCCATAACCCGGACGGAAGCCCAGTACATTGTAACTGATTCAAAAACAGCAATTCTAAATTATGCACTTTGCCGAGTCCATGTTCCTGATTTTAGCCTACTGGACTCGCCGGATGCCCCCCCCCCCCACCCCGCCATGTGGAGCTGATATGGATGCCTGCGCACTCCGTGAATCCCGGAAATGAAGCTGTCAACCTTTTAGCTTGAGGTTGTTTAAACCGAGCTCATCATCACCATCATCAGCCTGACTATACCCACTGCAGGGCGAAGGCCTCTCCCATATTTCTCCAATTAACCCGGTTCTGTGCTAGCTGCATTCACTTGACCCCTGCGAACTTCTTAACCTCATCCCCCACCTAATTTTCTGCCGCCCCCTGCTGTAGTTTGCTTCCCTTGGAATCCAATTTGTTACTCTAAGCGACCGTCGGATATCTTCTATTCGCACTACATGTCCTGCCCATGCCCATCTCTCTTTAATTGCCACTAGAATGTCGGTAATTTGAGTTATTTTTCTGACCTATTCGGCACGCTTCCTGTCTCTCAATGTTACACCTACCATTTTTCGTTCCATAGCCCTTTACGTTGTCCTCAACTTAAGTAGACCCCTCTTGGTTAGCCTCCACGTTTCCGCCCCGTAGGTGAGTACAGGCAAGATGCAACTCTTGTATACTTTCCTCTTGAGCGATACCGGTAAGCTGCTAGTCATAATCTGCGAGTGCTTGCCAAATGAGCTCCATCCCAAACTTCGTGTTATTTCCTTTTCATGGTCCGGATCGGCAGTTACCTGTCCTAAGTAGACATATTCACGTACTACTTCCAGTGCTTCGCTACCAATCGTAAACTGCTGTTCCTTCCCGAGGCTGTTGAAGATTATCATAGTCTTTTGCATATTGATTTTCAAGCCTACCATTCTACTTTTCCTGCCTAGGTCACCAATCATTCTTTGCAGTTCATTCCCTGAGTTACTTAGCAAGGTATTGTGATCAATAAATCGCAGATTACTGAGGTATTCTCCATCTAATGTTTGCGGATAATGTTTGCGTTCTTCCATGATTCTGGTACAGTCGATGACACTAGGCACTTCGTGTCATTGCAGCTCAGGTGGCCTCTAATCCGGGATTTACGAAGGAGCGCATGCACTCGTACAGCGAGCTGACGCAGGCCTACAGAGCCTCGCACCAGCTCTACCCCACCCCACCCTTTCCTAGACAACAAACATGCAACACTACGGCGCAGAGTGCAAACACACACTCTTCCTTCACCCCTTACCCTTTCCAACTGCCATCCCTCCTCTCACACTCCTGCTTGTACCCCTTTGCCTCTTCAATCCACATATTGTCCCTCTGCCTGGCGGACTCTCCCCCGCGGGCCTTAGAGCAACTGAAGAACTGGGAGGACTGGGCGACCCTGCTGCGTCCGGAGGACCCGGCCGTGCAGACAATCGCCACCGGCCGGGCTGCCAGTGTTATAATACTGAGGGACATAAACACTTGAATTTCAGTGGGATCGTGCGGAGACCCAGGGGCCTGCGCGCCCTGAATTCCTACGTGTAATAAAGGTTTTCTCTCTGTCTCTAACACGAAAGAAAATAAAACGGTTAACCATTTGGCGCAAATACAAATGCACCACATCAACACATCCAGAACGGACGCGATGAAACAAGCTGGTTTGGCGGGTGCGCTCTCAAGTAATTCCCCACACAAAAGTGGCGAACACACGGTGCGAGCTCCGCACATTCCCACGTGTACAATGCAGTACTTGTAACACGTACCATATCTTGGTAACAAGAAATAAATTACAAATCGTAGCACGTGCAAACATAAACTAACCGAATCCTTTTATTCTGGCGGCCTTCTCACGTACGTCTAAAACCTGCTGGTTCCATTATGACTCGCTGTCTCGGTAGCTTTCCAGTGGTACTCCTAAAGACGTCACTGGGATGGTTACCCAAGGCATGTTCACGAAATTCGCTGTGCCACGCCCCGCGTCGAGGAACAGCTCTTCATAATTCTGCTTGTCTACTGTGAGGATAATAGCGGGATTCCGCGAGTGGCAGATACTGTGATTGGTGCGCAATTTGAAAGTACAAAAGAAGAAAATAATCAAGTTACTCAATTAGGGTGACGTCAAGGATGTGACGTCACCCATCTGTCGTCAGCTATGAGGACCAAGCGGCAACGAGTGCGCGCTAACGCTGCCAGGCGCCGCTTTTTGCCTTCCGCGAGTGACAGATGCTGCGCCTTTCCTTTTCTGTAAAGAAACTATAGAACTCCGGTGAAAGACGCGCTTGACATGGAAGCCAAGGAGAGTTTAGCCTGTGGCTGTAGGAAGAAGGAAAACGAAATGCACGGGTAGCACGGCCTGCTACTGGCTCTCTAGCTGAGCCACCTCCGCTGCCTCGTGCGCACAGAAGAGAGAAAGTAAAGACAGAAAAAGAGGAAGGAGAGAAAGACGCGCGCCGCAACAACCATCGTCTACCATGCTTCCGCGATGCAGGTGAAGGAGACGGCCCTCAATCGTGCCCGGCACACGTCGAATGAGCGCCTTCCTAAGATGAGTGTACACAATACCCTCGCCGAAATCACCGAGGCTCATCGATCTGTCCAACTTGATCGGCTCTCCTCCACCCTAGATGGTTTTCAAATTGTTGATGCTATTGGCCTACATCCTCCTGAATATTACTTCCACACCTTTTCCCTCCCACGTCGCACACAAGACCTTCTCACCATTCACCCCCTCCCCAAGAACATGCACCATGCACCCCGAACAACACGTGGCTCGTCGTGCTGCTAGGATTGCAGCCCTACACAAACACTACGGCATACAGCCGGAGACGGTCTACGTCGATGCTGCCTGTTACATCTCTTTTTCCGCCTTTGCCTTGGCGGTAGTGTCAAACTCCATCCCTCTTACAGCAGGTACTGTCATCGCTTCCACTTCCGCGGAAGCGGAGGAGGCAGCAGTAGCCTTAGCAATCGCTACTACACCGGCGACCCTCATTTTCACCCGATTCGAAGACAGCGGTACGAAACTTCGCGAAAGGCCGTATCTACGAACCCGCGCTCTCTCCCGTCCCTATCCGACCTATTCAGCTTCCTTGGATTCCGGCCCACGCCAGCCACCCAGGTAACGAGGCGGCTCATTCTTTAGCTCGACGTTTCGTCAGCCGAGCAGGAGCCGCCGACACCTGGGAAGACGCTCGACCGCGAAATCACTGTGCACTACCGTAAACAACGTCTTGCCTATCCCCCTCCACACATATCTCTCATTATTGCAGCAGGTGACATGGCGCCAGCTACAATCCTGCATCTTTCTCTCCCCTACCTACTTAGCCCTTGCTCATCCGGGAGTGTTCACGCCGGAGTGCATCCTCTGCGGTGCTCCCAAAGCGGATTTTGCTCACATTCTTTATTCTTGCTCTGAGCATCTTCCACCAGCCGAATGGCAAATCACAGACTTCGAGCGATGGGAGGCTGCGGTGTCCAGTTCGGACCCGGCTGCCCAACAGCAGCTGGTGGACTGGGCTTTGGAGTCGCCGCGAAGCATCACCTGCCGGCCAAGACACGCATCCAAGAACCATCCCGTCACTAGGATCTACAACTAAGGCTCGCCTTAATCAAGTTTGTCACCCCCATTACCACAGCCGTCATCCACCACCTAAGCTGTGGTGGGCGCAATGACAGTCTACAACAAATGCGGTGAAGGGTGGCTCATAGGGAAAGAGATTGGTAAAGAGCGGACACTCGGCGAAAACTGGCCCCAGGAAATGACGCGCCACTTGTTGCACTGCCGCCGATTGATGGACGGCGGCACCAGCGTGGACATGCGCGGACGCGCGCGCGACGTCCCTCGCTGCAGCGGTAGCCCGCCGGAGCAGACGACAGAATGTTGTGGAAGGGAGCGAGCGGTTGTCTGTTCGTGCCTCGCCGCGCCTCTGCGACACAGACCGCATATTTTTATCTCTCGTGGGCTGCTACGCGGAACAACTGTGGTTTGGAATGACGGCAAGGTGAGCAACGTTTTTTGCTGAACTACGCTGCATTTCAAGCAGTTTACGATGACCACGCCGGCCGGTGCGAATTAAGTTTCGCAGCTCGTGAACAGGCGTGCCAGATGTTCAAGTATAGAGAAGTTCAGGCGCAGTTCGTGACGCTCGTGCAGTTTTCAACCGCGGCGAAATTTAATATCCTGTGTTCCTGCGAAACTGAGCTGCATTTCGAACAGTTTATCTCAGCACGCTGGCCAAAGTAGCATGTGAAGGCAGCAAGGCGCGTCGTCCACAACCGAAGTGGTGGCGGGTGCAATGACGGCCCACAACAGATAAGAATTCGGTGGCAGGATAGGCCCCGCCGCAGGGAGGCGTTGGCCTACTAGTCCCAGCCCCGTATGGCCAGGAACAGCCACCATAGCGTTGCTACCAAGCGGGGACGAGTGCGCTCTAACGTCGCCGGGCGCGGGCGCTTCTTGCCTTCCGCGAATGGGTTGAAGAAACATCTAGTCTGCAATCGTCGCCAGACGCATTCCTGTGCCTTCACCAATTGCTTGTCCGGGGGTGGGTAAATCCTCCGCTCAAGTTTGAAATGATTAATAATGTCATGAAAGGATACCAGCCCATCTCTCGTGGACCTTCCCGGAACGTCCGGCTCACCTACTCGGCTGACGAAACCTCGAGCATTCATGAGTCGTCTCGTTCCCAGGGTTCCCAGAGTATGCAGGTACCCAGACAATTTCCGCCTCCGTAGTCCCTCGCCCCGTGGCCGGATTCAGCAATCGCGCCCTTCAACCCATACGTGTTGAGCAAAATCTACCCGGACATTCAGCCGGAGTGCAAATGGT
This sequence comes from Amblyomma maculatum, assembly GCF_055883805.1. Taxonomy (NCBI): domain Eukaryota; kingdom Metazoa; phylum Arthropoda; class Arachnida; order Ixodida; family Ixodidae; genus Amblyomma; species Amblyomma maculatum. The sequence goes on along the minus strand of NC_139349.1, from coordinate 171,758,444 downwards.
GTCAGGAATTGGCAACATATGACCACATATTATGGAGCTGCAGCATAGCACCGCCACTGGCGGATTTTATGCGTGACCCTTCCGTCGAGCAGTGGGAGGCCGTGTTCGCCAGCTCAGACCCGGTCGTCCAGACCAGGGCCGTGCAGTGGGCCACCCAGGTTGCCGTCAGCCATGGGTTGATGGCCATCTAACACGGAATTGTCCACACATGCGCTCTGACGAAAATAAAGTTTTTCCATCCATACATCCATCCATCCATCCATTGCCTTCCGTGAGTGACAGATGCTGCGCCTTTCCTTTACTGTAAACGAATTTGGAACGCGGTGAATTTAGACGCGCTCGACATAGAAGCCAAGGAGAGTTTAGCCAACGTTCTTAGATATAGTGAATATTTAAGAACGTTGGTTTAGCTGCTGGCGTACGGCGCAGAAGACTAGAGAAAATAACTACTTCTGATCCCGAAGTAGTCATTGCTTTTCGCTACGTCTATCCAGGCATAGCAGAGCTAAGCCATCTTTTATTTTTTAACCCGCTCTCGACAGCGTGACACGTCTGCTGACAACCCTCTGTTGAAAAACGATAAAGCATTAAAGGCTTTCGCCTTAATATAAGACAGGAACGAGCATGATTTGTTAGCGAGAAAGCGCAGTTGCATATAGTACCATCTTAAACATACCACGCCTGCCAGTCTAAGAATAGAAGTAGACGCTGCTCAAATGTATTAGCTGAAACGATGTGATTTGTTTGTTTTATCCCCGTCTGTACCTAAACTGCATGCAGATTTAAAATGAACCGTTAAATACATACAACTGCTATAAACTCAGCGCACTATAAGAAAGTAAACCGTTCACCGCATGTTGCAGCAACTTTGGTGGTTTACCTTTTCTCAGCCTCTTCAGGCCCTGCGTCCTCATATGCAGAGCTGTTGTTCATGTGAGAGGATCGTGGAGCGAGCGGACGCATCTCACATGAGCTCCGTGATTTCACAGCAAAATTTCGTATTTCTTGCCACTTGCGTTCACCAACTTTGCCCTAAACGTTCGTCTATCGCTCCGGACCCGGTGTGCTGATTTCCAGACCAAGGCAAGCAGTTTGATGATTTTTCGACCAAATATTTTTGGCCGCAACAGCTGCGACAGCTAAGCCTATCGCTGCCTCACGACATCGGCGCGTTCGCGCGCAGCGGCGGTGGCGACGTCGCGTCCCGCCAAGCCCAACACCGCCTTGACTATGCCTTACACTGTGGAAGGCACCGACATCACCGCCGCGGAGTTATCCGATGGCTCATGGACGGCATTCGAGATGCAACGCCGGTACCGAAGACCATCTCCGCCCAAGAAACAACCTCCCGAGGCCCAGACGCCAGCCACGACATCGACTGTACCGAATCCGCGGACACGCGGACGCCCCCCACCTTTGACCAAAAAGCGTCCTCTGCCCCGCCTGCCCTCGGAACACCTCAAGATCGTCCTCCGTCCACAGGGCACGCTGAACCTTCACACCGTAGGCCCCGCACGACTTGCACTTGCTATCTACGCAGCCGCCAACGTCGACCACCGCCTAGCGGTTACTGCCGACCAAGTCCGCATACACCCCACTAACAACACCATCACAGTGAGCACGCCTGACAATGCCCGTGCAGTGTCTTACGCCAAGATCGGCACCATCACCATCGACAAGACAGTAGTCCCGGTTGCCGCCTGCGCCCCAGCCCCGGACAATTCCGTACGGGGGATTTTGTACCGAGCCTACAGTTACGAAAACGATGCCGAGATCCTGGCTGAGCTCCGCGCTCGAAATCCCGATCTCCCCATCGTTGCTGCGCGTCGTAAGGGCAAGACGCAGCACTTCGTCGTTACGTTCGCCAACACCGAGCTGCCCCGATACGTGCGGTACTTGGGGTTTACTTTCGAAGTCTTCCCTTTGAAGCCTCGTCCGGAGGCGTGCTTCAACTGTCGCAAGCTGGGTCACCGAGCGGACGTGTGCCCCCAACCACGAATACCTACATGCCGCCGCTGCGGCGTCGCTCACGACTCCCCACCAGCCGGCCAACCACCTACCTGCCAAGCCATGTGCATCGTATGCAAAGGCTCACATCCAACAGGCAGCAGAAGCTGCAAATACCGCTTCGTGTCTAGCCACAGGCGCAAATCTTCACAGTCCCCCACGGACACTGCCACTGACCCAGACAGTTCGCCAAGCGGCCGCCAGTCCCGTCCCCGAGAACGCGGCCACCAACAACCACCTCCAAGGGATGAATCCTTCCCGCCACTGCAAAGCAGCAGTCCCCCAACTGACCTCGCCACAAGTCCACCACTTCAGCTGCAGGAACCAAGAGATGACTCTTTTCCCCCTCTACGTGGACGCAGTGGGAGCAGAGATAGGAGCAGGTCATCGTCCCAGAGACGCAGCTCGCGGATCAACTCCAACTCCGGAGAAGAAGGAAGACCTGCCAAACATTTGGCATGGAAGACTCCACTTACAGACAAGCAACGCCGAGCACCCGACCCACAGGTAAGGGAGCTGGCAGAGTTAGTCCGACAACTGCAACAACAGTTAGCTCAGTCTAACGCAAAAATCAAACAGCTAGAAACTGCAAATGCGCAATCAAAAAATGAACAGTCGTCTGTGGCTTGCGCTCGCCTTGAAGTCAGCCGCAATGAGGACATGGAAGTAGATCAAAACCGCCGTAACAAACGAAAGGCACCTTCGGTACCTCGGCCAGATACAGATGACTTAGAGAGTAATTATGAAGAGAGATTTGCAAAAATAGACCAAAGACTAGCCAAGGTGGAGGAAACTATCCAGAAATTAATACCACAGCTTAACAAAGTAACTGACACAATGGAAACGTTTCCGACTACTTTCGAAACTGTCCTAGCTAAACTCGACACGCTTACAACCAGGGTTAACGCACTAGCATCCCCTAGCAATCTGATATCTCCAACGCCAAATGCAGGCTCTTTGCCTCCCGCCAACACAGCATTATCACGCCCAGCTGACGGTGCTTCGGCGCGTCCGTCCCCCAGCAGCATTCTCCGACCCAGCGTATTGCAACCCGCGCGAGCGGAACCTTACCCGATACGCGATGGCTAGTACACCTGTTATAGTGTGGCAATGGAACTGCAGGGGATTCCGAGCCAAGCGCAAGGCTCTGGAATATGCAGTTTTGGCCCAAACAAACAGGCCGGTAGTCATAGCACTTCAAGAGACGAATACAGAAGTAAAGCTTGCAGGGTATACAGCATACAATGAGAAAGTGTCGGCTGAGTGCCGGCCGATCACAGCTACACTTGTACACCGTAATCTAACTGCAAACCAATTAGATTTGGAAATACCGGAGGTCTCTCATACATTTATACAAATCCTGCCGAACAAACGAACAGAATCTCCCCTTTACATTCTAAACGTATATAGTCCACCTAAAGACAACAGCACGAAAATAGCCACACTCTTCCGTAAGGCGCATGTAGCCGCTCATAATGGAATGTTGCTGACTGTTGGAGACTTTAACGCACCCCATGCAGAATGGGGCTACTCAGTTAACAGTAGAAAGGGAACTAAATTATGGGAGACAGCCCAGGCGCTAGGGCATACCTTACTCGTCGACCCTGATAAACCTACGCGCATTGGTAACAGTGTAACCAGGGATACGTGCCCTGACCTTACCTTTGCCAGAAATATCCCCGATGCGAGATGGGAAAACCTAAATACAAACATAGGAAGCGACCACTATGTACTATGTACCACTTTCCGAGCTACGCATTGCAAAATGCGTCGCCAGGAAGTGAAGCACACGAACTGGGACGCCTTTAGATATGTCCGCTCGCAAAGGCCAGCGGAAAGTATAGTAGATTTAAGACAATGGACGGAGCGTCTGTTGCAAGACGCCGCAAACACCTCAAAAACTGTTGCCCTTGAGGACAGCAGCCCCAGTCCGGACGCTAAGCTAGTGCACATGATTGAAGCACAAGGAAGTATCCATGCTCGATGGCGTAAAAATAAGCATAACCGACGTTTAAAAATTCGGTTAACCCGGCTTGAAAAGGAAATCGAGGCTTACTCGTGGGAACTTAGCCGAGAACAGTGGCATCAGACTTGCGACCGCCTTAATGGGCAACTGGGCAACAAGAACACGTGGTTTTTACTTAGACATTTACTGGACCCTACGAGAACTAAGGCAGATTCCCACAAGAACCTACATAGGATCTCGCAATCTTTCCAAGGCACCGACGAAGAGCTCATGACCACTTTAAAAGATAAATACATTAACACCTCCCAGGATATACCCACGCCAGATGGGTACTCAGGATTGGATAATCCTCGCATGGATAGCGTCTTTACCGTAGCAGAGATTAGGGCTGCTCTTAACAAAATTAACACCACCTCGGCACCGGGGGAAGATTGCATCACCAATAAGATGTTGCGCAATTTAGAAGACCAGTCAGTAGAGGCTCTTACGGACCTCTTCAACAGGTACTGGACAGAGGGCAGCGTCCCTGAGGAATGGAAGCACGCTAAAATTATTTTCATACCTAAACCGGGCAAAAGACTCGAGATGGGGAACCTCCGCCCAATCTCGCTAACGTCATGTCTCGGGAAGGTAATGGAACACGTTGTCTTAAACAGGCTCCTTATGCACACCGATGCGGAAGGCACGTTTCCCCCGTCCATGATTGGGTTTCGAGCAGGTCTTTCGACTCAGGACATTATGTGGCAAATTCAACGAGACATTCTAGATACAAATCGCATAAGAGCCACGCGAACCATCCTGGGACTCGATGTGAGTAAGGCCTTCGACAATGTGTCACACGCTTCCATCCTCAATCACCTCTCACAGTTACACGTAGGCAAACGGACATACGACTACATCGCTGCCTTTCTGAATGCGCGTACGGCTACGCTCCATTTCGTTGACAAAGTTAGCGACAAAATTACACTAGGGACGAGAGGAACACCGCAAGGCGCCGTACTTTCACCTTTTCTCTTCAACATCGTTATGAGCGGCCTCCCGCGTCTGTTAGATGATATCCCACACATACATCATTCCATATACGCCGACGACATCACCATATGGACCAATTCTGGCTCCGATGGAGATATTACAGATTCATTACAACGAGCTATCGACACGGTACAGTCTTATGTGCAGGAAAACGGCCTTACCTGTTCACCGGCTAAATCAGAACTATTAGTTATAAGGAACAAACAAGCTTCACAGGTAAAGCCAGATTCTCTAGAACCTATCCAGTTACACATTGACAACCATCCGATACCCCCGGTAGCCACGATCAGAGTTCTCGGAATGTTGATTCAGAATAATACGCAGAACACAGAAGCTATACGCCGGCTACGCGTCACGGCGCACCAGATAGGTGGGCTGGTGAGACGCATTGCCACACGTCGCAGGGGTATGAGAGAAGCCGACCTGTGCAGGATTATCCAAGCCTTTATGATAAGCAGAATCATGTACGCTTGCCCGTACTATCATCTGCGTCGTAGGGACGAACATGCACTTAATAGCATAATTAGAACAGCATACAAAGAGGCCCTTAGCTTACCAGTATACGCTAACTCAGATCGACTACTGCAGTTAGGAATTTTTAACACACTATCTGAACTAATTGAAGCCCATAAGACAGCACAAGTGACCCGCCTGTCACGCAGCCTTGCGGGACGCGTAATTCTCGACAAGCTCCACATCCACCCCACTGAGGAGGTGTGCGCAACATCCCATTTATCGGCTGACATAACTAGTAGACTAGTTGTTAAACCAATAGCCAAAAACATGCTACCAGGTAGACATGATGCCCGCAGGAAGACAAGGGCACAGACCCTTGAGAAACAGTACGAGGACGATCCACAAGCAGTGTACGTGGATGCAGCTCAGCACATCAAAAACGGAGCATACGTGGCATGTATGGCCACTCCAAAGTCAACCTTCATTAACGCTATAACATTTCACGCTAGCTCCATATGCGAGGCAGAGGAAATAGCTATCGCACTGGCCATCGCGGATCCCCACACCAAAACTATTCTAAGCGACTCAAAAAGCGCCGTTCAAAATTTCGCCAAAAATTCTGTAAGCGCACTCGCGGCGCGAATTCTGCGCAACCGATCTCTCAATCACAACATCAATCTCGTATGGGTTCCGGCTCACGCGGGTAACTCCGGAAACGAAGGGGTCGACCGTCTAGCCCGAGGCTTAACCAACCGGGAGACGGGAGATCTATCGGGAACGGACGCGCCTGTGGAGGCACCGCGCACATACGCGGAGGTAACAAACTTTTATCGCGAGCTAAGATGCACGTACCCCGCCCCTCACCCCGACCTCGACCGGGCGCAAGCCACGACACTCAGACGCCTACAAACAAAGGCCATTCTTAGCCCCTACCGACTATCGTTAATTACAAACGGAGAATTCAACCCTGCATGCCGGCACTGCGGTGACGGGACGCAGGCCACTCAAGACCATATACTGTGGGAATGCGCCAGCAATCCCCCTCCAAAGACACTCTTGCCAGCTCCCTCAGCGGAGGAATGGGACAAGCTGTTGGCCAGCCCAAGGAAAACTACGCAACTGGCCCTCGTCACGCGAGCTCAAGAGGTCGCTCCCGACTGGAGGCCACCCTAGACTCGCCCCAGCCCGAAATAATTCCTTTCATTTCGTGGCAATAAAAGTTGTTACCACCTGTTGTTGATGTTGTGGCTGTAGGAAGAAGGAAAAGAAAATTCACGGGCCTGCTACTAGCTCTGTAGTTGAGGCATCCCTGCAGCCTGATTGATTTATTTATAGGAAGGGAAAGGCGCGGTAAACCGTCTCACTTGTTTTCTCTGGACACCTCTACCGCGCCGTAAGGGAAGAGAGAAAGTGGAAAGAAAGAGGAGCCATAGTGGAGGGCTATAATTTCGACCACCTGGAGATCTTTTAACGTGCGCTGACATCGCACAACACACGGACGCCTCTACCTCCGCAGCCTGATTGATTTATAGGAAAGGAAACGCGCGATAACTGTCTCACTTGTTTTCTGTGGACACCTAAACCACGCCGTAAGGGAAGGGAAGAAGGTGGGAGTGAAAGCGGTAAGAGAGAAAGAGGAGCCGTAGTGGAGGGCTATGGTATAATTTCGACCACCTGGGGATCTCTAACATGCGCTGACATCGCACAGCAGACGGACGCCTCCTCGTTTCGCCTCCATCGAAACGCAGCCGCCGAGGTCAGGTTCGAACCCGGGCAGTAGTAGTAATATCATTTATTTTAACAGAGGAGTTCGGGGCGCGCTGGCCCCTGGGCCCCCGCACGGCCCCACTACACTCAAACGTTCATGTTCTTATGGTTCATGACGTCGGCAGCTCTGTCTGCGGCGGTCTTTTGCCGGACCGAGTCCTTAGAGCATAGCAGGGTCTCCCAATCCTCCCAGGTGGTGAAGTGCTCCAGACCCCGCGGGGGAGGACACGCGGGCATTGGAATAGAATGTGGGCGAGGGTGGCAGTGGGTGGTTGCAAAGGGTGCAGGAGGGGTCGGTAAGAGTGGGGTGGTAACGGGACCTAATGTAAGGGGATGGGAGGGTTCGCATCTGGAGGCGGCGCCATAGTGTTTGATGGTGACTGCTGAGGGAGGAGTGAGGTGGGGGGTAGGTCTGTCTCTCGACCCGGTAGGTCTGAGTCATCTCTTTAAACGTGTGCATGCGCTCCCGGGAGAAGTTCGACGTGGGGACCGCCCGTGCCCGGAGTATTAGACCTCGGGCTGAGCTGTTAGCGGCCTCGTTTCCAGGATTCCCCGAGTGCGCAGGCACCCAGATAAGCTCCACTTGGAGGGGCGGGTTGGCAGTGGGCGAAGTCAGTATGCAAAAAGCAGAAACATGAGCTCGCCCACGTGCGAAATTTAGTAGTGCAGTTTTTGAGTCTGTGAGTATATATTTAGCTTCCGTGTGGGCAATTGCAAGGGCGATCGCTGCCTCCTCGGCCACTTCTGAGGAGGTAACAGAGGGGAGGGGGAGAGTTGCAATGGACTGAAGGGTATTGTTCACCACGGCTGCCGCCGCCTCCTCGCCCGAGCATGCGGCGTCCACCCATACGGCATCCGTCTGGGAGCCGTAATATTTGTGGAGCGCCTTTGCCCGGGCTCGGCGGCGGGGCTCGTGGTGTTGTGGATGTGAGTTATGGGGAAGGGGTTTGACAAGAAGGTTAGAGTGGATAGGGCGTGGGATGGGGAGGAGTGTGGGGTCGTTAGCTGGGATGTGAACATCGAGAGTTCTGAGGATGTGACGTCCGGTGCCAGTCTGTGTCAATCGGATATACTGGGTCTGTCTGTGGGCCTCCACAAGCTCCCCAACAGTATTGTGGAGACCCAGCTGAAGTAATTTCTCTGTTGAAGTGTTGAGGGGTAGGTGGAGGGCGGTTTTGAACGCGGTACGAAGCCTCGCGTCCAAGGTGGAGATCTCTTCACCTCTAAGTCTGAGGTAGGGGAACGTGTATAAGAATCGGCTGACGATAAAGGCATGAATGAGACGACATAGGTCGTGCTCCCTCATGCCCCTATGTTGGCCCGAAACTCTGCGGATGAGGTGCGAGATCGCACCTGTCACCAGCTTGAGTTCCTTTATTGTGAGGCTGTTTGTACCGTTGCTTTGGATATGAAGCCCCAGGACCCGAAGAGTATCCACCTCCGTAATGGGGCGATCATCCAAAGAAACGGTTATGGGGGTGCTTGGAGGGTTACGGGTGGTGGGGCGGAGGATGAGGAGCTCGGACTTCTCTGGGGAGCATGAGTCCGATGCTTCGTGCGTGTTCTTGTGTTAATGTGGCGGCGCTTTGTAGTGTGCCTTCTATGTCGCCATCACTGCCGTGGGTGGTCCACAACTTTATGTCGTCGGCATAGAGGGTGTGCCGGAGGTGTGGTATCGTGGTAAGTTTGCGGGAGAGTAAGATCATTGTCGCGTTGAACAAGAAAGGGGAGAGGACAGAGCCCTGGGGAGTACCGACCCCTTTAAGGGAGTAAGGAGGTGATGTGTGTGGGCCAAAGTGGACCTTAGCCGTGCGGTTGTTAAGAAAAGCTCCGATATAGGTGTGCGTACGCACACCCACATCAAGACAGGAGAGGGCTGTCATGATCGCGGTGTGATCAACTCGCTCAAATGCTTTAGATAAATCTAAAGCCAGGATGGCCTTTGTATGGCCCGGGATAGCCGGGTCAAAAATGTCGGGGGTGAGCTGCAGCATGGCATCCTGCGCGGACAAATGGGGGCGGAAGCGGACCACGCTGTGTGGGTAGAGGTCATTGTCCGTCATGTGCTGAGTGAGTCTCGCCAGCACGACGCGTTGGAAAAGTTTTCCCAGGCACGAAGAGAGGGAGATGGGTCGGAGGTTTGCTTGGAGGTTTGCTCGGAGGAGGGAGATGAGTCGGAGTGGTTTATTTGGTTTAGGAATAAATATAACTTTGGCATGACGCCAAGACTGGGGGAGGGTACCTTCCGCCCAGCATTTGTTAAAGTAGTCCGCAATCTGGGTGATCGATTGATCATCCAGGTTGCGAAGCATCGAGTTGGAGATTTTGTCAACACCAGGAGCGGAAGAGGTGCGGAGAGTCAGGAGGGCCACTCGCACCTCGGCTTCCGTAATCTCAACATTGAGAGTAGAATTTGGTTGGCCTGTAAAGGGGGAAGGGGGTCGGATGTGCCGGGTGATGTATGCGTTTGTTTTAGGTTGTCCAAAAGGACGTCCGGGGTTAAGTCCGTGTTGTGTATGAGCCGAGTGACGTGATGTTGCGCAGCTGTTTTGGACTGTGTAGAGTCGATGAGATGTCGAAGGAGTTGCCAGGCTCGCTTGGTGGACAGATTGCCGGCCATGCTGTCACAAACCTGTCCCCTGTTGGACTGGCAGAGCTCCTCTGCATGTTGGGTGATCTGTGACTGCAGTGCGGCCAGCCACGTTTTCAGCTTGCGGTTAAGTTTGTTCTTTTTCCAGCGCTCTAGGAGGCTGTGATAAGACTCGAAGAGGTCGGCGAGTCTAGAGTCTAATGTAGGAGTATCCTGTGTTGTTTGGATGTGTTGGGTGTGTGTGGAGACATCGGTCATAAGTGAGCTCACCCATTGGTCGATGTCTGTGATGGCTGAATCTAGGTAGTCCATTCGCATTTTGTGAATGGCATCCCAGTTTGTGAGCTTGTGTGTAAGGAATTTCTTTCGAGGCTGCGTAAATGGTACCGCGAGAAATATAATGTAGTAGTCGCTACCTAGTGTATGGTGTGTCCTGTTCCAGGTGATGTCCACGAGGTGGCGGCTAAGTGTCAGATATGGACTGGTGTCCATGCAGATGCTATTGCCGATTCGCGTGGGAGTGTGAAAATTATTGTGTACAGTGAGACGGAGCCCACGTACCAAGGACCAGAGGCGTTGCCCTCGGCTCGAGTTGGCCCGATAGCCCCAATCTGTGTGTGCACAATTGAAGTCCCCCCCAATGATCAATGGATGCTTCCCTGCGAGTCTTTGGAAGTCTCGCAAGAGCGTTTCCAGTGAGGACATTGGGCAGAAGGGGGGTTGGTATATGTTGGCTATAATAATAGATGGCATAGTGTGTGTGTGGTGTATAATCTCGGTGATGACGCAATGCACGTCCGATGTTATGTCATGGGTTTGAAATGTGAGCGAGCGGTGTAAGAGGGTAGATGCTCGAGAGGTAAGGGTAGTGTCGGAGTGAACTGAAACATGACTAGGGAGCGTGGCGGGCGTATTGGTGTCCTGTAGGAGGAGGATTTGGGGTGTGGGGGTGAAGGTGGAGAGGAGAAGTTGAAGGGATGCGCGCTTGCCCCGGAAGCTGCGACAGTTTCATTGCAGGAGAGGTAATATGTTGGAATTAAAGGTCTGCTCCGCCATATTGGAGCGTGGGGGGGTTTGAGGATTGGGGTTTGGGGAGGTACTAAGCTCATTTCAAGCGTCTGGAGCATTCGGGTGAATAATTGTTCCATCTGCTGTTCAAATCAGTGGGTGACCTGATTTATGATGGAGCTAAATTTTGCCTCGAAGCGCGCCTCCATTTCTTGGAATTTTGCGTTCAGTTTTTCTTCTAGTTTCCTGTGATCGTCTTGGGTGGTCTGAGGGGATTCTGTTGTGCATTTCTGTTTGGCGGGTGGAGGGTCGGGTTGAGAAGTTGGTTGGCTAGGGACGGGTGATGAGAGGGCTTTTGTGGGATGGGATGAGTGAAGAGTGGTAGGAGAGTGTGGGGGAAGGGGTTGAGGGGATGAGGCAGTTTGTGTTGGAAGGGGTGTGGGAGCAGTGGTATGAGAGTGTGGGGGGAGGGTTTGAGGGGATGAGGCAGTTTGTGTGGGAAGGGGTGGGCGATCAGTGGTTTGAGAAGGTGCTGGGATCAGGGATGAGAGGCGGCTTACCTCCATCCTTAGGGCCCGTAGCTCCTCGTCTCTGGGATCCGCATGGGATTCGCTGGATTTCTTGCCTGCAGCTTGGTCGGCCCATGAGAGTTCGTGGGACGCAGTAGATGGCTTTGAGGAGTCCTTTCTCAGATGTGATCGTGATCTTGAGGCACTGGAGCGACCTCTGGCATGGGTGTTCTCGCGTTGCTGTGGAGTGTCCTTGCGGGATGTGTGGGTCGATCGTCCAGCTCGGGTGACTCGGCGACCACGAGCCTTGCACCCAGCAGTACCCGTCAAGTGAGGCCCCTCACAGAGGATGCATACTGGCGTGCACTGAGGTGTGTTTTCTCGGGGGTGTGGAGTGCCGCATCTGGGGCAGTTGCCCGTGCGGGGTAGTGTGCAGACATCTGTTCGATGCCCTGGCTGTCTACAGTTAGTGCATGCGTCCATATGGCCTCGGTATGGGGTGCACAGGTGCAAACCTCCTCCATATATAATTTTTTGGGGGCTGGCCCTTGTCGAAAGGTGATAAGAATGGAGGTTGTGTTGCCCATTCTTCTGGCATCCACTATAGGGGCCTGCGGGTTTCCTGTTACCAAGTCATCTAGGAGCTCAGTAGGGGACTCTTTCCAGAATGCATTGCTAATTACCCCACGTACAGACCCGTCGGGGAGAGCAATGTATGCCGCTAATGCATACCTAGCGGCTTGGAATTCAAGATTTGTTATGGCGACCATAGCTATGGCATCTTCTTGGATGGGCGTGCTCGCTGTGCACGTGTTGTTAGTAGGGTGAATGCGTATTTGTACCTTCTCTGGCGCCTGGAGCTTTGGTGCTGCGAGGAGAAGGGTGGACCGTAGTTGGCGGGGGGGCAGGGTGGTGAGTTGGAGGCCTCCTCTGGAGCGGAAAACCACCTTGAAGTCAGTAGGCGGGAGTGAAGGCTGCTGTCGTGACCTTTGGGCCATTAGGAGTGCAGCACGCAGCTTTTCTGGTGTTGGAATCTGGGACGCCGCGGGTGGCAGTCAAGCTGTCGAGCTAGCGCTCACGGCGGCGTTCGAGCCGGCTGTCGCACCAGCGTTCATGGTGAGAGCTTCCCTTGACGGCGTTGTCTGGCAGGCAGCCCTTCTGGCAGGGATACTCAAAATATGGGTCCAGTCCCGGGGGTCGTAGTTCCGCTGATCCCGGGTTTCACCTGGCACATGCACCTTCATGTTTGCGGCTCCAGGCACAAGCGACGATTGCAGATCAGAGACGGCGGCAGCGGCCGGGCGGAGGAGGCAGCAGGCCCGCCTTCACAGCCACGGAAGCGCGAGGTTCGCCAGACGCAGACGCTTTCCTAGGAAACTGTCGCGCGCGTTGCGCAGGGGCTCGGTGGCGAACGCCGGACGCTAGGCTTAGCGCGTCGGTGGCGTGGCAGAGCACAAAACGTTGTCCAGAAAGTTCAGAGATGAACGGAATTGAGCACCGAAGGTGACCAATGGATCCTCTCAACTTCACGAATTCATCGGTGGAGATTCGAGTGGAAAGGTTGGGGAGAACCGGTAGAACAGGTCAAAAGTCCTAGAGCCCATGCAAAGCACGTCCGTTCAGCTCCGCGTCGGCGTTCGAGTCTCCTGCACAGTAGTCGGGCGTCTTATGACTGCACCATCCCGGCGGGGCGACCGCGCGAACAGAAGAGAAAATAGAGAAGAAAGCGAAAGAAGAGGGAGAGAAACACGCACGCCTCAACAACAGCCGTCGTCCACCACCGAAGCAGTGGCGGGTGCAATGACGGCCCCTCCTACAAATCAACGACGCGCTCGACTGTCTCTATATTGCTAAATGTTTCTCCTCTATGGATCTTCGGTCCAGCTATTGGCAAATAGCAGTGGATGACATGGAACGCAATAAGACTGCGTTTGTAACAGCTGTTACGAGCATGTTCGGGCTTTGCCGAGAAACGTACCGGCCCAGCGGACGCTGGTAGCACACCGCGTTTAACTGCGCACTCGCAACATATCGCAACATATGCACTGTTCGTGCCCTACCGCCTTTGTATTATCGCACAATCTGTGGCGCTTCCTTATAGTGGCGCCACGTGAAGCGACTGTGTGAAAGCGAAACAAGAAAATGAAACTGCAACAAGACCGTATGGGATTTGAGCGAATTTAAAGTTATGTCCTTTGCTTATGTAATGTGCCGGCCCCATTCGAGTGCATGATGGACGCCTTTCCTGCAAGGTTTCAAGTGGCATACTTTGCTCTGCTATCTCGACGACGTGATCGCCTTCTTCAGCCCTTTTTCTTCTCCCTTCGCTGATCATCTTAAGATTCTCTCCCTCTATCGTCATACCGGCCTGCTGCTCAACGCCTCCAAGTGAAGTTGTGCCGTTTTGTGCGTCATCAGTTTGCAATCTTGGGCCATGTCGTCGACGCCACTGGCATTTATTCCAACTCCGTAAAGCTTCAAGCCGTGATAGAATTTCCACTGCCTCTTTCCTGCAACCACGTAGGCAGCTTCCTGGGGCTGTGTTCATACGTTCCTCGATTTTTGCTAGGATTTGCCGACATCCCACGACCTCTCAAATATCTTACGCCCCCACACATATTACATGTCTGCTTTTTCAAAGCATACATGTGATTAAACAAGCCACTCAAGGATCCTTAGCCAGAGGCTAGTCATGGATCTCAAAATAGATACAGTCCACTTATGACTCAGGAAGAAACATACCAGTGCAGAGTGAAACAACTACAGTATAAGGCAACATTATACAAACTGAAACCGTACTACATGGCAAACATATACGCAAACAAGAAAAATGTCCTTTTATATACCGATTGCTACGCACTGGTAGAGTATGCAAATAGAGTCATTTTATTCAGACACTTCTGAACGGAGGAAAAAATTCTTCACTGCTCTAAATGCATTAGTTGAGTGTATCTGAGCACTGGATAGCACTGCAAATTCTAACACCACAACAACGGAGACATCGATGAGCATAATGATTATTAGATGTTGGAAGTACCCACTTTCCATGTGCGGCTGAACTAGAACTGGAATTGGGGGATTTAAATAAAACTAATGGAAAGGTGATAGGGTTCCAAATAATAATAATAATGATAATAATTGGTTCAGAGGAAGGGAAAGGCGTAGTATCTGCCACACTTGCTCTGTGCACACCTGAACCGCGCCGTAAGGAAAGGAAGATGGGAGTGAAAGTGGAAAGAGAGGAAAGGGGAGCTGTAGTAGAGGGCTATGGAGTAATTTCGACCACCTGGGGATCTTTAACGTGCGCTGACATCGCACAGCATATTCATCCTACTAATTCCATGATCCTCTACACAGATGCATCACGAACTGACGTCGGAGCAGCTGCTTACTCATTTGAGAGCTTCAGCGAGGTAGTGACGCATACTCTCAGTCCTTACATAGATCCTCCTTCTACAGCGACTCTCGAGACCCTACCAATAGTCGTCAGTATTGAAGACCTCGCACAAGCACCCTATGACCCTTCAGGATATACAATATACACTGATTCAATACAGGCTATACGCGCCATTCACACGGGTCGCGTTCTCTTAAGAACTGCAAGATGATCTACGTAGAGCTCTCACCAAACTACGTCCCAACACCGTCACACTGAGGTGGATTCCTGGTCACGTTGGAATCCCAGGCAATGAGGTAGTCCATCGCTTCGCCCGCGAACTTCAGCACCGGGCGACTGGGATTCCCTGGCCTTATCCACCCACGTGGGACGCTACTCTCCACTAAAAAAAAGAAAACACTCCCTATGAGAGCATTAGAGAAACTCTTCGTAGACTTCCTCTTCCCGATAAATCTCTCATCACCACGCCAATACGCATGCTTAGGCGCATACAACTAAATACAATCCTTACTCCTGCGCGATCATTTATTTACCGAATCAGACATTCCCCCACATGCCCAAATTGTTCTCGAACATTATGCGAACTTAGAACACTGCATGTTCTCCTGCCCTGTTTCAATAGAGTCATCTCACTTTCCACATCCTCCTCCACCAACCTGGCGGGCTTGGTTAGCCTTTGACCAGCCGAAGGACCAGTTGGCCTTGGTGACCCTGGCCCAGGACATTCTCGACGCATAATAGTGCGTTGAATAGAGTTGTTTCCTTTTCCTCCTCCTCGCACAGCACACGGACGCCACTTTGTTTCGCCTCCATCGAAACGCAGCCGCCGTGGTCGGGTTCGAACCCAAATACTCCGGCACAGTAGTCGGGCGTGTTACCACTGCACAACCACGGCGGGGCTGTTTACAAAAATTGCTAAGCGATAGTCTCTTACCTTGTGGCATGATGTTATTTTGTTTAAATAAAGGCCGCGGGGAGCTCTAGGTGCTACGAAGTTGATCAATCTAAGAGCATTTGTTGTGCCCTTACCACATGATCAATATACAATGAGTATTAGTCTGAAAATATTTAGATGCTTTCGCTAATGCATAGCAAGAATATGAGAACTTTTACACAGGCCATCAATGTGCTGGTGCCAGTTGAAGGCTTTATCGAAATTGCTCCTAAGTACAAGGATTTGTCAACCTGCTGTAACTTAGCTTCTCAATATGCAAGCTGCAGGCTGATATGCACGAGGACCTATGCGGTGATTTGAAAGTAATATATTTTGTTGTTTTCTCAGTGTTCTACAATAGACGGTTAGATTGGAACCAGATGTTCATGCACTGAAGCTCGTTATTAGGCACGATTGGTGCATCTTCTATAGATTTGGCGGTAGCTACCGAAACACAGTCGTCCGAATACATAATGACAAGTGATTTGTGTGGATATACAGAAAGGCCGTTCGCATAAAGGGAAAAAAGAATAGGTCTCAGAAGCGAGCCTTGCAGAATGCCCACGGACACCGTTAGCACATTTGAGACATTTTCATCAATTTGGACTCTTTGAGGACACTCGCATAAATAGGTTCTCAGAAACTTCAAGGCCAAACCTTTAAAACCAAGTCTGAATTTTTTTGTATACAATTTCATGGTCCACAATACCAAAAGTTTTTTTTTTTTATGTCTAAGAATATTATGTCCAAGAACCCGCCTACTGCTGCAAAGTTTCTGTTAAGTGCGTCATTAACGAGTTCGGATAGGGACAAGATTGCAGATCGACTCCTGATGCCCATGTTGTTCAGTGCTTAGAATGGCATATTTCTTCAAAACGATCTGAATACGTTTGACAAGCAGCTTCTCGAAAAGTGTGTTAAAATAGTTGGAGATAGAAACTGGTCTGTAGTTGCGTATATTATCTGGATTCTCATTTTTGTATACTGATACTGGGACGACTTTCGCTACCTTCGATGCATTCATGTATGTGGAACTATAAAGGACTTGTTAAATTAAGAAAGCAAAGTAGGTGCTAGAACTTCAATATTGTTTTTCAATAACGACACAGGAATCCCATCTAGTCCGCACGCTTTTCCTGTCTCCAGTTGCCTACCCACTGATATAAGTTCATGACAAATTATGTCATCATATCTGGAGTTGGATTCCTGCCATGGATAAAGAAGAGGGGGCTCCTTTCTGGCTTTGTGCCTTGGGGATCACATTTCGAGCTATGGGGCAAAAAGTTCTGATAAATTATGTGACATATGAAATGCGCTTGGAGACAAGTCTTTTGACGATAGTATCCTTTTTGCTCCCTGAATGACAGAAATTAAAATTTCCTGGCTTTTTCGTATTGCTAGCATTAGCAAGAAGTTTTAACTGTTAATGACACCTTTTTAGCAAACGCATCAACGCAAGTGCTTTATTCCCGTGAGTTCTGTATTGAGTTGCGTAATAATCGTTGCCCATGTTCTGTTACATTTCGGTATGCCAATACTAACGTTGTTTTATGACTTCGAGCACGGAAGAAGTCATCCAAGGGCAAATTTCCACGTGAAAAGTTCGCTTTTTTTAAGTAACCTTGCATGCATTTGACATATTTATTTGTTCTATGCAGCATTCGCAGTGTTCGTTGCCATTTGAATGTACAAAATCGTCAAAGTTAACACTTAAAATCAACCGAAAAAATGTTTCGTGGCCAATCCGCGTAAATAATTCGATGGGTGGTTCAGGGCGGCACAGAGTATTGAACCAGTACTATAGTGCAATAAGCAAATAATCTGTAAGCGCAGTAATGAGCACTCCAGCGAGACTACGGGTAGGTAGAAAGTTCGACAGGATGAGATCTAAAACTGTCGAAGTGTTACTCGCAATGCCGATGAAGGATGTGACATAGCTTCCAAGGTATACTGCGCACACAAAAAACAAGGATGAGAAAGGTACACAACAAGCGCAGACTCGCGACTGAATTTTGTATGGAAGGAAACACTCTTATATGCCTTCAAGCGTCATATCTATACCCATGTGCAGTTCAGAAATCTGCCTTCTTTTTCAAAAGGGTGATTGAACGGTCACTTACGCAATCATCCCCACGCTGACCAATGATATAATTATGGAAATCGAACGAAGAGAGGTGGTTAGATTAGTCGCTATGACTTGCTCCCAGTGTATCAACGTTCATATGCCCAGTAATATTAGCGTTTTTTGAGCACTTATGTAAATGATTATAGAATATTGCCGCGAATTATTCCATACTTCATTCTTTTTCCACAGTCACCGGCATGCGGCCTTATCACTGCAATTCCAGAACACAAATCGATTATTTATAACTGTTTGTTCATTTCAACGTACAATGCCCCGCACCCCAACTCCATGCCTAAACCGATAGACTTAAATCCTTACCAAACAATGCTCACTAAAGGCTCCACTGGCAGATCGATGATGCACTGTATACGCACCAAAATAAAACACGACAGTAAGCTTAGATTACATGAAGCGACACCAACGCCGGTGTTTGAGGACACGAAAGGGCTCACTCGACCACAAGAGATATTTCTCAGCAAAGTGATAACAAACGCTGCTTACACACCGCACATACTTGACAAGTGGTCTCTCCGAAGACACGAAACACTCAAACACAACATATGCACGCACTGTCAGGAACAGTGTACAGCAGACCTAGAACATCTTATATGGCAATGTCCATTGTTTTCACGAGGAAGAAACAAAATTACGCATATTCCACACGACGACATGCCCACATTAGCAGGTCAGGTTATATCAAGCACCGAAATACAACACTCCGTTGCTACATACGGCAGTGAGAGCGGCCTGCTTCGAGTAGTGTGAGAGAGGTCGACTCACAGCGCGATGATCGACCGCATGGCAAGCAACAAGCAACAGCTTGAAGAACCGTTAAGACGAAGTTACACTCCCATCACTCCTAACTCCCCAAGAACCCAAACAGCGGCCGAGAGCCATCCCTTCCCTTCAATAAAGGCTTCATTCATTCATTCATTTTGTAGCGAGAGGTAACCTGATCATTTTCTTTGCCACGCAAGATGTTCCGAGACATATCTGGACGTTTCCAGCCAATCGCGTGTGTTTCTTCAATGTTCCAGGGTATGCTAGTCACCGGTAGCAGTATTATCTCGATCTTTTTCCGTAGCCTTTAAATTGAGCGCCGACGAGTGACGCGGTATTCGTAGATCGACGATAGCCGAGCACACTTACTGCTATCGGCGAGGCCGATTGCTCAGTTTTTTGGGGGGCCGCAAGGCAGTCCAATAAAGAGTTCTTTCAAGTCACGTTCAAGCATTCTCACTTTTGCCAACGGCAATGTCACCACTACGTGACAATATGTTACGATTATTAAGCTGTGCTCGGCAAACAACACCGGTCATTCTCAATCACGATCAATTTCCAGGAAAATTGCCTCTGCCGTCGTTTGTTCTTCACCAATATAATGGCATTCTGTAAAACTTTGAGAGTTTTCATTGAAAAGGCCGACTCTAGCACCCCTATTTCTGGCACAAGGGCGTGAAAAAACATAATTCGGTATATTGAGAAATTGATTTGGAAATAGCCAGGTTTATGAGACTGCAATGTGCAGGACCCTATTGCAGTTTGTACTGACGCTAGCGGTCAAGACATTGGCGCTGTACTTTCTCAGCGACAATCCAGGTACGATTGTGTCATCGCCTACGCCAGCCGCCTACTTACTACCGCAGAGCGCAATTACTCAATCATTGAACGCGACTGCCTGGCTTTAGTGTGGGTCATTGGGAAATATTGCCCGTATTTATACGGCCGCTCTTTAACTGTGATCATAGACCGAAATGGCCCTGCTCTGAAAAGACCTCATATGATGGCTGTGTCGTTGGGCTTTACGACTACAAGTCTGATTACACGGTGGTTTATAAGTCTGGTCGGCAGCGCACCGATGGCGATGTTCTTTCCCGTTATCCCATCGACCCGCCAGAAAATTCCACCAGTACCTGCAACGCCGAACTGTTCTCGCTGTCTTCTTTTGCAAACTTTGGTGACAAGTCTGCACCAGGATTTCGAGCTCCGCTGTATTATCGCCCGCTTCACATCTTCCTCTTCTGACAGCTCGACACACCAGTTTGTCCTCCATGGCGAAACTTTACGCCGCCGCTATCTTACTATTTCCGGCCCCGACGTCCTCCTTGTTGTACCGAAACACTTTAAAGAATCCATCCTTCAAGAAGTGTACGTTCTCCCCAATGCTGGTCACATGGGCGTGTCTCGCACTTACGACCGCTTGCGGCGCAAATTCCATTAACCCGTCTCTCTATCGCTCTCTACGCCGCTATGTAAGTACCTACGACCTGTGGCAACGTCGGAAACGTCCCTGAATTCATCCAGCCGGCCTTGTGCAGTCCATTAACGTTCTTTCGAAACTTATCTGTGTCGGGTTGCAACTTCATGGACCATTTTTTGAGCCCCTTCGGAAATCGATGGTTGCTTTTTACCGCAGACTACTCTACCCACAACGCAGTCACGCATGCACTTTCCACCTGTAGGCTTACCGATGTCGCCTATTTCCTTATTCGTGACCTCATTTTACACCGTAGTGCACCACGTCAACTCGTTACAGGCCACAGTCGCTGCTTCTTTCATACATTTGTCGAAGCCATCCTCCGTTCATGCTCCACCAAATGTAAGCTTGCCACCGCCTATCATCCCCAAACGAACGGCCTCATCTAGCGCCTCAACCACACCCTCACCGGCATTCTCGCTATGGACGTTTCATTGGGCGACCGTGACTGGAATCTCGCTCTCCCTGCGTTACTTTCGCATACAATTCCTTTCACCACGAGTCTGCTGGTTAATCTCCTTTATATGTTTTGTATGGCCGCGACCCACAAATGCCTCTCCGCATGCTACTTGTGACGTCTGTTGGCCCAGCTTCTTTATACGGCCTCGACGCTATAGCTCGCACCGACCACGCCGGCAAACAGCTGCTCGTCTCGTATGTCTCGCCGCAGAATGCTTACAACCACCGTCACCGCATGGCTTTTTTCTGCTGGGTCCCTCGTCTTGCTCTGGACACCGTCTCGCTGCTCCGGACTCTCAGAAAAACGTGTATGTCGTTATAGCGGCCCATACCATGTGCTCCGTCAGGCCCTTACTGTCATCTATAAAATTTATCCCGATATCTCTGAGTCTACATCGAGTTCTGCCCCGTCTGACGCCGTGCATGTATCCTGCCTAAAACTTTACTTTTCACCGCATCCTGCAACTAACTAACCGAAACCGGAAGATATTTTTCATGCCGGGTAGTCATGCTGCGAAGAAGGCGAGGGAATAGGGCAAAGGGCTGGCGCGTGTCGTTCGCTCTGTGCTGTGAGGTAATCTAGGAGAAGCCTTATCACGCACGCTGTGAAGAGTACAGTAGGTAACCGGAGCCTCTCTGTTACTGCGTTTATAGTTTTTCTTTGAGCGGCAGGGCAGTGATTTCAAAGGTGGCTCACCGACCTGGTTCTTTCTCTCTCTAGCACGCCAAGCAACATTCAGGCAGATGATCGAAAATTCCGGAGCCGTCCACTATGCCGACATATGTAGTCTGGGTCATTTTGGTCCATTTAATCCTAATGCCACTCCTTACATGCATGCCACAACATACCAAATCGTAACCATTATTCCTACACTTCGCTGCTAGCATGCGCATGCGCGTCAGTGGGCTCGGACCAATCAGTGAGGACCATAACAGTAATGCTGTGTGTTACATACTGCATGCGGCCAAAGTAGCATATACGGTCGTTAGACCAAGGCCAGGGAAGTGCAACAATAAACTTGCTCCTTGCAGCAGCCACGTAAAACCAAACTATTTGTTTCGGCCCGTTTGCGCCGAGTAACTGCCACGATTCAAAACGCCTTACTCGTCAGTTAGAGCAGCCTTCAGAGCTCAAGGGTCGGAAGTTCCTAAACACGTTCTGGCACACAGCGTGCATTGCTGAGGGTACATTAGGCTGGTGTTTGGGATAACCAAAGGGTTTCGCTACGCGCAATTAAGAAGAGCCTCGTGGGTGACGAAGCGGCCATTTAAGTTCAATCCTGGCAAGTTGCATAGGACATTCAAATTAAATTGCTAGAGTCGATGGCAACCTAATTGTTATTGGGAATTTAATATGAAGCAGAATCAATTATAAAGAAAGATTGTTGCTGACTTGGTGCGATCGAAAAAAGGAACGACGATTGAGTCGACGAGGGTTTCATCGCATTCCGAGTATCCAGAAACGGACAGACGCATTAACAGACGTGCAAACGAGTTTCTCTCCTCCGCAAATGGCTTTTTAATGAGGAGTTTTATAACGAAACTGCTGCTTTTGATAGATAGTTATTTTGCCCTGGATGCACTTACCCATCTGAATAATGAGGCAGCCCGACGATAAGCCCAGGTAGCACAAAGTGGGCTATGAAGGGTGGGCCCCGGTGGGCCCGATGTAGGCAATGCAGGACAGCCCCGGTGGGCTCAATGCGGGTGCTGCAAGAGGGGCCGACGTAGGCCCGAAGAGGGCTGTCGACAAAGCCCCAATTGGCCCCACTAGGGGCCGATGCAGGCAGCCCTAGCGGGGCTGCCCACATTTTTCCGGCATTGTTAAAAGGGCACATCCCGCCAACTCCCCGCGATGGTCCTACTTTGGACCGATTTGGGCAGCCGCTTTGGAGGAACAGTTTTTTTTTTATTTCAGTTAGCCCCTCAGAAAATGACAGGACCAAGGCGGGTTCTATAGCGCTAGCCGCACTTGGGCTTGCCCACATTATTCTCATAGGGGTCCGACGTAGGAAATTGATGGAAAGCCCTAGTCCAAGTTTTCCCAATCAATATTTGTGCACATAATTAAGTAATTACTTTATACATGTCTGCACTTTCTAAACAGCCACAATATTAAATTTTACAATAATTCTTAACATTCATCTAGCCGAAATGACTTCATGTACATCTTGTTCAGGCTATGGAGATGTGTGTTCTGAACAGTAATATTGTACTGCGAGTTGCAGGCTGTCCAAAGCAACCACATAAGAGGCAGCAGTTAGCAATCAGTTTGTTTTAGTATATGTAGCGCAATTTGCACGAGCGCGAGAACTAAAGCCATGTAAATTTCTAATCAACTAAACGTGGCCACAACTGTTATACAAATCATCTATAACAGTAATTTAGGGCAACATCTAATGCAAATAAAAGTTGGAAACAATGATTACGCAATTGCACGCACGCCTTCTAGCCCCATTACGGCCGATGTGGGACCTACAGCGGTTTTGTGTGGGCAGCCCCAATTGGGCTGGGTGTTGGTTTTGAACCTAAAGCCCACTTGCTATTGCACGTGCCTTCAAATTCCCCACAAGGGACCAATTTTGGTATCATGCGGGCCCTCCCGCCTTCCAGCCCTATTACGGCCCATGTGGGATATAAAGCAGTTTTATGTGGGCAGCCCCAATTGGGCTGGACGTTGTTTTTGAACCTAGAGCCCACCTGCTGTTGCACGGGCCTTCAAAGCCCCCACAAAGGACCCATTTTGGCACCATGCGGGCACGCCCGCCTTCCAGCCCCATTACAGCCTATGTGGGACCTAAAGTGGTTTAGCTAAGGCTGCCTCATTTGGGCTTCACGAGGGCTTGCCCAAATTGAGCCCTTATTCATATTTCACCTGCCCTCAAGTAACCTACAAGGGGCCGATTTGGGCAGCATGTGGGTATGTCCGTTTTCTTGCCCCACTACGGCCGATGTTGGTCCCACAAAGATTTAATGGGGGCGGCCTGACTTCGGATCTATGAGGGCTTTCCCACAAAAAGCCCACATTTAGGTTGGATTGCCCTCAAATATCCGGCAAGGGACCCTTGTGGTCTGGATGCAGGAATGTGCTCTGCATTAGCCCAAGAAACGCCGCTATGGGACCCATGCAGGCGGAGCAGGGGCAAGCCCAAATGGGGCTTGCCCACATTTGCCCCATCGGGGACCGATGCAGGTTTTATGATGGTTGCCCCAGCCCCACTTGCCTACATCGGACCCACTGGGGCCCCACATTCAGTGCTACCTGGGAGCCGCAATGCTTCGGGTTAACGACGTAAGAATAGCTTTAACTTCTGTTGCAGCCGTGCCGCGAATGATCGACTCGGAAGGTTAATAATGGTTGTAAACATATCACCAGGCGTTCGTTCACACATCATAGCCCTGGCAGTAGGCGGCCGCTAGAGGTATACGAATGTGCTTTTACCAACGACTGGAGTCATGTGCTCCTGCGCAACCCGTCATGGTCACAATTTTCATCGCAAGAAGATATGGAAGCACACTAAAATACTTTGGTTTTGGAAAATAGTAGACTCGTGCAAGTTGGATCGGCGCTGAGAAAGGGACAAGGCGATAAGAGCGCTTACTCGCAATTGAACCCATATAATTAACTAACCCTAAGCAAATACAGCAGATCATATGCGGTCCTAGCCGGAGGGGCACAAGCAGTCATTGTTTATGACATGAGATGACATGTGCAGATAATATTAGCAGAAACAAAAATAGAAATGAGCGCTCAAAATGAACAAACAACGACGGGTAGCAACACAAGACGACAAACTCAGTAAATTAGTTTTTGACTTTCCAATTTTGTTGCAATAATAATGGACCAAAAAATATGAGAAGGTAGAGCATTCCATTCGTGTATACAAATTTAGGAGAAAAGCTATCTTTAAATGTGCTTGTACGGGCGAATAATTGTGTCATGGTTTTCCTATCAGTTGTCTTATTTATTTGTTTCAAGTGTTCTTGCTGCAAACGTTATTTATACTTAGGTGCATGCAGTGCCATGATCCTTTAATTATAAGTAAAATGGCTAAATATCGTGTACAAAACACAAAGTACGTGCGAGTAATTACATGAAGCAAGCCAGTAAAACAAAATAAATCAATAAAAAGAGTAGTAGCCCGAGAGCGCATTAGTTACAGACATCAGTGCAAAACAAATCTGGTAGCTAAAACGTGGGATTGCCAGCTGAATTGGAAATCAATTAAATATGCGGATCACGGAGTAGGAAATGACGCATGTCAGCGAACATATATTAAAAGCAAAAAATAGAGCCGCATATGGATTAATATTGGAGGACTTGATCACGGTCGCTGCCATGCTATAAGATTCAGTTGCATTTCGTATTAGAGAAGTGCGCCGTGTCCAGGCGTCTTTTTTCGTTTCCGCCGAGGACAATGATACGCTGTGCGTGATTGTGGCGTTGTGTGTATACGTGGCGCCATGATCTCGCCGCGTCGGCATTCAGGAGACGGGAATGAAGGCAGCGGTTCTATGCGCATTTTTGGGCGCTTTCACATTGCTTTTTATAGCAATACTTCGTAAAGATATAGGAGGAGCGGTGATAGTTTCTTGCGCTTTCGACGTGCAATCATACCGAAAATGTTATATCAACAAACTTCTTTATGGATGTGTGCTGTAGGAAACAGCGTGGAAACGGCAAAAGGAAGGCCCATTGGACCACTGTTCGCACCTCTGTTCGCTGACATGCGTCATTTCCTACTCTGTGATCCGCATATTTAACTGATTTCCAATTCAGCTAACCAGCTGCGAGCTCACCGCCCAAAGGGCATTGGTGCAGCACGCATGCGAGGTAGCCAGGACCAGTGGAGCCCTGGAATGAGGGAACCACCCGTGCTAAGGAGTCTCCAACGGTGGCGAAGAAGCGGCTGCAGGAAGACTCTCCGAGACTAACCAAAAGACCTCAATAAACTTTTTTCACTCACTCACTCACTCACTCACTCGCACCTCTTTGTTCTGAATGCTTGGGTTGGGAGATGATGCGGCATGTGCAGCGTATCACTTCTCTAGGTTAAACGCAATGAGGCCCATGACGTCGGTGTGCTCTCTGTTATCAGAAAATGCATTCGAACCTAAGAGCATTAGCAGCCTCCCATATTGACCACAAAGTGCCATATTTTTGAAGTTAACATTTGCGAGTAAGCCCCACCCTTCAACTGCATCTGCCGCGAAAAGGCTACATCAGTCATAATTACACCAACTTCAGGATACCACGGCTCTTCATGCATGAACCATATGGCTCTGGAGCCAACGAAATATTCTGGAAAGGGTGCCTGCTGAGGCAAAGAAAAGTGGAAGTGGTGAGTTTGGGGACAAATTGGAAAGCAGAAACAAAACAGTTGTGCGCAAACTTACGTAAAGAGTTCCTTTTGATTAAATACGCGAACAAAGGCACAGCTATCGATCATATTGATACGTGGCTAGGTTGGCCCAAGTAGCACAGCAGCTGGTGACACAGCACACAGCACGCAAGAAGACAGGAGCGCCAACCTACTCTTAGACCCAACCGTTGCTCTCAATTCGTCTTCTGTATCTGTTGTTGATAGTCGACGTTGATAGTCGAAAGCACAGTCCCGGTGCGTACTATGTCAGAGTACGGCAGTTGGAGTATTACGGCTTCATTCGGGCGACATGAACGATATCGGTATGCGGCAAATTGGACTGTTGGGGCGGATGCACAAGGGTGATCTCGTATGTCCTGGGAGCGACTGGCCCTAAAACATGGTAGGGGCCTGTGTAGCGCGGCAAGAGCTTCTCACACAGGCCAACCGGACGAGCGGGAGTCCAGAGCAAGATGAGAGAGTCCGCAGAGTAGTGGACATCCCGATGACGAGAATTATGGCATTGTTTTTGAGCGTTTTGGGAGGAAGCCAGCCGACGCGAGCAATAAAACGGGCAGCGTCAGCTCGGAAGATGGCATCCCGAATGTAGGAACTGGCATTAGCGGTGGGAGGCAGTACGCTCTCAAAGGGAAGTGAAGGGTCGCGACCGAACAGAAAATGGAAGGGTGAGTAGCCCATTGTGTTGTAACGGGACGAATTATACGCGAACGCTAAAAATGGCAAAGTAATATCCCAATCACGGTGGTCAGCCGATACATACATTGACAGCATATCCGTGAGCGTGCGCTTGAGGCGTTTGGTAGGCCGTTCGTTTGTGTATGGTAAGCAGTGGTGAAGTAGTGCTTAATGAAGCAGTACCGGAGGACTTCGTCGACTACTCGAGCATAACGAAGAAGGATGTTTACCCTCTTCGCATTGACGACACACTCGACCGGCTCTGCAAAGCAAGGCATTCTCATCCATGGAACTGAAGAGTGGCTATTGGAGAATTAAGGTCAACGAAAAGCAGCGAGAAGACAGCATTCATCACACCTGGCGGCGTTTTCGAGTTCAAGGTGAAGCCGTTTGGCCTATGCTCCGCACCAGCGATGTTTCAACGAGTACTGCACACTGTGCAGGCGGGCTTGAAGTGGCAGATTTGTCTGGTATACTTCGATAATATCGTTCTCCTCTCCTCTAGCTTAGAATATCACCTAAAAAGGCTTCAGACAGTGCTACAAGCTATCAAGTCATCAGGACTAACTTGTAAAGCAGAGTCATGCTTCTTTGCCTACGAGGAACCGCGGTTCCTGGGTCATATCGTTAGCAAGGATGGTGTTCGCCCTGACCTTGAGAAAACGGCTGCGATCGCATACTTTCAACCGCCAGCCGACAAGAAAGCCGTGCGCAGATTTCTTGGGCTGTGCGCTTATTATCGACGATTTGTAAGGGACTTTTCGTACATTGTCCAGCCGTTAGCACAGCCTAAAAAGAGGGACGCAGTTTTTCAGTGGGAAACACAGCAAGAAGAAGCCTAAGTTACAAGCCATCTACAGAAAGAAAAAGAGAAAACTTTATTTAAAAAAAAACGAGAAAAAAAGTGTGGGGGGGGGGGACGCATTTCAAGACCCTAGTGAGTGGCCTGGGCGGCAGATCTTGTCTGGGTTATTAGCCTACGCTCGGTCGCTAGGTTAGAGCATAGCAGAGTGGCCTCCCACTGCGCTTCCGAATGGTGTGTGTTTATGTCTGCAGGGTTGGGTCCCGTGCACCCCCATGTGATGGGTAGGCGGTTTGGTGATCGTTGCACCAAGGGCATATGTCTGCGTAGTGTTCTGGGTAAATGATGATATATTGATGTAGGTTGGAGAAAGTGTTGGTTTGGAGCTATCTCCATTGCCGCGTTTCTTGCGCATTTAGCCCCTTGCGTGGAGGGGGATAAATCCTACGTTGTTCGCGTACATACTTAAGTCTCGCGCCGTAAGCCACGGGGCAGGAATGCTAGTTGTGAGATCGGGGATGGTGGCCGCTCGGTTTGCGTGACCTCGAGCTAGCCTATCCGCGACCTCATTACCTTCCAACCCGGAGTGCCCCGAGACCCAAGTGATCTGATGTTTCAGCAGCGAATTTGTAGCCAATGGATTAGTTGTGAAGTGAGCTAATTCTGTAGGTATTCTGCCTGCAAGAAGGAGCCGACAGGCCGCTTGTGTGTCAGTGATTACGTGAAGCTCTCGATTGGTCGCGTCTCCATAGGTAATGACCAGCAGGATTGCCGCCACTTCCGCTTCTGTGATAGTACAGTGCGGGGTGGACATGCTGGAGACTTCTGTGTAAGAAGAGCCTACCACCACGGCTGCTGCTGCGGCCGATGTATGCTTGTATAGAGCGGCATCCACATAGACAGTTTTGGGCTGTGTTCCACTGTGCGCTTAAGATAAGTCACTCGGGCGTTTCTTCTGCTTTAGTTGTGGACTGGGGACATGTTCTTTGGGAGCGGGGCCACATATACTCTTGCCCGGTACGAAACAGAAATGTTAGTCTGACTGAATGGCTTGTAGGTTCGCCGGATAGCCAACGCACCCGAGAATGAGCCGGCCTGTCTCAGTTGACAGAAGGCGTTCCCTCTGGGACAGGAGGGCAGCCTCTTAAATCTCTTAAAATGTGTCGTGCAGTCCAAGAGCTTCCAGTTTGACATTGGAGGTGTATGGTGGGAGGCCTAACGCGTTCTTGTCAGCTGCACATATCATTGCATTGACTTTGTTGAGACCTTTTCAGAGCAGGATGAGGTAGGGTAGTCCATAGGAGAGGCGACTGATGACAAGCGCCTCTACCAGACGGATCGTGTCTTCTTCCCGCATTCCGTTTCTGTTTCCAGCCACCCGGCGGATCATTTTAGAGATCTGCTGTGTTGTAGTCTGGAGGAGGTGGAGCACGTGGTCTACTTTCCTATCGCTCTGCAACCAGAGACCCAGGATCCGGATGAGTGGTACTTCCCAGATTGGGACCCCATGCAGGAGAATGCTAAGATTTCCTTGTGATGTGTATTTGTATCTATGTATGCGGATGACTTCGGACTTATCGGGGGAGCATAGGAGCCCGCATCGATAGACCCCTGTTTCCACGAAGGTTGCTGCTGCTTGAAGTGTTTCTTCCTTCTGACCTAACGAACCGGTGGTTGTCCAGATCGTAATGTCATCAGCATACAGGGTGTATCCGATCTTCGGGACCTGTTGCAGAGCCCTTGCGACTCTAAACATGGCGGTGTTGAAGAGGAGCGGGGAGATAACCGACCCCTTTGGCGTGCCCTTGTTTGGCATGTCTTGAAGATGGGATCTTATGTCACCGATTCGTATCGTTGCCGTTCGGTTAGACAAACATTTCTTGACGTATCGGAAGGTGCGTTCGCCGCAGTTTAGATTATTGAGCTCGGATAGAATTGCCTCTTGAGACACAATATCAAACGCGCCTTAGAGATATAGCACCATAATGAGGTGCTCGCCTCCTCTCGGAATATTGAAACGTACTTCCTCCTTGAGGAGAAGGAACGCGTCTTGAGTGGACCGGCCCAACATGAGGCCGATCATGGTGGGATGGAAGAGGCCTTTATTTTCTATGTGTTGTTGAAGTCGCGTCTTGATGACTCGCTCGTAGCCCTTGCCCAGGCATGAGGTGAGTGACATGGGTCGTGGCGTTTTGACCATCGACTTCTTGCGCAGTTTTGGAATTAAGATTATCTCCGAGCATTTGCAATTAGAAGGAATTTGATTCTTCTCCCACAGGGAGTCGTTCAGGTACTTGGTTAGGTCGCTGATCTTTGCCTTGCTGAAGTTGCGGATCATGACGTTGCTGATCTTGTCCGCTCCCGCCGCCGTGTTGAGGGTGCATGATTGTGCACCCGTAATCATTCGCAGATTATGACTAGCAGCTTACCTGTATCGCTCAAGAGGAACGTATACAACAGTTGCATATTACCTGTACTCACCTATGGGGCTGAAACGTGGAGGCTAACCAAGAGGGTTCCACATAAGTTTAGGACAACTCAGAGGGCTATGGAATGAAAAATGGTAGGGGTAACATTAAAAGATAGGAAGCGTGCAGATTCGGTCAGAGAAATAACACAAGTTACTGACATTCTAGTGGAAATCAAGAAGAAGAAATGGGCATGGGCGGGACACGTAGTGCGAAGAGAGGATAACCGATGTTCGCTTGGGTAACAAACTCGATTACAAGGAAAGGAAAGCGTAGCAAATGGCGGCAGAAAGTTAGGTGGGCGGATGAGGTTAAGAAGTTTGCAGGGGTCAAGTGGATGCAGCTAGCACAGAACCGGGTTAATTGGAGAAATATGAGAGAGGCCTGCGCCCTGCAGTGGGTATAGTCAGGCTGCTGCTGATAATGATGATGATGATGATTGAACTGCAGCTTACACCTCGGAATTAGAGATGGGAGCATCGAGTGCCGGATTTTCATCGGCCTGGTACGTCAAAGAGCAGAGTGGAGTGGTGCTGGTGCCGATGTATTTGTCCTTTAGAGCCTCAACCAGCGCGACGTCGTCCTCAGGAAAAAGGTGAGCAATACATTTCAGGGTCCGTGTAGATGCGGATTTTGATTTAGAGGGGTCAATGAGGTTCCGCAGGACTGCCCAGGCACGAGAGGTTCCTAGCGTTTCTCGCAATTACTCACAAAACCATTGCCAATTTTGTTGTGCTAGACTGGTGGCGTACGTCTGGGCTTCCTCCGTGAGTTGCGCAATCCGCAGTCGAACAAGTCTATTGAGGCGCTGTCTTTTCCATCGTCTCACAAGGCGACTGTCATAGCTTGAGAAGATGGCGGTCTACCTCTGGGGCTTCCAGTGTGCGTTGCACGTTTTCAGTGGCTTTCTTGTGTGCTTGTTTGATGTCTTCACTCCACTGCTGTATGGAATGGATTGGACCTGATGAGACGTACACGTTGCGGAATTTGGGCCAGTCGGTTATGTGGGCAGCGCCCTGCGGATTTCGGTAGATGATATGGGTGTGCTTCCCCGGGTTTCCCTTAGGTTCGTCCATGTAGCATCGGCAACGTTCTTGATCAGAGTGAGGTTGGTTGGTTGGGTTGGTTGGGAACTTTGGGATATTCACGGGGGGGGGGTCCGGACACGGGTTATGCCGGCCTAATGTCGCGGCGGCACTCTTGGTGTCCGGGGGATGGGGAAGTGGGATGTTGGGAGGGGTGGGGGGGGGGGAGATCGCCTTGTCGTCTTGGGCCGCACCAAGCAAACAGCCCGGTGAGCGTCGGCAGGTCGGTGGTCCGGTGCGCAGCCTCCGGTGCAGCAGCGCTTGCGGGGGGTCCAGGCGAAGCCTGGTACTGCGCCTCTGCGAGGCACAGGACGGACTGCTGGTGACAGCAGGACGCCATGGCGATTGGAGCAACCGCCGCAGCAGGAGGGGCCGCGATAGACTGCTGCCAAGGCAGCAGCGCGGCGGGTGGCGCTGAGGAGACCGTAAGTAGACAGCGCGCCGAGGCCCGCGAGCAGGGAGCCCACGGGGAGCTGTCCCGAAGTATCCAGGTAGCAGCAGGAGGGGGTGCCAGGATTCACGAGAACACGTGGTCCATGGCGACGAGGTGGAGCCGCCTCGGTGCACACAAGTGGTGCTGCGAGGACGGCGGGTGGCTTGCACGTGGCAAGCATGCTGGCTTGGCTGGAAGCGGGAGCGCAGCGAGGACTGCGGCATCACAAAGATGTCAGCAGGGAGTCACCGCGACGATGAAGTCGGGCGGCAACTGGGAAGGCCGCCGGGAACTGCTGCAGCAGCAGCAGCGCGGCGGGTAGGTCGCCGGATCCACAGCAACACGTGGTCCGTGGCGATGGGAGAGGCAGGGTTCTCGCGCCACGAGGGTGCAGCGAGAGTTAGCCAGGGTGCGTCCCAGATCCAAGGAGCTGCAGGAAGCCGCGGGCGGTTCTGCAGGCTGCTGTCCATGAAGTAGGGGGGTGGCCGCCGCCGCCGCAGCAAACGACGGCGGCCCCTAGGAAATCCTTTTTCGAGGAGTAGGGCACCGCGGCCGCCGAAGCGGCCCGCCGAGCTAGGCCTCTAGGAGAGGTAGCGGGTGGCCGCTGACGCGGCCGACTGCTGGGAAGAATTCCTAGTAGAAGGAACTCGCCGGCGCTGGGGAGCGCGCGACGAGCGAGGACGTACGCCTGCCGCTACGGACGGTAGCGGGCGCAGGCGAAGGTGCTCGGCGGCAGCGAAGCTGGCGCGACGATATCGCGGGAGGCGAGCAGGGACACATTCGCACACCTCGAAAGCCTGAGTGAGGTCCGGGCAGGAGTCACGCGTGACGCTGTTGCCTTCCCTGGTCGGATATAGAGGGTTGGTGAGGAGTTCCAAGCCGAGGTATTCTATTGCTCGCGCGACTACAGTCCCCTCCTGTCCTACGCCAATTTGATGACAGCGCCGAGACCGAAATTTACCCCGAGGGAAACAGTTTGGGCCTAGACGCTGTTCTCGTTCAGGAGAGTACTGGACAAGAGAATGTTATCGCCTACACTAGCCGTTCTCTGTCGAAAGCGAAAGCCAATTATTCGACGACAGAGAAGCAATGTCTTGCCATCATTTGGGCCAAATAAAAATTTCGCCAATATTTGTACGGACGCCCATTCAGGGTTATGAGGGATCACTATTCTCTCTGCTGGCTCGCCAACTTAAAAGATCCTTCCGGCCGCCTTGCGCGATGGAGCCTGCGTCTTCAAGAATTCGATATCACAGTCGTATACAAGTCCAGCCGCTATCACTCCAATGCAGACTGCTTGTCACAAGTCCCGTTGATGCGCTTTCGAAAGTAGAGGACGAACATGCCGTCTTGGGACGGGTGAGCAAGAACTGCTTCACACAGCAGCAGTGATCGGACCCTGAGTTGCAAGACCTGGCTGATTACTTCGAAGGAAAGATTGCTTCTCCTCCTGCTGTGTTCAGGCGTCATTTATTGTCATTCCCCTTGAGTAATGACGTCTTCATGAAGAAGTGCTTCGCGGCCAGCATAACCGCGCAGCTTCTTGCTGTGCCGAAAAACCTCGGACACGAGATTCTGCAGGCGCTGCACGATGAGCCGACAGCAGGTCATCTCGAGTTTTCGCGCACATTGCGCAAGATACAGGAGGAATATTACTGGGCATGGTTGCCTATCGACGTTGCTCATTATGCGAAAACATGCCGTGAGTGCCAGCAAGGCAAGACACTTCTCCACGACCCGTCCCCCCCCCCCCCCCCCCCCCCCATGAGAGCGGCTGGTCTACTGAGCCCAACACCGCCTCCGATTAAGCCATTTCAACAAATTGAGATAGACCTCCTCGTCTCCTTCCCAACTTCATCAGCGGGGAACAAAAGAATCATCGTGGCAACCGATTACATGACCCGCTATGCGGAAGCGAAAACCCTGCCCAGTGGTACCGCAGCAGAAGTTGCTAAGTTTTTCGTCGAACGGATTCTCCTGCAACACGGCGCTCCTGCAGTGCTCATCACGGACAGAGGAACGGCTTTTATGGCGGAATTCATGAAGGCTATCAAGCACTGCAGTCAAACAAGCCACCATAGGACAACTGCCGTGGGACAACTGCCTACCATCCCACGACCTACAGACTTACGGAGTGCCTCAACAAAACAATCGCAGATATGATCGCCATGTACGTCGACGCCAAACACGAGACTTGAGATGCCATCTTGCCGTACGTGATCTTCGCGTATAACACGGCCATCCAGGAAACGACCACAGCTACCCCTATCCAGCTTGTGTATGGCAGGAATCCAACGACCACACTCGATGCAATGCTGCCTGACGTAACAGACGAGGAGAACTTGGACGTCGCCGCCTACCTCCAGCGTGGAGAGGAAGCTCGACGACTTGCATGGCTGCTCATTAAAGACCAACAACGCACTGACGCCCGAAGATACAACTTGCGACGCCGCTACGCAGAGTACAAGCCCGGAGACCAAGTATAGGTATGGACCCTAATTCGCCGTTGCGGACTGAGTGAGAAGTTGTTGCGTCGATACTTATTGCCCTACAAAAGCATTCGCCGTGTCAGACAGCTGGTCTATGAAGTCATTCCCAACGGTACGACAGCATCACAACGGAGACGCGCAGGCCCAGAAATCATACATGGACGCCTGAAGCTATATTACGCCCGTTAAAAAATCCATGGTGTTTAAACTTTGTAATGTTTATGTTTAGGTTGCTTTGTTTATTTTGCAACATCGATGTGATGTTATTTATAAGGGGAGAGTAATGCTGCGAAACATTCATAGCTTTTTTGTTGTTTCTTTAGCAGCTGCCGGGGGAGTAATGCTGCGAAACATTCATAGCTTTTTTGTTGTTTCTTTAGCAGCTGCCGGCATACGGCCTTATCACTCTGGTTCTGGTATGCGGATCAATTCTTTATTCTTTTTTAGTTCACGCTTGATGTCGTGAGGCAAAGCTTGTTTTTTTTTTTGCTGCGCAAGATGCGCCTAGATGTTTCTCGAAGATTCCGACTACTCGCGTGTGTTTCTGCAATATTCAAGGTTGTCCTAGTCACCGTTTGCGGTGCTATCTAGATGTTCTTCTCAGCTTTTAAATTGAGCGTTGACGGGTGCGGCGGGTATTCTTAGTTACAATACAAAAACTGGGTCTGAATCACATGCATGACATATGCCTGGGTCGGCATCAGATGCATGAGATATGCGATAAGCGCCATTTTATGTATGTGTAATGCCGAAAAGCCAGCTAAACCAGATATTTGGTGTTTGAAAAATCAAATCATAGTGGCCATTGCGAAAAGTTTAAAATGAGGATAACGTTTCATGTTAACAATCTTTAACTTCATAATCAAATATTACCATTTAAAATGAACAAAAATTGAAGGGTGACAATTTCTTTTTAATAATTAGTCATGCAATTTTGTCAGCTCTATTCGGTGCATTATGTTTGCTTTGATGCAACACCCATCGACACTGGCTTATCTCACGTAGTTTTCAAAACACATGGTTGTGAATGGTAGAGAAATCACCCTGTATTCACATCCCACTGCCGCCTTGTAGATGAAGCTGTCAGAAGGAAAGACTTGTGTGCGGTTGGAAACATTTGGCTGGGGTTTATGGTGTTTAACTTCCCAAAGTGGATCAGGTTGTGAGAGACGCCGCACTGAAGGGGTCCGGCAATTTCCATCACCTGGGGTTCTTTAACGTGTATTGACATCGTAAGCGAACGAGTAAAACTGCGCGAAAAACGGGACTGAAGAAACACACAGGCACAAACGAGGCTCAGTGTTTTACTGACTTCGCGCAGTACAAAGGCGCTTGCCTTTTGCCTCCATCGAAAAGCGGGCGCTTCGGCCGGGATTCGATATAGCATCCTTGGGACCAGTATTTCAGCGCCCTGACCACTGCACCACCAATGCGGGGGTTGAAAAGATGAGTGTTTTGAGTTTCGTGTGAATATAGAAACGATATTAGGGCGAAGGCCTTCAATTGCTCATACTCACGGCGTCCGGCTTCCTGCCTCACTATAGCGGTCAATCAAATGACGGCATCTACCAAACGCATACCATAATTTTCCTTGTCAACCGGAAGGAAGATAGTCAAAATAAATAAATCCTGTCTCCACCGAGAATCGAACCTAGATCCCTTGGATCCCCAGCCGAGCACATTAACCAACTGCGTCATGCCCGGGATCGTGACTAATAATTCTCCTTGTCTACCTTGAGGATTATAGTAGCGATCACAATGAAACTGCAACCAGTGATTATGACAATGGTGACATTAGCAATGATAGTAACGGTGCATTTAGTTAATAAATAATAATTAGAGGAAACCTGATGGACCGTACGCATCAGCAACGCTTAGGTTTTTGCATTTCTGCAGTGTACGCAGTGCTCTCGGAATTGTTCTTTCGAGAATCAGTGACTGATAATGACGCTGGAATGCGTATAGCATTAAATGGAACATTCGATAGAATATTTGGCAGACATAACTAAGGCTGCTTACGAGTACGAACACGAAAAATGTTTTAGAGAAAGATATTTGACATGCCATCCATCCCATCCATACCATCAATCAGGTGATAGAAAAATGCTCGGAATATAACCAGCCCTTATACATAGCATTCATTGATTACGAAAAAGCATTTGACTCAGTTGAAACCTCAGCGGTGATGCAGGCATTGCGAAATCAGGGGGTAGACGAGCCGTACGTGAAAGTGCTGTAAGATATATATAGTGGCTGCACAGCAACCATAGTTCTGCATAAAGAAAGTAACAAAATTCCCATAAAGAAAGGTGTTAGGCAAGGAGACACAATCTCCCCAGTACTACTCACAGCTTGTTTAGAGGAAGTATTCAGAGACTTGGAATGGGAGCAGTTAGGGATAAGGGTAGATGGAGAATACCTCAGTAATCTGCGATTTGCTGATGACATTACTTGCTAAGCAACTCGGGGGATGAACTGCAAATAATGATTGATGACCTAGACAGAAGAAGTAGAAAGGTAGGCTTGAAAATCATTATGCAGAAGACTAAGGTAATGTTCAACAGCCTCGGGAAGGAACAGCAGTTTACATTAGGTAGCGAAATACTGGAAGTAGTAGGAGAATATGTCTACTTAGGACAGGTAGTAACCGCAGATCGGGACCATGAAAAGGAAATAACAAGAAGAATAAGATTGGGATGGAGCGCATTTGGCAAGCACTCGCAGATTATGACTAGCAGCTTACCGGTATCGCTCAAGAGGAAAGTATACAACAGTTGCATCTTGCCTGTACTCACCTATGGGGCTGAAACGTGGAGGCTAACCAAGAGAGTTGTACTTAAGTTGAGGACAATCCAGAGGGCTATGGAACGAAAAATGGTAGGGGTAACATTAAGAGATAGAAAGCGTGCAGAGTGGGTCAGAGAAATAACTCGAGTTACCGACATTCTAGTGGAAATTAAGAAGAAGAAATGGACATGGGCAGGACATGTAGTGAGAAGAGAGGATAACCGATGGTCGCTGAGGGTAACAAACTGGATTCCAAGGGAAGGAAAGCGTAGCAGGGGGTGGCAGAAAGTTAGGTGGGCGGATGAGATTAAGAAGTTCGCAGGGGTCAAGTGGATGCAGCTAGCACAGAACCGGGTTAAGTGGAGAAATATGGGAGAGGCCTTCGCCCTGCAGTGGGTATAATCAGGCTGATGATGATGATGATGATGATGATGATTTGACATGCATCAAACTGCTCTCTGTTGGTATTGTACTTTGTGCGCGTGCGTGCGTATGCGTGCGTTTGCGCGTGCGTGTGTGCGTATGCGTGAGGTTGTGCGTGTGTGTGTGTGTGTGCGTGCGTGCGTGCGTGCGTGCGTGCGTGTGTGTGTGTGTGTGTGTGTGTGTGTGTGTGTGTGTGTGTGTGTGTGTGTGTGTGTGTGTGTGTGTGTGTGTGTGTGTGTGTGTGTGTGTGTGCGCGCGCGTGTGTGTGTGTGTGTGTGTGTGTGTGTGTGTGTGTGTGTGTGTGTGTGTGTGTGTGTGTGTGTGTGTGTGTGTGTGTGTGTGTGTGTGTGTGTGTGTGTGTGTGTGTGTGTGTGTGTGTGTGTGTGTGTGTGTGTGTGTGTGTGTGTGTGTGTGTGTGTGTGTGTGTGTGTGTGTGTGTGTGTGTGTGTGTGTGTGTGTGTGTGTGTGTGTGTGTGTGTGTGTGTGTGTGTGTGTGTGTGTGTGTGTGTGTGTGTGTGTGTGTGTGTGTGTGTGTGTGGCGCTGGAACACAATTCTTATACCAGGACACCTATGGAGCTCTGCGCGTGATCCTCAGATGAGCGGAAAGTTGGGCGAGTTGGCTGACATGCATACTGATCAGTTTGAGCGTGTACAGAAAGTCAATAGATGAAAGACAAAGACGAGCACTAACTCAAAACTGAAGTTTACTCAAGACGTCTTCAATACGCCTGCGTCTTGAGCAAACTTCAACTGTGAGTTAGCGCTAGTCTTGTGTCCACGCGCAGACTTTTCATATGATCCCCAGAACACTGACAACCGATGACGATGATGATTGTATACAGATTGACAAGGTGAAACTTGGCGCTCCGTGGTCACACTACAGACATATATTTATACGAGCGACATGCGTAGGATTATCTGAAGTGGCGGCGACCTCAATCGCGGATGAATCCGAATGATGGCCCATGCTGCCCGGCTTGCTGTGTGCGTCATCCACCCGCTTAATGACGTCCACGTTTGTTTATTGCTGTGCTGATGACGTATTATTCTAGCCTTTTCGTGCACACAACGCCGTCGATTTTTCCCCAAATGTCAGAGGTAATGGTTTTCTTTATATATATATATATATATATATATATATATATATATATATATATATATATATATATATATATATATATATATATATATAACATAATTGTCTTCGGTTATGGTAGCACGTGGGTAGTAAACGTGGGAAAAATAAGCGGATAAAGTTTGGACAAGGAAGAGACGAGACGGAGCGATTACTGAAAATTCTGCATTTATTCAACCAGGAGCTCTCTGTGTTCTGGCTTTTTCTTTTCGCGCTAACAGCTATTTTTTGGTACGCTTGACACAACCCAAAAGGAAATCAATTTCGGCCATCATTTGACTAAATGTTCATGGTATTGGGGTACATGTAGTGCGATGGTACCATAATGATAGGCCTAATTGGTTGTATCGCGCCTTTTATGCATGCGCAACTCAAACCATGTGTGATTAATTGCATCAGGCATGAGTAATAAACCGTAGAAATAGTAAAGAACCTAGTAATTATCCGAATGCACTCTTTGCTTAACTGCCTGAGTTTCAAGAAAGGCATTTAAGAAATAATTAGGATCGGCTGCTGCACTATAAAAAAATATGGGCCGTGAAAATGCAGATGCCCTAACACAGCGAACAAGAATACGATGGTTAAGTGTTTCAAAAGGTTTGTTTTATCATTTTATTTTACGCGCGTCAATATGAGAACAGCACGTTGCTCAAGATCAACACCGTGGAGGACATAGCCAAGATCAACTGAACTAAGAATACATCAGTACATTTACGATTGTTTGCTTCCAGATGCATGGCTTCTCACAATCTTCTTTGCTCTTCAGCTTTACATGAATAATCCGGGTTGCAAGGAAGTTTTTCATTTGAATTGTCCCACAAATAACAAAAGTGAATAAAGGGCGTCACTATTTGAGTCCTTTAAATTTTCTTTTGATATGATCATGTTCACGGAAGCATGATACCATAATGAATCGATTTACCTAAGCCTTAATCATCATCGTCGTCGTCATCATCATCATCATAATCAACAGCCGGATTATACCCACTTCTGAGCGGAGGGCTCTCCAATATTTCTCCAATTAACTGCATCCACTTGAACCCGGCGAGCTTCTTAACCTCATCCAAATCGTGATTATAGCCGACTTGTTCTTAACAGATGTGGTCGCCGGGGCGGTGATGTTTCAATGCAGGCTCTGAAAGCATGCAATATAGATGTAAATAACAGTTTTACAGAATCTACGAGATTTTGCCGGTTGAAAGCGGGAAACACAGTAGGCTGTATCGTCCACCCAATGAAAATTTTGACCCCGCCGGAAAGACGCAGTTATTACGGCGCTTGGCTACTGTTCCCAAGGATGGCGGATCGGATCCTGGACTCGGCGGCTGCTTTTCCATGAAGGCGAAAGGAAGGCGCCCGTGTGCTGTGCGAATTCATTGCACAATAAACCCAAGGCGGTCGAAATTTCTGGAATCATCCACTATACGGCGTCTCTCTGAGCCTTAGTCGCATTGAGATGTTAAGCCCCACAGGCCATACCAAACCAATGAAACTTTTGATGCATTGCTACATGTCTTAGAAATTCCTTCGGAGCATTTACCATTGAGCGAGAGCACATAATTTCTTGGTCGTGATATCAATGCTGATATCATAACTGCTTCTGCGTCGCTGGAAGAACGCTTTGCAGTGCTGGACAGTTACAAGTTTTGCAACGTTACTGATGTGGCAACGCATTATAGCTGTTCGATTGCAAACTCAATTGAACTTGTCATCCCTAACATTGATAAAGCAAATACACATGCTGGAACAGTTATGTCCGACGTCAGTGACCACCTTCCTGTGTTCGCCTTCAATCCAGACCTCAGTTCTTTTCTAATACCAGAAGGGTTATGTCAGACTATGTCATACTGCACAAGAATCGACAACAGCACTCTTAAGTGTTTCTATACGGATGTTAGTGAGATAGCATAGGAGGATATTGAATGTCTTCAGGAATTAACAAAGCATAACATGCTCTGTTAACTTGATAAAGGCACTTTACAATAAGCGTTTCCCACTAGTATGTAGCCGTAGATTGGTTGGTTGGTTCATAGGAAGGGAAAGGCGCAGTATCTGTCACACTTGCTCTGTGGACACCTGAACCGCGCCGTAAGGGAAGGGATGAGGGTGGGAGTGAAAGTGGATAGAGAGAAAGGGGGGCCGTAGTGGAGGGCTACGGAGTAATTTCGACCACCTGGGGATCTTTAACGTGCGCTGACATCGCACAGCACACGGACGCCACTTCGTTTCGCCTCCATCGAAACGCAGCCGCCGAGGCCGGGATTCGATCCCGGGAACTCCGGCACAGTAGTCGGGCGTCTTACCACTGTAGCCGTAGACGTAGAGCAAAAAAACTGGCCCGTACTCTCTTTGGTATTTGTTTATTTTACGCCGTAACCCTTCTGTGACCAATCGTTTTTTTTTTTTTAGCCGTAGACGTAGAGCAAAAAAACGATTGGTCACAGAAGGGTTACGGCGTAAAATAAACAAATACCAAAGAGATGGTTGGTTGGTTGGTTTGTGGGGTTTAACGTCCCAAAGCGACTAAGGCTATGAGAGACGCCGTAGTGGAGGACTCCGGAAATTTCGACCACCTGGGGTTCTTTAACGTGCACTGACATCGCACAGCACACGGACGCCACTCCGTTTCGCCTCCATCGAAACGCAGCCGCCGAGGTCGGGCCTTTTGGCTAAGATCAAAGTGTAGTACCAAAGAGAGTACGGGCCAGTTTCTGATGTCTAGGAATCTCGCAAAACTGAAACTGCATAAAAATTCCGCAACCACCCCAACTCGTAGCTACGTAACGTAAAGCTTGCATACTTTACAAAAGGATTTGCAGATCACCCCGCCAAACTCTTAAACCATGTGATCGTCGGAAAACAATTTTCAATTTTAATACAGACTACATTTGATAAGACCATAAGGGATGGTAAACTTATTATGGCGAAGAGCTTTCAAATGAAGTGAACAGTCTTTTTGTTATTTCACGAACGACCTTTGCGGTTCTTTCACTGTTACCATTTGGTATGATTCTCACACACCTTGTGTTCCCGAATTGATGTGTTTTGTGCCTGTAACAGAGCATGAAATATTACCTGCAGTCACAAACCTAAAGCCTAGTAGAGGACAAAGACTGTTTTCAAATCAGGCCTTTTATGTTCGTGATTAAAGCGCTCGCGCTGGTACTGGCAGGCATTTACATTCCTAATTTTTCCTTTGGAAAGTTTCTAGACCAAATGAAATTCGTAAAACGGTTGTGGCTATATATAAGAGTGGCGCGAAAATAGAACTGTCCAATCATAGACCAATTTTAGTTCTTCTTTTACTGTCCAAGGCCCTAGAAAAAATTAATTATACTAGACTAACCAATTCTTTAGGCAAACATTCGGGACTTTCTGACTGTCACTACGGTTTCAGACTAGGGAGGTAAACAGAAATCGTGCTAGATAAACAAAAAGAGCTGAATATAGTTTAATATATGAGGGCAGAAAAATTGTTCTCTGAATATATATTGATTTTACGAAGGAATTTGACTTAGTCCAACATCGTCTACTGATGCATAAGCTACGCCATCATGGAATCCGAGGACTGCGTTTATTCTGAATTGAATCCTACGTATAAAGCCGCATGGAAGCTGGTTGCCAAGGGGCGCACGTCATCAGTATTAAAATCTTTTTTTTTTTTTTTTTGGAGTACCACACCACCAAAATGGCTGTCGTTTGACCTTTTTTATGGAGGTTATCTTTTCTGTGAATAGACCGCAGCAGCCCATTTGTTATCCAAGGATTTCTGGGCACAGAATACCAACACTTAACTGAAGATATGGACGTGCAAGCATTAATATTTCTAGTTAGTCTATCGCATAAGTTTTTAAAAGCAATTTCAACACACGGTTCACTGGTGATAGCTGTCCAATCTATGTGAGATACGATTTTAATAAACCGGTCGGAGTGAAATGAGTACGAGTTGCAGATATTAGGCTTCTTTATTATGACACTTTCAAGCAGTAGATAAATGGGGTATGGTCGGTTATATCGAAGTGGACTACCCCTGCAATTCGAGGTGACAGAATGTTAGATAAAACGTGATCGATGAGTGTGTGCGGGCCAAGAGCTGTGCACTGTATAGGTGTGTCAATTAAAGATTCTAAACCATGGCTAAAAATTCATTTTGTATATTCAGAGCATAGATGTATTTGGGATGTCTACATTATTGTCGCTCATAATAATTATGTTACTATTTTCGAGGCTCAGCAAGTTAAGAATGCCGTCGAGTTCAAGGCAAAAATCTGAGTATGATGAAGACGGAGAACGATAAATAGGCCCAATTATGGAACGCTTGTTAGATGGAAGAAAAGGCTTGTCCAGTTCTATGCACACAGACTCGCATTTTAGTATAAAAAGCGATATCAAGGCGTCGTCTGTAAGTTAAGAAGTTATATATATGGCGTAACCGTCGTGACGATCTTCTTTAGGAAGGCTATATTTCGCTCGGAAGCCTGGTAAAGCGAATATTATTTCTGCATTAGATGACAACCATGTTTCAGAAAGCCATACAAGGGAAAAGTTATTCGCGATGGTTAAAAATTGACAAGGTCATCATAATGTTTAGACGCACTACGTATGTTGAAATGAATAACTGAATTATGTGATGGAGCGCATGCCTGAAGGAGATGCTGAAACTAGCCTAGCGTGTG
Source organism: Amblyomma maculatum (assembly GCF_055883805.1). Taxonomy (NCBI): domain Eukaryota; kingdom Metazoa; phylum Arthropoda; class Arachnida; order Ixodida; family Ixodidae; genus Amblyomma; species Amblyomma maculatum. The sequence goes on along the minus strand of NC_139349.1, from coordinate 171,715,579 downwards.
TAGCGCCATGGCCATCGGATGATAACAGTGCCTGGTTTTCTTTTTCTAGGTGAAGATGGCAAGATCAGCCTCACTGGCAATGCGATACACTGTGCTATCAGTGGTCGCCCTATCTTTGATGCGGCAGTTGTCGACCCAGAGGAATTTCCATCTTTTTACCTTTTTCAGTGTTTGCGCCCGTCCGAAAAGACGTTTGTTTTCAGGTGTCAGATGATCATTTATGTAGATGGGGGGATCGGTAATGCTTGCATCGCCGCCAACTTTGATTCCGATTTCGGTAGATGTGAGTCGTGCTTTCCTTGCCTTGACTCTGAACTCGGCCTTCTTTGTGCGGTTACAAAAACGAACAATTATGTTCTGTCCATCTTTAGCAGGTACTCTGTGCACAGTATCTATGTCAGTGACAGTAACAGGGCAGCCAATTTGTTCGCCAATACACTGGAGAATAGCGGAACAGTCCTCCAACTGTGCAACGGGGACTCCTTTGATCTCAATGTTATTCATGCGTGAGTACTGCTCAAGTTCAGATACTCTCTTGGCCAGTTGCACATTTGAACGATTCAGGTCTTTGTTTTCCTTTACAAGAGAAGCTTGCTGCGTTTTCATTTGCTCATAAAGGTCATTAAAAATGGATAGGCTGTTCCGCAGCTCTGTCACTTCAACTTTTAAACTATCAACTTCTTTAGCGAGTTCGGCGTTCGTTGGCATGATGAAAATAAATGAAGCAACTAAGATACAATCTTGCAAAATCAGCAAAAAAGTTAAATCCGAACAAAGCGCCTCAAGACAGCAGAGAGCACGGCAGTAAAATAAAAAGAAAAAGAAAGAAATATAATAGCACATAGACTAAACCAACCTGCGTAAAACAGGGGACACAATCAGTCGCTGTAGAACTGCAGTAACCCCTGCTGCCAAATGTCTCGTCGCTGTCACTTTGGTCAATCGTTTAATAAAGTATTTCACAAAGTTTAATTTCTTAACTCCCCGCCAGTTTGGATTTCGTCCGAATTATTCAACAGAGCTTGCGCTATTACAACTAACTGATGCTATCAAATGTTCGATGCACCAAGGGCGGGAGCAGTATCTATAGCCTTTACTAAAGCTTTTGATACAATTAACCACACCATACGTTTTTCCAAACTGGAGTATCTGGGAATCTGCGGCCCAGCATTAACATTCATAGCGGTTGTCTTACTGACAGAATTCAAATAGTAAATTTTGCCGATCTTTTATCTCAGCCAGTATCCATTAACCAAGGTGTGCCACAGGGTTCAGTTTTAGGACCACTGCTTTTCTTAATATACATTAATGATCTGCATAGTTATTTCACCAAACCTAACTGCATTCTATACGCCGATGACACTAAATTATGTATTAGCGACAGAAACATAAATGACCTGATCACAACATTGAATGCTGAATTTGCCATTCTAGTTCATTGGTGTCAAAATGATCAGCTTGAAATTAATCCCCCCAAAAAAACACATTTTATGGTCTTCCATTCGCATAATAAACAACCGATTAATATGGTTCCGCTTTATTTAAATAACCACATAATTCAACTTTCTAAATGTACTACATTTCTTGGCATCCTACTAGACACATTTAAAAGTTAACATGCACACTCAATCATTAGCAAAAAAGTTGCCTTTGGGATTAGGGTGCTTCTTCGAACACGTAATTACTTTCAGCCCCATATTCTTCGGACGCTTTATTTCGCATTTATTCACAGTCCCTTAACCTACTGCATATCATCCTGGGGAACTACATATCTCACACATTTGTCAAGCATCCGTCATTTACAAAACTCTGCAATTCGGATACTTATACCTCTTCCCCGCCCACTGCCTCAGCTGCCCCTATATATCGAAATCTTAATATCCTCCCTTTACTGAGTCTGCTACACCTAAGATTAGCAACACTTATATACAGCGCTCGCAATGGTGACATTGTCATTACTGCGCATCCGTCATCTTCCCTCATAAACAGTAATCTGACTAGATTTTCCCAAAACGACAATTTGCTACTTCCCAGAGTTAACACTAATTATGGAAAACAAACCCTTTTGTTTTCAGCTATAACTCTATGGAATTCACTACCCTCATATGTTAAAACGGTTCGGTCGTATAGGCTCTTAATAACATCAAAACATTTTTATTAATGAAGTAATTATAACCACACAGTTATGTTTTTTTTTATGTATTGTTGTTCTTGTTGTTCATGGATTTTAACATATTTTATTGTTTAATTTCTGCCATATTTGTGAATCCGTTTTAAGCATTTTGTTATAGAAGGTCCCCCTGACAGCTTCGCTTTGGGACCTCCTTCGTACCAAATAAATCATACTAACTTGTGTAATACATTTCTGACAATTTCTGACAATAAAAAAACCTAAAACCGGAAGGTGCGCTGAAGTGTGAAAGAAAAGAAGTGCGCTAGCTCTGAGTCTGAGCTCGAACCCTGTTTCTGGAGCCGGAGCCTTGCCTTGGATGCAACTGCGAGACTCGTTTACTCGACAATATCGCACTCCCGTATGAAAGGAGAGGCCCGAATTTACAGCTCCTGCCAAACGTAATGTCAGGAAGTCCTACTTCAGTCAGTGCTCGGCCATGCAAGCTACCGCGTCCCCCCCCCCCCCCCCCCCCTTGGAGATGATGCCGGGCAGTTGATGCGGCACTAGGCGGGGCCACCATGAATCTTAAAAGGGTATGCGACCCGGAAAGCATGCAAGTAGTGGAGCTGCAGGCTGCGAAGAGGCCAGTCTTCGATGGAGATAATCCATATGCTATTCGGAAGAAATTATAAGAGCAATAAGAGTGAGCGTCTGCGAGGCGCGCGAGCTCTGAACTGAAGGAAGGCTTGCGCGGTGGATGCACTGCCACAACGCCACTTCGGCGCAAAGCAAACCGCTTCAATCAATTGTCAAATGCCAAGGATACCAACCAGATAGGCGAAGCTATATATGCTGCTACCGGCATCTCAAGCAAATCACAGGCGCTTGCAGTATGGCCGGCGTGGTATCAGAACAAAGTCTCTACTGGAATTTGGGACGCAGAGCTTACTCGGCAAGTCCTTGCAGTCGAGTCTGCGGAACGGGGGCCACTTGAAAACGGTGCAAGTCTACCTCAAGATGCCTGAAAATACGTACCGTGGAGTAATTAAAATGACTTCGAAAGTGCGGTAATGTATGTTCCTTTTTTTTTTTTTAAATCTACTTGCTACCTTTTTTCGTGGCATCTTCAGAGACACCGATGAAAACACACGACCAGATCGACCAAGTTAGCAACGAATATTTTTATCCACGCACATCGACGGGACGAGAGCGCGACGAACAAGTAGGACGAAGACTAAACATAAATTGTCAAAAGTCATCAGGGGCTATGGGTGAGATGAGTAGGTTCAGGGTGGTCAGAGTGTGCCGGGTCGGAGAAGTAGGACCTAAGTAAGCCCAGCAGAAGGCTAGGCAAGTGGACGGGGCCCAGTAGAGGCAAGCAGCCTCAGGTTGGCGCTACACGGCTGATGCGTCAGCTTTCCAGGCGTGCCACAGCCCAGCAGGCCGCCGAACGCATATGCCGGCGATGATCTGCAGTCAGGGACCGAATCATCTTCTCCCAGGTTCGATCACCAGGGACGGGAACAGGGCCAGGACAGGATGCAGGATACAGGCCCCAGGTCAAAATCCGGATCAGGCCTGACAACCTGAATTGCCCGAGCTCCGTGAATGCCCGAACAGCAGCGCTGCTCTCCTGTTCTCTTCTCCTCGAGCATCGCGCTGCTCGAGCCACCCTCCACGTTCTCTTCTTCTCTCTTTTTCAAAGCGCGTTATTTTCTTCTTCTTTCTTTAGTTTCTTGATTTCTCCCACTCACACACATGCTCCTCACAAATATGCCAACCTTTGAGAATTTTGTTTCCCGCAGAAAAAAACTTGGGTGCAAGACGCTGATCCAGTTTTGAGGGACCGCACCACACAACACTGCTGAACACATCACTGCACACACCACTGAGCAGCCACACCATTGATACTGTCTGTTGAGAGTACGTGTCACGTATACACCTAAAAAAACAAATAACTTTGTAATAATACAAGCAAGTAACGATAACGCTTAGAAAGTGGTAACTAGATCGGTAAGAATAATGTTCGGAAGCAAGAATCGTCACTCGTTCTGGACCGGCTCAAATAATCTGCGCCAACGTTACCGGAGCCTTTAATGTGTTCAACACGGAAAGAATACTCATGCAATACTAGGCTTCATCGCAGCACACGGCTGTTTAAATGTTTGGCCTGCGTCAAGTATGAAGAGGTTGGTGGTCCGTCTGAATATTAAATGTACGATCATGCAAGAAAATAATTTTTCCAACTGCCCTTATGAGTGCCAAGTATTCCCGTTCTACGTCGGAATAACGTATTTCCCTCTGAAAAAGTTGCCTGCTAGCGTATGGTATCGTATAGAGGGTGCCGCTGTGCTCTTGCATAAGAACTCCACCTAGACGTGTGCCAGAATCATCGATGCGCAGAATAATATCCTTAGCAAGATCGTATGCCCGAACCACCGGCCGTGTTGCAAGGACATGTTTTAGTGTTTCGAAAGCCTTTTCGCGCTCGGGGCTCCAATGCACGTGCTTACTTTCTGTCTTGCGGGTGAGTTCAACCAAAAGTTGCGCCTCAGCGGCATAATGGGGTTGAGGTCCCGATAATACTCTGCCAGCCCTAATAAAGATTTAATCTTCTTCTTAGTTGTAGGTTTAGTTGTTTGTTCCAATTTCGTAACGATTGAATCGACTGGGAGAATCACACCATCGGCCAACGAATGTTCCAAGAAGATCAAGCGACAGGTACCCACCTTACATATCTGTGGTTTGGTGGTGAGACTTGCCTTTTTGACCTAAACAACTCTCGGAGCGTAGTCAAGTGCTCCGACAAAGGGGAGGTAGCGACTAGGACATCATCAACGTAGCAAACCTCCTTAGGCAGTCTTGCTAGAAGGGTTCTCTCATAAAGGTTCTCTCTCATAAAGCGGATGAAAATCGCGGAGGCAGTTTTGATGGAATACAAACTGATAGTGATCCACTTGATCGAAAAGGCTTTGATAGGCCTAGATGTGTCACCTAGAGACACTTGCCTTTTTTTTTTTTATTATTCCTCTCAGAATATGACGGAAAAAAATGTAAAAGAAAGAGAGAGGGAGCCCGGACGAGCAAAGCTTTGCCAGGCTTAATCCAATTTGAGATAAAAGAAAAGGAGCTGAACGCCCAAAATAAAAAAAAAATAATTTAGATGAAAAAAAACATAGACATAAAAATGTAAAAAATTTACATTAACGATACAAAAGGAAACAAAGATCACAACTGCCTAGTTACAATAGATAGATATATGAAATGGAAAAAGGATAAAGAAAGAAATAAAAACCGAAAGAAAAGCACAAAAAGATAAAGAAGTCCCGGAAAGAAGGAAGCAGAGAAGAAAATGTCCGTGGGTAGCCAGAAACTGCAAAAGAAGAGAGAACAGAAATATAAAAATTGTGCATTAAGGATTAGCCAATTCACAAAAAATATAACTTTAAAGTGAATATGCGAAACACACTTCAGCCTAGAAAAAATAAATATATGTATATAAAGCGGTTACCAAAGTCCGCAATGAAATGAGAAAAAATAGTATTGAAAAACGTCGCGAATACGAAACTAATGGAGGCACACAGACACAAAAAACAGCACGCATAAAATCCTTGAGAGCATGAGAAGACGTCCATTACTATGAAATTATAGAATAAAATTCTGTCCGAATCGGTTGGGAAAAGCTGTACATTGCGTACACACAAAAAAGAAAAAACTTAATTCTGAAATCTGAAATCTGAAAATATAATATACCGGTCTATGGAAAATAATTAAGGTAACATGAAAATGGAAAATGCGGATAAATGTATACATAAAAATTGGCCACAAAGAGGTGAACAGAGAAGAGAAAAGTAATAGTAACTACATTAGTAAATACCAAATGACTGATTTAAAAGGAAAAGAAAACAGAAAAGAAAAAGACAGAAGAAAAATGGTATACAATACAGCTAATATCAGAAAATAGTCCAGTGCTGCATAAGAAAGAGGAAGACAGCAGATGCGCTGTAAAGGGCATGCCCATTAAGAGCCTTTGTCGATCTCTTGGGCTCAAGCCTTGGTGAAGAAAGGTGCGTGGTGTCGGTATGACTCTGCCACAATAAGGCAAATCCGACAGGCGGGAGTGACTCAGACCTCCACAACGTATTCATGTATTGCTCAGGCAAGTGAACAGAGTGCCTCATAAGAGCATAGCCGTTCGGCATAAGTGGTTGAAAGCTCCAAGCCATAGTGTTGCACCTAAAGGCGAGCATAGCGGGCATGCCCAAAGCACTCATGCTCAACAAAGGAGCACGGAGCCCTCCCCTGAGCAGAGCGTGGTAGGGGGTCTTCAGGACCCTCCGGCCAGACCCGCGCCCCTCCCACAGTCGGGCTCAAGCACAGGATCAACGGGTCTCGCTGGTGCTGGTGAACAACAGAAGCAGAAAATAGGCTGCAGCAAATATGCCAGCCACGTCGTGGATAATGTCCAGACAGCTTGTCAGACGAAGCAAAGAGAAGTTGCAGAACACATTCTGCTAGGAACCGAAGGATGGATACAGATAAAAATAACAGAAGACAAACAACCTTAGAACAAACACCAAACGTATATACATAAACCGCATTTTCCAACAAAAGAGTTCCTAATTATTCAAATTATAAATGGAAGAACAAAATTGAGGGTGTAATGCAAATTGCAAACAAAACTATTAACATGAACAGAGTATTCCTAAAATAGCGAAGAATGTTCAAAAAACCTCAAAAAAAAGAGGGGGGGGGGGGAGTGGGTGGGGGGGAGAGGTAGAAAATCAGCGTGTATAATTGGGAATAGTGTTGCTTATTTGATGCACCATTTGGATCAGAACCCATTTGCACCATTTGGATTGGGCACAAGCAGCGGGATTTCTGAGAAGAGAGGGGTAATTACGCGGTGTAATTTCCGACGAACACAGTGTCTTTAAACGAGAAATAAAAGGAGCTGTAATGGAGCAATCTTGGAAATAGTGATGGACGTCTTCACATAATAGCCCAAATGAACAAAGAGAAGATGATGATAGGGCAATTTTTTAAAATAAAAAGGGAATCTACCATGCCCAGTAATTAAAGTTATGAGAGGTTTTTGTGGTGGACAAATGATAGGAATACTGAGAGTATCTGGGATCCAATTGAATAATTCTGCGCCTCCATTATTTTCTCGCCAATAAATGCTCCATAAAACAAGTGATGAATGATGTAAACGTGAACGTACGCAGCGTCGCGACAGAGTAGACGCATGTACCTGTCCGTACTGGCCGGCACTTCCAGCAGCCAAATCTGCTAATTCATTTCCATAAATACCAGAGTGGCCCCGGATATGAAACAGAAAAAATGAAGCCAAAGAAGACAAACGACAAAGATCTTTCTTAATAGCAAATATTTTTGGAATAAACTAAGTAATTGAAGATAGGGCAGAAAGAAGAGATAGAGAGTCAGTGTAGAAATGAATAGGCATAGAAGGAGGCTGATTAATAGCATATTCAACGGCAGAATGAAACGCTACAAGCTCAGCGGCGTATGCACTAGATGGTGGTTCCAGAGAAAGACAGTGGACGTATAAAATATCTTGTTTTGAGCTAAGTACAACAAATGCCGCACCAGCAGAGTGATGAGTGAAAGAACCATCGGAATAAATATGCGAGGCATGTTGACTAGAATACCAGAGGGCTTCCTGATAAGTAAGTTGAAAAAAAGAAAATGTAAATTTTAACGAGGGATGATCATTCCAGGGGTTAAACGAAGACTCAATTGCAGATGGATTATAAAACGTGTTGCCATATTCTACAGATTGTCGTAGTGGGAAAATCATAAACTCGGCGCATAACTGATCGAGATAAATCGGCAACGGAAGTGCATTGGCAAGAACATGTAAGGCTGTGGTACGGGTAGTAGCGTACGCACCAGTAATAGCGAGAAGGGGAATTCTTTGAAGTGATAAGACGCGATCCTTTAGTCTAGAGAGGGGGCTATGAAACCATCACGCTGGAGCTGCATAGGTAATAGTAGGAAGGATAACCTTGTGATAAATTTGACGCAAATGATAAGGGGATACACGAAAATGTAAGTGAAACCAATTCAAAAGTTTAGTGGTAGAAGCAAGAACTTTAGTTTGTAAGTGATTAACATGAGGCATGAAGGTTAGATAAGAGTCAAAAACAACGCCTATTAATTTAATAGAGGGTTCACACTTGAGACTGTAAGAGTTTAGACGGATTGTTGGCTTACGTTTATGTAACGCGGGAACTCCATTAAAAAATAATACGTAAGAACATTTTTGTGGGTTTAATTTAACCCGATACGTGTTACACCAGCTTTGGACTAAAGTCAAAACATCTGATCCTCTTGTAGATAACTCTCTACTATTCTTACCTGGAACAATGATAATAGTATCATCTGCATATGCCTGAATATGAATAGGTGAGGAGACAGGAAGATTCAAGAGGTCAAAAATTAAAATGTCCCAAAGCAGAGGAGAAATAGGTGACCCTTGCGGACTGCCGAGGGAAGAAGAGACAAAGATTACATGAAGGAGATTGATAGATTAATTGTCTGTTATGCAAAAAAGAAGCCAAAAGTAAATACAGGTTTTGTGGACAACGATGTTCCCTCAAAAAATGTAACACCAACGGGTGCCAAACACTATCAAAAGCCGCCTTGAAGTCCAAGAAAATTAAAACCACAGGTAAATGTAGTTGCTTATACCTATGTAGTAACTCCCGTAAATGATAAAGGGCCTGAACAGAACTTCGACCGTGCGTGAATCCGTACTGATTTTTGTGAAGCAAGTTATTTTTAAACAAGAAGTAATATAATCTTCCATATAGTAGACGCTCGAGGACCTTTCCAAATGATGAGTTGATGCAAATCGGCCGGTAAGAATCTGGAAGATGTTTTGGTCTGTTTGGTTTTGGAATGAAAATAATCCTGCCAATTCTCCATGTCTGAGGAAAATAGCCCAAATTCAAGGCAGAATTAAAGATAGAGACGAAAAAAAGAGGATGAGCGTTAAACAATGCGACAACAAAGCGAGGAGAGACCAAATCAGGGCCTGCAGAAGATTTCAAATTCATCGAGTGAATAATCGCTTCAATTCCCTCAGCTGTGAACGGTGGGTCTTGAATTGGGTTATTATAAGGTTGTGCGATAATGTCCCGAACATGAGAATGGAAAGGAAGATCAACAGACGGATCACCACTAGCAACGTGAGTGCGAAAGAGGAGCTGCACTGTTTCAGTAAGCATTTTGGTGTATGTTCCATCCGAATTTTGCAGAGGAGGTATTACTGAAGGACAAGTCAACTTTCCAAAAGCAGATTTATATGGTTTATCAAAAAGAAATTTACGCGTAGCTGAGGAACAAATCTCCTTTATATAATTATCCTGTGTTCTTCTAATGTTAGCTCGATAAGTAGCGAGAGCTTTATAATAAAGTGAGCGGTGGAAACTTCTGAGCTCAGGTTCTAAAACGCGCTGAAAACGGCGACGAAGAGCGCGGACTCGCGACCGCTCCATGCTCAAATCAGCAGCCCACCAAATGGATCCCTCGGGAAATTTAGGTTTAATCAAACGCAAGTTCTTCTTATACAACTTCATAAAAATGTCATTAAATTTTGCTATGACATGATCAAGGGCAGATGCTGAATATAACTGATGGTTAAAGAAAGACTGAAACCAATTCACGGAAGTTAACTGGGAAATTAAACGAGCGGAGCTAGCTCTGGTAAGTCGCTTGAACGGCGTCGAAGGTTGGGAAAAAAAAGAATATGAAATAAACCTGTGCTCAGAAAGTGACGAATCTGTAATAACATTCCATGAATAGCCTTTTGCTATTACATTAGGAGAAGCCAAGCTGAGATCGATCCAACTGGAAGCGTAAGGTGTTTCGTAGGTAGGCAAAGAATCCGGATCATTAAGAAGAACTAAGTTATTGGAAGCCGCAAAACCTTGAACATGAAATCTTCGAGCGTCTGTAAAATCGCCACCCCATAAAATGTTTTTTGCATTAAAGTCCCCGCATATTACAATTTTGTCAGTAGGTGACCTCTGTATACAAGTGGTAAGCAAAGCAAGAGAAGCTTCAATATCAGCGCGTGGAGGTATATATACAGTTATAAAAAGAATTTGATCCGTCAATGAGGAACACAACAAAGCAACAACTTCAGGAGAGACAAATGTGGGGAAAATATCAAAGCTAGGATTATGAAGCAATATAACACACCGAGGGCTATCAGTGGAACAAATTTTATGAAATGTGGAGGGAATTCCTACAAATTCATTTTTGGTAGTAATATATGGATCACTGACAGCGGTGACTATGATGTTGTTGTCTTGAATATATTTAACCATTGGGGAAGTTGCGCAACGGGTGTGATCTAAATTTACTTGCAGAAATTTAATATTGGCCATAATTAAGAAGTAAAATCCCATAAATGAACTTGGCACGGGCGGAAAATTCAGCAAACATATTTACTGCAAAATACAAAAAAGATTGATGCAACAGTATCAGTAACATATTTGAATATTCGCTTATCCCAACTTCATGAAACATAACATAGAAAGACCAAAACAGTGAAAGAATAAAGTTAAAGGATAAGATTAGAAGAAATTCAAATTGAACAAGAATAGATGAAGGAGGCAGTACATCTAAATAAAATAATAAGGCTGCAATAAAAAAAAATTAGTAGATGGGAAACTAGGAAGAAGTGTGTAAAAAGGGAGCGGGGAAACATATACCCCTGGTTCTCTCCAATCCTACCCCGTAGACATGACAAAGGAGGCCAAAAGACTTGAAAACAATCTCCAGTCCTCCCAAGTCCGGTCCACGGGGCAGGATAATCAGAAAAGGATTGTTCAGTTTTCATAGTCAGTTCGAGCCCGTAATCGCGCGACCCTCATGACGAGAATGGGGCACTCCGTATGACCCACTGGATGCGCAGGATTTCGGCCAGCAAGTTTGCACTCATGACAACAAATAGAACTGTCACCAAGCTGTGAAATGCTATCCCTACTGCTATGAGGGCCCATGCATTTAGTACAAACTACTTTAGTGGGATCGCTTTGCTTCTGACATCGCTTTTCAGAATGACCATATTTCGCACAAAACTGACACACCGGAACATACAAATCTTCCTTAACCGTGGCAATAGTCCAGCCAATAGCCAACTTTGAGACTGACATTAATTGCCTGAAATCAGAAGGCGAGAGTTCCAACACATGAGAACATGATCCAGATTTTTCTCGATATGATACAACAACTCTGCTACTTGCTTCAATCTGAATGTCAGGATTCCTTTGATTTCTTGGATAAGGGAATCAGAGCGGATGTCAGGATCCACGCCCGAAAGCCGGATGTGAGGCTTCCGATTTTCCTGCATCTTATGGTGAACAGCGGCTTTAACAAAGGGTGCGTTCTCAATAGCTTTCTGTAAAGCGCGAAGAGAGTTCGCCTCATCAGCTACTACAATGAGACCACGCGAGCCATTTTTCAAGGTAACCTTTCCAAGCCCAGCCTTCGAAGGAGAAATATTCCTCTTAATAATGTCAGATACTGTCTTAGCGGGATCCCCTGCAGAGTTTACCGGATCAATGAATAGGACATGACGGGATTTTGCAAGCAGTGGGGAGGGGACAGAAGGCAAGGTTACAGACTTCGACAACGGGCACTCACTGCGAGGTCTGGCTACCTCAGCATAAGAAGGACGAGGAGGGTGACTTTCGAGAGCAGTCAACCTTGACCGCACTTCTTCCAACCTAGCAGAAAAAAATATCTCTTTCGCGGCGGAGGCCCTCCGCATTCAGCATACCGAAAACCTGCAACCTTACTTGATTTGTGCACTTGGACTCCTTGTCCATCAATGTCGCTATCACCTGAGTCCTCATGTCCGCAAGCTCCCGCATCGTGGGATCCTCAGTGACAGGCACGATAGTGCGATCTCTTGCGTCAGGAGCAGCGTCCGTGGACGCTACGTCCCCCTCGCTGGAAGACTCGCCGCCGGATAGATGTGGCATGACCCCGAAGAAACCGTGACCAGCCTGGCCACGAAGAGAACTGACCTGCTGGGCAAAACTTGAAAACAATTAGCCTCACTCTTACCTTTCGTGAGAACTTGTTTAGAAAAAGATTTCTTGGTGCCCACCTCGGCAAACATCCCATCCGTCCTCGGAATGGGGTCGCCATCGTCTACCAATATGGTGTTAATCCGACTAAAGACAATGTACGCACGCTATGTTTTGTCCACCATTCTTTCCAGAGGCGCTGTATAATCTTCTTCCTCACAATATATATATACATAAAGGAAAGAAGCAACAGTCGGCGAGGCCAAGGAAAGCGTTGGGGATGGCACTTTGTGTATTTTTTTTTAATGTTTACTTGTATAATAACAGAAATTAGTAATGTAATCTGTTTAGGGGAAATATAATTAAACACAAAGTAGAAGAAAAAACAACGTGCCCATGTTGGGAACCGAACCCACGACCTCCGAATATCGCGTCCGGTGCTCTTCCAACTGAGATACATCGGCCGCTGTCCCCCCGGCTACTTTCTTGGGTATTTATGTTGTCTGTATACGAACCTTGAGAGTGTTCACCAGCACCACCCTCAACCACTGCGGCGGACGTGGAACGTCCTTTGTTACCGCCAGCGTCACGTAGAACGTGATCAAGAGTGAGGGCGAAAGCTGTGCTACAACCCTCTTACGCTACCTATGGCTTCAAGACTGCCAGAACCGAGACCCCCGTAAGCTACAAACCGATATTTAAGGGGAAATGCGGGTGCTCGTTATATTACATGAAGGAAAGAAGCCAACAGTCGTGGAGGAAAGAGCCCCGCGCGGTCGCCAGATGAGCCCCTTGGATCGCCGCAGAGTTTCCACGCCTGGGCTACTTCGGCGCGTTTGCTGTCCCTGCACCTAACCTGTACCGCCACGGACGGAGATCCTCTGAAGTCAACAATTGCCAACTGGCCACCCAGAAGTCGACGTGCAGTGAGTCACCGGTCATCGCACGCTCCCTGAGCTGCACCCACGAACGTTGGGACGTCTGTACATAGTTGTCTCCTGTACATAGTTGTTACTTCGCCTTCGGAACTTTGGGGAACTTTGTACATTATTCTTCATGCCATCTTGTTCTTATTTTTTTTGTGCGCCTTGATAATGTTTGTCTTCCTTGAGTGCCTGTCTTTTCGAGATCTTTTTGGCTGGAGCTAAAGCGTAGTTTACTTGTTGCGTGACCATAGCATTCTTTTCTTCATGCTGGGGACCTGCCGCGTGCTTTCGCTGATGGGTAGGAGGGCAATTAAGGAGAGGAGGGTGTGGGATTCGGGATTGCTGCGGCTTTCCCTTTGCGCGGCCGCCGCCCGCTTCTTTGTTGTTTTCCCTTTTCCCTTCCTACCGCCTGAGGCGGCGGAGAGATGTCCGAACGACTTGTCACTGTCGCTCGGCCACTGCTCCGCCCTGGCGTTCCACTGGCTTCTCTCATTGAAGCTTTTTGGCGGGAACACGGCACCGCTTCGACGGCCGCGCTCGCGCGACCGTCCGAGCGGAGCTCAGAGAGAAACCCCTCCGAGACATCGAAAGGTGCATACGCTACTGTTCTTGTCTGCCGGCCTTTGTTCGCTCAGACCAGTGTGTATTCGAGTTCGTCCGCTCCGGGTCGTACCTGAGAGCGCAGCTCGAGCCAGTCGATCGTGACCCAACGATCCGCGACAGGCGTACCTAGCGGTGGTTGCCCACTCTCTCTCAAGGGAACTCTTTGGTCACTGCGAGAGAGATATCACAGCACGCCCTTGCGTGCTTGCGGCGCACACTCCGTGTCACTTCTCTCCTCCTACGCCTCCGCACCGGAGGTTCCTGGGCACCCACGGAGCTGTATGTCCGTGGCCGGGCCCTCTCCCCAGCATGCCCCTCCTGTGGTGATGCAGGAATGCTGGGGCACCTCCTCTGTGTGTTCCCAGCACAAGCCCACCACCGTCGCAAGATGGAGGCAGGCTACCGGGCCCTTGGACTTCCTACTGCCACCGAGGACCATCTGCTCTTCCCGGCCAGGAGCCCCCTGGCAGCCCACCGGCTCCTGCTGGCCTTCCTGGAGGAGTCCGGTGGGCTGCGCAACTGTAGCCTACCACCGGGCCTGCTGACCTGGTGGCCACAGCGTTGGCGACGGAGCCGAGGACGACGACGAGAGCGATTCCAAGATGATGGCCCCCCTCCCCTCCCAACATCCCATCTCCCCTTCCCTCCGGACACCAAGAGTGCCCCGCGAATTAAGGGCGGTATAACCCGTGTCCGGTATCCCCGCCGAGAATAACCCAAAGATCCCTACCTACCTACCTACTTCGTGCGCGCAGGGGAGCCTTGCTCCTCGCGCGCTCCATGTACGCGGTGACTGAGTATGTGTGTGTATGTGCGTTTGTATATATGTGCATGTGTGTGTACCTCTGGAGGATGGCGTTTCAATAAACGTCTCCTTTGTGAACTTGGAGGCTTGTGTCCTTGCAGCGAAGGGCTCTCCTCCCTGTGGAGGTTGAGTGCGCGCTGCGGTGTTTCAGTGTGCGCGTGGTGACGGCTGATCGGGGCTTCGGCTCGCGCGACGCTCGAACCCGCGGTGGTTGGTGGCCTATGCCCACGTAGAAACCACAACATACATATATATATATATATATATATATATATATATATATATATATATATATATATATATATATATATATATATATATATGTAGGACGGCTAGTTGGATTTGCGAGGAGGGTAAATGCGAAGATGAAGACGGCAACGTGGCAAAGACGAAGAATCTCGCGCCCGTGTGAGAAACGCTGGCTTCGGCAGCAGCACAGTGTCAGCAAAGCTACTGCAGGGTGAATTTGCTTAATGCGCTACACTTGGTGGAGGCCTGCTGGGTACAAGAGGGCAAGGTTGAACCGGGGTGTAAGTCATAGTGGAAGAGCTGGTTATGGTGCGACTGTGGAGCTCCAAGAAGGGAAAAGGCGGCACCTCCACCAAGTTTAATGAGAGGTTTGCGGAGCCTCTTCCAAGGCGCTCGCATGGGTGTGCGCTTGGAAGAGGCTCCGAAAACCCCGCTGCGCTTCGCTTCGGGGGCAAAATAGTTTCGAACACTTTAGCCTTCAAAGGTGGTTCGAGTTACCGTGTTTCACGGGTTTCAAAACTGAAAACGAGTCATGTCTTGCAAACGCGAAAACTAAGAACAAATGTGGGGTTTGCGGAGCCTCTCCAAAGCGCACAACCCTAGGGAAGCGGAGCGTCAGGCCTGGGGACGCTTGCTCCTATTTTACACCCACCGCCGCACACCAACCCTTAAAAATGGGAAGCTCCGTAAACCTCGAATTAAAAGCCGGTGAGTGCCCGGCGGCACCAGGGATCGAACCCGGTGCCTACCAAATGCGAGGTGGATGCTCCATCACACGGCAACCGCTTCTTTTTTTTTCTTTATTGCATGAATTGGTACAAATACATCAGTAAAAGATCGTGGTTGCCATACCCTTTGGCTGACAACCGTGTCTAATGGACTTTCATTACCACAAGTTCGCCCATCAGACTCAAGACCTCCTCCGCAGCGTCTTGCTGCTTCAAAATTTCTTTTAGTTTATACACTTGTTCAACAAAATAATCACATACAGATCGTGTATCGACATCACAGTGTCTATAAGCCATCCTACTCCTCGAAATACTGTGAAGGCCCAATAGCATGATGAGGTCATACTGAAAATCATCATTAACAGTTGTCAAGTACCGAATTTCACGTGGTGTCAATGGCAGGTCTTTTTTAAGTGTCCTTTGTAACACATCCCAGTAAAACACCGCATCCCAACAATCCAGGAAAACGTGCTCAACTGTTTCAGGTTTCCTACATAGTAGACAGTTTGAGCCCCAAGGTACAAAAAGGCCCTTTTCTTCCATCCAATGTTTTGACTGGGAGGGCTCCTGTATGCAATTTAAAAAAGAATGTTTTTACGCCCGGCGCCACAGTCATGTTTTTAACTCGCTTGAGCACGTCTTTCCTGGGCCTTCAGAGTATAATGTTCTGTACAATGGAGCTAGGAACAATTGTGAAATAAGATCCTTGTACAGCCGCTTAGGTGGTACCGTCGCTAAATACTCTACAGAGTACCGCACGCGCAAAAACCTGAAGACCACACCACTTCTCGCAGGAAGCGTGACACTGTGGATCCCCGGGCAGAGCATGAAGAGACTATAAACTCTGGAATTGCACTGGACAGCATGATTTGCATAAAGGTTCTCAGGAATGCATCTTTTTGGTCACGTAGGATACAAAACCTTAAAACCATCTGCCGCACATATAGATGCATTAGAGACAACCCTCCGTCTTTAACTCGCCGAAAGAGATAATCTCTGCTAATTCGTTCCCAGTTGGACGACCAAATGAAGACCGCAAATACACGATGGAACCTTTGTATATTGATTCGAGCTCAATACAATACTTGAAGTAAATACATTATTCTTGCCACCAAAAAGGTATTGTATACAGTCGCACGGGCGAAAATAGAGGTGTAGAATGGTAACTGCTAACGAATACATCCGTGGTTTTATGTTGGGTGTATGGGAAGTGAAAATATTGGCATACGCTGATGTGGCGCTTTTTTTGTGAAGACTGCGAAAGCGTTTCGGAAGCTTTGAAAGTAACGCAAAGGTATTGCAGGCAGACTGGTAGTGCTGTTAATTTAAAGAAAGTCTCGGAGTCTGGCACGGGGAATGGGAAGAGGAACCGGAAACTTTCTGTGGAGTAAGATGGGCTACAAAGCCCGGAGTTTATTTGGGAGTCCCATTGGACAAATACGGGGAAAATACGAATTACTGGAATGAAGAAGCGGAAGAAATACGGGAAAGGACGAAAGGATGGATGGGACGTACACACGGCCACCGCATCGGTGCCCATTTAATTAATTTTCCATTCTTGTGTGTTGCCAGCCCGACTTTTTCCTGTTAAGAAATTGACCTCTTTGCATATCTGTTCCGGTGTGATTATATTGTGACGAATAGTAATTCATAGTAACCTTTGCTCGCTTTCTTTATAACGCCTTTTTTGTTCTTAGAACGCCTAAACTCAAGAAATAAATTTTAATCTCACTTGCAAGAAATTTGTCAAACAATGTGTTGTTTTGTTTTATTCTTTGGTGAAGCCCTGCTGTGATACAAGGCTTCCTAATCTTCTCTTTCCGCATTTTCGTCGTTTGCAAAGGAAAAGCAGCATTATACGAGGACAGAAAAAGTCTAGAAATAGGTCGTACGCTTTATCAGTGTGTATTTCCAAATACACTGGTGTCCAATCTACTTGAGCGATCGATGTTATAAATTTCCTCACAGAGGATTTGCATGTAATCAGATGCTCTAAATCACAATTGCTATTGCCGCAAACTACTTAAATCTTTTTTTGTTCTTTTCCGACAACAGCTAGCATGCGGCTTTATCATTGCGATTCAAGCACGCGGATCGATTCTGCTTTGTGTATTTGTTCATGCTGGTTGTCGCGAGACTGCACTTTATCATTTCATTTGTCGCGCAATGTACGTCGGGATGTATCTCGAAGATTCCAGCCGCTCGCGTGTGTTTCTACAATGTTCCAGGTCATACTAGTCAGCGTTCGCGGATTTATTTAGATCTTTCATCGCCGCCTTTAAATTCAGAGCTGACAAGCGAAACTGGCATTCGTAGATCGGCGACCGCTGAGCACGATTGTTTCTATCGCCGCCGTTGTTTGGTTAGTTCTTTTGCGGGCGCAAGTCAGCCCAATAAAGAGTTAGTTCATGCGAAGATCGTCTTCCGATTTGTTGCCAACGGCATTGTCGCCACCACGTGACAGTATTCCTGACTTTCCGGAATAGACATCGGGTGGCAATATAAATTGGCTGATGATCACTTAGATCACAGGCAGCACCCTTGCTGTATGATCAGAGTCGTTAATATTTGTTATTGCAACATATATATACTTGTGAAACAGTTCAAAGCAAAGCGGGTAGGTTTGGAAATGGCATTTTCACAACCATAGAAGATGAGTTTTGTCAGGTCTTGGGCAAGTATATTGCCACCTAGCGTTGCCAGGTGGCGCATGACTGAGGTGTGAAAGGAGGACGAAGTTAAAAAGGACGACAAAGTGTCGCTTGTACGTTTGCGTCTGTGCTGCTGTGCTGTTGTCTCTGGGCTACCCCCTGCTATCATTGGTATCCTTAGTCACCGTGTACGTGACATTCTGGTGGAGGTGCTGGGTAAAACAATCGCCTATGCAAGAGTCTCCATCTACAAGACGTCGCGCCAGCCCATGTACCATTGGACACCCCCGTGCATCGCTCCAGTCGACGGCTCCAGGGACTGTCTCCGGAGTTTCAGCCATCACCCGCCGCCATGACATCTAGTGCTTCTGCTCAGCAGGTAACGGGCGTCGCACCGGCCAGTAACTACCCCTTACAGGCCCCTCGGGTACCTAAGTCGTTCCATGGGGACCTCTTTGAGGATGTGGAGGACTGGTTCTTTCAGTTTGAACGTGTCGCTGCTTTCAACCAGTGGGACGATGCTGCCAAACTAAGGAACGTCTACTTCAGCCTTGAGGACGGCGCCCGTGTCTGGTTCGAGAACCGGGAGCAAGTATTAACTTCGTGGCGGGAATTCCGTCGTCAACTGCTCGAGGCTTACACTAGCGCGGATCATCGCGAGCATGCAGAACGTGCCATTCACTCTCGCATCCAAAGGCCGAATGAGAGTGTCGAAGCGTACGTCGAGGACATGACGCGCCTCTTTAGGCGAGCCGATCCCGCCATGTCCGAGGACAAAAAGGTCAGGCACTTGATGCAGGGTTTGAAAGAGCAGCTGTTCGCAGGCCTTGTGCGAAACCCACCGTAGACTCTAAACGGATTCCTTGCGGAGGCCACCACAATGGAAAAGGTGCTACAACAACGTGCCGTGGCTTATGACCGACCTTTTCATACAAGCACAATCGCGGAATCATTTGCATCTTCAGAGCGGCATCCCGATGCATTGCGCGAACTGATTCGCAGCGTCGTGCGCGAAGAACTAAGCAAGTTCTGGAGCCCTCTGCTGCAATCGCCAACTTCCGTTTCTGCTATAGTGCGGGAGGAGGTGCGGCAGGCACTCAAGAGCCCTCTTTCGCCTGTAGTTCCGAGCCCGCAATTGCTGTCGCGGACCGACAATCGTCCCACATATGCGGAAGTTCTGCAGAGTCAGGCTCCCCCTTCACCACCGCCCATTCTCGCGTCACCTACAGTTCCTCTGCCCTCGGTGCAGCCAGTGCAGAACTTCGACAATCGTCCGCTGCCCCGACCCAAAGCCGACATTTGGCGCACGCCTGACTGCCGTCCGCTTTGCTTCCACTGTGGTGAACCAGGACATCTCTACCGGGATTGTCTGTATCGACGCCTCGGTCTTCACGGCTTCCGCATCGACTCGCCTCCTCCCCGGTTTGGTCAACGACCCCGAGTTATTGACGAGTAAGTACCTGGCGGAGCAGCGTTCTTCATCTCGTTCGCAGCGTCAGCCCCGCTCCCTTCGCCAAGGCGCTCCTCCTCGTTCACCCACGGTTCCTCGCGAGAGGACCAAGGCCGCTCGTCTAGCCCTCATCGGGAAAACTGAAAACAGCGACCTTCGGGGGCGAGGCCGCTGGTAGTCGCTGCGTTGAAGACCTCCCGTCGTCGCCGCTTCGATCCGACCGCGAGCTGCTGGTGCCGTCACCTAGGGAAGCAAAAAGCGTTTCTCTGGACATTCCGGTTATTTTAGACGGTCGCACTACGGTCAATGCATTAGTGGACACCGGTGCCGATTATTCAATTTTGAGTGGTCGCATGGCGACCGTTTTGAGGAAGGTGCTCACTGCTTGGCCAGATGTGTACCTTCGAACCGCCGGCGGTCATACAGTTACTCCAAAGGGGATGTGCACGGCTCACATTCAGATTAACGGACGTACGTTCGTCGCTAGTTGCGTTGTTTTAAGTGACTGCTCCCGTGACCATATCCTCGGCATTGACTTTCTGCGGGAGTACGGAGCAGTTATCGACCTGCGAAATAGACTCGTCACGTTTTCGAGTGGACAATCTACCGAACAAGATAGTAGCAGTCCTTGCAATGCCGCACTTCGTGTTTCCGCTGAGAGCGTCTCGCTGCCGCCGCGAAGCAGTGCTCTTGTGCAAGTTACCTGTGACGATTTCCGTACCGGTGATGCTGTAGCGGAGGCGAACCATTCACTCCTGCTTGCTCAAGGCATTTGCGTTCCCAGAAATTTATTGTCGTTTCACAATGGCCGGGCTGCACTCCTTGTCACAAATTTTTCGAATGAGCACCGACACTTGTTCCCGGGGACTGCTATCGCTTTTGCTGACCATGTTGAGCACGATCCGGTCTGTTCTGCATCCACAGCAGTAGAAACTAACGAGCCATCTCTTGACAACATCGACATTAACTGTAACTTGTCAAAGGAGAAACGGCGGGCCTTAGAGCAACTGCTGCTAGACTTCAAGTACTGCTTTGCTTCTTCCTGGAAGGTTCGTCAAACGTCCATCACACAACATCGCATCATTACTTATGACGACGCTTGCCCAATACGACAGCAGCCTTATCGTGTGTCTGCCAGAGGACGAGAAGTGATCCAGACGCAGGTTCAGGAGATGCTGGATGATCGTGTTGTGCAGCCTTCACAAAGTCCATGGTCTTCCTCAGTAGTCCTGGTCAAAAAGAAGGACGGCACTCTTCGAATTTGCGTCGTCTATCGGAAATTGAATAATGCGACAAAGAAAGATGTATACCCGTTGCTCGCATTGATGACTGACTGGACAGATTGCGACGTGCGAAGTATTTTTCATCTATTGATTTAAAAAGCGGCTATTGGCAAATCAAAGTAGACGAAAGAGACCGAGAAAAAACCGCATTTGTCACTCCAGATGGCCTATATGAATTCAAAGTACTCCCATTTGGATTGTGCTCTGCCCCAGCTACATTCCAAAGGATCACGGACACCGTCCTCACTGGCTTCAAGTGGCAGATCTCTATTGTGTACTTGGACGACGTAATTGTTTTTTCCGAAACATTTGACCAACACCTCGAACGCCTTCGAGCTGTCCTGGAAGCCCTCCGTTCTGCTGATCTGACGCTGAAGCCCCAGAAATGCCACTTCGGGTATACAGAACTCAAGTTCCTCGGCCATGTTGTAAGCGCTGATGGGGTGCGCCCGGATCCCGATTAGATTGCTGCCGTCGCACGATTTCCCGTTCCAGCTAATAAGATGGCTGTTCAGCGTTTCCTCGGCCTGTGCGCATATTATCGGCGTTTCATTGCGGACTTTTCTCAGATCGCAGGACCTCTGACGCGCCTTACAAGGAAGGACACTTCCTTTGTGTGGAACTCTGAGCAGCAGATGGCCTTCTCTTTGCTTCGTGAGCGCCTTCAAACATCCCCTGCTCTGGCGCACTTCGATGAAGCGGCTGACACTGAGGTGCACACTGACGCCAGTAGTATCGGTCTTGGCGCGGTTCTTGTTCAGCATCAAGATGGGTTTGAGCGAGTAATAGCCTATGCTAGCCGCACTCTCTCTCGTGCCGAAATGAACTACTCCACCTCAGAAAAGGAATGCCTGGCGGTCGTATGGGCTACTATGAAGTTTCGCCCCTATCTTTACGGCCGGCCATTTAAAGTCGTCACGGGCCATCATTGTTTGTGCTGACTGGCAAATCTGCGAGACCCATCTGGACGACTTGCACGCTGGAGTTTACGGCTTCAGGAGTTTGACATAACTATTGTTTACAAGTCCGGCCGCAAACACGAAGACTCCGACACGCTGTCACGAGCACCCGTTGACACTGGCGATACTACGGCCGATGTCGATAGCGGTTTTCTAGGAGCCCTCAGCGCATCTGAGCTCAGGGATCGACAAAGAGCTGATCCAGAAATCCTTCCACTCATCGATTATCTGGAAGGGCGTAATACGACCCTGCCTCGACACCTATCTCGGCACCTTGGTTCCTTCTGCATACGGCAAGGCGTCTTGTATAAAAGCAACTCCCAGGGCCAAGACAGAACTTACCTTCTGGTAGTGCCATGCGAGCTCCGTGAGGATATTCTCCTTGCTTACCATGATGAAGCGACGTCTGGTCATTTGGGTTGCTCACGGTCTCCTGCTCAAGTGCGCAACATGTATTACTGGCCAGGACTCTCCGCAGCTTTGAAACGCTATGTACGAAGCTGTCGCGAATGCCAGTGCCGTAAAACACCGCCCCAGAAGCCTGCCGAATTTCTCAAGCCCGTTAAAGTACCCCGCATGCCGTTCGACCAAATTGGAATGGATCTCCTTGGCCATTTCCCTTTGTCGCAGGCCGGAAACAAATGGACAGTAGTCGCTACTGACTACCTGACTCGATACGCTGAGACAAAGGCAATCCCTCATGCCACAGCTTCCGAAGTAGCAGAGTTTTTCATGCACAACATAGTCTTGCGGCATGGCGCCCCTTCCTACGTCATTACCGACAAAGGGACAGCTTTCACTTCACAGCTGATCGACCGCATATTTCAGCTGAGTTGCACGACCCATCGCAAGACCACAGCGTACCATCCACAAAGCAATGGCCTTACAGAAAGATTGAATAAGACGATTGGGGATATGTTGGCAATATACATCGATGTGCAGCACAAGGCCTGGGACGAGGTGCTGCCATACGTCACATTTGCGTATAATACAGCCTTACAAGAGACAACGCGCTTCACATCATTTCGACTTGTTCACGGGCGCGAAGTTCAGAGCATGCTCGATTCTATACTTCCGTGCCCAGATGAGGACCAGCTATCCTCAGATGCCCAGCAATATGCCATCCGCGCTGAGGAAGCCCGCCAGCTCGCCCGTGTGCACATTGGGTAGCAGCAGACCACTGACGCGCACCGTTACAACCTCCGGCTCCGCCAGGTTGACTACAAGCCTGGAGACCAAGTCTGGGTATGGACCCGTATATCTGATCCCAACAAACGGATGCGACGCAAGGGGGAAAACGAAGATGGAGAGGGAGAAGAGGCCGTCGGCTGGCTGTTAGGATCTGCAGCCGGCACCCCCATTCCGCGCTAGCGACCCGTGGGCCTCGGTATGGTGGCTAGGAAGGTTAGGTGACGCGGGCGGGCCGCGAGCGCCGCTCCTACATTTCATGCCTCTCGTAGGTGGCGCTGCTCTCAGCACTTCGATGCGTGCTCGGCTCGCGCTGGGGCACGGCCGGTCTCGAGGGAGAGCGCGCGCTCTCCCTCGAGGCCGGCCGTGGCTGGGGTAAACTTTGCTGCGGTTGCAGCGCAGTCATACCCACAAAATGTTAAAATTATTGTTACCACTTGAAATATTTTAACCAGGTAAGCAAAATAGGCAAGTCAGGAGTGACATTGGCTGTTTGGCACCGTGAAAGCGGGCGATGCGGCTGTGCCGGTTGTTTTGCTTGTCGCGCTACTAAATGCTGCTTAAATGACGAAGTTTTTGTCTGAAGATGCATTACATACCATTTCCCGATGTTCACAGTGGTCGAAGTTATAAAGCTAATTATTTTGGTTTGGTAGTGTGAGCTTTAAAAAAGCCAAAGCGACTCGGGCTGAGGGGCGTTGCAGTCGACGATTACAGAGAATGCAGATGACGTGCGATTATTTACCGTGCGGTTACGTCGAACAGTACGCAGGCACCAGGCTAATTTGTATTTTGTTGTCTGCGAATTTCCGGTGCGTCTAAAGTGGGAAAGTGCAATTTTTAGCCAGATGATAGCCAGAACGTGCAACACGCGATGTGAAACGGTATTTAAGTACAGAAGGAACAAATTGCAGTTTTATTCACAAAAAACTCTCATGGGTAAGCGAAGTTTTGTTTATTGCACTTAAGGGCAAGAATGCTGGAAAGAAAAGTGAAATATCACAATGTTGAGGTTGCTGTTGAAGGCCTCAAATATACATGTAATACAGGTACAATAAACACAATTTCCAGACATAACTGCTCACAACCAAATAGCAAATTAAACAACCCACCTCAGTTTCAACAGTTTCATTCTTCCTTGCCTTTCTTTTGAAAATGAATTCTGCGTCTTCAGGTGCAGTCTGCTAAGAACATAGAACTTGATCACTTTGTTTGTCACAAATTTAATATGTCCGTGACAACCAACCAGCTGCAGTTTGGTCATTTGGAGAATGGATACCAAGTCAATAAGGCTGTCTCTTCGGATTTCACGCGCACTAAAACAGCGAGTAAAGGTGTTTTCATGGGATGTCACAGGGGCGTTTAGATTGGTTGATGGAAACACAAGACCACCTCTGTCAACTGCAGTGGTAATTAACTAGAATAGCAGCTTCGGCATATGTTGATTATGCATCTTGAGGTGACAGCTCGGAACGTGTACGGGAGCACAAGATTAGAAGACGACACAACGAGCGCTGACTTTCAACTGGTAATTAAGACAGGCTGCGTCTGGAGCAGTTCCGTTCTTGAGACCGCATCAGTCTTCACATTTTGTGCCAGCGATGCATTTCTTCGCCACATATCCAGCGATATAAAATTTCAGCCTTGGATCACTGGCCTGAGTGATAACAGATGTGTGTTCGATGCCACAGTCTTTGAAAACTTCATTTGCCTCACTCAGGTCTCCCACATAAGAAGCTGGCCATGGATGATGCTGTCACAATTTTTTTTTAGCAATTGACTGGCCTTTTGCCTGACAATGATGCTTTCATTAATTTTTTTTTAGTAATTGATTGGCATTTTGCCTGACAACCGTGCTTTCATTAATTTGTTTTAGTAATTGACTGGCCTTTTGCCTGACAACAA
The DNA here is from genome assembly GCF_055883805.1 of Amblyomma maculatum. Classification (NCBI taxonomy): domain Eukaryota; kingdom Metazoa; phylum Arthropoda; class Arachnida; order Ixodida; family Ixodidae; genus Amblyomma; species Amblyomma maculatum. The sequence continues at coordinate 171,690,652 of NC_139349.1, read as the reverse complement.
TGCTTTCATTAATTTTTTTAGCAATTGACTGGCCTTTTGCCTGACAACAATGCTTTCATTAATTTTTTTTAGCAATTCACTGGCCTTTTGCCTGACAACGATGCTCTCATTATTTTTTTTTTTACAATTGACTGGCCTTTTGTCTGACAACAATGCTTTCATTAATTTTTTTTAGCAATTCACTGGCCTTTTGCCTGACAACGATGCTCTCATTAATTTTTTTTTAACAATTGACTGGCCTTTTCCCTGACAACAATGCTTTCATTAATTGTTTTAGCAATTCACTGGCCTTTTGCCTGACAACGATGCTCTCATTATTTTTTTTTTAACAGTTGACTGGCCTTTTGCCTGACAACAATGCTTTCATTAATTTTTTTAACAATTGACGGGCCGTTTGCCTGACAACGATGCTCTCACTAATTTTTTTTAGCAATTGACTGGCCTTTTGCCTGACAACAATGCTTTCATTAGTTCCTTTAGCAATTGACTTGCCTTTTGCCTGACCACGATGCTTTCATTAATTTTTTTTGTTTAGCAATTGAATGTAATTTTGCCTAACAACGATTCTTTCTCTTGTTCTTTTTTTTTTAGCGGGGAGGTTTCTAAACGCAAGAGAAACAAAAAAGTACGCATATGTACTACATACTCGCACTAGCACCTCGGCAAGAAAAACTTCATAGGCACCAAACAAAACAGGATAACCTGAGCTAGGGCAAAGCCGGTTGAAAAATTGCACCACAGCTCAGGCAGCATCTACAGGCAAACAAGAACGAACGCGCCGGCGTGCATCGAAGAGTAGGGTGCCTCGATACCAGCGCAGCCGTACAGGGTGGTGACACCCTTTGGCATGCCTCGTGCCGCCACGCTCGCCATCTTGGGGCAAGTCGCTTCGGTCCGTTGCTGCGGAGCGTCCGAAGAGGTTGCGCTGTGGGCTGGGTGCTGGGCGATTGAACTGTGTTCATTCGCGAAAACTAGCATGCCAGGCTGTTGTGTTCCATTGTGTGCTGGCTCAGCAAAAAAGAAAAAAAAAGGAGCCAGATGTTTTCGTTCTTCATGGGATAATTGAGACGGAGAAATGTATAGAACGCGAAAGTCAAGCGTGAAGACTGCGATGTAAGCCACAATACCTGTGCTTCTTTTATACATTCATTTTTTTGAGCGAATAGGTGCATTTCAGTCATGTAAAAAGGTCTAGCGCAGACACAGACCACTAAAAAGGTGACAAATACAGACAAGCGCTTGCGTATGTGCGAGTGTCGTCTTGCGGTCTGTATCTGTTTATACGAAATCGTTTTAAAAGATATTTTTGTACTCGCCGAACGCAGTTACGCACTTTTGTTTGGAATGACATTATCTCACGCCGCTTCACCCATCTGCTTGTAATCAGGAGCTTTGTGCGGTTTTTGGCTTCCCCATCTAGCATTGTGCGCAACAGATTTTGGTCTGCCTTCTTTAACGTTGAAGCAGGTCGAAGCATCGCACTGCCTGGCATCGCGAGTAGCGCGCTGTGTTTTTAAGTGTAAATTTTAAATTTTCAGCGTACGTGAAGGCTTATAAACTAAATATATGGACAATTGCGTCTGCTTATGCTGTAGTCACTCGGGGAAATTTAGTGTAACTTTCAATGAGCGACACTCGACTTTAGTATCATACGCGTAGTGTCAGACAATAATATCTGTTGTTGAGGATCTGCCCTTCTGTGTTCATAGCCGCACCAAGAACATGTGGAGAAGGTCGAGCCTGGTATTTGTCAAAGGAATGCATCATTGTGCCCTTTCGATCGCTCCCCTTTACACTCGATCTTGAAAGCTGGTGGCAACCGCCGAGGCTTCAGATTCACACAGATTACATTTCCTCTGTTCTTCTCGGGAAATAATACATTGGAGAGCGACGGATGGCATGTCATCTAGGGACAGAGTAGGAAGTGAGACGCAGTTTGTAACAATTATTTTGGTCGAAAAAAAAAAAAAACACCCAGTGAGTTGGCCGCGCTGGAACTTGGCAAGTGGGCTTATCGTTAGTACAATATTTCGCGAAACCGAGATAACAGGTCCTCTGAAGCGTCTTTTTTAATTATACACAGGAGCAGTTTTACGCGAGGTTTTTGAGATTCGCAATAATATAAAAAGTTGGGTTCTCACGAAAATTAGGTCGTTTTAAGCATATGATTTGCAGCTCGACAAGTCTCAAAGAAACTGCTCTCGTGAGCTGGAAGGTGTAGCGGCATCATCTTGTGAGAGCGGTCGTGAGGAAGCAAGGTTCTTGCGCAGTACAACAGTTCATCCCGAATGCAGCTTTTCCTTCCCTGTATTATAATTACGCATTGCGAGGCGATATTCACACCCTGTTGTCACCGCAAGTACTCGTCGGAGGTTAAGCCAAATTTAGGTGAAGCTAAATTTGACCGCCTGACACCCGAATTAGTGCAGTCGCTAGTTTGGCATTCATGGAAAAATTTTGCGATCGTACATGTAAATATCGCATTGCTTCCATAATGTTTTTATTATTTCATTCATTTGCGTGCACACTACAAAATACGCAAAATGACTGTTTCGTCGCCTATCTCATTTCAGCGCCAGTTCGAGGGCAAACACAGTGTATGGACGGTGGCTCCTCAAGTCAACAGCTGTCCCGACATTGTTTGATTGCGTGTAAAAAATTTTGCGCGGGATACCCAAGGCTTATGAACGGACTGTTAGAGCGGTTTGGGACGATGCGCTTGCGCATTTACTTCAGTTGGCTAAGTCAGCCAGAAAAATCGAATGATGGGTACGGCAGCAAAACTGTAGCTGGCGCCAACTTTTATTAAAAGATGTCTCCTAGGCGTGCATCTAAAATCAGCTTCAAAGTCTTAATGAGGATTGTCTTGGAATAAAATGCCGTGTGCATCAGCATGCGAAACGTGTCAAAGGTTGATTTACGCATCGTTTTTTGCTATGTCTTTTCTACGGTTTACGATGGGCCATTGCGATACAAATTATTTTCGATATATACGGCTCCCTGAAACGTACACATGGTAGTTGATCTATAGCAATAGACGCAATTGAATGTTATGCACCTCATAAACTCATTCTTGTCCGGCGGTGCAAAATGCATTGCTTTATAAAACAGCCAGTCGTCAAAATAACTGCATTTGAACATCCGTGACGGCGAAAGAGTAAATGCTGACCATCTGCAATTTGATAATTTCCTCTTAGAACTACGCATGCTAGCAAGCAGTAGTTGCTTTCACATTTTTTTTTTTCGAGCAAAAAAGCGCCCAGGATTGCGAGTATGTGTGTAAAAATGGTACACAGTTGAGCCTGCTAGCGCAAGCGCGTGCTGACAAGAAATCGGACCGACGCCATAGCCCGCCGTATCTGAGCTTGCCCCAACATGGCGCCGTCGAAGGTGGTGTTCGAAGAGCTAACAGCAGCGCCACAGCGGCGACCAGTGGCGGCGGCATGAACCGAAGGCGCGTTTTCTCCAAGCGGCGGAATGCGCGGTCGCGCCACCTCTCCCTTCTAGCCACCATAGGGAACCAAAGCTGGAGTTTGCTCCGCGACGCCAGCGCTCGGTTTCCAGCGGAGCGGAGAGGAACTACAAAACCTACGCGCATCCGCGCCCGCGCTGCGCGCGGCTGTCTGCGGAGTCTGCGCAGCCCGCTCGTTCGGGAGCGCGTGCTACAGGCAGCCGCACGTGCACGCGGAGCGGGAGAAGGAGAGTGAGGACGAGGGGGATGGTCGTGCTTCTGTGCGCGCAAAGCCGGCGCTCTTTGCCAGTGGTGTTTCTTATATTTGCTTTTTTCTGTGCTCCGGCTGACATAGAGGCTGGCTGGAGGCATGCTTTTTATCGGTGATTTCGAAAGTGAGAAATTATGATTAATTGATCGCCGCGGATATTGTTTTCAAAGAGCGCTTGTTGGCAGGCTCTGAGAAAAAAAAACATGAACGCGAATTCGGTACTCGAAGGCAGAGGCAAGCGACAGGTATTTTGAAGGACTTGAGGCGGCACCTCTTGATGTCTCTTCCATGTTGTTCAGAGAATGAAGGGTCCAGCCTTCTCGTTGAGAATTGATACGCGTGTACAGAGCGACGAGTGCTCCGGGCTCTGGTTGGGGAGCTTCCTTTCCATTTGTGACTGCTCACTTCAAAGGGGCCTATTCAACTCTTTGGGGACAGACGTTTTAGGCGATGCTGCCGGCGCCGTGGTGCCTGCTTTCGGCGCGTTTAGGACGCGTTCCCTACAAAGGCACAAAGCATGCCGCCTTACCCTTTGATTCCTGCTGACAGCGGTCAGGGGCAGTTCGCTGCTGTGGCGCTGCCATCCGAAATCAATGACTTATCTACCTTTAACGATGAGAGGTTTCTTAACGATCTGGATCACTGACGAGAAGCCGAGGCATGCCATTCTTTCGGCAGTTTCCTCTCTCCGTGAGACGAAGAGCGAGGAAATGCCTGGCGACTTTTCATGCAGGCGGGGACATCTCTCCAAGTAAACCTTTGTCTTCTTAACTTCACAGCTACGCTGTGCAATCCCTAGTTCAGTTATCTCCTCTAGCGAATGCGCAGTTTGAGCTCCCGAAGCAAGATCGCGTATGAGGATAGGACGAGTAACGCATGTGTGTTCCCTTTATAAGCGCCGAGTGATGGCATTAATGACATATATCTGTTTCTTGAGGCCGACATGCTTCTGCGATGGCTGCTGCGGCACCGCCAGTTACAAACAGATGGGCGAGATACGAGCGATACGAGACACCTAAAAGAAAAGAAAACCGACGACCATCGTTTCAACACGAAAGAGAGAAGAAAGAAAAACACTTTCACGAGTTTTGCGAAAAAGCGCGCAGTAACTTTTTCATTCCAGTTTTTTTTTCTTGCCCCCTTTGTTGGAGCGCGACGGCGGCCAGATTGCGGCCGGAGGAGGAGAGAAACAACCGAGCGCGCGCGCGCAAACACGTGCTGGAGAGCAGCGCGGAGCAGACGACAGCATGCTTTTCTATACGACGGGCAGCAGACGACGCGGCCGCACTGCGCGTAGGTTTTGACGGGATCTCCATGAAGGGCGCTGACGCACAGAGCGGCGCAGCGCCCCCTGGCCCAGGTCTTCTCCAAAGACCGCAAAGAGAGCGGTATGTAACAAACCTGCGTCTGAGCCTTTCGTGGCTCAGACGCAGGTTTGTTACATACCGCTTGCATGCAAATCGGTCCCGAAATGCGATCTATTTTATGAGGTAACCCAAGCCTTGTATTTCGGCAAGATCTCCACTAAGGTACGACTGTATTACGCCGTCCGGTGAAGAAAAGACCTGCATTTAAAAAAAAGCAAACCGTCCGCTGCTGTGCTTTCTGACCGCCTCTACTGCGTGCAGACACGTTCCGCCGTGCATGCAGTGAGAATTAATGATTTATGCATTTCGCAAGGCGACAATGAAATGAAAGTGCGGAGATTAAAAGCACTTGGCTGCTTTCGGGATGACGTGTATTGTTCTACTAAAGTAATGTGCGGCTTCTGCAAGCTTTCAAGTGAGTTCTGTTGTTGGAACTCTGAATGAAACAGCTATGATTGAAGTTTGGTTATGTGTAAAGCACGAAGTTTGTTACTCGTCCGCTTTCATGAATCACATGCACGCCCTTTTTTATTTGATCTTGGAAACCAATTCCAAAATTTGGAGATCGCCCGCACTATCATCAGAGGAAGTGACCTTTACAGTATGAGACATTGTTTTTGTATGCTACTCTTTCGATAAATGACAGCCACGTGGCACTTTTCAGAACAATCTTGTTTGCGTTATGCCCCGTCGCCATCTGCTGCCTCTGACTGCACTCGCGAGTTTTGTTTCGTTAATTTGGTTACTAAACAGCGTTTTGTTGCTATTTTGGTGTGGTTGAAGGGGTTCAACTTCTAAAAGCAAGTTTTTTTTTTTGCAAACAAAGTGATAAAAGTTTATTGACAATTTGTTGCTACAATATATTAATCCATTTCTCTCCGCCACCAACCCAAAGTGCCATGTCTGGTGAAGGTATATGTCTATACTGATCAGTTAAGCGAGACAGAATGCATGAAACAAAGTCGGTGACTGTTTTGACATAGAGGAATAGAGAAGAAGTAATTCATTTGTAGCCAATGTGCATGAAGCACAAAAGGTACTATAATTGGCATGTTTTAACCTTTGCAGCATACATGCGTTCTTGCTGCCCATGCAGCCACTAGTTGCTACTGTTACGATATGGACAAACTGTCCCACGAACTAGAATTCTGGCAGGGATTGTCCACAATCACTATACTATTTGGCTTCTGCTGTGCCTTGGTTGTATAGTCCTTCCCCCTAGCAATAGCAACACACTTTCACCACTAGTGCATCAAGTGAAAGTTGCTGGTTTGCATCATGCACCTTGCAGCAGCAACCTTGTGCCACTCTTAGGATAAATTAAATTTGAAGGGAATAAACACTGCATGTGATGAATAAGACACCAGTGGAGTGCACATCAATAGAGTGCCCAGATGTACATTCACAGTAGCATACTGCACCAGTGAAAGCTGTCAAACAGTGTGAGAAGCTCATAGCCAACTTTATTATTAGCGGAACGTATTTCAGCTCCATCATGTAATGAGTTGCAAGACGAGAAGCGAAACTTTTCCATAGACGTATCATCAATAGTGGTCTTTAGTTAGAAATGTTGCAGTAAGGTGTTCACTTGGCACAAATGGTCTGAGGCTAGGGTTGATGGAAACTGCCTAGCCGGTGTCATCGTCCAGAAGAGCCAGACTTTTTCCTTGGCCACAGTGGAAAATGTGAAGTGCTTCCGAGCTTTTCCTTTCCTACCTTTTTTACCCTCCGTCTTTGTTTATACATAACTTATTTTTCATTTTCAACTCAGTTTCATTGCTTTAAAATATGGACCTCTGTTAAGATCTTATTCCTGCTTCATTTCTTCACATGCACCAAGCAAAAACCATTAAGCTCTGGTGTCGTAATTTCTGGATGCATAAACAATACTGCCCTACACTGTCACTATCTGCAAAAAAATCTGTTATTGTGTCCTGTAAAGCTGGAAAAAAGGTGCAAAATTCTTGTGATGCTCAAGTTGGCAGACAATCTCTGCATATTGTCGATTTCAGTCGTACTCCATGTCTGTCATCTTAAAGTAGAAGGGTATGAAAAGTGAACCAGATATGATTAACGCAGCCTTTTTGATATATTTTGTTCTCAGTGACTTATGAATACACAGCTTTCTAAATATATTTTCTGTCACATATGGCCCCTATAGCAAACATGATTAAATGGTTTAGAAGAATGTCAATTTGGACTAAATAGTGCATACTGTTCGAGACTGAAAATAATAGTGCTAAGAAGTGACACAAGAGAGAATGATGCAGGACGAGCGCTAAATTCATCTGACCTTTATTCACTGCCAAGGCAGCAAATATATAGAAACTTTAAGGCATGCGCATGAACAACAACACAACGCATCAAACAAACCGTTCAAGATATGTCATCTCGGTCTTGAAAAGGTGAACCGATGTACCACTCACACGCTTTCCCTCTATTTCTTATGTGAAACGCCTCCAAGACCTCGCGTGCCTTCATATCTCTACTTCTGCCCAGAATCTATCTCATGAAGCCGTGGTTCACATATCTTTCAGTGCACGCATATTCCCCCCCCCCCCCCCCTGCATGTTTTGCCGCTCGGTTGCACACGAAGCAATTTGCACAATGCTGTGAAAGATGTGCACCTCCTGGTTCTTTTTGTGATAGTGCCTGTTCAGCTGCACGGTCATTCACACAGCGCCTCGATTGGCCCACATAGGCTTTGGCGCAGGCCAGTGGTATCTCGTATATTACTCCTATGCAGCACTTCACGTAGTGCTTGCCATGTTTTTTGCTGCAAGCGCCCTCCTTTTCATTGCTCGAAATGCGCGCGCATAATTGTGCAAGCTTTCGTGGAGCGGAAAATACGACAGGCACGCCATGTCGATTTTCAACCTTTTTCACATTGTGTGGAACCCTGTGAAGATAGGGTACCACTTCTGGTTTCACGCTTGGCTTTCTTGTCTCGCACGACTTTTTGAACATTACACGTTTGGTTTTCCTTAGGAAGGCTTCAGCATCACCAGTGATTACCGAGCTTGAGAACCCCACCATAGCAAATCAATCCACTTGCTTTTCAAAGCTCGCCTGCATAGTATGTTCACACGACTTCACAAGGGCAGACCCAAGGCAGAGGTTAGCAATAGCGCGTTTCGCAGTCTTTGAATGAGCTGAGGAATAAGGCAGCGGCTCCTTCCGTGCTCGAGGCGAGTATTGCCAACACACATGATGCTCGCCCAAGGTAATACTTAAATTCAAGAACTGAAAACATCCTGGCAAAGGGAGTTCACGAGTAAAACACAATTCCTGCCCCTCTTCTTGAAAGTTGGCTAAAACTGGGCTTACAGCATCTGTGTAGGTCAAATCTTTCTGTTCTTTAATAACTATTAGAAAATCAACATACCTGAAAACGTTTAGTACTTCCTTCTCTGTGAAACTGAGTTCTAGGTTGCGGTCATTAAAGGCTAAAAAAATGTTAGCACAGGGGCTACGCAGGATCTGATGCAAATCCTTTGTCTTTGTCGGTAAAAGCTTTTATCAAAAGATACAAACGTCACACTGAGATGAAATTATAGCAGCTTCATAAAATTACTAATTGACACACCTGAGGAGTTCTGAAATCAACTGTGCCGCTACTCTCAATGGCATCCCTTACAGAAGTGAACAAGGCATCATGGAGCACAGAATAAAACAAGTTCTCGACATCGACTGAAAACACATATCCAATGGATGCATTCCCCTCGAGAAACTTGACATCTTTTGAACTTCTGGTATCAAATGGATAATGAACATTAAGAAAAGTGAGCTGCTTCTGCAGTATTTGCTGAGAACATGCTGCCAAGTACTATTCTCCCCGACTACTGTTCTAAAGAGAACCGAAGGTGAGAATGGTACTTGCCATGTTGCTGGAGAGTCTGAGGCTTTTTGGCATGTTTCTGATGGGTTTAGTCATGGCTGCAACCATCCTTTCATGAACAGAACACCTGCCCTGTTGGCTGATTGACAGGTGCCTTATAATCTGTGGCATGCAAGTATCAGCGCAGTTGCTTCTATTCACAGTTCCATTAAGGAGGCTATGACAGCTCATGTGAGTTAGGTCTTGACAAATGCACACTTGACATTTGATGCAGGATTCATCATGCACTGCAAAGTTATCCTGAGTATATATGATATTCTCAAAGATCCAAACTGTACGAGTCTTCACAGCATCACCTTTTATTTCAATCAGCCAGGGTGCCGATAACAGAGTTTTAACCTTTACTGATCTGGACTTGTACTCCCGTCTTGCAGACTTTAAGAGCGATGGTGAAGGTAAGGAAAGTCTTTGGCTCCAAAGTAGTACACAAACCAAATTATCAAAGCAATCAAATTACATAATGGAAAAACCTCGCCACAAGACATGGTAAAAACAGAAGATCATGACTGCTGTTTCTTTTTTTTGACAATGCAAATTCGGTTCTCATAAACTAAGAACCTAGTAGGGTGATAGAAATTTTGTACTTTATAAAAGCAGTACTCATAGTCATATCATAGGACATACCCTCTTCCACTTTGTGCTAACTACCTGAACGTTTTAATATGATGCGTTGTTCAATTAATTTATGTCCTATGAGACCTGCAGAAAGGGGAAATTTTTTTGTCTGCAATGCACATACAAAGCCAATGTGAAAGCAATACCTTTGCAGAATGTGCGCATTTCTTGCAGTTTAAAAAGGTTAGACTTTTTTCAAACACAATGGAAAACATAGGTCTAAGTCATTCAGTTCCACTATAGTTTTATTATAAACACTAGAAAAATTTTTGTCATAATTTTATTGTATGGTGAAGGAACAGTGCAAGGGACGAGACACAGTGACACGAAGAAGCGCAAACACTCGCACACCTCGTGTCACTGTGTCCCGTGCCTTGCGCTGTTCTTTCATCATGCAAAACCAACTAGCCCGCCAATTCACTCTTATAGATTTTATTGTGTTGCTCACTGAAAATTTCGCAATGCAATGAAAGATTAAAATTAGAACAAAAGACAATCACATGCCTTTGAAGGGATCTGAACTAGGAATGGTAAATATCCAGAAATTTTGTATGGCTTAAAAAATGTTTTTTTTTTTCCCCAAGTTCTTCTAACAAATTAAACATTTTGGAAAAAACATGACAAGAACAGCATGGAATTATTTGCTAAAAAGCATGACTTAATAATGACAAGCTTTATCAGATCATTCATAAGCTAGTTTAGGCCATGAGACACATATTCAAAACATGTGATATGCGCTTGCAACAATACCACAGGCTGCTTTTATGCTGCTGGCGTAGCTGCGATTAATGCCACTACTATATTCTGAACATTTCAGTCACTTAAAGCATCCCCCCAGCTACATAAACCACTACATTTCGGTGTGATGATTGTTGCCTGTTTTGACTATCAGTTGATTAATGGTTTTGGTTTATGCATTCACAACCAAATTTATGAGTGCCTCACTGTGCATGTTAGTCAATCTGGCTTTCAAAACCATTTGAAATGAAGCATTTTTCAAGGTCTCTATATGATTCTTCACTCATGTGTACTTCAGGTCAAGCAAAGTTCCACTTAGTAGGTACTCAGAAGCTTGAGCTAACTTGGCGTCAATCCTTCAAGAGGCATTAGCTGAGAAATGCGCGTGACATAGTCAAGTGTGGCAAAACTGTGCATGTCACGTCTCCACTTGCTACCGCTGCCTCGTGCTGCGAGCTTTCAGTTGTTCTGTCCCCTTCTTTACAGTAGTGTACGGAAGACAAGCTGAGATATTTCACTTCACTATATTGAGTTTTTACTACAGCAGAGTTTACTACTGTAGTTATTAGATGGCAGTGCGAAACTTTCTTGCACAGCATTACTGTATAGCCTGCCGAAGAGAACTTTCCCAAAGAGAACTAATCTCGCTCTCCAAGAAGAGTTGTATTTTTTTCGTGTCGTGTGCAGTGTACAGCAACATGTCCAGCAATTCTGTTTGACTTGCACCGTGAATAAAAGCATTAAATTTTACTTGTGCTCAGCCTGGCACATCCATGTGACCTGCCTTCAGCCCACGTCCTTGCAGCACTAAAGTCTGAGAAATGCTGTCTTCAACATGCGATGACAACTCTGCAGCAGTGGCTCGGTGGTTAGGCATTCAAGTACCGAGTCGGGGGACATAGGTTTGATCCTGGTCGCAGCGGCTGAATTTCGATGGAGCGAGAAGCAAGGTGCCCATGTAATTTCGGATATCAGTGCAGGTTAGAGTCCCATGTTCTCAAAATTAATTGGGGCCCTCCACAACGGCATCGCTCACTCATAAAAAATTTCACGGAATGGAAAGGTGGTACTAAAGGCACTATCACATTTACTCTTAAGGCGAAGTTTGAGTGTCTCTCTACTTTTTCTCACATGTGTGATTTGTTATTCAAGGATCCCAGTGGGTTTAATTAACTGCCCTCATCTTTAAAGGAGCTGCCCAATCAGTGCCTAGCCATGTCACCTGCCAACTACCATCAGGTTGTAATTTTTTGCTCACAACACAGTTGGAAGGATTTTCTAGGGAAGAGGGCCTCTAAGGCTGTCACATGAATATGCATTCATGCACTTTGAACTCGGGTGACTACAGTTTCTGGACCAAAAAGGTACATATAACCTAGCAGCAACGAACAATTGTCAGTATCCTTCCTTTAACTGTGCTTTGTAGGCCATATCTGTTAGCAGCTTCCTAGCACCCTCTACAGACAAAAGCTTGCGGATGTGTGTTATCAAACAGCCTGGTAGGTACCATAGGTTTTGATGGAACCAATAAGCTTGAATTGGTTGTGAAAATGTTATGAACTCTGGGGACTATGGTTTCTGGGCCAAAAAGGTACATTTAATCTAGCAGCAATGAACAAAACTTGGTGGCATTCTTCGTTGAACTGTGCTTTGTAGGCCATATCCTACCTGCAACTCAAGTCTGAAGAGGTCTGTACCCACATTATGTCAGTTGTTCAGCTGTCCCCTTTCTTAGCAACCGAACTCTCGTCTTCATTCATGCTGCATATACATTTAGTATGTTTCCTTTTTGTTGTGGCATGAAAGGATTGGATAACCACAATATTTAAGATGACTACTGGCATTAGCACTCCAGTATTAAATTCAACAAGGACTTTATGACGTCTTAAATTACACAGCAGAAGTCAAACTGATTGAAGCACTATTGATTTGCTAATGTACCGGTGAAAAACACAAGAACACACGATTTCAACAAAGACAGGCAATTTCCTGCAATTTGTTTACTGCACGGCAGTGACATCTGAACAACACGCACGAGCTGTTATAATTTGGTTAAAAAAAAAAAGTTGCATGCATCTGCTCAGGTGTATGTATGTAGGGTATGCTGTATAACTATTTCTAAAGAAAAAAACACTTTGACTAAAATGTGGCTTCCCTGGCTTAGGGAAAGCGAACCACTTTGCGGCTCTTCATCTATTTACAAACAAACACTCTATTACCATCAAGCAAAAAGCCAGGCTTGCTAACCAAGTGTACATACGTTTTACAAAGCTAGAAGTTGCATGTTTCGATTGTAGTTTGTACTGCTTTGTAGTGGATATCTAATGGAAGAGGCAGTAAGTTACACTGATATAATCCACAACTGGTCGGCCTCACAGCTACAAATAAATATAGCAACGACATACCAAACCCCCATAAAAATACTTATCATTGATGTGTGACCGCTTACAGAGTAAAGGATAAAAAATAATGATTTAGGCAACCAGCGCCAAGGCAACGACGAAATTGAGTCGTGTGTGTTGTCCATTTTGGCCTTGAAGTCAGACCAGCTTGCCCAACAGCACAAGCCTCAATCGAACAGTTTGAAGCATGAGCGCTCAAATCTCGAAGCAGTAGTGCAAGTATAACAGTAGAAACTTCAATTAATGACGCACATTTCGTGGCACCACCAAAGAACTATATGGATCTAGCGCCAGTGCAGTCAAACCAGACAGGCAGATGCTTTAAAATTCGGATCAACATTACGCTACTAGCCAGCGCCAAGTACTTGCGGGCAACACATGCGGCAACAGCCGTAGACACCCTATGGTAACAGCGGACCGCGTCCATGAAAACCGCATACATTCAGAACATAAATATCTGTAGTGCATTTCCGTAAGCACAAGACAATTCGCGAAAGCCAATAGTTTAAAATCCGGCTTAATGTGGAAGCAGACGGTGCCTGAAACCAACATCGCTTCAACACTATTGCTGGGAAAAAATGTGGACTTGCAGCGCTACTGTTTCCACACTCGTTTAAGGTTAATTTCAAAAGAAATTCTTTGCAAACCGGGAGGAGCAAAACAAACCTCTGAGATATTCTGAGGAGATAGCGAGCTCGCTATACTGGGCGCAGTCATCTTGCAAAATAACACCAATGACACTAGGAGAAAAAACAAAATCCGTCAAATATAGCCACATTTAACTGTTCCAAAATATGCACGCAAAGTGGTGAATTATATTGTATTTTGTGTTATGACGCGTAAAAAAATTATTTGTAATGTGTCTAAAGGCACATGATTGTATGCGAACAGTAGCAGTAGTCAAGGTAGCAGCGTAGCAACAGAACGCAACCAACGCAACCACAGCGACATTAGCAGCATGGCGCATTGTGGCGCAGCATCATGCGCAGCACGGAAAAAAACGTTACACGGTGGTTTTGAATTCGGACATCATCAAAGTGGAGCCGTGGAGCTTCCATCATCAGGAACGTTGCAAACTTCGGCAGTGGATCATGGCTCGGACCAGCGGACGGAGACCCGAGGACGACGAGCAGCGTAGGTGCGATGTGTTCCATGCAGTGAGAACTAAAAGATGACCCTTCGTTTAGGACTCCATACGGGTGTTGTAGCTAGAACGCAGCTCAGGGCTTATTCCGAAGCACACGTCTCTGGCAAGGCTGTAAACAACCTAATATTTGAGACGGGGCCTGCTGTCCTAAAAAGACTAGGGTACTGCAGCTTTCTTCAGAGGCCTGCGGCTGTTTCGTTGGTGATACTCTGACGATGCGCGAGTGCTGCCATGGCTTTGTGCAAACTTTCAAAAGCTGCATTTCAAAATGCGCAAAATAAGAGAGCTAGATAATGCAACCATGGTACATACTCTCTAGGTAAGTATGAACTTCATGCTGCAAACTGAATTAAAGCTCAATTATTCAGCAATCTTGATTCAAAGGTAATTGCGTGAAATGTAGGGACAAGGAAGAAATAATTAAGCCACCATCTTCCACGACTGCACAAATGCAACGACCCTACTGAAAAAACTGTATGTGAGCTGTACAAGAAAGTGTGAGAGTGATTGAGAATGTATAAGAATATGTGAGTTCTTGGGAGATTAAACGTGGATTTATGAGAGCACGTAGAGCCACTGTGCAGGAACGCATGAGATTGTACAAGTTCTTGTGAGTTTGAATGAGCCCATGAGCGAGCTCACAGAAGCACGCACAGCCACTGTGCAAGATTAAATGAGAATGAGCTGGTCACGTATTTGTGCGAGCTTGTAGAAGCACATGGAGCCAGTGCGTGAACAGATGCTCTAAGAGAGCATGCAAACTACGTGGCCATGTACATGCTTGCATGCTAAAAAATTAGTCGTTGAGACTGTGTAGGTCCTTCCAATATGAAAGAGGTCAAAGTTAGAGCTTTCATATAATGATTACTTCATGATTATTTGCGACAGGTACACTTTTTCATATTTCACAATTTTGGTCTTGGCTTGCAGCACATTTTCAACATTAGTAGAAAAGTGCTTGCTTCCTTTCATTATGCAGAAATCTTTATATGACAACATGCACGCTGAGCAACAACTACTCGACATATCGAGCTCACTGTAAAACAATGTCAAAAGCGAGATACTTCAACTAGATCTAATAGCATCATTTGCTTCTCTTTCAACCATTCGTTTCTGAAAGTTGGACGAAGCCATAGCTGCACGACAAAGGCTGTGTGCACAACATTGATGTGTTGCCTGCCAAGTAGATGACGGTCAAACTGGCGATCAAAATCTCCGTTACATTGTGTTTTGCATATGAATGGAGGCAACTCACTATAACTGCACACTATTACCACCATTAGGCATCACA
This sequence comes from Amblyomma maculatum, assembly GCF_055883805.1. NCBI lineage: Eukaryota > Metazoa > Arthropoda > Arachnida > Ixodida > Ixodidae > Amblyomma > Amblyomma maculatum. The sequence continues at coordinate 171,675,472 of NC_139349.1, read as the reverse complement.
AGTTTGTATGAAGAACTGGCTTCGAGTTTCATCTGCAGAAGGAAAAGCAAATGTGATAGCAGAAATGTGAAAGCCAACTCCAGTACTAAACTTCACGAGCTCATATTCACTTGTAAAGACCACAGAAAGACAATTCTTAAACGACTGAACAGCACTAACAGATGGGATGGGAGAGAAGATGACAAGAATTCTGCTTCTTTATCTCCCTTACTATCTTAGAGCACTGTCTCAATCGACTCATTATAACCAACCAGCCTGACTCTCTTTTTCAGCACAAGGATAGGCTGAGCAAAACAGCTCCTACAGCCTTTTGAGTTTTGACTTGCACATCTACACCTATATACACCATTTTTAAGTTTCCTGAGACTATAGCAAAAATTTGCTAAACTGCACTACTCTGAATTGAAGCTTTCTGCTGCGTAATGACACTTGCAAATGTTGTCCGTCTCAATGTCAAATAAAAAGAAAAAAAAAGAAAGGATTGAATCGGTGATCTTAGACTAATGAAGAGATACACAAATCCTAGTACTTTATGAGAGGTGATACCAACAGTATGTGTTGCATCTTGAAGCTATGCACACTATACACATATATGCTGAATCATCATATTGCAAGGAAATGTATTTTAGATGGCATATTTTTCAGTGTAACTGTAGGCTGCGTCACGCGAGATGCATTGAGGAAAGCTGCACGTGCAACTCCACGAATATATGTTGTGCAGTTTCCACCAGCAGTGCATAATCAGTATGCTGCATGGAAAGAGCAGCTTGATTGCTTTAGCTTCTTTACTGTATGCTGTAGGCGACAGAGATAAGTTGAAATATCTGTATGTTCAGTTTCTTAATTGAAGTAAAGAGCGTGCAAACACCCCACACTGCCTTCACTTGAAGCTTGACCGGTAAGCTATTTTTGCATATCGCATATCTTTCCTGATTGAGAGTTCAGGCTTTCACCCCGCTGTCCTTGCTTTTGCTATAAGCTACAGGAATTAAAAAATTTCGTCACCATTTAAGGGTTAAACACTGAAGTAGTGAGGCACATATTACACAAGAAACGATCGCTCTCAGGTGACCAGTTGGAGCTGACAGCCATAGATGTGGCGCCTATGAAGGAACAGCGGGCGAGCCGAATTGGGCTCGCCCACTGTTTTTTATGAGCGAGCACAATTCAGCATCTTCTGTTTCCAAACAAATCACTTGATCTGTAAAACGCCGTACATTCTTTCAATATTAACAAACAAACAATTGCCACTTTTACTGTTTATGAACAGGAGTTTTCGCAAGGAGCATGGCAATGAATTTGGGCCAAAGCTCCGATTCGCCGAACCACAGACCGCCGTCAACTAACGTCCATGACAAGCAAAGCACGCAGTTAGTTTGTCCAGCATCGCGAGAAAAGAAGCGAAACTCACGGTGGTCTTTCGCTAGCACTGCTAATTTTTGAATGTACAAACTACAGGCGCGTATACACGACAAACATGCAGCGTTAGCGCGTAGACGCCCGACATCGTGCTTGCCACTGTTCGGCGAGCAGCAAAGTCGTTAGGTCAGCGACTTCCGAAACCGAAACAAGTCGAAACCAGACGAGGCAGCCGAAGCGGATCGAAGTGCTAGCCGTAGCCATTATGAGTTGGTGGCGTCGCGCCTTTTTCTCTTGTGTGCTGTTGGGGCGCCTTGCTGCTTGCGGCTTCATTATTTCGAGATATACGAGGCACAGAGCGCAACAAAATAGCTCGTGCGATGTGCAGAAGCGTGGTAAGGTTGTGTGAATACCTGTGCAAAAAGTGTGCTCGCGTGCCCGACAGGTAGTGCGTTTCCTTTGTGCGCTCTCACTGCAAACACTACGCTGACGACGGGACTATTGGAGGGCGGCCACCACCCGGCATACATACGACATCTCGGAGGTTATTTAATTTCCATTTTCCCTGTACATTCTCCTAAAAACTTTGCGCAGAACTGATGATGCATGCCAACACAGCGCTAGTTCGTAAACATCAAGACGCGCATGTCATTATAACATACGGTAGTTTGCTTTTGACGAGGGAAGGGTGAATGCGTTTGCTGTGTCTAGGAAAAGAGACAGCTAGTGCCAGGGGCTGCACGCTCAGAGTAGAATATGCCGTACAAATCATCACTCGTAAGACCATTGCGGGGTGCACGATGCTGGCGCCTACTGCAATTCAGCCTTCGGCAAGAATTTAGAATGGGCCAGTTCCAAGTGCCTCGACCCGGGCCTTATGTTGCGCTGCAGTTGAAGATCCGGCGCTTGTGCAGTTGCAACTACACGGATTGAATAAGCGGTAAAACCTACCTGCGTTACTACAGGGCTAGAATTATTCTTATGTTCCATAAATATTGCGGATTACGAGGTATGGAGCCGGCGAACATGCGACGGCAGTATGATTCAGCAGCAACCGTACTTAAATTCCATTGTCGAGCCTTGGGTAGTAGAAGGGGAAAAAAAAACGTTTTTAGCTATTTTGAATTTTTTCGCCTGTATTATGCTTGATATTTTCTTTTTCATACTTTGGTCGTGACTGAAGTAATCCCCAAAAACTACTAAGCGCATATAAATGACAGACACCAAACTCAGACTTTCAGTCCAGACATGTCAGTAAGGTGTAAAGGTAATTATGCATTCAACAGTACCAATAGTATTGATTTTCTTGTTTAATTATTTACAAATGAAGCGAAAAAAATCTGACTTAGTGCTGAGATGCCCCATTGGCATCTTCTCTGATATGAAATGTGAATCAAAATGTGCAGTTTTTCCGTACTCAGTATACCACTGGTTCATCACAGATGTGAGAATATGAAATTCATGCAAGTTTCAAAATGAAGAGTGCATGCAGAATTCCAAGCAAAACAAGCCTTTGATTAAAGTATCATTCAGTTGTGGTGTTTTTGTTTAAATTTATGCATGTTTTGTAGAAGCAACAGTAGAGTTGATATGGAATTAGTGTTGTGTCTGGATCTAGATTATGGATGGCTACCACATTTATGAATTGCTTGGTTGCCACATGCACTTCCAGACATTGTTTGAACAGTCACATCACATTCTGCATTTGGCTTCTTTTTACTTTTTTTGCATGGAACTGTTTCCACTTTAGAGTGTGTAGCCTTTCACAATTCATAATTGATCGGGTGAGCATGTTTTGGCATGATAAAAGGTTTGGAAGTTCGAGAGCATTGGCCCTTCATGATGCACAAGGGGCAGACTGCTTACTGCACTGGTACCACTATCTTCCTAGATTCCTAGATATCACTCATATTTCTATACAGAATACATGTTTTCAGAAATCCATATTTCTTGTCCGACTTTGCACATTCTTCAGTTGACATAATGGGAGCTAGGGACGAACTTTTGCCTTTCTTGGTGCACTGCTCCTATTTCGTTTAAAGAGCCGCCACATTTTGTGTAACCCGAGTTGGGGTGCAAACACTGCATGTTCATAGGGTGGTCAGGGAGCAAACTTGGTGGCGCTGTGAAGGCCATGAACAATATGCTGATGATAGGTTGCCTTTAGACTGACTGGCTTGCATTTCTCGGTGTGTTTTGTATCTGCGAGGGTTCCATAAGCTGCCACATATATTGCTTTGATTTGATGTTGAGGTGACTGGCATGATTAAAAAGTTAATGTGATGATCGATGTCTTCAGAACATTCAGAACATGCTGGGATTGTACTCCTGGCTTAAGTTGCAGACATTGTTTGCTGGTTATACCTTTGAGAGGAAATCTAGTAGATGAAGCTATGGGCAGAGTGCTTGCTTGGTATTCCAACCTAACCACCCAAACTTCACTGTTTACTGGAAACAGATTGTTCAAGCTTCCAGCCTTCCACTTGTTACTCGTACATTGCAGTGAAGTGCATTTATGCCTTGGCACATGGCAGGCTCAGGGGCTCGTTCATCGCCACTGTACTAGGTTAGACCTCCAGTTGACTCGAAATGCCTTTTGCCATTGCCATGAAATAGTGTTTAAAAGAAGGTTCGATGACAGAAATACTGTTTGCTCTCTTAGTAGGTAAAGAAGAGTTAGCATAACATTTCTTTCGAGTTACATTACCTGGCATCTCTAGATGCGCGTTGTGCCTGTTATGGGCACTGAATTCTTGGTGTGAGATCACAGGTTCCTGCAGAATCGCAGACTTTTATAATGCTACTTAAATTATGAGCAGATCGAGGTGATAGATGACAAGACTTTACTAATGGTCAATTCCAATCACAGGGTTTAGTGACTTACAGAACATTATTTTCTGCTCTTTTTGGAGTAACTGTATTCCAAATGCAGATCCGGAACACAAGTCCCATCTTCCCAATGCAGATGGGGAGCGATTGCTGAGCCAAGATCGGTCCCTGGAGCAGTGGATTGTTCTTCCGAAATCAACAGAACCGGCTAGAAGTTTGCTTGAGTATTTGTTCAGCTGCACCTTCTATTTCCAGTAGCATGCTCTGCTGTGCTGACTGTGCCCTCTGTGCTCCATAATAGATGATCATTACTTGCCACTGCTATGAATGCAAATTGCTGTCATGAACTAGTGCTTACTCTTGAGGACAGCAAGTCTAAGAGTAGCAGTATTATGCAATAATCTTTTTTAAAGACCTCAGCTCGGAGTGTGACTAGAAGATTTTGTGCAGAAATCATCTTTATGTGCTATTCATGATCTTAAAGCCATTCCTGAACTCTGAAACAGTGGAAAGGGTGAACTGCGACTTCCTTTTATTTGAGAATAGTGCCAAAGAAATTTTACCCTGCTTGCCCGCACTCGGCTATACGAAAGAATGGCATAAACTGTTGATGTTATTGCCATCCCAAGGAGCAGCGGGAGAAATGCAGACCTATTACAGGTTTAAAAACAGCTGGCACGTGTAGACGAAGCATGGGCTAGCACACAGAATAACAGGCAATTCTTCTGTCAGTTCATGGGCACCACCTACTTGCGCTGGCATGAGTTCCAAACGCAATCGGGACACAATCTGTACTGGATGCAGGTGCTCTTTTGCGGAGCAGGCAGACCACTTCACTTCTGGGATTGTAATTCACTGTATGTGCAGAGGAAAAGCAGGTGAACGTGTCTCTGCTGGCATATGTCGCATTGCCTGCTGTCATCCTTTTTACTTTCAATATATGCTAATGACAGGAATGCTCATAGCACAAGTAGAGTGAAGACACTGATCTGCGCCATTATGGAAATGCCGAGATGTTAGCATGGGCAAACATCTCTTTGCATCACCGCGAAGCTTGCTAAGGCTCAGTTCAATGTACGAGCAAGCTAATACAATGCGGGCATATGTCAGACAGCTCTTTAGCTATGGGCCTACACAACTGCTGCCATACCTTTAATGAGAACTCTTGACTAATAAGGCAACATTTTACAAAGAGCAAAGTAAATGATAAGAATGACTTTTTTTTTCATTTAACAAAGCTGGTGGTCACAGTGAAGAACTCATGCCACGATTGTTAATATGCCTCTACTGCCCCATTTGTAAAGCAAGCATATTGAAATTCTCGAATGAGCATGGTTACAGTCATGAGCAGCTCTGTTAGATGTATGTCCATAAGGGTGGCATATTGTTTCGTTGTTCAAAAGAATTCTAAACAATAGGTGGTTTGGAACTTAAAGGAGAAAGAACAGAGAAGCTGGCTGTAGAGGCAGAAATACTTCAAATGTTGGGTGGTGGACAGGTGCCAAGCTGTCGGGATCTGCACTTTGCAAGGAGCCTCGTGCTACTCACTAGCCGCAGCTTGGCCATACCCAGCTTATATAAGCTTGGCTTGTACAAAACATGCCTGCAAATGTAACCCTCTTCAAGGCTGCCTGCACCCTACTGTGGTGGTTTCAGTGTTTAGGGCATTTGACTAGTGAGCTGGGTGACCCTGGCTCGGTCCGAGCCAGGGTGGTTAAATTTCGGTGGTAGCAAAACGCTAAGTCCCCATGTGCTGTACAGTGTCAGTGCACATTGAAGAAGTGCAGATAGTCAAAATTATCTAGAGCTACCTACTATTGCTGACCCTCATTGTCTAAGTTTCTTTGGCATGTTGAACCCTGTCATCAAATCAAGGTTGCCTACTGTTAGCGTTAGTAGATGACCTTCGTAATGCCACAAAGTCTGCCCCTCACCACTCTCCGAAATTTCGTTGTTTGCAACTCAACTCAGGTTACAGCTTGATGACCCCTTTTTCTGAAACACTAGCAGTTGACGAACTCACTCCCATGCAGTGAACTCTGAGAAAAGTGCTGATTTGGTCATAAACATTTTTTTTCATGAGAATTTGGTCAGTCATATGACCATTGAAAAGTCATCTGTTGATATGTTCATGTGACAAGCTAGGTAGCTTTATAGATGGCTTGTATATGATATCAGAAGTGCTATGATGGTGAACTATGCTTAGTGTCTGCAATACCTTCATGGTGATTGTGGTGAATGCAGATGACATTTTGCTCCACTTTTATTTCACCAGTGGGTGCCTGGTGAGTTGTCAGTGCAAGCTATTGATAGTTTCACTTTCTTCATGCAGTTTACATAGCTGTGGAATCCTCACAATAGCAGAAGTATTATATTTATGGTTCACTAACTACTGTTTTTTTTTTAAATATAAAATAAGTAAATGCGCCGTCAGCAACCCTGGAGTGCAGCGTGCTATTCACATGGACACCATAGATATTTTAATCATGCCATACCCCTTTGTTACTTTCAGTTTTCAGTTCTACAAGTCTTGATCACGGTAGCACATCACTATACTCGGGGATAACTGTGGCTATGCAGCTGAAGTTAGGCAGAAAGGAAGAGGCAACATACCTCTTTCCCCTTGCCATGTAGAGTGGGCTACTTCAGCCCTAGTGACCTTGCATTAACTCTCCAACTATCTCCCTTCACTTCAGCCCAGTACACTCCTAGCCCAAATAGTGAGCAAACCACTCTTCACGGCAAGGGGACAGAAACTTTTCTCCTTTTCTTTCGTACCTAGACTCGGCTGCATAGCCCCAAAACATTGTCCCCATGTACAGCAATATTCCATGCCACATTTGTTCTCAGTGTCAGAGCACCCTCTGCTTGCTCTGTACCACCCTTGCAGCAGCCCAGTGTTTTGTTTACCACAGAAAATCATGTCTGTGCAAGCAGTGTTGGCATGGAGAGTTGCATATCTGAGCCAACTTTCATGCTTTATGATGAGGCTCTCATTGATTGGCTTTAAGTTCCATGAAACGTGGTCATGTGTGTTGATTAGTGTCACATGAAGTAAAATTTCACTGACTAAAATACAATCATAAGGATGTAATTTGGGTGAGTTGGTAAGGTGTCATCTTGAAAGTAGCAGCACGAAAAAACAAGGACGTGAAAAGAAGCAAGCAGATGCTAACTCGCAACTAATGTTTATTGATGCAAATAAGAAATATATAATGCCAAGCAACACTGCAAACCGCTCAATCACCAATAAGCAGACAGCAAAACATGAATCACTAAAACTTCCGAACGGTTCCATTTGAGTAGATATAGGTAGAGGTCAAATTGGCTGTGCATTGTAAGAATGCACTGGTTGCTTTCAGTTTCTTTCTGCTGTGCACATTCTGGCTGTCATCCATTACAAATCAGCTGGGAAATCATTGAAGCTAGACATATTTTACAACTAGGTAATGGATGTGTTAGTGAGCCATCAACCATGTTACCATGCAGTGAGTTGGGTTATCTAGATAGGGAACTGTTCTTAAATTTTAGTGATTCATGTCTTGCTTTTTGCTTATCAGTGATTGAGTGGTTTGCGTTGTTGCTCGTCTTCTTTATATATTTCATGTGTGCTTCAATAAACATTAGTTGTAAGCTAGTGCCCGTATTGTATCCTTTCATACCCTTGTTTTTTCTTGCTGCTTCTTTCAAGATAAAATACAATCTTTGCTACTTCGGTCATAAAATGAATTTTAATGAAGTTCCACATCTCTTAGAAAAGTAGTTTGTAGTTGCAGGCATGTATTAGGCCCTGCAGTGCCAATTAAGATGCTCGCTCGATGTAAAGCATAAAGAAAGGGAGGGCTTGTCTGATCTCGAACCTAGTGGGAACTGGTGGATTATGGATAGGCTGTTAAAATGCACTTGCAGTTAAAGTCAAGTAAATGCTTTTTTATTTGTAACTAGGGGCACTGTGATGGCTGACTTGCTCTTTTGCCAGGCTGGCGACGAGATGTAGTGAAAGGAGTTATTTTATTTTACTGTTGGTACGTCTCGGGTGATGTCAACATTGTTTCTTCTCTGGCATTGTAGGCAATCGCCCTTCAACTAATTGAATCCCAAAGTGAAATTTTGAATTAAAAAAATAATAATTTAAGATTATTTAGCAGGCAGAGGCAAATTTTATGCAGTGACCTGCACGAGCATGTCGTGCATCATTTCAAGAAAAAAAAACAGTATTGTGGTGTTCCTACTCTGTGCCTTTATTTATTGCTCACAAAGCCTCTGCATGTACGTGTTGCACCATATTACGTTTCCACTAATTTGTTGGGTCATGGTACTTTTTACCTTGCAGCAAGTTCCATGTGACTTCGTAAGCAATGGCTCCGTCAAGCTCTATACCCTTTGCCGGAATTGTGCTGTGCTGTGGTGGGCAAGAAGCAGGACATTGATGTAAGTATTGAAGACATCTTTCAGTATGTGTAGTTTTTTATTTGCCTAACCCACTACTGCATTTGTGACCCCTCATGTTTATTTTGACATTTAGGTTTCTTCAGTGCTTTCTTTGCTTGCTGCCGTTGCTTATTGGCTATGACATTTGACTGTTGAGTTTCAGAATGTGGAGTGGAATGGTGCCTGTGGCCTGTTGATAGAGGCAAAATGTAAATTTGCCTGCCCACATTTGGTGCCACTGCATAGCTTGAAGAACTTTTGTGGAAGAGGGCTCTGGAAATTAACCCAGAGCCCTCCTTCATGATGTCTCTCATAGCTCATGTTCAGCTTTAGAGTAATAAAAGGACATTGAGGACAAGCTGAAGCTGTCTTTTATTATAAATTACTGCATTCTATCCACTAAAGTGCTACTTACTGAAAATGCGAGCTTACTTTAAGATATGAAAAGCCAGAAGTTTTGACACAGATGTCATTACCAGCTGATTTCATAAGTTCTACATGATGCATCCATACTTTATTGGGCACAGGCCCCAGAGGCTGGGCTGGTAAGGCATTCCCTTCAATATGATGATCATGGAGTGTGGTTTACACAGGCCTTTGATATCATTGAGTACCCTTGGTTTTCAGGAACTATTTCAAGGAGCTTTGGAACTCCTGAAATTATTTGCTTCTTAAAATTCTCAAAAAAATTGCATGGTTTTTCTCTAAAAGCGAGCCTACATGAAAACTAAAAGTGCACTTCAGAGGGAACAATCGAAGAGAGCATGAGCCTATATAATATAAACCCAAAGTGACAGCCTGGCATGCGTCCAGACCATGGTTACAGGTGGCTCTCTTTTTCGCAGTTGCCACCTCTCTTGTCCCTATTTAATTTTTCTTTTTTTCAGCATGTTTGTCTTTGTTTTGCTAAATTTCGCACATTTATGCAAAACTGCTGTGAATAAATTTTTCTCAAATTGGAACTCCTTGAAGACCTTTCTGGAGGGTTATTTTTCTGGTCTTCCTGTCTTCAACTAGACCCGTTGATGGCTGCTTTCTTATAAATCAGCTCTGACAAATTTCCTCTCTAAAAGGCCCCCCTGCACTTTTTTTGGTAGCTAAACTGAGTGCGAATATAATTTGTATGTAAAGTGAAAAGAGAAAACAGGGGAGTGTTATTGATAATACTATGCCATATGTAATCATAGACCATGAATGAAGTATGGGGTTTTTCTGGCAGAATATTTCTGCAATGCTTCTCTGCTCAGCGCAAACCCCTTCACTGTGGCGGCCAAACCTGTTTTGGGGGCAGAAATAGGTGGCTGCCAGGAGACATTTCTTGTGACAATGACCACATCCATTACCTGCTCCACTCAGTAACAAAATTCATAACCCCCCCACCACTTTCGCCCTTCTGGTTTTCAATAGTGAAGGCATGCTCGTCGTCAGATTCGTGCATAACATGAGGTTTGATACAGAAATATTCAGCATTGCACCCAACTTCTGTCCCAAAGGGAATTGGGAGGATATTTTGCATGTCTTCAGTGCACAATCACGTGATACATCAGTGACATAGCCTATGTGTTACGTACACATATCTTGTGGAGTTTGTATTCTTTTTTTCCTTGAGAGAGAAGCGCTGCTCAGTCAAAAAGCATGATGCAAGGGAATTTAGAGTGAGCGCCGATTCTGTGCGTTTGCTATCTTTTGCTTAGCTTTCATTCTTTTTCTTCCGGTGGTTTAGTGGCGTTGGTGGTATTCGAGCAATGCAAGGACACGGAGTCAAGAGTCTGCTTCTTCACAGTGCGCTGCAGGGATTGTGCATTTGTTTTTCTCATTGTAATGAAAACATGCAAGGCTAGTGCATGAGTTACTTGCACACACGCATGCCACACACATGCTGTTTTGCAGTGGCAGAAAAGAAATAACTGTCAAGACTGAGAGCATCTTCTAAGGGCACATAAACGTTGGTGTTTGAAGTTAAGCTGTAAATTCATAAAAGATGTGGCTTAGCTTATGAACCAACAATTTTCTGGCACTATCGTTTCACACAACTGGTTTAACTTAAGGTACAAAGGCCGATCGAGCCCTGTGCTCTAACGCGCTGCGCACAGAAGCAATCAAATCTTGAGCGCTCCCTATACTGCTGCTCAGGTCAAAGCAGCCCAAACCTTGTTGAAACAAAAGTGACGTGGCTATGTCACTCCTGCATGTCCTGCATGGGCTTTTTTTTTTTTTTCATTCTACGGTTGCCTGGTCTGCGCGGGAAGGACGCAAGGGTGCTGGGATGTTGGCTGTCCTTTAAAATGAGTGGCGGGTGGGAAGGGGGAGTGGAGGTAATGGGAGGGGAGTCTAGCTGTCCTGCGAGCTAAACGCACAGCAGTATGCATGCTTTCTTTTTTTTTATTTAGCAGTGCGGAAAAAATGAATGAACGAGGGGGGGGGGGGGGGAGGGAGGAGGGCAGGCTGGCCAACGCAGGCAGCACGGTTTCAAGTGAGTGATAGCTTGGAGCTACCTGAAGGAAGAAGAAGTGGAGGTTTCCGAACGTCTGAAGCTAGCGCTCTTCCACTTTTCTGGATTTTATATCGCTGTGAACTATTTGTGATCTCGACATCCTTCGGGATGGCGGGCACACGACCCTTGCGCCCACCCGCCACCATCGAACAGGCTACAGCGTACTCGACGGGTCACCTTGACGTCGCGGACGTGGAGCTTCCAGACTCGGCAGATGACTCCACCGTGACTGAGATGGATTCCGACAACGGCTACACGCCTGTACAGTCGCGCCGCCTGAAAAGGAAGCTGCGCCGAACATCAGTAATGAGTGAGACACCAAAGAAGAATGCTGAAAAGCAAGGGATCTTTTCCGTGGCCTTCGTACCAACAACGGCAACGGCGAATCTGAATGTGATAAACAGACAGCACCTGACGCAGTTTTTCGACCAGCTGGTTCCCGGTGAAGTTGACGAAGTCAGAATTAATCCCTGGAAGAATGTCCTGACCGTGGATGTCAAATCCCAGGCTACAGTGGACAAGCTGAAAGGAATTGGTGCGCTAGGCAACATGCCGGTCCGTTCCTTTCTTGCACATGGGAAAAAGACTACTGCAGGTGTAATCAGCGACGTTGACCCCGAGATAAGTGAAAGCGATCTCTGCACGCTGATCAAATCTACGGCGCGCATTGTGGATGTTCATCGATTCGGCCGCTCAAAGTGCATTAAATTAGTCTTTGAAACTGAATCCCTCCCATCACACGTTAAAGTGGGCTATGTGAGACACCCAGTTCGGATGTATGTTCCAAGACCTGTTCAGTGCCACAAATGCCACAAGATCGGACATGTGAGCGCCGTTTGTCGAAACGAGGTCTCCTGCCGTCGATGCGGCGGTACGCATCCTCATGAAGCATGCGAGACGGAGACTGTCAAGTGTGCGAACTGCTCGGGTGCCCATGAATCGACGGCTAAGGACTGCCCTAAAATTCGGGATGAAAAACGTATACTAAAAAAGATGGTGAGAGATAACTCGACTCATCAAGAAGCGGCCGCGTCTATTCGTCGTCGCAAGCACCGTTCCCGACGCCGACACAAGGAATCGGAAGGCAAGCCTAGCCTGGATAAGTCAACTTCAGAGTTAACGTCAGCTCAGGTGCCACAACAGATTGAGTCTAATCCCGCTAAGAGTACTCTTGCTGTAATGTCGCAGACAGTGTCACAGGCCAAGGATCCGACAGAGGCTGTTGTATTACCTACCGCCTCTGATGCTGAGTGGCCAGCTCTACCATCAAAGGCCAACGCCAGGCATAATCCCAGTTTGGTTGCCACACGTACTGAAAATTCCGACAACCCCGACAGCCAGCAGGTAAAAGAAATGCTGAAACAGCTGGTTCGTTCAATGCGGGTGCTGCTCTCCAGCATCAACACACAAACAGCAAAGTTTGCTGTTCAGTTTTTGGACGCATTTGAGCCGCTCTTGGCGGCATTGCAATAATTCACAATGGCGCAACAAACTAACCCCACCTCTGTGACGATGCACTTGCGCCGCAGTGTTGTGATGCAATGGAATGCTCGAGGCCTGCGTGGTCGGCTGAGTGACTTCCGACAGCGGGTACAGAAGTACCGCTTTCCTGTGATTGTGATCTGTGAGCCCAACATGCCGGCTGCTTTCCGCCTTTCTGGATATGTTCTGCTATGGTCTAGAGAAGCTAACGAAACAAGCAAAGTGCTGGTATGTGTACGCCAAGACATTGCGCACGTCCGCCATGCTCTGCAGCCCCACAACACGAACCACTACATTTGTTTGACGTTAACCCTGAAAGGACGAGTATGTTCTGTAATTGGCGCTTATATTCCACCGAGAAATGGCTTGGACAAATCATATCTATTTTCAATAATCCAGTGTTGTGCAGCTCCTCGTATTATTGTGGGGGACTTTAATGCTCACCACCCTCAGTGGGGCAGTGCAATAATGAGCAATAGAGGAAGAGACCTGGCAGACTTTATGCATACGCAAGATCTCGTCAATATAAACGACGGCTCACCGACGTTTCTACGCGGAACAACCTACAGCAGCTGCTTGGATGTGGCGTTTGTTTCCAGAAACCTCCATCCCTCCGTTTCTTGGTGTAGTGATGTGGAAACACATGGCAGTGATCACATACCAACGTACATATGCATCAAGTGGTTTGCACCTGCCACTTCACCTCGTGTGCAATACACAGACTGGCCCGCCTTTAGGGCAGCGGTGGAGACTTCCAGCGTGGACCTCCAGTCACCATCTCAAATAGAAGGACTCATTACTTCCTCTCTCGGTGAGAACACTCGCTATGTTAGTGTGCCGGTGTCAGTGTCCAGCATCGACGTGGAATTCGAGCGGCTTCGCGCGATCCGTCGGCGGGCTGAAAGGAAGTACAGAAGAACGAAATCCGCGCAAGATCTCGCACTTTCTCGCCGAGCTAGACGACAAGTTTTGCGTCACCTGGAGAGGTTAGGACGACAACGTTGGAGACAGTTCTGCTCATCACTGGATCCCCGTAAGCCCCTGTCGCATATCTGGCATGTTGCGAGAAGCTTGCGCACACCTCCGCAAGAAAGGCACCCTTTTCGTGCCCTGGCCCTTTACCAACGCCGCAATGAAGTTGACGTAGCTGAAGATTTTTGTAAAATGGTTGTGGGCACAAACCAGGCACAGTTACCAATTTCAGAGGTTTTTGCACCACCTTCGCCGAATGATCAATACGACGTGCCCTTTACAATAGCTGAATTAGACGCCGCTCTTGCTTCTTGTCGGCATTCATCTGCACCTGGTCCTGACGGGATTACATATTCAACCTTATCGAACCTAGGCAAGGATGGTAGAACTGCACTACTTAATTACTTCAATGATATATGGGCTTCTAGTACTGTTCCTGAACACTGGAAAATTAGCCGCCTGGTTGCTCTTTTGAAGCCTGGAAAGCCTCCTCTCGAACTTACCTCATACCGGCCAGTTGCCCTAGCAAGCTGTGTTGGAAAAGTTATGGAGCGCATGGTGCTGGCAAGACTTGAGTGGTATCTAGAGAGTAATGATCTTTATCCGAATATGATGACTGGATTTCGCCGCGGACGCTCTTCCATTGACGGCAGTAGAACACGAAAAGCGTCACCGTCGACTAGTAGCTGCTGCATTTTTAGATATAAAGGGAGCTTACGACAACGTCCTCCATGAAGCTATTCTTGATGGACTTGACGACGTGGGAGTTGGTGGCCGACTGTACTTGTGGATTGTAAGCTATCTCAGCGGCCGCTCTGTTTACATGACTACGCCTGAAGGAGATACTACCCACTTTCAGGTCGGTCGTGGAGTTCCACAGGGAGGAGTTCTCAGCCCAACTTTATTTAACGTTGCGCTAATTGGCCTGGGGAGTGAACTGCCAACTAACATCCACATCAGTGCATATGCTGACGACATCTGCATCTGGGCCTCTGGTTCGACGCGCCCACAACTACGTGCGAGACTGCAACGAGCTGTGTCATCAACATCGATGTACTTACGGCGTCAAGGTTTATTTTTAGCGGCAGAAAAGTGTGCAGTGATAGCGTTTACGGGAAAATGTGTCAGCCGCTACCCGATTACCCTTCATGGAGTCGTAATACCATACGTCTCCAGGCACAGATTCCTGGGAGTAATTATTGACCACCGACTATCTTGGTCGAAACATATTGCTATGGTGAAGAAGAGGCTAATTAATTTTTGCCATGTACTTCGTTACATAGCTGGCATCAAATGGGGTCCAACTGAGCGCTCCTTAATACGGCTTTACGAGGCTCTGTTTGTTGGCTACATCCGGTACAGTCTCCCAGTACTTTCTAGTATGAGCATTTCCTGCTTGCGGACTTTAGAGAGCGTGCAAGCGCAGGCATTGAAAATATGTCTTGGACTGCCCAGATGCACCTCTAACAAAGGCACAATTGAAGAGGCACACGCTCGCCCAATGTCCATATACTTGTCACACGAACCACTTCGTGTATATTTACGAGCACTTACAAGACACCGTTTTCACCCACTCAGCAAGATTCTGGATGAGAGGCCGGACTGCAGTTTTACAACTGCACTCCGCTGCCATCAGTCGCAAGTACCGACAGGATATGCCCTCCCATATCGTCCCACCCAACCACCATGGACGATGGATAAACCTTTGGTGCACCTTCGTGTTCCCGGAATACTAAAAAAATCTATGGTACCAATTAGTGGACTCAAACAACTTACTCTGGCACACATCTGGTCAGAATATCCCAGTTATATTCACGTATACACCGATGGATCTGTGTCAGCACAGGCATCCGCTGCAGCTGTGGTCATACCAGCTCAGAAAACGACTCTGCATTTCCTTTTGGGACATAACTCTACATCAACCGCTGCTGAACTTGTAGCCATTCGGGAATCTATTCGCTATATATGTGGGGAACCACCTCAAAAATGGTGTATATTCACGGACTCGAAGACTGCATTACAAATTTTGGAAAACTTCTTACGCCACACTGCCTATCAGTCCCTGGCACTAAACATTACGGAGCTCATCACATCTGCCCAGCTGCAAGGCCACATGATAATGTTTCAATGGATTCCTGCCCACTGCGGCCTCCATGGGAATGAGCAGGCCGATGTTGAAGCGAAAAGCGCTCTCATCAATGGCTTCCAAACAGCTGTGCCTTTTTCAAGAGCGGATACGACGTGTCTTCTAAAGAGTTGTATGAATATTGCTACAGCGACTTACTGGGCTCAACCAGACGCCCGACACATGCGTCTAAGAAAGCTTGATCGAACATTTAAATTTACTGTTCCGCGTGATATTCCGCGTCATCAGGCATGCTTGATACATCGACTTCGTTTAAACGTGGCTTTCACGCGCAAGTACTTACATTTAATTGGACAGATGGACTCACCGGAATGTTTAACTTGTGGCATCCCAGAGACTGTGGACCATGTATTATTGGTGTGCCCAGAGTATGCGAACGAAAGAAATGTGCTAGCTGCTTCCTTGAAGCATTTAGACAAGAGGCCTCTGTCGGAGGAACTGCTGCTGGGCGCTTGGCAGGACAAGGGGAAGGGCATCCAGGCAGTGCGCGCTCTTTGCCGTTATTTGAGCGCCAGTGGACTTGATTCACGTTTGTAAAGCAAGCTGCTGTGTCTGTATATATATTTCATATGCCTTCTCCCACATCGTCACCCATCATGACCTTCTTTCTTCTCTCCTTCCCCTTCCCCAGTGCAGAGTAGCAGGCCAGATTTGAATTATTCGGGCCAACCTCTCTGCCTTTTCCTATCAATAAATCCATCTATCTTTGGAGCTACCTCGGCAAAGCACAGAGCAGTGTGCATGCTTGCCTTTTTTTTTGTTGTAGCACCGAAGGTTTGACTGCTCTGTGTCCGGACATGGGCTGGTTTTGTACCTTGAGTTAAGCCCCCCATGTGATACAAGCCTGAGTCGCTTTGGGGCGTTAAACCCCATAAAGCAAACCTTATGTGAAACATCATGTATAATTCTATTGCTTAATCCAAACGTCAAAGTTTACGTGCCCTTTAGAAGATGCTCTGTCTTGACAGAATTACTTTTTTTTTTGCGCCACTACAAAACTGCATGTGTATGGGCACGTATGGGCGTGCGTGTGTGCAAATAACTCTCACTCTGGTACTCAATATGTATGCAGCCCCGCACACAGCAAGTACTCTTGCACATTTTTTTTAGACTGCAGAAAGCAAACGCGCCATCCCGGCGACATGCAGCGAAAAAACAGACTCACGACTCCAGAATCCCGCATCGCATTGCATATCAGCCGTTCCACCAAACTATCGGAAGAAACAGAACGAAAACAAAAAATTTCAAACGCACAGAATCGGTGCGCACTACACTCCCGCGCATCGCGTCTTTTGACTGAGCAGCAGGCCTCTGTAAAAAAAAAATCTAGGAGATATGTGTATGTGACATAGACCTCCTTCATGTTTGCAAACAAACAAGACGGTCGAGGTGGCGCTGCTCTCGTCAGCGATCCCACGGTAGGCAAAAAGCACGACCGCGGCCGCGGCACTGTGGCTAAGCTTGCCAAAGCCGTGTTATTGTGATTGGCGCCTTCTTGGCAGACGAAAT
Source organism: Amblyomma maculatum (assembly GCF_055883805.1). Taxonomy (NCBI): domain Eukaryota; kingdom Metazoa; phylum Arthropoda; class Arachnida; order Ixodida; family Ixodidae; genus Amblyomma; species Amblyomma maculatum. Next base: position 171,658,250 of record NC_139349.1, on the reverse strand, counting down.
GACCATGTGCTAGTATTTCGTGAGCCTCAGCGGTGAGGATGAATACGATACATTGAAACGTACACGGCGTGCAGCGTACGCACCCGCACGCCGTACCGATGGAGATTGGGTTCAAGGCGCCCAAGAGAAGCGTTGCTGCCAGCCAGAGAAAATGACCGACGTTGACATCTATTTGCTGTTTTCTCCCAGAAAATTAGGCGCAGAACGTATAGAGAATTACAAAGCTTCGGATGCTTACAACTACTTTGAGTCGAGTAAGCTGACGGTGATTTTTCTCGCCATAAATAGCGCGCGCAAACCGCGTACGAAATAGTCCGCTCGAAGCATCATTGTGTTATCGGATGATTCTTCACACCGTGCGGCAAATGAGCGTTCTTGATAAGCACGAAGCACCTCGCTAGCGTCGAGTGGCTGTATGGTTAGGATGATTTAGGTCAGCACGACAACAGTAGCCTTGACACCGCACGGATTTGCGTACCAATTCGTTGAAATCACAAAGCGGCGCTTCTTTTATATCTGCTCTGTTCGTGGGCGGCTGTCGTCGTTAGGCTAGCAATTTTATCCCGGGTAGTCACGCTTAAAGCTTCCATTACCATTACGAGCTGCAGCGGCCGCTGTGGTTCCGTGGGTTCCGGCAAAATCGTCCCAGGAAAAAATGGCCCCAGATAAAACGTCCCCAAACAGATGGAATCAAACGTACTGCAAAGTCGAGCTTTCGCCTTGCCTGGTGCTTGGCTTATCAGCGATGAATAGCGCTCATTCTAATCAACTTTTACTGTTCTTATCTTACATCTGCGTTTGTGATTTTAGCTTGAACATTATTTATATCTTGAACCCCGCCGTTTTATTTTTTTTTTCACGTTTTGTAGTTCTGTTTACTAAAAGCGTAGACTGAGTTTCCTCGTATCTATAGCCGCAGTAATGTATGCTACAGGGATTCTTTCTACCCGTCCGCTTGAAATTTGCAAAACATGGTACTGATGCCATGCGTTTACAAAAAAAAATCATTATGGCGCCGAAATTTGTGCGGTCGAGGACAACCAAGTCTCTCGAATGTGTAATATTACCCGAGAGATATTTCGCAGCTTGGAAACTGCCAACTTATGCACTGCATAATACTCGCTGGATGTTATATAGTGATGGGGTTCTTTTTTTTTTTTTTTTTCGCAATGCTTTCTCGCCAAGTCTTCTCCAGTTCCTGTAAATGTGTAAAGCACCCAGATGACCCAGTGGCCCGACAATGGTTATATCTATTCTAAAAAAAAAAAAAAGGCATCCAATAAGATGTTCAGTTTTTTGCGGAGTGAGTTCCGGGCAGATTTTCAGTCAATTTCTTCGGTGACATTTTTTCCAAGGGGCCGCTTCCTGAGGGGACCTTTCTGCACGTTTTTTCCGGGGCCGTATATTCCACGGACCTTCTTTTTCGGGGCTGTATCTTCTGGGGACCTCTTTTCTGGGGCCGTTTTTACTTTCACCCGTGGTTCCGTAGTTAAGGCGGCCCAGTTCGGTCTCGGCCACTGTGGCCGCGTTAATGTAGGATAAGCCCTCCCAACTCGCATTCACAATCAACCGCTGTGAATACAAATAAAAGCACTCAGCATAAATAAAAAAATGCAGCTCCAACCCAATTGATTAGTAGCTGCCAACGTGAAGTGGGAATGTTCATCAGGAAGTAGATTAAAATAATTTGACGTGAACGCGGCCAAGGTTATGCAACATATATATATACCACGGATCGAGGAGTGCAACACTGATCTCTCGCGTAGCAGCTCACTGCGCATACATACAATTACCAAAGTAAAAAAAAAAACAAAAAAACGGGCTTGAGGAACAGTTTACATAGGTAAAACATCTATGCATGCTCCAACAAAGAAACAGGCCTACGCATTACAACATATATATATATGACAGCCTCGTCTACATATGTTACCTGCGCACCCGCGCCCGCACCGGCACTAAAACAGTACCAAGATCCCATCACGCGTCGTAAGAAGGCCAAACCCGAGTTATTCGCGACATTTAATCCGGTAGACCGCTCTGGCGTAAAGGTGAATAAGCTCCAGCTTAGCCGCGACGAAGTGTTTGCCGCATATTCGATGAGCAGGCATCGGTAGCCAGCCTTGGCGCTTCACCCCGGCGGCCCACCACTGTTTACGGCGACCATTGTAGGGCAAGAAACCTGTGCAAGCTTACTAAACTTCCTCTAGTGTACCTTTCAGCACATGTCATAGCGACGCGATAAGTCGGCATGGTGCTCTGCATTTCCCGGCAGCAGCAAGCCATCGCATAATCACGGTAGGCAAAGCGACAGAAGTGTTGTTTTGCCTACCAGGTGAAAGTCACTAACGACGACAGCGCCACCGCATTTTCGTGACGTAGCCGGAGTGAAGGAGGTCTATAGGCTACATCACCCATGTGTCACGTGACTGTGCACCCTAGATGTGCAAAAATATTCTCCCACAAGGATTTTGCTATATAATATAGGTGACGCATTGAGTTTTGCAAAGGGTCCAAGTAGGTCATTGTGCTCCTACTTTCACCCTGGCCAATTCAAGGGGTGAGAGGCACTTAAGAGCACAATTACCTACTATAATCTATATGATCTCGAATGGGCCAGGTGTAGCAGACAGCTTGTGAGATTGAGTATAGTGACATGAAATCTTCACTTCATAAGAATACATTGACTTCAACTCCACGTAGCCCTGAATGCCTGCTTTTCATTTATTGGCAGTTATGTGACCTTGAGGGCTCATAGACTGGCACACAACTTGTAAACACTTGTCATCTTATCATTTGCTCTCTCTGTGGGCTTTGTTCTGTGGGTTTACAAGCTTTTTACTCAAGTGGATACAGTGAGTATGCACAGATCTGTTCTCTGAAGCATTGGCTGAGTGACAGCCCAGGTCAACCCTGGCTAACTTAGAACTTCTAGCACATTATTTTTTTCTGGGTATGGCTTTGGCATCCCTCCTGACATCCCAGCTTCTGACACCAAGTATGCATAATCATGGTCTATCACTAACTCCAGTGCTGTAGTTGATCATCACATACTTCTGTGGCGCAGCACATTTTAAGTTGTCGCTGTATATGAGCAGTGTTTCAGAACCTACTTAGTGCTGAGCTACGGTACAAATTTGAGGACTAATAGTAAGTTTGCTCTGCTTGGTGGCTTCCACAGACAAGGACACACTTGTGGGGAAGGCATGTTGCGTACATACCTGCAGCCAACCCTTCCGACTTTTTAGAAGACTTCAGATGTTTGACCAAACTTTCTGATTGCACGATCACTGCCCTAAATCTTCCGATAAGGGGCTTCTGCCTGCAAAGAATGGCTTTTGCGGAACCAGCACCGAGAAATCAGCAGCGGCATTATAATTTCGAGCATCTCCATCAGAGGCCACACTAGCACCATCGGCATCATTGGCTAAGCAGGAAATCAATCAAAGCAGACTTTAGCCGAGCAAGAGTAGGTGTCGCTGGCTGCGAAAACAGTTGGTGTACTGCGTTTCTTGTAGGCAGCGATGCACAGCTAATGCAGCCACAGTAGATATAGATGCTGTACTGGCTTCGCTTTCGATCTCAGCTAAGGGCAGCCACTCAGTGTACTTGAGGTTAAAGGCTTTGCCCAAATGTCATGTTATCTGACCCTTCTTATTGAGCTCAGCCACATGCCTTATGTTACTAAGCTGCTCTATGCTTAGCAATGGCGTGATTGCTCTTTTTACGGAACCAACGCAGCCAACGACGGTCACGGATGAAATTACGTGTAAAAGGGCTAGTTATGGTTTTGCATTAAAAAATTTAAACAGCGCCCCGATGGTACTGAGAGAAAACTGGTGGTGGGCATGCAGATCAGTTTTGCGTTGGCTATAGAGACGTAGTGAGAACATTTGCTGGCGGCCTGCAGATATCTCGACGGACGCACACCTTTAGACATGCATTGCATGCTTGCTGCTGCATGTGTTTATGCTTAGGATGTTTAGATTAGGACGCATCCGACACTGCCTGAAAGTAGCAGCCACCTCCCCCTTTTGTACACAAAAGCTGCCTCCCCCCCCCCCCCCCATTTTTGCAGTCTTCCCATTTTTGGTCTTAGCAAGTACGTATAAAGGAAGCTGGGGCCACTAGTAGCGCGATTGAGCCTTGTGAACAATGTCAACATCTGTGCTACAGGCATCAATGGCTTGCTTGTCACATCAGGGTACTATGTACTCTTCGGACACACGGTGCTGTCAAAGTGGTTGGTTCACTTGTTCTGTGGAGAGATATTCACGGTAGGCAGAAGGCATGGCTTTTCAAGTGCAGTGACCATTGTGGCTCCAAGCTTTGTTTGGAAACTGAAATCAGCGAGTTGAATTTGTTGGTTTGGGTGTATATGTAGCGAAGAAGCACGCATATTTTCTTCCCTCTCCCCTGAGCCCTGCAAGCTCAAAGATCAAGTGTAGCAGCAACTTCAAATCAAATCTTAATAAACAAATTTGGTCACTAAATTTCACAGCATTTCTCAATGCATATGTCATGTTCTACATGAACAATATAACAGCAGCAGCGACATTTTGCCTAACATTAAGCGTTTTCAGCTGTTTTTCACAGCTGTTCCCCACCGAGTGCTTAAACGTCTTGTTTATAGTGCAAAGCGCGATCGCTACAGCGCGATCTCGTGCGTATCCGTTGGCCAACAAAAGCTTGCAAAACCCAAACGCGCCGGGGAAGCAATGGAACACACACGACGACGCCGGCAGTAGACGCTCATGCAGCCTGGGAAACATGTTCTGTTAGCCTGTGAATATCGAGTTTGCTTCTGAACGTTCAGAGGACTTGACATTAGGACATGAGTGTTTTGCGTGTGGAATAGTTAATTCAAATTTTACCCTTGTGGCCGAATTCAAAAACATGTCTCCACTCGACGCTACCTCAGCTCCATAAAGTGCAGAAAACAGTCTTTTCTCTACTTAAGGTTCAGTTCAGATTCTTGAATGCTTTTCAGCATTTCCTCCGACTTACCCTTCAGAAATATTTCTCCACTCCAGACAGCACAAGTAGCATACGGGGCGAGACTTATGGCGAATTCGAGTGGGAGAGCAGGCGCCCTCGAGAGCACTTAGAAAGTGCTCTCAGACAAGCGGGTGCCCTCCAGTGGTAGAGCAGGAGTAGAATCACTGGCTTTCAATGGTAGAGGAGGAGGTCTTTTCCTTTGCTGAGAGCACCTGAATGCACTCCTGGCTGCTCCCTCATCTAAAGCGAGTGTAGAGGAAGTCACATGACGTAAAGCGGTGTATCCGCACCATCTTTTTTCTTTTCTCGAGTCGGTGACGCTCTAAATGGTGGCTGCAAAGCATTGCTCAGGTTTGAGAGTCACTGCTGGCATCGAAAGGGCCAAAGGAGGCAGATCGCCGCGCTGTGAGAACAAAGGCATGCAAAGCAGTTCTACATGGAGTGTTTGCTTCTCCTCGGGTTGCAACTGCTGCTACAGCGGGTAGGCGGAGAATGCTGAGGAGGGAAGCGTGGTCGCAATGGTCGTGGCGTATGGCTCTCGACACGCAGAGAGCGTTCCCGTGGGAGGAAAATTACACCCTCGCTCGGCGTGCTCCTGTACTTCTCTGTACTGCTCGGCACCTCTGCTCTCGTCCCCCCAACTGAATGGACCATAAGGCCAAAATTTGGCCCGGAAAGTGCATGCCACTACGTGTAACATGCTCATTTTCTAATGTCAAGTCCTTGTGAACAGCATCCACAAGCTGCCTCAAGAGTCACAGGCTATTAGGCTGTGGCGGCCGCTTTTCGATGGAGACTAAAAGCAAGGCGCCCATGTGCGGTGCCACATCAGTGCACATTAAAGAACTCCAGGTGGTTGAAATTTCTGAAGTCCTCCACTACAGCATTTCTCATAGCCTGAGTCGCTTTTGGACGTTAAAAAAAAAGTCACAGCCTAGTAAAATATGTTTTGCAGACTGCATGAACAAGGCAGCTGTGAAAAATGGCTGAAAACAATTCACATCTACCAACATTCACTGCCAGTGACATATGGCTCATGTAGAACAGGATTTAGGCATTGAGAACTGCTCGAACTGCTGTGAACTCTAGTGACCTAGTTGCATATTTGCCCTCTGAGTGCTCAGCGGCGAGCGTTGAGCACATGTGAGGTTCAAAGAAGCATGTTCTAGCGCATGCACCCAAGCCAACAAATTTGTCTTTCCAGAAGCAAATGCCACTTCTGTTTCCAAGCGAGCTAGGAGCTTTAATTTTAAGTGCACTTGAAAAGCCATGCGTTCCACCAACTGCAAATATCTCTCCACAGCTAAAAAGACAGAATTGACCCTCCCCCCCCCCCCCCCCTTCAGCACTGCATCTAGACATACAAGTATATTTGAGGCAATCAGAAAGCCATTGAGATGTGCAGCACAGGTGTTCCATGGCACAACTGCACCTCCGGTACCTCGCTGTCTTCCTATTTACAATATGACATTCCCCACGATTGCACCACTGTCCACAGTGGTTCACAGAAACCACCACTGCACATGTTTCATTTGCTGTTAGCCATCAAATGCTTTCTGCAACTTGGCACTCGGCGTGCTCTGAAATGTTGCTAAGGTATCTGGCGATGACTTGAAATGTGTTTACACCACAGTAGCGTAATGCGATGATCAACTACAGCATTGAAATCTGTAACTGACGATAGTTATCCATGCTCAACGTCAGCCGCAGAAACTTAGGAGGCTTTTCTTGGTCGTACTTGAAACGATGTTTCAGTATTTTCGAGTCAGATTGAGGTTCTCGGAGCCAATGCTTCAGAGAGTGGGTCTGTGAATCCTTATTATATCCACTTTCATGAAAGGCTTGGTATGCAGTAGAACGAAGTCTGCACAGTGTGTGAAAGCTGTGATGCCCCATGTTTGCAAGTGGAAGTCTAGGTGTCCCCGTAGTAGTGCCATTGCCACTTATAGATGCTCTGTTTTCTCATGCACTCGAGGAGCAATTCAAGTGGAGCTTCATTTAAAAAAAAAGGGCCTCGAGGACCGCTTGGAGTAAAGGTGTTAGTCAAGGCATGTTTGTGAATATCAGCTAACCTGATCCCTATGCACTGTTTCCACTGCCTCGGATGGTTAGGGTATTTCTCGACCTTATTGGAAGGAAGGCTGAGGGGCCGTCATGAATACTAACCAAGCTTTTAGTAAACTTGGGGAGAGTTGCGCCACTTCTACATGGCATTCTCAATCACCATTGAAAGATTCCATCATCTCACTAAGCTCTTGTACCCCGCTATTGCCATTGATAATTCGCTGCTGGGCTCAAGTAATACTCGCGCACTTTTGAAGATGTGTTATCAACTGTTTTTGTACAAGTTGCAATGATGATATATTTTCCATACTGTTCTGTGTGAAATTTTGTTTTTCTTCTATGATCATATATGTAGAATTGCATAATCTTTCATTTCAGGTTTGGTTTTATTCCTAGCCCTGTGTGCTAAGCCATATCCTAGAATGCACACTTCTATTTCTCAAAGTCCATTTAAATCTCCGGTTTTGCACTGCTCTGTTCACTCTAGTTATTGTAGCTTTCCATGAAGCAGTGCTCAGATGTCTTTGATTGATAGGATATGGTTCAAAGACCCTTGAAATATCCGTTCGACTAAGGTATTAGATTTTGTGATGGACTGATGCTGAACGCCTGTATTCTTGTGTCAGTTCGTTATATTTCTGTAGTTCAGAATCGAAACTTTTTGAATTGTTATCAATTAAAAATAGAGCACCTAATTACCCCTTTCTCAGAATGTCTTGTAAAGACAGCTGAATTTTCGGATTTTGGAATATAGTCCGGCTTTTTTTTTGCATTTTGCAGACGTCGCACAGTGAAAACCTGTATCCAAGCTCGAATCCAACAGGCCAAGAGCAGCTGAAGAAGGAAACCTGCATCCAAGCTCGAACCTGGTGGACCGAAAGCAGATGTTTTGTGACCACAGTGTATCAGCCAATAAAGCCAATCCAGGTGACCACATGTATCTTTTGGAAGCTTGCATTCTTTGCACTTGAGACTCATCTCATGGAGAGCATCATTTCTGCAAAACATTTTGTGTCATAACTGTAGCAGAAACTGATTGAGGCCTTGCACAAGGCCTAAAGCTGGCATATTAGTATTATGCACAACACAAACATGAGGTGTCATGTAGGAGCCTTGCAACCATGCAGAGTATCACCATAGCATGGTAGCATTCCCATGCTGAATGTCTCATCGTCTGAGATCAGACTAATGTCTTGCACCTTCAGAGTGCACTCATTCCTTGCACTAAAGGCCCCAATATAGTCTGACGTTTTCAACGCGACTGGCTAAGTCTGCGACGTTAGCCACGGCACGTCGGCTACGACGGGCGCGTCAAAAAACTGCCGCTTCTACAGTCTGGCGCGGCTGGCGTGCCCGATGCCACGGCGCGCATGCGCACAAGACGCCCTCGAGGGCTGGTACGTTTTCGGGGTGCATTTTCGAGCAGACGACAGGGCACCTACAGGGGCCTGGCTGCAGCCTATCAAGGCACTAAATACTGTTGTGATCAAGGCAATGACGCGATGTGTTTACTGCGAAGGTTCAAATGGCACAAGGCATTTACAGCCAGCTGTGGAGACGTCCAGCCCAGCAACGGCCTGAGCCCGCGCCGCCACCGGCTACAGGTGGAACGATGATTGTATATGTGCGTGTTTTACTGAAAACTAATCAAATTTTAAGTATATGTACGATTACAGAGGAGTTAGAGATTACACAGTAATGAGGATCACTTTCTCGGCTGGCCGCAGTTCCTGTAGAATTCCATAAATTTCACGAATTCCCTGGTTGTTGAGCCACTGACGTTCCGTGAGGCCAAATTGAGTACGACCTTCGATTCCGGCGTGTACCGGTCACAACTCTATGCGAAGCCGCTTCCGCAGTTTTTGGTATTCTTCCTATGAATGTACTGCAGATAAGTGAAACAACATCATTGTTACACCACCTAGAGCAATGCATTAAAACGAGCATGGCACACGCACCGCAGCGAAGAACGCAGCTGTGCCCAGCCGCACTACTGACAGTTTGCATTGCAGGCATTTTTCTTTCCTCTGAACGTCTCTGTAGAGTCAATCCGCTTGGTATCATAGATGCAGGGCCGCCCTCGAGTTCCTTCTAGCAGCTTTTCAGCAACAGTGTCTGAAATGCGCGCGTGGTTATAGCATGGGCTCTGTCTACATGCAAGCCGCCATCTTCACTGCGCGTGAGGAATGCTAGAATGTGTGGCCGACGCGGCTGACGCGGTCGGCGAGAAATAGGCGAGATTCTATTTGCGCGTCGGCGACGTTAGGCCGCGTCGGCTCGCGCTCGCTACGTCCATCACGCCGTGCCGTTGGACTATAGACCTCGGTTTTTCGCCGACGTGCGCACGCGCGCGTTACATCGGACTATATTGGGGCCTTGAGTGCCCACATCCATGCACTCTGAATGTTGATAGCTATGCACAAATTTTGACGCACACACACGGGTACAAAAGTCCTCACAGTGTGCACGCCTTCGCGCCGTGAGCACGTTGCACGTTCTCCCACCGTGCACACATCACGCGTTCTCTTATCGCACATCCTCGTTCGTACATCTTCGTTCGCACATTCTCGTTCGCACATTCTCGTTCGCTCATTCTCGTTCGCTCATTCTCGTTCGCACATTCTCGCGTTGTGCGGGTCGATAACCGCGCACAGATAACCACGCAGAGCCTCGTACAATATTTTCAGTTGGGGAGCGCTCATATTTTGCACAGTTTTGCATAAAGTTCTCACAAGCAAGCTTCTTTCACCTCCCAGTTATGAGCATGCATTGTGTGCCCGTTATTGCTTCCAAAGCATTTTATAACACCAGTACAATTAGTCATACCCTTGCTAACAGGTACACATTGATTCTAGACTCAAACTGCCTCATAAAAATTTACTGTTATAACAAATCTTGATGAAACAAAGATTAAATGCAGTGTCAAGCCAAGTTTGTAGCAGTCAATTGTTCAGTTCTGTCATGTGCAATATCGTGGTTGACATTTCATGCAAACAATTTAACACCTTGACGTGCCTAGTGAATTATGACAGAACATGGTATAAGCTACATTCTTATATCGTTACAGTGGAAAAGTGTTTGTTAAATAAGTGTCTCGTCTCACACATAATTGCTGTGGAATTGTTACTGAAAGGGCCCATGAAAAGCAATTTATTAAAACTAGAAAATGCATGCAAGCAATCAGTACCTCTGCACTGCAAACATTTTCAAGCTACCTGCATTAGCACTGATCGTATCAGTGCAAAAAATGACTTGTCCCCATCAACTCAGCGCATGCCACCATGCCCTGTCCCGCCTGCCTGCCTGCATCACCTGGGAGTGTCCAGTTGTTGTGTGCACCCAGCAGACCCCAATAACATCATTGAAGAGTGAGCGCACGAGAGGCGTCACCTTAATTGATTGCGAGCAGTTGCCAGGAGCACTTTTTAAACATTATCTGCAAAGCTTTGAAATTTGGCTTGAATGCTCACAAAGACCACCTCCGTGGACTTCTTGCATTAGAATATTACCATAGGTAACATTTCAGAGACCATTGAAGCACTCATCAGCTGAGCATGTTTATCAGCTTCAAGCAGGTAGGACAACTTTATAGACTGTGACTGTACTAGCTTAATCAAGCAATTCTAGAAGCTTTGTGAGGGGTGCGACGATACCTCTGAGCATGTCCATCTGCTTCATTCTTTTGCTTGCCTGTGCCCGCAATGAACATGAATTCTTCCCTGCTGAATGATAGTCATAAAGGACCTATGAAAATGCCTTTCTGGGCTGTGTTAAATGCTTCATAAATTTTCCTGATCGTCGTTGCGTTTGCCACATGTCAAGACCTACTTTCTCAAGCACTGACGCACATTTACCCCCATTTTTCAATGATATGCTAGGTCTCCTAGGGCACCACTCCAATCACACTTGTGTTCAACAGCACCACTTCCACACAGTATTAACATTACAACGGGCCTGACATAACGGAGACAATGTTTAGTTCGGGGTCATTTCCTTCTTGCATTAACTGGAATAGTCCTTTCCGCTTGCAAAGGTAACAATTTCGTTTTCCAACGGATGCCAAGTGTTACCCTTAAGTGGACTGATGAAGCTAAGACATTTGCAGGGGTCAAGTGGATTCAACTAGTGCAGGACCTGATTAATTCGAGAAATATGGGAGAGACCTTTGTCCTACCTGGGCTTAGAGGCAGTGTGTCCTACTCAAGATCCAAGGGTCTTGGAGGGCTGGATTCTGATCTCACCCTCTTATCTCAAAGGCAAAGTCTGAGTTTGCAGCACTTGCCAAAGTGGCCATGCCGTTTAGTCTTCTGCCATCAGACAACCCGATACCCAGTAAGCGCCCGGCCATGTCAGCTGCCAACTACTTTCTGACAAAGTTAAAGTGGAAAGACGGGCTAGTTGGTACGCGTATGACGACTGCGAGTACAAAAAACACAGGATGAAGGAAGGAGACAGACGCAGGATGAACGCTTCGTCCTGCATCCTTTGAAGCATTTGCCCTGCGTCTGTCTCCTTTCTTCGCTTTATGTTTTTTGCACTGAGATGCATATTTTTTGGCAATGGCATGCCTGTGATTTTTCGATCACAATGCTCACACATTCCATAACGCTGACAGCAGATTTTTGCAAAACACTGCAAAAATTTTGTTGTGTTAAAAGTTTTACAGGCTTCCCGCGCAAATTCAGTTGAGTGGTACCTTCTCGTGAGTGGAGAATAAAGCTCGCTCGATGGCCGATTGGCTGCTGTTGCCTTTTCGTCCTACCAAAATGTTTGCTCACCTATGCCAATGTCAAAATGACATTGCGGCAAAGCGAGCCAGTTCCAAATCAAACAGTTTCATGGTGTAGCGCCTTCCTTTGGCTGCGCAAAGACTGCGGCCAAAGCATGGTCGCTGGAAAAATGAAAAAGGACGCCGGCTGGCAGTGCCACGTGAAACCACAGTTGGCTGGTCTGTTCTAGTCTAGATCCTTATCAGCTGTCTCGTCCTTCGCTCCTGAGGTCTTCAGCCTAAAATGTATTCGGCCCCTGTCCCATTTTGCATAATGCCAGCCTTGCCTCGAGCCCAAGTAGTATTTTGCTTCTGCGGCATTGTTTTGATATGATATCTTAAAGACTTCGTTTTCCAGAAAGTCCAGCAACAGTAGCAATATTGATGTGAGCGAAAAATCATGGGCATGCCTCCGGCAGGTAGCAGTTGGCAGGTGAGAAGACCGTGCACTGACTGGTCAGCAGGTTGTCTGTCGCCACGAAGCCACAAGACATGGCCGACTTGGAACTCCTGACTCCAGCAGCTCCTTTGAGATGGAGGGGGAAACGAGAATCGGACCCACCGCAAGCCTTCTGTACTGTAACAAGCAGCTCCCATTGATGGCGCAAGCTACAACGGCGATGCATCGTATCCTCATCGATTGGAGCAGCCAGCTGGGAGACCCAACCGAGTGCCGTGCGCCGAATGGAGTGATGAGCAGCCATTGTCTGCCTCCTCACACAGAGCAGACAACTGACGTTACATGGCATCTCTTCTCTAGCTGCAACACAGCAGGCCCACACCAGTGTAGCCTAGACTAATTGAACCTGTTATTTCCATTTAAAAACTGCTCGAGTAATTCATCCATACTAAACAGGCATGAAACAGATAACGAGTCAAGCGCATTACTCCTATGCCATGCAGGCGCGTTCTTGGTTGAAGCAGGTCTTTTTAGCTATGGCTGTTGGTGTTTCACGTAATGTGGTAGCTCACGAGTATAAGCTAATGAGTAGGTGTGAGATAATAGTGTCACAAATTCAGGAATTGGTGATTCAGCGAGTTGTAAAGTAATGATCTGCAGGGGAAGCCATTAAAACTATCGCATTAGGGCTGTCTTCCAGGTTTTTTTCTCATTTCTTGCGGTTTTTTTAAGGTTTTATTTTTTTTTATTTTTGAGGAAATATGCTTAAAGGAACCTATAAAGGTAATTATTGTCATATTGTAATGCAGTAAATTTCTAGGATTTTCTTTGTTGGTATTCAAGTCAAATTTTAAATGTCTCTGCAAACCCCCTTTAATTTACAAATTTCTCAAAATTGCTTTTCGCAGTCTATTTGGACATCATCTCACGGCCTACTCTTAGCTGCCCCCTACTGACATAAACTTGGCCATCTGGGACCAGATGATGCAGGTGAAATGGGCCACAGTGGGGAATGATTGTGACATTTTCTTTACTTTTCTCATCAGCGTGTGTCAAGTTGAAGGGAAAGGAGGGGCATTATTTTTTACCTCCATCTGTGTTAGTAAAACCAGCTTAAAAATGTGTGTCGTGGAAATGAGTGATGAAATACTAATCGTTAGTGCCCCTTTTCTAGCCACAGCAAATACCTTTTCATTGTTCCTTTAATCGAGCTGAATTAGTTCGTTCATTATCACAAAAATGTGTGCAGCTTTGTCCTCATCTATTTGTTCCTTCTTTGTTGTGGTTTCCATGCAGCAGTTTTATAACAACTTCAGTCCTTTCGTGCACAGACAAGGGTAGGAAAATGAATGGCTCGTGACGACATGCATAATGCCGCGAAACCTTCAAAACAGTATTTGTTGTTTTTTAACAGCCGCCAGCATACAGGCTTATCACTCTGATTCTGTACCGCGTATCAGTTCCGTGATCTTTGTTTGTTACTGCTCGATGTCGCGAGTCACACCTTTATCAGTTTTGTTTTAGCGCAAGACGCACCGAGATCTGTCTCGAAGGTTCCGGCCACTCGGGTGTCTTTCCACAATGTTCCAACCCGTGCTGGTAGCTGTTTGCGACGTTATCTAGATTGTTCTGTGCAGCCTTTAAATTGAGCGTTGCGAGTGTGACGGGCATTCTTTGTTCGACGATCGACGAACACGTTTGTTTCTATCGCCGCCGCCGAGTTGCTTAGTTCTTTTGCGGGCGCAAGCCAGCCCAAATAAACAGTTTCTTTAGTGCAATCATCGACCCCTTCATTTGTGTCGTCGACCTCGTCACCACTACGTGACATCTGGTGGAGGTGCTGCCTTTGATCCTTCAAGCGAAGACTCAAGCCGTGTTCCTGGAAGACCAGCCTACAGGTCACCGAGCCAGCCGCCGACTTCAAGGCCTACAACCCGAACACGGTCTGCTGCTTGACCCCATTCGATCTCGGAAGGCATCGACGCTGACAATGGCCCAGCCTACAGCACCGGTTATTTTCATCCAACCCCGGGATCCCCCCTGCTTCCATGGACTACCGGATGAAGATGCGGGAGATTGGATGAACCTTTTCGACCGTGTGGCAGATTTCAACGGCTGGAATGACGCCGCGAAACTTAGGCAAGTCTACTTTGTTCTTCAAGGACATGCCCGAGTTTGGTTCGAAAATCCTGAGGCAACTATGAAGGACTGGGAGACTTTCAAGGAAGCGTTTCTGACTGCCTTTTCAAGCATCGTCCGAAAGGAAAAAGCCCAGGCCCTTCTTCAGTCAAGACTGCAACTTCCTAACGAGTCTGTCCTGGCGTACGTTGAGGAGATGAAGCGCCTCTTTCGCCGCGCCGACCATAACATGACTGAAGGTGAGAGAGTCAAACTTTTAATGCGAGGCGTCAGAGAATCGCTTTTTGGAAATCTTGTCCAAAATCCGCCAAAAACAGTGGCGGAATTTGAAACGGAAGCGTCTGCCATCGAGAAGACGTTGTACACCCCGATGCGCCACTACGAGCGGCCACTTCAGCCAGACTACTCAAGCCACTACCTCAGCGCATCTGCAAGTGGAGAGAACCTTCGTGACCTCATCCGGGAGATCGTGCGAGAGGAGCTCCGCCGAAGGCAGCCATCATCGCAACAACCCCAGGTGGCGACGCTCGCGGACGTCGTCCGTGAAGAAGTCCAGCAGGCACTGGGCGTTCCTGAAGCGACGGCTGCGACTGTTCCAGCACAAGAGGCAACAGCGATGAACTACGCTGGTGCATTAAGTCGCCCTCCGCCCCGACGTGATGACTTTCCGAGCCCTCGCCGCTACCGGCCTGTTCCTGAAAACCGCCCCTTGGCTCCCGCCCGCCAAGCCTACCAACGACCAACAAGCCCCAGGAAGTGCGACGCATGGAGGACAGCGAACAACCGGCCATTATGCTTCCACTGCGGTGAGGCCGGCCACATTCTGCGGCACTGCCCGTACCGACGAATCGGTCTCCGCGGATTTGCAGTCGATGCTCCACGACCACGCCCAGGTGAACGACCTCAAGAAATCGACAACTACCTGCGTAGCGGTGAGATTGCGCCACCAAGCCGTCGATTCAGGTCTCCATCGCCGTACAGGGCCCGCTTTGCGTCGCCAGGACGTAACTATGATGGAAGTGTGCGCGGAAGGTCCCCAAGCCCCCGTAGGGGAAACTAAAGGCAGCAACCTTTTGGAGGTGAGGTTGCTCAACGGCGAAAAGACGAAGATCCTCCGCCGCCGACGACCACTAACGACGACGCAGCCGTTTCACCGTCGCTCCACACGACGTCATCGACGACAACACGACCAAAGTGCAAGCAGACACCGCCGCCCAGCGAAGTAACAACGGTATGCCCCGGCCATGACCTGAAGAAACGACGGAGCCGAGATCGGACACCAAGGCCCACGTGCAATGCGAGGACGCGAACAAGTGACCTTGAAGTTGATGTCGACGGTCGCAGAGTCACTACCCTAGTAGACACCGGAGCTGACTATTCAGTCATTAGTGGACCGTTAGCCTCTCAGCTAAGAAAAGTTACCACCGCTTGGGATGGCCCGCTGATTCGCACAGCAGGTGGCAACCTGATTACTCCATCGGGACGACGCACTGCAAGAATAACCGTAAATGGGCGTACTTACCCCACCAGCTTCGTGGTCTTGCAGCAGTGCTCCCGCGACGTGATTTTAGGCATGGACTTCTTAAATGAACATAGGGCTATCATCGACCTGCGATCCAAGCTCATCAAGCTCTCTGCAGACAAAGCCATTCCTGCTACGACACGTCGATGCAACACATCCCTCTAAACGTCCTCGACGAAGAATTGAACGTCCCGCCCCGATCAAGTATCGCAGTCTGCGCAGGTAGCGCCAACATCGAAACCGCTGAAGGCATCGTTGAAGGAAATATTCAATTGCTCTTAGAACGAGGTGTCGGCATCGCAAGAGGCATCACGAAATTCCGGAGAGGTCAAGCTCAGGTTCTGGTAACAAACTTCACCGAAGAATACCGGCATCACAACAAGGGCACGACGATCGCCTTTCTCGACGAATTAGCGGACCTCAAAGATGTATTCACCCTCCACGACCAAACGCTGGAAGACGCACCGGACCTATTCCGTCAGCCCACATTTGACATCAACCCGGCATTGACCCACAACAGGAAAGACCAGATTCTCAGTCTGCTTCGAAGCTACGGGGAGTGCTTCTCATCGTCATCGAAGGTACGACAAACACCACTGGCCAAGCATCGCATAATAACGGACGAACACGCCCGATCTCTGCGCCAAAACCCTTATCGTGTATCGCCGCGAGAACGCCAGGCCATTCGCGATCAAGTTGAGGAAATGCTACGTGATGACGTAATCCAGCCATCGAACATCCCCTGGGCAGCACCAGTCGTTTTGGTCAAGAAGAAAGACAGCACACTTCGCTTCTGCGTTGATTACCGCCGCTTGAATAGCATAACGAAGAAGGATGTCTACCCGCTTCCCCGCATCGACGACACTCTCGACCGGCTCTGCAATGCAAGGTACTTCTCATCGATGGACCTGGAGAGCGGATATTGGCAAATTGAGGTCGACGAAAGAGATCGCGAGAAGACAGCATTCATCACACCGGACGGCCTTTATGAATTTAAGGTGATGTCCTTTGGCCTCTGCTCCACAGCAGCCACGTTTCAACGAGTAATGGACACAGTCCTGGCAGGCTTGAAGTGGCAAATTTGTTTGGTATATTTGGACGACGTTGTTGTCTTTTCGTCAAACTTTGAAGACCACCTAAAACGACTACAGACAGTGCTGGAAGCCATCAAGTCATCGGGGCTAACGCTAAAAGCAGAGAAGTGTCACTTCGCCTACGAAGAACTCCGATTCCTAGGTCACATCGTTAGCAAGGACGGTATTCGCCCAGACCCGGAGAAAACAGCTGCAATCGTACAATTCCCACCGCCTGCCGACAAGAAAGCTGTGCGCCGATTGCTTGGGCTGTGCGCTTATTATCGACGATTTGTCAGAAACTTTTCGCGGATCGCCGAACCGTTGACGCAGCTTAAAAAGGCTGACGTACCTTTTAAATGGGAAGCGCCGCAAGGAGAAGCCTTCGACGAACTTAAGCGCCGCCTGCAATGCCCTCCTGTACTTGGCCACTTTGATGAAAACGCCGAGACCGAAATTCACACCGACGCGAGCAGTGTAGGCCTAGGAGCCATTCTCGTCCAGAAGACTGCCGGACAGGAAAAAGTAATCGCCTACGCTAGCAGGTCTCTCACAAAAGCCGAAGCCAATTACTCGACGACCGAGAAGGAGTGCCTTGCGATCATCTGGGCTACTTCTAAGTTTCGTCCATACCTATACGGCCGACCATTCAAGGTGGTAAGCGACCATCACGCGCTCTGCTGGCTGGCTAATTTGAGACCCTTCCGGCCGCCTTGCCAGATGGAGCCTACGACTTCAAGAATTTGACATGACTGTAGTCTATAAGTCGGGCAGGAAGCATTCCGACGCAGACTGCTTATCCCGCGCTCCCGTCGATTCTCCCCCGAAGGACGACGACGATGACGCCTTTTTGGGACCGGTAAGCGCCAGCAGTTTCGCAGAACAACAGCGATCAGACCCTGAGCTGAAAGCGCTAGCCGATTACTTGGAAGGAAAGACCGCTTCCCCTCCTGGTGTGTTCAATCGACATTTATCATCCTTCACGTTAAGCAATGGCCTCCTCGTGAAGAACTTTGCACCCAACAAAACCGCGCAGCTTCTCGTAGTGCCTAAAACCCTTCGGCAAGAAATTCTGCAGGCGTTGCACGATGAGCCCACAGCAGGCCACCTCGGATTTGCGCGCACGTTGCGTCGAATCCAGGAGAAGTATTACTGGCCGCGACTGCCTGCTGAAGTTTCCCACTACGTGAAGACGTGTCGTGAGTGCCAACGACGCAAGACGCCGCCGATCAGACCAGCGGGACTACTAAACCCGATTCCGCCCCCAATCCTGCCCTTTCAACAAATTGGGATGGATCTCCTCGGCCCCTTTCCATCTTCGTCTATGGGTAACAAGTGGATCATCGTGGCCACTGACTACCTTACCCGTTACGCCGAAGCAAGAGCACTACCAAATGGTACCGCGGCAGAAGTCGCCAAATTTTTTGTCGAACAAATTCTCTTGTGACACGGCGCCCCAGAAGTGCTCATCACGGACAGGGGAACGGCGTTTACGGCAGAGTTGACGCAAGCCATCCTGGAATACAGTCACACAAGCCATCGACGAACAACTGCGTACCATCCCCAGACCAATGGCCTTACGGAACGTCTGAACAAAACGATCGCGGACATGATCGCTATGTACGTCGACGCTGAACACAAGACCTGGGACGCTATCTTGCCGTACGTGATCTTCGCGTATAACACGGCAGTCCAGGAGACGACCAGAGCGACCCCGTTCAAGCTTGTGTACGGCAGGGAGCCCACGACGACGCTAGACGCAATGCTGCCGCACGTAACCAACGAGGACAACCTTGACGTCGCCGCCTACCTGCAGCGTGCAGAGGAAGCTCGACGACTCGCACGGCTGCGTATTAAAGACCAACAGCGCACCGACAGCCGACGATACAATTTACGACGACGCCACGCAGAGTACAATCCAGGAGACCAAGTGTGGGTTTGGACACCAATTCACCGTCGCGGATTAAGTGAAAAGTTGTTGCGTCGATACTTTGGGCCATACAAAATCCTTCGCCGCGTCGGACCACTGGACTATGAAGTCATTCCCGACGGAACGTCAGCATCACAACGGCGCCGCGCACGCCCAGAAATTGTACATGTTGTACGACTGAAGCCATATTACGCGCGTTAAAGAATCTGTGGTGTTTAAATTTTACAGTGTTTATGTTTAAGTTTCTTTGTTTTGGAACATCGAGGCGATGTCTTTTTTAAGGGGGGAGTAATGCCGCGAAACCTTCAAAACAGTATTTGTTGTTTTTTAACAGCCGCCAGCATACAGGCTTATCACTCTGATTCTGGACCGCGTATCAGTTCCGTGATCTTTGTTTGTTACTGCTCGATGTCGCGAGTCACACCTTTATCAGTTTTGTTGTAGCGCAAGACGCACCGAGATCTGTCTCGAAGGTTCCGGCCACTCGGGTGTCTTTCCACAATGTTCCAGCCCGTGCTGGTAGCTGTTTGCGACGTTATCTAGATTGTTCTGTGCAGCCTTTAAATTGAGCGTTGCGAGTGTGACGGGCATTCTTTGCTCGACGATCGACGAACACGTTTGTTTCTATCGCCGCCACCGAGTTGCTTAGTTCTTTTGCGGGCGCAAGTCAGCCCAAATAGAGAGTTTCCTTAGTGCAATCATCGACCCCTTCATTTGTGTCGTCGACCTCGTCACCACTACGTGACAATATGAAAAAAGCCAAAAGTGATTGAAATCAAGTAAAGCATATGGAAATTTTTATTATTGTTGTTGTTTCACAGGATATACAATGGAAAATTATTATTTTTCTCGTTTTTTTACCTGGAAGATTACGGTGGGAGTAGGAGAGACGGCAACTATATGTTAATAGAGGGATCCAAAGCTACAGCAGTGGCTGTTAAACCTTGTTCTTCCGAGTATACTAATTCGGTTGTGCATAGCCGAATATTGAGATTGCTCGCAAGGGTCACCCCCAACCAAAGCGGCAATAGGTCTAATACCACAAGTGCCACTTGGAATGCGATTGAGTGGTGAGAGCAGCAGCTGTACCAGAACCCTTTAGTCCTCCTCTAGGAGCACCAAAGGGTTCTAGCCAGAGCCACTGTTAAAGGTATACTGCATGGAATTTGCAACTTTCTCTGAAATCGCTGAAATTGCATTCGGGAGATGCAGTTATCAAAAGCTGCTTTTTTGCACTGCTTCGAGATTATTGTACTGGCAAGTTATATTTTGTAGAAGATGGCTGTAAAAGTGTGAACTTTCCTTAGAACTAGAGCTAGGTAGTTTATAATGATGAATTATATACAACTCTGAAAAGTTTTGTTAAGCAAAAGCTGTAAAGAACTGTATTAACACGATAAGTACAAACCATCTTCTCTTGGTCACGTGTCAGTATATGTTGTGCCTCCGAGGCTCCCGTATTGTGCTCTTTCTGTGATGGGTTCCTTGCGACATAGGCAAGTGGCTTTGCCTTATGAGTGACCTTAAAGCAACTCTCACTTCCTTTAGTTTTGCACTTGCACAATCAAGCACAAGAGACGAATTATAGGGTCATTCAGCACTACACATCTTGCATCTACTGCACACCTAATATGGAAAGCCTGGGAGTGCTGCCAGCAATCTCTCTGTTATGCTTTTCTCACTCCGAATTTTTTTTATACTGTCCTCAACAATTAAAAACGCAGCTGAGTTGATGCAGAGAATTTTCGGATAATGATTGGGTTTGTCCGCACATTCACGAAGCATGCTTGGGTAGAAATATAGGAAAATACTGAGTTTTCACTATACACTAACTATCTTAAACGCAGTTGCGAACTGGTTGTAATCTTCATTTATCGGAATTTGTTTTTGGCAGTATCACAAAGTGGCTGAAATATGTGTAGGTGGTTTCTTCACATTCACATTCAAGAGACTAACAGACCAAAATGTGTCATAAATTATGATGGAAAATGCAAGCTCTTCCCTTGTAATTGAGGACAGCAGTATAGGAAGCAAAAGGATTTATCACTGAAAATCTTACCAAATGAGCTAGAGTGTTACATTGCTGTGAAACCTTGCTGTTACCGGTGCATCCCACCATATGGCCCCATCTCGGTGAAATATTAGAGTGCACATGAATTTTTCTTTTTCTTTCCTGAGTGTTCATGTTCTATTTTAGTTTATGCACTCTCTGGCCAGCACTCTGCTGATTATAAATGCTCCCTTCACTTCGCCAGTGAAGTGCGTCTAGCTTCAGTCACTCAGTGGAACCACAATGTTTTGCATTTCTTGGCTGCAATGGCGACCACGATCATTTAATGCTTGCATAGACTTAGGCGTTTGTCAAAGTGCCATAATGGCTGGGTGCGGGAACTCATATATATATTATTCTCTTCTGTAAAAAAAAATGAATGTCTGGCAGCAGAGCTTTCTTTTTATATTAGCTTTCAATACATCCTTCTTACCGGCCTGTGATTGACATTGTGCTCATTTATCATGGTTTCCAGCTTCTTCATACAAACAAAAGAACAACAATAACATCTCTTGGTAAAAACTTTTCTACAGCATTTCTAACGACAATTTCATGGAATGATTACCTTAGAAGTATGTTTTTCGTTGTGCCGAAAAGATGAGGTGTTTAAACTTTTGTAAGGTGTGAGAAATGTACTGATTTTGCAAAGCCATTGTTTTTGCACATTGCAGCCATAAAAAGTTAGCAGTCTGCAGTTCTCGTAGGACGTAAATTCACTAAGGTGTAAACAAAAAAAAAATGAGAGATATAATTAGGTGAGGAGGAAAAACTCGAAAGCCCATCATATCCTCCACTGTAGCCATAGAAAAAAGTCTAGCTCTTCCGCACGATGACACAGCTAGACAGCTCCCAATGGCTTTATTAACCACTGGCTGTTTGTGTCAATGGAACACTTTTGTTCCTAATACAGTGTGCATTAAAAACGTCTTGTTTTTTGTCTTGTAACTCATTACATGATGGAACTGAAAGAATTTACATTTAAAATGATGCTTAGAATAGAGCTCAGTCCTACTTCACACATTCTGATTCAGTTTTCACTGGTGGCAGCACGCTAACTGTGACTGGTGCATCTGTTGACTAAACTATCAATGAACAGCAGTTGATGATTTAATTTATTCTAGGAAGCAGCTAGAAGTTCAATGACACAAGGTTGGTACTGTGGGGGGCACGAGGTAAACCAGCAACTTTTGATGTACAGACTGATGTACAGACGTCAGCAAGTCTGCCCGGAGTGCTCGAACACCAACCTGTCGCACAAAGAAAATGAAATTTTTGAGCAGGGGCCCAATTCTAGGAACAATGATGGCGCTATACTGAAGGTGCATAGGCATACTGCTTGCACTGACAACCACACTTTACCACTAATAGAGCAGCCCAGACAAAATTTCACTTTGTTCGCTCCGCAGCACACCTCTCCAGCATTGTAGACATGCCGACGACTGCACTAGCGGTGAAAGTGTGCTGCTATTGCTAGGGGGAAGGACTATACAACCAAGGCACAGCAGAAGCCAAATATTACAGTGATTGTGTTCAGCCATTTCGCTGCTATTATGTTATTATTATGCTGTTATGAATCAAATCATACACGAATACCCAGGTACAGATGCAGATCTGCTAAGCGAACTCCGAAGCAGATATCTCAATACTGGTAGCAACTCCAATGCCACCTACGAGTACAAAGGGGTTCCTAATGAAGACTTAGACAGAGAGATCGCGGAAGCGGAAATTTGGGCCGCGATTGGCCATTTACATACTACCTCGGCACCAGGGCCAGATGGCGTAACCAATAAAATGTTAGGAAACTTACACCTAAAGTCACTCTCAGCAATTAACGACTTAATGAATGAATATTGGAACAAAGGTGAACTTCCGCAGATGTGGAAACATGTGAAGGTTGTCTTTATTCCTAAACACAAAAAGAAACTAAGCATAGAAAACTTAAGGCCCATCTCTCTTACGTCGTGCTTAGGTAAACTTATGGAACATGTTATTCTAAATAAGCTTTAGAACTACGCAGAAGAGAATGACCTTCTGCCCAGCTCAATGATTGGCTTCAAAACTCAACTCTCTACTCAGGACGTAATGCTTCAGTTGTATGCAGAAGTGATAGATCATCCTAACAAAACAGGAACCAAAGCGATTCTTGCCTTGGATCTGGAAAAGCCTTCGACAATGTCTCTCACGGAGCCATACTCCAAACCCTCTCCCACATAAACGCGGGGAACAAAACCATTTAATTACATTCGTTCCTTTCTCTCGGGAAGGACTGCGGAGCTAAGTATCGCAGGACTTGGATCGGACAAAATAGCAATAGGGGACAGAGGAACCCCGCAAGGATCAGTCCTCTCTCCCTTCTTGTTCAACCTAGCAATGATAGGTCTGCCTTCCAAACATGAAGAAATCCAAGATCTTCAATACTCCCTATATGCTGACGATGTCACCTTGTGGGTAGCAAAAGGTTCGGACGCTCACATAGAGGAAACGCTTCAAGAAGCAGTGAATGTAGTCCAGTCATACGTTAACCAGATTGGGCTGAAATGCTCACAACATAAGTCTGAACTACTAGCAGTCAGAAGGAAAACGTAAGACGAAGTAGAGATAAAAGTCTGCCTGCACGGACTACCCATACCCACAGTCGATACTATTAGAGTACTCGAGCTCTACATCCAGAACAATAGGAAGAGCAATGTTACTATCAACAGGCTGGACATGACTGTGCGATAAATCACTAGACTGATACACAGAGTAACAGCAAGAAAGAGGCGGACATTTGTCGTCTTATCCATGCCTTTGTACTAAGTCGATTCACATACTCTGTCCCTTATCTCCGCCTCAATCTGACAAGGAGAAATTAGACACTCATTAGTAGCACCTACAAGGCTGGGCTAAGCCTACCCAGAAACACTTCAACCGAAAAACTTCTCTCACTTGGGATACACAACAATGGAGAGGAGCT
The DNA here is from genome assembly GCF_055883805.1 of Amblyomma maculatum. Taxonomy (NCBI): domain Eukaryota; kingdom Metazoa; phylum Arthropoda; class Arachnida; order Ixodida; family Ixodidae; genus Amblyomma; species Amblyomma maculatum. The sequence continues at coordinate 171,634,353 of NC_139349.1, read as the reverse complement.
GATTGCAGCTACAAAGACTAACAAACTCTAAAGCAGGCACACACTAGCCAACCACCAGGACCACTACCAAGAGGAGCTGGCGACAAAATTATCTCCAAACCTTTGCCCAAAAACATGCATCCCTCCTTCCATCAAGGCAGGAGGAAAGCTAGAGCTAGGGCCCTAAACAGAAAATACCGAAATCACGATGGGGTGGTGTATACGACGCCTTGGACTACTATATGGCTTAAGGTGCCGTTGCTATCTTTGTAATTAAGCAGTACAGTAAGTAAATGCGTATCAGCCGCTTCGTTCAAAGTCCGCTACTCGGACCAGGAGGAAGAAGCCGCAATCGCTTTAGCCATCGCTACAACAGATGCGGACATAATTGTCACCGATTCAAAAACTGCCATCATAACTTCTCGCGTAGCAGAATATCAAATACTGCCAGAAACAACCTCGCGGATATCAGACTCGACAGAGAGATAGAACTCGTATGGACACCTGCCCACTCAGGGAACCGAGGCAATGAGGCTGCTCATCAACACGCTCGAAGTTTTTGTCGGCCGAGTGGTGAGACCTAATGCCGAGGAACTTGAAATGGAAGGATTGCTCACATACAGCGACCTACAGCGAAATACCCCTGCCAGCATTCTAGTTCATCAGGACAGTTTGCCCATATGATAACAGTAGCAACTAGTGTAGTTCCCTCATGGCTGCATGGGCAGCAAGAGCGCAAGTATGCTGCAAGGGAATACACTATCAAGGTTAAAACATGCCAAAGTTAATACCTTTCTTGCTTCGTGCACACTGGCTACAAATGAATTACTTCTCCTCTGTGTGAAAACAGTAATAGACTTTGTTTCATGCATTTTGCCTCGCTTAACTGATCAGTATTAGACACATACCTTCACCAGACATTGCACTTCGGGCTGGTGGCAGAAAAAAGTGGATTAATATATTGTACCAATAAATTATTATTAAACTTTTACCACTTTGTTTGCAAGAAAAAAAAATTGTTTGCAAATGTGTGTAACATGCAAGGCTGATTTTGTTGATGCCCACATCACATTGACACAGATAAAGTAACATAGTGTGTACCTGTGAAAAAAGTGATTTCTAGTCTGTGTTTGTGCTAGGCTTTGTTTCTGCTGCTGTCTGCAATCAACAAACTACATTTCTAAGGATTGCATTTGCAAAAGAAAGTAGCACTCATATTAAGACATGCTAGGCCGAGGACCTGGGTCCAGTTCCAGCCATAGTGGTCGTTGCATATCAATGAAGGTGAAATGTAAGACACACGTGCAATGTCAGTGCACACGAAAAACCTCAAATCAATGGCATTAATGCAGAGCTGTCCGCCATGACGTCTCTTATAGGCAGTTTTTCTATATCACTTATGGAAGTTAAACACCATATACCACACCGAAGGAGGAACAAAATTTTCTTTACTGACCAAATAAACGAAAAAAAAAATGAAACTCGCGATTGCCCTGGCCTTTAACCCTGATATTGAAGGAAAGAAAGTGGATTCAGAGGCAGCAGCTGGTGATGGCAATTTCCACCTGGGCATGGATATTCAATGAATGCTTGTTTTAATATGAAAGTAAATCTCTAGAAGGAAAATTGTTGATGAAGGGCGACATCTGCAGGTTTTGTTGATGCTATCTTGCCATTTATGACATTGTGAGCACCCTTTCACTCTTATCTACTACCCTGCAAAACTAAGAAGCAAACAAGATAGTTTTGAAAAGTGCCACATTGCTGCAATACCTAAACAACAGCTGCAAGAGCTGTTTAAAGCCACTTGCAAAATACACAAACCTGCAGTGTTATCAGGTACGCGTGCTGATGTATAGCATAAGCTTGACTGTTTACACGTGCCGCATTCTTGCGTATTATGATCTGTATTCAGTGCGGTTCTGTTATAAAACCAAGCACACCTATCAATAAAGGGGCAGTCCTTTGGCCTCCAGCCGCCGGCTACGTTCCGTTATTTCAGTGGCGACGAGGATGGGATAGTTGCTGCACGATGGCAGCCAGGCCACCCGAGTTCGACGACACGACTAGTAGCTGGGGCACTTACCGTGTTCGTTTGGAGGCCTTTTTTGAGGGCCACAGCATCACAGATCCAGCAAAAACAGCGTGCGCTTCTGGTGTCGGCACTGAGTGACAACGTGGTGCGCGTGCTTCAAAGCCAGTGCCAGACGGAATCGGTGAACAGTCTGAGCTACGAGGCCGTCGTACAGCTCCTGGACAATCACTTTGATCCCCAAGCCAATGAGATAGCAGCTAGCTACGCTTTCTTTATGCGGAACCAAGCGGACGGCGAAAGGGTACGGGACTACATCACCGACCTGAGGCGTCTCGCCAAGGATTGCAGTTTTGATAAGTTTTTGGATCGCATGTTGCGGGATCGGATTGTCTGCGGAATCCGTGACGAACAAGCTCGACGGCATATGTTATCGCAAAAGAAGCTGAGCCTGGCAGAGGCAGAAGCTTTTGCTCTAGCCGCGGAAACCGCCGAGGCGAATGTCCGGGTGATGCAAGAAAGGAGCTTTAATGACAACGAGGCGGCTGCCAACGTCGTACGGAAGCACAGCCGGTATCCGCAGAAATCCGGACGCAAGCAAAGATCCACGACCGAGTCCTCGCAATGCGGGAGATGTGGCTCGAACCATGCTTCAAAAGTGTGTAGACACAAGAAAGCGACGTGTCACAAGTGCGGCAGGAAATGACACCTAGCACGGATGTGCTCCAGTGGTCGCGCTAACCCTTCAGGAACATACGCGGTGAAGGAGGCAGACGGCAGCGACGGCAGTGAAGAAGATATGCTCTACGCTTTGGTGGCTCGCAGCTACAGTACTAACGAGGCCGTACGGCCATTCGAAAGGAATTTCATCTGGGAAGGTCGGAACCTGCGCATGCTCGTGGATACAGGGTCTACTGTCAGCGTCATTCCAAGGAAGGTATTCGAGAACCACCGCGACTTTTGGCCGACACTAGAGAAGACTGCACTGCGCCTATCGTGCTTCCTGGGGCCGCTTCCGGTCCTTGGCCGAGTGGCCGTGAAAGTCGAATGCGGTAACACGCAAGTGCACATCTCGGTCGTGGTTGTGGATTGCGACGGGCCTTTGTTGTGCGGCCGAAACACTATCCAAGCCTTCCAGAATGCGGGCATGGCACTACTGGAAGAATGTGCGCCGCAGAAAGTACATCTGGTTCAGGGTGACGCAGCGACAGCCGAACTTTTGGCGGAATTTCCGGAAATTTTCGAGGATAGTTTGGGTCGTTGTAAGGGGCCGCCCGTGAAACTACACAAAAAAGAGGCCGCGGTACCACGCTTTCTCAAGGCTCGACCAGTGCCCTACGCGCTTCGGGAAAAAGTATCGGCAGAAGTTGACCGCATGGTACAGGAAGGAGTGCTTTCACCAGTGAGAGTTTCCGAGTGGGCTACGCCTGTCGTGCCCGTAGTAAAACGGAACGGTGAAATTAGACTGTGCGGTGACTTCAAACTAACCGTAAATCAGGAGACACATTTGGAACAGTACCCATTACCAAAAATCGAGGACATCTTCGCATCTCTGTACGGAGGGGAGGTGTTCACCACTCTGGATTTACGGCACGCATATAATCAACTTTCACTGGACGACGAGGCACGAAATATGGCCGTGTTAAACACCCACAAAGGGTTGTTTGCATACAACCGCCTCGCTTTCGGCATCGCATCGGCTCCAGCTTTGTTCCAGCGTCGCCTCGAGTCCGTTTTACAAGGCATCCCTCGCGTCAAGGTTTGCTTAGATGACATCATTATTGCCGAAAAACAGAACGACAACTCAACTCTCCGGCAAGTCTTCGGGCGGCTGCGCGATAATGGGCTCAAGCTGAACCGTGACAAATGCAGGTTTCGCGAGAAGGAAGTTTCGTTCTTGGGCCACAAGATTGATGCAACTGGACTACACCCCCCTGAGAATATGGAAGCCGTCACAGCCGCACCCAGACCGGAGACGGTGAGCCAGCTTAAATCCTTCTTGTGATTGAGAACATATTACGCCAAGTTTTTGCCCAACCTTGCCACTACGCTGGTTCCCCTCTATAGGCTGTTGACTAAAGGAGCGCGATGGCAATGGGGATGCGAGCATGAGGAAGCATTCCAGGCAGCAAAGCAGGCTATGGCAAAAGCACAGCTTCTCGTACACTACGACCCCGAAAAGCCGTTGCGGCTTGAATGCGACGCTTCGCCAGTGGGGGTCGGCGCTGTGCTGTCATACCGAATTGGAAACCGGGACTATCCCATATCGTTCCGTTCAAGAGCACTGACACCTGCGGAGCGGAATTATTCGCAACTGGAGAAAGAAGCGCTGGCTTTGGTTTTCGGCGTTACCAAGTTTCGAGAATATTTGTTGGCAAAAATTTTTACTCTGGTGACGGATCACAAGCCACTGACAGGTCTGTTCCACCCGGAAAAGCCGATTCCGCAAATGGCAGCAGGAAGAATTCAGCGGTGGGCGTTGTTACTGGCGGCTTACCATTATGATCTGGAGTATCGGCCAGGACAGCTAAATGCTAACGCAGACGCTCTCAGTCGCCTTCCACTGCCGTGCATGGAAGACCGAGGAGGGCAAGAACCCATGGAATACGTACTTTATACAGAGAGCCTCAATTCCACCGCCCTTTCCGCTCAACAGCTAGTGGACCTAAGCGGCTCGGACGATACGCTTCATCAGATCAGGTGGTGGATCGCACATGGCTGGCTACGGTATTTATCAGCAGCACAGCAACACCTGGTGCCATACTTTTCTCGCCGCAACGAGCTCGCGGCCAGTCACGACCTGATTTACTGGGGTCATCGAGTAGTGTTGCCGGAGGCGGCGCGACAAAGCATGCTAAAGGAACTGCACGACAGTCACCCCGGTATCAGTGCCATGAAGCGCACGGCTCGGGCGTTGTTTTGGTACCCTGGGTTAGATAGGGACATCGAAGTGTTGGTTCAAAGTTGCCCGCAATGTATACAATGCTGGCCCATGCCGGCTGCGGAAGTTCCCAGTCCCTGGCCGGTGAGCAACAAGCCCTGGTACAGGGTTCATATGGACTTTGCGGGCCCCATCAAGGGCTACCAAATTTTTGTGCTGGTTGATGCTGAGACAAAGTGGATTGAAGCCATACCTTTGAAAACGACCACAGCGGAGGTCACCGTTCAAGTACTTCGAGGTATTTTCGCACGCTTTGGCTTGCCATTCTGTCTGGTATCGGATAATGGACCACAATTTTCAAGCTCCGCCATGTCCAGTTTCTTGCAGGAAAACCAAGTGAAACACATAAGAACCGCCCCATACCATCCCCAGTCAAATGGGTTGGCGGAACGGGCCGTGCGAACAATAAAGGAAGGTCTTCGGAAGAATCCAACAGGTACACTGCAAGAACGACTAATCAAGTTTTTATTCCGTTATAGAACGACACCTTTGGAAGGAGGAAAATCGCCAGCGGAACGGCTGTTGGCCTTCCGTCCCCGAACCCGGCTGACAGCTTCTATCACGGATACCAAGGTAATAAGACATGACGGTTCGAGCGAAGCGGTTCCAGCAGCAGCAGAAGTACCGACCCGGTTTCAACCTGGCAGGCATGTATGGTCGCGCCAGTTTCAGTCTGCCCGGAGATGGATGCCGGCAACCGTAGTGTCCACGACGGGAGCACGCATGGTGACACTGGAAACACCTGAGGGACAGCAACGACGCCACGTAGACCAACTCCGGCCACTACTAGTCACAGGTTCATCACCTAACAAGCAGAGCCATGACCGAACCAACGACGGAGCTCAGCGTAGTTCCGGGGAGGCAGAAACTCGCCAAGGTACGGAGGCACCGGAAGTCGGCTCTCAAGCCGAAGACCAACAACCACCACGTCGTTCGACTCGCCTGCGGAAGCCTCAGATCGTCTTACGTACTCCAGCTTAGGGGGAGGGGATGCAGTGTTATCAGGTACGCGTGCTGATGTATAGCATAAGCTTGACTGTTTACACGTGCCGCATTCTTGCGTATCATGATCTGTAATCAGTGCGGTTCTGTTATAAAACCAAGCACACCTATCAATAAAGGGGCAGTCCTTTGGCCTCCAGCCGCCGGCTACGTTCCGTTATTTCAAAACCATTTTCACTACATGCACGGCGGAAGGTGTCTGCACGCAATAGAGGCACTCAGAAAAGTAATGTATCAGCTTTTGGGGTTGAAGCACAGCTATAGCACAACTACGGACAATCGCTTTTTTTTTTAATTTTTATGCAGGCCTTTGCTTCACCGGACAGTTTAGGTGGGGTTCTCCCCGAAATACAAGGCGTGCGATAGCATTTCGAAGCCGATGTGCATGTTAACGATATGTAACACAAACTTGCGTCTGAGAGCCACGACGGGTTTCATGACGCGGCCGTGCGCCAGCGATCGAAAACATGCACAAATAAACCGCATTTAATTGATTCGTGGCAAGACTAGTCACTAGAGCACTAGCCTCATGCAGTCTTTGAGGTAGTCTCGCGGCACATCACGCACGCACATACAACGGCTAGCAGCAACGTTACTAGAACAAACTCTAGCAGTCAGCACAAGGGATCTTGCCGAAATACAAGGCTCGCGTTCCCTCATAAAATAGATCGCATTTCGGGGCCGATTTGCATGTAAGCGGTATGTAACAAACCTGCGTCTGAGCCACGAAGGGCTTCGTGGAGCGGCCTTGCGCCAGCGATTGAATCAATGCACAAATCGCATTTAGTTCATCCGGGGCAAGACAAGATGACTAGCCTCATGCGGTCTTTGGAGAAGACTCGCGGCACAAGTATAGCACAAGAGCGCGCACACACATCCACGCAACAACGCGCACATCGCACGCTGCCGCAACAACACGGTCGCCGACTCCCGAGGCCCATGCCTTGCGTCGCTAGCGTGGAATGGGGGTGCCGGCCGCAGCTCGTAACAGCCAGCCGACGGCCTCTTCTCCCTCTCCATCTTCGTTTTCCCCCTCGCGTCGCATGCGTTTGTTGGGATCAGATATACGCGGTATGGACACCAGTTCGCCGTCCAGGCTTGTCAGAGAAACTCACTTCCCGCTACTTCGGGCCTTACAAAGTGTTGCGCCGTCTGAGTGACCTCAGTTATGAAGTTATCCCAGACGGTGCCACACAACCAAAACGTCGAAAGCACAGCTCGGACATTGTGCACATTGTGCGACTCGAGCCGTACTACCACCGATAGCGTATGGCCACCCGCTGTGACCACTCTCTTGCTTTTCACACCGTTTTTATCGGCCCTTCTCATTTTTTTTTTCGGAAGGAGGGGGTAATGCCACCTAGCGTTGCCAGGTGGCGCATGACTGAGGTGTGAAAGGAGGACGAAGTTAAAAAGGACGACGAAGTGTCGCTTGCACGTTTGCGTCTGTGCTGCTGTGTTGTTGTCTCTGGGCTACCCCCTGCTATCATTGGTATCCTTAGTCACCGTGTACGGGACAATATCATCTTTAAGCAGATGAATGTTCACATCTTTCCTTAGAAATTCGGGTTTTCATGTCATTAAAATGCTCAAGTTATTCCTGTAAACGCGAAAGGAAGTGCCACTTATTTGTAAATTGTGGTCTATAAATTATATACAGAACTACCCCGCCGATGTGGCGCGCTTTTTTTTTTCTTCGCGACCAAAATGACACCTTTTTAAGAACAGTCATGCAAGTGCGGCTGCAAAGGCTGTTACCCGGATTTGTTGTCTCAAGTGAAAACATGCGTGGTGCTGTCACAGGATATTTGCGCGAGGTAGTTCTCTCTTACAAGTTGTTAGAAGTGCGTTTTTCCCTTGAATATTTGTACAGTGTTGGCAAGAAAAAGCTGTATAAGGACCTACTGGAAATCATGCTGCCGGCACCTTTGTATCGGGAGACTTACCGTGGAGGCCCAGGGCAGGATATTTTAAAACGAGTGAAGAGGATGCCAGTTCGACCGGCTGCCAAAACGTTCTTTTTTAAGTTGCACTCGAACACTCTACCCGTCAAAACCTGGCTTCACGAAAAAGGAATCTATGTCCCTTGGACGACAAACTGCCAGCTTTGCAAGAATCCAGGGACAATCGAACACATATTCTTAGACTGCTGGGATGCAGTATTTCATTGGGACGTGCTACAAAGAACAATTAAAAAAGAGTTGCCACTAAACCCTTATGGCATCCGGTTTTTACCGGTGGAGAACGAAGACGTACCCTATGATTTAATAATGCTTCTAGGCCTCCACAGCCTGTGGAAAACACGAATGCAAGTAAGGCATGAAGATATTAACATTCGTAGTCTACGTGAAAATTTTGTTGAAAGTGCTGTTTATCTACGGGAATGTATCTGCGCGCTCCCTGACCCACCACAGTTGGCAGAAGTTCTAGATGACCTGGTAAAATTGAAGAAATTTTAACCTCACACGCGTCAGCTCAAGGGCAGCTGAAGTGTTTTATTAAGTGTGACCATTTGTTGTTCATGTAAACTTCGGAAATAAAGAGAAAAAAAAAGATGTGGCGCAGTGGTTACGGCACTCGACTACTGTTCCCAATGACGCGGGATCGAATCCCGGCCTCGGCGGTCGGTTTTCGATGGAGGCGAAAAGCAAGGCGCCTGTGCGCTGTGCGATGTCAGTGCCCGTTAAAGAACCCCAGGCGGTCGAAATTTCGGGAGTCCTCCACTACGGCGTCTCTCATAGCCTGAGTCACTTTGGGACGTTAAACCCCACAAACCAAACCAACCAATATAAAGAACTCATGACTTTTGATGGCCTTACCCCGGTTCATGCTTATTTGTAAATTGTGGTGTATAAATTATACACAGAACGTGTGCCTTTTAGATGACCTTACCCTGGTTCATGCAACGAGATATAGTTAATGCTATCTTTAATATAGGTGATGTGTAATGTTTATCCAAATACGGGCCCATGTGCGTTTAACCAATATTTGCGAACAGGCTTTAGGATGTAATCAGAAACGAATGCCGTCTTTTTGCAAACTTCGTAGTTTGATCTCTGACGCTTATACCGGCTTCAGAAAGAATAAATCTACCAATTTCATGTTGCTACATCGAAAAGAGCATATTTCGCTGTGTTTTGAAAACATGAATGTTGCACTGGGCCTATCTATCAATTTTACAGATGCTTTTGACTGCATTAATTATAGAGCTCTGCTAAATAATCTAGTAATATAAGGATTTAGGGGATCCGCTGTCTCATTACGTACTTCTTGCATGGCATGCCGCCCTGAATTTATTACTGTAAAAAAAAAGCTTTCAACCTTCAGTTAGACAAATAAATGCCAGTAGCCTTCAGGGAAGCATCTCGCGGTCTCTTTTTTGTTTTCAGTTTTTGCGTTAATAACGTTCTCGATTCATCTAACGATGCTCACTCCGTGCATTGAGTATGCTGATGATGGGAAACCGCGGTACTCACCTGACTCTATAGAAAAGATATCACAACGGGCAGATGCTTGCCATTCTTTGCAATCCTGATATATTATTATACATTAAATGTAGATGAAAGGAAGACAAAAGTGTTTTGAGAGCAAAATAAAGGCCTAGTGTTTTCAACACACATTCAATGGGCAGCGAAAAATCAGGAATAATCGAAACTATTAATGTATTAGGTGCGCACTTCGACTGTTTCCTGCGTTGGGACAACCACGTAAATACTCTAATGAACAGTTTATATAGATTCATAGAGTTCATAAGTCGACATCATTACTCATCCCTCTCTAAAGTTAAACCATTGGTGTATACCTCATTTGTTTATGAAATTAGTAAAGTCTGCCCAAATGTCGTTTGAAAAACTGCAGCGCCTACAAAACGAAGTATTAATCTCTAAAGAATTGAGCAGTGGGTTTAATTTACAATCTGGGGTTTTGGGCTTACAGAAATGATTTATTTTAAATATAATACATGGTCACGCTTCAGTTATATCAGGTGAATATATTGCAGAGATGCGTAAAATAAACTTTAAAAATCGTGATAACTTAAGTAAGCCCGTTATTCTCATATAGAAGCCGCCACTCTACCGAAGTCACAAATATGAACTTTGGAACCACCCGAATATATAACCAACTTTGGCTTACGAAGCATATCATACACATTAAATGCCTTGTGAGCCAACCACGCACAATATGTTGGCATATTTCAGTCAGCTTTTCGACGCGGATTAGCGGCGGATCCGCTTCGGCTTTGGAGGCGTAACCGAACAAGAGTAGCCAGCCATAGAGAATTTCTCAGAAGAGAAAGATGCACGAGCTCACTCGTGGCTCTTCCTTCCAAGTGAGAAATTATCTTTGGCTCGTGAGGAAAATAATGTTTTGTATCTGCACATACATACATACATACATACATACATACATACATACATACATACATACATACATACATACATACATACATACATACATACATACATACATACATACATACATACATACATACATACATACACACATACACACATACATACATACATACATACATACATACATACATACATACATACATACATACATACATACATACATACATACATACATACATACATACATACATACATACATACATACATACATACATACATACATACATACATACATACATACATACATACATACATACATACATACATACATCTTTCAAATTCTTTGCCTTAGTATATAGCAGATACCCTTAAATAGTGACCTAAATTGCGCATAATGGAGCATCGTAATCGTCCTTGGGAGTTTTTATCCACTGCCATCAGCTGGCCCGCATTGTGCATCATAAGCTCGAACTGCCGAGTCGGCGAGCAGATATCGGCTGCACTTTACGCCAGGGCAAGGTTTTGTTTTGCTTAATGTACCAAAGCTACCATCATGGGGTGCCTAATACACAGTGCAGGCTTAACGATGTCTAAACACACGTCTTCCAGGGAACTGCAAGGTTGTCGAAAACAATAACCTAAATTCACACTTTGCAACCCCTTGCGTCCCGTGCAAAGGTTGATCGCCAAGATTTTAAGCAAGAGTGCAATAAAAGCACTCGGATATTATAAAAAAGTAGTATGGGAGGTGGTAGAACGAGAGAAAGAAGCTGGCTACACGGTATGAAAGAGCACTGAACAAGGGCAGACGGGGGGAATCCTCAGTTCGCAGGTAGATTCAACTTTTCGACAAGTAGACCTGTCTTCGTCTGGCCAGAGCGATCATCACAGTTAGGGATTTAAATACGCTTTTGCTTCCCAAGAAGAAACGCTGGGGAGGCGGAGCATGGGCCAGAAGAAAATAGGTCAAGGAGTGAAAAAAACTAAGATATGTCTGATCGTCATAGATGATACATATCTAATCCATAAATTTAGAACATTGGAACAAGCAAGAATAAACCTTTTTAAAGGAATGTTAAAATCCCTTAAATATATTCCCTCTGCGCCATAACACATCAGGAAAACAATCCCACATGGCGTTATTTGTGCAGTTTATCCACAGCACGTGTACACTCTATCCCCCGTCCGCCATAGCATAAGCTGCACGGGTTTCTCCGAACACGCTTCCTTCTTGTCACTTCCTACTTGAGTTGGCCCTTGAACTGTGACTTTTTATTGCAATACTGCATCACGTTTCGAGCCGTCGCGTAGCTCACGCAGGACGCCACGGTTGACCTTGAACAGTCGCAAAGAAGAGGAGGAGGAGGAGAAGAAGAACAACAAGAAGGAAAAGAAGAACAACGTTTGGTCACCGGCAGCTAATGCTTTCGCTCCATATTCTGTTGAGCAGCATTGAACCCTTCTCATTTATATGTGGGCTGGTAGCTTACGCTCTCGCGTCATACTCTTAAAGGATGAGCTTAAGTGTCCTCAATAATGTAGTACTTTACACTGATAGGGCGTGACAAGGGAATAATGTAGCAGGCAAAATAAGCTTCCGTCGTTGCTATCGCAATTATACTAGGGTAACCACAGTTAAAACACAACTATTTTTTTGGGACGTGGCAGGTGTGGTTGACTGTCCTGTTATTATCCTGCTTCTTTGTCCACCTCCTCCCCCTCCCCCATTTGCCGAAAGCTGCTTGAGAAATGTTCCCCTGCAGATTTATTCCTTATCAAGATCCTTTGGAATGCCTGTCCCTTTTCAAGAAAGGTGTGTCTGCACCAAACCTTCTTTAAGTGCTGACTTTTCCTTCACCCGCATTGTTGTTTTTTCTGGTAGTGCAGCTTTTGTTTCTTTTTCAGGCCACAGGATCACCGGTTCCAGACTCCGAAACACACGCTGAAGAAACATTTTTTTATAACTTTTTTCACTCCTCGACCTACTTTCTTTTCACCCACCCTCCCCTACCCCACTCCTTGACCAACTTTAATCTCACCCATCCTCCACCTCAGAGATTTTCTTCTTCGAAAGCAAAAGCGCATTTAAACCCCTGCGATAATTACCGCTCTGCCCAGACGAAGATAAGTCCACTTGTCGAAAGGTTGACTCGACGTGCGAACTGAGGCTTTCCCAAGCGCTCTCCGCGGGCATTGCTCGCGACGGCGTTCTTCTTTGAATGCAAGGGTTGGAATTGCACCTCCATCCGCGATAGGGGAACTTATTTTTTGAGCAAGCTGAATGTTTTGTGTTTAAAGGCAGATGAACGTTTTCTCGTTTTTAATTGCTAATACGTCCCCATTTTGAAGTGCTTACCCAAAACGACTTTGTATGGTTTACCAAAAATACAATTCATAGAAAAGCAGGCCTTTGGTTATTCAAAACAGGTCAACACTTTATGGAACGAAAAAGTTAAAACAAAGAAAGCATGGTGAAATCTAAAAAGCACCCTATTGCAAAAACCAGTGCCACTGGGAGCCAGCGCCCCAGCGCCATACCTGATTATGGTCCCAGTATGACGCTGGACACTGGGCGCACTGGGACGCGGCATACTGGGACGCTCCGCGCTGGCGGCACTGTTCGCCCGGAAAAAAAAAGGCGTGGGATAAAAATTAAAAAGTAAAAAGTAACGAAAGAAGTTAGGTACATAAAAAACAAAACAGAAAAGTAAAAAAAAAAGAAAAAAAATTAATGCACCAAGCGCGCCTCGAACTAAGTCCCTAGTTATATACCACCCACTAGCTCAACACGCTAACCACTCGGCCACGCCGATAACTGGAATTTCTATAAACATTTTTGCATTTTATGTCATGACCCGCATTTATAACGTTGGGACTTCATGTTTCGCAGTCTACAGGCCATTGCTACCGCTCTAACAATTGCAACTTCTTGATCCTTTTACCTTGCTGTCTGCTCTCACGACTTGCAACTAATGTTCTGGGTGCCTATGCGCGCTATTTTGTGCACTGGAATCATTTTAACATGTGGAATTTTACATCGCTGGCAAATTTGCGAACGCCGGCTCTTGGGTGGTGCTCTGCTACCGTGGGCGTAATTTTCGCTGAACACGGAGCTTTAGTAGAAGCCTTCAAGGAAAAACGTGCGGCCAAGCTTCAATACCGGCAAGCGCCGCAGCGATGACCCTAATTACGTGTAACTAAACCTTATTTGTATGTACACATTCCGGGAAGCGTTGCGATGACCGAGGGCTCGGCTGCTTGATACGCAGAGTAAGGAGCGCAAAAGCTTGAGAAACACGCCAAATATTATGTATTACAAGCGCTGTATGTTGTTGCTTTTTCTCTCATGGACCCATCGCTTGGTAAACTACTCTCTTCCTCGTTTTAGTTTTTCTTTCTGCTGTTGATACTGGGCCGTGGTGCAGGCTACGCTCGCCTACGATTGAGCCCGCATTGAACATTTTGGCAGTAATCATTGTGTTAGAGTGCCCTTAAGATCAGCTGTGAAGTTGGTTATGCATGGTAGCCCACATTATTCAATTCCAGCTTTAGTAGTGCGTTAATTGTCATTCTGTCATGAAATCGAGGCGCGGCGATCGTTGTCGCTCTCGAAACGCTCGAAACGACCTATCGAAACATGGAAACTCTAGAAAAAAGATATTGCCTTTGTTTTCTTACAAATGCGCAACGACTTCGCAGCAAAAAGCGCTTGCTTGAACCATATTTTTCGTATGCCCCCCGATGGTCGATTGAAAGTACGCTGTTGCCCTGTTGGCCCCTGAGGGATGCTACTCCGGCTGACGCCGCAGGCCGCACCGCCTATACTGGGGCACTGGGACCAGTGCGGCCCAGCGCACATACAGCGCTTCTCCCAGTGCATCGCGGATGCCAGCGACACACCCAGCGTCAAAAGTCTAGTTCCAGCGTTTTTCTCCCATCGCACCAGTGCAGCCAGTGTCTTCCAGTTACTGCTCCAGTGAATATCGCAGACCTCCAGCGTGCCCAGCAGATCCAGTGCAAAACCAGCGCGAAAATCTTACTGGTTTCGCAGTGATGACGCTGGTTTTTGCAATAGGGCAGCACGTACATCCTGTATAATTTTGCGGCATGCTCGAGATAAATCAACTTTTTCAGCATGAAACTTGTTCAAAAGACGGCGCAACATGTTTGCAAAGCTATATGTACCTTATATTGTGCGGCCTGTTGGAATATGCCACAGTTCGCCGTGTCTGCTATGGTGAAAGTGTACATTTAGCGAAAGGTGTATCGTGTCACGCAAGCAATTGACATTTCGTTTTATATCCTTTTTATATCTTTCAGCCAGCCTAACATTATACAGTTTAGATACTTCTATGGTATTGAATTGGCGGAATAAATAGCCCGTGTTTATATCAGAATCGGCATTTAGTATTTCACGCAAAGCTTTCTACTGTAGAACGTAAATATTCTTTTTATTGGTACCAGTAGTTGTTCCGCAAACGTAGTGCGCATAGTTTACTTCGGACATAAAGAGTCAATTATACAGAAGTTTAACTTTCCAAGGAAGTAAGTGACGATGCCGTTTAATGATTCCTGTGACACGAGAAATCTTACTGATGAGAACGTTAACGTGATTTTCCCAGCTTAGTCGGCTATTGAAATGCATCCCTAATATTTTAATATTGTCTACAACCTGTATTGTTTCGAAACCTAGCTAAAGATCGCATGGTATAATTGTGTTTTTATTTTTTGGTTTGAAGATAATTGCCTTAGTTTTAGCTGCATAAAATTTCACCTGATTATCAAGAGATCATTGATGTAGTGTACTTAGTGTCCTCTTTGCCTCGTTTATCATATCTTCACACGCGCTTGATGAGAAGAACAATGAAACATCATCTGCATACATGACACACTTCACATACGGGCATTTAATAACAATATTACTTTTTGTTTTATTACGCCAGCTTGCCATAAGGCGTATTAGAAAACCCGTATAAATTATTCCTGATAATATTCCTGCTCTTGTTTTTGTGGGTGAGCCATTTTGAAAATTTCTCTTCCCTTGTTGCGGTTAGTCCCACTTCCTGCAGGATCTTTATCATTGATGCCACTGTCCCTGCACAAGTCCACAGCAGGTGGCGAACATCCACTTCTGCATCTGGTGTGGAACACTTCGGGCATGTGGTGGGTCCGATGTATTCATATATGTATAAGTAAAAAAGCAGGAGTCCAAGGATACTACCCTGAGGTACATTTTTTTTTACTGAGGATAGACAGCTATTAATGCTAACAAACTGAAAGCGGTGTGCAAGATATGACAAACGGAGTGCATGAACACGTCCCCGGAAGCCGTAGTCGAGCAATTTTGCCAAAAGTATATTATGACTAATATAGTCGAAGGCCTGCGAAAAATCTATAAAACCACCAAAAGCAAGTTTCTGTTCTTCGAAACACTGTAAGATGGGCTCTTTCCGACTTAGCAATGCTGTCGCAATAGATTTATGTTTGATAAACCCAAACTGCGAATGAGTTATTATTTAGTGTGTGTCACAAAAGTAAGATATGCGGATGTGAATAATTTTTATAGTTCTTTAGAAGAAATTGGCAGCACAGAAACAGGCCTATCATTTGAAATAAAGCTTATCACCTTTCTTGTACAAAGCTCTCATTTTATCAATTTACATGCGCCGTGGGAAGACTTCGTGCTCCAAACATAAAGTAAATATATGAGCTAGAATATCTAACACATACTTCACAGCTGTATCTGCAAATCATCCACATCGTGGCATCTGCTGTTTTTCATGTTCATGAATGCAGTGAACACTTCCGAAATAGTAGGTGGACAGAGATACATGAAATTGCTTCTTTGCCTAATGGGAGCATCATGTGATACGTTTCACGAACTTTGGTAGGCTCTGGTGACAAAATATCGATTTAACGCTGCTGTTAGTTCCTGCCCTTTTACACTCCGTCCCTGAATCAGTTCTTCTTGAGGAGAGCTGGTTTTGCGGTGTGTATAAAACAACGTTTTAAATCTAGTTCCATAACTTTCGGGAATCACAGCGGCATGATTCAAATTTGCCGTAGTAACCCGAAACCCTAGAACGCCTTAACTTTTTGCCTAACTTATTTCTGAAGGCTTTGTATCTTGCTAGTAGTTCAGTGTCGCATGTATAAATGAAGTCTAAATGTTTTCTTTAGATTGTTTCTCCTGGAGCAATTGTGACGTCATCCACTCTTATTGTCCCTTCTGAGGTGCTACATGCGCCCTGTAAGGAAAAATAGTCGGTGTAAAGCATTTTAGATTTATCAAGAAAGCTATCATAAGTGGTTTCCACGTCTGTCGTAGAGAGCACACCACACCAGCTTATGTCTGAAACAGCGTGTCTGAAAGAAGCAAGGTTTTTCTCAGTTATCGCTTGATAACTGCAAGCACGTGCTGTTTTTCTTAATATATGTTTTCGCCCCTAGCAGTATCGGGAAACGGTCACAACTATTGAAAGGCAGCGGACACAAAGCTCTTTATAATAAAATTAGTAATAAAAAGGTCAATCAGTGATTCTGTTTGAATAATTGACAGATGTCGCCCCCCAGGAGCAACAAATATCGCAGTGAAAGTCTTAAACTACGCATGAAATTATGCCCGGGCTGTGGGCACGGCAGCAAAAGAAGGCAAGCATTATTGCCACTCAGGCATTTTCCGTAGCGTTTTCTCATCTGGATCAAGAAGACGAAAAGTGTGCAGCCCTCATCCTGGTATTGCCGCCACGCCCACTGCCGCCTGCTTCATGGCACGCCTCTTTTATACAGTTAGGTGTTGCTGTTGTCGATGCTCCTGCTGCTTCCGTCGAAGAAGCAGTGGCGCCGTTGTGGAGGCTATGGTAGAAATCGTGGAACACGGCCGGATAACTTGACAAGCTGACGGGATCGATGCGAACAGCCGCCATGTCCGACAACAATGTAGAGTAGCACGTCCGTGGCTGCTGCCCCACCAGCAGAGGCAGCAATCCAAGAACAACCTGGATCAAGAAGAGAAAAGGGTTTGCAGCCGTCATCCTGGTATTGCCACCGCGCCCTCAGGACGTATTCAGTTGAATGCGAGAGAATGATTTCATTTAATTTGAGGTCCCATCCTCTACGCATGAGATGCTGTGTGCTTCGATTCAGCTGCATGTTTAGGCTGGCACCATAATTAGGCGCGCCTCTACTATGTGCCAAGTGCACGCTTGGATGTTTGATCTGCGAATGGTTGTTTACTGTGTTCGTCAATGCTTGAACACTTGAAGATCTTGTCTCGACGAGTAGGCTTGGTCTAGAATGAGAAGGCCCGATGTTATAAAATACGCATCATCGATTACAAATTCTGGGGAAAAGGCGGAAGGAATTTTCTTCAGGTGCCGAATGCACTGCTGCTCCTCTTGTATTTTTTTATTCATTACTCCTTTGTCTACCCTCCCCCCCTTTTTGTTCTTTCTCTCGAGTGATTTATTTTTTGTCTATCTCCTCGCCACTTTAATGTTGTACTCACTCCCCTGCTATAATGCTTCGGCGCTGCAGGGTGTACTAAAAAAATATAGTAACTACGTGTTCCAATTGCTTTAACGCAGCCGTTTGCGGAGGGCATCAAAACAGATATTTTGCTGTGCTGCTATCAGAAAGCAAGATTGCATTAAAATCTCCGACTAAAATGACACTGAAGTTGATAGTCTTTACAAACTTAACCAATATGTCATGAAGGAAAAGAATTCTGCTGTGCAGCCATCAGGGGGGCGGTAAAAAACCAATATAATTGAGTGGTAAAAATTTAAGTAAACTATTTCGTAGTCAGAAGTGACACAACAAAATCTTTGCACTAAGTCACAATTTATGCACTTTTTTACTATAGCAAAAATAGCGCCACCATGATTTAAGGATCTATTGGTTTGGTTTGGTAAAACTTTATTTCCCACAGTAGGGGTCCTGGAGGACACTCGGCTAGGCGTCAGGTGTAGAGAGCAGCTCCCACGTCGGCACAGAGAGCCCGAAGCTCTCCGCCGGCGCGCGGGCCTCCTGGACAGCCCGAAGCTGATCATGTAGGGAAGCACTTTTTAAAACTTTGTCCCAACGTTCCTTGTTCGTGGCGTAGGCGTCGCTCGATGCACAACCACACAGCATATGGTTTAAGTCTACACGATCACTGCACCGTCCACACACATGTTGTCCGTCGTAGTCTGGGTCGATGTGCTTCATGCGCCTGGGGTTGGGGTATGATTTCATTTGGAGCAAGCGTAACGTGACTGATTGGCTGCGGGTTAATTTCTTATCCGGGAGGGGAAATGCTCGTCTGCCTAGATAAAAGCGCTTAGTGAGCTCGTTGTACGTGAATAATTGATCTCTGTACTCGATATGTGGAGTAGCAGGGGAAACCGGAGGGACGCGGTCGATGAGTCCTCGCGCCGCCTCGTGTGCGATCTCATTGAGATTCCGCAGGCCGCCCCCTAAGTTGCCCATGTGTGCCGGGAACCATACGATGGAGTGATCGGTGATGTTACATCCGCCTAACATCCGTAGCGTCGTCTTGTCATCCCGCCCTTGGCGAAAGCTCGAGTGGCTGCTCTAGAGTCGCTGTATACAGTTGTGAAGTCCGAGTCTTTTAGAGCTAGTGCTATCGCTGCTTGTTCAGCTACCTCTGGCTTCTTGGTGTAAAGTGTGAGTGAGTTGCGCGTACGCCCGTGTGCGTCGGCTACTGCTAACGAGTAGGCATGCTTTCCCGGTATGTACGCTGCATCCACGAAAGCTGTCTGGTCGGGGAACTGTGCCGCGTCCGCAGCGAGGGCTTTGGCGCGGGCGAGCCTTCTTCCTTGATTGTGAATCGGGTGAAAGTTTCGTGGGAAGGGGGACGCTTTGATTGCTTCTCGCACGACTTTAGGTAACTGCAGGACGTTGTCTTTTTCTACTATGGTGTTCAGGCCGAGCTTAACGAGAATCTCTCTGCCCGCTTTGGTGCTTGATAGGCGTGCAATTTGTGCCGTGTGCTGTGCCTCTATGATTTCGGCAAGGGTATTGTGCACTCCTAGCTGTAAGAGTAGTTCAGTGGGGGCATTATCGGGGAGCCCCAACGCTGTCTTGAAAGCTCGGCGTATGTGTACTTCAAGCCTTTCCTTTCCTTGTTCCTTTTTCCAGTTGAGCATTGCAGCCACGTATGTGATGTGACAGAATACAAAAGCATGGACCATTTGAATAGCGTTGTCCTCGCTCAGTCCCCTGTGCCTATTCATGATGCGCCGAAACATCCGGATCGCGTTTGCAATCTTGATCGTGATGCTGTCAAGCATCGCCCAGTTGGACCCGTTGCTTTGGATGATTAATCCTAGAATTCGTATTTTATCGACCGTGGGTATGCGATTTCCATCGCTGTCGTGTATCTCTGTGCATGGTGTGTGGTGTCGGCGCCAGTAGTTGGACGGGCGCCCTGGTATTGAGGGGTGGTAGATGAGTAGCTCGGATTTTCTAGAAGAGCAGCGAAGTCCCGTTGGAGCAAGATGGGCCTCGGTAACCGTGATGGCTTCTTGCATGCGCGCTTCCAATTCCGCATCGCTGCCACCGGTGCTCCAGATGGTAACATCGTCTGCGTATACGGTGTGCTCAACATCAGCAATTTCACCCAATGCGCGAGAAAGCTTTGTCATCGCCAAGTTAAATAAGAATGGTGAAAGTACTGAGCCTTGTGGTGTTCCCTTATCGCCCAGAAGGAAATACTCCTTTTCTTCTACGTATTCCGATAGTCTATTCAGGATGACGAGTTCGGCTAGCTTTCTTAGGCAGGACGTCAGTGAGATCGGCCTTAGGTTGGGTAGGCCCAGCGGCTTGCTCGGTTTTGGGATGAGGATCGTATTGGCATGCTTCCACTCTGCAGGTAGTTGGCCAGTTTTCCAGACTTCATTGATTTGTTGTGTTAGGAACGTGACCGAGTCGTCCTCTAAGTTTCGGAGAGCCCGATTTGTGATACCATCGGGACCGGCTGCAGAGTTACTGTTGAGTTCGTGAATTGCGAAGCGTACTTCGCTTTCTGTGAAGTCCGTATCTAGCTCTGAGTTTGGGGCACCGTCATAGCTTTTCCTTCGTAAGGTACTGGGTAGCCCCGATTTAAGCGGTAAGTATCGTTTGGCAAGGTCATCCAGAAGTGCTTCGGCGGTACTGATTTGCTTCTCGCGATGTACTAATTTGCTTAGCCTGATCCGTTGCATAGTTTTGGACTTTGTTCCGTGTTCGTCGAGGAGGTGTTTTATGAGTCCCCACCCACTTCATCTGCGTATTTTCTCATTGAGGGAGTTACAGACTTCATCCCATTGTTGTCGGGAGAGAACCATGCAGTATTGTTCAATGGTCTTGTTGAGTTCGGCTAGTTTCCTTCGTAGTCTTCTGTTAAGACGCTGACCCTTCCACCTGGCTAGAATGGAGTGTTTGGAATCGAGAAGATTCGCTAGCCGACTGTCCATCCTCTCTACCTTAACGTCCGTGGTAATTGTCCGTTCCGAGGCTGCGATGTCTGCTTTGAGCTGCTCGGTCCAGCTCGTTGTTGCTCCTGATGAGTTGGATGGCTGCGCCCGTATTGCACGAAATTACGAAGAACGTTCTTCATGAATAGATAGACAACTCGTACGAGTTGTACCCGGACACATTAATTACTTCATCACAGGAGCACCAGGTTTCCGTAATTATAAACACCTAAAACTTATCTAATTTACTAAACAGGCACTCAAGATGAGCAGCTGTATTCACGGAAGACCGTTAATTCACATGGAAACAACGAAAAGACGTGTTTGTTAATATTTCGTTAACTTTTACTTCATTCACGGCGACTGGATTGTATTTTTTGGACCTTTATACTCATTGCTAAGGCTGCATGCGTACGTTTAGATTATCAACGTTTCCGACCTCTTGGCTGAGTGAACCGTGTATGGATAGTGTGCTCTAGTTCGCTTTCCCCGTTTTTTTATTCTAGTTCAACAATGTCGTTGCTGTCATTGTCCCAGGCGAAAAGACAACCATTATTTAGATCTTTATTCGCGACATGTGCTCACGTGTGTTACTACAACGATTGTTACAGCATTTCGCCGCAAGAGGCGACATCAGTCATTTTCATGGGACTTTGAGAGCCAAATTAAAGTTATAAAATCTTGTTTCTTGAGTATTGTAGCGCTCGCTCTATACCATACGAGGAACGATAATTTTATTTCCATCATAATCTCATAACATTTTTGTCAGAGTTAAGTCCGTTTAACGACGACTAGACGGTGAACGGGATCTATCACGAACTGTGGCGGTGAGCACAGCGGCAACTGGGGCTGGAGGCGACGCCAAGACGAGAGTGAGCTTCCAATAAAAAGAACGATTCGGCATAGCCAACAGTACAGTTTGCGGTAGTCACGGTAAATATCCGCGGTTCCGACTCAATGAGAAATCCGCACGCATCGTTCCAAAAAAGATCCGCCAATCGGCATTGGGCGCTCATTCTACTGACACACGAGCAGGAGTCGCTAACGCTAAACCCGAGAATTTGCAAGGCAAATAAAGCCGTCGGGTCGAGCAAAACTCGTCTCCAAGTGTGCGCCTGAGTGTGTGCAGGTTGTATTATGGGCGGCTAGAGAGGCCCAATATGTATTTCCTCATGCGTGAGTTGCTTCTTTGAGCGATGTTTCTAAGTTCTTCGGAGGGGGGGGAGAGGGGGGATAATATGCTGTCCCCCGCGGCTACGCTATCATTTGACCCACTTCAGCAACGCCTTGCTTGCAGTCACGGTGCTCTGTGCATGAAACCAACGCTCAGATATGCGTTGGACAGAGCTACATAGCTCTCCACATTGGGAGTCGTTCACGCGATGAGCGGTAACAGCACTGTGCCTAAGCGCCCAGTGCCAATGCTCCTTGGGGAACTATACATTGGGTTTCCCAGATGGTTTGTTGGCGGGGATTGGGTGTCTTCTGTGTATCTGTGTTGTCTTAGCGGGGATCACAAATTTTAGTTAAAGGCCAGATTTGAGTGTATTCATTATTTCATAGATGTACCAAATGTAAGGAAACATTCCAAGCGACAAAAAGGTTCTGGGTTTTGAACATATATTGTTATAAGCGCGCCGGCCGAAGAGCTTGCGTATAGGAGAAATGGGAATCTTGGCAGCATTGTCGCTGAAAAACTTTTGATGAGCAGTACTTGTTCCGATAGACAATTCGTTCCGGCAACAACTTAAATTGATTCGAGACTGGTTTCCCCTCCCGTTTTGAAGCCCCATCAATTTATATCTATTGTTGGGAATGGCAAGCACATTGGTGTAGATATATTAATTCCCAGCTCTGCATCTCAATTGAAAGAAGATATTTGGGCGGCATGTGTAAATAGAGTGACGTCATTTTTATGGTTTCCTATGTAAGTTGCTATTTTCCTGGTGCCAGAAGCAGTTGAAGTGAGTGCTTGTTCTGTCCATGTATGTCTGTATATGTTGACGTTTTTTTTGCGCTCTTATTAGCGATCTCTGAATCTCAAATCCTAGATTTTATTCATTTAGTGTACCTATATGGTAGAACGATTCCTGGCACAATACCCGCAATACTAATCGCAAATGTAGCATACAATAATTCCAATCTAAAGCTTCACCCAACCCCTGAATTGACACAGCTGTCGTTCAGGGTTGACCTGAGCGTCTGCTCTGAATGAAACATGTTGTTACGATGAAATAGTAGACGGGTATTTCTTTACAATGCAGATGGGAACGGAACAAGGTGAGGCCTACTAGTTCCGAAAAATCACCGCTTCTTCCTTCTTTGCTGTTCTTCTCTTCTGCCACACAACACCTCGTCTTCGTCAGTAGCGTTACGTCCTGCCCCCCTACTTAGCCGAAGCCCTCTGGATGTGGTCATAAGTCGTGCGAGGCTGATACGGCTTTAAACGGGTGACGTGGCATTGTTCAGTTTTCGCAGACCGATGACCCGATGCGGTCAGGCGGGCTATTTCATACGTTAAATCACTTATTCGTTTGACCACCAGATATGTAGGTTTTGATGTAGGCCGCGGCGCTGAATTGTACGCCACAGCCAGACGAAATCACTTACAGAGTATGTGACACGCCGGTGACTGGCATCATATCGTGCTTTGTTGCGTTCCGGTGAATAACCAGACCGTAAGTGGGCGATTCTTCAGGCTTCTTCAGCGAGGCAGAGGGTCTCAGCCGGGCAGAGATAATCACAGCTTGTGAAGGGCAGGATGATATCCAGGGAGTAGCGTGCTGACCTGGCATACAACAAGAATGGGCCGTACCCAGTTGTCTCATGCGTGGCGGTATTGAACGCGTATGTAATGAAAGGTAGTACGGTGTCCCAGTTCTTGTGCCCTGCATCCACCTACATGGCTAGCATGTTGGTAAGCGTTGTGTTCACGCCCTCAGTCAAGCCATTTGTTTGAGGATGGTATGGCGTTGAGTGTCGGGGCGTTAAGGCACACAAACGCATGAGCTCTTCAACGACATCAGCGGCGAATTGACGGCCTCGATCTGTGATGAAAACTCGTGGCGGCCAGTGTCATTAGATAATTGATTTCAGCAGGAAAAGCGACACTTGATGCGCCGTAGCAGATGGTATTGCGACGGTTTCAGAATAACGTGTGAGGTAGTCCGCGCAGACTACAATCCAGCGATTTCCATCCAAACACTTCAGAAAGGGTCCTACGAGGTCAATGCTTACTTTATCGAAAAAAGTTGTCAGCGTCTTTACAGGGTGTAGCAAGCCAGATAGAACTGCGGTGGGACGTTTGTGGCGTTGACATTGCTCGCAACTCCCGAAGTATTGCTCAAGGGTCGAGCGCATTCGGGGCAAGAAAAATGTTTCTTGAGCACAGTGAAGTTTTCAAACCGAACCTAGATGCCCAGAGGTCGGAGAATCATGCATGACACGCAATAGGTTTGTGCAAAGCGTCTTGGTAACCACGAGTAGGTAGCGCTGGCCGACAGGGGAGTAATTCGTTTACCACAGAAGGTCATCACACATGAAAAACTGCTTGTAGCTCCGCTGACTTGGGCGCCTGCAAAGAAGAGCTGCAGAGCCTTGTCCCTCTGCTATTCAGTTTTAAAATTTTCGGGTCGGGGAATACCGGCTCGAGGCCGATATATAATGGTCGAAATCATCGGCGTCGGATTTGGTCATGGCCACTGGCATCCTAGAAAGACTATCTGCGTCTGCATGACTCCTCCTGCTTTTGTATACGACGACGAAGTCATATTCCTGTAACCGGAGGGACCAGCGTGCTAAGCGACCACATGGGTCTCGATGGTTAGGCAACCAACAGAGTGAATGATGGTCGGTTACGATAGTGAACGACCGTCCATACAAATATGAACGGAAACCCTGTACAGCGAAAACGACAGCCAGGAATTCCTGTTCGGTGACTGTATAATTTCGCGCTGGCTTGCTTAGGGTACGGTTTGCGTACGCAATGACATGCTTTCGTTCGTCGTGGCGTTGGAAAAGGACTGCACCGATGCTGATTGCACTAGCATCCGTGCGAATTTCTGTCGATGCAGCAGGATCGAAGTGACGGAGAATGGGTTCAGATATTAAAGGCAATTTCAGCTGACGGAATGACGCGTCCCAATGTGGTGTAAAGTCAAATGTGGCGTTTTTGTTGAGAAGGCACGTCAACGTGCAGGCAACTTCAGCAAATAGACATATAAAGGGTCTAAAATACGAGCACAATCCTAGAATACTGCGGAGCTCCTTCAATATCGGCGGAAGTTTAAAGGTCTCCACAGCTGCGGTTTTCTGGGGATCCGGCAAACCTCAATCACCATTGACAAGATGTACTAGGAACAGCGCTTGGCGCTCGCCAAAGCGGCCCTTTTTTGAGTTATGAATCAGAGAGGCGTTGTGCAAACACTTCAAGACGCGGACTTATCGGTCAGTGTGCTCTTGGAAATATTTTCCAAATATGACGACGTCGTCAAGATAGCAAAGGCAAATGTGCCATTTTACGCCGTGCAGATCTGTATCAATGAATCGTTGAAATGTGTGTGGCGCATTGTACAGCTCGAATGGCATAACCATAAACTCAAAAAGACCATCTGGCAGTATCCAGATGGTCTGCCAGATCTGCCAGTAGCCAGATCTGATATCAAGACAAGAAATATAGGACGCACCAGAGAGACAGTCGAGGGCATCAGTTACGTCAGGAAGAGGACAGACGTCCTTTTTCGTAACAGAATTGAGACGTCGATGATCCACACAAAATCTCTATGAACCGGCTCCCTTGCGCACGAGAATGACAGGAGCAGCCCAAGGACTGGATGACTCCTGTATCATCTTCTTGCATAGCATGTCCTCCACTTTCTCATGAATGACTTTGCGCTCAGATGGATACACGCGATATGGTTTTTGAAGGATGGGACAAGCCGAACCAGTGTCGATGGTATGATGGGTTCGACCTCAGGACTAGAGGTTGGTCCATTTTTTTTTTCAGAGAAGTCAACCATGGGCGTGAAGGGCCGTAGAATATGCTCAAGAGTACGGCGTTGAGGTGAGCTCAGACAGGCACTGAACATGTTGAAGAGTTATGACTCATCTGCGGCTGAAGGTACGGCGGCAGTTGTAGCATCTGTGATCAAAGCAACAACGTGGAAGTATCGGGTTCACATGAGGCAACTTCAACCCAGTTGGTAAAACTGCAGGCTCGGATAAAGTGTTCAGTGTCCACAACGAGCCACTACCGTGGTGCACGGAGATCATACAGTGATGAACAATAACCTTTTTATTGAGGCATGCTGATTGAAGTTGATGCAACGCAGCCTGAAATGTGGTCTGGTCAATAAGTGGAGCGGAAATTGGGACGCATGTGGCCGACAAGAGTGGAACTACTGTGTCTTCGGTAATACTAAAAACAGTTTCTTGGTTACTGCAGCTTTCAAAAAGACTTGGTAGATGATTTTAATTATCTACAAATAATTTTTTATCTACAAATACAAAATAATTTTTTTTTGCGACCTTCCATTTTGCTCTCTTTCTCTGCGTCAACATTACTAGACCTTTATCGCAAAATCCTTTTATCGTCTTGTTGACGGCTGGTCGTCAAGCCTCAACAGAGAAGAAAATTAAGAAAAACATTCCGCTCAATTCGTCAAAAGTGTCATGGGGCGCCAAAAGACAGCAATTATTTGTAGCATTGTAATTATCTGTTTGTCATTTTTTTTACGTCGCAACGTTTCATTTCAGACGGTAATGAAGGAGGTTTTGTGCAAGGTGCTTCGGTTCAAGCACATACACTGGCTGTTAGCTAGGTACTAAATAATTTTATCGTGTAAACTTTGCTCCTATAACCACAATTGCAAGGGTTAACTCATCGTCTTTTATTCTTTTAACAGAATTCTAATGATCAATTCCTCGGAACCATTGAAATTTATGCGTACCCTGGTTCGGTTCAATGTATCAATATTTTGGTGCATAAGAAACATCAGAGTACATAATAGTATTATCAGTGCACAAGAATTGGGAGCCTCACTTAAGACCACCTTGCTGAGCTGGGAGACGGTAGACCTAGTCAGCTTCGCATTGAAGAAGCAGCAACCGGTGATTTCCAAGTTGCACACCACGTATCGTAAGATGTCTGATCGTAACAACAGTTCACACACACACACACACACACACACACACACACACACACACACACACACACACACACACACACACACACACACACACACACACACACACACACACACACACACACACACACACACACACACACACACACACACACACACACACACACACACACACACACACACACACACACACACACACACACACACACACACACACACACACACACACACACACACACACACACACACACACACACACACACACACACACACACACACACACACACACGCACGCACGCACGCACGCACGCACGCACGCACGCGCACGCACGCACGCACGCACGCACGCACGCACGCACGCACGCACACACACACACACACACACACACACACACACACACACACACACACACACACACACACACACACACACACACACACACACACACACACACACACACACACACACACACACACACATATATATATATATATATATTAGGAGGAGGTTTAAGCTTCGCCTTCAGAGTTGACAGGAGGCGCCTTTAACAACACCTGTTCATTCCGCGAATACATTTATATTTACTTTATTTATCTGACGTATCAGTGGGCCCCAATATTTGTCAGAAGCGTATATGCCGCCAATTTGAATACTTATAGAAATCTAGCCTCCATCTTGACTAGAAGAAGGATGCTAAACGGGAAGTAAAATGGTACGACACCACCCTGAGGCCTCATTCTCACAGCCGGTGCTCCTCTCCGTTGCGGCGGCACCGGCGGGGGACACCGGACAACGGATGGAGCGGCGCGATGTTCAAACATAAAGGGCCGCCGGACGCCGTCAAACCTGTTCGGGCGGGGCTTCGCCGCTCCCACGTGACTCTACGTCAGAGCGCTTTTTTTTTTCTCCTGCAAGAAAAAAAAATACGGAGGGCGGCTGCCCTCTGCAGCGGTGGAAGTCGTGTACTCCGCGTTTATACGGGGGGAAAAAAAAAAAAGAAGCGTGCTGTCTCACGTGCTCTAGCAGCAGTTTGGAGCTAGAAAGCGTTTTCATCTCAGCTTTGGTAACGGTACAAAGACCACGCGTACTGCGCCAAAACAAATGAGTATAATTATAGCAAGCATGTATTAAACCACAGAAAGTTATGCTCACTGCAATAAAATTATTCTTCGCAATCAGCACAATCACAGAAAACGTAAGGAACTATTCTATCAATAAAAGAATTGTTCGCGACATGGCAAGATGGTTTTGATATAGTGTCTAGGCACTATAGTTTTGATACAAGCATTAAAAAATCAAGTTAGAATGGCGCCGACTGAAATAATATTTCACGCAAATCTGTCGGAAGTCGAGGTTAGCTGTGACGTCCTGCATATTGCAAAATTAAATCAAATCGGCATTTTTTTGTCAGCCTCTCGTGCTTTGGTGCTTCAGCAGCTGTACGAAACTCCACGCAACTCAAGACTGCTATCAATATAAGCATTGTTCACCAGCAATGAAACGTTCCTGTCGATACCACCATTCGTGATATTAAGGTAGCGCCTAATATTTTGCCATCACCTGCAAGTGCAAGCAATGCGGCTTCAAAAGCGATGGCTTCCTCTTGAAACGCAGTTTCGTCACAGCTTTTTTTAAAAAAAGGGAATTCTCTGTCTTGGGGGGAGATTGCGACCTTTTCTTACATTTCTTTTCCCCATTGATATGCTTTTTCTTTACTTGCTTTCTTCGACCTGCTCCCCTTGACGAAGTTTTCTTGCCGCGCCATTTACCCGCTGTTTGCATTTTTTCCCTCTCTCTCTCTCTCTCTTTTCTTTGTTCACTTTTCTCCTCTGCTCCTTTCCTCACCTCGCCCATTACCTCTTCCTTTCCCTTCTTCACCTGTGCGGCAGTGGTTCTGACTTTTTCTTTACTGCCTCGAACCTTGTTTGCCACTCCGCACTTGTTTTTGGTTCTGGTTGTGTCTATATATTGGCTCTTAGCTCAACTTGTGAGCCACATGCTTTACATGATTTCAATTTGTCAAGAACCTGTTCTGCGTTTGGATCGACTTAGGTTGGCGAGGAAAACTACCAGATTAACTATTTGCAACGAGGTACCGTTTGCGTAGCTCCAAAATGAAAGGGAGTGAAATTCCAAATCTACTACTTGAAAATAGTGTTACCTCAGCATCTCAGATAAAAAGCAAATTACCCGTCTCTTATATTCCGCTTTATATAGTGTCGTGACTTCTCGCAGCAGTTCAGAGTTGGAACGCCTTCTTATGTCAGCCTCAGTACAAACACCGCACGTACTACGGAACAACAAATGGGTACGGATATATATCAAGCCATTATCCAAGCTCAGCATAAATGCGCACATCTGTAATATTATTCATGGCAGTCAGTGAAATCGAAGAAATCTATAGGAACATATATAATAATTATGTTATCAATAAAGGAATGGGTCGCCAGAACTTGCAAAATTTCTTTTGATACACCCATTCAAACATACAGCTGAAATATCGTTAAGTTTTGCAGGCGGTCATGTTTAGCTGCGACACCCGGTGCATTAAAAAAAGAAAAAAAAAAGAGAAAAGAAACGGCATCTGGGCCCGCTTGCACAAAAAAATCTTAAGACTGTCTTAGCTAAGTCCAGACTTAACTGGAGTCTAAAGAATAGGCCACTAGCATGGCGGCTTAAGATTGGAGTAAAGACTGGGCTTCAGTCCTGACTTTAATAAGTCGCTTGTATGATTACGACTCTGGTGCTGTCTTGGTTAAGGCACAAGGACGCCAGGTGTCTAAGTAGAGAAATTAGGGAAATACAGGGATGCGCTGGCACCGTCCCTGCTGTAAGGTGTACACATTCCGTCAATTTTGCGTTGTGTAAAATCCGTGCAATTGCTTTTTGCGGCTTAAGATTGTGTTACGAGGAAAAATGCCCCAAGTGGTTGCTGAGGCCATTCTGGGAAGCCACTTTGGTGAACATGAACCCGAAGCGTTCGACGTTCGGAACACGAGCCGTCTTAAATAAGCTTGGTCTTTCTAAAGACACCATTTAAGTCTGGACTTAGCTCGGACTTTATCGTGCAAGCCGGCCCTGTTGTCTTGTGTCAGCGCGCGCTTCGCGGGGCACGAAACAGGAGGGCAACCCCCGCTTTTCTCTCTCTCTCTCTCTCTCTGTGTTCGCGCACCGCCGTCTGCATGCGAGCCCGCGATGGCCGCGCGGCCGCTCCGCCAGCGCTCGCTCGGTCGCGACACGCAAGCCGTGACGTAGAGTCACGTGAGAGAAGCGAGCGCGCTCACTGGTCCGTCTTCCGTGGGGCGGAGCCCGCCGCTCGCCGGACCGGCGGCACCTTGGAGCAAAACCCCACGGCGCCGGCCACCCGATTTCGGGGAGTACTGGCACCATTAACTCCCCTTCTCGGGCGAGCGCCGGCGCGACGGAGGCGACGGAGGAGAGAAAAACCGGCTGTGAGAATGAGGCCTGACGCTGCACAAAGTACGGTTGCATAACAATTTTGATAAAAAATCGCTTTCGTTTTCCTTTCGACAACGATTTTCTTAATTTAGGTTATGACGGCAACAATTGCAGCGTATTTTCGGCCGAAATAGTTCTGCAAACTTCGTGTAATGTTTCAGGTGAAGCGTACGATGAAATCCCTATATCACCACAAGTTGATAATGGACAGACAACCACACATGACCGAGGTATTAACTTCAAGAAATGTTTTTCCTCTTCGTACGTGATCCAACCAGCTAAGTCTAAAAGACGACGTCTCGCACCGTAAGCTTGCAGTGAACCGCGGATAACGGTAGCGCTTCTTCTTAGGCCCTGCTTAGTTTCGTTGTTTTTGAAACAGTGACTCTAAATGACAATTTTGCTGTTTAGTGCGTAATGGTTTCTGTTCGACTTCTTGGTTCCTTATCTATCGCTGTAAGTGAACAACACAGACGATACCTGCGTTAGCCGTTAGACACGTAGAGGCCATTACGACTGCGTTGCTTGTGTAGCTTAGCAAATGCGAAAACACGCCAGGTACGCTGCCACGAGACAGAAAGCGAGAAGTGGTCGTCACGTAATTGGGAAAGAGTCGGCACCTTGCGATTTCCGAACATCGTGCAGGGAAGGACGGAAGCGAAGCCGCAAGCACCTGCCAGCAGAACAGAAGTTAGCGGAGAGGGAGGGTGCGAGCAATCGAAGCAGTGACCGCGCCGGCTTCCGTGACAAACTGGTCGGCGCTAATCAAGCCACGCGATCGTCGAGGAGTTCGCTAATTGGCAACGACACTAATTGCGCGGCGTCCACGTAGTACATCTGCCAATGGCGTGGGTTTCGAAACGTGCGGTCGATGTTTTCTGCGGCCTCACGGAATGACTGTAACGAGCGACTGGCGCGCAGACTTCCGATATCGCGGCCGCTGCTTACCGGATGTGCAACGTCCGGAGTTACCGTGGACATAACGCGCCGCTAGACCGACACATTATTTTGGTCTAAAAACCAGGGGAAATACATATTCTTGGGGTAACGGCAGAAGATGGATTTTCCAAACGAAGGGACGTTCCTTGGGCTTGAGGAAGAAAAAGCGTAGAAGTCCAGAGGACGTTAAGCGGTTTCGGATGTGAAAAACGCCAATAGATATTTCTGAAGCCACATTATCAGGTATTAGCAGGAAAAATCTTCCATTTTTCATCCACTGCTGTCAGTAAATATCCATGAAAAATTTAACCAGCTCTAAATATTTAGGACCAATTGTTGCACGTGAGGGCACAGTACAGGATTAATTGGAAGAATATGGGAGAACCGTTTGGTCTGCAGGGCATAGTCAGGCTGGTGATGATGATGACGATGGCTGAACATAATATACCTGCCGCTGCTTGTAGGAAACTGTAGCTATTTTCCTGCAGGCTAAGTGGAACGTAGAACCAAAGGTCATCGAACTAACACTCATTTGACCAGCTTTGGTATATACTCCAGTAGTTAAAAAAGGAACTTTAAAGGTAGTATAAAACAAGCAGAAAGTGTTCGACACGTTTCAGCTGTATGTAATTTTGTTTATTTTGCGATGACCAATTTGGTTGCAAAAATATTGCATTCTTATAGTCGTCTGCTGCCAGAAACGAAAACAAATTTTGGTTGTGTCGCACGACGTGTTGCATGAAATATTTGACATTAGTAAGAACATACTGGTCCCTAGGATGCGGGATTGAATCCCGGTCTCGGCGGCAGCTTTTCAATGGAGGCGAAAAGCAAGGTACCCGTGTTCTGTGCACATAAAAGAACCCCAGGAGGTCGAAATTTCTGGAGTCCTCCACTACGGCGTCTCTCGTAACCTGAGTCGCTTTGGGACGTTAAACCCCACAAAACCAAACGAAAACCAAACCATTAGTACGAACAGCTACTTACATCATACGGCTACACGCAACGACGAACTGAACCGGGCTTGCTTATAGTATGCTTGTTGCACAGATGCGCACCGGAGCCCCATGCACCTTAGGTTCCATTGAACCTGCTTTGCCTGAAATGTAATCTGTCACTTCCCTTCCCCGGGAACCTGCAAAAGAGGTTCATCAGGAACTCCACTGAACGTGCGGAACCCCTTACTGGATATTTGATATATAGTGCCCTACTCGCCGTAGGACTGAAGAATCTGAACTTTAGAAGCCAATCACGAGACCTTGTTCTGGTTCAGAAATGCATACACCGATGCATCGAGTGCATACTAATGACGGCGGTAGTTAAGCTCCAGGTGGCTGCAGTCATTCAACGCCCAACGCGTGTGCTGGACTCCTCTCCGTGAACCTAAACTGGTATCCGCAAATTATTCGTAACTGCAAATCTATGACGCCCTCCAGTCTTGATATGTTCCACAGTGATTACACCGCTTTCAAGAAATGTTTCTCTGATAAAATAGCTCTCATAATATGTCCACTTTTTCTAGATCAATTGTTATTATCCGCTGCTCATCCCCCTTTTTTTATTTGTTCTCTGCTGCATTCATCCCTTTACGCAGCACGGAACTAGATCATGCTGTTGATAGGCACCTAACTGCAAATAAATAAATTTCGCAACAATGCTTGTTTTCTACGCTTGCGCTGTCTACATCATCCAGGTACACAATCAACAGTCTAAAATACTTAACGAAAGGGCATTCCGCCTTAATATGATATTAGATTAGGGAAACAGCACTATGTTAAATGAGGCTCGAAAGCCCCATTTGACCTTGCGGAAGGCATCAACAGTCCCGGCAAATGAAGAGGCGTCGACTAAACAAACAACGTTTAATACAGCATCACATAGGAACGATTAGAGGAGCAGGCCCGAAAAGAAAACTGACACGCTCACAAAGCAGGTGTCGTGACAACGTCTCTCTATCGTCTCTCCCCGCGGAAGCAGCCACCCCTTTTTATACACTCGGCAGTTCAGAGGGAAAATCGAAGGATACATGTTAACGCAAGCTTTGCTGACTCAGACACGGCGGCGCGGAGGAGCTTCGTGTAACCGGCCGGGGCGATTCTCTCTCCCTTGGCCAGCGTTTGCATACACACAAACACACGTATGTACATACATCACTACACGTGTAGCTTGAACACAGCGGATCACGCCGGCGGGAGGTAGCGTTGGGCGTCCGAATGTGCGGCACTGAAATTGCCGAAATGCCCATAGCTTTGACTGATGGTCTTAATTCGCTACATTTCGCTGCAGTGGCGTCGGCTGCATCACTTGACAGTGGCGAATCATAACATACTGCCCTGCCGGGGGAGGGAGTTCCCGAAGGACAGGGGACGGCATCCGCTGTCCAGAGGGATTGTCGGCCGGGGTCGTCCGACACTTCGCTTTTCTTGAGCCCAGTCAGCCTTGGCACGTTCTGGTTCACAGGGCAGTCTGCAAAATGGCTTCCTGAGAGTTGTTCGTCGTAACCACATGCGTCACAACTACACTGAAAACACAACTGGTCAACCAGCAAGCACGACACAAACTCCACTTCACTTCACTTTATTTCCTTAAAGGCCTCTCTTGGAGGCATTACATAAGGGTTGGGTTTACATACTAAGCTATGCCAGGCTATTTCCCCCTTTTACGGCCACTTAAGGTGTAGCTTAACAGCACTTGGAACACGTCAAGAAATTCGAAACTCGCACTACAAAATTAGATCCCTTTCAAGCACCAGGCAAATATAGGCCAATAAGTTCAAAATCCTGTACAGGAAGAAAAATGCCAACACGCGACATATTTGAGGCTTGTATCCTCACGTTACAGGCTCCGACTTAAACTATCGGCGTTACCGTTAAGACTCTCCTTTTTGTAACGCCCCTCAAAAGAATACTGCTGCAACGCGAGTCTCCCACGCAAGCGGCGGTCACTTTTGGAAGAGGTTGTCAGAAGCCATTGGAGAGGGCAGTGATCCGACTCAATTATAAACGTCGAGCCGGCAAGGTAGCATGATAGTTTCTGAACGGCCCACACGAGACACGCACACTCTCTCGGTGGCGCTGTACGCCTGCTCACGACCGGTCAGCTTGCGGCTAGGATACAGGACGGGGTGTTGCTTTTCTCCAGTTTCTTTGTGGCATAGTACAGCCTCGCTCTTAGGACTTAGTACTTAGGACAGGTAGTAACCGCAGATCCGGACCATGAAAAGGAAATAACAAGAAGAATAAGATTGGGATGGAGCGCATTTGGCAAGCACTCACAGATTATGACTAGCAGCTTACCGGTATCGCTCAAGAGGAAAGTATACAACAGTTGTATCTTACCTGTACTCACCTATGGGGCTGAAACGTGGAGGCTAACCAAGAGAGTTCTACTTAAGTTGATGACAACCCAGAGGGCTATGGAACGAAAAATGGTAGGAGTAACATTTAGATAGGAAGCGTGCAGAGTGGGTCAGAGAAATAACTCAAGTTACCGACATTCTAGTGGAAATTAAGAAGAAATTGACATGGGCAGGACATGTAGTGCGAACAGTGGATAACCGATGGTCGCTTAGGGTAACAAACTGGATTCCAAGAGAAGGAAAGCGTAGCAGGGGGCGGCAGAAAGTTAGGTGGGCGGAGAAGGTTACGAAGTTTGCTGGGGTCAAGTGGATGCAGCTGGCACAGAACAGGGTTCAGTGGAGAAATATGGGAGAGGCCTTCGCCTTGCAGTGGGTATAGTAAGGCTGATGATGATGATGATGATGTTGACAGGCTCGCTCACTAGCATCGCAATGAACCACAAACATTTTAGTGTATTCTGACGGTCGTAGCACAGACTGGCACGTTAAGAGAGAGAGATAAAACTTTATTTCATAAAGAAAAGAAAAGCAAAAAAGAAAAAAAAGGGGGGGGGCAGTGAGTGGAGTCTTCATTTCAAGAACCCAGTGGCCTGGGCTGTTGCTCTCGCCTGAGTTACCAGCCTACGCTGGGTCTCTAGATCATAGCATAGCAGAGTGGCCTCAAACTGCGCCTCCGAATGGTGCATGTTTATGTGTGGAGGTTTGGGCCTGTGCACCCCCATGTGACGTGGTAGGCGGTGGGCTGGTCGTTGCACCAAGGGCACATGTCTGTGTAGTGTTCTGGGAACATTATGTTGTATTGATGTAGGTTGGGGTAAGTGTTGGTTTGGAGCTGTCTCCCTTCCCGCGTTTCTTGTGCATTTAGTCCCTTGTGTGGAGGGGGATAAATCCTACGTTGTTCTCGTAGGTACTTAAATCGCGCGCCGTAAGTCGCTGGGACAGAAATGCTGGTTGTGAGATCGGGATTGGTGGCAGCTCGGTTTGTGTAACCTCGAGCTAGCCTATCCGCGACCTCATTACCTTCCAATTCAGAGTGCCCCGGAACCCAAGTGATCTGATGTTTGACCTGTGAGTTTGTAACCAATGGGTTAGTTGTGAAGCGAGCTAATTTTTAGGTATTCTGCCTGCAAGAAGGAGCCGACACGCCGCTTGTGAGTCGGTGATTACGTTAAGCTCTCGATTGGTCGCGTCTCCGTAGGTAATGGCCAGCACAATCGCTGCCACTTCCGCTTCTGTGATAGTGCAGTGCGGGATGGACATGTGTACGAAGAGCCTTCTATGTATGAAGAGCCCACCACCCCGGCTGCTGCTGTGTTCGGAGTATGCTCGTATAGAGCGGCATCTACATAGACAGTTCTCTGACTGCGTGCCACTGTACGCTTAAGATAATTCCCTCGGGCGTGCCTTCTGCCTTCGTTGTGGACTGGAGACAGGTTCTTTGGGAGCGGGGCCACTTATACTCTTGCCCGGTACGGAACAGGAATGTTAGTCGTTGACTGTATAGCTTGTACGTCAGAAGGATAGCCAACGCGCTCGAGAATGAGCCGGCCTGTCTCAGATGACAGAAGGCGTTCCCTTTGGTACAGGAGGACAGCCTCTTGAATTTCTTCAATTGTGTTGTGCAGTCCAAGAGCTTCCAATTTGACGTTGGAGGTGTATGGTGGGAGGCCTAACGCGTTCCTATAAGTTGCACGTATCACTGCATTTACTTTGTTGAGATCTCTTCGAAGCAGGGTGAGGTAAGGTAGTCCATAGGAGAGGCGACTGATAACCAGCGCCTGCACCAGACGGATCGTGTCTTCTTCCCGCATGCCTTTTCTGTTTCTGGCCACCCGGCGGATCAGTTTAGAGATCTGCTGTGTTGTATTCTTGAGGAGGTGGAGCACGTGGTCTACCTTTCTATCGTTTTGGAGCCAGAGACCCGGGATTCGTATGAGTGGCACTTCCCTGATTGGGACCCCACGCATGCGGTTGACTTCAGATTTATCTGGGGAACATTGGAGCCCGCATCGAAAGGCCCCTGTTGCCACGCAGGTCGCTGCTGCTTGAAGTGCTTCTTTCTGACCTAGAGAGCCGGTGGTTGTCCAGATCGTAATGTCATCAGCATACAGGGTGTATCCAATGTTCGGAACCTGTTGCAGAGCCCTTGCGATTCCAATCATGGCGATGTTGAAGAGGAGCGGGGAGATGACCGATCCCTGTGGCGTGCCCTTGTTTGGCATGTCTTGAAGATCCGATCTCATGTCACCCATTGTTATAGTTTCCGTTTGGTTGGACAAAAAATTCTTGACATATCGGAAGGTGCGTTCGCCGCAGTTTAGGTTATTGAGCTCGGAGAGGATTGCCTCGTGAGACACGTCATGAAACTCGCCTTTTTGATCTAGCGCCATAATGAGGTGGTCGCCTCCTCTCGGAATGTTGGAAAGTACCTCCTCCTTGAGAAGAAAAGCGTCTTGAGTGGATGGGCCCGATCTGAAGCCAATTATGGAGGCATAGAAGAGGCCGTTATCTTCTATGCAGTGTTGAAGTCGCGTCTGGATCACTCGCTCGTAGAGCTTGCCCAGGCACGAGGTGAGTGATATGGGTCGTAGCGTTTCGACCGCCGGCTTCTTGCCCGGTTTCGGAATTACGATTATCTCCGAGCGCTTCCACTCAGAGGGAATTTCATTCTTCTCCCAATGCGAGTCGTTCAGATACTTGGTGAGGTCGCTGATTTGTGCCTTGCTGAAGTTGTGGATCATGGCGTTGCTGATCTTGTCCGTTCTCGCCGCCGTGTTGCGGGTGCATGATCTAACTGCAGCATACACCTCTGCTTCAGAAATGGGAGCATCGAGTACCGGATTTTCCTCGCCCTGGTAAGTCAAAGAGCAAGGTGGAGCTGGGCTGGTGCCGATGTATTTGTCCCTAAAAGCCTGAAGCAGCGTGGCGTCGTCCCCTGGACAAAGGGGAGCAATAGGCTTCAGGGTCCGTGTAGATGCGGCATTTGATTTAGAGGGGTCAATGAGGTTCCGCAGGATTGCCCAAGTACGGGAAATCCCCAGCGTTCCTCTCAATGACTCGCAAAACTGTGGCCAATTTTGTTGTGCTAGGTTGGTGGCATATGTGTGGGCTTCCTCCCTGTGCTGCGCAATCCGCAGACGGAGAAGCCTATTTAGGCGCTGTCTTTTCCATCGCCTCACAAGGCGGCTGCGCTTCTGCCATAGCTTGAGAAGATGGCGGTCTACCTCTGGGGCTTCCAGTGTGCGTTTTATTTTTCGGTGGCTTTCTTGTGTGCTTGTCTGATGTCTTCGCTCCAGTCCTGTATGGACTGGATTGAACCTGATGGTACGTAAGCGTTGTGGAATTTGGGCCAATCAGTGATATGGGCAGCGCCCAGATCCCTCGGATTTTGGTAGATGATATGGATGTGCTTAGTATGCAGTGGTCACTTCCCAGGGTGTCATCTAGGTTCGTCTATGTAGCCTCAGCAACGTTCTTGATCAGGGTGAGGTCCGGGCAGGAGTCACAGGTGACGCTGTTGCCTTCCCTTGTCGGATATAGAGGGTAGGGGAGGAGTTTCAAGCCGAGGGCTCCTATTGCTCGCGCAACTGTCACTTCTCCGGCTGAGTTTGACTGGTACCCCCAGTCTCGGTGGGGCGCGTTGAAGTCGCCGACCACGATAAGCTGATTTGCTTGCGCCAGGGGGGAGGCTTCAGAAAGAAGGTTGGTGAAGTCGGCCTTTGCGGGTCGTGGCGGCTTGTACATGTTGATGACGAATGTACTCTTTTGGCCTCGTTTGTTAGGCACTATTTCTATCGCTAAGTGCTCAACGTCCGGTTCGGATAAGGAGTGCTCGATTACAGGAATGGCGTTTGCGACGAGGATTGCAACCGACGGCATGTGGGGTTGGCGGACCGTGTAGTAACCGTCTAGCGTCGGTGACCTGTCGGCTTCTACCTCTTGCAAACAGATAATGTCAGGTCTGATGAGGGTGGTGCAGAGATAATGTTTCAGCAAACCCTGTTTTCGTCTGAAACCCCTACAGTTCCATTGCCAGGTTTCTATGTGTTCGATGTTTGGGCTATGGTGTGGGGTACCAGCGGGTAAGGGACGTGAGGCCGCTGACTGCTAAGGCCCATACTGAGTTCGAGTGCGGATTTTGTCCGAACGTTCGTGCAGAACAGAGCACGACGCATGTCCTGCATGGTGATTCGACGGGCTACCGGCGGCAGCACAGGAGGCACACCTAACATTGGGGTCCCGGAAGGAGCGAGGGCAAGCCGCCAAAGCATGTGACCCCGCACAACGGGTACAACACCCCTTCGAAGGATCATTCTTGAGCTCGCACTTCTTCAAGTCCAACCGATGGTTACACGACGCGCCGCACAGAGACGGGCAAAAGCGGGTGGGTAAGTTTCAATAACATGAACAAACTGTCCGGAGCGCTGAGCAAAGGCGAGCTTGACCTTACAGGAAGAAGGGTCCAGATGAAGAGCGTGTTTCCGATGATTGAGTGCCGCGATGAGCTCCTCCGGCCTTATATCGGGGTCTACCCCAGACATTCGAATGTGCGGATTCCGCTGCTTGGGGATTCGGACATTCACGGAGTTCCGCGTTGCCTCGATCCGTGAGATGGCGGACTTCAGACGGTGGAAGTCCTCAATATTATTGAGCATTGTGGCGCTACTAGGAATACTTTTTAACCTACGACAGCTACACTAGTGTAAAAAAAAACTATGGGGGCGCTTTGGCAGCCTAAAGTGTACTAAGCTAAAGGCATTGCCGCACCACTTCGACTGTCAATGACAGCCAACATGGCCTTGCCTTCATCCCAGGCGAATCATTGCGCCGTCGCAAACGCTTTCGTTCCGCATCGCTCGCCATGAAGCCTGGAGCTGTTGTTGACGCTTTCGCTCATTGATCATCCACCGTTTGGTGTTGGGGGAATCCACCTTCCTCCGCTTTCCGAGCCGCTTGTTGCGGTGTCACTAGGCGGCTTGAGAGCCATCTGACTCACTCACTCGACTGCAACGACACGTCTGGCGAAGGAAATCGAACCAGGCTTGTGCAATCAAGCCATCATGGTCCCTGGAGGTAACCGTCAGGGTGCGACGAGAGGCGCTGATAGTAACAGCTCCGATTCCCTCAGCTCCTGGATCGATGTTCGCCTTGAGCAGAGCCGCCACCTCGCTGCCAACGTTATCCAAGGGTGCAACAGAAGTTAGGAACATCTGGTGCAGCTGAGGATCCGGGCAGGAGTCTCCAGACTGAGGAGGCCTGAACGGATGAGAGGTCGCAGCAGGAGCTGCAATGGCAGCGCCTCCCTGTTGATGAGATTCTGAAACGCCGCTCAACGTGGCAGCATACGCCCGAGGGACCTGGGGTCGCCGCCTCACGTCGCAGATGTCCGCCGCAGTTGTGGTGTCCTGGGTAGTCCCGCAAGCAAGCCGCATTCGGAGGACACCCAGTTCGTGCTCTCGCGCCGCCAAAGAGGTCTGATGCGTTTCGGAATGATTCAGCTCAGTGACCGCATACGCAAAGAAGTGCGCAGTGTGTCGCACTTCTTTGTCGCAGTGTGTGTCGCAGTGTGTACAGGGCACAGACCAGAGGCAAAAGGACTGCCCTAGTTTCGGGACCAATCTTGTTATCCTTGTCCAGAATTCCCGCAACGATCTGCTCATGGACCCTCATGGCGTCCGTGTCTGTACCAATCACTAAGCGGTTAGATTGCGGTGACTCCGAGTCCGCAGTTGTCCGCGGCGGAAGGCCCAGGAGCCCCGCAACCTCAGAGATGTCGGGTTTCAAATGGAGATTGGCGGAGGTGGAAGCAGACTGGGACTCACGAAGCACACCAGGAGGTGCAAGGACGTCGGGGTTGTACGAAGTCTGGTCCGCGGCGGTGTTTTGAGCCGCCCGACATGAGGACGCGTCACAAAGAAACGGTAGGCTGCCTGGAGCAGCCTAGTCGGCCATGGCCAAACAGGCAGCTGGTAGGCCTAACCAGCCAGAAGCCAGAGACCAGAACGGGGAAATAAGCGATCCAAGGGCACTGGCAGCCAGGAAGGAGGCCACTCGGAGATTCTCCCAGGTCTTACCGGGCTCCTCCGAGTAACATGGGTACCAAGACACCCGGAAATTATTATAAAAGTGAAGTATCAAGAGAAGCGAAAAGAACCGCCTGTCAGCCAGCCATCTTCGTCGTCATCCTGGGTCAAAGGATAGCGTAGCCGCGGGGAACAGCATATTTTCCACCCCCCCCTCCGAAGAACTTAGAAACATCGCTCAAAGAAGCAACTCACGCATGAGGAAATACATATTGGGCCTCTCTAGCCGCCCATAATACAACATGCACACACTCAGGCGCACACTCGGAGACGAGTTTTGCTCGACCCGACGGCTTTATTTGCCTTGCAAATTCTCAGGTTTAGCGTTAGCGACTCCTGCTCGTGTGTCAGTAGAATGAGCGCCCAATGCCGATTGGCGGATCTTTTTTGGAACGATGCGTGCGGATTTCTCATTGAGTCGGAACCGCGGATATTTACCGTGACTACCGCAAACTGTACTGTTGGCTATGCCGAATCGTTCTTTTTATTCTAAGCTCACTCTCGTCTTGGCGTCGCCTCGAGCCCCAGTTGCCGCTGTGCTCACCGCCACAGTTCGTGATAGATCCCGTTCATCGTCTAGTCGTCGTTAAACGGACTTACCTCTGACAAAAATGTTATGAGAGTATAATGGAAATAAAATTATATTTCCTCGTATGGTATAGACCGAGCGCTACAATACTCAAGAACAAGATTTTATAACTTTAATTTGGCTCTCAAAGTCCCATTAAAATGACTGATGTCGCCTCTTGCGGCGAAATGCTTTAACAATAGCTTTAGTAACACACGTGAGCACATCTAGCGAAAATGTCGCTGGTTTCCGTAAGTGCACATTATTCTTTATTCTTTGAAGAGGGTGGGCTTTGTTTTATTATATTGTGGGCTGACAGGCGCCCCAGCATTTTAAAATTTATGGATGTAGCAGTGACTATGGCCC
Organism: Amblyomma maculatum; assembly: GCF_055883805.1. Taxonomy (NCBI): domain Eukaryota; kingdom Metazoa; phylum Arthropoda; class Arachnida; order Ixodida; family Ixodidae; genus Amblyomma; species Amblyomma maculatum. The sequence goes on along the minus strand of NC_139349.1, from coordinate 171,592,670 downwards.
ACTAAAACGTATGTCGGTGATACGTACGTTCATGTGCCTTAAGGCCTCTGGGTGCAGAACCTTCCAATTACTGTCTGGCAGGTGAAATTATATTAGTCTTCTGTATATCACTCTGCCGAAGCGCGATTGTCCTTGCGGTCGCTACTCATGGTTTCCAGCATCGGACAACGTAAAAGTGGGCGCATGCGCTAATCGAAAAATTCTCGGTAAACCTTTCATAGCGGTTTTTTTTTCACACTCGAGACAGGAAGCTTTACATTGCGCCGAAAAAATTTGATGCTTAGAGGGCAGTGTCTCTCTCTGTAACAGCGTCGTTTTACCCTCGCCCCGTGTCTCCTGTGGCCAGCACCGACCTTTCAGCAATGGTAGATGAGGAAATGCTGCTTCTGTAGGATCTCTGCACGCCCCCTCACGGAACTTCGTCGCCGCCCGTTGACGTCGCAACTGACTACATGCTGGAGAAGTCGACGGAATCTCGGTTTATTATTGCCGATGCTTTGTCGTTGTCTCTTGGATTTAAAGGTATAGATGTGCCTGAGCTGCAGTTATTCGCCTCCGCAGCTTCGCTACTGCAGCATGGGCGTAATTTCTTTATTTATTTTTTACAACATACTGCTGGCCTCATCAGTCTTGGGCCTTAGGCAGGAGGGGGCAGAACAGCATACGAGAACAAAATGGACTGCGGAAAAAGCATTAACTCAATTCAAAAAAAAAAAAAAAAACAGCGATGCAACAACCACAAGTGGTAAATTTGCTCAGGACAGGTGCAGAACAAGCTGCCAGCCTAAAACAATCAAACACCTCTTGAACTGCGCCCGCAAGTTCTGCTATGAAAAAAAAAATGTAATTGAGGGAAGACATCAAGCACTAAAAATGCAGACGAAAATAAAACGTGACATAGAGAACATGGCGTATAAAGATCATCAAAGTTGCAGTGATATGAAAAAAATACACCACGCATGCTCGAACGCTTGAGCAGGAAACGAAATCTACGAAATATAAGGAGTAAAAAAACGGAGCACTGGAAGACTTGTGGATAACATCTCGAAGATAAGAGTACGCCGTCTAGATGCTGTCCAGCATGCCGCAGAATGACTGGAAGGTCAGGTATTCCACTGTACTGGCAGTGAGCGCATTCCACTCGCCCACTGTCATTGGAAAAAACGAGTATTTAAATAGGTCAGTTCTGCAAGAAAAAAAAAATCTCCTTAAATTGTTTTGATGATTTGATCATGCATGGGGCGTGCAAACGTCGGCGCGAGTGTATTTCAGAGCGTTTCTCCATCTACCAGTGCACAATCATTATTTATTGCTGCACCCTATTGCGGAGGTTTCAGAGGAAAAACGATAAAACGACACGTTTTGAAGTACAACCCCTATAAAGACCGTCTGACCCACAGTACTCGTTTTCGGACGTGTACTCGAAGCTCTGTGAGCCTATGCAGCTTAACGTCAGTACGAACGAAAACAAGGACCGAAGCACGGGGCCAAGTGCATTACACAATCGCTCTGTAATGTGAACAGCACGAGCTCATACGGTCGCGAAATAACATTCCGATGCTTGTAGCGCAAACGCCTGCCATGTGCACGAAAACAACACGCAGAAACAACGTAGCCACGATATTGCCGGACAGTTTGCTTGTAAAAAGCTAAGCCAATGCTGTGGGACTGCGACGCAGTATTTGCACAACTGCCATGAGTTACTGCCGCCAGTGATGCAGCAAACCCGTTATCTTGTAGGGCTTGCCTCAGACTGCTTCTTAGTGGACGTTGCTCTTCGTCGTTGCTACGTTTCAGTTCGCTTTTAAGGACGCGCAGCCTGCCGGTGCTGTGCCGTCACATGTTTCTATTCGCCTTTTTTGTGGCTGTTATTCGTTCCGAAGTCTGCGTTTTAGTTCTGTGCAGCGAATCTCGACTGCGTACAGCAAGGAATCGCGTTTTGTTTTTAGATCTGCTGACATTTCGCTTTCTGCTGTACTATGCATCACTTTCTTATGGTCTGAAATACAACGCTGTCACATCGCAACTGCGGTATATTTCATTTTAACGTACCGAATAAGAACTAACACACAAGAGTGTACTTCGGGCAAACATGAAGTAACGTTTCTTGAGCGAGCGTTTTTGCTGCAGACATCATATTCTGACGCCAGCAGATCGAGCAGGCAAATCGTCCTGCCGCTTGACATTTGCCGGCACTGATAGAGCACAACTTCATTCATGCATCTATGAATGCATATATTTGGATGCAGCCGATATCGATCACATTTGTGGGTTAAAGAAGGGATTCAAGGTACTGTAATCAAATCAGACACCGCTTCTGCAATGCTAGCAATACTATTCCACGAAAATGAGCTGATGTACTGGCTTCGGAACCCTTGTAGTATTTTTGCCGACAAAGTGGCCCTTTGATGTAGCGGCAACAGAAGGAATTTTACTAATAGTTGATAGTCGAAACCTCGCTATACAGCGCGTTGAACAATAAGCGCACGTTTCGAAGCGTAGAACTTAACCCCTTTGTGTTGTATACTTTGGTTAGTATCGAGACACTCTGCAGAGGCGCTTCGCAGCACAAAAAAGCCTTCCTCAATTGTTTCGCCATCGACGCACTGTACGATGGACAGTAGGAGCAAATATCTTTGCTGCGTAGCGCGCACCACTTTTAAGACTATAGTACACGGAATAAAATTATATGAAAGAGAGAGCATTCTGTTTGAATTTTTTGTGCATTTGTATACATTAAGCAGGCTTAAGGTATCCGTGTTCGTTCTTCTTTCCTCCGTCTATGTGTCAACAAGTCACGTACCAACTCGCCAAACCGTCGCTTCTTCGAACTTTCGTTAGCAGACGCAGCATAGCAGCGCCAACCTCTCTACTGATCCAATGAGAGACCAGAAATATTGTAGCGTAAAGCTACCTTACGGGGGTCAAAGCCGAATTTCTCGTGAGGGTGCGCCGCCGGTTATGCGCATGCGCGGAAGCCGCGTGACGTTAGCTGGTGCTGCGCCTAACAGACGAAGTAGAAGAAGAAGACGAACGCTGGGTCACTGGCAGCTAAAGCTCTCGCTGCATTTTCGGTTCACCAGCGTTGATCACTTCTCATCTTTTATTTTGTTACGTCGGGCCGTGATATGGCCAGTTACCACAGCACCAGCACAGCGGGAAATACAGTGCCTCCACACACACGTCAGAGTCGTCGTCTTCCTGCACAATCTCTGAATCCTTAATCGTTACATGACCCCTCCCCAAGCACAGTCCCGGTGCTTGCTACTTTAGAAACGAAGCAGGCTGCTGGTAAGGGTTGAGCCGTGTCACAAAGAGGTTATCAGATGGTGGTGCGGATGGCAAGGAGTTGAATACCAAGGGCTCGATCTTGTAAGCAACATCGGCCATTTGGCGAATGACACAGTAAGATCCTTTTGTACGACGGAAAGATCTTTTCGCTTGGCCGACATGGCGGGACGGGAGCCATAGCAACATAAGAAAGCCAGTTGCATAATTGACGTCAAGATGACGGATGTCGTAACGGCGTTTCTGAGTTTTCCCAGAGGCAGGAAGTCGGCTGCGTTCAATTTGATGGGCGGCCGTCCACTCGGACAATCGTGTCTTGGGTGTAACGGCTGACGGCATCAGAAGCAGAGAAGACCATGTCAAAGGGAAGCCCTGGGTCTCGTCCAAAAACCAGACAGAAAGAAGAGTATCCAGAGATGACGTTGCGAGTGAAGGTATATGCGAAGGCAGAAAAGGTAGGCTCATATCCTAATCGCGATAATCAACTGAGACGTACATAGAGAGCATCTCCGTGAGCATGCAGTTGAAGCGTTTCTGGAGACCGTTGTCTAGGGGTGGTAAGCTGTACTGAAATTATGACAGACAAAGCGTGAATGAAGAATTTCGTTTAAACCCTTTGCCAGAAAGCCGGGACCACGGTCGGTTATTAGTTGTCGGGAAACGCCATGGTGCAGTATGACGTCATTCAGCCGGAATTCGGCGACGTCTGTCACACAGCTTGTTGGTATGTCTCGGGTGATGGCGTAGCGCATCCTATATTTCGTCTCAACAGCAATCGATTTGTTTTCTGTTACAAACAGTGGAAACGGCCCAAGCCAGTTAATACAGTGCTCGAAAATGGCCGGGTTGGAAATCGGATGAGTTGTTCCAGAGGGATGTACGGAGGGCTTCTTACTGCGTTGACACAGCTCGAAACCTGCTATAAGCGCCGCACAGACTATTAGAGCCCAGGCCAAAAGAAACGTCAATGCACGATCTGATAGGTACGGGTAACACCCCTCGCCAGCTGTGAGTGCATCATGCAGCTGTTCTAGAATTGTAGAGAGAAAGTGGTGAGATACAACTAACAAGAACTTTGAGTCATCTGGGTGCAGATTGCGTCGGTATAGGATATTCCCTTGGAGCCTGAACTGGGTGACAGAAGGATGCGTTGGTTTGGGGGTGAGCTGGTCGATAATTCTGCTAAGAGAGACATCCGAGCGCTGTTTATGGGCGATAATAAAGAAATCGGAAATTGAGAGGACGCAGTTGTCAAATCAGAATTCGGAAGAAAGGGGGATCAACTGGGTAGCGGAACAAACATATAGTATGGTGAGGCTACCAAAAAATAATAAAAAGTAGTGCTCCTTTGCTCGCGCAACTAAGTATAAAGGCTAAACAGCATCATGATGATGTCGACCGGATTTATAAGTAATAGTGAAGGCGTACTCCTGGAGTCGTAATGCCTAGCGTCTAAGACTGCCACTGAAGTCTTTGAGAGAAGAAGTAACCAAAGCGCCTGGTAGACTGTAACAACGGTAAAATGTCGGCCAAATAAGTATGAATGACATCTGGCAACGGTCCACACAAGGCATTCACGCTCTGTAAGCTAGCTTTGCTCTGGATCAGATAGGAGGCGACTTGCATAAGCAATAGCACCATTGTGACTACGCTGGCGCTAGCAAGGATTGTTCCAATGACGTGGCCACTTGCGTCGGTACGAATTAAGTTCTGTCTGACGGGACGGGCGCAGATGGGCTGAGTGGTGCTGTGGTGAGTACGGCAGTAAGTGCTGCGAAAGTGTTCGTCTGGTCCGGGCCTCAGTAGAAGGGCATGTCTTTTTTCGACAGTTTGGTGATGCGACGGGCGATGACTGCAAAGTCTTGCACAAAGCGACGAAAACAGGAGCACAAACCCATGAAACGTCGGACGTCAAGAGCAGAACTAGGAGCTGGTAATCAACTGACTGCACGGACCTTCTCTTAATTAGGCTGGACGCCGTCAGCACTAATGACGTGGCAAAGAATCAATTGCGCGGTGAAAAAAGAGGCATTTCTTGGCCTTGAGCTGAAGGCCAGCTCGGCGGAAAATTGCGAGAATTGTAAAACGACTATCCAGGTGGCTTTCGATAGGGGACAAAAAGCAATAGCATCACCTAACACAGTCAAGTTGTCCACTTGAAATGCCGGAAAAACGAGTCCATCATCCATTGGAAGGTTGCAGGAGCATTACAAAGGCCGAACGGCATCATCTTGAACTGAGGGTGACCATCACGTCTTCCTCTCTGACGCGTTCGTCGGTGGTAATCTCCAGTCGCCCGAATTGATATCAATCGATGAGAAGTACATGACTTCGAGTAAACAGTCGAGGGCATCGTCTATTGGAGAGCATCGTATAATCGAGGGAGAGGATTGGCATCACGATTTTCTTGTTGAGGCGGCGGAAATCAATGCAACAACGCCATGTGTTGCCTTTATTTTTGGCGAGCACTACAGGAGATGTCCATAGGCTCGATGACGTTGTTGGCCAGCATCTTACAGACCAGGCTTGTATTACCTGACATTCTGAATCGGATACACGGTATGGGCGCTGGTGGACAGGACTGGCGTTACCGGTGTCTATGCGGTAAAGGCGGTTGTCCTACTCAGCGGACCGCGACTAATGTCGAAGATATCATAGTAAGTAAGCAAAAGCTCGTACCGATCCTGCGCAAGGTGTGGTAGATCTGCCTCAATCATCTCAGAGATACCAGAAGTAGAGCTGGGCTAGGGTGAGGCCACTATGAGTTTCAGACTCAGACTCGTGCCTGAGAACAGAGACTGTGCACTCGTTCTGCGAGGAGAGTTCAGCAATTGCAATGCCTTCGGGAGCAATCTGTGGCGATAAACAAGTTGAGGGCATTCCGAGTGCCTTGATTTTGACAGACATGGATGATGAGATGAGGGAGTACAAAATTACGTTGCAGAACTACATCGGTGTCAGGGTGGCAAGATAGTCACCGTCAGGAACGGCTGGATAGGCCACTAAAGGGACGTAGGTCACAGCTTCCGGTCGCAACTTCCGGTTGCAGGCGACAGAATGCGAGGTCTTCACAGCAGATAGGCAGGTCGAGTCGCAGAAGATCAGCAGAACTGCCAATGAGGGCGGAAGAACAGGTAAGGAGTCGACCCCAAGAAATACGTCTAGAGGTCAGCTGTGCAGGACGGTGAAAAGAACAGAAGTATGATGATCACCAAAATTTACACAGGCAGTACACATGCCAGCTACAGCAGCACGACTGGCGTTCGCTACGAAGACGGTAGATGTCTCGGCTGGGATCATTACTTTCTTTAGACGACGCCGAAAAGAGGAGCTCATAATAGATACCTGGTCACCAATGTCTAAGCGTAGAAACTAGAACATCATGCACAGAAATAATGACCAAGTTACTTACTACAGTAGAGGTCGGTAGAGGATTTGCAGTCCGGGTCGAGAATGCAGCGTCACCTCTTGGCGTTTCATTTTCTAGTTTCCCGCGAAGTGACCGATATAGACCTTTGCATCGGGCGAGGGGGACGTCAAAATGCCTCCTCTCTGGACTGTTGCAAATCGGTTCCGCTGCCTCTTCCACCATGGTGACGTAAGGCGCACACAACAGCGTAGCGAGCGATATAGGGACGCCTAGGAAGCCCCCGTTGCAAAGGTCTATAGGAAGAGCTGAATACAGAATAGGTATTCAGCTCTAACTGAGGATGGCGACATTACCCTAGAGGCAAGGAACAATAATTTCAGAGATATCATTACTGAGTGCGCGGTAGAAGTAGGCGGTAGGATAGCTAGAAAGGATACCGGTAAGCTGTCTAAGGAGACGAAAGATTTGATTAAGAAACGCCTGAGTATGAAAGCTTCCAATCCAACAGGCGAGATCGAATTGGTAGAGACATCAAAGTTAATTATTACGCGCAAGGTGGCCGATATAAGGAAGTATAACATGGAGAAAATTGAGCATGCTGTAAAGAACGGGGAAAGCCTTAAAACGGTGAAAAAGAAATTGGGCATAGGCAAAAACCAGATGTATGCGATAAGGGACAAGGCGGGCAACGTCATCACTAATATGGAAAAGATAGTCAAAGTAGCCGAGGAATTCTATGCAGATCTCGACAGTAGCCAAAGTAGTCAGGACAGTAATGAGATTGGCGATAGGGAAGAACAGTCAGACGTTCCACCAGTGACGAAGGACGAGGTCAAGAAAGCACTACAAACTATGAAAAGGGGAAAATCAGCTGGAGAGGATCAGATAACTACAGATTTGCTGAAGGACGGGGGGGATATCGTGCTAGAAAAACTGGACACCCTGTAAAAGCAGTGCCTGGTGTCATCGACGGTACCGGAACCATGGAAGAATGCAAACATTATCCTCATTCACAAGAAAGGGGGCTCTAAGGACCTTAAAAATTACAGACCAATCAGCTTACTGCCTGTTACGTATAAGGTATTTACTAAGGTAATCGGAAATAGAATCAGGACAACCTTAGGCTACAATCAAGCGAAGGACCAAGCAGGGTTTCGGAAACGGTTCTCTACTATCGATAATATCCATACCATCAATCAGGTGATAGAAAAATGCTCGGAATATAGCCAGCCCTTATGCATAGCATTCACTGATTTCGAAAAAGCATTTGACTCAGTTGAAACCTTGGCGGTGATGCAGGCATATATAGTGGCTGCACAGCAACCATAGTTCTGCATAAAGAAAGTAACAAAATTCCCATAATGAAAGGTGTTAGGCAAGGAGACACAATATCCCCAGTACTATTCACAGCTTGTTTAGAGGAAGTATTCAGAGACTTGGAATGGGAGCAGTTAGGGATAAGGGTAGATGGAGAATACCTCAGTAATCTGCGATTTGCTGATGGCATTGCTTGCTAAGCAACTCGGGGGATGAACTGCAAATAATGATTGATGACCTAGACAGAAAAAGTAGAAAGGTAGGCTTGAAAATCAATATGCAGAAGACTAAGGTAATGTTCAACAGCCTCGGGAAGGAACAGCAGTTTACATTAGGTAGCGAAGTACTGGATGTAGTAGGCGAATATATCTACTTAGGACAGGTAGTAACCGCAGATCTGGACCATGAAAAGGAAATAGCAAGAAGAATAAGATTGGGATAGGCGCATTTGTCAAGCACTCGCAGATTATGACTACCAGCTTACCGGTATCGCTCAAGAGGAAAGTATACAACAGTTGCATCTTACCTGTACTGACCTAAGGGCTGAAACGTGGAGGCTAACCAAGAGAGTTCTACTTAAGTTAAGGACAACCCAGAGGGCTATGGAACGAAAAATGGTAGGGGTAACATTAAGAGATAGAAACACGTGCAGAGTGGGTCAGAGAAATAACTCAAGTTACCGACATTCTAGTAGAAATTAAGAAGAAGAAATGGACATGGGCAGGACATGTAGTGCGAAGAGAGGAAAACCGATGGTCCCTGAGGGTAACAAACTGGATTCCAAGGGAAGGAAAGCATAGCAGGGGGCGGCAGAAAGTTAGGTGGGCGGATGAGATTAAGGAAGAGGGAGAGAAAGACGCGCGCCGCAACAACAGCCGTCGTCCACCACCAGCGGTGGTGTGTGCAATGACGGCCTACAACAGATAAAAATTCGGTGCCCGGCCAGCCCCCGCCGCAAGCGGCGTTGACCTATCTGTACCAGCCCCATTCGACAGTACCCGCTGGAAGAACTTCGTATGTCACTTCCTTGACACGGCGCACAGCTGTGTAAGTTTCCAATTAACACGACGTAAGGTGGACAGGCCGCCATTGGAAACTGACCCTTGCAACGTTTAACGCTAGAACCCTAACTAGTGAAGCTAGTTTAGCAGTGCTGTTAGAGGAACTAGGGGGTATGAAATGGGATATCATAGGGCTTAGTGAGGTTAGGAGGCCGAATGAGGCATATACTGTACTGAAGGATGGGCATGTACTGTGTTACCGAGGTTAACCAGAGAGGCGACAACTAGGGGTAGGTTTCCTTGTCAACAACTACATAGCGGATAATATAAATGAATTCTATAGTATTACTGAGAGGGTGGCAGGCATCGTTATTAGGCTTAGTAAGCGATATAAACTGAAGGTTGTACAGGCCTATGCACCTTGTGGGATTCGGGCTTGCTGCGGCTGCCCTTTGCGGCGCTTCCGAGTTGTTCTCCTCGTTCCCTTTCTCCCGCCTGAGGCTGCGGAGAGGGGCTCGGACGACTTATCACTGTCGTTCGGGCCAGAGCTCCGCCCTGGCGTCCCAGTGGCTGTTCTCATTGGCGCCTTTTGGCGGGAACATGGCACCGCTTCGACGGCCGCGCTCGCGCGACCCTCCGAGCGGGGACTAAGGAGAGGAGACCCCTCCGAGACATCGCAAGGTGCGTACGCAACTGCTCTTGTCTGCCGGCCTTTGTCCGCGCAGACCAGTGTGTACTCGAGGTCGTCCACTCCGGGTCGTACCTGAGAGCGCAGCTCGAGCCTGTCGATCGCGATCCAACGATCCGCGACAGGCATACCTTGCGGTGGTTGCCCACTCTCTCTCAAAGGAACCCTTTGGTCACTGCGAGAGTGAGATCACAGCACGCCCTTGCGTGCTTGCGGTACGCAATCCGTGTCAATTCGTGCGCGCAGGGGAGCCTTGCTCCTCGCGCGCTCCCTTGACACGGTGACTGAGTATGTGTGTATGTGCGTTTTGTATCTATGTGTATGTGTGTGCGTGTGTGTGTGTGTGCCGCTGGAGGATGGCGTTTCAATAAACGTCTCCTTTGTGAACTTGGAGGTTTGTGTGCTTGCAGCGCAGTGCTCTCCTCCCGGTGGAGAATGAGTGCGCGCTGCAGTGTTTCAGTGTGCGCGCGGTGACGGCTGATCGGGGCTTCGGCTCGCGCGAGGCTCGAACCCGCGGTGGTTGGTGGCCTATGCCCACGTAGAAACCACAACTGGCGCCCAACGTGAATTGTCCCTGGCTCCATGAGTCGTTGGACAGCACATCGGCCGAGCCGGTCGCCTTGACGATCAAGCTCATGCGCCATGCCTGCCGCCTCCTGCGCGGTACTCGGCAAAGGCACTGAAACACGCTACATGGTTCTTCGGACCACCCTGCGGTGCGACCGTTGACCATATGCCTCCGCTGTTTCAGCTTTACGCCGTTGCGAAAGCAATGTGCGCGACGCCGCCGCTGCCGGCATCTCCGCACAACAGCACCCGTACCCCGCTTGCAGTCATTTCTGTTCGGGGAACGGCGAGGCGTCGGCCGGGGCTCCCTCTGGAAACCGCGCCGACAGGGCGCTCAGTTGGCTGAAGCGGCTCCGTGAACTTGCGAGCCGGCTGGCGCGCCATTCTCTCCTGGTACAGCATTTCGACTTTTCGGTGCAGTATCTACAGGGGAGAACGGGAGAACGAACGTGGTAACTGACGCGCTATCCCGTGCCCCACTCGCCCGCGGCGGCGTCTTTACGCCGGCAAGCGGGGGCGAAACAGCGGACGAGCCGCAGATCGGCACGGAGGGGACGCCCGCAGACGGGTTCCCCATTACGCTATCCAGGTAAGCAGCTCTTCGCAAAGCAGGCGAGTGTGAAAGCTCTTTGTGAGCACATATGAGACGCCGATGCCAGCGGAAGTTTTGCTGCGAACCTACGGGGGGACGAAACCAGGCTCTCCTTTGGGGTGACTGGGATCGTTTTCAGCCATGAAGAGCTACGACGGTCCAGCAAAATGACCCGTTTTGTCGCGATGTCAGCGACGGTCTCTGGGAGACGAAGCGCCGTTACGCTGCTTGTATTGCAGCGGGCGCAGCGCCGTTACGCTACTTATATTGAGCTGGTGCAGGGGGGCACGAGCTAGCGTGTGTCGCGGCGTGCCCCGGGGATTCATGTTTGCTGGGTCATGACGGGCTCGCACTGAAATACATAGCCACGGATGATGAGTCCATGAACCATTTGAAGTGGCTATTCCCCAATGTCTGAGCGGCGCTCTGTTGCGTTTCTCCCACGACAAACCATTGGCTGGCCATCTGAGTGGCTCCAAGGTTTCAAGAAATTGAGTCAATCGGTGACTGCAGCCCGGCATGAAGCGCGACATTTTCCACTGTTGCCGTTCCTGCCATGTCTGTCAAATGGAGAAGTCGAGGGGTGGCAAGCCACCGGGCATGACGAAACCAACTGACAGTGTGCGTCCGTGGCAGATGGCCACCTGCGATTTCATGGGGAATTTCTTCAGTAACAACCAGGGGCTCATTGCTGGAGAATCACCCTACGGGAAATGCCAGCCGTGCCTACATTGCTGACCTGAATGCCTATCCGTAACGGTCTGACAAGCGTGCGCTGGTGCCCATTGTCACCACAGGCAAGCGCCTAGGCACACCCGATGCGGTGGAACGCAGCCGTGCCCCGCGCCGGTACTAGGTGAGGCGACGTTCACCTGTGTGATTGATGCCGGACGGCGGGCCTTTTCCGCAACCGAAGGCATACCGCTTCACCGAGCGAGCTTGCTCGTCAAACCCTACCCGGAAGCAAGGTTGGTCTCCACCTTTTCTGGCTCGCTCAGTTCCGGCCTGTGTGCTTTATTTATTTTTATTTTTCTTTGTTTTGTGTGCCTCTGATCCCATTCTTCGCTTTCTTCTGTTTCCGTACTTGCTTCCTATCTTGTAAATATTGTACAGTGAGTGCCTTCTATTGTACAGCGCGTCTTCTCTCACCTTTCTTCTTGAAATTGTGAGGGTTGCTCATTAGGCAGCCCCGACGCGCGGTCTTTCCGGTGTGTGTGGAAAGGAAGTTGGGGCCGTTTGGGGACGGGGAGCATGGACGATGCCCCTTTCACCCAAGGCCGCCGCGGTTGCGAAGGTGCTCGGGACAGGTTCGCCGCGGAAGGTCGGCATCACCCTTTGGTGTGTGAGTGGCTGTGCGTGTGCGTGCCTGGGCGTGGAGGCGACGACGTCGCGCCATGTGTGTTTGCCGGCATGAGCGGAGCGCGGTAGAAAGGAAGCCCCGCGCGGTCTTCCCATGTGCGCCCTGGATCGCCACGGAGTCACGGACTTTCCACACCTGGGGCCCCTTCGGCGTGTTCGCTGTCCCTGCACCTAACCTGTACCACCACCGACCGAGATCGTTTGCAGCCATGGATGAACGTTGGCCACCCAGAAGTCAACGAGCAGTGAGTCACCGCAGGCTCCCTGAGCTGCACCGACGAACTTTGGAACTTCTGTACATAGTTGTGTTCGTACATAGTTGTTCTGTACACAGTTGTGTTGTGTACATGATTGTGTTCTGTACATAGTCGTTGTTACTTAGCCTCCGGAACTTTGTACAATATTCTTCATGTCATCGTGTTCATTTTCTTTGCGCCTTGCTAATGTTTGTCTTTCTTGAGTGTCTGTCTTTTCGAGATCTTTCTTGCTGGAACTGAAGTGTAGTTGACTTGTTGCGTGGGGATAGCATTCTTTTCTTCATGCTGGGGACCTGCCGCGTGCTTTTACTGATGGGTAGGAGGGCAATTAAGGAGAGGAGGATGTGGGATTCGGGCTTGCTGCGGCTGCCCTTTGCACGGCCGCCGCCCGCTTCCCAGTTGTTCTCCTCGTTCCCTTTCTCCCGCCTGAGGCGGCGGAGAGGGGCTCGGACGACTTGTCAGTGTCGTTCGGGCCAAAGCTCCGCCCTGGCGTCCCAGTGCCTGTTCTCATTGGCGCCTTTTGGCGGGAACACGGCACCGCTTTGAAGGCCGCGCTTGCGCGACTGTCCGAGCGGAGCTCTGAGAGAGACCCCTCCGAGACATCGCAAGGTGTGTACGCCACTGTTCCTGTCTCCGGCCTTTGTCCGCGCAGACCAGTGTGTACTCGAGCTCGTCGGCTCCGGGTCGTACCTGAGAGCGCAGCTCGAGCCTGTCGATCGTGATCCAACGATCCGAGACAGGCGTACCTTGCGGTGGTTGCCCACTCTCTCTCAAAGGAACCCTCTGGTCACTGCGAGAGAGAGATCACAGCACGCCCTTGCGTGCTTGCGGTGCGCACTCCGTGTCACTTCGTGCGCGCAGGGGAGCCTTGCTCCTCGCGCGCTCCCGGAACACGGTGACTGAGTATATGTGTGTATGTGCGTTCGTATATATGTGTATGTGGGTGCCGCTGGAGGATGGCGTTTCAATAAACGTCTCCTTTGTGAACTTGGAGGCTTGTGTCCTTGCAGCGAAGTGCTCTCCTCCCTGTGGAGGTTGAGTGCGCGCTGCGGTGTTTCAGTGTGCGCGCGGTAACTGCTGATCGGGGCTTCGGCTCGCGCGATGCTCGAACCCGCGGTGGTTGGTGGCCTATGCCCACGTAGAAACCACAACCTACATATAGTTATGATGACCAGGCAGTTGAAAGCCTCTACGAAGATGTAGATTCGGCAATGCGAAAAGTAAAGACGCACTATACTGTACTAATGAGCGACTTCAATGCCAAGGTAGGGATAAAGCAGGCAGGAGACAAGACAGTAGGTGATTATGGCATTGATTCTAGGAATAGCAGGGGGGAGTTACTAGTTGAGTTTGCAGAGCGCAATAACTTACGAATCATGAATATCTTCTTCAGCAAACGCAAAAACCGGAAATGGACATGGAAAAGTCCTAACGGGGAGACTAAAAATGAAATTGACTTCATAATGTGTTCAACCCCCGCCATTATGTAGCATGTAGAGGTAATCGGGAAAGTGCGATGCAGTGACCAAAGGATGATGAAGTCCCGAATTGGCCTAAATCTGAAAAAGGTACACAACAAATTAGAAAGAAACCCATCAAAGAATTAGCGGTGAGGGGGAGGGCAAAAGAGTTCAGGATCTCGCTACAGAATAGATCATCATCATCATCATCATCATCATCAGCAGCAGCCTGATTATACCCACTGCAGGGCGAAGGCCGCTCCCATATCTCTCCACTTAACCCGGTTCTGTGCTAGCTGCATCCACTTGACCCCTGCGAACTTCTTAATCTCATCCTCCCACCTAACTTTCTGCCGCCCCCTGCTACGCTTTCCTTCCCTTGGAATCCAGTTTGTTACCCTCAGCGACCATCGGTTATCCTCTCTTCGCACTACATGTCCTGCCCATGTCCATTTGTTCTTCTTAATTTCCACTAGAATGTCGTTAACTTACGTTATTTCTCTGACCCACTCTGCACGCTTTCTATCTCTTAATGTTACCCCTACCATTTTTCGTTCCATAGCCCTCTGGGTTGTCCTCAACTTAAGTAGAACTCTCTTGGTTAGCCTCCACGTTTCAGCCCCATAGGTGAGTACAGGCAAGATGCAACTGTTGTATACTTTCCTCTTGAGCGATACCGGTAAGCTGCTAGTCATAATCTGCGAGTGCTTGCCAAATGCGCTCCATACCAATCTTATTCTTCTTGTTATTTCCTTTTCATGGTCCGGATCTGCGGTTACTACCTGTCCTAAGTAGATATATTCGCCTACTACTTTCAGTATTTCGCTACCTAATGTAAACTCCTGTTCCTTCCCGAGGCTGTTGAACATTACCTTAGTCTTCTGCATATTGATTTTCAAGCCTACCTTTCTACTTTTCCTGTCTAGGTCATCAATCATTATTTGCAGTTCATCTCCCGAGCTGCTTAGCAAGGCAGTGTCATCAGCAAATCGCAGAATAGATATTCAGCTCTAAACGAGGATGGCGACATTACCCTAGAAGCAATGCACAATATTTTCATAGATATCATTACTGAATGTGCGGTAGAAGTAGGCGGAAGCATAATTATAGAGAATACCGGTAAGATGTCTAAGGAAACGAAAGATTTGATGAAGAAACGGCAGAGTGTGAAAACTTCCAATACAACAGACCAGATTGAATTGGCCGAGATATCAAAGCTAATCAATAAGAGCAAGGAGGCCGATATAAGGAAGTATAACATCAAGAAAATTGAGCATGATGTAAAGAACGGGGGAAGCCATAAGGCGGTAAAGAAGAAATTGGGCATAGGCAAAAACCAGATGTATGCGATAACGGAAAAAGAGGGCAACGTCATCCCGAATATGGAGAAGATAGTCAAAGTAGCCGAGGAGTTCTATACTGATCTCTACAGTAGCCAAAATAGTCAGGGCCGTAAGGAGATTGGCGGTAGGGAAAAACAGTCAGACCTTCCACCAGTTACGAAGGACGAGGTCAAGAAGGCATTAGAAACTATGAAAAGGTGGAAATCAGCTGGAGAGGATAACTACAGATTTGCTGAAGGACGGGGGCGATATCGAGTTAGAAAATCTGACCCCTCTGTATATGTACGAGAAAATCTGACCCCTCTGTATACGCAGTGCCTGGTGTCATCGACGGTACCGGAACCATGGAAGAATGCAAACATTATCCTCATTCATAAGAAAGGGGACTCTAAGGACCTTAAAAATTACAAACCAATCAGCTTACTGCCTGTTACGTATAAGGTATTTACTAAGGTAATCGCTAATAGAATCAAGACAACCTTAGACTGCAATCAAGCAAAAGATCAAGCAGGTTTTCGGAAACGGTACTCTACTATCGATCATATCCATACCATAAATCAGGTGATAGAAAAATGCTCAGAATATCAACAGCCCTTATGCATAGCATTCATTGATTACGAAAAAGCATTTGACTCAGTTGAAACATCAGCTGTGATGCAGGCATTGCGAAATAAGGGGGTAGACGAGCCTTACGTGAACGTGCTGGAAGATATATATAGTGGCTGCACAGCAACCATAGTTCTGCACGAAGAAAGTAACAAAATTCCCATAAAGAAAGGTGTTAGGCAAGGAGACACAATCTCCCCAGTACTATTCAAAGCTTGCTTACAGGAAGTATTCAGAAACTTGGAATGGGAGCAGTTAGGGATAAGGGTAGATGGAGAAAACCTCAGTAATCTGCGATTTGCTGATGACATTGCCTTGCTAAGCAACTCGGGGGATAAACTGCAAATAATGACTGGTGACCTAGACAGGAAAAGTAGAAAGGTAGGCTTGAAAATCAATATGCAGAAGACTGAGGTAATGTTCAACAGCCTCGGAAAGGAACAGCAGTTTACATTAGGTAGCGAAGTACTGGAAGTAGTCGGCGAATATGTCTACTTAGGACAGGTAGTAACCGCAGATCCGGACCACGAAAAGGAAATAACAAGAATATAAGATTGGGATGGAGCGCATTTGGCAAGCACTCACAGATTATGACTAGTAGCTTACCGGGAACGCTAAAGAGTGAAGTATATAACAGTTGCATCTTACCTGTACTCACGTATGGGGCTGAAACGTGGAGGCTAACCAAGAGAGTTCTACTTAAGTTGAGGACAACCCAGAGGGCTATGGAACGAAAAATGGTAGGGGTAACATTAAGAGATAGGAAGTGTGCAGAGTGGGTCAGAGAAATAACTCAAGTGTAGGTATATGTGACGTACGGGAGAATCTTGTCCCAGGTCTTGTGCTGGGAGTCTATGTACATTGCAATCATGTCGGCGATCGTTTTATTGAGACTCTCCCTGGGGCCATTTTTCTGTGGATGATAGGCAGTGGTTTTGCAATGGCTCGTGTGACTGCGCCCAAATACGTCGTTCATAAGCTGTGCCGTGAACGCCGATCCTCGATCGGTGATGACTTGGGACGGTGCGCCATGGCGCGACCCGATTTGCTGCATAAAAAACGTGGCGATCTCGATTGACGTGCCACGCTTCACCGGCTTGGTTTCCGTATACCATGTGAGATAGTCGGTCGCGACTATAATTCATTTGTTACCGACCGATGCCAGTGAAAATGAGTCGAGAAGGTCGATGCCGATTTGATCAAACGTTGTCCGGGGAGGCGCAATAGTTTGAAGCAAACCCGCTGGCTTGAGAGGCGGCGCCTTTCGACTTTGGCACTCAAGGCCGCCTCTGACGTAACAATGAACGGCATCAGCACGTTTAGGCCAATAATAGGCTTGACGAACTCAGCCGAGTGTGCGTGCAAAGCCCAAGTGGCCAGAGGTGGGATCATCAAGGCAAGCAAAAAGGATATTGGCACGGAGGTCCGCCAGCACCACGAGGAGGTACGCTCGGTCAACAGTGCTGGAGATTTGCTTGAAAAGAACGCTATTCCGGAGACAGAAAGCAGACTGGTTCCGAGCAAATTGTCGATGGATATCCTCAGCGTGACCCTCTAGGTGATCAGTTACAGGTCAAAGGTCACGGTCAGCTCGCTGTCGATTCATTACGTCTGGAGCACTCACCTGTCCAAGAAAACCGCTCTCGTCGTCCGTGCTCTCATCGACTAAATGGACTGGTGCGCGCGACAGCGCATCAGCATCTTCTTGCTTCTGGGTAGATTTATACACAATGGTGTACTCAAATTCTTGGATGCAAAGACTCCATCGTGCTCGGCGCCCCGTTGGGTCGCGGAATGGTTATGATCGTCGTTCTCAGGTTAGCTCTGATTGCAAGTCCATGGTTTGAGCCACAGGTCAACAAAGCTGTTTCAGTGAAAGCACAGTTCGGTGTTCTCATCAAAAAGGCTGTATTCTGTGTTACAATATGTAAGCATACCTTGCCTCCTGAATGACGTTACTACAGCGTGTCACCATGATCTGTGGGCAGGATGACTGGTCGTGTCTACATTCTGCATCAGTGCACGCCGGAACTCGAAACAGACTGTTTCCGTGGGTCTCAATCCGAGAGCGATAACCACTACTGGACAGCAACCTCATGCGAGCGTGCCTGTAATTCGCCTTGTTTAACGAAAGGACAGTGGAGGGCGGCGGGGGAAAGGAAAAAAAATACCACTGCTAAGGAAAGCAGTGCATAAACAAAATAAAAAAGAGACGAACGAAACAAATGAAAAATAAGAAGACAAGATGCAAATACACTAAACTGAAATAAAAAACATGATATAAAGAGAAAATTGACAAACACTAATAAAATAACGTAAATCAAGCAATTACTAACAAGTAAACTTGTTCACACCGGAAAAGCACTGAAGCGCATAACGGATTCATAAGGCAACTAGACCAGGAACTCACAATGCTTTCGCATTTCCGCGCGTATGAAGATTTAAGTGCATTCCCTGTAATCTTTGCGTTTTTCTGCAAGAGGAGTGTCTATCACTTACGAAGTACTCGTGCTCCAACATGATGCGTGTCTGTTGCGCCTGCAGTGCGAAAATGTTATGATGCACGTCTAAAAGAAACGTGCAGTATTTCACTAACGAGCTCGTAGTTTAATCATTGGCATAAAATTGTGCGCTGATATAAAAACTAAGTATTTCTTTCACTTTCTGTTGAGAATTCTTCCGCCTCTATAAGAGCCCGAAATGAATCTCCACCCACTCCCAATCTTTGCAAGCGAAATCCAAGTTCTTCAAGGAAACATACACAGCATGCGCTACTGTTCTTTAATTCTTTAGCGTGTTGTATTCCAACGATAAATCTGAATTACATTATTCCACATAATTACGCTATGTTGTCGAGCGATCAATGTCAATGGGAGCTGCGGACGAGCTGAATTCTTAGTACGAGCTGAATTGCGCCTTTTGATACTCTGTCCAACAAAGCGCTGCATTCCCTTTAAATGAACGCCGAAGGGCTCAAATCGGCTCATTCGGGAACGCACTGTTTGGCGGAAACTCGACACAGTTACCGAAGCGTTCTAACAATAAAGGGATACAGCAAGGCGGGCACCACAATGCACACTCGCTCGGTGCACGTCTGTTCGGCAAGAGAGGGAGAGCCGTGTCAACGGACTGGGAAACGATGAGATACGAGGGGCTGACGCTTTTGTCATCTCGGCACTGGCTCGAAACGGAAGAGAGCTTGGAACGGCGTAAAGCGCGCGTAGTGTTCACTGCGTCTGATTCCAGGAAGCGAACACCAATGCTAAAAGAAGCGAACTACAAAACGCGCAAGGAAACGAATAACGAGCAGGGTAATTTCAAGGTCCTTGAATAAGTAAACGGCGGCCTGAAGCACGTGCTCGCGCATTTGCTCCTCGCAAAAACAGAACATTTGCTCCAGCGAGCTCGCTTTGCGCAGCTTGGGCAGGGACGAGATCCACGCTGTTCACGCTGTCGGCTCCGCGCGGAAGGCGCAAAATAGCGTTGCGATCTGTCGACAGTATCTGCGCACTTTCATTCGCTGTTTGTTTTGCGTGGGAAGCACCCGGAGCTAAATGTGCAAAAAAAAAAAAACAGCTCCGATGCTTGAAGAGTGCGCATATGATACTAAGCTGTTGACCAATATATCACACATTGAACTGTGAGAAAGGAGAACGAAGCTGCTTAAAACGACCATGGTTATATTCTAACGCAGAAGCTGCGTACAGACAGTTTTCTCAGTATTCGAGTGATAGGAGAACCACCCCGTCAGCATCATATTGTTATAAATAATATTTCAACATTACCGCTCGCTGACGAAAATTCAGACACCTTGTTGCAGGTGTTCGCCTGTCTTTTACACGTTGCAGAAAAAATGAACTGATCGCAATTAAACATACTCCATCTGAAACCTAACTACCGCGATCAATCGCAGTCTTCCAAAAATAACTGATTAATTACATGGCAGTAACCGATTACTATTACATCACCATTACTGGAACATAATTGCCGTATCAAAAACTCGCTGGAACGGCGAACAACGTAATGCGACAGGCTTGTAATCTTTACAAACGTTAATTTTTATCAGTAGCGGTGTTTCAACGTTGAAGCCGCTGAGTTTGCTAACGTTCCCGCATGGAGATATCAGCCGCTTAACTAAAACTCTCTCACCCAATGTAAGTGCTACACGGAAGGAAGTCGATATATATTTTGTATCACTTCCTCTTGCAATGCTTGGATATCCGTTTTGAAGTCCTTTATCAAAAGCCACCCGTCCTTGCAACCTCTGTAAAAAGGCTCTCCATATGAGAACGCTGAAAATCTCTAAAATCGCCTGTCGATTTCTATTTTTTTACGATCAGAGACGGCTTCTAGTGTGGAATCATAGCAGTTTGGAAAAGATGGGGCAGCTCATGACGTCATCGCCAGGGAGCGATATACATCGCCGTGCGGCAGAACAATTTGATGGACAGAAAGGTGCAAAGAAGGTGTTGTCTAAAGGGCCTTCGACATGTGGTAAATTTTATAGAGGACAAACTGTTAGATGCCTAAATGAGAAACTGGATGAGCTTCATTATCTCGAAAACAACAAAATATGGGGCACATGTGCATTTATTGTCTCAAGCGTAAAAGCAAGAAGGTTTGTCGTGCTCTCTTTCATGAATGTAAAGTTCTTATAGGAACTAATGTAAAATTACGAGAGAAATTGTTACGGCTTTAGAGATAGCGCAAACTGGCGATAACTGCTAAGTGGTCCATCGATTATCCTGACAGAAAATAGGCGACATCTCTTGCATCATTTACATGCAGCTGGATAAAGGTTTTCCTTCACTCTGCGGTTTTAGCCCCAGAAGCATGCGCACGTGATTTCAGGAGTATAAATTCTGCGTCACGAACGCTCCACCCCTGTAGCCTTTTTAGCACGATAGCAGTTGATTACACACTATCAATGAAATACAAAGAATAATAAATTAACCGAAAAGTTATTTGTAAGGCTTATCGAAGTTGTTGCGAAACTGCACGAAAATGTAACCGATTGCGCACGATTACACACCGATTAAACGATATGCAAACCCCGGTTTCTTAGTCAACCGTAACAGTTGGTCTCAAATGGGCAAAATGAGTGATACTTATCACTTAGCAATGCCTAGGTGATATCTCATGTAATTATTGCAGTTCCCAATTTATCGCTCATTCTTCTTGCAGTAATAATTTATTATTTTTTGCTGTCTAGTAAAACATGAAATATGGAGGCGAGAATCCAGCTCCTCTCTTCAAAGAAATTGTGGAGGTTCTTACTAGGCCGTGGAGCCTCTCCTGAGATCTAGGCCGCAAACTCCGAGCTCCCGCGATCGCACACCACGGGCAGCCGCTCTCACGGCCGCAAAATATGGCAATGCGAATTACGACACAACACAGAACAGGAGCTTGCCCGGTACCAGATATTTATTGGGTCTTCCCAAAAACGCTGACGATGATCGACAACAAAGGAAGTAAAGCGGAGAGGTATTTACCTTGCGTCTTCCTGTTGTCGCGGCTCGCTGTCGTCTCTCTCCGACGGTAGCCGGTTCCCGCTGATCTCGGCGTATCTTGATCTTTGCCCTTTATCGGCCAATGAGCGTCGCGTCTGCGACGCCTAGCGGTGCGCTCCTGCGCCGGCGAGGGAAGAGGTGAAACACGGCGCTATCGAGCAATCCGTTTGGGCTACTCATCCTCGGAGGAGAAGGAATACTTTTCTCCCCTTCATCTTCCGCGTCGCGCGGCTTTTCGGAGGGATGCGCGGTTCTCCGCAATCGCTGCAAAATGCAAACCTTTCCGGAGGAAATCCGTCTGCTCGCAAAACCACACGCTTGCTCCCAAATTTTTTGCCATCTTTGCGAGAATTTTCTGCGTGCTGCTGCTTGGTTCCCAGTTTACGAAGAAAGGACTGTTACTATGCGTTTAGCTTGAGAGCCAAGACAAGCCACAATGTGGTTTCGTGTCCTATAAGAAGAAGACAAGAAAGATGATTAGCTATAATTGCATAAAGACAGTCAGCGTAAGACAAGCGAGGGCTTCTGAGCTCACGGCCCTGGCCTTTCCACTGAAGCCTGTGTAACAAACGTGTCAAAATGTGTCCGCTAAGCCTCAAATTTGATGCTCTGTCTCCCCCGAACAGTAAATTGTGTTTTGTCCATTAACTATTTCTCACGAATTTCACCCCAGAAGAGCGGGAGTACCAAGCCGAGAAAAATCTTGTAATCATTGAAAACTAGTGGATACCAGGCGGCAACCTGGGAGCTCCCGAAAGTTCAGGCTCGGGAGCTGTGTGCACGGACAGCATGTTTACTAGCGAGAATTTTGAGCATGTGCGAATTATAGCGCTCAGAAATGTACCTAAGCGACAGCTGTCAGTACTAGATATACTTTGCTTGCATGAAATCGAAATGCGTGACTCATACCCTCGTTTTCCAAAAAAAAAAAACAATACATAATTTTATGGGAGCAGCTTTTAGAATGTGCTGGACGAATAATATGCTGAGCCAGAGAGACATTAGCTGCTCATGCTGCAGGAGCTCAGCAAGCGCTCAACAACCTCGAAGGCGTTAAAACTTCGTAACATTGAGCTCGAGCGATCTGCGAGGTCCCTAATGGGAGCTCCGAGCTCGAATTGTTTACTTCGTTCCCTAATCGTCAATCCGCTTTTAGTGCAACAAGAAAACAGAAGTATGATCAGGAGAACTGCACATGGAACATGGAACAGACTGCGGCGGGGAAGAAAGACGCTATGAACAGCAGTTTATCTACCGCTCCTGCTAGTTCTTAAATATTTTCTGTTTCCGTCTTTTTTTGGGGACGTCGCCGTCTGCGACAATGGAGGATGGTCCGCCACCTATGTACGAGCAGATGAACTCAATGCGCATCAGGCGTTCGTGTTTTCTTGGAGCTACCGAGGTCATCTAGCTTCTCCCACTCAGATGACATGGACTACGATGGCGGCTGCTTAGCGAAGGCGAGCCGGCGCCTGAAAAGGAAGCATTGTGAGTGTGCAACCACTTACAAGATTTCGTACACTCCTATCAATGATAAAGGTATCATGAATACCATCAATAGGCAAAACCTAGCTCTTGCACTTGAAGCGCTAGTTTCGGGGAAAGTCGACGAAGTGCGTATTAATGCTGGAAGAAATAGCCTCCAAATTGACATCTTCAATCGGGCCACCTTGAATAAGTTGAAGGCTGTGTTAGAACTTGGCAACAGGGCAGCGCGCTCGTTTCTTGCTCTTGGCCTCAATACTACAGCGGGAGTGATTTCTGGTGTAGACATTGAGATAAGTGATAATCACTTGGTGAAACTATAATCTTATTCTGCTCGAATCAGTGACATTCACCAGATTGGCAGATCGGAATGTGTGAAGCTATTGTTTGAAGGCACCAGTTTACCATCTTACGTGAAGGTGGGGTTTGTGAGGCATCCAGTACTTCCTTGTGTACCCTGCTCTCTACAGTGCCGAAAATTGCGGAAACTGAGAGAGTTTCTGTCTGCTGCCACGAGACTAGTTCCTAGGCCTTTGTCAAGCCATATATATGCTTTCAACCCAGGAATCCGTCCAGTGTATGATGTGGTTTTCTACGTGGACATAGGCCACCAACTACCGCGGGTTCGAGCGTCACGCGAGCCGAAGCCCCGATCAGCCGTTACCACGCGCACACCGAAACACCACAGCGCGCACTCAACCTCCGCAGGGAGGAGAGCGCTTCGCTGCAAAGCAAAACACAAGCCTCCTAGTGACACAGAAGACGTTTATTGAACGCCGTCCACCAGCGGTACACAAACACTCAGCCACCGCGTCCCAGGAGCGCGCGAGGAGGAAGGCTCCGCTGCGCTCACGTGCGCGCCGCAAGCACGCAAGGGCGTGCTGTTATCTCTCTCTCGCGGTGACCAAAGGATTCCTTTGAGAGAGAGTGGGCACTCACCGCAAGGCATGCCTGTCGCGGATTGTTGGATCACGATCGACAGGCTCGAGCTGCGCTCTCAGGTACGACCCGGAGCGGACGAACTCGAGTACACACTGGTCTGCGCGGACAAAGGCCGGCAGACAAGAACAGTAGCGTACGCACCTTGCGATGTCTAGGAGGGGTCTCTCCCTGAGCTCCGCTCGGACGGTCGCGCGAGCGCGGCCGTCGAAGCGGTGCCTTGTTCCCGCCAAAAGGCGCCGATGGGAACAGCCACTGGGACGCCAGGGCGGAGCTGTGGCCCGAACTAACGTGACAAGTCGTCCGAACCTCTCTCCGCCGCCTCAGACGGGAGAAAGGGAACGAGGAGAACAACATGGCACGGGCGGCGGCCGCTCAAAGGGCAGCGGCGGCAAGCCCGAATCCCACAGTGATTACTGCAAAATAAAACCTGATTCTGATTCCGTTTTGCGAACAAAAAACTTGCCTGCAATGCGGTGGAGGCCATTACGGGCCGGCATGTGCAGTTTAAGTGGCAAGATGAGTACACTGAAAAGGACCTCATGATGCGTCATCAAGGAAGTGTTCGAAAGTAAGCACAGAGATGAAACATCGTAGGAAAATGGTGACAGATCACTATTCTCACAGAGAGGATGTTAATGCGGTTCACCACTGTAAAAGGCGCACACGCAACCGACAGAGGATCTCAAATACAGTAACCGAAGCCAGAGCACGTCAGCAGGAAGATAACGCTTCTCTACAGACGTCATCAGCTCCACCAGTGCGAGAACCGAATATTCAAATCCTTAAGGATGATTCTGCAGCTGGGCCTCCGCTACCCACGCGAAATGCAACCGCTCAGACACGTCCATCAAAGCATCCACAGGTTGTGTGTACCGCAGGAGACTAAATTAAGCTTATGCTCAAGCAATTGATAGGTATTCTGCGATTGATCCTTGCTGGTGTGGATACGCCTATTGCTAGGGCAGTTATGCAAATTTTAGACGCTGTTGCGTCAGTCTTAGCAGCTCTTTAATAAAGGACAGCAAATATGGCGTACTGTCGTCAACACCCTCATTACAAGAGAGAATGTCTAGACCGGCAGTATTTCAATAAATGATCGAGGTATGTGAAGACGCTTGGCGGACATCAGGCAGAGGTTACTTCAAGGGCGGTTTCCAGTCCTTGTAACATGCAAGCCTAATATCAGATTACCTTTTTGCCTGTCTGAATAAAAGCAATTGCTGTCTAAACGATTGGACACGCAAGCAACGTTTTAGTGTGCATTCGCCTTGACTTGATTTACGTTCAACATCCAGTCCCTGAAGGCAGCAACGAGTATGTTGCTATTACTGTGAACCTGAATGAACACTGAATTTTTATTATCGGGATTTACGTTACACCTAGGGGAAGACTTGATGCAGCGCACCTACAATCACTTCCGTATTCCACTGTACAACCGCATATTATCCCGTGGCTGTAGTGACAAGGCCGTAATCACAAAAGAGAAGACAAGGTGTAATGGCACTGAAATCAACTCTTTATTGGGCTGACTTGCGCCCGCAAAAGAATTGAACAACTCGTTTTCGGCGATACCAGCAGAGGTTCTTGTCGGTCGTCGAACAAAGAATGCCCGTCGCACCGGTCAACGCTCAATTTGAAGGCGACGAGGAAACATCTAGAAACAGCCGCTAGTTGTGACTAGCATAACCGGGAACATTGTAGCAATACACGTGAGTGCATCTAGATGCATCTCGGCGATTCTTGAGCGACAAAGAAAATGATAAAGATATGTCACGCGTCGACGAGCATGAACAGAGTACAAAATTGATCTGTGTGCTACAATCACACTGATAAGGCCGCATGCTAGCGGCTTTAACAAATACAGATTTAAATGGTATGCGGCATTACTCTTCCCTTAAAAACGATCGTCTCAATGTTCCAAAATGTTAATTGAGAAAGCTAAACATAGCATTAAAAACATCACAGATTCTTTAGCGCGCGTAATACGGCTTCAGACGTACAACATGTACTACTTCTGGGCACGCACGTCGCCGCTGGGAGGGTGTCGTACTGTCGGGAATGACTTCATAGTACCGTTGCTCGACTCAGCGAAGGATTTTGCATGACCCGAAGTGTCGCCGCAACAACCTTTCCCTTTGTCTGCGACGGCGAATCGTCATCCATACCCAGACTAGGTCTCCCGGTTTGCACTCTGCGTCGTGTCGTCGCAAGTTGTATCGTAGGGCGCCGATGCGTTGTTGGTCTTTAATAGGCAGCCGGGTCAATCGTCGGGCGTCCTCTGCATGCTGCAGGTAGGCGGCGACGTCGAGGTTGTCTTCTGTCATGTGCGGTAACATCGCATCGAGCGCTGTCTCGGGCTCCTTGCCGTACACAAGCTCGAACGGGCTTGCTTCTCGTTGTCTCCTGGACGACCATAATATACGAGATGATCACGTACGGCAGGATCGCGTCCAAGGTCTAGTGTTCGGCGTCGACGTACATACATAGAGAGCGTGTCCGCGATAGTTTTATTCAGACGTTCCGTGAGCCCGTGCGTCTGCGGGCGGTAGGCGGTCGTCATCCGATGGCTTGTCGGTCTCTACTTCAAGACGGCTTAGTGAGCTCCGCCGTAAATGCTCTACTCCTGTCCATGATGAACACTTTGGGGGCGCTGTGCCGCAGGAGAATGCGCTCAACGAAAACCTTAGCCGCTTCGCCTACGGTACCATTAGGAAGTGTACTTGTTTCGGCGTAGCGGGTAAGATAATCGGTGGCCACGATTACCGATTTGTTACCCGCTTTGATGAAGTCTGGAAGGGGCTGAAGAGATCCATTCGGATTTGCTAAAAAGGCCTGGTCGAAGCTAATATTGGGTTCGAAAGCCCGCAAAGTCTGATCGGAGGCGCCTTACATCGCTGACACTCGCGGCACGTCCTCACGTAACGCGCAACACCGGCAGGTAACCGCAGCCAATAATATTTCTCTTGCACTCAACGCAACGTGTATGCCATCCCGAGATGTCCTGCTGTCGGCTCATCGTGAAAAGGCTGCAAAACTTTCTAAGTTTCTTAGGCACGACAAGGAGGTATGCGGTCCTGTTGGGTGTGAAATTACTCACAAGGACCTCGTTGTGCAATGCGAAGGACGACAGCTGACGCCTGAAGACCGTAGGAGCAGACGTCTTCCTGCCTTCTAGGTAATCCACCAGGTCTCTCAGGAGATGGTCTGAGCGCTGCTGCTCTGCAAAACTGGTGATGCTTAGCGGTCCCAAGAAGGCGTCGTCGTCTTTTCCTTCGCAGGCGCGTCAGCAGGGGACCGTGAGAAGGAGTCCGGTACAAAATGCTTGCGATCAAACTTGTACACTACCGTGATGTCGAATTCTTGTAGGCGTAAGCTTCATCGTGCAAGGCAGCCAAACTGGCAAGCCAGCAGATCGCATGGGGAACGTTAACCTACCTTGAATGGTCGACCGTATCGGTACGGACGGAACTTCGACGTTGCTTAGATTATCGCTAGGCATTCCTTCTCAATCGTCGAATAATTAGTTTCGCCGTTTGAAAGGGCTGGCGCAAGTGAGAAATTTTTCTTCTCCGGCATTCCTCTGAACCAGGACGGCGCCTATACCACCGCTGCTTGCGTCAGTATGAACTTCAGTCTCAGCGTTTCCATCAAAATGACCGAGGACAGATTGGGGCTCTAAGCGTAGCTCGAGCGGCAATTACAGAATCTGGTGTTGATGTTGTTTTATCCGATCAAATTACCGATATTGAAAAATTGTTTTTAAAAGTGACTCTTTGGAGATTTTTTGTTTACTTCTTTTGTGCTCTGTTTATCGTACCCCGGATTCTGATGATTCATACATGTTTAAGGTGTATGATTTTTTTTTTTGAAGCTTCAGGCAAAAAATAAAATCATTATAGGCGACATTATTCTTCTCACTATGATCTGCAATAAACTTAATTAATGACACCCTGCTTCTTGTAGCACGGTTTTAGACATGATGCTGACTATGAGCCTCCAACAAGTTGTGAACAATTATACCAGAGGAGGTAATATTCTAGACCTTTTATTTATTAGTGACATATTTATAGAGGGAACGGTGCAGGTTGCACCGGGTAATTCCGACCACAAAATGATATCCTTCAGTTGGAACACATCTTCCGGCGGAGTCGATAATGTTTTTAGTAATAATACTGTTAGAGACTTTAGCCAAGCAGATGACGTTGTAGTAATTGATTACCTTGATATGCCCCTTTGTATAACCAGTGATGAGGTTGACTTGTGTTGGCAGACGTTTTCTGAGGTCATTAAATTCTGCATTGAAACCTTTTTCCTACAAAGTAGCTCAGAAAGCGGCGAATAAATCCATAGATTACTAGAGATGTTTTTTACCCTAAACGTAAAATCGAGAGACTTTGAAAATCGCATAGAACAGTGACACCACAATTCGCAGAACTAATGCGAGATTTACTAGCTAAAGTGAAAATTGTCAGAGATGAATACTTTAATCATGGTTCTGCAGATTTTGTTTCAAGTGACCCGCAGAAATTTTGGTTACATTTAAGTGAAAGTAAACAAAAAATAGGAAAGATAAAAGTAATGGTGTAATTATATCCAATACACATAGCATTGCGGAGCAGTTCAACATTTACTTTCCCAGTGTTTTTTCACGTCCTGAAGAATTCGAACCTAGCGGCAGGAACAGAGCCTCGATCGACGGTCTTGTAATTACCCAGGAATGTGTTTTAGGAATGCTTTTAAATATTGACATTTAAAACTCGGCCGGGCCTGACAGTATTTTAAATAAATTTTTTAGGCGTTGCGCTGAGTACATAGCTTTATTTCTTACAAACTTTCTTTCGATATCATTATTTCAGGAAGAATACCCTCGAATTGGAGGAAAGCACGAGTTGTGCCAATTCACAAAAAAGGAGACCGTTTAAGAGTATCAAACTACCGTCCAGTGTTAACCACGAGTACTTGTTCGAAACTTTTAGAGCACGTTGTTGCAAGATTTACTCATGACTTCCTCAGTGATCACAACGGATTATCTGAGCGTCAGCACGGTTTCAGGAGAGGGCTGCCTACTTTAACACAACTCGTGACTACAGTACATAAATTTTCACAAATATTAGATATGTCCGAACAAACCGATGTTCAGTTTTTAGGATATTCCAAGGCTTTTGACAAGGTACCACATGGAAAGTTAGTACAGAAATTAGAGTGTATAGGTCTTCCTTTTGGCATTATTCAATGGATATGTGATTACCTTGGAAACAGAGAACAATTTGTTATGGTCCGAAATCGTTGTTCTAGTGTTCGCCATGTTACTTCTGATTTTCCGCAGGGAAGTGTGCTAGGGCAACTTTAAATTTATTCTATATCAATGATTTAGTAGATGTTATTCCAAAAGGTGTGTCCATAAAACTGTTCGCGAAAGACTACGATTTTTTGGAAATATCTCCTCCAATAGATCATGATTCACTGCAGAATTCTATCGAATTAATGACTCGTTAGTGCATTGGGGGATTGAACTGAATAGTGAAAAAACTGTACTGCTCCGCATTACCAGAAAAAATATATCCTAGTACATTCCCTTATATGCTTTGCGGTAAATCTGTTTTAGAGGTTGATAAGTAAAAATATCTAGGCGTTACTCTTACCAACAATCTTACATGGTCAGCGCAAATGTCTGATATCTGTTCCACGGCAGTTAGGAAACTGTGGTACATTAGAAGAAAGCTTAAGGGTGCTCCAGTAAATACTAAGATGGTAGTCTACAATTCTCTTGTAAGTACCAGACTGGAATATGCAGCTGTAGTGTGGGACCCTTATACCAAAAAATACCTCAGCCAATTAGAGCAAGTTAAAAGAAAGGCGATCCGATATATTTTCGGTACATATCGATGGGATGATTCACCAACTCAGTTATTGCAAAAAAAAATAGTATCCGAACGTTAAAGATAAGGAAAATCAGCCGCTTTGTGTTGCTTCACAAAAGCCTTCCAGGTAAAATAGAAAAACTAGAAACACTCATCAGCATTCATTGGCCCCAAGTTTTGCCAAAACAAACGCTCATAAGTTCAGTTCTTTCCCGCGAACGTTTGCAGGCTAGAATTTCCTCCCCGTTTGTATGTTTGAGTCTTAGGCTTTCATAGAAATGCTCGGAAGCCATTTTAAACAATTGTAGAGTGAACGGGATGCCTTTTTTATTGTTATGTTGTACAGTGTTCTAGTGCGTTCGCTTGTGATATCTGTATTTCTATGTAATACTTCTCCGGCTTAGGCCAAAGTGCTGGCCTGCAGTATGTCTAAATAAATCAAAGGCTTCTGTTGTGGTGCTTTCCACTCAAATGGCATGTATTACTTAGCAGCGTCAAAGGTTGGGCGAGGCATTAAAATCCCTTGACGAACCGTCAGTAGTACGCGCATCGTCCGAGGAATCGGCGAACAGCTTTCTTGACCCGGGCTCTGGAAACTGCGCGATCGCTGCTTGTTTTGTTTCGCTATGGACGAACACCGTCCTTGCTTACGCTATGGCCCAGGAACAAGAGCTCTTGGTAAGAGAAGTGGCACTTTTCTGCTTTGAGCGTTAGGCCTGGCGACTTGATTGCGTAGAGCACTGTGCGAAGGCTTTACAGGTCATCGCCAAAATGTCGAAGCGAAAGCAACAACATCGTCTAAGTATACATAAACAAATGCCGCTTCAAGCCAGCCAGTACGATATCCTTTACTCGCTGGAACGTCGCGGGTGCGGAGCAGAGGCCGAATTGTACTACCTTGAACTTGAAGAGGTCGTGTGGTGCGATGAACGCGGTCTTCTCGCATTTTCTTTCATCGACCCCGATTTGCCAGTAGCCGCTCTTTACGTCCATCGGTGAGTAGTACCTTGCGTTACAGAACCGGTCCAATGTGTCGTCAATGCGTGAGAGAGGGCACACGTCCTTCTTAGTTATACTGTTCAGGCGGCGGTAATCGACGCAAAAGAGAGGTCTCCCGTCTTTCTTCTTCACCAAAACCACTGGTGCCGCCCAGGGGCTCTTTTATGGCTGGATGATGTCGTAACGAAGCATGGTCTCAACTTGCTCGCGGATGGCTTGCTGTTCTCGTGACGATACGCGGTAGGGGCTTTGGCGCAGAGGGCTTTGGCGCAGAGGGCTTTGGCGCAGAGGGCTTTGGCGCAGAGGGCTTTGGCGCAGGCCAAAGGGGCTTTGGCAGGGACTTTGGAGCAGAGAAAGCCGTCCGGAATGTTATGAATGCTCCCCGATTTGAACACACAGAACAAATTTTCAATGAACTTCGAATTATCCGCTTGCCACAATTATACGAAACTTTACTCTTGCGGCGGTATGAAATCGGTGGTCACAATAACAACTGCCTGGTGATAAAGCTGTCAGGATTGCAACGCAGAGTCGATATACATACACTACACGAACGACCCCCAAATAACTTGTACCTAAGTTCCGAACAAATTATCGTTACCAAATGCTTAGCTACACTCTCCCGCATTATTTAAATAAATAGTCCGAACAAATATATAGATAATAAAAAATCGGTTGTTTTATGTTTGTTCTTGTTTGTAAAAGTGTAATGCTATGTACCACTGCAATGCCTCTGTAGGGTGTGTCGGCCTCGTGAAGCCTTTCCACTGGCTTTGTGCCGGCGCACCCAACATCCTCAAGATGTTAAATAAACGTTATTCTTCTTGTTATTCTTATTCTTCTTAGGTCGGACTTGTTCGTTCGTTGTAATGCGATGCTGGGCAATTGGTGTTTCTCACTTCGAAGAAGACCGTGAATCTGGTATTTTCTTCTGTGGGGTAATGCCGGGTTGATGGCAAATGTAGGCTGACGAACGTGGTCAGGTGCATCTTCCAGGGCTTGGTCTGAGGGGCGGATACATCACGCATGTCTGCTAATTCGTCGAGAAAAAAAATCGATCGTCGTGCCCTTGTTGAGATGCCGGTCTTCTTCAGTGGAGTTTGTTACCAGCACCTGAGCATGTCCTCTCCAGAAGTTGGCTATGCCTCTTGCGATGCCGAGACCTCATTCCAAGAGGCACGGGGTGTTTCCTTTGATGGCGCCTTCAGCGGTGTCGATGGCTGCTACCCACGTAAACTACAAGGCTTGATCGGGGCTTCACAGTCGATTCTCTGTCGAGGAAGCTTAGAGCGACGTGCTGCGTCGAAGTCGTCGTGGGAGGTTTTGTTTTGCCCACCGACAGCTTCATGAGATGGATCAGAGGTAGATATTTGGCCTATGTTCAATTAAGAAGTCCATGCCCAAAATCACACTTCTGTACAATCACGAAGCTTGTGGGGTAAGTATGCCCATTTAGGGCTACTCTTGCAGTAAAATGCCCAGACGGAGCAATGAGGTTACCACCAGTGGTGCGAATCAGTAGGCCATATCTCAAGCGGTCGTCACTATACTGACTTAGGAGGCAAACGGGGCACTGATGACTGAATAGTCAGCTCCGGTGTTACTAGGGCAGTGACTATGCGACGGTCTACAGCAACTTCAAGGTCGCTTGGTCGCATCCTGGCATTGCACGTGGGCCTTGGTGTCACATCTCGGCTTCTCGTTTATTGGAGTCACCGCCGTGCCCCACTGTGTGCCCTCCACGTTTGTTACTTTCCTGGGCAGCATTGCCGGCTTTCACTCTCGTCATGTTGTCGTTAATATTGTCGCCGTACGTAGCGGCAGTGTCACTTTAGAGCCTGGGCGCGTGATCGTCGAGGGCGTCTTTTAACGAGCATCGGCCTAGTAGAAGCGGCATCGTCGTTAGTCGTCGTCGGCAGCAGATGATCTTCGTTAGTTCGCCGTGTAACAACCTCACCTCCAAAGGTGAGTTTAGTTTCCCATACGGGGGCTAGAGACCTTTCTTGTACGTAAATGCGGCCCGACGACGCAAATCGGGCATTGTACGGCGACAGAAAGCGGTACTGACGGTCTGGTGACTCTGCCTTGGGCAAGTAGTATTTGATTTCCTCTGGTCCTTCGCCAGGACGGCGTCATGCGGTGTCGGTGGCGAAGCCGCGAAGGCCGATGCGTCTGTATGGGCAGTGGCGTAGGGATTGGCCGGTCTCACCGAAGTGTAGGAAGAGCGGTCGGTTGTTGGACGTCCTCCAGGCTTCGCACTTCCTGGCGCTTGGATGTCGTTGGTAGGTTTGGCGGGCGGGGGGCCAAGCAGCTGCGTTAAAAAGCAGCTTGTTCGCATCGACGGGGGCTTGGGGGGTCTCGTCGGGGCGTAGGACGGCTTAAGGCGCAGGACGGCGTAATGCGGCAGCGTAGTTCATCGCAGTGTGCTCTTTCGTCAGAGCCGTCGGAGCCATTGGCGTCATTGATTGAGGGACGCCCAGTGCCTACTGGACTTCTCACCGGCGACGACCGCGATTGTCGCCACCTGGGGTTGTTGGGATGATGGCAGCAACCGGCGAAGTTCGTCCCACGCGATCTCCAAGATGAGGTACCGAGGTTCTCTCCGTTTGCAGACGCGCTGCTGTAGGAGCTTGCACGTACCGGTTGGCGGGGTTGATCGTAGTGGCGCGTTCTGGTTTTCATCGTCCTCTCGATGACCGCTACTTTGCTTTCAAATTCACCAATCGTTTTCGGTGGATGTCGGTGTCGGGATCACAAAAACCTACTCTTTAACGTGATGTTTGGGCTAACGCGGCGTTTCATTTCCTAGACGTGAGGACAGACTCGTGAGGGAGCTGGGCTTTAGACTAGATAAGCAGTTCTGCTCTTTATTTCCTTACTCCACTCGTGAACTGTTTCAACAGTTCCTTCGTGAAGCTCTCTCGCGTCTTTAGCGAGAACTTGTAGTTTTTATACCACGTCCGCGCTTTTTCATCCAGAGCACAAAATACGTTCTGAAGCTTCAAGAAGTCGTCCCCATTGTTGAATGCGGCAACTCTCGCGTACTGGCCCAGCCACTCCTCAGAATCTTGACCGGCGGTGCCGCTGAAAATGCGAGGCTGTCGGGGCTGCTGGATCACGACAGGTACCATAGAGTTGGCCATTGTCGACGCTGGGGACTTCCGGGTCGAACTGGGTTCGGCAGCACACTATATTCGGGTTGGAGCCCTTGAAGCAGCTTGAAGTCGGCGGCTGGCTCGGTGACCTGTAGGCTGGCCCCCGAGGGCAGCAGGATCAAGGCGGAGGTCTGCCCTTGAAGAATAGATCGTAGCTCAAAGGCAGCACCTTTACCAGATGCCACGTGGTAGTGACAAGGCCGTAAGCACAAAAGAGGAGACAAGGCACAATAGCACTGAGATCAACTCTTTACTGGGCTGGCTTGCGCCCGCAAAAATCGCGTAGCATCACTACCCCAAATTCCACAACTCCAGTTGATGCGCTCTGTGCGCATTTGCGTGCCATTCGGCGACGTGCAGAAAGGGCATACCGCAGGACAAAAGTCTTCGACCTCCGGACATCTCGGCGCGTGCACAAAAGCAACTTCCGCGTTATATGAAAGAACATGGGAGACAGCAGTGAAGGGGATTTTGCAGCAGACTGGATCCCCGGAAACCACTGTCGAGAATTTGGCATCTCATCCGATCACTGCCATCTCCTCTGCAGCAGAAGCATCCTTTCTGCTCATTCTACGTAGGTTAGGACAACGCAGGTGGCTATGAAAAGAAAAATTGTAGATGTAAATAATATACCTTGCTATCACATGGTATATTTTAAATATGCCAGCTTCATCTTTGTTGAATAAAAAGGGCTACGTTAACGCTATCTCATCAAAAGCACCTGTGATAGGGAAATTTCCTGCTGTCCACGAGGTTTAATTTCAAGCTCTTTATTTCATTGTTTAAAGCCATAGTTAAAAACCGATGACACTCAATTGAACCAAGCAGAAGGAAAAAATTCCCAGTTGCATTTCTACCACACTTACAGCCTTAATATAATTCCAGCTTGCTAGCATTATCCTTTGGCAGTCGTGTAATATAGGTCAAAACACCAAAGTACTGCTTGGTATCAAAGAGCACTGAACAACGGTTGATGGAGAGCCTCAGGTCACAATCCGAGGCAACATTTCGACAAATGAACTTGCCCTCATTTTGGTAGCGCAATCATCACTATTAGGGGTTTAAATATGATTTTGCTTCGAAAGAAGAAAAGCCAGAGAGAGGAGGGAGGGGGATAGAAGTAGGGCAAGCAGTGAGGGAATGTTTCTTCAGTATGAATCTTAGCCTGTAACTGGTAATTAGAGTGATAAAGAAAACGAAAAGCAGCAGCCGCCGAAAAACTATAAACAATGCTGACACAGTCAAAAACATCGTGAAAGCAGTTTCTCAGTATTTTAATCACAAAAGCCAAAAAATTCGAGAAGATTCAATTATCTATTGTGCACTTAGCTTTAAATCTTCAAGGGCCAGAAAATATAGGCAGGCATATCTAATGCATAAATTTAGGAAACTGGAACCAACAGTAATAAATACCTCGAAAGAAACTTTAGAATTTCTTAAATATATTCCCTCTACACAATAACTAGTTGGCAAGACATGTCCATATAGCGTTCATTGTATAGTGTTTTCACGGCAAATATATACTCTATTCCCCCTCCATAATAGCATTAGCTAGTGGTGTTATTCTAAAAAGGTTTTCTTCTTATCACTTCGTAACTTTCCTTCCCCCTTGAATCCTTTTCTTAAGATAATGGACTTGGCAGGTGTGGTTCACTTCATCTGTTATTATTCTGTTCCTTTATCCTTTTGCCCTCCTTGTAGAAAGCTTTCGAGAACTGCTTCCCTACAGTTGCATTCATCACGACTCTTTGGAATGCATGCTCCCTTTCAAGAAAGGCATGTCAGCATCAAAGCCGCTTTAGGTGCTGATTTATCAGCCACCCTCATTGCAGCTTTTCCTATTGGTAATCCTTTTTTTCTTTTTTCAGGCCATGGGCTCAAAAATTCATAGGAAAGAAATATTATTTTACTTTTTCCCCTACTTCTTGCCCCCCCCTCCCCTCTCCTTCCCTGGCTTTTATTTGCAAACAAAAGCGTTTTTAAAGCCCTACCAGTGATGATCTGGCTGCCCAGACCAAATGAAGTCAAGTCTACCCACCGGTAAAAATGGGTACAAGCGTCCCCCGGCCTGGCGCTCGGCTTTTCCAGGGGTGTGCGTTTGGGAGAAGCTCCGTAAACCCCGCTGCGCCCCCCTCCTCCGCAGTGGGCCCAAACCCAGTTTCGAACCTCGCAGCCTGCAAAGGTGGTTCTGTTTGTCTTCCTTTGACCCTCACCTGAAGTGCTCCCTTAGAGCCTCAGCTGCAGCAGTCCTGAAGAAAAAAAAAACAAAGTCCTGGAATCCCTTGTGACTGCTGCCCACCCAGTTTGTTTTCTTTTAGCCCTACCCGACCTGTGAGAACCAGACCTTTGCAGGTCATTAGTTGTTCGAAACTTTAAGCCCTCTAAGGAGCACAGCAGGGTTAGCAGAGCCTCTTCCAAACGCACACCCCTCGCCTTCGGGAGGTGGTGGGTTCGACTCCCACTGCCGGCCGGACACCCACCGGTTTTCTCAAATGGGTACAAGCCATTACCCGGCCTGGTGCTCGGCTTCTCAGGGTCTATGGCTAGGGAAAGGAGCCTACGGCCTCAAATCCCAACCAGGCGGGGTGCTCACTGCGACTCAACGTGAATTTACCGGTGAGCTAGGAATATAAACTGAGTGTTTACCTCAACCTTGATCAGTGCTCTTTAATAATATGCATCCATCTCGTTCAGCCCAAACTACTGCCTAGTATTTCACATAACGGTTTAATGACATTAATAAACTATCCACTGTATTGCAAAAACCAGCACCTTCCAGATTCAAGTGTGAAAGCAGCATGTTGTTTGCACTGATGTTTGCTGGAGACCCTGGAAGCCTCCGAGATTTACTGAAGCTGTGATGGATCATGCACAGTGCACTGATAGATGGGAAAAAGGCCGATATTAGTTACAAGACTGAGTGTTCAGCTGTTATCCAACGTGGCACAACACACTGGACATGTGCTAGGGATGCACTGGTTCCAGTCTCATTTTAACAATGGTTGGAAGTACAGTAAGTGGAGGCAAATATAAAGGGAAAATCACATATATTATCCTAATAAGCACTGTGTTTTGGAGATGAATGCACAACTGAATAGAAGATAAAAGCAGCTGCTTCTTTAGCGTTTAAATCGGCGAGCCTGTCCTTCTTATATCACCTCGATTGGTGCAGCTCTGATCCTCACATCCCCAAGTGGTAAATAAATTACCACTGAATATTGAAATGAAATATTTTCTTGAAGGCACTAGAACGCTGTTTAATGCCAAAATATTCACTGGCAGCTCAACTGCAGGCTTCAAACAAGGCTACACATCATCAAGTGTCCCGTACCGGCCAAGTAGGAACACAAGATCGAAACAAACAAAATAAGGAAAAGAGCCTACCAACTGATCAGTTTGTAATGTAAAGAACGTAGACAACGTGCAATGTGTAATGCAGTTTTCTGCTTTAACACTCTTTTGATACAACCTTGGTTACTTGAGGTGGCGAGAGGCTTATGGGTACTGTGGCTCTTGATGACGTAGCTCGAGGATATACGAGCTAAACAGGAAACCGCTATGACGTCACCCTCTCCTTCCTCCTACCTACAGTGAAAGATTATTTTGTCTTCGAATACAGCGACAAGTTCCCTGACCCCAGAATGCCAGCTAACTGCGAGACAGGCCAGATATTGGCATACACTACAAACGCTTTCCTTCACCTGCATATATCAGTATTACTTTCCTGGATCAATAGGATGGTGTCTGCTCTTGATATGAAGAGACCCCCACTGCACACCACGTTACTTGGGGATAATCTAGTGACAAAGCACAAAGCCTAGACAAACAAAATTTCTACGAACAATGGTAGACCAGCCTGATCAGGTAAGATTTGCAGACAGAGTGAAAAATTGCGTACGAGGCTAGAGCTACAGTAGTGGTCATTGGAATCTTGGTATAAGGCAGAAGAAAGGAAATCTGAGCTAGTTGGTGCATTGTGAAATTAAAAAAAAAGAACTGCGCCGCGACTTGAGACAGAGAGACGTGTCCGTTATTCTCTTCCTCTGTTTCAAGTCGCGGCACTGTTTTTTTTTTTTTTATTTTCTAGATATAAGGAATCTGTCCACAATGTTTCATTTCTTCATTTTTTGGCAAAGAAATGTTTTTAACAATAAGAATATAAGGCATATTGTTACGTAGCAAAAAGGCGTGGGACGGCGGCAGAGCCGGTAACACCGAGAGCCCGGTATTGGCGAAGTCGAGGGATGAACTGTGCGAGCGCGAAACTTAGTCTGGGTTAGAAATGTAGTCGGCAATCTCCCGTGGGTGCTCTCCCGGCTGCGGACAACAAGCACCGAAGGGGAACCCGCGAAGTCCCATCTCTTTGTACGGGCAGCGACGCCAGACATGCCCAGCTTCGCCACAATGGTAGCACAGCGGCCAGTAGTCCGCAGTTCGCCAGATGTCAGTTCGGCGGCGCCTGGGTCGCTGGAGGAAAGTCGGCTGGGCAGGTGGCAGTGGCATATGGGGAGTGACCGGCGCAGGCGCTTCGTAATGGGGTGTTGCAGGCGGCAGCAAACGGCTTGCGACGGCGGTGTAACTCATCGTAGGTGGTTGTGGAGGGCTTGCAAGAAGCGGCGCAGCACCCAAAGCTTGTTGCACTTCTTCGCGAACATCGGTGACCGATGCAACCTGCGACTGCGCCGGCGTAGGCAAGAGTTTCGCCAGTTCTTCGCGCACAATGGCTCGAATGGTCTCACGCACTGAGTCTCCTGATGACATGGTGGACCTCTCAGCACATGTGGACAGCATCGATACGGTCCTGCGCTCATACTGCCGTGCCCGCATGTCAAGCGCTCTCTCGATGGAAGTAGCTTCCGTAACAAAAGCATCTACAGTCACTGGCGGACTGCGAACGAGGCCGGCGAAGAGCTGTTCTTTCACACCTCTCATTATTAATCGCAATTTCCGCTCTTCCGACATGTTGCAATTTGCGCGGCGGAATTAGAGCTTCAATATTACAATACTAGCAGACATGGATCCAGTTCAATAAAGAGGCCGGTATAGCAGCCACATAATTTACAGAAATGTGATGTAGCAGTGGACAGGAAAATGTAATTAATAAGAAAATTTATTACTGCCATCTGTAATGAAACAAATTTTGATTAGTTCTCGCAATTTTCAGTATTGTACTTGTCACTGAAAGTGAACTTCTGCATAGTTATTTTTCATTCTCTCCAAGCTACAGAAAAAAACAGATGTTCAGTCTGTCCAACCTTTTCTATTTCACCAGCACAGAAAGATAAATAACCAAACATACATTCAATCTTCTTTACAACAGAGTCTAATTGTGAGTTAAGCCAGGATGGCGTATATGTGTAAGTTACAGCTGCAAGAAAGCTTTTTAGATTGTGCTCATTGAATGATGCATGCTTTTGTGGTAGGTATGAACTGTGGTTTAGTTCAACGTCTACTGACAGGCCATCCAGAATTACGAAAAATCACACTCGGTAATGAAAGTCGCCTTCAATGTGAGCAATATACCGAAACATAGAATTATTACTACTCCGGTAACTAACCTGAAAGGAGGATAGGAGGTGAGGACGAGAAAAGGGAGAGGAAAAAAGAGGTTTCAGGTGAGCGAGCACAAAATGTAAGAGATAAAGGAGGACGCGGGAGTCGAGGGTACGAGGAGAAATAAGGTGCGCCAACATGGACCTTGCCGCACGGACAGAAACGGTAGAACAAAACTGAGACGTAGCAAACTGAGCGCAAGTATCAAACTGTCGAGAAACTAAATTCGTTTCATGAACCTACTACTCGTACTAAATGCAAGGAAAACGTAGCGCACACATTATTTATGTTAAAGAAGGTTGAGACATGTTCTTGCGCGAAAACTGCGTAAGTCGCCGCGACAACTAACCACATGTGCGATGTCATTTTGGCAGCCACGTGAAAACAAGCGTGTTTCCCACTTTTTCATTTCAGCACATTCCGGAGCGTTCCGGCACAAAAAGACACAGAATGCAGCAATCCTGTAGGACACTGTTCAAACAAAGCAATGTGCGTAAGAATATGCTTACCCTTACAGGCGATTGCGTCAGCCGTGCAGTACTATGTCCGTCCGGCACCGCACAAACCAGTGCGAGTTCAGCGCGAGTGCAATATAGTCGGTGCATATACCTCTTAGTCAAGCAGAAAAAAAGATCGTTCATGCTGTCTTCTTTCGAATCTCTCAAAAATGACATGGTGCAGCAATCCTTCCGCCTGAGCAAAGCACAAAGAAACACGGATGCTTGCCGACACGATAAATGCCCGTTTGCGTTAAACACCACATGTAGAAGGCACTTCACAAGGTACACTCTTCTGTAGCAGATATGCACGCGAAACGCCACACATTTCACTACGGTAAACAACTACAATAATGAGATATAATCATTAAAGGTTTTCTCGACGACATTTCACATCCCATCAGGTGCTTTATGCGAAATTTCTTCCAACCGCTTTGATAACCACAATTTCGATAGGGCAGAGCTCCTAACATTTTCAGGGAGTAAGGAATGATAAAGAGAGAAGAGGTCCCTTAATGGTTGATTGGAGAAGATGCCTATGACGGCAGAAATGTTTTTGATATAATGTTCTGTTTTCAAGCATGCTCTATGTTGGAGAACATAAAGATGCATGCTTCTCAAAGTTATGTTTACAAATTTTCCCACATTTCCGTATCTGCTCTTAGACATTACTTATTGGCTATGTTGAAAATGGCGTAGATTGTGTTACAAACTCTTGTAAATATTCTTAGTCTAAAATGTTAGGAAACCGGATTGGGTGTTAGTGTAAAAGGCAACGGTTTTGAAGCTCCCTCTTTCTGTGGATGACAAGTGAGGGTATTAATTATTTTTTTGCGCAGCGTCAGTAGAGACAATAATAAGGTTGTCCTTGTAATAAGTCTAAGGTTGTCCTAATAGAATCAGGACAACCTTAGACTTCAGTCAAGCAAAGGATCAAGCAGGGTTTCGGAAACGGTACTCTAATATCGATCATATCCATACCATCAATCAGGTGATAGAAAAACGCTCGGAATATAACCAGCCCTTATACATAGCATTCATTGATTACGAAAAAGCATTTGACTCAGTTGAAACCTCGGTGGTGATGCAGGCATTGCGAAATCAGGGGGTAGACGAGCCGTACGTCAAAGTGCTGGTAGATATATATAGTGGCTGCACAGCAACCATAGTTCTTCATAAAGAAAGTAACAAAATTCCCATAAAGAAAGGTGTTAGGCAAGGAGACACAATCTCCCCAGTACTATTCACAGCTTGTTTAGAGGAAGTATTCAGAGACTTGGAATGGGAGCAGTTAGGGATAAGGGTAGATGGAGAATACCTCAGTAATCTGCGATTTGCTGATGACATTTCCTTGCTAAGCAACTTGGGGGATGAACTGCAAATAATGATTGATGACCTAGACCGGAAAAGTAGAAAGGTAGGCTTGAAAATCAATATGCAGAAGACTAAGGTAATGTTCAACAGCCTCGGAAAGGAACAGCAGTTTACATTAGGTAGCGAAGTACTGGAAGTAGTAGGCGAATATGTCTACTTAGGACAGGTAGTAACCGCAGATCCGGACCACGAAAAGGAAATAACAAGAAGAATACGATTGGGATGGAGCGCACTTGGCAAGCACTCGCAGATTATGACTAGCAGCTTACCGGTATCGCTCAAGAGGAAAGTATACAACAGTTGCATCTTGCCTGTACTCACCTATGGGGCTGAAACGTGGAGGCTAACCAAGAGAGTTCTACTTAAGTTGAGGACAACCCAGAGGGCTATGGAACGAAAAATTGTAGGGGTAACATTAAGAGATAGAAAGCGTGCAGAGTGGGTCAGAGAAATAACTCAAGTTACCGACATTCTAGTAGAAATTAAGAAGAAGAAATGGACATGGGCAGGACATGTAGTGCGAAGAGAGGATAACCGATGGTCGCTGAGGGTAACAAACTGGATTCCAAGGGAAGGAAAGCGTAGCAGGGGGCGGCAGAAAGTTAAGTGGGCGGATGAGATTAAGAAGTTCGCAGGGATCAAGTGGATGCAGCTAGCACAGAACCGGGTTAAGTGGAGAAATATGGAAGAGGCCTTATCCCTGCAGTGGGTATAACCAGGCTGATGATGATGATGAGTAGAGACAAACTGTTTTTTCAGGTTCATATAAGGCAACTACCATGTACAATTCACGTGAACAGTTTCATGCGCATGTTATTGTCTATTAATGAGACAATGTAGATATCTAATTTTGTTACTTTACCTGATTTTTGTCTCTCGAGTACCAAAAGTGGATTAGAACGCTGCACAGAACAAATTCCTCTGCTTCAAAGCATTGCGGAGTAAACTTCAGAAGCTTAAAATCATAATATGTATTAGCCTCAGGTGTACAACTGAAACTATAAATACCTATTCACCGATCATAATATTCTTAAAGGATAAAACGTTGACTTCTTCATCGTTGCCACTTGACACTATTCCAGGAGGCGCAGCGATTGCCTTCACTTTCTAGCTAACATTTTATCAAACAACTGTTACATCTACACAACAAAAGAGCTCATATTCCGCCCAAAAGAGCAAAGGCACCGGCACTCTGATTCCATTCGCGACTAAACATTCGAAAACAGCAAGCGCTCAACCCTGCGATGCGCGCGGGCCCTTTGTAGATAGCAAGGGATTGTAGCGGCAGATATCGATCGAGAATAACTGGGATTGCTCTCTCGCGTTTCCCGCACGTCTGCTTCGACTTTGCTGCGAGGCACAAAAATATGCTGCACATTTTAGTATGCATGCAGTCTTGGTCCTTCGCAGCAGCGAGTGGAGAAAATGGTTTTGTATATTCTACGAGCTTCTGTGCAAAGCAGAAGTTCTTTAAAGCGGGACAGAGCTCAGACCATCTAAACATTCGTGTGAGTCTGTGTCGAATGGCCTCGTGCTTCACCTTTGCGAATTTCGATGTTAAGCAGTGAAGTACAACTGCAGAAGAAACGCGCACTCGCGACTGAATCAAGAGAAACAACTGCTAAATTATGCTCTGAGAGATTTGCCGACCTGCTGCTGATATATAAATGTCGTCAACTTTTAGTGAGAACACGCGAGCGTGCAGTATTCCGTTTTACCACGGCCGCAGATAAGTGGCAGCACACGCGATGCGCCGCCTCCTTTGCCCCATTTTTCTTGGATAGTGCGCCGTCTGTTATGCAGGACGTTTTGAAGGAAGCGCCCACTTGCTCCCGTATTCACACTAAGAATGGGCTACCCTGTGCAAGGAACAACAGAACTTCTCTGTTGATGCACGCAATGAGCGCCGCAATGAGCATATGTTTCATGCGTGCGCACACTTGTCTTATTATGTGCTCGTGATATGGATAAGATATGACATGACTGGACAGGCTGGGTTCTTTGAATGGTTCCTCATAGACTAATTATAACCGAGTCCCAGTACTGGCGACCGACAAGGGCTCATTAAAACTCGGATTACGTGCACGGAAAAGAGCGTAGGCATAATATCACTGCAGGAAATGATACATTGCAAGTGATATATTGCTCTTTTGTCATTTTCCGCTTTTTTTTTTTTACTTGAGTTAAACGATCTAATTCAGTTCTTACTCTTTACTTTTCATTTCAAAATTTTATTTAGACAAAAACTGGTCTCAGAGGATGGGGCACCGACTATTGGGATGTTACCAAAGAAGTTCGCCACAGTAATGAATTCATACTTAACCAGCCAAAGGACGAGACATAGGAAAGAAGAGGACAGGACAAGGCTGGACTAGCAACTGAATGTTTATTGATCAGAAGAAAACAACGAAGACTCCTTCCGAAAAGCACGCATTGTGAATGCATTGTGAATGCATTACTCAACCTTGTTGAGTAATGCATTCACAACTGCGTTCAGTCCAAACCGATGTTATTTTCGTACAGTATACCCAGATTCACAAGACGTAGCTAAGCTATGAATAAGCAATCATACTGCGCGCCCTTAAACACGGAGCAGGCGATCGGGGCGCATCGGGGCGATGTGCCCCGATGAAAAGGCGCCAGCGAAGCAGTATAACTATGCACGGGTGGTGCGAACCTCAAACGTTTCATAGCAGCTTTTGAGCTGAACAAGTGCCTGAGATGAGCAGTCTTGGTCAAAAGTCCCGAAGCCAAAGGATTTTCTTCTCAACCGCAAAATGTGCTATCAGCCGCTATTGATGGCCAAATGGCATTTAAAATGATCAGAAATTATTTATTATCACCGCAAGAAATTGTCTTGTACCCTTTCACGGCCCATTATTCTTTATTGGCACCGTGACTGCTTCATTT
Source organism: Amblyomma maculatum (assembly GCF_055883805.1). Lineage (NCBI taxonomy): Eukaryota > Metazoa > Arthropoda > Arachnida > Ixodida > Ixodidae > Amblyomma > Amblyomma maculatum. The sequence goes on along the minus strand of NC_139349.1, from coordinate 171,548,536 downwards.
TTTGGTGAAATCCTTTGTTTTTAGGACTTGTGCCCAAAGCTGTACCCTGTGCGGAAACACCCGAGGTGCACTCCTTCCAATGCCACATTCAGCTTTCAGGATAACAAGGAGTAAAATTGAAATCGAAATTTGCAAGTCTTATCTAGCGTGTTGTTTTTTGTTTTTGTTTTTCTTAACAGCTTGCTGCTCGTGGTGGATGGGACAAAACTTACGCATATCGAATGAGACGACCAATTGGCATTCTAACATAAGTGAACCGAATCTTACCATAACTGTTTCCGAAGTATGAATTCTTTGGAGAGGTGACCCCAGGGGATCCTGCGAAGCTATTTTCGTGTTCGGCAAAACATATCCACAAAAAAAAAGCAAAAAAAAAGAAACAAACAAACTAAACATTGCGCGATAGCTCTGACCTGGCTAGACACTGTCTCGCAGGGTTCAATGCACGTAGGTTCAAATAAGACTTTAGTTTCTCAAAGCGGAATAACGTGAACGAGTTGTGGAAACAGAGCGCACAACCGAGTGAGAAGGAGGGGGAGAGATCATCTACGTCGTTTCTTAATGCCTGCACTGGCGAAACTCGAGCTCAGGCTGCACTGCAGGACGGGGTCGCAATACAAAGCGTCCCCAATGTCCGACGAACGAGCTGTGCGGTGTTCACACTAAACACGAATCCACCCAAACCGGAGTAAATGGCGTGTCTTCTAACGACCTCCCTAAACGAGGTTCGGTTTAGAACGCTGGATTAGAGTAAAATTTTACCCCGATAAAAACGTAGCACTTGCGGGTGGCCGCGGCAGTTCATTTTGATTAGATTTTCACTCTGCAAAAACGGAGCAGTTACCACATGCAGAGGGAGGTGATGTGGGGTAGATTATCACTCGCAAATATGCGGAGCCCTTACGGTTGGTATAGGGAGCAGATGCTCAGTGCGAAAAATACGTTTCTTTGCGGCTAATATGAGTCGTTTTTACCGCAGCCTTTGCCAATGCTATTAGGCTTGATTCAATTTCGCAGTTACAGAGCGTACATCGCCGACACCTGTAACGGTTCGTTTATGTCGAGTAAGGGATACGCTGTGCATGACGGCTTCTTATGCCACGATCTCGCGCCATGCACCGACGTCCTCAAAGAGGTTAAGGCAGTGATCTGATGAGTTTTACCTTTGGCGTTCTCGTCCTGTTCGTGTATTATAGGAGAAACTGCGCTATTTGGTAAGATTTGTATGCGCAAAAGGATCTAGAAGATGCGGTATATCAACTTTGCAGTGGTGCAAGGAACAGAGCGAAGACGTCAAAAGAAAAGCGCATCGGATCGCTGTCTTTACATCTTTCTGAATGCTGGCTTTGCAACATTGTGATGCTGTACATACCGACGACTGTGCAGCCACGCGTAGCCTATTACCCTATTCAGCGGAAACAAAACGAGGCCCTTGGTGGCAGTTTACACTTTGTAATTAAGAAATTCAAACGAACCTAACAGCAGTGGCAATGGCTGCCGTCTAAACATCCCATATTAACCTTTCATTCCGCTCTACCGCAATACTGCCCAGCTGTAAAAAGAAAAAAAAATACACAACCCATACAAGTAACAGAGGAAATAACATTATAAAACTATGTAAAGAGCGCTTTTATTGAAACATACGTTAACAAAAAATGTAAAACAAAAACCACCACACGAAATAAGTACAGGGCAGGGCTGAGTATGAATCTAGAGCTCAGCATTTGCCTTCCATTCCAAACAGCATTCATAACCCAAGAAAAAAATTAGAATACAGAAAGTGAAAAAAAAAAAGATACTGAAAGCACACGCAAACATGAAAAGTTGTGCCGAAAATCTTAGGTACCATGCTTCGGCATTCGGAACTTTCTCATAAGTTCTGCACAGAAAATATATTTTGACGGTTCATTAGTTTCACGCGCAAATTAATGTACAAGCCGCATGAGGTAACAAAGTATGAAGTGCTTCCTATTTTCGTTCTGAAAGGCGTAACAACAGTTTGGTAGCTGAGACGTGTTTCCCAGTTGTATGCTTGGGACTGTGAACTTGATTTCAGAAAAAAACAAATCAACGCCTAACGCCCAAGCACAATGAGTTAAACAGAAAAAGGACGAGCGTGAAGAAGGGGCAGGGCCATAAAATGCAATTTTGTTTTACAGAAAACCAAGACATTGATAAATTTCATTCTTGACAATGTGCAATTCACAAAAGCGATTTTCCACAGGATACAGTCAACTTCAAACTATGGTGAATAAAAAGCTAATTGTATTTTTTCACCCGTGGGCATGGCAGTTTTTGTTTGAAAGCCACTAAAAACACACTTCAGACACATCTGGCGAGACAAAAAGCAGTTCGGGTACGCAGTCAGAAGAAACGTTTTTTTTTTTTTTTTTGAAGACTGCAGCTTAAAAAAAAAAGCGATCAGTTCAAAACAATCGCGTGCACACAGCTAGGTGATCACGCAAGAAGGTTGCGAATGGCTGCAGATGTTACATGCATGCACGGCAACAAAAGTGATAGTTAATCCTGGGGTTGCTTAATATAATAAAAACGCCGAAAAGCTATCTCCACTGGCAACAGCAGACATCAGTGCAGACATATAAGAAAACTAGCACTGTAGCACAGAGCTCGCGAGCTATGCTAGGCAAAATTTAACGCAGGTACAGGTGCGGACAGATGTAAACAGAGCGCCCAGCCGAAGAAAAAATTGAGGGTCAGCGCCGCCTAGCCGAGCTGGCCGAAAACAGGAGGCGCGCATCTGCACACACCCCACTGGCGTGACCCTCCCTTTGCTCCACATGCCTTGTTACTCTCCCGACGTCACTGTCGCGACAATGAAAATCGGGATCAGATGGTCGCGCTCTACGAAGTGAGCGGGCATTTAACGAGCACGCACCACGGCTTCCCGCGTGGACAGCGCTAAATTTCGGCTGCTTCATTCAGACAGCAGTAAAGACATTGACGCCGCAGATGCCAGCGTGTTTCGTGTTTTGAAGTTTTGTTGCTGACGGGATTCATTTTTATCTCGCTGCCGACGAGATGTGCTCCAACGCGACGTGCCGGCGCTGATTCCGGTTTGTTTATTACAGTTACTGTCAATGCTTGGACATTAATACGACCATGGGGCGGAAAGTGTATGTATATAGAATATTTCTGCAGATGTCCGCATAACAATAATATCAAAATCACCAACTACTAATCGGTATATTAATTCATAGCTATGGTAAGCTCAGTGATGACTACCAAATTGTGGCCACACCTAAAATTTGGCAAACTGGAGCCTTAAAATTTGACATTGTCCGAACTTCAAATTTGGTATCCAATCTGTTGTGGCAATGGCTAGATCCGTGGTGCCCTTTCGGGCAGGTCGACAGTGAAATACAAATGAGTGGCGGCGCCAACAAATGTTCCATGCATGTGGGCCATCTGCAGCCGAACTGCATTTACCACTTTCTAAACGAAGCGGCTGAAATACTATGCTGTATCAAGGCAGCGGTCCTTGTACCTAAAATGCCCGCTAGCTTTGAAGGGCGCGACCATCTGATCATGATCATCATTATTGCGACAGTGACGTCGAGACAGTGACAAGGCATGGGGATCAAGGAGAGGGTCGCGCCGGCAGGAGGCGGGCAGATGTGCATGACGATTTTCAGTCTTTGGCTGGCTCATCTAGGCGGCGCTGACCCTCAGTTTTTTCTTGGGCTGGGTGCTCCGCTTACTTCTGTCCGCACCTGTACTTCACTGACAATGCACTAACGATGCACGACGCGATTAAGAAGCAAAACGAAACAAAAAAAAACAAAATTTTCCGCACAAACAGAAAATGAAAAAACACTTACGATGATATTGCCACCCAGAAAGTCAAGACTGGGTTTCAAGCATAGCCGTCAGGGCTGCCATAACAAGGTAGCAATATTCCGCAGGTCAGGAGAGCAACAATGCACCGGTGCGCACACAACGACGTCGAGTCAGAGCGAAGCAAAAGCCAACACGCCGTTCACAACGTCCACTCCAGTGAACAACTCACGCAGGTGCCTTGTCACGTGTCACCAGAAAGAAGTGTCCCAGCATATATACTTATCACCTTGGTAGTAGTGCTATTTGCGAAGCTGACAGTTATAAATACTTAGGAATAACCCTTACCAGCAATTTATCATGGTACACACACCTCGAACATCTGTGCTTCTGCTTTTCAAAAGTTATGCTTTCTGAAAAGGAAGCTAAAAAAAGCTACTGTGAGTATAAAGCTTTTAGCCTATAATGCATGTATAAGATCTAAATTCGAATATGCGTCAGTACTATGGGATCCCTACACCAAGAAAGACATAGATAAACTGGAACGTATACAGAGAAAGGCCGTAAGATTTATATATTGCAAATACGAAAGACTACATTGTCCAGCTTTCCTTATGCAAGAACATCAGATTCCCAGGTTAGACATACGAAGGAAAATAAGTCGGCGTCTATTTCTTCATAAATGTCTGTCAGAAACAATTCCCCTATACCTTCCGAAATGCGTTCAGAAAGCTACTACTGGAAGAACAAGACATACTACACTGCACACGAAAGCTCCAATTTTCGCAAAAACAAACTGTTATAAGAACAGTTTTTTCCCTAAAACTGTGAACGATTGGAATGAACTGCCACCAAATGTTTATGCATCAAATGACTTCCTAAAAGAACTGGAATGTCTTTTCGGAACAAAGGCTCCTTGAGTTGAACTGTGTTCTTGAATTTTGCCCATTTCATTACAGTGACCAGAGTTGATTTTTTGTCCTCAGTTTTTGTCCTTCTTGCTTTGTATTGCTTTATATTCCATTACTTTTGTTGTATTGCCCCTCCTGCTTGGGCCAACATATTGGCCTGCAGTATGATTAAATAAATAAATTCTCAGTCGCACATATGGGGGTGTTCATTCTCGTAAGAGATTGCGCCACGGGGGGCTAGACGCTAGAGTCGCCTTCTAGCCCCGACGTGCCAGCCCTAGCAGACAGAGCTGTGACCCCCAACCCGCGGTGCGAGAAATCGCCACTGCGGCGGGTTCGGGCCAGAGGGGACAAACACGAGTTGCGTAATCGAACAAGAGTTTATTGCACTGCTCGAGTACACGGCAAAGGAATAGCAATTAAGAACAACCACCGTGTAGCGAGCGAACGCCGCGTACGGGGGTGAAATAACAACCACCTAATAGGGAAGCGCGTCAAGTAGGTGAGAGGAAGTGTCTGCTCACCTGACACAGCTTCTCGCTCACATCCCGTTGCGGTGCCTACGGTCAGTGTGCGATTCTCGGTGACGGCGGTGGTCTCCTCGGCAGAAATCATGAACCGCGCGCGTGCGCGCCCATTCGCCGAAGACCCCCAAGCGAGTTGCTACAGTCGCGCTCCTCGACACGGAACGAGAGAGGAGGTCTCCCGGTTACGCCGGCAGGAAAGAGGGAAGCCCGCGGCAGCGTCGCCGCAGGGCCCGGGAGGCGGTGGGGGGTGGCCAGCGTGCCCTCTCCTCCGCCAACCTCTCTGCCAGCGCGCGTAATCACGCGTGTTAATTACGCGCGGGCGTTATAATGGAGGAAGGGGATTGTGAATCCCCACATCCCCCCCTCCTTAAAACCGCCGTACGGCTAAAAGTAGTCACGTTCACCGAGGGATATATCGAGGGGGCCGGCTAAACGCCGTTTAACTTTTAAACACAAAGAAAACCGTTTAAACCCAAAGAAAAGTGCCAATATACAAAAAGTTGCAGACAGCTCACAGCCACGGGTATCGGAGGGGGAGGCGAGGCCGACGACCACAGGAGACGACCTTGGAGCTGGGGGCACACGTGCGGCGGCCGCAGGTCCCGCTTCTTCACCGTCACTCGGCCAGGCTTGGAAGTGTCGATGGCTGCAGGCCTGCTACTGCATTCATCGTCGGTCAGCCAGGGCAGCCTGCCGGGGAACGGTTAGGAACTGCGTCTTCGCGTTGCGTAGCATGCTGCAGGCCCCCCTCAGCGGGTCGTCCGCTCGCTCCCGGTCGGCCTCTTTTCCCTCCGTCGTTGACGCCGCCGATGGCGAGGGCAGCGGGGCGCCAAGCTGCTCCCGCTGGTGAAGCCACGGCCGCGAGCACCGAACGGCGCCGAGGCGGGATCTTTGCTGCAGCTTTCGTCGTGCTGGACGCAGGGGCCTGTTCCACGAACTCCGGCTGGCTCGCTCCGTAGCCGACCGGAAACCGTTTGTCTTGGCCCGGTTGACGGTGACAGCAGGCTCTGGCTGCGGGAACGCCACTCCTTGGACGGCCTGCTCCTCGATGCTGCAACGGTCGTCGTGGCCTCCGCCGGCTCCCCTCCTTGCTGGCTGCAATGCTGTCTTTTCCCTAGTTACAATTTTTTTTCTTTTTTCAAATCTACCCCCGCTCGATCTTTTCCAAGAGAAAGCGCGTGCTTGCTCTGGAAGCAAAATGTGCTGAATATTAACAGAGCGTCCCATCTATATTCAGAACAAGAAATTACTCCCTGCGCATTGGTCAGAGTTACGTCTGCCGTGGGCGCAAGTCGTAACGAGGCGCGATGCTCGAAATCCCAAGCTTTGCCTCTCGCTGCAGCTGCCTGCTGGTGGGGGAGTGCGTCCTCCTCGGGCCACGCAGCGGGGTTCGGATTGCGGTGCGCTTTGTGAAAGTCTAGCTCCGCCATCTTTGCTTGCAGCTCTGTCGCGCGTCGGCGTGTGCCCAACGCAGCAACCGTGGCGTTGTTGCGAACTTATAGAGGAAGTTCTACCCATTCGACAACGTCACCATGCACATCACTAGGCAGCGAAATGACACAACTTGAAGAAAAGTCTTAGGGCCGTTCGCATGCTCAGCGATGCACACATCGTGCGATATAGCTCGTATCAGCGTGGCGTGACCAACCTCGAAGGACTCATGTGTATCCTTCGCGTGGGGAAAGGATTGCGCAAGGTGCTATCGGAGTACTGACGGCAGGGATCCAACGCGCTCACAGCAATACAAGCTGTGTAGCGCCCGCGCAGGCAGCAATACCAGCGTGCCCTTTGTGCGCCGCGGCCGCGCCGCTCGGCTCCCAGAGCCCGTCGAACACTGGTCGACAAAAATAAAAAGAAAAAGGATCCTACCGCTTTCTTCCTAAAGCTCCCTTAAGGCTGACTAGGCTCCCCACTGCACTGATGGAATTAAAACGGTCAGCACTTAAACTCGGAGAAGCCGGGTAGGCCGGCCCTTCTCTGAGGCTGCGAGCCATCGCGACGAACTGGCTAACGGGCGCGGCAGAAAGGATAGTAATACCACTTCTCATGCCTTCAACGTGCGCGTGCAAAAGTACATACGCTACAACGTTTCCAGTTCTCCCGTAGAGCATGGTAAGTCAAAACACTACGAGAGAATGCCCATCACACCAGCGTCCGCGCGTCACCCTGCTACAGAGCGGTGGAGTCGTGTGAGATGACATCCTGCCCTCGCAGAAAATTACAAGATCACAGTGGCTAGCGTCAGCTCCTGATCTCTCGCAATAATAACAGTTAAGGTGGTTTTGCTTGCTTGCCGTTGTGCAATCACCACTGCAGTATTAGAAGATACTGAAAAGTCAGTCCTGCTCACTGCCATGGCTAGTCTATGTGTCGGCGTCGTACACACACAGACACTCGATTTGTCACACCTCTGGCCCCACGTTGGGCGCCATAATATGGGGGTGTTCATTCTCGTAAGAGATTGCGCCACGGGGGGCTAGACGCTAGAGTCGCCTTCTAGCCCCGACGTGCCAGCCCTAGCAGACAGAGCTGTGACCCCCAAACCCGCGGTGCGAGAAATCGCCACTGCGGCGGGTTCGGGCCAGAGGGGACAAACACGAGTTGCGTACTCGAACAAGAGTTTATTGCACTGCTCGAGTACACGGCAAAGGAATAGCAATTAAGAACAACCACCGTGTAGCGAGCGAACGCCGCGTACGGGGGTGAAATAACAACCACCTAATAGGGAAGCGCGTCAAGTAGGTGAGAGGAAGTGTCTGCTCACCTGACACAGCTTCTCGCTCACATCCCGTTGCGGTGCCTACGGTCAGTGTGCGATTCTCGGTGACGGCGGTGGTCTCCTCGGCAGAAATCATGAACCGCGCGCGTGCGCGCCCATTCGCCGAAGACCCCCAAGCGAGTTGCTACAGTCGCGCTCCTCGACACGGAACGAGAGAGGAGGTCTCCCGGTTACGCCGGCAGGAAAGAGGGAAGCCCGCGGCAGCGTCGCCGCAGGGCCCGGGAGGCGGTGGGGGGTGGCCAGCGTGCCCTCTCCTCCGCCAACCTCTCTGCCAGCGCGCGTAATCACGCGTGTTAGTTACGCGCGGGCGTTATAATGGAGGAAGGGGATTGTGAATCCCCACACACATGAAACCCGTTGTAGGCTGACGCGAAGGTGCCGCCGTTCACGTATCCATTTCAACAGCGGCCGCAGAGAATTCAGACGGTTAGCCGAGCTCGCCATAAAGGACATTAGGCCGCTTCACTCGGTGAAAAACGATCCATAGCATCACTCACGCAGGCGTCTTTACACTCCCAGTCTCTCGACTAAAGGCGCGTTCACACTACACCAAATTTCCGGCGAGCGAAGCGGATTCGGCCGCTTTTGACGCCGACGAGGGCGGAAAGCGGCGCGGTGAGGGCGATCGGTCCGAGACCGATTTTTCCGCGTTCGCCGCGGAAGCGACGAAGGGTCGTTGACGTCACGTCCGCCCAAAATCCAGTATGGCGGCAAGCGCTGCAGCGGAGCGGGGCGGCGCCGTTTCTGCGGAGGTGCTGTCTGATGCTATAAAGGAGGCCCCAATCCAAGCGACATTTAAATTTGAAGGTCCTGATTTACAACGAGGACCTGTGGGAACATATTCGCAAAGGACTGGGAGTGAGAGGTAAGAACAATTGCTTTTATATCTTGCATCACGCCGATGCTCGCTAGAACTTTTCAGATGCCGGTACAAGTGCGTTTCGCTCTGTTCTCGCGCTACTGCTAGCTTTATTCTATGCCTGCGTACCTCGCGCGATCGTGTACGACGCATGTATTACGTACTTCGAAACCAGCGCATTGATGACCATTTGCCTCATGCCGCTGTTTGAGAACTGTCTTTTTTTTTTTCGAGTGCCAGTGCGGTATGCTTCGCGTATCCAGCCTTGGTTGTGTTCACGCTGCTGCTAACTTTCTTTTATCCCATGCAAGCTCACCTCGTGCGATCGTGTACGACACATGTGTGCTGCGAAGCGATAACACTGATCATTCCGCTCATTCCCGCTATTTGAACCTATCGCGAGCATGCGCAGCTAGAGCGAGCATGCACTACGTACTTCTTTTACTTTACTTGTGCTGTTGTGGGTTCCTGTGCCGTGAATATTCAGCTCGTACGAATATGTTGGAGCGTATAGCATCACGGTAGCGGTGCTGTGTGCTCCGTGACAAGCTCTAGGGCTGACCGCGACCGTGATGCGTTTTTAGAGACTTATTTCGTGTGGCGAAAGGCTAATCCCGAGTTTTTCACCTCTTACAATAGTGGCCTCCAGATTTCGTGCATTTAAAAACTAATATTGGAGTGGTCGTGCTGTGCTGGAGTGCTGTGCAGTTCAGATTAAATATTTACAGTGGCAACGCTGAATAGACCGATAGAACATGTGAACAGAAAATAAGCAAACGTCAATTCTTGTTTACTGTGCTTGATAACCAGTCTTTTTTTTTTCTTGTAGGGGCCATCTGTCAGAAAAATATTTTAAGAAATTAAAATACATTTTTTTTTTTCAAAATTGAAAACCCCAGTATGAGCGGTGAAGCTGGAGCTGTCAACGTTCCTACTGTGAAGTGGAAGCACTTCAAGCAAATGCAGCCCATAATGAAGCATGTATCAAGAGAACCAATATAAGTTGCATATTTTCTCAGTATGCATTACTGTGCCCTCTCAGGGTGCTCATTTCATGATTGTAGTATCAAGCACAATATACAAATTTAGGTGTACTATTACAAATGTGATATAGTGTTGTGTTTGTTATATGTGGCTGAATATTTTGCATACTGTTTAAGCATTCATTTCACTCAGTCTCAAGAGTCAGTTTTAAAACGGTGTGTAACTTTTCATTCTTCACAGGTTGTAACTTCATTGCCCATGACCCACGCCTAGAAGTCCTGTTCAAAGGATTCAGGTGTGGATTGAGTTAAAATGATAAAAAGATCTTGTTCAATTCATGGTATTGGTTATTTATTGATTGGAAATAGATCTGAAGAGCAGCCAGATGCCACCACTCAAGTCGCCGTTCCAGAGCCTGCAGTGCCAGGAATATCTGGCTTGTCCTTTTGAGTCAGATGGGCCATCCATTCCACACACGGCTACAACTGATAGGTAACCATCTGAGAATGTAAGGTGTGCATTTGAAGTCAATGAAATTTAGTGCATGTCACCTGCCCTAATCTTTGCAGCCAACTGGAAAGCAGAGTAGAGGACTGCGATTCAGGTGTGGAAAGATAAATCTGCAATATGACATCCCGTCGTTCATCTCTCTTGTAATGCATGCTTACTTGAACCCAACTAGTGACTGCGGTGCTTGCGTCTGAAATGAATTTAACTTTCTCTTCACAAGCATTCCAATTTATAGAAGGCCAAGGCGAAAGAAGAGCTCCTACAAATTGACGACATCATGTATTTTCAAATTACTGACAGGAAATATGTAAGGCATATACTAATGACATATATCATGCCTATTTCTTTTTGTTTCTTCTCTGCATACAGGACAGCGAGCACGTTTTCAGGACAATGTTAACTGTGAACTACAAAGTATGCTGTAAGTACAAAGCAAAAATAAATGTTACCATTGTCTTCATTTGGCTGCCTCTGATCATTTTGTCCTGCCACAAGAAACTTTGCTTGGCTGCTTGCAAGCCTGAAAGGAGAGAACATGGAACATTAGAGAGAAAGGGCTCTCTTTCCAAATCATCAAACTGACATCTTTGACTCCTAGTTATAAGCTCATTTCGATGAGTTAAAAGTAACCTGCAATTCAGTTTCTCTAAGCTTATTTGCCAACAGCATGATTACACGGCTGGGTGACAACCTAAGGCTGGATAAGGAGTTAGCCTTCCATTTCCCTCTCTCCTACCTCCAGGTTCCAGCGATCAGCTGCCCTTGCCAATAGTATGTGGTGCTAGGGGGGGGGGGGGGGGGGCAGTAGACTGCACGTAAAGCTGGTTTCTCCTCAGACACCATGAAGTTGTGCAGTGACAAGCAGGATGTGATAATGCGACTGATGTTCTCTTCCTTTGTCTTGAATGGCTGACGTAAGATGAGCCATTGTTGGGCGAGAATCCAATGACGTTTTCTACGGCACGTCTCACAACTCATCGGTAACTAAATACTCGTTTTTCATGTATTTGAGAGAATTGGCTGGGTGTTCCTGCAGCTGACTGGTCATCTAGTCCCTCAGGACTAGAAAACTAGGAAGGGAGACTTGCAGAACAACAAATTAAGTTTAATTTGAAAATAAAAATCAAAAGCAGTTTATTCATACATTAGTTTTGGCATACTCAGTGTTCAGTGTATATTGTTTTGTTCTGTGACAATCCCAGGCTGAATGTTTAATTCCAATCAGAAGAGTGAGGCAGATACTGCCTTTCATTTGCAACCAATACCCGTATAGTGGTTGGGTTGGCGGAAGTAAAATATCTAAGCCTTTGACATGATGCCTCATTTTACGTTCATAACTTTGGCTGGTGAACATTGAACAGCTTCTCATATCAAATCGCGCTGAAGGTGGTGTGACACCAGTTAATCTCAGTTCTAACAAATTGACTTACTGAAGAATACAACAAATTGAATTACTTTTCTTGCGTACGGTCACATGAAGATTTCCAGAAGGAAGGCCTCATCTCCCACAAAGAAAGAAGGCATTTTGCTATTATCATACAAAGGTACGTCTTCTAAGATGCCGCCCTGGCCTAGCTACATTTTTGAAAAATGTGTTTCGGCCATGATTTCTACCATCAGACTCGCTCCAGTTGTGGCCCATCTCCACCAACAAGAACCTAAATGAGCAAATTAAAATTCACTTGTATCTTCTGGTTAATATTAGCCTGAAGGGCACACATTTGCATAAACATTTCACCTGCATGCATAAACATTTCGCCTCATTTATTCTTAAGCATGGGTAGCTTTGTCGTAATTTAGTTTACACAAGGATATCAAATGGCATTACCATTGCATTAGACAACCGAGGACTAACCATAGAAAAAAAAAAGCTTGTGTTTGATAGGAAATAAAATTTAAATGTGTGCAGAGGACAGAAAGGTTACAAGAACCAGTTAACAAAGCAAATATACTTGAATACCTGTAGCAAGCATCAATGACTGCCAGCATAGACTTGCTAAACGCATTCTCGTAATTTCGGTCAACATTTCCTGAGTTGGCTGGACAATCAATGTTGACATGTTTGCCAGACTATGCAGTTAGGTATCTGCTCGATTTATTGAAATTCTTTGACAACCTTGGTTCGGAGCAGAATAAGACAAATACTATTTGTTGTTTCTTAAATTATAATTATTATGCTTAAAACAAGCTTGTCAGATAACCACATGCAAAACGTTCCATTTAAAATGAACAAACTTAGCCTATTTGTTGTTGATATGGTAATGTTTGGTGTGGTAACAAAAACATTTTTGACAGTTTTGTATTCTGTATATGTTGCCCTTCATATTTACTGCACTGGTGTAAGACATTATTTCCTGAATAATTTTTTTATTAACACTGTCACTAAGCATGCTGTGTAAAACATGCGCAAGAAGTCAAGGACTTCACATGAGGGCTCTACATTACGCTACCGCGGGACTGGGGGCAGCACAACTGTAGACAACTCAGCTCCCAAAATAAAAGAGTTCACAAGTGGGCGGACAGATAAAAAAAAAAATAAACTACTTAAACTGCGCAAAATTGGTTTATAATATTAGCACTCCACAATTTATATACACGTTACTATATACTGCTCAGGCATGACAATCGAATGCTCGACTATCTCAATAAAAATAGAAATCCAAACCAAAGTATCACGTACCAGAGTCGCTTTGGGACGTTAAACCCCCATAAATCAAATAAAAACAAAAATCAAACCAAAAGTACAGAAACTTCACCTTACCTGATAACCTGCACCTGGCGTTGATCTGAAAGTATCGCCTTACGAAATCGCATGCCTTTTTTCTGGATACGAGGACGAAGGAGCCTACAAGGGAGCCGAAGCTGCTGGGTGACATATGCAGGCAGGTGCCGAGAAGAGAACAAGCCAGTGAGGTGATAGCGCTTGGCATAATAAAGTCACTACAAAGTTCACATTAACTTACTTTCAGTAATGCTCCACGTCCTAGTCATGAAGCAGCGGCAAGAGGTTGTAGCCTTGGCCCAACCGGGCGCGTTCCTGCAAGGATGGGTGCACCCACCACCGCCTCCGCTGCGAACCTGATTTTTCATCTGCCTTTCGCAACTCTTCTGGCATGACCATTACATAGTTGCAGAGGAGAATCGAGACGATCGCTTCATTCTCTGAAATGGTCGTCATTACTTATCCGCTACAAGCGCGCAACTGGAAAATAAACGAGAACTGCAATATAACAATGCAAGACAGTATGCAGCCACGCAACAGACGACAGAAAAGCGCGCGAACTGTCTCCGGGGCTCACGCGCGCTCTCGCTTCATTCGCGAACTCCCGATACCGGAAAAGAAACTGCCGTGAGATCTCTCTGCTTTCGTGAAAAAGCGAGAAGCAACCACAGTTCCGCGTCGGTTCCGCCGCCGCGGGAGGAGTAGATGAGAACAGGCTACTCTTTTCCGGCGAAGCGAATCCGCTTCGCTCGCCGAAAATTTGGTGTAGTGTGAATGGGGCTTAACTCGGATGAAAACACGAAGGCGCCGCTCACGATAACTGTTTCAACACAGGCCGCATTCAAACTGGCCGGGCTCCATTCAGCGGCGCAATTCGAGATGTTAGGTCTACGAAGCATGCTGCTGCTTGCACCATCGGCATCGTCGGCGTCGCTCGGTTCGCAACACGATGCTTGCGCCGTCTACTGTTGAGTGTATCTCTCGCCGAAAACAAAACTTGCCGCTTCGAAAGCGAGACTGATAAAACAAATATGCAAAGAAGCGTACTTTCCACTGGCGTATGCTTAGGGAGACAGCGTCACTTCGGCATTTCTCGACCTCAATTGCCATGCGTTTTCTTTCTACACCATTCGAATCGTGGATTAAGAGTTTCGTCAAACCTCCACCAGAAGTCTGCGGGAGATCAGACGGAGTGGCTTCGGGGTTTACAAGGTTCAGTGCTCCGTTTAGCCGGAGTTCGTTCCCAAGGCACGGAGGTAAAAAGCGGATGGCATGCCGTAACTACTCCGTTTTCGTGTATTTCGTGTTTAGTGTGTTGGTTGGAGTCGATTCCCTTCCATGGCATGCATAACGGCGACGACGCTTCGTCTTTTCCCCACGCCTTCAGGCCGGGGCGTGCTCGCAGATCTAGGGAATGCTTTTTCACGGCCCCTTTAGAGCCTTGACTACAGCATGGACCCGGCGAAAGCGTGCGAGCAAGGTGCTCAAAATGCTTCGTTTTGTTTTCCGGCACAGGTTAGTTATGTTTGCACCATACAAACTGACAATAGGTTTCTTGTTCTCTTGCCGTGCCCACGTACATGTTTAACTCTCCATATAACTCCTATTGCTCTTGTATACTGCTTATCTGTGGTGATATAGAGATGAATCCAGGCCCAACACTTGAAGAAATGTTCCAGATCCTCATGGAGGGGCAGAAAGACATTAAGTCTCGTCTAGAGGCAGCAGAAAGGGCACTGGGGAGTTTTGGCGATCGCCTAAATAACATAGAGACAAATATAAAAGAGCTGCAGGTGAAAACAGATGAAATTGAAAGCATAAGCACAGCCTGAAGTGGTGTGCAGGATGCGATTAGAAGGCATCAAACGAGGCTTGAAGATTTAGAAGTTAGAAGCCGGAGGTCAAACTTAATTGTTCTTTGCATACAAGAAGATTCTACCGAATCGGAGTCGGATTTGCGCGAAAAGAGTTATCGATTATCTGTTTTCTACTAAATTAGGAGTGCAGTGTTCATCCGTAGCTCGAATTTATAGAATGGGCAAAAAATCTTCAAATCACCCTGTCATAATGTGCTTTCAGGACTACAGGGAAAAACAAGCAATCTGGAGCAATGTTTCTAAGCTAAAGGGAAATAAAATAAGAATCGATAATGACTACTGCGGGTAAACGTGCAAACGGCAGCATCTTTGGCATAGTGCAAACCTTGAAAAGAAGGCTGGAAGTAAGGTTTCCTTGGTTCATGACAAGCTCAAGATTGATGGGCGGTATCATGAATGGGGTGCTGTTTTAAGCTCTAGAAGATTGATGGAGCGAGACATCACATCTTAATCGGAAAGTTAATAGCCAGAAACGTCCGAAGTGCGGTTAGTTTCTCTTAATGCAAGAAGCATTGTGAAAAAAAAAACAGATTAACTCGAAGAATGCTTGCTCTCTTTCGATCCGCACGTGCGTGTCATAACTGAAACCTGCTTACCCGATCAAATCAATAA
Organism: Amblyomma maculatum; assembly: GCF_055883805.1. Classification (NCBI taxonomy): domain Eukaryota; kingdom Metazoa; phylum Arthropoda; class Arachnida; order Ixodida; family Ixodidae; genus Amblyomma; species Amblyomma maculatum. Next base: position 171,532,960 of record NC_139349.1, on the reverse strand, counting down.
CGATGACATCATCCCGCCAGGTTATCGGTTATATCGGCGAGATAGAGGATCTAGAGGGGGTGATGTTGCTGTTGTTAAATCCTGTGTCGATGGTGACGTCGAAAGCCAGATTGCTGAACATAAGAGCCTTTTCTTGAAAATCAAAGTGAAGGATGCTACATTTCATTTGTGTGCAGTCTATCGCGCTCCGGACGCAGATGAAAGCTTCTTGAATAAACTGTATGATCGATTGTTGTTGTTACGAAACAAAAATGTGATTGTGACTGGTGACTTTATATTCCTTTATCAAATTGGAGCAAGCTTTTTTCGGACTATTTCATACGAGTGATATTATTCAAGACATTATGACTGCTCTTGGTCTTGATTAAATAATTACTGAATGTACTCGCAAAAGATCAATTCTTGACCTTCTGTTCATTAGTGGAGCGTTTAGAGAAGGAACTGTTACAATTGAACCCGGCATATCTGACTATAAGTTAATTTCTTTTTCCTGGAAGGTTGATAACAGAAAAAAACCTTCGTTGAATGCCACTACAGTTAAGGAATACAGCAAAAATGAAGATGTTGCCATTTTTTATTATATTGAGGAAAAGCTTGGGATTATAAGTCATGATGTTGAAACCTCCAGGCAACGGTTCGCAAATGTGCTTAGGCATTGCATTCAAAATTTCTTTCCGGACAGAAAAACATTCAAAAGGCGGAAACATCCATGGATTACACATTAAGCGCAGACTGAAGAGATGTCAAGAAGAACAGGTCTTCAACGCCAGTGCTTAATGAAATCAAACAAGATCAATTATCTTAAAGTGAGTAGCGCCAGGACTAGGTATTTGTTGCATACTTTAGCAGAGTTTCCAAAGACCGGTCCGCAGAAATTTTGGCGCACTTGAGTAAACCCAAATATGAACTTAACAAATAAAAAGTTAGCGACACGATTATTACGGATGCTGCGGAAATAGCTGAAAATTTTAACCATTTTTTTATGGCGTGTTTTCAGAATTAGATGAATATGAAAAAAAAAGCAATGGCTGGACCAGAGAATGACGTTGAAATTACTCGTGAGGGTGTTCTGGACATGCTCTCGAAACTGGACATTAAAAAAACCGCTGCACCCGATGGTCTTCCAAATGTAATTTTGAGCCGATATACCAAACAAATAACAGGTTTATAGCAGACATATTTATATTGTCATTAGCAAGCGGATAAAATTCCTGCACATTGAAAAATAGCACGTGTGGTTCCTGTATATGGTCACGTAGCTCTATAAGAAAGTCGCACAGTCCTCAGAGAGGAACGGTCTATTACCTGGGTCCAAGCACAGTCAGCAAACGCGGCCCCAGAATGCTAGCACGAGTCCGACGTCATCGTCCTTTTTTGGAGAGCCATGCTCCCCCTCGCAACACTAGGTGGCATTATTCCCCTCTCCGAGAAAACAAAGAAATCGCAGTTGTGCCACCAGCATGGTAAGGACGCTAGGTTTCAGTAAAAAAATCAAAGGGAGAAAAAGGGGCCACTCAGGACGGAGACCGGCGAAGCTGTTACCGCGTATAGTACGGCTAAAGTCGGACAACGTGCACAATACCAGAGCTTGGCTTCTGAGGCGTTGCAATTGCGTGACGCCGTTAGGAAGCACTTCATAGTTAACAGCACTGACACGTCGCAGCACTTTGTAGAGGCCGAAGTAACGGCAAAGTAACTTTTCGGACACGAGCTGGTGACGGACAGGTGTCCACACCCAGACTTGATTCCCGGGATTGTAGTCGACCTGTCAGTGGCGAAGGTTGTAACGGCAGGCATCAGTGTCCTGCTGTTGGCCAATGTGCAAGCTGGCTAACTGACGGGCTTCTTCAGCGCGTTGGGCGATTTTTTCCGCGTCTGGTGAGAGCTGGTCGTCCTCAGCGGGGCACGGCAGCATGGTCAGGCATGATCTGGACTTCACGTTCATACACGAGGCGAAGCGGACTGAAGCGCGTTGTTTCCTGGAGGGCCGTGTTGTACGCAAATGTTACGTACGGTAGCACCTCATTCCATGTCTTGTGCTGGACATCCACATACATTGAGAGCATGTCCTCAATGGTCTTGTTTAATCGTTCAGTTAGTCCGTTGCTCTGTGGATGATACGTTGTGGTCTTTCGGTGGCCAGTGTAGCTCAGCTGAAATAACTGGTCGAGTAACTGAGCTGTAAACGCCGTCTCTCTGTCAGTACTGACGGACGAAGGGGCGCCGTGTCGCAAGACGACGTTCTGCATGAAGAACGGAGCAACTTCTGAAGCTGTGCCACGGGGAATGACTTTGGTCTCGGCGTAGCGAGTCAAATAGTCAGTAGCGACTATGATCCACTTGTTGCCGGCCAGCGACAAAGGGAAAGGACCGAGAGGTCCCTCCCTATTTGGTCGAACGGAGCACGGGGTACCAGAACAGCCTGGAGAAACCCTGCTGGCTTACACAGTGGCGTCTTCCGGCGCTGGCATTCACGGCAGCTTATTACGTAGTGTTTGACATCGGCAGATAGCCCGGACCAGTAGTACATGTTTCGTACCTTGATAAGCGTCCGGGAAAAACCCAAGTGGATAGAAGTCGGCTCATCGTGGCATGCTAGGAGAATGTCGGCGCGAAGATCGTCTGGGATCACCAAAAGATGAGCTCTGTCCTGGCCCCTCGAGGTCTTATAAAGGATACCTTGGCGCAAACAGAAAGAGCCAAGACGTCGAGAGAAGTGTCGAGTTAGAAATGTGGCGCGACCTTCAAGGTGATCAATCAGAGGTCGCAGGTTCGTGTCAGCCCACTTCCGAGCCATTATGTCCGATGTCTGCAGAGTACCGAGAAAGACGCTGTCGTCATCAAGCTCTGGCCTTGTAGTGTGGAGTGATGCGTGCGACAGTCTGTCGGCGTCTTCGTGTTGACGGCCCGACTTGTACACGACGGTAATGTCGTATTCCTGGAGTCGCAAGCTCCAACGGGTTAAACGTCCAGACGGGTCTCGTAAATTAGCGAGCCAGCAAAGGCAGTGATGATCCGATACAACTTTGAAGGGCAGCCGTAGAAGTAAGGGCGACACTTCATGGTGGCCCACACAACAGCAAGGCATTCCTTTTCGGTCGTCGAGTGATTGCGTTCCACACGAGAGAGAGTGCGGCTGGCATAGGCTATAACTCTCTTAAGGCCCTCTTGGTGTTGCACAAGGAACGCGCCAAGACCGATGCTGCTGGCGTCGGTGTGGATCTCAGTATCAGCCTGTTCGTCAAAGTGCGCAAGAACAGGAGAAGTCTGAAGACGCTGGCGGAGCAATGCGAAAGCCGCCTCTTGTTCTTGAGTCCAAATAAAGGAGATTTCATTTCTCGTGAGGTGCGTCAATGGTTCCGCAACGTGAGAGAAGTCAGAAATAAACCGTCGATAATAAGCACATGAAACTAACGACGAACATGGAGTGGCTTATCTAAACACGAGCAGTGCACATACCTTTGGGCGTAACGAGATGACCACTGGCAGTTCTGAGGTGCACTCCAGGTCAAGGGGTAATCACTTTTTTTAGGACAGTCGCTAACCTTACACTTAAAATAGAGTAATCGGCGCCTGTGTCCACTAACGCACTGACTCTGCAACCGTCGATTACCACAGGAAGGTCCAAAGAACCACGGCTATTTATTTCGGGTGCGGGCGTCGTTGTTCCTTGGTCGGATCGTAGCTGCGGCAATGAGAGGTCTTCAGCACAGCGCCTCCAAGCGACGTCGCCCCCGAAGGTTGCTGGTTTCAGTTTCCCGGTGAGGACTAGGGAATCGACCTTGTGCCTCTGACGAGGGGTCGTTAGGGGTTGGGTAGAGCGCCTTGGTGACGATGAGCGCGACTGTCTCTGCGGAAAGGCCGCTAGGAAGTTCTCGATTTCCAGAGAGCGCTGACCGACACGGGGCCTCGGAGTGTCCACGCGGAAGCCCTGCAAGCCCAGGTGTCGTTAAAAACAATCTCGATAAAGATGGCCCGGCTCCCCGCAGTGAAAGCAGAGTGGCCGCCGGTTAGATGTGCGCCATATGCCAGCCTTCCAAAAAGGCGTTCGTTGATCATCATAATACTGAACCAGCTGCACTGATGGGAGCAAGGCTAGAGGCGCGGCGTGAATGGGTGGTGGCGAAACGGGAGCAGGACGCCGTGTAAAGTCGGCGCACGTGGGACGGTGGTAGGCATCAGACAGATGTGGTGAGTAGATCGCAGGAGTAGGGCCCTGGAACGCCTCTTGCACCTCCTCGGGGACAAAAGCTGAGATGGAGCTGAGCGCAGGCTGCGATGAGGAGCCCACGTTCTGCAGCTCTTCATGCACAATCGCACGGATCACTTCACGCACTTCATCGGGGTGTGTACGACCGGAGCAAATGATGTTGTGACGGCAGTAGCATGCACGGGCCAGTCGTAGGTGGCGGAACGCTGTTGAAGAACCCTTTGCATTGTTGTAGCCTCGGTGAGGAAGGCAGCCACGGTCGTTGGTAGGTTGCGCGCGAGGCTCACGAAGAGCTGCTATTTAACTCCACGCATTAAGTGACGCAGTTTCTTTTCCTCGGGCATGGCTGGATCAGCTCGTCTGAAGAGGCGCCTATTATCCTCGACGTACATCTGTACGCTTTCGTTCGGAAGCTGGGCACGGGAGTGGATGGCACGCTCCGCTCGTTCGCGGCGATCAATAACGCTGGTGAAGGCTTCCAGCAGGCGACGGCGGAACTCTCGCAATGATGTTAAAACATACTCGCGATTTTTACATACTCCCTCATACTCTCCCACATACTCCCTCCGCGGTCCAAGGACTCGCGGAGGGAGTCCTTGGAGTCTCCGACTGAAGCGGTGTTCCGGGGTGTGAATCGGGGTGTCATGGCTCACGGAACGGCTGCCTGGAGGGGTTTTTTGCATAGGCTAGTCGCACCCAGCACCTCCACCAAACTATCACGCAGTTCTAAAAGAAAGTCGCACAGTCCTCGAAGAGGAACAGTCCAACACCTGGATACAAGCACAGTCAGCAAACGCGGCCGCAGAATGGTAGCACGAGTTCATGTCATCGTCTTTTTTGGATAGCCGCGAGCCACCTGGTAACGCTATAAGTGGCAATTTAAAAATGGTGATCGATTGTCAGTTTCAAAGCATCGACCTTTTTCAATAACAAGCAGTCGCTGTAAATGTTGGAGCATATTGTTGCTGGCTGCCTGCGGAAGTTCCTGAGTGATCATAATCTCTTGTCTGATAATCAGCACGGGTTTAGGCAGGGGTTATCGACAGTTACCCCGACTGCTCTATCTATGCACGAATTTGCGCGTGTGCTTGATATGTCCGGCCAAACGGACGTGGTTTTCTTTGACTTCAGCAAGGCGTTTGATAAGGTGCCACATGGAAAACTTCTTTATAATATGGAATGCATGGGTGTGCCTTTTTCTATCATCCGATGGATTCAAGCCTATCTTAGAGACAGAGGTCAATATGTAGAAATTAATAAGACCCCTTCTAGCGTCGTTAGTGTTCAATCAGGAGTACCGCAGGAAAGTGTGCTTGGACCGTTGTTGTTCTTAATATATGTATATAATTTAATTAGTGTTGTACCTACCGATGTATTCATTAAGTTATTCGCAGACGACTGCGTTGTGTTTAAACAAATTTCATCCGGAAATGACCAGAGCTCTGTACAAAAACCAATTTTTAGCATTGATGAGCGGTGTCATAAATGGGTTATGAAACTTAATACTGAAAAACCTGTTCTCTTACAAATAACAAAAAAAAATCCATTTTGCTTCCTTACTTTCTCCACGGCAGTACGATTTTGGAAGTTGAAAAATATAATTATTGAGTTGTAAATCTCGACAATATGTTAAAATGGACAAACATATTACTAATATTTCTATAGCTGCATTACGAAAGCTTTGTGTTTTACGAAGGAAGCTAAAAACTGCCCCGGCACATATAAAAAAATTAGCCTATGAAACTTGCGTACATTTTTCACTTGAATATGCTTCAGTAGTTTGGGACCCGTACATGAACAAAGACATAATGCTTCTTGAAAAAATCAACAGGAAAGGTGTTGCGTTTATATTTGGAAAATAGAAGGGAGGACTCCTCTACACAGTTAATGAATTTAAATAACATACATACACTAGAAACCTGAAGAGAGATTGCCCGATTGACATTCCTCTTTAATAGTGTAACAGGAAAAAATTAACTCAAGCTTCCAGAGTGCATTAAGCGTCCACTATATATTGAGAAGGACTCGCCGTTTTAATGAGCACTCACTTACTCCCATTTATGTTAAATTCGGGTTTTTCCCTAGAACAGTGAAAATTGGAATTCGTTACCGGCTTCCGTTTTACCCTCACACAACTTTTCTGATGCATTACAACGTCTATTTACCTGCTAATATTGTTTTATGTATATTTTGTATTCGTGTGCTGCTAATATTATATATTTTATTATTTTCATTATGTAACAATGTGAATTCACTCCTGCTTTGGCCAAGTAATGGCCTGCAATACTTTCAAATAAATAAATAAATTCTAGTGCCGCGTCCTACTCCTGGAACTGCGGCAGCAGTCCGCAGAAGATTTCGCCACTGAACCCGCCTCTCCCTTCCCCCCCTCCCGACCATTTTCTCAGGGATCCTCATTGTTCCACAAGGCTATGTGACACAACCATGGCTTAGAACCTCTTCTTTTGGAGGATATCTTCTTTTCTTCATTTGTTTATTGCTCTTGTCTATTAACGATAGGTTTGTAAGCGTGCCCACTTAAAAATAAAATTTTACAGCGAAAGAATATAGCTTCTTTGGAGCATTTGTCTCAAAAGGTCATCATGCGAGCCATACAACAAAAGGAGGAGCATCCATAACAGCAGTGCCCGCGTATGGCACACAGCAAATGGAGCATCAAGGAGCGCATGCGGCTTGCAGCTAAAGCAGAAAGAATCGATGCAAATGCCGTGGCTAAGCGAATAGACACGCGTAATATACTAATCGCGCCTGTATGCAAGTGAGATTCGGTTTACGACGTGTTCAGTGAACTAAAAATATAAGCCAATCAGAATAATCAGTGAGATTGAATAACAGAACAAATATTTTACTATAGAATAAAGTGGCGTACGTAAAGCGCTAACAGTTGATTTAGAAAAACATTATGCCGGTTCCTTTTCATATAACTCTCACCGCAAACTTCATAATTATTTGTTATCTTCGGGCACGACGCTTTTAATGGGTTATAGTTTTATAGTTAGTAGTTACTATATTTGTTATTAAATATAGTTTATAATTATTAGTTTATGGTTATAGTTTTTTAGTCATCAGTTGTTATTTTAGTTATTCTTAGTTGTATAGGTATTTGGTCTTTGCTGGTTAAGGTACAAATCAGTTGCTTACATGCGGAGAACTACAACCATGCACAATCGTCTACGACTGCATGACATCTCAATGATCATCAAATTTCTTAGTTTTAAAATTGATGCTTCGTTTGCTCCAACGTCCGTGGCATAAAGGTGACTCTGCTTTTTTATATCATATGACTAGAACAAGTTTCAATCCATTTTATTTGGAATTTCAAAAGGTCAACAGTGCCACAAGAACTAATGAGGGCGGGCCGGCTTTCGCAGGACACCAGATTCCACCGTTCAAGAGGCCCCGCGACAATTCATTACGTATTCAGCAGTCTCAAAGGCCATCCAGGAACAGGACGACAACTAGGCGAGTGGAGAGACGACGACGTGCGAACCCTCTACCGTGCCATTGTCAGCGCTTTAAGGGTGAATTAGTTCTAGCGACGTGCTCGCCCCAGCTATCCTTATTTCCTTTCGTCGCTGAGTGCTTACCTCCCCCCACCCTGCCGGAAACCGGCACTCCGCTCCAATGCAGGGTTGCACACACCGCAGCCCCGTGGGAAAAAGGACGACACAAGCGCTTGCTCAGCGGCAATGCACGTCGCCTCGGCCGCAGCGGAACGTAACCCGGCTAAAAGTTCGGGACTAAACAAATTCCTTGCAACTTTAAAGAAGTGTCGTTCAGGCAGGCTATATATGGGAACGCTTGGCGGCTTCACATAGCTTCTGCATGAGGCTACAAGTATACCAACGATCGAAAGCGGACTCCTTTGACAGCGAAAGCATACAGCACTACCTTTATGTTTGCTCAGGAAACGGTAATCACAGAAGGTTCCCTTTTCTTACCTACGAGAGGACTGAAGATTTTTATTATATTGTAAAGCGTAGGCAAGCAGAGACACCTACAAGGAAGAGACGAGGCTAAGGTGTTAAGTAAGGTCCAACTGTAGAACTTCCTCCGGCGGTCAGGAGGCGACACCTGCTGGTCGGGGGAATGTCTGTAACAGCGCGTTATTTTTTAGCTCGAGAATAGCGTACTTCGCTGGCTTTCTGAAAATGCGCGACTTGTTTTTTTTCTTTTTTCGGTCGTCTTTGTGTGCTGAACTGTTGCAACCTCACTGCAACATAGTAATTTAGGGGCTGCGCTGTCATAATTACTTTATGCTCGGCGCATGCAAATGGAATGCGATTCGTCGATGTTGAGGAAAGCATCATGCTTACGCGTATGTTCAGAAAGCTGGTTGTACCCTCTCCAGTATTTCAAAACATGCGCAGCCGTGTTGAGCAGCTGATCTTCTCGCTTAAGCCTGTGGGCGATTCCTCTGCCACAGGCATGCGCACGACAAAACACACAGTGGGCCGTGTAACAAACATTCTTTATCTCACGTTACGCGCGGGGGTCGTCGAGGCCGTCCGGGGTCGTCGTCCGGGTGGCTGCGGGTCGTGCTCGTGGAGAGAGCCAGGGGAGAAGCGGGAGTGACGAGCCAGGAACCAAGAAGGCCAGACGGCGGCACGAGCCTTCCTTTATAGACCCCTCGCGCGGGACCGGTTATCCCCGAACGAGCGGGGAGAGGGAAACCGGCAGCGCGCAAGGAGCCTTGGGAAGGTGGTGCGGCCGTTGGAAGCGCGGCGCGCCACGGGCGCTAGAGATATGTAGCGTGGGCCCCCACATCTTCCCCCCCCCTCAGCGTCCGACCCGGAGTCCGCCAGCAGGCGATCCAAATCGTCCGGGTCCGGGCTGACGTCCGTGGAGACCGAAGGGGGCGCTGGGGACCCTGCCCGCGCCTGGGCGATGATGGCCTCCGCCGCCGGAGACAACAGCTCAGGCCGGCTCGATTGAAGGAGGCGTAAGGCTGCCTCCTCCGGGCTGCCCCTCTGGACGGGCCGTCCGGCTGCCAAAGCGGTCGCTGCGACCACTGCCCGGTGCAGCCGCTCCGCCGCCTCTGCACGGCTCCTATGCAGCGCCCCGGCCTCGTGGACGGCGCGGCACACAAGCAGGGTGCCGCAGAGACCGCACAGGCCTGCGCGCTCCTCTTCTGTATAGTGGGCCGGGGGCTCGTTGTCCCGGTCCTCTAAGGTAAGGCCCCGGAACGGCAGGGGCACCGACTGCGCGGCCTCTCCGCGGAGAGGCCGGGCCTGGTCTCGCCACCTGGACCCCGCGCAGTAGGAGACCGCCGCCCCGTCGGCGACCGTGGTCCAGGTGGCGGTGTGCCGCACAGTCCTGTGCCGCTTGGATTGCGGCTCCAGGCCTGGGGGTGGGCCCCCCGAACGCTTTCCGTGTCCCAAATCACTGGGGGGGCTTCTCCAGTGCTTCTCCGGGCCGGTAGGCCGGTGACGATGGGCACCGCGCCCACTCGTTCCAGGCCGCTGGCGCAGCCTCTGTTGCTTGTGCACCTGGTGGGTGCCCTCGATCCGGGCGCCGGGATACCGCCTGGGTGGCATGCTGTGAGGGGCAGAGAGGGGTTAGACGAGAAGCACGGGTTTTACCTGGTCCTCAGGTTGTAGCGTCGGTTGCAAACCGTGCCACTACGTGCTCGCCTTCCCGGGGGAGAGATCGCTGAATCGCCTTGAGCTTCCACCGTTTCGCAGTTATCGTCCTTGCGAAGGTGGTAAGCTTTCAAGTCTGCGACGTGCACCGGACCAGCGGTTTCACCGCTCGCCAACAACCGCAGCTGGTAGGTGAGTGGCGTAGTCCGTGCCGTAACTTCGAACGGTCCAACCCACTTGTGCGCTAGCGACGCGGCGAAACCACGCGCTGCGTTACTAAGCGGGTGCGTTCTTTTCAGTACCAAGTCGCCCGTGTTGAAAACGACGTGACGACGACCTTTGTTGTACTGATCCGCTTGCTCCATGCGCGCGACATCGAGGTTTTCACGAGCCGCGCGCTGCGCTGCCTCAAGGCGCTCGCGAAGCTTTGCCGCGTACTGCGTAAGCGGAGGGGGCGCGGGCCCCGCCGCGTCAAGTAGGGCGTTCTCTAGCGGAAAAGCGATCTCTTTCCCAAAATTCAAGTAAGCAGGTGTCATACCCACCGACCTGTTCACGGTTGTTCTAGTGGCGAAAGCCAGTTCGGACAGCCGTGCGTCCCAATCTCTGTGCTGCTCGGTCGTCGCAACCAGCATACTCTTAACATTCCGATTCACTCTCTCGGTTATGTTGCTCTGAGCGTGGTAGGGACTCGTTTTCCTGTGGCGGATTTGGAGCGCCCGACAGGAATCAACAAAGACTTTGCTTGTGAAATACGAAGCATTGTCTGTAATCAAGTCGGAAGGGAAACCGAAACGAGTGAATGTCTCCAACAGTTTCTCCCAAATCCGTTCTGACACCAGCTTCCTAAGGGGGAAAACCTCAACCCACTTGGAATAGTGGTCCGTTATTACCAGGATATATTGGTGTCCGCGCGCGGAGCGAGGGAGGGGTCCCATGATATCGCACGCGACCACTTGCCACGGATAGTTGCTAACTACCGGCTTCATCATGCCAGCGGGTTTCCCCGCCCGAGGCTTGGCTACCTGGCAAACAGGACATGTACGGGCGTAACCCAGCACATCCTTTCTCATATCTGGCCAGGTCGCGACACGGCATAACTTGTCATAAGTCTTACTGCCGCTGCCATGGCCTGCCAGCGCTGAGTCATGGAAGTACTGGAGGAATCGTTTCCGCAACTTCCTCGGGACCACGACTCGGAAGGGGGATGCAATCGCCTCTTCCTCGTCAAGTTGGGGGATGTAGCGGAGCAGTAAGCCGTCATCGCCCAGCAGATACGCGTCGTACTTGCCCTCAGCGTTCCCGGTGCAAGCTGCACTACTCGCTAGCTCTTTCAGCACCCGCTGGCATAGACCGTCTGCTTTCTGGGCCTCAATTAGCTCTTCCCTACTGACCGCTACTCCCCATGACAGATTTCTCTCTGCCTCGCTTCTTGGCAGGCGAGTAGTCGCCGCCACCAGCTGCTGCGCCTTCTCTCTCTCGCAGCACAGCGCGGCAACTCTGTCCACCTCCTTTCTCTCTTTAACTACGCAGGGCGCGACACTCGCGTCCGCCCTCTCCTCCTCTCCACTAGCGGCGACGCCGCTTCCAGTAATGCTGGTCTGCGCCTCTTCTGCGCTTCTGCCAGCCTTCAACGGTGCGCGCGATAACGCATCGGCCACCTTATTCATGCTGCCCCGGCGGTACTCAATGGCGTACGCGTAACGTTGCAACGTCAGCGCCCATCTCGCGAGTCTGCCTGCGGGGTTTTTCAGCCTCTTTAACCACGAAAGTGCCTGGTGATCTGTCTGCACGGTGAAAACCGCTCCGTCTAGGTACATGTCGAACTTTGACAATGCGAACATTATCGCCAGGCATTCCTTTTCGGTCACGGAGTAATTCCGCTCCGCTGATGTGAGCGTGCGGCTAGCGAACGCGACAGGGCGCAGCTTGCCCTCGTGTTCCTGCAACAAAACAGCTCCTACACCGGCATCACTAGCATCTGTCTGCAAGACAAACGGCTTGTTCAGGTCGGGGAGGCGCAAACTAGCGGTGTTCGCTATCGCGCGAGCCAAGGCAACAAAAGCGTCGTTCTGTTCTTTGCATCAGACCCACTTCGAGCCTTTTCGCAACAGCTGGTTCAACGGCCTAGCGAGCTCTGAACAACTAGGGATGAATTGTCTGTAGAAGGCAACCATTCCCAAAAACCTCTGCAAGCTTTTCACGTCCGTCGGGCAGGGGTAGTTCAAAACTGCCTGCAGTTTGTCATCGTTCGGTCTCAAAGTGTCATCATCAACCACAAATCCCAAGAGGTTCACTCTCTTCGATGCCAACTGCACTTTCTTTGGGTTGATCGTTATACCCGCACGTCTCATTCTTTCAAGAATGGAATTCAAGTGAATGAGATGCTCTTCGAACGACTGTGAGAATATCACGACGTCGTCGAGGTACGCCATCGCGTAGTTGAACCTTGCATCGCCCAGCACGATGTCCATCAATCGCATGAACGTGCTCGGTGCATTAGACAAACCAAACGGGAGTCGAGTAAATTCGAAGAGCCCGCGGTGACAGGTGAATGCGGTTTTCTGAATGTCACCTTCCGCCACCTCAATCTGCAGGTACCCTCTGCTTGCATCCAGGACTGTGAAGAACCTTGCGTTCCCTAACGCGTACATCACAGCCTCGATCGACTGGAAAGGGTACGCAACCGTAGGCGTCAGTGAGTTGAGCTTTCGATAATCAACACACAGCCTGACCGAACCATCTTTCTTTGGCGCTAGAACCACTGGGGACGCCCAGGGACTTTGTGAGGGTCTCACCGCGCCGGTATCTATCATCTCGTCAAGGGCGCTGTCGAGAAGCTGTCTCTTATGCGCGCTTAACGGCCGCGGGTTACATCTGAAAGGACGCGCATCACCCGTTTCGATCTCGTGCTGAAGCAAGTCGGTTCTGCCGGGTTTCTCTGTGAAGCAATCCGAAAACGGGAGTAAAGTTTCCACAAGCCTTCGGCGCTGACTACCGGTTCCTGAGAAGGACGCGATAATTGCTTCTAATGGGCTACCATTTAGTGTCGCGGGGGAGCCCTCTGCCACAAAAGCGTGAACGCTCGCTCGCTCAGCGACGCATTCCTGTTTGGGCGCGCTAACAAAGGGAATGAGAGGGGTGAAGGGGCTGTAGCGATAGCCGTTCTCCCCCATGTCAAGCACAATGCCTTCACTCGAAAGAAAATCTCTTCCCAGAATAACTGGTATGGCTAAGCCGGGCAGATAGACGAAACGATGCCTCCGCTTCCTGCCGTCAAAACGCAGGACCAGACGCACCGCTCCCTCTGCTTTTGTTGTCCCTGCTGCTAAGCTCAAAGGGGTTTCTGCTGGCCTTACACGGATGTTACATCTACGGCAGGCCTCGAAAACATCATCACCGACCAATGACAGAGTTGAGCCCGTGTCAACGAGTGCCGAGTAGCTTTGACCAACTAACCGCACTAGCATAAAAGGGCTCGAGCGCGACAACATTCCTTGCGCTCTACAGGCAAGGGGGACAAAAGCCTCTGCGCCCCCGGGGCGGTCGCCCGGTGACGCGGCGTGGGAGTACATTTCCCATTGTCCGCCGTGGTTACCACGAAATTCTCCCGCCGACGGCGACAGGCTGGTGTCACCAATTATGGCCGCCGGCGGTCCGCGTTTCCCTGCGTACGCCTTGCTTGACACTCTCGTGCCACGTGGCCCGGCTGGTTGCCATTCCAGCAAAGCCGATCGTTCACCTGCCGCGCGGTCGGGGGATGCCGCGTTCCACGAAGCGGTTGGGGACGTCTTTCCCCTCTCTCCGCGCCTGTGCGGACGTCGCTGGCGAGCCCAGCTCGACGCCGCTGCTCGAACGCGTACGGGTCAAGAGCGCGAGGAATATCGGAGCCTTCCGCTGGCCTTTCCTGCCCAATCGTCATTACGTCTGCGCCCCTGGCGCGCGGCGCGGAGTCCTGGCCTCCGGCCCAGGCGCATCGCGGCTCTAGCGATTCGGCTGGCCTGGGGGGTGGCTGGTAGCGCAATTCAGCGAGTAAATCCGCCTGTACTACCTTCGCTTCCTGTGCTAGGGCCTCGAGGTTTGCAAAACCACGTCCCCGCAAATACGGCTTGAAGCGCGGATGGCATTGCCTCATCACGCGCGCGACCTGTTCAAGATCGGTTGCCGTGGGATCTGCCCTCTTGTAGAGCTCCTGCATTGCGCGTACATATTCGAGGAGACTCTCCTCTGGGTGCTGTGTGCGCAACGCTAGCTCCTCAAGCATCCGGCGTTCGTAATCGGGCGGCAAGAACTCGGCGCGGAAGCGATCTGTGAAGTCTGCCATCGACTGGAAGGCCGGCTGGCAGCGTCTCCACCGCGCCGCGCTCTCAACAAGTGCCACGGGGATTACCTGCGCTAGCACCACGTCGTCTGGGGAACCCAGTGCCGTCTGATAATCCTCGAGTTCTTGCAGGAACTCGTGGACTGACTTTACGTCCGTGTAACCGGAAAAGGAGGGAACCTCTACATTTATCCGCGGACGCGAGACTGCCGCCGCAGCTGTGGCTTGGTTGGCGCTAGCCACCGAACCGAGCTGAAGGGCGAACACCGACAACACCTCGTTCATCTGCCTCATCAAGGCGGCCGCATCGGTAACCTGCACAGACTCTACCGCGTCCTTTACCTCACTTCCGGACGCACTGGCGTCCGAAGCGGCGGCCCTATCTGGCACGTCTTTTCTCGGAGGCATTTCACTCAACAACTAAGGCCGGTCGGGAGCCTAAACGCGCACGACTACCACCTAGCCCGCATCAAGAGGCTAGTCACAAAGGCTAAACACTTCATAAAACTAACATATGCACAAAAAAAATTAAAACACAAACCGCCCGACACTAACAAACACGCACATAACCGAAAACAAAATAAAACACTGTACAAACACTACTATACTACACTCCGCCTCATATGCACACACGCTAGCCCTAAACTCAAAATGGCGTCGTACCTAACACACAAAGGACCGGCCCGTCGTGTTGCCGTGGGCTGCCACGTTGGCAGAAAAATCGTCCACATGGGTGCTAATTCAGCCCCAGTTGGGTGCCAGTTGTGGGCGATTCCTCTGCCACAGGCATGCGCACGACAAAACACACAGTGGGCCGTGTAACAAACATTCTTTATCTCACGTTACGCGCGGGGGTCGTCGAGGCCGTCCGGGGTCGTCGTCCGGGTGGCTGCGGGTCGTGCTCGTGGAGAGAGCCAGGGGAGAAGCGGGAGTGACGAGCCAGGAACCAAGAAGGCCAGACGGCGGCACGAGCCTTCCTTTATAGACCCCTCGCGCGGGACCGGTTATCCCCGAACGAGCGGGGAGAGGGAAACCGGCAGCGCGCAAGGAGCCTTGGGAAGGTGGTGCGGCCGTTGGAAGCGCGGCGCGCCACGGGCGCTAGAGATATGTAGCGTGGGCCCCCACAAGCCGTAGAACAGCATCTTCCGGTAGCGAAATGCACAAAAGGTAGATATCAGATCAAAGCATGTGTGTCTCTGCAGTCGCAGTCAAAGAGACAGTATGAGAGGGTGTCGCACATCGTTGTACCCCCGTCAGCTTAGCTGCCCATCACCCGCGAGGCATTGATATCGGCGGCATGGTGACATGACAGTGCCCATTTTTGTCCACAGGAGGCAGCAATCCCTTAGAAGTGCGCTCCAAGGCGGCGAGCGCCGGGCCTTTCTCTTCTGCATCCAAAATTGAGTTATTGGATCAGTAAGCGGTAAAAAGCTTCTGCCAGCTCAGAAATGGACTTCAACTGGGGTTCACCGCACAACCTGCGTTGAAGTTTCAGCCCAGGCTTGGAATTAAAAACGAAAGGCGAAGTCCGTGCTTGACAGCAGCGCCTATTCCGTAGAGCTCTTTCCCACAGCACTGCTATTGTCTGCCTGTTTCATTGAGAGAACGTGTGCTGGTGCTGGATATTACGCAAGCTTGTCTTAACGCGATAGCCTTAAAGGCCTCGTTAACCGAAAATGCGGCACCGGCGGCAGAGTTGGTGCTGTGAGATAAAAATTATTAGCGTGGCGCTAGCAGGCGCTAGCTGCCAGCTGATATGGCCGCGTACTGTGACTGGACGCAAGCTTTAAAAGGAACTGTCTCCTTTCATAAGGGAGGGTGATAGCAAAATAAGCCCGCCAGGACCCTTGTACTCAGGTCATGCAGGCAGGTTCATGCAGCTTGGTAAAGGCGGGGCTTTCTATGTCGACCGGAAGACTACGCTACCACCTCACATTATTAAAAACGGGACATAAGTAACATATTGACCGGAACAGCGCGCACTAAGACACAGACAAGAAGAGAGACACGACACACACGAGCGCTGACTTTCAACTGGTGTTTATTGTTTGGAACGAGGCATATATACACAGTTCCAACAACACAAGGAAAACAACCATCCTTCATAGATTCATAGTCAGTTCATGCATGTCACACTGAACAAGGACGATAACAACATTATCATTTTCCCTTCACTAAAAATGCCAATTCTTTTGAACTGATCGATAAAGAGGGGCTACTGACGCATGCGTCTTTAGACCAGGCGATGTGCGCTGCTTCGATTATTTCGCGTGTTAATTGGTCACTGTGTTTACTTAAAATTTGTGTGCTAGTGAAGTCAGGGTGGCAAGTTTTGTTTTCACAGTCTCTACAATGAATCCCGAGATGCCCTTTTACTGTGTTATGCACATTATTATTGTGCTCCTTCAGGCGTTCATTGAGGCATCTCCCCGTCTGACCAACATACAGCTTGCCGCATGACAAGGGAATGGCATACACTACACCTTCTTCACATGACACGAATCGATTTTCATGCTTGATGTCGCAATCTCTGGGAACGAAATCAGTATTAACCATTTTGCACATCTTCCCAAGCTTATCTGGAGCCGAAAATATAACCTTAACTCGTGCTCTATTCGCTATCTTTTTTAGTCTGTGGGAGAAATGATGAATGTAAGGTACAACAGTAATTATTTCTTTTTCCTTCCGCGTCTCTGAATCTGCCTGCTTCCCTTTTCCATTTTTGCTCAAGCTACTGAGAATAGATTCGGACACTGATACTAGTAGCTGCTTGGGATAACCAGCCTTAACGAGCCGATCGGTTTGGAGAAGGAAACTATCTTGCATGGAGTGCGTGCAGGATTTGTTAAGCGCGTTGTGATAGCATGACTTCACCACAGCACGTTTCACCAGGGAAGGGAAAAGGGAAGCAGGCAGATTCAGAGACGCGGAAGGAAAAAGAAATAATTACTGTTGTACCTTACATTCATCATTTCTCCCACAGACTAAAAAAGATAGCGAATAGAGCACGAGTTAAGGTTATATTTTCGGCTCCAGATAAGCTTGGGAAGATGTGCAAAATGGTTAATACTGATTTCGTTCCCAGAGATTGCGACATCAAGCATGAAAATCGATTCGTGTCATGTGAAGAAGGTGTAGTGTATGCCATTCCCTTGTCATGCGGCAAGCTGTATGTGGGTCAGACGGGGAGATGCTTCAATGAACGCCTGAAGGAGCACAATAATAATGTGCATAACACAGTAAAAGGGCATCTCGGGATTCATTGTAGAGACTGTGAAAACAAAACTTGCCACCCTGACTTCACTAGCACACAAATTTTAAGTAAACACAGTGACCAATTAACACGCGAAATAATCGAAGCAGCGCACATCGCCTGGTCTAAAGACGCATGCGTCAGTAGCCCCTCTTTATCGATCAGTTCAAAAGAATTGGCATTTTTAGTGAAGGGAAAATGATAATGTTGTTATCGTCCTTGTTCAGTGTGACATGCATGAACTGACTATGAATCTATGAAGGATGGTTGTTTTCCTTGTGTTGTTGGAACTGTGTATATATGCCTCGTTCCAAACAATAAACACCAGTTGAAAGTCAGCGCTCGTGTGTGTCGTGTCTCTCTTCTTGTCTGTGTCTTAGTGCGCGCTGTTCCGGTCAAAATGAGTTACCAACTTGCCCAAGCATCTGTTTTAACGAATAAGTAACATAACTTTAATTTTGTTAATGTAAGCGCTAAAAATGTTGTTTTAGCAGTCAACGATTGTTCAAAATGCTCCCGTTTGCGCATGCCCTTAATAGAAGCTTCTGTAAGGTGGTTGGCGTCGTGGACGCTAGGTAGCGAACCGCTATTCCCTAATTAAGGGGAGAGATCAAGAGAGGGCTTATGCTGCAGGCACTTTCTGCAGTAGCGACTGTTGAGAATAATGGTCGGAATCAGATGTCTTCATTACCTGCCCATAAAAGCATCCTGTCTCGTTCTTTATGACAACCCGCAGCAGCGCTGTATCAGTTCTAGCCGTGGCGGCCGCGAGGGCGTTAGAACGCCTCTGTAGCTATGCAGCGCCGCCGTGGCACCAAAATCCCCTAATTGGTCCGCGCAGGACAAGTTACAGGTTGTGAGGTCAATCAAACACAATTGCAAATCGGCTTTTATGAACAGTCTTGCTGAAGTTATTGAGTCGAATATAACCACTGATCTTTCTTTTGCATAACGACGAGCTACTTGTACGCAGTGGTGGTTCATTCCGAATGATAGTTTACATGTTTAACGTGACCGCCTGATACCTTAGAGTTCGCAACAACAACACATCACTAGGCTTCCGGTGCTGGGAACTTGATGCTTCTGCAGAGGAATGCTGTTACGAAGCGTACCTTGTCCTTTAAGCTACTTCACCAGCAACTAATACGGACATAACTTACCATATTGTGAACAATCTTGAGCCAGATTGCAACGGAGGAACACAATAGAGAAAGTGTTTTTTCCTCCCTTTCATCCTGTCTCCATGCTGGTTCCAACAGGAGCATGAACCAACATCCTCAACTTCCCTCCGTTTTGAATTACTTAGCTACAAGAATAATGTTCATACGGCAACATTGTTGCAACAGCACTTAAAGTTAGTGAAAGTCCCCTACATTTTAGAGCGTATAGCTTCACTGCTCGGTGTGCAATCGAACTTCGTCTTGCCAGGTCCTAACGATCTGGTGTGAAGACATGATACTGAGTAGTGGTTCACCGCACTAACACATAGAACGACAATAAACACAACACCACACAAGAAAAGTATCACTGAAGGAAAAGTGAAGGAAAAGAAAGAGTGAAGTTGTTTTATGAGCTTAAGATCATTTTTCCCATGAGTTCAATTCAAGTCTGTTTCATATATTTTTATTTGACGTCTGATGGATTTGAAGCTGTGTGGTTGGTATTGCGGAGCGAATGTAGTTTCAATGCGGCTCCTGCAGTATGACAAACACGTAGAGTATGATGGTCATTGTTATAAGCTCTTTCTCGGCTGCCAACGGAAATGTAATTTAGGCGTACGACACTGCAAATTGGTCACGATTGCAAACTGATCTGCTCCACATAAGACACTTCACCACGCATCATTTAGGTACGGATGGGTGGTTGCTCCAGGTAATACGGGGCTGGGAGTCAGGAGCCCCCACCGTTTGTGGAGGGGGCTCGTTTGCCACTGGCCTTTACACCTGTTGTGCATGCCGGTATTTGTTGCACCCGTCGCCGCTTCGATGGCGGTGGACGCGCGTATTCTTCTCTCTCTCTCTCTCTCACACACGCACACACACACGCAAACACACACACACACACACACACACACACACACACACACACACACACACACACACACACACACACACACACACACACACACACACACACACACACACACACACACACACACACACACACACACACACACACACACACACACACACACACACACACACACACACACACATACTATCCCTCTCTCTTCCCGCTCACATTCTGCTCTCATTTCTCCTTTGTCCTCACTAGCAGGCACATGCGTTTTCTTTTCCTTGGTCCCACAGTAACAACGAAACATAGATCATTCGGCAGCACTAAAGCCGGCGCGAGCATGATCTGGTGACATTTAGTCGCGTTTGTTCATGATTCGCATACTGTCACATCATTTGGTCAGCGTCAACACACTTTCTTCACACTGTTCATTTTTTTTTTTGCCGCCGCCGCCGGTGATTGGCTGAGGCCAGAAGAGAGTCCTCCAGAACAATGTATCCAGAGTGGCGTAATCTGCATCTCGTCAATACGGGCCTACCTGTTTGGCCTGTTAGAACTAAATATAGAGGCAGAGTTCTTGCGGCGCTTGTATACGAGAGTCATAGTTATACGTGATAGGAGCCTTTTTTATTACGCCCTCGATTAAATAACCTGTCCAATCACATCCCTTGTTTATTTTCACTGTGTACTGCGGAACTGTTTGATATTAGAGCTAATTGAAGTAAGGTAACATTAATTTCCTTTCGTTGTGTCCGCTGAATTTGTTATGTGTTCACCAATTCAAGGTTGTGTTGCCTGTAAGTGACGTTTTTAGCCGGTATGAAGATATGAAATTTTCTCTTTCTACACAGTACATGTCACATTTAACAGAGCAGTTAGATATAATTTGGGCATGGACTTGGAGGTCCTGTCCAGTAGAAGTAAACGTAATGCATTGTTATCGGTACTGGTTTTTATGAATAAAATTAAAATTGCTACTCAGCACTACGTTGATTTCGACAATAAGTACTTTTTTCAACATTAATAGACTATTCTCATTCTATATGGGATTAATTTTCAGCACACAAGTTGTTTCAGTTATTGATTTTTAAATAGCCTCTGTATGCATGCGCCGTGTGACTGCTTTTGTCACCTACTTAAACACACTATGTTTTGGCCCATGTTGGTGCAATTGGTTCTTATTTCATATGCCTGCTACAGAACGTCTGCTTTTTTTCGGAGCCGTAAGCAACATATTTCAAATGTTTATCTCTAAAAGATAGTCGTGATTTTAACTCGTAAACCTCAATTTACTTCCAGGCAGTTTTTCCATGGATCCACTTTGTCCGAAGTCAGTATACAGCTAACCAACATTTGTTTGCCCTCTTTTGCACGACTTTACCTTTACCTGAATTTTTTAACATGCATGTCGCGCTGCGAGTCAACATGTGCTTCTTACTCATTTTGGATGCAGCTGACACTGCTTTTGCATCCCTTATATTACACCGCTATAGGCTACTGTACACAACTGACTCGACTTGCGTATGCTGCGCTTGAACGCACATCACATAATGTGGTAATAAGATAGTTTCTTATATATCCTTGCCGCCTGGAGGGAAGTTTACTGCAGAGAAAGTCGCTAGGCTCTAATTCTAACCAACATGCATTTAATTATTTATCGTTTTTATGATTAGGCAATAAATCAAATTATTCAGTGCTGAAGCATTTTTTTTATTGCAATAGCAGTGCTTTTTGGACTGTGTGAGAAATAGGAAACTCATTTGAGAATCAACACAAAAGTCTCCGAGTATATCTGCTTTATAAGGTATCCTCAGCAGCATTGAGGTTGCTAAACCGAGTTTAAAAGACGCCCGTCTTACTAAAGTAAAGTCGGTCTAAAAATGTTCGTGAACTGTTCTCAAAAGGCATGCCGGTCATTTCTTTTACGTTATGATGTCAAGTTTAATGCATTCTTCAGGTAATCTTCGTCTGAATAATAGTTAGGCTTAAAGCTCTACAAGGATTAAGCGCGTCCTTGCTGACATTTTATAGACGTCGCTCACTTCTTTTTCGCGTTCCGTGGGAAGC
This sequence comes from Amblyomma maculatum, assembly GCF_055883805.1. Lineage (NCBI taxonomy): Eukaryota > Metazoa > Arthropoda > Arachnida > Ixodida > Ixodidae > Amblyomma > Amblyomma maculatum. Next base: position 171,511,493 of record NC_139349.1, on the reverse strand, counting down.
TGATCTAGTTATAATATTTCCAGACTGTTTGCGCGTTTCAGAGCCGATTAGGCATATCAGTCATTTTTACGTATGTCTCAAACACTCTGTTCACAAGTCATAACGACCGGATAGATGCTTCTGTTAACAAGAGTTCGAGAATTATTGCTTCGAATATCTTGATTCAGGTTGTTCGTTTCTTTGGAGAGCTTGTGTGTGCCTTTTCTACCTGTCGTCCTTGACGCCATTTTCCAAGCATCAATCCCAATTTAGTACGAGTGTTCAGGCTGGTAGAGACACCCCTGTGCGAGCAGCTTTATTTCGTAACCCCAAAGTCAGTGCACGACAGAGCTATACGGTATGTATCAGTTATACAGATTTCAGCTTTGCAGGAAACTTGAAGACTTTGTGTTTGAGGCTATCTAAGAATAAGTCGCTTTTCGGCCTCTTTTGAAAGTTTACTAAATACATAAATGTTCCCTGCTGCTGAAATTTTCTGGCAAGAAACGCCCGAGCCAAAGCGAAGCAGGGGAATATAGAGAACTATTACAACGGAAGGCCTGTTTTTACGGCCGCTGTTCAAATAGCGCCCTTGTATCAATAACATGTCTGCCTTATCACCATCCCCTACAAATTATCGCTTTATTCGAAGTTTTTAGCACGGCTAGGCCCTCCATTGGAAATCCATGCAGGCCCAGTACAGTCGCTCCCATGACAGTACCGCGCCTTCTTGCGTTCATGGCCCCGTGTACCAATGGTTAAGCGCGCGAGGCACAGGTTTGGAGCTGCTGTTTCTTCGCTACGCAGTAAAACCCTCTCGCCCCAACGGCCTCCGTTCTGAGAAACCGCGTAGGCTTAGGCGGCGCAAAAAGTTCGGGGCTTCGCACCCAGGAGGTGGCTGAACGAGGGCTATGTTTAGACCTCGGGGTCCGAGTGTAAACAGTGCGGCTGGCCAAACCCGACGACCTCAATGCAGCATGTTCGCTGTCAGAGTCTCCGCTCATACGGCTCCTTCTGCTGCTCGTGGCGAAGGGTGCTTGACGTCGAGCCGTGCGGACGGACACGTGAGCGAGGGAGAGGCAGCCCCGGAACAAAGCTGTCTGCGCGCGCGCATACAGGGAGCTCGATTTCCGGCCGGATGACCCTGGGAGTGCGCGCCGCGCAGGCTGGTATCGGTGGTGGCTGAGTTGGAAGAGCGAACGAGGGTGTTGTTTTTAGCGTTGCGTGGGACCGTGGCCATTGCCTGCGAGGGGCGGCGTGCGTTCTCCAGCTGGTTTGTGGGTTTTTTCAGCTACTGTCCTCACCCAGCAAGCTACCGCTAAAAAACGCCTACCGCTAGGTGTGCCGAAACTTTACAGATCACATCACGGTGACGATACATGTTTGGTTGGTTTGTAGGCTTCAACGTCCCAAAGCAACTGAGTCTATGATATACGGTGCAGTGGAGGTCTACGGAAAATTAGACCGCCTGATGTTCTTTAGCGTCCACTGACATTGCGCAGCACATGGATGCCACTCCGTTCTGCCTCCTGCAAAACGCAACCGCCGCCAGTCGGGATCGAACTCGGGTACTCCGGCATAGTAGTCTAGTCGGGCATCTTAATCAACGCACCAACTCGGCGGGGGGACGATACAGAACACAAAACTTCTTTCGATGGCAAATATTCTAGTTTCATTTCGATTTGATGACATAATTATTGATAATTATTTATTGTGTTATTTTACCAGCAATTAGCAAAATTGTTGACAAATATACTTCATGATACTTCTCATGAGTGTCCCACCATACCACCACTCAAAATTTGCTTCGTGCCTGCATGATCGAAGCAGGATTCCGGGCTTGTTCCTAATATCTTTGAAGATAGCCTGTTTACGCAGTCGCATCTCCGAGACGTTTCCAAATTGATCGACTCTGCGAACCACTATATCCAACCTCATCATCAACCATAGTATGCCCGCTGTAGGGCGACGGCCTCTCCCATATTTCTCCATTTAACCCGGTCCTGTGTTAGCTGCATCCATTTGACACCTGGGAACGTCTTAAACTTATTCGCGCACCTGACTTTCTGCCGCTCCCTTATTCGCAGCGTACGCGGAGGAGCTATTCAGAGACTAGGAATGGAAGCAGTTCGGGATAACGGTTGATGTAGAATACCTAAGTAATCTGGGATCTGCTAAGTAACTCAGGCGATGAATGGCGAAGTATGATTTATCTCCTGGCCAGGAAAAGCAGAAAGGTAGGCTCAAGAATCAATGCACAGAAGACCAAGGTAATGTTAAAATGAAGAGTAGTTTGCAATAGGTAGCAAAGGACTGAAAGTGGTGGACGAACATATCAACTAAGGACATGTAGAAACCGCAGATCCGGACCACGAAAGGGAAATAACTAGGAGAGTAAGAGTGGGAGGGAGCGCGTTAGGACCGTACTCGAAGACCATGACTAGCACTTATCCGCATCGCTAAAGTGTAAATATATAACAATTGCAACTTGCCTGCACGCACCTATGCTGCTGAATTATGGAGACTAACGAAAACGTTTCTACTTAAGTTGAATGCGGACAAAGCAGAGAGCTGTGCAACGCAAAATAGTAGGTGTAACGCGATGAGATAGGAAGCGTGCAGAGTGATTTTAGAGAAATAACTAAAGTTGGGGATAAGCAGATCAGTTAAGGGGAAATGAGGGTACTCGTTATAATACATGAAGGAAAGAAGCCAACAGTCGGCGAGGCGAAGGCAAGCATTGGGGATGATACTTTGTCTTTTTTTTTAACGTTTACTTGGATAATCACAGAAATTAGTAATGTAATCTATTTAGGGGAAATATAATTAAACACAAAGTAGAAGAAAAAACAACGTGCCGGTGGTGGGAACCGAACCCACGACCTCCGAATATCGCGTCCGGTGCTCTTCCAACTCAGCTACATCGGCCGCTGTCCCCCTGCTACTTTCTTGGGTATTTATGTTGTCTGTATACGAACCTTGAGAGTGTTCACCAGCACCACCCTCAACCACTGCGGCGGACGTGGAACGTCCTTTGTTACCGCCAGCGTCAAGTAGAACGTGATCAAGAGTGAGGGCGAAAGCTGTGCTACAACCCTATTACGCTACCTATGGCTTCAAGACTGCCAGAGCCGAGACCCCCGTAAGCTACAAGCAGATCAGTTAAGGGGAAATGAGGGTACTCGTTATAATACATGAAGGAAAGAAGCCAACAGTCGGCGAGGCGAAGGCAAGCGTTGGGGATGATACTTTGTCTTTTTTTTAATGTTTACTTGGATAATCACAGAAATTAGTAATGTAATCTATTTAGGGGAAATATAATTAAACACAAAGTAGAAGAAAAAACAACGTGCCGATGGTGGGAACCGAACCCACGACCTCCGAATATCGCGTCCGGTGCTCTTCCAACTGAGCTACATCGGCCGCTGTCCCCCCTGCTACTTTCTTGGGTATTTATGTTGTCTGTATACGAACCTTGAGAGTGTTCACCAGCACCACCCTCAACCACTGCGGCGGACGTGGAACGTCCTTTGTTACCGCCAGCGTCACGTAGAACGTGATCAAGAGTGAGGGCGAAAGCTGTGCTACAACCCTCTTACGCTACCTATGGCTTCAAGACTGCCAGAACCGAGACCTCCGTAAGCTACAAGCAGATCAGTTAAGGGGAAATGAGGGTACTCGTTATAATACATGAAGGAAAGAAGCCAACAGTCGGCGAGGCGAAGGCAAGCGTTGGGGATGATACTTTGTCTTTTTTTTTTAATGTTTACTTGGATAATCACAGAAATTAGTAATGTAATCTATTTAGGGGAAATATAATTAAACACAAAGTAGAAGAAAAAACAACGTGCCGATGGTGGGAACCGAACCCACGACCTCCGAATATCGCGTCCGGTGCTCTTCCAACTGAGCTACATCGGCCGCTGTCCCCCCTGCTACTTTCTTGGGTATTTATGTTGTCTGTATAAGAACCTTGAGAGTGTTCACCAGCGCCACCCTCAACCACTGCGGCGGACGTGGAACGTCCTTTGTTACCGCCAGCGTCACGTAGAACGTGATCAAGAGTGAGGGCGAAAGCTGTGCTACAACCCTCTTACGCTACCTATGGCTTCAAGACTGCCAGAACCGAGACCCCCGTAAGCTACAAGCAGATCAGTTAAGGGGAAATGAGGGTACTCGTTATAATACATGAAGGAAAGAAGCCAACAGTCGGCGAGGCGAAGGCAAGCGTTGGGGATGATACTTTGTCTTTTTTTTTAATGTTTACTTGGATAATCACAGCAATTAGTAATGTAATCTATTTAGGGGAAATATAATTAAACACAAAGTAGAAGAAAGAACAACGTGCCGATGGTGGGAACCGAACCCACGACCTCCGAATATCGCGTCCGGTGCTCTTCCAACTGAGCTATATCGGCCGCTGTCCCCCCTGCTACTTTCTTGGGTATTTATGTTGTCTGTATACGAACCTTGAGAGTGTTCACCAGCGCCACCCTCAACCACTGCGGCGGACGTGGAACGTCCTTTGTTACCGCCAGCGTCACGTAGAACGTGATCAAGAGTGAGGGCGAAAGCTGTGCTACAACCCTCTTACGCTACCTATGGCTTTAAGACTGCCAGAACCGAGACTCCCGTAAGCTACAAGCAGATCAGTTAAGGGGAAATGAGGGTACTCGTTATAATACATGAAGGAAAGATGCCAACAGTCGGCGAGGCGAAGGCAAGCGTTGGGGATGATACTTTGTCTTTTTTTTTTAATGTTTACTTGGATAATCACAGAAATTAGTAATGTAATCTATTTAGGGGAAATATAATTAAAGACAAAGTAGAAGAAAAAACAACGTGCCGATGGTGGGAACCGAACCCACGACCTCCGAATATCGCGTCCGGTGCTCTTCCAACTGAGCTACATCGGCCGCTGTCCCCCCTGCCTTCAAGACTGCCAGAACCGAGACCCCCGTAAGCTACAAGCAGATCAGTTAAGGGGAAATGAGGGTACTCGTTATAATACATGAAGGAAAGAAGCCAACAGTCGGCGAGGCGAATGCAAGCGTTGGGGATGATACTTTGTCTTTTTTTTTTTTAATGTTTACTTCTTGGGTATTTATGTTGTCTGTATACGAACCTTGAGAGTGTTCACCAGCGCCCCCCTCAACCACTGCGGCGGACGTGGAACGTCCTTTGTTACCGCCAGCGTCACGTAGAACGTGATCAAGAGTGAGGGCGAAAGCTGTGCTACAACCCTCTTACGCTACCTATGGCTTCAAGACTGCCAGAACCGAGACCCCCGTAAGCTACAAGCAGATCAGTTAAGGGGAAATGAGGGTACTCGTTATAATACATGAAGGAAAGAAGCCAACAGTCGGCTAGGCGAAGGCAAGCGTTGGGGATGATACTTTGTCTTTTTTTTTTAATGTTTACTTGGATAATCACATAAATTAGTAATGTAATCTATTTAGGGGAAATACAATTAAACACAAAGTAGAAGAAAAAACAACGTGCCGATGGTGGGAACCGAACCCACGACCTTCTACTTTGTGTTTAATTATATTTCCCCTAAATAGATTACATTACTAATTTCTGTGATTATCCAAGTAAACATTAAAAAAAAAGACAAAGTATCATCCCCAACGCTTGCCTTCGCCTCGCCGACTGTTGGCTTCTTTCCTTAAAGTTGGGGATGACATTCTAGTAAAATCAAGAAGAAGAAATTGCATGGGCAGGGAATGTAGTGCGAAGAGAGGTTAATTGATAGTCGACATGAGTATCCAACTTGAAGAGGCGCAACTGTTGAATTTTCGCTGATTATTTGAAGCACTGCATGAGAAGTTTCTGTTACTTCTCATTAAGGTTACAAAATTCGGAATTTATTGGGCATGAAAGTCGTTTATGGAGTGTGCCGCAAGACCCTGTTCTGACCCCCACCCCCTTAGCATTCCTTTCAACCTTATTTGGTACTGTCCTTTTTGAGCATGTCAAAACGTGCAATTTGTAAAAAAATGGGTTGGGATTTTGTGACTAGAACGGTTTTGTGAATGTGTGACCACACATTTTTTGACAAATCCTTAGTTTCAACATGGTCAGAAAGAACAATATCGTTACTAACACTGAAGCAGTTCCGCAATACCCACATTCTTGTTAACTCCTTTAAGGGAAGATAATGAGCCATCCATAAACCCATAGACTGACTTATTTAGCATTACAAAATTTCTACATAACGATTGCCGACATTGTTATTCTAGCTCGGTTACAACGCATCAAAATATTTTGCAATATACCTGTATTTTGGCAGTGACAGTGACACTGAGTGTTGGAAAGCTTCCACGCTTTCAAACAACCATTGTAACCTTTGCACCTCAAGGGAAGAAACGCTCATGGGAGATATTAGTAAACTAGCTTGACTGCTTCTGAAGGGCCCTCCGGAAATAGCGAAGCTGTAGAACTTTAAAAAAATACCATTCATCTATCTTCATAAGTTCCTTTTTTCGAATGCAGGGCGGAAGTGCAGGAATTGTAATAGCTTTTGTTTTTGCCCGCCATGCGACACGACTGTATACAGTGGTACAAACAGTCAGTAATGCTGTCTCTATAATGACCTCTTATAGTTTCGAGGCCGAGCTGTTGCGCAAAAAGGCGGCGTTGTGGTTTTGATGCTGGGAGTTCGCGCAAAAGATCGTTAAAATACTTTGTTGGTATTGCATATAATAAAACAAAATCTTGATCTGTAACACTCCTCATGCGATTTACTAGTTTTTTTGTTCGCGTTTAACTACGTGCTAGGAAGGTTTTGTCTATGTGCAGCCCTATAGTAAAGCTGAAATTAAAGTAATCGCAAGCTTCTCTACAGCGAATTGGAGCCGCTCTGACATCGGTATGAGCTTACATCTACAACTCTGACACTGGGGCAGTGTAAAAGCTTCTCACTGTCCTGCCCACCACCAGTCCTCGTCGTCGTACCCAGTCTCACCGCTGTACCCCAGTGTCTAGCATGACCATTAATATTGCTCACTTTTTTCCGTCCGAATTCTATCTGCCAGCGATAAAGGTTACAAAAGCCGCCTACAGTGTTTGTGACAATTTCTGGCAACAAAATCTTGCCCGGACTTTTTAATTCCCAAATCTTTCAAGAAAGAAGGAAACCGCATATGCATAGCGCTGAGTGAAAAATACAAGGCATGCGTTATTCCCATGGTCGTTCCTATTTTTCGAACAGGCCTGCTTTTATAAGCATATAGAGCGCTAAAAGCATTATTGAATACAAATGGACTGCGCATAGACAGCAGTACTTAAAACATCTTTACAATGCATAGCAGACGCAATTTTTACAGTTGAACGACTGCGTTGTTCAGCTAACTATATGTCTATTTTGCCTAAAAGCTACAGCTCCCCCACCTTCCTCCTCCCGCCTATTTGCCGGTAGAACAATCGTTTAAAAGGGAAGCATGTTATACACTCAGACAGCGCTCCAAAAGACATCAGAGTTATTTCATTGAAGTCGGTCCCGGAGCAAAGGGTGCCGCAATGATGGCAAGAGGGAAAAGAACACTGATGAAAAGTGAGGCAAAATCGGAATATGCTGTTCACTCTCCTCACTTGCACTAACGAAGGCGCTCTGGCTAAATGACTGGAATTGCGCGCGTCTGTAGATCTGCAAATCTCGTATCTGTCAGGGCAGTGGATATAGGCAGGGTGCCCTCGAAGCGGCTAGGCGGTAGTCCACCTCAGGTCGGACGGTGATACCGCGTTTGCGAATTCAATCGAAGGGCTGTTTCTGAAATATTCGTGGAGATTTCGCGTTTGTAAGAGTTATGTTTTCTAAGTGCTGTCAGAAGATTTTTTCTGTTAAAAAGAAGCATGTTCATGCTTTTTCTCGAAGTTGAAAAGATAGATCAATCTGCATTTTTTTATTTGCTTGTTCCGCTATTCAAGGCACTTCTTCGCACTCACCTCTACTCAGATTTTTGAGGCGCCAATATAGAAAATACAGAATAAATTCAAGGCACTTCTTTGCACTCACCTCTACTTAGATATTTGAGACGCCAATATAGAAAATACAAAATAAATAAACGCCGTTGGTTTTTAAATGTTCCAACACCATACACTTCTCATATGATGTATAATTACTTCCAGACAGTGAATTGAAACTCGGCGGCGTACTGGTTTCTGTAATAGTCATGGATGCGGTTCCACAAACATGAAACATGATCCCTGGACTCTTGAGTTCAGTTTCCTGTGGCATCATTTGCCGCCATCCTTTGTATCTGTATGTAAATCAATCTTTTCGGCCGAGCTAGCAGCAAACCTAAGAAAACACAACATTGGTAGTTGACGGCGTCACGTTAGCAGGCATGCGCAAACCGCGTCCGAATCCCAGCGGCCTAATTGTTCTTTAGTCAGGCTTGGAAGAGCACGCCGACAGCGCAGACGGCATGCCTTCCCGGTACGGTGAGCCATCATTAATCACGTGCTAATTACCTCCTCGTGACGTTTACATCATGAAACTTAACAGCGTGTAGGCGTCCTGCGGAGGATGTTTCTGAGTCACGGCAAACGTCAGGCCGCTTGGAGGCGGCACGCTTCAAACCAAACAAAATTAACTACCGCATCAAATATGCTACGGTGTGTTTAAGTGAAGAACATTCTAGTGCGGCCCGGCTTAAGGGTATCGAGATGACTTATTCGGAAGGAAAGAAATCAGTCCGTTGAACATAGTACATCAGATAGTCATTTCTCGACTGTTTCCTCATATTTTTCTGGTAATGGAAGTAGCCAATTTTGAAATACTTTTTGTGCAAATACAGGCGCCGAAGGATTTTGATGTTTCACGGACCAGGTGCACGATCTTTAGCTGGACGTCCAATGACTCAAAGGAAAGCGGTGCCTCCCACTGCTCGCATGCGTGTTTCTGTATGAGGCATTTCGTACGGGTTTGCTGTAGACAACCAAGTTAGGCGGAAAAGAATGGGATAGGCATTAGACCAGTGGTATCTGGTAATAACATTTTTCTGTGAAATCGTTCTTGGCACCAAACACGGCCAGTGTGCAACGATTTTTATTTTCTTCCTAAAATCTCACCGCGCGTGAAACACCTGCCGCCGATTTGCCGAGATCACTCCTCCATTTAGCATCAAAGGAGCTAGATCTCTGCAGGAACAGGCTTGTATCTAATGTAGATGAATGAAAATAACTTCATTGTGATATTAAAGAAATCGTCGTTAGGATAATCTGAAACATGTTGAAATAGGCACAGCTAAGTTGAATAAACATAGACGGACAGAGAGGCCAATTGGACTAAAGCTTACTTATAACTCTCAATTTTTAACATAATATGTCAGTTCTGGCCATGCTTGCCCCTCTGTCATTGATCACAATATGCCCTGTCCAGGTTAGTGTGTTGTACCAACCGACCTTATCACGGTCATCAATAACTGCCGCTACATTTATTGCAGCGACATTTTTGCGCTGCATTTTCAGTTTCTAGCTAATATTTGCCTGAAGTGCAAGCGGGGCTCACGTCCTACAGTGTGAATATGCAACTTTTTTATGTGACACAAATGACAGGGTTGTAAGAGGCTGCTGAATTCGATCGTTGTTACGGTCAAATTTGCCTTCGATAGCCATGGCTGCTCCGCTGCATAATGGCCAGGTTCGGCTACTTTGCGCTATTCGGACCTCTTGGCGACAAAAATTTGAACTTCGCTGCATGACAACCTTATTGGCCACTCATGAACACTATGTTAGGAACAAATACAAGACCACATGTTTTGCCAAGGTTTTGGCTATACACTTTTGCTGCAGTACGCCACGATGCGATTATGAGTACTATTATGCTATCATGGTCTGCCTGAAAAACAAAATAGGTTTAATCGTGTCCTAAAGGCATCAAAACCCTTCTTGCTCCTCTGTTTACTTAATGTTTGCTGGTGTTGTCCTCCCGGGTAAGATTCAAAAACTGCCTTGTGCTACGTAATGCTGGTATGCAGACTCCATTCGAAAAATTCTATTTCTGCCTTCATTCAAAAATTGCCTCGCACGTTTCCGCGCTCTTAGTCCAGGGGTCCTGAGATAAATATATATATATATATATATATATATATATATATATATATATATATATATATATATATATATATATATATGAAGGCAGGAAGCCGACAGTCGGCGAGGCCGAGGAAAGCGTTGGGGATGGTACTTTTATGTCTTTTTTTTAATGTTTACTTGGGTAATCACAGAACTTGGTAATGTAATCTGATTAGGGGAAAGATAATTAAACAGGAAGTAGAAGAAAAAACAACGTGCCGATGGTGGGGACCGAACCCACGACTTCCGAATATAGCGTCCGGTGCACTTCCAACTGAGCTACATCGGCCGCTGTCCCCCCTGCTACTTTCTTAGGTATTTATGTTGTCTGTATACGAACCTTGAGAGTGGCGGACGTGGAACGTCCTTTGTTACCGCCAGCGTCACGTAGAACGTGATCAAGAGCTAGGGCGAAAGCTGTGCTAGAACCCTCTTACGCTACCTATGGCTTCAAGACTGCCAGAACCGAGACCCACATAAGCTACAAGCAGATCAATTAAGGTTAAATGAGGGTGCTCGTTATAATACATGAAAAAAAGAAGCCAACAGTCGGCGAGGCCAAGGAAAGCGTTGGGGATGGAAGAGCACCGGACGCGATATTCGGAGGTTGTGGGTTCGGTTCCCACCATCGGCACATTGTTTTTTTTTCTACTTTGTGTTTATTTATATTTCCCCTAAACAGATTACATTACTAATTTCTGTGAATATCCAAGTAAACATTAAAAAATCTACATGAAATACCATACGCAACACTTTCCTTGGCCTCGCAGACTGTTGGCTTCTTTCCTTCATGTATTATAACGAGCACCCTCATTTCCCCTTAATCCGCCTTTTGCTTAAGTTTTCTGCGCATGCGCGAAGCCCCAGCGGCGACTGATGAAAACACACTGAGCGGCGTCGACGGCGCTTCTCGTCGCCGCACTCATAGCCAACGCATGGGGGCTGGAGGCGCGGTCACGTTCACAGCCTCGGTAAAACGATGCCAACCACCTGTGCCACTTACGGCTGCCACTCTCGAGGCGTGCCGGGATGTAAGACGCGTTTTGTTAGGTTTCCTTCGGCGAGCCGCGACCTGCAACGGCGTGAAGCTTGGATTAGGGCAACCAAGCGTCTAGACGTGAATGGGCGACCTTGGCAGCCGACTGCGTGCTCTCGACTGTGCGAAAAACACTTCGTTACAGGTATGTATGCATCTAAAGGAAATGTGCATGATGAAAAGTATCTACCGGAGTTTGTACCAAGCCTGTAACCCACCAGTGATAGCCGCAATGAGCATTTGTTCGGGGCGTCTGATGGCAACGTATTCTGTCGTTTGTTTTATTCATGTGCGAAGGGGCCGGGTAGCGCAGATATCACAGGTGGCTGTGTGCGCTAGACCGTAATATTTAGCATGTTTTATCGCGACTGCCGCCTGACTAAAAAGAAGAAAAAAAGGGTGTTTGTTGTGATGCATCGCCGTTAGCGAGCCGAGTGGTTGAGCTGGTCATTAGGCTCGCGAACGGCAGTGCATTAAAACACCGTATTTTTTTTTCTTGTTAGTGAGGTGGCAGTCACGATAAAACATGCTAAATATTACGGCCTAGCGCACACAGCCGCCTGTGATATCTAAGCTACCTAGCCCTTTCGCACATAAAGATAAGAAGGGACAAAATACATCGCCTTCAGGCCCCGGTGCAACTGAAGGAATCACGCACCGAAGAAATCCTCATTGCAGCTATCACTGGTGCGCTACAGCTTGGGTGAAAACTCCAGTAGGTACTTTTCATCATGCCTGTTTCGCTTAGATGCATACATACCTGTAGTATCTGTGTTTTTGCCGCTCGGAGCATATGACGCACTTGACACTTGCACGACGCACAGTCTTTTTTTTTTAATTAACGGCTCGCCTTCGTGCACGCCAAAGCATCCGGACTTTGTTCCTTTAATGTACGCAATCAGATGCACTTCGTTAGGGAGCTTGATAATCGTCGTCTTCGTCCAACCGTTTGCAACGGCAAGGAAACCGCCCGGCACAATAAATGAGTCTCCTGGAGGGTTCATGCTCGTTCACTTGCAGAGTGGATCGCTCTGGACGTAGAACAGGGTTGGTTCCTGACCGAGATGCGCATCCGATATGTAGGAGATTCACATGTGTCACCAAGTTGTTGATTCCGCAGAAATCGCGGCGGAGGCAGAAATAAACGTTGGAGATCCTTTCACAACAGAATGACCATTCTCTGCGCACCGAGAACCTTTTCACCACTGCGACCACATCCGTTCTGACTCCTGAGGCCAGAAACCGGCTACAGCTCTGAATCATCCATTGCCAGAAAAATGCAGCGCGTTTCCTGCAGGTGTGCATTCCGGCCGGGACAATGCCCTTTTCACGGGGTGTGTATATGTGACTCTCTGCCGATCTTCGTGGATGAAATCCTATAGCTGCACGGTTGTAGATGACGCGAGGAGGAAGCGACGCCCATTGCACCATGCCGGTGCCGCGGTGACCGCGTTGTGCTCGGTAACTCAAGACACCCCGCGCATATGCGCCGCTCAAAGTCACAGGAGACGATTCCACCTAGCTCTGCAGCATCAACAAACCCCTGGCTGCTTTGCCCTTTGAGATCCCTCTCTCTGTCTCTCTGCCTCCGCGCTCTCCTGTCTGCCGAAAACCTGCACGCTGAGAGCGTCTCATTCTGTCACGCCGAACACGGCCCGCGCTACACGCTCTTAGAATACGAAGATAGTATATGCGTACGTGCGTTATGAGTGGATTGTGAAAGCGCTCTACCTTCCCCCATACTGCGTGAACATGATATGCTGCAATCACTGTCACTACTTTCCGCTCCGAGGCCAAAAAAGGGGGGAAGCTTTCGCTTTCTACCAGCGTTGGCGTGGCCATTTCGTATGGTGTGCTTTCGCGTCGTCTGCTACACTGCCGCTCAATGTGTTTCCCGCCCAATCCCGCATGATGGCGCCACATCCTCACGCAAAAGGCGGATTGATCTGCTTGTAGCTTATGTGGGTCTCGGTTCTGGCAGTCTTGAAGCCATAGGTAGCGTAAGAGGGTTCTAGCACAGCTTTCGCCCTCGCTCTTGATCCCGTTCTACGTGACGCTGGCGGTAACAAAGGACGTTCCACGTCCGCCGCTATGGTTGAGGGTGGCGCTGGTGAACACTCTCAAGGTTCGTATACAGAAAACATAAATACCTAAGAAAGTAGCAGGGGGGACAGCGGCCGATGTAGCTCAGTTGGAAGAGCACCGGACGCGATATTCGGAGGTCGTGGGTTCGGTCCCCACCATCGGCACGTTGTTTTTTCTTCTACTTTCTGTTTAATGATTTTTCCCCTAATCAGATTACATTAACAATTGCTGTGATTACCCAAGTAAACATTAAAAACAAAAGACATAAAAGTACCATTCCCAACGCTTTCCTCCGCCTCGCCGACTGTTGGCTTCTTTCCTTCATGTAATATAACGAGCACCCTCATTTCCCCTTAATTAATCTCCTTGTAGTTTACGTGGGTCTCGGTTCTGGCAGTCTTGAAGCCATAGGTAGCGTAAGAGGGTTCTAGCACAGCTTTCGCCCTCGCTCTTGATCACGTTCTACGTGACGCTGGCGGTAACAAAGGACGTTCCACGTCCGCCGCTATGGTTGAGGGTGGCGCTGGTGAACACTCTCAAGGTTCGTATACAGACAACATAAATACCTAAGAAAGTAGCAGGGGGGACAGCGGCCGATGTAGCTCAGTTGGAAGAGCACCGGACGCGATATTCGGAGGTCGTGGGTTCGGTCCCCACCATCGGCACGTTGTTTTTTCTTCCTACTTTCTGTTTAATTATCTTTCCCCTAATCAGATTACATTATTAATTTCTGTGATTACCCAAGTAAACATAAAAAAAGACATAAAAGTACCATTCCCACCGCTTTCCTCGGCCTCGCCGACTGTTGGCTTCTTTATATATTGTTGTGCCGGTGGGGTTATCACACAGTAGCCCACCGTCAACAGGGTTGTGCCAAGGAGCTGGTAACGCAGCGCTCGTCACCCGTTTCGTGAACGAGGGCTGTCAGCTTCCTGGGCGGTAGCGATGAATCCGAGTCGGCGTTGGTGAGATGAAGAAAAGGCTTTATACACTATTTACAGGTATTTACAAAACAAGATCGGCTCTGGGGCCGAAAGCTAACATAGCCATACGCGACTGTTCTCGCGCAGCGACGGCCGGGGAGATTCCGCCGTGTCCGCACTGTCAGGGGGCGAACTGCTCCCGATGGACGCTCGTGACGAACTCACACTCGGAGTCTCGAACGGAAGCACTTGAGACTCCGTCGCCGAGAGCCGTTGACGTTCAAAAGTGTCCAATCCGACGGCAGCACTCTCGCGGGGCCAATGGGAGAGCTCGCTGCGCTCTCGCTTCAAATATGCCGCGGGGCGAGAAGGGGTTCACCGTCAGGGCCACGGCGCGCCGTGCTGTCTGGACGTTCAGCTCATGTTGAAACACGTCGCTTCTCTTTCTTTGGTACGGCTCGCCTCCAGTGCACTGGTGCTTTGCAGAGAAGCATCCAGAGTTTGTGAAGGAGGCGTTCGCCGAAGAAGTTTGGCGTCCGGCTGAATTTCTGGGCGGCTTTGGCCAGGCACAACAGCACCCCCGCCATCAGACAATGCGCCGGGAAGACGAGCTGCTCGCATGTGGCTCGGATGCCGGGCGCGCTCGTTCGCCAGGTTCCTCCAAGCTCACGTACAGTTTCCGGGCGCCAGGCAGCCTCACGTGCCTTGGGTTCCACTCGCCAGGTCAGGATCTCTGCCGACAGCCTTGTTGCCGGGGCACGCCGATCAACTTCACTCGGGTCGCTCCGATGCCCTTGCCACTCGCCACTGGTAACGGTAGACTGTTCTGCGGCTTGCGAAACCGACCGACAACAGGCAACACCCAACACAAGCAAGTACCCTCGGTCACCCGTCAAACACCAGACAGAGGCAAAATTTCAAATTCAGTTAGCTAAATTGTTGTCCCATTTTTGCTCCCACTACAACAAGAGACAAGTGTATAGGATGCAGTGCATAAGGTTCAAACAACAATTTTGCACATTAATGATACTATAAATACGATGGAAAATTAATAATCAATAATGGAAAAGAGTCTCCTTGAAATCACTTGGGCCGTAAAGCACAACTGAGGAAGTAAGGAGGTCATTCAATTTTGCCCCGATCTGCCTAGAGCATTCCCTTTAGTGACGAAACGCTCGTCGAAGGTAGCTATGTTTTGAATGCATGACTCTAAGCATCCGAGTTCGCATTGTGCTGCTCTTTTCCGCAAGCGGCAGAATGCGTAGCAGTATTCAGGCGGTTTGGCTCTCCTCCCTCCGCTACAGCTTCGGCTGTCCATTTCTCTACGAGACCTTTCTTTCCACTTTGGGTGTGAAAGAACAGACGTGCACAATTTGCTCGCTTTGTTGAACGATCTGTCTCGTTCCTTACGCTTTGCGCACCAATCGCGCATTTTCAGAGCACGGGTGCATTTGTGCCCCTGGGATCGCCGCTTCTTTTCCTTTCGCGATCGTTTGAGTTTTCTTACCTTTCGGTGACAGCATTCTTTCATGCACCTGCCTTTCCGCTCTTTTCGGCGGCGGCACTTGAGTTTTCGCTTTCTTTTTGGTGCCAGCTCTTTCAAGCTGCCGGTAACCGGAGCGGGTATGGCGACGGCATCGTCGAAGTGCGGTGCCGCGCCTACATCGCGGCCAGCAGCGCATGACTCACTGCCAGTCGCGTCCGAACAAGGACAAGGCTCGCTCACGCCAGCCCCCGAGCTAGGCATATCCTCTGCAGGCTCGCCACTCAAGTTACACTGATCCGCCGGTGTGCCGCATCGCTCAGCGCTAACCGGCGCACGATCAAGGTCGTCTGATAGCTGGAGCGTTTCGGATTGCGTGAGGTCCATGTTCGCATTAGGGTTGTTTTCGCCAACACAATTGAGCACGTCAGGACAGGAAGATTCATGGCTCCTATCTAGTCGCTCGCTGTCGACTTCACAGGTGTGATTCTCGACAGCGTCTGCGTCCTGGGTTTGCCTTAGCTGTTCAACACTCGTGGGCTGCGCAATTTCCATGAGCGCCACTTCGTTTTTCCGCGAGTGATGATCTACGACAACGCTGATCTCGGAAATCACCAATTTGTCGTCTCTTAGCCTGACTACATCTCCGCCATGTCTGACAACTTCTGCTTCTGAGTTGTCAGGCGGTTTATTTACTGCCAGGTCCTCACTCTCGATTGGTGGAATGCTTACAGCTACGTGGGAATGCGTGCAGGACGGTGTCACTTCGGATTTCTCGCCGATGGAGTCGGCTCCAACCGTCTCAGCTGCCAGTGGCTCGACCAAGGTAACCCTAGAAACTTCTGTTCGAGGCTCGATCGACTCGCTGCTGCTATCGGGTTGCTCGGCCGCTTCCCCAAGCTTGGTCTCATTCTCAGGTGCAAGCACAATTTTCTCCGAGACTTCCTGACTGTCTAGCCATTCGGTTACATCGGCTTTCAATTGATACGCCAAATCCAAGAACGTTTTGGTACAATTTTTCTCACGCCGATACCTGTACCCAAGCTCCATTGGTGACAGCCGATGTCTTTTCAGTAAAGACTCTTTCAAGTAATCGTAGTTTTTCAAGTCAACGCCTAACACGCGCTTGATTTCTTCCGACACCTCGGCGGAGAGAAGAGCCACCAATTGTTGTGCCCAAGTATCTCGCTCGAAGCGCTTACTTTTGCAGACACGCTCGAAATCTGCCAAATACTCTGCCATATCCTCAGCAATGAGGAATGGTTGCAGACACTCTCGCGGCTTCGAACTGTTATCTTGAATGGCAAATAAAGCGTCATCCCTTTCAACACTTTTTTCATCTGCCGAAAGCTCGAGCTGGATAAGCTTCTTTAAGCGGACCAACCGCTTTTCGCGTTCTAACCTACGCTCATCGTGCTCTAGCCTTTCACACTCATCGCACTCTTGGAGCTCTAGCTTTTTACGCTCCTCACGCTTTTGGCGTTCTAGTCTTTCACGCTCATAGCGCTCTTGGCGTTCAAGCTTCTCACGCTCATAGCACTCGAGTTCGTGCTTTTTACGCTCTTCGCGCTTTTGGCGTTCTAGCCTTTCACGCTCATCGCGCTTTTGGCGTTCTAGCTTTTCACGCTCCTCGCGCTTTTGGAGTTCTAGCCTTTTGGCTTCCTTCTTACCTTCTCTCTCTTGAATATCATCCCAGGCCTCTGCGGCTTCCTCAACCGTCACTTCCTCTGCCTCCATGATCTCAAGAATATCCTTTTTTCTTTTCGCTGAGCCCAAATCGATGCCCAACTCATCACAAATTTGGAGAAGTTCTCTGACCTTGTAACTCTCCATCTTTTACACCGGCCTCTTGTTGTTTGCCTTTTTAGAATAGTGTACTATACGCTCGCTATCTCGCTCCTAGCAAGAGATGCGCAAGCCTTTCTCACACTGATTCCCTTCTCAGCATCCCCTGGTTTTAAAAACACTTCCTGCAGGCTTGAAACACGCAAGGTTAACACAATGCTACGCTCAGCCTTTCTCTAAGCTACCCTGTGTGTTAGAGAAGTCTGGCGTTTGAGGGAAACTTCAGGTACTCACCGCGCCGAGGTGCCTGACGCCGGTCAATCCCGCAGCTGCCATCCAATGTTGTGCCGGTGGGGTTATCACACAGTAGCCCACCGTCAACAGGGTTGTGCCAAGGAGCTGGTAACGCAGCGCTCGTCACCCGTTTCGTGAACGAGGGCTGTCAGCTTCCTGGGCGGTAGCGATGAATCCGAGTCGGCGTTGGTGAGATGAAGAAAAGGCTTTATACACTATTTACAGGTATTTACAAAACAAGATCGGCTCTGGGGCCGAAAGCTAACATAGCCATACGCGACTGTTCTCGCGCAGCGACGGCCGGGGAGATTCCGCCGTGTCCGCACTGTCAGGGGGCGAACTGCTCCCGATGGACGCTCGTGACGAACTCACACTCGGAGTCTCGAACGGAAGCACTTGAGACTCCGTCGCCGAGAGCCGTTGACGTTCAAAAGTGTCCAATACGACGGCAGCACTCTCGCGGGGCCAATGGGAGAGCTCGCTGCGCTCTCGCTTCAAATATGCCGCGGGGCGAGAAGGGGTTCACCGTCAGGGCCACGGCGCGCCGTGCTGTCTGGACGTTCAGCTCATATTGAAACACGTCGCTTCTCTCCCTTTGGTACGGCTCGCCTCCAGTGCACTGGTGCTTTGCAGAGAAGCATCCAGAGTTTGTGAAGGAGGCGTTCGCCGAAGAAGTTTGGCGTCCGGCGGAATTTCTGGGCGGCTTTGGCCAGGCACAACAATATATATATATATATATATATATATATATATATATATATATATATATATATATATATATATATATATATATATATATATATATATATATATTGTGAGCCTTCTGCGGACCTTCTTTCATTTGTACATACCATCATCATCGTCCCGCGGCGCCTGCTCTGGTGCTCGCCTAGGTTCGTGATCGGACTACAAACGCTAGACAAGGCTTCGCTGTCCTTGCCGTCACGACCTCGCCGTCTCAACCTAGCCCTCTTTTACAAGTGGTGGAGGTGAAATTTGATCCCCTTGCTGCCTTAGGCCCTGCCTCTCGCTGGAGCTATGTTTCGGTCGCCGTTTGGCAACTGCCACCATCGCTATGTCTACCGACAGTACCCACGAACCGGCCGGACCCTCTACCTCGGCTGCACCACCCCCTTCGACTGTGCCCACACGACAGCGCGACCCGCCGCTGTTCACTGGTCGTCGCGATGAAGACGTCGATGACTGGCTTGACACCTATGAACGCTGCAGTGCCTACAACCGGTGGTATGATGCTCTGGAATTTCTCAACGTTTCTTTCTACCTTATTGAGGTCGCCAGGAATTGGTTCATCAATCGCGAGCCCCACACAACTAACTGGCCCAGCTTCAAACAGCAGTTCCGACAGTACTTCGCCAACCCGGCACTTCGAACTGAGATCGCGAAGACCAAGCTCGCTTCCCGCCTTCAAGGTACTGATGAGTCATATGCGTCTTACATAGAGGCCATACTTGCACTCTGCCGGCGCATTAGTCCCACCACGGCGGAACCTGAACGAGTACACCACGTCTTGAAAGGAATCAATTCTGTGGCTTATAACACCCTAGTTGCTCCGAATCCTTCAACGATTGATGCCATTATTATGACCTGCCAACGCATAGACCAGCTGCAGGCCTCCCGATTGCAGCCCGCCAACGCTACTGGCCCGACCTATGCTGATCTCGATCTGCGGGCACTTATTCGAGCCATCATCCACGAGGAGCTCCAGGCCCTCAACCCTGTCTGTCGACACGGGTGCGATCATACTTCCATAACTTCCAATGACGCCGTTCTCCGCAGCATCATCAAAGAAGAGCTGACAACAATCACCCAACCTATGGAAACTAACCCTCCTGCACCCGGCCCAGTACCGACTTACGCGCACGTCGCAGCATCCCCCCTCCTTTGGTTCCCCCGACCCGAACGCCACCAACCTACAATCACGTTAGTGCAATAGCGACGGGTCACCCTGCACCACCCTATTACGCACCTTGGCGCCCCTCCCGACCAGTTTGCTATTACTGTGGCATTAGAGGACATATATCCCGCTTCTGTCGTCGCCGCCTCCAGAACGAACGCCGTGGTTACGACACCTTCGAAAGTGACATGTCTTGAACGTCATATTACCAACTCCGGTTTATTCCAAGCCCACCTCGAAGATCATTCCCACCTCCAGAATCTTCGTCTGAGCCTCGTGGAACCTATGCATCCCGACGCCGGTCCCTATCCCCACACCGCCGCTCAGTTTCCCCTCTCCGACCCGCAACAACTCTAACTGTCCGCCATCCGGAAAACTAAGCGTTGCAGTTTCTGGAGGTCAAACTGCACTCTGCGAACTTACTAAAAGTCCTCCTGATTTGCCGTATAATATTATTTCTGTTTTCGCTGAAGGATTACCGGTCGAAGCATCGATTGATACAGGGGCTGCAATTTCTGTCATTCACGCTGATTTGTGCTACCGTTTGCGAAAAGTGACGACACTATATGATAGGCCTGAACTCCGTGAAGCCAATAACGTCCCTTCGGCGCTCTTTAGCGAAGTGCACCGTACGAGTTGTTATTGACGGCGTTCGCAATCATGTGCAGTTTGCTGCGCTCTCACCTTGTGCGCATCTGTTGATTTTTGGATGGGATTTTTTGTCAACCGCTTCGGCGTTAATTTTTTGTGGCGACCGTGTTATCCATATGACAGGCAGCGATTTTTCATCTGAAGTTTCTAAACGACATCATCCCGTCGTCGCCGCCGGTGATACTGTTTTGCCTCCTCAGTCCGAAAAACTGCTTACAGTTGTTTCTGACAACATCACTGACGGGGACGTACTCATCGCACCATCTTATCGTTATCTTGCACGCGGTATCGCCTTCCCGTCTAGTCTTGTGAGGTTCTGCAACGGCTCAGCGACAGTAGCGGCCACTAACACTTCACGTGAATCCCTCGTGCTCCCAAAAGGAACTTCTCTCCCCTGCATGGTGGATGTTCAACCTTCGTTCTTGATGGTGCTCACCGCCCCTCTGCCTCAGCACCGTGTTTCGCCAGACATCTCTCTTTCTGTTCTCACAAAGACTATTAATCCTAACCTCACGCCGAACCAACGCCAAGAACTGCTGACATTGCTTCAACACCACGAAGCCATTTTTGATACCACTTCCCCACCACTGGGACGGACTAGTGTTGCGCACCATCGCATCATTACTGAGGGTAACTCTATCGTTCGCCGACGACCTTGTCGGGTTTCCCTCTCTGAACGAAAAGTAATTGAAGAAAATGTAAATGACGTGCTCCATCGCAATATTATTCGTGCCTCGACAAACCCATGGTCCTCCCCAGTAGTGTTAGTTAACAAAAAGGACGGCTCGGTACGCTTTTAAGTTGATTACCGCACACTCACCAAGATTACCCGCAAAGATGTATACCCAATGCCAAGAATTGATGAAGCCCTTGACTCTCTCCATGGGGCCGAATATTTCTCGACTTTAAACCTCCGCTCAGGTTATTGGCAAATACCTATGCACGAGTACGATAAAGAAAAAACCGCTTCCGCGACTCCCGATGGCCTTTACGAATTTAATGTTATGCCTTTCGGACTTTGTAACGAACCAGCAACATTTGAAAGAATGATCGATACTGTGCTTCGTGGCCTAAACTGGAGAACCTGTCTATGGTACTTGGATGACATTGTCATCTTTTCGTCAACTTTTAAAGACCATCTCACGCGCCTGAATGAGGTCCTCACGTGTCTAGCTTCAGCGGGCCTTCAGCTCAACACCAAGAAGTGCCACTTTGCACAGAAGGAAATTAAAATATTGGGACATCTAGTCAGTCATGACGGCATTCGTCCAGACCCTGAAAAAATTATCGCGGTCTTGAACTTTGCTCGTCCACAACGGACTACAGAATTGCGCAGTTTTCTCGGCCTGGCGTATTTCCGGCGTTTTATAAGGCATTTTGCTACTACTGCTGCTTCACTTCATGAAATACTTAAAGCACAAAGCCCTTTCGTGCGGACTGAACCGTGCGGAACGGCTTTTAATAACCTGAAGCACGCCCTCACATCAGACCCTGGTCTTGGCCACTTCATTGACAGCGCTCCAACCATCCTGCACACTGATGCCAGTGTTCTCGGTATTGGCACTGTTCTTCTGCAGCGTGATACAACTTCGCGTGAGAAAGTGATTGCCTTCACCAGTCGGACTATGACTCCAGCTGAGAAAAACTACTCCATTACCGAGAAGGAGTGCCTTGCCGTCATCTGGGCTGCTCAAAAATTTCGCCCTTACCTATACGGTTGGCACTTCACAGTTGTGACCGACCACCATGCTCTTTGCTGGTTGTCTTCGCTCAAACATTTGACAGGCCGACTTGGCCGTTGGATACTACGCCTGCAAGAATACCATTTCAACGTCACTTATAAATCGGGTCGCCAACACCCAGACGCCGACGCTCTACTCGCTGCCACTTTCGGAATCGGCTTGCTGTTTGTCTTCCCAATGCATTTCCACCTGTGACCACAGCCGACCATCTTTTTCCCCGACGTATATCACAACAGTTTCATTTGACGACTCTGAGAACAAGCACGCTCTCCGCTCACAGCAGTTAGCCGATGCCTACTGCCGTCACATCATCGATCACCTTATTGGCGATTCGGACCCACCCAATGCTCGGCTACGCCGACAGCTTCGCAATTTCAAGCTCGAAGGCATCCTACTCCGCTTCGTGTATTGCCCTGATGGAACTCGCTGGATCACAGTCGTGCCGCGTGTGCTTCACCCACGTATACTGGCGGCTCTCCACGATGACGCTACTGCAGGTCACCTTGGTGTTGACAAAACCTACGATCGCGTGAAAAAACGATTCTTTTGGCCTGGCCTATCTTCCAGCGTTGCCAAATACGTCGCATCCTGCCCTCTGTGCCAACGTCGCAAACGGCCGACTTCGCCCGCTGGCCTTCTACAACCTGTGCCCTGTCCCGCCACGCCATTCTACGTAGTCGGCATCGACTTATATGGTCCCCTACCTCTCTCCGATGGGGGTAACCATTGGATTATGACAGCTGTCGACCACCTTACAAGCTACGCTGAGACAGCACCTGTACCAGCCGGTTCCGCTCAAGAAGCAGCAAATTTCTTTTTGCGATCAATTGTATTGCGTCATGGCGCTCCTTGGGTGCTCCTAAGTGACCGCGGGACGGCCTTCATATCGACAGTCGGTTCCAAAGTTCTTTATGCGTCATCCACCCTTCATAAGACAACCTCAAGCTACCATCCCCAGACTAACAGGCTAACTGAGCGATTTCACCGCACCTTATCGGATATGATCTCCATGTACATCACACCGGATCATCGAAATTGGGTACTGTTGTACCATTCGTCATTTTCGCCTATAACACAGCAGTATAGCGGACTACCGGTTACCTTCCATTTTTCCTCGTTTATGGTCGTGCTCCCACTACAATTTTCGACGCTTTCTTCTCTACGCCCGACTACTCCACATCAGTACCTACCCAGTTCTTATCTCGTACGGCCAGATGCCGTCATCTTGCCCGCCTCAACACAGCAGCGTGCCAGGAAGAGCGCAAGAGTCGCTACGAGTCTACGCATCGCGTGGTCTCTTAGCGTCCCGGTGACAAAGTACTGCTTTATACACCACTGCGCACCCCTGGCCTTAGTGACAAATTCCCCCATCGTTACCTTGGTCCCTACGAGATCATCAGCCAAACTTCTCCAGTTAATTACAAAGTCACGCCTGGTGATCCCCCAGCCGATCGACGCCACCGTGAAACGGAAATTGTTCATGTTTCTCGCTTGAAACCGTTTGTGCGCCGCGGTACTTCGGTTAGTTAGGAGCGCCTAGGCTGCCCGCTGCCGACCCCCCGGGAAGATTGTGTGAGCCTTCTGTAGACTTTCTTTCATTTGCACATGCCATGATCTTCTTTCATTTGTACATACCATCATCATCGTCACGCGGCGCCGGCTCCGGTGCGCGCCTGGCTTCATGACCGGATTAAAAATGTTAGACAAGGCTTCGCTGTCTTTGCCGTCACGACCTAGCCTTCTTTTACAATATATATATATATATATATATATAAAATATTCTCACGTAGCCGTTTAGGCCCGTAACCGGAAGGTTGGTTTCTAATGGGGGGTTGATCAAGCAGGCACAGGACAGCAGGTCCAGAGAACCGAGAGACAGCAGCCAACTTCAGCCTCTTCTAATCGAACGCCACAGGGCCGCTTATTCAAGTCCGTGCACGAGACTCTCAATGAGCAGCCAACTAGCGGCTGCAGTTGCACACGCTACATTACCCCCATTTCTAAAAAACATAAACGTCAACTTGATGAATTCGAAAGTAGAGAGAAAAAAAAATAAAGCAAGAAACGTGCGGTAGGCTGTGCGCTAATTTTCTCGCGAAAATTACGGCTTCATGCGCACGACGTGAACAACCTAGAGTTTCTGCTGGCGACGAGTAAACGAAAAGCCGTCCGGACGCACTTCGTACGTGACGTCACTCAGCTAACGGAGCACTTTATATCGGCCAAAGTACTACTTCAGAGGTCACTCGGATAGTCCACGACGTCGAATTGGAGTCCAGAGCCACACCTGTCGCCCGGTTCGAGAGTCACTACACTGTGGCGGTGATCGTAACGCTGGGCTCTCGATCTTGCTGGTTCCGGATGCGTGCCCTCGCCAGCTGTCGCTTCTTCTGCGCATTGAGGGAACCTTTCGGCGCCACCTTCGAGGTCACGGCTGTCATGCGGCAGCATGGCTTCGAGCATTGTCGAAACTTCGTGGCCATACAATAAGGAGAACGGCGTCATTTGTGTTATTTCCTGCTACGCCGCGTTGCACGCAAACGTGACGTACGGCAGGACGTCATCCCAAGACCGGTGTTCAACATCCACTTACATTGACATCATGTCGGCGAGAGTTTTGTTCAGACGCTCTGTCAAGCCATTAGATTGTGGATGGTAGGCTGTTGACCTGCAATAGGTAGGGTCGCTCAGCTGCATGACAGATTCCAGTAGCGTAGCAGAGAAAGCAGTCCGTCGGTCTGTTATTATGACTGTTGGGGCGCCGTGGCTCAGGACGATGAATTCGATGACAAATTTAGCTGCCTCGATTGCCGTACCGCACTGGAGGGCCTTCGTTTCAGCGTAGCGCATGAGGTAATCTGTAGCGACAATTATCCACCTGTTGTCAGAATCAGAATTTAGAAAAGGACCCAATAGATCCAAGCAAACTTGTTCAAATGGGTATCTTGGCACTTCAACAGGATGCAGTAAACCGGCCGGTTTCACAGGCGGTGTTTTCCGTCGCTGGTAATCATTGCATGTTCGCACATAATGTCGTACTTGAGCCGCAAGGTTTGGCCAGTAATAACTCTTGTCAATTCGGACCAGAGTTCGAGCATACCTCAGTCGACCCGCGGTGGGCTCGTCATGACATGCATGTAAGAGTTCTTCGCGAAGAGACTCTGGTACGACGAGGAGATACTCTCTTCCCGTCGGAGCGAAATTGATCTTGTATAAAAATTTGTTTTGCATGAAAAACAATGAATGCGTTCTGGCGAAGAAACGGGAACTTCTGTAGTGCGCGCTTCCAGAAACTCGATAAGTGGTGCGAGAGCCGCTTCGTCACGTTGCTGCTGCGAAACAGTGAGCGCGTCGACGGCTACGATAAGGGGAAGTCTGGTTCTTCGTCTTCCCGCGCAGCCTCGACAGGTGAGCGGGACAAACAGTCGGCGTCGTTGTGCTCACATCCATACTTATACACGATGGTCATGTCGAACTCCCGTAGCCGTAAACTCCATCGTGCAAGGCTTTCGGAGGGATTTCGCAAGTTCGTTAACCAGCACAGAGAGTGGTGTTCGCTCACGACCCGAAAGTGCCGGCCATAAAGATCGGGTCGAAATTTCATCACCGCCCATACAACAGCCAGACATTCTTGTTCGGTGGTGGAATAGTTCGATTCGGCACGGGACAAAGTCCGGCTGCCGTATGCGATAACTCCAAATAGTATCCAGCTGGCAAGAGTATCCAACATGGGTACAAGATTTCCCATGGCATGGTGCTCGGCTCTTCTAGGGTGAAATACTTGGAAAAAGGGGCCATGAACCCTAGAAGAGCCGAGAACCAGGCCGGGGGAAAGCTTGTACCCATTGAAACTCCGGTGGGCAACCGGCGGCACCAGGGATTGAACCCGGCACCTCCCGAATTTATCCAGTATCCAGCTGGCAATAGTGCTGGCAAGAGTATCCAGCAGTTGCTGGCGAAAGGAATCCCAGCTTTACAGACTAGCCTCCCTATTCTCACCCCACGTTTTAGCGCAGTCCTCAAGCGCGAAATATACATTGCGCAGCTTCTGAGCAGGGCTCCACTGGTTGAATTGTGCCACTCGCTCGAACTAGTCGATCCAGTCATCGACATCTTCCCCAGTACCGCCACGAAAACTGGGGGCATACGAGGCTACTGAAGCAGCAAATGCTGTTGACTTGCCTGGGATATTGCAGAAACCTCGAACTTCTGGTCAACTGGCGCCGGTTCAGGTAGAGGATCAAATTCCGGCGCCAGACCTCGGAGGCGACAGCTGCAGCGATGAACAGGTGTAGACACGAGCGGAAGCCGGTTGGGACTCGATGAGCGGCTGCGAGAGGCCCGATCTAGACATGGAGTTCAAGGCCTCACCTCCACCAGTGTCACGTAGCTTTTTAAGCCCGTAACCAGAAGGTTGGTCTTTAATGGGGGGGGGGGGGGTGATCTAGCAGGCACAGGACAACAGGTACAGAGCACCAAGAGACAGCAGCTAACTTCAGCCTCTTCTAATCGAACCCCACGGGACACTGCTTCAAGTTCGCGCACGAGACTTGATGAGCGGCCGCCTAGCGGCTGCTGTTGCACACGCTACAATATATATCAGTTCCGTTCAGTCTTTCAGTCGTGTCCGACTCTTCGTGACCCTATGGACCATATCACGCCACGCTTTCCGGTCTCTCACTACTTTCCTAACACCACATAACTTCATCTGCAGCGCCTCGAGGATTCCATCTAACCATCGAGTGCGCTGCCTACCCCTTCTCCTGTGACCCTTAACCTTTCCCAACATCAAATCTTTCTCCAGCGGCTCCTCTTTTCTCATCAAATGACCAAAGTAGCTGAGCTTTAACTTTAGAATTTGACCCTGCAATGAGCCGTCAGGATTTATGTTCGACAATATCGACTGATTTGATCTTCTGGTTGTCCAAGTAACTCTCAAGAGTCTCCGCCAGCACCACAATTCAAACGCGTCAATTCCTTGGCGGTCAGCCTTTTTCATAGTCCAACTCTCGCATATATATATATATATATATATATAATCAACATCAGCCTGCCTATACCCACTGCAGGGCGAAGGCCCCTCCTATATTCCTCCAATTAACCCGGTCCGGTGCGAGCTGCATCCACTTGACTCCTGCGAACTTATTTACCTTATCGGCCCCCCTAAATTTGTGCCGTCATATGCTACGCTTTCCTTCACTTGTAATCCAGTTTGTTACCCTGAGCAAACATCGGATATCCTCTTTTCACGCTATATGTCCTGCCCATACCTATTTCTTCTTCTTGAGTTCCACTAGAATGTCAATGGCTTGAGTTAATTCTCTGACCCAGTCTGCCCGTTTCCTATCTCTTAATGTTACCCCTAACATTTTTCGTTCCATAGCCCTTCGAGTTGTCATCAACTTAAGTAGAACCCTCTTGGTTATCCTCCACGTTTCAGCCCCATAGGTGAGTACAGGTAAGATGCAACTGTTGTATACTTTCCTCTTGAGCGATACCGGTAAGCTGCTAGTCATAATCTGAGAGTGCTTGCGAAATGCACTCCATCCCAATCTTATTATTCTTGTTATTTCCTTTTCATGGCCCGGATGTGCGATTACTACCTGTCCTAAGTAGACATATTCGCCTGCTACTTCCAGTGCTTCGCTACCTAACATAAAGTGCTGTTCCTTCCGAGGCTGATGAACATTACCTTAGTCTTCTGCATATTGGCTTTCAAGCCTACCTTTCTACTTTTCCTGTCTAGGTCATCAATCATTAGTGCAGCTCATGGGGAAAGCAGCTACGGCGGCTGCCTTGTCGGTGTCTGGGCTAACACCCTTGGCACTCACAATGTGGTCCAAAATCTTCAGCTCTTGAAAAGCGAAATGGCACTTTTCTGGTTTAGGGAAAATACCGGCTGAACGAATACATGCTTCAGAAACGGCACGCAAGCACCTCAGTTGTTCCTCAAAAGTATCCGAGAAAACAGCATCATCCAGGTACGCCAGGCAAGACTGCCATTTCAGGTCAGAAAGCTCAGCATCCATCATCCACTGGAAGGTCGCAGGAGCTGAGCATAGGCAAAAAGGGAGCACCCTGAATTCGTACAAAGCGTCCGAGGTAATAAAGGCGGTCTTCTCTCGGTCGTGTTCGTCCATCTCTATCTACCAATAACCACTGCGTAAATCGAGCAATGAGAATTATTTGGCGTGGCGCAGACGGGTTAGGGAGTCCTCAATGCCTGGTAGAGGATAACCGTCTTTTTTTGGTAACTTTGTTTAAACGCCAGTAATCAACGCAGAACCGTAGGGTCCCACCTTTCTTCGCCACTAGGACAACAGGCGGTGCCCACGGGCTCGTCGACGTCTGGGTCACGTCGTCTAGGAGCATTTCGTGAACTTGCATCCCGCTCCTTCGGAGAGACCCGATAAGGCGGCTGGCACAACGGTCTCTGGTTTTAGTCGACTATAATT
Source organism: Amblyomma maculatum (assembly GCF_055883805.1). Taxonomy (NCBI): domain Eukaryota; kingdom Metazoa; phylum Arthropoda; class Arachnida; order Ixodida; family Ixodidae; genus Amblyomma; species Amblyomma maculatum. Next base: position 171,483,065 of record NC_139349.1, on the reverse strand, counting down.
CGGTGCTTTGTGAGTGGTGTCTGTCTAACCCTGGAGGTTGTTGCAAAACAGTCCCGGAAAGAGTCGATAATGGTCTCTTGGCAGCGTTTTTGATTCAGCATGAGGTCCGGGTTGACTTTGGTTTTAAGTGGAGTAGTCGACTTTTCCAATGACTTCGTGATTTCAGACAACGAATACTGTCCTGCGCATTCCAGGAGTGCTTCAAAATACGCAATCGTTGTTTTACGCGCCAAACATTGCGGTTCACAATCAAAGTTCGTCACCAAAGGTTCGGTTCGCCTGTCCTTTGGTCGACCCAGGAGCACTTGTCGACCCAGGAGCAGCGACATGGCTTCGGCGATGCCACAAGTTCCGGGGCTGCTATCGCACTCTGTAGTCATAAACATGCTGGATCTTTGCGCTATCACAACGAGGTCGTTACAGACTCGCAGCTTCGGCATGTGTTGCTGGGGTTCAGCATCAAGAGTGCGGTGGGCGGCAAACGACATAATTAGGTCCTTAAAGTCGATCACAGCGCTGTACTTCCGGAGGAAATCCAAACCGAGTATCAGGTTTTTAGAGCACTCGGGAAGCACAGCGAAGCAGCCCGGGGAAAGTTACGCCTGGGATCTGTATTCGCGAAGTACAGACACCAATCGGTGTAACCAAATGGCCGCCAGCTGTTCGTATCTGCGGCCCAGTCCAAGGCGTCAAACCTTTCTGGCGGTCGTGGCTAGCCGACTGCTCATTACCGAACAATCAGTCCCAGTGTCCACGAGTACATTCACGTTACGGTTTTCGGCGGGTAAGGGTATTTTCGGCGAATACAAATTTCTCGCAGCTAGTTGGGTCGAGTCACCGTCGGTCGGCACATCGCGCTAAATCGTAGGGTGCAGGCTCTTGACTCTGTGCAGCTGTGGCGGCCCTACCCCCGAAGGAGGCCGCTTTCAGTTTTCCCGCCCTGGGGACGTGCCTCTGAACTGGCCAGAGGTCGAAGGGCGGTTGGGAGACGAGAACCTTCTTGGAGGCGGGGGTCTGGACTGGCGTCGTTTTGCAGTAGGGGACTGCACGTTAGCGGCCAAGTAGTCCTCGATCAGCTGAGGTCGCTCACTGTAGCGCGGTCGAGGTGCGTCGGGATAAAACCCCTGACTCCCATCTGGCGGTAAGGGCAGTCGCGCCGAATGTGGCCGGGCTCCCCTCAGCGGTAGCGCAATGGTCGGTTGTTTCGCGTTCGCCACACGTGTGCTTTACGGCTAGAGGGCCTGATTTCCTGCTGTGGGACGGGCACAGCTGGGACTTGGTATTGCAGAGGAGCAACAAGAGGAAACGCTTGTGGCACTGGCGCAGGTTTTCGCAGCACGTCGCTGGCAGTCATTATGTAGGGCTTTGGTTGCGGCGTTACCGGAGCTGGCTGCACCACTCGCCATATTTCATCCCGGACCACGTCCGCTACTACAGCGAAGCTTGCCTGTGGAGCTTCAAAGCGTAGTTTCTAGGGCTCTTCGCGCACAATATCCCGCACAAACTGTCGAAGTTCGTCAGCGGGCACAGACATAAGCGGGCAGTGATGGGCGGTTGCTACAGAAGCACGTCGACCGTACTGAGCGCTCCGCTCTTACAAGGAGCGCTCCATACTTGTTGCCTCTTTTGTAAATTCCGCCAGAGTTGTCAGAGAGTTGCGGACAAGACCGGCAAACAACTGATCCATTACACCCCGCATTAGGTGGCGTACCTTTTGGCCTCGGGCATAGCTGGATCAGCCCGATTGAAGAGTCGCGTCATGTCTTCAATGAACATGGCAACACTTTCATTTTGCTGCTGCGATCTTGAGTGCAGGGCGAGCTCGGCTTTCTCTTTCCTCTCGTTGGTACGAAATGTCGCCAACAACTCCCAGCGAAAAGCTTCCCAGGTGGTAAAATAAGCTCCGTGATTCTCGTACCACGTTTTGGTCGAATACAGCAATGCGAAGTAGAGGTTTTGTAGCTTGCGCTTACCGTCTCACTGGTTGAAGCCCGCTAAGCGATCAAAACTGGGCAACCAATCTTCAATGTCCTCGAACCTATCATCACGGAATGAACGAAGGAGGTGACCGAGGTGTGCGCAGTACAAACGGTGGCCCCGCTCCAGTCTGCTGAGGAGGATGGCTGCCCAAGGTAGATGTCATGGTTCTTGTAGGTGATCTCACGCCACTGAACTGAGGCTGTAGGCCTCGGTGACGACAACTCGGCTTGTGGACAGGTGTTGTATCCACGCACTCGGAACTAGTTTCAAAGGTGCCTTTGAAGTCAGCGTACATGGGATGATACTCCGCACGGCTCCACCAAATGTCACCTTCAAACAGCCAGAGCAGCCAACGTAGGTTAAAAAAGTAGGTTAAATAACTGTGACGCGGCACTGGGACGCGGCAAGGCTGGCGAGAGCTCGAGGGAGGAAGACGGAGAACGCCGGGCTCCCTAGCATGGCTAAGGCCAGCTAAAACGTCGGTAACACAGTCCGGCCGCATGACGGCCCCACAAGAGTGATTAGGAATGCAGCAGTATATATATATATATATATATATATATATATATATATATATATATATATATATATATATATATATATATATATATATATATATATATATATATATTGTGAGCCTTCCACGGATCTTCTTTCATTTGTACATATCATAATCTTCTTCTTTCTTTTGTAAATACCATCGTCATCGTCCCGCGGCGCCGGCTCCAGCACGCGCCTGGGTTCTCCATCAGAATAAAACGCTGACACGGCGTACCTTGCCTTACCGTGACGACTTTGGCGTCTCGACCTGGCCTTCTTTCACACGCGGTGGAGGTGAAATTTGATCCCCTTACTGCCTTGTGCCCTGCCTTTCGCTGGAGCTACGTTCCGGTCGTCGTTTGGCGACAACCACCATCGTTATGTCAACCGAGAGCAGTCCCGACCCGGCCGGACCCTCTACCTCGGCTACACCGCCGCCTCCCACTGTACCCACTGTGCCCACACGACAACGCGACCCGCCGTTGTTCGCCGGTCGTCGCGACGAGGACGTGGATGACTGGCTTGACACTTATGAACGATGCAGTGCCTACAACCGGTGGGATGACGCTTTGAAATTACTCAACGTTTCCTTCTACCTGATTGAGGTCGCCAGGAATTGGTTTATCAACCGCGAGCCCCACACAACTAACTGGCCCACCTTCAAACAGCAGTTCCGCCAATACTTCGCCGACCCCGCAGTTCGGACTGAGATCGCGAGGAACAAGCTCGCCTCCCGTCGTCAAGGTCCCGATGAGTCGTATGCCTCTTACATAGAGGCCACACTTGCACTTTGCCGGCGTATTAGCCCCACCATGCCTGAACCTGAACGCGTGCACCATGTCATGAAAGGAATCCATTCTGTGGCTTATAACACCCTACTTGCCCAGAATCCAAGTGTTGATTTCATTATTACGACCTGTCAACGACTCGAACAGCTGCAGTCCTCCCGATTGTAGCGCGACTTCTCTACTGCCCCCCCCCCCCCCCTCTACTGACTTCGATCTACGAACCCTAATTCGAACGATAATCCGCGAAGAGCTCCAAGCCTTGAGCCCTTTCTGCCGGCACGGCTGTGATCACTCTTCTTCTAATGACGCCAGCCTCCGCACCATCATTAAAGAATTGGCAACTATCACCCACCCTGTCGCACCTGACCCTCCTGCACCTCGTACAGCGCCGACTTATGCTCACGTTGCTGCATCCCCTCCTCCTTTTGTTCCCCCCCCCCCCCACGACAAGCACCGCCCTACAACCACATCAACGCCGTGACGACGGCTCAGCCTATGCCGCCCTATTACGCACCTTGGCGCCCCTCTCGCCCTGTGTGCTACTACTGTGGAATCAGAGGACATATTTCCCGCTTCTGTCGTCGACGCATTCAGAACGAGCGGCGTGGTTACGACGCCTTCGAAAGTGACGTACCCGCATATTATCAGCGACGATCTATTCACAGCCCACCTCGTCGATCCTCTCCACCACCGGTATCCTCGTCTGAACCAAGTGGCGCGCATGTTTCCCGACGCCGGTCCCTTTCCCCACACCGCCGCTCTGTTTCTCCACTTCGACCAGCAACAACTGTTCCTGTCCGTCATTCGGAAAACTAAGCGATGCAGTTTCCGGAGGTGAAACTGCACTCTGCGAACTTACCAAAAGTCCTCCTCATCTCCCGTACAATATGATTTTCGTTTTAGCTGAAGGATTACCGGTCGAAGCTTTGATTGACACAGGGGCTGCAATTTCTGTTGTTCGCGCTGATTTATGCCACCGTTTGCGGAAAGTAAAGACACCATATGATGGACCTGAACTTCGTGGAGCAGATGACGTCCCTCTACATCCTTCAGCAAAGTGTACAGTTCGAATTGTTGTAGACGGCGTCCGCCACCATGTGCAGTTTGCTGTGCTTTCACCGTGTGCGCATCAGATGATTTTTGGTTGGGATTTTTTGTCGACCGCGTCAGCGTTAATTTCTTGTGGCGACCGTATCATTCATATGACAGACAGTGATTTTTCATCTGACATGTCTGAAGGACGTCATTCCCTCATTGCCACAGTTGACACTGTATTGCCTCCACAGTGCGAAAAACTTGTTACCGTTGTTTCGGAACACATCACTGACGGGGATGTACTTATCGCACCATCTCATCGTCATCTTGCACGTGGAATCGCCTTCCCATCAAGTCTTGTACGATTCCGCAGCGGCTCAGCGATAGTAGCTGCCACGAACACATCCCGTGAATCCATCGTCCTGACTGAAGGAACTTCCCTGCCATGCATAGTGGATGCTCACGCTAAGTCCATTATGGTGCTCACCGCCCCGCTACCTCAGCAACGTGATTCATCGCACGTCTCTCTTCCGATGCTGTCGAAGACAATCAGTCCGGACCTCACGCCGCACCAACGCAAAGAATTGCTGAAATTGCTTCAAGCCCATCAAGTCATTTTTGATGCCACTTCCCCTCCACTGGGACGGACTAGTGTTGCACACCACCGCATCATTACTGAAGGTAACTCGATCGTACGCCGACGACCTTATCGGGTTTCTCTCTCGGAACGAAAAGTAATCGAATAAAATGTGAATGACATGCTCCGTCGCGATATTATTCGTGCTTAAACAAGCCCATGGTCTTCCCCAGTAGTATTAGTTAAAAAAAGGACGGATCGGTATGATTTTGTGTTGATTATCATGCACTAAACAAAATTACCCGTAAAGATGTCTACCCGATGCCGCGAATAGATGACGCCCTTGACTCTCTCCAAGGCGCCGAATATATCTCGACCTTGGATCTCCGCTCAGGTTATTGGCAAATACCAATGCATGAGGGCGACAAAGAGAAACCCGCTTTCGCAACTCCCGATGGACTTTACGAGTTTAATGTTATGCACTTTGGCCTGTGTAACGCACCAGCGACATTTGAGAGAATGATTGATACGCTGCTTCGTGGCCTAAAATGGAGAACCTGTTTATGTTACTTGGACAACATTGTTATCTTTTCGGCAACTTTTACCGACCATCTCACGCGCCTGAATGAAGTCCTGATGTGTCTTTCTTCAGCAGGCCTTCAGCTCAACACCAAGAAGTGCCACTTTGCACAAAAGGAAATTAAAATATTGGGACATATGGTTAGCAGTGACGGCATTCGTCCAGACCCAGATAAAATCAGCGCGGTCTTGAACTTTCCTCGTCGCAACGGACTGCAGATTTGCGCAGTTTCCTCGGCCTGGCGTCATATTTCCGGCGTTTCATAAGGCATTTTGCAACTATTGCTGCGCCACTTCATGAACTACTTAAAGCTCGCAGCTCTTTCGTGTGGACTGAACAGTGCAACACTGCTTTTACCGACCTAAAGCACGCCCTCACATCAGATCCCGTACTTGGCCACTTCAGCGACAGCGCTCCTACCATCCTGCACACTGATGCCAGTGGTCACGGTCTTGGCGCTGTCCTTCTGCAGCGCGATGCAACTTCGCGTGAGAAAGTCATTGCTTTCGCCACTCGGACATTGACTCCAGCTGAGAAAAACTAAACCATTACCGAGCAGGAGTGTCTTGCCGTCGTCTGGGCTGTTCAAAAGTTTCGCCCCTACCTCTATGGTCGGCACTTCACAGTTGTGACCGATCACCATGCTCTTTGCTGGTTGTCTTCACTGAAAAATTTAACAGGCCGACTTGGCCGCTGGATTCTACGCCTGCAAGAATATAATTTCGACGTCGTTTATAAATCGGGTCGCCAACACCAAGACGCCGACGCTCTTTCTCGCTGCCCACTTACGGAACCAGCCTGCTGCTTTTCTTCGCAACGAATTTCCACCTCTGACCACAGCCGACTATCTCTTCCCCCGACGCATATCACAACAGTTTCTTTTGACGATTCTGAGCACGAACACGCACACCGCTCGCAGCAATTAGCTGATGCCTACTGTCGGCCCATCATCGACCGCCTTAACGGCCCTTCCAACCCGCCCAATGCTAGGCTTCGCCGACAGCTTCGCAATTTCAAACTCGAAGATGGCATACTACGCCGCTACGTGTATTGCCCTGATGGAACTCGTTGGCTGCCTGTCGTGCCGCGTGCGCTTCTCTCACGTATATTGGCGGCTTTCCACGATGACGCTACTGCAGGTCACCTTGGTTTTGACAAAACATATGACCGCGTGAAAAGACGATTCTTTTGGCCTGGCCTATCTTCTATCATAGCTAAATACGTCGCTTCCTGCCATCTGTGCCAACGCCGCAAGCGGCCGACGTCTTCGCCCGCTGGCCTCCTACAGCCTCTTCCATGTATCGCCACGCCATTCGACGTAGTCGACATCGACTTATATGGTCCCCTACCACTCTCCAATGGGGGTAACAATTGGATTATAACAGCCGGTGACCACCTTCACGCTGCGCTGAAACAGCCCCTGTACCGACTGGTTCTGCCGAAGAGGTAGCTATATTTTTTTTGCGATCAATTGTCGTGCGTCATGGCGCTCCTCGGGTCCTTCTAAGTGACCGCGGGACGGCCTTCTTATCGACAGTCGTTGCCGAAGTTCTTCATGCCTCATCCACTCTTCATAAGACAACCTCAAGCTACCATCCCCAGACTAACGGTCTTACTGAGCGATTTCATCGCACTCTTTCCAATATGATATCCATGTACATCACACCGGATCGCCGAAATTGGGACACTATTCTACCATTCGTCACATTCGTCTACAATACAGCAGTACAGCGGACTACCGGTTACTCTCCGTTTTTCCTCGTTTTTGGCCGTCCTCCCACTACAATGCTCGACACTTTCTTCTTCTCTACGCCCGACTACTCCTCATCAGTACCAGCCCAGTTTTTATCCCGTGTGGCCAGATGCCGTCATCTTGCCCGCCTCAACACAGAAGCGCGCCAGGAAGACCGCAAGAGTCGCTACGATTCTACGCATCGTGCGGTCTCTTTTCGTCCCGGTGACGAAGTCCTGCTTTACACACCACTGCGCGCCCCGGGCCTTAGTGATAAATTTTTGCGTCGCTATCTTGGTCCCTACAAAATCATAAACCAAACTTCCCCCGTGAACTACCAAGTCACACCTGTTGACCCCCCAGCCGATCGACGCCACCGTGGAACTGAAATTGTTCATGTCTCCCGCTTGGAGCCGTTTGTGCGCCGCGGTGCATCGGTTGGTTAATAGCGGCTAGGCTCGCCGCTTCCGACCCCCCGGGATGATTGTGTGAGCCTTCCACGGATCTTCTTCCGTTTCTACGTACCATAATCTTCTTCTTTCTTTTGAGCATACCATCGTCATCGTCCCGCGGCGCCGGCTCCAGCACGCGCCTGGGTTCTCCATCAGATTAAAACGCTGACACGGCGTACCTTCCCTTGCCGTCACGACTTTGGCGTCTCGACCTGGCCTTCTTTCACAATATGTATATATATATATATATATATATATATATATATATATATATATATATATCGTATATATATATATATATATATATATATATATATATATATATATATATATACATATATATATATATATATATATATATATATATATATATATATCCTTTTATTTGACGGATGTGACAAAACGTGGTTCCTAAATCACGAATCGACGACTCCGGACTGGGCTACCTTTAAACAAATGTTCCGCCAGATTTTCTGCACTCCTACTGTTCGCACGGAGTCCGCCAAGAAGACGCTAGAAGCCCGACTTCAGCGGTCCAATGAGACCTATACCTCTTTTATAGAAGTTGTTCTTGCACTTTGTCGGTGCATAAATGACACCATTCATGATGGAAAATAGAACGAAAGTACACGAAGGACGGAAGTAAGACAAGGACAAACGCTTGTCCGTGTCTTACTTCCTTCCGTCCTTCGTGTACTTCCTTCCGTCCTTCGGGCCACTCGCCTATAACGCTCTGGCCGTGCAGACCTCTACCACATTCGCCGCCATCACATCGACTTCTCAACGCCTTGACGAACTACAGCCTGATCCCACTTCCTTTGGTGTCACTGCCGACGCTGACCTCCGCGCGCTTATTCGCAGATTAATTCGTGAAGAGCTCTCGGCGCAAGGTAATTTGTGCCGCCCTCTATCTGAGCCACATCCTTCAAGTGCCGGCCTGCGTAGCATTGTCAAAGAAGAGCTGGCCTCAATGGCCTCCCCCCCCCCCCCCAAACCGGTCGCTCCTACCATCTGTCATGTGCCAACGTACGCCCAGGTCACGTCCTTGCCGCCTGCAGCTGGAGCGCCTACGCCACCGGCGCCTACCACTTCTCATGTCGGCGCATTGGCACCACCTGCCGCGGCGCCGACATACTACCCCACTTGGCGCCCAGCCCGCCCTGCTTGTTATTACTGCGGGTACCGAGGCCATATTTCCCGCTTCTCTCATCGCAGGCTCCAGAATGAATGCCGCGGTTACGACTCATTTGAAGCAGACTACCCTCCTCGCTTCTCCGGCTCTAACCACCGTTCATTCCCTGGCTATCCCCGACGTTCATCACCCCCGCCAAAAAGCTCCGCTCCGCCTGGTGGTTACAGGCCTTCAAGACGCCGTTCTCCTTCGCCTTTCCGCTGCTGAACCTCGCCTCTCCGCCAAGCTTCTCTGAAGACCCCCCGCCAATCGGAAAAGTGACCACTGCAGTTTCAGGAGGGAAAATTGCACTCTTCGGCCATTCCAAAAATCCTCCGAAACGTCCATGGCATATTAGTTTAGTTTGGGTTGAAGGTTTATCTGGTGAGGCTTTGGTTGACACGGGCGCTGCTGTTTCTGTGATACACACTAACATGTGCTCCCGCTTGCGAAAAGTAAAAACTTCTTACGATGGACCTGAACTCCGTGGAGCTAATGGTGTAATAATTCGGTTTTTGCTAAATGTACTGTGCGAGGTTTTGTTGACGGTGTCCGCCACTATGTACAATTTGCCGTGATGTCACCGTGCGCTCCCCCAGTTATTTTAGGCTGGGATTTTCTATCTGCCGCATCAGCCAGCATTTCGTGTCGTGACGGGGTCATTTACATGAGCGAGAGCGAACCGTCTTCCGAACCTCCCGAGCCCCGTCATCGCCTGCTTGCCGCTACTGACGTAGTGTTGCCCCCTGGATGCGAACAACTTGTCGCGCTTACTTCTACAGACATTGATAACGGAGATGTGCGAATCGTGCCTTCTGATCGCCATCTAACCCGTGGAATCCCGCTACCACCAAGTCTTGTTCGCTTTGAGCATGGCACTGCGCTTGTTGCTGCTTCTAACACTTCCCCAGAGCCCATTGTGCTGACTAAAGGGACATGTTTTCCTTGTGCCCTGGACATTCAATCAGTATAACTCACCACCCGTACCTCCCCCTCTTCCTCACCAGCAGCTTCTTCAGATGCTTCTCTCTGAGTTCTCTTTGGCACCATCAATCCTGATATTCCTGCGACTCACCGCCAAGCTTTGCACGAATTACTTCGAAAACACCAAGCCTCCTTTGATGTCACTTCTCCGACCTTGGGCCGAACTTCTTCTGCACAGCACCGCATTATTACAGCCGCTATTGCTAGCCGCCACCCTTACCCTGTTTTCATATCAGAACGTAAAATCAAAGAAGATAATGTGAATGATATGCTCCGACGAGAGATTATTCGGCCCTTAGCAAGCCCCTGGTCATCTCCGGTCGTCTTGGTCAAAAAAAAAAAGGATGGGTCCGTACGTTTTTGCGTTTGATACCGCGCACTTAACAGTCACTCGCAAAGATGTTTACCCTATGCCACGAATTGACGACTCCCTCGACTGTCTTCACGGCGCCGAATATTTCTCCACTTTGGATTTGCGTTCCGGTTACTGGCAGATTCCGATGCATGAAGCCGACAAAGAAAAAACCGCGTTCCCTAATCCCGATGAGCTTTAGGAATTCAATGTCATGCCTTTTGGACTTAGTAATGCCCCGCTACGTTTTAGGGCATGATGGACACTATTCTTCGAGAACTTAAGTGGAAAACATGCTTGCGCTACCTGGACGACATAGTTATTTTCTCTGGGACTTATTCTGATCAATTTTGCCGCCTTGATCAAGTATTAACGTGCCTGGCATCAGCTGAACACAAAAAAGTGTAACTTCGCCAAGAAAGAAATCAAGATCCTGGGCCACCTCGTCAGCCGCGATGGCATTCGACTCGACCCTAACAATCTTGCAGCAGTTTTGAACTTTCCACGCCCTCAGCAGACTAAGGATCTACACAGTATCCTTGGCCTATCTTCATACTTTCACCGTTTTATTCGCAATTTCGCTACCCATGCTGGACCGCTCAGCCACCTCCTTACCATTCGCACTACTTTCAAATGGTCCGAAGAATGCGAAAAAGCTTTTCAAACCTTGAAGAATGCGCTCACTTCGGACACTGTTCTCGCTCCCTTCGACGAGACTGCTGCCACCATTCTCCACACCGATGCCAGCAGCCTCGGTATCGGCGCCGCACTTCTGCAGCGTGATACCGCTTCTCGAGACAAGGTAATTGTGTTTGCCAGTTGAACACTAACACCAGCGGAACGCAACTACACCATCACTGAGCAAGAGTGCCTCGCCGTCGTTTGGGTAGTTCAGAAGTTCCGTTCCTACCTCTACGGGAGCCATTTCACGATCGTTACCGATCACCACGCTCTGTGTTTGTTATCAACCCTCAAACATTTAACTGGACGCATGTGCCGTTTCAATCTGCGTTTGCAGGAATACCACTTCGATGTCACATACAAATTGGGTCGCAAACATCGAGATGCCGATGCTTTTTCCCGTTGCCCGCTCCCAGAATCACCACCTAGTACTTCCTCGCGCCTTACTGCGTACATCCTCGACATGCCTATGTCGTCCAGAACTCCAAACAACAAATGTGCTACTCCTGCCACTGCTCCAGATCGCTGCGCCATTATTTCACACCAGCAAGCAGATCCCTACTGTCTTTCCTTAATCGACCCTCTAACGAGTGCTTCTCACCCTCCTACCGCTAGGATGCGCAGGCAACTCCAAAAGTTCAAACTTGAAAACGGCGTGCTCTCCCGTTATATTTATGGCTCTGAGGACGCCCGTTGGGGCCCCGTTATTCCGAGAACGCTTCTAACCGGTATCCTGGCGGATTTCCACGATTATGCTACAGCCGGTCACTTAGGTTTCATAAAACTTAGCACTGCATGAAAACCCGTCTCTTCTGGCCAGGCCTCGCCTCAAGCGTGGCAAAATACTTCGCCTCTTGTCTGCCATGCCAGCGTCGCAAACTGCCGACTTCTCCTCCTGCTGGCTTACTACAGCCGCTACCTTTCCCTGCTCCTTTCGCCGTTGTTGGCATAGACTGATATGGGCCACTGCCATTGTCCGCACGAGGTAATCGCGGGATCGTCACCGCCGTCGACCATCCAGCACGTACGCTACGCTGACACCGCTGCCCTGCCTAATGGCTCAGCACATGAGGTCGCGACCTTTTTGAAATCGCTCGTACTGCGCCATGGGGCCCCTCAAGTGTTTCTCAGCGATTGTGGTCGGATATTTCTGTCGACGATTGTAGCCGAAGTTCTTGAGGCCTCAACCACAGATCATAAATTGACCTCCAGCTATTACCCGCAGACAGATGGGTTGACTGAGCGGTTCCACCGCACGCCTTCTGACATGTTGTCTATGTACGTCGACCAGCACCACCAAAACTGGGACGCAATACTTCCTTTTGTTACGTTAGCATACAATACGGCTGTACAGCGGACCACAGGTTACACCCCGTTTTTCCTCGTTTACGGCCGTTCTCCCGCTACCTTTCTTGGTGCCTCTTTCCTTTCTACACATGCCAGTTCCTCATCCTCTCTTCCTTACCAGTTCCTTTCCCGACTGGCCAAATCTCGCCGGCTTCAGGTAGAACGGGATCAAGGGCGAAAGCTGTGCTAGAACCCTCTTACGCTACCTATGGCTTCATGACTGCCAGAACCGAGACCCCCGTAGGGTACAAGCAGATACATGAAGAGCAAATGAGGGTACTCGATATAATAAATGAAAGAAAGAAGCTAACAGTCGGCGAGGCCAAGGAAAGCATTGGCCTCGCCGTGACGCTGGCGGTAACAGAAGGACGTTCCACGTCCACTGCTATAGTTGAGGGCGGCGCTTTTGAACACTCTCAAGGTTCGCATACAGACAACATTAATACCCAAGAAAGTAGCAGGTGGGACAGCGGCCGATGTAGCTCAGTTGGAAAAGCACCGGACGCGATATTCGGAGGCCGTGGGTTCGGTTCCCACAATCGGCACGTTTGTTTTTTCTTCTACTTTGTGTTTATCTTTCTCCTAAACAGATTACATTCCTAGTTTATGTGATTACCGCAGTAAAAAAAAAGACAGCACAATCCCCAATGCTTTCCATGGCCTCGTCGACTGTTGGCTTGTTTCTTTCATTTATATATATATATATATATATATATATATATATATATATATATATATATATATATATATATATATATATGTATAGAGAGAGAGAGAGAGATATTGTAGCAATCCTGAGGAAGAGGAAAACATATAGAAGAAAGGGAAAAGGACGTTGAGAAACACGAGGAGATTAGGGCCCGTGCCGGACTCGCAACCGTTCACCAGCTGAGTTCTCTGGCCCCTCGACCTGTGCAGCGCTCCGACGTCAAACCCCCGTCGTAACAACTTGGTGGCGTGCGCTTGGTACGAATAACCTCACGACGCATCCTCAACCGCTGGAGCCTCGCTGGTCTTCCTCCTATTCCTCCGAGAATGCAGCCGACAACTGAGCACTCGCGAACATCAACACGAAGCAATCTGTCCCCGTCTGGTGATGTACCACCAACTGCCTCAAACGCGACGCTACCGCTTCGAGAGCCTCGATCTTTTGCCGGTTAAGCAGGGGAAGATGTTGAAGATTGGCTCACTCATTTTGAACGTGTGAGCCGCTTCAACCGCTGGGCTTCGGTGGCGAAACTAGCGAATGTGGTATTCTTCTTGACGCAGACCGCCTTGATGTGGTACTAGAACCACGAAGACTCTCTGACTACTTGGGAGGGATTTGTGGAAGCTATCAAAGAATGTTTCGGCGATCTGACTGCAAAGAGGAGGCAGGCTTAGCAGACACTTGCTCAGAGAGCTCAGACAGCAAGTGATACTTGCACCACATACATCGAGGCAGTATTGAAATTATGCAAGACCGTCGACAGTCGGATGACCGAGGAAGATAAGGTAGGCCATCTGCTCAAGGGCATTGCAGAAGACGTCTACCACTTCCTCGTTGCCAAAGAAAACTTGAATTTGGTCACCGACATTATTCGACACTGCCGGACATTCGAGGCCCTCAAAACCCGCCGGATTACACCGAAGTTTGGGCGGCTGGCAAATGTCACTACTGTGGCCAGCGTCGAAGAATCTCCATCCCCAAGTCTCCTGCGCGCCATTCGTGAAACCATTAGGGATGAAATTTCACGACGTGAGCTGCTTGCCTGGTCGCCCTCTTGCTTCGCTGCTGAAGCATACGCTTTTCCAGCCCACGCACGTACGTGCCCACCAACGTCCATCTGCACTCCAGCCAATGACACCGACTTCACCTTCCGGGAAGACCTGGACACCCTGCGACCAAGGCCCAACCAGATTTACCGGCAACTCTCTTACCAGCGCAGAGACCCTCGGTCCTACTCAAACCATACACCGCGCCTACCGCAGGAAAGCTACATCGACCCGGAACCTACATTTCAATATTCGTCGCGTCCTACCTCGGAAGAGTCCACTGAAGCGCAGCTGTTTGATCGGCCTATTGCCGTGTGCTACCGGTGTGGTGTCGCGGGTCATATTTCCCGCTACTGCAATCGGCGCGCACAGTTCAGGATTGCAAATTACGAGCGCTGCGACGGAGAACAACAACGAGAGAGTAATGACAAGGACAGGCGCTACTATCAACTGAACGTTTATTCGAAGAACACAGATTAAATACTCGCAGAAGACAACCAAAGGTACATGCGCTTCACAGATTTTTCCTAGGTATCCAGATAAACAATCTCACATTCTTGGATGCTTACAGATGGTGAGCTCACGCACGTGTCACTGTTCTTATGGATGTGATATGACTCTGACAGTTCTCTAGTCATTTGATCTTTGTGTCTAAACTTAATCTTGGTTTTGTTAAAAAGCGGTAGGCATTTTTTCCTACTAGGCGGTAGGCAATTTGGCCCTTCATTAGAGGGACTGTCATTTGAATAAACCCAGTGGGTCAAATGTGCCTAGTAGGAAAAAATGCCTACCGCTTTTTAACAAAACCAAGATTAAGTTTAGACACAAATATCAAATGACTAGAGAACTGTCAGAGTCATATCACATCCATAAGAACAGTGACACGTGCGTGAGCTCACCATCTGTAAGCATCCAAGAATGTGAGATTGTATATCTCGATACCTAGGAAAAATCTATGAAGCGCATGTGCCTTTTGTTGTCTTCTGCGAGTATTTAATCTGTGTTCTTCGAATAAACGTTCAGTTGATAGTAGCGCCTGTCCTTGTCATTACTCTCTCGTTGTTGTTCTCCGTAGCAGCGCTCGTAATTTGCAATAATGTACCAACTAGCTCAACTTTCCGTATTACTACAGTTCAGGAATCCTCCGACGACATAGAACCGAAGAACCGTCCAGCCCTACATCGACAGCTATCGGCCAGAACATCCATCCCGGAGGAGCCGTTTTCAAAACGAAGGGCTCCGCAGTCATTCTCCAGCAGCGTCTGACCGTAGTGTGACACCGCCTCTGTCATTTCGTGTGCGTCGTTCCCCGTCACCTCGGCTCCGATCTCCACCACCAACGCAGGAAAACTAGTCAACGCGGCCAATGGAGGTGAGTTCGCTGGACAATGTGCGCTGCTACTTATTATTCCTCCATCTGTGTTCATGTTAAAAAACAAGGTTAATGTGCGCGTTGATAGTTTACCTACGATGGCGTTGGTAGACACTGGTGCCACTGTCTCAGTAAAGAGTTTAGATTTTAAGAACCCTTTGAAGAACAAAGTTATGTTTGTTTGGGACAAAACTGCTAATTTTTATGGAGTAAGTGGAGAGCTATTGTGTCCGGTTGGGGTATGCAGCGTTAGAGTTTCTTTGGGGGCACAGTATTTCCGGCGGAGTTCGCAGTACTGCCGCGATCAACACACGATGTAATCTTGGGAATTCACTTCCTGCGTATGTGCGGCGCTACAGTTGACTGTCGAACGGGAGAGCTAAGTGTTAGTGGTTCTCTTTCTCGTAAATTTTTGGAAGAGACGTGAAATTAGAAGACGTTTTGTGTGTGTGTGATGAAGTCGTCGTACCGCCATATTCTGCAGTGTGCGTTCAGGTGTACTGCTCCCGTCGTATTGAAGACTCTTTTGAGTTTAGTGTTGCGCCTTTTAATTTACAGTGCGTAAAGAAAAATGTATTTGTGCCGCATTGTTTGGTTTGCGTGAAAGAGGGCCGTACCGGACTGTGGACTATAAATTGGTCACCGGATTCGGTTGTTTTTCCAGCGGGCTCTAAACTAGCTTCATGTAGTGAAGCTATCCCGAATTATGTGACTCTCCTTACTTCTTCTCTTGATAACCCCGCTACTAACTCACCTGCTGACGAGAAGCTTCTTCCTATGATCAGCGCATCGTTGAACACCTCACAACGACAGATGTTGAAGAACCTCCTGTCCCAGCACATGTCCGCCTTAGATTTCGCGCAATCCCACGGCTCTCAACGTTTTCCGCTGTCGCGCGCTCGCCACAGGGTTAACACGGGATCTGCCCAACCGATCCGCCAAAAGCCGTATCGCGTGTCGCCGTCAGTGTACAAGGTGATCACCGAGCAAGTTAAAGACATGTTGAACAGGGACGTATAATTCAGGAGTCCTCCAGTCCTTGGGCTGCTTCCGTGCTATTGGTAAAAAAGAAGGACGGAACATGGAGGTTCTGCATCGATTATCGCCGCCTCAACTCCATCACTAAAAAGAATGTGTATCCTCTCCAGCGCATCGACGATGCCTTAGATTGCATATTCTCTACATCTGATTTCTCTTCCGTTGATTTGCGATCGGGGTATTGGCAGATTCCTATGGACCCTGCTAATAAAGATAAAACTGCACTTGCTACACCGGATGGCCTATTTGAATTCAATGTGATGCCCTAGGGCCTATGTAATGCGCCGGCCACTTTTGAGAGATTTATGGACACAGTACTGCGTAGCCTCAAATGGGAAATCTGCATGTGCTATGCAGACGACGTTGTTATTTTTGGCCGGCCTTTTACTGAACATAACACGCGCACGCTGTTGTTTTAGATTGCCTGCAGAAGACTGGCCTTGTCCTGAATTCTAAAAAGCGCCATTTTGGCGAGCGTCAAGCGCTGGTACTCGGACATCTCGTCGACCGCGATGGAGTTCGACCAGATCCACAGAGGACTGCAGCAGTTGCAGCATTTGACAGACCCCAGAATCAAAAGGAGCTCCGCAGTTTTCTGGCGCTGTGCTCCTACTTTCGAAAATTCATTTCAAGGTTTGCCGACGTCGCTTACCCTCTGACGTCCCTTTCGACTGGACCTCAGATCGTGACGCGTCTTTTCACCAGCTAGAGTTTCTCCTTACGTCACATCCCATACTATGGCACTTCACCCCGCTGCTCCGACGGAAGTTCACACTTATGCAAGTGGGATCGGTGTTCGCGCTGTGCTTGTGCAACGTTTACCAAAAGGCGAGCATGTAATTGTGTATGCAAGCCGTTTCCTCAGCAAACCTGAGCGTAACTACACTGTTACGGAGCAAGAGTGTCTCGCTGTATTTTTCGCTGTTCAGGGCTTCGGTTCTACCTATATGGACTCCATTTCACGATTGTGACGGACCATCATGCCCTCTGTTGGCTCGTCAACCTTCGTGATCCATCTGGTCGTCTGGCACGCTGGGCCCTTCGTCTGCAGGAATACGACTTCACTGTCTCGTACAAGAGTGGCCGCAAATATGCCGATGCAGGCTGCCTATCACGTCTCCCCCTTCCCACGACCGAATGTGACTCTGCTGACTTCGATCACTACATCTTCGTTGTTCCCGAGTTTCCTGAGGCCTCGGTTCTGCGGACTGCGCAAGAGACCGACATAAGCCTCGAGCCACTGCTTGCGGCTGCGCGGGATTCCACAGCTACCAGCCCATTCTGCCTCCGTGATGGCCTTCTGTACACAAATGCTTATTCCAGCACCGGCACGAATTTTCCACTTGTGGTTCCCGAGAGTTGCCGCTGGTGCATCCTGCGTGCCATGCATGTCGACCCCAATTCCTGTCACCTGGGCTCTGCACGTACCCTCCACCGTGCCCGCGACCGGTTTCATTGGCTGAAGATGCGGCAGACGACTGAGCGAGATGTGGTGAGCTGCACTGAGTGCCAATGGCACAAATGGCCTACGTGCACGCCACAGGGCCTGCTGTATCCTGTGACCCCACCAAATGGTGCATTTGAGAACGTTGGAATCGACCTTATGGGTCCCATCCTGAAATATTCCGTTGGAAATCGCTGGATCGTGGTTTGTGCCGACTATCTCACCCGCTAAAGCGAAACGGCCGCTCTTCAGCCACCGCTCACCACGTGTCCATGTTCTTGCTCCGTTCTGTCATCCTGCGCCATGGACCTCCGCGAATGATCATCAGTGATCGAGGTCGGCAGTTTACGGCAGATGTTGTGGAAGAGCTTCTACCTTTGTGCTCGTCACATTTTCGACACTCCACACCATAGCACCTTCAAACCACGGTTTGACCGAGCGCACCAACCGCACACCCGTCAACATGCTCTCTATGTACATTGCATCAGACCACAAGAACTGGGATACAATACTGCTGTTTATAATGTTTGCCTTTAACACTGCAACACATGAGACAACCGGCTACAGCCCGTTTTTTCTTCTCTATGCCCTTGCTCCTAGGTATTCTCTCGAGACCATTCTGCCCTATTCCGTCCATGACGAACCATGCATCGCGGAAACTCGTTGTCGGGCCGAAGAAGCTCGCCGTCTCGCCCGTTTGCGGATTCTGGCTTCACAAGACCGTTCCAAAGCTGGGTACGACAGACAGCACAGCCATGTGTCTTACGCACCTGGAGACTTAGTGTGGCTTTGGCGACCCCTCTGGAAACGTGGTTTGGCCCAGAAAATATTGGCGCATTATGCTGGCCCTTACGTTGTCCTCGACCGCATCAGTGACCTGAATTGCGAAATCGCACGCATGACCACATGAGGTCGTCGCTCAACTACAACGGAACTCGCTCATATCGCCCGGATGAAGCCGTGCCAATCCCGTGGGAGCGACTAACTCCCTCACCCAGGGGGGCATCGGCTGTCCCAGGGGGAAATGTAGCAATCCTGAGGGAGAGGAAAACACATAGAAGAAAGGGAAAAGGACGTTGAGAAAGACGAGGAGACTCCCGTGCCCGTGCCGGACTCGCAGCCGCTCACCGAGTTCCCTGCCCCTCGACCTGTGCAGCGTTCCGACGTCAAACCCCCGCCGTGGCAATATATATATATATATATATATATATATATATATATATATATATATATATATATATATATATATATATATAAAGGAAAGAAGCCAACAGTCGGCGAGGCCAAGGAAAGCATTGGGGATTATGTTTTATGTCTTTTTTTTTTAATTTTTACTTGGATAATCACAGAAATGAGTAACGCAATCTGCTTAGGTGAAAGATAATTAAACACAAAGTAGAAGAAAAAACAACGTGCCGATGGTGGGGACCGAACCCACGACCTCCGAATATCGCGTCCGGTGCTCTTCCAACTGAGCTACATCGGCCGCTGTCCCCCCTTCTACTTGTTTGGGTATTTATGTTGTCTGTATACGAACCTTGAGAGTGTTCACCAGCGCCGCCCTCAGCTGTATATATATATATATATATATATATATATATATATATATATATATATATATATATATATATATATATATATACTGTTCGCTCCTTTAAATGCTTTATTAACAAGCCCCTCATTTGCCTCTCAATTGTCTGCTTAAGAGCTTGCGAGGGTCTCGGTTCTGGCAGTCTGGAGGTCGCAATGGTAGCGTAAGAGGGCTGTAGCCCGGCTGCCGCCCTCCCTAATGATCACGTGCTACTTCACTCTCGCGGTATAACGGGATGTTTCACATCCGCCGCTAGAGATGAGGATGGCGCTGGCGCACACTTACATGTTTAAACCGGTTAGTGAACATATATACCCAAGCAAGCAGAGGGAGGGACAGCTGTCGATATAGCTTAGTTGGAAGAGCACTGAACGCGACATTCGGAGGTCGTGGGATCGACTCCTACCATCGGCGTGTTTTTCCTTCCGCTTTGCATTTATTGATCTTTATTCCAACAATCAACACAAGACGACATTCCTGTAACTGTCAAAACTATGAATAATACAAAAAACGTTTGCCTTGCACTCCGGGACTGTTCGCTCCTTTAAATGCTATATATATATATATTGTGGGCGCTCTATGGCGCTTCATTTTTCATACTGGTGGACGTGCTGCGTCATCTTCATCCGGCCATCCTTTAGATACCCATCGCCATCGCTGAGTGTGGTTCGCAATGGTGTGCAACCAGGGCTTCGGGCCTCCAATAAACCCGATCCGCCAAGCCCATCCTTACCCGTAAATACACATTATTTGATACACTATTACACGTAAATAGTGCAGGTAAATACTGTGATCACCGTATGCATGGATCTTCATCTTTCAATATATATATATATAGCGAACTATACGCTTCATTAAAGGAAACATTTCATTTCACTCGACGTTTCGATCGGAGACCGATCTTTCTCAAGATATATATATATATATATATATATATATATATATATATATATATGTGCAGAGAAAAGAAGCCAACAGTCGGCGAGGCCAAGGAAAGCATTGGGGATTTTGTACATTGTCTTTTGTTTTTAATTTTTTTATTCCTTCGGTAATCACATAAATTAGCGATGTAATCTGTATTAGGGGAAAGATAAATAAACACAAAGTAGAAGGAAAAGCTACGTGCTGATGGTGGCAACCGAACCCACGACCTCCACGATTTGACAAGATTTAGCCTTATAGTGATTATCGAGATAAAGAATATTAATAGAAAACCGGAAGGTAAAACAACGCGCGGATGGTGGAACTCGAACCCACGGCCTCTGAATATCGCGTGCAGCGCTCTTCGAACTGAGCTACGTCGACGGCTGTCCAACCTTCCGCTTGCTTGGGTATTTATGTTGACTAACCCGAACCTGTGAGCGTTCACCAATACCATCCTTATCCCTAGAGGGGGATGTATATATATATATATATATATATATATATATATATATATATATATATATATATATAGGGAGAGAGAGAGAGAGAAAGAGAGAGAGGGAGAGAAGTGTGCGCTTCATTTAAAGAAACATTTATTCGACTCGATGTTTCGCCCAGAAGCTGGCCTTCGCCAGGAATGGGAATGTAAACGCTGCGGGTAGATTTAAAGGCGAAGAGCACAAAAGAAACAGGTGGCGGAGAGGCAAAGAGGGAAAGAGGGCTTAGCAGGAGGGAAGTACAATGGTATTGTTGGGGTAAAAAGCAGGTGCAGATGGAGAGTGATGAACAGCATGTGGAGAGTAAAAAAAAAAAGAAATGGGAGGGAAGTACAATGGTATTGTTGGGGTAAAAAGCAGGTGCTGATGAGGAGTGATGAAACCTGCAGGCGGAAGTAAAAAAAAGCACGGCACTTGGAAAGAAGTACAGTAGCAGGTAACAGGTATGACCACAGGCGACGAAAACGACATTGTGTGCCCTTCATTGTGTGTATGGTGGGGGAGGCTGACATTCCTTTATGCTATTTGCAGTAAGCTTGACTTGGCAGTTTGGGTGTGTTTGAGGAAGTAATTCACAGGGTAACTGAACTTTGAAGGGGAGAAAGGGTGCCAGGGCTTTCATTTATATCGGCCTGTAGGGTATTAAATTTAAAAATAATGTTCGATTCTCGTTGTTTTCATTCGCGGTTACTACGGAAGCCACTCTGGAGCAGGATAACTTTGAGTTTGTCGAATTTGTGATTTTTCGTTTGAAGGTGTTTGGACAGGGGAAGGTGGGGAGCGATTTATTGTGCGCGCGATGGTTATTGAATCGAATTTGGAAGGGGTTCTCGGTCTGCCCTATGTTTTGCATTTGACACTCGCCACACTCGAGCATGTATACCACGCTCCTGGAGTCACAATTCAAGTTTCCGCGAATGGAGTGTTTAAAATCAGAGTGCGTTCTCTTTGCTGTGGTCGTTGTTTTCACGTGTTTTCAAAATTGGCATCTATTATTTCCACACGGCAAGCAACCCACAGGATCTGCCTTATCGACAGTAGAGTGGACTACATAATTTTGTAAATTTTTTCGTCGTCTGTATGTAACCCGCGGAACCACAGGAAACATTTTGATGAGGCGATAACTCTGTTCGATAATGTTAGTGCTTTTTTTAGTATTTTATTGATGTTCGGAAGGTTGTTTGCGAACGTTAAGATCAGATTTGCGGGGTGTTCATTTTGGGCTGTCTTCGGCCTTCCCCAAACATTTCATTGCGATCAATTAATCCCGCTTTTCGGATGGCATCATCAATAATAAGGGGTGGATAGTTTTGGTGTTTCAAAACCTCCCTCATGCGGTTGGAATTTTCCGCAAAATCGTCTGAGCGTGAGCAGATTCGTTTGAATCTTATTGCCTGAGAGTAAGGAGTGGATGTATATATATATATATATATATATATATTGTAGGGGTGTGTTTATTCAGTGCACGCAGATGGATTCAGCTGCTCAGGATGAATTCGCAGCGGAGCATCAGGCGTACCTAATCACGAAGCCAACGACCAAATTCTTCGTCCTCGACAGCGCCAGCACACGACGCATGTCAGCGGCAATAACGACGAAGATTACCAAACTACAGTTTCTCCCGGGTAGAGAAGGAGCCATGCTGGCGACTCATGGAGCCGAAAGGACAGACGGATCGTAGTATGGCTTGATTCGGTCCACATGAACTATTTCGCATCCGCGGCGACGCAAGTCCGCAGAGGGCGTAACGGGCTCAACTACGTAGTTGACAGGAGATGTTTTTTGAAGGACTCGATATGGACCGTGATACCGAGCAAGAAGCTTCTTTGAAAGGCCGGCGGTTGTGGCAGGAACCCAGAGCCACACCAGGGAGTTGGGTGCATATGAAGGCGCCTCGCCAGTGTCATGATAGTGTTTTTGTTGCCACTGGGTTTCCTTTGTAAACGAGCAAGCTAGTAGGTGGCATTCCTCTGCGTACTTGGCGGCGTCCGAGAGAGGCGTTGATTCAGAAACATGAGGGCGGTAGGGAAAAAGCGCGTCCATTGTACAAGTTGGCTCGGGCCCGTAAAGAAGAAAGAAGGGGGAGAATCCAGTGGTGGTCTGTATCGCAGTGTTTTACGCGTAGGTTACGAAGGGAAGAACCTGGTCCCAGTTGGAATGAGCGTCGTTAACGTACATGGCCAGCATGTCACTCGGAGTACGGTTCAAGCGTTCTGTCAGGCCATTCGTCTGAGGGTGGTAAGAAGTAGCGGTGCGATGAACGATCCGGCATTCTTTCAGTAGGGCCCGAAGAGCGTCGGACAAGAAAACGCGTCCACGGTCACTAAGCAGTTCCTTCGGAGTCCCGTGGCGAAGAATAACGTTGTTGAGAAGGAACAAAGCAACGTCTCTTGCGGAGACAGAGGGTAACGGTGATGTTTCAGTGTAGCAAGATGGTCTACTACCATGATAATCCACCGGTTTCCAAGGCAGTAGTAGGAAGAGGACCATAGAGATCTATGCCAACACGGTCAAACGGACGAGCAGGACAGGGTAACGGCTGCAACGAAACATGGGACTTCTGAGGAGTTTTTCGGTGTTGACAAGATTCGCAAGCGCGCACGAAATGTCGTACAAAGCGGTACATTCCACGCCAGTAAAATCGCAGACGTAGGCGCGAGTAGGTTTTCAGTACGCCACCGTGAGCACACTGTGGGTCTATATGGTACGCAGCACAAATATCGGCGCGAAGATGACGCGGGATGACTAGAAGCCACTTCCGTCCATCAAGCAAATAATTGCGGCGATAGAGAAGACTGTCACGAATGGAGAAGTGGTGGGCTTGCCGGACGAGCGCTTTCGATGAATGACAAGGAGTAGGGCTCGTGAGAAAATCAAAAGTGCACTGATCCAGGGTAATTTCGCTGTTCGGTAGTCATGTTGATAGTGGCAAGAGTAGACAAATTGTAAGCACAGACGTGGTCAGACGAGGTATCACTTGGCAATGGCGAGCGGAAAAGAGCATCCCCGTCCGTATACTTCAGACCTGACCGATAAAAGACATGTCATACTCCTGGAGACGGAGAGCCCAGCGAGCAAGGCGACCACACGGGTTTTTCAGAGAGGCGAAACAGCACAGAGCATGGTGATCAGTCACGACATAAAACGGTCGGCCATACACATAGGGACGATATTTTCCGATGGCCAAAATAATGGCCAAACATTCCATTTCTGTGACTGAATATTCAGACTCTGCTTTCGTCAATGTTCAGCTGGCGTATGCCATAACATATTCGTTGAAACCAGGCCTACATTGGGTAAGAACGGCACCAAGCCCAATACCACTGGTGTCAGTGTGGATCGCCGTAAGCGTAGTCAGATCCAAAGTGGCGTAGAATGGGAGGCGAAACCAAAAGGCGGCGTAAAGTGGTAAAGGCTCTGTCACAGGCTGGAGTCCAGGAGGAAAGGTCGGAGCTGCCGGCCAGGAGCTGGGTCAGAGGAGCGATGGTAGAGGCGAAGTTCAAGATGAAGCGTCGAACGCAAGAGCATAGGCCGATAAAGGTCCGGAGCTGCTTCAGGGAGGTTTGCTTCGGAAACTCTGCAACTGCGCGAAGTTTGGTGGGATCAGGAAGAATGCCGTCCTTAAAGACTACGTGGCCTAGAATTGTGAGTTTTCGAGCGGCAAAGTGGCATTTCTTTAAATTCAACTGAAGCCAAGGGTCGGCGACACACGTCAGGACATGCTTTAGGCGGAGGAGGTGAGAAGAAAAGTCGGTAGAAAAAACTACGATATCGTACAGATAACAAAGACAGGCCTGCCACTTGAGTCCATGAAGAACAGTGTCCACCAGGTGCTCGAAAGTAGCCAGGGCGTTGCAATGGCCAAAGGGCATAACGTTGAACTCGTATAAGCCATCCGGTGTTATAAAGGCAGTTTTCTAGCGGTCATCATCAGCCATCGGTACCTGCCAGTAGCCAGAGCCCAAATCCAATGAGGAGAAATACTGGGCTCCCTGTAAACAGTCCAAGGCGTTGTCGATTCTCGGCAGAGGATAGACATCTTTGCGCCTGATCTTGTTTAGCCTATGGTAATCGATGCAAAACCGGATGAAACCATCTTTCTTAGTGACCAAAACAACCGGAGAAGCCCATGGACTGTTAGATGGCTGTATGACGCCCCGGCCAAGATGTCGTCCACGTTATCAGCAATAACGTGGCGCTCAGAGGCTGACACGCGATAAGGACGCTGTCGTAAAGGTGCGTTTGTACCAGTGTCGATTGTGTGCGTAACGACAGACGTGCGACCCAGAGCAGTGTGAGGAAGGTCGAAGGTAGAAGTGAACTTCTGTAGACGATCACCGAGCTGATCGCGTTGTGCGGGTGGACGATCTGCGTCAATAGCTTGTTGAAGAACATCGGGTGGTGTCGAAGCGGTCGCTATATCGAAAGAGCTAAGAACATTAACGTCTAATGAAGTAGGCGTGGCAGGAAGAGCATTTACAAGAGCGGGATCAAGTTCTTCAATACGACCGAGACACTCGCCGCGTAGCAGGACGAACGGGCACGAAAATGGATTTGAGACGTACATTGCACTAAGGCCATCTCGAACTTGAGAACAGCAAATGGAAGCAGGAGGCAGGGATGGCGTGAAGCGGCATCGGAAGGTGTGAAGAAGACAGTCTAACTAATAACGCTTTCACAGGAGAGTGGAACGAGGGCAGCAGAAAATGGAGGAGTGTCTGTGTCATTGGCGACAAGGAGTTTTGCAGGCCGGGTAGGGACGTCACACAAGACGGTATCACAAAGAGGTCAAAAGGAAACTTCCGCGCGAGCGCAGTCAATAACGGCATGATGAGTGGAAAGGAAATCGTGGCCCAGGATGAATTGTGTGAGCAATAAACTCGATGGTGTATATGAAGTCTTCGATGAGAACACGGGCCGTGCACGCCGCAGAGGGATGAATGTGCTGTGATGAGGCGGTGCGAAGCGAAAAGTCGGAAAGCGCGGTGGTCACCTTACGAACACGACGGCAAAGAGCTCCACTGATGACGGATACGGCAGCGCCCGTGTCGACAAGAGCGAGTATTGCGATGCCGTCGACAAGCACTTGTATTACGTTAGTGGTAGAACACGGATGACTTCGAGGAGTTCGAACCAAGCGCAGTTCTTTTCCCGGGAACTGCGACTGTTAGTTTCCCTCGACAGCGCCGGTAGGACGTCGAGGTGGGGACGGGGAACGGCGACGAGGGGAAGATGATCGGCGAGTTGTATACGTTTGATTGCCGCGAGATACAAAGTCGGAACCGGGCGGAGTTCTCGGCGAAGGCTGGTCGGTATCGTAAGAGTAGTTCCAAAGGTTAGGGCGAGAAAGGGGAAGGCGGTAGCGGCAAAGGCGTGCGACATGACCCGGCAGCCCACAAGAGTAGCAGATTGGCCGGTTATCGGCTGTTCGCCAAGGGTTCGTAGGGAGTTGGCGTACCCTTGGAATAGGGACATGGAATGCAGACCCAGGCAAAGGCGGAGGAGGGTTGGAAGGAGCGGCCTGGTAGGAAATAGAGGCTGATGGCATTAGCGGCCTGGCCGCAACTTGGGCGTAAGTCAGTGGTGCCGTTACGTGCGCTGGCACAGGGCTGGGCGGCAGCACAGGGCTGGGCGGAAGAACATCAGCGACGTGATGTTCTTCCGATGTTCTTCTGATGTTCTTCCGAGCTCATGTTCTTCCGAGCTGATGTTCTTCCGCCCAGCTCCATGAAGGGCGGAAGAACATCAGCGACGTGATCTTGCACGGCACGCCGTATGGTAGGGGCCAAAGACGGGGCCATGTCAGGAACAAGGCGGCCAGTATCCTGTAAATGAGGGTTCAGTGATAGCTGGCGGGTGACCTCTTCTCAAACGAACGCTTTGATTTGTGGAAGCAATGGGCTGTCCTCTGATGAAGTAGAACCACCCAGCGCTAATGCAGAGAAGGCGTCGTCTCTAACACTGGACCGCCGAGTAGAAGCGTGCTTTTTACGAAGCTCGTCATAGCTCTGGCAATGTCTGATCATGTCACTGACTGTGGCAGGACTTTTCCCCCACAGCATCTGGCACGCGTCCTCAGAGATGCCCTTTAGCATGTTTTTGATCTTATCCGCTTCGGACATTAGGGGGTCGACACACTTGCAGAGGTCAACGATGTCTTCTATATAACGGGTGAATGACTCTTCGGCCTGCTGAGTGCGCTAGCGCAAGCGTTGTCCTGCTCGGAGCTTGCGAACTGCAGGGCGGCCGAACACTTCCGCAAAATTCTTAAATGCAGACCAAGATGACAGGTCTGCCTCGTGGTTGCGAAACCACAGGTTCGCCACGTCAGTCAGATAAAAGATTACGTTACTTAGTTTGGTAGTGTCATCCCATCTGTTGTAGCTACTGATAACTTGTACTCCGACAACCAGTCGTCGACGTCTTGATCGGCCGTGCCATTGAAGAAGCATGGGTCACGCTGCCGTAGAGCTCCAGAACACAGGACCGTGGTTGGGAGGGGTGGCCATTTCGAGGCAGTATCATCCGGCATGATGGAAGCAGATGGCAATGTGCGGCTTCTTAGTTCCAGGGTGGACGGGAACGTATCCAGCAGCACCTGCACTAATTGTAGTGGTGTGTTTATTCAGTCGACGCAGATGAATTCAGCTGCTCAGGATGAATTCGCAGCGGAGCGTCAAGCGTACCGAATCACGAATACAACGACCAACGTCTTCGTCCTCGAGAGCGCCAGCACATAACGCATGTATATAATTTTAGAGGAGCCAATAGTTTACGAGGCCAAGGCAAACGTTTGGGATATTTTTTATCTGTTGCTTTTGATATTGACAATTACATTTTAAGAATAGAGAATATTGAATGCAGAGCGGGAAGGAAAAACAACGCGGCGATGGTGGGAGTCGGTTACAGTCAGCATAAATACCGAAGAAAGAAGAAGGTTAGACAGCCGTCTTAGCTAAGTTGGGAGAACACTGGACACGATATTGGGAGGTCGTGTGTTCGACTCAAAGCATTAGTGCGTTGTGTTTCTGTGTCCTTTGCATTTAATATCCTTTACCTTAAAATCATCATAAGGTTAATTCTTGTCAATATCAGCAACAAAACATTAAAAAAATATCTCCAACGTTTGCCTCAGACTCGTAGACTGTTGGCTATTTCAAATTCTATATTAACCAGCCCCTCACTTCCCCTCCAATTGTCTGCTATATATATATATATATATATATATATATATATATATATTATATATTGTAAGGGTGCGTTGAAGCTCAGGTCGGTGTCCAGGTTGACCGTTTAACTAGCGCGTCAGTCTCTTGCGTCTTTGTCTGCCGTCTTCTTTTTCAGCACGCGCCTTTCGACATACGCTCATCGTCTTTGTCACCGTCGACAATCACCGAGCGTTGGTGTGACGCTACAATTATCCCCGGAAGAAAAAAGAGGCATCCTGCCGACTCATGGTGTAGACAAAACAGGCGGGTCGTAACAGGGCTTGAGGCGGTCAACGTGCACTGTTTCACGCCCGCGGCGACGCATATCCAGTGTCGGTACAAGCGGTTCTATAACGTAGTTGACCGGAGAGGTCTGGCAAATAACCCGATATGGGTCATGGTATTTGGAAGCAAGTTTGGTAGAGAGGCCGGAAGGGGTGGCAGGAACCCAAAGCCACACGAGGGAGCCTGTGCTGTATGAAGGAGCTGGACAAGATGGTGCGCGAAGGAACTGCTGGTGACCTTTGTTCTGGGTTGTAAATGAGCGGGCCAACTGGCGACATTCTTCTGCATATGCTGCTGCTTGTATGATGGTGGTGGCTTCGGAGGTATCAGGGAGATAAGGAAGTATCGTGTCCATAGTTGAGGTGGGTTCACGGCCGTATAGAAGGAAAAAGGGGGAGAAGCCGGCCGTGCTTTGTATGGCAGTATTATAAGCGCACGTGACGAATGGAAGAAGCCGGTCCCAGTTTGAGTGGTCGGACGCGACATACATGGCCAGCATGTCCCTTAAGGTGCGGTTAAAGCGTTCAGTCATGCCATTTGTCTGCGGACGGTAGGCCGAGGTAGAACGGTGGACAATACGGCACTGCTGAAGAAGGGCTTCAATGGTCTCGGAAAGAGCACCTTACGGTCACTGAGCAATTCTTTAGGTGAACCGTGGCGCAGTACGAAATGGTGCAGGACGAAAGACGCAACGTCTGGCGCCGAAGCAGAAGAAGATGTTTCTGCGTAGCGAGTAAGGTGCTCAACAGCCACGATGACCCAACGGTTACCAGCTGGAGTGAGTGGTAGTGGCCCGTAAAGATCGATACCAACACGATCGAATGGTCGGCTGGGGCAGGACAAGGGCTGCATCGGAACGGTGGAGTGGTGTGGAGGGTTTTTGCGACGTTGGCATTCCTGGCATGCGCGAATGACGCACGAAGCGGCACATACCCTGCCAGTAATAGCGGAGGCGAAGACGAGTGTAAGTTTTCAACACTCCGGCGTGGGCACACTGAGGATCGGCGTGAAAAGCGGCGCATATTTCCGAACGGAGATGCCGAGGAATGACAAGGAGCCACTTGCGTCCGTCGGAAAGGTAATTTCGGCGGTAAAGCATGCCGTCGCGGATGGAAAAATGACGAGCTTGGCGGTGAAGCGGTCGTGTAGCTGGGCGCACAGAAGGTGTACATAAAAGCGTGAGAAGAGAAGCGATCTAAGGATCTTGCCTTTGTTCATTGGGCATGTCGGCAATTTCTATCGAAAATGAGTCACTTATGGTGATAGCTGTCGAGTCAGAGCCACATTGAAGAGGTGACCTAGACAGGGCGTAGGCATCAGAATGCTTACGGCCAGACCGGTGGGTGACCTGAATGTCGTACTCTTGTAAGCGGAGGGCCCAACGAGCAAGACGGCCGGATGGGTCTTTAAGGATGGACAACCAGCAGAGTGCGTGATGTTCTGTAACAACAGAAATGTGACGACCGTAGAGATATGGCCGGAACTTCCCAATGGCCCAAATGATGGCCAAGCACTCCTTTTGGGTTACAGAATAATTCTTTTCGGCCTTTGTTAAGGTACGGCTGGCATAAGCAACAACGTACTCTGGGTTTCCGGGCTTTTGTTGTGCAAGGACAGCGCCGAGACCTACACCGCTGGCATCAGTGTGAATTTCGGTAGGTGCCGCAGGTTCAAAATGGCGGAGAACCGGAGGCGACACTAGAAAGCGCCGAAGTGTCGAAAAGGCCTCATCGCAGTCGGATGTCCAAGACGAAAGAATGGCGTCACCGGCAAGGAGATCAGTCAGCGGCGAGATGAACGAAACGAAATTGCGGACGAAGCGACGAAAATACGAGCACAGCCCGATAAACCTACGCAGCTCCTTTAGAGAAGTTGAGCGTGGAAACTCAGCTACTGCACGGAGTTTCGCAGGATCTGGACGAACACCGTCTTTCGAAACAACGTGTCCCAATATAGGAAGCTGGCGAGCCCCGAAGCAGCACTTTTTCAAATTTAGTTGCAGGCCGGCATCAGTCAAACACTTTAGCACACGCTCGAGACGGTCCATATGTGACGTAACATCTTTTGAAAACACGACAACATCGTCCAGGTAACAAAGACAGTCATGCCACTTGAGTCCGCACATAATTGTGTCCATCATGCGCTCGAAGGTGGCCGGCGCGTTGCACAATCCAAATGGCATGACGTTAAATTCATAGAGACCATCAAGTGTCACAAAGGCGGATTTTGGTCGATCGTCAACTGCCATGGGTACCTGCCAGTAGCCCGAGCGAAGATCCAGAGATGAAAAGAATTCGGCACCTTGAAGGCAATCGAGAGCGTCATCAATACGTGGAAGGGGGTATACGCCTTTTCGCGTTATCTTGTTCAAACGCCTGTAATCAACACAGAACCATATAGAGCCATCCTTTTTCCTCACGAGAACAACTGGAGAAGCCCAAGGGCTGTGCGAGGGCTGGATGACGCCACTCTGAAGCATGTCATTAACGTGCTCGGTGATAACTTGACGTTCAGCAGCCGATACCCGATAAGGGCGCTGGCGTACCGGTGTCGATGCAGTGAGTGACTACGGATGTGCGCCCCAATGATATCCGAGGAAGGTCGAATGAGGAACGGAAGCGCTGCAGCAAGCTGACAAGCTGGTCGCGTTGGTCTGCTGAAAGACTGGCATCCAGACAGCCAGAAAAAGCTGCAGTGGAGTCGTCGTTCTGTACAGAAGCGGGCAAGTCAATAGTATCGAGCTGCAGTGGGGTTGGGTCTTCTGTGACGGCAGATGTCATAGCGTCATCAAAGGACTCGACATGACCAAGACATTCTCCACGAAGAAGCGTTGACGGACAAGGCGACGGGTTAGAGACGTATATGGCGCTGTAGCCACCACAGAAAGTCAGAAGGGCGAAAGGCAGGACTAAGCAATGGCGACGATTAGCGGCGTGAGTGGGAGTGAACAGAACTGTCGAATCAGAAAAGCCGGCGCAGGAAACGGGCACGAGGACGGTAGAGCAGGCGGGGATGTCAGTATCTGCGGCCACAGTTATCTTATCGACGTGGAGCGGTGTGTCAGACGAGGCGACCAGTGAAAGCGGAGACAATTCGATGCTGGCTCGGGCACAATCAATAATCGCATGATGACTAGTGAGAAAGTCGCAACCCAGAATCAGTTCGTGAGAGCATTGAGGCAGCACAAAAAATTCGGCGACGTACAAAACACCCTGAATGACAATTCGAGCTGTGCACGCCGCAAGCGGTTGAATGCGATGTGAGCTGGCAGTTCGGAGAAAAAATTTCAAGACAGGCGTCGTAACTTTACGAAGTCGGCGGCAAAGGTTGGCACTTATGACACAGCGGCGCCAGTGTCCACAAGAGCGAGAACTGCGACGACATCAACAAACACTTCGATAACGTTGGTCGGGGAAGACGGAGGACTTGCACAAGTAGAGGAAAACGCAGTTCTTGCCTCCGGAACTGCGGCTGTTAGTTTTCCTCCGGGCCAGCAGGAGAGCGACGGCGCAGCGGCGAGAGGGAACGTCGGCGGGGAGACGGCGATCGACGGGAGGAGTGGGAGGAGCGGTCAGGATAAAATGAGGCCGTAGAAGTGCCAGCAGGGACAGGGGGAGGGGAAGGTTCAAAGTTTGAACTGTGGTTGTAACTGTACAGGCGGAGGCCATTGCGGTATGACTGCGTGCGCTGGCGACAAAGCCGGGTGACGTGGCCAGGAACGCCACATGAATAACAGATTGGGCGGTTGTCGAAGGTCCGCCATGGATTGTTGACCGGACGTCGAGGAGGCAGATAAGGGCGGGGCGGAGGTGGTGGCGGTGGTAACGGCGCAGCATACGCGACAGGGCAGGGTGGTGGTCTGGCGGCGACAGCGGCGTACGTTAACGGGCTGTCACAGGCGTAATTTGAGAGCTTGGCGGTAAAACTTCTGCAACTTGCTCCTGGATGGTGCGTCGAAGTGCAGAATCTATCGATGGGGTGGTTGCGGCAGAAGCAGGGAGGAGAGATAGTTGGCGAGCCACTTCCGCCCGTATAAAGGCCTTGATCTCGGGAAGGAGGGAACGTGGTTCAGAAGTGAGACCGCATGCTGTCAGAGGTACGAGTAACCGATCGTTCACGAGAGAACGCCGGATAGAAGCTCGTTGCCTCTTGAGGACGTCTTAACTAGGACAGAGCTGTACCACTTCGACGACGGTTTGGGGGTCTCGGGCCGTCAACATGTGAAATGCATCGTCGGAGATTCCCTTCAGGATTTTGGTGATCTTATCAGCTTCGGACATACAAGGATCAACACGTCTACAAAGATCCACAATGTCCTCTATGTAGCTGGCGAACGTTTCATCGGGATTCTGAGCGCGGGCTTCGAGGCGTTGTTCGGCGCGCAGTTTGCGCACAGTGGGACAGCCGAACACCTCGGAAAAGCTCGTTTTGAAGGCCGACCAGGTGGGTAGGTCGGGTTCGTGGTTGCGGAACCATAAATTTGCTACATCGGTCAGGTAAAAGAGGACGTTGGCTAACTTCGTGGTGTCGTCCCACTTGTTGTAGGCGCTTACGCGTTTGTATGAGGATAGCCAATCGTCTACATTGTGATCGTCGGCGGCACTGAAAAAGCTGGGGTCACGCTGGCGAAGCCCACCAGAGCACAGGATGGTAGGGGAAGCGGTGGAATCAGTCGAATGTGGAGTGGCGGTCTGGCTTGTTGCCTCAGGCATAGCGGATGGCGGAGCGAGTGTGCGGCTGCGAAGCTCCAGCGTGAGAGGAGGGAACGAAGAGCAGCCTCCACCAAATGTAATGGTGCGTTGAAGCTCAGGTCGGTGTTCAGGTCGACCGTTTAATTAGCGCGTCAGTCTCTTGCGTCTTCGTGTTTGTCTGCCGTCTCCTTTTTCAGCACGCGCCTTTCGACATACGATCGTCGTCTTTGTCACCGTCGACAATCACCGAGCGTTGTTGTGACACTACAATATATATATATATATATATATATATATATATATATATATATATATATATATATATATATGTATATATTGTGAGCCTTCTGTGGACCTTCTTTCATTTGTACATGCCATCATCATCTTCTTTCATTTGTACATACCATCATCATCGTCCCGCGGCGCCGGCTCTGGCGCGTGCCTGGGTTGGTGACCGGATTAAAACGCTGGACAAGGCTTCGCTGTCCTTGCCGCCACGACCTCGCCGTCTTGATCTAGCCTTCTTCCACAAGTGGTGGAGGTGAGAATTGATCCCCTTGCTGTTTTGTGCCCTGCCTCTCGCTGGAGCTACGTTCCGGTCGCTGCTTAACGCCTGCCACCATCGGTATGTCTACCGAGAGCACCCACGATTCGGCAGGACCCTCTACCTCGACTGCGCCACCCCCTCCGACTATGCCCGCACGACAACGCGACCCGCCGCTGTTCGCTGGTCGTCGCGACGAAGACGTCGATGAATGGCTGGACACCTATGAACGCTGCAGTAACTACAACCGGTGGGACGACGCTCTAAAATTTCTGAACGTTTCTTTCTACCTCATTGAGGTCGCCAGAGCCTGGTTTATTAACCGCGAACCCCACACCACTAACTGGACAACATTCAAGCAGCAGTTCCGCCAATATTTCGCCGACCCAGCAGTTCGCACTGAGGTCGCGAAGAACAAGCTCGCCTCTCGCCTCCAAGGTCCCGATGAGTCGTACGCGTCTTATATAGAGGCCATACTTGCACTCTGCCGGCGTGTTAGTCCCACCATGCCGGAACCTGAACGCGTACACTACATCTTAAAAGGAATTAATTCTGTGGCTTATAATACCCTGATTGCCCAGAATCCTTCTACTGTTGACGCCATTATTGCGACCTGCCAACGCATCGACCAGCTGCAGTCCTCCCGATTGCAGCCCAGCATTGCTACAGGCCCGACCTATGCTGACCTGGATCTACGGGCACTGATTCGAGCCATCATCCGGGAGGAGCTCCAAGCCCTCAAGCCTGTCTGTCGACACGGGTGCGATCATTCTTCCGTACCTTCTAATGACGCCGGTCTACGCAACATCATTAAAGATGAGCTGGCAACAATCACGCGACCTATGCCGTCCGACCCTCCTGCACCCCGCCAAGCATCGACTTACGCGCACGTCGCAGCATCACCCCCTCCTTTTGTTCCGCCGCCCCAACTGGCATCGCCCTACAACCACATCAACGCCGTGACGACGCCTCAGCCTACGCCACCCTATTACGCACCCTGGCGCCCCTCTCGCCCAGTGTGCTACTACTGTGGAATACGAGGACATATATCCCGCTTCTGCCGTCGCCGTATTCAGAACGAGCGGCGTGGTTATGACGGATTCGAAAGTGACGTACCCTCATATTATCAGCGACGACCTCCTATGTCCAGCCCACCTCGAAGATCATCCCCACCTCCAGAATCCTCGTCTGAGCCTCGTGGAACCCATGCGTCCCGACGTCGGTCCCTATCCCCATACCGCCGCTCAGTTTCCCCTCTCCGACCCGCAACAACTCTCCCTGTCCGCCATCCGGAAAACTAAGCGTTGCAGTTTCCGGAGGTCAAACTGCAGTCTGCGAACTTACCAAAAGTCCTCCAAATCGCCCGTATAATGTGATTTCTGTTTTCGCTGAAGGATTACCGGTAGAAGCATTGATTGATACAGGTGCTGCAATTTCTGTCATTCACGCTGATTTGTGCTACCGTTTGCGAAAAGTTACGACACCATATGATGGGCCTGAACTCCGTGGAGCCAATGACGTCCCTTTGCGCCCTTTAGCAAAGTGCACCGTACGAGTTGTTATTGACGGCGTCCGCCATCATGTGCAGTTTGCTGTGCTCTCTCCATGTGCGCATCTGATAATTTTTGGATGGGATTTTTTGTCAACCGCTTCGGCATTAATTTCTTGTGGCGACCGTGTTATCCATATGACAGACAGCAATTTTTCATCTGAAGTTTCTGAACGACATCATCCCCTCGTTGCCGCCGCTGATACTGTTCTGCCTCCTCAGTGCGAAAAACTGCTTACCGCTGTTTCTGACCGCATCGCTGACGGGGACGTACTCATCGCACCATCTTATCGTCATCTTGAACGCGGTATCGCCTTCCCGTCTAGTCCTGTGAGGTTCTGCAACGGCTCAGCGACAGTAGCGGCCACTAACACTTCACGTGAATCCCTCGTGCTCCGAAAAGGAACTTCTCTGCCCTGCAAGGTGGATGTTCAACCTTTGTCCTTGATGGTGCTCACCGCCCCTCAGTCTCAGCACCGCGTTTCGACAGACGTCTCTCTTTCTGTTCTCACAAAGACTATTAATCCTAACCTCACGCCGAACCAACGCCAAGAACTGCTGACATTGCTTCGACAACACCAAGCCATTTTTGATGCCACTTCCCCACCACTGGGACGGACTAGTGTTGCGCACCATCGCATTATTACTGAAGGTAACTCTATCGTTCGCCGACGGCCTTATCGGGTTTCCCTCTCTGAACGAAAGGTAATTGAAGAAAATGTAAATGACATGCTCCATCGCAATATTATTCGTCCCTCGACAAGTCCATGGTCCTCCCCAGTAGTGTTAGTTAAAAAAAAAGGACGGCTCGGTATGCTTTTGTGTTGATTACCGCGCACTCAACAAAATTACCCGCAAAGATGTATACCCAATGCCAAGAATTGATGACGCCCTTGACTCTCTCCAAGGCGCCGAATATTTCTCGACTTTGGACCTCCGCTCAGGTTATTGGCAAATACCTATGCACGAGGACGATAAAGAAAAAACCGCTTTCGCAACTCCTGATGGCCTTTACGAATTTAATGTTATGCCTTTCGGACTTTGTAACGCACCAGCGACATTTGAAAGGATGATCGATACTGTGCTTCGTGGCCTAAAATGGAGAACCTGTTTATGCTACTTGGATGACATTGTCATCTTTTCGTCAACTTTTAACGACCATCTCACGCGCCTGAATGAGGTCCTCACGCGTCTCGCTTCAGCGGGCCTTCAGCTCAACACCAAGAAGTGCCACTTTGCACAGAAGGAAATTAAAATATTGGGACATCTAGTCAGCCATGATGGCATTCGTCCAGACCCTGAAAAAATTATTGCGGTCTTGAAATTTGCTCGTCCACAACGGACTACAGAGTTGCGCAGTTTTCTCGGCCTGGCGTCTTATTTCCGGCGTTTTATAAAGCATTTTGCAAGTATTGCTGCTCCCCTCCATCAACTACTTAAAGCACGCAGCCCTTTCGTGTGGACTGAACAGTGCGAAGCTGCTTTTAATAACCTGAAGCACGCCCTCACATCAGACCCTGTTCTTGGCCACTTCAGTGACAGCGCTCCAACCATCCTGCACACTGATGCCAGTGGTATCGGTCTTGGCGCTGTACTTCTGCAGCGCGATGCAACTTCGCGTGAGAAAGTGATTGCCTTCGCCAGTCGGACTATGACTCCAGCTGAGAAAAACTACACTATTACAGAACAGGAGTGCCTTGCCGTCGTCTGGGCTGTCCAAAAGTTTCGCCCTTACCTATACGGTCGGCACTTCACAGTTGTGACCGATCACCATGCTCTTTGCTGGTTGTCTTCGCTCAAAAATTTGACAGGCCGACTTGGCCGTTGGATTCTACGCCTGCAAGAATACGATTTTGACGTCATTTATAAATCGGGTCGCCAACACCAAGACGCCAACGCTCTTTCTCGCTGTCCACTTTCGGAATCGGCTTGCTGTTTTTCTTCCCAATGCATTTCCACCTATGACCACAGCCGACCATCTCTTTCCCCGACGTATATCACAACAGTTTCATTTGACGACGCAGAGAACAAACACACTCTCCGCTCAAAGCAATTAGCCGATGCCTACTGCCGACCCATCATCGATCGCCTTATTGGCGCTTCGGACCCGCCCAATGCTCGGCTTCGCCGACAACTTCGCAATTTCAAGCTCGAAGATGGCATCCTACTCCGCTTCGTGTATTGCCCTGACGGAACTCGCTGGATACCAGTCGTGCCGCGTGTGCTTCGTCAACGAATACTGGCGGCTCTCCACGATGACGCTACTGCAGGTCACCTTGGTATTGACAAAACCTACGACCGCGTGAAAAAACGATTCTTTTGGCCTGGCCTATCTTCCAGCGTTGCCAAATACGTCGCATCCTG
This sequence comes from Amblyomma maculatum, assembly GCF_055883805.1. Classification (NCBI taxonomy): domain Eukaryota; kingdom Metazoa; phylum Arthropoda; class Arachnida; order Ixodida; family Ixodidae; genus Amblyomma; species Amblyomma maculatum. The sequence continues at coordinate 171,445,584 of NC_139349.1, read as the reverse complement.
CCCTCTATGCCAACGTCGCAAACGGCCGACTTCTTCACCCGCTGGCCTTCTACAACCTGTCCCCTGTCCCGCCACGCCATTCGACGTAGTCGGCATCGATTTATATGGTCCCCTACCTCTCTCCGAGGGGGGTAACCATTGGATTATAACAGCTGTCGACCACCTTACACGCTATGCTGAGACAGCACCTGTACCGACCGGTTCCGCTCAAGAAGTAGCAAATTTTTTTTTTTGCAATCAATTGTATTGCGTCATGGCGCTCCTCGGGTGCTCCTAAGTGACCGCGGGACGGCCTTCTTATCGACAGTCGTTGCCGAAGTTCTTTACGCGTCATTCACCCTTCATAAGACAACCTCGAGCTACCATCCCCAGACTAACGGGCTGACTGAGCGATTTCACCGCACCTTATCGGATATGATCACCATGTATATCACACCGGATCATCGAAATTGGGACACTATTCTACCATTCGTCACTTTCGCCTATAACACAGCAGTACAACGGACTACCGGTTATTCTCCATTTTTCCTCGTTTATGGCCGTCCTCCCACTACAATTCTCGACGCTTCCTTCTTCTCTACGCCCGACTACTCCACATCGGTACCTACCCAGTTCTTATCTCGTGTGGCCAGATGCCGTCATCTTGCCCGCCTCAACACAGCAGCGTGCCAGGAAGACCGCAAGAGCCGCTACGATTCTACGCATCGCGTGTTCTCTTATCGTCCCGGTGACGAAGTACTGCTTTATACTCCACTGCGCACCCCTGGCCTGAGTGACAAATTCCACCACCGCTACCTTGGTCCCTACAAGATCATCAGCCAAACTTCTCCAGTTAACTACAAAGTCGCGCCTGTTGATCCGCCAGCCGATCGACGCCACCGTGGAACTGAAATTGTTCATGTCTCTCGCTTGAAACCGTTTGTGCGCCGCGGTACAGTTAGTTAGGAGCGGCCAGGCTGGCCGCTTCCGACCCCCCGGGCGGATTGTGTGAGCCTTCTGTGGACCTTCTTTCATTTGTACATGCCATCATCATCTTCTTTCATTTGTACATACCATCATCATCGTCCCGCGGCGCCGGCTCTGGCGCGTGCCTGAGTTGGTGACCGGATTAAAACGCTGGACAAGGCTTCGCTGTCCTTGCCGCCACGACCTTGCCGTCTTGACCTAGCCTTCTTCCACAATATATATATATATATATATATATATATATATATATATATATATATATATATATATATATATATATATATATATTGTACGGTAACGCGAAGGTCGGACTTGGGGGATCACGTTTTATTGCAGACCTGAAGCCTTGGTCGCACACTGCAGACAATAACACTCCGCGATGACGATAGCTGTCTATAAGAGGGAGCAGGATGAAAGATGAAGCAGCACGTTCAGCCGTGTGGAAGATGAAGCGCCACACAGTGCTCGCACTATTTCGCCCGCGCAATTAAAGCGGCCAGCCTCTCCGCAATTAGTCCTCAGGATTGCGCCGAATAAAAGGCTTCATGCGTGAAACGTGGATAACTTCAGTGCCACGGTAACCACTGTCCGAAGGAGGGTAAACAGGGAAGACGCGATAGTTGACCGGGGAGGCTTTTGCAAGAACTGTGTAAGGACCAATGTAGCGGTGCTGGAACTTGTTACAAAGGCCAGGAGTGCGTAATGGGGTCCAACGTAACACCTCGTAGCCGGGTCGGAGCAAAACCTGGCGATGGGTTGCATCATAGCGGCACTTGTGGTCTTCCTGGCTAGCTTCCGTGTTTACGCCGGCGAGATTTGGTCACTCTGGAAAGCAACTGGTCAGAAAGAGAGGATGAGGAACTGCTTTGTGTAGAAAGGAAAGAGGCATCAAAAAGCGTAGCGGGAGAATGGCCGTATTCAGATATGTGGCGCAAACAAAGACAAACACAGGAGAAGATCCACCAACTAGCCTCTCAAGCCGTTATTTTGAGAATGGCCGTAAACGAGGAAAAATGGGGTGTAATCTGTGGTCCGCTGTACAGCCGTATTGTAGGCGAACGTAACAAAAGGAGGTATCACGTCCCAGTTTCGATTATCCTGGTCAACGTACATAGACAACATGTCAGAAAGCATGCGGTGGAACCGCTCAGTCAACCCATTGGTCTGCGGTTGATAGCTGGAGGTCAAGCTTGATGTGTGGTTGAGGCCTCAAGAACTTCGGCTACAATCGTCGACAGAAATGTCCGACCACGATCGCTGAGAAGCACTTGAGTGACCCCATGGTGCAGTACGAGCGATTCCAAAATGAGGTCGCGACCTCAGGTGCTGAGCCATTAGGCAGGGCAGTGGTCTCAGCGTAGCAGGGCGGGGTCGACGGCGGTGACGATCCAGCGATTACCTCGGGCGGACAATGGAAGTGGCCCGTATAAGTCTATGCCAGCAAAGACTAAAGGAGTAGCAGGACAAGGTAGCGGCTGTAGTAGGCCAGCAGGAGGAGAAGTCGACTGTTTGCGTCGCTGGCATGGCAGACAAAAGGCGACGTATTTTGCCACGCTTGAAGCGAGGCCTGGCCAGAAGTAACGTGTTTTCACGCGGTGGTAAGCTTTATGAAAGCCTAAGTGACCGGCTGTAGCATCATCGAGGAAAGCCGCCAGGATACGGGTGCGAAGCGCTCTCGGAATAACGGGGACCCAATGGGTGCCTTCAGAGCAATAAATATAACAGGAGAGCACGCCGTTGTCAAGTTTGAACTTTTGGAGTTGCCTGCGCATCCTAGAGGTAGGAGGGTGAGAAGCGCCGGTGAGAAGGTCGATTGGGGAAATGCAGTAGGGATCTGCTCGCTGGTGTGAAATAATGGCATAGTGATATGGAGCAGCGGCAGGAGTAGTACAATTGATGTTTGGAGCTCTGGACATTAGGACCTCAAGGGTGCGCGCAGGAAGGCGCGAAGAAGCACTAGTTAGTGATTCTGGGAGCGGGCAACGGGGAAGAGCATCGGCATCTCAATGTTTACGACCCGATTTGTATGTGACATCTAAGTGGTATTCCTGCAAGCGCCGAATCCCACGACCCAGGCGTCCAGTTAAATGTTTGAGGGTTGATAACCAACACAGAACATGGTGATCGATAACGATCGTGAAGTGGCGGCAGTAGAGGTAGGGGCGGAATTTCAGAACTGCCCAAACATAGGCGAGGCACTATTGCTCAGTGATGGTGCAGTTGCGTTCCGCTGGTGTTAGTGTTTGACTGCAAACGCAATTACCTTTTCCCGAGAAGCAGTATCACGTTGCAGAAGTACGGCGCCGATACCGAGGCTGTTGGCATTGGTGTGGAGAATGGTGGCAGCAGTGTCGTCGAAGTGAGCTAGAACAGTGTCCGAAGTGAGGGCATTCTCCAGGGTTTGAAAAGCTTTTTCACATTCTTCGGACCAATTGAATGTTGTACAGCCTCGTCCACTTCTAGCTAGAACACGGTCACTGCTTTCAAGGTGTCATTGGATCCGACCCGGCCACGCAGTAATCTAAAGTGGCTGGCCATGTGAAGCAGCACATCCGTGTCTCTGTGTGCTTGCATCGCTTTGCATCGATATCTGCCTGCGTCAGATACAATGTTGCTTTAAAAGCAGTTACCGTGTTCTAGCTAGAAGTGGACGACCCTGTACGGTTGGCAAGGAGGTGGTGGGGCGGGGCAGTAATAGTAGCGAAATGGCGAATGAAACGGCGAAAGTATGAGGATAGGCCAAGGAAACTGCGTAGATCCTTTGTCCGCTGAGGGCGCGCAAAGTTCAAAACTGCAGCAAGCTTGTCAGGGTCGGGTCGAGTGCCATCGCGGCCGACGAGGTGGCCCAGGATCTTGATTTCTTTCTTGGCGAAATTACTCTTTTTTTGCGTTCAGCTGGAGACCGGCGGGCGCCAGACACGTTAATACTTGATCAAGGCGGCATGAATGATCGGAAAAAGTCGCAGAGAAAGTAACTATGTCGTCCAGATAGGACAAGCATGTTTTCCACTTAAGACCTCTAAGAACAGTGTCAATCATGCGCTCCAACGTAGCGGGGACATTACAAAGTCCAAAAGGCGTGACATTGGATTCGTAAAGCCTATCGGGAGTAGCGAATGCTGTTTTTTCTTTGTCGGCTTCGTGCATTGGAATCTGCCAGTAAGTCAAAAGTGGATAAATATTCGGCGCCCTAAAGACAGTCGATGAAGTCGTCAATTCGTGGCATAGGGTAAACATCTTTGCGAGTGACTTTGTTAAGTGCGCAGAAATCAACGAAAAAACGTACGGACCCATCCTTTTCCTTTTGACCAAGACGACCGGGGATGACCAGGGGCTAGCTGAGGGCCGAATAATCTCTCGTCGGAGCATATCATTCACATTATCTTCTATCATTTCACGTTCTTATAAGGAAACACAGTAAGGGCGGCGGCTAACAATAGCAGTACCTTCTGTAATAATGCGGTGCGGTGCAGAAGAAGTTCGACCCAAGGTCGGAGAAGTGACATCAAAGGAGGCTTGATGTTTTCCTGCAAAGCTTGGCGGTGAATCGCAGGAAGGTCAGGATTGATGGTGCCAAAGAGAACACAGAGAGAAGCATCGCAAGAAGCTGCTGGTAGGAAGAGGGGGCGTTAAGGGTGTGAGGGACACCGGGTGAATGTCCAGGGCACAAGGAAAACAAGTCCTTATAGTCAGCACAATGGGCTCTGGGGAAGTGTTCGAAGCAGCGACAAGCGCTGTGCCATGCTCAAACCGAACAAGACTTGGTGGTAACGCTATTCCCCGGGTTAGATGGCGATCAGAAGGCACGAGTAGCAAATCTCCGTTATCAATGTCAGTATAAGTAAGCGCGACAAGCTGTTCGCATCCAGGGGACAACACTGAGTCAGTAGCGGCAAGCAGGCGATGACGGGGCTCGGGAGGTTCAGAAGACGGATCGCTCTCGTTCATGTAAATGACCCTGTCACGACACGAAATGCTGGCTGATGCGGCAGACAGAAATCGCAGCCTAAAATAATTGGGTGAGCGCACGGTGACATCACAACAAATTGTACATGGTGGCGGACACCATCAACAAAAACTCGCACAGTACAGTTAGCAAAAGGCCGAATTATTGCACCATTAGCTCCACGGAGTTCAGGTCCATCGTAAGAAGTTTTTACTTTTCGCAAGCGGGAGCACATGTTAGTGTGTATCAAAGGCTGTAAACTTTTGATAAAGGCTGTGCGTTGTACCTCAGCACAGCATGGTGTGGTCCAGAAGCACTGGTGCAACCGGATGTCACCCGTTAAGAATTAGAGGGATTATCAACGAGGCGCCCTTAACGGTGCGCACACTCCCAGACACCCTAGAGTGAGTGGGGGTAACTGTTCCGGTTCCAAAGGAGGTGTCCTCGACTTGCGTGGCAAGCTCAGCCGGAATTCAACCACCTTGTAGTGACAGAAGGGGGTGACCGTTTGGTTCCCAGCTGTCGCCGGTTCAAGCCAGAGTAACGTTCGGAGTCAGAAGTAACAAACAAACACAATTTTATGCACAGCAAGAGACGATACAAAGGAATACACAAGAACACTTGAAATGCCCAGACGAGAGGTTCACAGAATACAAACGCTAAGCATGCAACTACAGAGGGATTCAATAGCACAGAGGCTTTACAACACAGATCAAACACGAGAAAGTCACATAAACAAACACCAAATAGTGAGTCTACAAAAGTAAGTCTGGCAACCATGAGCGGCATGCTGGCCGCCATATTTTGATCGCTCCTTCCGTTCGCTTAGTGTCCGTACTTAGCGCTCGCCGTTCTGTTCGCGCTTTTCACGTTTTAACCTAGTGTGCTGTGCTTGGACCTCTCTTCTTTACCTGGCTGTTTCTGTTAGCGACGCCTAGAAGCGTATTTTGACAACCGAGACGTGGCGGGGCCCACCGGCCGCGCTGCCGAGCGTAGTTACAAATTGCTCTATGAGTCGTGCATGGGCCCCTCGGCAATATGTGTAGCGTCATCCCTATCCAGGTAGAGTACCCAGAGTTTAGAAATGTGGATATTTTTTGTCTGTGTGCGTTTGCTGTTTACTTGAACGCCTATGAGATACTATCGCGAGTTTGCTTGGTCTGAGCAAAAAAATGCGAGGATGCATTTTATTTTATGATAAAAGAATGGTGCGTAATTTGACCTAAGTTGGAGTGGCGCTTAGCACTTTCCTTCCCATGCCGTCGACGCAGTAGTTGGCACGAGTCTCGGAAATAATCGGGGGCTGCGTAAAAAAAAAAAAATAAAGTGCCATGGTAATTTGTGCTTCCAGTGATTGAAGATTGATTGATGTGCGATAAGCAATGACGAGTTAAAATCTTTGTAAATACTTGAGCAATTGAGGAAATAAAGAAACGAAAAAAAAAGGAAAAATGTGAAATTAAGGGTTTAAAGTGTCAGAATGCTCATAATGAAAAACCCGTGCTTGGTGAAGCTAAGGAAGAAAATTTAGAATGTGTAATTGATTAATTCAAATAATTGGAGAATGTGTTCAAAAGTACCAAATTGCTCAGAATGGAAAGCCGATTGTTGCTGACGCATCAGTATGTATGTATAAAAAAATAAAACATCAAATAAAATTAAAATAAAGAAATGATAGAAATATACTATAAATAAAAGAGCTGAATATAAAACGTCAAGAAAGAAAACATTGTGCATGTGTGCGTATGAGAGATAGACGCTATCACGTTATACAGTTAACGGCGGAGCTTAAGTGTCTCCCTAATGTTTTTATAACGATATGCTGTAATATATATCTGACTTTATGAACACAGCCAGTTGCACAAAGCACGAACACTTCGCAGTAATGTGAGTTGACTTTTCAAATTTTTTTTTCGTTCCCGCCGAGTTCCTCTTCCTCCGAGTTCCTCGAAGCTTCACATGACAGCACTTTCATATGAGCTTAAGGCTTCAAATTTCTGCTATCTGACAGAGAAAATAAACAAGAAATCGGCATATTTACAAAATCAACTGAATTTCAGGTGGCTATCAATTAGCGAACCATCGGGCGACTCGATAAAACGTACAAAAGTAAAAAGCAAACTTCGTTATTTTATCGGCCATACTAGCAGTTAGGAAGGCACAGAATGCAAACCTGAGCTGCGCACTCTGGAAGCGGACCGGACTTCGCATGCATTATCACGTGATAACATCTTTTGAAGAGGGCTAGACGGGAGCATATTACAACACACTAGCGGGTTGTTATCTTTTCCTGCTTTACTAGACGCCGCGGGTTTGGCAGCCACTTGCTTTTGCAGCGTGAAACACGCACCTCGGCCGCAATAGAAAACCGTATTGCTCTCTACACCAAGCACTACCATTTCGTACGACTTTAAAATGTAGTTTCGGTAATCTTGCCCGCGTCTTTAATCAAATACACAATGGTAAATGCAACCTACGTATAAAACGTTTCAAAGAACGTATTTGCACTATAGCGCTCGTTATACATGCATTGCTCCTTCTCCCGTGTCCTCCATCGAAGCATAAGCTTATTGTTCAAGTTCACAAGGCTTCATAGCACGCAAAATAACCTTGCTGTTTTAGGCGATAGCATGTTCTGTGGCTAACTCCCAGTCTGAGGGACGTGCAGTAATGCTTTACATGATGCAAGTGACACCTGTAAAGCCGATTAGTACTGCAAACGAAAGGTCGAATACATGCGTATACCTTGATTCCGTGCGCGTTTACGGCGGTGCGCTGGCTGCAGAAGGGCACGCGGCAACATGCGTGCATCATTCCGAATAAAGCTTGGTGCTAATAGCGACTGCTGTGATTAAAAAAAAAAAACAATCGCTTGTGACCATTTCAATACACATTTCGGTGCACGCACGGGTTCCACGAAGGTGCACGTTGACAGCGTACTCGATGGGAGGCGCGGGCGGACTGAACAAAACATGGCCGCCGCGCACAGTTTCTGTTTCTTTCATTAGATGGTGCTAACTTTTGTAAAGCCTCTATTGTTCACCGGGCACTGTTGCAGTCCGACGCCTCGAGAGTAACGATGTGGCCGCCATACAAGACAAGCGCCGCTCCCTCGCAGGTCCGTGGGCTTGCCAGCAGCGGGTAATCCCCGGGAGTCCAGTTGTCGCACTTGCGAACACGTCGCAAATACTGGCTGTCTGACTGACTGAAAACACAAGCGGCGCAGTCTCTTTAAATAGGGAGCTCCGCGTCTGTCTGTTAACACGCGCCAAAGCTAGCATGCACACACACTTAGCTTCGCTGGTTAGAGCGCTCTCTTCTCCTCCCGTCGAGCCGCGCGTCGTCATTGGCTAGGTCCCGTAGAATTTTCTAGAGACGTCTGGCGTTTTTCGGACTGATGAATCACCTTCATCGCCGGGTGGTGAGAAAGAGCGACGGCGACGCGTACAAAGCTTCGCGCTCTCTAGCGCGTGGAAGGAGGTTTTTTTTTAAATCTTGTGGAAGGTACCATGCGGCGACGCACGGGCCTCGCACTGCGCCCGCTTAGTAAAAATGTGCGTCGATTTCGTGACACCGGACAGTCGTCCCCACTTGTGTGCGCAGTTCGCAACATAGTGGGCCAAGTGTACAATTATGGTTTTCACATCCATGGTTTATTACATCAACCAAGCAAATACAGCAATAAAGCACGAAAATAAAAAATGCATTTCGCAGGCAGCACAAACAGCCGCGAAGGATCATCATCTCAATGATCATAGCCGAGGCATGGAAAAGGTTCGAAGTGAAGGTTCGAAGTGCCATAAAACATCACCAGATAAGAAACATGTACAGAAGCAAAGCTATGATGGCTGCAATTGAAATAAAAATGACATGAAAGTAGGTGCGTCAGGATACACGTGGCACATAAAGCACTGGGATTACTCTTTACGTTTAAATTCTTCAGCTGAAAGAGAACAGTTTTCAAGACAATGGTCGAGACAGCTTTAGCATCAACAAAGATGCTTAACAGAGGAGCATTAAAGCACACACTGAGTCTGTGTACAACCTCCAGACATGCTTCTGATCAGCAACAGAATTTGAATCAATTGCAATCCACCTGAAGGATGAATATAGTACAGCTTACAGTGAGGTTGACGAACGTTGCAGGCTATACATGAGCGCGTAATATCTCAAGAAACGTTTGCAGGTTTGCAAGACGCAAGACTGAAACCTTTAAGGACACAAGAAAAGAAGATCTCGGCGTTGAAGCACTAAAATACTCTGTACAAGAAGGAAGGCTGACACAATTTTTAGAAGTCTTTTAGCGCTTGTTAATAGGTCTTCCAGTTAACTCAGGCACGTCTTAGGAATTCAAGGTGTGTACTGCAGGCAACTAAATATTCTCGAAAACATGAAGCCTAGTACGTACGAAATTTATTAGCTGTGAAAGAGGCTAAGCCGTCCGAAAAAATCTATGGAGCTAGAAGCAGACGACCGTGACAAGAGTTCACTCAAGGGTGAAAGTCAGGTGTGAAGCGGTGTATTAAGACACGGATGGTTGAGTCCACGCTGCAGTAATGTGCCATAGAGCATCGCTTTCACACTTAGCGAGGGCTCATCTTGCGATAAAGCGCTAAGCGCTTCATACGAAGACCGAGAAGCGTACGTAATACAATACTGCAAAAAGGCTTCACACTGCCCACACGCCGATGGAGACCAAACCGAGAAAACTCAGCTTCAAGGGGATATTAATCTTGCCAAACGGCAACGGAGCAGCGACCAGCAAGGACGTCAAAATCTTCGCAAAAGGAAAATTTTCAGACTTGCGAGCTAACGTCATACGCTACGCTTTCCTGGGCGCACCACAGCGCAATGCGATAAGAAACCGCTCCGTGGCTTCGTCAGCTTCGTCGCCTTGGTTAACTCCGTGATTGCCTACTTCGCAAGACCCTAACAAGGCCTGCAAAGTCTCGCCAAGACCGATGCAATATCAAGGGGGGCGCAGTAAGACCGTTGTAAGCTTTTTGAAGATTTAAGGACGCTTTGATAAAATACCTTGCCTCATTCACATTCAAATGTATCAAAATATCTATTCTTATGTTGATTCATACTTTTTAATTTGTAGGAATAAATATTTTAAATTGAGTGTTTCGCCTCCCGACGTGTGGCTATGCTGCGGTACCACTAAATCGCTTTTGTGCCTAGCCTTCGCTACCACTCTACTTCCGCCATGCACATCCGGCTGACCCATGACGATCACTAGATGCCCCTCGCTGGCCACCTACGGGCAAAAGCCACGAGCCTTGTTTCCGACGCACTTATCTACACTCGTTTTCCCGCCGATAACATGCCTCCCCTCGAATGGGCAGTTCGCCTATGCGCACTCGCTCTGTCCGAGCGAACACCAATACGCGGTTTTAAAACATTAAAAGGGCTTGCGGGGCCCCACACTCCCCTCTGTCAAGACGGGACGCTTCCCGAGGCGTGAAACAACGAAAGAAAGAAGGGGAGGGGGAGTACAAAAACTTTCTGACAATTACGTTACTTTCTAATGAGAAATTCGAGCGCAGCTCAGTGGTGAGCGGCGGCGGCTTTGCGTTTCGACTCTGGCAGTGCGATATCGAGATCCGCCACCACCGGCCCAGCGCTCTGATTGTCGCCGCACAGGGGCGACATTGAAGGAGGAGCGAATAGAGCAATTAAGTTATCAAGAGGCAGTGCGTGAGCCCATAGGAACGTTGCGACTGACTGATGCGGCTGATGCCACTAGCGAGTCAAGTCACCGTGGCTCTGCATTTCAGCTTGGGATGCACGCACCGTGATCCACTGATGCCGACCCGGCACTTCGGCACCCTTAGAGCACCATCGTCATCCCGCAAGAACAGGGAGGGGGGTACACGCAGCGGCGAACGGTGGCGGCAGGAGGGCGCGCTGCCCAGGTGGCGGGGCTGGTTACGAGGGACAACGGCGAAGACGACACGAAAGGCAGGAAGGGACGCCAGTGAGCTATGCTCTACAAGTGCAGCTTCTGCTGCTACTGCTGATAGGGTGCACGCTTGACGGAATCCGCCGGCTTCGGGTAGCCGTAGTGTTAAGTGGTTCTAATGTGGTTGATGGGCCCCCCTGGTACGCTCAGAGATTGGCCACGTTGACTGGCCCAGTTTCTCGACCACCCTGCACATAACGAATTCAGTACGAAAACCGGGACACGCGCTTTGTTATGTAAGGACCAGTCCCCTGCGAAGCGAGAAACCCAGCAAATCCTTTCGCTGCATAACTGAGTGGGTGCGTGCGGCGGTCTTTGTCGCCGACTGTGACTCCAAGGGTTGCCTTCTTTTGTACTGGTTGCAGTGTTCCATGCGGGCGAGGTCTAAGTTCTCCTTAACCTACTTCAGGGTTTGGGTCAAGCGGATGGATAGATCATGCTCGAATCTAGAATGACCCGCAGCCGGTAACTCAGACCTATTCAGAGCATGATCAGTAGGGAAGTACTTGCTGAAGGGCTGGTTGGTTCATACTAACCACTAGAACGGCGCAAGAAGACGAACACAGGAAAAGAAGCGAAATAGGAAGAGTGCCTTTTCTATTCCTCTTTTTTCCCTTCTTCGTCTCCTGGAGCAGTTTCATTAGCGAGTAGAGAACCTGATTTCGCGACCAAGAAGAATGGCCGCTGGCCTAAAACCTGCTGACCGGTTCACCGTGGTTCTTGTGGCGAAGGCAATCTCTTGGATACGAGTGTCGCAGCTCTTGTGCCGCTCCGTGAATGCCACCATCATAGTCTTCAGATTTCGATTCACTCCCTCTGTAATGTTCGCTTAAGAGTGGTCCTTTTGTGTTACATGCCAAGAGCTGTAAAGGTGTCGCTAAATATCCTACCCGTGGAGGTCGTAGCATTGTCAGTGATAAACTGAGCTGGGAATCCAAAGCGGGTGAATGTCTAGTACCTTATCCCAGGCTATCTTAGAGTCTAGTCTGCACAGAAGGCACAATTCTACCCATTTCGAGAAATGATTACTGATTTCTAACAAGTAGCGATTCCGTTTCACTGGTCTGAGGTAGGGACCCATTAGGTCTCAAGCAACGATTTCTTATTTGAATCAGTTCACTACAGGTTTCATGAGGCACGGTGGTTTCCCTCCCCTCGGCTTCGGGCTCTCGCAAGTATGACAAGTACGGACATGTGTCAGGGTATCCTTTCTCATGCGGGGCCATGTCACGACGCGACACAATGTGTAATGTGCTTTCTTTATTGAAAAACCCTCACTGCACCAAAAGGACGGGACAAGAGAAGAAGAACACAGGATAAACGCAGACTAGCAACTGGTTTATTGCACCGACGCCTCCTTCAACATCAACGCGCATGCACCCCAACACACAAAGCCAAAACACAAAAATCTGGACAGCCCGAGCCTCGTTTACACATTTATCAGGCCCTAATCGTGCGATTTCGAAGGCTTCAAGAATTTCCGACTCTTTTCTTCCCTGCCCACCTCCGATAATCTTAGTTTGGCGGAAGAGCGGGTTACATTCCTGTTCATCACGATACAAGCACTACAATGTTTAGGAAAGTGCTGTCCACGTGCAGAATCGAAGGAATTGAAGTGATCCAACAATCTTTTGTTGATACATCGGCACATCTGACCGACATACCCCATGCCACAGCTGAGCGGAATCTCATATATGACTTCAGATTTAAGACACAAACTTAGCCTTGTGGTTGATGCAACACCCAACAGTCTTATGTTTGTCTCTACACGCTCAACTGCCCAAACGTGACAGTTTGCAGGGTGCAGAAAAGGGAACCTAAACCCCAATTTTTTCGCCAACCTTCTTCAAGTTGTGGGCGACCCTGTGAACATAGGGAACCAATTCAATCTTCCGCCTCTCTTGTATATCAGCCTCCAAAGGTTTAGGCTTGAGGCGTAAGGCCTTCAACAGGGACTCAGCCACTGGCCGAAGAAGGGCAGGCGGAAACCTCGCAGACCGTAGGCGGAAAACTTGAACCTGGAAGCTATCCTGAACCTTATGGAAACAAGACTTGTTTATTGTTTATTGCACTTTGTAGCAAAAATACAATTTTTGCCGTGGGACCACAAATGACATGTGCAACACAACGCAGCAGGCACAGAGCAGCACAAAATAGTCAGTCATATGTGAGAATGTAATACAAACACAAACCAGGGGCAAAACACATAAAATTCAATCTTTAACATACATCAAGGTAACAGTGTCAACAGTAATTGGTATTACACAACGGAAATAGGAAACAAATAAACACGTATGTTCCAAAAGTACATCTTAGCTTTTTTTTTTAATGTTAACAAGGAGGATGATTCTTCAAGTAGATAAAATATGTCAGGATAGCAGTTCAAGAGGTTAGGGATTTGCCAGTGAATTAACTGCATACCATACCCTGTCCTTATGCGAGGTTTTATAAAGTTCACATTTCTTAGGACGTAATGTGGATCAGTGTTGATAAACGTAGTTAAAAACGCATTACTATCAGTTTTGTATTGTCGGTATATAAATTCGGATAGTCGTTGTTTATAGAGGGCTGTAATACTTAATATATTACTTAGTTTAAAGTATGCAGACGCAGAATCATATCCAGACACGTTGTGAATAAACCGAAGGCCTTTCTTTTGCAAAATATAAATCTTTTCCATGTTGGTTTTTGTACCCACTCCCCATACCAACAGGCAGTACTGAACACGAGACTGGACAGTGGAAAAATATAGTTGCTTCTTCAAGTGCATTGGCAGAAGCGGGCGAAATTTATTCAGTATGCCTGTGTATCGGGCTGTTTTGCTGGATGCAAAGTGTACATGATAAGACCAGCGGAGGTTTTCGTGAAATAGAACACCTAAATACTTATGCACTGAAACACGTGCTAAGGAGACAGATTGGAACGAAAGTGTGATATTTTTATTTATTGGTTTATTGACAGCGGAAAAAATTATATATTTTGTTTTATTAACATTTAACATCAGCTGGTTTGCACAAAGCCAACTCGACAGATCTTCAAGCCATTTGTTAGCTGCAGACACTAGAGAGGGTATGCTTGGCGAAGAAAAAAAGGCGCTCGTGTCATCGGCATAGAGCAAGATATTGGAAGTTCCAAGGATAGCAATTATATCATTTATATATAAAAGAAATAATAGAGGGCCTAGGATGGAACCTTGAGGAACACCGTATTTTAAGAATTCAGGATACGAGGCAAAATCATTTATAACGACAAACTGAGAACGGTTTGACAAGTAGCTTTGGAGCAGGTGAAGTGCGACGCCTCTTATTCCGTAGTGTGGCAGTTTTTCAAAAAGTATTTCATGCTTAATTGAGTCGAAAGCTTTGTTGAAATCCGGCCGTCTGAGCGCTCAGCGTTGAGCACATGTTGACGAGGCACCAGTGTGTCCCTGGAGTCTGCAGGCACTGTCACAGCGTGGACCGCGGGTGTTAGCTCGCTATCCCCAGGAAGTAGAGCTCGAAACAGAGCGTCAGCTATTTTGTTTAAAGCGCCACTTCTGTACTCCACCCTGCAAGTGTACTTTTGGAGAGGGAGTGGCCAGTGGGCTAAACTGCCAGCTGGGGTTTGAAACCTTGAAAGCCACGGTAGCGCCTGGTGGTCGGTCTGAATAGCTAATTCAACCCCATCCAAATACAGGTCAAACTTCTTTATTTCGAATAAAATAGCAACACATTCTTTCTCTGTCACTTATAGTTCATATCCGATCCCGTCAGAATATGACTAGGAAACGCCAATGGGCAAAACTTTCCTTGATGCTCTTGATGCAATACTGCACCAATGCCGTACTCACTCACCTTTGTTTGTACTGTGAATGACTAGTGAATATTCGGTAGCCGTAGGCGTGCGATGGCTGCAGACAGAGAACAGAATGATTACTGCTCTGCGTCTCTCCATTACCAATGGGCCCCTTTCCGACGGAGCTGATGGAGGGGTCGCTCTAGATCGGCGCAGTTTGGGATGAAGTTGCGGTAGAATCGAATCCCATCATGCCCATGAAACGCTGGAAATTCTTGGTGTCGATTGGTGCCGGAAGCCGTAGAATGGCTTGTAGTTTCTCATCGTTTGGGCGAACTGTGTCCTGCTGCACAATGAAACCAAGAAGATTGATTGTGCTTGTCACCAACTGAACCTTCCCGTGGTTGGACATTCGTCGCACATTGATTAAATGAAGGAGATGCTTTTCTAGGCTTTCTCAGAACACTACTACGTTATCCATGTATTCCGTAGCGTAGCTCAATTTATCGTCTCGGATCACAATGTTCCTTACACGCTGAAATGTAGGCCGTGAAGTACCCAGACCGAAAGGCAGTCGCACAAATTTGAACAATTCCCAATGGCATGTGAAAGCAGTTTTCTCAATATCACAGCGGTCAATAGCGTTTACAGAAAACCTCTATAGTTATTTTCAAAGGAGGGAAGGCGTGGGGACTGGATGAGGTTCCCTATACGGCAGATATTTCTTGCCGTTTTATTCTTCTGGCTTCGTTCATACAGAGTGGTGTTGGTGACCACCGCTCTGTCCGTGGCTCAGCGACACATTGCGGTGTGGAGATAACTTCTCTTCTCAGACTGCACACATTCATTTACAAGTTTTACAACTTATTTACATCAATGTCGTTGGATACAAAATCAAAAAAAAAAAAAAAATAAAGGGTTAACTGCAAGTGGATGAACGATCGGAGGTCAGAGGCTAGCAGAATCGGGCCTTGGCCTTCTGCTGCACTTTAGGCCGGAGTCCCTTGAGACTTCCGTCAGCCTAGCCTATCTCCTCGAACAACCCGTCTGCCCGCGACTCTCGTCCGGACCCAACTCTCCTCCGAGCCCAACTCTGTAAACCCCACTTCTTTATCGTTACCAAAACTCGTCTAGTGCGTTGACCAATCCACGACTACTCACTCTGTGGCCAAAAACATGGAGTGTTTCGAAATGAGCTGGCCAGTCATTGTGCCACATATACCCCTCTCCTACGCATGTCAAGTAAAACAAGCACAAAGCACGCACTCAACAGCGAGTAGCTGTGCACGCAAACAAATACATCTGCGAAATACACTCTCTCCCGAGGTCTTCCCTCAGTTCACGCGAGAGGCGCCAAGCAGTCGAAAAGACAAACGGCGTCGACTGTTACGCTTCCGAAAACACACACATATAAACACACACACGCAGACCTCGGGCCCAAACATTCCAATCGCTGCCCTTGGTCGGTTGCGCGCGGGCGGCGGATTTAAAGGGACGTCCAGTCGTCTTCCCGAGTGGACATGTCAACAACAGCTCCCTCTGCAGCGGATTCTCTCCAGCCTGTGTTTCGCCGCGTTTCGGGATTTATGGCCTCCGCGCCCTCTCTACTCAAACCGAGAGATAGACCAGTTAGCGCCGAACCCCCAACCCGCCTGTGCGACCGTCCTAACTACGCCCGCATCAAGCCGCCCTTCTTTATTCTTTATTTTGTTTATTCAATCATTACCCCGCTTAGCCCCAGGGAGCTACAGCAGGGTGGTTACAGAGTGGAAAAAAATGCATCTTCATTTATGGAGTATTATTGATGACCTGAAAGCCGATTCCATTCACTGATGGATCGAACAAAAAAGGAACTGGCATACATGTTAGTTCTGGCACGGTATTCCAAAATTTTAAAACAATGATCTGTGCGAGCAGAAACATAATGTGGCCTATGTAAGTACATTTCCTTTCGAATGCCTGTTTTGTTGTGGTATATTTAGTACAACAGTTCGTCGTAATTTCCTTCTTCGAGAGGAGAGGGTTTACCATCGTAATTCATTTTCCATGACGGTGCAGCTATCAGTTCTCGAGTGCCGACACAGGACAAACCTTGCTGCTCTATTTTGGATGTTTTCAATTTTATTGCTCAGTGTTGTTTGCCAAGGGTCCCATACGGCACAAGCGTATTCGAGCAGTGGTCGAACGTACGTTAAGCAGGCTATTGATTTCAAATACGGCGGCACGTGTTTCAGATTTCGCTGTATAATGTTTAAGGTCCTGGCGGCTTTTGCAACTACGGTATCCACATTTGTATTCCATGAACAGTCGGCTGTAAGTGTCACACCTAAGTATTTATGCGCCACTTTTTGTGTCACTACAATACCGTTGACGCTATACTCAGAGGCTAACTTATGTTTTTTACGTGAAAACGTAACATGAACACATTTTTTTTTGTATTTAACTTCATTTTACATTCAGACCACTATTCAAGAACACATGATAAGTCACTTTGTAACTGGGCAAATTCTAAAGTTTAAACTCAGCTACTTTGGTCATCTGATGAGAAGAGAGGAGTCGCTGGAGAAAGATTTGATGTTGGGAAAGGTTGACGGTCACCGGAGAATGGGTAGGCAGCGAACGCGATGGTTAGTTTGCATCCTCGAGGCACTGCAAATGAAGTTATGTGATGTTAGGAAGATAGTGAGAAACCGGAAAGCGTGGCGTGAAATGGTCCATAAGGTCACGAAGAGTCGGACACGACTGAACGACTGAACTGAACTGAACGTCGTCTTGATTTTTAATTTGTCTATATAAAACACAATCATCGGCAAACAACCGTATACTGGAATTGACTCCGGAACAAATGTCATATATATATATATATATATATATATATATATATATATATATATATATATATATATATATATATATATATGACATTTATATTAAGAACAAAAGTGGTCCTAAAACTGAGCCCTGTGGGGCACCTGATGTTATATCTACAAAACTAGATCTCTTTCCATTTAATACCACGCACTGTCGGCGGGAAGATAACTTTCGATCCAGCCAAGTATTGTAGAATTAATATATAATGCAGCAAGTTTTCTTAAAAGCAATGGGTGCGAAACAGTATCAAATGCCTTATGAAAATCCAGGAAAATGCAATCTATTTGGCCATCGTTGTCAAGATTAAATACAAGGTCATGATAAAATTCAATAAGTTGTGTCGTGCAAGATAAGCCCTTACGGAACCCATGTTGTTCTGAAGCCAGTAAATGATTTGCCGATAAGTGTGTGATTATCTCTTTATATAAAATGTGTGCTATATACTTTGCACGGTATGGATGTAAGTAAGATAGGACTATAGTTAGCGACTTCTTTTTTTGATCCCCCCTTATGAATGGGAACAATGTGTGCAGTTTTCCAATCGTCTGGAAGGGCACCGCCAGATAGCGACTTGTTGTAGATTACATAGAGATAAAGAGAAATAGGTTCAGCACGATGTTTTAGAATTCGAGGAAAAATGCCATCTGGTCCGCTTGCCTTATTATCGTTATTTTATTTATTAGTGCTCTGATTCCATTCACAGATAGCTGTACTGGTTTCACAGCCTGAACGGCACTTGTTTGATGTAAAGGACTGCAGCTGTGCTTTGGTAAGTATACCGACCGGAAGTAGTTATTCAAGCAAGTAGCCTTTTCAGTATCATCTAATAACGCCTCATTATTAAAAACTATTTCGCTGATTCTCGTTAGATCTGCTCCGTATCATTTCATGTACTGCCAGAAAGCCTTGGCATTCAATTTTATTTCTCTGCCAAGCTTTTCAAAATAGCATCCCTTTGCATCCTTTATATTCCGTTTGCACTCAGAGGTTGCAGCACGCAAATTTTCAAAGTGACGAATACTTTTAGTTTTCTGATAATTTTTAAATATGCGCCTTTGTTTCCTAACTATTTTTAAGATACGCGTAGTCATCCATGGTTTCATATGCAGTTTAAGTGCAGTATGTTCGACACTGGGAATGTAGGCATCGCTAAGTTCCTTTAGTTTTTATTTAAAATTAATCCATAAACCTTGCCCGCCCCCTCGGAATCTCTCCCGCGACAGTGGACCCGTGGGGAAATCTTCGTTTCTGGAAGAAGCCCGCAAACTTGACTCCTACTACACTCTTGAGTTGTCATTGGCAATACTTGAATACTACTTGAATATCGTTGGCAATGACGGAAGCTTTTGCCTGCTACATTATTAGCCTATCACACCCTATCAATGTAGGTGCTACTTTATTGGGGACACTTAAGGTCATCCTTTAAGGGTATGACTCGAAAGCGTAAGCTACCAGCCCACATATAACAAAGAAAGGTTCAATGCTGCTGAATTGAATGTAGAGCGAAAGCATTAGCTCCCGGTGACCAAGCATTCTTAGGGTTCTTCTTTTCTTCCTCTTCTTCGTCTTCTTCGCGGCTGTTCAAGGTCAAGCTTACCAAGCGAGTACATGAAATAGTCGACTGACGGTAAGGGGTCTCGCACTGTCACAGCGTTCCGACGTCAATAATCGGAGCACAACCGCGCTGTGTCATATTTTTTAGCTGCAATAATGGGAAACGCCCAGGGGCTTTTTGAGGGTCTCACCGCACCAGTAGCCACCATTTTGTCGAGAGCACCGCCGAGAAGAGCTCGCTTGTGCACGCTCAAGGATCTAGGGTTGAACCTGATTGGACGGGCAGAGCCGGTGTCACTCTTGTGAGTTAGCATGCTGGCGTTCCCCGGAGCCTCCGTGAACATTGCTGGAATGGGCCTCAGTGCTGTCTCGATTCTGCATTTTTCCGCTGGTGACCTACTGAAGGACTTCAAAACAATGAGAATACCATTTCCTCTGGCATTGGCCGAATGACCGTTTGGCCTAGGTCGTGAACGGAAATGCTTCTGTTCCGGTGCGGTACCAGTAGTTCCATTTCTAAGATCCGTCACGATTCCTGCCTTGGATATGAAGTTACGGCCCAGTATGACTGGCCAGGACAGACCCGGAAGGTGTAGGAAACGCTAATCTTTCGATCATTTATAGAAATTGTTAGGCGGGTTGCTGATGTAGTGCGTATTACTTGCGTTGATGCCATATGAAGGTTAGTGGTTACACTCCTCAACTTTACATGTTTTGTCTCACAGGCATTTTTTCATGTGGTCGCCGAAGACTGACACCGTATATGCAGTGCCTAAAAGGACTGGAAGTTCAAGTCCGGGCATTTTCATTGAGACTATCGGCTTCTTGTCTCGTTGGCTTTGACCAAAGTGAGAAGTTGACTGCTGTGCACTCATCGTATGTTCGTAGTGTTCCTCTGGTTCTGACTCATGCACAGCAGGCGGTGGCGATGCGACAGCCGTTGGAGATGGCAATCATGGCGATTCGGGCCGAAGGCGTAGCCACTAGGTCGATAAGGAAGTGACGGATGTTGGAGACTTACTACCTGAGGGGTACTGAGTATCCTCTGATGGCTGGCAGAGGTCATCAGTAGCCGGAGTGGTAGTCTGCTGCTTTTGTGGCTGCACGCCTTTGACGTTATCCGAGTTGGAGTAGCTGAAGGAAAAGGTAGGCGGTCCTTTGGCTGGGCTTGATACCGAGATCCCCAATATATCCCAGGGCAGACCTTTTATATTCTGTGGCAGAGAGAAACGCTGGTGACTGTTTGTGTATTTGGCATCGGTAAGCAGTCTTCCTCGCTGGCGCCACACTACCGGATGGCGCACCCATGGGCAGTGCCGACCCAGCCGTATCCCCCGCTGGCAGCACCCTACCTGGCAGCGCTCTCACGAGTGCGCTGCCCATGCTTGCCTCTCGGCATGGCTTTGAGCCATGCCAGGAGTCGAGCCGAAGGCTCCGGGGCCGGCTGCTAGTCGCCTCTACTTTGTGCTGCCGGTCCGAGTCGTGTCCTATTTGTGCGAGGGGGGGGGGGGGGCGCAACCTTTACCATCTGGCATGGAGAAGCAAATTGATGATAGCAGCGACATACCTTGGACTTCCTTCAAGTTTGGACAGCAATATATCGAGAGCTGGTGGTATATTGGCAGTACGCTGCTCCAGACGGGCGTGCTGTGCTCGGCCCTAAAGCTCGTCGTTGCTTGACAGGCCCTCAGGAACTCGTGAACTCCATGTACATGATGGTTCTATCGAAACTCCATAGGACGGGGGTGGCCTGTACAAAAGCGCAGCCATAAGTAGCCCCTATGCGAGGGATGCCCCTCTGGCCAGCTCGTCGAAGCCCTCTTACGACCGGCGTTGAAAGTAGGGCTAGACCATTGGGAAGCATTGAGAGAGAGCTCGGGCTACCTTTTCTGCCTCAGGCTCTTCGGGATCAGCCCGGAAACTCCTGGAAACTGCGAAAAACCTCTCGTAGATTCTAATTCTCCCCCCTGAGTTCGGGCACGATGCTCGTCTTTTAAACGGAGGTCATAGCCCGCTGGCAGAAATTCTAGCTATAACTGTTCCACAAAATCCTGCTTCGAACTGAAATGACCTTGCGACCTCCTCCAAATTGCCGCGGAGACCACTAATGCAGCCGGAAGGGCCCATGTGAGTAAAGCATCATCAGATATTGTCATTGCCTGTTGATAATCATTAATCTCAGCGATGAAATTTCAGACTGAATTTTTATCAGCGTAGTCTTTCCATTCGTGTACTGGAAAATGTGTGCTGCGTTTCGAGGCAAAGGGGAAGTTTCAGGCGAGAGCTTTGTAGCGGGTACTTCCATTTGAGATAGACGCCTGCTGTCCTCTACAAACTAGGACTTTGATTCAATAAGGTTCGAAAGCAGCTGAAGCTTTTTGAGCACCGATGTTACACTTCCGGCAGATAAATCTGAAAAAATCGAACTCTTCCACAGCCGGCTCCACATGCACCGAGCTGGGCTCATGTTTCCGCTCCACGTTAGCTCTTGACGTCCTAAATTAGTAGCGGAATCCGCGGGGAAGCGCAAGGCTCAAAGGAAAACCGCGTTTGGCGCCAGATCAAGACTTCGCTTTCTAGAAAACGGGTCCGCGAGCCATAGTCTCACCCGACGAGTGACAACTTCAGTTTCTCTTAAAAACACCGATTTATTCTGGATAAAATGAAAAGCCTTCAATCAGAAGAAACAGCATCGAGTGCCACGGCGCTGGAAACATGCTGGAGAGGAGCGCTACAATGGACCAAGAAAGAGAAAACACAACGGGCGTCAGGGCTTTACCCCGGCAAGACAAAACACACTACGGCGCGAATAGGGTGAGCGATAGGGCGAAAGAGCTAACGGCGGAGCAAGAAACTGCCCCTGGCATCGCAGCAACTCACGCAGAATACGCCTATGCCATTTCTGCCGGCACTGCTTTCTGCTTTGTCTGGTAAGTCTTCACTCTGTTATCCTAGCGCATTCCGCTGGCCGATGACGATCGATGGCTGCCCCTCACTGGCCTCCCGCCGCGCAAAAGCCGCGAGCCTTGCTCATAGAGAAACATACTTACGTAAAGAGCGGAAACTACTGTCACGGCCGCTCAGTGGAGGCGCACTTGGTGCGGCCCGTCGCGTCGCGCCTCACTGGCTGAAGAAGCGCGTATTTGGAGAAGTTACAGTTTCCGCCGTCATTCTCCGCGGGGGCGCCACCACTCCAGGACAAGGCGCCGCCGGCACGGACGAGCAGACGACGCGGAAGAGCGCTGGCTGGGTTGGCGCGTGTTATCGTTTTGACTACTCAGCATAACCGATAACCGCGTGGTTCTGATAGTTCTGCATGCGTGTCATCGGCGCATGTGTCAAAAGCATCCTAAGCGTATGCAGCATCATGCCAGGCAACTACTGTGTGCCGCTGTGCACCACGAAAGCAAGAAAAGATCGATTACCATGGGTTCCCGTGCGATTCACAACGTCGAGCAGCATGGCTGAAAAACATATCTCGGGAGGGCTAGGACGGAAAAGGAAGCCGGTGGGAGTCGAGTGACAAGTCACTGGTATACTCACTGCACTTCACAGATGACGATTACAGGAAGAACATAAAACTGAAGATCCTGCTTCCTTCAGCTGTCTCCTCCGTGTTCCGAAACTGCCCACATTACAAGTTAAGTTACTCACGCGGGCTAATGTTGAGCCAAACAACCTTGAAAAAATTAATGTGCGCAGGTCAATAGCTTTATTTTCCCCACTTGTTATAGCTACACTTAATTTCCTCCTGGACAACCCCCCGTGTCATCCTGAAGCATGTGTGTTTCAAGATAGCTGCGCCATGATCACTTTTATGACGATGATATCAAAATGGTATGCCTTGCCCAACATCGCATAAGTGAAGCCGTAGAGACACCAAGAGGAGCCGCTCTATTTATCAGATGACGAGTGACTCTCTTGGTTATAGTTGTACTTTTCCATATCGAAGACATTCAGGTCCAAGGAGGCACGTCGAAGCAAAGGCTAACCAAGCGAACGTACGAAGCAACAATCATGACAACCAGATCCACAGTGGCGCAAATTAAGTACCTTCTTGATCACATCAAGGTTTGGTTTGGTTTGTGGGGTTTAACGTCACAAAGCGACTCAGGCTATGAGAGACGCCGTAGTAGAGGACTCGGGAAATTTCGACCACCTGGGGTTTTTTAACGTGCACTGACATCGCACAGCACACGGGCGCATTGCTTTTCGCCTCCACGAAAAAGCGGCTGCCGAGGCCGGGATTCGATCCCGCGTTCCCGCGTCCTTTGGAACAGTAGTCGAGCGCCGTAACCACTGCGCCACCCCGGCGGAATCTTGATCACATCAAGTAGCTTACAACGCCTTCTGTGTGCCTTACAAGTGCATTGCGTTTAACCGAATCTTATTTTCAGCTTCCGATACGCCCTAAAGCAGGCCCTCAACAGCGGGCCTGTAGTATCGCTTTTAAGAAGCCTAAGGCAATTCAAAGGCAGGAACGACAGAGTTGACGCAAGGGCTACAGTTTTCACCTCAGAGAAAATACTGAAGGTACCACTAGCGAAAACAAATATATCGACTGAGATTATACACATTTCGCCATGCTTTTTGCAGGTTGACATCTTGCAAGAATCAGTCTGCAAGTGCACCTATCAACAATAGACAGCTATAAAACGTGGCATTCGTGATTATGAAAGTCGTACCTTGCCAACTGCCATATCACGTCTGCTTCGAGAGAGTTTTCGAGTCGGCTTGGATTCATTCATGTGTGGTGTGAACCAGCGGCTGACATACGAGTTATACCACTGTCAGACGGTCATTTCGAAGACCCTCGAAGCGACTATCGACTCGAAGGCCTTGGAAAGCTGCCACACGGGCGTTTTCAATGACCATTGAGTCGATAGTCTATCGAGTCAGCGGAGCAGCCCAGAACTCTATCGAGATCTCGAAGGCCCTCGAACGTACGCAAGGTTGCTAGCGCTGACCCGAGGAGCGTCACACACACATGTGCACAGCGAGTTTACAATACAAAAACTCGAACAAGCGTTATTTTATATCTTTAATTTGCGCAGTAAAATATTAATATCTGTAATAATTAAAAAAAAAGTCGCTCTTCTTAAAGCAAATAATTTATGAACTCTCTACCCCTGTAACATGCGCCGCCGAGAAATGCAAACGCAATGAAAAGCACAGCCGTATAAACGCCAGCGAGTTAAAAAAATAAAAATAAAAACACATTTGTCTTTGAATAACAACTAAACACCTGCAGTTACTAAAAAAAAGGTAACAGTTACATTTTATTTCGCATTTATAGAGAGATTTAGTTACTTAAGCAAAACCGAAAGCAACGATACTGACGCCACAAAAGTGTGGCGCCAAACACCATAACTATTTCAATAGACTTCAAGTTTTGCCGTGTAGCAGCGGCACAACTCGTTCGAGTTCGATCGCGATTGAAAATCTCGAAGGCTATTGACTCAATCGCCTTTGAAAATGATCGTGTGACTAGGGTATTAGCACCGATTGAATTCTTGGCTGGTTACCTTGCACGTCCATTTGAAGAGAAAGTATGAATAGTTTTACAGAATCTCATGAAACATTTTTATTTACTCTGTTTTCAGTGCCTGCCCGTGTTTTCAATATTTATATATTACCAAAGTTTAAAGAACATCTAGTGCTTACTTTAGAGTGTCAATAATTTTATTTTATTAGTCCCCATCCATTTAATAACTTTGTGCCTTGTGATTCCTGCAAAACCCTGGACTTAGCAAAATTTTTGATGATGGACGCCTAAGGTATCTGAAAATCACCATGCACCTTTGTTAGCAAGGTGATGAAGTTCCCGCAGGTCATAAGAAGCAGCAAGCTATGAAACATGTTAATTTCATCCCTTCTTCCCTATTTTGTGCGATTTCCGGAGTTGATTGGCGAGAGAGAAAACCGCGGTCACACTAAAGACCTAACTAAACTAATGCGACCACTGCTGACCAACTGGACAGGCCACATCAATCAGACAGTGGAATAAATCACGCTTGCACATAAACCATTTTCGAGAAAAGTTCTTCGCTTGTAAAATAAACTTGCGTGTCTTCTGTGCATCACGCGGCTTCATAATCAAACGAGAAAAAAATTGCCAGAGCCTGCGGGCGTGTCGTTGAACTGGCTGTCTTGTGTTGTTTCTTTTGCAACAGTTTGCGTTAGCTAGTATGTTTTGGTGGTGGTACCCACTTGAATATTATTTCCAGTGAAAACGGAGGAACAGGCTGAACAATAATGTTGAACGCTACGTCCTGAATTGTAAGTTTCCAGAAAAGTGCACGCTAAATAAATGGCCCCATACCATGTCCCGATTTCAAGATTGCAATATCTAATACGTTATTACAGTGGTTGAAACGCAACTAAATGGGTGCGCACTCAGCGAAGCACACGACTGCCTCGTTCTCGTTGTAAACGGAAGACCACGAATGACTTGGAAAAGCCTAGTGATGATGACTTGCCGCTATCACCTTATCAATAGCAAACTTGCACATAGCATCACATACTGTGTGAAACGCCGCTCATAATCCTAAATTGAGTAAGCGCCGACCACGCGGACACCGAAACGAAAGCACAGCCACGGCAGCTGCGCGCAGCTCTCCGCCCGGACTCGTCCCGGAGCGGTGGCGCGGCAGCGGTGGCGATGAGAACTAGGCGCAATACGGCTCTTCTGGGCGACGCGACGGGCCGCACCCAAGTGTGCCTCCATTGAGAGTCCGTGCTACTGTAGAGCATTGCGGCCGACCTACTGCACTGCCGCTGGCGCGCCGACGGCTGGTCAGACCGCTAATGTTTTCCTCCGAGATTTTAGGCTCGTGGTTTCACTCTGTCTCGATAGCAATGCTTTCGAAACTGATTTTGATTAGGCTAATAAGATATTCAACTTCATCGTCCGCAGTGGTGCGCAAGGGCTTTAACATTTCGTTTCTAAGGATGCCATAAATACAAATGTAATGAAATCGTGGATCGCAACCTTTTAACTGTAAATACCGCCAAGCTTCTCGAAGGACCTAATCAAGGCTGAATTAAATTAGTTCATGCAGGTTGGAATAATGGGATCAGAGCGGTTCTCATTGTAACTTTTGCCGTTATTTAGCCGCTTTTCTCACTTGCACAGAATAACATGCCGTGGTTCCATACAATAGTTTATTTTTCTTTTTTACACTTTTATTGCATAAAATGAATACTGGATCATATTATGAAATGCATCATGTTACAAAGAGCAACAAGAAAGGAATCATGACAAAGCCTGGATTTGGAAGCCTGGAACAACCTCAAACAGTGTGAAAACAGACGCAAATGGCTGCCATCATGCGATATATTTCTTGGGCATCTAGCGCGACGGGGAAAATTATAAAGCCTTGATCGGTGGCTTGAGCATGCACAAAGAGAACAAAAAATATTCGCGGCATTGCTTAGATCATTCTGTGCGTTACAAGCAAAGTGAAAAGGCTCTGTGTCCGCGGCTCTTGACAGAAGATAATAAAGAATAAATAGTTCGTGTCAGTATTACCTAGAGCAGCCTACTGTACGAGAATGATTTAGAAATTACAAGGAACGCCTGAAGTTAAAACGCGCTTCCGAACCGGCCATGGCGCATGCATCTTTCATATAGAGCAGGGTAAACAGCCTTCACAAAACGGCGTCAAGTGCGCATTACACTGCTGGAGCGCCGGCAAAAAAAAAAAAGAAAAAAAGAAAAAAAAAAAACGAACGTTACAATACGGGTGAGCCGCAGATAACAAATTGTGTTTTAAATGGAAGGTGTTGCAAATGACTTTTCGATTGGGGAGCCTTGTCAGGAGTGCCTTGCACCGGAGCTGGTTCAAAACGTATTCTTACTGATTCCTATGAAGCTTACAAGGAAATCGCTACTCCGGGTTCGCAAGATGCAACTGCTATGGCCATACAGCGCCTCCTTAAACGCCACCAACTCGCGACCAGAATTGTCGTTATTCAGTGGACCCCAGGTCACTCGGATAAATCAAGGAGCAATGCGGCGGCACACGCCGGGGCTACCTTGGCAGGTGGGATGTCCACATTTACTTCCCCACCCCCTTGCTTCATCCTTACTCGACCTTGGGCGGGCAACTCACCCCTTCTCTTGCCCTTATCCACTATACTCGGACCAGTCTTCGTAGCCTCATTCAGCATCGTATGCAGGTGGCCACACCAGACCTACCTTTTACGCGAAAAACCCACCTCACCTGAAGTCAAGAAGTCTTCTTGAATAAGCTCATCGCCCATACGGCTTACACGCCACGTATTATGGCCCACTGGCGTCATTATGAAGAGGAAATGATTACGTTCCCCCCTGTACAACTTTAACGCGCGGTGGCATACCTCATCTAGTCTGGGATTGCCCTGCTTTTTCTACTGGACGCTCCGAGGTCAAACCCTACCGCCTTAATTACCGTTCCCTTCTAGAAACTGATGCTAACACACAGGTGATATTTGCCAAGCATGGCTCCCTTAGTGGCCTGGTCAGAGCAATATGATTTGAGTGACGACCTAAACAATGAAGATTCTGTCTCTCCCCTTTACCCCCATCTATGGCCATGAGCCTTCTCATTCAATAAATGACAGTCAAGCAATCAATGCTTGGGAAGTAATCTCATGCTCTTTCGTAGAAGACTGCGCAAGAACAAACTAATGGATGCATGGTAAATCTCGTTCATGGCTGATATTTAATTTACATGTACGAAATACTTTCACACAGTATAACAAACAATCTGCTAACATGTTCTTACCTCAAGAAACACCAAAAATGAATTCTACGAGCAAAAAAAAAAAAAACAACTTACCTAAAAAAAGAGGCCACCCGTTAAAAAACGTTGAGGTGGGTGGCACCGGCAGCACATGACGGGTGCCACACCAACGTCTATATAGAAGCGGGAAGCTCAAATGCAATCCGGTGGACGTATGATGAGCTGCATACCTATCAGGTGAAGTGGAAGCACACATCGCTATGCCGCCTGGCGGGTGGTCAGACCCTTACTTGCTCGGCCACGAAATGGCTCGAGTGTCCGCTCTTTACGTAAGATGTTTCTCTATGCCTTGCTTCCGACGCGCTTATCTACACTCGTTTCCCCGAGGATAACATGCCGCCCCTCGAATCGGCAGTTCGCGCATGCGCACTAGCGCTGCCCGAGCAAACACTAATACAAATAGTAAAAAGCGCGCGCGGTTTGAAAACGCTAAAATGGGCTGCGGGGCCTCACAGCTTAATGAATTTTTTTATCTAATTGCAACCGACGTTTTTTTACTCATTTCGCGAGATCCCGCACTGCCTCGACGTCTTTGCGCCGGATGTCAAATTGTCATCCATGTTTCTTTCTTTTTGACCCAAATTATGAGGGCTGGTCTGAGCTAAAAGTATTAATTATTTTTGATTACAGGTTCTTAATCAAATTCAGCACAAACCTGGCGTTTCTAATCATTTTTTTTAATGTTTTTGTACCATTTAGACGTCCGCCCTATTTTCACGTCCCGTGATTATATCGACGTACGGTGCTATTTCGACGCGAATTTGAAATTTGTAGCTGTAATTATTTAAAAATTCACTTTATTTTTCTTTTCTGTATTTCGGTATTAAATTTACTTTCTCTTTTACCTTTCAATATTTTCAAGCTACCAATCGGTCACACTTATATTTCCCTTGTTAAAGATCAGTTCATCTGCAATAAAAAAATCAGTTGACAGTTCGCGCAGTGTGTTCCTTTTTTCAGTTTCTGTCTAGTAAAACGTTTAGCACGGTTTTTCAAAATGAAAACAGTAGCACGTCAGCACCGTAGGAACCCGAGTAATGATTCCAATAATGGTACAACTATTACTTAGGTATGCGTAGTGGCTTTGCGCTTTTAAAGAACCCCCCGCTTATGCAGGGCGAGGAAATGCGAGGCATACTTATACATGCCGCCGACGCAAGCTGCTATTTACTAGCATCCTGCGTAAGAATGGCCATCCTGTTTTATAACCTTTTCTCCTGAGCGAGTCAGTGCTAACCCTTTCTTGCAACATATTATTCTATGCAATTATTTTTGGCGAGTGCAGAGCCCAAAATACGCGACACTCTTGGTCACACTCCAAAGATGTTTCACTGAAGATGATTCGGATTATAAGCAGCTTACACCGATGACACCATCCGAAACCACTGTTTAAATTACATGTGCCCCGGATATGTGGCCTGTGACATCACGACCTGGTGGGCCAATTAAGAATCTGGCACTTAGACAGGTGACAAGGTTCTTGCTCAGCAATGGCGTCCATATGAATGCTTTCGCGCTTGTATTCCTTTTTTGCTTACAGCTTTAGTCCCGTGCTTATCTTGTCTGATCAGTTCATTTTCTCGATTGCTTTCTTATTGCACGCTGTTCTCCTTTCTATTTCATATTACGGCTATGAATCAATCTCGGGCATGGATAAGCAGCAACACTGTTCTGAGCTAACCGGGAACTGCATGTGAAAACACAAAATCGCAGCAGCAGCCCTGACTCAATTTTACGCCGCTCCGCGTATCACGACAGCGGGAGATTGGTTGTAAGCCGGCTCTGAACTCCGTGTGGAAGTATGCCTGCTGTAGAAGGGCGGCAGATAGACATCCGCTGCAAAGGCTTTTAGTTTGTTGGAACAAGTTTACGGTAATCACTTATGCAAATCACGCACCTTCTGATGCACTTAGGAAAAAGTCGGCCTCAACTTTCATCCCTTTAGGTAGAGTTTCACAAACACGTAGGTGCCGAGACAGCCCCCTACACGCAAAGAGAAAAGATAACAAAGGCAGTCGAATCTCGTTGTTATGCAAATGAGATTTAGTTAATGAAGGGCATCCTATAGCACCCTCGCATTCAGTGAGAGCGGAGCTGCTGTGATCTCTCCGCGTCGGTCGCCCAAGAGGTTTACGTGTCCCCTCCTCTCAACTCGTCGGATCTAAGCACATTTCGCCAAGCGCAACTGCTAGACGCTCCCTGTTGTGTCCCAATTTCCTCGCCGACAGTTTCTTTGACTTGTCGAAATTGCCTGCTCTCTCCACCGAGTGGTATGCCCTGAGTAATCAGTGCCAACTCAGCTCAACGAAAGTCAAGGCGTATTGCGAGCTTCGCTCTCATAAGTAGGCCGCTACGATTTGCTCGAAGACCACTCTAACGCCACAGTCTGGCGGCGGATCTTTGATTTCACAGACGGGGCCATGTGATTCGACCCTATATGTAATAATGTATCACATTAGAGCTTATGCAAACTACAAGGGCCACTTCTCTGCTTTTAAGCCACCAATTTTCCAGTCGTTTTTTGCTAGCTTCTACCACGGGTTTATTCACCCGGCTACTGGCATGTCCAAACCCCAGAGCTTCAGGAAAAGTGACTGCGCCTGCATGGACTTCCGGATGGATACCATTACATTCGAGTATAATATGGGTAATTGTTTCACTGAAGTTACCACATACAGCCCATGCGCCATCTTCATTGTTAAATTTCATTTTGTAGCTGCGTGTTCTAGCACCCTGATCTAGCTTCAAAAAGTAGGGTACGCCTCTTGAGTTATCAAAGAAAGCTTCCTTCTTGATCTGCCTTTTCTACTTTCAGTATATTTCCTCACTCTGTTTCTTTTCCATCGAATTCATCGAATTTTTACCTTCTGTGTTTTTCACTTGTCGCTTAACGCTCTTTATTTATTTATTTATTTTATTTAGTAATACTTCAGAGTCGTTTGACTCCAAGCAGGGGTGAGCAAAAATACAATCTAAAAAGGTACAACAAAGTTACACCAGCTTCATGGAAAGGAAAACAGATGATTTAAAAAAAAAAAAAAAACAATGTTTCACATGCGTGAGGTTCTCAAGTTATCAGTAAACATTTCTACATTTGGGCTGTTCACTACACACATCAGCAGATTATTCCATTTTGCAATTGTTTTGACAAAAAAAGAATGCTTAACTGTATTATAGTATGCTCGCAATTCTTCTAGCATTTTTCCGTGATGAAAACGCGTACTTGCGCGCGAAACAGGAGTAATGTAATCATGGGAGTTAATTTTAATCACATTGTTGTATATTAGGTACAAAAATTTAAACCGTGTTTCAGTGCGCCTTGCCTGAAGGGATTCTAAACCTAGGGAGTTGATTATGTCTGAAACACTATCTGTGCGCTTGAATCTGTTACAGATGAAACGGGCTGCGATCCTTTGCACTCTTTCTAATTTTGCAATATTCTTGGCTGTGTAAGGGTCCCATAGACAACACGCATATTCGAGACGAGGACGCACCAAAGCCTTGTACGTTGCCAATTTCACGTTTGCTGGGGTCTTTGACAGTTTACGCCGCAAAAACCAGAGAGTCTTCAGAGCTTTCCCGCAAATAACATCAATGTGAGCATTCCAACTTAGGTTATTGCTTATCTGGACGCCATGGTATTTTACAGACGCGGATTCTGGAAGTTTTACGCCAGCTATACAATATGGATGTGTCAGGACAGTTTTCTTTTTACAAACTCTGAGGACCAAACATTTATTATTGTAAGGAAACATGCCCCATTGGGTGCACCAATTAGAGATCTTCTGCAGATTACTGTTGAGCTTAATCTGGTCCACTGTGGAGTTAATTGTAGAGTATAAACGCAGTCATCAGCAAATAATTTAACTCTAACTTCTGGGTCAACTATATTTGTTAAGTCGTTTACATAGATCAGAAATAGAATAGGACCTAGAACAGATCCTTGTGGTACACCAGATCTAAACGGTTGTGGATCAGAGTACTCACTGTTAACATTAACATATTGAAATCTGTCAATAATATTAGGATTGATTCCGGCAATGTAAAGTTTTTCTACGAGTTTAGTCTGCGGAACCTTATCGAAGGCTTTGGCGAAATCTAGGAAAACAGCGTCCATTTGTAGCTTGTTATTAACTGCGATAAAAAAATTATGACAAGTGGTAATCAGTTGTGAGACTGTTGATAAGGCACGCCTAAACCCATCTTGTTCATTAGAAAGAAAATTGCTGGATTCCAAAAACTCTGTCAAGGTGCGACTAATCACATGTTGAAACACTTTGCAACTGATCGAGAGCAAAGAAATCGGGCGATAATTAAATACACAAGTTGGCTCGTTTCCCTTAAAGATTGGCACGACACGTGCAGTTTTCCATTCTGACGGTACTGCGCATTGAGCCAAACAGGCATTGAAGATAACAAAGAGATAATGGGACAACCATTTTGCATAGCGGCGAAGAAAAGCTGGTGGAATGTTATCAGGCCCACTGGACTTTTTGGCGTCAAGTTTCAAAAGCAGGTTAAAAATACCTTCGCGGGAGACGACAACATCTGGCATTAAAGAGGAATAGTCCTCTGGCTTAGAGGGAAAACTCGAGCTTTTATCAGCATACACCAATTTAAAATACTCATTGAATACGTTATCAATGTTTTTTGGTCCTGTGACAGGTGAACCATTGACTATTAGTGACATATTGCGTTGTTTTGGGACATTTATAACGCCAGAACGTTTCTGGAGCTTCTCTGAGAAAACGACCAAGCGTATTAGTAAAAAATAAGTCCCGGGCTTGCTTGATATTACTTTTTCATATGTTGCCCAACATGCTCACATTTGCCTCATTCCGTCTACTAGAACGCCGCATCCGCAATTATGGACGTTTAGTGTGGATTATGTCCCGCGTAATCCATTGGTTATGTTTCTTTTTGTTCACAATATTGGTGACATACATTGTCAAGCAATCAAGGCATAGATTTTTAAACATGCACCATAATACATTTACATTCTTCTCAGCTTTAAAACTGTCAAAATGAGTCTCTAGAAAATAAAGGATTCCCACATCATCAGCTGTATTAAAATTTTCACGACAATGGGTCGTTTTTCACATTCAACATAAGCTGACAGAGAAAACGCCCACGAAACGAGATTATGGTCAGATACACCTTTCAGAACATCAACAGAAATACCCTTAAGGGAATGGCTAATGAACACTAAATCAAGAACGTGGGATACAGAGGTACATATTCTGGCTGGTCTCTCAACAATCTGCGTCAGATTACATGTAAAGGCGATATGAAAAATGAGCTCAGAATGACCAGAATTGGCACCCATAGCATCCTTGCGAGACCAATCGATATCAGGCAAGGTAAAGTCACCAGCTAAAATAAACTTCACTCGGTCGCCACGAAAGCGTTGAACGTAATCACACAGGTCTTCGAGAAAAGCGACATCCGCATTAGGTGGTTGATATACTACACCCAATGCAATAGTGTTGCCACAGAAATCAATCATTTTACAAAACAGACTTTCATGATTGGAAATCCCAGGCAGCAGTGCAATAGGTAAACTTTCCTTAAGCACTATCGCGACTTCTCCTCCGCTCATCGGCCTATCGCGTCACAAAATTCTCTAGGCAGGGGGAACAATTACATCGTCAGGGATGTCAGAATGTAGCCAGGTTTCTGTCACAAACGCAGCGTGAGGGTCCAGTTCGTAAAGGAGCGCTTCGAATTCAGCTGTGTTATTTGCGATGCTTTGTGCGTTGAGAAAAATGATTCGCAACGGTTTGCTCTTATCTGCCCGTCATTTATAATTCTTTCGTTTCTGACGTCGAGTGACTGCACGTCTCGACGATGAGGCAGCACTGCTATCACAAGTTTGGCCACTAGAATCATCATTATGTTCGTTCGATGAGCAAGCATTCGCCTTTCTTTTCTTTCTTCGTCCCACAATACGTGTTCCCATTGATAACAAGCTTGTCAGGTTTTAGGTATACCTTGTCCTCGGGATTGCAACTATCTTTAACGGTAAACCAGAGCAGCTTTCGTACTTTTTGAATTCGAAGATGGTAGTCCTCAGATAATGACATTCCTGAACCTTTAATTTTTTCGCATTCCTAAGGAGGTTCGTTTTTTCATCAGAGTCGGAGAACCTATTATCACTGGTCGGCTCTTACCCCCAGATTGCCTGCCGATAAGGTGTATGCGTTCAGCACTTCCAACTTTAATTCCTAGTTTTTCTTCAAACACTTCTGTTAACACAGCATCCGTTAGGCTCTTCGAAGTTTCTGAGCTGCCTTCCTTGACCCCGAAGACAATCAAGTTATTACGCTGAAAGCGATACTCTAGGTCTTCAACTTTGCTGCACAGGGATGAAATCTGCTCCTGTAGCTCCAGAATTGAACTTTCGAATTCCTCTACCCTCTTTACGGTTGGTGCAAAGCATTCTATTCTTTCTTCAATGGCAGTCAACCTTCGGTTTGACTCTGATATATGGCCCTCTAACTTCTCCCTGATACATTTTAGCTCTCTAGACGACATTTTCTGATATTCGATTATAGTTTCCAGCTGTTCAGACACATTCAAGGGGCCTGGACCAATCTCCACTTAGCAAAAGCACCAGAAGGCAGAATGAGTCAAAGGAACCCGCCAGACACTCACATAGCACCTCTGAGCAGGGGAGCACAACCAAACATGACGAGTCACTCTTAAATTCAGGACATTGCTTATTACTGACCTGCACGAAAAACAGCAGACGGTTTAGATGTGTCTGCATCTTGCAGCTGCTCCCTTGCTCACTGGTGAGAAACGCTTGGGGGGCGTATTTCGATGCGTCTAACGATGTCGATGTCGCTCTGGCATGATCATGACGCGCACGGAAAAGTTGCGTTAAGTTCACATCGCTGGCATTTGATGTTGAGTTTTGGCAATCGACGATAGGTAATACAGGCACACACAGTCCACGATGGTAGGTGCACGACGACTCTGGCCCCGCTGTGCCTTCATGGAAAAGACCGCCGCACGCAGCAAAAGCCTGCACGAAAAAGAGGAGACGGTTTAGATGCGTCTGCATCTTGCAGATGCTTCCTTGCTCGCTCATTTCTCCGTCCATACTTACTGGTTAGTTTCCTAGTTCTTTTCCTCCATTGTAAGTCAACGCTTTTAAGATATAGGTATTTAATACTTTAGCTGCCCACCTGTTACTTGATAGAAACATGTTCTATGTTCCATGTAAAGTAGGAGTGATATATAAGATTCCGTTATCTTGGGATAAAGTGCATGTGGGTCAAACAGGCAGATGTATCAATGTCCGGTTAAGAGAGCACGAGAGATCATTAGAGATTGGTAGAGGATCTAATCTTGTTGTACATTGTAAGGAATGTGACGGCTGCCAACCTTCTCTAACACATACAGTTATTTTGGATTCCCATCCGGCACAGATTAACCGGGAAATCATTGAGGCCAGGCATATCATTCGATTAGGTGCAAATTGCGTTAGTGAACCGTCAATCGCTTTAACAGATAATGAGGTTGAGTTTCTTGAACGTGGTGTGTGTGGGGGTTATCATGATTCTCTTGTTTAATGTGCGGTTTGGTGCTGCTTGGCTGGGTTATATATCTGTGTTTTTTCAATAAACTTCACTTGTCAGTCAGCGCCCGTGTCTGTTCTTCACCTCCGTGCACGTCTTTTGCGCTGTTTTTCTATCATGTCACCATACCAACTCGTCCACATGTCTCTTCTTTTACACCTGTTACTGTCCAATTTCCTCAGGTGTTCCTCATATATTTTACCCTGAGCTTCCCGTACTTCGAAAGGTCCCCACCCCATATTTCCCTGTACGCCTCATTTGTGGTTTTGCCGTGGGCACCTAGTGCTAATCGTCCGGCGGCTCTCTGATTTATTTCTAATGTCGACTGTAACTCTGATTTAATGCACAAAACCGCCATTCCGAAATTCAGTCGGGGCACCATAATTCCTTTCGATAAACCCCTCAAAGCCTCATACCTGTTGTATCCCCACAAGGCCCTATCCCAGGTAGCACAAAGTGGGCTGTGAAGGGTGGGCCCCGGTGGGTCCGATGTAGGCAATGCAGGACAGCCCCGGTGGGCTCAATGTGGGTGCTGCAAAAGGGGCCGACGTAGGCCTGAAGGGGGCTGTCGACAAAGCCCCGATGGGCCCCACAAGAGACCGATGCCGACAGCCCTTGTGGGGCTGCCCACATTTTTCCGGCATTGTTAAAGGGACACATCCCGCCAACTCCCCGCGATGGTCCTACTTTGGACCGATTTTGGCAGCCGCTTTGGAGGAACATTTCTTTTTATTTCAGTTAGCCCCTCCGATAATGACATAGGACCGATTCGGGTTGTATAGCGCAAGCCGCACTTGGGCTTGCCCACATTATTCTCATAGGGGTCCGACGCAGGAAATTGATGGAAAGCCCTAGTCCAAGTTTTCCCAATCATTATTTATGCACTTAATTAAATAATTATTTTATACAGGTCTGCACTTTCTAAGCAGCCACAATATTAAATTTTACAATATTTTATAACATTCATCCACCCTAAATAACTTCATGTACACCTTGTTCAGGCTACGGAGATGTGTGTTTTGAACAGTAATATTGTGCGGAGAGCTGCAGGTCGTCCAAAACAACCACATAAAAGGCAACAGTTAGCAGTCAGTTTGTTTTAGTATTTTTAGCGCAATTTGCATGAGCGCGAGAACTACAGTCATGTAAATTTCTAATCGACTAAACATGGGAACAACTTAACCAGCCAAAAGACGATACACAGCAAAGAGGAGGACAGGACAAGGCTGGAATAGTAATTTAGGGAAACATCTAATACAAATAAAGGCTGGAAACAATGATTACGCAATTGCACGCACGCCTTCTAGTCCCATTACGGCCGATGTGGGACCTACAGCGGTTTTGTGTGGGCAGCCCCAATTGGGCTGGGCGTTGGTTTTGAACCTAAAGCCCACTTGCTGTTGCACGTGTCTTGAAATTCCCCACAAGGGACCAATTTTGGTATCATACGGGCCCTCCCGCCTTCCAGCCCCATTACGGCCCATGTGGGATATAAAGCAGTTTTATGTGGGCAGCCCCAATCGGGCTGGGTGTTGTTTTTGAACCTAGCGCCCACCTGCTGTTGCACGTGCCTTCAAAGTCCCCACAATGGACCGATTCTGGTACCATGCGGGCACGCCCGCCTTCCAGCCCCATTACAGCCTATGCGGGACCTAAAGCGGTTTAGCTAAGGCTGCCTTATTTGGGCTTCACGAGGGCTTGCCCAAATTGAGTCCTTATTCATATTTCACCTGCCCTTAAGTAACCTACAAGGGGCCGATTGTGGCAGCATGCGGGTATGTCCGTTTTCTTGCCCCACTACGGCCGATGTTGGTCCTACAATGGGGGCGGCCTCATTTGGGATCTATGAGGGCTTTCCCATAAAAAGCCCACATTTAGGTTGGATTGCCCTCAAATATCCGGCAAGCGACCCTTGTGGTCTGGATGCAGGAATGTGCCGTGCATTAGCCCGAGCAATGCCGCTATGGGACCCATGCAGGAGGAACACGGGCAAGCCCAAATGGGGCTTGCCCACCTTTGCCCCATCGGGGCCAATGAGGGTTTTATGATAGTTGCCCCAGCTCCACTGCCTACATCGGACCTACCGGGGCCCCACATTCTGTGATACCTGGGGTGCTTCATTATCCCGGCATTTCTTCGCCTTAAGTGACTGATCATGCTTTTCAATATATGCCAATCCTTCGTTTCCTCTTAACCCGAGATATTTATATTCTGCCACTATTTTAAAACCCTGATCAGTTGAGCCATTGACTATTATCAGACCCTACTTAACTGCGCTAAAACTGAAGCCTAGAGCGTCCCTTCGTCTCCGCAATACTTAACTAGAGTTTGCAATTCTTCCAGACTCTCAGCTAGCAGCACAATATCGTCTCATACATCAAACCGGGGAGGCGCTGCTCTACCACCTTTCCACCTAATGTATATGACAGGTTAAAACCTAGGATGCTTTATCCTCTGTTCCAGGTTTATCATATAAAACATGAACAGCAGCGGTGATAGAGGACAGTCTTGTCTTAATCCTTTGCACACTTTGACGTCTTCCGTACTTCATGTCCCTTCCCATGAAATTTCTACTTTGTTATCCCGGTATATTTCATGTAAGAATTCTGTTATCTCACCGATGCCTTCTTCTTTAAATATGTTCCACAGGAGTTCCCTGTTTACGTTGTTGTACGCCCCATTTATTTCCAGGAAGGCCAAATACAAAGGTCTATTTTGCACTCTAGATATTTCGATGCATTGGGTAAGCACGAACAGGCTATCATCTAAGCGCCTACCATTTCTAAAGCCGTTCTTAGGTTCTCCGAGTATCTTGTTGCTTTCTACCCATGCTTGTACCTTTAATTTCACCGCCTTCATGGCCAACCTGTACATAACAGATGTTATAGTAATCGGCCTGTAGGCTTTTATGTGTATCCTTTCTCCTTTTTTTTATAAATCAAATTCATTTTACTCTGGCGTCAGCTGTTCGGAATTTGCTTATTCGTTATGACTGTTTCCAAAGCTTTTAACAACGTTTCCTTACTTCTTGGACCAAGTTCGTAATTCAGCTTGATCGGAATTCCACCTATTTCTGTAGATGTGCTTTTAGGAATATTTTTCGCCTTTTTCCAGCTGATATTGTACAGTTCTAAGTAGCTTTGTGTTGTGCTATCTTGTGCTGCTTCCTCATTTGCGGAGATTACGCTATCGTCGCTGTTAAATGACTCGGCTATAAATGATGTGATGTAGTTTACTGCGTTGTCTCCCTTTAAAGAATTTCTTTCGTTATCTTGAATCCGGTCTCCTTTCTTTGATTCATTTACCTAGCCAGCTTATATGGTTCCAGAATTTTCTTGCTCCACCTCTAGAGGCCTCGTGTATGTCAGCCATCCAGCGATCGGTGGATTGCGTTATTTTACTTTGGATGAGGGCCTGTACATCGTTTCTTTTGTTGATATGATTCCCTTTCTGGTCGATTTTCTCCTGAAATACCTGTGCTTTCTTTGCCTCTCGGTGTTCCCTTGAAGCAGCCCGTCGTTGTTCAATGGCTTCCCTGATTTCCTTATTCCACCAGCTTCGTGGCTTCCTCTTTCTATTCCAGTGGTTTGCTACTTTAGTCTCCTTAATTTTCCTCCTTATGAGTAGTTCTACCTGTTCATATTCCCAGTCTTCCATGGGGCTTTTCTCTATTGCTTCCTCTATGTCTGCCGCTATCTGTGTTATTTGATTGTCGTTTAAGTTTGCGTTTATGTTTTGTCGAAGTTCCATTTCTCTTTTCATCTCGGGCCCCATCTGCAGACTAATGCGTTTATGATCACTTCCCAGACTACACTTCCCTTCTTCGTCTATTTCCATTTTTTGTGACCTTGCTATAAATTTCCCGCGACATTAGACAGTAGTCAATGGTCGTCTGCCAGTTGCGGAATTCCCACGTGATTTGGCTTTTGCATTTTCTTTCTTTATTTACTATAACTAGGTCGTGTCGCTCACAGAAATCTAGCATTACCTTCCCGTTAAAGTCCGTGTATGCATCCAGATCGTCGATGTGGCCGTTCATGTCCCCGAGCAGAATAATATTGGCCCCGTTTCCAAACTGGCTTATATCGTCACCGAGACATTCGACAAGATCCTTGCTTTCTTGCCTGCATTGGTGTCCTGTTCCTTAATAAACTACCCTTAGCCATTACCTTATGCCGGCAATTGTTCCTGACACCCAGATATGTTCCTTAAAAGATGATTTAATTTTTTGCCTATTTGTTCCCTGGTGTATCAACATACCTAAACATCCACCCTATTTTCCGTTCTCGTTCTGTTGCACCCTTCCCAGCGTAGCCTTCTATAAACGGCGGATCTTTTAAATCCCTGAGATGAGTCTCGCAAAGAGCGTACACACCTATTTTGTCATGCTTCAACTGCTGTTCTATCTCTAGCCATTTCGCTCTTTTTCTACCTCCTTGCATGTTTATGTAGCTGATCCTAGTGTTAAATTTATTTCTTGTACTTTTTTGCCATTTTTTGGGGGGCTCAGCCTCCGTTATTACCCTTTCTTCTGCTTCACTTCTAACTACCTCTGTGCACGGAGTCCTCGCGGGGCCGCTAAGAAAGCTACAGCCTTGCCTGCCAGGCGCCAGCCGATCTCTCCTCCCACCCTTCTGTTAAAATGAATGCCAGCTCGCTGAGAATTCCAACCAAAACCTGCTTTATGCACCTCCCTGTTTACCTCAACCACTTCAAAATGCTTCTCCAGGCTTAACTTTCTTATGTCCTGATTAACTGTCACCACGTCCTTTTCCAGCTTTCCGTTCAATACTAGCCCCTTCGGTACTGTGCATACAACTATCTGTGCTTGCTGTGCTATCTCCCTGATATCGTCAACTCCCTTAGCTAAACTTTCTACCACTCCTGCAGTGTCACCATTTAGGACATCGTTTAGCCCCACGGCTACTATTACCATAATGCGCTCCGCGGAATTTTTCAACAGCCTATTTTTACTCTCTGTCAGCATTGCCCTCATTGTCCTCCCTGGGAAAGCTCCAACTAACACTCGTATTACCACCCTTTACACGTTCCAAGATATCTCGCTTGCACCTACTCATGTTAGAATCTCCGGAGATAAGCACCTGGGCATTGTCTCTTCTCTCCCAACTGTTGGTTCCTGCTTTCGGCTATCTGTGCCCTTATCTCTGGTATTTTCATTTTTCCTTACTTCTTCCTTTTTTTCCGGCTTCTTAGTTGCTGCTTCTAAATAACTTTGACGGTTCGGATCCGCTTGACCTACTTTGCTTATGCCTTCCATGCCAGTGCTGGTCCCAGCCACGTGGCCCGCACTGGAATAATCGTCCTCGTTGGTTCCAAGGATTAAGTCGGCCATTTTTGTTTCTATTTTAGGAAGCTCACTTAGCAATTTCTGATTTTCTACCCTTAACAAACTTCTTACTTTTTTAAATCATCCACAAGAGACATTAAACTGCCCTTTGCTTGTTCAAATCTATCTAGGCGCGCACTGAGCACGCAACACCGACACAAAAAGGCACTGCCTTCCGCTTCATCTACAGCGTCAAAACGCGTTTCCTTGAGATTAACCTGCGCCTCACACTGAGTACAATTTACCTTCTTTTGATTGCACATCTTAAGCATGTATCAGCTGAACTAATTCTATTACGAATTCTC
Organism: Amblyomma maculatum; assembly: GCF_055883805.1. NCBI lineage: Eukaryota > Metazoa > Arthropoda > Arachnida > Ixodida > Ixodidae > Amblyomma > Amblyomma maculatum. Next base: position 171,404,487 of record NC_139349.1, on the reverse strand, counting down.
AAAATATGCCATATACAAAAATGGTCTATGTACTTCAATGGAAAAGTTTATGGTCAGCTATGTCTATGGACTTTTATAGTCGGCTATAAAGTGCCATTGAAATATTTATAGGCAGCTATAGAAAATTCTATACCACTTTGTCTATAGCTTCTGGACCATACAAAATCTCTTTAGCGAACTATAGAAAACCATATGTCCATGAAGCTATAGACTTTTAGTCATAGAGTTATCTTTAGCTGTCTATAGAAATTTGAACGGCTCTAAAGCTGCAGACTGCAAGCCATAGAATCAGTTTTAGCAAGCTATAGAAAAGTTTATGCTCCTGTAGCTATAGGTTATTAGTCATTCAGTTGTCTTCAGCTGTCTATAGAAATTTGAACTCCTATAAAGCTACAGACTGCAAGCCATAGAATCAGTTTTAGCAAGCTATAGAAAAGTTTATGCTCCTGAAGCTATAGAATATTAGTAATACCGATATCTTGAGATGTCTATAGAAATTTGAATGCCTCTAAAGCTACAGACTACAAGTTATATAAGATGCTTTAGCTGGTTATAGAAAAGTGTATGTTCCTGAAGCTATAGACTAGTAGCCATACAGTTACATTTAGCGGTCTATAGAAATGTGAATGTGTCTAAAGCTACAGACTACAAGCCATATAAGCTGCTTAGCTGGCTATGGAAAAGTGTATACTCCTAAAGCAATATACTATTTGTCATACAGTTATCTTTCATCATCATCATCATCATCAGCCTGATTATACCCACTGCAGGGCGAAGGCCTCTCCCATATTTCTCCCCTTAACCCGGTTCTGTGCTAGCTGCCCCCACTTGACCCCTGCGAACTTCTTAATCTCATCCGCCCACCTAACTTTCTGCCTCCCCCTGCTAGGCTTTCCTTCCCTTGGAATCCAGTTTGTTACCCTAAGCGACCATCGGTTATCCTCTCTTCGCACTACATGTCCTGCCCATGTCCATTTCTTCTTCTTAATTTCCCCTAGAATGTCGGTAACTTGAGTTATTTCTCTGACCCACTCTGCACGCTTTCTATCTCTTAATGTTACCCCTACCATTTTTCGTTCCATAGCCCTCTGGGTTGTCCTCAACTTAAGTAGAACTCTCTTGGTTAGCCTCCATGTTTCAGCCCCATAGGTGAGAACAGGCAAGATGCAACTGTTGTATACTTTCCTCTTGAGCGATACCGGTAAGCTGCTAGTCATAATCTGCGAGTGCTTGCCAAATGCGCTCCATCCCAATCTTATTCTTCCTGATATTTCCTTTTCATGGTCCGGATCTGCGGTTACTATCTGTCCTAAGTACACATATTCGCCTACTATTTCCAGTATTTCGCTACCTAATGTAAACTGCTGTTCCTTCCCGAGGCTGTTGAACATTACCTTAGTCTTCTGCATATTGATTTTCAAGCCTACCTTTTCCGTATTACTGCAAGCCTACCTTTCTACTTTTTCTGTCTAGGTCATCAATCATTATTTGCAGTTCATCCCCCGAGTTGCTTAGCAAGGCAATGTCATCAGCAAATCGCAGATTACTGAGGTATTCTCCATCTACCCTTATCCCTAACTGCTCCCATTGTAAGTCTCTGAATACTTCCTCTAAACAAGCTGTGAATAGTACTGGGGAGATTGTGTCTCCTTGCCTAACACCTTTCTTTATGGGAATTTTGTTGCTTTCTTTATGTAGAACTATGGTTGCTGTGCAGCCACTATATATATCTTCCAGCACTTTCACGTACGGCTCGTCTACCCCCTGATTTCGCAATGCCTGCATCACCGCCGAGGTTTCAACTGAGTAAAATGCTTTTTCGTAATCAATGAATGCTATGTATAAGGGCTGGTTATATTCCGAGCATTTTTCTATCACCTGATTGATGGTATGGATATGATCGATAGTAGAGTACCGTTTCCGAAACCCTGCTTGATCCTTTGCTTGATTGCAGTCTAAGGTTGTCCTGATTCTATTAGCGATTACCTTAGTAAATACCTTATACGTAACAGACAGTAAGCTGATTGGTCTGTAATTTTTAAGGTCCTTAGAGTCCCCTTTCTTGTGAATGAGGATAATGTTTGCATTCTTCCATGCTTCTGGTACCGTCGATGACACCAGGCACTGCGTATACAGGGTGGCCAGTTTTTCTAGCACGATATCCCCCCCGTCCTTCAGCAAATCTGTAGTTATCTGATCTTCTCCAGCTGATTTCCCCCTTTTCATAGTTTCTAGTGCTTTCTTGACCTCGTCCTTCGTTACTGGTGGAACGTCTGAATGTTTTTCCCTACCGCCAATCTCATTACAGTTATCTTGAGCAGTCTGTAGAAATTTAAATGGCTCAAAAGCTACAGACTGATAGCCATATAAGCTGCTTTAGCTGCCTATAGAAAAGTGTATGCTCCGGAAGCTATAGACTAGTAGTCATACAGTTATCTTTAGCTGTCTATAGAAATGTCAATGCCTCTAAAGCTACAGACTGCAAGTCATATAAGCTGCTTTAACTGGCTATAGAAAAGTGCATGCTCTCGAAGCTATAGACTAGTAGCCATACAGTTATCTTTAGCCGTCTATAGAAATGACAATGCTTCTAAAGCTACAGACTGCAAGTCATATATCCTGTTTTAGCTGGCTATAGAATACTGTATATACCAAAAGCTATAGACCGGTAGGCGTACACCCTTATATGAAAGTACACATATCGTCGGTTCGAATCCCTCGCGCGACTTGTACTCTAGCTTGATTAAAGGTTGTGTGCTGTATGCGATGAGAAACCGTATGTCATCAACTACAACACTGTACGACAAATGGATTACGTCACAATCTTTGTACAACTGGTGGGAGCACTGTCGCCGCATGGAGGTACGCCTGCAGCGAGTACCTCCGACCCATGATGGTTTTAGTCGTGGGGACTGCTGTCCAATTTTCAGTTGTTTAGGCATCGAATTGAAAATAAACGCCCGATGATATGCACATGATATGCAAGTGTGTATGACACACATGCACATACACACTTGCGCATACACAAACACACACACACACGCACGCACACACATACACGCGCGCACGCGCGCGAATTTTCTATAGCTGACAATAGAAAATGCTAATGACTGCAAATACTTAAATTAGGACACCAGAATGAGTCTATAGGTTATAGACTACTATAGCAGGCTATAGCTTTTTGGGCCAAATATCTATAGCCGACGATACACAGGATTTTCTATAGCTGGCCATAAAAGTTTGTATGCGACCATAGAAAATGCTAAAGACTACTGTACGTAGGGAGCCATAAGTCTATAGAATAGGTTAAAGACTTCTATAGAATAGGCTATAGAAAAACGTAAAGACTACCATAGGAACGGCTATAGCTTTTTGGGCCAAATATCTGTAGTCGACCATATAAAGAATTTTTTATTGCTCACCATAAAAGTTTATACCTGACCATAAAAAATGCTAAAGACTGCAGTAAATAGGGAGCCATAAGTCCATAGAACAGGTTAAAGACTTCTATAAAACAGACTATAGAAAAACCTAAAGACAGCCATAGAAGCGGCTATAGATATTTGGGCCAAATTTCTATAGCCGACCATACAAAGGATTTTCTATAGCTTACCACAGGAAATTTTTGTATGGGAACAAACTTCTTACTTTTTTAAATCATCCACACGAGACATTAAACTGCCCTTTGCTTGTTCAAATCTATCTAGGCGCGCACTGAGCACGCAACACCGACACAACAAGGCACTGCCTTCCGCTTCATCTACAGTGTCAAAACGCGTTTCCTTGAGATTAACCTGCGCCTCACACTGAGTACAATTTACCTTATTTTGATTGCACATCATAAGCATGTATCAGCTGAACTAATTCTATTACGAATTCTCAAAATATGCAAACTGCTAAAGGAAGACACAATAAATGACTAGCAAACACGCGTTAAAATAAATTCTGCGAATGCCAATAGCCTAGAAAAAAGAATATTTTTCTAAACAAATATGTTAAAGAATGAACGCCGAGAAATCCTAGCTGCCGGCACGACAAACCAGGCCGCTAGGACAAAGAGCTAAAATTATATTCTTTAGGCTGCACCTAACCTAACGAGCTGAAAACGAAATAAAGTTAGTAAAAAAAAAAAGAACTCATATATTTGATGCTTTCGGAAGCCCCCGCTGTCACCAGTCCGTCCGTTTCCGGTAGCCACGTGCAATCGGAGGAGCGATGGAACCCGCGTCCACACCACACGGCTGTCAACTGTCAAACTCCATTCCTTGTCGCTCCATCTATCGGCTGCTTTGAGCGGTGCTGTGTCGGCTACATATATATATGGACATATAATATGGTGAGGCGGCCGAAAAGAGAATGTAAGCTTTCAGGAATTATCGCATACACAGGTTGTGAACGAATTCCCAAACTCCGCGTGCCATTTACTACTGCAGTTAAGCAATCACCAACGACTTCAAAACAATACATGAGCTGCTACACTTCAAGCTATTTCATGAAATGGAGAGCAGATCCCTTTGTACATAACAAACGCATGTTGACAAACCTGCCTCGACTCACTTCTTCACGATCTCATTTACAATTCTCAGATGTGTGATTATTCGTCGGCAACTGGCTCCGTTTTGGTCGAACAGTCTCCTATCGAATGCATACAAATACTCTAGCGATAACCATGTCAGTGCACGCAGCGGTCGTGATAACTGTTAGCTATGTATCCTAACTCTCAATTTGTGAGATAGTACGACGACTGTAGGGCAAGGATCTCCCGCATACATCTCCAATCTATCCGGTTCTGAGCCAGTTGCCTCCATTTGATCCCAGCAAACTAGAAATTGTCAGTTACCCGCATTGTAGCTATTGCCCCTCACCCACACATCTGTTGCATGTACAATGTGCTAGCATCGAATGAAGAAAAAGAAAGCAATAATATTAATAAGCAGACATTAGATATTATTCCTTCACATCCGCCGAAGGGTAGCTTGACGGCTTCAACAGAAAGTTGATAGCCGCGGAGTAGGACGTCGTTTTCGTTGATTTCTAAGTTTCTGTGGAAGTTGTAGATATTTTCTTTCTAGCGGTATGGCTCCTCTTGGGCAGATTGCCGATGAGTAATTTCTCTCTGACATAAATCAACTAGACCTTGTGGGTGATACAAATGGTTCATAAAAGTGAAAGATTTCGGGTTCCCGAGCTAGAAATCTAGAAGCACAAATACATCAGTATTGCCAGCGGGCCCAAACGTGTAGATGAAACTCAAAATTTAGTTTTTCTCTCAGCAACATATCTGTTTCTCTCTGGGTGAAGGGAGGAGATGTTGAACTTGCGTATTCACATTTTATGCTTACAACCAGGCTTCATGTTTGTAAATTGCCCTCTTTCAAAAGAAGGCACCCATTTTTGCCGCAAGCAATATTGGCCATGTTTTTCGCGGCCTACAGGTGGCCAAGCTTTCTTGTATTCTCCAATAACCAATAATTTAGGCAACCTTTAGTTTGCCACACATACGGCTCTTGCTTATTGAGAGAGTATATGCATCCAACCGGTGTTGAGTAGGGAACGAATGGTTAAACATGCCGGACACCATGTCCTCTTTCTTCAAGTGCAGAGTGTACCTGATTAGTTCTAGTACGCCTGCGCGAAGCCTCCCATTTCAGCGTTTACTTATTTATTTATTAACTGACAAAATTATTATTTATTTGCAAATAATGCTGGGGGCAGTGCTGTCCAAGCGTGAGTGGGTCATATAAGGTAAGTTCGGAAAAAGCGCTCGTTTTTCGGCTTGTGCGGTCCAGCTCAGGGGCATGCTTCTAGCATGTGGTCAGAGGACTGGCCGAGCCCTGAATTGTGAGCGGCTCACGTGCCGTCACTCTGTAACGTGCCATGGCGGAATCGGCCCGGACTGTGAGGTTGAGCAGCTGTTTTGAAGGGGAAATCGAAACACCGGCATCCCTAGTCAGACCAGCTGCCCTGAGCGCATGCAGGAGCGTTCTTTCTGCTTGTCGGATGGTATTTCACATATCTGAGGCTGACCTTTCACATTTTTGGCAGATTATGATAGTATGCAAATGAGTATGTATGACCCTAAGGCAAAATCGAAGTCCTCGCGCAGCTATATCGCCTCTCGCCTTGCCTGTTATTTGTTAGAATTGTCTTTGAACTTGCACATATAGAACAATACGTAGACGATGGCTTGCACGGTATGAAGGAGCACTGAGTAAGGGTAAAGGGGGGACGCCTCAGATAACAGGTCGAGCAATGTTTCGTCCGGGCCAAGCGATCATCCCTGGCAGGAGTAAACCCGCAAGTAGCAGAAAGGCTGGCCCTCAACCTTAATTTGCAACCAATTTGATCCAATTTTTCCAAGACGCCATGTGGTAACGCAGGACCGGAAAAGGCTTTATTGTTTCTTTTCGGTCGTACAATGGAAGCTGGTTATCCGTGACTCCTGCGCATAAGTTTCTGCAATATAAATAAGTAGCCTGTGAAGGTATGCGCATCTAGTTAGCAGACTCATTTGCAATCGGAAGCTCTCGTACATTTTAAGCGTACATAGTTGAGTCACCGTTTGATTCGTGGAAAACTGTGCAATCTCCTTTGCTTAATTTCTGTGGCCGGAGTCAGACTAAACTATTATTTCCTCACCTTTCCTCGTCATTCATTTTAACCAGAGACAGCAGTATGCTACTCGGAAAGCTAAACGAACATGGCGTTGTGAAACCTTGAAGGAACGTCAAAAATTTCTTGATTTGCTTGCATCGCGACGTTTTCTCGGAAAGCGCAACTGAAGTCATTTGCTGCCCGTTTTCGCTCATGAGCGATGAACTCAATCTCAAGTCGGAGTGTTCCTCAGATTCATTGCTACAGTGTTCAGACATTAGAGTTTTAGAACGACCGCACTCGGGGGTTTTGCAATGAGGAGTAAGAAAGAAATTATTTATTATGAACGCAACCACACAAAAGATAAACCAGAAATTCGCGCTCTCATGTATGAATAAATCACGTGCCACGAAATGAACGCGAACATACGATTTCAAATAGGAGGACTAAGTAGCCGCTAATAAATTGAGAGGCAATATATTGGTCTTACTGAGGTTTGTGTGAAAAGATTAGCGGCAGAAAATTAGCGTTAATTGCAAACACGAATAAAATATACGCTTTTAATGATGCCTTGTCCACGCCACATCTTGTACAAGGTGTACAGAAGGAGTCAAGTATTATAAAAAAAGTTTATCCTTTCGGCATCGTATAGGCTTCAAGCCGTCAATAAATGCGTTAATCAGATAGGACTTAGTCTCGAACAAGAGTGTGTGGGGCTGCGTCTCTGCTCAGCAAGGACGGTTTCCAAAACACCTCTTTCAAGCGGCAAACCCTATGAGGGGCAATGTGAGCGGTGCCTAAATTATTGGCTTCTAGAGTGCAAAAAAATATGTTTCTCTTTGTAGATTTCAAGAAACTTGCCCAATCGCTGCTTCAAAAAGAATTTTACGCATTGTTTGAAACAATGTAACACGCAAGAATAAGAAAAACATTCTGAACAATTTCAAACCCGAATAGTATAGCAGGCGGACGTAGTGGTGTCGCAGATTTCCAGCTTAGCTTCCTAAAATCTTAGTTCTAGTTCTTGTTTTTCTTTTCCTTCTTTCGTGCTAGCACAATGCAAGTTCATGTTTTGTCTTGCTTATATCTTTTCATTATATAAATAAATGTCGCGTCTTCTTGTTTCTTTTTCTGTTTCAATGAAATAAAAGCGTCAGTTCAAAGATTAACATCAACTCTTCGTGTCTGTCATATTCGCCTGTCTCATGAGTACATGCATATTAGCTGTCGAAAACTATCCTTTCTAAAAGTTTAATCAGTTTATGATCTTTCTGTCATCATCCGCGTTCGTATACTCATATGATATAAACGATGTATAGTTTTCTTTTCTTCATAAATACATGCTGGCTAACTTCCGACAGTTAAGAGTACCTGCTACGCGCGCTCCACATCCTTGTTATTGTTCTAGTTACTTCATTCTCATTGTTCGCATCTGCACTTACCACATATGGCCTAAGTAAATGCATTCTTTTCACAACTTCGGTTAGCATACTACCAATTTCAAACTGCTGTATTTTTTCCGAAACTATGCAACGATGTTTCAGTTTTTCGCAGAATATTTTTAGAGCTGATGTTGCCATTTGCCTGTCTGGATATACTGATCATATTTTGTGTTTCGCATTTTGGATTACTCAATGAGGCCATGAGATTAGCTAACGACTTGTTAAGATATTCTACATTAAATTTGAAACACAACTGTTCTAAGTTCTCTTAATGCCTACTAGATCGACAAATTCTTGCTGCATCTTGGAAGAAAGCAGCAGACCAACTAGCTCAACGTTCTACTCTATTCTTAATGCACTCCAGAATTGTCGGAAAGGACGTGGTCACATACGCGAGCATTAGCGTGCTTGATATGTAGAACAGGCGGGTCGTAAATGAGGATCAGAATAACAGGTAACCAGAGACCTGTGCCCAAAGAAGCTCAGTTATTTTAATTCTTTTCAAGTCAGTAGCAAGCTTAATAAGAGCACAGTCGCCAGGATAGCAAGGCACACATGAGATTTTGAGCGCAAGTAAAGCAGCTGAGACGGGGGTGCTCCTCCGTCATGAACTGTGACTGGAGAGCCGACTTGAGGGAAGCTGTGAATAAGGTTTCGAAAAACTAATGTTGGCAAGCCTTGGCCTCCAGCCTCTCATGTGAGGACACTAACGCGTGCATATTCTTCGCTTGATACAGTTTACTGCGCTCCCTGGGTGGCAGTGATGCGCTGAATAACTGAAAAGCGAGTTCATCTGGATAGCAATGAAGTTCGCCCAGGTGTTTGTAAAGATTTTCCTCCTAACAGAGAGCGCTCTATGGTTGTGGCTACTCCTGCATTTGTGCCACCGAAAAGGGAGCTCAACGGCATGTACTATCTGCAAGAAAAAAAAGAAAAGAGCGCTTCTGGGAGCTTTTCGCAGATGCCCCACAAAGTCTGGGTGAGGAGCTGTACGACGTTGTGATAGAGCTGCTACTAGAGCAAGCAGATGGAGCTTCCTGGCTCAAAGAAGCCCGACATGGTTTGCTGGATTTTGAGCAGTAGAAGCAAACCGCTCGAATGCCACATCAAATTGCTCTGTGACATCGGGCAGAACGATATGACCTTGATATGCTACTCGACGTGAGCAGTAATATGTGGTAACCGACAATTGGAACGAGGCTGCAAAGATAGCGGAAGTTCACAAAATGCTGAAGCACGCCGTTCGCGGATGTGGTTAAAACCCAGAAATGTAAGATAACGTGTTAAATCACGTGACCATTGAGGCGGGTTGGTACCAACTTATGGCAAAACGCAGTACGAGGAAAAGGAGAGGTACAGAGAAAGAAAGCGAGGGAGGAGCTTCCTAGCATCAGCGGTTAATGAAGGGCTGCTTCCCTTGCCATTTAGCCAGTGTTCACGTTATGCGTTACTTCTCAACCTTCGTCTTCAATAAAAAAACAGAGGCATGCATCTTAAAATGTGCAAGTTATTCTTCATCGGCGACGTTTGCTATTACAAGGGAGGGGACGGGAAGCGGGAAGTCAATAAAAATATATAACTGGCTTCAAGAGCTTTGCCATCAGTTTAAATCCCGTGTTCTTAAAAAGCATTCACAGTGATCGGTGCGCAGAAAGTTTGAGAAATAGCGGCGATGTTATGCCATTCTATGTCACTAAAATGTGAACATGAACTGTTTTGTAATTTTCTCGTGAGGAATCAGCTGCAAGAGGTTTACCCTGCATTGCGACGTACATTGAATACAGTTAAAAGGATGAAATTTCGAAACAGTTATCGACGTGCGTCGCGACGACACTGATAAAGCCTCACGCGATACCTTCAAAGTTCAAATGCCAGAAGCGCCGCTGGAAAGCCTTTTATGGGACTCCAAAAGGCTCTGACTACGCACGTGATCAAAGCAGTACGTACTGGAGCTTTAATATGATATGAATTGAAATGGCCTACAAAATGTTCTTGCAGCAAGAGGGGAACTTACGTCTGCTCCGGGTAAGATCAGGCGTTCGAACATATCTTTTTAATGAACTGACTGTCTTTGCGCTGTTGGTAGCGTTTTTTGCAGATTAAGAGTTCAAGCATCGTCAGCGCGATTTTACGTTTCTTCATGGTATCGTCATCATCATCATCATCATCATCACTCTGACTACACATACTCCAGGGCAAAGGCCTCTCCCATATTTCTCCAATTAACCCGGTTCTGTGCTAGCTGCATCCACTTGACCCCTGCGAACTTGTTAACCTCATCCGCTCACCTAACTTTCTGCCGCCCCCTGCTACGCTTTCCTTCCCTTGGAATCCAGTTTGTTACCCTCAGCGACCATCGGCTATCCTCTCTTCGCACTACATGTCCTGCCCATGTCCATTTCTTCTTCTTAATTTCCACTAGAATGTCAGTAACTTCAGTTATTTCTCTGACCCACTCTGCACGCTGCCTATCTCTTAATGTTACCCCCTACCATTTTTCCTTCCAAGGCCCTCTGCGTTGTTCTCAACTAAAGTAGTGCCCTCTTGGTTAGCCTGTTAGTACCCTCTTAGTTAGTCCATGGCATCGTGAGTGGCAAATGCATAAAAAAACATTAGTGCTCATTTGAAAGCTGCAGCACGCCGCACTCCTATTGCTCGTTATAGTTCACATCGTCTTGCGGTCCTTTTGCTAATATATGCACTATCTGCTAGCAGTGGTGAAGCTTTCGGTTCTACGTCACCGTTATGTGAACCCGTGCGAGCAGGAAATGAGAAAGTTCTGAGTCTTGATCTACACAGACAGGAAATCTAACAGAATGGCAGTTTGGGAGAGTTGGTTATGCCTTTTCGTATAACAGCGCGAACACACGGGACGAAGCAGAAGGAAAAGAGATACACGGCGCTGAACTTGCCTCTGCGTTCATTGGAAAAAAGCACTGTCTTATGCGCGAAGGAAATCGGAAGCGAAGGACGCCAAACATGCGCGAAGGAAATCTAGTCTTCTTGTGGTGCCCACTTACGGAAGAGCCTTGGTATATCTAAGCCTGCGAACTGAATTTCGCATCGCCAACTGTCGCCACTAGACTCAGGGCGCGTAATTTCCTGTGCTTTCAGCAGCCAGCGGCGGCAGGAGCTCTGTTTCCTCTCTGGCCGCGCTCTGTGTAATGAAATGAAGTGCGGCACTTTCTTTACTTTCGTTCCATTTCCCTTCTTTTTCGCAGTGGGCCAAGAGGGGGACAAAAGAAGGAGTTACGGAACCAACGCCAGGTGAATTTTTTATTTTGTTACGGCACCCGGTGTAGTGCCACTCATTTCCGCATACGAGAGAAACGAAAAAAAATTCAGGGGAAATAAATAAAACTCAGCAGAAAGGTTAGCATTCCTTGTCGATAGCAGGCACCAGACGCCGTAGGCGCGGCTTCCACGGCAACGACAAGAAAAGGAATCAATGGCGGCTGCCACTTGGAGCGTTCGGTGTCCTCTTTGCGGGATTGCAGAATGGATACCGAGGCGAAGACAAAAGTGAAGCGAAGTGGACAGTGATCAAGAAAGAACTGGCCCTGCAGCTGCAGCAGCAAAACCATTTCGCACAGCGCTCCCCAATTATCTAATTTAGCTAACAAGGGCCCAGCGCAGACCGCAGCGGCGTGACTTGTTTGCGGTTGTCTGGGTGCTCTCTTGCTTCTGCTGGAGAGAGCCTGTAGCATTGGTGAGCTATGCAGTTGGCCGGTTGATCCTGAAGTTTACCCTTTCTTGGAGACGTAACGCGAAGGAGAACTGAACTAAACCAAACCTCTCCAAGAGAAAGATTTGGTTTGCATTCGTGTGGCAATTCTCTTGGTTCTCCGTGGGTGCAGTAACACAGACAACTACGGTTAACCAGTACATTTTGTTGATGCGTTTTTAATCTAGAACAGCCGTATTCGGCGCTGTGTCATTCAATGTGGTGTAGTAATTTACGTATGCTAATACAGTTCATTTATGTCTGTTACATAAAGTGGAGATCAAGCTGTCAAAAGAAAGGTTTCCTTGTCTTCGAGAATACGTTTCCAAATGCGGGGAACACCAGTTTTCTCGGAAAGAAAATCGTATGTCACTACAGGCGAAAAACGCCGTTTTTGCCACTTCAAGAAGTTGCAGGTTTGAAAACCTGCTGCTAGCGTAGTAACATTTTATCACCTATTTTTTTTACCCATTGAATCTGTGTAACTTTCACTTTGTAGTTATTAAAAACATGTTTTGTTATTGCAGTTGATTGAGCAAAAAATCGCAAACATTGCTCCAGAAGCAACTCGCTACACAAAAGTCCATTTTCAACTTTGAAACGGGTATGATGCGTGATGTTTCAGCATGGAGTCTCATTCTCTTTATTATTCAGATAATTTCTAAATTTCAGGCAAAATTGGGAGCTCTAAACTGCTAGGTGTGTTGTCCACAATGCATAAAATTCGACCAAGTTTCGTAAACTGTAATATTATTAAAAGCATTAAATTATAGATATTTATTAAATTCCTCTCAACCTCAGAAATATTACAGCCTGAAAAAGTGTTGCATTATATTGTTTAAAATTATAAAAATAAGAATAACACTGAGCGCTGATTTTGAAAATTGGTGATATTCAGCCCTACATTCTGGCACGACTTAACACAGTGCTGCAACTGAAACATTTTCTCTATATTATCCCGGCCTGGTTGTCTATTTTTGGAAACATTGAAAGGTCTAGACGTGTTTGCTCTTTCTCTACATTATTTTGAAATCGGCCAAAATTCAAAATGAAAAGCGGACAGCATTGACTCGAATTAAAAACTGCCATATCTTCGATTTTTATCGAAGGCTCATAAAACAATCGTAAGTACTTTATAACGACTTTACAGGCATTGAGAAGGCTTTGGATAATGCATAAGTTAAAATGTAACTAAAGTCAGCAAATAACAAATCGAACTTTTGACGCCAACACCATAAGAGCAAGCCATCAGTATTTGTATAGAATGACAACATGCCTATAGTTTTATATTTATTTTTCCATCCTAATTTACATATTGCCATACAGTTTAGTACATGATGTTTATAAAGTACTTAAGATTGTTTTCATGGACTTCGATACAAATTGAAAATGTGGCAGTTTTTCAAATTCGAGTCAAAGTTGTTCGTTGTTCTATAATTTTGAATTTCGGCCGATTTCAAAATAATATGGACAAAAAACAAACCAAAATTCAGCTTCAATTTTTGCAGAAATAAAGGACTAGTCCTGTATAATACAGCGAAAATGTTTCAGGTGGAAGTCTTTATTAAGTCGTGCCAGAATGTAGGGCTGAATGCTGGCAATTTTCAAAACGAGCATTCAGTTTTATACCTCTTATAATTTTAAACAATATAATGCAACACTTTTTCAGGCTGTAATATTTATGAAGTAGAGGTTTTTCGATGACGGGACTGAAGCGGCGGCAGCGGCACATGCTTTTGTGCCCTGGCCGTGGCCAGACTGAACAAAGTTCTGTAAAAATGCTTCACCAGCCGAAAATAATTAGGTCTAACACGCACATATAACAGCAAGTCAAGAGTACCGCTTCGTTCAAAAGTTTTGTCTGCTCCTGTAATGTCGCAAGGTATGCTCTAGCCTTTAGGTATGCTTGTATGAGATTTACTCTTGAACCGAGTTTTTGGACCGAGAGAGTGAGGCAATAACTCAACAGTCGGGAACATAACTCTACTCCCTCCACACTTTCGCGGCCCATGTACACGGCCGAAGGAAACATTGGACAAGTGCCTTTTTATATGCGGGAGCGGTTGTTGCTAAAAGAAGCTAACTCTCATAACATAAGAATAATACGCTTTTGATTGCGTGCCTAAATTATACAGCATCAGCCCGTCTATTTCGGCTTCCTCGGCAATCTCCAGACAAAGCCCAAAACAAGTCCAAGGATCACTAATTTCGCATGCTATAGAGAAAAAGAAAAAGAAGAAATGTGAATAAAAGAGTTTTGCTGAAGAAAAACAAACTCAGTGACCACCATTCACTGCGTGCATTGCATATTGCATTATGTTGAAAGCTAAAAATATATTAGCCATAAGATCCTTCCTGCCAGTAGTGAGAGCTACTAACACTCCGCTAGCCACTATATACCAAGCCTCATGCATAATTGCAACAGGTATGAGACACAGTGACATTATCAATGCAACACTACACGACACAAAGCTGCAGACAAGGGTCCACAAATGCGAAAGGGTGGTATGGACGAGCACGCTGACTGGGCCGACGCTCATTGTCATTTCCCCTCTCTGACTGTCCCGTAAATCTCTCCTTTCATTAGGGCCCCCTGCCGTTGCACGTTCAGCTATGTACACAGCGTCTTGGGTTAAAAAATGCGATTGTAAAAGCCCCATGGTATTATAAATGTGCTTTACCAGGAAGCAGTAGTAAACCGGTCACAGAGTGCTTCATTTATCTGGTGCACTTACCATTTATCAGCAAAAACAGAGGATCGCTAATTTGAAGTAATGTTAGCTTGAGGGCCCAAATGTGGCAGCAACAAGGAGGAACGGGATATACTAACTTTACTTTGAAGAGGAAAGCGAATAATTACAAAGTAGCAACAAGAAGTCACATTTGATGACATCTGGTCCACTACCTTCTAACGAGCCTTGTTTGAGAGAACATCAATGGCATAAGGCTTTCCGCATAGGTATACATCGCCTATGCAGCGTTTCCTTGTTGTTCAAATAGAAAGATGAACGGAACTATTTTTTCTTTTCTTGGAAATAAGCATGCTAGCTACATTTATTCAGAGGCGGCCAAAATACTGCTCGTGCGGATTTTTAGACACCGTTTCCCAGCTTACCTGGTGCCCTTGTAAGTACATCCGGAAATGCAAGTCTCTCATTACCCTTCTGTCTATTCGTGGAGTTGCGGTGGGATAAGTGAACATGCAATCTACTGATGGCCCTCCTACCATGTCAAGATCTGTTGGTGCTCGCGTGAGGACATAATTGGAGTTTGGTCTCCCTAAACTTACTTCGAGCTTCCCACAAAGAGAGGCGGCACTCTCATTCGTATGGCATTGAGAGAGAGCTGGCAGGTACTCCGGCTTCCTTTCAATTACCTACCTCGACAGGCAGTGGGTATTCTTGAGCAGACCAACAGCGCATGAAAAGGCTCAGAACCACGTCGCCTAGAGAGCTTTTAGATTGCATTTGCCGTCGTCTAGCAGGAGGCCTGCTCCGTGTACTGCCAACGTTAACTTGGACAAATACGGGAAGACTACCGCGTGCGGGCTAGGAGAGCAATTTAATCACCCTCCATCTGCGTAATTAGATAGCGCTCAGGATGTACGGAATGAACGAGTTAGAAATGGCGCTTCCAGGTGCCGTTACGATGCCTACAGAGAGGCACCAACCATACACAGGAACGAGAATTATCTAGGAGAAATATTCATTTCTGTTTGGCTACGCAATCATCATGCTGTAACTTTATCATGATTAAATAAGCGTCTTCTTTTGTGTGTTTTTCATATTTGTCGTATGCTTCGAGTAGAAAAAATTGCCTTGAACGGATACCCTGTTTACATAACGAGGGTAAATATATGTGACATACGTGTCTAGAGAAGCAGTGAGGAGCTGCATGTTGCTGTAATACATTACTGTAATCTCAAATGTTCATCCAACTGAAAAGATAGAGCAAGCAAGCAGCGAATGAATTTAGAGGTGGGTTATTTAAAGGTCGCTAAATTCACTACATAGACCAGTGTCGAACAAAGAAATTAAAATGCTTTCTGAGCGGTGATAGTATAAGCAGCATCACCCTGTTCTGGTTAACGAACGAATTACCTCATCACCGAAGGAACAGTTTCCATACGTTGGTAAATAATGAAACCAGCGGAAGGATGCCGGCCGAAAGACAGAGGAACAAATGACAACGCTGAACTGACTACTGAGTTGATTTCCACACATTCCTTTCCTCTCTAGTAAGCAAAAGCTAGGAATACTGAAAGTTGGCTTTTGGCGATCGAGTATGTTTTATATACTATATGCAACATACCTGCCGAGGTGACCAGGTAAATTTGGAATTGTTATGCTAAGTCCTGTTCTAGCTATCGAATCTCACCTCCAGCGAAACCATCACGATGTCATTCTAATATATATTTTCATTGACCAGCGCGAACACGCTAAGCTTGGTGCTAACGACAGTGGCAATTGTGCTCTCGTATATTCTTTACAAATACATTGCTGAAAAAGAAATGCTTGATGCGCACTTTTGAGATATGGTTTTCAGCGAAAAATTTCGCAGTTGAGGTGTCAATTCTCACACAAGACTGTGAGAGGTAATGTTGAAGAAAGTGCTTGCCTGTGAGACTGATAATAATTTAGTCTTACTGTTGAGCGTATACAAAGATGTCCTCAGTATCCGTGTCGTATACCAAATGTTAGTCTCCAGAATACGCTTGCGCTTTCTTGACCTACGCGGTGAGTTCGTGTGCATCGCATACGGGCTGATACCCATACGTGGTTCAGTGTGGGTGTTGCCGGCAGAGATGCTTGCGCTTAAGTTGACGCGGATTGGTAATAAGATAGCCGTTTGTTAGATGGTGTGAGAGCCCAACTGGTCAAAATTAATGATCAGCGCTCTAATAAGTATCTCGTCAATGCACCTTTCGTTGATTGCTTCTTCCGTTTGCTCAAGACGGGGTTAAAATATCCAGTGAAAGCGCGACAGTAACCGCATGTTGCCCTTTCCTCGTAACCAAACGTTTAGAGCGCAGCTCCTGGGCGTTCGTTCCTGCGTTTCGCATCGCCGTCGCCATTGTTCCTCGTAACCAGCTCCGCAGTCGAGGTAGCACGAGCTCCTAGGTATAAAAGCACTGGAAATGAGGCAAATGTCCACTTTGACAGGTAGTAACTGAAGATCCAGATCACGAAAGGAAAATAACTAGGAGGATAAGATTGTGAAGGCGCGCATTTCGAAAGTACTCGCCGATTATGACTAGTAGCCTATCGGTAACGCCTCAAGAGGAAAGTGTATAACATTTTCATCCTACAGGTCCTCACCTGTGTGGATGAAACGTGGACGCTAACAGAAGAGGTCCCATTTAAGTAGAGGACAACGCAGAAAGCTATGGAATGGAAAATGACAGGTGTAACGTTAAGTGGTAGGAAACGTTCAGAGTGTGTCAGAGAAACAAGTCGAGGTACTGACATTCTAATCGAAATAAAGGTAAAGATATGGGCATGGACAGGACATGTAGTGAGAAGAAAAGGTGAGCGATAGCCGCTGAGAGTAACCAATTGGACTCCGAGGGAAGGAAAGTGTAGCAAGGGGTGGCAGAAAATTAAGTCGGCGGATGAAGTTAAAAAGTTTGCAGGAGTCCAGTGAATGCAGCTAGCACATGACCGGATTAATTAAAGAACATAGGAGAGACCTTCACCCTGCAGCGGGCTTATGATGATAATGACGATGACAAGTGTGTGTGACTTCATGGGCGGGTACTTCTCTACTTCACTTTGCGCATATCCAGTTCGCGAAAGCGTGCGGTTTTCAAAGGCGTAGAATCAGGAGCCATGGGGTAAGCGGGACTGCTTGCCCCGCGCACAATAACTTCCTCTGTAAACTACCCGTTTTCTATGTGGTCAAGGGTTCCAGGCGATCGCAATAAATTCTTTGAGCCCCAGTGAATAACCGGCACAGTTATCGGATATTCAGCGCCACATGTCACACTAGTTGTATCCACGAGAATTTGTCCCACATGTCACACTAGTTGTCCACGGGAATTTAACTGCATCCTATTCAGTAAACGTTTAAGATATGATAATATGGCTCCCAATGCATGATTTAAATGGGTTATGCTGCTTGGCAAGCTTTTCGGTACCATATGAAATATTCAAAAGCCTTGTAGTTTATGTCCAGGAATTCTGGAGAGTGTTTTTCACATCGCGCAATATTTCACCTCAAAAATCAGTATATTCGCTGGCATTCACGCCACACATTTTTCTGTTAAATTTAAGAACCGCGTAGCATTTTTTGTCATTGTGGGCGTCTGACTTGTATCTAGTGAGCACATGACACACTTAGGAATCAATATTTTGATATGCATGTGACGCTTACTTATTATTATCATTATGTTCATAAAAGTACCTTACAATATTCTGCGGTAGCCCCAAAATTACTTAAAACCTCACCTCACCTTTTTCTATTTCCCTCTTAATTACTCGTTGTGAGTATATTTGTGAAACAAGACTTATTTATTTATTTATTTACAAAATAGTGCGGACACTGAGTCCAAGCAGGGTGGGTGAACAAGTCAATCAAGGCACAAAAGAAAACGCAACACTTCAAAAAAGACAACAGAGTATAGCAACAATTGGTTAAAACTCATTTGGACAATGGATTAACTAGCTGATTCCGATCTGTTACTGTGCGTGGAAAGAACGAAAATTTGTAAGTGTCTGTTTTACGAATATAGGGGTTAGGGAACTGGGATGGTGTTGGCGAGTTTGTCTGTTTGGTGTCGGCGTTAAGTATGATGACGGATCCAAATCGAGTTTGTTATGTAATAACTGATAAATAAATTCTAATCTAAGCTTTCTTCTTCAATGTTCAAGTAGTTCATTTTATTTGTCTCCATTAAAGTGGTTGGGGAGTCAGACCTTGCTTATTTATTGAGAATAAACATGACAGCTCTTCTCTGTATTCTTTCCAGATTTTATAAGTTAGATTTAGTATACGGGTCCCACACTATGCATGCATATTCGAATTTAGGTCTAATTAATAAAGAATAACAAAGTAGCCTAATGTTAGAAGGAGCACTATTTAGTTTGTCTTAAGCAGCACAATTTTCTATATGCAGCAGAGCAGATATTGTTTACGTGCAAGTTTCACGACAGATTGCTACTTATGGTTACTCCTAGGAATTTGTAGTTGGATACTTGTTGAAGAGAGAGAGAGCCTAATTTATAATTGTAGCTATGACGTATGGTTTTTCGGGTTATTGGCATATAAACACTTTTATCAGCATTCAGAATCATGCCCCACAGGTCGCACCATTTGAAAACGTTGTTCAAGGCACTTTCCAGGTCACATTGATCTCTCTTATTTGTAACTTCTCTGTATAGAATACAATCGTCAGCAAACAATCGAATATGCACTGGTGGGTTAACAACTTCATATCATTGACAAAAAGAAAAAGCAGAGGGCCCAGAACGCTTCCTTGGGGAACACCGGATGAAACTGGGAGAGAGCCCGAACGTTGTTCCCCCCCCCCCCCTCCTTCAACAACCTCTTTGCGGTCTTTTAAGTATGCATTAATCCATGTTACTAAAATATCAGGAATGCCAATTTCTTTCATTTTAAAAATTAGTTTATCAAGAGGAACTTTGTCAAATGCCTTGCTAAAATCCAAAAATATTGCATCGATTTGGCCTTTATTATCTATACAGGAAGCAAATGAATTTATTACTGTAATTAGCTGTGTTACCGTCGAGAGTCCTTTTCTGAACCCGTGCTGGAAGCTAGTTAGCACGCGTCCTTTTCTAAAAATTCGTTCATACAATGTGCAACTATATGTTCTAATAGTTTACAGCATTGGGACGTCAATGATATGGGATGGTAGTCCTGCAAGAGAAGACGGTCTCCTTTTTTATAAACGGGAACAATTCGGGCTGTCTTCCAGTCATCGGGTATTTTACCCAATGACATTGAAGCGCGAAAAATTATTACGAGGAATTGAGCCAGAGTTTCGGCATAGCGTCGCAGAAATGCGTTTGGAATGTTGTCAGGGCCACATGACGTTTTGGTTTTCAAGTTCAGCAACATTGAAAGGACACCAGGATAAGTAATAAAATTCACTTCGGCGCGGTAATACAATCAATCAGTTTCAGTTTATTTCCAGTTTTCTTTACAAAAAACTGAGGGCGGCAAGATAAAAGCTGTCGTTACGACCGCTTGACAAGCCTCGCCACCCCTACAAAGAGGCAGTTTTGTAGCGACTGAAAGGGCGAGATTGATATACACTTGTTGTTACACACGGAAGAAATAGAAGGTAAAAGACGCATACACTCAAAATTATCTGGGTACATCTGACGCATACACTCAAAATTATCAGGGTCCATCGGACGTTCAGGAATAAAAAGACAGAAAAAGAAAGGAAAAAGAAACATAGTGGTTACATAACATTACAATTCAATACATGTTTGCAGAAGCACAGTACAATCAATTTATTCAAGGAATGTGTTCCGAATAGCTGCGGAAGACACACTCTGCAACTCGGTACTATCGGTACCTTTGCTCGGAGCATAAAATACACTTTGAAAATAACTATTAAAATTTTCAGTAATAGCCTTTGGATTACATAACGTAGTGTTGTCCACCAAAATTTGTGTGACTGCTTTCTTTTTTTCACTAATGTAATTCTAAAACTTACTTGGCTCGGTTTTTATAAAGTTTTGAAGGGATGTGTTGAAGAAATATTCTTTTGAATCCCATAAGCCACGTGCTAGATTGTCCAGTAATTCCTTTAGCACATCAGTATCTGCGCGTTTTTTCTTGAGCCATTTTACCCTTCGCCTCATTTGAATTATGCTGCGTGTCATCTATGGAGTTTCCTTTCTTTCTTTTTTGTGCCTGTTAGGTACAAACGTATTGATACAATACAATCAGATTTTTTTGAAACTGTGCCAGAGTGCGCAGACATCGGCGTCATCGAAATCAACAAGAGAAGTTTCGAGATATTCAATGATAGACGCGTCATTGGCACGCGAATAATCTTTAAAGTAAAGTGAAGATAAGTGTTTCTTTTTTGTTTGCCGTACTAGAGGAAAAGAAGCACTAACCAAATGGTGGTCAGACAGGTCTTGTTCCACAGAAACCGTAAAATTCACGATGTCGCGAGGGACGAACAGCAAATCTAACAATGAATTCGTGGGACCGACAATACGGGTTGGTTCATGAACTATTTGCGTCTGGTTGTGGGCAAGCATTATTTTAAAACAATATGCTGGCTTGCTTAGTGCAAGCACTGAGACACTCAAGAAGTTCCCAATTCACACTTGGTAAGTTGAAGCCACCCATCAATAAAATTTTACTGTTTTGGTACTGTAAGAGATGATTTTCTAGTATAGTTAAGTAGTCAGTTCCAGAACTAGGGGGTCTATAAACAGCATATAAGACAAAGTTTTGTCCCCAACAGGAGAGTTTCACACACAGGCATTCAATATCATGTACGTGATCTTGCAAAACAGCTTCAATTTGTTTCTTAATTAGGACAGCCACTCCACCACCCCTAGATTCCTTGTCTTTTCGAAATACAGTATAAGAGGGAGGGAAAACGTCCTCATCATTCACATCACTGTGAAGCACGTCTCAGTAATCACTGCAACGTGCGGATCATGGTGTAATAGCGCTAATTCGAACAAGTCTGTCTTATTAACTAAACTACGGGCGTTGATGTTTATTATGCGCAAAAGTTTGTTCTATCTTGCACTTCTCGTCATGCTTTGCCCTGCTGATCTACTCTCATATCCTGGTACACTATCTTAACGCGTTTATTTTGTGATTTATCCCAGAAAAACATATCTTTATCCACTTTTAGCTTGTCGTGAATAAGGGTGACCTTTTTTTTTATCCCTCTCTTCTTTCGCGCTATCCCAAAGTAGTTTTCGTGTGAGCAGCGTAGACTGGGAATAATCATTCTGAATTGATATTCCTGAGCCTTTTAGCTTTGTAACATTTTCCATTATTGTCTTTTTTTCTGCAAAAATCTGTAAATAGAGAATAACAGGACGTTCGTCGTTCCGACGCCCAAACCTATGAATGCGCCCGATAGATTGGCAACTGACTTGAAGCTTGTCCTCGAAAACTTTTGATTATTTTATCTTTCAGCGTAGCTTCTGTTTCGTTAGGTTCTTCAGTAATACCGTGAATGATGAGGTTGGACCGTCTGCTTCGATCTTCGAGGTCGGTCAGTTTTTTTTTTGCTTGAAAACCCATTACATTCTCTATTGATTTCAAAGTTGTGTGTATTTCCGGCGGTTGCTCGGTGAAGGATGATGTTTCGTTCCGCTTTTTCTCAATGTTTTGCATTAGGCTGTGCAGATCACTTACCATATTTACAGTCTTAACTAGCTCTGCTTTCATTTCACTGATTTCGGCTTGAAGAGATAACTGGCCATCTAAAATTTGTTCAATAACTTCCTTTTGAGTCGGGCCAGGATACGTTTTGATGTCGCCACAAAGGATCAACTTGCAAGCAATAAAACATTCATATGCCAAGGAAAGACAACGGCGGGGGCACGGCAAGACCACGATACCTCGGCAATCACTACGAATGGTGCTCGAATAGCTACCAACCTGCAGAACGTAGAAGAGCGTCCTCGTAAGCTACATGTTGGGCCCAGGCCCGCCGTGCCCACTGAAGGTGAATTCTCGTGTCCCTGCTTTTATACTCGTGAGCTCTGATGACGTCACGGTGCGATGGATGAATGCAGTCGCTGGTAGAACAGTGTCATCAAATGACGATACCGAGTCCGATGCGTTGTCGATGTGAAGTTGATTTCCATCGCATCGCAGTGCATCGGAAGTTTAGATATATTTTATTAATATATTCATAAATATAAGCATCTTGAAATAATCCTCAATTTGGTCACTTATACAAAAACCCGCTATTTGGATTTATATAACCACATTATTAGTCCTTCTTCAGTTCAGTTCAGTCGTTAATTCGTGTCCGACTCTTCGTGACCCTATGGACCATGTCACGCCACGCTTTCCGGTCTCTCACTATCTTCCTAACATCACATAACTTCATCTACAGTGCCTCGAGGATGCCATCTAACCATCGCGTTCGCTGCCTACCCCTTCTCCGGCGACCCTCAACCTTTCCCAACATCAAATCTTTCTCCAGCGACTCCTCTCTTCTCATCAGATGACCAAAGTAGCTGAGCTTTAACTTTAGAATTTGACCCTCCAATGAGCAGTCAGGGTTTATGGTGGACGATATCAACTGATTTGATCTTCTGGCAGTCCAAGGAACTCTCAAGAGTCTTCGCCAGCACCACAATTCAAACGCGTCAATTCTTCGGCGGTCAGCCTTTTTCACAGTCCAACTCTCGCATCCATACATCACAACTGGAAAGATCATAGCACGAGTTATACGGATCTTGGTTGGCAGACTAATGTCTCTGCTCTTTGCTAGGCGGTCAAGGCTAACCATTGCTCTCTTTCCCAGAAGCAGGCGTCTCCTTATTTCATGGCTGCAGTCGTTCTTAGCATATAACAAATATGAGAAACATCAATATACTCACGAAACATATCCTTGAATTTCGCAAAGTTTCTAACAGGTTATTTGAGGTGACAGGTATTGTCTAAAAACATGATAAGTGGGAGGCTTAGCGCGGAACAGACAAGGACAAGCCTCCCACTTATCATGTATTACCAACTAGCCCAGAACTCTACTTTGCTCATTGTCTAAAAAGTATGGCAGTGTTAACTACTTGCTGCTAGAGCAGAGTATGTTTTAAAATGAAATCTCTTACTGTTGTCAGAAGTTTTGAATATTCCAAAAGCATGTCATAAAAGTACCTCAAGGTGTCCTACAGTCACCTTACATTTAAAAAATAACCCATAATAACACACAATTACAAAATGCGCGTAGCAAAGCGAGGAATCGGAATTCTTTTTTTCTCTAGAGGGTATGTATATGTGCACTGGTTGAAGTATCACTGGTGTTAATGAACGGTTAATCCCAGAACTTGAAAGCCTTTGGAGATTACATATACAGGCCGATTTGTCTTCTTGAACTCTGACTATCATATATGTTCCCAAGGTCTCTTAATTTTTACAAATCCTCAAACGGTCGACGACAATTTCCAGCTTCACCTATAGTCACCAGCGTGATACTCACATTTCAGAAAATATTCAATAACAATTTTTTTTGAGCTACAAACCTTGTTCTGTGCCTTCCGCATCTGTTAATGCTTTGATTAACACGTTAAACTATTTTCGCCTTTTTTGTTGCTGGCTGTCATATAAGCGACTGGCTCCATTGAGCGACAAGGGAGCTACTGTACTGAATTATATTAATTCCATAAAAAGAAAAAAGGCTGCGTTTTCCGTCGTTAGAACATAAAATATTATCTGAAGACTACAATACATGCTCAGAACTGCTACAGAAGTCAGTGGAGAATTTTTCCAGCCGACCAAAAGCTGGCGATCGATAGTCCTCAGCTCAGGAACGTCTTCGTTTTTATTTCGCTACGTCAGACGCAAACTTAGCCGCTGCTGCTTCCGGCCGCCGGAGGAAGCTCACTCACACGAAAAGCCAGAATTTATCCGAGGCAGACCGGCTCACACGTAAGTAGCGGCCCGGCATACCTTCCCCTCATCACCCTTCCTTACCCCCTTTTTCTCCTTTGTCTCGCAGTGTGTTGCCACTGGCGGTGAACAGCCTTCCGATCGATGCGCGCAGGGTGAAGCCAAACGGTCGCCAGCGCTGGTCATCGAACCGGGAGGGTAAGTCGCTTGACGATGCCGTGTCACTCGCCGGGGTTTGTGGAGGCTGTGGGGCTGAGCGCGACGCTGGGAGCTCACCATCCAGAGGGGACCGAGAAAATTCGCGAGCATTTTCGTTTTCTCGCATAACGAGAAGGAAGCGGGAAAAGGCACTAAGCTTTGAAGAAGCATATTTGTAGGCCCCTATCTTCATGCTGAGATTTAAAACTTTACGTATGTATCGAGGTCATTTAAAAGGGATGGGATCGGAAACCATTCGAAGATGGAAGGGAAGAGGACACAGGGAGTAGCGTAAAGATTTTCGCTTCTTTCTACGCATAGTATAAAAAATTCGAGACGAATTCCGATTGCAATGCTATTATTGACCTATCCTATCCTATCCTATCCTATCCTATCCTATCCTATCCTATCCTATCCTATTATTGACTGTTTGCTATTTGGTGGGGCGGTTACAAAAATTTATCCTTCTCTAAATTTCACCATGATTCCTAAAGTCTATTACGGTCACCATTTTTTTTTTATTCGATACTGTGAATCCCATCAGGGATTGAGAACAGGAAGGGCTGTGAGTATATGTGCACTAAAACCTGAAAGCATACATATTAATACATAGTGTAGAGTGTTACATACAGCTACAACAATCGAAAAAAAGGGTATATCTGCTCATGTTCGTAAACTTGCGTACATTAGACATGTACGGCCACAACTATAATCTGCGTCTGCAATATGGTCATCATACCAGAATTACCTGCAAAGTTAGAATTGGGTGGGCTGCCGCGGTAGTGCAGCGGTTAAGATGCCAGACTACTGCGCTGGAGTACCCTCATCCGATACCGACCGCCGGCGGCTGCGTTTCGATGGAGGCAACACGGAGTGGTGCCCTTCTGCCGTGTGATGTCAGTGCACGTTAAAGAGCCCCAGGTGACCGAAATTGCTCCGGAGCCCTCCACTATGGCGTCTCTCATAGCAAAGTTGTACGGGCCTATGCACCTACATGTAGTCATGATGACCAGGCAGTTTAAAACTTCTACGAAGATGTGGAATATGCACTGCGGAAAGGAAAGACGCAGTATGCTGTACTAATTGACGACCGCAGTACTAAAGTAGGAAAAAAAACAGGCAGAGGACCAGGTAGGGGGTGACTATGGCATCGGATCTAGGAAAGGCAGGGGGTAGTTACTAGTTGAGTTTACAGAGCGCAGTACCTTAACAATAATGAATACCTTCTTCAGCAAACGGAAGAACCGGAAGTCGACGTGGAGAAATCCTAACGGGAAGACGAAAAATGGATTTCCCTTCTTACTGTATTCTAACCCCGCCATTATGCAGGATGTAGAAGTAATCGGGAAAGTGCTGTGCAGTGACCCCAAGATGGTAAGGTCTCGAATTGGTCTAAATATGAAGAGGGAACGAAATAGATCAGCAAGAAAGAAGTCCATTAACGAATTAGCGGTAAGGGAAGGGCAGCTCGCTACAGAATAGATATTCAGCTCTAACCGAGGATGACGACATTAGCCTAAAAGCAATAAACAATAATTTCAAAGAAATCAAATATTGCGCACGCTGTACCAGTAGGCGGTCGGATAGTTAGAGAGGATACTGGTAAGCTAAGTAGACGGAATATTTGGTGAAAAAACGCCGAATAATGAAAGCTCCCAATCCAGCAGACCAGATAGAATTGGCAGAGAGTTCAAAGCTAATCAGTAAGCGTAAAGTGGCCGATATAAGGCAGTATAACAGAAAGAAATTTCAGCATTCTGTAAAGAACAGAGGAGGCCTTAATGAGATGAAGAAATTGGGCATTAGCAGAAATCAGACGTATGCGCTAAAGGACAAGGCGGGCAGCGTCATCCTGAATATCGACAAGATAGCCAAAGTAGCTGAGGTGTTATATATTGATCTCTACAGTAGCGAAAGTAGTCAAGACAATAATGAGATTGGCAGTAGAGAAAAGCAGTCAGACATTCGGCCAGTGACGAAGGACGAGGTTAAGAAAGTATTAAAAACAATGAAAAACGGGAAAGCAGCTTGAGAGGATGAGGAAATTGTAGATTTGTTGAAGGATGGGGGGATATCGTCCTAGGAAAACTGGTTGCCCTGTATACGCAGTGCCTGGTGTCATTGACGGTACCGGAATCATGGAAGAGTACAAATATCAACTTAACTCATAAAAAAGGAGACGCTAAGGACCTGAAAAGTTACAGACCACTCTGCTTAATGTCTGTTGCGTATAATGTATTCACTAAGGTAATCGCTAATAAAATCAGGACAACCGTAGACTGCAATCAAGCGAAAGATCAAGCAGGTTTTCAGAAAAAGTACTCTGCTATTTGTTTGTTTGTGGGGTTCAACATCCCAAAGCGACTGAGACTTGAGAGACGACGTAGCGGAGGGCTCCGGAAATTTGACCACTTGGGGTTCTTTAAAGTTCGCTAACATCGAACAGCACACGGGGGCCTTGCTTTTCGCCTCCATCGAAAAGCGGCCGCCGCGGCCTGGATTCGATCCCGCGTCCCTGGGCACAGTAGTCGAGCGCCCTAACCACTGCACCATCACATCGGGGCTGTACTCTACTATCGATCATATCCATACCATCAACTAGGTGATAAAAAAATGCTCGGAGTATAACTAGCCCTTATACATAGCATTCATTGATTACGAAAAAACATTTCAAATCAAATCAAATCAAATCAAATTTTATTTTCCTTTGCACAAAGTACGAGGATGGAGCAGCCGCAAAAAGCTACTGCTACCAGCAGCTTGAGGAGGGGACTGCCCCCACTCATGACAGCAGCAGAGGCATAATATGGAACAGTCTCACTATCGAAATAACAAAGAAGCGCACTAGTATACTGTCATACGAGACAACATATACAGTGTCACAAAAGGAAAAATAATAAGAAAAAAATCTCACTATCAAAATAACAAAGGAGCATTAAAAATATACTGTCGTACGAGTCAACATACACCGTGTCACAAGAAGGGAACATGGGATTGACAGGATCAAGAGGAAAATCACACTGAGTTAACATTTCACATTGTTGCATTATTATACCCCAAGAACAAATGTTTCAAACATCTTTTAGACATCGTAGTAATATGATGAGCATAACTGATGAGCATAACTGTTGAGGGGAACTAGCAGAGAAAAGGACTGATGGGCATAGTTCTTTGACGGGGTTGATACATAGAACACATCTTGCCGACGTGTGTTATATGTCTCAACAGTCGGCTTCAATGTGGCGATGTTGTTGTAAAAAAGGTTATTCTTTTTTACAGCTATGGTGTACGACACGGTAAGACGGTAGTTATAATATTCACAAACCTTAATAACTGCAAATCGTTTAAAAAGTTCTGCTGTGTGAGAATCATACTTTATGTCAGCTATAATTCTTATTACTTTCTTTTGTAACAACAATAGTTTGTTTAAGTTCGTTTTAGTTGTAGTTCCCCATACCAAATGAGCATACGTCATTTGGGGTAGAATTAGAGAATTACAAAACAGCAGCTTAATCTTCTGAACCAACACATGCCTACATTTGTTTATTATACCAAGAGCTATGCAAACATTCTTGTAGGTGCTATCAACATGTTGATCCCCAAGTCCGGTTATTGGAAAAATGAACACCCCAGAACCTTCATACTCTCTATAATTTCAGTTGGACTAAGCGCTATCTTAGGCGTAGAAACACATTTGTTTTTGGGTCGGAATAGGATCGCCTTGGTTTTTTTCTGTATTTACATGTAGTGAATAATGCTTGGTACATGCTGCAAACAGCCGCAGTGACTCATTACTGACTGTTTCTATGCCTTGAGTTGTTTTTCCTGCGATTAATAAACTTGTATCATCGGCAAAACATATAACAAAACCCGCGCGTTAGGGAACAAGCAATGCAAATCATTGACATGCAAGCAGAATAAAAGTGGCCCTAGAATACTTCCTTGAGGAAGTCCTGTTTTTATGTCTTTAATGCCTGAAACAAAATTGCCGATTGATAAAAACTGCCTACGTTGACTTAAGTAAGACGCTAGTAACTGGTGCGAAGCACCACGAACACCGTATGACCTTAGCTTAAGAAGGAGGTTTTCATGTCGCAAGAAATCGAAAGCTTTAGAGAGGTCTATGTGTATTTCAAGTGTTACATTATTTTCAAAAAAGGTTTCATTATTATTTCCTTTTTCTTCAGTAGCACTATCTCAGTAGAGTGATACTTGCGAAAACCGTGCTGGAAATAATGAAGCACTGAATGTTTAGTGAAGTAGCGGGATAATCTTGAATGTATAAGCTTTTCCAATGCCTTGGAAAAGATAGGAAAAATCGAGATAGGCCTGTAGTTTTTCATTCCGTTTCTATCCCCACCTTCAAAGATCAGTCATTTAAGCAGTTTGTATTGACTTAGAAAAAACACCGGTATACAGGACTAAATTGAAAACATGCATTAATCGGGCTTTTATAATTCCAACCACGTACTAAACAGGCTTTATTTGTAAATTGTCAGCGTCGCACACGTTGCTGTTATTTACATTCATCATTGTTGAAGCGACTTCGTCTTCATCGGCAGGACACAAAAACATGGTACATTCGCTTGGTGAAATATCTGGCAGTGCAGGATCTGTTTCTTCTGAAGGAGTGCTTGAAGTTAAAAACTGGCTTATGAAGAAGTCATTAAAAAGGTTTGCTAAACTAAATACTGAGACATTTGTAGACTCAGATTTAAATTCAATAATGATATTCTGATCTATTGTTTGAAGAAAGTGTTCAAAAAGACGATTTTCGCGATAAATATTTTCTTGAATATTCCTCGATATCCAAGGCTTTCGGATTCGATATGCTTGCTTGACAGTTTTACGAGGTAAACTTTTAGTATAAGCCGTCTCTAATATGGCCAAAAACGTTTCGCAGGCCTCCGCAGCATCTGTTATTGCGTATAAATGTTCCCATGTGCTGTTCTGCAAGGTTGTTTTAAAGCGCTCTAAAATTGTTCTCCGAAATATCTTGAATTGTTCGTTTTTCTTTCTTCTTCAACAGAGTTGCTGTTTTCACAATCATATAAACAGGCAAGTAATTACTTATATCAGCATCTATGGTATCTGCAATTATCAGTGAAGATAAGTGGTTATGTAATAAGACATCCAGCAGAGCAGAAGACGTACCAGTGACTGTTGTCACAGTTGTGTAAATAACTTCACTGCCATGCATGCTAATGACAACTTAATAACGCCTGCCTTGAAGCACATTCCAGGAAATTAACATTAAAATCACCACCAGCAACAAGCTTCAAGTTTTTTCTGATGCAGAACACAAGATCGTTCCAAAAAAGGTACAAAATTGGTCAAAACTTCCATCAGGTGGGCTATATATACCGACGAACAATCGATCCTTGCAGTACAGTGGCTATAATTGGGAAGTGTGAATGGCGGCATACAGCGCCTACGGGGCGCGTTGAAGCCTTCGGAGAGGAGCCGCGAGGGGGCGCGCGCTGTCGCTTATACAGAATATAAATATTTCGGGGTATGGGTAAACGAAGGATTGGCATACATTGGAAAGCATGAGCAATCACTTAAGGCCAAAAGGCGAAGGAATGCCGGGATAATGAAGCATAAGGAAATGTGGGGATACAATAGGTATGAGGTATTGAGGGGTATTTGGAAAGGAATTATGGTGCCCGGTCTTACTTTCGGAAATGCGGTTTTGTGCCTAAAATCAGAGGTACAGTCGACATTAGAAACAAATCAGAGATCCGTTGGACGATTAGCACTAGGTGCCCACGGCAAAACTACAAATGAGGCGGTACAAGGAGATATGGGCTGGGCATATTTCGAAGTACGGGAAGCTCAGAGTAAAGTATTATATGAGGAACGCCTGAGGAAATTGAACAGTAACAGATGGGCCGCTAAGGTACTTAAATACCTGTACCTAAAAAGCGTTGACTCACAATGGAGGAAAAGAACTATGAAACTAACTAATAAGTATGCTAGTAACAAGGACAGAGAAATAAAGAGCATTAAGCAATAGGTGAAAAACACAGAAGGTAAAAATTGGATAAATTCGATGAAAAAAAAAAAAAAAACAGAGTGTGGAATTATACCGAAAGTGGAAAATGCAGATCAGGAAGGAAGATTTCTTTGATAACTCAAGAGGCAGTGCCCTACTTTTTGAAGCTAGATCAGGGTGCCTTAGAACACGCAGCTACAAAAAGAAATTTAACAATGGAGATGACACATGTGCTGTATGTGGAAACTCCAGTGAAACAATTGACCATATTATACTCGAATGCAATGGTATCCATCCAGAAGTTGATGCAGGTGCAATCACTGTTCCTGAAGTTCTGGGGTTTAGAGATAACAGTGGCCGGGTGAATAAACCGGCGGTGGAAACCAGCAAAAAACGGCTGGAAGATTGGTGGCTTAAAAGCAGAGAAGTGACATAATTTTAGTAATGTAGGAGCAAAATTTAATAAATAGAGTGGTGGTTTAGTTAACCATTCGAAATCAATAATTAAGATATATGGAGAAAAATGAGCATGATAGCTACTGCTACCACCCCGTTCAAAGGGGACACTCCTATATTCCATTCCATCCATCCATCCACGTTGGCCGATCCGAGTCGCGCCGGCTCTTCAGCACGCCGTCCGCCGCTGACCGCTGTCGGAAGTCGCGCTCGTTTCTTTTTGTGTTACAGCAACAGAGAAGTCTGTATGCGTACTCGTGCCTCGTAAACAGAGTCATTGTTTTGTGCCAGGATGTACTACAGGCTACAAGTCGTGTAAAAAGATACTGTCTTTGTTCGGGGTTCCGAAGGACCAGGCTGTGTTGGCGCAGTGGCGGAGAACTATTGCACGTGCTCACAAGGAACTCGAAGAAAACTCCTCCGTGTGCGAGCTACACTTCGACGAGAGGTATATATCCCGCCACTTCGAACACACCGTGAACGGTGAAATTGTCCGGATGGACAGGGGTAGGCCTCTCTTGCTCCCGGGAGCTGTGCCTACACAGTTTCCTAATCTCCCGCATTACCTGTCAAAGAAGTTGTCTACAAGCAGGAAACGCCCAGCGAGGACTCGACTTTCCGCTCCACCTAGCAAGAAGAGTGCAGGAGACGAGCTTTCACCAGTGAGTGTTGAGACCGAAAGCCTCTCCAGCTCAGTTTATTTGAGGACTTGGCCCTGCCGTCAGCTGCATGGGGAAAGCATACGTTAAGTGTTTCGCCTCTGACTGTGGCTTGCAGCGTGTGTCAGACTGCAGTGGATAAGCGCATCTTGTTCGCAGAAAAGTTAGTTTTGATTTCACGACAAGGGGGCAGTGTGACGCATGACGTTTTTGTCAAAGAAGTGCAGCAAAAGAATGTAGCGTGTGAGGACCCTGCATCGTTCCTCGAAAGAGTGGACGCCATGAGCATCTGTACGGGTGCAGGCACTATACACGAGTTTCCATTGGCGCTTGGCAATAAGAAGATTGTTCTTTTAGATACGACCATATCGAGCCAGAAATGCCAGGGCATCACCACTGAAGGCAAATCATGCATTCAGTGCAAGCATTTACGGAAAGCTCTTCTTAACCAAAGATCAAGAAAACGATGCAGTCCGACTGGAGTAGCCCGAACTTCAAAGCGTAGAAGAGCACAAGCCCAAGCCACCCGTCGAATAAAATTAAGGTAGCACTTTGCACTCAAACTATTGAGAAGCCGAAGAGCCAAAGTGCAGAACTTGAAGAGGGCGTCCTCGCAGACCGGTTGAAAACGCTTCCACCAAAGCAAAGACTTGCTGTTATGCAATGTTATCAACCCGCTCGCCGCAAGTCCACAAAAGGCATGCACTACAACCAGGACTGATTGCTAGAATGTATCATAATGAGAATGAAAAGCACGAGGCTCTATGAGCATATCAGGCGGGAAGGCATACTCATTCTCCCAAGCAGAATCTGCTTAAAGGTCCACATGCACAAGTACAGAAGTGGGTTCGGATTTAACCCTGCTATAATCACGGGGATCGCAAAGAACTAAATCTATGGATGCATTCAAGTATCACAGTGGCCTAATCGTGGAAGAAATGAAGCTGACGGAATGCTTGAACGTTTGTACAGGAGGGAAACTGCAAGGTCTGGCCGACTTGGGAAAATTCACTTTGGAAAACGACAGACATCTTCTCTGCGATCACGGTCTCGTTATTATGTTTCAGTCTGTCACTGGTTCCTGGCACCAGATACTAGGAGTCTTTGCTTCCCGGGGCAACGTAAAGGCCCCGCTTGTGTCAAAAATTTTGATAGAAGCGGTTTTACTTGCTGAAAAGGCTGGGTTGAAGGTGGATTATATCACGGCGGATGGAGCATCATGGAACCGTTCAATGTGGCGTCTTTTCGGGATTTCCGGCTCCTCGACGTTCATCAAGCCATCTACACCACACCCTGTTGATGCAAAAAGACGCCTCTTCTTCATTTTTGATTTTCCGCATTTGGTAAAATGCGTTCGAAACGGCCTTCTCAAAGCAAGGTATAAAACACCTGAAGGTTCCGTATATATTGAACATATCAGAGCAGCACACAACGAGGATAAGTGTGCGCTTACTCTCAAAGTGATGCCAGAAATCACTGCTGCTCACGTGAACCCAAACAAATTTGAGAAGATGAAAGTGAACTTTGCTTTTCATCTTTTCAGTCCGCAAGTGCTTCGTGGCCTGTTCTTCTACCAGAAGCAAATTAAGGAGCAATGGGGTGATCCCGCACCAACGGAAGCCTTTGTTTTGCTGATGTGGAAGCTTATAAAGGCCATGACAGCACGCATACCATCTGAAGGATTAAAACCTGACTGTACAGCTGAGAAGTACATCAAGGATGTACTAAACTATCTAAACAGGTGGGAGGTTCATGCAAAAACTTCACCAGCAGGATTCCTTTCAGCAAGCACTGCCGAGGGGCTAAGAGTCACCCTTCAAGGCACAGTTGATCTAATGAGGTATCTTCATGAGAAACTTGGCTTTAAGTACGTGCTGGCGTGCCGACTGAGCCAAGACTGCCTAGAGAAATTGTTTGGAATAATAAGACAATTTTCTGGCTGCAACGACCATCCTACTGCTGCGCAGTTCTTGCTCACCGTGAACTAAGTTTCTACGATTTGGTTAAAGCGCCGAGCAGCGGAAACTGTGAAGGGGGAGATCTGAAGTTTCTCCTTAGTAGTGAAGATTCAAATGAAGAACTGGACACATTGCTGGAAGGTGGGAAGATTGAAGAAGCTTCTCAGCTTGTAAAGAAGTCCTTAAAGCTTTCTGACCATGAGTACTCTGAGAAGATGAGCGACTCACGGCTGGTATTTTTCATTGCAGGGTATGTTGCCCGCAAGACAATTCTAAAACCTGGGTGCAAGGAATGCAGTGATAAGCTGCTTGTTTCCGCTGACGACGCCAATGAACAGCTGGACATGTTCACCAAGTTCTGTGACAATGGGGGCTTCATTTACCCTTCGGAAGAGCTATTCGCATTTGTCGATGCCCTCGAGACCACTTTTACGATGTGGTTCAGTTATAACGAGCTCCGCAGTGACAGCTTGGACGAGCTCGTTTCCTGC
The DNA here is from genome assembly GCF_055883805.1 of Amblyomma maculatum. Lineage (NCBI taxonomy): Eukaryota > Metazoa > Arthropoda > Arachnida > Ixodida > Ixodidae > Amblyomma > Amblyomma maculatum. Next base: position 171,370,397 of record NC_139349.1, on the reverse strand, counting down.
CTCCAAAACAACAATCTCACACTGGGCTGTGCACAACACGGCCCCAGCCTTAGCAACCAGATCAAAAAGTTCTTTCTAGTCACTCGTCTGCACTTTTACACGAAAGCCCTCAACAAGGAGAGAGCGTCTTCTCGTGAAAAGAAAAAGCACTTGAAGCTTAGGCGCGTCACTTAGCGAGCATCGAAGCCTGAGAATTGTATTTTGAACTGTTTGTGAGAAACTTTTCAAAGTTAACTTGCATTTCTGAGAAGCGCTCAATAAATAAAATGCTTACTTCAGAGAAACCACCGACGAATTTTCTGTTTTGCGTTCAGTAACGCGTGTGCGGGAGAAAATCGGGCAAACCAAGCTTCCGCCAACCTTCAAAGCGCGCTCAGTTCGGTTAACTTGGCATCTTGGAATTGCCAGTGGGTTAGCGTGATTACTCTATTGCTGTTTCCCGCCATGTTCCAAAGAAAATATCTGTTACGACGCATTCTTTTTGCGTTATCGCGTTTTGGACTGCGCATGCAGGGCTGGCGGCTGCGGCGGCGGCTGCTGGAGCTGACGTGGGAATAAAACCCCTTGATACTTTGAAAGTTACGCCAACGATTGAACTTTGCCGCCGCCGCGCTACCTCCTCGCCTCCCCCTCGACCTTGCGCGCCCCTTCGCTGAAGGCCGGCTCTCCGCCCGATTTCCTGAGCGACGATTGGTCTCCCTGCCGTTGCCATTGGAAACCGACGCGCGTCCGGCGTTTTCCTTGTGTTTTCTTTTTCCTTCGCGCCATTTTTCCCCCAGTCTCGGCGAGCGAATATTGCGCGCTGTGCTTTTATTGCAGCGTGCAAGCTCTATGCCGTGCTGTTGCGCGTACAACTGCAGCAAGCGACTTGAAGATGGTTATGCGGTATTCATGATATCTCAAGGCAAGCGTGACGGCTTGCGCACGAGTCAATGGATTCACAAGATTAGTCGAAAGACGTTTATTCCTAGAAACAACAGAGTTGTTTGTGACGTCGAGTGCCTTTCTCACTCCCCGTAATAACGCGTCACCTGACGCTGCGTTTTTTATTCCTGCTTGCTGCTCAATATTTTTGCGGCGGCAGCATGTTCATTGTATAAAAATAAGGTTGTCCTCTGCAGCATGCTGAATATTCTGCGAGGCTCCAAGGCTCCATCATTTAACACGCTTCGACTTCTGTACAGTCAGAAACAGGGCGCTATAATCTGCTTTTTGCTGTCAGAAATAACTGGAAAATTACAGTCTCTCGATTGCATTTGTCGCGATTATGCTAGGATCCCTGGCCTCCTTCACTAAAAATCAAAATTCGGGCTTGTAGAGGAGCTAGCCTTTCCAGCTTTTACTTGTAGTGTGCGTCGGTTACTCGGGAGCAATGAATGCTGGCCCTGAAAAACTCTTTGGCAAGTAAACCCGGGGTATTGCGGGTAATCTGCACTAGTTAGGTCGTATGGCATTTTTTTTTTTTCAATTCTTGAATGTGTCTTGCCATGCTTCGACGCACGCGTGGGTTAAAAAATATGCGTTCGTTTTATCAGGGATACGGCCAATGTGCAGGAGGTGTTCATATGATCACACACGCTTCACTTTGACCATGACTACTAGGCGTTGGCAGGTTACCTTCGCTTTGAAAGCTGGAGCTCTAAAAGCGCGATTCCGCGTATTCATTTATTGCGAGATAAGTTATCCCATCAATGTCAAATCAGCCGGAATCATTGCATCAATTTTCTGTATTTAGGAAACTTAAACAATCAATAATGATTATAGTTATTATGTAAAAATAGGGGAACGTTTTGCGAGCAACAATTCTTAACACTGTAACATATTACTCATTTCAATTGTATGCAAGATTTTTTTTTTCACCTAGCCTGAGTAATTATCTCATCGCTCTATGTTCTAGCTACATTTCACTGAAGATCAGTTTGAGCCGCCAATATTACACGAACTCGAAAAAAAGAACAGACCAAACGCAGTTCCATCAATTTTCTCTCACCGACCTGTCCTGAAGTAAAGGAAGCCTCCTCGACAGAGACATGAACCTCGCGCTGATATTAGTCAGTTATTTCTGTGGCTTGCTCTTTTCCCACCTCCATTTATGAGAAAACAAGAAAGTATAAGAATTAAAAGTCAATGTATAGTTGTCTCGTCAGATATTATAAGATAATAGAGATATGACTGACAACGTAAGTCAATGAAAATTGAAGTATATCAATGGGTCATGGGACGGCATCAGATTAAATAGTGATGGTTATGAATAGTGATAAGTAATGATGGTGACTGTTACGGATAATAATAGTAAATTATATTAATAGGCCCGGATAGTGAGGTGATAGTGTTCGTTGCGGATAGTGACAGTTACGATAGGTCTCTGGCATTAGTAGATATAGTGATAGATAGGATAGCGATAGTTAATGAATTGGCAGTTATATGCTTTCTCAACAGGCAGGAGACAAGGCAGTAGGTGACTATGGCATTGGCTCTAGGAATAGCAGGGGGGAGTTACTAGTTGAGTTTGCAGAGCGCAATAACTTACGAATCATGAATACCTTCTTCAACAAACGGAAGAACCGGAAATGGACATGGAAAAGTCCTAACGGAGAGACTAAAAATGAAATCGACTTCATAATGTGTTCAACCCCCGCCATTGTGCAGGATGTAGAGGTAATCGGGAAAGTGCGATGCAGTGACCACAGGATGGTGAGGTCCCGAATTAGCCTAAATCTGAAGAAGGAACGCAACAGATTAGTAAGAAAGAAAGCCATCAACGAATTAGCGGTGAGGGGGAGGGCAGAAGAGTTTAGGATCTCGCTACAGAATAGGTATTCAGCTCTAACTGAGGATAGCGATATTACCCTAGAGGCAAGGAACAATAATTTCAGAGATATCATTACTGAGTGCGCTGTAGAAGTAGGCGGTAGGATAGTTAGAGAGGATACCGGTAAGCTGTCTAAGGAGACGAAAGATTTGATTAAGAAACGCCAGAGTATGAAAGCTTTCAATCCAACAGACCAGATCGAATTGGCCGAGATATCAAAGTTAATCAATAAGCGCAAAGTGGCCGATATAAGGAAGTATAACATGGAGAAAATAGAGCATGCTGTAAAGAACGGGGGAAGCCTTAAAGCGGTAAATAAGAAATTGGGCATAGGTAAAAACCAGATGTATGCGATAAGGGACAAGGCGGGCAACGTCATCACTAATATGGACAAGATAGTCAAAGTAGCCGAGGAGTTCTATACAGATCTCTACAGTAGCCAAAGTAGTCAGGACCGTAATGAGATTGGCGGTAGGGAAAAACAGTCAGACGTTCCACCAGTGACGAAGGACGAGGTCAAGAAAGCACTAGAAACTATGAAAAGGGGGAAATCAGCTGGAGAGGATCAGATAACTACAGATTTGCTGAAGGACGGGGGGATATCGTGCTAGAAAAACTGGCCACCCTGTATACGCAGTGCCTGGTGTCATCGACGGTACCGGAACCATGGAAGAATGCAAACATTATCCTCATTTACAAGAAAGGGGACTCTAAGAACCTTAAAAATTACAGACCAATCAGCTTACTGTCTGTTACGTATAAGGTATTTACTAAGGTAATCGCTAATAGAATCAGTACAACCTTAGACTGCAATCAAGCAAAGGATCAAGCAGGGTTTCGGAAACGGTACTCTACTATCGATCATATCCATACCATCAATCAGGTGATAGAAAAATGCTCGGAATATAACCAGCCCTTATACATAGCATTCATTGATTACGAAAAAGCATTTGACTCAGTTGAAACCTCGGCGGTGATGCAGGCATTGCGAAATCAGGGGGTAGACGAGCCGTACGTGAAAGTGCTGGAAGATATATATAGTGGCTGCACAGCAACCATAGTTCTGCATAAAGAAAGTAACAAAATTCCCATAAAGAAAGGTGTTAGGCAAGGAGACACAATCTCCCCAGTACTATTCACAGCTTGTTTAGAGGAAGTATTCAGAGACTTGGAATGGGAGGAGTTATGGATAAGGGTAGATGGAGAATACCTCAGTAATCTGCGATTTGCTGATGACATCGCCTTGCTAAGCAACTCGGGGGATGAACTGCAAATAATGATTGATGACCTAGACAGAAAAAGTAGAAAGGTAGGCTTGAAAATCAATATGCAGAAGACTAAGGTAATGTTCAACAGCCTCGGGAAGGAACAGCAGTTTACATTAGGTAGCGAAATACTGGAAGTAGTAGGCGAATACGTCTACTTAGGACAGGTAGTAACCGCAGATCCAGACCATGAAAAGGAAATAACAAGAAGAATAAGATTGGGATGGAGCGCATTTGGCAAGCACTCGCAGATTATGACTAGCAGCTTACCGGTATCGCCCAAGAAGAAAGTATACAACAGTTGCGTCTTGCCTGTACTCACCTATAGGGCTGAAACGTGGAGGCTAACCAAGAGAGTTCCACTTAAGTTGAGGACAACCCAGAGGGCTATGGAACGAAAAATGGTAGGGGTAACATTAAGAGATAGGAAGCGTGCAGATTGGGTCAGAGAAATAACTCAAGTTACCGACATTCTAGTGGAAATTAAGAAGAAGAAATGGACATGGGCAGGACATGTAGTGCGAAGAGAGGATAACCGATGGTCGCTGAGGGTAACAAACTGGATTCCAAGGGAAGGAAAGCGTAGCAGGGGGCGGCAGAAAGTTAGGTGGGCGGATGAGATTAAGAAGTTCGCAGGGGTCAAATGGATGCAGCTAGCACAGAACCGGGTTAAGTGGAGAAATATGGGAGAGGCCTTCGCCCTGCAGTGGGTATAATCAGGCTGCTGCTGCTGCTGCTGATGATGATGATGATGATGATGATGATGATGCTTTCTCATTTACGCACGTTGAAGACCTATGTGCACCTTGTAATTTTTTTATTTGATTGTTGCGTTCAATGAAATCAAGCTCTTTTACACAGCGCATGAGACCACAGCATGCTTGCGCCAGAACTTCAGTGTATCGGCAATAGGGCCCACCACTTCTCCCAGTGTACCCTGCTGTCTTTTAACCACACGCGAAATCAGTGAGGGGCCACGTACTCATAAAATTATTTAATTCCTCCATCAGCATCATATCAAGACTGCCGTGGCAAACCTGTTCCTTGCCTCGAAGCAGCAAGGAACAGCTCAAAATTTGATTTTATACAAAATTAACTAATGAACGCAGATTACGCGGATCGCTAACTAGCACAGTGCCATTACGCTTGGCCTAAGCTTTCCAACGGTATACGGTTCTGTGTTGCAGCTAAAATTTAGATTTTAATTGCAATTTACTAAATATCAATTAATTTGGCCCAGTAATTGATTGAAATACATGTACAATTAACCAATAATCCAATATCATTGTTGATCACGTGACATATTGCCGCGAAACCTTCAAAACAGTATTTGTTGTTTTTTAACAGCCGCCGGCATAGAGGCTTATCACTCTGATTTTGGACCGTGTATCAGTTCCGTAATCCTTGTTTGTTAATGCTCAATGTCGCGAGTCACACCTTTATCAGTTTTGTTGTAGCGCAAGATGCACCGAGATCTGTCTCGAAGGTTCCGGCCACTTGGGTGTCTTTCCACAATGTTCCAGCCCGTGCTGGTAGCTGTTTGCGACGTTATCTAGATTGTTCTGTGCAGCCTTTAAATTGAGCGTTGCCGAGTGTGACGGGCATTCTTTGTTCGACGATCGACGAGCACGTTTGTTTCTATCGCCGCCGCCGAGTTGCTTAGTTCTTTTGCGGGCGCAAGTCAGCCCAAATAAAGAGTTTCTTTAGTGCAATCATCGACCCTTCATTTGTGTCATCGACCTCGTCACCACTACGTGACATCTGGTGGAGGTGCTGCCTTTGATCCCTCAAGCGAAGACCCAAGCCGTGTTCCTGTCGCCCTGGAAGACCAGCCTACAGGTCACCGAGCCAGCCGCCGACTTCAAGGCCTACAACCCGAACACGGTCTGCTGCCTGACCCCATTCGATCTCTGAAGGCATCGACGCTCACAATGGCCCAGCCTACAGCACCGGTTGTTTTCGTTCAACCCCGTGAGCCCCCCTGCTTCCATGGACGACCGGATGAAGATGCAGAAGACTGGGTGGACCTTTTCGACCGTGTGGCAGAATTCAATGGCTGGAACGACGCCACGAAACTCAGGCAAGTCTACTTCGTTCTTCAAGGACATGCCCGAGTTTGGTTCGAAAATCATGAGGCAGCTATGAAGGATTGGGACATTTTCAAGGAAGCGTTTTTGACTGCCTTTTCAAGCGTCGTCCGAAAAGAAAGAGCCCAGGACCTCCTTCAGTCAAGACTTGAACTTCCTAACGAGCCTGTGCTGGCGTACGTTGAAGAGATGAAGCGCCTCTTTCGCCGCGCTGACCCTGGCATGACTGAAGGTGAGAGAGTCAAATTTTTAATGCGAGGCGTCAGAGAATCGCTTTTTGCAAATCTTGTCCGAAATCCGCCAAAAACAGTGGCGGAATTTGAAACGGAAGCGTCTGCCATCGAGAAGACGTTGTACACCCGGATGCGCCACTACGAGCGACCACTCCAGGCAGACTACTCAATCCACTACCCCAGCGCATCTACAAGCGGAGAGAACCTTCGGGACCTCATCCGGGAGATCGTGCGAGAGGAGCTCCGCCGACTCATGCCATCCTCGCAACAACCGCAGGTGGCGACGCTCGCGGACGTCGTCCGGGAAGAAGTCCAGCAGGCGCTGGGCGTTCCTCAAGCTATGGCTGCGACTGTTCCAGCACAAGAGGCAACAGCGATGAACTACGCTGGTGCATTACGCCGCCCTCCGCCCCGACGTGATGACTTTCCGAGCCCTCGCCGCAACCGTCCTGTTCCTGAAAACCGCCCCTTGGCCCCCGCCCGCCAAGCCTATCAACGACCCCCAAACCCCAGGAAGTGCGACGCCTGGAGGACTGCAAACAACCAGCCATTATGCTTCCACTGCGGTGAGGCCGGCCACATTCTGCGACACTGCCCGTACCGACGAATCGGTCTCCGCGGATTTGCAGTCGACGCTCCACGACCACGCCCAGGTGAACGACCGCAAGAAATCGACAACTATCTGCGTAGCGGTGAGATTGCGCCACCAAGCCGTTGATTCAGGTCTCCATCGCCGTACAGGGCCCGCTTTGCGTCGCCAGGACGTAACTATGATGATAGTGTGCGCGGAAGGTCCCCAAGCCCCCGTAGGGGAAACTAAAGGCAGCAACCTTTGGAGGTGAGGTTGCTCAACGGCGAAAAGACGAAGATCCTCCGCCGCCGACGAACACTAACGACGACGCAGCCATTTCACCGCCGCTCCACACGACGCCATCGACGACAACACGACCAGAGTGCAAAACCGACACCGCCGCCCAGCGAAGTAACCGACAGCCGACGATACAACTTACGACGACGCCACGCACGAAGAGTACAATCCAGGAGCCCAAGTGTGGGTTTGGACACCAATTCGCCGTCGCGGATTAAGTGAAAAGTTGTTGCGTCGATACTTTGGGCCATACAAAATCCTTCGCCGCGTCAGACCACTGGACTATGAAGTCATTCCCGACGGAACGTCAGCATCACAACGGCGACGCGCACGCCCAGAAATTGTACATGTTGTACGACTGAAGCCATATTACGCGCGTTAAAGAATCTGTGGTGTTTAAACTTTGCAGTGTTTATGTTTAAGTTTCTTTGTTTTGGAACATCGAGGCGATGTTTTTTTTAAGGGGGGAGTAATGCCGCGAAACCTTCAAAACAGTATTTGTTGTTTTTTAACAGCCACCGGCATAGAGGCTTATCACTCTGATTTTGGACCGTGTATCAGTTCCGTAATCCTTGTTTGTTATTGCTCGATGTCGCGAGTCACACCTTTATCAGTTTTGTTGTAGCGCAAGATGCACCGAGATCTGTCTCGAAGGTTCCGGCCACTTGGGTGTCTTTCCACAATGTTCCAGCCCGTGCTGGTAGCTGTTTGCGACGTTATCTAGATTGTTCTGTGCAGCCTTTAAATTGAGCGTTGCCGAGTGTGACGGGCATTCTTTGTTCGACGATCGACGAGCATGTTTGTTTCTATCGCCGCCGCCGAGTTGCTTAGTTCTTTTGCGGGCGCAAGTCAGCCCAAATAAAGAGTTTCTTTAGTGCAATCATCGACCCTTCATTTGTGTCATCGACCTCGTCACCACTACGTGACAATATACTATGCTTAGAGAGATAGCTTGACAGTAGCGAAATAGACTAAGTCCTGCTTTAACCTTCTCTAATCTTGAAGTTCAAAGCACCAGCCTGGATCGTTTTCTGAAGTTTTACCGCGGTGACAGATTTCACGCTCTAAAAAAACACAAACACAAAGTCAGAGGCAGTACTAGATTAAGTGCACAAAGTAAAACCTTATCATGAGACTTAAAAAGCGTCTGTAGCACAGAACTCGCCTGAAAGCTTTGTTTATCAGTATTCCCCATTCAAAGAGTTCTAAGAAGAAACCAATCAATTCATGAACTTTACTATCGGCATTCTCAATGCTTTTCTCGCAATTTTTCAAAAATTTTGTGCACTCCTGGAGCGCAGACCTGGCCCAAAAGCTCGCGCTTCACTCACTGCTGCGGCCGGCCGGCGGGCGTCAGGGGGAAAAAGCGTGTCGTGCGCAGCGCTCGCCGCCGCCGCCCGAGGAGAATCGAGGAGGAAAGCGCGGCGCGGAGGAGAGTGTCGCTACTTTCAAATTATCAAGGGATTTTACGTGGGAACGAGCGTCAGCGCCATCTGGTGGTTTCCTCTCAAGGCGCCACGCGCGAACGGGCGTGGTCGTCACACTTCCCAATTGTAGCCATTGTACTTGCAGTAAACCGCTATTGTTTCGTAGTCATCGGTTCAGTGGTGAAGTTGTTTTCAACATAACACCAAAGAGATTTTCCCACGAGTAAAGACAGACCACCACCTCGCCTCGTGTTTCGAGTAACAAACAAATGGGAGTAGCCTTGGGATGTATACGTTTCTCAACCATCATTGTACCAGGTTTCAGTTAATATGGTAACTGAAAAAGTGAATATGAGGGTGTCAAAAAATATTTCTAAACCTTCAGTTTCGTTTTTCGCTGAGCGGCAGTTAGGATTAAGAAAGGAAAGGTGATGTATGTTTTCTATTTCTCTGAAAAAAAAAAAACGAGGGTACAACAATCATGTTGGAATTAAATTACATAATGTAGCCTACACCTCGAGTTTCTGAAGCGTCATTTCTGACCTTACGACGATCCCTGCATCCCCAACATCTTTCCTCAAGAGAGCTTTGCCATTTGCATGCCCCGAAAAGCGAAACTTGTTTAATGTGACTTTGGCTTTCCGCAGTACCTCTCGGCTGTGTTTTGTCAGATTTTCCATGACAAATGCATCCTTTTTCGCTTCCGCCAGCTTTTTTCGTTTGTCAAGCCATAGATCCCGTTGCGTCTGACGAGCATACCTCACAATGATTCCAGGGATTTTCCCTCTTTTAGCAGGTAGACGGTGGATGGCAGTGACGTCACTAAGCTGCAGTGGAAGCAACTCAAATACAGGTGCAAGGTCGTTAACTTTCTGGAGCAGATCGTCGCCTGGCGTTACTGGAAGAGCATAGAATTCTAGATTAAGACGCCTACTGCGCCACTCTAGATCATTTACATCTTTCAGGAGCTGTCTCTGGGTTTCCAAAACGCGCCCGTTATCAAGTCTTTATTTGAGCATATGTATTTCCCTGCCCTGTTGATCCAGACGAGTGATGATGTCATCGAACTTTTGCGACATGTGTTCCACAGATGCTTCTATATCAAGAACTGTATCTTTCAATGGCAGAAGTTCTAATTTTTCATTTATCAGAGCAAGCTGAAGTGCTTCATCACATGGCGAAAAGTTTGCTTTGGTTTTTCAGCCTTACTGCTGGCCGCTGCTTTTTCCCGGCATGATGCGCACTTCCAGGTTTTGCGAACAGACTCGGTTTTAGATCGTAGCGCTATGTCAGTTACGTCGAAACACGTTCCAGAATTAAAGACAATAGCCCATGCGCTACATGCAACAGACGAGTCATCTAAATCTCAGGTTTCAAGGAAGGTAGGACACACAAGGTCCAGCATTATCACGGTAGGCAAAAAAAAGAACAAAACGCCAAGTGCAAGTTGGCGGCAGCAGCAACGGAAGGTAAAAGTTCTACACGCAGTATTAACAGTGCATTACACCTAACTTGCGTCAAACAGCAATACCTTTCAGTGGACGTCCCAGTAGACGCCGCTGCTGCCAATGAAGGGAGGGTTGGTTGCTCTTTGGCAGGACTTATATAGGGCAAGCTGGCCGTCAGGTGCCGCAGCCGTGGTTCCGTGGGGCACGAAGCGGTGAATGTCATTGCTGATATGCTGTTTGCCTGTCAGCATGCAGCAGCACGGTCCTCCGTATAACAACAATACTTTTCAGTGAACGTCCCGGTAGCCGCCGTGCTGCCAATGACTGCTGCCATTGACTCATGAGAAACCACGGTGGTGATACAGGCATCAGGCTGAAGACGAGCCATACGTGAAATTACTGGAAGATATATACAGTGGCTGCACAGCAACCATAGTACTGCCTAAAGAAAGTAACAAATTTTCTGTAAATAAAGATGTTAGGCAAGGACACACGATCTCCCCAGTGCTATTTACAGTTGGCTTAGAGGAAGTATTCAGAGGCTTGAAATGGGAGCACTCAGGGATAAGGATCGATGGAGAATATCTCAGTAATCTCCGATTTCTGATCACATTGCCTTGTTAAGTAACTCTGGTGAATAACTGCAAAAAATGATTGATGACCTAGACAGGAAAAGTAGAAAGTAGGCTTGAAAATGAATATGCAGAAGACTAAGTTAATGTTCAAAAGTCTCATGGAAATGTTCAGCAGCCTCATGAAGGAGGAGCAGATTACGTGAGGTAGCGAAGCACTGGAAGTAGTAGGCGAATATGTCTACTTAAGACAGGTAGTAACCGCATATGCAGACCATGTAAGGGAAATAACAAGGAAAATAAGATTGGGATGATCGCATTTTGCAAGAAGTCGCTGATTATGACTAGTAGCTTACCGGTATAGCTCCCTGCAGATGAAAGTATACAGCAGTTGCATTTTACCTGTACTTACCTATTGGGTTGAAACGTGGAAGCTAACAAAGAAGGTTCTACTTAAGTTGAGGACAACGCAGAGGGCTATTTAAAAAGAAATGGTAGGAACAACGTTAAGAGATAGGAAACGTGCAGGGTGGGTCAGAAAAATAACTCAAGTTAATGATATCCTAGTGGAAATCAAGGTGAAGAAATGGCCATGGGCAGGACATGTAGTGAAGAGAAGATAACCGATGGTCACTTAAGGTAACTAGATTGCAAGGGAAGGAAAGCTTAGCAGTGGGCGGCAGAAAGTTAGGTGGGCAGATAAGATCTTCGCAGGGGTCAAGTGAATGCAGCTACCATAGGACCGGGTTAATTGGAGAAATATAGAGGAGGCCTTCGTGCTGGAGTGAGTATAGTCAGGCTAATGATGATAATGATGACACAAGCGCTCGCAAAACGCGAAGAGTGGCAGGTAGATTTTGGGTGGATATAGTGTTCTCGGAACCCCGCAAGCTTTAAAAGCTACGTGCTATAGTAGACCATGAGAAACATAAGAAATCAGTATGTGGCATAAAACAAGAATCGGTTGGAAAGAAACAGCGCTACTAAGACGGGACAGGAGAAGACAAACACATACGCTGTTCTTTTTTTTTTTTTTGCGTGGCGTGTGCACAGATCTTTGTGTCTTTACGCTGAAGAACACTGACAGGCTGATACCTTTGGATGCCTTGATTGACGAGGTTTGTCTCAATAGTCCGGCTTTCATACAAAGCTGGATCGCTTTGTCTTGAAGTCTCAAGGTCTTCGCAGATCTCACTTCTCGGAAATTTGCATAAACTGTTTCTTGGGCCTTTTTCTTGTAAATGTTACTGAACACAAGGACGACACCACCCCCCTTATTGGACTGAAGCAGCTTGACATCGGCATCTTTGATGGCTGCAACAGCGGTATTGAGGCGGCGTGTGCTTCCCTTCTTGAAATATTTAGGAAGGGATTCCACGCCTTCTAAAATGCAACAGTTGGCGCCATCTGTAGCTGCCTTTTTTGCAGCTGTCTGAAAAAGTGAAAATAGCTCCGTTTTGTCTAGTCGCGGATGCTCACCGAACGTTGGCCCCAGCTTCAGCAGGCTGTCCACCTTCGGGTTAACGGGGGCGTTACCCAGCACCTTAACATCTTGTTGGACTGCTGTTGGAGGTCGTCTTTGGCGAGGAAGCCTGAGAAAAATCTGACCCCACAGGAACTCCGCTACATTGGCCACCAAACGCAGGTCGTGTCCAAATATTTTGCTCCCTACTTCCGGAGAGGCATCACTTCTTGCGATGCTTAGGCATTCGGTGTAGAATGTAGTCTGGCTTGTAGCGCATGTGTTTGTCTGCTCTCCTGTCCCGTCTTAGTAGCGCTGTTTCTTTCCATTCGTGATCATACACCAATCAGGCCGTACTCGCTCTCTTCAAGGATCGGTATGCTTCATGCGCCACTGGGATTGTTTATTGGTTTCCTCTCCGCTATGGGACTGTGTACATTGGGCAAACGGGCATATGCCTAAGCGTGAGGCTGGGTGTACATGCCCTTCACTTCTTCACTTCACCTGCCAAATCACTGCAAGAGCTGACAAGGCGGCTTTCCCCTGCTGAACAGCACTAAGTTCTTGAGAACGGGCACAAAGGTCAATTTGCGAGCATATCTTGGAAGCGCATGAGATTGCGAATTGCAATAGTAACACCTGTATTCGCACACTATCTGTTTATCTAATACAACAGGAAAAAAATATATAAAATATACTTGAGTTTGCACCACTTTTCATCAGCTGTCGCTGCTCTGTTTTTTTTTTTGTTTCTGGTAATGGTATTTTTAGAGGCTTTAAGGGCTTCGCAGATCTCACTTCTCGGAAATTTGCATAAACTACTTCTTGGGCCTTTTCCTTGTAAATGTAACTTTTTTGTTCAAGTATGCGCATGCATGTTGTTGCTCAGTAATGGGACATTTTGTCTTTGCTCAAATCCATTCAGTTGTAAGTTGTAGTTCTGGCATTTCTCCGTCTTCCTTCTACTGTCAAAACACTACGTTTTTTGTTTAGCTACTGTTTGACCAACTGGCCGTACCTTATACTCTGTTAATACCGTAAAGAAATCTGGGGCATGAATGCGTTTCGCTTTTTCGTGGCTTCACACCGTGCTTCCTTGTTATCGCAGTGCCTGCTTTCGCCATATTCGTGTCCTTGTTGCGTTTGTCTCTTCCATTTTGCTTTCTTGTTTCAGCAGTTTCAAGCTGCTACTTTATGGTTTCTGATTGACTGGGCGCTTTTCACGTGGAAGAAATAGGAAACGCATTTTGTGATGGCGCTGCACGCGAATGAATACAGATGACTGAAATAGTGGAGCGATGTTTGTGCTATAGTGCCTAGAATATGTCAGTATATTCTAGGCACTGTAGTTTGTACTGATTCTCCCCATCGAGAGAGCGGGGCTTAGTTGGACGCCAGCTACAGTCTGAAAAAATACGACGCGGCTGACGTATCCTCGAGAAAAAGAGTGAGCTGCTTCGTTTCTTGGGTGACCCGTATGAGTAGGCACCCATATTAATTGAACAGGGTGTTCAAGTGGGGGGAGGGAGTCGAGGAACCGGAAGGCTGGGCCAGAGATCCGACCGCGAGCGAAGTTCCGTACCGCGGATTTAGAGTCACTAAAGATGGTTGTGGTTCGAGTAGTAGCTATGGCGAGGGCAACCGCCGCCTCCTCCGCCTCCAGAGAAGTGGAGGCGAAAGTTGCACCGGCCGTGACCAGTTGCTGGAGACAGCGCTGCGGGCGAACGCAGGGCGGGAGGGATATGAGGCAGCGTCTACGTAAACGGTCTCTGACTGGAAACCTAGGGTTTGTGAAGAGGTTTTGCGCGTACTTTGCAGCGAGCGAGATGGTGCTCTAGGTGCATATTCTTAGACAAGGGATGCATCTTTAGAACGCGGTCTATCACAGATTGAAGTATATGTTGTGCAGAGCAGTAGCCGGGAGGTGAGAGATGGATGCGAGCAAGGATGTTCCGGCCGGTGAGGGTAGATAATAGTCGCTCCAACTGTGCTGAGCGGTGGGCTTCCATGAGCTCAGCCAGAGAGTTATGGATGCCCATGGGAAGAAGGCGTTCATTGGAGCTGTAGCGGGGTACGTTGAGTGCCGCCTTGTACGCCTGTCAGATAAGGGCGTTAACCTTATCTTCCTCCGTCCCCATGAACCGTCCAAAAGCGGCTGACGGACTGGGCTTTGGGTGCCGCTGGGAAGCACCAGCTTCCGGCCACAACATGCAACCAGGAGCCGACCCGTCATTAGGATGTAATCACTTAGGGCTCCATACATTGCATGAAGTTTTTCACCACCACCACCACCGTATTTTATCTGTTGTAGGCCATCATTCCACCCGCCACTGCTTCGGTGATGGACGACGGCTGTTGTTGCGGCTCGCGTCTTTCTCTCCCTCTTCGATATCTTTCTTTTCTATTTTCTCTTCGGTGCGCACGAGGCAACGCAGGTGGCTCATCTACAAAGCCAGTAGCAGACCTGTGCATTTTGTTTCTTCTTACTACAGCAACAACAACAACAACAACTTCGCTTCGCCTCTATCGAAACGCAGTAGCCGAGGTCGGGATCGAACTCGGGTACTCCGGCACCAGTAGTCGGCCGTCTTATCACTCCACCACCTCGGCGGGGCATTAGTTTGCCAAAATTAATCAAATCTTATTTGCGGCCTGAAATGTATTTGGGCTTCTCCGTACACATTCAAGTCTCTAGCTTCCACATAGAAGCGAGGAACGCCGGCAAACGCCAAATTTGATTACTTCGCCAACATCAATCAAATCTGGCGTTTTCCGGTGTTCGTCGCTTCTATGTGAAAGCTATAGACTTGAATATGTACGGAAAAGCACAAATACATTTCAGGCAGCAAATACTCTCGTATTTCTCGCATATTTCTGCCGAGAAATATAACGCACGGCTACGAGAAAATGACATTATTGGAAGCGCCTACCTACAACAGCCGATTTATTGATTGATTGTACAACTTTTACTTCCATCAGAAAAAGGGCGCCAGCCTCTGACGTTGCTATGACAACATCATGATAGGCTGGACCAATCAATGGTAAATACGCGCGTTGAGCAGCCTGCGGGAATTGCTCATGAAATCTTCAAAGCAAGGTACAAATCGCTTTTTTGGGGCAGTTTAGGCGAGATAATCTTATACCTCTGTCACACGAACACTTCTGATCTTCACTGAACTTGATCTGCATGGAGGCTTTCAAGAACAATTGAAGCATCCGGTGCTACACGGGCGTTTTCAATGAACATAAATTACCTTCATGTGTGCTCGGTGACGCCAATTGTTCTGCCGACAGCAAAGGCACAGTTGTCTATCGTCCGCCGTCAGTCGCAGTGAGTCTCAACAAGAAACGCGAGATGGGGGTAATGATTGCGCGATTTCAGCGTACTGGACAAAATTTCGCTTTTGGCGCCTCAGGCCACATAATCTACATTCCCAGTAGTCGATGACTGCTTCAGTTTCTCGTTCGCTCCACAGTTTCCGCGCCGACGCAGTCGAAGAGAACGCCATCTTTGCATGCGGTGGGCCGGGGTGTCGAGATTATAGAATTAGCTCAATATAAACAAGCCTAATCTTCTCCAAATGTTTTAACAACGTTCTAAAAATGTTCGGTCATGCCTTTCAATACAAATCATCATCATCATCATCATCATCAGCCTGCCTATACCCACTGCAGGGCGAAGGCCTCTCCCATATTTCTCCACTTCACCCGGTTCTGTGCTAGCTGCATCCACTTGACCCCTGAGAACTTCTTAACCTCATCCGCCCACCTAACTTTCTGCCGCACCCTGCTACGCTTTCCTTCCCTGGAATCCAGTTTGTTGCCCTAAGAGACCATCGGTTATTCTCTCTTCGCCCTACATGTTCTTCCAATGTACATTTCTTTTCCTTAATTGCCGCTAGAATGTCGGTAACTTGAGTTATTTCTCTGACTCACTCTTCACGCTTCCTATCTCTTAATGTTACCCGTACCATTTTTCGTTCCATAGCCCTCTGGGTTTTCCTCAACTTAAGTAGAACTCTCTTGGCTAGCCTCCACGTTTCAGCCCCATAGGGGAGTACAGGTAAGATGCAACTGTTGTATACTTTCCTCTTGAGCGATACCGGTAAGCTGCTAGTCATAATCTGCGAGTGCTTGCCAAATGCGCTCCATCCCAATCTTATTCTTCTTGTTATTTCCTTTTCATGGTCCGGATCTGCGGTTACTACCTGTCCTAAGTAGACATATTCGCCTACTACTTCCAGTACTTCGCAACCTAATGTAAACTGCTGTTCCTTACCGAGGCTGTTGAACATTACCTTAGCCTTCTGCATATTGATTTTCAAGCCTACCTTTCTACTTTTCCTGTCTAGGTCATCAATCATTATTTGCAGCTCATCCCCCGAGTTGCATAGCAAGTCAATGTCATCAGCAAATCGCAGATTACTGGTAATATCCATCTACCCTTATCTCTAACTGCTCCGATTCCAAGTCTCTGAATAATTCCTGCAATCAAGCTGTGAATAGTACTGGGGAGACAGTGTCTCCTTGCCTAACATCTTTCATTATAGGAATTTTTTTACTTTCTTTATGCAGAACTATGGTTGCTGTGCAGCCACTATATATATCTTCCAGCACTTTCACGTACGGCTCGTCTACCCCCTGATTTCGCAAAGCCTACATCACCGCCGATGTTTCAACTGAGTCGAATGCTTTTTAGTAATCAATGAATGCTATGTATAAGGGCTGGTTATATTCTAAGCATTTTTCTATAACCTGATTGATGGTATGGATATGATCGAGAGTAGAGTACCGCTTCCGAAAACCTGATTGATTCTTTGCTTGATTGCAGTCTAAGGTTGTCCTGATTCTATTAGCGATTACCTTAGTAAATACCTTACACGTAACAGACAGTAGGCTGATTGGTCTGTAATTTTTAAGGTCCTTAGAGTCCCCTTTCTTATGAATGAGGACAATGTTGGCATTCTTCCATAGTTCCGGTAGCATAGATGACACAAGACAGGGCGTATACAGGGTAGCCAGTTTTTCTAGCACGATATCCCCCCCCCCCCCCCCCCTCCTTTAACAAATCTGAAGTTATCTGATCCTCTCCAGCTGATCTCTCCCTTTTCATAGTTTCTAATGCTTTCTTGGCCTCGTCCTTCATCACTGGTGGAACGTCTGACTGTTTTTCCCTACCGCCAATCTCATTACAGTCCTGACTACTTTGGCTGCTGTAGAGATCTGTATAGAACTCCTGGGCTACTTTGACTATCTTGTCTCTATTCGTGATGACGTTGCCCGCCTTGTCCCTTATCGCATACATCTGTTTTTTGCCTATTCCCAATTTCTTCTTTACCGCTTTAAGGCTTCTCCCGTTCTTTACAGCATGCTCAATTTTCTCCATGTTATACTTTCTTATATCGGCCACCATGCGCTTATTGATTAGCTTTGATATCTCGGCGAACCGCGGGTCTGTGGGATTGGATGCTTTCATACTCTGGCGCTTCTTAATCAAATCTTTCGTCTCCTTAGACAACTTACCGATATCCTCTCTAACTATCCTACCGCCTACTTCTACCGCATACTCAGTAATGATATCTCAGAAATTATTGTTCATTGCTACTAGGGTAATGGCCATACTCGGTTAGAGCTGAATATCTATTCTGTAGCAAGATCCTGAATCTTCTGCCCTCCCCCTCCCCGCTAATTCGTTGATGGGGTTCTTTCTTACTAATCTGTTGCGTTCCTTCTTCAGATTTAGCCTAATTCGGGACCTCACCATCCTGTGGTCACTGCATCGCACTTTCTCGATCACCTCTACATCTTGCATAATGGCGGGAGTTCAACACATTATGAAGTTAATTTCATTTTTAGTCTCCCCGTTAGGACTTTTCCATGTCCATTTCCGGTTCTTGCGTTTGCTGAAGAAGATATTCATGATTCGTAAGTTATTGCGCTCTGCAAACTCAACTATTAACTCCCCCCTGCTATTCCTAGAACCAATGCCATAGTCACCTACTGCCTGGTCTCCTGCCTGCTTTTTCCCTACCTTGGCATTGAAGTCGGCCATTAGTACAGTATACTGCGTCTTTACTTTTCGCATTGCCGATTCTACATCTTCGTAGAAGTTTTTAACAGCCTGGTCATTATAACTACTTGTCGGTGCATAGGCCTGTACAACCTTCAGTTTATACCGCTTATTAGGCCTAATTACGATGCCTGCCACCCTCTCATTATTACTATAGAATTCATCTATATTACCCACTATATACTTATTAACAAGGAAACCTACTGCTAGTTGCTGCCTCTCTGGTAAGCCTCGATAACACAGTACATGCCCATCCTTCAGTACAGTATATGCCTCCTTCTGCCTCCTAACCTCACTAAGCCCGATGACATCCCATTTTATACTCTCTAGTTCCTCTAACAGCACTGCTAAACTATCTTCTCTAGCTAGGGTTCTAATGTTAAACGTTGCCGGGGTCAGTTTCCAATGGCGGCCTGTCCAGCGGAGCCAGAAGTTCCTAGCACCCCCTGCTGCATCACAGATCTGACCGCCGCCGTGGCCAGTTGTTCCGCAGCCGCTGGTGGCTGAGGGCTGGGGTTTTATGGAGCTTGTCATGAGAGGTTGCGGCCAATTACTGCACCAGAGCGGCCAACTCCTGTTCTGGTGACGGAGTGCGTTGCCGGAGGTGTCACCGGCATCAGGTCGCACCCTAAACCTGTTTATGCAATTCCATCGACACGCGGACTGTTTTTCTGCTTTTTTTTTTTAAATCCGGTGGAGAATTGCGCGGCACCGGGATTTGATCCCCGGTCCTCTTTCATGCGAGGCGGAGATGTTCTACCGCTACGCCACCGCTGCGTTCAATACAATTATATGTTATTATTTGCCATTCGGTTGCCTTCATTTGTTTTCAAGTTTTAGAGTTCGCTGATGACGAGGGTGTCGACGACGGCTTTCGAGCGTGCTTGAAATCTGAGGAGCGATTGCGGAAGCAGTTTGAAGTCAAGCAGGCTCGAGATGGATTGCACTTGAAAGTTGCCGTGTGGCGACCTCGATCTGCATTGAGTTGAATGCAGATCGAGTTCAATGAGGATTGAAAGTGTTCGTGTGACAGGGATATTATTCATACGGCAAGCATACAGAGAATGCGGCCTGGAACTCATTTTTTGAAACCACTTCACCCTCCCTTTAACGACTCCAGCTGATACACTGGGTGAGTCGTCTAAAAGGAATTGAAGAGGTAGAGGAAAAATGGAGAAGCTAAAAATCAATCTCTTGGAAGAAGGCAGCAGAGCAGGTAACAACAACACAAAGCGTAAGAGGAACACTCACGCACACAAGGACAGCGCTGTACTGACAACTATATTAACTAGAAACCGCACATCTTCTTCCTTCACTTCAAGCCTGCAGCCAACTGCTTCCTTGTCTTAACATCCTGCCGGTTTGCGCAAAAATTCTACTTCCTTCTTCAACAAAACCACTGATGGCATGCTGACACATTGGTCTCCCAAGTCACAGATTGCACATGCCTCATAAATATCTCTTGCTAACTTCTCCTGCATCCTTTTCATAACCTTAGCATTGTGAAGGTCAGCCGGACATTTTTGGTCTCTACAACCCACGCAGTCTTTGCAGTGCAAATCGAGATTAATGCCAGACTTGTCCGATATTGCTATAGCGTGCTCTCTAATCGTGTCATTGAGACACCTTCCTGTCTGTCCAACATATTTCTTTCCACAATGCAAGGGAATCTCATAAACAACCACCTGAATGCACTTAGAGTACCTAGTCCGGTGCGAAGTTTTGCATCTAGAGTTGAAGTCCTTGTTGTTAACGAGCGCACACATCCCTTTAGCTCTGTTTGGTGCCGTTTGAATAATCCGGATGCAAGTTTCAAAAACAAAG
Organism: Amblyomma maculatum; assembly: GCF_055883805.1. NCBI lineage: Eukaryota > Metazoa > Arthropoda > Arachnida > Ixodida > Ixodidae > Amblyomma > Amblyomma maculatum. The sequence continues at coordinate 171,350,329 of NC_139349.1, read as the reverse complement.
GTGAATCTGCAAACACCAAAACAAAATGCAAAAAAACTGAGCCCTAATAAAAGAACTTAGGGTGAAGAAACTTCATTGGATAAAAGGAAACGACAAAATAAAACAAAATTCCTGTGACACTGAAGTTCTACTGTCAAGGGTATGACGCATATGATTTTCGCAGTGGACGAGGTTATTGCACGTTTTAGTTTTTTAAATGCCACTTATTTTGTTTTGTTTTCTATCTAGTTTATTTCTACTTTTTTATCCCAGTGCTGCTGCTGTTCGCAAGGAGGCTCGAGTGCTTCTCGATATGCTGCCATGCAGCTTTTTTCCTTGGCCTCCTTCATAAGTTTCCTGGAAATAAATAATTTGTTATTATTACATTATTATTATTATTATTATTCATTTTGTAATTATTTTATTACAATGATACTTATCAACACAAGCATTAGCTTTCTATTCTGAGCTGTTTGACACCCTTGAAACCATTTTTAAATTTTACATGTAGTTTACTTAATGAATTGTTCAATTAGACTCTTTAATTTTTTATTACCATCGTCAAGTACTGGATTTTCATACTGAGCAATTTACATCTTTGAACCCCCTTTTTCATTTTATTTATTTCCTCAGTTATTCAAATATTTACAATATTTTTTAAGCGATAGCTTCATACAGCTCGTTCGGTCTAAAATGGGTGTGTGGCGTCGTCACCCCGTATTGGAAATAATCGGGACTGATTAAAAAAAGCAAAAACATAATTGTGGTTCTAGTGAATGATAATTGATTGCTGCGTGAGAGGCAATGGCGAGGTGATACCCGCCATTGTCTCTTACGCACAATCAGTCTTCATTCACTAGAACCACAAATTACGGTGACAGGGTTTTTTAGGCAGCCGCCAATTATTTTCGATACGCCGAGCTGAAGCCACTAATTGGTTTTCGCCCGAACGAGCTTTATAAGCTATCGCCTAAAATACGTTTCTGTTAAGAGGAGTGAACACTGCGCAGCCGGTCGCAGCACGTTGTAACCAGACATGTCGAAATGCTGCTTGATTCTGAGGTGGAATGCGAGGAGCAGATATAATTAACGCTCGCTTGTTGGCTGCAGGGCCTTGCCGCACCAGGAATCATTTTAGCTACAAGGTGTAGCAAATCACCCAGCGTGAAAGGGCGCTTCCTAATGCTTTGCCTTCGCTTGCAGTTTCATAAAGTTCTCTGCTTTCATTCTGCTGGTAAGACTCAGTTTCTCTTGACGGTTATTTTGTTCCGCTTCCAGCCGGTTTATTCCGGGCTCGCTGTCGATCGCCGGACATACCGGCGATGCCATTAGCGTGTTCGACCCGTCTAGGGTCCACGAGTTGCTCCTAAATGGTTTTACATAGCGGTCTTCCCAAAGGTATCTTCGGGATTTCTTACCCAGCATTATCCCTTTATTCCCCGTATATCCTTTTTTTTTCTCACCTCGTCGCGCCGATATAGCAAAGAAATTTCTCCGATCGTCAGTGCCCACCGGATGTCACAGACTATTCAGGGAGCCACGTAAACTATAGCTCTAGCTCCCCAGCCCCAGGTTTGAACCATCAGAGTATTCGTTGCTTGATTCCACCCATACTAATTCGCTTTGCCCTCGAATATGCTAATGCCGTTTGTATTCCTTCTACCAATCAAGGCATAAATAAAACTGAAGCAGTACAAAGGAAGGCAGGTAGGTTTATATTTAATAAATACAGAACAACCGACTCACCAAATGAAATAATGAAAAGAAATGAATTAAAAACACTTCAAGCCCGAGCTAAAATCACACGCCTCAAACTCATGTACCGACTGCTTCATCTGCACTTTAAAGTTGATACTGCTAAATACATTCCTTTCTCTACAACTAGACCGATGCGTAATAAGCAAACTAGCTAAATTTATATCACGTCCACACTGACACCTTCAAACACTCATTCTTCCCTTTAGCCACAAGAGATTGGAGCTGCCTGAGTTCATTTGTTACTAATTTATCCTCGTTTACTAAGTTTGCAGTCGCAGTGGAAAGATCTTTAACTTATTAGCAAAAAGTTCTTTTATGCTCATGTCCTCAGTATGCCGCCCGTTAGGTTCTGTTCCTTGTAATCCTTGTGACTTACACGCATACATATGGTGACAGTACGTTTAGGTTTTTTTTTCTTAGTATTGTGTCGTAATACCTATATAATTCGCATCTGTTCACATTCTCAGAAAAAACTGCTTTATATTTGTGTTTATTTGTAAAATATTTTTCATCAATTTTGTACTCTATGTGTTCTAGATTCTCGATTGGCTTTGATGATATGATCATGTTACTGCGTGTTCCTTACATGCTGTATATACACTTCTCTTGCCCTAACATATGCCCACCTGAAACAATCCGAATGGGATTCGCAGTATCTGTAAAAAAATAATAAATAAATACATGTATGCTCAATATTCACTATGCGATGGAGGTCCAGCCTTGTACGAGAAGATGTCGTAGAAAGACGAAATGTTGTGATTGCAAACCCGCTACCCTCACCCTCTTTTTGTTTCTAAATGAGCACTACGCTAGAGGAGATTTGGGAAATTCTGACTGCACTACATTACGCCTGCCTTTATCCTCTTCTTGTAAGTCTCTCTGAACAGCCTTCGGCTTGTAGTAATGTTTCATTTTTCTTCCACAGCATAATATATGGCTTGGAATTTTGAAAATCCTTTAATAATTTCGCTGTCAAACTAAAGCTGTTAAGGCCTAAACCGCCGATACACGTTGAGCAAGGCCAAATAACCTTCAGTACTGTTTGAAAGTGTGCATCATCGCGGCGTTGATAAGAATGAGGAATTGAGTTCCGTGACTATAAGTGCAATGGTTACGAACAAATAAAAAATACAGCGAAAGAAAATGCATTCTGGATGATTTCACTAGAACATCGATCATTTCTAAAATTGGCCAACATGAAACACCACACGCAAAAAGGGGTTTGGTTTGGCTTGTGGGTTTAACTTCCTAAAGCAACTCAGGCTGTGAGAAACTCCTTAGAGGAGGACTCGAGAAATTTAGACCACCTGGGGCTCTTTAACGTGCACTGACAGCACACTGCAGACGAGCGCCTTGCTTTTCGCCTCCATCGAAACGCGCCCGCCGAGTCCGGGATTCTATCCCGCATCCTTGAGAAATGTACGGTCGAGCGCCCTAACCACTGCGCCACCGGGCGGCAAAGAAAGGGGGTTCAAAGAGGAACCTGAATAACGTATGCTGCAGAACGCTAAGAAAGGCCAATTCTTTTCTTTTTTTTTTTCGGTGATATTAAGCGAGGATTCGTTGTATAACAGCGAATTACCTCCACCCTGCTTTACCACTATAAGGGTTAGAAAAAGGTTTAATAAGCTTTACACGCAGAATAAACACTGATCGGAGAGCAGAGTAAAAAGGAATCGCACTTAGAGCCCTACGTAGGATTTGTGGCTATATAGTGCACTAATTTCCTTTTTTGCTTTTTTGATTTGCCTTGATTTGTTTACGCTTACCTCCCATTTGGAATTCATTCGCTCGCCCGGAGACAAATTCAACCTTCTTGCTTTAGCATTACATGCCCTTTCCTGAGCGGGTGTTATTTACTTCGATTTAAGCTCTTTGAATTCGCACTTGGTTGTTAAGCCGCTCTGCTCCTTTTCTGCCACGTATTGTTATACGAAGCAATTTTCTTGCCGTAGCTCACTGCATTACACATATTTAAGCACAGCTCTTTCCAGGAGAGTCTAGTTTTCTTCTGCACAGGTAGTGACGGTTTTTGAAGAACGAAAAGGCTGCCGAGTTTTACTTTATGCCTGTTTGCACACTAAAACCAGAGAGAACCAAAAGCCGTTAATTTCTCGTGTTCCGTTCAATTCGACAATATTAAATTTATTAATGCGGTATGGCAGCTGTTGCTCGCATCCACGATTGTTTGAGATGCTGCATTTCAGGACTGTAACTTTTACGTTTTCAGACTAGTGACCCTTTGGCTGAACTGTTTCGAGAGCGAAGGGTATGGAAGTTGTCAAGCATGTACGGAGATTAAATCTAACTCGGAAGCCTTTTTCAAGCTCCCCTATCTCCTGCATTCGCACCCGCCAAGCACGAGAAATTACGCTGAATTTACTCAATTATTGGCCGACATCGATTCTAAACCGTGAAACGAAAGATTAAAGCGAGGGCAAAAGCGAAAGCTTTCTTGGAATGTAAGGCGGCTATAAATAAACATAATTAGGAGTCTCTAAATGCAAACTAAAGAAGCCGCGCCTTTACGCCTGGCGGACTTTTCAAGTGGCGTTCATATCTAACGCGCAGGTAAGCAGACCACGCGGTAGTATTCACAACTTTGAACAGAGGTTTTGTACATTGCAACCTTCAAAAAATATCGCTCAGTTGTGAAGGAGTAAGGTACTACATTCTTATATATTATATAGAGTCACAGTTTAAATTTGCACGAAATAAATGTGTAAACCAGAACGCGAGCTTGATCCTGGACTCGGTGCTAACTTGCATGTAAACAACAACATTGGCTCCAAGCAATAGTTTAATTTTAATACTTCTATTTTCTCATTTTCACCCTTCACGTTTTAGCTGCTATAGTTGAGATAGAGCACCAGGAAGTCCTGCAATAAGACACCGGAATTACAAAAAGAAATCCAGGTGACGATAAGGGCTGCGAACTCGCCACTTGAAAATCGATTGGCCTTTATTTCGCACGAAATTGTACGATTAAGCGCCTTCGTTTTGGTTCAGTGTCCGCGTGTTTTATTGGATCCTTCCCAACGCAATCGCACGCTATGGCGTGCAAAGCCCTCTTGATGTGCGGAGCGTGTTTGCAGTCTCCCGACACAGCAGTCGTAGAGACGCAGCATCTTTCATCTTAATGTCAGAGACTTTCCGTGCCACCGACCAGGGCAAAGAAAAAGGGGAAGGGTTGTTGTTCTTTGATGTATGAGACCGCCAACCGTGCTTTCTCTGCGTGCTGGCTGTTCGGTCACGGACGCGCAACAAGCGGTTTTGTGTACGCCAACCCACTCTTCATGCACTCTCATGGCACCGAAATGCCCCAGAAGCTAGCTAGTCAGCGTCAACTCATTTAATGTAGTAGACCATATAATCACATGTGCGGAATCTCGCGAGAAATAAATGTTGTTTTGACACGTCTCAAAAAGAAATGCTACAAGCATGAATTATGAAACGCTCCCTATATTATCAACATCCTAATTACATCAGCTTATCCTAATTACCTACATCTGAATGGTGTGCAAAATAATTGTTTCTTAAGCCGCAAGGTGTGGCGCACACAGTATTTTGTAGCGTAAAGCTACGCTACGCGGGCAGAGCCAACCGAGTTTCGCGTGAGTCTTGGCCACCCGTTATGAGCATGCGCGAGAGCAGCCAAATTCGAAGCAACCAATCGGAAGTATCATGCTTAATCCCCATTGAATCGACACTTTAAAAAAAAAAAAATTAATAAACCATGTCTTCCACCGGGGAATCGAACCTCCATCCTTTGGATCCCAGCGCTTTACCACTGTGCCAAACCCCGGAACTTTCTTTCTTTATTGCCTGTCTTTTTTTTAACATATTATTTAATTCACGCATTTACGTAAAGAAGAGAGCTATGTATAATTTTTACAAAGTAATTAGCGTGTAGCCGAACAAATTCAATTGAAATATACAACACCACACAACTAAAATACGTCGTAACACAACAATAAGCAGTCGCTAAGAAATCACACCAATACAAAACACCAGCATTAATATCAGTTCAGTTCAGTCGTTAAATCGTGTCCGACTCTTCGTGACCCTATGGATTATGTCACGCCACGCTTTCTGGTCTCTCACTATCTTCCTAACATCACATAACTTCATCTGCAGTGCCTCGAGGATGCCATCTAACCATCGCGTTCGCTGCCTACCCCTTCTCCGGCGACCCTCAACCTTTCCCAACATCAAATCTTTCTCCAGCGACTCCTCTCTTCTCATCAGATGACCAAAGTAGCTGAGCTTTAACTTTAGAATTTGACCCTCCAATGAGCAGTCGGGGTTTATGGTCGACAATATCAACTGATTTGATCTTCTGGCCGTCCAAGAAACTCTCAAGAGTCTCCGCCAGCACCGCAATTCAAACGCGTCAATTCTTCGGCGGTCAGCCTTCTTCACAGTCCAACTCTCGCATCCATTCATCACAACAAGAAAGACTATAGCACGAGTTATACGGATCTTGGTTGGCAGACTAATGTCTCTGCTCTTTACCAAGGGTCAAGGCTAACCATGGCTCTCTTTCCCAGAAGCAGACATCTCCTAATTTCATGGCTGCAGTTTCCTTCGGGGGTAATCTTGTAGCCCTAGAAGAGAAAATCTGTCACAGCTTCCACTTCATGTCCCTTGATGCTGCAGGACTTGATAGGGCAAGACGCCATGATCTTTGTCTTTTTAATGTTCAGTTTAAGCCCGAAGTTCTCACTCTCTTCTTGTACGCGTATAAGAAGTCTCTCGAGTTCCACTTCACTTTCTGCCATTAAAGTGGTATCATCCGCATCAGCATTAAAATACAACACAACATACGTAAAGCAAATTTTAACTCAACCGCACTAAAACGGCGGCGAAGAAAAACAATACATCAACAATGGGAGCCAGTTCGGTTGATAGTCACTATCTTCATATGTGTCACTCAGCTGGTGCACCATCTGGCTGAAATGAGTACTAGTGGAAACTAGAGGCTCAGCATTCCGATCCAGCATCCGCGTTTTCCAGAGGCTGTGCAGTCCAAGGAGCCAAATTATGCCAAATGGTTCATGGTCATGTTGGGTGGCCATTAGGTACGGCACCCTGTGAGCATTCAGTACAAAGTGTTTCTTCAGTGTTCTTTGTAGAACGTCCCTAAATAATATCGCACCTTCGCAGGCAATAAAACAGTGTTCGATGGTTTCAGGAGTGTCACATAGCCGACAATTACCAGAAGAAACAAAAATATTTTGGTCGTGTCTGTGCGCTCCACTGATAAGGCACAGTTGTACGAACTGCGCATGGGCCGCGAGCGCTTTAAAGCAGAGCGTCGCCTGGCTTGCGGCGGCAGTTTCGTCGGAGCCACCAACCCACAAGCATGGGAAAATAAACATTGTCATGATGGTTTCGTGGCGCTCTTTAACACAGAGACAAAAAAAAAGAAGAGAAATAAAGGCACCAGTTCTGTGTTTTCTTCTCTTTGTGTCTGTGTTAAACAGCGTCCACCAAACCATCATGAATTTCAAAAAGCACCGTGGTGCTTTCTAATTATCTGCCTGACCCGTTCGTGAGTACAACCTGGGGGGTCATATGATTCGATGGTTGCGCAGGAACTTCGCGCGACAGGCAGCGAGGAATCACAATGTTAATATTAATGAACAGCCTATCCACGATGGGCAAAGCAAGCAAAAATACTCACAGCTTCTATTTTAATAATGGAATGTGTGATTAATGTAGATGGCACATGTTTACTTGCCACATGTGATGTGTTTCATATATAAAGTTTTCTTTTAATATGCATGCGGGCTCATCATTTGCTCATTTTTTAGAAAAAAAGTAAGCACTCCGGAGCACGGTATGACAGTACGCTCTAATCATATGATGTAGTTGAGTGACATTTTGTGTTGATTCCTTTTTTTAATACAGTATAAAAATAATCTGCCTTTATTGATTTGCCTTTTACTGTTTCGACCGCAAAGAATATGCGCGCGCGGCGCGGCCCTAGCTTCATACTATGATTTCCTCAGTCATTTTTCGCTTTCTTTCCTTATTGTTCGTTTATCCCCCTCTGCTCGTGCACGGTAAGCAGAGAATCGCCTAATTAATCTTCCTGCTATTCTGTTATTCTGTTTCGTTCTCTTTCTCGGACATCTCTTGCGTTTTGCAAGAGCTTATCGCACGCCAGCGCATGAAAATTTAACCGCATAGGTGTGAGGCCCAGCGTATGCCTTCCACTTCGTGTGTGTGTAGAACCACTCTCTTTCTCTCTCTCTGCGCTGCCTTCCGCGCACTACACAACTAAAGCCGACACAATGTGTTAGAACCTTAATTATACTTAATTGGTGACCTGATGGTAGCTGGTCATAACGCGGCTTTTCGAAACAGGTTGGTAGCACAGCCAGTATCTAACAGTAATTGATACTTTGAGACTGCGAGCGTTGTCCTCAGAGACGGAAATTACCGCTATGCCGGCGCTCTTCATCAATGCTGGAGCTACTTTGGAAGTCTTGGTTGGTTGGTTTGGGGGGTTTAACGTCCCAAAGCAACTCAGGCTATGAGAGACGCCGTAGTGGAGGACTCCGGAAATTTAGACCACCTGGGGTTCTTTAACGTGCACTGACATCGCACAGCACACGGGCGCTTTGCTTTTCGCCTCCATCGAAAAGCTGCCACCGAGACCGGGATTCGATCCCGCGTCATTGGGAACAGTAGTCGAGCGCCGTGACCACTGCGCCAACCCGGCGGGGTTACTTTGGAAATCTGTCCATTCATTCTGTTTTCGACCAAGTCCTGAAACGTTTTAGTTCAGGTATTTAAAAGTCGCTAAGTGAATGTGAGACATCATCAGCTCTTATGAAAAGCAGTGCTACTTTCCGCTTCCATTTTGAACAAACGGCGAATATTCCATTGCCGTTCTTGCTCTTCAGCTGAAACTCGCGCGTAGCTGCGTAGTTAACGCCGTGCGTATCTGATGCCGAATGTCCCACCGCAAGTATGTCATGACACTCTAATACCGCAACGCCACAACATACTTCAGGAGCACCGTCATATTTCATACTTATATATAGTAGCAAACGACAGCTCGCTTTTTTCAGTCACTTTATTTCTCTTTTTCTTCAGAATGTGTAACCCGATTGTGTGCTTACGTAACCTGGCACCGTCTTGATGCACACGTCATGCGTACGTCACAATTTGAACAAAATGGCGAATTGTCGAGAATAGGGCCCCGCTATACAGACAATCTTGGGCCGAAAACGGGCATTCCAACGATCGCGGCTTCTGGCTTGCAGCGGTGGGCCATAATGTTGTCGGCATACTCGTACGATGTTATCTTTAACAAATCGAGTGAAAACACAGAAGCCGATTTGAGCTCGCGGCTGCCGCTGCCGCATTGTGAAGAAATGCTCACAGTGCAGAAGTTTTTAATTCTTTGCCGTTAGAGTCGTTGTCTGTTTCGAGCCATGACATCGTGCGTGCCACAAGTAAAGACAAGATTCTTTGCCAAGTGAAAGAATTCACGAGTGTTGGCTGGAATTCGTCAATCGCTGATGAAAATTTGAAGCCTTCCTTTCGCAGGTGCAATAAGCTAACCGTTCATCGAGGCAGAGTAATGCTTGGAACAAGGGTGGTTGTCTGCGGAAAACTGCTAAGTTCGCTCCTGAAGGAACTATATGACGGCCATCGCGGCATTGTACGCTGTAAGGAACTAGCGCGAAGATACGTGTAGTGGCCATCCCTGGAGAAACACCTAGAGCGCCGCACTGGAACCTGCGTTTGTTGTCAAGAGCAAAGTAATGCCCTAGTGAGCGCGCCGCTGCGCTCGTGGGCATGGTCTACATCTCCGCGGTAAAGAGTCCACATCGATTTTGCTGGCCCCTTTCATGGTACAATGTTTCTAGTGGTGGTAGACGCGCACTACAAGTGGCCAGAAGATTTTGAAATGTGGTCGAATACTACCGAAAACACGATTCGTTGTCTGACGGAACTCTTCTCCAGGTTCGGGTTTCCGGAAACTGTTGTTTCTGATAATAGTCCGCAATTTACTTCCCAGGAGTTCAAACGCTTCGTACAGGGAATGGGCTCCCGCCACGTCCCTATCGCCCAAGCTATTTTGGCCTCGCAGAACACTTTGTTCAAACGCTGAAGAACGCTCTCCGTTAAAACTGCGCAAGCTAAACACTGCAGGTAAAGCTGCATAAGCTTTTGATCTGTTATCGGAACTCGCCTGATGCGATAACCCAGGAAGCAACAGCCACATTGTGTCTGGGGCGGTGCTTGCGCAGTCGCCTAGATGCCGCGAAGCCGCCGGTGGGAGAGAGTAGTCTACAAACACTTTACGCAGGCACTACCTTTGTGGTGGGTGAGCGTTTTAGAGCGGAATTATTCTGGAAAGCCTAAATGGGTTTCCGCTGTGATGATTGCCCAAGCAGGACCTGTCTCTTTCCAAGTTCGTGCAACCCCTCCCAGGGGAACCCTCACCTGGCGACGTCACAAGAACCAGCTGCTGCAAAGTCCTGTGACTCTTGTTCATGGAGCCACTGACAAGGCTGATGCCAGTGAGTTCCCGGGTTTTCCTGAAAGTGGCAGCGCATGAGTACCCCCATGTAACCACCGTCCACGAGTACTCAGGGCGCGCCTCAAGTGACTCAAGCACCCGGGACAAGACGCTACCCCACACGTCATCGGCGTCCACCTGATAGATTTCAAGTCTGACTTTAATTGGGGCAACCAAGAGGAGAGGAAGTGTCGTGTCTGTGCGCGCCACCGATAAGGCACAGTGGTACGAAGTGTGCATGTGCCACGAGCTGGAAGCAGCGGCAATTTCCTCGGAGCCACTAACCCACAAGCATGGGAAAATAACCACCGTCTACTCGGAGCTTGTCTGCTCTTTGCCACGGCGTCCAGCACGCAACAGGAACAGTGGCAGACTACCCTGCTCAGCTCACACTTGCTGACACTGAGAAAAATGGTGTCCCAGGCCAGAGCTACAGCGGTGGCCATTGGAATCCGGAAATAACGATTCTACCCACAGTGCTTCTTCGCTTTTTTGCGAATAAATGTCTTCAACAATAAAAACATTTCCGCGCCTCATGCACGTAGACTGCTTCAGTGCAGATCGCGTAGTACAGGAATTGGAGCACGTTCTTCTCAATGCGTCTCTTTCGCAAAGCCTTGTCGCAAAATCCAAGCTGCCTATAGGGCACCAGAAATCATCGGCGACAATGTCAGGACGCTCCAGCGTCTGCATTGCTGTGCGCGCGCCCATGACATAACAATGAAGTGTCCTATTCTGGGCAGTGCCAGCAGTAACGTCATTATCCTGCTCTTGCTGCTACGTATATTATCATTAGCAGTCGAGCATCCTATCGGCCAATATTCTGTGCGCGGTTAATTAGTGACATGATTTTTGTGCACGTATCTTTGCATATACTGCATTTTTTTGCGTAAATATTTATACTGTGGTCGCTCGCGTAAAGTTATATTTCCGGCAGCCCTTTCACACTAGCGCGAGTGGCGCGTATTTCTTCCTCTAAGGACTTTGCATACAGCTCGCCTGTCCTTTCTCGCTATTGGCCATAAGCTATTTTACTAAACCTTACCTGCTAACCTTTACACTGGCTAGTTGGTCTTAATTTATCGCTACTTACAGGTGCGCTAACGAAACACTAAAATGGTCGTACACACAGTAGTTGGTTGATGTTGCTGATAATGAAGCGTAGTTTCTAGTTTACGCTTGTGCCCTGTGCTCTTGGCGTTAAGCGTTCTACTAGCGCCCCTTTTCTTGATGGCACCAGCTCGAGTGCCAGTGATATACAACAATCGCCTCAGCTTACAAAACCGTTTCCTGCTATTTTGGTTCTCTAAATAAACAATCAGTATCACTCATTGGAGGGTCAAAATCTAAAGTTAAAGCTCAGCTACTTTGGTCATCTGATGAGAAGAGAGGAGTCGCTGGAGAAAGATTTGATGTTGGGAAAGGTTGAAGGTCGCCGGAGAAGGGGTAGGCAGCGAACGCGATGGTTAGATGGCATTCTCGAGGCATTGCAGATGAAGCTATGTGATGTTAAGAAGATAGTGAGAGACCGAAAAGCGTGGCGTGACATGGTCCACAGGGTCACGAAGAGTCGGACACGACTGAACGCCTGAACTGAACTGATCACTAAATAATACTTCAGTCAACTCGGCGGCTCCGCTCAGCGCACAATGCCTAACTTGATGGTCTGCGTCATAAATGGGTTCCTGTGGCTGCTAGTACTCGCTGATGACCATCCCTTGGCACAGACCGACTACGGACTTCATCCATGCGCAGTGGCTTCAACAATATCTTGTCTGTACAATGATGCCTCAAGTGCTGAAGCATCTGCAACCTCACTGAAGGTACCAACGCACGTGGACTACAGCGCTGCACTGCTCAGGCTGGATCTCTAGTTTTGCACACGACCACAAGAATCACGTCATCCGAAGGACTTGAAAGAATGGCATGCCGCAGTGCGATCTTCAGTGGACTCGGTGGTACCAGCGCACGATGCCTAACTTCGTGTTCTGCGTCGTACAGGTTGGTGGCAAACAATCTTGTACTAGCTGTCTTAGAATTAACTATGTTGCTTTAGTGGTGGTCCCACTGCTTGTTATAGTTTTGTCGACGTATCTCGCGTTGTTTTCTTCATACTAAATGTTAGTGGAGATGTCGGAGAGAATCCAGGGCCTGATGAAGATAAGCTGGAAAAGCTGATGAAGATAAACTTGCTGAGCACCGCGATTTTTTGTGCGTAAAGTAAATGAACGTTTTAAGCTTATCTTAGTTGGGAATTTTAGCCTAGCGGGGATTGATTGGGAAAATGTAACAACTGGCAGAACCGCATGCAAAGCTTTTGAACCTGCTTTTGAACCGCATGCAATGCCTTTGAACCTTATCTTAATTTTTTCTTTAGCCCAACTTGTCAAAGAGCTAACCCGTATACAAGGACAAGCTAGCCCCATTCTCGATTTTGCTTTCATATCCAAAACACGTAGCCCTGAAATCAGTATTGACAATGGAATCTTATATCATGAAAGGGTTTTACTCACTTTAGATATCTTAAGCTTCAGTCGCCACCAAAGCTCCCGTATACCTCTCTTATCTGATAAGGACTAAGGCCTTTGATGTCAGTATTCTTGATTACATCGAAATGATGCTATGCGGTATTCTGCAGCCGGCATTTGAAAATGAAAATTATTTATTGTTGAAGCGTAACTGTTGTAGCAGGCTGTGAAGAAAAATTCATCCCGACTATAAACAGCGACTAAATAGAAAGTGGCCTTTTATTACACCCAGCAATAATTTTTAATGATCTAGACGGGAGAAACAGAAGGTAGGCCTGAATATTAATATGCAGAAGACTAAGGTAATATTTACCAGCCTGGCAAGGGAATAGCAGTTAAAAATAGGTAGTGAAGCACTGGAAGTGGTAGGCGAATATGTTTACACAGGACAAGTGGTAACCGTTGATCCGGATCCCGAAAAGAAATTAACTAGGAGAATAAGATTGGGATTGAGCGCATTCGGAAGGTACTCGCATATTATGGCTAGCCGCTTTCCGGCATCACTCAAGAGGAAATTGTCGCATCCTACCGGTACTCACCTATGGGGCCAAAACTTGTAGGTTAATGAAAATGGTTCTACTTAAGTTTAGGTGAACGCAGAGGGATATGCAACCGAAATGGTAGGTGTAACGTTAGGACGTGTGAAGCGTGCAGAGTGGATCAGAGAAATAGTTGAAGTTACTGATATTTCAGTCGAAATTAAGAAGAAATGGGCATGGGCAGGACATGTAGTGCGAGGAGAGGATAACCGAAGGTATCTAAGAGTAACCAATTAGATTCCAAGGGAACGAAAGCGTAGCAGGGGGGGAGCAGAAAATTAGATATGTAGATGACGTTAAGAAGTAGGCAGGGGTCAAATGGATGCCGCTAGCACAGGACCGGGTTAATTGGAGGAAAATAGGAGAGGCCTTCTTCCTGCAGTGGGTATAGTCCGGCTGACAATGAAACATGAACAGACCCATATCGCTAAACAGCTGTTGGTGCAACGCAAAGGAGCACGTAATTAACAAAGCAATCAAAGTGTACATCAAAATAGCACTTTCATATTAAATAAGCACGGTTTCAGGAAGGGTTTGTAAACAGTTACCCAACTACATCAAATTACACAGGACATTGCGGCTGCCATGAATTGTGGTCTGCAGGTAGAATCTGTGCTTATTGACTTTGCAAAGGCATTTCATTCTGTCCAACACTGTAAGTTAATCGCGAAGCTCTGTGTTTTTGGCAGTAATTCAAATATAGTTTCATGAATCGTTGCTTACATCTCAAGTCATTGTCAATATGTCAAAATAAAAAAAAAAGATAAATGAGACATTTTGGATGCTCGTTCAGGTGTTCTCCGGGCATCCGTAATTATGATTTAGGCTTTTTCTTATTTATATCAAGGATCGTTTTCTCTTGTCACTGAAAACGTTGTATTAAGGTTATTTGCAGATCACTACGCTGTTATACTAATGTTCGTCCAGCAAGATGACCAAAAAATCTGAACCTAAATGGCTAACTTTTCATCTTGGTGTGACACTTGGTGTATGAAAAAAAATGTCAACAAAACATCACCTTTCACCATATTAAGGAAGGAGACTCCAGTTTAATTTGCTTGTTATCAGGATCTGCTGTGACGCGCAGTATAGTAGTAAAGTACTTGGGGATAACAAGCGGCGAAAGATTGAGCTGGAAATCACATATGCACAACATATGTACAAATGCATGGCTACAATTCGGATACATCCGACAAAAATTAGCAGCTGCACCCTCACATGTAAACCTAAAAGCCTATAAGACACGAGTATGAATCATTCTTCATTAGAGCGCCATAGTTTGGGACGCTCATCAATCTTACCTAAATAAAAAACAAGAAATAATTCAAAACATAGTATTCCGGTTTCTATTTTCCCGTTACTCAGGTTACGTCAGCGTGTGCACTTTGCGTAAAAAAGCGGGGATCTTGAAGTTCGTATGCCGGAGAAAGACTACGTCTACGTGTATGAAATTTCTTTTTCTCCTGTACCACAATACCACAACAGTAGCAATATAGATAAGCATTTTTGCCTAAAGTCACCTTATCACCCTTCTAAAAGAATTAACCATGACATGTGCATAGGACCGTTATGTGCGAAATGTGACTAGTTCAAAGTTTCATTTTTTTTCTCCGCAGCATAGAAATATGGAATAACCTGCCCCATCAACTTATCAATGATGTGTCACTTGATGAGCACCTTTTCTAACAGTGATGAATGTTTCTTTTCAAAAGTGTCACATTCTCAGAGTTGTAGCCATTGTCTCCTTCTTAATCACTATTGTCAACGACTGCTTTTTTTTACAGATCCACGCTCGTGATACGATTAATAATGTGTATCTTTCTCTTACTGCCTTGGAACACTATGCCTTGTTCGTACTTTCTTTCCACTCCTCTCCGAGCCTGAAAAAGGTTCACAGTAATGGGCAGTAAATAAAAATAAATAAATTAATTCAAGTGCTACAAAAATTATGGGGGACACTTAAGCACCGCCTTTAAGTGTATGATGCGACCGCGTAGGCTACCAGCCCGCATAAAAGACCCGCTTTAACCGAGCCGTATGAACGTGCTTCTGTGGCCTAGGGATGATGGGAATGCAAGGGTCTTTACAGGCTGATTCTGACATAACCCTCCCGTACAGAAGGCGAAACCCTTGTTTGCAGCTCCTGCCAAGCTCAACGTAAGTCAACGCTGCCTCCACTCAGTGCGCGGCGGCCATATGGGAGCTGACCGTCTGCCAGCGCCATGCTCACGATGTTTTGCTCACAACGCCGCCGCCGCATTTGCAGGGAACGAAAAGTTAAACGCGATCGAGTTAACCGATGTAATCCTGAGCGTAGTTTTCTGTAAGTAGTTGAAACAGTATTCCGAGAAGAGGAAGTGTACTACGTATCCAGAGAGTGCCCTGTTTTGTGAATAAAAGTTCTAACTTAGCGTTTAGCTTTAATGACCTTCGTCAAAAAGATGATGTCTATCCAGTTGTGATGTATGGATGCGAGAGTTGGACTGTGAAGAAGGCTGACCGCCGAAGAATTGACGCGTTTGAATTGTGGTGCTGGCGGAGACTCTTGAGAGTTCCTTGGACGGCCAGAAGATCAAATCAGTCGATATTGTCGACCATAAACCCTGATTGCTCACTAGAGGGTCAAATTCTATAGTTAAAGCTCAGCCACTTTGGTCATCTGATGAGAAGAGAGCAGTCGCTGGAGAAAGATATGATGTTGGGAAAGGTTGAGGGTCACCGGAGAAGGGGTATGCAGCGAACGCGTTGGTTAGATGGCATCCTCGAGGCACTGCAGATGATGTTATGTGATGTTAGGAAGATAGTGAGAGACCGGGAAACGTGGCGTGACATGGTCCATAGGGTCACGAAGAGTCGGACACGACTGAACGACTGAACTGAACTGATAATAATGCAAAGAGACTTATCGAGATCATCGAGAATGCCATTGGCCTAAACAACATTAATAATGGGACAAGCCTGCTTCTTGTCTTTTCACATGTTTAGTAGGATGTGTTGTCGGGCTAGTTGGTGCAATACTTCAGGCATGATATAGTTGCGCGAAAAAAAAAGACACACACAAGACAGGGTACACGACGAGTGGAAACTACCAACTGTTTAATGGAAGAAAAAGGGGAACATATTTAAAACCTCGATCACGCATAGGTTCATAGCGTAGTCGCGCTCTCAACCCAGCCGTTTTAGAAATCAACAATGACATGGCTAAAGGCGTAAGACTAAACGCTTCAAACAATTGTAACGGAATATAAACGAAACACAACATAGCAATAGAGGTCAGTAAATCGTAGCAAAAGCAGTGTCAAGTATTCGGAGCAATAGTGGTCAAAACCTAAAACGTAAAAACAAAACAAACAAGAAGGTAAAATAGCGAAAAGCAAAGTAACTACCAAAAATATTGTAGTAATAGCAGTGAGTCACTCGTAGCAAAAGCAGTGTGTTGTGTATGAGTGACGTACACGAAGCAAAAGCAACCAAAACCTAAAATTTAAACACAAGGCAGAAAAGACAAAAAACAGACAAAAAGAAAACAAAAAAAAATATGTTTATGTTTGCTCTAAAATAGATGGTTCTAGAATCTCAGCTCAATCCATCTCCGCGTTCCTTTTAGGTCACCTAGCTTGTGGCGGAAGTGCATGAGAAAAATTGTGTGCAAAATTTCTTGCCGCACAAGAGTATATCCGTCGTACACCTTTCTAGTAATATTAACAGCACTGTTCTATAGTTCATGCGGCAGGTACATACTTGTATACCATATATAATATGGCTTCCTGCTGTATAATGTCAACAAGTGGAAGAGAAATCCCAGATGTTCTAATACAGATTCTGCTTGAAAACTCTTAATCAGAATTTCGCACTTAGTCTTGTATTGGGCTGCGCGTATAATGTTTTTTTTTATGTTTTCCATGTAAACTTTATTAATGTATTTTGGACGCCTATTTACGACTCTTTTTGAAATATATACATTTCGTTTCACCACGCAGCAGAGTAGGCGAGGCCTAATCTGCTGCGTGGTGCATCATGTCGTCTGACCAATTAGCTCGACTTTCAACGGTAATACATTTCGTTCTTTGTTTGCTTATTTCGCTTTCTTTTACAAATAGAATTTCACTCTATTAGCTATTTCTAGATTTGTACTGACTATAACAAACCGCATATTAGAATTTTTTCTCGCAATCTTGTATAAATATACAAATCAACGCAACCAAGCGGAAATGCTCTTTTCTAGTGATAGCACAGTACGCATTTTTGTAGAGCTACTTCTTATAAGCTTAGCTTCCCCTGCAGGATTTTATCAGGTTCTCCAGTAAAGGAACTTTCTAGGCTAAGACAGGGCAGTTCTGCTTGCATGCCTAAAAGGGGAGTGCAGTTTCCTGTCCTGCTGCTATAAGATAATCACAGGGGCGGCATTTGCCAAACAGTGTTGGTTGGGCTCAGGCTGCCTCAGCCACTAGCACAGCTTAGAGCATTCCAGAAGGGAGGCTGATGGCGATATTTAGGCTGATGGAAGGATAGAGAAATATCACTCTTTAATGAAATCATTAGGCGAGTGTTTTTATCATCTAAGATGGCTATGCTTTTTTGCCGCTGCAGAGCTTTTAACGCTCAACGAACGGTGGTCACTTTGATGAAAACTTCAACTACGTAGCATGGAATCGTTCTTATCTTGAGTGGACTGAAGATGCACTACTAATAGCACAAATTCTTGTGAATACTCTAACCATTTATTATGACTTCTATTAGTGAGAAATGCGACATCTAGCCTTGCTGAGTTGGCTGCAATTGAAACAATTTCTTCCGAAGCTTTACGACGAAGTATGTTAAGCGCGATGTTTGACGAATTTACAACAGCATATAGTAAAACATTGCCACTTGAACTTCTTTACTCGGTAGGCATTTAATTTCAACACGAATGCTAATAAACGACGCAGTTTCAAAATTTGAGTTCTATGTTCAGGCATAGTAATTCATATATCCGTAGCAGAAAAAGAGGGGCTCAATAGGCCAGATTTCCGGGAAACATTATCCAGCTCATCTATGAGCACGCGCTTCCAACGGTCCACGTCGTGTAAACAAGGCAAAGTTTTCTTCTATTAGCTTCTACGCGAGCAGAAGATGTTAAAACGAAACGTGCAAATTTTAAGGTTTAGCGGATGTGTAATGACCTGCAAATGAGAAGTTTAAAAATTCAACCTAAAAATTTCTGAATCCAGTGTAAAAGCAAGAAGCATAACACAGAATGGCAGAAGATTAATGGATGGGGAGGTAGCTGACAGCTACTTCTGTGGAACTCCTGAGAAATAAATCGAACCCTTATACTAAAGGTCATCCATCGACTTTCCACGCCAGCCAAATGACTCCACGCTGAACGAAAAAGAAGGTTGACGACCTGTAGGTACATGAACCCAGCCAGGCATCAGTTTTGAACATTATAAGGAACAAGCTACAGAAAAAATGATTACTGAAACTTTTGAAACACGGTCGTTAGAACTAAAAATGTATCGTTGGTTCACGCATCCAAGACGGAAAAAACTACAGAGTACTTTTCGGTTGTTACGAAAGAGCTTCTGTGCGGTTTTTGACAGGAAACCTGTTGTGACAACAGAACTTTCTGTGGTAACATCAAAACTTTGTGTAGTTACAACAGAAAAGCGCTTCAGTACTACAGACAACAGAATTATACTACAAAAAAAAACTGCACAACTACAGCAAAGCACTACAGAACTACAGAAAATGACGTTTACAACAGAACTACAGATTATTTTGTCGTATTTTTGACACGGTTCTGTAGCTTTTTTCGACTGGGATACATGCAGTTGCGGTCAATACTGAACGACGGAAGGGACACCCCACGCAACTGCAGGCTTAAACAACCGCAGAAAAAGTGGAGGTCAAGCTATTGTGCCCACGACTGGAGCCATAAGCTCAGAAAATGGGTCTTTCGGCAGCCCAGTAACGGGCGCTTATGAACGAAAATCGTCCGCACAGCGTGGATATTGGCCGCAGCGTCTAACGAAGGGTCTTGGCCAATCAGGGTGGTGTGCACAATCTGATTTGGCTCGTACTTTGCTGAACCGCTACCGACGATAAGAATGTATGAGCCCAATCCTGTATGGCACGCCACCCTTTGTAATTGGCCTACACTTTCGAAGTGCTGCAAACACCTTGAAAAAAGGAGTATGAAGTCAGTCAGGTCGACGGGGGGGGGGGGGGGGGGGGGGGGGAGGGTTCTGCCGTTCATTCTGGGTACTACACTCGTGCGCGAACTCGTGCGCGAACTCGTGCGCGAGAATGCAGGTCACGCGTTGCAGGTGAGGATATTTAACCAATAGCTGAAATTCGCCCCTTCAAAAAAGCTTGGCGATTATACATTTAATGTGAAAATTGAGCATAACAGCTTAGGGATTTGAGAGGTTTATCATGACATTGTTCGGATGTGTATATGTGAGCCTGAACCCCGCCGGGGTGGCGCAGTGGTTACGGCGCTCGACTACTGTTCTCAAGGATGCGGGATCGAATCCCGGCCTCGGCGGACGCTTTTCGATGGACGTGAAAAGCAAAAGCGCCCGTATGATGTCCGTTGTCAGCGCACGTTAAAGAACTCCATGTGGTCGAAATTTCTGGAGTCCTCAACTACAGCGTCTCTCATAGCCTGAGTCGCTTTGGGACGTTAAACCCCACAAACCAAACCTATATGGGCCTGAACGTTGTACAAGCAATAGATTGACTTCCACATGACTGACAGCATACGTAAATTTAGCATACACGGATAGTGACTTGATTGACTCCTTAAGGCACAAGCATGAAGGTAGCCTGCATTGAAATCTGGCAAAGCATTAGAGAATAGCCTTTTATTTTTCGAGCTTTTGTACAAAAAAATAGGTTTTTATTAGATTTTTATTGCCTCCCCCTCACCTCCCCCCACCCTCCGTAGAACAAAAAACGGATGAGAAAGCAGAGAGAAAAACCAACATATGGCCGCCGGCGAGTTTGGATCCTGCCAGAGGCGTCTGTTCGTGTTTTGCTTTTTTGATAGTAAGCCCCGCAGAGAATTACTGGTCTCTTTATTGATTTTGAGCGAAATATATTTGTGCTAGATGATTATTATTGATTTTTGTAGTTTACAACAACGGCCATGCCACGGTGTATGTTCTTGCGGTCAAATACATTTACAGGCGCACTGCGCAGTTCTTGCGCTGGCCGCCAATTAGATTAGGATCTTCGTATCCACAGCCATCTTCTCGGAGCGGCCCGCGTGTTTACGTTAGAGAGAAGCAACTGCTTTCTTTTCATCCGACTGCATTTATTGGGGTTCTTATTTCGTTTTCTTCCTGGCACCGGAACCGATGGGATTCGTACAACCCAACCGGTCAGCGTAGCCCGAGGCTGATAAACAGAGCCTTTCGCTCCCCGTAGCCGGCAGACTTTCTTGCCCTAGATTGGATTTAATCAAGACGTCTCTGACTCCCTTCCTGGTGTCTTTTTTTGATAATGGCTTGGCTTAGTGCTGACTACAACTGCACTTCCGCATGAGTGCTGTAAATATATTCGGCGAGGCATAGAAAATGCGCGGTGCGGAAGATATTACTCGCTACTTTTGCATCAGCCTCTCTAAGCAATAAGAGCATAAAGCAGACTAGCAGCTTACATGAAGAACACAGAATACTGAATAGCTATAAGACGCAACGATTATTCATACTAGGGGTGCTGGAATGAGTAAAATGATGCATCTATGCACGTTTAGTGGCGTAACCCGGGTATTGAGAGGGAAATAACAATGAGACTCAGCAGCTTATACTCCTCCCTCTAAAGTTCATGCTTGTAGAACGTGCATACAGGAAGTTAAAAGTAGGTGATAAAATCTCTTTTTGTTTGTACACTAGGCGACAAGGTGCATTATGGCCAGAACTGCTGTTGAGAGCTGGTGTGCCGTAACAGAGTAATAAATGTCTTAAGTCTCGGGTCTTTTTAAAAAACACCGGTCATATGCGTATAGCCTGCCAGATTTGTTAAAATATACGCACGTGCTATTCGAAAAATTTTGCGTCCAAATGATGGACGCGTGATTAGGTTATGAATTTTTTTAGGTCGCAAAATGATTTCTTCCAGTACGCGTGATGCTGCTATTGTGTACAACCCATCCTCTCATAAGTACCCAAATCATCATAGGTCGCTGGTAGCTGTTGCCGTTTAAGCGTGAGCTATGTAAAATTCATTCAAAGGCATGGAATGGGAGCAGTTAGGAATCAGCATCGATAGAGATTATCTTAGTAATCTGCGATTCCCTGATGACATTGCCATGTTATGTAACTCAGGAGACAAATTGCAGCTAATGATATATGATTCATACAGCAGAAGCAGAAAGACAGGCTAAATATTAATATTGCCGCAATGTTATCGTAATGGCGCCGCCATGTGGCGAGCTCGGGAGACTGGCACGCGCTCGTCTTCTTCGCTCTCGGTGCTCGCCCGCCAGTCGGTTCCGTGCCTGATCTTGCCGGTGCTTTTACTTAGTTCTAAGTAAACCTGCTGAACCAGTTTCACTGGCTTCTGTGACATTTTTGGTGGAGGTGCTGGGTGGATCCCATGTACGAAGAGCCTCTGGCTGCCCCCTACGCCCATCTACACACCGTGGACACGACACCTGTGCACAAGGCGAGCCGTCGCTTGAGAGGCTTAGCACCCGAGTGTGGTCCTCTTGTTTCCCCACCGCGAACCACGATGACTACAGCAGCAATTCAGACCACCACTCAGCTTCCCGTGAGTGCCCAGCAGCTGATCTGCCATACTCCACGTATGCCCACGCCGTTTCATGGCGACAATTTCGAAGACGTTGAGGACTGTCTGACCAGCTACGACCGGGTCACTGTGTTTAATGCGTGGGACGAGGAGCGAAAATTGCAGAATGTTTATTTCGCACTAGAAGACGCCGCCAAGATGTGGTTCGAAAACCATGAGGCTACCATTTCCACCTGGCAGGATTTCCAGCGGCAGCTGCTCGCAACATTCGGCAATGATGCAAGAAAAGAGATGGCCGAACTCGCTCTACAGTCCCGAGCACAGCGGCCTAATGAAAGCGTCGCCATGTTTGTGGAAGAAATGACTCGCCTTTTCAACCGGGTGGATCCGTCCATGTCGGAGGTAAAGAAGGTGCGCTACCTTATGCAAGGCGTCAAGGAGCAGCTGTTCGTTGGCCTTGTACGTAACCCTCCACGTACTGTTGCTGATTTTACGAAAGAAGCAACAAGCATCGAGCGTGCCTTGAATCAGCGATTTGTACATTTTGATCGCTCTGCGAACATCGCTGCCGTAGACTTCCGCTTGCCAATGGCCGGAGACGACAGGGAAGCCCTTCGCAAACTTATCCGAAGCATCGTGTGCGAAGAGCTGCAAAAGCTGCCCTCTCTCGAACAACGTCCACGTTTTGGGGGCATCTCGGATATTGTGCACGAAGAGCTCCGCCAAGAAGTGCCATCAGTACCGTCACCCCAGCCGCCTGCGCCACAGATCATGACGTACAGCGACGTGATGCCTACCCCTGCGCCTGAACCATTGGCACCCTGCAAACCTGCTCCTTCCTCCCGCTCGTCCTCCACCCCAATATCTAGTTTCGACTGGTGTGCCTGAAGCTCGACCACCCGTTCGCAAAGCACACGCGTGGCGCACGTCGAACAATCTGCCTTTGTGCTTTCACTGCGGCGAAGCCGGTCACGTTCTGCGCCACTGCCCGTACCGTCGGATGGGCTTGCGCGGATTTTCCCCGGATGCCCTTCGGCCGCGCTATGGCGAACGACCTCGGGACATCGACCAATACCACAGCGACCACGTCCCACCTGCGTCCCTCCAGCGACGCCAGTCCAGGTCTCCACCGCCGAGACAGTTTTCAACCAGCCGCCGTTCTTTTCTCAGGCAGTCCCCAAGTCCGCACCGGCAAAACTGAAGACGGCGACCCTCGGGGGTAGGGCCGCCGTCGATGGACACTACGACCAACATTCTCCGCTCATTTATTCGATCACACAGACCGACCTCCGACCCTTCGCTCCGACCAACAGTCCGACCACTTTTCGACAATCGCCGATGCTTTCCTCCGACGCCCTCAATCGACGCACCGCACGACCAACGAGTCCGACGACCTCCCGACGATCTCAGAAGCTTACCTTCGACGCCGTAATTCGACGCAGCGAACGACCCGTCAGCCCGATGATCCCCGACACGCCGCACTTTGTCGACGGTGAGCTACATTCCGCCGATATACCGATCGTCGTTGATAACCACAACACGACTGCCCTTGTAGATACCGGCGCTGATTTTTGCGTTATGAGTCATGGCCTTGCTACCATTCTGCGAAAAGTCCTGACTCCTTGGCACGGAGCCCCGATAAGGACAGCCGGAGGGCATGTGGGAACGCCGCTCGGAGTGTGCACAGCTCGCGTCGGGATTCACCACGTAACTTTCTCGTGTTGCTTTGTTGTGCTAGCAGAGTGCTCCGAGGACCTGATTCTCGGCCTTGATTTTCTTAGAGAAAACGACGCAATCATCGACCTCCGTGACTTCATGGTGACTTTTTCCACTCACCACGCAATTTCCGACGAGTACAGACAGCACAGCGACGACTACACAGACAGGCCAGTTATCCGAGTGTGCGACGACCTTGTCACTCTACCTCCACGCCCCAGCTTGTTTGTTGCAGTGCAGTGCGACAACCCCCCCGCCTTGCAAGGCCTCGCGGAAACGAACGTGAATTTATTGTTGAGCATACAAGTCTGCGTCGCTCGGGGGATCTTTGCCTTGAGAAATAAACGAACTGAACTACTTTTAACGAACTTTAGTGCCGAATACCGCCATTTACCACAAGGTACAGCTATCGCTTATTTTGACGAAGTCAGTGCGCCATCCGCCCATTGCGCCCTTTCGCTGGCCAACGAGAACCCTCCCTAGAGCACTGAACATACTGTTCAAACTGACGTGAACCCAGCTTTGTCTCTTACCCAGAAACGCCGCCTTCAAGCAATTCTGGACACTTACCGTGACTGCTTTGCTGTCACTTCCAAAGTGAAACAGACGTCAGTAACCAAACATCGAATTATAGTTGATCCCACCCAGCGCCCTATCCGCCAACACCCCTACCGAGTATCACCGAAAGAACGAGAGACTATTCGGCCGCAAGTTGATGAAATGCTCCGCGATGATGTGATCTAGCCGTCCACAAGTCCATGGGACTCACCAGTTGTGCTGGTCGCTAAAAAGGACGAAGCACTCAGATTCTGCGTCGACTATAGGAGGCTTAACAAAATTACGAAAAAGGACGTCTACCCATTGCCTCGAATCGATGACTCGTTCGACCGACTTCGCCACGCCAGATACTTTTCATCGCTCGATCTACGAAGTGGGTACTGGCAGATCGAAGTCGATGAACGTGATCGAGAGAAACCCGCATTCATTACTCCTGAGGGACTGTACGAATTTAAGGAGCTTCCCTTCGGTTTGTGTTCCGCTCCCGCATCCTTTCAAAGAATGATGGAGACTGTCCTAGCCGGCCTGAAATGGCAGACGTGTCTCGTCTACCTTGACGACGTTGTCATTTTCTCTACGACCTATGAAGAGCACCTCAAACGATTGACGGCCGTACTAAATGCCATCCGCGGGGCCGGACTCTCACTAAAACCAGAAAAATGCCACTTTGCATTCCAACAGCTCAAGTTCCTGGGTCACGTCGTGAGTGCTGAGGGAATTAGCCCTGATCCAGAGAAGACGGCTGCCGTAGCTGCTTCCCGACCCCCACTGATAAAAGTTCCGTGCGTCGGTTTTTGGGCCTCTGTGCATATTACAGGAGATTTGTGCACGACTTCTCCCGAATAGCGGAACCATTGACTCGTCTAACAAAGGATGACCAGCCTTTCATCTGGGCCGACGAGCAGCAAAGGGCCTTCGAGGAGCTTCGCAAGCGCCTTCAATCAACGCCCGTACTTGGCCACTTCGACGAGGAGGCCGACACAGAATTGCATAACGACGCCAGCAACGTTGGCCCAGGTGCAATTCTCGTTCAGTGCCAAGAAGGCGTTAAACGGGTGATTGCTTACGCCAGCCGCACCCTGTCTCGTTCCGAAGCGAATTAATCTGCTACCGAAAAGGGTGCCTTGCAGTTGTGTGGGCGCTAACAAAATTTCGTCCGTATTTGTATGGTCGGCCGTTTAGAGTGCTCAGCGACCACCACTCACTCTGTTGGTTAGCCAACCTTAAAGATCCTTCAGGCAGGTTAGCCCGCTGGAGTCTCCGCTTACAGGAGTTCGACGTCACTATTGTGTACAAGTCCGGCAAGAAACATAGTGACGCTGACTGCCGATCCCGAGACCCTATCCCGTGTTCTTCAAGTGAGACAGATGACTCCGTCTTTCTCGGCGCTCTCTCGACGCCAGATCTCGCTCAACAGCAGCGAGACGACACCGAACTGCGGCCCCTCATCGATTACCTCGAAGGAACCGCCTCATCGCCGCCTCGCCTTTTCACGCATGGCCTGTCGTCGTTCTGCTTGCATGGCGGCGTCCTCTACAAGAAAAACTACGCTTCCACAGACATTCAGTATCTGCTGGTTGTCCCAACGCCGCTCCGTACCGACGTTTTGCAGGCATGCCACGACGAGCTTTCTGCCGGACATCTCGGTTTTTTGCGCACCTTGGAACGAGTACGACAAAAGTACTACTGGCCCAAGCTTGCCGCTATGGTTCAGCGCTATGTTAGGACGTGCCGTGATTGCCAACGTCGGAAGATACCACCTGTCAAGCCGGCCGGCATGCTGCAGCCTATTGTTCCTCCGCGAGTACCTTTTCACCAAGTCGATATGGACTTACTGGGGCCATTTCCTACGTCATCATTGAGCAACAGGTACATTATAGTCACCACAGATTATCTAACCCGCTATTGTGAGACGAAAGCTCTTCCGAGCGGCACGTCTACTGATATTGCGAACTTTTTCATCTTTAATCTGGTGCTTCGTCACGGTGCCCCGGCGATCGTTTTAACTGACAGAGGCACGGCATTTACTTTAGCTCCAACCCAGGAAGTGATGCGGCTCACTGGCACTTGCCATCGCAGAACAGCTTACCACCCTCAGACGAATGGCCTTACTGAGCGACTCAATAAGACCATCGCCGATATGCTTTCTACGTACGTCAACGAAGATCGTAAGAACTGGGACCAGATACTACCGTATGCAACAATTGCTTACAACACCGCCGTCCAGGAAACGACCCGCTTTACACCGTTTCGTTTGGTGTACGGTCGCGAAGCTGTCAACATGCTGGATGCAATGCTACTGCCAGATGTTGCCCACCCATCGATTGCCGGTGCCGACCAATTCGTCCAGCATGCCGAGGCCGCTCGCCAGCTGGCTAGACTGAGAGTCCGGACACAGCAAGTTAAAGATGCTCGACGGTATAACCTTCGTCACAGGGAGGTAATTTACAACCCTGGCGATCAGATTTGGTTGTGGACACCTGTTCGCCAGCGGAGTCGCTCCGAGAAGCTTCTGCGCCACTACTTCGGCCCGTACGAAGTACAACGCAAACTCAGCGACGTCACCTACGAAGTGACCCCGCAAGGAACTGTTCGCTCATCCCGACGGCAAGCACAATCGGAAGTCGTACATGTCACCAGGATGAAGCCCTCCTACTCCCGCTAGGTCAAGCTACATGTGTTTTTTTTCTTTGCTTCCTTTACCTACTTGATGTGAACGCGCATCCTCGCCGACTACGGTTATCCTCGACCTCGCCACTCGGCATCGGGACGATGCCTTTTCCACCGGGAGGGGCAATGCCGCAATGTTATCGTACTGGCGCCGCCATGTGGCGAGCTCGGGAGACTGGCACGCGCTCGTCTTCCTCGCTCTCGGTGCTCGCCTGCCAGTCGGTTCCGTGCCTGATCTTGCCGGTGCTTTTACTTAGTTCTAAGTAAACCTGCTGAACCAGTTTCACTGGCTTCTGTGACAATATGCAGAATACTAAGGTAATGTTGAACAGCCCGGGAAATGAACAGCAGTTTAAAATATGTAGTGAAGAGCTGAAAATGGTAGGCGATTATGTCTACTTAGGACATGTAGTGATCGCAGTTACAGACCACGAAAGGGAAATAACTAGGCGAATAAGATCTTCCACAGTATTGTATGGTAGCTTTTTTTGTCACTGTTTATTCCTTCAGTAATATAACACTATAGTTTTATGAATCATGAAAGTGGGGAGCTAATAAAGGTGAAAACGTTATAGAGAATAAGACTCAGAAAGATGAAGGACGCGACAAGAGCCACCCAGCATTATACGAGCCAGGAATGCCTCGCGAAAAAGCCTTTGCGGCTAGATGCCGGAGCTAGTTCAGTTCTGAATATGCGGCCGCGAATGTCAATGCAGAGGTCTTCTATTAGGAGATAGCTACATGGGATAGGAAAACACGCTTCGGAAGTGAAGCCAGTTCCGGGTGACAGCTGAAAAGAGCTCAGAATTGTCCCGCATCCTAAGCACCGTAACTTTCTCTGTACTGGTGTTACAATGGGCGATGATTGACGCACCAGAAGGACAATCACCTCAGCTGTGCCGAGAACCGGTGCTCTTTCTGCGTCAAAAGAAGGTGGAGTTGCGTTCAGACTAAATAGTTGAAGTGGAGGTGAGAGGTGTGTGGCCAGGGGAGTAGCACTAAATTGCGTATCTGAATGTGACATTTCAAATAGCACGAAAAAATACAACGGACAGTAGTAAAAACAAACGGACAGTAGTAACGTTCATCAACGCAGAATTTGAGGAAATGAAAAATAAATTAGCAGAAAAGCAAGGAGAAAACAAAAATCTGAAGAAAGAGAACGAAAGTTTGTGGAAAAGGGTGAAGGCTAACGAACATGCCATTGAGCAGCTTCAGCGCAGAATGGTTCAAGCAGAACAGTACTCTAGAAGATCTAACGTCGAAATAAAAGGGTTGGTGCAGAAAGAAGATGAAAATGTTACAGAACTGGTGGGAAACACGGGCAATGCTGTAGGCGAACTTATCTCTGCTGATGACATAGCAGTTTGTCATCGCGTGCCAACTCGTGAACTCGTGAGGAAGGCAAAGCCAACATTATTGTGCAATTCAAAAGCCGCGAGAAAAGAGATGCTCTTCTGGAAAAGGCTCGAAACAAACACATAAAGAATGAACAAGTCGGCTTCCCAGATAAAGAAAGTGTGTTTGTAAATGAACATCTCTGCCCAACCCTGAAGCGACTTCTTTCCCTGGCAATAAAAAGGAAACGCGAGTTTGATTGGAAGTTTGTATGGGCCAGGAATGGAAATGTTCGTGCGCGAAAAGCAGAGGGAAGCAACGTGGTGCGAATTGAGCAAGAAAGTGACTTGTCAAAGATTGGCTGATTTGATGCGTAGTTAGTTCCTTGCTTTCATCCTCATTATGTTTTATCGAGAGTTCTGCTCATCTTCTGATATCACACTGCAGGCACCAACCCAGGCAGTAACGTCAGCTGTACATATCAACGCGCGTTCACTGGTATCAAAACATGAACAATTTACTACGTTTCTTGACAAATTTCGGTTCAGGAACCATGTCGTGATGATAACGGAAACATGGTATCATGAAAAAAGCCTGATGTTAACATTAGCAGGTTATAAACACTATTGCCAAAACCGAACTGAGGCATGTGGTGGCGGCGTCGCCATGCTTATCAGAGATGATGTGTGCTGCGAGGTTAAGCACCATTTCACGCATAGTAATACTGACTTGGAGGCGTTGTGTGTTCCTAGCGGGAAAGATATATTCGCAGTGGTATATCGCCCTCCTTCTGGAAACAAAAATCATTTTTTTACCTTCATCCAAGAACTGTTGGAGCATGCTTCCTTTCATGAATACCGTCTGCTATTAGGAGGTGACTTTAATATTAACTTAGCTGGAAATGACTGTCATTCTCTTGATTTCAGTAACAAACTGTTGGCGTCTGGCTTTCATTCTGTCATCAACACACCAACGCGAGTAACCGAGACAGGCGAATCTGTCCTTGACCTTTTCATTGTCAACCAAGACACCGTCGTACACTCCGCTGGCACCATATGCTATGACTGAAGTAACCACTGTCCAATATTTATTGTGTATTCCAGCTTTAGGTCACAAAAAAAAAAGTGAGCAAGGACGAACTCATGTATAGGAGCATATCGAAAAGTAATCTGGAATCTTTCCGGGCACACCTACTGCACAACGACTGGTCTCCTATTTACGATGAGAATAATGCCTCTGAAGC
The DNA here is from genome assembly GCF_055883805.1 of Amblyomma maculatum. Taxonomy (NCBI): domain Eukaryota; kingdom Metazoa; phylum Arthropoda; class Arachnida; order Ixodida; family Ixodidae; genus Amblyomma; species Amblyomma maculatum. The sequence goes on along the minus strand of NC_139349.1, from coordinate 171,320,722 downwards.
TTACAACAAATTCCTAGTCTTGTTCTGTGACTATTACAATAAATGTTTTCCCTATAGGAAAGCAAAACTAAAGAATAAAATAAGGAAGCCGTGGATAACACCCGATCATTTGAAGATGATTAAGGAGAAACAAAAACTGTTCCAAGACTTCTTGCGTACCAGAGAAACGACAGCACTAACAAACTTCAAGAAGTATCGAAATAAATTGACTGCAGAGTTAAGAAAAACAAAGTTTGCTTACTATAATAACATCTTATCTGATGCGTCAAGAAATGGTCCTCAGAAAGTGTGGAAGGTCATTAACGAAATTCTTCAAAGACAACATCGCAAGTGCAGCCCTCTTGAAATGTTAAAAGATGGCAAATGTATTTCGGGTGTCGATTTAGCCGAACATTTCAATGCCCATTTTGTAAACATGATGAGACCAACCTGCGACGCAACAGGGTCAACGACTAGGTACAGACTAAATCCAACCGTATTCCTCGAGCCAACGAACGAAACGGAAATTTGTAGCACGTTCCTTAACCTGAAAAATACCAGCTCAACTGATGTCGACGATATTCAGATCAAGCCTGTCAAGTTCGTAATTGACGTTATCTCGCCTCACCTAGTATATATTTTCAACCTGGTTCTCACACCTGGCTGCTTCCCAAGTCGCATGAAAGAAGCAAAAGTATCGGTCATCTTTAAAGGCGGCAAAGAAAATGACGTTACGAACTACAGGCCGGTGTCTATACTGCCAGTATTTTCAAAGGGCTTAGAAAAAATCTTGTTGGTACGCATAGAAAAATTCTTCACTAAACATAATATACTACGAGAGCATCAGCATGGTTTCCGTCGAGGAAACTCGACTGAAACAGCACTGTTAATGATGAAAGAACTTATCATCAAAAACATTGAATGAAAAATGCTTACTTTGGGTATTTTTGTGGATTTTAGCAAGGCCTTTGATTTCCTGAACCACAAGCTTTTGTTGAAAAAGCTGAGTGCTTACGGTATCCGCGGTGCATCGCATGTGTTGTTTGAATCGTACTTGAGTGATCGGAAGCAGTGTGTCAGTATTGGGGACCACTCCTCATCTTTTAAGACTATTTCTTCCCGTGTGCCACAAGGCAGTCTACTGGGGCCACTGCTTTTCAATGTATATGTAAACGATATTGTTCAACCGAATTCTGATGCCTGTTATGTTCTTTATGCCGATGGTACCAGCATGTTTGTTTCTGGTCATGATATGCAGGAAGTAGTTGCAAAAGCGGAAACTGAGATGTCTAAGATAATCAATTGATCCAACACCAATGGTCTTAAAATCAACGCAAAAAAATCTAAAGCCATACTTTTTAAACCAAGAAACAAACAGGCTGCAACAGATCGTCCTTTAACGCACGGTACAGCTACTATTGAAGTTGTTAAGCAATATATTATTTTAGGACTGACATTTTTGGCTGACCTGACATAGTCGCACCACATTGATTGTTTGAGCAAATCACTGTCATCAGCTGTGGGAGCACTTGCCAGATGTCGTTATTATCTGCCTGAAAAAATAAAAGATCACATTTACCACGCATTATTCACATCACATTTAAACTATTGTTCGCTTGTTTGGGGAACAACAACGATCGGCAACATTAACGCAATTTTTCTTTTACAGAAAAAAGCTCTTCGTAATATTGTTAATGTATCGTATTACCATCCGACAGAAGCACTGTTTCTCAAGTATCATATAATAAATGCACAATATTACCTACAATATCGCTTAATATATACTTTCTTTTTTGCAAACAATGATCTTCAAACGTTTTTAAAGAGCTCCGCAAGTTTAAGCAAACAAAAAAGCGACGACCGCACCCGCAGCTGTGACAAGTGGTTTGCTCCGCATCGGCGTACCGAATATCTTGAATATCTTTGTCAATCCTTACAATACCAACTTACACTTCTTCTCAATAACTATGAAAAGAGGGCAATATATTTCGAGACTTTCAATAAAAAAAGATTGCGACATTATTTTGTAACCAAATGAACTACTTATGTTTCAATAACCATGCTCACTTTGTGATTAGAGTTGTACTGACATGTTAGAATTCTGTAGTGCTTTATAAGTTTCATTGTGAATTGAGGCATAACGCAAATTTCTTATAATTTCCGTGAATAACTACTGTTTTGTTAACTACTGTACTTTGAATTTTTGTTAGATTTGTTTGAACTGATGTTAAATTGATGTGAGTATACACTGTAATTTACTGTGGGACAACTGCTGCCATGTATGGGCCCTCAGGAACTCTTCAAGCTGTTCTAGAACAGCGTTTTTCGCCTGAGGGCCTTCAACCTCGAGTTGAAAATAAATTGAATTGAATTGAACACAAGGGAGTGACCGCAGCGCGCTGTCTCGTCGGTTTCTTTCTTTCGCAAACCGTTGTCTTATTCTGCGCTTCTTTTACTGCCGCGCTCATTTACTGAAACTCATTAATTACTCCATCTGTCATCTCCTCAGAAAACTGCGTCATGTTACTAACTTTAAAGATCACGAGGAGACCATTCAATACGCGTTGCCTGAAGAATATTGGCAGTCGCACGATTACTATTTTGGGAAACAAAAGGGCGGCGGCTTTGCTTCGTGGTGGAGGTATTATCTGAATGGTATTTGTGTCGGATGCAGCGACCTTGGCTTAAAGGAAGGCGAATCCGTTTACAGAATAAGGCGCTTTCTGGACAGCAACGAGGTCTATAGGAAATGCAGATAGATTCCTCAAGTGTTGACGTCTCATCTAGAGAAGGCTAGAAAGGACACCAAATGACACTTTTTACTTCCTACAGCCAGGATGATGCCATCCATACAGATAAGATGAAGTAATGGGGCAGGTGCGGATATCTCGAAATATACCGGATGCTTGGATAGGGGAAGGAGCTACATTGCTTCATGTTCAGTTCAGTTCAGTCGTTCAGTCGTGTCCGACTCTTCGTGACCCTATGGACCATGTCACGCCACGCTTTCCGATCTCTGACTATCTTCCTAACATCACATAACTTCATCTGCAGTGCCTCGAGAATGCCATCTAACCATCGCGTTCGCTGCCTACCCCTTCTCCGGCGACCCTCAGCCTTTCCAAACATCAAATCTTTCTCCAGCGGCTCCTCTCTTCTCATCAGATGACCAAAGTAGCTGAGCTTTAACTTTAGAATTTGACCAGCCAATGAGCAGTCAGGGTTTATGGTCGACAATATCGACTGATTTGATCCTCTGGCAGTCCAAGGAACTCTCAAGAGTCTTCGCCAGCACCAAAACTCAAACGCGTCAGTTCTTCGGCGGTCAGCCTTTTTCACAGTCCAGCTCTCGTGTCCATACATCACAACTAGAAAGACCATAGCACGAGTTATACGGATCTTGGTTGGCAGCCTAATGTCTCTGCTCTTTACTAGGCGGTCAAGGCTAACCATTGCTCTCTTTCCCAGAAGCAGGCGTCTCTTAATTTCATTGCTGCAGCCTCCTTCCGAGGTAATCTTGGAGCCCAAGGAGAGAAAATCTCTCACAGCTTCCACTTCTTGTCCATTGATGCTCCAGAACTTGATAGGGCAAGACGCCATGATCTTTGTCTTTTTAATGTTCAGTTTAAGCCCAAACTTCTCACTCTCTTCTTGTACGCGCATCAGAAGTCTGTTGAGTTCCACTTCACTTTCTGCCATTAAAGTGGTATCATCCGCATATCTAAGGTTGTTGATACGTTTTCCAGCAATCTTCACTCCAGCTGAAGACTCGTCCAGGCCGGCCTTCCTCATGATGCACTCTGCATATAGGTTAAATAGGCAGGGCGACAATATGCAGCCTTGCCTCACTCCTTTCTCAATCGGAAACCAATCAGTAAGACCATGCCAAGTTCTGACTGTTGCCTCTTGCCCTTCATACAGGTTCCTGAGGAGACAGATGAGGTGAATTGGAACTCCCATCTCTTGGAGTGCTTGCCACAATCTGCTGTGATCTACGCGGTCAAACGCTTTCGCATAATCAATAAAGCAGAAGTAGATGAGTTTCTGGAACTCTCTTGCTTTTTCCATGATACAGAGAAGTTTGGCAATTTGGTCTCTAGTTCCTCTGCCCTTGCGAAACCCAGCTTGCACGTCCGGAAGCTCTCGATCCACATACTGCTGCAGCCTACCTTGGAGGATTTTCAACATCACCTTGCTAGCATGCGAAATAAGCGCGATCGTGCGGTAGTTGTAACAATCTTTGTCACTGCCTTCCTTTGGAATGGGGATGTAAACTGACCTCCTCCAATCCTGTGGCCACTGCAGAGTTGTCCAAATCTTCTGACATAATGTATGCAGAATGCTAATAGCTTCATGGTTGAGGTTTTGAAACAACTCAGCTGGAATGCCATCACTTCCGCTAGCTTTGTTTTTAGCAAGGCTGGCTAAGGCCCATTCAACTTCACTCTTCAGGATTCCCGGCTCGAGATCAGTAATCACAACCATCTTATGTTGGGTTTGGACATGCGGGTCCTTCTTGTATGGTTCTTCTGTGTATTCCTGCCACCTCTTCTTTATCTCTGAGGCTTCAGTGAGGTCCTTCCCTCGTTTGTCCTTTATCACGCCCAGCTTAGCACAGAAGCTTCCTTTGATATCTTTGATTGTCTTATACAGAGCTCTTGTGTTCCTTAATTGGCTGTTGTCCTCAACTGCTTGGCACTGTATGTTCACTGTATTGCTTCCTGTTACGTGACCTGTATGACTAGGTTTGAAATGCAAAGCCGGCAGTGGCAATGTCTAAGAGATGCGACGAAGCGTGTAGCGTGAGGGCTCATACTGAGTGCCAGAGGCTGACTTTTGTCCCTGCTTCAAGATTTCGTTTCGTGCGTTGCGATTAGGCCCCCGTGCTCTTGTAATTGAGCGATTGTTGCGAAACGGGAAGAAAAGTGATGAACTTCACAGACTCATTATTCAGGGCAAAGAGAATATTGCGTTAAGCCTTGATACTAACTCAGCCCCCTGTGTTCACAAGAAATTGCTATGCTGTAAAAATGGCTTCCTATTAGCAACTGTATCGACAATTTGGCACTGTCACTCACAGGCAGCTCATATTGGTCGTAGTGTGAGTCCAAATGTGTCATAGTCGACTCGTCAAGTACATACATACGCTGCACAAAATCTCCATTAAAACCAACAATGCCTCTTTGTGAGCGTCACGGCATGACACAGATAATAATTACGTGGGTTTAGTTATAAATTAACACTTTATTATTGTTTTGCCAGTTTAAACAGCATTCTTTTAAATGAAGTTTTCCCAATTGGTCTGTTCTTCTAAAAGTTTGGCGGGTTCTCACATGCCTTAGACCACATCTGTGATACCCGCGTCGTGCTATCATGACCTTATAGACAGTTTACAGCGAGTAGTTTCACTCTTCCCTAACAGGTGGCGCCACTAGGACGGCCGTCATTGCTGGCCTTCGGAACGCATCGGCGCGCAGTGCTAACTGCTGCTGTGTATCTTGTGTAAGAATACCAGCTGACTTTTAAACAGCGCTGCTTTGATGCAGGTGTCATCTGTATTGTCGAAGTATTCTGCGAGGAAGTAAAGCTAATGACCCTGTTGTTTATTGGCGGAAGAACAGAAGACGCTTTCTACATAAGGTGCACATCATGGCCTAGGCAACCGTTTTTCTGGGAGATGTATCACGAGTTCATTTTCCTTTGTGGGACAAGAAAGCGCCTGTGAATTGCAGAGAATGTCTATACCTCACGCCCCAGATCGTGTTAGCACCGGCAGTAGCCATGGGAATGCGAGAACGACCCTGACGTTTTCTCAGGAATTGGATATTGAGCCTTTGCACTGCTGCCGAGTTTTTTTCGCAGGGCGTTAAGAGGTACCTTGACGTTGCTATTAATGTATATGCAGTTATACGAATTGATTGCGCAGAGAAGGAAAGTTAGTGTGGGCATGTGAGTGAATATCTGTTTACTTTAATTAGGTACCTACTATTCCCTAGGATATGCGGGATCGAATCTCCGCCTCGGCGGCTGCTTTTCGCTGGAGCCGAATACTCAGGCGCCCGTTGTTTTGTGCGATATCAGTGCACATTAAAGAACCCCAAGGGGATGGGAATTTCCGCAGTCCTCCACTCATAGCCTGAGTCGCATTGGGACGTAATACCGCACAAACAAAACCAAACTTTAATTAGACAAATACTGCTGAAATACATGTAATAACTTCTGCTTTTATGAAACTAATGCACGGGCCAATGGTGAAATTTACAATGATAAGATTTTTTTATATCTCCGCTTGCTTGGGCTGCGTACTGTGCGTTCTGAATTCCGGTGCAGTTTCCAGTCACCTTCGCCCGAGCGCAGGTGAACGCCGCTGAGCGTCTGATGCGGCCTTCAAGCAGCAGTAATAGTCTTTTGAAGCCAGGACGTTTACAGGAGATAAAATTATATCTTATCAATTGTCGGGGATTACACGCGCGTCCATGTTGAGCAGTAAGTATTGTGCACAATGTTAAATGAACATTCATAATGCGTCTCAGCCAGCATAGTCTGAGCATGCGTTCGCCCTTTGCGCAAGGAGATTAAAAAAAATAAGTTTTGAGGGAATAATCAGTTTGTAATCTATTCAGTTTTACAGAAAGTCAGTTTTACAGTTTTCCACAAAGAGCACTAGAGATGGAATTGATAAAAAAAAAAGCAAAACAAAAAACCGAGTCGACGGCTGATGGGTTTGACGAAACGTTCTAGCCAGTGCAGACATTTAGGAGGACGCAATAAATGAAATACGTGGTTAAATTAAACATTTTTTAGCACCTACACATACTATAGGCATTCACATGAAGTTTATTGCCTGTCTACAAGCTCGTTCTCCCCAGCGAAAGCTGATACGCAGCACCGTGCAGCCGAGTACCAGCGGGCCGGAAACCGTCAAACCAGAAGGCCAGAAGGCCGGCGATGGCGGAAGGGTCACATGATCAAATATGGCAGCGCCCATGCACTTGCGCTGTAAAGGGTCTATATGGCCATTAAAACTGTTCTTGCCTTTTGAGAAATTTTCGGTGGTGTGAAAAAAAGAGTGAACAAATGGGGAGAAAAATCTGCTTTTGGTTTACCCGGCTTAGATAAATGCACAGTGGGTGGAACAGCGCGAAAAGACGAAACAAACAAGAAGGGAAGCACAACAGAAAAATGCGATTTTTTATCGATATCGTGTTTTGCTCTTCTGTAGCTTTGTTGGCCTTGGTTTAGATTTGTTTGCTTTGGCACATTTGGTTAAGCAAAGATAAACGCGCTTGCCTTTCCTTGGCTTTTAACTACCCCAATAAAGTCTGGTATCAGAGCTTTTTCGCAACTTACACGTCACAGCTTTCGTACATGCTACCTGGATGGCACAAAAAAAAGCCAACCACGGCGAGAAGCGGTCGGGGCAGAGCTCCTTCGACCCAAAAACTAGCGGGGCACAGAAGTGTAACTGCTACTGGGGGGCTTTTTTTAAAGCCCTCGTTTCACGGGGCCTAAGAACATGTCTGTGTGGCAGGAAGCGTTTTTGTGAGCTGTCACGTTTTGATATTCTTCGCGGGAAGGATAGATTTGCCCTATGAAGATTTATTGCTGTAATGTCTCCCGCCAAGAATGCCTTACTTTCTTCATCGTCTACCGGCTTGATTTAAATGTTTGCAAGTTGGCCACCATGGCGAGCATCCAGCAGTTGATCGTCGGAGCAGTCAACATATATGAGATTCTGTCCAAGCAGAAACCGGTAATTACATATACGCCGGTTTAGTCCGGTCAGTTTGGTAGACATTTTTGCTGGGGCCCTATCCCAGGCAATTCGCCATTTGGTTCAAACTGTGACGTATGCGCGACGTGTGCAGTAGGACGGTACCAGGTTATGTAAGCCCACAATCGGGTTACGCATTCTGAAGAAAAAGAGAGAAACGTTTTGGAAAAAAGCGCTATCGTCTACGGCTGTAATTTGGCGTCAAGTATGAAAAACGGCGATGGTCCAGCAACCTAGCCACAGCGGTCCATTCTGCGGTTCGCACGCCTCGGGTTGGTGCGACGTTGCGGTGTCAGTGTACCAAGATATATCTGCGATCGGAAATTCGGCCGCAGCTGCATACGGAGAGGCTGGGCGAGTTTACGAGACGCGAGGAGCGTTACAGTTGAAGAGCAAGAATGCAAAAAAATATTCGCAGTAGCTTGGCGCAGAATTGGAGCAGAAAGAGGCCTTCTTCTCATAAGCGCCGATGACGTCTCACGTTCACTTATCAGCGGCATTTGAATGCGGGAAACCAGGAATTAAGGACCTCGTCGTAAACGCACGTAATCAACAGGTTTGTGAAGTAGCTCCAGCAGTGGTGAAGAGGCGCCCGCGCGGCCGGCGTCGTCCATGTTCGAGGACTACGCTCGCCGTTTCAAAGTATCAATTAGTGTTAGCTACTGACTGTGCTTCTCATTCCGATCTTTTCTGAACAGTCGAGTTATGCCCGGCTGCCGTCAGGTCGGCAAGTCAGCTTAAGTTCTAACATTTTGTATAGAGTGCGAAAAGCGGCGAAGAGAAAGACATAGAGATGGACAAAGAGAGAGAGAGAGCGTGTGTATGTATTCCACACACACACACAAACCGAATACATGCAAAGCACACGCTGGGACTTACGATTTGTTAAATTTTCACGCGCTGACTCGCGAATGGCTCTTGCGAAACGGGAAAGATGTCTGAGAAAGCGAGACAGAGAAAAAGAAGAACGAAATATCAGGGAGGTTAACTAGGCAATGCCCACTAGATAGAGATAGATGGATTTATTAAAAGAAAAGGCAGAGAGGTTGACCGGAATGATTAAAAACTGGTCTCTACACTGCACTGGGGAAGGGGAAAGGGAGAAGACAGAGGATCACGATGAGTGACGATCTGGGAGAATGCACAGGCACGGCAGTTTTCTTTGCGAGCGCGAATCGAGTCCGGTTGCGCACATAAAACGGCAGAGTCCGCACTGGCTAGACACCCTTCCGCTTGTCCTGCCAAGCGCCCAGAAGCAGTTCTTTTGACAGAGGCCTATTTTCCAAACGCTTCAACGAAACGGCTAGCACATTTATTTCACGCGAATACACTGGGAACGGCAATGACATATGGTCCACAGCCTTCGGGATGCCACAAGTTGAACATTGCGGAGAGTAAACCTGTCCATATAAATGCGCATAGTACCTGCGCGTGGAAGTCAAATTTAGCGCAGTTTAATAGCGCGGAATGTAATGCGGAACATAAGATGTCAATGTTCGAAAGAGTCTTCATATACGAATGTGCTGGCGTTGGATGAGCCCAGTAAGCGGCTGTAGGATTCTTAATACAGTTCTTTAGAAGACACGTCGTATCCGCTCTTGAAAAAGATACTGCTGTTAGGAGGCCATTTCTAAGGGCACTTATTGCTTCCACATCTGCCTGTTCATTTCCAAGGAGCCCGCAGTGGGAAGGAAACCCTTGAAACATTATCCTGTGGCCTTGTAGTCGGGCAGATGTAAAGAGCTCCATATTGTTTAGTGCCAGCCTGGTAGGCGGTGTGAAGTAAGAAATTTTCAAAAATCAGCATGCAGTCTTTGCGTCGTCCGTGAATATACACAATTACTGAGGTGATTCCCCACATATGCAGCGAATAGGTTCCCGAAGGGCTAAAAGTTCAGCAGCGGTTGACGTAGACCTATGACCGAAAAGGAAAGGTAGTGTCATTTTCTGAGCGGGTATGACCACAGCTGCAGCGAATGCGCGTGCTGACCGTGTATACGTGATCCTTCAGTGTATAAGTGAATATAATTAAGATATTTGACCAGATGTGCGACAGAGTAAGTTGTTTGAGCCCACTAAATGGCACCATTCTGAATTCCGCAGTAGGAAATGCTCATATTAGAGAGTACTGGGAGACTGTACTGGATGTGGACAACCAACAGAGTCTTGTAAAGCCTTACTAAGGAGTGCTCAGTTGTAACCCATTTGATGCCAGCTATGAAACAAAGGTATTTATCAAAGTAATCGCTAATAGAATCAGGGCAACTTAGTCTGCAACCAAGCCAAAGATCAAGCAGGTTTACGGAAAGGATACTCTACTATCGATCATATTCATACCATCAGCAAGGTGATAGAAAAATGCTCGGAATATAACCAGCCCTATACATAGCATTCATTGATTATGAAAAAGCATTTGACTCAGTAGAAACCTCGGCAGTCATACAGGCATTAAAAAATCAGGGTGTAGACGAGCCGTATGTGAAAGTGCTGGAAGATATATATAGAGGGTGCACAGCAACCAGAGTTCTGCGCAAAGAAAGTAACAAATTACCTATAAAGGAAGGTGTCAGGCAAGGTGACATGATCTCACCAATACTATTCACGGCTTGCTTAGAAGAGCATTTAGAAACTTGAAATGGGAGCAGTTAGGGATAAAAGTCATCATCATCATCATCATCAGCCTGATTATACCCACTACAGGGCGAAGGCCTCTCCCATATTTCTCCACTTAACGCGGTTCTGTGCTAGCTGCATCCACTTGATCCCTGCGAGCTTCTTAATCTCATCCGCCCACCTAACTTTCGGTAATCGGTCCCATGGATAATAGTAGATAGAGAATACCTCAGTAACCTGCCATTTACTGATAACATTGCCTTGCTAAGTAACTCAGGGGATGAATTGCGAAGAATGGTTGATGACCTAGACAGGAAAAGTAAAAAGGTAGGCTTGCAAATTAATATGCAGAAGACTAAGGTAATGTTCAATAGCCTAGGGAAGGAACAGCAGTTTACGTTAGGTAGCGAAGCACTGGAAATAGTAGGCGAAAATATCTGTTTAGGACAGTTAGTAACCGCAAATCCGACCATGAAAGGAAAATAACAACGAGAATAAGACTGGGATGGAGTGAATTTGGGAAGCCCTCCCAGACTATGACTAGCAGCGCACCGGTATCGCTGAAGCGGAAAGAATACAAAGTTGCATCTTACCTGTACTCACCTATGGGGCTGAAACGTGGAGGCTAACCAAGAGGGTTCTACTTAAGTTGAGGATAACGCAGAGGGCTATTTAAAGAAAAATTGTAGGAATAACGTTAAGAGATAGGAAACGTGCAGAGTGGGGCAGAGAAATAACTCAAGTCAATGACATTATAATGGAAATCAAGAAGAAGAAATGGACATGGGCACGACATGTAGCGCGACGAAAGGATACCGATGGTAGCTCAGGGCAACAAACTGGATTCCAAAGGAAGGAAACCGTAGCAAGGGGCGTCAGAAAATTTGGTGGACGGATGAGGTTAAAAAGTTCGCAGGGGTCAAGTGGATGCAGCTCACGCAGTACCGGATAATTTGGAGGAATATAGGAGAGGCCTTCGCCCTGCAGTTGGTATAGTCAGGCTGAGGATGATGATGATGAAACAAAACACATGGCAAAAAATTTAGTAGTCTTTTCTTGAACATATCACTCTGTTTCGACCAAGATAGTCTGTGGTTAATAGTTACTCCCAAAAATCTGTGATTAGAGACGAATGGTATCACAACTCCATGAAGAGTAATCGGGTCACGGCTAGCACATGCTCCCATAGATCACATCACCTTACAATTTTCGGCAGCTAAAAGCAAACTTTGACGCCGTAGGTACATTGATGTCGATGACACAACTCGTAGCAATATATCGCGCTTAGTTGTGGGCGCGTCTAGCCAGAAGCCCAGATGCAGATGTCGTCAGTATATGCACTGATGTGGATAATAGGCCTCAACAGGCCAATTAGCGCAACGTTAAATAAGGACAGGCTGAGGACTCCTTCTTGCTTGGCATAATAGCGGGTAGCATCTCCATCAGGCGTAGTGATGTAAACATAGAGGCCGTTGATATAGCTCCCAATCCACAGGTACAACCAACCGGCAACTTCCAAGTCGTCAAGTTCATCAAGAATAACAACACGGAGAACGTTGTCGTAAGCCCCCTTTATATTGTTACGAAGAAGATTGGGGAAGAGCCCTCCCGCTAGGCCTGCAATTAATTCATCCTTCACCATGTCATGCTGTGCCATTGTATTGCTTGTCGCCACGTAACATTTTGTTTGGAGGTGCGGCGTACGTTTTCCACATACCCGCTTTGGAGCATCGATACCATCCATACGCCAGACCATCGACCGAGAACCCTGGGTTAACGCCGTGCAGCTTCACCCCAGCTCTCTCTGCGCAGACGGGACCAACTACCGCCGCCCAGCACCAGCCCAGATATGAAGACAAGGAACACTCATGAATTGATCAGACACCAGACCAGAGCAACGACCTGACGGACCCGAAGAACCAAAAGGCAAGAACACGCAACCCCCGCCCCGCCCAGCTTCCCGATGCGACCTCGAGCCATCGGTCACATGGAAGTTTCGGTGGCGTATGGCTGAAGAGCTCCAGGGGAGGAGATCACCCAAGCATCATTGTGGTCATCGTCATCTTGGTGGCAAGCGCATCATTCTCTTTTATCTTTCCTCGAACATCTACACCGTCACGCCACCATCGACTTCAACGAACCGATCGGGACGAGCGCTCGGTGGCCCCGGGAAGTGTTACGAAGATCGGCAGTGGCGCGAGAGGAGCCCTCGCTCTAGGCCAGCCACCCATGTTCTGCCGTTCTCTTGCCTGTCGCCGCGTAACAATATCTAGAAAGAGAGCAGCTACTATTCGACGGTGATGCTTTTCGTTTTCTACTGTTGCCACAAGGTCGATAACGCTGTCGATGGAAGAGCTTCCGCGACTAAATCCAGTCATCATATTCGGATAAATATCATTACTTTCTAGAAATCACTCAAGTCTTGTCAGCACCATTCGTTCCAAAGCTTTTCCAGCACAGCTTGTCAGGGCAACTGGCCGGTATGAGGGAAGTTCAAGACAGGGATTTCGAGGCTTCAAAAGAGCAACCAGGCGGCTAATCTTCCTGTGTTAAGGAACAGTACTAGAAACCCATATATCATTGAGGTAATTAAGTAGCGCAGGTCGACCATCCTTATCAAGGTTTGATAAATAGAATAAGTAATCCCATCAGGACCAGGTGCCGATGAACGCCGACGAGAGGCACGAGCGGCGTCTAATTTTGTTATTGAATAGGGAAAATCTTAATGATCATTCGGTGAAGGTGGAGCAAAAAGCTCTGAAATTGGTGACTGTGCCTGGTTTGTACCCTTAACCCCTTTACAGGAATCTTCAGCTACGTCAGCGTCATTTCGGCGTTGATGAAGAGCCACAGCACGGAAAGGGTGCTTTTCTTGGGGAGGTGAGAGCAAGCTTCTCGCAACACGCTAGATACGCGACAGGGACTTACGGGGATCCAGTGATGAGCAGAATTGTCTCCAACGTTGTCGTCCTAACCTCTTCAGGTGGCGCAAAACTTGTCGTTTAGCTCGTCGAGAAAGTGCGAGATCGTACGCAGATTTCGTTCTTCTTTACTTCCTTACAGCCCGCCGACGGACCGAAGTCCACGTCGATGCTAGACACTGACGCAGGCACACAAAGAGATCGAGTGTTCTTACTGACAGAGGACGTAATCAGACCCTCTATATGAGATGATGACTGGAGGTACACGCAGGAAGTCTCTACAGATGCCCTAAAGGCGGCTCAATCTGTGTATTGTACAACGAGGCGAAGTGGTAGGTGCAAACCACTTGATGAGTTCGTGTGTGATCACTTCCATGTGTTTCCAAAAGGAAATAAACTTGTACAAAAAGGAGAAGAAGAAAGAGGCGTGAAGACAGGACAGAGCGCAAACTTCCAATTGGTTTTATTTGGGAAACTGTACCTACTTATATAGGGAAGTGACATCATATCACAACGATCGAAGATTAAACACGTGTTTACACAGCCAGCAAAGATCCACTACCAAGCAGGGCAAAAACTGCTTAAATCTCAGATTATCACTGAGGCCAAATTGGTCTTTCAGTACAAAGAACGACGAATGACGAAGGGAAGGTTATACCAGCAAATTTTGTTTTTATTTGAGAACATGCTGGGGCCAGCCTGAGTGTCAGGCTTTTAGGCAGGAGCAGGCATACAATGCTTTGCAAAACATACAATTTCCGTAATGCATACATAGTGTCAATACACGGAGCCGTAACTACTCATCATAAATACAAGTCAACGTTAGACCAGCAAGCTATAACACAGAGTGTAAAATAGAAAAAGAATGTGAAGTGAAAAAAAAAAGTCAAAGGATATTCAACCCGACGCCACGATGTGAATACAAATACAACAAATATGTCAATATATTGAGGACAGCGCGTGACAGAATGAAGATACACTTGTGCATTGGACATCAGCAGGTAAGGTATTCCACTGGCGAGTCGTTCTAGGAAAGAATGATTCTTTAAAAATGTTGCTTTTAAAGGAGTATTCTTTAACGTTTTTAGGGTGATAGGAACGTGTTGTGCGTGGGTTAGCGGTTTCAATATAAAGCGTTTTATCAATTCCTAATTCGTCATGATAAAGCAAGTAAAAAAGCTTCATTCTTTCCCGGTAACGTCTTGATGCTAAGCTTTCCAGGTTGGCATCTAGTAAGAGTTGGGTTGGAGATGTGCGCCAGTTATATGCGTTATAAATGAATCTTACTGATTTACGTTGTACGCTTTCAAGTTTGATGATGTTGGTTTGTGTGTAGGGGAACCAAATAGCGGCAGCGTATTCCAATATCGGTCCGATGTACGTTTTGTAAGCCAAAGGTTTTATGTCGCGTGTTGATTTTCCCAGTGTTCTTCTCAAATAACCGAGCCCTTTCATTGCCTTTTTTTTTTTCAACGTATTCTACGTGTTGGTTCCATCTGAGATCGCTTGGGATTATTAATCCAAGATATTTAAAACTTGATACTGTAGCTACGGCATGGTTTCCAAGACAATATGTAAAGTACAATGGTTGTTTTTTACGAGTGTTTGTTTAGCGACTGTTTTTTTGTTATTTATAGCCATTTGCCACGTAGGACACCATTCTTGTATTTTGGCCAGAGATGTGTTTAAGTCTACCTGATCTTCAAAACTACGGATTTCATGGTAAATCACGCAGTCATCTGAGGAAAGTTTGATTTTCACTGGGATTTCACAAGCGATGTCGTTAGTAAAAATCAAGAAGAAGAGTGGTCCGAGTACCGATCCCTGAGAGATTCCTGACTCAACTAAAACAGGTCTGGAGGACACATTACCAACCTTAACACTCTGATGACAAAATGACATAAGCTTCTATCCATGCAAGCAAGGTATCATTTTTCAGTAAAGATTTAGCTTCAACAGTAGTTTACTCTGAGATACGCGATCGAAGGCTTTTTCGAACTCTAAAAAATAATGTCAATCTGATTATGATTATCTAAGGCTGCAGCGAGGTCGTGAATTGTTTCCAGTAAGTGAGTTACAGCAGATAGCCCTTTACGAAAACCGTGCTGACGCTTATCAATTATGTGATGAATGTTAAGAAAAACAGAGATGTGTCTGGCAATGATATGCGCCAGGGTTGTAGGAAAAGTGCACAACAGTGAAATGGGCCTAAAAAATGTGGGTAGCGACTGGTCAGAAGTTTTTGAAATATGAGTGATTTGGGCATACTTCCAGTCAGCTGGGAGTTCGGCGCATGTCAGAGATTTGTTAAATATGGGGGTCAGGTATTTCACGCACCATTCAGCATACCTAATTAGAAAACAGTTCGGTATTCCATCTACACTAGAGGACTTCTTAGCGTCTAAGTTCGGTAATAGCGAAAGTACACCTTCCTCTTTAGCGTATACATCACCAATTGCCGGGACTTCATCATAGAGGTTGAAATTGGGTATTAAGCCGTCATCACGTGTAAAAACAGAGTAAAAATAATCGTTAAGGGCATTTGCAATTTCAGATTTGTCGGTTGTAATGACATTGTTCAAGCACATGCTTTGCAAGGATTTTCCCTTTGGTGCAATGTGGCGCCAAAACTTTCCTGGGGACGAAGATAGAAAATTTCTGAGAGACACATTTTGATAATGAGCTTTCGCCTTCTTGATGCTATCTTTCAGCATTGCGCGCAGATCGCCCATTTTGATTGCCACCCCGCTTATGTTGCTTCCCTGCGTTTTTCAATTTTCGCCCAAGCCGAAGGGCACGAAGTCGTTTATGCATTTCAACACCAAATCCTTGAAAAAGCGCCATAGCTGGTCAACTGAACTCTGGTTTGAATTGCAAAGGGAAGCAAAACCTGAAATGAGCTATCCATTGCATCTAATATATCGCCGTCACTTGCGCGAGGAAAGACGGGAACAACTCGTTCTTGCGTTTTTTGTCGTGATAGGGTATTGACCTGCATTGAAAAGCATACCATTTTATGATCTGAAATGCCTTCAAAAATATGGATTTGCGGGTTTCGACGAAGAATTGCTTTGCCGACAAGAAGCAAGTCCAGTACAGATGACGAGCTGCATTGAATCCGGGTTGGTTGCTTAACTAATTGAGTTAAGTCATGAAATAAGATGAGATCAACCAGAGGTTCCGCGGTTGGAGACAGAGCGCTTGGAAAGTCGTCACTCCAGTCAACGGACGGCACGTTGAAATCGCCAGTAAGCAGTACGCTACATGAATGGTTTCTGTACGAACACAAAAATTCATTCAAGTGCCTAAAAAACGTGTTATCGGCGCTTGATGGTCGATAGAAGAACCCAATCACTTTGTTCAATTCTGCCAGGAATGCCTTGATGATAACAGATTCTACTTCGGCAATATCTGGTAATCTTGTCACTCTCAGTGACTCTTGAAATAAGACTGCTACGCCGCCACCGCGGCTGTCTCTGTCATTCCGATATATGCTGTAACCAGGCGGGCTTATTTCAGAGTCGCTAAAGCTAGGGTTTAACCAAGTTTCTGTGATTACCAGTATGTGTGGTTCATGGGCAATAATGATGCTTTCCAAGTAGGCTGTTTTATTAATTACACTGCGGGCGTTAAAGTTAACGCATCGAAATGTTTTTGGTGTTTTGCTATTAGTTCAGTCCGGCCGTTTCGGATCAACTACAGGAATCTTTTTGTTGTGAGAGACACACACACATGCAAGACTGCGCGCACGCAAACAACCAACACACACACAGATACACAAACACACAAATAGACAAGCACACGTAATAACGTAACCAACGCATTTCTGTGGCAAAACCAAATCAGACTTACATGCAGTCGCAAACTAAAACCGATAAAACAGCCAAAAAGCTAAAAACCTCATTGAATAAAAACAATTTCCTAGGCAAAAGCCTTGTCAGTCATAAAAATCAACAACAAACAAGCAGATGTGTAACAGCAAGTTTGGTTTGGTTTGTGGGGTTTAACGTCCCAAAGCGACTCAGGCTATGAGAGACGCCGTAGTGGAGGACTCCGAAAATTAAGACCACCTGGGGTCCTTTAACGTGCACTGACATCGCACAGCACACGGGTGCCCTGCTTTTCGCCTACATCGAGAAGCGGCCGCCGAGGCCGGGATTTGGTCCCGCGCCCTTGGGAACATTAGTCAAGGCGCCGTAACCACTGTACCACCCCGGAGGGGCGTAACAGCAAGTGAAACAGCAGATCACACATGTTCTGAAAAGGCTAGCTCTCTACCTAGGAGTGTGAGAGAGGTTGATCTAATACATATTTCACCGCTTTTCGTTATTAAAATAGCCTCAATTATATGTCTCTGTACTTTAGGTTTGCCGCGTGCGAGAATTATAGTGCCCTTGTACACAGTCTTGCATTTATAACAGACAATATGGCCATACAGGTTGCGAGTCCTCTAGCTTTCCACATTTCTCTTATGTTCAATGATTCGGTCATTGACGCATCTACCCGGCTCTCCTATGTATGTGCACCCAAAAGTGAGAGGCAGGCTGTACACAACATTGGTGGAGCAATCGATGACCCTAGTGCCATGCTTCTTCTCACATCTCTCACGTTTATTGGCCAGAACGATAGACACGCTTGACAGCTTAGTAGGCGCGGAAAAGAGCACAGTTACATCATTCCTGTTGCCAATCTTCTTCAGGTTATGCGAAATGTTGTGCAGATGAGGGATGACTTGAACATGCTGTCTTTGCCGAGGCACTGTCGAGGCTTTCTTACTGCTCTTCCTTTGTGCTTTTTGCAGTAGACTTGCTGTTACACTGTTGATTACGTTGGCGGGATACCCTGCTTCAAGACGATTGATCTCGATTGTAACGCTGCTTCTCAGGTTGTGTGAACAGCTTCTGGCAAGTGCGGCTTGAAGAAGTCCAGCTATAATTCCACGTTTGATAAACTTCGAGTGGGTGCTTTCGTAGGCCAATAAGCTTCTCTTGTTTCGTGGATTGTATTTGAAACAAGGGTCACATCCGGATTCATTAAAGGTAATTAGTAAGCCAAGAAACTGAATGTCCTGACGATGTGGCAATTCCCAGGTGAACTTAAGGCCTTTTGCGTGGGCGGGGAACAACCCTACAATTCTGGCCACAAGGGCATCCAAGTCGCATCTAGGCATCGCTTGAAGTATGATAAGGTAGTCATCCACATACCTCAGGACTTTCGGAACGCCCATGCCTGTCAGGAAGTTCCATGGCTGACAAGTGGATGCCACAAAGCACCGGTACCACAGAGAATATTATGCATATCCCTTCTTCTAGGACAAAGAATTTCTCGTTGAAGAATATTGCACTGGAACAGAGATAAAACTTTAGAAAGGTGATGAAGTTATCATTGCTTAGCCCTGATGAGCTCTGAAAGCTGATTCTCTGAAGCACGCAATCTTCTCGCGGACAGTTTCTAGAAGCCATTCGTGCGGAGCAGAATAATAAAGATCTTACAAGTCTACGGAGAAGACTTCCTTTGCTCATTGCAGCCTTTGAAGACTTCGACTGCGTCAGTAGAACTTTTAACCATGAAGGGATCCTCAAGTGGTAGAACTTAAGCTGCTGCTGCAGGAACTTACTACTCACTGCGGCTTGCCATGTTCCCTTTTCCGACTCAATGTCCTCAGTGCGCATTCAGACTTGTGTGTGTTGTCTGAAAAGAACACTTCTAGGAAGTGATTCTTAGATTTTGCTGCGACTTTCTTTCGAACTATCTCCAGGGAAAGATCTTGAAGCAACTGCACAGCAATATATTTCTGCTTTTTCGAGCGAAACAACCACTTTGAAATTATTTTCTAAGGCTTCAAGTGCTTTTTCTTTAAAAAGCATTTCAGGCATGACCACAAAGCCCCTTTCTTTGTCAGCCTGTAGTGCCGTGGCACCGCACTACATGAATAGGATGCTTCCTCTCCTGGAGTGCGTCCACTGTTCGTAGCGAGCAGTCAACGCCGTCGCCAATCACTCTCACCTTGTTAGCTTCTTTGGCTCTCGCTGCCACGGTCCTCGCAAGTTCCAGTATTGTGGGTTTGAGGGTCGTTGGTTCGTAACTGAACTTCGGCCCTTTTTGAAGCGTTCTTCTGACCAGTTCGTTTCCTTTTTGCTAATATGAACCAACTCGCCCAGAACAAAGTACTTACGTGTTTCCACATCATTGCACCAAGAAACAGGGATGGAGGCTTTTGAAACAAACGCCACATCCAAGCAGCTGCTGTAGTGTCTTCCACATATAAATGGTGGTGAGGCGTCGTTTATATTGACGAGTCTGGCGAATGCATAAAGTCTGCCAGGTCTCTTTCTCTATTGCTGATTATGGCACCACTCCATTGATGGTCGTGAGTATTAAAATCACCCGCAATAATATGTGGAGCAGCACAACACTGAAGCATTGAATATAGATATAGCTGGTCTAAACACTCTGCCAGTTGAATATGTGCCCCAATTACTCGCTTTTTCAAAATTATTGTCAAACAAACGCAGTTATTCGTGTTGTGGGGCTGTATAGAGCATGTCGGACGTGTGCAATGTCTTGGCGCGCACATAGCAACACTT
Organism: Amblyomma maculatum; assembly: GCF_055883805.1. NCBI lineage: Eukaryota > Metazoa > Arthropoda > Arachnida > Ixodida > Ixodidae > Amblyomma > Amblyomma maculatum. The sequence goes on along the minus strand of NC_139349.1, from coordinate 171,300,848 downwards.
TGCTGGTTTCGTCTGCTTTTCAAGACCATAGTAGAACCTATCCAGAAAGGCGAAAAGCAGACAGCATGTTGGGCTCACAGATCATAATCACAGGAAAGCGGTCGGAAGTTATTCAGACGCCCACGCAGGCCTCTCGGATTCCAGTGCATCAATATACTGCAGCGCATGTGCATCGTCACAGAAGTGGCGTTAGTTTGTTACGCCAATGTGAATTATTTATTAATCTCGTGAAAAGCGGTTCAAATGCATCCAAAACTTGAACAGCAAACTGCGTGTTGATGCTAGACAGCAGCACCCGCATTGAACGAACAAGCTGTTTCAGAATTTCTTTCACATGCTGGTTTTCCAGATTGTCAGTATTGTCAGCACGTGTGGCAACCAAACTTGCGTGAGGCATGGCGATGGCCTTCGATGGTAGAGCAGGCCACTCAGAATCAGAGAAGCCAGGTAATAGAACAGCTTCTGAGTGATTCTTCGCATTTGCCTGTGACCCTGCAGCCAGACTATTCTTAGCGGGGTTGGGTTGAAGCTGCTGTGGCACCTGAGCTGACGTTAAGTTTACTTATCTAGGCTAGGCTTACTTTCTGATTACTTTGTCGGCGACGAGTAGATGTAGCCGTTTCTTGATGATTCGAGTTGTCTCTCGCAATCTTCTTTAGTATACGTATTTCGTTCCAAAATTCCGAACAGTCCTTAGCCGTCGCTTCATGCGCACCCCAACAGTTAGCATACATGATAGTTTCCGTCTCGCATGTGTCAAGAGACCGCGTACTCCCGCATCTACTTTAGGATACCACATATCGAAAAACGGCTCTCGCATGTCCGATCTTATTGCATTTGTGGCATTGAAAAGGCCTTGGAACTTTCATCCGAACTGGATGTCTCACATAGTCCGCTTTAATATGGGATGGGATGGATTCAGTTCCAAAGACTAATGTAAAACACTTCGAGTGGCCGAAACGTTGAACATCCACAATTCGTGCCGTAGATTTGATCAGAGTGCCGACATAGTTTTCACTTATTGCAGGGTCAACATCTGTGATTATATCTGCAGTAGTATTTCTCTCGCATGCAAGAAAGGAACGGACCGGCATGTTGCCTAGCGCACCATTTCCTTTCAGCTTGTCGGCTGTAGCCTTGGATTTGACATCCACTGTGAGATCATTCTTCCAGGAATTACTTCTGACTTCGTACACTTAAGCGGGAACGAGCTAATTGAAAAACTGAGACTGGTGCTGCCTGTTTATAGCATTCAAATTAGCCGTCGCACTTTTTAGTACGAAGGCCATGGAAAAGATCCCTTGCTTGTCAGCATTCTTCTTTGAGGTCTCACTCGTTGGTGATCACTCGCAGTTTCCGTTTCACACGGCTCGACTGAACAGTGGAGTAGCTGCTATCGGAGTCAGATCTCAGTCACTGTGGATTCATCCGCCAAATCTAGAAGCTCCACGTCCGCGACGTTGAGGTGACGCGTCGAGTATGTCGCAGTCTGCTCGACGGCGGTGGGTGGACGCAAAAGTCGTGTGCCCGATCCCCGAGGATGCCGAGATCAAAAATAACTTAGACAAAAAATTCAGGAAAGTGGAAAAGCGCCTGCTTGAGACGTTTAGACGCCTTCACTTCTCCCCTCCAGTAGGCCCTATCGGTCGCAACAAGGAAGCGCCACTGCGCGCTCCAAATTTGTTTTCACCTCCAGCCATCTTGCACCATTTTTCGCATGCCCCTTCGGCGGTCCCTTGAGGTCTTACATTCTGCTAAATCGGATTGGGAGCAACTACCCGCAGGATATCCGCACTAAGGAACCCTGCTCAACACGATGCCCCAGTCGCACAGTTCTGTTTAATTATGTGGCCTTTTTCCTATCTGTTATGCTGGCCCAGGCTTGCCACAGATCGTGCTTTTGCGTCAGGAATCTCGCTCAGTGGGCAAACGAAATAACTCCAGTTAATGACATTCTAGTGGAAATCAAGAAGACGAAATATGCATGGGCAGGACATCTAGTGCGTAGAGAGGACAACCGGTAGTCGCTTGGGGTAAAAGATGGGTTCCAAGGTAAGCTTAAAAGGGGGCAGCAGAAACTGACGTGGGCGGATGAGGTTAAGCAGTTCGCAGGGGCATTTGGATACAGCTAGCATAGGACCGGGTTAAGTGGAGAAACATGAGAGAGGTCTTCGCCCTGCATTGGGTATAGTCCGGCGCATGATGATGATATAGTTGTAAGGTGTTTATTGGAGCACCAAGACCGTAGGCAACGTCCGCAAACCAAAGCGACGGGGGTAGCGTTCTAACCAACAGCTTGCCAACAGTGCAGTGCCAACAAGGCTCCGCCTCCACTTCGTCTACCTCTTCGGGTTGGCGCGCGAGCTGATGGCGATCGGGATTACTACAATACCCCCCGGCGGAAAAGGAGCCATCCTGGCGACTCATGGTGAGGAATGGGTAGGGGGATCCTAATACGGCTTGAGGCGGTCGACATGTACAGTTTCTCGGCCGCGGCGGCGATGATCTGGAGATGGGTTCAAGGGCTCTACTACCTAATTGACGGGAGAAGATTGCTCCAGAATGCGGTAAGGTCCATGATAGCGCGATAGGAGTTTGGATGAGAGGCCGGGTGCTGATGAAGGCACCCAGAGCCAAACGAGGGCACCTGAGGGATATGAAGGCGCTGGATTTGTAGGATCCCGGTTATGCTTTTGTTGAGCCTGGTTCTCCGTTGTGAAGGAGCGCGCCAATTGTCGGCATTCTTCGGCAAATGTGTGCGCATCAGACAGTAGAGTGGTCTCTGAAGCGTCGGGGTGGTAGGGCAGGATAGTGTCCATGGTGGACGTGGGTTCACGACCATATAAAAGAAAGAAGGGGGATAACTTCGTCGTAGTCTGCGTAGCCGTATTGTAGGCGTACGTTACGAAAGGCAGCACTTGGTCCCAATTAGAGTGAGCGCTATCAACGTACATGGCTAGCATGTCACTAAGAGTACGATTAAATCGCTCAGTCATGCCGTTCGTTGGGGGGTGATACGCTGTGGTGCTCCGGTGAATGATCTGGCACTGTTTGAGGAGGGCTTCGACAGTGTCGGAAAGAAACGCACGTCCGCGGTCACTGATCAATTCTTTCGGTGCGCCGTGACGAAGAACGAGGCGATGCAGAATGAACGAAGCAACATCCCGTGCGGTGGCAGACTGCAAGGCCGATGTTTCCACGTAACGGGTTAGGTGGTCAACGGCTACGATGAGTCAGCGGTTGTTAGCCGAAGTGGTCGGAAGCGGGCCATACAGATCGATACCGACACGGTCAAAAGGGCGGCTGGGGCAAGGCAATGGCTGCAACGGACCGGCTGGCTGTGGGGGTGGATTCTTGTGACGTTGGCAGGCGGTACAGGATCGGATGTATTGACGAATGAAGCGGTACATGCCGTGCCAGTAATATCTCATAATATCTCATATCTCATACGTTGTTTGAAAGAGCATCGGTAACTTTTCAAGTTGAAGTTGAAAGTTTATTTTTGAATAAAAAAACAACGCACAAGAATATACAGCGAGAGGTCCCATGGTACAAGACCGCAGGTGGAAACTCCCATGGTAATAGATTTCGAGAGGCAACATAAAGAGCACTATTATTTTAAGAAGATTTATAAAGGAACACTGAAAATAAATAACAAACTACATAGTAAAGAGTGCTCTGCTGACAGATTTAGATACAAAAATAGAATACAGAAAAAAGTACAAAAGATAAATAAAGAAATCATAAATTAAGAAGAATATTTTTTATTTCCAACTTTAACACAGAGAGTGTATTAGTTGCATAATGTCGAAATTCAAAGAATTCCAAAAGGACGAAAATTGAAGGCATTGTTTCCCGTAGTTAGTACTGACCTTAGGTAGTAGAAAATTATTGCGTAGAGCGAACAGTGTAACGCTGTTGTTTTTGATCGTGCCGGGAGGAAAAATGCTAAATGAAAGCTGACGGTGAAGAATCTTTAATAATAAAATACTGATATTACAAAGATAAAGAACCGATAGGGTTAGAACATTTAAATCCATGAACAAAATGTGCGACGCTGACATTCGAGGGTAGGAGGTTATTATTTAGGGGTGTGCGAATATTCGAAATTTTCGAATATCGAATCGAATATCATAATATTCGATTCGTTAAACGAATCAAATAGTGGAAATTGAAAATTATTCGAAACAGTTCGAATATCTTCGCAAATTTTCGAATAATTTTCGAATACTTTTCGAATAACTGGCACGAATTAACGTCTCGGTTACCTCCGACCATCCTCGCGAAGGCAGCGTCAGCTCCGAGCAGGCACAGCTTGCTGCCGCAATAAACCTACGCGAGAACCAGACATCACCGTTTTAGGGAGCCTACATGCTTCAGCGTGGCCGCGACATGGTCCATTCGCATGGAAACATTCCTAAAGATTGGACATATCACGAATCGCGGAGGCAACTTCTCGTAGTCGTATCATATAGTTCACACGTCTCTAATAGGCCGAGAAGTAACGCTACATGTTTATTCCCTGAAAATTTCATTAACTTTCATTATCAGTAGCTGAGGTTAAGTATTATGCGAGTGGCGTATGACATGAGAGTTGCATGAATGTTGTCAGCTCGTGCTCATACATCTCTCCACTATATATCTCAGGTCGCCTAGCGCCAGTTGTGATCGCCTAGCGCCAGCTAGCTAGGGGAGCACGCGAGCTAATTGAGAAAGAACGAAAGCAACGAAGGTCACTGAAAAGTCACAAGTTTCAGTCCTAGTCATTAAAGGCGCAAATAAAAACTGCAGATTAATCTAGACATGTATCTGCCTTTTCTGTGTGATTTCCCCGCAGTGTTAGAGCCTTAATCTAGTCAAGTATTTTTAAAATTTTTGATGACTAGTCTGAGAAAGTTTTGTCTTAGTTGATGTGCTGTTGTTTGACTGATGCCATGTTGACAGTACTCAATTTCTAGTTGTGTATTCTAGTAGTACCAGGCTGTACTTCTAGCCAAGTTGCATCTAGTAATTTTATTAACTCCTGCCAACTCCACTTGACTTTACTGAGTGCTATTTTCTTTTGCTTATGGCTCTGTGCGATCTTTTTGCTTTAAAATATTTAGACTTTATCTCGCCTGTAGTCATGGTTGACGCAGCTGTACATTGTCGTGAACTATATATCAAACAGCATTTTGAATAAAATTGAATTTCAGAAACATTTTAATGTTTTGTAATCAACGTACAAATGATATGAACATAACTTGCAGAGTATTCGATTCGTATTCGATTTGCTGCTTTCACTATTCGATTCGTATTCGATTCGCTGCTTTCACTATTCGATTCGTATTCGATTCGCTTTTTAGCTACATTATTCGTATTCGATTCGATAGCAAGAGTGCACTATTCGCATTCGATTCGGTTTGCAAAAAGTACTATTCGCACACCCCTAGTTATTATGCGTATGGCCTGCTTATGCAGTTTTATTAATGGCCAAAAATGAACGTGATAGGCGTTACTCCAGAATGAAATGCTGTGGTTTGAGTGGCTGTGGACGAATGCGTAGGAAAGTGATAGTAACGTGTGGATTGGGATATAGGATCGGGCTTTGATTAGTGCGCGTAACCCAAATGAAATTTTCTTGGAAGTTTTCGCTATATGATAATGGTATTTTGGGGGAGAGTCAATAACAACACCTAGAAACGAAATTCGGTCTTGCGACGCGATGGCAGTGGAATTGATTTATAGTAGTGGTGAGACGGGCAATGGCTTCTGAGGGGGATGGAAAATCTGAAAGCAAGTCTTAGTAACATTCACTGTAAGGCGGTTAATATGGCACCAATGCTCAAGAGAATTAATGTCATTTTGAAGGTTAGATATAAGCTGGTAAATGTCATGGTGTGGTGTTATCATGGTAGAGTCATCTGCGTATAACATGCTATTACAATGCCTAAAACAGGATAGTAAATGAATAATATAGAGTAGAAACAATACAGGACCTACAATAGAATCCTGTGGTACCACTTTGTTAGTGAGAGCTTTATTAGATGCATGGTTATTAATACAGACTATGTGCTCTCGGTCACGAAGAAAGCTCTTCAATACAGACTATGTGCTCTCGGTCACGAAGAAAGCTCTTCAAAAGCATTAGTGGACCATTGCACCGAGAATCGCGCATGTTTTTAGATCCTGTGGTGTTTAGTTCTATATATAATAATTTACAACAATTAAGCACTCTCCTTACGTCCCATTGAAGAATAAGCACGTCATATTGACTTTTGATTTTTCGGTAATAACGCAATCATCCACAAGCAGCCACAAGGAAGAAATTATATTGTTTGGCACGCTAACACGAACTAGACCATGATGAGCACTTGAGCCTAAAAAGAGGTAGGAGATTTAGTATTTTTTGCATGTTAAAAATTAGAGCGATTCGTGCAGAAACATTGAAACCACAAAATAGCGTAAGAATGTAAATCAATAATATAGAGTAGAAACAATACAGGACCTACAATAGAACCCTGTGGTACCCCTTTATTAGTGAGAGCTTTATTAGATGCATGGCTATTATTACAGACTATGTGCTCTCGGTCACGAAGAAAGCTCTTCAAAAGCATTAGTGGAGGTCCTCATATTCCGCATGACTAAAGTTTCTGAAACAAGATGGAGTGATCGATGGAATCAAATGCTTTGCTGAAATCAATAAAAACTGCGCCTGAAAACTTTCCTTTATTGATAGCAACGTTAATGTAATATATGAGAGAAGCTATAGCAGTATCTGTAGATAGTCCGCGTCGAAAACTGTGTCGAGTATCTGTCAATATGTTGTATTTTTCAATATATCCTGACAGCCTCGTTTGAAATAATGTTTCGAAACTTTTGTCAAAAAAAGGAAGAATGGCTATTGGTCGATAATTATTTGGCAGAGCGGGATCGCCTTTTTTGAACATTGGCATTATTTTCTCTATCTTGAGCTGCTGTGAATAACAACCATTTAAAAAAAAACAAGACTGAAGATGTGGCTGACAACTGGTACGAGCATTGATCGGATAATGTTCACATGTTTTCCATGGATGTTGTCAATGCCGGGTCAGTCATCTTTAAGTTATAAATTGCGAATATAATTTCTTCTGGGCAAGGGGGGGGGGGGGGATAGAAAAGAAGGAATGGGGGCAGCGCTCAAGAGAAGGTGTGCACAACGAAGGGGAAGGATAATTAGGTCAGTTAAAAAAATAATTACAAAATGTGTTCGCTGTTACTTCAGGATTTGTTAAAAGAACACCATCATCTAAAATAGATTTAACTACATTGGGTGACTTTCCAAAGTTCTAAAATTCATCAAGAAGCTGCCATTTTCGTTTAGAATTAGTAGATTGCTTGGATAATTGGTTTTCATATTAGCTTTTTTTAGAAGAGATGATAGTATGCTAGAATACCTGATGTATTGCGAAAAGTAATTTCGTAAGGAAATAATTTAATATATTAGTGAACTACCAGACCGAAAAAGGAATCTATTACATTACATTACTATAAATAAATTGCTGTCATGTCTGGCGCCTGGCAAGTTGTATCTTCGAGCGTCAGTGCGTTGCTGGTCTTTATTGCGTAGCCGGGTGAGTCGTCGGCTTCCTCTGTATGCTGTTGGTAGGCGGCGACGTCGAGGTTCTCTTCTGTCACGCGTGACAACATCGGGTGTAGCGTTGTCGTGGGCTTCCTATTTACACAAAATTGAACGGGATCACTCTGGATGTCACCTGGAGAGCCGTATTGTACGCGAATGTCACGTACCTCAGTATGGCGCCCCAGGTCTTGTGTTCGTCCTCGACGTACATAGCAATCATGTCTGCAATAATGTTGTTAAGGCGCTATGTAAGTCATTTGGTCTGGGGATGGGGACACTGTTGTACATCGGTGGGTTGTTTGACTGTTGGGCAATACTGCTTACATCAGCTCAGCCATAAATGATGTTCCCCTCTCTGTGATGAGCACTTCCAGGTCCCACGCCGGAGGAGAACGCGTTCGATGAATTTATTTATTTATTTATTACAGGTTCCTGCAGCGCCCGAAGGCATTATTGCAGGGGGGGAGATGACAAATAATCTTGCTGGGAACGCCAGTGATAAAGTACATAAAAATGAAGAAAATAACCCGACACAAGTGATAATGCAGGATGGGAAACATGCATCTAAAGGGGGCAACTGCGCGACGAACAAAGTGATGAAAACACTCAAAAACAAAGTAATGAAGGAAACACATGCAAGAGAACTGGGCTCCACGTCACATATCCGATAAAAAAGCCCGAAATAAATTTTCAGTGCAACACTCAGTGATGCCAGCTGGCAGCCGGTTCCACTCATTGATCGTCAGTGGAAAAAACGAGGTTTTATACACATCTGTCCGGCACTTTATTTCGCGGATCTTCCACTGATGATCAAGTCGTCTAGACAAAAAGTGAGGTTGACGCAGGTACCGGTCTTTGTCAATGCTGAACTTTCCAAAATAAATGCGATACATGATCTGCAGTCTGAAATGTTTTCTGCGGTGAGCTAAAGATTCCCAACCAAGATGATGTTTAATAGACGTGAAACTAGATGAAAAATTATAATTGTTAGACACAAATCTGGCAGCATTATTTTGGACGCGTTCGAGCATGTCAGATAAGTAAATAAACTGGGGATTCCATACAGGGCATGCATATTCAAAAATTGGCCTTATGTAAGTGAAATACAGGAGCTGCTTGACATTTGACTGCGTTTTGTTGAAATTACGCTTTAAAAATTAAACCTTCTGCAGGCTTTCGATGTAATATGCTCAACTTGTCTCGTCCACGTAAGGTTAGATGTGAAATATACGCCTAGATACTTATATTCAGAAACTTTTTGCAGGGGAACATTATTTATTGAGTAGCAGGTCGCTAGAGGGGAACGCTTACGAGTGAACGAGACAAGTTTGCATTTTGAAATGTTCAAAGACATTTGCCATTTTGAGCACCAGTACTGGATAAAATTTAAGTCTCGCTGAAGTTTTAATGCGTCAGAAGAACTTTCCACAACGTGGTAAAGCACACAGTCGTCAGCATATAGCCGAACTTGGCAGGTGAGGTCAAGAACAATATCATTAATAAAAATGAAAGAAGGGGTCCAAGGACAGACCCCTGGAGCACACCTGAGGAGACGTTTACGGAATCGGAGTGACAACCGTTAATTACAACACGCTGCATGCGGTCCTGGACATATGAATGAAGCCAGTCGATGATATTTGGATGCAGACCAAGACAACGTAACTTATGTAATAATAGCACATGATGTACAGAATCAAAGGCTTTTTTACTATCCAGAAATACACAATCAATTTGATATCCGTGGTCAAAAGAGGAAAACAGATCATTACTGAACTCACGTAACTGGGTGGTACAGGAAAAACCCATTCTAAAGCCGTGCTGAACTGGCGTAAAGAAGTCATGAGAGTCAAGGTGTTTTATGACTGCACTGTAAATTATATGTTCCAATGTTTTACAACACACGCTAGTCAGAGAAATGGGTCGGTAATTAACAACAGACATTTTCGAACCGCTTTTATGCACTGGGACAACATTAGCATTTTTCCAGTCATTTGGCAAACATGCCGAGTTAACTGATGTTTGGAACAAGGTGACTAAATAATGAGCAATTTCATTCGCACATGATTTTAAAACAAAGGTAGGTACACCATCAGGGCCGCTGGCGGAGGCGGCCCTGATGTTATTAAGCAGTTTTAAAACACCCTGGTAAGTAAAAACAATTTCAGGCATGGTTTCGGTAATAGATTCACGAGTGTTCGGAAGTTCTCCGATGTACGCTGGCGCAAAGGCAGACTGAAAATATGCAATAAAGCGGCAAACCTTATCACCATTAGTACTAACAAGGTCACCATCGACGTCTAAGTTTGGGATTCCGAATGGTTCGCGTCCGTTGTGTTTCAGAAACGTCCACAATTCCTTGGGATTACTACGCAGTTTAGAACCCAGATTATTAAAGAAGTTACCCTTATGAGCTCTAATTTCAGTTTTTAGTGTACTGTCAGGGGCCCGAATTGACTGCAATACAGAAGGGCAACGATTCTTTTCATACGATTGAAGAAGGCGATGTTTCTTCCTGACAAGCCGTCTAATTTGTCGCGTGATCCATGGTTTGTCGCGGCGCCGCTTACCAGAAAGAAGTTTTGTTGGGATGTATTTATCAATTAGGCTGCCGAATTTATTTTTGAATACCTCCCAGAGTGAAATGCAGTCTAAACTCTGACTCAGAGTAATAAAATTGGGGAGGAAGGAAGCAAGTTCGTTATTCATTGATGTATAATCGCCCCTGGTAAAAACAAAGACTTTCCTAGGGAGACCTTTTGGAATTAAATATGGAAAATGCCTAACATTAGCAACAACACAACTGTGATCACTTATTCCTGGTATGATAACAGTGCCGCGCACTACCGATGGTCGGTTACAGAAGAGTAAATCTAACACTGAAGATGAGTGCTGAGTTTCCCGAGTAGGCTCAGTGACGTACTTATAGATCATTAGTAGTAATTCACAAAAAGCCAAAGACAATGAAGATTGATTCGTACGAAGAGGTTTGTAGTCAACCCATTTGAAATCAGGCATATTGAAATCCCCGCCAAACAGAAAGTCATTTTTTTAAGCCAAGCAAGAAATCAGACAGTGACCAGAAAATGTCAGGGTTTGTAGCGGAAGGGGGACGGTAGACGGAACCAATAGTCAGGTCCCTTCTATTGCTTAGGCGTAGGTTACACCACACTGATTCGCAGCCAACTAGGGGCGCTGCTATTGCTGAAGAGCGAAAGCATTCCTCAACAATTAGAAATACCCCTCCACCATGCAAGTGTCGGTCTCGACGATACACCTTATAACCAGTTGGGAAAACTTCCGGGCTCAGAACGGAATCATCCAGCCACTATTCGGTGCCAATTATAACATGAGGCTTAACGGAGGAAACATGGGCAGCAAATTCATCAGTTTTATTTTTTATACTCCTGCAATTCACGATGAGAATTGTCAATTCAAAATTTGATGATGCCAAAGGCGTAGAATGAAGATCAGGCCCATGCTGGTGAGCCTCCCTTTTTGCTATTCCCTAATTTCAACAACTCGGTCATGTCCACAATCATAGACAAAGCACTTTTTATTTACGAATAGCTTATCAAATCGCAACTTCGAAGGAAGAGCCTGATCACGAGCGTATTGTGAAAGCTTGAAACGTGCTTTTCTAACCGCAGGCGTGAAGTCTTCGCGCAAGGCAAACTTAGTATCCTTAAGCCTAAAACCACATGATAAGGTATTGTCCTTGGCCTTATAACTGCAAAATTTAACGACAATAGGTCGGGTTTTGTCTTCAACAAAGCGACCTATTCGGTGAGCCCTTTCGATACTTTCAGAAGGAATATCTTGGAGAAGAAAAGAGGAAAAGAAAGCGCGCACATTTTTTTTTTTTCAGATTCAGACCAACTCTCTGTTCCGGAATCTTTTACACCTAGAATAAGCAGGTTATTTCTGCGGGACCTATTGGATACATTTTCAAAACAAGCCTTAAGATGGGCAATATCACTGGATAAGGTGTCAACACAGGGTAATGCATTCGGAGTACGAGCATTTGCAGTCTGCCGTAAGGAATGCAAGTCGGTCTCTAGTGCAGATATACTGCCCAGTAAGCCTTGCAAAGACCCACTTGTAGCGTTCTGCTGTTGTTTGAGCATGTGGAGTTCCTGAAGAAACTGCGCCTGACGTAGTTCTAGATGTTTCAATACTGCGAAAATCCCAGCAATATATTCGCTATCCGAACTAAACTGAGGAGAATCGTAATCGGGACCGGGGCTGCTCTCAACGTCACCAGATAATAACAGTAAAATTTGATACAAGAGACCATGACCATACTTCCACATAGCAGCACACTTTTTCATACCACAAAGCAGGCCGTCGGGGCACGACATCACAATAATACATCGATTGGAACTGCAATAGCACACAGCGGGAAACCGGTAACCAACCTGAGCAAGAAACAGCGGTGAGCGCATTGCGGCTGCGATGTCGTGCCCCAGCTGGCTGGCTTGAAACTGACGAATAAATATCCGCCCCTCGAAGATAGTGCTGCACGTGCATCCGTATTGCCAGATCACCAGCGCAGTCGGAGCCAAACTGGGAGGCAGATGCAGAGGCGGGACGCAGCAACTTGCTATCGAAGCATCATCGGCAACAATCGAGCTGAGGTTGAAATGGATAGGCGCATGCTTGAATGCCTCATCCAGTGATGATGGATCCACGGGAGACCAAGAGAAGAGGACGCAGGACAGCACCTGAGCAAGAAACAGCGGTGAGCGCATGGCGGCTGCGATGTCGTGACTTCGGCCGTGGTGCCATTAGGCAGGGCTTCGCATCGGAACAGCGGGTAAGATATTCAGTGGCCACGATGATCCATTTGCTAACCACAGATGAAATCGGAAAGAACCGAAGTGATGCATCTAAATTTGCTGAAATGGCTTTTTAAGGGGTTGTATGAGATTCAGTAGCCTGGCAGATCTGACCGCGGGCGTCTTACGCCACTGTCAGTCACGGCATGTTTTCACGTAATGAGCGACGTCGGTAGGCAACCGCGGCAAATAGTACTTCACCTGGATTTGCTGCAAGATGCACACCAACCCTAGATGTCCTGCTGTCGGCTCATCGTGGAGAGCCTGCAGAATTTCCTACGTGGCCCTGTTGTGTGCGAAGTTCTTCTGGAGGGCGTCATTGCTTGTAGCGCATGACGACATAGTGTCAGCCGTGGTCATCATGTCAGGTGTGAAGGAGAAGAAGACGAAGATCGATGCGGAGTGCGGTGTTGAGGGAATCGATCGGATAGCGAGCAGCTGAAAGGTTCAAAACGCTGGTACCTCCAGCAAGGCGACGATAATGATCCGCTTGCGCAACCAAGGCTCGCTCGGTGTTCGTCGCCTCCGTTACAAATTGTGCCACTGTAGTAGGCGGATCTCGAATTAGCCCGCCGAAAATGTCACTCTTGACGCCCCGCATGAGCATGAGTGCGCGCACCTTTTTCTTTCTCGGTGGCACGAGGGTCGGCCTGGGCGCTAAGTCGTAAGACGTCATGAACAAAACTTCTTAATGTCCAATCAGGTCTTTGTACTCGTGTTTGCAGAAGGTCTTCTTCTCGCTGTCGCCGATATTGATTGGCGAACATGCTTCGCAGCAGCTCTTCCTTACAGACGTCCCAGGATGTAACGGAGGCCTCGTGGTTTTCAAACCAGTGCCGAGCAGTACTGCCCAGACAAAAAAATACGAATTCTGTAGACAGTTTTCGGAATTAGAGCCATGGTGGCAGGCCCCACGTTCATACTGTTCCAGCCAGTCCTCTACATCTTCGGAGGCATCGCCATGGAACGTGGCAGCCGTACGAGGAGTCATGGGTAGATATACCACGGACGGTGCGAGAAACGAGTCCGTCTGCTGGCATTGGGTCGTGGTACTCCGGGCCATAGTAAGTCGTGGAGAACCGGAGTTTGGCAACAGACCAAATTCGGGAGCAAGCCCTTGAATTCGCCGGCTGGCACGTATCTCGGCCAGCCGAAGGGGTGGCGGCTGTGCTGCATTTACCCCGCACCTCCAAAAGAACGCCTAAACACAGCAGGAGGGGAAGCGGTCTTGCCTTCCAAGTAATCGGCTAGATCTTTCAGCTAAAGATAAGATCGCTGCTGTTGTGCGAAACTGCTGGCGCTTGCAGGTCCCATAAGGTGTCGTCATCATCGTATTTCGGGGAGCATCGACGGGATCGTGGGATAAGCAGTCTGCGTCGGAATGCTTACAGCCCGACTTCTAGACTACAGTAACGTCAAATTCTTGAAGTCGTAGGCTCCACTGGGCAAGGCGGCTGGAGGGGTCTTTGAAATTATCTAGCCAGCAGAGCGCGTCGTGATCGCTTACCACCTTGAATGGTCGGACTTATGGGTACAGGTGGAACTTAGAAGTGACCCAGATGATCGCGATGCACTCCTTCACAGTCGTTGAGTAATTGTCCTAGGCTTTTTAGAGAAACCTGCTGGAGTACAATATAACTTTATCCTGTCCGCCGCCCTTTTGAACGAGAACGGCACCAAAGCCCACAATGCTTGCGTCGGTGTGAATATCCGTCTCGGCATTTTCATCAAAGTGGCCTAGACATGAGGGGTCTGTAGACAGCGCGCTTAAGTTTGTTTACGGCTTCTGTTTGCGGTGCTTTCATTGAAATGGTACGTCAGCCTTTGTTAGTGGAATCAACGGTTCGGTGATGCGCAAAAAGTTCCTGACAAATCGCCATATAAGCGCATAGCCCAAGGAATCTGCCCACAGCCTTTTGGTCAGCAGTTTGCAGAAACAGTGCGATCGCATATGTTTTTTTTGGTCTGGAGCCACTCCGTCACTGCTTATAATATGGCCCAGGAGCAGCAGCGCCTCCTAGCAAAGTGGCATTTTTCTCGTTTCACTGTGAGCCCTGATGACTTGATGGCTTTCAGCACTGTTAATTCTTTTGAGATGATTTTGAAAGCTTGAAAAGTCGTTGTGTACATACTCTAGACAAATTTGTCACTTCAAACCAGCCAACACGGTATCCATTTCTCGCTGGAACGTCGCTGGGGTAGAGCAGAGGGCGAATGGCATTACCTTGAACTCGAAAAGGCCGTCTGGCTTGGTGAGCGCAGTGTCCTCGAGATATCTTTCGTCGACTTCAATTTGCCGGTACCCGTTCCTCCGGACTAGGGACAAGGAGTGCATGCAGAGCCGATACAATGTGTCGTCTGTGTGGGGAAGCGGGTAAGCATCCTTCTTTGTTATGCTATTCAAGCGGTGGGAATCAACGCAGAAACGAATTATTGCGCCTTTCTTCACCAGAACGGCGTGAGCAGCCCATTGACTCTTCGACAAATGAATGACGCCGTCAGGAAGCATTTAATTGCTTTACTCGCGGATGACTTGACATTCTCGCGGCGGTACACGATATGTGCTTCGAAGAAGACGTCGGGCGTATTCGTCTGTGATGATGCGATGCTTTGCCAATGGCCTCAGTAGTGCCTTAGAGGCTGACGAAAGGCACTCACTGTAGCTTTCAAGAAGAGTGCAAATACATCTGGTCCCCCCATGGTAGTCCTGGGTTGTTGACAAACGTGTGCTGATCTTCGGGTGGGTAAATCGTCTGCGGGCTCGTTGGGGAGGCAAGGAATGCGATCGCTGTGCCCTTGTTAAAATGGCGGTATTCTTCGCTGAAGCTTGTCACCAGCACTTGCGCTTGTCCTCCTCGGATATTAGCGATGCCTCTTGTGACACCGAGCACTTGTTCCGAAATGAACTGCGTGTTCCCTTCTACGACGCCTTCGGCGGTTTCGGCGTCGTTGCTACTCACGCAGATGATCCAGTTAGGACGAGAGTAAGAAGATGGCTACATACTATGAAAAAGCACTGAACAAGGGTCGAGGGGAGGGGAAGCGTCAATTCACAGGTCGAGGCAACGTTTCGACAACTGGAATTGTCTTCGTCTTGGCAGATCAATAATCACTGACAGGGGTTTAAATACTGTTTTGTTTCCGGAAAAGAAAGCCGGGGAAGGGGAGTGAGGGTGAGAAGAAAGTAGGTCAAGGAGTGTGGTAGTGCAGGGTGGGTCCCTATTGCAAAATCCAGTGCCACTTGGTCCCAGCACCATAACTGATTATGGTCTCAGTATGACGCTGGAAAACTGGGCGCACTGGGACGCGGCATACTGACACGCTCCGCACTGGCAGCACTGTTCGCCAGGAGAAAAAAAGGCCAGGGATAAAAATTAAAAAGTAATACGTAACGAAGCAAGTTAGGTACATTTAAAAACATTAAAAAGTTAAAAAAAAAAAAAAGAGTGGCACATTGCGCTCTTCGAACTCGCTTAACTGGGCACCGAAGCGTGGCCAATTGAGGTAGAGAATCCGCCTCGTGTTCGGGAGGTACCAGGTTCGATCTCTGGTGCCGCCGGGTACCCACCGGCTTTTAAATGGGTGCAAGCTTTCCCCCGGCCTGGTGCTCGGCTTTTTGGGGCGAAATGTTTTGGAAAAGGGCCACATAATGGGCTTTTTCCGCACAAGGCGGACTTATTGTTGTCCGATGGCGGAACTGATTACTGCCACATCGGAGCAACTATCTGAGACCTATGACCCCTTTTCAAAAAAGGGCCACATAATGGGCTTTTGCCGCACAAGGCGGACTTATTGTTGTCCGATGGTGGAACTGATTACTGCCACATCGGAGCAACTATCTGAGACCTATGACCCCTTTTCAAAAAAAGGGCTACATAATGTGCTTTTGCCGCACAAGGCGGACTTATTGTTGTCCGATGGCGGAACTTATCACTGCCACATCGGAGCAACTATTTGATGACCCCTTTCCAAAACATTTCACCCCAAAAAGCCGAGCACCAGGCCGGGGAAAGCCTGTACCCGTTGAAAAGCCGGTGGGTACACGGCGGCACCAGGGATGAACCTGGTACCTCCCGAACACGAGGCGGATGCACTACCTCAAGGCCACGCTTCGGTCGAAAAAAAGGGCCACATAATGGGCATTTGCCGCACAAGGTGGACTTATTGTTGTCCGATGGCGGAATTGATTACTGCCACATCGGAGCAACTATTTGAGACCTAAAATTCAATCACTAGCTCTCCACGCTCTACACTCAACCACGCCGACAACTGGAATATTTAGAAACACTTCTGCATTTTATGTCATGACCGCATTTAATAGGTGGGGACTTCATGTTTCGCAGTTTACAGGCCATTTTCGATAGCACAACCGAGAAAATCTAAACTGCGCTACAACAAGCTTACTGTACTGCACATACGTGTTCGGTCACCCTTAAAATACAGTTGTCCCACTGCAACCACAACATGACAACCCTACCACACATACGCCGCAGCTAGATGCTTCCCCAAGACCTAATTCTCGAACTAAATCCGCCCCTTTCATTTACACTAATATCCGTAGCGTTTTAACAAGACCAGATCCCTGACAGCCTTATTTACACAACAGATAGTAAAATAGTTTTCCTAACTGAAACATGGTTGAATCCTGCAGTCGGGAATGCCGATCTATTTGCTACTTTCCCCAACTATGACATTTTACGATATGATCATGCAGACAGGCGACGCGGCGGCGTCCTGGACCCGTATTCCGAGTTTGCGTCGTTATAGAAATGTCGCCATCTCACGTGACATCGAGTCATCTGATTGGTCGACAAGCCAGAACATTATGTTTCCACCTCTTCCTGTTCCGCAGTGGCCACACCCGGTTCCGGTGTTTCGCCCAGTCAGATGACTCGAGGTCGCGTGAGATAGCGACCCTTCGATAACGACGCAAACTCGGAATACGGGCCCTGATCGCCACTCATAAAAGCCTGCTGCTGGCCACTCTGCTGGCCATAAATGTCAGCTCAAGTTTGGAGCTCATATTCGTTCATTACAAAACCACTAACCTACCAATAATAGTCGGCTGTAGTTACCGCCCCCGAGATGCGGACGCTTCATTTGTAACGGAATTCCACAATACGTTCTATTCCATAACTGAATCACAACCAAACACAACCTTACTCATACTCGGTGACTTCAACTTTCCTTCAATAACGTGCAACAATCATAAGATAACATTAAGTAAGCAGAATGTCGAGAGCGATTTCCTTTATACGTCTCACTTTTGGTTTATCGCAACTCATTACCATGCCTACCAACCAAATTACCCACTTGTCTAAGACCTTGTGCTTGCGTGACATCTTGATAATATTTCACCATTTCCGCATCTATCAGGCCTTAGCGACTACTTTGTAATCCACGCACTTATTACACCCTGACTCCGCACGCTCGAACAGTAACGAAAACATTAACGCTCTATGATAAAGACGACTTCGATACTATAAACAGCAAACTAGTAGATTTAAGTTAATCATTCCTTACCTAATTCTGGCATCCCACAGGTGAATTGAACTGATCATTGTTCAAAAACAAAATGGAGGAACTTATCCACTTGCACATTTCTACAAAAAAAGTCATTATGCGATCGTCATCCCCATGGTTCAACCAAACATAAAAAGACTGCTGAATAAAAAGAAAAGGCTCTTTCGGTATGCAAAACGCACTAACAGTTCCTGTGCATGAGAACAGCAGAACTATGCGGAAATAAAGTTCATTTATTCTGCCGCTACCGCTAGAACATTAGTTTACTCAACTACTTTACAATCCATGCTTCACAATAACCCTCGACAGCATTGGAAAGTGATACTTGTTTTTCCCGCGCAGAGTAGTTTTTCTTTTTTTTTTTACGCATATCTCTGTCAGCACATCACAACATGCATGCAATGCTCTATCTTTCATTTATTCACGGACTCTGTCATTTCAAATTACTACTGTACTGGAGACGCTGCCTGAGACAACTCGCCATGCATACCGCTGCACGAGGCGGCAGAGTGTTCTAGTTCACTTCAGTGAAATTTCCGTGTCAAAACGTTCGTTTAGAACAATTTCAGACCTGACCTTCGCACGATCGCTCCTTTCTTTGGGAGTGTACTGCTACATGAAGAAGCCGGCAGTTTCCATCCTTCCAGCTAATATCGTTAGCCTCACAAGCGTTACCCTTAGCAACGTCATGACCCCGCGATCTCGCCGCCGCCGCCCCCGCGACTGAAAGTGGTTGACCGGCAACACGAACTGTTGGTTCCCCCGCGTCGCGCCATGCAAAATACTGCGAAGTGTGGAATGCTGCACACAAGGGAGGTCGAGGGGGATGCGCATAGAGGGCGCGTATTACGGACAATTGTTTGCGCGGTGGAAGGGAACGATGAATTGCACGCAAGAACACGAGCAGTAAATAAAAAAAAAGCACGTCCGTCCCTGCGCTTTGTGAGTGTCACTGGGTAAAGGAAAAATGAACAGGTGCGACCGGCAGCGATGGGGTAGTTGTGACGTGATATCCGGTCTTGTCAGCGCTTTCACAGGAGCCTTCTAGGTACGGCGATTGGAGAAATATTCATTAAAATACTTTCCGCCCATTTCTGTTCATAAGAGGGGGCTCGGAAGCAGCACATCGAGAACAATGCTCAGGAGCCCGTCTTGCTTCATTGCGCAGGTTTGCGACTACTCTTCGACCGGTTGCTAGCGTAGCGACGATCGCTTTTTGTTGCTGCTGCCGTGCCCACTGTGTATAAGGAATGCTTTATCGTATGTTTATTCTTTAAAAGATGAATTATTAAAATGTGGTGATATTGAATCAAATCACCTTGCGCGTGTCGCCGTCAGAGCGCCTCAACTCCCTCACTAAAAAGGATGTGTATCCTCTCCCGGGCATCGATGCCTTAGATTGCCTTTGCTCTGCATCTTATTTCTCTTCGGTTGATTTGCGATCGGGGTATTGACAGATTCCGATGGACCCTGCTTACAAACAAAAAACAGCATTTGTTACTCCGGACGGCCTATTTGAATTCCGTGTGATGCCCTTCGGCCTATGTAATGCGCAGGCCACTTTTGAGAGATTTATGGACACACTACTGCGTGGCCTCAAGTGGGAAATGTGCATGTGCTATTTAGACGAGGTTGTTATTTTTGGCCGGACTTTTAGTGAACATAACGCGTGACTCGCTATTATTTTAGATTGCCTGTAGAAGGCTGGCCTTGTCCTGAATTCTAAAAAGTGCAATTTTTTCGAGCGTCAAGCGCTGGTACTCGGACATCTCGTCGACCGCGATGGAGTTCGGCCAGATCCAAAGAAGACTGCAGCAGTTGCAGCATTTGAAAGACCCCAGAACCAAAAAAAAAAAAGCTCCGCAGTTGTTTGGGGCTGTGCTTCTACTTTCGACGATCCATTCCAAGGTTTGCCGATGTCGCTTACCCTCTGACGACCCTTCTACAAAAGGACGTTCCTTTCGACTGGACCTCAGATTTTGACGCGTCTTTCCACCAGCTAAAGTTTCTGCTAGCGTCACATCCCATACTACGGCACTTCAACCCTTTCACTCCGACGGAAGTGCACATTGATGCAAGTGGGATTGGTGTTGGTGATGTGCTTGCGCAACGTTCGGCAACCGGAGAGCATGTAGTTGCGTATGCAAGCCGTTCCCTCAGCAAACCTGAGCGTAACTACACTGTTATGGAGCAACAGTGCCTCGCTGTAGTTTTCGCTGTTCAGCGGTTCGGTGCTACCTATATGGACACCATATAGGTAGCATATGATATGGTAGGATATGGAGCAGGGGGCGGCAGAAAGTTAGGTGGGCGGATGAGATTAAGAAGTTCGCAGGGGTCAAGTGGATGCAGCTAGCACAGAACCGGGTTAAGTGGAGAGATATGGGAGAGGCCTTCGCCCTGCAGTGGGTATAATCAGGCTGATGATGGTGATGATGATGATATGGATACCATTCCACGTTTGTGACGGACCATCATACCCTGTTCTGGCTCGTCAACCTTCGTGATGCATCTGGTCGTCTGGCACGCTGGGCCCTTCGTCTGCAGGAATACGACTTCACTGTCTCGTACAAGAGTGGCCGCAAACACGCCGACGCAGACTATCTATCACGTCTCCCCCTCCCACGACCAAATGTGAATCTGCTGACTTCGATCACTACATCTCCTCCGTTGTTCCCGCGTTTCCTGACGCCTCGGCTGTACGGACTGCGCAAGAGACCGACATAAGCCTCGAACCACTGCTTGCGGCTGCGCGGGATTCCACAGCTCCCAGCCCATTCTGTCTCCATGATGGCCTTCTGTACAAAAAGATATTCCAGCATCGGATCGAATTTTCTACTTGTGGTTCCCGAGAGTTACCGCTCGTGCTTCCTGCGTGCAATGCACGACGCCGCCACTTCCGGTCACCTGGGCCCTGCACGAACCCTTCACCGTGCCCGCGACCGGTTTTATTGGCCGAAAACGCGCCAGACGACTGAGCGATATGTGGCGAGCTGCACTTTGTTCCAACGGCACAAACGTCCTACATCCACGCCACAGGGCCTGCTACATCCTGTGACTCCCCTACATGGTGCATTTGAGAAAGGTGGCATCGACCTTATGGGTCCCTTCCCGAAATCTTCCGATGGAAATCGCTGGATCGTGGTTTGTGCCGACTATCTCACCCGCTACTGCAAAACGGCCGCTCTTCCTTCAGCCACCGCTCACAACGTGTCCATCTTCTTGCTCCGTTCCGTCATCCTGCGCCATGGACCTTCGCGAGTGATCATCAGTGACCGAGCTCGGCAGTTTACGGCAGATGTCGTGGAAGAGCTTCTCCGTTTGTGCTCGTCACATTTTCGACACTCCACACCATATCACCCTCAAACCAACGGTTTGACGGCGCGCACCAACCGCACACTCGTCAACATGCTCTCTATGTACATTGCATCAGACCACAAGAACTGGGATACAATACTGACGTTTATAACGTTTGCCTTCAACACTGCAACGCATGAGACGATCGGCTACACCCCGTTTTTTCTTCTCTATGCCCGTGATTCTCGGTATTCCCTCGACACGATTCTTCCCTATTCCGTCCATGACGAACCTCGCATCGCCGAAACTCTTTGTCGGGCCGAAGAAGCTCGCCGTCTCGCCCGTTTGTGGATTCTGGCTTCGCAGAAGCGTTCCAAAGCTCGGTACGACAGACAGCATCGCCATGTGTCTTACACACATGGAGACTTAGTGTGCCTTTGACGACCTCCCCGGAAACGTTGTTTAGCCCAAAAAAAATGTTGGCGCATAACGCTGGCACTTACGTTGTCCTCGACCGCGTCAGTGACCTGAATTACGAAATCTCACGCATGACCGCAAGTGGTCGTCGCTCAGATACAACGGAACTCGCTCATGTCGCCCGGATGAAGCCGTGCCAATCTCGTGGGAACGACTAACTCCCTCTCCCAGGGGGGCTTCGGCTGTCCCCGGGGGAAATGTAGCAATCCCGAATACGAGGAAAACACATAGCTGAATAAAGGAAAAAGGAAGTTGAGAAAGACGAGGAGACTCTCGTGCCCGTGCCGGACTCCCAGCCGTTCACCAGCTGAGTTCTCTGCCTCCTATACCTGTGCAGCGCTCCGACGTCAAACCCTTGTCGTAACAATAATAATACTTCTAATTATTTTGTTTACTCCTAAGGTTATGACACGAGACAAAGGCACGAACTCCCTTGAATGCGCGAAATAACTGCTTTAAATATTCTTTTTTTTTTACTAGGACGAACTTTACACCGAGACTGTTACTCAGAATAGTGTAGTAATATTTGAAACGGTGCCTGCAAATGTTATGAACTTTATGAATTTGAAGTTGTGTTTAAATGCGTGTATTTCATTTTTCCCCACTCTGCTATGATCTGTACTGTATCGCATTATCTATAAATAAAAAAAAGTGGATTGTTTTGGTCACTCCCAATGCGATACTACCATCTGCGCTGAAAATCTAGGCGACAATTTTTTTATTCTGTATACCCTTAAGGCGTAATATTAAAGAAGATCTAGTGTACCGCGATTCGCAATCCGTTAGCGTGATCCGCCACAGCGTGTTCCGCTGCGCACGCCCGGTGCCTCTTGACGCCAACAGTTGGTGCTGTGAAAGGCGAGGAAAACCGCACTCGTCACCGATATTCCTCGACACGACCAATTAGCGCCTGCGCACCGGCTGAACGTGGTAGAGCGTCACGGTGGGGGATCGCGGACAGCGGTATACTAAATCTATTGCCAGTAGCAAAATGTGATAATATAATACTAGCTGCCACTGATCCGCACTATGGTTTTGCGATTGCCCATTTAAGTATATTATTTCATCTTCATGCACTCTATTTAGATGTGTATAACTTCTTCCAGCCTAATGTATTATAACTCACCTCTATTCTACAACAATCTACAGTATTCGAGTTTTATTCGCTTTCTTACAACGCAAGTTCCACTACTCATAGTGCTACTTTCGAATCGACCTTGACTTTTGAACTTCGGCCTCAAACACTTTGGAGTCGGAATGACTCGCGTCATACAGTGCAAATCGTCTTCCCTGCGAAAGCCGCACAATTAAATTAAGTATCTTGGTGTGCACTAACTTCAGACTTCACGCGGAACTATCACGTTAACATCACGTCAACCGCCCTAAAACAGCTATTCTTCATTAACAGGCGCCTTAAACTAGCACCACCTGAGACAAAGTTACTTACATATAAAACACTTATCAGATCGGTACCACGGCCGCTCAATGGGGGCACACTTGGTGCGGCCCGTCGCGTCCCGCCTCAATGGCTGGGGAAGCGCGTATTGGGAGAAGTTACAGTTACAGTTTCCGCCGTCATTCTCCGCGGGGGCACCACCACTCCATGACGAGTTGACAGTTGACAGCCGTGTAGTGCGGACGCGTGTTCCATCGCTCCTCCGATTGCACGTGGCTACCGGAAACGGACGGACTGACGACAGGGGGAGCTTCCGAAGCGTCAAATAGATGAGTTCTTTCTTTTATTAACTTTATTTCGGTTTCAGCTAGTTAGGTTGGTGCAGCCTAAAGAATAGATTTTAGCTCTTGGTCCTAGCGGCCTGGGTTTCTGTGCCGGCAGCTAGGTTTTCTTGGCGTTCATTATTTAGCTATCTTGTTTGTATAAATATTTTTTCTTTCTAGGCTATTGGCATTCGCAGAATTGGTTTTTAACGCATGTTTGCTAGTCATTTCTTGTGTCTTCTTTTGGCAATTTGTATATTCTGAGAATTCGTAATAGATATAGTTCAGTCGATAAGCGCCTAAGATGTGCAATCAAAAGAAGGTAAAGTGTACTCAGTGTGAGGCGCAGGTTAATCTTAAGGAAACGCGTTTTGACTCTGTAGGTGAAGCGGAAGGCAGCGACTTTTTGTGTCGGTGTTGCGTACTGAGTGCGCGTCTAGATAGATTTGATCAAGAAAGGGGCAGTTTAGTGCCTCGTGTGGATTATTTAGAAAATGAAGTACGTTTGTTAAGAGCGGAAAATCAGAAACTGCTTGGACAGCTTACTCAAATTGAAAAAAGAAAAGGGGCCGACTTTATCCTTGGAACCAACGAGGACGAACATTCCAATGCGGGCCACGTGGCTGGTGCCAGCACTGGCATGCAAGGCATAAGCAAAGTAGGTCAGGCGGATCCGAACCATCAGAGTTATTTAGAAGCAGCTAAGACGCCGGAAAAAAAGGAAGAAGTAAGGAAGAATGAAAATCCCAGAGATAAGGACACAGATAACAGAGAGCAGGAGCCAACAGTTGGGAAAGGGAGAGAGAAGGCCCAGGTGCTTATCGCCGGAGATTCTAACATGAACAGGTGCAAGCGAGATATCTTGGAACGTGTAAGGGGTGATAAGAGACTGTTGGTTGAAGCCTTCCCAGGGAGAACAATGAGGGCAGTGCTAAAAGAGTAAATATAGGCTGTTGAAGAATTCCGCAGAGCGCAGTATGGTAATAGTAGCCGCGGGGCTAAACGATGTCCTAAATGGTGACGCTGCAGGAGTGGTGGAAAGTTTAGCTAAGGGAGTTGACGAGATCAGGGAGATAGCACAGCAGACGCAGATAGTTGTATGCACAGTACCAGAGGTGCTAGGATTGAACGGAAAGATGGAAAAGGATGTGGTGACAGTTAATCAGGACATAAGAAAGTTAAGCTTGGAGAAGCGTTTCGAAGTGGTTGAGGTAAACAGGGAAGTACATAAAGCAGGTTTTGGTAATGCTTTTCAGCGAGATGGCATTCATTTTAACAGAAGGGTGGGAGCAGAGATCGGCTGGCGCCTGGCAGGCAGGGCTGTAGCTTTTTTAGGGTGTCCGCGAGGACTCCGTGCACAGATGTAGTTAGAAGTGAAGCAGAAGAAAGTGTAATAATGGAGGCTGAGCCCCCAAAAATGGCAAAGAGTAGGTCGAGAAAGAAAAGTACAAAAAAGAACTTTAACACTAGGATCAGCTACATAAACATGCAAGGAGGTAGAAAAAGAGCGAAATGGCTAGAGATAGAACAGCAGTTGAAGGATGACAAAATAGGTGTGTACGCTCTTTGCGAGACTCATCTCAAGGATCTAGAAGATCCGCCGTATATAGAAGGCTACGTCTGGGAAGGGTGCAACAGAACGAAAACGGAAAAAAAGGATGGAGGGATAGGTATGTTGATACACCAGGGAACAAATTGGCAAAGGATTAAATCATCTTGTAAAGAACATATCTGGGTTTCAGGAACAATTGCCGGCATAAGGACATGGCTAAGGGTAGTTTATTTAGGAACAGGACATCAATGCAGGCAAGAAAACAGGGATCTTGTTGAATGTCTCAGTGACGATATAAGCCAGTTTGGAAAAGGGGCCAATATTATTCTACTGGGGGACATCGACGATCTGGATGGATACACGGATTGTAACGGCAAGCTAATGCTAGATTTCTGTGAGCGACACGATCTAGTTATAGTAAATAGAGAAACAAAATGTGAAGGCCAAATCACGTGGAAATTCCGCAACAGGCAGACGACCATTGACTATTGCCTAATGTCGCAGGAATTTTATAGCAAGGTCACAAAAATGGAAATAGACGAAGAAGGGGAGTGTAGTCTGGGAAGTGATCATAAACGTATTAGTCTGCAGATGGGGCCCTTGATGAAAAGAGAAATGGAACTTAGACAAAACGTAAAGGCAAAATTAAACGACGATCAAATAGCGCAGATAGCAGCAGACATAGAGGAAGCAATAGAGGAAAGCCCCATGGAAGACTGGGATTATGAACAGGCAGAAATACTCATAAGGAGGAAAATTCAGGAGGTTAAAGTAGCAAACCGCTGGAATGGAAAGAGGAAGCCACGGAGCTGGTGGAATAAGGAAATCAGGGAAGCTATTGAACAACGACGGGCTGCTTCAAGGGAACACCGAATGGAAAAGAAAGCACAGGTATCTCAGGAGGAAATCGACCAAAAATGGGAATTATATCGACAAAAGAAACTTCAAGTGCAGGCCCTCGTCCAAAGTAAAATAAGACAGTCCACCGATCGCTGGATGGCTGATATACACGATGCCCCTAGAGGCGCAGCAAGAAAATTCTGGAACCATATAAGCTGGCTAGGGAAGAAGAATCAAATAAAGCAGGATCGGATTCAAGATAACGAGGGAAATTGTTTAAAGGGAGATAATGCAGTGAACTACATTACATCAGTTGAGAAGAGCAAGTTGCCGGGCTAGTTGGTGATCCATTGGGTAAAAAATTTTGCGCAAAAAACACAAAGGACAAAGAAGAACACGTAAGACGTTTGACAAGCGTTTGAATAGCGCTTGTCAAACGTCTTACGTGTTCTTCTTTGTCCTTTGTGTTTTTTGCGCAAAATTTTTTACCCAATACATTACATCAGTTATAGCCGAGTCATTTAAGAGCGACGATAGGGTAATCTCAGCAAATCAGGAAGCAACACAAGGTAGCAGAATACAAGGCAAGCTAGAACTGACCAATCTAAACTGGAAAAAGGCAGAAAAAAATATTCCTAAAAGCACATCTACAGGAATAGATGGAATTCCGATCAAGCTGATTAATGAATTCGGTCCAAAAAGTAAGGAAACGTCGTTAAAAGCTCTGGAAACAGTCATAACGAATAAGCAAATTCCGAACAGCTCGCGGCAGAGTAAAATGAATTTGATTTATAAAGGGAAAGGAGACAGGATACACATAAAATCCTACAGGCCGATTACCACAACATCTGTTATGTACAGGTTAGCCATGCAGGCTGTGAAATTAAATGTGCAAGCATGGGTTGAAAGTAACAAGATACTCGGAGAACTTCAGAACGGTTTTAGAAATGGCAGGCGCTTAGATGATAGCCTGTTCGTGCTTACCCAATGCATCAAAATATCTAGAGGGGAAAATAGACCTTTGTATTTGGCATTCCTGGACATAAACGGGGCGTACGACAACGTAAGCAGGGAACTAATGTGGAACATATTAAAAAAAGAAGGTATCGGTTATGAGATAATAGAGTTCCTACAGCAAATATACCGGGATAACAAAGTAGAAATTACGTGGGAAGGGATAAGAAGTACGGAGGATGTCAAAGTATGCAAAGGATTAAGACAAGGCTGCCCTCTATCACCGGTGCTGTTCATGCTTTATATGATAAACCTGGAACGGAGGGTACAAGGCAGTAACCTAGGTTTTAACCTGTAATATAGATTAGGTGGAAAGGCGGTAGAGCAGCGCCTGCCCGGTTTGATGCATGCAGACGATATTGTGCTGCTAGCTGAGAGTCTTTAGGAATTGCAAACTCTAGTTAAGTATTGAGGAGACGAAGGGGACGCTCTAGGCTTCAGTTTCAGCGCAGTTAAGTCGGGTCTGATGATTTTCAACGGCTCAACTGATCAGGGCCTTAAAATACAAGGCCTTGAAATACCTATAGTATCAGAATATAAATATCTGGGGGTATGGGTAAACGAAGGATTGGCATACATTGGAAAGCATGAGCAATCACTTAAGACCAAAGGGCGAAGAAATGCCGGGATAATGAAGCATAAGGCATTGTGGGGATACAATAGGTATGAGGTTTTGAGGGGTATTTGGAAAGGAATTATGGTGCCCGGACTTACTTTCGGAAATGCGGTTTTGTGCCTAAAATCAGAGGTAAAGTCGACATTAGAAACAAATCAGAGATCCGTTCGATGATTAGCACTAGGTGCCCATGGCAAAACAACAAATGAGGCGGTACAGGGAGATATGGGCTGGGCATCTTTCGAAGTACGGGAAGCTCAGAGTAAAATATTATATGAGGAACGCCTGAGGAAATTGGGCAGTAACAGATGGGCAGCTAAAGTATTTAAATACCTGTACCCAAAAAGCGTTGACTCACAATGGAGGAAAAGAACTAGGAAACTAACTAGTAAGTATGCTAGTAACAAGGACGGAGAAATAAAGAGCATTAAGCAACAGGTTAAAAACACAGAAGGTAAAAATTGGATAAATTCGATGGAAAAGAAACAGTGTGGAATTATACCGAAAGTGAAAAATGCAGATCAGGAAGGAAGATTTCTTTGATAACTCAAGAGGCAGTGCCCTACTTTTTGAAGCTAGATAAGGGTGCCTTAGAACATGCAGCTACAAAAAGAAATTTAACAATGAAGATGACGCATGTGCTGTATGTGGTAACTCCAGTGAAACAATTGACCATATTATACTCGAATGTAATGGTATCCATCCGGAAGTTGGTGCAAGCGCAATCACTGTTCCTGAAGCTCTGGGGTTTAGAGATACCAGTGGCCGGGTGAATAAACCGGCGGTGGAAACTAGCAAAAAACGACTGGAAGTTTGGTGGCTTAAAAGCAGAGAAGTGCCATAATGTTAGTAATGTAGGAACAAAATTTAATAAATAGAATGATGGTTTAGTAACCATTTTAAATCAATAATTAAGATATAGTGAAAAAAATGAGCATGATAGCTACTGCTACCACCCCGTTTCAAAGGGGACGCTCGTATATTCCATCCATCCATCCATCGAGGCGCCGCCGGCACGAACGAACGAGCAGACGCCGTGGAAGGAGCGCGCTGGCTGTGGTGGCGCGTGTTTTCGTTTTGACTGCTCAGTATAGTTCTGCGTGCGTGTCATCGGTGTCTGTGTTAACAGCGTCCTAAGCGCATGCAGCACCTTGCTGTGTGCCGCTGTGCACCATGAATGCAAGAAAACATCTGAAGATCGGTTACCATAAGTTCCCGCGCGATTCACAACGTCGAGCAGCATGGCTGAAAAGCATATCTCGGGAGGGCTCGGACGAAAAAGGAAGCCGGTGGGACCCGAGTGACAAGTCAGCGGTATACTCACTGCACATCACAGATGACGATTACAGGAAGAACATTAAACTGAAGATCCTGCTTCCTTCAGCCGTCCCCTCTGTTTTCCCGAACTACCCACATTACAAGTTAAGTTCCTCACGCGGGCTCACGTTGAGCCAAACAGCCTTGAAAAAGTGAAGGTGCGCAGGCCAATAGACATATTTTCCCTACTTATAAGTTGCACTTCATTTCCTCCCGGAAAACCCCCAGTGCACGGTGCCCCAGTGTAATTCTGAAGCATGTGAGTCTCAATATAGTTCCGCCACGATCACATTTATGACAATGATATCAAAATGGTATGCCTTGCACAACATCACATCAGGGAAGCCATGCAGACACCAAGAGGAGTCATTCAATTGTCAGATAACGAGCGACTGTCTTGGTTAGAGTGGGACTTTGCCATATCGAAGACATTCAGGCCCAAGGAGGCACGTCGAAAAAGGCTAACCAAGGAAACGTATGAAGCAACAATCATGACAACCAGATCAACAGTGGCACTAAGTACCTTCTTGATCACATGAAGTTTCTTACAACAATGTATTCCGTGTTCCTTACTAGTGCATTGCATTTAACCGAATCTTATTTTCAGCTTCCGATACGTCCTAAAGCAGGCCCTCAACAGCGATCCTGTAGTATCGCCTTTTAGCAGCCTAAGACAATTCAATGGCGGGAACCACAGAGTTGACGCAAGGGTTGCAGTTTTCCCTTCGGAAAAAATACTAAAGGTAAAGGTAAAATACTAAGCGAAAAAAAAATATCGACTGAGATTATACATATTTTGCCATGCTTTCTGTAGGTTGGCATCTTGCAAGTATTAAAGTCTGCATATGAACCTATCAACAATTAGGCAACTGTAAAACTTGGCATTCGTAATTATGAACGTCGTACCTTGCCTACTGCCATCATGCCTGTTGCGAGAGAGTTGGATTGGATTCTTTCATGTGTGGTGTGAACCAGCAGCTGGCATAGAGTTAGCACCGATAGCTTTCTTGGCTCGTTACCTTCACGTCCATGTGAAGAGAAAGTATGAATATTTTTACAGAATCTCATGAAACATTTTTATTTATTTTGGCCATTTTCAGTGCCTCCCCTTGTTTTCATTATTTATATATTACAAAAGTTTAACCCTCTTATGCATACGGGCCTCATAAGAGGACACACATTTATCCGGCTATAAAATTCCTTTAGTCGCTCGGAGCGTGTAACCGCCGGATGGAGTCCGCAGCTGAGGACATGTGAAGTTTCCTAACACGTTTCATAGATGGCACTAACTGTCCATGTTTCTTCAAACACCAGGCTCTGAGGGGGAGCAGGCTTGTTTGAGGTCTCTCTTCCTAAGGAACAACAATTAATTCCTTGACAGGCGATAGCTCCTTTCGACTATAAAAATTATCTGCGCCAAGTATAACTCTTGAAAACTGTCAGCGAGATTTGTTTCCGTTTGTTTCTCGATTTTGACTTGTATACAGAGAAGAGAACATGTGTCCTCAAGTGGGGACATCATGCATTGAAGGTGTAGCCTCACCTGCAGCGCCACCCAAAAACCTTACCTGCAGACGGCCAGGCCTGGGCTCAAAGCGCCTGCGTTTTCCCGCGCTTTGCGCTTGCGGTGCAGTCTGTTCTGGCATTTTGCTCTGCAGTTGATCCTGAACAATACCACTCCGTGGACGAGATGAAGATACCATTCAAAGGGCGCTCTTCTATAAAGCAGTACCTGCCAGGCAAGGCGAAGCGCTGGGGATTCTAGGTGTGGGTGAAAGCAGGAGTGTCGGGCTACATTTATCGCTTTGAAGTCTACCAAGGGGCAATCGGGGGACGAGCCAAAGTTTCAGGCGAATGTGGCATGGCTGGTGATGTCATCAGACTGTCCGAGGGACTTCACGGAAAAATTATAATTTTTATGCCGATAATTTCTTCACATCCATAACCCTCGTCAGGGAACTGAAAGAGGACGGCATAATGTTTGTCGGGACATGCCGAGCAAACCGTCTGCAAGGAGCAGATGAAAAGGAGCTGAAAGCGCTCGGAAGGGGAAGTACATCCATTTTAATATCAGCGAACAACATCACGGTGACAAGGTGGCTGGATAACTCGCTTGTTCACGTTGTTTCAAACTATGCAGGACTGGACCCTGAAGGTACTACGAAAAGATTCAACGAGAAAGAGAGAAAAGTAATCGATGTCACCAGGCCATACTCCATGGAAGTATACAACAAACACATGGGAGGTGTCAACCTCAAGAATTCCTTGATTGCAAGGTACAAAAATCACGTGTGGAACAAAAGGGGCTACTTGAGGATGTTCTTCCACCTACTAAATGCAGCAGTTGTGAACGCCTGGATTGTATGGAGGTGGGACAAAGGCACGGACCAATATATGGACCAACTTGAGTTCCGAAGTCGCGTTGCCGAGGCGCTCATATTCCGCGGTGAAGTAGCGCAGAGCTCGAAGCGACGAGGCCGCCCATCCAATGATCCTCCTCCACCATCCCTAAAGAAGAGGGTGCTTCACCATGTGTCACTGGAAAAAAGGTTGGACGACGGGCAGCGTTTCCTGAAGAAGAGCATCCAAAAGTACGCCAGCCGCTGTCGAAGTCCTGCCTGCCGTAGCAAGACAAGGTACCTCTCCGGTCGCTGCAACGTCCCTCTATGTCCAAAGTGATTTGAGTCTTTCCACAGCCCATAAGCAGAGTATGCAAGACCCATCGCATCCTTTCAATGTGATTTGTTGCCTCTTTCAGTGTTCTGGTATGAAAGCTGAGAGCGAGAAGTTTGGGCTTACACTGAACATTAAAAAGACAAAAATCATGGCGTCTTGCCCTATCAAGTCCTGAAGCATCAAGGGACAAGAAGTGGAAGCTGTGACAGATTTTCTCTTCTTGGGCTCCAAGATTACCCCGGAAGGAGATTGCAGCCATGAAATTAGGAGACCCCTGCTTCTGGGAAAGAGAGCCTTGACCGCCTAGTAAACAGCAGAGACAATAGTCTGCCAACCAAGATCCGTATAACTCGTGCTATGGTCTTTCCAGTTATGATGTATGGATGCGAGAGTTGGAGTGTGAAGAAGGCTGACCGCCGAAGAATCGACGCGTTTGATTTGTGGTGCTTGCGGAGACTCTTGAGAGTTCCTTGAACAGCCAGAAGATCAAATCAGTCGATATCGTCGACCATAAACCCTGACTGCTCATTCGAGGGTCAAATTCTAAAGTTAAAGCTCAACTACTTTGGTCATCTGATGAGAAGAGAGGAGTCGCTGGAGAAAGATTTGATGTTGGGAAAGGTTGAGGGTCCCCGGAGAAGGGGTAGGCAGCGAACTCGATGGTTAGATGGCATCCTCGAGGCGCTGCAGATGAAATTATGTGATGTTAGGAAGATAGTGAGAGACCGGGAAGCGTGGCGTGACATGGTCCATAGGGTCACGAAGAGTCAGACACGACTGAATGAGTGAACTGAACTGACTGACAAATGAAAGAAGATTCGTGGAGGGCTCACACAATCTGTCTGGGGGGTCAGAAGCGGCCAGCCTTACCGCTCCTAACCAACCAATGCACCGCGGCGCACAAACGGCTTCAAGCGAGATACATGAACAATTTCAGTTTCACGGCGGCGTCGATCGGCTGGGGGATCAACAGGTGTCACTTGATAGTTAACTGGGGAAGTTTGGTTGATGACCTTGTAGGGACCAAGATAGCGGCGCTGAAATTTATCATTAAGACCAGTGGTGCGCAGTTGTGTATAAAGCAGTACTTCGTCACCAGGATGAAAATAGACCACATGGTGCGTAGAATCGAAGCGCCTCTTGCGGTCTTCCTGGCACGCTCCTGTTTTGAGGCGGGCAAGATGACGGCATCTGGTCACACGGGTTAAAAACTGGGCTGGTACTGATGAGTAGTTGTCGGGCGTAGAAAAGAAGGAAGTTTCGAGATTTGTAGTGAGAGAACGGCCAAAAACGAGGAAAAATGGAGAGTACCGGTAGTCCGCTGTACTGCTGTATTATAGGCGAATGTGACGAATGGTAGAATAGTGTCCAAATTTCGATGATCCGGTGTGATGCACATTGATATCATATCCGATAGGGTGCGATGAAATCGCTCAGTCAGACTGTTAGTCTGGGGATGGTAGCTTGAGGTCGTCTTATGAAAGGTAGATGACGCATGAAGAATTTTGGCAATGACTGCCGATAAGAAGGCCGTCCCGCGGTCACTTAGGAGCACCTGAGGAGCGTCATGACGCAATACAACTGATTGCAAAAAGAAATTAGCTACCTCTTGAGCGGAACCAATCGGTACAGGGGCTGTCGCAGCGTAACGTGTAAGGGTGTCAACAGCTGTTATAATCCAATATTTACTCCCATCGGAAAGAGGTAGGGACCTATATAAGTTGATTCCGACTACGTCGAATGGCGTGGCGGGACAGGGAAGGGGCTGTAGGAGGCCAGTGCGTCGGCTGCTTGCGATGTTGGCACAGATGGCAGGAAGCGACGTATTTAGCTACGGTGGTAGATAGACCAGGCCAGAAGAATCGTTTTTCATGCGGTCATATGTTTTGTCCAAACCAAGGTAACCTGCAATAGCGTCATCGTGGAAAGCCGCCAGTATACGTGGGCGAAGCACACGCGGGACGACAGGCAGCCAGCGAGTACCATCAGGGCAATACATGTAGCGGCGTAGTGTGCCATCTTCAAGCTTAAAATTGCGAAGCTGTCGGCGATGCCTAGCATTCCATAAGGCGATCGATGATGGGCTGGCAGTAGGCATCAGGTAATTGCTGCGAGCGGAGAGCGTGTTTTCTCAGAGTCGGCAAAACAACCTGTTGTGATATGCGTCGGGGGAAGCGATGGTCTGCTGTGGTCAGAGGTGGAAATGCATTAGGAAGAAAAACGGTACACTGATTCCTAAAGTGGACGGCGAGAAAGAGCGTTGGCGTCTTGGTGTTGGCGACCCGATTTATTAACGACTTCTAAATGATATTCTTTCAGACGTGAGAATACAACGGCCAAATCGGCTTGTCAAATTTTTCAGTGAAGACAACCAGCAAAGAGCATGGTGATCGGTCACAACCGTGAGGTGCCGACCATATAGGTAAGGGCGAAACATTTGAACAGCCCATACGACGGCAAGGCATTCCTGCTCGGCAATGGTGTAGTTTTTCTCAGCTGGAGTCATGGTCCGACTGGCTAAGGCAATCACTTTCTTATGCGAAGTTGCATCGTGCTGCAGGACAGCGCCAACTGTGACCACTGGCATCAGTGTGCAGGGTGGTAGGAAGGCTGTCGCTGAAGTGGCCAAGAACGGGATGTGATGTGAGGGCGTGCTTTAGGTCGTTTAAAGCAGTGTTGCACTGTTCAGTCCATACGAAAGGGCCGCGCGCTTTAAGTTGTTCATCAAGAGGCGCAGCAATAGTTGCAAAATGCCTTATAAAACGCCGGAAATAGGACGCCAGGTCGAGGAAACTGCGCCAATCTGCAGTCCTTTGCGGACGAGGAAGGTTCAAGACCGCAATTATTTTTTCAGGGTCTCGATGAATGCTGGCACGGCTAACCTGAGTCCCAATATTTTAATTTCCTTCTGTTCAAAGTGGCACTTCTTGGTGTTGAGCTGAAGGCCCGCTGAATTAAGACACGTGAGGACTTCATTCAGGTGCGTGAGATGGTCGGTAAAAGTTGACGAAAAGAAGACAATGTCGTCCAAGTAACATAAACCGGTTCTCCCTTTCCGGCCACCAAGAACAGTATCGATCATTCTTTCAAATGATGCCAGTGGGCTACGAAGGCCGAAAGGCATATCAATAAACTCTTAAATCCATATGGAGTTGCGAAAGCGGTTTTTTCTTTGTCATCCATATGCATAGATATTTGCCAATAACCTGAGCGGAGGTCTAAGGTCGGGAAATATTCGGCACCTTGGAGAGAGTCAAGGGCGTCATCAATTCCCGGCATCGGGTAGACATGTTTGCGGGTAATGTTGAGTGCGCGATACTCAACACAAAATCGTACCGACCCATCCTTCTTTTTAACTAATACTACTGTGGACTTGTTGATGGACGAATAATATCGCGATGGAGCATGTCATTGACATTTTCTTCAATTACTTTTCGTTCGGAGAGAGAAACCCAATAAGGGCGTCGGCGTACGATTGAGTTACATTCAGTAAGGATGCGGTTGTGTGCAACACTACCGCTTGAAGCAACTGCAGCAATTCTTAGCGTTGGTTCGGCAGGAGGTTCGGATTGATTGTCTTCGACAGCATAGGAAGAGTGACGTGCGATGAATCACGTTGCTGAGGTTTTTGCGGGGCGGTGAGCACCATCATGGACATACGGTGAGCATCCTCTATGCATGGCAGGGAAGTTCGTTAAGTCAGCACGAGGTGTTTACGGGAAGTGTTCGTGGCAGCTACTATCGCTGAGCCGTTGCAGAATCGTACAAGTCTTGATGGGAAGGCGATTCCACGTGCAAGATGACGATGAGATGGTGCGATGAGTAAATCACCGTCAGTGATGTGTTCAGAAACAACGGTAAGAAGTGTTTAGCACTGTGGAGGCAACACAGTACCAGGTGCGGCAATGAGGGAATGATGTCGTTCAGAATTGTCAGATGAAAAATCACTGTCTGTCATATGGATGACACGGTCGCCTCAAGAAATTAACGCTAAAGCAGCTGACAAAAAATCGCATCCAAAAATTATCAGATGAGCACACGGTGAAAGCACAGCAAACTGCACATGGTGGCGGACGCCATCTATAACAACTCGAACTGTGCACTTTGCTGAAGGGTGCCGAGGGACGTCATTTTCTCCACGAAGTTAAGGTCCATCATATGGTCCATTATATCAGCGTGAATAAGAGAAAGTGCAGCCCCTGTGTCAATCAAAGCTTCGACAGATAATCCTTCAGCTAAAACAGAAATCATATTGTACGGGCGATGAGGAAGACTTTTTGTCAGTTCGCAAAGTGCAGTTTCATCTCTGGATACTGCCTCACTTAGTTTTCCGAATGACGGACAGGGAGAGTTGTTGCTGGTCGAAGTGGAAAAACAGAGTGGCGGTGTGGGGAAGGGGACCGGCTTCGGGATACATGGGCCCCACTCAGTTCAGACGAGGATAGCGGCGGTGGAGAGGATCGATGAGGTGGGTAAATAATAGGTCGTCGCTGGTAATATGAAGGTATGTCACTTTCGAAGGCGTCTTAATCGCGCCGCTCGCTCTGAATGCGTCGACGACAGAAGGCGGATGTATGTCCTCGAATTCCACAATAGTAGCACACTGGGCGAGAGGGGCGCCAAGGTGCGTAATAGGGTGGCGTAGGTTAAGCCGTCGTCATGGCGGCTTATCAAGAAATGTGAAAAGAAATGAGCAACATCGTTCGTGCGGCAAGCAATCTCCCTAACTTTTTTCGTGTAACCGCTTGCAGAGAAAATATAGTGCGGGGTCTTCAGGTAGACACTTCCATCTATTGCAGGGTCACCGTTATATGAAACATTATGTAAAACATTTCAATCTTAAGATTTTTCGCCTTTTTTACAGGGGCTGCCACCAAAGCTCGACTTTAATGTTCGTTATTCTGAAGGAAAAGGTATGGTTGTCAGGGCAGGATCACTCAGCGCGGTTCTGAATACGTTCTAGTTTGTTATTCATGTTGATTTTATGTGGGTCCGGATTGGACATGCATATTCTGAAATAAAGCCTACATCACTGAGATAGAATGCTCCTTGAGGGTCAGCGGTGCAGTTTTTAAGTCGTACTTAAGAAATTTATTACAATGCTATATTTCTTAGCCAAGTATAGTACACATGCTTGTTCTTTGAGCACTAAAAAGAGAAATATGCGCCTAAGTACTTGAAATTATCAACCTGGTTAAGGGTGTTGCCATTAACGTGGTGTTCGAAGGGGAACTACGGCTGTTTTCGCGTGAACAAACTGCTTTAATTCAGGCGAATATTCTATCTTTCTCTTTGCGGCGCGGCCGCAAAAAGCAGCACCAGCGCTGGAGGGCCGTATTTCTACAATGGTGCTTGGCATAAGCAGTTAATTGTGAGGCACATATCATGTTCGAGTGCATCGAATGAATTATTTAGGCTGTTGGCAGAACTTTTATATCCCTCCGCCTTTGGATGCTACGGACGTTATTTCTCTTAGTAGGACCTGTAGCCGCGACTGCAGCAGTGTATGCAATGCACTTCTCATTTAATGTATGCTGAGTTAAGCTCTTCTTGGCACAGCGAAATGCACAAAATATTTTAAACTGCAGATAAAACTAATCTGCAGTTGCAGTTGGAAAGGCCAGCGTCAGCCTGCATAACACCAGACATGCAGTAATTGAACTAAAGTAATGAAATTGCTGTAATTTAAATATTTTTTGGTAATTTTGTAATGTAAGGGATTACGTTTTTGGGTTGGTAATTAATTAATGTAATGAATTACTTTTTGGTAGTAATTTCGCAACAAAAGTATTTAATTTCGTTCAAAATTACTTTTACTAAAGTGCACCACTATTCCTTCAATAGACAACAAAGTAGAGTACCGCGAAAGCAGGAGCGACGTCCGGCAAGCCGAAGCCAGCGTAACGGATCGGGAAAAGGAGACAGAATTGAGCAGAACAGTGCGTCTGAGACCTCGTGTGTAGCAGGGTCACTTAGTGACAACTATTCTCCGAGTAGCAGGATACAAGGCGTCAAGGGAATGCCGAAGGGAGAGATGGTGCAAGAAGGCTGGAGTTGGAAACTAGTTGTGAGCGCGGTGCAGTGCCACTCCCTGTTGCGTCGGCTAGGGCACAGTGGTGCCTGGTTACACTCGTCACCACACGGTGAGAGAAGATTGAGAAGAGCGAGGGGGAGATGGCGTGAGCCACCGCGGCTTGATCATTACTGAAAAGTGAGCACAAGGTGCCGATGTCGATTCTTGGGACTGAGGAAGTAATAAATAACCTAGCTCCTTCGGGCCCTTGAAATAGCGGAGTGAGTGTGAGGGAAAAACGTTTCTTTTCTGATATGGCGATTACATGTTGAGGGACGGGGAGTGGAGACAGCACCGGGCCAGCAAGACGCTGCTGCGTTCGTCGGTCATTTCACGACCGTTCGACCATGCTTCTGCTTTCTTTTTGCGGTTGTCTTGTTTTTCTAATGGCGAATGCTGTAGGAAAGAGGGGAGGAATAGCTCTCTGGGACGGAATTTGGCGGGAAGACGAAAGAATGTGTGCGTTTTGCGTCTGGAGAGCAAGTTGTTGTTTTTTTTACTAGCTTTACTTAGTTTTTTGCATGGATGGAAACGAGAAAGTAATTTAAAGGTAATTGAATTACTCGGTGCAAGTAATTGTAATGTAATTTAATTACTTTTTAGGGATTTTCTGCAAAGTAATTAGCAATGTAATTTCATCACTCTTGGGGGGCAATAATGAGTAATGTAATTTAATTACCTTTTTTGAATTTTCTGGAAAGTAATTAGTAATGTAATTCAATTCCTTTTCAAAAGTAATTTTGTCATGTATGCATAACACTATACCCCTGTCAGCTGAGTTGGCGATTATAAAACGACGGGTTCTTGGCGACGTTTCTTTTGAGAAACGAGGCAACCTAGCCCTGGAGCACCGTGCCCTGGAGTCTCTCGCGGTGCCGCCGCGTCATGCCTCGAGGAAACAACGCCTTTCTCTGGGTTAAAAAATTTGGTCATTGGGACAGTAACAAGCGGCTCCAACCTGCTACTTGCTTTGAGTTAGGCATTTAACCGAAGTTTGCGTATTCTATTAGTCTGGTTTGTGAAGTTTAAGGTCCCAAAGCGGCGTATTTTATTGTTGCAGTAGGTAGGTGGGTATAACTTTAATAAAATGCCGGCAAACGACGGTTTAATGCGTCGTGACGCTGGCCAAACGTCGACGCGGTGTTAAACCCTCTTCGGCATTACCTCATTTCGGCTTGCTTGTGGTGGGTCGTGAGGCTCGTGCTTTTCGAGCGAACCCCGGACCTGCTGCACGGCCCATAGTTGACTGTCCTTGTCTGTACTTTGCACTGCATTTTGAAGTTGGGGCGGGTATGTCTTGGACTTAGCTTCGGTCGGGAACCTGACACAGTCCCACATGATGTGCCATTGTTTTATGCCGGGCACAGGTTTCGTACTTAAAGCGCGCGGGCGATTTCTGCGTAGGATAGGAACGGCAGGAGAATTGGCGGAAGTATAGTCTCCTAAAATTCGATAAAATGAACGTCAAAGAAAACAGCGTCATACCCATGCAAGCGTGTGAGCGTGTCTATTTCCGGAAATTATAAGCAAACGACGTGAAATGGACATTTTGCCACTAAAACCGCTGCTTTTCTTCGATTTTTTGAAACAGTTTTTGTACTGAAACTTCTCGGAAACTACGGTGTCGATTACCGAACTGTAAAGCCAAATTCACTAATAAATAAAACTGCATGCTGTAAATACTATGCATGATAGCTTGAACTGCGCCAGTGTTTTAGGATCAACAAAATATTCCATGCCACACCAGGTGACATCTTTGTGCGTGCACCATTCGCAAACCGCATCCTACGAAACGCGCCATTGTAACTACGTATGGAAAAAGCATGTACTCCCTTCCCATGTGATTAAACGCACTAAATCGACATAAAACGCAGTCCAGTTTTCCATAGTTTCAAAACTGAATGCCAGTTTGACTTGTATTTCTGGTTACGCATTCAGCACCTTGCTTGCTTCGCATGGCCTTCAGTCATTATTGCCATATTGTGCCCGCGATGCATGCTTTACCTCAATATCATGAGTATCTTTCAATTATGTGCTGAAAGGAAACTACGAAATATCTGATATAATGATATGCTATTTATGGTCGAAGCCGAAACAGCTACTTTTGCGCTCATTTATTTTTTAGTGTGCTATTTATTCGCCCATAATATTGTTGCTATTACATTGCGAATTTGGAGATTTTGACTACCGCACTTTTTTCTGCATGTATGTTTCTCGTGAACACTTTGCTGCATGTGAGAGGCACACGATCACACATATTCTGTTTGTAAGGATTCTTGGCTTTCTACGTCGCTCAGGACACAAAAACATTGCAAAACGTAGTAAGGTATGCGAAACGTGATTGCCTTTCCGTGTCACGTTTAAAACTCGGGATCGAAAGACGCAGCTTGTAATTATATTTCATAAGTAAATGTTGCTGTTAACTTTTGATTCAAGTAGTTGACATTGCAATAAGGTTAACAAGGAAAGAAAGAGAGGGAGTAGTGTAGACATCAAGGGCCACCAAACTGTCCTACCTGTTCGTTAAAATGCTTTGAAACTGACTCAATAAAAGACGTACTTGAGAACAAGACCACATTACCAGTTGGAACGGCATAAAATCGTAGTCATTAAAGATTTCAGTAGCGTCTTAGAAGAAAGGTAGCAGAATATTATGGCATTTCCGACTAAAGTGACGTCATCGATTACCACTTCGAGAGGCAAGCCACTGTGTGCATGACTGCCTTGTTGAAAAACCTGTCACTCCCACCGAATGACAAGCTGCTGAAAACAAGTTAAACTGATACCAGTCACGACTGTTATTTTCCTCTCTTCCTAAACATTTGCTAAAATGTTTGATGTCCAAGAGCAATTTCATGCTTTAATACGGCCCTTACTAACCATGGTAACACAGTCTTGTAATGGAAGGCCGAAAGGAGCTGTGAGAATCCGTCGGATTTTTTTCTTAAATTGTACGCTCCGTCCAATGGCAGATGCCTGTTGTCAAGGGACGGAGAATAAGCCGGACGCGTGTGGCTAAAGTCCTACGTATAATTCACAGCAGCTGGTATATTCAAGCAATTCGAAAAAGACGCCAGCCAGCGTGACACTCAACTTACAAAGAAAAAAGCAACCAAGTCCTACGCAGCACCCGCGGCACGCCTCGCGACGACAGAGAGACAGGGAGATGACGCATTTTCTGCAGACTTATTTTTTGTATTTTGATTAGAAAAACAGGTTTCT
This sequence comes from Amblyomma maculatum, assembly GCF_055883805.1. Classification (NCBI taxonomy): domain Eukaryota; kingdom Metazoa; phylum Arthropoda; class Arachnida; order Ixodida; family Ixodidae; genus Amblyomma; species Amblyomma maculatum. The sequence goes on along the minus strand of NC_139349.1, from coordinate 171,260,087 downwards.
CAGAGCAAGCGCAGTCTTTCTGACAGTTTACATAGCGGAGCTTAGGAAAACCTTTCCGCGTTCTTGCGAAGCAGGAAGACTTAAAAGAACATTCGAAACACTGGGAAGTTGCGAATATGTTTCCCAAGAAGGCAAAGAAAGGAGTCCTGCTTCCCTTGCTCAAACGTTAACTTTTTTTCGTTGAGAATAAAGAGGAAGGATCCTAGGCTATGAAGGATGGAGTTTAAGTACTGTGCGGCCCTGCCATGCCTCTGTATATGTGTCTTCCATGCAGCTGACGCCGGAAACAAGGAAGCAAACATCGTGGTCGAGACGGCGCTGCGACATCAACACGTATTCGCGAAGGCGGGAGCATGCGGCCCAAAAATTTCGAGCACTTCTTGTGGAATCAGGGGAATCTTTCAAAGCTCCGCTCGTTTACTTATATACCCGGCTCGCGTCGTATATTTGTGTTCTCGCGTGTCGCAGAACCCGCTTCATGGCTCACGCACCCCTCATTGACGCGGAGGCAATACCAGCGGACGACCACCCGGCCGCGCCTGAAGCGTTCGCGGAATCTCATTTCGTCCGGATCGCCCCTGCTGAGATTGGTGGCGGAACTTTTCCGCGTCATGCGGTTTCCAGCGCAGTGGGCGCCATAGAGGTCCATGTTAGCGAAGAGTTTTGATTTAACTTTTTCTTGGCAGTGGTGCTGCCCTTGCTGTCGTTTCTCCTTGGGCTTTTTTTTTTTTTCTATACGTTTGAGGGTACGGAAAACCTTCAGTGTGCTAGATTTTGAAGCAGCAGAAACACCGCTACAGCGATTGAGGTTTCCTGGACACGGTATCGTTTACTCTTCGGAGAAGTCATGTAAAATTACCCCGCTAAAGAGAATGGGACATTGATTTTTTGAAACTGGCTTCCCTTGAAAGGAGTGCTTCTTTCTTGTGGTAGTTTAAACCGAGTTCTAGCTTCTCAGAAAATGAGCCGGGTATTAATTCACTCTGCCTGTGAGTGCACGCATGCACGTCGCCACACACGTTTAACAAAGAGAAGACGAGAGCAGTGAAAAAGAAGCATGGACGTGGAAAGAAAGATGGCAGAATGCACTCTTTCTCAACGTCCATGTGCTTGCATGCGCTGCCGCTGTAGTCTTTTTTTATGAAGCATTAAATAAGTAAACTCTACAAAAGGTACTACAGAGCAGCAAGGTCAAAATTAAAAAAAAAAGGGGCGAATCCCTGTCGTTTAAGCTCAAACTTTTTCTTGGGAAAGCAAGTAATGAAAAAATCGTTTTGCGCAAGACGATGATTGCGTAAGCGCAGCCTTCCGGTCTAAGCGCAGTGAAGCTGGCAGACGGTAGCAGAGAAACGAAGGAGCTATCAGTTTCAGTTTAGGTTATTATTTTAGGAGGGAGAATTAAGTTTATTTGCTTTAATCCAAAGTCGCTTTCAGCGCATTTTATGCTCGGGCCCATAGTCTAGAACGAAGTCTGGCTGGCTTTGTCGTCCGGTAGCCACTCGGCATAGTTGCTGTCTAGCGTCCTAACTGGGAAGCGTAGTCTCCTACAGCTCCTGATTCACTCCCCAAGGCACTCATTCACGCCTTGTTACATACACGGACATCCTGCAGCATTATCGGCTCGAACGGTGTCTGTACCCCCCTGCACACCGGGAACTACCCCGGCGCGAGGCCGTCCATTGGTGCGAAATACAAACAGGAACCTTTCCCAACCCATGGCTATATAGCAAAATTTTCCCAAATCTTATTGCACCTAGCTGCAAACACTGCTCACAACCGGCCACATTCATTCACATGGTGTGGACATGTATACGACACAACGCAGACAATACAGCTACAATGAATGCGTGGGAGTCCCTCCTGCGTACCACCGAGCTCGTCCAACAGCGCCAGCTCATTTTGCGTGCATTGGAGGCCGCAGAGTCCCAAGGGATCCCTGCTGACCTTCTCTAAGCAGAGAAACCATTCTTTCGGCTGGTTCCCCTTCTTTGGGAGTAAATAAAGAGTTTATCATCATCATCATCATCATCATCATCATCATCATCATCATCATCATCATCGCGTTTGGAGTCCCTGAAGTTGCCTCAGCAACGCCTGATATATTATTGAAGCATTATTTGGGCCAGGCACTACACCCATGTATTCAACAGAAATGAGGATAACGAGCTTTGGCTCAACCCACAGGAGAGGTTATTACCTCTTCTGTCTTTTAAAAGGAGCGTTACTAGCTATGTTTTAAGCGTTAGTCAACTCTAACTACGATATTTTGTTTAAGGTATAAATGTGTTGAGTAAAACGTAATATGATGGTTGGTTGGTTTGTGGGGTTTAACGTCCCAAAGCAACTCAGGCTGTGAGAGATGCCGTAGTCGAGGACTCCGGAAATTTCGACCACCTGGGGTTCTTTAACGTGCACTGACATCGCACAGCACACGGTAAAACGTAGTTCAAGATATAAAGGGCATTATTGTGGATCAGAGACGCATAAATAAAATACAAATAGTCGATGTTACAGATTGGTGCTGGCAGTAACAGCGGAATAAAAGATCTCCCGAGCAACGCAGACATGTCTTGCTACTTCATCGGTGGAGCCCTGCTTTGACAGTAAGCAGTAGTCTGGTTGTACGTCAATGGATGGATGGATGGAATATAGGAGCGTCCCCTTTGAAACGGGGTGGTAGCAGTAGCTATCATGCTCATTTTTCTCCCTATATCTTAATTATTATTTTATATTGGTTAACTATACCATCATTCTATTTATTAAATTTCTGTTTCTACATTACTAACATTATTTATTTATTTATTAATTTCAAAATACTGCACGCCTTATGGCCCAAGCAGGAGGGGCATACCAGGTAACAATCACACACAGAAAAACAAAAAATACAATACACACTACAATTCGGCGAGAAAAAGGAATCATATTAGTAATAGTAATTATTAAAAAAATTTTGACAGTCTAACAAATAAGAATAGACAATAACACACAGCACAATTCGCCTTTAGGGTATTTGAATAAAAAAAATAAAAAAAAGTTGAGCAGCCTAACCAAACAAATTACCTTCCAGTGCCTTGTTAAAATTATTGCTTTGGAAAAGAAATTCTGGAAGCAAATTCCTATCAGAGATGGCCCGGGGGAAAAAACTGTACTTAATGAATTTGTTCGGGCAAAGACAGGTTGCAGCATATGTTCCCTAGTGTGTCTTTTTCGTCTGGCAGTAAAAGGTCGGACAAAGTTAGGTAATGGAATATTAACTTCCTGTAACAGAATCTTACGAAGAAACAAAATTTTGTTCATTTTGCGGCGGACTGAAAGGAGCGGGATGTCATTTTCATCCATCAGCTGTGTGGGAGAATCAGATCTGCTGTACTTGTGGAAAATAAACCTGACTGCTTTCTTTTGTATCATTTCAAGAGCAGTTATGTCACTTCTCTGCTTTTAAGCCACCAATCGTCCAGTCGTTTTTTGCTAGTTTCCACTGCCGGTTTATTCACCCGGCCACTGGTATCTCTAAACCCCAGAGCTTCAGGAACAGTGACTGCGCCTGCATCGACTTCCGGATGGATACCACTACATTCGAGTATAATATGGTCAATTGTTGCACTGGAGTTACCACATACAGCACATGCGTCATTTTCATTGTTAAATTTCTTTTTGTAGCTGCGTGTTCTAAGGCACCCTGATATAGCTTCAAAAAGTTGGGCACTGCCTCTTGAGTTATCAACGAAAGCTTCCTTCCTGATCTGCATTTTGCACTTTCGGTAAAATTCCACACTCTTAGCCTCTGCCCTCCGGCGCCCCCACAAGATTGGTGGGGACCTGAGCACTTTTTCATCACTCTTCGGAACTGGAAGATAAACTCCTCGGTGAAGACGTCTGGATACTTACCGAGAAACTGGTCCACTTCCCGCTGAACATCATTGTCCACCGTCATTTACTACCGAGATGCAATTGCAGCAGCGCCCATCGGTACGATCAAACCACACTGTTAACTTGCGACCGAGATTCTCTAGTAGCTGTCTGAGATGACTTGTTAAATCTCCTTCCGAAAGATATCCCTTAAAGGCTTTGTCAAAAACGCCAACAAACAAAACGTGTTACTTTTTGACATGCTCTTGACCGATTGAAGTAAAACTGTTTGTTGGGCTAGTTGGTCCATAACGATGGAAAAAAAACTTCATACGCAAATGGAATAGCCCGAAGGCGACAAGAAGATGCCACAGGAAAGAGCGCTGACAGATAACTAATCTTTATGAGCAAAAACGTGCGCAGTAAATACGAGAGCGTGGCAGAACAGTCAGATGGAGTCAAGGAGGATGAAGATGAGGAGGAAAGGCAGGCAGGCATTTCATTTCATTTCAAAACTGAAATGAAATGAGTGGATATAAAAATTGTAAGAGAGGGATGGGTGAAGTTAGTGCAGTCACATCACAGACATACCACATCACATCACGTCACAGTCATATCACGTAACGTAACAGCAAATTCATAGTTTTTCGATTAGGCCTGTGCTTTCCATAAAGCGGAGCAGTGCCTGGGAGGCCTTCACCGCAGACGATCGCTGTGGCCAGGGACCTAAAATCTTAATTTTAGTCAATGGGCGTCCATCTAGACGCTCCAGCGCACGGCATAGACACTGTCGTTCCTCACTGTATATGGGGCACTCACAAAGAATGTGGCCTATAGTCCCGTCACACCCGCTGTTTGTACATGCAGGCTATTTGTCTTACCTATCACAAACGAATAAGAGTTTGTGAATGCTACACCAAGCCACAGGCGGCACAGCAAAGTTTCTTCACGTCGGGGTAGGCCAGGTGGAAGCCGGAGGTTCAGGTCAGGGTCCAGGGATTTTAAGCGGCTGTTCGCAAACTGGCCAGAATTCCACAAGAAGAGCGTGTGTTCCCGCGCAAGTGCGCAAAGCCTACCTGCTGCGTCTGCCCTGGAAAAGGAAATCACGTCACATGGTGTGAAGGGCCTTAAAAGCGATACAACACAAAACAGGTGATAAGACTAAAAGATGATGGAACTCAAAAGTAAAGATAGTCAGTTGATCTGGACGAAGCATTTAACAGCAAACAAACACGGATAAAAATAGATCAGGCATGCCCGAAAGCATTGTCAGGAAAGCCTGATGATTCAACGTGACATAGTATAAAGGTCATAGAAGCGATAAAACGAAAACAGAGTGAAAAGCTAATAGAAGGTGGCAACTAAATACATTCCGTTCCTGACAAAGTACACACCTAATACGTACTAGGGAGATGAATGAGTCAGGCATGCGCGGTCAATACCTAAAATTTAACAAAGGGCTTCTAAGAAGACAAGTTCGCTCTCATAGAGCATTTTAGACGCTTCACTCACACACGATGAGCCTTTTTGGATAATAAAGAGAGCTTCCTTTAATCCAATGAACCGCAAGATTGGATCCAGTTCCTTTTGCTAGCAGGCGTTTGTGTTGCCTCAAACGTTCATTCAGGCATCCTCCCATTTCTCCTACATACATCTTGCCAGATGTTAAAGGAATCTGGTAGATAACCCGTTCTCTACAACTGGCAAACATATGAGTATACTTTACACCACAGGTTTGCTCTTTTGGGCGTTCCTTGCTTATCCTGGAACACAATGTATCCAGTTTGCGAAGGGCGGAAAACACTACAGGTACCTTGAACTTATTTTAGCTACTTTCTTTAAGTTAGGTTCTGCGCAATGGGTGTGCGGAATAATAACTGGTCTCACCCTCCTGGTCTTCCTCACCCTCCTGACCAATTATTCATTGAAAACCCCTATAGAAATAAAGATATAGCGCAATTAACACATGCAGTGGCTTGCTAATTACTCCGATTGCAACGTTGCACAGAATTACGCATCCAGCTCTCTCGAATAAGAAAACAGTCGTCAGCGCCCCCAAAAATGAACCGCGATCTTGACAGTTAGCCACAATTTTGCGTTAACTGTCAGACTATTTGCTTACGCCGTGCCGCTCAAAAAAAAAAAAAAAAGAATAATAATGTGCCTGTCAATTGATTGAGTTAAAACCGATCAAACTGCTCTCTTTTTTTACCTTCCAAATTTAGTTCGATGGCAACAAAGGCATTCAACCCTTATTGCATCACTTCTTATGAATGTATTTTGGTCACTCCGTAAGTTGAAATAATAAATTTATTGGGCCGTTGTTTGGTACTAGAGTTATGTTGATCACTATGCCACCGTGGCTGAAAGCATTAGGCCATGTTCCCGAAGAATAATTATAATGAGCCAGTTGAAACATTTGCGAGAACGCTCATGTGTATTATATCGTGGCACTGCAATATCATTAAACGTTCTTGATGCGTTTACACAGAGTTCATGAATAATTCATGCTTGCGTTTGTAGAGCTTTGCAAATTGTTTTTCACATAACGAGACATCACCTCGTCAGAAAGTTAGAAGCTTATTCGAAGCTATACGGAGGTCGCCACAAAGACGGAATGAAAGGCATCGATGCATATCTGAAATGCGCTGTCTTCATTTCCAGTGCTTGAAATATGTGGTCCAGGACGCATCTATTTCCTGATTCTGACTCTACTCGCTATTACAATAATATTTTAGGTACGGGATAAAACTATCCGGATTTAAGAAAGCTACAGTGAGTGCTGCGTTGCGACAAAGACCTCCAAAGCAGATTTTTTTTTTGTATTGCTTTTACGATAACAGGGCCAGATAACCATATTTTGCCTAAAGTGTTGTAGGGGTTTCTATGAAGAGTTTGAAGGAACAATAATCATAAAAAGGAATAAATGTTACTGCCAGAAGCCTCAAGTAACCTAATGCCAGCTGGTCACACACACACAAAAAAAGTTGTGCTAAAGGTATTGCTGTCCATGAACAATAAAATTAATTGCATGGTATTAAGAAAGTCGCTTTTATCTTTGCTGTACACTATTCGAAGCAGTCACACACCGTGGCTGGATAGAAAGACATTTTGACATTTATATTGGCTCACAGCTTCGTGGCAATTTCCGGAAGCTTTCTTATTTAATATAGGGAGCAAGCGTTGCGCCATTCTTGGCATTTTGGCTAAGTAACAAACGGAAAAAATGGAAATTAACATGGAAAGTAACAAATGTAAATTTCTACCGTATTATGACGTATTCGATGGCTCCACTAACTCAAGGTAAACTGTCAAAGTGTCTCTTCCAAAAAGAGCTTTCAGGAAGTGCGGGGAAGCCCAATAAAGAAGAATCAGTAGAGCTTCCCTGGCGTTTCAGCTATGTAAAAGAAGGGAAAATAATTTATACAGTATTAAGACGCATTCTATGCACTATACTAAGTTTTTTATTCAATGGCTCCGGGGAAGCTAAATAGCGGCGTATCAGTACAACTACCCTGATGGCTCATTCGGATCACGATGCGTCAAAGTAATTAGACGTGTGACCTTGGGAATTAAATTCTAAGGACAGCCGGTCATGGCTAGTGCCTTATATATCAGGCGTTCTTTCTTTGTCGGGTTCTGTGCTGCAATGTGTCTCGACTCTTCGTAGTAAGTCCTCCATAACTGACATCTTATAGCTTGTCGGAAGGTCTGAAGTGAAACGTAAAGATCGGCCAGTGTGGGTCGGCATGCGGTAAAAGGCAACGTTTATAGCGGCGTATCAGTACGACTACCCTGATGGCTCATTCGGATAACGATGCGTCAAAGTAATTAGACGTGTGACCTTGGGAATTAAATTCTAAGGACAGCCGGTCATGGCTAGTTCCTTATATATCAGGCGTTCTTTCTTTGTCGGGTTCTGTGCTGCAGTGTGTCTCGACTCTTCGTAGTAAGTCCTCCATAACTGACATCTTATAGCTTGTCGGAAGGTCTGAAGTGAAACGTAAAGATCGGCCAGTGTGGGTCGGCATGCGGTAAAAGGCTACGTATATAGCGGCGTATCAGTACGACTACCCTGATGGCTCATTCGGATCACGATGCGTCAAAGTAATTAGACGTCTGACCTTGGGAATTAAATTCTAAGGACAGCCGGTCATGGCTAGTTCCTTATATATCAGGCGTTCTTTCTTTGTCGGGTTCTGTGCTGCAATGTGTCTCGACTCTTCGTAGTAAGTCCTCCATAACTGACATCTTATAGCTTGTCGGAAGGTCTGAAGTGAAACGTAAAGACCGGCCAGTGTGGGTCGGCATGCGGTAAAAGGCAACGTTTATAGCGGCGTATCAGTACGACTACCCTGATGGCTCATTCGGATCACGATGCGTCAAAGTGATTAGACGTGCGACCTTGGGAATTAAATTCTAAGGACAGCCGGTCATGGCTAGTTCCTTATATATCAGGCGTTCTTTCTTTGTCGGGTTCTGTGCTGCAGTGTGTCTCGACTCTTCGTAGTAAGTCCTCCATAACTGACATCTTGTAGCTTGTCGGAAGGTCTGAAGTGAAACGTAAAGATCGGCCAGTGTAGGTCGGCATGCGGTAAAAGGCAACGTTTATAGCGGCGTATCAGTACGACTACCCTGATGGCTCATTCGGATCACGATGCGTCAAAGTAATTAGACGTGTGACCTTGGGAATTAAATTGTAAGGACAGCCGGTCATGGCTAGTTCCTTATATATCAGGCGTTCTTTCTTTGTCGGGTTCTGTGCTGCAGTGTGTCTCAACTCTTCGTAGTACGTCCTCCATAACTGACATCTTATAGCTTGTCGGAAGGTCTGAAGTGAAACGTAAAGATCGGCCAGTGTGGGTCGGCATGCGGTAAAAGGCAACGTTTATAGCGGCGTATTAGTACAACTACCCTGATGGCTCATTCGAATTACGATGCGTCAAAGTAATTAGACGTGTGACCTTGGGAATTAAATTCTAAGGACAGCCGGTCATGGCTAGTTCCTTATATATCAGGCGTTTTTTCTTTGTCGGGTTCTGGGCTGCAATGTGTCTCGACTCTTCGTAGTAAGTCCTCCATAACTGACATCTTATAGCTTGTCGGAAGGTCTGAAGTGAAACGTAAAGATCGGCCAGTGTGGGTCGGCATGCGGTAAAAGGCAACGTTTATAGATCCATAAACGATGGTAAAAGAAATATTGTACATTGTGTTTTCGGGTGACAAGAACATCCAAAAACGGCACACTTCACCGCTTCTTAAGTGAACCTTTTATTCAGCTGTATTAAATTTAAATGAAAAATGAAATTTAAAACTTCGCCTTAGTTCATTTAGACAGTCGTTGGCATCTCTCGAAAACATCTTAGACCGCGGATATAAAAAACGGAGAGCTCGTTCTTCTAAGTGTTGCGTGGTTAGATTCGCCATAGCGACTCCTATTAGAGTTCACTTGTCTATACACCATTTTCCAGTTTAGCCTCGCACCCAGTGAGTTCGCAGCGTGCCAACTGCTTTCCTGCTCTCTGGCGTATGGGACCCGCGGCAAGCTGCGGCGTCCGTGCCTAACTTTATTTTTCCACCGATGTAGGAGGCCCCCTACTCCCCGCCCCCGGCATGCAGGCCTATGGTACGGAGGCCGGGGCCTCCGCGACTAAAGACAGGCGAAGTAACAGTGTTTCTTCGCGGCTTCAGCCGCCAGGCGGACAGCTTGCTGCTAGTTGGCGGGGGACTCGCTCCGCAGTAGCAGTTCCCAGGCTTCTCTACTATTTATGTTTTCTTTGGCGCCAGGGGAATCAAGGCATTGCCAGATTATGTGATCCAGAGTACCCCTTTCTCCGCAGGTTTCGCATTTATCGGCCGCCTTTTCCTCCACTTGCGTGTGGAAAAGCCAGACGGGACTTGGGAAATTCCCAGCTTGCAGGCGCCGCCAAGCGACGGCCTCCTTGTTAGTTAGCGTTCGGTCCGATGGTGGCAGGGACCTTCTGCTAAGTCTGTAGTGTTCTAAAATTTCCTTATAAGTTTGCAGCCTCTCGTCCATCCCATCGCAATCAGGCGGCTCTAAGGCTGCCCGCAAGTAGAGAGCTCGGTCTAGCTCGTGCGCCGCCTCGTTGCCGGGGACGAACACGTGCGCGGGGGTCCAAATAATTCGAATCTTTCTTTCAAGTTTTCCTTTCTCTAAAATTTTGGATGCCTCCGTCGAGACCCTCCCTTTTCCAAAGTTCCAGACAGCTGTTTTGCTGTCACTAATAACTATGCTGGCTTCCGTTCCAACGCAAGCGAGCGCTATTGCAACTTCTTCAGCCGTGTCTACATTTCGGCTTGGGATGCAACAATAGCTAACGAAAGCGAAAAAAAAAGGAAATTCAAATATGTGAAGTTCATGACCAGCTGCGCCGGCACTGTGGTTGCAAGCTTTTTCAGCTGCATATATTTCCTGCGGATGAAGAGCAGCGGCGGGTTTGAGCTCCTAGCAATATTAGAAAAATTCTAGAGGGCACTTTGGACCACTGAAGTGCGATGGGGTGATAGCCCCGCCGGGGTGGTGCAGTGGTAAGATGCCCGACTACTCTGCCGGAGTACCCGGGTTCGAGCCAGACCTCGGGGTCTGCGTTTCGATGGAGGCGAAATGAAGGGGCGTCCGTGTGCTGTGCGACGTCAGCGCACGTTAAAGATCCCCAGGCCGTCGAAATTACTCCGAAGCCCTCCGCTATGTCTTCTCTTTCTCTCTTTCAACTTTGGCTCCCCCCTTCCTCCCTTCCCTTACGGCGCGGTTGAGGTGTCCACAAAAAAGTGAGGCAGTTCTCGCACTTTTCTCTTCATATATATCAATATATCACCGTTACGGTGCGGTACATATGTGTCAGCGAAGAATTGAGGTTTGAAAGGTAGGTCACTGCCGCTTGCGGTGGGGGTGGGCGGGGGCTAGAGCGTGCCTTTTATCCGTTGTAGGCCGTCATTGCACCCGCCACTGTTTCGACTGTGGACGATGGCTGTAGCGATGCGCGTCTTTCTCCCCCCTTCTTTTTCTTTCTTTATTTTATCTTCTGTCCGCACGATGCAGCGGAGGTGGGCTAAGCTACTCGCCAGTAGCAGGCCCTCGCATTTTCTTTTCTTCTACCTTCAGTCGCAATAACAAAAAACAACAAAGATTTGAGGCAGTTACCTGCGCCTTTTCTATCCTCTAGATCAATTTGAAACGCCGCTGATGCCTGCTGTAGCAACGCCTCCTAGACATCTGGGTCTGCTTCTGTATGCTGTGTGGTGCAGCGACCGAGGTACCGCTGAATGAAAGGCGCCGCACGGACGCCTGGACGGACGCCCGGCGGGGCCACCTTCTTATATGCATGGATGGATGGATGGATGGATGGATGACAACATTTTTTGTGCACCTTAAATACAGGCCCCTTACTCCCCTCCCTCCTTCCCCCCCCCCCCCCCCCGGCACGCAGGCCTAGGGGAGGGGGCATGGGCGACTAAAGGCTGACGATATATTTTGTCAGCCTTTAGTCGCGCAGGCCCCAGCCCCCCCCCCCCCCCGGGGGGAGGGGAGTAATGGGCCTGTATTTAAGGTGGACAATAAAAGTTGTCATCCATCCATCCGTGCATATAAGAAGGTGACCCCGCGGGTATATTTTGTCAGCCTTTAGTCGCGCAGGCCCCAGGCCCCCTCCCCTAGGCCTGCGTGCCGGGGGAGGGGAAGGGGGGAGGGGAGTAAGGGGCCTGTATTTAAGCTGGACAACAAAAGTTGTCATCCACATATCCATGCATATAAGAAGGTGACCCCGCCGGGCGTCCGATCCAGGCGTCCGTGCGGCGCCTTTCATTCAGCGGTACCTCGGTCGCTGCACCACACATCATACAGAAGCACAAATAGTTTTATTGCGAAAGCACTACTCGCACTTTCAAGCCGTCAGCGTGATTCCGGCGGTAACCACGTTTGACCTTTGACCTTTAGACGACCCTCGTAGACGACCCCAAGCTGGCAGGAGCTGCCAACTTGGGTCTCTCGTTTCACATGGGACGGTTATGTCAGAATTATTCTGCTAGGACTCTGGAATTAAGGTTACCCCTATTGGCCACTAAAGAGAAGAACGCTCGGTCACCCGCAGCTAATGCTAGCGCTCAATATTTGGTTCAGCAGCGTTGAACTCTAATTTTTGTCTCTTCGCTGCCTCGGCCCTCAAGCGGACGGCTTGTTGCTGCCGAGTGGGGTCTTCGCTCCGCAGCAGGGCTTCCAGCTCTCTCTGTTATTGATCTTTTCCTCAACTAAAGGGGAGTCGACGCATTCCCATATAATGTGGTTGACAGTACCCCTCTCCCCACATGCTTTACAAATATTTTCCTGTTCTCCTGGTAGTATGTTGAAGGCCAATACTGGGTTAACGATATTTCCAGCTTGCATTCACCGCCATGCGGTCGCCTCTGTCTTATCCGGTGGTGGCATTAGTTTTCTGTTTAATTTATAATTCTCAACGATTTCACAATATGTTTGAGCGCGCTTTTTTAGGTTCTGGCAATCCAGCGGTTCTACGGTTACCCGGAAGTAGATACCTCAGGCTAACTCGTGTGCCGCTTCATTTCCAGGAAACGACGCGTGCGCTGGGGTCCATATTAGGTTGACTTTGCGGGTCAACTTTTGACCGGCCAGGATCCTTGCCACTTCCGGCGAGATTCTGCCTTTTATGAAATTACAGATAGTAGTTTTACTATGTCTGACTATAACTTTTGCTTCCGTTCCAACGCTAGCGAGCGTTATAGCAACTTCTTCGACCGTCTCTATGTTGCGGCTGCTAATAGCGGCTGCCTACTTGGGGGCTCCTAGTCCTTTGACTACTGAGGCTACCGCCGCGCCAGACTTCCCACTAGCTGCGTCAACGTAGGCAACCTCTTCGGGATCAATTTTTCCGAAACATTTTGTTAGCGCTTCGGCTCTCTTATTCTTCCTCTCGGTATTATGCTCGGGAGGCATATTCCTCGGGAGTGGGGGTATCATTATTTTCTTCCTGCATTTAGCGGAAACGTTAGTTTTAGGGAGCAGCCCGCGGTCAGACTGCAAGCCTGCCATTCGCAAGATGGCTCTGGCAGTGGTGATGCTGCTAAGTCTCTCTAGCTGAGACATGCAAACTGCCTCTGCGTATTCTTCCCAGTCAGTATGCACCCCCATGGAGAGGAGTTTTTTCGTAGAGGTGCACATCGGGAGTCCTAGAGCTCTCTTGATTGTAACTCCTCCCCTGAGGGGGCTGGGACAGACATGTCACTACCGCTTGCGGCGGGGGCTAGCCTGTTCGAATTTTTACCTGTTGTAGGCCGTCATTGCACTCGCCACTTCTTCGGTGGTGGACGACGGCTGTTGTTGCGGCGCGCGTCTTTCTCTCCCTCTTCCTTTTCTTTCTTCTCTATTTTATCTTCTGTCTGTACGAGGCAGCGGAGGTGGCTCAGCTACAGAGCCAGTAGCAGGCCAGTGCATTTTCATTTCCTTCTTCCTATACAGCCACAACAACAACAACAACTCTCTTGATACATCTTCGGCTGAGAGAGCCTAATTTCCTCTTTTCATCCGCACTAATATTTAGGAACGGTGTAGCGTAGCAAATTCGACTAAAGATGTAAACCTGTGCTAGCTTTAATAGGCTTCTCTCTTTGGGGCCTCTGCCCTTAAGAGAGATTGTCCAAAAGATGCCTAGAACTTGGGACGCGTAGTCGTCATCCGTTTTTATGACGCCGTCATTGTATCCGTTTTCCTGGATAAAGAAGCCCAGGATTCTGATTTGTTCTGCTTAGGAACGGTTTTACCCTTGACTTTAATTTCGAATCTTGAGTCTATGCTTCTCCTAAGGGATCTAGGATTGTAAACAAATAGTTCCGATTTTTGCGGTGAGCACTAGAGGCCCCTATCGGCGGCGTAGGCAACCACCGTGTTCGCTGTCTCCTGCAAACGCTCTTCTGTGCTCGCGTCGTTCCCTTGCTTATTCCAGAGGGTTTACGTCATCCGCGCATATGCTGAAATTTAGACCCTCAATTTTCTTCAGGGCCGTGCGGAGTCGTCATGGCCACGTTGAAGAGGAAATGAAATAAGACAGAGCCTTGCGACGTGCCCTTGCTCCCTAGCTTCACTGCGGGGGACTCGATGTCTTGAAACTTTATACAGACGTTTTTGTCTGACAGAAAGTCCTTCACGCAATTGTAAGTTTTCTTGCCTACACCTATGTCGATTAGCCCTGGAGTATAGCCTCGTGCTTGACGTTATCGAACGCCTATACAGAATTGCCGGTTGACGTCATGACCAGTCGTGATTGTATATCGCACGCGCGCCCCTTTCGAACACAAGCAGAATGCTATTGAACGCATGAAAGTTCACCGGCGATCTATAATTCGTTTACAGGAAAGGAAAGGTGCAGTATCTATCACTCGCGGAATCCCGCTATCATCCTCACGGTAGACAGGGGGAATTATGGTGAGCGTTTTGCGATCCGGTGGTTTGTGGGGTTTAACGTCCCAAATGTGAGTGAGTGGAAAACTATTAAGTATATTTAAGGGAGGGGGATGTGTAGGTGGGGTCCCTAGTCCGGGACTCCAGCGGCTGCCGCTGCTACCCGCTCACGTGTCACGCGGGTCAGTTGGGCCTCTAGTCCAGAGCTGGATAGGGCAGCCTCCCACCCCTCAATTGTTGGCACTGCATTCGGATCATCTGGAGGATTTTGTGGGCAGGTCCACACCATGTGGTGCAGGCCTGCCTTTTCCCCGCAATATTTGCATTTGGGGTCGCAGAACCCGGGGTGTATTGTGTTTAAACGGGCTGGTGTGTTATATATACCTGTTTGTAGGCGTCGCCATCTAACTTCCTCCGCTTTGGAGAGCCCCTTGGCTGGGGGTGGATATTTTCTGCGAGAGAGTCTGCAGTGCTGTAACCTCTCCGCATACGTCGCCAGAGGGCTGGGATAGGGCGGTGTGGAGGATGGAGGGGTCGAGTCCTGGGGGAGGAGAGCTCGGGCAGCGGCATGGGTGCACTCGTTCCCTTCCACGCCTTGATGTCCCGGTGTCCAGACGAGGCATTTGTCTTGTTCGGGGTGTCCATAATTTTTCAATATTCTGGCAGCCTGGGGACATATTCGCCCTTTGATGTAGTTGCGGTAGGCAGCCATAGAGTGTTATTATATAGGCGCAGGTGGTATGCGTGGCGGCTAAAGCAATGGCCACCTCCTCCGCCATTTCTATATTGTCATCGCAGATGGTGAGGGCATCAACCAGTTGTTGTTGGTGAATCACAACCGCTACCGTGTACCCCGCTTCTGACTTTGCTGCGTCTACGTAGTAGGATTCAGTGTCCGTCCCGTACGTTTCCTGGATGTATTTGGCCCGCGCCTTCCGGCGCCCTTGGTGGAACAGAGGATGCATATTGCGGGGTAGGGGATTGGCTATGAACGAGTCTGACCACCAGGGCGGTATAGCCTGTTTTTGTACGAGACCTTGCGGGCTAGTCAGGTTAAGGTCCATAAGAACGGTCTGGCCCGTGCGGGTTGCTGCTAGTCGATTTATCTGGGTGAGCCGTTGGGCAGCAATGAGTTCTTCGGCTGTATTGAGCACCCCTAATTGCAAAAGACGTTTTCTGGAAGTGCTTTGGGGAAGGCCCAGCGCCTTTTTAACTGCGTTTCGTATAATAAATTCGATTTGCTTATAGTCTCCCGTTTTGAGGTGCAGATACGGTGTCGAATACACAATTCTATTAATGATGAATGCTTGAACCAGGCGCAGGGTGTCTTGTTCGAGCATACCCCTGTCGTTAGTGTGACCCTGGCTATCATACGCGCAACCTGCAGACTGGTGTTTTTGAGCCGAGTGAGGGCGTACACATTTCTGCCCTTGTCCTTGATATAAAGCCCTAGAACCCTGATGGTGTCCTTCTGTGGTATTGGGTTTCCATTGAGGTTGACTTCAACAGTGGGTCTGCGTTGGCGGGAGCTGTGTAGTACCAGCAACTCCGACTGTTCGGGGGAGCAAGTAAGGCCGCAGTTAGCGGCGTAGGCTTGCACGATGGTTACGGCCTCTTGAAGGCGGTCTTCGATTTCCGCGGTAGAATAGGCCGTGGTCCAAATAGTGATGTCATCTGCGTAGAAGGCGTACCGTAGATGCGATACCTGATTTAGCTGGGCTGGGAGTTTCATTAAAGCAATATTGAAAAGTAAGGGTGATAGAACAGCACCCTGTGGCGTGCCGCGTGTGCCTAGCTGTATTTGGCTGGGTTCTGCCAGACCGAGGTCGGCGTAAACGGTACGACCGTGAAGGAAATCTTTAACATATGCATAGGTCCTTGCACCACAATTGATGTGGCTCATATTTTCCAAAATAGAGTGGTGCTTTACGTTATCAAACTCCCCCTTGAGGTCAAGAGCGAGAATTGTCCTGAAGAAAGGCTTGTTAGGGGGGTTTATGACTTCTTCCTTAAGCTGGAGGAGTATATCTTGGGTGGATAGGCCAGGCCGGAATCCGAACATGGTGTGTGGGTACAAGTCGTTTTCTACAAGATATCGGGTGAGCCTGATGTGTACCGCCTTCTCCATAACTTTCCCTACGCAGGAGGTGAGAGAGATGGGCCGTAAATTGTTAATATTTATGGGTTTGCCTGGTTTGGGGATGAAGTGCACCTCCGCAGTCTTCCACTCGTTTGGCAGCCGACCCATGCACCAACAGTTGTTAATGTAATTCGCGAGCTGCGTGAGGGCTGCGTCGTGGAGATTGGCGAGGAGTCCCACCGTGATCTTGTCTTTCCCAGGAGCTGTGCCTCTGCGCATGGCTAGGATGGCGGCCTGTATTTCTTTGACGGTGAATTCCGCATCTAGTTTCTCGTTTGGCTGCCCATTATAGGGAGGGAGGGGGTCCGTGTCGACTGTGGTGCCCGCGATACATTAGTGGTGCGGGGAGTCTACTCCAATTAGACTCAACTACACTCTGTGGTGCAGAAGTACTCTTGTTTGATGCTTTGTACGAGATCTCTATTGGAGCCGCGGTAACCATGTAGAGCCCTAGCAAGGTTCTTGCGTTGGTCGCTTTTGTAGTTGTTGGGGTCAATGAGGCATCTGAGTAAGCTCCAAGTTTGTTTCGAGCTAAGGTTACCACTCAGGGAATCACATCTTGTCAGCCAATTTGATTGAGCAAGGTTCCATGCATAGCCCTCTGCAGCTTGCGTTAGGGTTGCGATGCGGCGTTTGAGCGTTCTGTTGTGGCGCTGGTGGCGCCAACGTTTCACCAGGCCTCTGCGGGCGTCCCACAGGTGCAGGAGATGGGAGTCAATAGCACGGCGGTCTAAAGATGGTTTCAGGGTTCGGGTGTACTTAGAGGACAGATGCCTAAGGTCCGATGCCCAGGAAGCGTAATCAGTGATATCTGGGTGATCAAGGTCAGCTTGCTCTTTTCGAAACGCGGTCCAATCAGTGATTTTGGCAGTACCGCGCATATGTCGATGCGTTTTGCTTGCAAGATGGATGATCAGAATGAAATGGTCAATGCCTAAAGTTTTCAGTGTGTTTTCCAATAGGCAAGCTTTACCTCCGTGGGTTAGTGTGAGATCGGGGCTGGTGTCACGCGTGACACTGTTGCCAAGTCGAGTAGGTTGGGTCGGGTCGTTCAGCATGGTAAGCATGAGGTTTGATATGGTGTCTACTAGGATGCGGCCTTTCTTGTTTGCTTTCGGGAATGTCCCAAAGCGACTCAGGCTATGAGAGACGCCACGATCCGGTGGTGGTGGGGGCGAAAAACATTTATTACTCTGCACAGGGGCGTGTTTAGACCGAGGCCCTATTGGCCCATGCCCTCAAATATGGCCCATGCCCTCAAAAATGCCGGGACAGCATTGTGTTTGTAAACATTTTGAGAAGGAGCCTTTCGTCCGCTCTCCGGAAAACTTTACAAGGTTCCGAAAAGCGGTGGTATGTGAAGGTATGGGGTTGAGTAGAGAATTCTTCTTGTAACGAATACATATGCCAGCCGCAAGGCTCCTTTACTTCGTAACCCCCTACGCTTATTGGATACCCGGTGTACCATACGGCCCACCTGGTCGCCATACATGCGAAGTTCCGTTAGTGTTGTGTCCGGTCTGCATTGTTGGTGAATAAAGAGACCAAAGATGCGGATCTCCTTGGCCTTTCTAATCAGACCCAGTGAGTTGATGTGTCGGTGAGTTGATGTGTCGTCCCGAAGGGAGGGACAGATGTGGACAAATTCTGATTTGGTGGGGCACATTGCAGACCACAATACGCAGCGTAAGCGTCCACCACCTCTGCTGCCTGTTGTAGACATGTTTCCATGCGCCCAAGATTACCTTCCGTTGCCCAGATAGAGATATCATCCGCATATATGGTATATCGGATGCAGGCATAGAGTTAGATTTGCGGGAAGGTCTCATTGCAAGGTTGAAGCGGAGAGGAGACAACACTGCGCCCTGTGGTGTACACCGGGATCCGATGGTATAGGGTTCATGTTGCGTGTCTTGAATTCGAACATGGGCCTGCCGACCCGTGAGAAATTGCCATATGTATCGATACGTATTCCGACCACAGTTGGTATCTTGGAGAAGGTTTTGTATCACTTTATGTTTGGCGTTATCAAAGGCTCCTTTCAAATCTAAGGCCAGGACTACCTTTTCATTGTGAGGAAGTTCTTTAGGCTCTAATATGTCATGATGAATTTGTTGAAGGATATCTTGTACGGATTTCTGTGGTCAGAAAGCAAACCTAGTGTATGCAAAAATGTGATGTGTTTCTAGGTAAGTGGACAACCTGTCTCGCACCATAGTCTCCATCAATTTGCCGACACAAGATGTGAGGGAGATAGGGCGCAGATTTTCTACATGCGTTCTGCGTTCTTCCAGCAATTTCGCCGTTTCTTGCCACCAAATACCCCCGATTTTGCGCCAGATCCTTCGCTACCTATCCGGTGTGGACTGTTCAAATTTCAACGATTTCAGGCGAGATTTGTTGTCTATACGATGAATTTCCTGCGGCCAAACCTGACCGAGGGAGATAGGCCTAATGACTGCGCACGAAGTGCCCGCTCCCAGCTGTGGTGGCTGCGGCCGCCTCACTTTGACTCGCCTCAACACCCTCAAGCTCAGAGATGCCGTATTCCGTCACCGGCACAGGCATTTCGCCTGCGAACCTAGCCGACGGCACATGAACTGCGCTTGAAATGCAACGCCGATACCGTCGACCAACACCAGCGGGCACGCCGCCGGCTAACGCTCCGGCTTCTGATGCCACTACAACTCACTCAAGCCAGCGTCTCCACAGCCGCCCAACGCCACCTGTCAAGAAAAAACTACTCCCTCGCCTGCCGACGGATGACTACAAAATCGTCCTTCGCCCTCAAGGTACATATATTATGCTGAGGCATGCAAAAGGAAAGAAAAATAAAACCTCAGTCGACCTGAATGCCGTTGGCCCCGCCAAACTGGCCATATTGTCACGTAGTGGTGACAAGGCTGTACACGCCAAAAGAAGACACAGGCGTGATGGTACTGAAATCACTCTTTATTGGGGCTGACTTGCGCCCGCAAAATAACTAAGTAGCTCGGCGGCGGCGATAGCAACAAATGTGCTCGTCGGTCGTCGAACAAAGAATGCCCGTCACACTCGTCAACGCTCAATTTAAAGGCTGCTCAGAACAATCTGGATGACGTCGCAAACAGCTACCAGCACGGGCTGGAACATTGTGGAAAGACACACGAGTGGCCGGAATCTTCGAGATAGATCTCGGTGCATCTTGCCCTACAACGAAACTGATAAAGAGGTGACTAGCAACATCGAGCATTAACAAACAAATATTACGGAACTGATACGCGATCCAGAATCAGAGTGATAACCCTTTATATCGGCGGCTGTTAAAAAACAACAAATACAGTTTTGAAGGTTTCGCGGCATTACTCCCCCCTTACAAAAACATCGCCTTGATGTTCCAAAACAAAGCACCTTAAACATAAACGCTGCGAAGTTTAAACACCGCACATTCTTTAATGCGCGTAATATGGCTTCAGTCGTACAAGATGTACAATTTCTGGGCATGCGCGTCGCCGTTGTGATGCTGACATTCCGTCGGGAATGACTTTATAGTCCAGTGGTCCGACGCGGCGAATGATTTTGTACGGCCCAAAGTATCGACGCAACAACTTTTCACTTAATCCGCGACGGTGAACTGGTGTCCAAACCCACACTTGGTCTCCTGGATTGTACTCTGCGTGGCGTCGTCGTAAGTTGCATCGTCGGCTGTCGGTGCGCTGTTGGTCTTTAATAGGCAGCCGTGCGAGTTGTCGGGCTTCCTCTTCACGCTGCAGGTAGGCGGCCACTTCAAGGTTGTCCTCGTTGGTTACGTGCGGCAGCATTGCGTCGACTGTTGTCATGGGCTCCCTGCCGTACACAAGCTTAAACGGGGCCGCTCTGGTCGTATCCTGGACTGCCGTGTTATACGCGAAGATCACGTACGGCAAGATGGCGTCCCAGGTCTTGTGTTCAGCGTCGACGTACATGGCGATCATGTCCGCGATCATTTTATTCAGGCGCTCCGTAAGACCATTGGTCTGCGGATGGTACACAGGTGTTCGTTGATGGCTTGTATAACTGTATTCCAGGATGGCTTGCGTCAATTCTGCCGTAAACGCCGTGCCCCTTTCCGTGATGAACACTTCTGGGGCACCGTGTCGTAAGGGTATTTGTTCGCAAAAAAATTCGGCGACTTCTGCCGCGGTACCATTTGGTAGGGCTTTAGCTTCGGCGTCACGGATAAGGTAGTCAGCGGCCACGATGATCGACTTGTTACCCATAGACGAAGCTGGGAAGGGGCCGAGGAGATCCATCCTAATTTGCTGAAAGGGCAGGTCTGGGAGTGGAATCGGATTTAGTTGTCCTGCTGGTCTGATAGGCGGCGTCATGCGTCGTTGGCACTCACGGCATGTCTTCACGTAGTGGGCAACTTCGGCAGGCAGCCGTGGCCAGTAGTATTTCTCCTGGATTCGACGCAACGTGCGTGCAAATCCGAGATGACCTGCTGTGGGCTCATCATGCAACGCCTGTAGAATTTCCTGCCGGAGGTTTTTAGGCACTACAAGAAGTTGCGCAGTCCTGTTTGGCGTGAAGTTCTTCTTCTCGAGGAGGTCATTGCCTAACGTGAACGAAGATAAATGTTGCCTGAACACACCAGGAGTGGAAGTGGTCTTTCGTTCTAAGTAATCGGCTAGCGCTTTCAGCTCAGGGTCGGATCGCTGTTGTTCTGCGAAACTGCTGGCGCTTACCGGTCCCAAAAAGGCGTCGTTGTCATCGTCCTTCGGGGGAGCGTCGACGGGAGCGCGTGATAAGCAATCTGCGTCGGAATGCTTCTGGCCCGACTTATAGACTGCAGTCAAGTCAAATTCTTGAAGTCGTAGGCTCCACCTGGCAAGGCGGCCGGAGGGATCTTTCAAATTAGCCAGCCAGCAGAGCGCGTGACGGTCGTTTACCACCTTGAATGGTCGGCCGTATAGGCATGGACGAAACTTAGAAGTGGCCCAGATGATCGCAAGGCACTCCTTCTCGGTCATCGAGTAATTGACTTCGGCTTTTGTGAGGGACCTGCTAGCGTAGGCGGTTACTTTTTCCTCTCCGGTACTCTTCTGGACGAGAACGGCTCCTAGGCCCGCACTGTTCGCGTCGGTGTGAATTTAGGTCTAGGCGTTTTCATCAAAGTGGCAAAGTACAGGCGGGCATTGTAGGCGGCGCTTAAGTTCGTCGAAGGCTTCTCCTTGCGGCGCTTTCCATTTAAAAGGTACGTCAGCATTTGTGAACTGCGTCAACGGTTCGGCGATCCGCGAAAAGTTTCTGACAAATCGTCGATAATAAGCGCACAGCCCAAGGAATCGGTGCACAGCTTATTTGTCGGCAGGCAGTGGGAATTGTGCGATTGCAGCTGTTTTCTCCGGGAATGGGCGAATACCGTCCTTGCTAACGATGTGACCTAGGAACCGGAGTTGTTCGTAGGCGAAGTTACACTTCTCTGCTTTTAGCGTTAGTTACGATGACTTCATGGCTTCCAGCACTGTCTGTAATCTTTTTAGGTGGTCTTCAAAGTTTGACGAGAAGTCAACAACGTCGTCCAAATATACCAAACAAATTTGCCACTTCAAGCCTGCCAGGACTGGGTTCATTACTCGTTTAAATGTGGCTGGCGCGGAGCAGAGGACAAAAGGCATCACCTTGAACTCAAAAAGACCGTCCGGTATGATGAATGCGGTCTTCTCGCGATCTCTTTCGTCGACCTCCATTTGCCAATATCCACTCTTCAGGTCCATCGATGAGAAGTACCTTGCATTGCAGAGCCGATCGAGAGTGTCGTCAACGCGGGGAAGCGGGTAGACATCCTTCTTCGTTATGCTATTCAAGCGGCGGTAGTCAACGCAGAAGCGAAGTGTGGAGTCTTCTTCACCAAAACGACCGGTGCCGCCCAGGGGCTGTTCGATGGCTGAATTACGTCCTCACGCAGCATTTCCTCAACTTGATCGCGAATGGCCTGGCGTTCTCGCGGCCATACACGATAAGGGCTTTGGCGCAGAGGTCGGGCGTGTTCGTCCGTTATAATCCAGTGCTTGTCCAGTGGTGTTTGTCGTACTTTCGATGATGACGAGAAGCACTCCCCGTAGCTTCGAAGAAGACTGTGAATATGGTCTTTCCTGCTGTGGGTCAATACCGGGTTGATGTCAAATTTGGGCTGACGGAATTGGTCCGGTGCGTCTTCCAGCATTTGGTCGTGGAGGGCGAATACATCTTTGAGGTCGCCTACTTTGTCGAGAAAAGCGATCGTCGTGCCCTTGTTGAGATGCCGGTATTCTTCGGTGAAGTTTGTTACCAGCACCTGAGCTTGACCTCTCCAGAATTTCGCGACGCCTCTTGCGATGCCGACACCTCGTTCTAAGAGCAATTGGATATTTCCTTCGACGATGCCTTCAGCGGTTTCGATATTTGCGCTACCTACGCAGACTGCGATGCTTGATCGGGGCAGGACGGTCAATTTTTCATCGAGGACGTTTACAGCGACGTGTTGCATCGACGTCGTCATAGCAGGAACGGCTTTGTCTGCAGAGAGCTTGATAAACTTGGATCGCAGGTCGATGATAGCCCTATGTCCATTTAGGAAGTCCATGCCTAAAATCACGTCGCGGGAGCACTGCTGCAAGACCACAAAGCTGGTGGGGTAATTACGCCCATTTACGGTTATTCTTGCAGTGCATCGTCCGATGGAGTAATCAGGTTGCCACCTGCGGTGCGAATCAGCGGGCCATCCCAAGAGGTGGTAACTTTCCGGACCTGACAGGCTAACGGTCCACTGATGACTGAATCAACAGCTCCGGTGTCTACTAGGGCAGTGACTCTGCGACCGTCGATATCAACTTCAAGGTCACTTGTTCGCGTCCTCGCATTGCGCGTGGGTCTTGGTGTCCAATCTCGGCTCCGTCGTTTCTTCAGGTCATGGACGGGGCATACCGTTGTTACTTCACTGGGCGGCGGTGTCGGCTTGCACTCTGGTCATGTTGTCGATGTTGTCGTGTGGAGCGGCGGTGAAATGGCTGCGTCGTCATTAGTGGTCATCGGCGGCGTAGAATATTCGTCTTTTCGCCGTTGAGCAACCTCACCTCCAAAGGTTGCTCTATTTAGTTTCCCCTGCGCGGGCTTGGAGATCTTCCGCGCACACTTTCATCGTAGTGACGGCCTGGCGACGCAAAGCGGGCCCTGTACGGCGATGGAGACCTGAACCGACGGCTTGGTGGCGCAATCTCACCGCTACGCAGATAGTTGTCGATCTGTTGCGGTCGTTCACCTGGGCGTGGTCGTGGAGCGTTGACGGCAAATCCGCGGAGACCGATTCGTCGGTACGGGCAGTGGCGCAGAATGTGTCCGGCCTCACCGCAGTGGAAACATAATGGCCGGTTGTTTGCTGTCCTCCAGGCGTCGCACTTCCTGGGGCTTGAGGGTCGTTGGTAGGCTTGGCGGTCGGTGGCCAAGGGGCGGTTTTCAGGAACAGGATGGTAGCGGCGAGGGATCGGAAAGTCATCACGTCGGGGCGCAGGGCGAAATAATGCAGCAGCGTAGTTCATCGCTGTTGGCTCTTGTGCTGGAACAGTCGCAGTCGTCGCTTGAGGAACGCCCAGCGCCTCTGGACTTCTTCACGGACGACGTCCGCGAGCGTCGCCACCTGGGGTTGTTGCGATGATGGCATCAATCTGCGGAGCTCCTCTCGCACGATCTCCCGGATGAGGTCGCGAAGGTTGTCTCCGCTTGTAGATGCGCTGGGGTAGTGGGTTGAGCAGTCCGGCTGAAGTGGTCGCTCGTAGTGGCGCATCCGGGTGGCCAACATCTTCTCGATAGTAGACGCCTCCGTTTAAAATTCCGCCACTGTTTTTAGCGGATTTCGGACAAGATTTGCAAACAGTGATTCTTTAACGCCTCGCATTAAAATTTGACTCTCTCCCCTTCGGTCATGTTAGGGTCGGCGCGGCGAAAGAGGCGCTTCATCTCCTCAACGTACGCCAGGACAGGATCGTTATTAAGTTGAAGTCTTGACTGAAGGAGGACCTGGGCTGTTTCCTTTCGGACGACACTTGAAAAGGCAGTCAAAAACGCTTCCTTGAAAATCTCTCAGTCCTTCATAGCTGCCTCATGATTTTCGAACCAAACTCGGGCATGTCCTTGAAGAAAAAAGTAGACTTGCCTGAGTTTCGCAGCGTCGTTCTAGCCGTTGAATTCTGCCACACGGTCTAAAAGGTCCATCCAGTCTCCAGCATCTTCATCCGGTCGTGCATGGAAGCAGGGTTGCTCACGGGGTTGGACGAAAACAACTGCTGCTGTAGGCTGTGCCACTGTCAGCGTCGATGCCTTCCGAGGTCGAATGGGGTCAGGCAGCAGACCGTGTTCGGGTTGTAGGCCTTGAAGTCGACGGCTGGCTCGGAGGCCTGTAGGCTGGTCTTCCAAGGAGACAGGAACACGGTTTGGGTCTTCGCTTGAAGGATCAAAGGCAGCACCTCCACCAGATGTCACGTAGTGGTGACAAGGCCGTACATGCCAAAAGAAGATGCAGGCGTGATGGTACTGAAATCACTCTTTATTGGGCTGACTTGCGCCCGCAAAATAACCAAAGAACTCGGCGGCGGCGATAGCAACAAATGTGCTCGTCGGTAGTCGAACAAAGAATGCCCGTCACACTCGTCAACGCTCAATTTAAAGGCTGCTCAGAACAATCTGAATGACGTCGCAAACAGCTACCAGCACGGGCTGGAACATTGTGGAAAGACACACGAGTGGCCGGAATCTTCGAGATAGATCTCGGTGCATCTTGCGCTACAACGAAACTGATAAAGCGGTGACTAGCAACATCGAGCATTAACAAACAAAGATTACCGAAATTTATACGCGATCCAGAATCAGAGGGATAATCCTTTATGCCGGCGGCTGTTAAAAAACAACAAATACAGTTTTGAAGGTTTCGCGGCAGGTGAAGGTTTCGACGCTGCTAATATCGACGGCCGTATAGCCATCACAGCCGACCAAGTTAGAATCCACACGAGCAACAACACTGTCACGGTCAGTACTCCAGATAAGGATCGCGCTCTCCTCTATGCCAATGTCCAAAAATCAGCCTAGACGAGGTCGCCATCCCGGTCGCCATGTACGCCCCAGGCCCCGACAACTCGGTGAAGGGGATAATCTACAGAGCCCACAGCCGCGAGACCGGCGCAGAGATTCAGGCTGAGCTCAAAGCCAGGAACCCGGACCTCACTGTGGTAGCCGCACGCCGAATGGCCCGCACACGCCACGTCGTGATCACAATCGCCGTTGCCAAGTTACCCCGCTACGTGCGGTACCTTGGCTTTACTTGTGAAGGTTTTCCGTACAAACGCCGCCCGGAGGCGTGCTTTAAGGGTCGAAAGTTGGGCCAGAAAGCGGATGTATGCCCCCATCCAAGAAAGCCAACCTGCCGCCGTTGCGGCACTGCGCCCGATCCTCCCCCGAACGGCCAACCACCGGCATGCCAGGCGTCGTGTATTGTTTGTAAGGGAGGCCACCCTACAGGCAGCAGAATCTGTAAATACCGTTTCATACAATCCACTCCAGCCAAGTTCTCTTCACCAACCATCGACACTGACAAATTCTGGGCGCGTCTCGGCTCCGCGACCGTACCCACAGCCGCCACCAGCCTTCTCGGGATGAATCCTTTTCCCCACTCGGCAGTGACAGCCGTTCCAACCGAAGCCGTTCCGTTTCCGCCTTACAAAGCCCCCGGGCCAGACCCCAGACTGAACAGGCCAAGACACCGAAGCAGGTCGCCTGGAAACCCCCACACAACTCACCGCCTCGTCTCCCGACTCGCAGGTAAGGAAGCTGCCAGACATGGTAAAGAAACTACAACTCTAACTAGCTCAAGCGAATGTTAAAATTGAAATCTTAGAATCTGCGCAAATGAACCCTAAGTTGCAACCGCAGCAGTTGAATCGCGTTCCTACCTCTGACGCAGTCAGTGATACAAGCATAGATACCGACGAGCATAAGCGCACAAAACGTAAAGCACTTCCCCCCTCTTCATCAGCAGACATCGACACCAAATTTGAGGCCTCCGCTGCGCGTATATCCAAATTTGAGGAGACCCTACTTCAACTCACTCTCCTGATCGACCGGCTCGCAGAGAGCTATGCTATATTGGCAGCAAATATTCAAGCCCTTACGGCCCGCTTGATGCCATCACCAGCCCACTACAACCCACCACCCCTCCGAAATCTGGAACCCCTCCAAATGCTGCTACCTATCCACCAACCGTTATTGTCGCCACGTCGGAAACTGCAGCCTCGCGCACCCGTGCCGGAGGTATTTTAAAATCACCTATGGCGCTCTGGCAGCGCCCCGAACCATACGCCAAACGCGATAGCTAATTCCCCCATCATAGTCTGCCAATAGAACTGCAGGGGCTTCAAGGCAAAGCGGCGGGCCTTGGAGCACACCCTGCAGGCCCAGCCGCATACCCCCCACATAATAGCACTCCAAGAATAGCACTCCTGTCAGTTACGCCGCATACAACCAGCAAAAGATCGAAAGCCAAAGACCCAACACCGCCATACTGGTCCATAGATATCTAACCGCTAATCAACTGTATTTGAACTAGGCTGAAGTCCCGCACACCTTCATACAGGGCCTCCTGAATACCCGATTACACACGCCTATTCATATCCCAAATGTCTACAGCCACCCCAGCGACAAGACCACACGAGTAACCACCCTTATCCGCAAGGCCTGCATGGTTGCAAGCACAGGAATGATCCTCATACTCGGTGACTTTAACGCGACGCACGAGCAGTGGGGCTATCCCCACAAAACATGCGGCCGTAAGGGAGCTAAAGTGTGGGAGAACGCCCAGACACTGGGACTTACACTACTCACCGACCCCGGCAGACCCACCCGCATAGGTAACAGCATCACACGGGACAGCTGTCCTGACCTCACTTTTACTCGAAACATCACAGATGGGCGATGGGAAAATCTTGGCATGAACATAGGCAGCAACCATTATGTTCTCAGCACTACATTCACAGCCACACACTGCAAAGCCCCTCGCCGCACAGTCAAGCACACCATCTGGGACGCGTTCAGATACATACGTACTAAACCTGTACCCATCCCCATCGACGACCTCGACGCCTGGACAGCCTCACTACTCCAGGATGCCGAAAATGCCACCTCCATGACTACACAGGAAGAGGATGGCCCCAACGCTGATGCCAAACTCATCCATATGTGGGAAGCACAGCGTAGCCTTCACGCTCACTGGCTTCGACGCAAACATAACTGCCCTCTCAAACTTCGCCTCGCACGCCTTGAGCGAGAGATCGAAACTTACGCCATCAAGCGTAGCCGGGAACAATGGCATCAAACATGGGACCACCTAAACGGACAGCTAGGCTGTAAAAACTCATGGTATCTACTTAAACATCTGCTTGATCCGACCCACATTAAGGTCACACCCGTAAGAACCTCGCCCGAATAATACACGCTTTTCAGGGCACAAATGAGGGACTGCTCGACACTGAAAGACAAGTACATTAACACCTCGACCAACTTCCCCATCCCGTGGCATACACGGGACTTCCAAACACCGACATAGACAGGGACATCACAACAGCCGAAGTTAATGCAGCCCTCAATCACATCAAGACCACTGCCGCCGCCGGTAATGATCATATAACTAACAATATGCTCCGTAACCTCGATGACCAGTTCATCGAAGCACTCATGGAACATTTCAACACCCACTGGATTCTGGATTCCTGGAAGCATGGCAAAGTGATCTTTATCCCTAAACCGGGCAAAAACCTTGAGCTGGGCAGTCTCCCACCTATTTACCTTACATCTTTTCTCGGTAAGGTCATGGAACATGTTATCCTTAAGAGTCTTAAAAACCACACAAAGAAGATCTCCTTCCGGCCACTATGATCGGGTTCAGAGCCGGACTCTCCACACAAGACATGTGGCAAATACAAAATGACATACTCGACCCAGGTCCCATCTGGGCCACGCGGACAATTCTAGGCCTCGCTATTAGCAAGGCGTTTGACAATGTATCACACGCCTCCATTTTGACAAATCTCGCTCAGATGAATGTAGGCACCCGTACCTACAATTACATCTCGAACTTCTTACATAACCGCACCGGAGAACTCCACATTGGCGAACTCATCAGTGACAAGATTACCCTGGGCATCAGAGGAACCCCACAAGGTGAAGTCCTCTCCCCTTTCCTCTTTAATGTCACTATGAGAGGCCTTCCCCCACTTTTAAACGCCATACTTCACGTAAAACACTCCCTATACGCCGATGATATCACCCTCTGGACCAACTCTGGTTCAGACGGGGACATCCAGAGCTCCCTTCAGACAGCCGTTGACATTGTCCACACCTATGTACAGGCGAACGGCCTCACATGCTCCCCAACAGAATCGGAGCTGCTTGTCATTCGCGACAGGAGAGTGCGCCGACCCGCTCCCGCAGCTCTTGAGCCCATCATCCTCCACATCGGCACACACCCTATACTTCCGTCCAGACCATTCGTGTCCTGGGCATGCTAATACAGAACAATACACAAAACTCGGAAGCAATACAACAAATAATCGGCCTTATCTGCCGCATCTCCAAACGTCGTAGAGGCATGATGGAAGATGACCTCTGCCGGCTAACACAGGCATTCCTCGTTAGTACGATAGTAAACTCCTATCCCTGCTATCACCTTCTCCGAAAAGATGAGGAGGCAGTTACCTGCATCATCCGCTCGGTGTACAAGGATGCCCGAGGGTCGCCACAATACGCTAGCACACGACATCTCCTCTAACTGGGCATTTACAACACTCTTTCCGAACTTATTGAGGCACACAAGAGAGCCCAAATTCATCGCCTCGCCAGGACAAATCATGGCCGTCTCATCCTGGACCGGTTAAATGTCAACCCAATAGGCGATCCCCATCCCACAGCCCCCCTCTCGACATGTGTATATAGCCGCCTCATTGTCAAACCGCTACCAAAAAACATGCTTCCTGCACGGCACGACGCGCGCCGTCAGCGCCAAAGCCAGAGCACTCGATGACACCTACCATACCGACAAACACGCAACATACGTGGACGCGGCAAGGCAAGGTGCAACAACCTATGTGGCCTGTGCTACCACACCGCAATCTATCCTTATCTCCGCCGCCACGGTGCGAGCCTCCTCCTCCATCGCAGCGGAAGAAACAGCGATAGCTCTGGCCATCGCTGACCCGCATAAGCGTACAGTCCTCAGTGACTCAAAAAGAGCAATTCTAAATTTCTCGGCAGGCTACATCTGCCTTCCTACTGCATGCATCCTGCGCGGCTGCACCCTTGACCACAAAATTAACCTAGTCTGAGTACCCGCCCACGCGGGCAACTCTGGAAACGATGTGGCCGACCAACTTGCCCGAGGATTAACCCGGGCAGTCGGTCTCACGCATCCAGACGCACTTGCTGAAGCCTCCCAGACTTTCGCCGAAATTACCAATTTTCACAAAGAGACGCGACGCCTTTTCCCGCCTCCCCACCTCGACCTCGACCGAGCACAAGCCACCCTACTGCGCAGATTACAGACACACTCAATTCTTAGTCACTCCAGGCTATCACTAATTACTAACGGGGAATACGACCCCACATGTCCAAATTGCAACAACGGAGAACCCGCCACTCAGGCGCACATCCTCTGGGGATGCATAAATAAGCCGCCCCCAAGGGCCCTCCTGCCAGCTCCCTCTGCGTCAAGCTGGCACCAACTCCTTACCAAGCCCGACAAGTATAAACAACTTGCACTTATCTCGTGGGCCCAGGATGTCACTCCCACCTGGGGGCGACACGGGACCCACCTGCCCTAATTCACGACATCTAAGGCAAATAAAGTTGTTTCTCTCTCTCTCTGTCTCCACATCGATTGGCTTGTTTGTTTCTCTCTCTCTCTCTCTGCACATCCATCGGCTTGTTTGTCTTAGGAATAAATGTCTCTAGGGCTGTCTTCTAATCTTGGGGGAGAGGAATCTCTCCAAGTCAGATTTGGTTGCAGACGACGCTCTAAGCGAGTTAAACGGCGATTGTTGCTAAAACGTATCTCGGAACGCAACCTAAAGGTAACGTAACCCATTGTAAACAGCGATTGTTGCTGAAAGATGTCTCTGAACGCAACCTAAAGGAAACATACACTCAATGACGCAGGAAATGATAATGGGGAAGGTAATTGCTTAGTGTAACTGTTGTCACGCCAATTGTTGCTGAAAGCCTCTCTGAACGCAACCGAAAGGTAAAATACACTCACTGAAGGCAGGATATAATTGTGGTGAAGGCAATTGCAAAAAAAATATTTAGAAACAAAAATTATATCACAGGAGTCGGACAGATGTTTAACTAGCATCAGCGCATAGATGGGCGATGTTGATCCATTACGCCACCAGAACTTTTTTTTTTCTTTATTGCCTGATTTCAGCACAATACACAAAACCCCTTACAGGGCACAACGAGCATTCATTATTGCAACAATCATCCAGGTGGGTTGTGGCGTCGTCGTGCTAAAATTCTCTTAGGGTTACTAATGGCTCCAATCTTCCGAGCCACTCGGGAGCTTCTGGAGCAAGTTTCTGAATTTCAATATATCTATTAATGGCTTCCCGAAAATAGATCCGTGCTGGCCGTGCGTCAGGATCGCAATGGTATCCTGCCATTCTCGAGCGCTAAATACAGTGGAGGGCCATTAGCATAATAAGGTCAAATGGCACCCCATCCTCATTCTCTACTGGCAAGTACCTAATACCATGCGAGTCTAATCGAAATTCCTTTTTTAAAGTCCTTTGTAAAATATCCCAAAAGTACACCCCTTCCCAACAATGCAGGAAAACGTGGTCTATAGTTTCTGGCTGTTTACAAATTAAGCAATGCGAACCCCAAGGTAAAAATAAATTCTTCCTTTCCAAGAACTTCGTTACTGCCAGTGTTTCCGTGTGTAACTTAAAGAAAAACGTTTTTGCATTTGACGGGACCTGCATCGCCGTCACCCGCTTAAGTACGTCGCGTCCTGGTCCTCCACTGTATAAGGCCCTGTACATTGGTATGGGTAAAACTACGTCGCACAAATCCTTGTACAGCTTCTTCCTGCTAACATAAGATAAATATTCATAAGAAAATCGAACAGACAGCAATCGCACACTAGCGACAACTTCACTAAAATAACCAAAAATGCGTCCCGATACACTTTCGGTCGAGACAACAAAGTCCGGCAGTGCATTTCCGAGCCTTAATTGGCACACAGTACGCAAAAATGGATCTTTTACATCGCGAACAAAAAAAAATCTGCTGACAATCTGTCGTAGAAACAAATGCCCCAAACCCAGTCCACCGTCCTTCACCCGCCTAAACAAACTTGTACGGCTACATCGTTTCCATTCTGCTGCCCACACAAAAATGGCAAATATCCGATGCCGTCTCTGTACGTTCATCCTTGCACAATGCAACACTTGCATCACGTACCACAGCTTCGACATAAAAAACATATTGCACACTGTGGCCCCGGCGAAAACTGACAATTGTTGCCCTTACCACCCCTCCACTTTTTCCCGCATGGCTTGAGTCTGTGCCCTCCAGTACGATTCGCTATCGCGATAACTATCTAGTGGGACTCCCAAGTACTTTACTGGTGTTGTCACCCAGGACATATGTTTGCGAACTTCTCGGGCGCCGTTGGCCATTCTCCGTGCCAAAGCCCCAGGGACTTTGACCAATTTACTTTACTGCCGGAAACCTTTGTGAATTCTTTTACAGACGACACGGCCTCGATTACCCCTTCGCGATTCACTGCGAATACAGCCACATTGTCCGCATATGCCAGCAGCTTAACCTCCGCAGCTGGCAATTGAAAGCCACGAATTTTGTCGTTTCTATCATATTTAAACACAGTGTCTCGATGTAAATGCAGAATAGCAGAGGGCGGAGGGGACAACCCTGGCGCACCGATCGCTGCACGTTTACGGGGGCCCCCAAACTCTTATTTACAATCAATCTTGTTGTGCAGCTCCGGTACGCCATGGCCACTCCCTCGCGAATGACGGACCCTACATTCACATGGTCGAGTATGCAGAACAGGATTTTATGTGAGACACAATCAAATGCTTTCTCCAGATCAAACTGAAGGTTGGCTACACGACTGTTTGTGTGATCACAGCACTCAAGCACACTCCTCACTTTATGCACATTGGAAACAATGGATCTACCTTTGATCCCACACGTCTGGTGTGGTCCAACTAACTGTTGAATTACTGACTGTAGTCTACGGGCTAGAATTTTCATAAACACTTTGTAGTCTACATTCGTGAGTGCGATAGGGCGATATGCTGTAACCTGTTGTAACTTATCTGCTTCATTGTATTTAGGAATCAACACTCTGTGGGATTTGCCATAAGACGGGGGCAATACATTTACGTTGTAGGACTCCTTGTACACGGCTGCCAGTACCGGCACTATTTCATGTTTGTATGCTTTGTAGAACGCCGTGCTTAACCCATCGGGGCCGGGAGATTTTCCCGGGTTCAAATTTTATATGGCAAGCTCGACCTCCGACGTGGTTATTGACAGCTCCAGCCTATCTTTCTGCTCATCATCTAATCGCGGTAAAGCGCCCAGAAACTTTCCTTTGAATGCGTTTACTTCCACGTCTTGCTTTCTAAACAGCGTTCGATAATATTCAAGAAACGCCTGCTGGATATGACCACTTTCTCCAGATAACGTTCCGCCCCATTCGATCAGTTCAATGTGATTTCTCTGAGCTCGCGTCTTCTCGATTCCTAGTGCTCGTTTCGACGGTGTCTCCCCAGCAGCTATATCTTGCGCCTTCGCCCGCACAAGCGCACCACGATAGCGCTCTTCCTCGAACAGTTCAATCCTGTTTTTTATTTTCCTAATATCGTCCATCCATTTACCAGGCTGTTCGCTTTCTTTTTCAAGTAGTCTAGCCAGCGAGGATCTTAAATTGTCCTCTTCACGCTTCTCTTCTTGTCGTATACAGCTTGACCGTTCGATTGCTGCTATCTTTATTTGCTCTTTGCAAAGTTCCCACTGCTGCCATATTTTCATCTCCCCCCTAGACTCTATTTTGTCAATTTCTTCGCTTACTTTCCTACTAAAGATATCATCTGTAATGAGCTTATTATTTAATTTCCACGTCTCCCACGAAAACTGATAGCCTCGCTTTTTTGTCCCTATCCCGCACTCTACTAAACAATGATCAGAAAATGAAATTGGTACTACATTGTAACTACTGCATTTTGATATGACGTCTGTAGACACATAAATGCGATTCAGCCGCGCAAGGCTTGACCGCTGGAAATGTGTAAACTTCACACAACGCGTTCCTTCTAAACATTCCGCCACGTCGTCCAGGTTGCTGGTGTCTATAATTTCTGAGAGAGCCTCAGTACTCCTGTCCCTAAACGCGCTTGTACTGGATTTATCACAGCCTCTCAAGACGCAATTAAAGTCGCCCATGACAATCAGGGATTTCTCACAACTGATGTACTTTTGTACGTTTTGAAAAAAAGCTACCCCTCTCATCCACAACATTTGGAGCGTGCACACTAATAATGCGCCAATACTTTTTGTTGTACAGAAAATCAACCCAAACACATCTGCCCGACAAACATGCCATATGTGCCTGAACCTCGAGTCCGGGTAATTTCTTAACAAAAATAACACAGCCCGCAGACGTGCCAATTGCGTGGCTCACTACTGCAAAATACCTAGACGTGAAACGTCGCACCATGTTACCGGTCTCTTCTTCCCCGTCAACTTTCGTTTCCTGCACTGCCAGGACATCGATGTCATGCTTAGTTAAAAGGCGGTACACCTGACCCTGCTTCTTCTTGCTTGCCAGTCCCCTGAAATTAAGTGTACCTACTTTTATCGGAGCCGCAGAAGCCAATTTCATACAGAAGAAAGAGGCCGGTAACATGGTGCTTACCTCTCGCGTCTAGCGCGTGGCTAGACAACGTCTTTGACACCGGAGTCATCCGGTGCTGGCGGCAGGCCTGACTGCGGTGGCGGTTTGTCGTGGTCTCTCCTCTCCGCCGACACATTAGATCGCGACCGCAAAGTGGACCGCCGTCCTTGGCTGGTTTTTGCCGGCGGCTCCTCGACGCTGGAAGCTGTCGCCTTATCTCCCTCAGCACTGGTCTGGGCGTGGGACCGCTTCGATGGGGCAGGAACGCCGGTGGAGCGGGCGGCGTTCTTGTCATGGTTCTGCTCAAACAGAGACGCTGGTTCTGCTTCCTTGAGTACCGGCCCGCTTACTCCTTCAGTCGGCTCCTCCATCTGGTTTCCCGCAGGTTCTCCCGGTTCAGGTTTCCGCCCGGCATCGCTGCTGGAATGTCCTGAAGAGTCCGTAGCGTCGGTTTTCTTTTCCTGTTCCTCAATGCCTTTTGCGGATTCCTCGGCCTCCACTACGTCCATCAGGAGCTCCGCCGTGTCGTCTTTTGACGCTGCACCCGTAGCTGCCGCGTAAGTGCGTACACAATCGTTGTCTGCGTGGCCGTACCGCCGACATTTCATACAGCGGGGGACTTTGCATTCCCGGCTCACGTGACCGGTGCCGTGGCAGCAGAGGCACTGCATCGGCCGTCCAGGCGCCACGACAAGGACCAACTCTCCGGCGACGCGTACCTGATGTGGCAGATCGTCCACTTTCAGGCCCGGCTTCAACTTCCGTAGGACACTCCTTGTCGTAGAACCCTTTTCATTGACGCCTTGTATCCGCCACTGCTCAAGCGTGACATCCGTCACCTTGCCAAATGCCGCGAACGCCGTCCGGATGTCGTCTTCGGCCACGCCGTGAAGCATCCAGTGAAGCCGCAGCTTTACCTGCTGGTCTTCCGAGTCGATGATAAGACAGCGGCGTTTCTTCACTTGCAGCTCCTTGAATGCGAGCAGCTTCTTTGTTGCCTCCGCACTCCGCAGGGTAACCGCCCAGACATGATTTGGTACGCCCCCAACGCAACCACGTAGGAGAGCGTACCAGACTCGGCCAGGGCGTTTCGAAAATCTTCGACCCGGAAAGGCCTCACTCGTACATCACCGTGAAGAAACACCGTGTTTAAAACAACACGACCGGTTGGCAGTGCAGGCAAAATAATCTGGTAGTCCTTATCTTCACTTGCATCCATCCTGTTTCCGCGGCCGTCAACGGCCGCTATCGCCGCTCCGTTGGAGCCCATGACCCTGCGTTCCGTTTAGCTCGGCTGCCGGAAGCAGAATACGCCACCAAAACGACGAGAACGGTGGCCTTTAAATGCATTCTTATTTGGTTTAGACAATATATACATGGGCGCGAGCGCCACCACTGGAGCGAACGGCGCTAGTGTCGACCTAAGGGAGAAAGTGGGATCACGTGACACCTCTTACTGCTGCTGAAGCAGACGCTCGATTGAATTTGTGCGTTTTAAAAGCTAATAGTAGCTTTATTTTAGTAATTTGTGTTGATACAGAGTGCCTGTCTTGCACTTATTGATCTTGCATCGTTACTGAGGCAGCTGAAGTTTGTTTAGCTACGGTCCATTACGCTCTGTATCCGGACGCAAGCGAGGGAACTCGGCGCAAGTTCCCAT
This sequence comes from Amblyomma maculatum, assembly GCF_055883805.1. Lineage (NCBI taxonomy): Eukaryota > Metazoa > Arthropoda > Arachnida > Ixodida > Ixodidae > Amblyomma > Amblyomma maculatum. The sequence goes on along the minus strand of NC_139349.1, from coordinate 171,224,050 downwards.
TGCTACCCGAAACTTAAGCTCACAGAATTCTCCTTCCTTTATTAAAATTTGAATCTCTAAATTAGCAAGTCATCATTCTCATGATGTGCGTGCAGACATTTCAGCGAGCGAGATTTTGTCCAGAGTTGGCGCTAAAAGTTCGGTGAGTGGCAGAAGAAACGGCGCGCGTTTTAATTTGCGCTTATCACTTGTGAAGCTAATGATACTATTGCTGGAAGGATGGAAAAGGTGCTGGCTTCTTCATGGAGGCTCCAAAAGAAAGGAGGGATTCTGCGAAGGCCAGAAGGTCTCAGATTATTCTAAATGAACACGTTGACACGGAAGTTTCACAGAAGTAAACTAGAAGAAGATTCGGCCACCTCGGGCAGCGGTATGCGTGGTGAGTTGTCTCAGGCAGTGTCTCCAGTATCGTAGTAATTTAAATTACTGAGTCCATGAATAAACGGAAGGTAGATCATTGCATGCATGTTGTGAGGTGCTGATCAAGATATGCGTAAAAAAAACTACTATGCGCGGGAAAAACAAATATCCGCTCTAACCAAGAGTACCAATGACGGTAGTCAGTGCGCAAGAATTCGCTGCGTGGAACACACGCCTTCGCACTAGCTAAAAAATGAATCCATATTTTACCCCCGCAATCAAACTTGCTTGCTCTACTGCGTTCAAGGAAGCAGGCGCAATGTACCGCTTCTGCCTGCGCTATGCGAAGGCGCTCGACATCTGTCAGACTCCTGGCAGTCCTGCGCTCTTGCACAGGAATTCCCTTACCTGTGCACTGACTGCTTACATCTTACCGGTTGTTTGGTAGATTCAGTTTTTGTTTTCATAACAGCAGAAATGCTGCAGCCAGTGCGCTTCGTCGTAGCAGTAAAGCTCGCCAACTTCGACAACTCTGATTCGGTGATGTGCTTTTTTGCCGAATAACTGGGTCTCTTACTTCAAAATAAGCTTATACAGGCCCAGACGGAGGTGTATATTAAATACATAAATGAACGTAATGCTAATGCGCAACTGAACTGTCCAGGAAAGCATCCTACAGCAGCCGTTTACCTTGCGTTATCCCACTTTCTTCGTCATGCGGGCGCTTCCGAGAGGTGGCGCCACGGTATGTCCTCGCGCCCAATATACACTATTTGTTGCCAGGTGGCGCTGCTCAGAGGAATCGCGCCAAAGCGTCGTCTGCTCGAGTGCTCCTACGGGATATGATTTGCTAATACGCGTCCCAGACAGGTGCAGCACCACACTTCATTTTGGCCAGGGCCTCCTCCTAATCATGGAGCTGGAACGGGGCGTCCAGCTCCAGATTTGTTTGGCCTGCGTCTGAGCATTGGGAAAGACGAGGGTTCACTGTGGTACAAAGATATGTGTTACGCAGTGTTCGGACCAACTGTGTTGTAGTAGCGGGAAAGTTTTGATTAGTTTGGTTTGTGGTATTTAACGTCCCAAAGCGACTCAAGCTATGAGAGACGCCGTAGTGGAGTACTCCGAAAATTTCGACCACCTGGGGTTCTTTAGCGTGCATTGACATCGCACAGCATACGGACGCCACTTCATTTCGCCTCGATCGAAACGCAGGAAAGTTTTGAATGGCACGATGGAGATGCCGTGTCGTTTCTGCTGTCACCCGTTAATAATTATGGAGGTATTATTAACGTTGCGCCCTTAACGGTGCGCACACTTCCAGACACCCTTAGAGTGAGGGGGGTAGCTGTTCCGGTCGCAAAGGAGATGCCCTCGACCTGCGTGGCAAGCTCAGCCGGAATTGAACTACCTTGTAGTGGCAGAAGGGGGTAGCCGTTTGGTGGCCAGCTGTCGCCGGTTCAAGCCAGAGTAAGGTTCGGAGTCAGAAGTAACAAACAAAACACAGTTTATGCACAGCAAGAGACGATACAAAGGAATACACAAGAACACTGGAAATGCACAGACGAGAGGTTCACAGAGAAACAAACGCTAAGCATGCGACTACAGAGATGTTCGATAACACAGAGACTTTACAATACAAAACAAACACGAGAGTCACATAAACAAACACCAAATTGTTCACCGGGCACTGTTGCAGTCCGACGCCTCGAGAGTCGCGATGTGGCCGCCATGCAAGACGAGCGCCGCTCCCTCGCAGGTCTGTGGGCTTGCCAGCAGCGGGTGATCCCCGGGAGTCCAGCCGAAGCACTGGCGAACACGCCGCAACCACTGACTGACTGACTAATCGACTACACAAGTTGTTGTTGTGGCTGTAGCAGGAAGGAAAGGAAAATGCATGGGCCTGCTACTGGCTCTGTAGCTGGGCCACCTCCGTTGCCTCGTGCAGACAGAACTGATTTATTTATAGAAAGGGAAAGGCGCGGTAACTGTCTCACTTGTCTTCTGTGGACACCGCAACCGCGCCGTAAGGGAAGGGAGGAAGGTGGGAGTGAAAGTGGAAAGAGAAATAGAAGCCGTAGTGGAGGGCTACGGAGTAATTTCGACCACCTGGGGACCTTTAACGTGCGCTGACATCGCACAGCACACGGACACCTTTTCGTTTCGCCTCCATCGAAACGCAGCCGCCGAGGTCGGGTTCGAACCCGGGTACTCCGGCACAGTAGTCGGGCGTCTTACCAAGACAGAACAGAAATAGAGAAGAAAGAAAAGGAAGAGGGAAAGAAAGACGCGCGCCGCAACAGCCGTCGTCCACCACCGCGGTGGCGGGGTGCAATGACGGCCTACAACAGATAAAAATTCGGTGCCAGGCTAGCCCCCACCGCAAGCGGCGCTGATCCACCTGTACCAACCCTATCAGGGGAGATGGTTATATGCCGACTACACAAGCGGCGCGGTCTCTTTAAATAGAGCGCGCCGCGTCTGTCTCTTAGCACGCGCCAAAGCTAGCGCGCACACACACTTAGCTTCGCTGGTTAGAGCGCTCTCTCTTCCTCCCGTAGAGCCGCGCGTCGTCATTGGCTAGGTCCCGTAGAATGTTTCAGAGATATCTGGCGTTTTCCAAACTGGTGAGTCACCTTCATCGCTGGGTGGTGAGAAAGAGGGCGACGGCGACGCGTACAAAGCTACGCGCTCTCTCGTGCGGGGAAGGAGGATTTTCTCGAACCTTGTGGAAGGTACCATGCGGCGACGCGCGAGCCTCGCGCTGCGCCGGCTTAGTAAAAAATTACCGACGATTACGTTACTTCCTAATGCGAAATTTGAGCGCAGCAAATAAGCTGTACCTTTTCGATAGATTGAGGCAAAGAAATCGAGCAACACATGTATGCGCTATCACAGAATTTTTTTTTTATTTTTCACACGTATTGCTTTAACAAAGACTCTCCTCTCGGCGGCGGCGATGAGCTTCTGCTTCAGCCTCGCTTACACCTGGTTGCTCTCGACGGTGGCGATGAGCCTCCGCTTCGGCGGTGCGAACGGCAGGGTCTTCTCGACGGCGGCGATGAGCTTCGGCTTCAGCCTCGCTTACTGCTCTGGATTCTGGCGGCGACGGCGCTGCAGCAGCAGCAGCAGCAGCCGGAGGACTTCCGTCTCGCTCATGGCTCAGAAAGAACTGGCAGATAATTTCGCAGTGGCGAACGGCAGCGGCAATTTCGGCTCGGGCGGCGCACATATACAGATCCGCCGCCACCGATCTGGCTCTGATTGCCACCGCACAGGGGTTGCATTGGAGGAGGAGCGAAGAAAGGAATTAAGTTCGAGCCGGCGCTTTGACAACCGGAGACTCGCAGGAAGAGGGGGGAGGGGGGCGGCGTGTACACCCAGCGGCAAACGATGGGGGCAAAAGCGCGCGCAGCAAGCAGACAACGCGATAAAGGGAGGAGGGAAGAGATAGCAGCGACTGACTGATGTTGCTGACGCCGATAGTGAGTCAACCCCAGCTGCGGAGTTGGTTTCAGAGACAACGCCGCCGATGCCGACGCAAACAATATGATACCCTCGCTTCCGCAGCGCCAAGAACCAGGTCTAGCCGTGGGAAGGTGGTCACGTATTCGTCGACGTGCCGGGGCCTACGTGAAAAAACCGGCGCGTCGGCAACTGAAGAGCACCCTATCCGCCACACAGGAACGTCCCCCCCCCCCTCCTCTTTATGCATTCACGTTATCTTGACTTTCTAGCGGCGTCAGCGGCATCCAGCGGTATCAGTCGGTCGCTGCTAGCGCTGGGGGGATGAAAGGGGGGCGGAGCTGGTTACGAGGCCGACGACGACGCCGACGCCGACGCGAAACCCAGGAACGGACGCCAAAAGAGCTGCGCTCTAAAATGTGCGCCGATTTCGTGACATCTGCACTTGTTTGAGACGGGTCTATAAGTGCATAAAACAAACACCACGTATTACGACCAGACATCTGGCGCGCAGCAGTGTTACATCGATCCACACAGTGTCGGCTAACTGGGCGGCATAGCCGGCAGCCTTTTTGGTGGGTTCAACGATGTCGTGTCTGAGTTGTTTCTGGTTTTAAAGGCGAAAGCCTTTAACGGCTCATGCTGTAGTGGACAAAGTGTGTCCCGCGTTTGCGGCGTTCTGACTGGCCGAGGCGATATGCATCCCGGCCTTCTGCAATGCCACACTTGAACGCGTGCCAAGGAATGCCACGCGACAGGACTGATGGTGTATCACCCAAACGCACACTTGTCAGATAACGTGTGACAGATACTGCGCCTTTCCTTTCTTGTCAACCAAATATAATTATATGTAGCACTGCAACGAACGCCAATAAAATACGTCTCATTTTGTCTAGCGTTCCTGCCAATCTGCAATCCCACACTTTAATGTGCGCGAAGGAACGCCACGCGACAGGAGTGAATTGGTGTACCGTCGAAACTCACACTTGCCTGAGAAAGCGTGATATATACGGCGCCTTTCGTTTTGTAAACCAGTTATAATTATATGTAGCAATGCAACGAATACCGACAAGAGACTAACGATGGGAGGCAAATTATAGGATAGTAAATGTATGGTGGCTGTAGTAAATGTAGGCATTCGCCATTCTCCTCTTAAGCGACATCTAAGAGACTAATTTTTTCATCTCTTGGTAAGACTGCGGCGGGCCTCCCAAAGATGGAGAAAATGGTTGTGTACTTCTGGGGTATAGTGAACTATATTCTGGGGTGGAGTCGGTGAGCTGGATGCGTTGTTCGTTAGTGCGGAGAGTCGTCATTAGATAGGTCACCCACTCATGATATCCCGAGCGGGCAATGTCGACAGAGGGAAGTATCGAGTGGGACTTCATACTATCGGGAATATGCGCTTGTTGCTTGGAAAGTTTAAGGAGCCGTGTGTATATAGTGGTATTAATAATAGAGTGGTCACTGCCCAGGGTGTCTTTCGTATTAAGCCAATCAGCGTGCTAGATATTGCGGATAAGAGTCAAATCAGGGCATGTATCTCTGTTTACTGAGTTGCCCATGCGAGTGGGGCCGTGGCGAGCTTTTGAAGCGAAACGCTTCACTACGAAGGTCGGAGCCGAATTTCGCGTGAGCCGGTGCACAGATTTGCCAGTTCTGCGCATGTGCGAAACCCAGTGACGTATGCCGTATGCCGTATGCCGCGACCGAGTGACGTCGCAGTCAAGGCCAGCTGCGTAGCCCCCTCGCCAAGCTCTGCCTACGTTGTCTAGCAACGCTTAAGACGTGTGCGACTGCTCCTCTTTAAAAACAAAATTCCCATTCAGGAATCAAGCCTCCATCCTTTGGATCCCCAGCCGAACGCTTTGCCGCTGTTCCACGCCCTGGGTCGTTTAACGCTCTGTTCCGCTTGTCTACCATGAGGATAGCGGGATTCCGGGAGTTTCAGATAATGCGATTGGCGCGCAATTTGAAAGTACCAGAGACTAAAATAGTTAAGTCACGGAATTAGCGAGACTGGTTGGTTAGTTGTACAACATTTAATTCCATCGGAAATGGGCTTCCTCCTCCCCGCCCCATGCACGCGTGCCGGGGAAGACGGGGAGTCGTGCGCCCGCGGATTAGAGACTGGCAGGTAGCCCTTGGCTTGTTGTGGCCTCTTCCGCCAGATGGATGCGGTGCTGGATCGCAGGGTCCGCGCTTCGCAGCAAGGTATCCCAGACTTCTATACTTGTAATATTTTGTCCTCTACCTGGAGATTGTGGGTACTCCCAAATTATGTGGTCGAGGGTCCCTCTCGCGCCACAGTTGCCGCCTCCATGAGACAGCTTCTCTATTATTTAGTCTAACATCTGGCGGGGTACTAGTCTACGTCCCAATTTATAATGGTCGATGATTTCCCCGTAATTTTGCAGACGCTCGTCGTGTACCCAGTGTTCGGGGGGCTCGACGGCTACCCAAAAGTAGAGAGCTCGACCTAGATCGTGAGCCGCCTCGTTACCAGGGACGGCAGCGTGAGCGGGTGTCCAAATTAACTGAATTTTCCTATTCAGCGTTCTTTGGGTGAGAATTTTGGCCGCATCCTGCGATATCCTCCCCTTTCCAAAATTTTGAATGGCAGTTTTGCTGTCGCTGATTATGAACTTGGCTTCCGTTCCTACGCAAGCTAGCGCTATCGCAACTTCCTCCGCAGTCCCTATGTTGCGGCCTCTGATGGCTGCCGCGGATACCAGTGCCCCTCGGCCATCGACTACCGAAGCTATCGTCGCACCTGTTCTGCCACTTGCCGCATCAACATAGACTACTTCCTTTGCTCCCATGTTCTTGAACCGTCGCTCTAGAGCTTCGGCTCGTTTGGCCCTTCTTTCGACATTAAACTCTGGATGCATATTTCTAGGGAAGGGGGGGACTACCAAGGCATTCCTGATTTCACTATTATATGTGACTTTTGTTTCAACTCCTCTGTCTGGGTTGAGGCCAACTTTTGCAAGGATTACCCTGCCCGTCTCGGTCGTGCTTAGTCTCTCTAATTGGGAGACTCGCACTGCCTCCGCCAATTCTGTCCACGTGTTATGCACCCCGAGTCCGAGCAGTCGTTCGCTCGAGGTACCCATGGGCAGTCCTAGAGTCTTCTTAACGTATCTTCGAATCAGGCAGTCTAACTTCTTTTTTCCGCCAGCCTTGATGTCTAGGTAGGGCGTGGCGTAACTGATTCTGGTTATTACGTATGCCTGGATTAGTTTTAGTAAATTTGTCTCCTTGAGGCCTCTCCCTTTGGTGGCGATCCTCCTCAAAAGCCCGAGGGTTTGCATCGCGTAAATTTCTAATTTATTCAGGACTTCTCCGCTATGGCCTAGGGATTGAATGACCATCCCCAAAATCTTCATCTGATCTAGTTTTGGCACCGGTTTGCCCTCCACCTGAATATGAAACTCCCCACTATTCTTGCAGCGAAGGTACTTTAGGTTATAAACGAACAACTCAGATTTATGCGGAGAGCACGGAAGTCCCCTTTTCGTCGCGTAATCGACAATGATGTCGGTCGCTGCCTGCAGGCGTTCCTCCGTACTCGCATCGCTCCCATGGTTAATCCAAAGTTTGATATCGTCCGCATACATGCTAAAATTTAGCCCCTTGATTTGGTTAAGTTTACCCGGGAGGCCTCTCATTGCCACGTTGAATAGGAAAGGCGATAGCACTGAGCCCTGCGGTGTGCCTTTGCTTCCTAACTCTATCGTAGGAGATTCTAAATTTTGAAATATCATGCAGGCTTTCTGTCCGATAAGAAGTCTTTTATGTAGTTGTACGTTATCTCCCCTACTCCGAGCACTTCGAGCCCTTCGAGGATAGCCTCGTGCCTGACATTGTCGAAGGCCTTGGTGAGGTCTATGCCCAGGATCACTTTGGCGTCTCTCGACCGCGAGTCTATGATATCATGCTTTAGTCGGAGCATTACGTCCTGCGTGCACAAATGTGGTCAGAAACCGACCATTTCGTGCGGCCACAGGTTGTTTTGCTCCATGAAGCACGTTAATCTCGTTTGCATTACGTGTTCCAGCAACTTCCCTACGCATGAGGCTAGGGAAATTGGTCTCAAATTTTCCATTTGCGGGGGTTTTCCCGGTTTGGGTATTAGTATTATGTTTGCCGTTTTCCATTGATCTGGCAACTGGCAAGCTTTTCCAATGAATTCGGTTAGAAGACTGAGTCATCGTCCAGATTCCTTAGCATTTTATTGGTGATCCCATCGGGGCCCGGGGCTGATTTAGTTTTTAGTGTTACAATTTCCGCCCTTACCTTTGCCTCCGTGATGGGGGCGTCAAGCGCCTCGTTGGGCGTGTCACCGTAGGTCGGAAGGGGTAACGCCGGTTGTCTGCAACGTACGTTTTTACTAACGTATTCATAAACGCCGCATCGTCTCCCTCAAAGGCGTGTCTGACTTTTGCCAATCTTATTCCCGATTGAGTTTTTGAATATGTTGGGTCCAGCAGATGCCGGAGCATGCCCCACGTTTTGGAGAGATTCATTCCTCCCTCCATTTCGTCGCATCTGCTGAGCCAGTTATGTTCGCACAATTTGATCGCGTAGCTTTCAATTTCCTTGTTGTGCCTCGCGATTCGTCTTTTAAGATTCTTGTTCAACTTCTGCTTTTTCAGCCCGCGTTCCATGCTTTGTTTAGCGTCCCACATGTGGAGCAGTCGGCTATCTGCTTTGCAAAGAGCGTCGTCTCCTACCAGCGTCTTTGTCGCCTCACTAACGCGGCGTTTGTGTTCTCAATCCGTTCTAATTTCGCGGTTGCCCGGATTTCTCCAAATTGATCCCATTCCGTAACGGCCGGTTGGCACGCCCTGTTCGTCTTGACGCCCTCTTTGAGGACCGTAACGACAATGAAATGGTCACTGCCAAAATTTTTCTCCTAGTTTTGCCAGTCTAATCCCTGTAAGTTTTTTGAAAATGTCAGGTCTGGGGATGTGTCCGCGCATACGCTGTTACCCGTCCTCGTTGGATGATCGGGATCCGTATGGACGGTGAGACCTAGCTCGTGCGTGTCCTCCCATAGCGGCCTACCTTTGGTGTCCTGTATAGCATAGATCTATTCTTGATGTCTGGCGTTAAAGTCACCAACGAACAGCAAAGGATTATTCCCGGCCGCCTTGATGGCTTTGCGCATAAGGGCCCTAAATCTAATTTTCTTTTGCTTGGGTGAGCTATAAATGCTAAGAAGGAATAGACTGGGATCCTTCTTTCGTCCCGTTAATATCTGGAGAAATACGTTCTCGATATCTCTCGAATTCAAATCGTGTTCTATCACCGCTACATTGCGCTTGACAAAGGTCGCCACCGTAGATTTCGCGCCTCTATCACTGTTGAACACCTTGTATCTGATTAGTTTGGCTCCCTTCCCTGTTTCCTGAAGGGCGATTGCGAGGGGGGTCTCAGTTATGCGTGGAAGGTATTGCTGCAGCAGCGCTGTCTTGCGCTGGAATCCGCGACAGTTCCACTGCCAAATTTGGTTTTCATTTACGCGCCTGGCCATTTTGCAGCTGGGATAGGGTTTGCTCGACATTCTGCCCACGTGTTGAAGGCTACGAGCTCGGTTCGAACTCTTTGCACTTCCCCTGCAAGTGCCTGTACCTGGCTCTGAATTTGGTTCATGAATTGGGTCATTTGGCTCATGAATGAATTCAATTTTTCGTCAAGCCTATTTTCGAGTGCTTGGAACGGGTCTGTTTCAATAATTTTGCTCTTCACCGGGGGCGGGCGAGACGCCCCCGGAGCGTCCCATGGTGCGAGAACTGAACGCCCTCGCTGCTGCGGTAGCGTCTCTTTGGCGGTAGATTCTAGGCTTGGGAAGGAGTCTTCTCTAACGCGGAAGTCTCCTCCTCCTCCTTGCTTGATTTTCGGTCGCCCTCTGTACTCGTCGTGCTCTGGCTTCTCCTTTACTTTTCGCTCCCATTGCTTCTTCTTCACCTCGTACGGAGTCCTTTATATTTCCTTACATTTTCGGTCACCAAGCAGGTGGCCCTTGCCGCATAGCTGGCATTTTGCCTCGCACTGGTGACCTTGCGGTGGCCTCTCCATTCCGCAGCTCCTGCACTTGAGGTTGCTCGGGTCCGGACAGACGTCCTCCCTGTGACCGAGTCTTCCGCAGGCATTGCATACTTCATATTTTTTTGCGGTAAAGTTGACACCGCTGCGCCATCGGAGTCAGGCGAACCCATTGTGGTACTTCTCTCTCTTCAAAGAGAATTAGTACAGTTCTGGAATTTTTGCCCAGTCTCCGCACACCCAAAACTGGCGGGTTTCCGTGGACTCTCAGACTCTCCATGATGATCTCGTCGGTATGAGTAAGTAGCACGTCATGTACTGTCTTTGCCAAAAGTAACCGAGCAGCCCAGCCGGCCGGCGGAGCAGCCGCGGGGCCTAGTGGCGGCGCTACAGTCGCTGTCGCTGACCGCTGCTCTCCGGAAGCGAGCGTAGGCTGGCTGACGTCAGCCGGGTCCCTCGCTTTCCTTCTTGAGATGATAAAAATTAAGCGGGTATGAAGTGTGGCATTGGACTGTGCGCCTTCAGAGCGCTGTGCTACTTATGGAGGGCGCTCCGTACAGTAGATATATAATTAGCTCGGCGCTCCATTGAAGCTGGAGCCGGCAAGCTGCGCTCTTCGTTAGAATGCCTCGGGCGGTTTAGTAGTAGTACACTGCTTGCGTAGCTCCAACGAATGGGCATACATCTCTCTTCTGCTCGTTTGGACTCTCCGAAAAGAGAGATAATAAGTGGCCATAAAAACTCGGCGCATCTTTTTTTTGTGCGGTTCCTAGTGTTCCGTCGCGGTGATTCATTTAGCTGGAGGAGAGGAAAAATTAAGCAAACATTTTAGGTGCATCAAGTGTGCCTGTTGCCGCATTGTGCCTTTTAAGTTGCTTTGCGAAGCCCAAAAGCATGCAATGCTTTGCGCGCATTTCTGGCATCGGCTTGCATGGAACCTTTTCGTTTCCTAAACCGCATGAAATTCTCACTCAGACATCTAAAATGCGCAAATCTTTTTCAAAATACGTTCGACCGCTTCTTGACGGCAACATCAATTCGAAAGAAAATACCACATTGTGGAAATAACATCGAACGCGTGTCAACTGTTTTCATGTTTCTCACTTTTGGCTGGCCACCTGATTGACAGTTCAGTGACCAACAAAACGTAACTTGAAGGCCCACTGTCCACCCTCCGGTCGAAAATATTTTCTTCCCCGCTATCTGTGAAAATTCGCCCCTAGAACGCAAGGCCGCATAATGTTTTTGAAAAGAGTGACTAATACCGCAGTTACATTCACCGCAATCACACGATTCTGTCGTGTTTCTCTCCTCCCGTTCCCTGGCAAAGGTTTTCACTCTCCTGCCCTGTCGTCTAGCCTCCGCAAGACAAATTCCCCTTCCTCCTCCGCGTTTGGCGGAAGGGGGGGGGGGGGGGGAGCGTGGCACTCCGCCTGCGCGAAAAAAAAAAGAAAAACGGGCGAGGGAGCGCGCGCCGTTGTATTCAGTCCGGCCGTGGCGAGGGAAAAGCGCTCAACGAGCGAGACACCCATCCTTCACCCTCAGACAGCGAGGGGGGCCAATGGACGTCGTTTTCCACAAATACGTCATAGCTGCGGCTCGACGGGCCAGCGCAGGGAAGGGGGAAGCTGGCTTCCCGAAGGAGAATATGAGAGAGCTTTGATTTGTATTTTCGTTGCTTTGCGGCGCGCGTGTCACTGTAGCATTTTGCACAGACTATCTCCGGTACCTGATCGAAACACTGGGCTCCTTTGTTTCATAAGTGCTTCCCTGGACAGTGGCCCTTTAACGAAATGACAATTTCTGTTTGGACACTATTGTGGTCTTCTGTTTTCACTTAAGCACTGAATTTTTTGTTTAAATTTTCGCTATGAAATGATTCCTATACTTCATCGTCTGTCATAACTTCCATGATCCAGTTTTGTATTTTTTGCATTGATTTTCAAAAAAATGTGCTGTATTTGACTACATTTTTAGAGTTAAAATGATTTTGATGCACCGGGTTTATTTTTCCTTTATCTCTCGACATTTGTAACACCAATTGTGATGTTTCGGTAAAAGTTTTTCTTTCTTTTTATATTTACTTAGTTACTCTTTTTGTAAGTGCAAAGTATTGCGCACGACTTGAGGCTGTCTGCCAGTTGCTGGCACACAAGCTCTATAAGGCTTTGGCAGGACTCAAATCCTAAACTCCTTTTCTCCGTGTGAAATAAAATGATCAATTTATTGACTGATTGATATTTCAGCAATATTAACGAACCATAGATATGGTTTATTGGAGAGCATCTAACATCAGACTCAACATTTGAAGCTTGGGTCAAATTAGATGCATATTATTCACTCAATGACTGCATTCAATAGCTGATTAGCTTACTATATGCGATTTGTAGAGGGTCCTATCTGCTTCCATTTGTGCATGATGCACCTTTTCTGTCTGCAGAGACAGATTGGATTACTTGTCGCTTCTCATAAGCGTCAAAAGCAAACATTTGAAAGTGACTCGTTCTTAAAAAGTGCGAAAAAGAACCACCCACACTGCAGTGGTGTGCGATCTGGTACATATGGTATGGATATGTACAGAAATAAAAAATAAAAGAACAGTCAAAAACGAAAGAATTTTCGGAGACTACTGTTGAGCTCACACCATGAGACTCAGCTAGGTGTAATCCGACTGGCCGAACACGCCGCCCGGGTCCAAGGCCTCCAGGCCGTCGTGTAGGCGGATAGGTTGACGCCTATCCTGTATCTGTTGGAGATTAAAGTTTTACCACCACCACCACCGAAGAAAGACCATTAAGCAGTACGTGAAGTGGCACGAGTCAGCAGTAGAGTGAATTCTCGGCAAACACTGATGGGCACTTTGCGGAAGAAAGAAGGTCAGCAAAAAGAGAGCATTTCGATGGGAGAGAAGATGCTTTATACAGTTTGAGTGCTCACATTTCACTCGATAGCGTAAGGACCCCGTGTCGCAGAAAAGCCGGTGTAGTGATTGCCACGAGAAAATACTCAGCGTCAAAATTACTACTCAACCGTTCATTCTGCAGTGTTAAGGCTGGTAGCGTACAGTGACACTTCCAAGTTCACATCGATCTACTAGTCAAGTTGCAGGCTTGCTTGAGACAGGGATTATGACTGAAGAGATATGTATCCTGGAAACGTTTCTTTCCACAGTACCTGCGATTGTATGCATTTTATTGAGCGTATGTTTCAACTTAGAAGTGAGCACGGTACGGCGGCTTCCTTTAAAAAAAAAGCTATACTATTTAAACATAAGGATGTGAAACGATTCCCAGAATCAAAAGACGACGCTATAGGCGCTGCAGTGTATGTTTCTTGCTAACGGACAGGTTGAGCGCACTTCTAAGTTTTGTGCAGAAAACAAACATACATCAGCCGCTCAGGTAACCAGGAGTGCGCCTTTCAACGGCCGGAAAACCTGTATAAATCTTGCTGTGTGGTAAAGCTTGAGAAAAAATAACTGCTCGTAGTGCACAAATTTCCAATATCTTTAACTTTTCTGGCACTTTACTTGGTGGGAAGAATCCGCGGATTTCGAGCGTCCGTGAGGAGCGGCCGGACCAGTCGCTCACAGCGACCGCACCTCCGCATTAGAAGCATGATGCGATATAGTGGCAAGCCGCTGCGTGCGACGAGTGGCTCGGACACTGCCGACGGCAGCACCCGCTATCATCGTGACTGGCTGCTCCCCGCCTCAAAATGACATTAATGTCATGCTGGCGTCATAACCTATTGAAATGAAAAACAAGAGCTGGAACCCTGGGTCATATGGCCACATGCTCTGATACTGAAATTGGATTCTATTTCCGGGAGGTGGGCACTATTCGCAAAGATGTGGAAAGCTTGGCGGCGGCTACATTAAGAAGTGCACGAGACGGTCTTTGAGTGTTCGTGCTATCGGTTATATCTGGATCCGAAATTTGAATGCCGCTTGGAACTTCAAAGATATCAGGCGTCCAATCGCGATGAGCGGAATTGCCTAGGAGCATCGTATGAGCAAAACATTTAAGACCACCGATCGCTGGCTTAGGATATCAATAAAGTGATACAGCCGAGTGCTGGTGGCGACAAACGAAGAAAACTAAAAAGGAAAGAGAAAATTTGTGGCAATATGCTGAGCGGTACTTCAGTCTTAAGTTTTTGTCCCAGATGCAAAGGCCATGCCACGTCTAGATCAGGACACCAGGCATAGGGTAGTAGCCCTTGCAATAGCTGGTCGCTCCCAAATGCAAATCGCTAGGGAAATTGGCTGTTCGCGTTGGGCTGTGCAGAGGTGCATACGTGCATACAGAGAGAAGGGACGCATAGGAGATGCACCAAGAGAAGGGCGACCTCCGGCTACGACAGCTGAAGACGACCTTGCCATCGTGGCCGCGGTGAGCTGTGAGCCGACATTGAGCCTCTCAGAAACCAAGAGGGAGCTGGGACTGCGAGTCTCATTGAACACCATACGAAGGAGGTTGGACGAAGCTGGCCTGCGAAGTCGTGTGGCATGTCAGAGGCCTTATCTTAATGAGAGGGAAAAACAAGCAAGACTGGAGTTCGCTCGTGAACATATTTCTTGGGGACCAGACGAATGGCGGCTCGTTGTTTGTTCTGACGAGCCGTTGGGACCAGCAGCAACGCGTCAGGCGACTTGTTGGCACAAGGTGAGAAAGATTTCCCCTTTTTCATGAATATGCTGCAGTTGTGCCAAGCTAAATTCAGCCAAGAATGTGAAAAAATAGCACATATTAGTTAGTCCACAGGAACACATGTACACAACTGCTAGCCATCTGGCGCACCTCAGGCAATTTTTTATTTCGCAATGAACAATTTATAATTAAGTTATTTAATACAGTAGCCATTCCGTTTATACAAAAAAAATGTGATTTGCAAAGTTGGAGAGCATCTTGTCAAACCACTATTCCATTTATTTCTCATAAAGAAAGCCTCGCACGTTTTTTTCCCAAGCTCTAAAAGGAGCCCGCGAAATACAAAAATATATCACGTGACTGGCGCATTCGCGCGCCACGATTGTGGGGCTTTAAAACGTAATTTGATCGAACGACCTCAGCTGTGGCCGTGGCGCCACGGGCCTGTTGCCGTGGCAGGCCGATATGGTTCCTGCGTTCGCTTCAGTCAGCCGGTCCAAGTGACGGTGCAAGTAGCAGCGAGCTGCAACCATCGCAAACATATGAGCCTACCGCTTGAGCTGGGCTGTAGAGCCACGGCCACAGCTGATTTCGTTCACTCAAACTACGGCTGAGAACACCACAATCGTGGCGCGCGAATGCGCCGGTAACGTGATATGTTTTGTATTGCTTTCTTTAGACGTTGGAAAAAAAAAAGAGACATGCGAGGCTTCCTTTAGCAGAAATAAATGGAATATGGGTTTCATTAAGTGCTCTCCAACTGTGCAAATCACATTTTTGTCTGAACGTAATAGATCGTAAATTTGAAAAATTATCTGAATTACTATTTAGTTAATGGCAAAATAAACAAAATCTCTGTGGTGCGTTAGATGGCTGGCACTGTATACAAGTGGTTTCTATGGCTTACCTCTTATGGTTTATTTTTTAACCCTTGGGTAGAGTTAACTTGGACACCCGGGACATATATAAGTGCCTCAGCCACAATCATACCTGCAAGGACAATTGTTTACAAGGGATGTTGGAATATTTCACGCCTGCTGTAGTTGCCTTTGCACCTAGCTGAATCCGTATGCATTCATATATTTTAGTCTTGCCACTACTGACGTCGGCGCAATAGGCGATAGTCCATGCAAATCCTTCATTCGTCCTAAACTTGCATACGCTGCTTCTCAATTTCCCGCTTTTCTCTTCCCCTAAAGGGGGGAAGCATGCTGCGTGCTCTTTCCTCTCAGGCATTCTCTCTGTTCTATGATGCCTTGAAACTTGTAATAATTGCTCTCATGCGGCATTATTTCATGCATTGTTATTTCATTTTCTTTTAGATACGACCCTGACTACATACAGCAGGTAGCAGTAAGTGGTCGCTGCTCAATCAGCGTATGGGGAGCCATCACGAGTGACGGCCTTGGTCCGTTATATCTAATTGAGGGCAATCTGAATGCCGAGAAGTACCTGGACGTCGTTCAGCATATTCTCTTGCCATTTCTTTTGGACGGGCCCTTCCCTGAGGGCTTGTTTATGTTTCAACAGGACCGTAGTCCCATTCATATGGCAAGGTGCGTTAGCTAATTGTGTTAAGCACTTCTACAGTTTCATGCCTTTAATGATGACTTTACACTTTGGCTTTGAAAAATTAGTAAGATATAACAAATGGGAAAAGAAAAATTAGAAATTAGCGATATGTCATTCATTTTGTTTAGATTGTAGGTATGTTATGCTAAAATCTTTAGTAAAAGGCCAAACAAAATGTATTTATGCTTTATAAAAGGACGCGTTGCAAGTATTATGAGTGGGCTATTGTTGGAGTATAGATTATAGGAACACTCAGATCGGAAACTATTTCTGAAGCGTTTTTTGCTCATACGAAATGCCACATTACAATTTTATATCTGCACCACATAAGTATTGCTGATTTCGTTTATTTTTACCTGTCAAGCTTTTTATCTGCTTTGGCCATCATCAAAGTAGAATATGCCCCAATGTATGAGCATTGGTAACCGAGTAAGTAAATGATTATTCAAAAGTAGTAGTGAGAACCATGCGCTTTATATAAAGTGCGCTATTGATACGTCACTTTTTGAAAACGTTATGCTAACATTGCAGCTAAATATCCTCGATAGTCAGCACAAAACATCGATAGCAGGTTGCTGATAGTGCGCGTGCATTTGGAGATCGCCGGTAGGCACCGTTGTTGAATGTCAGCACGAAAATAAAGGCATTATCGGCTATCTGAAAAAAAAAAAAATGTCAAGCATGTTTTGTTCCCCTTTCTTCTATTTTTACCCAGGAAAGTGATCCACACGCTTGATCAGCTTGGTGTACAGCTTCCTCCATGGCCTCCCAAGGGTGCTGACATCAATATCATCGAACAAATCTGGGGAATGATGAAAAAGAATCTCGCTAAACGCCGATTTCAACACCAGGTGAAGGAACAACTCTGGGCAGCAATACCGGAGGAGTGGGAAAAGCTGAAGGCACTGCCAGACCTCGTGCCCCATTTCTATGCCTCTCTGCCCAGGCGGCTGGAAGACACAGTTCGTGCGAACAGCGCCTTCACGCCGAATTGAAACGGGGAAGAACCGTGTTCGCACATATGTCTCCATAGTAAACGTGGACATGATGGAGTAATAATGGAAATTGTGTACCAATATAATTCCTACAAGGAGGATGTGCTCTTTTCTTTTCAAATAAGTTTTCACAATTTTTTTACCATGACCGGCAAGTCATGGAACCTCAACTGTGTACTTTATCATGAAATAAGAACTTTTTGTTACCAGCCTTCACTAAAGGATAGCTAAAATTTAACACTGCTGCTCAATATGACATATGAGCATTAATACCGAAAAAAACTGTTTGAATGTCTATCACACGGATACAGCAGCCGTAAAGTCTTTCCTATACTCTAATGGTCGTCCTGTTTCCACCATGGACCGCTACAAGTACTTCGGATAAACGATTTCCTGTGACCTACGGTGGAACAAACACATTTCTAATATTCAGAAAATGCTATGAATAAACTTACCTATTTGACTCCGGTATTCCCCACACGAAATCAGGCTGTTAGCTTACAAAACATTTATCCGGCCTGCATTACAAAGCACTCTGTTGTGTGGGAAGCTTTTACTAAATAAAACATTAAAAACCTCTAAAATGTATTCAGTTGCCTAAAGATTCTTAATAAATTTGTACCATTGAAATTTTATTTTTCTTTTCAGTGCTCATTTTGGGAAACTCTCACGCGATGTGTTCTCTGAGTTATTACAATGATAACGTTTTCTTTTTCATTCCGTTTTCTTTGATTTGTGCAGAGTGTAACATGTACTGAAGAAGAGGTTGTTTTTTGACACAGTGTATGTTGAAACTCACTCTTTCTTTATTCTGTGCAATAAAGGTAGCAGTATTTTGTAAATAAATACATTAATAAAAAAAACTAAAAGCATCAACTTTTCAGCAAACAATCCACTCTGCTTAAATGTTTATATTCTGGAGCACATTCAGGCGCGGTCAAGTGCAGACACAAAGCAAAAGCTCAGGCTAGAAAAACAAAACACTTAATGAAATGATAACTACAGGAAACATATGCATTACTTAATGTACGATAATAAAATTGGTCTTAACAAATTTATTTTTCAAGTGATATGGCAGTTTGTGACCTCGAAAAAGATTTTTGTTTCTTTCTTACCCAATGTTGGACATGAGCCCTAAATGACGCACAATTTTCCGTTTACCTCTGTCTATAAGGCGCGGAGCTTGTATTACCGAACATAACGTAGACATGTGCACAATCGCAAGGAATATAGTTTCATTGAATTTTGCGCGATATGATTTGCGGTTGAGAAATTCATCAAGAACGGGAAGTGTTAAGTTAGCACCGTGACCTTACTCTGAACTTGAAAACTACTTTCGAGATGTATTCCACGTATTATTGACTACACCATTCTACCAGCTGACACGGAACCGTCACTGCAATTGGCGGTGAAAACGAGCGACACACAAACAGTTAAAGTGTACACGTTCTGTTATTGCGCTCGGAAAATGTTGTTCCCATAAAGAAACGGCCGGAAATATTGTAAAATTAAGACACATATGTTTGATTTGCGGGAGTGACAGTTTAATGAAAGTTCGTTCGTAAAATGAAAGGGTTTCCGGCATGTCGCTATGTCAATTCGAGAAAGTAACAACCATCGCGCGAGGCATTGGCCACTTTTCTGTTTCACCAAGTAGCGAAAATAGCAGTATATATGTAGGTATATCTATATCTGCGTTTCGTTCTCGAAACGAAAAGGTTCCATGCAAGCCAATGCCAGAAATGCGCTCCAAGCATTGCATACTTTGGGGCGTCGCAAAGCAACTTGAACTGCATAATGCCGCAACAGGTACACTTGACGCACCTAAAAATCTTACCTAATTTGTTTTCTCCTCCAGCTAAATTGATCAATGCGACGAAACATTAGGAATCGCAAAAAAAGAAAAAAAAAGGCGCTGAATTTTTATGACCGCTATCTCTATTCGGAGAGCCCAAACGAGCAAAACAGAGATACATGCCCATTCGTTGAAGCTACAGAAGCAGTGTACTACTACTAAACCGCCCGAGGCATTCTAACGAAGAGCGAAGCTTGCCGGCTCTAGCTATCATAGGAGCGCAGAGCGAATTCTATCTCTACTGTTCCAGGAACATTGCAAGAAAATGTTCGAAGCTCTTATCATCGCCCGCAACGGGGCTTCATGCGCAAGCATACCTTCTGTTTTGTTGTCGCACCACGAGCTTGCCTTTCGTAACTCTTAATGTTGAGCATGAAATTTTTTCGTCTTGACGTTATGGCCCTTCTTCTTTTTCTTTCCTGCGTATCTTCCGCTCAGTGTATTCATGCGCTCATGATTTGAAGCGTGATTCCGTTCTCTCGACGGTATGTATGTATGTATGTATGTATGTATGTATGTATGTATGTATGTATGTATATATGTATGTATGTATGTATGTATGTATGTATGTATGTATGTATGTATGTATGTATGTATGTATGTATGTATGTATGTATGTATGTATGTATGTATGGATGGATGGATGGATGGATGGATGGATGGATGGATGGATGGATGGATGGATGGATGGATGGATGGATGGATGGATGGATGGATGGATGGATGGATGGATGGATGGATGGATGGATGGATGGATGGATGGATGGATGGATGGATGGTGTGGGCGATTCCTCTGCCCGAGGGATGCGCACGACAAATATACAGCGGGTCGTGTAACAAACATCTTTAATCTCACAGGGGGTCGTCTAAGGCGGCGCGGGGTCGTCGTCCGGGAGGGCAGGGGGTCGTCTCCGTGAAGAAGCGCCAGGAGCGAAGAAGCAGGAACGAAGAGCCGGAACGAAGAGAGGAGCGAAGAAAGAGGCCCAGACGGCGGCGCGTGCCTTCCTTTATAGCCCCCTCGCGCGGGACCGGTTATCCCCGAACGAGCAGGAAGAGGGCAACAGGCAACGCGCAGGGAGCATTGGCAAGTGGCGCGCCTTCGAATGCGCGGCGTGCCAGGGGGCCCTACAGATATGTGACGCAGGCCCCATAATGGATGGATGGATGGAATATAGGAGCGTCCCCTTTGAAACGGGATGGTAGCAGTAGCGGTCCTGCTCGTTTTTCTACCTATATCTTAATTATTGTTGTTTTTGATTGGTTTACTATACCATCATTCTATTTATTAAATTTTTGTTTCTGCGTTACTAACAATATGTCCCTTCTCTGCTTTTAAGCCACCTATATTCTAGTCGTTTTTTGCTAGCTTCCACGGCCGGTTTATTCACCCGGCCACTGGTATCTCAAAACCTCAGAGCTTCAGAAACAGTGATTGCGCCTGCATCAACTTCCGAGTGCATCACGCCATTACATTTGAGTATAATATGGTCAATTGTTACACTGGAGTTACCACATCATCTTCATTGTTAAATTTGTTTTTGTAGCTGCGTGTTCTAAGGCACCCTGATCTAGCTTCAAAACGTAGGGCACTGCCTCTTGAGTTATCAAAGAAAGCGTCCTTCCTAATCTGTCTTTTCCACTTTCGGTATAATTCTACACTCTGTTCCTTTTCCATCAAATGTATCCAATTTTTACCTTCTGTGTTTTTCACCTGTTGCTTAACGCTCTTTATTTCTCTGTCCTTGTGACTAGCATACGTACTAGTTAGTTTCTTAGTTCTTTTCCTCCATTGTGAGTCAACATTTTTTAAGTATAGATATTTAAATACTTTAGGTGCCCATCTGTTACTGTCCAGTTTCCTCAGGCGTTCCTCATATAATATTTTACTCTGAGCTTCCCGTACTTCGAAAGATAAATAGATGAATTTCTTGAAAGGAAAAGCAGAGAGGTTGGGATACTTTGTAATTAGTCTGTGTACAAACCCTTTCTGTACACAACCACGTGGAATAAATACCATGTCCGAAAAAAAAGCTTAAGTAGCGCAATAAAAAAAGCACTGAGCGAATAAAGCATGTGTTGGAATCTTTTGAGTGGAACATTTTTTTCTCATTTTATTTAAATCGCAAAGAGTAATTCAGCTACTAGTATCTCGTCTGGGGTGTGTTCCCCTTTAGGTTGCATTGTGTGATGTTTTTAATTCTTAATAGCCGCAAAACCAGCCTGGAACAGAGCCACGAAGTGATGACATGACAACGGTATACACTTTTTAATTACCTTAACCGTAATCATTTTCTGCTTTTATTGAGTGTATGTTACCTTTAGGTTGCGGTTAGAAACACCTCTAAGGAACATTCGCCGTTTAACCAACTGATAGGCAACCAGTGAGTAACCGTTGAGGAGACAGAATTACGTTGATTTGAATACGTTCAGTTGTTAATCGGCGTTCGTGTTGTCAACTTCTTGTCCCGTCTCCTGTACTATTTTTCTTCTGCCATGATTAGTCGCCAGCTCGCCCAGCAACACACTGTGATGCAGAAAGGTAAGCATTTCCAGTGCAGCTCTTATTTTGAAAAATGTTAGGTCAATGTCGACAATTGTGTGCACGATTTAGAGTGTGCATTTAATGCTCTACAGTCATTTTATTTTCGTGTAAACTTTAGTTAAACTACTAATAGAGGCGTGCCAGTATTCGCACTTTTAACAAACAAGCACTGGCGCCTTGACGCGATAGTATATCGTGCCGTTTTGCAGAGGGGTTTGCGGCACCAGCAGCACTAGGCGCGGGCTTCTTCCTTCGTATTCCTTTTGTAGTCAGCATGTTTTATTTAGTACAACGCTCGTGCCCAAGTTTGCGTCCATAGTTATTTATAATTTTCATGCACAAACGTAACGCTCATGGTGCAACGAAGCCGAGGTGCAGCATGCCCGGTTGGAGGGTACTAGACTGTTCACGTCACATGCGGTTCTTGAAAAATGCTCAGCGAAACGGGCCGAATACAGGCATTTTTGCATTTCGGATCTATCGCTGCTGTCGGGGTCAAATCGAAGACCTTGGTTTAGGCAGCCGAATGCCGCAGAAACTGAAAGCTTCTAGTATTCACGAACAAAAATTCTGAGCACAGTAATATTGTGACGTATTTTCAAGTTATTTTAGTATCTTGTTGCCATGCACTTTTTGTACTATTTGTAGGCATCCCTACGAGAAGCACAACATAATTCCTCTACAGGAAGTGATTACTCAGGCACTGACAATGTAATTCCAGTTTCCCTCTTCATTACACGTTACAAATATAATGTTCATTACAGTGTGTTCAATTTTCGTATGCATGTCAGCTGTGTTACTCACTGAAAGCGTAAGTTTGGGGACGTAAATATTAGGAAAATAATCATAGGTACGTTTCAAAGGCAATTTCTTGCAAAAGGCCTCCTTTTATTCACAGGTTTCCCTGGGAGATGCACAGCCTGATCCCTCAACAGCGACTGATGGCACAAGCATTGACAATGTAATTTCAGTTTCCCTCTTCATTACACATTAAAAGTATAATATTCATTACAGTGTGTTCAATTTTCGCATGCATGTGAGCTGTGTTACTCACTGAAAGCGTAAGTTTGCGGACGTAAATATTATGAAAATAATCATTAGGTACGTTTCAAAGGTGCTTTGTTGCAACCGGCTTCCTTCTAGTCACAGGTTTCCCTCGGAGATGCACAGCCTGGTCCCTCAACAGCGACTGATGGCACAAGCGCTGACAATGTATGCAACTGCAGTTTCCTTCTTCCTTACACTTCACACACAAAATGTTCACTGCAGGGTGCTCATTTATCATATGCAGTGCTTCTGTGGTCCTCAGTGAAAGCTTAAGTTTGGCGACTAAAATGTTACCAAAGTAATAATTAGTATGCGTTTATATGTATGTTTTAAAAGTGCCTTCTTGCCACCTGCTTCCTCCTCTTCGCAGGTTTCCCTGGGAGATGTACAACCTGATCCCTCTGCAGCAAATGATGACACAAAATGTAACTAATTTTCACTTTATATCTAACACAAATCATTTTTATTGCTCCATAATCAATTCGCACATGCACTGCAACTGCTGTCCTTGCAGAGTTCCTGAATTGTGTGATCTAAAATGCTTGAAAAGCTGTTATAAAGAGGGATCCAATAGGTGCATTTTTAAGGTGATTGCTGCCAGATGCTTCGTACTATCCGCAGGATTCCCTGGGAGGTGCGCAGCCTGATCCCTTGGCAGCAAGCGATGAGGCAAGCGCTGACAATGTAATCAATGACTTTCACTTCATACATCCCATAAATAATTGTTAATTGCAGCATGCTCAGGCTGCAAATGTACAGCAGCAGCTATGTTTCTCGATAGGTTGCGGACGTAACGCTTGCAAAGCAATTTTAGCAGGCATTTGTTAGGAATGATTTAAATGTGCCATCTTGTCACATGCTTCATTCTTCTATTTACAAGCTTCCTTGGGAGATGCACAACCTGTTTACAGCAAACCATGAGTCAAGCATTGACAGAGTACGCAACTAATTTTCACTTGGTACCTCATACAAAGCACTATTTATCGCAACATGCACACTTTGAACAGCGGGCGTAAACGCTTGAAAATGAGATATTATATGTATTTTGTAAAGGTATCTTCGTGCCACTTGCTTCCTTTTACTGTCTGTAGGCTTCCCTGGGTGATATACAAACCGATGTTCTTCCTGGAGGCCATTCTCAGGCAACATGATTTGCATTCTTGGGTTTTAATTTAAAACCAAACCATAGCTTTTTGTTGGCTGATGCCACAGCCTCTCATCTCTAACTTTTTAGTTCTGTGCATCAGATTATATTTGTGTGGTGCCATTATGTTATTTTCCTGGTGATTTAAAAGCAAACGCCAGTGAGAAAATGTGCAAAAGCCAGTGAGAAAACATTGACGCACAGAAATGTGCTACACATATCAAAACACGAGAGTAAAGTTTTTTGGTTAAATTATGCACCTTCTTGGTAAAATCCATTCTGCTTTCGATTCGTAGCCCACCAAAAAAAAGGCATGGGTGCAACTTTTGCAACAATCACGAGCTCATGCAGCTTACTGTGATGAATGCGGCAATCCTTATAACCCCGACAGGAGTCACGAAGCATGCAAAGTGGTACGATATGCGAGGCTTTGTTCCTTGGTAGTGCACCAGTGTTAATGCGTGACTATTTGAAAAGTTATAAGTGATTAATGTCCTTTAATTTGGCAGTTTAGAGAGCCTTGCACTATTCTTGGCTTTGCGGCTTGATGGACCTAATAAACAATGTTTTTTTCTTTTTAAACCCTACTTGCAACACAGCTCTCAAGTAGGCGCAAGCTATATCCCAAGTAGCACAAAGTGGGCTATGACGAGGGACCCGCATTGGGCCCGCGGGGGCAGTCCATACGAGCCCCATGCGGGATTTGCAACACGTACCCTGAGGGGTCCCGCGTGGGCTGCCCAATTTTGCCGCGATCGGTCCCAATCTGTATTCGTGTGGGCAGCCCAAATAGGGCTGCCCGCATTCAGCCCTGGTAGCCGAATGTGGGCAGCACACGAAAATTATTAATAGGTCCCACGTTTGTGCAGGCAGTGCCATCCCATTGATCAAGGTTTTAATTTTTAAGTCGATTAATCCCTCCAATACCTGAATTGTACAGGCGCGGGATTTGCGGAGGCCAGTCCGTTTCGCGCTGACCCACGTGCTACCCTCATGGGTTTATTCTGGCATTTTCGGGGCTGCCCAAGCTCCAATAATCATCAAGTGTGAAACATTAAGCGCTATTTTTCGCCTTGTATGCGACACACAGTAACATGAGAGAAATTTATTCCCAACACTACAATAATGTGGGCTGGTCCAAATCACCCCCAACATATTGGTCGGAATATTTATTCGGTGGTGTGTGTAGAATAGTAATGCCGAAGGAAGCATTTGGAGGTCGTTCAGTACATACTCGTAAAGCGGAACAGTCAACTGTTTCATATTTTCTGTCAATACTGCATAACTAACGTAGTTTTCAGAGCAAAAATACATAGTCTTTATTCATGGCATGGATATGCTTAGGACAGTTATGTGAAACCTCCAGAAGAGGCAATTAGTGGCCGGTATAACATGATTTACATAAATAAAATGGTGCCTTAAAGATAGGGTGGAGACGTTTCAGAGCGGTAAGCCCGCCTACGGCCAATTTGGGGCCCACTGCGGCCTTTCATGGGCCGCCCCAATTGAGCTGATCTTATTTTTACCGCATGGACTACGAATATATGTTGCATTTCCACGCCAGTACCCTAAGAAATACCCGTGTACGCCGCGTGGGGGCGTGCTCGCTTTTCAGCCCGGCCGTAAACCATGCGGGACCTATTCGAATTTTACGTGGGCAGCCCCAATCGGACCAGCCCGTCTTCTTTTTCATTTCATTTCATGTTATTACCTTAAAGGCCCCTAAAAAGGGGTATTACATAAGGGGTGGCAAAAGCAAAAATACATAATCACAATAACAGGAAAGTTTTGACACTATCGATGAACTGTGGTGTGCAAGTGATGAGAGCAATGTTGTCCGGAAGGCCGTTCCAGTCTGCAGCTGTTCGAGGAAAAAAGGAATTTGAAAACGTGACGGTACGTGAACGTGGACGGGCAACTTGTAGCTGATGGCTGGTGCGATGAGATATGCGTGTGGGGGGAAGAATATGAGGTGCGATGTGCATAGGACTGTGGAAAAGTTTGTGAAATAAAGATAGGCTGGCAATGCGACGACGGAGCGATAAGGGGGATAATCCGGATGCTGTTTTTAAGGAGGAAACGCTGATTTCATAAGAATACGATGAATGAATAAAACGAGCGGCGCGATTTTGAACAGATTCGAGGGCACTAATGAGGTAAGCTTGATGAGGATTCCAAATGGGCGATGCAAATTCTAGTTTGGACCTGACGAATGATTTGTAGGCTAATAACTTTACGTGTTCGGGAGCATGATGCAGATGGCGCTTTAAGAAACCTAACGTCCTGTTAGCTGACGATATTATGTTAGTAACATGCATACTCCAAGAAAGATCGCTACAAATTTTATGCCTAAATACTTATATGATGGAACTAGTTGTACGGGAACTTCAGAGATTACGTAAGGAAAAACAAGAGGGTTACGGCGACGGTTAATAGACAAAAGATTACACTTACGTGGGTTAAGTTCCATTAGCCACTCGTTACACCAGTCTTGAACAGCATTAAGATCGTTTTGAAGAGAAGATTGGTCAGCGGTGGTGAGAATAGCACGATACAGTACACAGTCGTCAGCAAACATACGTATGTTAGATGTTACGTTTGAGGGCAGATCATTAATGTATATTAGAAAGAGTAGCGGGCCAAGCACAGACCCCTGGGGGACGCCTGACGTTACTAAGAGTGAGTTAGAGTTCGCATTGTTAACGGAGACAAACTGAAAACGATTAGTTAAGAACTCTTCAATCCACTTCAATATATCGGGGTGTAAATTTAATCGGGAAAGTTTTATCAGTAGGCGTTTATGAGGTACTTTATCAAAAGCTTTAGCGAAATCTAAAAATATCACATCAGTTTGTAGGTTAGAATCAAGGTTAGCATGCAGATCATGAATGAATGTAGAAAGTTGGGTCTCGCAGGAGTAACCTCGGCGAAAACCGTGCTGAGCAGGATGGAAAAAATCGTTGGAATCAAGAAATGCCATGATGTGGGTATAGATGACATGTTCCATGATTTTGCAAGGGATACTAGTTAGCGAGATGGGACGGTAATTTAGCGGTGAGTTCTTGTTACCTGATTTGTAGACTGGAACAACCTTCCCATATTTCCATTCTTTGGGCAGTTGACCTGTGAGGAGTGACTGAGTGAATAACAAGCACAACAGGGATGAACATATATCTTTGGTGTTAATCAGTATTTTGGCACTGATATTGTCAATTCCAGCCGAGGATGAAAGTTTAATGTTTTCTATTAGTGACAAAATTCCTGTTGAAGAAAATGTAAGAGAGGGCATGGTATCCTGGATAATAACCGGGTTTGGAGGAAATATCGGATCTGTTTCATTGGTAAATATGGATGAAAAGGCTGTGTTGAACATATTGGCGCATTCAGTTTCACAGATGGTAGCACCTGATGCGTCGGTGAGGGAGATAGTGCGTGTGTGCTGGGGGTTAATGACTTGCCAGAACCTTCGGGGGTTAGTAGTCAACATTTTGGGCAGATCGGTATGGAAAAACGTGCGTTTAGCTTCTCGAATGTTTAATAAATACGTTTTTTCAGCTGCGTAATATTTGTTCCAAGCGTTTTGACTAGGGCGTGACTTGGCCGAACGGAAAAGGCGCTTCTTTTTATTTTGAAGACGTTTGAGTGTGTTTGTGAACCAAGGGTTTTGAGGGTTAGTTCGTATATTTATGTTGGGAATAAACCTGTCGACCAAATCTTCAATTTTCTTCTTAAACATGAAACAGTTTTCGTGGACGGATCTTTAATGAAAGTTAAATGGGAAGCCTGGTAAAAATGCACGAAGTTCATTATTTATAACAATATAGTTCCCTCTATCGTAAAGTCGGATTGTTCGCTTACATGTTGCGCGTGAAGATGGTTTAATCGTGAAGCCGGCATGTATGACTTGGTGATCGCTGATACCTGGTAGATAGGTGATAGAATGAACGGATTCAGGGCTATCCGTTAATATTATGTCGAGAATGTTAGCGCAGACATCCGTTACACGGGTTGGTTCGGATATTAGTTGAACGAGAATAAAATTAAGGCAAACGTCAAGAAAATCATTAGCATCCCTGTTACCTGTAGCGGTTAGATTATGCCAGTCGATACTGGGAAAATTAAAATCTCCGAATAGGATAGTGCATGTGTTAGGGTGCTTGGTTTTAATTTCATTTAATGCGTGATTAAGTTTTTGAGGAAAGTCTGGGCTGCTAGGAGGCCTGTAGCAAACGCCTATCACAACTGACTTTGGTGAGGCATGACACAAGACCCATAATATTTCAATATCCGATGAAAGGTGAATGGCCGTGCATGATAGCTCCTGTGCAGTTGCAATAAGTACCCCCCCTCCCCTTCTATCTGGACGATCTTTACGGAAAAGACGGAATTTGGGCAAGTCGGCAAGGACTTCACTATCAGAAACGTCACTACTCAGCCACGTTTCTGTCAAGATTAGTAGGTTGCTGGAGGATGATGTGACGATATTGGAAATAATGTCGCGCTTTGAAATCAAACTTTGGATGTTAGTAAAGATCGCTGACAATGAAAGTGCTTGTTGTGCATGTTTAGAACAGCCTGTCGATTGGTGATGAGGTGGTTGCTATTTTACCTCTTTTACGGTTTGTGAGGATTCATCGAACGTGTATCGTTTGGGACCAATGTGTAAAGTTTTGAAGCGCGAGGAGAACTTGTCGGTTACCGATCTGGCAAAGGCTACAAGATGTTTGCGAGCGTTACGTACAGGAAGGGAAAAATCTTCGCCAATACTGTAGTCAGTGCCTTTTAGTTTGGTGCCTAAGGAAAGGATGTTTTCTTTGGTTTTGGATGAGGTGAATTTCACGATAATCGGCCTTTTACGATCAGTGGAGTGGCGTCCAAGGCGGTGAGCACGCTCGATTAGATTAGGTTCGATGGCAAAATCTAGTTGGGTGGAGCAATGGCGGATGACTGTTTCTTCCGAGTCTGCATATGTTTCAGCGGGGTTAGTGTCGGGTATGTTGTAAAATATGAGGTTGTTGCGACGAGTGCGATTTTCGGCATCGTCCATACGTGCTTCCAGCTTGTCAATCTTGCAGGTAAGTTCAGAGTTCAGAGTTTTCAGGGCGTCTATTTCGGAATGGAGAGTGGAAAGTGAAGCGTAGTGCGATTCCAGAGCGTCCATGCGTTTGTTTAAGTCACTTAAGGTTGTTTCAGTAGTCTTAAGTTGTATTTTAATGTCCTGTAGATCGCAGATTACTGTAGCTTGGCCGGCAGTTAGTTTCTGGAGCTCGGAAAGTACGCTGTCGGTATGGTCGGGGCCGGGGTTAGTTTCAACATCCCCTGACAATAGCAAGAGAAGACGGATAACACGCAAACATTCGGCAACGATATCACAGCAGCACTGAGGGCTCGGCAGCTGCATTAAGAAGTAGTTACTCTTTTTTTTAGAAAATAGGGAAAACTTATTACTAACCTGCATTGTGAAAAGCAGAGGATTAGTAGACTGCGCTGTCGCACAGCTACCGAGCCCACAGAGCGGCGGTGATGACAGCATGCTCTTTATAAAGATCAGATGTGTTGATGTTCCTGGTGATGGGACTGGCCAATGAAGATCCTCGATGACGTACTCTGGCGGCGGTGAAGGCAGGTGCAATAATGGTGATCGCGCAGGTTGACAAAAAATTTCATCTTCATGGCGCATCAGGGTCACGGGAGAGACGGACGTGCAGGCTGCAGATGGCACAGCGGCGAGAAGCAGGTGAAGGGCGAGGGTAAATACCTGCATTGTGAAAAGCTGAGGATTAGTAGACTGCGCTGTCGCACAGCTACCGAGCCCACAGAGCGGCGGTGATGACAGCATGCTCTTTATAAAGATCAGCTGTGTTGATGTTCCTGGTGATGGGACTGGCCAATGAAGATCCTCGATGACGTACTCTGGCGGCGGTGAAGGCAGGTGCAACAATGGTGATCGCGCAGGTTGACAAAAAATTTCATCTTCATGGCGCATCAGGGTCACGGGAGAGACGGACCTGCAGGCTGCAGACGGCACAGCGGCGAGAAGCAGGTGAAGGGCGAGGGTAAATACCTGCATTGTGAAAAGCAGAGGATTAGTAGACTGCGCTGTCGCACAGCTACCGAGCCCACCACCGAGCTTTAGGCCCACATTTGCATCAGATCTGCCCTAAATTGCCCCGCAAGAGACAGATGCGGGCAGAAGCGGGAAGGGGCACTTGCCTGCCCCGCTAACGGCCATGCGGAAATTGGTGGGCAGCCCTATTTAGGGCAGCCCAGGAATTTTCTACATGAATCCCACATTTTCCTCTGACCTTCCCTCAGGTAAGGGTCCCGTGTAGGCAATGTGCGGGCATACCCGTAATTAGCTCCGCCGCTGCCCATGCGGGACCTATTCGGCTTTTGAGTGGGTAGCGCCACTTAGATTAGCCCAGGCTTTTTCTACACTAAGCCCAAATTCTCTTTGTATCGGCCCTAAATTTCCCCAAGTGGGACCATTGAGGGCCAGATGTGGGAATATGTACTCAGCTCTTTCCACCCAAGTAGCACAAAGTGGGCTATGACGTAGGGGCCCGCGTTGGGCCCGTGAGGGCAGATCATACGGGCCCCATGCGGGATTTGCAACACGTACCCAGAGGGGCCCCGCGTGGGCTGCCCAATATCACCGCGATCGGTCCCAAACTGTATCCGTGAGGGCAGCCCGAATGGGGCTGCCCGCATTCAGCTCAAATAGGACTGCCCGTATTCAGCCGAGGTAGACAAATGTGGGCAGCACACCAGAACCATTAATGTGTCCCACGTTTGTGCAGGCAGTGACATCACATTGATCAAGGTTTTAATTTTGAAGTCGATTAATCCCTCTGTACAGGCGCGGGGTTTGCGGAAGCCAGTCCGTTTGGGGCTGACCTACGTGCTGCCCTTATGGGTTGAATCGAGCATTTTCAGAGCTGCCCAAATTCCAATAACCAAGTGTGAAACATTAAGCACCATTTTTTTGTATGCTACACTCAGTAACATGAAATAAATTTATTCCCAACACTACAATAGTGTGGGCTGGCCCACATCACCCCAACATGTTGGTCTGAATATTTATTTCGGTGCTGCGTGCAGAATAGTAATGCTGTAGGAAACATTTGGAGGTCGTTCAGTGCATACCTGTAAAGCGGAACAGTTACTGTTGCATATTTTCTGTCGATACTGCATAATTAACGTTTGTAGAGCAAACATAGATAGTCTTTATTCATCGCATAGATATGCTTAGGACAGTTATGTGAAACCTCCAGAAGAGGCAATTAGTGGCCGGTATAACATGATTTACATAAATAAAATGGTGTCTTAAAGATAGGGTGGAGATGTTTCAGAGCGGTATGCCCGCCTACGGCCAATTTGGGGCCCACTGCGGCCTTTCATGGGCCGCCCCAATTGGGCTGACCTTATTTTTACCGCATGGACTACGAATATATGTTGCATTTTCCCGCACGTACCCCAAGAAATACCCGTGTGGGCAGCTTGGTAGTGTGCTCGCTTTTCAGCCCGGCCGCAAACCATGTGGGACCTATTCGGTTTTTGCGTGGGCAGCACCAATCGGACTAGCCCGTCATCTATTTGCTTTAGGCCCACATTTGCATCGGATCTGCCTTAAATTGTCCCGCAAGAGACCGATGCGGGCAGAAGCGGGAAGGAGTACTTGCCTGTCCCGCACACGGCCATGCGGAAATTATCTGGGTTTTTGGTGGGCAGCCCTATTTGGGGCAGCCCAAGAATTTTCTGCATGAATTCCACACTTTCGTCTGACCTTCCCTCAAGTACCCCTCAAGGGTCCCATGTAGGCAATGTGCGGACATACCCGTATTTAGCCCCACCGCGGCCCATGCGGGACCTATTCGGCTTTTGATTGGCCAGCCCCAATTAGATTAGCCCAGGCTTTTCCTACACAGAGCCCAAATTTTAATTGCATCGGCCCTAAAATTTCCAAAGCCGGACCCTTGAGGGCCAGATGTGGGAATATGTAATCAGTTAGCCCTTTCCGCGCCTATATGATGCCCAGATGGAAAAAGCAGGGGCAAGCCCAATTTGGGCTTGCCCGCTTAATCCCTGAAGGGGGCCCTCATGGGTGTTATTGTGTTTACCCAAACCCAACTTGCCCATACGGGCCCCAGGTGGGCCACGTAATATGTGCTACTTGGGCACGCCTATATGATGCCCAGATGGAAAAAGCCGGGGAAAGCCCAATTTGGGCTTGCCCGCCTGATCCCTAAGGGTGTTATTGTGGTTGCCCAAGCCCAACTTGCCCATACGGGCCCCTGGTGGGCCACGTATGTGTGCTACTTGAGATCGTTACACTGAGGGTCGCTTATTCACCACGTCAGAATCAGAGACCTCAGCGCGGCGAAGATCGACCCGCTCCTACTTCCTGTACCTTTTTTTTCACTGTTTAGGCGGCAACACATTGTGCGTGACACTTTCCCTTTCACAGCCAAAGCTCTGGGGCAATGTAGGAACATGCTCGAGCATGAAATTGCTTGAACCAAGCGACAAGAACCACCTGGGCTTTGCGTGAGCAGCGGCTGCTCATGAGTTGACATAATATGGCTTAACCCTCATCGCTCAGCCGCCCTAGCACATCAGAGGGGTCAGCGTAGTGTTACACTACCATAATGATCCAGCCACATTAAAAAATAGCTTACTGTTGTGCCCAGCCAAGGCCGCCCAGAAATTCCGCCGGACGCCGAATTCTTCCGGCAAACGCCTCCTTCACAAAATCCGGATACGTTTCTGCAAAGCACCGGTGCACTGGAGTCGAGCCGTGCCAAGGGGAGAGAAGCGACGTGTTTGAACATGAGCTGAGCATCCAGACAGCTCGGCGCCGTCGCCCTGGCGGTAGACCCCTTTTCGCCCCCCCCCCCCCCCCGGAATATTTGAAGCAAGAGCGCAGCAAGCTCTCCCATTGGCCCTGCGAAAAGTGCTTCCATCGGATTGGACCATTTGAGCGTCAACGGTTTCTCGGTTTATGGAGGCTCAAGTGCTTCCGTTCTAGACTCCGAGTGTGAGTTCGTCACTAGCGTCCATCGGGAGCAGTTCACCCCCAGAGAGAGCGGACGCAGCGGAATCTCCCCGGCCGTCGCAGCGCGAGGACAGTCGCGTATGGCAATGTTAGCTTTCGGCCCCAGAGCCGAACTCGTTGTGTAAATGCCTGTATATAGTGTATAAAGATTTTTCTTCATCTCACCAGCGCCGACTCAGATTCATCGCTACCGCCGAGGGAACTGACAGCCCTCGTTCGCGAAACGGGTGACGAGAGCTACGCAACCAACTCCTTGGCACAACCCTGTTGACGGTGGGTTACTGTGTGATAACCCCACCGGCACAACATTGGATGGCAGCTGCAGGATTAACCGGCGTCAGGCATCCTGGTCCGGTGAGTACCTGATTGTGGATTGTTATAACGTTTATTTGGGACCGGCAGTAGAACGCGCGCTCCGGACGGGGCCTACGTCGTCCTCTGGGCACCGGCCGCGCGGCCTGGGTCCCTGTTCTCCGTTGCCGCCTCGCTGGTTCCCTGCCGGGCCAGCGCCTTGATGACCTGCCGGACGGCTCAGAGTTGTTCCTTTTGTCGCTCCCTGCGGCTGCTTGCAGTCGCGCCGGGATCCTCCCAGACTTAGCTTCTTCCTGGTACTTGTTGCAATTCCACAGAATGTGAGCGAAGTCGGTCGTCTCCGTTCGGCAGACTCTGAATTTGTCTGTCAGGTGCGTCTCGGGATACATTGTGCATCAGCAACGGGCTGGGGAGTGAGCCCGTCTGTAGCTGTCTGAATAATACGGCTTGCTCTCAACTGAGCCCCGAGCAAGGGAGTGGAAGAGTTCTGCGAGCTAGGCGGAACGCCTTGGTTATTTCGTTGTAGTCGGTCATTCGATTCTTGGTGCTGAACCACAGCGGCTAGTCGACCGAGGCGCGGTCCGTTAGCACGCGCGCCTCGGCGTGTGCCGTCTCATTGTGGTTGGCGTTGCGGTCTGAGGCCTCGCCCGCGTGCGCCGGGAACTACTTGATTCTCACTTGTTTGCTGCCATCGTCATTCTTGGTTGACTGCAGTATGCACCCCGCTTCCTTCGCTATCCTGCCTTTGGCGTAATTTCTCACCGCCTGCCTCGAGTCGCATAGCACTGTCTGGCAGTCGCGGTCGGTGATGGCCAGGGCGATGGCCACCTTCTCTGCTTGCTCCGCCTTGGTGCATCTCGTGCTGGCGGTCGTGCGAACGGTGCCGGTCACGTCGACGACGACCGTCGTGCAGCCGTGTATCTTGGCATACTCAGCCGCATCAACGTAGCGTGCGTGTGTGTCGGCCGCGTGCTGGTCTATCAGCGCCTTGGCTCTCGCTGCTTTCCTCCCTTTGTTATACTTCGGGTGCATGTTCTTCGGTTCTGAGTCCACTCTGATGCTGCGCCTGATCTCATCGGGGACGGGGAGCTGCGGCTGCTCCCTGCCTTGATATCCAATTCCCACGTTGTCCAGGATTTTCCGGCAGGCCTTGGTCGTAGACAGTCTTTCGAGCTGTGCGGCGCGTTGGGCCTCCGCTATCTCCTCCAGCGTGTTGTGCACCCCCAGCTGCCGGAGGCGTTTGGTGCTCGTTGTTTCGTACAGTCCCAGTGCCGTCTTGTAGGCTCCGCGGATGAGTATATCTATCTTGTTTCTCTCGCTCTTCTTTCACTTGTGGTAGGCCGCCACGTACGCTACGGGACATATTGCCACCTAGCGTTGCCAGGTGGCGCATGACTGAGCGAAGGACGACGAAGTGTCGCTTGTGGGTTTTGCGTCTGTGCTGCTCACCGCTGTTGTATCGGAGCTATTCTTGATATTCTTGATATCCTCAATCACCTTGTACGTGACATTCTGGTGGAGCTGCTGGGTAAGATCACCTATGCAAGAGTCTCCATCTGAAAGACGTCGCGCCAGCCCTGTGCCATTGGACACCCCCGTGCATCGCTGCAGTCGACGGCTCCAGGGACTGCCTCCGGAGTTTCAGCCATCACCCGCCGCCATGACATCTAGTGCTCCTGCTCAGCAGGTAACGGGCGTCGCACCGGCCTGTA
This sequence comes from Amblyomma maculatum, assembly GCF_055883805.1. Classification (NCBI taxonomy): domain Eukaryota; kingdom Metazoa; phylum Arthropoda; class Arachnida; order Ixodida; family Ixodidae; genus Amblyomma; species Amblyomma maculatum. Next base: position 171,189,288 of record NC_139349.1, on the reverse strand, counting down.
ACTACACCTTGCAGGCCCCTCGGGTACCGAAGTCTTTTCACGGTGACCTCTTTGAGGATGTGGAGGACTGGTTCCTTCAGTTTGAGCGTGTCGCTGCATTCAACCAGTGGGACGATGCTGCCAAACTAAGGAACGTCTACTTCAGCCTTGAGGATGGCGCCCGGATCTGGTTCGAGAACCGAGAGCAAATGTTAACGTCGTGGCGGGAATTCCGTCGTCAACTGCTCGAGGCCTACACTAGCGCGGATCGTCGCGAGCATGCAGAACGTGCCATTCACTCCCGCATCCAGATGCCCAATGAGAGTGTCCAAGCGTACGTCGAGGACATGATGCGCCTTTTCAGGCGAGCGGATCCCGCCATGTCCGAGGACAAAAAGGTCAGGCACTTGATGCAGGGTTTGAAAGAGCAACTGTTCGCAGGCCTTGTGCGCAACCCACCGTCGACTGTAAATGGATTCCTTGCGGAGGCCACCACAATGGAAAGGGTGCTCCAACAACGTGCCGCGGCTTATAACCGACCCCTCCATACTGGCACAACTGCGGAGTCATTTGCATCTTCCGAGCGGCATCCTGATGCTTTGCGTGAACTGATTCGCAGTGTCGTGCGCGAAGAACTGAGAAAGTTCTGGAACCCCATGCAGCAATCGCCAGCTTCCATTTCTGCTATAGTGCAAGAGGAGGTACGACAGGCGCTCAAGAGCCCTCTTTCGCCTATAGTTACGAGCCCACCATTGCTGTCGGGGACCGAAAACCGTCCCACATATGCTGAAGTTCTGCAGAGTCAGGCTTCCCCTTCACCACCACCCATTCCCGCGCCGCCTACAGTTTCGCTGCCCTCAGTGCAACCAGTGCAGTACTTCGACGAACGTCCCCTGCCCCGACGCAAAGCCGACATTTGGCGCACGCCTGACCGCCGTCCACTCTGCTTCCACTGCGGTGAACCAGGCCATCTTTACCGGGATTGTCCTTATCGACGCCTCGGTCTTCACGGCTTCCGCATCGACGCGCCTCCTCCCCGGTTTGGTCAACGACCCCGAGTTATTGAAGAGTATCTGGCGGAACAGCGTTCATCTCGTTCGCAGCGTCAGTCCCGCTCCCCTTCACCAAGGCGCTCATTGACGTCCACCCAAGGTTCCTCGCGAGAGGGACAAGGCCGCTCGTCTAGCCCTGGTCGGGAAAACTGAAAACAGCGACCTTCGGGGGCGAGGCCGCTGGTAGTCGCTGCGTTGAAGACCTCCCGTCGTCGCCGCTTCGATCCGACCGCGAGCTGCTGGTACCGTCCCCTAGGGAAGCCAAAAGCGTTTCTCTGGACATTCCTGTTATTTTAGACGGTCGTACTCCAGTGAATGCATTAGTGGACACCGGTGCGGATTATTCGATTTTGAGTGGTCGCATGGCGACTGTTTTGAGGAAGGTGCTCACTGCTTGGCCAGGTGTGTACCTTCGAACCGCCGGCGGTCATATAGTTACCCCAAAGGGAATGTGCACGGCTCGTATTCAGATTGACAGATATACGTTCGTCGTTAGTTGCGTCGTTTTGAGTGACTGTTCCCGTGACCTTATCCTCGGCATTGACTTTCTGCGAGAATACGGAGCAGTTATCGACCTGCGAAATAGACGCGTCACATTTTCGATGGGACAATCTGCCGAACGAGATAGTAGCAGTCCTTGCAATGCCGCACTTCGCGTTTCCGCCGAGAGCGTCTCGCTGCCGCCGCGAAGCAGTGTTCTTGTGGAAGTTACCTGTGACGATTTCCGTGCCGGCGATGCTGTAGCAGAAGCGAACCATTCACTCCTGCTTGCTCAAGGCATCTGCGCTGCTCGAAGTTTATTGTCGCTTCACAATGGCCGGGCTGCACTCCTTGTCACAAATTTTTCTAATGAGCACCGGCACTTGTTTCCGGGAACTGCTATCGCTTTCGCTGATCCTGTTACGCACGATCCGGTCTGTTTTACATCCACGGCAGTCGAAACTAATGAGCCATCTCTTGACAACATCGACATTAACTGCCACTTGTCGAAGGAGAAACGGCGGGCCTTAGAGCTACTGTTGCTGGACTTCAAGCACTGTTTTGCTTCTTCCTCGAAGGTTCGTCAAACGCCCATCACACAACATCGCATCATTACTTATGAAGACGCTCGCCCTATACGACAGCAGCCTTATCGTGTGTCTGCCAAAGAACGAGAAGTGATCCAGACGCAGGTTCAGGAGATGCTGGATGATGGTGTTGTACAGCCTTCACAAAGTCCGTGGTCTTCACCAGTAGTCCTGGTCAAGAAGAAAGACGGCACTCTTCGATTTTGCGTCGACTATCGGAAATTGAATAATGTGACAAAGAAAGATGTATACCCGTTGCCGCGCATCGATGACTCACTGGACAGATTGCGACGTGCGAAGTATTTTTCATCTATTGATTTGAAAAGCGGTTATTGGCAAATCGAAGTAGACGAAAGAGACCGAGAAAAAACCGCATTTGTCACTCCAGATGGCCTATATGAATTCAAAGTACTCCCATTTGGATTGTGCTCTGCCCCAGCTACATTCCAAAGGATGATGGACACCGTCCTCACTGGACTCAAGTGGCAGATCTGTCTTGTGTACTTGGACGACGTAGTTGTTTTTTCCGAAACATTTGACCAACACCTCGAACGCCTTCGAGCTGTACTGGAAGCGCTCCGTTCTGCTGATCTCACGCTGAAGCCCGAGAAATGCCACTTCGGGTATACAGAACTCAAGTTCCTTGGGCATGTTGTGAGCGCCGATGGGGTGCGCCCGGATCCCGAAAAGACTGCTGCCGTCGCACGGTTTCCCGTTCCAGCTAACAAGAGGGCTGTGCAGCGCTTTCTCGGCCTGTGCGCATATTATCGGCGGTTCATTGCGGACTTCTCTCAAATTGCGGAACCTCTAACGCGCCTCACAAGGAAGGACACCGCCTTTGTGTGGAACTCTGAGCAGCAAACGGCCTTCTCTTTGCTTCGCGAGCGCCTTCAAACATCCCCTGTTCTGGCGCACTTCGATGAAGCGGCTGACACAGAGGTGCACACTGACGCCAGTAGTATCGGTCTTGGTGCAGTCCTTGTTCAGCATCAAGACGGGATTGAGCGAGTAATAGCCTATGCTAGCCGCACACTCTCTCGCGCCGAAACGAACTACTCTACCTCGGAAAAGGAATGCCTGGCGGTCGTGTGGGCCACTATGAAGTTTCGCCCCTATCTTTACGGCCGACCATTTAAAGTCGTCACTGACCATCATTGTTTGTGCTGGCTGGCAAATCTGCGAGACCCATCGGGACGACTTGCACGCTGGAGTTTACGACTTCAGGAATTTGACATAACTATTGTTTATAAGTCAGGCCGCAAACACGAAGACGCTGACGCGCTGTCACGAGCCCCCGTTGACACTGACGATGCTGCAGCCGATGGCGACAGCGGCTTTCTAGGAGCTCTCAGCGCATCTGAGCTCAGGGATCGACAAAGAGCTGATCCAGACATCCTTCCATTCATCGATTATCTGGAAGGGCGTGATACGCCGCTCCCTCGACGCCTATCTCGGCACATTGGTTCATTCTGTATGCAGCAAGGCGTCTTGTATAAAAGAAACTCCCAAGGCCAAGAAAGAGCTTACCTTCTGGTAGTACCATGCGAGCTCCGTGCGGATATTCTACTTGCTTGTCACGACGAACCGACGTCTGGTCATTTGGGTTACTCACGGACGCTTGCTCGCGTCCGCAACATGTATTACTGGCCAGGACTCTCCGCAACTGTGAAACGCTATGTAAGAAGCTGTCGCGAATGCCAGCGCCGTAAAACACCGCCTCTGAAGCCTGCCGGATTTCTCAAGCCCGTTAGAGCACCACGTATTCCGTTCGACCAAATCGGCATGGACCTCCTTGGCCCTTTCCCTTTGTCGCAGGCGGGAAACAAATGGATAGTAGTCGCTACTGACTACCTGACCCGATACGCTGAGACAAAGGCAATCCCTCATGCCACAGCTTCTGAAGTAGCCGAGTTTTTCATGCATAACATAGTCTTGCGGCATGGCGCCCCTTCGTATGTCATTACCGACAGAGGCACAGCTTTCACTTCGCAGCTCATCGACCACATATTTGAGTTGAGTTACACGACGCATCGCAAGACCACAGCGTACCATCCGCAGAGCAATGGTCTCACCGAAAGGTTAAATAAGACGATTGCGGACATGTTGTCAATGTACGTCGATGTGCAGCACAAGACCTGGGACGAGGTGCTGCCGTACGTCACATTTGCGTATAATACAGCCCAACAGGAAACAACGCGCTTCACACCATTTCGACTTGTGTACGGGCGTGAAGTTCAGAGCATGCTCGATTCCATGCTTCCGTGCCCAGATGATGACCAGCTTCCGCCAGGTGCCCAGCAGTATGCCATCCGCGCTGAGGAAGCCCGCCAGCTTGCCCGTGTGCACATCGGGCGGCAGCAGACCTCTGACGCGCACCGCTACAACCTCCGGCACCGCCAGGTTCACTACAAACCTGGGGACCAAGTCTGGGTGTGGACACCAGTTCGCCGTCCAGGCTTGTCAGAGAAACTCCTTTCCCGCTACTTCGGGCCGTACAAAGTGTTGCGTCGTGTGAGTGATCTCAGTTATGAAGTTATTCCAGACGGCGCCGCACTTTCAAAACGCCGAAAGCCCAGCTCGGACATTGTGCACATTGTGCGGCTGAAGCCGTACTACCAACGATAACGCACGGCCACCTCCTGTGACGACTCTCTTACTTTCACACCTTTCTCACCGCCCGTCTTCACTTTTTTTTTCTTTTTTTTTTCGGAAGGGGGAGTAATGCCACCTAGCGTTGCCAGGTGGCGCATGACTGAGCGAAGGACGACGAAGTGTCGCTTGTGGGTTTTGCGTCTGTGCTGCTCACCGCTGTTGTATCGGAGCTATTCTTGATATTCTTGATATCCTCAATCACCTTGTACGTGACAATATGATGAACGAATGGATCAGTCTGATCAGGCTCTCTTCCCTCGTTCCACTTTTCTGGTTCGTGACTCGTTTGAGTAGTCTCGTGGCGTTCGCTGCTTTCACAAGAAGCCGGGTGTTGGTCTCGCCGTTTCTGCCGTGCGTCTCGATTGTCATTCCCAACATTCTGATCTTGTTGACTCTTGGGATCGCGTTTGCCTCTCCGGTATTGACTTTGATTGCCTCGTACTCTCTCTGGCTGCTCTTGGGTTTGCGGTGCTTGACGGACGGGTAGACGAGGAGCTCCGACTTGCTCGGCCAGAATCTGAGCCCCGTTCCGTCGAGTTGGTCTTCGATCGCATCAACGGCCGCCTGTAAAGTGAATTCGATGAGGGCATCGCTGCCCCGTTCTACCCACAGCGTTATGTCATCTGCGTATATCGTATGTCGGACTTCCTTGATGTTCCTGAGCCTTTCGGCCACTCCTATCATCACGAGATTGAAAAGCACTGGCGAGATGGATAATCCCTGAGGTGTGCCTGTGCTTCCCAGCTTCTCCTGTGCTTGGAGGTCCCCCGCTCTGAGCTCGGCCGTTCGGTCCGTGAGGAAGTCTGATGTAATGGTATGATCTCTCTCCCATGTTGAGTTTGGAGACTTGGGATAGGATCGCCGAGTGCTTCACCTTGTCGAAAGCGCTCTGCAGGTCGAGTCCCAGTACTGCTTTGTTGTCGCCGGTGTTGCCGTCGATGATCTGGTGCTTGAGTTGTATGATGGCGTCTTGGGTACGTAGATGCTGCCTGAAGCCAATGAACATTTCCGGGTAGAGATCTTCTTTCTCGAGGTATTCCTGCCACCTGTTGTGCAGGACGTGCTCCAACACCTTGCCCGCGCAAGATGTGAGCGATATGGGTCGGAGGTTATCCGTGTCGAATGGCTTGCCCGGCTTGGGGATCAGAATGATCTTGGCCTTCTTCCACTGCGTCGGCAGCGTTCCCGTTTTCAGCATTTGTTGTAATAGCTCGTGAGGCTTTCTATGGACTTGTCGTCGAAGTTCTTAAGCGCTTTAATGATGATGCGGTCCAGCCCGGCCGCCGACCAGCTGTTGAGGTCCTGCAGTGCTTTGCGAACTTCTAAGTCTACATCTCTGTCGAGACGGGTGTTGGGCAGCCCCCCGTTCGGCCCGTAGCACTCCGTGGGTGTAGTCGGCAGGGATCTGTCGCTGATGTGTTTCGTCACCTTATCGGTGCCGTGTTTCGTGAGTCCTCGATGGATGAGTTTCGCCAGTCGGTCCCTTTGGTGTGACTTAGTCTTGGCTTTGTCGAGCAGATGCTTCAGCAAATTCCATGTTTTTCCGTTGTGCATCTGGCCGTCGGCAGCGTTGCATATCTCGTTCCACTGTTGCGCACATAGCGTGCGACAGTGGTCCTCGATTGCTGTGTTGAGTTCTGCGACTTTATTTCGTAGCCTACGAATAAAGCGCTGTTTTTTTCATCTGTTGAGAATGGACTGCTTGGCCTCCATAAGATGGGTCAGTCGGCTATCCATTCTGTTCGTTTCGAGGTCTGTTACTATGTCATTGGTTGAGTTACGAATATCTTGAAGGATCTTGTTGGTCCACGTGTCGATGTCGTCGATTTCGGTCTCTTCCGCCTCCTGATTTCTGTTATCTCTGAAAGCGGTCCAATCGATCCACGTACATTTCCTGACGTTGGTATTGCTCTGCTCCGGTATGACGATTTCCACGATCATGTGGTCGCTGCCGAGGTCCATCCCCATGTTTCTCCACGTGATCGTGATCGGTTCGTTGTTCTTGACGAACGTGAGGTCGGGGCTGGTATCTCGGGACACGGAGTTGCCAATCCTCGTTGGGTAAGCCGGATTGGTTATGAGGGTATAGGCGAGCTTCACCGCGTCTCGGGATAGGTTTCTGCCTTTCGCATTGCTCTTGACGTAGCCCTACGCCGGATCCATTGCATTAAAGTCGCCGCATGCGATCAGCGGGCTCTGGCCGGCCGTCGTGCTTGCCTTGATAGGAAAGGCTTTCAACCTCTGCAGTCTCCGCGATGGGTTACTGTAGATGTTCAAAATGAAGATGCTGTTTTTTCTTTGCTTAGTCGGTACGAGTTCGGTGAACGTGTGTTCAATCCTGACGTTGCTTAGCCTGCGTTTGACGAAGGTGAGTCCCTTCTTGACCAGGGTGCACAGGCCTCTGCCGTCGGGCGGGCCCGCGTGCACTCTGTAGCCGGGGAGGGACGGCTTTTCCGTTAGCGTTTCTTGGAGGAGGAGCACGTCGGGCTTGCGAGCCGAGCGCTCGATGTGCTGCTGGACGACTTCCCTCTTTTTGACGAAGCCGCGGCAGTTCCACTGCCACACTGTTATGCCTGTGGAGGTGGAGGCCATGATTGTCCTATTCGAAATTCTCTGAGTTGCTGCGCTTGGTTGACTTGATACTGTACTAGCGCGAACGTTGGGTTGCTTAGTTGCATGCTTCTTTCGAGATTGTTGAGTCCATTGACGTTCTCCGTTTGGAAGGCTTCGATCGATTTCATCATATCCTCGAGGCTGTTGAGTTTGGCCTCGACGTTTTTGTTGCTGCTGTCGGTGCTGCAGTTGCTCATGTTGTTCTTGGTCTTGCGTAATTCGACGGCCCTCTACTTCGTTGCCGGCTTCTTGTCTGCGTCGGCCGTAGTTTCTTCGGCCGTTGTTGCCGCTCGGGCTGGATCTTTGCTGTTTGACGTTGCGGAGGGCGTTGTGGATCTCCGCGATTTCCTTGGTGAGGTTGTTGATGGTGGCTCGCAGGATCGCGTTCTCCTTTTTTACGGCCTCGTTGATCTCCCGTTCTTTGGTTGAAGCGTTGTCTTCTATCTTGGCGTTGTCACTCGGATTGGTCTTCATGATACCTCGTGCGGCGTTGCCCCAACCGACTCTCTCGCGCGACGGTGCTCTTTGGGTTTTCGTTTTTCGCGCGTCTCTGCTCTGGCTCCTGAGTACCTGAAGTTTTCCTCAAACGGCAGACTTTTTCTGACACACAGGGTAGCTTAGAGAAAGGCTGAGCATAGCATTATGTTAACCTTGCGTGTTTCAAGCCTACAGGAAGTGTTTTGAAAACCAAGGGATGCTGAGAGGGGATTCAGTGCGAGAAAAGCTTGCGCGTCTTTTGCTAGGAGTGAGATAGCGAACCTCTCGTACACTATTCTAAAAAGGCAAACAACAAGAGGCCGTTGTAAAAGATGGAAAGTTACAAGGTCAGAGAACTTCTCCAAATTTGTGATGAGTTGGGCATCGATTTGGGCTCAACAAAAAGAAAAAAGGAAATTCTTGAGATCATGCAGGCAGAAGACGTGACGGTTGAGGAAGCCGCAGAGGCCTGGGATGATATTCAAGAGAGAAGAAGGAAGGAGGAAGACGAAAGGCTAGAACTCCAAAAGCGCGATGAGCGTGAAAGGCTGGCTTGAACGCCAAAGGCGCGAGGAGCGTGAAAGGATTGAACGCCAAGAGCGCTATGAGCGTGAAAGGCTAGAACGCAAAAGGCGGTTGTCCCGCTTGAAGAAGCTTATGCAGCTTGAGCTTTCAGCCCATGAAATAAGTGTTGAAAAGCATGCAGCTTAAATTGCCATTCAAGGTAACAGTTCGAAGCCGCGGGAGGGTCTGCAACCGTTCCTCTTCGCCGAGGATATGGCAGAGTATTTGGCAGATTTCGAGTGTGTCTGCAAAAGCAAGCACTTTGAGCGAGATACTTGGGCACAAAAATTTGTAGCACTTCTCTCCGCTGAGCTGTCGGAAAAAAATCAAGCGGGTGATAGACGGTGACTTGAAAAACTACGATTACCTGAAAGAGTAATTACTGAAAAGACATCAGCTGTCACCAATGAAGCTTAGAGACAGGTATCGGCGTGAGAAAAACTACCAAAACGTTCTTGGATTTGGCGTATCAACTAAAAGCCGCTATAACCGAATGGCTAGACAGTCAGGGCGTCTCGTAGAAAATTGTAATTGCAACAGAGAATGAGACAAAGCTTGGGGAAGCAGCCGAGCAACGCGACCGCAGCAGCGAGAAGATTGAGCCTCGAACAGAAGTGTCTCGAGTTACCTTGATCGAGCCACTGGCAGCTGAGACGGTTGGAGACGACTCCATCGGCGAGAAATTCGCAGTGACATCGTCCTGCACGCCGCCCCACGTAGCTGTAAAGGCCGGAATACATGCGGCGTTTTTTTCCACGATTTTCGCGCGTCGAAAACTGCCGCGCCGACGCGACGCCCAGCTCGAGATACATGGAACGACGAAGCGGCGCGAGCGCCGCCGCGGATCCCTCGATGCGAAAGCAAATGCAGCAGCGAGCGAAAATAACCGCAGAGCGAGGTACGTGAGAGAAGCGACGCTGTCCCTTGTGGTAAAATCCTGAAAGTGCTCATTCGAATGCTACTGTGCTAAATGTAGAAAGCGTACATAGGTGCGCAAGGATTTGGCTCGCTCGAATGAACGGAGATACTTCGGAATGCCCGCTCCGATACCAGCGGCACGGTTTTCATTTTATTTTTACAAATTTCACTCCAGGGAGCAAACAAACACACAACGATCCGAGAGTAGGTCGTATACTCACAAAAAAGCGACATTCCGTGCTTGATTAAGCGTTTATTTTTACGATAATCACATTTCTGCGACCAAACTGCCCCATACCTCGTCAGCCAAGGCGGCCATGTTGACAGCGGCCGCTCAAACCGGAAATGCCAGCTTTCCGCGCTCCTATTGGCTCGCGTCGACAGTAGTTTCCGGTTCGAGAGGACGCCGCGCCGCCCGCGCGTCAAATATCTGGCAGGATCAGATCGGTGGCGGCGCGCGTTTTTTCTGACGCGGGGCGTCGAGTGCGCGCCGTCGGGCGTAAAACGCCGGTTTGACGCGGCAAAAACGCTCCATGTATTCCGGCCTTAAAGGTGGGTTCAGACGAAAGGACCGGAGCGCGGATGGTCCGCGCGCGTCAGCACGGATCTGGTGCCACGTGAACACGCGTCCGCGTGTCGATCCGGCCGTCGAACATTCATACGAAGCCAGCGGACCATCCGCGTGTACCCTCCTCCCCATCGGTGGCGGCGCGCTGCCGAAAACCTTTCTACCGAGAGTTTCAGAGTTTCAACATGAACGCCGAGCGAGACCGTCGTCTCGCTGCTCTGGCTGTTCTACGTGAAGTGTGCGAGGACAACGAGGAAACGAAAAAGCGTTCATCTATTGCAAGCGTTCTTTATTGCAAGCATCGTCAATATTCTGTATCGGTGGGCAGCTCTCAACGAGAGCTAAAAACGTGAGTGTCGCTTCATCACTGAGCGCTGTTTTTGCTGCTTCACCCATAATAAGCACTAGAAACCGAGTAAAGCTACAACTCTGGCACACCCGCAAGCACAAACACAAAAAACGATGCACTGCAGTGAACACAGAGCGAACGACGCAGCGAATGCACAACAAACAATACGCCGCTCAAACTGAATACGAGACGAAAAGCGTGGGCGTAGCAACGCGGAGGCAGCAGCAATAAAGCAAAAAGAGCAAAAACAATCTCGGTCCGCGGCAGATGCCCGGTCCGCGCGGACTGAAAAAGGCGCTTGGCATATTCAGTCCGCGCCGCAAGGACGGCCACGCCGCTCGCCCGCCGTCGCTCAGAGCAGTGACGTCAGCGTCACGTGGGGCGCGGGTAGCGATGACGCGCGCGGACCATCCGCGCTCCGGTCCTCCCGTCTGAACCAAGCTAAGAAATCCGATTCCACCAATCGAGAGTGGGGACCTGGCAGTAAATCAACCGCCTGACAACTCAGAAGCTGAAGTCGTAAGGCGTGGCGGAGATGTAGTCAGGCTAGTAGACGACAAATTGGCAATTTCCGAGATCAGCGTTGTCGTAGATCATCACGCGCGGAAAAACGAAGTGGCGATCATGGAAACTGCGCAGCCCACGAGTGTTTAACAACGAAGGCAGACCCATGACACGGACGCTGTCGAGAACCACACCTGTGAAGTCGACAGCGGGCATGACAGCGAGCGACTAGATAGGAGCCATGTTTCATGTCCTGACGCGCTCTGTTGTATTGGCGAAATCAACAACCCTTGTGAGAACATGGACCTCACGCGATCCGGAGCGCCCCAACTGTCGGACGAACTTGATCGTGCGCCGGTTAGCGCTGAGCGTTGCGGCAGGCCGGCGAATCAGGGTAACTTGAGTGGCGAGCCTGCAGAGGATATGCCTAGCTCGGGGGCTGGCGTGAGCGAGCCTTGTCCTTGTTCGGACGCGACTGGCAGTGAGTCATGCGCTGCTGGCCGCGATGCAGACGCGGCGCCGCACTCCGACGATGCCAGCGCCATAAACGCCCCGGTTACCGGCAGTACAGTGCCTAGAATACTTGAAGTGTAATTACCGCCAAGCGGCGCCTATGGGAAGCGTTGAAGACGCTTGGCGATGCTTCCGCTAGGTGGCATGCTCTCCTGCTTACACGTCAGGCCGCCACGTGAAATGCATGCTTGGAGCCTCAACTGCGTGCGCGGTGCGGGCGTGTTGCGTTGCTTTTTCGTGCAAATGCTACTTTGAGGATTCACGATGAGCCGACGACAGAGTCACTGTTTTGTGCCCGGCTGCAAGAGCGGGTACAAATCATGCAAGGAAAAGTGTTCGTTGTTCGGTGTGCCGAAAGAACAGGAGGTATTTCAGCAGTGGCAGCGCAATATACCAAGAGCAGACAAGCCGCTTGAGCGAAACACTGCCGTGTGCGAGCCCACAAAAGCAGGCTTTTTGTCGTCCAGCACTGCAGAAGGCCTTAGAGTGACACTGAAAGGCACACTGGAGCTTCTCACATATCTGACTGAATGTGTCGGATATAAGTATTTACTAACTTCGCGTCTCAGCCAAGATCCGCTTGAAAACTTATTTGGAATCATTCGGCAATTATCTGGCTGCAATGATCATCCTACATCGTCTCAGTTCCTAACAGCAGTTAACTGCTCAAGTTTTTATAACCTCGTGAAAGCACTGAACACAGGAAACTGCGCGGGCGATGCTATCACTTCCTTAGTCGGAGTGAATGAAGCTGCCAACCATGCAGACACTCTAATTGATAAGGGAAAACTTGATGAGGCTTCAAGTGTCCTCGACAAGTCCGAACTCGGTGACCATATCAACCCACAGCAGACCAGCGACGCAAGGTTGACATATTACTTGGCTGGATATGTGGCTCGAAAGAGGGTGATGGGTACAAAGTGTCGGGAATGTTTCGAGCAGCTTTTGACATCTGCTGAAGATGCGGATGAGGGTCTCTCCTCATTTACTGCTTTTTGCGATCAAGGAAGCCTTCTGTATCCTTCAGTCCAGCTATTCGCATTTGTCGAAGCTTTAGAAGATGTGTTTACTATGTGGTTCAGTTGGAACAAGCTTCATCGAGACAGCATGGTGGAAGTTCTTCACATTATGCAGAATGTGCCCCGTGTAGGATGTCAGGCACACCAGCAGGGACTCACAAACAACATAGTGAAGTTCTTTCTTCTTGCTAGGCTTCATTTTTTTACCAAGTCCCTCAATAAAGATAGACCTTCAGCAAGCGAAAGGAGGAAGCACCTGAAGCTTAGAAGAACAACTTGAGTGGCAGCAACTCCTGTTGGACCTACCACATGTTCTCACTTGTTTGATGCAAAAAGTCAACATTTTAAAACTAGTGTCCAATAAGTTCGTTCTGTTTGACAAATAACCATAGTGTTGGCTCCAATTTGGGATTTTGTTCGATGCTTTAGTGCCCATCATTTGTGGAATAAAAATGTTTTATACAGCAGAAATTTGTTATTGCTGATAGAAGAAAAAGAGCTAAAAAACAACTTAGGCAAATAAACATTCAAACAAATTAACCTCACGGACAAATACACAACTGTCATCAGATCGTATTTCTCGCATTTGTTCTGTACGATGCGAACTTGCCAGCTTTTCCTTCTTGTGGGTCCGGCAAAGTGCTCGGCAAAGTGCGTCACCTTTGATAGCGGCCCCGCATCCCCATTTCGGCCAAATTCCACAAACGTCACCGAGCCTGCGATTGTTGCTTATCTTTCTGGAAAGTGAATTGGGGGCTCCTGGAATGGTTAGTGTATCTGCATGCTAAAGAAGGCGCGGAGTTGATTGAAAGAAACGCGAGATCCGAGAGCGATCCGCAACAACGAAATTCACGGCAAATAAAAGGCAGCTTTGCGAAAGTATTCATTCACATTGGCACGACACACATGTTGGCAAATAAAGATGCTGTGTACATGCGCAAGTCGCAGTAAGAACAAAGAATACAGCGGAACCCAAAGGCACGTCGCTAAACGCGGCCGATTTACTGCGCGGAGAGCAGACGACTTCGCTGCGAGTGGACGTGTAAGCGGGTGTCAGCGCCACCTGGATCTCCCTCTCCGGAGCATCGCGGAGGGGCTTCACGGGCGGAGGCGCGGTCAGCACACTTCCCTAGTCTAGCCACTGTACCGGCAGCTTGAAAGAGCTGGCACTAAAAAAAAGAAAGCAAAAATTCAAGTGCTGCCGCCGAAAAGAGCGAAAAGGCAGTTGCATGAAAAAATGCTGTCATCGAAAGGTGACAAAACGCAAACGATCGCGAAAAGAAAAGAAGCGGCGATCCAAGCGGCACAAATGCACCCGCGCTGAGAAAATGCGCGATTGGTGCGCAAAGCGTAAGGAACGAGACATATCGTTCAACAAAGCGAGTAACTTGTGCTCGTCTGTTCTTTCACACACAAAGTGGAAAGAAAGGTCTCGTAGAGAACTAGAACGCCGAAGCTGTAGCGGAGGGCGGAGAGCCAAACCGCCGAATACTGCTAGGCATTCTGCCGCTCGCGGAAGAGAGCAGCACAGTGCGAACTCGGATGCTTTGAGTCGTGCATTCGAGACATAGCTATATTCGACGAGCGTTTCGTCGCTAACGGTAATGCTGTAGGCAAATAGGGGCAAAATTTAATAATCTCCTTGCTTCCTCAGTTGTGGTTTATGGTCCAAGTGATTTCAACTGTGATTATTAATTTTCCCTGCTATTTGCCCTATCATTATTGTGCCAAATTGTTGTCTGAACCTTGTCTGCTGCATCCTATGCACTAGTCTCTTGTTGTAGTGGGAGCAAAAAGGCGACAACAATTTAGCTAACTGAATTTGAAATTTTGCATCTGTCTGGTGTTTGACGGGTGACCAAGGGTACTTGCTTGTGTTGGGTGTTGCCTGCTGTCGGTCGGTTTTGTAAGCCGCAGAACAGTGTACCACTACCAGTGGCGAGAGGAAAGGACATCAGAGCGACCCGAGCGAAGTGCCCCGGCAACAAGGCTGTCGGCAGAGATCCTGACCTGGCGAGTAGAACCCTAGGCACGCGAGGCTACCTGGCGCCCGGACAATGGACGTGAGCTTGGAGGAACCTGGCGAACGAGCGCGCCCGGCATCCTAGCCACATGCGAGCAGCTCGTCTTCCGGCGCATTGTCTGATGGCGGGGTTGCTGTTGTGCCCGGCCAAGGCCGCCTAGAAATTCAGCCGGACGCCAAACTACTGCGGCAAGCGCCTCCTTCACAAAAACCGGATACTTTTCTGCAAAGCACCGTTGCACTGGAGGTGAGCCGTGCCAAGGGGAGAGAAGCGACGTGTTTGAACATGAGCTGAGCATCCAGACAGCTCGGCGCCTTGGCCCTGGCGGTAGACCCCTTCTCGCCCGCCGGAATATTTGAAGCAAAAGCGCAGCAAGCTCTCCCATTGGCCCTGCGAAAAGTGCTTCCATCGGATTGGACCATTTGAGCGTCAACGGTTTCTCGGTTTATGGAGACTCAAGTGCTTCCGTTCGAGACTCCTAGTGTGAGTTCGTCACTAGCGTCCATCGGGAGCAGTTCACCCCCAGAGAGTGCGGACGCAGTGGAATCTCCCCGGCCGTCGCTGCGCGAGGACAGTCGCGTATGGCTATGAAAGCTTCGGCCCCAGAGCCGAACTCGTTGTGTAAATGCCTGTATACAGTGTATACAAATTTTTCTTCACCTCACTAGCGCCGACTCGGATTCATCGCTACCGCCCAGGGAGCTGACAGCCCTCGTTCTCGAAACGGGTGACGAGAGCTTCGCAACCAACTCCTTGGCACAACCCTGTTGACGGTGGGCTACTGTATGATAACCCCACCGGCACGACAATATGGCTGCATGGTCTAGCTATTCTGTGTGAAGGTATTAAACATTCAGGAAGGAGTATATATGCTGGTGGAGACATTTAATAAGAAATCCTTGCAAACACACAGTATGTTCTTCAAATTTGATAATTCATGCACCAGTGCATTTTGATCAAATACCCTAGAGTTCTATTTTGTTGTTGTGTAAGTTGTGCGTTATTTGTGTAAAAAAATATAACGTATTTAAATTGTGTTAATATCAGTGTTTAGAATACCAGTTTTTGTGCAGTAATTTTTGTGCATCAGTGAATGGTAGCTGTTTTTGCTGCTTCAAAAGAGAGAAAAAGCTCATTACAGACGCTTTGTTTTACTTCATTTTAAGTTATAGCAAGGTGTTTTCCCTAATGGTTTTCAGCAGTGCCACGATTGCGTGTAGTTAATCTTAATGGAACTACTACCGCAAAAACAGACATATTTAACCACTTTTAGAGCGCAGCTATTCGGCGCCCGTTCCTGGGTTTCGCGTCGGCCTCGTGACCAGCTCCCCCTCCCTTTCAGCCCCCCCCCCCCAGCTCAGCCACCCTCTTCCTGCTTGGCGCCGACCGCTCGTGTTATCTGATTGCTGCCCGCGCTCCCTGTTCGCCGCTGCCTATAGGGGAGAAAACCTGGGCCAGGGGGCGCTGCGCCGCTCTGTGCGTCAGCGCCCTCCATGGAGACCCCGTCAAAATCTACGCGCAGCCCGGCCGCGTCGTCTGCTAGCCGCCGCATAGAAAAGCATGTTGTCGTCTGCTCCGCGCTGCTTTCTAGCACGTGTTTGCGCGCGCGCGCTCGGTTGTTTCTCTCCTCCTCCGGCCGCATTGTGGCCACCGTCGCGCTCTAACAATGAGAGGGGAAAAAGAAAGAAAGAAAAGAACTAGAAGAAAAATAATGACGGCGCACTTTTTTCGCGAAGCTTGTGTGGAAACGGTAACGGGATGGTTGTGGGCCTTTCTCTTTTTCTTTTTTTTTTTTTGGGGGGGGGGGGATATCTCGTACCGTTCGTGTGTCGTACTTCTCTAACTGGCGGTGCTGAAGCAGCCATCGTGGAACCGGGTCGGCCTCAAGAAACAGATATTCGTCATTAATGCGATCACTTTACGTCAATCATCCTATCCTCATACGCGATCCTGCTTCAGGAGCTCAAAACTGCGCGTTCGCTATAGGAGATAACTGAACTAGGAATTGCGCAGCGTAACAGTGGAATTAAGAAGACAAAGATTTCCGTGGAGAGATGTCCCCGTCTGCATGGAAAGTCGTCAGACATTTCCTCGCTGTTCGTCTCGTGGAGAGGAAACTGCCGCAAAAATGGCATGCCTCGGCTTCTGGGGAATGACCCAGGTCGTTAAGAAACCCCTCATCGTTAACGGTAGCTAGGTCATTGATTTCGGATGGCAGCGCCGCAGCAGTGAACTTCCCCTGGCCTGTGTCGGCAGGAACCAAAGTGTAAGGCGGCATGCTTTGTGCCTTTGTAGGGAACGCATCCTAAACGCGCCGAAAACAGGCCCCACGTCGCCGCAGCACTGCCTAAAACGTTCGTCCCCAAAGAGATGAATAGGCCCCTTTCAAGTGACCAGTCACAAAGGGAAAGGAAGGAGCACTCGAAGGCTGGACCCTTCATTCTGTGAACATGGACAGAGGCATCAAGAGGTGCCGCCTCAAGTCCTTCAAGATACCTGTCGTTTGCCCCCCGCCTTCAAGCAGCGAATTCGCGTTCATTTTTTTTATGTATGTCTGAGCCTGCCAACAAGCGCTCTTTGAAAACAATGTCCGGCGATCAATTAATCATAATTTTTTGCTTTCAAAAGCACCGATAAAAAACATGCCTCCAGCCAGCCTCTATGTCAGCCGGGGCACAGAAAAAAGCAAAATTAAGAAATCCCACTGGCAAAGAGCGCCGGCTTTGCGCGCGAGAACGCGCCACCAACCCCCCCTCGTCCTCACTCTCCTTCTCCCGCTCCGCGTGCACGCGCGGCTGAACGTAGCACGCGCTCCCGAGCGAGCAGACTGCGCAGACTCCGCAGACAGCCACGCGCAGCGCGGGCGCGGATGCGCGTAGGTTTTGTAGTTCCTCTCCGCTCCGCTGGAAACCGAGCGCTGGCGTCGCGGAGCAAACTCCAGCTTTGGTTCCCTATACCCGCCATCCCCCCTCTTCCTGCGTAGCGGCGAGGGTGCTCTCGGGTGTCCGAAACGCCGGCTCGCTATCAGCGGAGCACGGTGCGTGCATCCCAAGCCGAAACGCAGAACACGTTCTCTTCACTCGCTAGCGGCTTCAGCGGCATCAGTCAGTCGCTGCTATCTGTCTGTCGTGCAGCGTTCCTATGGGCCCACGCGCTGCCTCCCGCAACCTCCCGATAACCTAATTGTTCTCTTCATTTTTCCGACCACAAAGCTTCTTTCATGTCAGCCAAGAACGGTTAGGGGAGTACTTCCTGAAGGAATTACGTGTGAAAAATTAAATGTACATACGTGTCTTGCTTGAAATCTTTGCCTCAATCTATCGAAAAGGGAAAACAGCTGATGAGCGGTGCTCAAATTTCGCATTAGGAAGTAACGTAATCGTCTGCAATTTTTTCAATGATGCAATTTTATTTCACGCCTAAGGAAGGTTGGTTGTAACGTTGCATTTGGTGTGTAGTTTGGTGACCGAAAGGTGGAAGGAACGCAAATTATGGCACAAGTGTTTCCCTGTGACAACTGTTTCCTTAGGAAGGACAAATGGCATAATTTAGACCCATACAGAGAATACACAAGTAAACCACGCGGCATATAAACACGAGGGCAAGTCACTGCAGTTGAAAGTTTCATCACCATTGCATTGCATACTGTTCGACTGCTTCTTCAATGGCTTCCTAGCAATGTCTCTAAAGTTCTTGGAATCAGATCAGATTCAGAAAATTGTCTGTACTTATACCATTTTGCAATTGTAATACGCATCACAAGGAGTGATGTGAATCAATTGTGTTGTGAAACAGTGCATTTGGCAAGGCATGTAGAATCGGGAATTGTGTACTGAGAGCTTTGAGTGCCGAAAGTGTAACCCACAATTGGTTGCTGAAGTAAGGGAATTGGCATGCATATGACAATTAGTAAAGCTGTTCAGCTGAGTAAATATACCACTCAAGATGTTCATTCTACATAGCATCTATGGAACTACACTTGACTGCAATCGTGTGTCTTAAGCATCCGATAAATATTATTTCTGCTGCTGTTTGCGGTGGTAGTTGTTTCAGGCAAGTTTTGTTTGCTTTGATCTCATTCTGCATTATTTGCACTTTCTAGGACAGCAGTCAAGTAGGAACTCAGTGGAAAGGCATGGAAATAGTAGATCGTGCGTACAGTGTGCCACTGGACGTGGCTATATTGCGGCCATCTGTTAGGTCCAGGATGTCAGCCAGAGACTATAAGGTTTACACGTGACTATCAGAAAATGTGTTTCAGAGGGTTTCGAAAAGCCTGCAACAGTTGTTCCTGCCACCCTCTCGAGTACCTCTGGAGGTTCAGCTGTTGCTGACACTAATGCGTCTCCGGCTTGGCCTTTTACACAAAGATCTTGCTTGGAGGTTGTCTATTTCTCCATGACTTGCGTGCAAGTTTTTTGATAGAATTTTGAAAGGTGTTCAGAAAATGAAATTTATTGTTGTCTGGCTGTCATAGTGCCGTTTAAGAAGCATAATGCCGAAGGCATTTATAGAAGGTGTATATTAAAATACCACATGCATTGCCGACTGTACAGAAGTGTCTCTGCAAAGACCAAAATAACAGAAGCCTAGGACTCAGAAATAAAGCCCGCATAAAGCCTGCAACACTGTTAGTTTCAAACAGTTATAACAGCGAACGGCATCATCATGTTCGTGTAAAAAGCCTATGGCGGTCTTGGCTCTGAAAAGTTTATTGTCAGATACTGCGGAATAATTCCATACTTTATCCGAAGCAATAAGATCATGGCTGATATGGACTTCACATTGGACCCTTACCTCGCAGCCCGAGGAGTAAAGCTCAACATGCCAGCCTTCACGAGAGGCAAGTACGCCACATCCTAACCGTGTCTTTCACAGATTATATAGATAAGGGTATTTGCAGGTAATTGTTGCCGCCTAATGTACCTAAAGCACAGCACTCTGCCACAGTTTGCGTTTGGGTGATTATGTCAGATGATCACATAGTTTGTTTTATGTCTGGCAGCAGACTAGTAAAGCCCACTTGATTAAGGTAAAACTTGCAAACTCTTTGAGATATGGTGTTGTATTTGATGTAAAGTAAGCGCCTATAGTCCTTCTCTATTTGGCTTTTGCGCATGTCAAGCGTGATTACTTAGAAACTGCTCTACTCAATCAGCCTCTGAATGAGTGAGTGAAAAGCGTAATGTGCCTGCTTGTGCAAATGTTGGGGCAATATCCAGGCGTTTTCCTTAACTGAATATATACACCAGTAACTTCATATAATTAATATGTTCATAAGAGCCTGGTATATTGCAAATGAGGGCAGAAAATTCCTGCACTTGGATCGACAAAGGGCACTGGTCATAAAATGTAACAGTGCCGCATTGTTGATTTTGCCTGTACAGCAATGCCAGAGTGTGCTCCCCCTGAATGGGATATATAGCCATCTAAGTATGCCATGTGAAGATGCATCATTGTCTGAGATCAGTTTCGTTATTTCATTCACGAGCCAAAGCCAACTTGTCAAGCTTGCTGGTTCATTTTCTCACGACGTTTTTTTTTTTTTACTTTCCTCGTCGCTTCCATGTATCCTTGAAAATGTTGTGGATATTTGTGCTCATGTAAATCTTGTTGAAAAACACTGCTTAAGGTGTCCATTGTTTGGTGCTTGCAAACTCGTCTGTCCTTCATGCAGTGTGGACTAACAAGTTTTTTTTTTGTACGCAAGCTTGCCATAAGGCATATTATAGGAACTCATGTAAATGATTTTCTGTGAGGAACCGGAGCAGGCTCCCGCTCTTAGCGTTGTCGATGAGCCATTTAGAAAAGTCCTCTTCCCTTGTTGCGGTTAGCCCCACTTCGCGCAGAATCTGTGTCATTGATGCCCTTGTCCCTGCACAAGTCCATAGCAGGTGGCAGTATGAACTTGTTAGTCCATGCTACCATTTTAACTAACAATTTTTCGTGCAGAATAAAAGCAGCTCTCTGACGCAGTGGGCATCCAAACAAGACGCATTGCATCAGTATGAATCCACGTTGAGTGAGCTATTAACCGGATAAAGAGCTTCTGAATACTCAAGCCCATCTTGACCGTCACGTCCAAGAAAACAATAGATGTCATGATATATGTGGGTGCACTTGAGGCCAGCTCTTATTCACAGCAAGAACGCGCAGGATGCGGCCCACTGAAGTGAAATAAATTCGTTAATACAGCTGCACATTTTTGTGGGCAATGGGTATTCGCTAACAAACAGTGAGCTCTTTGTGTACTTAAACAAGAGATCAATCTCATATGCAGTAAACCTATTTCACACAAACGCTTCAAAGGAGCCACAGATGAAAGCACAATACATGATAAGAGCGGCACTGAGACACCCTTTTCATCACTGCAAAATATGTCGGTATGAAGGGGCACCATGAGCGGAATAATTTGAGGCAACAGTTTGAATTCTGATGGTGTTAATAGTGTAACGAGTACAAGGCAGCGAACACTGAACCGATCAGTCCCACACACTGCACTGTTTCGTTATCTTCTTTCTCGGTTAAGGCACGCGGCATTACCTCCCCTCTTCGAAAGCGGCGACTCGACACTGGGAGTGTCCTTGAGCTATATGCCCACAGGAGAAGCAGAGAACATTGCACACGCGCAGAAGATCACTGTCTCTCATAATACGGTTTCATTCGCACTACATGAACAGTTTCAGCACTTGAGCGCCGCCGTATTGAGTGTTGTTGACCCCGAGGAACAACTTCATAATCACGTTACTAAGACGTCGAATAGCCTCATATGGCCCAAGGTAATGGCGAAGTAGCTTCTCGGAGAGTCCTCGACGGCGCACTGGTGTTCACACCCATGCACGATCGCCAGGATGCTAGTGAAAGTCTCGGTGTCGGAGGTTGCACCGACTGGCATCGCGGTGTTGTTGATGTTGAATACGGCACCGTGCGAGCTGGTGCGCTTCTTCGGCCCGCTGCAGAAATATGTCGACGTCCGCATAGGCGTTGGTGGCATCGTCGCCGTGACTTATGGGTAGCATAGCATCCAACATTGTCGTGACGGGACGACCATAGACTAGCTGGAATAGCGCAAGACGGGTTGTCTCCTGTTAAGCCGTATTGTATGCAAAAGTTGCATATGAAAGAACTTCATCCCACGTGCGATGCTAAACGTCGACGTACATGGAAATCATGTCTGCAAGTGTTCTAGTGAGGCTTTCAGTCAGTCCGTTAGTTTGTGGATGGTAAGCAGTAGTCTTACGATGACTTGCGCAGGTAAGACTGAAGAGAGCCTGCATTAGTTCAGCCGTAAAGGCTGTACCGCGGTCAGTGATAATAACCAATGGGACACCGTGGCGCAGTACGATGGTCTTAAGAAAACACTGGGCTACTTCTGCAGCAGTTGCACGGGAAAGCGCCTGTGTCTCGGCATATCGAGTTAAGCAGTCCGTCGCCACTACTATCCATCTGTGCCCTGACGCGGACGTTGGGAAAGGGCCCAGAAGATCCATACCCACTTGCTGGAAAGGGGCTGTTGGCGGAGCTATCGGCTGAAGGAGCCCTGCGGGCTTCAGCGGAGGTGTCTTTCGCCGCTGGCAATCTCGGCATGTTGTCACGTAGTGCTGGATTGAAGGCAGCAACTTAGGCCAATTGTACTTTTGTCGAATGCGTGCTAATGTTCGCGTGACTCCTAAATGACCAGCCGAAGGCTCATCGTGGCATGCGTGCAATATTTCTGGCCAGAGGTCGGACGGCACAATCAGAAGAAAGGTTTCCTTGTTGTACTGAAAGTGTCTCTCATATACGACGCGATTGCGAATGCTGTAGGAGGATAAACCCCGTGCGAAAGCACGTGGGACCGCTACATCAAGGCCTTCGAGGTGCTCAATAAGCGGGCGTTAACCAGGGTCAACCCGTTGACGCTGGGACATGTCGGTTTGTCGTGACTACAGCAAGAAACGGGAAGTCGTCGTCTTCGCTGTCGGGAGGGGCAGTATCAACAGGTGCACGCGACAAGCCATCGGCGTCGTTGTGCTTACGGCCGCACTTATATACAACCGTAATGTCGTACTCTTGGAGACGGAGGCTCCACCTTGCAAATCGTCCAGAGGGGTCTTTGAGGTTGGCTAGCCAGCATACCGAATGGTGGTCGCTCACAGCCCTAAAAAGTCGGCCGTAAATATAGGGTCGGAACTAAGTTATGGCCCAAACTACCGCGAGACATTCCTTTTCCGTGGTTGAGTAGTTTGCCTCTGCTTTTGAAAGAGAGCGATTTGCGTAAGCAATAACTTTCTCAGTGCCATTTTGCCACTGAATCAGAACGGAACCGAGTCCAAAATTACTGGCATTGGTATGAATATCCGTAGCAGCGTTGTCTTCAAAATGGGCAAGTATCGGGGCAGCCTGCAGTTGCCGGTGCAACTCGTTGAAAGCATCCTCTTGATCATCTTGCCACGCAAACGGAACATTGTCTCGGGTAAGACGCGTAATAGGCTCGGCAGTCACTGAAATATTCTCTACGAAACGCCTGAAATAGGCACAAAGCCCCCAAAACCTTCTAACGGACTTTTTGTCGGTTGGGCGCGGAAAATTTTTCACAGCAGCAGCTTTGTCGGGATCTGGTCTCACGCCCTCAAAACTAATAACATGGCCAAGAAAGCGGAGCTCCTGGAATCCGAAATGGCATTTCTGTGGTTTTATCTTCAGTTGGGTTGAACGCAGCGCCTGTAGTACCATTCGTAGTCGGTCAAAGTGCTCCTCAAAACTAGCCGCGAAAATGACGACATCGTCGATATACACTAGGCGTGCTTGCCACTTCAGTCCAGAGAGAACTGTGTCCATCATTCGCTGGAAGGTTGCTGCTGCAGAACAGAGACCGAAAGGAAGCACTTTAAATTCATAAAAGCCGCCGGGGGTGACGAACGCTGTTTTCTCTCTGTCCTTTTCGTCCACTTCTGTCTGCCAGTAGCCATTCTTGAGGTCAAGCGACAAGAAAGTTTTGGCATTGCGTAACCGGTTTAATGAGTCATCGATACATGGGAGCGGGTATACGTCCCGTTTCTTTACCTAATTTAACTTACGATAATCGACGCAGAAACGCAAGGTGTTATCTTTTTTCTTCACCACCGCTACAGGCGAAGCCCAGGGGCTGGTAGACAGCTGCACCACGTCGTCGGTAAGCATTTCCTGCACCTGGCTTCGAATAGCCTCTCGTTCGTTTGACGACACTCGGTATGGGTGTTGGGAAATCGGCTTGGTCTCCGCGTCAACCATAATGTGGTGTTTGGCTACTGGCGTACGCCCAACTTTCCAAGCCGTTGCAAAGCATCCAGCAAATTCCTGAAGGAGGTCTAGGAGTCGCCGCCGTTCAACCACTGAGAGATTGGGATTAATGTCCACAGTTGATAGAATGGCTGGTGCATTACATCTGGCTGGCGACGGCGGCGCCAGAGTACAGATGTTCCCTGGCTCAATAAAGTCGGCAACATACGCGATGGCCGTTCCTTTCGCAATGTGCTGAAACTCGGTCCTGAAATTTGTAATCCAGAGCTTCGCACAGCTGTCCCGCAAGCGAACAAGTCCTCTTGCAGTGCAGGTCCCTTTCTCAAGAAGCAGGCCCACGTTCGTCTCTTCCATGTACGTCTCGGTCTCATGGTGAGTCGCCTTCTACCAAGACCATAATGCTGCACAGTGGCGGGACCGTAACATCAGCAATACGTAAGGCGGGCGTTGATGAACCGTCGGCGCTAGATCTCGCAATGGCTTGCCTCGGCGAAAATTGCAAATTAATTATCGCACCATTAGCCTGTAAGAAGTCCAAGCCAAGTATGACGTCTCGCGAACAGTGGGTAAGAACAACGAAGTCGCAAACATAAATAAATCCGTCAGTTGCAACTCTCGCAACGCATCTTCCAGCCGGTGTAATAAGGTGTCCCCCTGCAGTGCGGATCTGAGGCCCAGTCCACTCGGTTAAAACTTTCTTCAATTTCCTGGCTAACCCACTGCTCATAACTGAATAGTCCGCCCCCGTATCAACTAAAGCTGTAGTGAGAAAATCGTCGATAAAAACCGGTATGTCCGAAACTGCGCACTTAGGTTCATCGTTACATGACGCCGTCTGATAGCCGTTATCTTGTACTAAACTTGATGGAGGATGTTCAGCACTTCGCTCGTCAGCGGTCTCACCTCCGCAGGTCGCTGTTCCTAGTTTTCCTGAAGCCTCAGGGAGCAGGGGCTCGTCGAGTGGCTTGTGCGGTATGCAGAGGGCTGTGGACTTGTAGAACGACAGCGGGAAGAGGTAATGACGCGGGACCCGTATTGTGGGACGTCTGGAGGATTCGTATGCGTCGACAAGTACTCCTTGATTTCGGGTGGTCGTTCACTACTCCGAGGACATCGTGCACACGGATGGAAGCCACGAAGTCCGGCGCGGCGGTACGGACAGAACCTTAACATGTGACAGGCCTCACGACAGTGGTAACAAAGGCGCCGATTGTCAGGGGCACGCAAGACGTCAGTCTTGCGAAATCGTGCCTCGGCTAGAAGAGGAGGATGGCGTGGGCTTGGATCAAGAGTAGGGGGGATCACTTTTGCTCTGGGAGAGTCGTACCCACTATGGTGCTGGTTTGGATGAGGCACAGTGGGGTTCCCTCTTGGGGGATCACAGAGGTTATGCGTCTGAAGCATGGACGCGTACGTTGGCGCACTCGGTGGCGGTGGCTGCACACCAGGCACATATGGTTCCGGAACGGCTTGTGGGACGTCTGGAGGATTCCTATGCGTCGACAGGTACTCCTCTATTTCGGGTGGCTCACTTCTTCGCGAACGACCTCCGCGAGTGATGGAAGCCTCGACGATGACGTTAGACCCCGTAGCTGAATGTGTCTCAGCTCTTCTCTGAACACAGATCGAATGAGAACCGCTGAAGCCGGAACCATAGACGACCGGTGACATTTCGGACACGTTACGGTTATAGTGCTGAGCCCTGTGTCGAAGTGTTTGTTCTATTGTGATGGCCTCCGTTAGAAAATCTGATACCGTTCCAGGTGGATTGCGCACAAGCCCAGCAAATAGTTCTCGCTTCACCCCGCGCATTAGGTGGCGCACTTTCTTCTCCTCTGACATATTTGGATCAGCATGCCTAAAAAGGCGGATCATGTCCTCGTAGTGCATTCCAATACTCTCGTTAGGGGCTTGGATGCGAGATTGCAGCGCCGACTCCGCACGCTCTCTTCGGTCGTTGGCGGTGTAGGTCGCCAACAGCTGGCGACGAAAGAGGTCCCATGTTGATAGTGTCGTGTCGTGGTTCACGAACCACGTCCGCGCGGAATCTTCGAGAGCAAAGTAGACATTATAGAGCTTCCTTTGCTCATCCCAGCCGTTGTAATTGGCGACCCATTCGAATTGGTCCAGCCGTCTTAAGCGTCCTCATAAAGCTCGCCATGGAAGGACGGTGGCGTTCGAGACTGGAGGACGACGAACTGGGGTGAAGTCTCTACGTTAGCCGCAATGTTTGTGTTGGATCTATGCATGTTGGCCACAGGCGTGCAGGAAAGAGGCCCGAACTCTGGCGACTGACTTCGAAGGAGGCGGTTGCAACTGCGATGGACCGGTGTCAGGTCCATGGTGGCTCTCGGCTGCCCTTGAGGGGTTGAACTCAGCAAAAAGGGAAATCGTACCCGGTTGCTCCACCAGAAAATATAACGAGTACAAGGCAGCGAACACTGAACCGATCAGTTCCACACACTGCACTGTTTCGTTCTCTTCTTTCTCGGTTCCGCGAGGCACACGGCAATATATCACAAGAATTGCGCCTTAGTCCCTTTTAGACTTCCACCCATCATTTGCGATTACTCCTGTACTGCATGCTATCAGGTGCTCTGCCCAGTTGTCTGAAATCTTTGTTTTGAACTGGGCTGTCTGAAAAGTTTTTTATCATCTCATGGCAGCTATTGGCAGGCATTTTGAGCTCGTCACGACTCTCAAAATGCCCATGGGAACAAAGCAGCAGAGTAATCAAGTCAAAAACAAACTAGTTAGGTTCCTAGGCCAGCAATAGCCAGCTCATGGGCACGATAAAAAAGGTCCAAATGTACGAACTCAACAGAGCATGTGATAGCTTCCAGTATAGCAAGAATCATAAATGACAGAATTGACCTCAGGCTATCACCTTTGTAGATGGTCCAATGATTACTTAACAGATCCAAATGTGCTTCATGGTCTTCCCAAGTAGCCCTGAGCATAAGGAATCCACCAGAGGAATCCACCAGCTGAGAGGAATCCACCAGCTGAGTCAAATCACAGGCCACGAAAAAAATATCCATGCTTACGATTTGTATCAAAGAAATCCCTATGTGCTCTCTCAATTTTAAAATTTCTACAATTCGCTCATATTCTGCAAGGTCCAGTTTGCCTTCAGTTTTCAATTTTTGCTGGCATGGAAGCAACGCACAGAATAGAAGCGCTCAAGACGTGGCATTGTCATTTCCACAAATACTTCATTGAAAGGTATTAGTAATAATATAGCACATTTCATTGGCCAAACATAAAAAGCACATCTTTCTGTGCACAGCACTGAGAACAGAACGTGTGAGTAGTGCTCTAGAGAACGTCTTGTCGGGAGAGTCAGTATGATTTGCCCCCTCATTTCTTCTGCCCCTCCCTTTAGTAGGCACGTGTGCACACTGCCTATAAATGCGGCACTGGAGCGAATAAATAAACCAGTTTATAGTTCGCACTCTTGCTGTCTACCTTGTGTTTTTTTTTTCGTGTGTGTCTCTTTGCGCCCAATTCGTTCCTGCAAGAGTATTACTCATTTGGACCATTCTCGGCTAACATGTATGTGCCTTGGTTGATGACAACATCATATTTTCTGGTGTGAATTATGTCTCTGCAATCTTCTACAAACGGATACTTAATTTCAAAAACTGCATAATTTCAGGCAACAATACCATCAGGCGGTGCAGAAAGCCATGGCTTCTCTTTGCAGACATACATCGCACACTGCACTACCGTCAGCCCAAATTGCGTGGCAAAATTCTGCCGTGCCACTGACTCGTGCTTAAAGCCATACTGCGTGGCTGCATTTCCAAAAAAAAAATTATGCTGTTAAGACCTCGACTGCCTTTAGTGTAGGGGTTGTTGATGTTTTAGGAATCTTTCTAATATGAGGCTGTCACCCTCACCCGTCTGAATATGCCACAAATATTCGCTATGCTCCCTTGTAGTCGCTTCCAGAGCTGCTACCGCTGCACCAGAAAGGACAATATACCTATTCTAGAATTAGGCGCACAACGTGCAGGCGTATAGCAAGGCGGTGACATCATCATGGGACGCATACTGCAAAGCAGGTGCCTCTGGTAGGAGCTGTCAGAATGGAGCAGTCTTAGTTTCATAAAACACTGTCCCTGGAATCGAATAAAACAGAAAGCATAACTAAATCACAAAGTGTACATGTCTGGCAGCTTGCTTGTAAAAACATTCACTGGTCCCGCTTGAGAGCAATAATTCCCCAGTAGGTAAATGAAGCGACGAGCGAGGAGAGACTGTGGCATTAATAAAGTGTCTTGTGAGGGACTCGTGTACGACTAATATCAAGTAGCGGACACTTCTGTGCACCTATTGAACAGTGCAAAATGCGGGCAGCTCTACTATTCAACGTACAAACCCAGAAGACGCCTCGTTCTTTCAAGCTCAGCCAAGACCAAATTGGGATTTGGCCTGCCTAGCGGCAAGTGTTGGTTAGTGTAGTGTGCTATAGTGAACTGGTGCATGACCACATTGCTGGCTGTTTTACCAATTATGAATGGCAGATAATTACAGTTAACTGTAAGAGGAAATTGAACTTCACGGTTAATCAAGTTATATATCATTGGACAGCTTGTGGCGAGTAAATCTGTACTCAACTAATGTTAGGTATTATTTAATGTTTAATTATTTATTTGGACTCAAAAAATGAACTTTGCACTACGTCGAGTCATATAGTGGGCAGGTTAGGACCAGAATGGATGCACTACACTAATATCGGGTCTTGATTAATTACCGGTAATAAAGTAATCTGTGATTAAAAATGGAACCTAATGATGCAACGCCATTATATATTGTTGAAAAGGCTTTCATGAGTAAACTATGAAAATATATATCATACAGCCATCAGTCGATCTTGGGTGTAACCAGGGTTAAACCCCTATAATTTTTTTACCTGGTCTACTTGCTTTGGTTACTAAATTATTAATAATGTTACGTAGTTTATTTACACGGCGGGTGTTAGATGCGCTGGACATTAGCATACCCAGAGCGAACCAAACCAGCTTCCTCTTCCTCCTCAGCTTCTCCTGCAACACCTCATCTTCTTGCAATACAGGACCGCGGGACGTGCGTGACACTGCCCCCTTCGCAGACAAAGCCCGCCGGGCGAGTCGAGATTCGTTACGTTGATAGCAGTACTTCATGCGGGCCATGTGAACTACTTGAGTCTTCCGAGAACGGCGACCATTGGTAAGAGACCATAGGTAAGGTAAGAGACTACAAAGTTGGCTGTGCTGATATGTTCCAGCACAACAAAAGGACCAGTATACTGGTGCAAAAGTTTCTGGGACAAGCCACACTTACGCAACGGCGTCCAAAGCTACACCAAGTCACCAGGGGAATAATTAACAGCTTGGTGATGCTTGTCGTAGCGTTTCTTGTAGCTTTCTTAGGAGGCTAAACTGCAAAGTCTCGTGAGTCGGCGAGCTTTTTCAGCCAAAGAGAGAGTATGCGCTAAGGAAGTTTCAGCCGGGAGTGAGAAAGGTAAAAATGTGTCTAGAGTACTTCGTGAAAGTCGAGCGTAAAGAAGAAAAAACGGACTATAGCCTGTCGTTTCGTGCTTAGCAGTGTCAAATGCGTATGTTATAAACGGAAGGACTTCATCCCAGTTTTTGTGGCGGGAGTCGACATACATTGCGAGCATATTGCTAAGCGTCCGATTGGTGCGTTCGGTAAGGCCATTTGTTTGTGCGTGGTTAGGAGTTGAATGGCGAAAATGGCATGAGCAGAGACGAAGAAATTCTTCTACAACTTCTACCGTATACTGTCGCCCCCGGTCACTTATTAGCAAACAAGGAGGCCCATGTCAGAGAATGATGGACCATAGGATGAAGGCCGAGACATTAGAAGCAGTGGCTGATGGTGTGGCAGCAGTTTCACAGTACCGCGTAAGGTAGTCTACGCACACTATGACCCAGCGGTTTCCGTTAGAGGAACGGGGAAACGGTCCTATAGAAGGTCAATTCCCGCCTATTTGAATGAAGTTCGTGGTGGCGTTATAGGTTGAAGATGACCCGGCGGAGAGCAAGTTGGGTGCTTGAAACGCTGACACTGGAGGCAGCTGGCCACATAAGGTTGAGTAGTTTGACTCATCTTCGGCCAATAAAGATGTTCCTTAGTCCTGTGCAATGTCCTGGCAAAACCCAAATGTCTAGCCGTGGGATCGTCGTGCATTACCCGAATAACCTAACAGCAAGGACCAGAAGAAACCGTGCACCTACTGACGAGTAGTTCTTCCTGTATAATAGACCGTTACAAATGCAGAATGAGGTCGCAGGGAACGCTTGCGGTCTACGCATCAGCCGATTTATGCGGTAACGAAATCTGAGCGATGCGACAAGGCAGCGAAGGAAACCATACTTTTGGCGATGGAAAGTGCCGCTGTTGCCCTTCGTTCCACGGGCTTATTGATGAACGCTAGCACGCTGTACTGGCAACATAGTATAACCTAGACACGAATGTTACGGGCTAGATTTTGCCAATTAAACTCGGCAAAACCACAATAAATGCGCATTGCGTGTTGACACGCAACTTCTCACAGTACCTATCGTGATTCAAAAGTACTCAACCCTACAATCGTAATCTTGCGTAACGGCCAATAAAGCATTCGAACGGTCGGACGAAGTATTTGCATCGGATCTATCGCGATTAATCCGGCCGCAGTTCGGATTAATACGCAATATATAAGCGAATTCTGATACTTAAGTATAATTTGCAGGCTATATGGACTGAGTGTAGGAGTGTGATTATTCCACACAACCTCCCACGCGCACACATTCGACCAGTAACTGGAATACCCCACGGAGAAAGGATATATATGTCTAAAGGCGCTGCCACACCTGTTGCAGTTTATCTTCGCTCAACGTACAAATGGAATATAACTGTCTATGAGCTAGTCAAAGCAACTACCTCGATAACAGGTCGTCACTTACCTCCAATGGTAATCATAGGCACAACTGGGGCATTTGCAATTTGACGATCTTCTGCAGCGTCGTTGCTATCCGAAGCTTCAGACATCGTCGTTCCGCGGATTTGACTGAACCTCAAGCAATAATTTTCCCGTAATGCCCACTGCATTTGCGCATGGCATATCCCCAGTTGCAGTGCCGCAGTTGCGATCCCCAGTGCCGCCAGGTACCCATCGGTTTCCAATGGGTACAAGATTTCCCCCGCCCTAGTGCTGCGCGATCCCACATTCAAACATGGTGAAGATATTGGCTAGCTCATATACGGCGCTGCGCACGCAAGATCAGAGCGCCCAATTAAATTGTGTATAGTGACCGAACAACTAGGTGGGCTCTGCGGCTGTGCCACTGCACACGTCGCTAACACGCTTACCTTCGCAATGCAGGCTCTCGTCCGAATCTTCACCTGTGCTCTCTTGCACACCTTCATGGTTGGCACGCCGGTCATCACACTTGCTGCCATGTCATCACGTCAAAATGGCGACATGGCTTCCTGTCCCCTGCACCCCGACATCTGGCTGCACCACGATACGCCCCCTGTCGACAACCGGACCAACATCAGCAACCCAATCGTCACCGACAACCTGAAAATCATCGCCTATAAAACAGCGACATTCACCCCCCGCGCACTGTGGGCTCTGCGGCTGTGCCACTGCACACGTCGCTAACACGCTTACCTTCGCAATGCAGGTTAGTAACAATTACGCCCTTTTCTCTAGAAAAACGAGCAATATTTGCCTGGTGCAGCTGCCGAGCCCGCAGTGCTGCTTTTGTCTTGCTATTGAATGTGCAAATGTCATTCGCGCATTATTATTAATTTCTGGCGACGTGGAAATGAACCCGGGACCATCAGATACAGAAGATATCTTGGCTGAACTGCAGAAGTTAACCGCGGGTCAATCGCAGCTCATCATTGAAGTACAGAGTCTCAAAAACCAACTAGCATCAACTGATAAAACGTTATCAACCTTAAGTGACCGCATTGCAGACTTAGAGATCAAATATCAATTCCTCGGCAACATGCAAACAGAACTTGAAAACCTTCAGGTCAACACTACAGAGACCAGCCGCCAGCTTTCCGTGCTCGACTCCCGCCTTGATGACTTCGAGAACCAGTCGAGAAGGAATAACTTGATATTTTATTGCCTCCCCCTCCCTGATCCAAATAGATCGGAAGCATACGAACAATCAGAAAAGATTATCATAGATCACTGCCTTCAAAATCTAAGCTTGGAATTAGAGCCTAAAGATATTGAGCGCGCTCATCGCCTTGGCCGACATAGCTCAGACCGTCAAAGGCCAGTAATAGTGACGCTCTCTTCTTTCAAAACCAAGGGAATAATTCTATCGAAAGGCCCATTGCTCAAAAACACGGTATTTAGCATAGGCGAAGACTTCTCTCGTCCTGTCCGAAATGCACGGAAGAAACTTATTGTATTCGCGAAAAACAAAACCGGACCATTTTCCTTACGATATAAAACTTTGCACATGGGACCAAAGCGCTATGTTTTTGATGAACAATCTCAAACCGTGAAAGAAGTCTTGTAGGAATCATTTCACCGTCTGAAAACGCGCAATCAGCCAGGAACAAACACTCGAAACAACCTTTCATTCTCGATAATCTATGCAAATGCTCGCAGCTTTCTTCCTAAGCGCGAATTACTGTCAAGTATTATATCTTCTTCTGGCAGCAACATACTAATCGTAACTGAAACGTGGCTCACACATGACGTTGCAGATGGTGAAGTTCTAGACGACATGCCGGACTTTAACCTATATCGAAACGATCGCAAAGGTGTACGAGGAGGAGGCGTTTTTATCTGCATTAACAAACAAATATCATGTTCAACTGCAGCAATCAATTCTAACCTGAAACTAGTATGGCTCAAGTGCAGCGCTCCAAACGAAACCGTCCTTCTTGCCGTCTGCTATAGGGCCCCTAGCAGTAAACCGGGGTTCGCCGATAAACTAAACGACGCGCTTGTATGAAGTATGCCTCAATTTTAATCTCCGTCAAATGATCCTTGAACCCACTCGTGTTACTGAAGGGACATCTAACATCCTAGACCTAATCCTAACAAACCACTATGAGAATCTAACATTACTTACCTACCTGCGCGAAATTAGTGATCATAGAGTTATTCATGCCACCTTCAACTTCTCCCCTATACCCCGCCAAACCTTCAGCAAAACTATTCGTTTTTATGATAAAGGAAACTATGATGCTTTTAATAATGAATTACATGCTTTCTTGCCATCTTTCCAATCTACCTTTTATAGCCGATCTATTGAAGACAACTGGTTAACCTTCAAAAATAAGATAAACGAACTAACTTGCAAGTTCATTCTTTCTACCAGTTTTCGGGCCAATCGCCAAAAACCTTGGTTTACTAAAACTCTCAAAAGATTGGAAAGAAAGAAAAAGCGTCTTTATAGGTCAGGAAAAATGCGGTCTAATACAGAAGCACGGCAGCGATATCATGCAGCCGAGGACACGTCCTACACAGCACTCCGTAACGCCAAAAAAACGTTTTTCGAAACTGACCTACCAAAAATCCTGGTCAACAACCCTAGAAAGTTTTGGGAAATACTAAACCCACAAGCGACATGTACCATTACCCTTACTAACCCAGCAGATGAAGAGATTAGTGACGCCGACTGTGCTGACGAGCTCAATTGCTTTTTCGCTGCTGTTTTTACGACAGAAACTGACTCATCAATGCCCAGCCTACTTCCATCAGTGCTTCCAGCAATGTCACCTGTTAACATCAGTGCGCATGGCATCTCAATTCTCATTAACAAAATTAAGCTCTCATCATCCGCTGGCGTTGATGATATCAATTCCAAAGTTTTAAAAAATACGAAAGACATATCTTCCGTATATCTGTCTCTTTTATTCTCACAGTCTCTTTCAACAGTAACGCTACCGAACGACTGGAAGATGGAGAAGGTCATCCCGGTCCACAAATCAGGTACAGGAGAATCGCCATTAAACTACCATCCCATCTCTCTAACTAGCGCGCCATGCAAACTCATGGAACATGTCATCTACTCCAACATCATGACCTTTCTAGATTCACACAACTTCTTTCATCCTGCGCAACATGGTTTCCGAAAGGGTTTCTCGTGAGAAACACAACTAGCAATCTTAACTTTCGATCTGCACACTAACCTTGATCGTAACCAGCAAATCAAACTGATTCAATTTTCTTAGACTTTGCAAAGGTTCCTCACAAACGCTTACTAATGAAACTCGCCGCTCTAAATTTGCTTCCCAACATTCTAAATTGGATTAAAGAGTTTCTTGCTAACCGCTCACAGTTCATCTATGTTAATAGCGAAAGCTCAAACACAATCCCCGTAACATCTGGCGTCCCACAGGGATCTGTACTCGCCCCTCTCCTGTTTTTAATATGTATAAATTACCTACCCTTCATGTACACAGTCAGATAAGAATCTTCGCCGACGACTGCGTAATCTATCGGAAAATTACTAACGTATCTGATCAAGTAGCACTACAGCATGACCTAACCCAAGTGCAAGAATGGTGCAACCGCTGGTTAATGACTTTAAACGCCAAGGAGTGCCAACTCATCTCTTTTACTCGTCAGCATAACCCCCTTATTTTTTCATATCAAGTTGCTAACTCTTCCATAGAACGCGTGGAATCATATAAGTACCTTGGAATCACACTTTGCAGCGACCTTTCTTGGTGTACACACATAACCAACATCATATCATCTGCAAACAGATCTTTAGGCTTCATAAAACGTCACCTACGTCATGGGCCCCAACGAGCAAAACTTTTGGCATATAAAACACTGATCAGATCAAAAAGCTTGAGTACGCCAGTCCAATATGGAACCCATCTCAAGTACACTTAACAAGCGCGATCGAATCAGTTCAAAACAGCGCCATCCGTTTCGTGCATCAAGCATACTCGTATTACATCAGCGTTTCATCTCTAAAGGAAAATTCCAGTCTTGGTAACCTTTTGCTTCGTCGCCGCATTGCCAGTCTTTGTTTACTGCACAAAATTCTAAACAGTTCACTAAATCAGGTACCTTACATTGTGCATCGCACCCACATACCTCATCGCGCTTCGCATTCATTTCAGATAACTCGGCCTGCTGCTTGCACAAAAACTTTTTCAGGATCTTTTTTTCCCCGAGAAATTGTGGACTGGAATGCCCTTCTCCACGAAGTCGCCGCCCTCCCATGCCAATCTTCATTTATTGATGCCTTAAAAATTTATTTTCAAACACAATGACCTGTGCTTGTATTCCTTCATGTCTGTAAACCCACCCCTTATGTAATGCCTCCTAGAGAGGCCTTTAAGGAAATAAAGTGAAGACGGGAGACGCCGCCTACCGGCGCTAAGCTCATTGCAGCCATGCGCCGACCGGCTGAGGCCGGCACATTGGAGGGCGCATTCTGCCATTGGTTTGTGTGGAGATTGCTTCAGTACTTCTAATGTTTAGGTGATGTTTTGTGTGAATATGTGCTTAGGAGAGCAGGATATTGGCCAAGTTGGGTGAATATGTCCAGTAAAACGAAGTCTGGGTAAACGAGACACGTTGTTGCCTGCACTGGCAGCTACTGGAACTCGTCGGAGTCTACAGTCTTTTTCGCGAAGATCTTGAGGCTTTGCCGTGTAGCTGCTGATCACCGGCCTTAGCAGCAAAGAGCCTTAGATCCCAAGGCCTTACAAGTGCCTGTGTGAATGGAGTTAGTTCCTTTCTACGGGTTCCCGCCGAAGCATGAGGACCTGGTAACCTACGGACAAGGTTGTATCTACGCATTTGGTTACTGTGTGCTCGTAAAAAGTGGGGAAAATTCTAAAATCTGGCTTGAACAAGAAGCTTCGTGCCTGTTCCTCGACTGATGACAGGGGAGTCTCGGAGTCGAAGCCGCACTCCTGCATCCTCGCTAGTGGCCAAATTACCGACACTTAAAAAACGGAGGGACCCACGGCAGAATTTTCCCGCCTGTATACAAGAAAAGACCGGCTCAGAAAAGAAAGGGCAGTCACCATCGTCGTTCGAGAGTCGTTGCGCGCTTCAGTGACGAGCAGAAATAATGTTTGCGCAGCTACTTTCGCTTGCACAGTTATAGCGAATTTGTGTTTATCTCTTAACAGGAAGAGCAGTTAGGAGACAATAAATACTGTTGTTCCCACTAACCCGCTGTCCTATTTCCCCTCTTCTCTCGTCAACAAATGCCAACGTCCTAAGAAATCTACTTTGATACTCTTTGAATACGTCTTATCTGTGATATGCCCTTCTCAGTTCAGTTCAGTCGTTCAGTCATTTCCGACTCTTCGTGACCCTATATGGACCCTATCACGCCAAGCATTCCGGTCTCCAACGGTCTTCCTAATATCGCATAGCTTCATCTGCAGCGCCTGTAGGATGCCCACTCACTATCGCGTTCGCTGCCTATCCCTTCTCCTGTGATCCTCAATCTTTCCCTGCATCAAAGCTTTCTCCAGCGACTCCTCTCTTCTCATCAGATGACCAAAGTATCTGAGGTTTAACTAAGCCTAGCGTTGGCCTGTACGATCAGAGATAGTCATGTGCGTTCTGAGAATGCCAAGATGATTATGGCAAACGCCATTAAGAGCGCTTACGTTAAGCTTTGTTACTTGTTGCGCAACTTGATTTATGTTTCCTTTCCGTACTATAGTTACAAACACCTTCTTGAGACTCAGTGCAGCTATTTTGTTTTAAACGCTGTCTGTGACATTGACACATTTGTCGAACAACATAATAATGACCTACTCAAAGATTACTGTCATCGAGTTGGCACAGGGAAGCAAACGCGACCGGATTTCACAAGAACACCCTTTAAGAACCCTAGGTGGAAAGCGCATTTCTCTCCTCGTTGCGCAGGGTTGAAACGAGGCACCAATTTATTGCCTCCTGTCGCAAGTAACGCCCGTTATTGAAACGGCAGCTCGCAACCATTTGCAGCACATCTTGGTGAAAAGGAAGGCATTATCGGCACTATTTTCGACACCCTCGCCCTCTCACAGGTTATTACTGCCGGCGCGGGCTCTGAGTTCTCACATTAGCATTTTAGGGAGCAACCATTCATGATAACCTGCCTGAATGACGCTTGCGCGCGACCCCGTGCTTGACGTCCGTTGCAGATCTGTGCAGCGCAGACCAGAGCAGAACTGCGAGGCTGCGAGCGCGGCAATGAGACGTAGCAGAAACGAACAGCGTTTCGCAATGCTGACGGATATGTACCGCGCCAGGCGAATTTCGGGCCATATTACACTGCAGTGGTCATTCATTATGACAGCGTTAACCATTGAATGGAAGCCAGATCTAACACACGTGCCAGCAGATTGGCAACCGGAACCGAGGCCGTCTGGCGGAAAATGCGAAACTCCGCGGAGAAATCCCTGAGTGTCTGCCGTAGCACAAATGGTGTTTTTGAAGCCGCTCAATTTTGCGTCAGGCGCGTTATGTGCAGAGTAGCCGAGTAAATGGGTAGCCCCTCAAGAGGAGGCAATCAGGGGCGTATCTGAGAGTTCCTGTATCTTCCGCGTCCCTGCTACACAATAGTGGGTACGAGTACGAGCACTTCCGCGTGGTCAGGATGCCAATGCCTCTTAGCGTGGTTATGAATGCAAAGTAGATATTTTTTTATTATACGCGGTTCGCAGTTGTACGTTGCAATAAGCGCGCGTCGCTATATACCTCTTTCGTACGCCTAAGGATGGGCACGAAGAGGTGCAATATTAAGGTTTTATTAGATTATTGAGGATAGAAATTGAGACAACCCGTACGAACGCCTCATCGTCCTCATCGCTTTGCTATAGGCATGGAAAGCCTGGGTTTTACACTCTCGTAATGTTTCATGTACTGGCTCTCTTCTACTGCCTGTCATTGAAATGGCTTTCAAGGAAACGTAATCTTGGTACGCCTCCGCTGACCATGTCCGTTAC
The DNA here is from genome assembly GCF_055883805.1 of Amblyomma maculatum. NCBI lineage: Eukaryota > Metazoa > Arthropoda > Arachnida > Ixodida > Ixodidae > Amblyomma > Amblyomma maculatum. Next base: position 171,151,784 of record NC_139349.1, on the reverse strand, counting down.
TAAAATTCAGTGGATCAAATTTTGCGCCGCTAACTCGAGGCTTTCACTCGGTGTACGCAACTTCACCGGCGCGCAGGTGTGTTGTGGCACGCACACACCTGTACGCGTTGTGTGCGCGCGGTTAATGAATGTGCGCCGATGCGTCGCTCTCGCAGCCTCATTCATCGCCGCTTCTCGGCCGGTCGGAATGCTGATGAGGGACACGTATTCACTATTCATCAGGCGGCCGAAAGCAAGCCAGGTCGATTTCGAGTCGGCTCGTATGCAAAGGATGGTGACGCTGCGGGCGCCAAAGAAAACAGCAATGAAAAATAAAAGGTTGAGCATTTCTAAGCTGCATATAGCGCTCTCACTTGTGCACGCAGTGAACAATGGCGGTTGGCTTTCTGAAATAGGTTTATTTCAATAAAAGGTCCACTAAATACGTTTGTGCGAGATTTGATGAAAGGTCACGCTTTTGTTCTACAGCATCCTGTACTTTGTACGTGATGCAAAAACACATTATTATTCTTATTATATTTATTATTATCATTAATCCTATCAGAGGCGTTAATAGAGATGAGTCATCCACCTGTGAAATTTATTTCGTGTGATACCCAAGAAACGGCTACATTAATCAACAAACAATTCGCACGTGTATCCCATTCTCATTAATGCTTTCCGTATGGCAAATGTTCTTTGACAAATGCAATACTGGCGCTTGCCTCCTTACCCAACCTGCCGGCAACACACCTGGCACTAATAATCTTAAGTTCTAAACGTAATAAACCCCCTCTTGACAGGATGCGGATGTTGTTTAACTCTTTTTGCCTTCACCTTGACATCTTCCAAAACCCGCTCTCTTCATTTATATTGGACGTTCATAGCTTTCTATTCTAAAGTGTATCAATCACATATAACTTCCACTTTTTAGCCTAAGTATTGTATTTAATTTACTTCACGTTTTGCTTTTTCTCCTGTTCAGTGCTGTTAAAAGTATCTTGTACTGCTTTTTATCCGTTTCTTATTTATATTTTAACTTTAAACTTTATTTTCGAATCTTATTGTCCCGCGTTCAATTCTATTTCTTTATTGTAATTTCCTGTATTTCTAGCCCGTGTTTTAAGTACCACGCACTTGTTGCGCCTGGAATGTTTGTTTATTTTATGTATATTTCTAATACTATAATCAATGTCTGTTATTTGTTTTTTTCTATATGTATATTTTTTTCGTGATGTAGCCTACAATCCTCTGACTGTGTATATAAGACATGGTACTCATTGATTTCAGTGACACTAGTCGTCTCAGCTTCATTTCATGTGTTATTTGTTTCTTCTTTTGTGTTCTATCTGTGTGTGTGAAACTTGTGTGTGCATTTTCATTTTTTTTGTGCTGCAGCACGAAGACCACATGGTTGTTTTTGCGCACAATAAATAAAGATTGATTGATTGATTATTGTTAATAATGTTTTTTTATATATATATATATACAATACTGCGGACACTAGGTCCAAGCACGATGGGCTTACAATTCATAATGAGCACAAACATACTCAAGCACAAACACACACACATACACACAAAAAGAAGCATCACTTCAAATACAAAACACACTATAATAAAATTAGGTTAAACCTGATAGGGCAATCGTTTAGTACTCTCATTTAAATCTGATATAGGGCGCGGAAAGAAGAAAAACTTGTGTCTGTTTTAGCGAATATAAGGTTTATAGAACAGGGGAGCTGTTACCGAGTTTGCCTGGATGAAGACGGCGTTTACTATAATGGCGGATCTAAACCAAGTTTGTTATGTATTAAAAGAGAAATAAATTCTAACCTAAAGTTTCGTCTGCGGTGTTCAAGTGTTTCAATTTTATTCATTTCCATTAATGTGGTTGGTGAGTCAGCCCTCGCATACTTATTAAAGATAAAGCTAACAGCTGCTCTCTGTATTTTTTCGAGATTTTGTATGTTAGATTTAGTGTACGGGTCTGACACTATACATGCGTATTCGAGTTTAGGTCTGATTATGGAAGTACAACAAAATAGCCTATTGCTAGGAGGGGCATTTTCCAGTTTGTCTCAGGCAGCAGTGTTTGCGAAATGCGGAAGAACAGATATCACTTATTTGTGAGTTCCACGACAGATTACTGGTCCTGGTTACTCCCAGATATTTGTAGTTTGATACTTGTTGAAGGGGGTACAAGCCTAATTGATATGTGTAACTATGAGGCATGTTTTTTTCTGAATATTGGCATGTAAACAGTTTTGTCTGCATTGAGAACCATGCCCCATCGGTCGAACCATTCCAAAACGTTGTTCAAAGCATTATTCGGGTCATTTTATCACCTTTATTAGTAACTTCCTTGTATAAAACACAATCGTCAGGGAACAATCGAATATCCACAGATGGGTTAACGACTTGAACAATATAATTTATATATAAAAGGAAAAGCAGGGGGTCAATACACTTCTCTTGGGAACACCGGATGAAACTGGAAGATAGTCCTAATAAATTGAGTGCGGTCCTTTAAGTATGCAGTTATCCATGTTAGTGAAATGTCAAGAATTCCAATTTTTTTAATTTTTAGAATGAGCTTATCATGCAGAACTTTGTCGAACGCCTTGCTGAAATCCAAGAATATGGCATCAATTTGTCCTTTCTTATCTATACAGGAAGCGAAGGAGTCTATTACTGGAATAAGTTGCGTCACCGTCGAGAAGCCTTTTCTGAACCCATGTTTGAAGCCAGTTAGCACGAGATTTGTTTCTAAAAATTTGTTTAGGCAGTGTGCAACTATGTGTTCTAATAGTTTACAGCACGTTGACGTCAGTGCTATGGGACGGTAGTTCTGAAACGAAAGACGATCCCCTATCTTATAAATGGAAACAATACGGGCTGTCCTCCAGTCATCAGGTACTTTGCCTGTTATCATTGAAGCGCGAAAAATGATGAAAAGATATTTAGCGAGAGTTTCGGCGTAGGGGCGCAGAAATATGTTTTGAACATTGTCAGGGACTTTTTGGTTTTGAGGTTCAGTAACATAGAGAAAACACAGGGATAAGAAATAAAACTCACTTCGAAGGGATAATGCACTCGGCTTTGAAAGTAACTATTAAAATGCTCAGAAATGTCCCCTTTATCACTTACAGTATTGTTGTCAACAACTTGCGATAGTTCTTTCTTTTTTCCATTAATAAAATTTCAAAACTTACTGGGCTAGTTTTTTATAAATCTTTAAAACGTTGAGCTAAAAACAAATACTCTTTCGAATCATGTAATGCACGCGCTAGATTCTCCATCAAATACTTCAACGCTTTAGGATCTGCCCGTTTCGTCTTGTACCGTTTTACCCTACGCCTCATTTGAACTATATTACGTGTCATCCATGGGTTTCCTTTCTTTTTTTTTTACACCTGCTCGGTACAAAAAATTCGATAAAATGAAAGCAGATTTTTTACAACTGGTTCCAGAGTGCGCAGACATTAGTATGCTCGAAATCTGTGAGCTAGGCTTCTAGATTTTCAATGAATGATGCGTCACTAGCACACGAAAAATCTTTAAAGTAACGTGATGATGTGGATTTATTTTTTCTTTGTCGTACCAGAGGAAATGAAGCACTAACCAATCAGTGCTCAGATACCCTTGTTCCACATCAACAGTACAATTGGCAAGATCACGAGGAATGAACAACAAATTTAACAATGAATTCGTAGAATCGGTTTAGCGGGTTAGTTCCCGAACTATTTGCGTCTAGTTGTGCGTAAGCAATATTTCAAATAATGTGTTGGCCTGCTTGGTGCAGGCGGCGTGGCATTCAAGGAGTTCCCAATCCACACCTAGCAAACTGAAGTCACCCATTAATAAAATCTGACTGATTTAGTTCTGTGACAATTGATTTTGCAGTTTAATTAGGTAGTCAGTTCCAGATCTAGGAGGCCTATATAGCGCATATAAACTAAAGGTTTGGCCCCAAAAGGATTGTTTTACATAACGACATTCAATATCATGTACATCACTCAGTAAAGCGGCCATAAATTGGTTCTTAAGGAGGACTGCCACACCACCACCCCTCGAATCACTGTCTTTCCGAAACACGGTGCAGCAGGGAGGAAAAGCATCCTAATAATTTAATTCACTGTGAAGCCACGTCTCCGTAATCACTGTAACGTGCGGATCATGGTGTAATAGGTCTGTCTCTAGCGTGTCTGTCTTATTAAGTAAACTACATGCAATATTGTTTATTACGCGCAGCTGCTTTTTATGCTCTTGCAAATCTCTTCATGTCTTGTCCTGTTGACCTGATCTCCTATTCAAGGAAGGTAGCTTTAAGCATTTATTTTTTGATTCATCCCAGATAAACATCAACGTTCACCTTATCATGAATAAGCGCGACATTTTTTTTTTTTGTCCCTCTCGTTTTTTTGTGCTTACCCAAAGCATTTCGCGTTTCTTCAGAGTTGATTGTGAATAATCGTTCTAAATGGATATGCCTGACCCTTTTAGCTTGGTAACTTTTTCCATTATTGCCTTCTTTTTCTACAAAGTTCTTTAAATAGAGAATAACAGGACGTTCGGCTTTCTTATGATCCAGAATATAGATGCGCCCTGTAGACTGGCAGCTCACTTTAAGCTGATCCTCAAAAACTTCCTTTATTATTTTTTACCCTTCGGCGTACCGTTTGTTCCGTCAGGTTCTTCAGTAATGCCGTGAACGATAAGGTTTGACCGTCGGCTTCAATCTTCAAGCTCGGTCAGTTTTTTTTTTTTTTTTTTTGCTTGAAAGCCCATTGCATTTTCTATTGATTTCAAAGTATAAAAGCACTTGCTGCTGGGCTAGTTGGTTTCGGTTCATAATTAAATAGTTTTAAGGCGCAAAAAACAGACAAGACACAAAGGTAGGTGACGGGACGAAGCGCCAACTTCCAACTGATTTTACTGCATGCAAGAAACGTACTTAAATAGTTTGTCGTCTTATGCATAGGTAGGTCACCTAAGGCTCAGGAACGACCTGAGCGCGCCTTAACAGGTCGTTCCTGAGCCTTAGGTGACCTAGCTACGCATGTGACGACAAACTATATAAGTACGTTTCTTGCATGCAATAAAATCAGTTGGAAGTTGGCGCTTCGTTCCGTCACCTACCTTTGTGTCGTGTCTGTTTTTTGCGCCCTAAAACTATTTAATTATGGATTTCAAAGCAGTGCGTATTTCCTGTTTCATTCAGCTTTGTTCCCATTTGTGTTCAGGTACCACACATTTGTTGCGCAAAAGGCTTCTCAGTATTCTGCAGTCAGCGGCAAATCTTTGCCACAGCCTGACGTTATTTCTATCCAAGTGAGCCAAGTCTCTTAATAACTGCACATACACGTGCCGTCGACTACGATAGAAGACTCTGGATGTTTTGCATTTGTTGTGTGTGAGTGTGTCCCTAAACGGGTTTGTGTATCACGTGGTTGAGCTGTGCCATTGACGTCGCGTTCAGATTGTTCGATACTCTTTCTGATGATGGCCGTGTCTTGTGTTGCAAAGAAGGAAAAAAAAAAAGCCTCTCATTTTGGCCCATTTTTTGGAATTGCAGAATAAACATTTATCTCGATGGGTTCGGCTAAACGTGAAAATTGGAAGTGTTGTCAGTGCCGACAGAGAAAATTCCGCTCTGCGGCTCCAGAAACGCCCATCGTAGATGACCTAGGAGCTCTTCAAAGCCAAATAGGGCTCATAAACCAAAAGCTGGATTGTGTTTCTTCCCTTGGACCTGACATCAAATCACTATTACCCTCTTACCGCTCCCAGCTAAAATAAAGCAACTTCTAGGACTCACGTGTATTGTCGAAAAGTTCCAGTCTTCCGTGAGCGAGATACAGAATACTATCATTTTCATGTTATCTAAATACGATGAATTTTTGATGAGGATAGAAGCAAGTAAAAAAAAATCTAACAATACAGCTCGAAGGCTTTTATACGAAACCTCAAAGCCCAGAAGCAGGAGACCGAAATACAAGCTCTAAGGTTGAGATGAATAAACAAGAGCAATGCAGTCGTCGTCCTAAAACACCCGGTGAGGACTTGCGCGCTATTGTAGTATACCATGCTGGAGAATATAGCATCGAAGATTTCGACAGCTCAAATATTCTTGCCATTCGCAGCTTGCCGAGCAAACAAGACAAAATTCTAGTCATTCTCGTTAAGTTTGCCTCTGCATCTTTGAAGGAGGCTTGGAAGGCTTATCGTAGTCAGCAGTCGAACTTGCTCAAGTCTGACAAGGATCCCAGGCATTTCTTCAACGAGAACCTAACAACAGCAAAGCGGAAACCATTCTGGCTTGCCAGAAAAAAAAATGAAAGGAAAAGAAATATAAGTAGATCTGGACTAAGGACGGAAACGTATTAGCTAAGAAGGAGGAAGGCGCTTCTTCGACCTATGTGAACCATGTGAACGATTTAGCGCGCTTAGCGTAACAGTACACAGCGCATTATTCATTCCCCACCGTAATATGCCTCTAAAGCTACCTCATTGCACCGTGCAAAAGTCTGATTAACTTTCAAGCATTTGATCCCAAGTTTTTCTTTCCAACCACTGTTAGCATAGTATACATGTGAACATCCGTAGCTTGCGTAAGCATTGGGACACATTTTGCACTTACTTTAACAGTATTTTACACAAAGTGGACGTTTTTGTTCTTACCGAAGTAAAAATATTCTCAGCTCAGATTGAACTGTTCACGCTTCTAGGATTTGTTTCCGTTGGCTCACTAGAGACGCTCAAAGAGGTTGATAGCAAATTTTTGTGCAGAATGCTTGGAGCATGGAGCACATAACGGCTGATTTTTCTAGTGCTAAATATTTGGCTGTCACAATTTTAAATCATTTTAACCAAGTTTCAGTCTTAGCGATTTACAGACCACCTTCAAGTAAGCTGTTTACTTTTCTTAATCAGCTGGGCTCACATTTAAAGAAGTCGACGTCAGATCCAGTATTCTGTTTGGTAGGTGATTTTAACATAGCCAGACTCCACGATGATTATCAGTTGAAGCATGACCCAGGATGCTTTCGCACTACTGGTCTCCAAAATCCGATGACCAAAGCCCAGTCATGCACCACATGGCATGGGCAGGGGTCATGTGTTCATGTGTGGCGGGGTCTTCGGTCGTTGGGGTCTCAGGTCGAAAAATCGGGTGAGTAGACTCACATGGTCATCGGTACTCCCGCGCTGTGTCTTGTGGTCGTGTGGGTGGCGTCTCGGGTCGGCCTCCTTCGTCGTGTGCTGTGGTCGGGGCGGGGGACAGGGCGGAGAAACGGCAAGGTCCGACAGGCAGGAAACAGCCAGGCAATGCACTCCATGGAATCCGCTGCCGATGCCGCAAGGAGACACATCTAAAGCTCGGGGTCAAGATGATGAGGGATGATGACGTATCCAGCACCTCTACCAATATGCTACGAGACGACAAGTCAATGAAGAAAGGAGACAGAACATGACCGATGGCTATGGTAGATGACGTTTATTGAAAATGTTAGTGGGCCTAGCGCGAGCGCACCTGCCCGCTCCACTGCCCACTTCTTCCTCGTCCGTAATATTATCCTTAATTCAAAAATACTGTCGGTATGCTACTACTTCGATATCATTGCAAGGTATGGCCTAGAAAGCATCATTGAGACTATGCCTCGAGAAGAGCTTCTTTTTCATAATTTAGTTCAATATTGTATAGATACATTTAGCACTAGCGCGGAGTCTGCTTCAGTTCGCGGTGCAGCAGTGCAGCAAAAAGTTGCTGATCACAACTTTATCGCTTGTCAGTTGCGCTTCCTATCTTCGGCTTCGTCAGGCTCTAGAATCACCACTTGCCGTTATTTTACTGATATCATCACTTCTGATAAACAAATCGCGTTGTTCGATTGGTCAGGTTTGCTTGAAAAAGTCTGATCTGTACATTCAGTTTTCGCATTCGATGGAAATAATTTACAAATATAGTGAAATGAAAGTTTACATTCGCCAACGCCGTACAATTCAATCCTGGATGAGCAGTTCGATTGTGTGCTCTGTTAATAAAAAGAACATTCTGTGGCAACGCTGCAGGCGTACGCCCAGTGACAGCGCTCTGCGCGCAGAGTTCGGAGCACTGCGCAATAAAGTGAATGCTCTTATTCGAGCAGCAAAACTTTCGTACAATAGGAACCGCTTCCTTCATTGTCATCTCGTAACAATGCCAAGGAAGCTTGGTCTCTGATAAACGAATAAAAGGTCTACCTTCAGACTCGGCTAATGATATTCACAATAATTTTGATTCTGATTTGACAATAGTTATCAACACATTCAACCAATTTTTCACTCAGCTCTCTGCGAAGGCCGTGGAATCGCGTCACAGTGCTTGCAAAACTTTTCCGGCAGTTGAATGCGCTTTGCTCCCCACTATCTCAGAAAAACTTTGCACTTTATGGGGCAGCTTCAGTCGCCATCAGTCTCCAGGAATCGATAAAATCCGCATGATTGACAGTTTCAGAAATTTCGGCGTTCTGAAGAATGGCTTGATGCAAATCCTAAACGAAATGATTTCAAGTGGAAACATTTCTACGCGGTTAAAAACAGACTTAATTCGGCCACTTCTTAAATGTGGGGATGATAAGTGCGTACATAATTATCGTTCCATTTCCAGCCTGCCCAGTTTAGCAAAGGTTATTGAAATACATATGTTCCTAGCAATAAACCGCTTTATTGACAGATCAGGGTTTTTTTCTGAATGTCAATATGGCTTTGTTGAAAGGAAGGGTACTCGACTGTAAGTGGAAGAAATTAGTGACCATTTATGTTCTTCCCTTGAAAAGGATCTCGTATCATGTGCACTTTTCTTGAGCGTCACAAAAGCATTTGACACGGTGTTTCATGGTATATTGCTAGATAAGCTCGAAAATTTAGCTTTCCTTGGTCCTTTTTTCAGTTGTCGCTAAATTTTTTTACGGAGCGTTCCCAGCCCGCTTCAGTTTCAAACGTTTACAGCTCCCGAGTTATTCTCATGCTAGTGTGCCACAAGGCTCGATTTTGTCTCTTACATTTTAACGTGCATCTTATGCACATGGTTGATGCACTATCCACTTGCAAATTATTCCAATATGTAGACGATACAGCACTTAAAGCTACGCATGTGAAGTTTTCAAATGCATTCTGAATTCTTCAGAGTGACGTGAAAAAATGAATGGACTGGTTTGATGCAAATATGATTGATGTTAATCATTCTAAGTCAAGGTTGGTTTCCTGCCACAGCCCACTCAAAAGTATCTCACTTTCTTGCTCTGTTTCTTCACACATCTAGATGTGTCAACTGTTCATGTCCCCCTATACACGTTTTAGACTCCATTAAAAATCTGGGCATATAATTTTATTCTGGTCTTATATTTTTTTCATTCATTTGTTATGTCTTTGCACAGCGTCATCCACTTCTGGCTATAACACGGACACTGCTTTCAAAACAACATTGCGTGGAACCAGATGCGATGCTTCCTATGACCTGCTACTTATCCTCATTGCTACTTATCCTCATGCGGCGGCGATTTGAAAGCTGAGACCTTGTTATAGCTAGAAGTGAACGAGGCGTTACCAAATTTCGTAGAATTGTTTGTTTATTGTACCGCATCAAAAGGGTTTTACATTTGTGCGTCAGAAAACTCTTGGATTATTTGTTGGCCTACTGTGTACTCAGATACGGAATTACAACTTTTTTTTTCGCTGTTCAAGCATCTGGCATCACCGTGTGAACAGGTTATTACCACGCATGTTGAAAAGTGTCGCTTAAGATCTATACACTCCACAAGATGTGAACCTGTTTCAAATTCTAAAGGTGCCATATTTGCGATCACTTCATATTCAGACAATGGTGTTCAAGTACTTCTGGAGCGATGCATTTAAAGTCTCCACCGTGCCATATCTTCCTCTGCGTCATGCATCCACTTTGTCAGTTCCCCACATGCGCACCAGATTTGGCAGAGATACCCCAGCATATCGTGCCCGACATATTTAAAGCTCTTCCTTCAAACATTCCTACTTCTCAATCTATACGCGACCCTAGCAAAAAACTAAAGGTATTATACATACAATAATTATGACATTTGTATTTCCTTCTTGTGTCATTTTGTAATGTCTGTTTTGGTTTCTTGTTAAAATTTGTGCCGCATATTTATTCTTCTGAAACAACATAGCATTCAGTGTCTTTTCTCTTTGTTTCTTGATAACATAGTCAGTTTTATGGCTTAGACCGGTTACCGACTGTCGGGTATCGCGTGCCAAGGCACTGTGATGGTTTAGTCGAACCCTACATCTGTAAATGTACATTCAGATTTGTTAATAAAGATACTATTATAATTATTATTATTATTATTATTATCATCATCATCTTCTTCTTCTGCCAGATATCGTCTGCCGTCTAGAAGATACCTGGCAATAGCATATAACGAAGCAATAAAATATGGTGATTGTCACCATCATCTGAACTGCGTCCAAACCGCCACAAATTTGTCTACCATATGCCTGCAAATACTCTTTATCTCCATCCACCAGACCCCAATAAGCTGATATTCCCCTTCGACATAATGCTCTCAGTCATTCTCTGCTGGACGTGCTTTCTCTAGATACCTCACCTGGTATCCTACGCAGCCACTGAAAATCAGTTGTCAGCGTTTTGTATACCCTACTTGAGATATTGTCATCGTTAACTCAGCTGAAGCATCATAACTGTAGTTGGTTCCCTAAAGCACTCAGCTTTATTCCGGTGTCCTAATGGAAACCTATCATTAGCTTTTTCCTACAGTGTTGTGCAGTCCTACATTCATCATCAACCGTATACTGTCAGCTTCAAAGTTTCTACCTCTCGGGTAGCAACTGGAGCGATACGGCTGTGCAGTGCCTTCTCATTTATACTGGTACATATTAGACATTATGTTTTTCATCGTAACTGCAATCAAAACAAGTGCAAACAACTTTTGGACCTATTGCTAACGCTAGTGTAGGCTCATATGGTAAACATATGTATGTCTAGCAGTGATGAAGACAGAGATGTACAATCGCGCACGGTTACAATCATATACAATGGACATAAATGCAGGAATAACATAATAGGACTACAGAAATGCTGTGTGACATGCCTAACTAATCTCTGAAAGATACGGATACGACCTTTTAATAGAGAATGGAGAAGTTGTGTCTTGAGTTCTGCTAGTAAGCTTTTCAATATCTTTGTACCTTGAAACTAAATTAGTCGTTGACCGTATGTGTTTCGGGTAACTGGTAAATTAAAGTTTATTTTAGTGCCGTTTCCAATGCTACGTGTAGGAATCACAAATATACTAAATGATAACGAATGATTGTGGCATATATTATTTACTAAAATGGCGACTTCCATTTTAGAGGATAACATGAAAGGAAGTATCTTCGAACTGCAATATAATGGATTGCTGGATTCGAACAGATCGAAAAACGTGATTAGCCGCACCGCTGTCTTTTGCAGTCGTACGATTCGATCCAGATAGGTTTTAGATGTGGAAGCCATGATTCACAGCAGTATGTGATAAGACAATGAAAATATAAAAGTACAGAATTTTAAATACCGATGTATCGAAACATTCTTTTCCCTTCAAGAACCCACAGGAGACTGACGCTATTTTAGAACAAAGGTTATCAATGTGCGGTTGTGTTCAAATTACTCTTTAGTGTTATTCCCAAATATAACATGGCGTTCAGTTGTTCGAGAGTTCCATTATCAAAGTGGATTTGCAGAGATTCACTGTTAAGATGAATATGTCTGGAATAGGAAAGTATGTATTTAGTTGTTGCCTTGTTTAGCGTAAGCTTATTTGCTCGAAACAAAGGTGAAACGTGAAAGAATTCTATATTAGCAGCGTAAATACTTCATAGAGTGACAGACCAGTAAACAGTAGAGAAGCAACTTCGGCGTACATGAATGCTTTGGCAGAATTCAGAACTGAAAAAAAAAATCGTTATCAATCAAAGAAAACAAAAGTTCCGAGAGCACTGTGGAATCTACACTCGTGAAAGGCGAAAGCCTGAGCGTTGCTGGTGCACAGGGTGTATCACGCTTGCGCTCATTATCTTTATCAACTAAATGCACCGTAATTACCACTGATTGTGTCATCATTGTCATTATCAGCGCCATTGTCATCGCTACTATCATCCTCACTGGAGACAAGGAGAATTATGATGTATGTTTCACGATCCCGGGTGTGATGCATGCTATTTCTTGCACGCCTTTAAATGCACGAAATAGCTATGTACATTATTTACAAAGTAATTAACCTGTAGCCAAATAAGTCCAATCATTATCTTTATCAACTAAATGCACCGTAATTACCACTGATTGTGTCATCATTGTCATTATCAGCGCCATTGTCATCGCTACTATCATCCTCACTGGAGACAAGGAGAATTATGATGTATGTTTCACGATCCCGGGTGTGATGCATGCTATTTCTTGCACGCCTTTAAATGCACGAAATAGCTATGTACATTATTTACAAAGTAATCAACCTGTAGCCAAATAAGTCCAATCATTATCTTTATCAACTAAATGCACCATAATTACCACTGATTGTGTCATCATTGTCATTATCAGCGCCATTGTCATCGCTACTATCATCCTCACTGGAGACAAGGAGAATTATGATGTATGTTTCACGATCCCGGGTGTGATGCATGCTATTTCTTGCACGCCTTTAAATGCACGAAATAGCTATGTACATTATTTACAAAGTAATCAACCTGTAGCCAAATAAGTCCAATCATTATCTTTATCAACTAAATGCACCGTAATTACCACTGATTGTGTCATCATTGTCATTATCAGCGCCATTGTCATCGCTACTATCATCCTCACTGGAGACAAGGAGAATTATGATGTATGTTTCACGATCCCGGGTGTGATGCATGCTATTTCTTGCACGCCTTTAAATGCACGAAATAGCTATGTACATTATTTACAAAGTAATCAACCTGTAGCCAAATAAGTCCAATCATTATCTTTATCAACTAAATGCACCGTAATTACCACTGATTGTGTCATCATTGTCATTATCAGCGCCATTGTCATCGCTACTATCATCCTCACTGGAGACAAGGAGAATTATGATGTATGTTTCACGATCCCGGGTGTGATGCATGCTATTTCTTGCACGCCTTTAAATGCACGAAATAGCTATGTACATTATTTACAAAGTAATCAACCTGTAGCCAAATAAGTCCAATCATTATCTTTATCAACTAAATGCACCGTAATTACCACTGATTGTGTCATCATTGTCATTATCAGCGCCATTGTCATCGCTACTATCATCCTCACTGGAGACAAGGAGAATTATGATGTATGTTTCACGATCCCGGGTGTGATGCATGCTATTTCTTGCACGCCTTTAAATGCACGAAATAGCTATGTACATTATTTACAAAGTAATCAACCTGTAGCCAAATAAGTCCAATCATTATCTTTATCAACTAAATGCACCGTAATTACCACTGATTGTGTCATCATTGTCATTATCAGCGCCATTGTCATCGCTACTATCATCCTCACTGGAGACAAGGAGAATTATGATGTATGTTTCACGATCCCGGGTGTGATGCATGCTATTTCTTGCACGCCTTTAAATGCACGAAATAGCTATGTACATTATTTACAAAGTAATCAACCTGTAGACAAATAAGTCCAATCATTATCTTTATCAACTAAATGCACCGTAATTACCACTGATTGTGTCATCATTGTCATTATCAGCGCCATTGTCATTGCTACTATCATCCTCACTGGAGACAAGGAGAATTATGATGTATGTTTCACGATCCCGGGTGTGATGCATGCTATTTCTTGCACGCCTTTAAATGCACGAAATAGCTATGTACATTATTTACAAAGTAATCAACCTGTAGCCAAATAAGTCCAATCATTATCTTTATCAACTAAATGCACCGTAATTACCACTGATTGTGTCATCATTGTCATTATCAGCGCCATTGTCATCGCTACTATCATCCTCACTGGAGACAAGGAGCATTATGATGTATGTTTCACGATCCCGGGTGTGATGCATGCTATTTCTTGCACGCCTTTAAATGCACGAAATAGCTATGTACATTATTTACAAAGTAATCAACCTGTAGCCAAATAAGTCCAATCATTATCTTTATCAACTAAATGCACCGTAATTACCACTGATTGTGTCATCATTGTCATTATCAGCGCCATTGTCATCGCTACTATCATCCTCACTGGAGACAAGGAGAATTATGATGTATGTTTCACGATCCCGGGTGTGATGCATGCTATTTCTTGCACGCCTTTAAATGCACGAAATAGCTATGTACATTATTTACAAAGTAATCAACCTGTAGCCAAATAAGTCCAATTGAAATATACAACACCGCATACTAGTACACGTCTTAGCGCAACTTCAATAAAAGATTGCAAAGAAAGGCAACCCATCGATAATGGGAGCCAGTCCTGTTTATGATGTAAAAAGAAAATAATAAAAAATACTAAACATGGCTCAGTTGGCTATAGAGAAACTGCTCCGGTATCAGATTTCGATAAGCTTCGAGAGGTGTTATGTTTATAGCTTGCAGTTTAAGCACGTCAAATAACTTGACGGTAGCGTTTGAATCAGTGGTACAATTATCGATTAACACCGCGACTGTTATCCGGCCTCTCTGCACCGCACAGTAAGAGATGATTTCACTTACGGTACCAGTACATTTCCCGCGTAGAAAGGCTTGGTTTTAAGCTCTAAAAACAACTTTAACAAAAGCAAAGCCCCAGAAACATTCTTTGGCGGTATCAGAAAACGCACCGCAAGAGATGGGCGAAGCTAAGGAAGACGTCATCACCGACCTTCTCTGCACACCTTCAGTGCTGTGAGAACAAGCTAGAGTTTTATTCGTCGATTACGTCATGAGTTTGAATCTTAGCACAAAAACACTTTGTATGCATTATCTACAGCCTCTATAGATTTTATTCCTTGCATATCGCGCAATTCTCGAAAACTGATGCAACTGCCGTTTAAGCGCTCGGCTCGGAATCCGAGGCATGGAGGATCAATTCCCGGTGGAGATAAGATTTATTTATATATTTATTTTAAACTGTCATCCTAACGGTAGACAAGGGGAATTATAACGTGCGTTTTAATATCCTTTGCATGGCGTAGTTGGTTAAAGTGGTCGGCTGGGGATCTGAGGGATGGCAATTCGATTGCCGGAGGAGAGCGAATTTTTGTTTTTCTGATGACGTTAGTTTCGGTTTCGCATGATGACGTCGTTTGATTGAAAGTTATAGTGGGACCAAACGAGCGCGGCTGTAAGAGCCTTTAAAGGCTTTCGCCTTAAAATTGGCCGCAGAGGAATACCCGAGGCACACCAGTTATAAAAGAATATGAAGACGTAACGTTATGAATTCTAACAAACTGCTGTTGGCTGGTTAAGTAACTAGAGATTAAGTCAGAAATAGTGGCACTCAATCCGTTATATTATTTATCTTAGAAGTATGGAATGGATAACTGTGTCCATAGCCTTCTTGAGGTCAAGAAATATTGCTACAGCTAATTCGTTATTATGGAGCGTTTCGTTTATATATGTTGCTATTATTCTAATACTGATGATGCTATTCGTAATCATCACCTGATAGGACCTGGAAAATGCCCAGCTATTTCTCAGTCATTCTCAAAATCACAGGTTCCTTTTTTTTTGCCCAAGATATACCGAGTGTTTCATGTAGCTTCAGCAAAGGATTTAAAGAAAGCAGAGCGCTGCATCTCCACAAATCAACGGCATATTGTTTGCCATCATGTAGTGCTCCTGAGAGTATTTTCTCCGCTTAATTTGGTAATTGACACAAATGAACTATGCAAAATATTTGTATTCACATTAGTGCCAAATGACTCACAACGTTGTAGAGGGAAGTCAGATACAACTGACCCGTTTTTTTTTTTTCTATACTAACCTACTCCCTACGTGATAGTTGTTTCTAACATGTGAAGAAAGCGCGCGAAATATAAATTAATACCACATGACTGCAGTCTTGAGCTATCATATTGCAGCGCTATGAAATGAGTGGGCAATAGACGCCAATGTCATCATGGCCCCAAAACCTCAAAACTGCGTCAGCACATTTTGCTGAAGCACGGAAGCGAAGATCAGCGACAAGCAATGTGCAGGCCACCAACAGGCAACTCGGACGGAGCTTTTATCGAGCCATCATACTGAAAAAAAAAAAAAACAGTACAACACTCAAATCGCATAACTCAAGGCCAGCTTATTTTTTTATTATTTGTATCGAAATCAGCTGCGGGCGCTCACTTGGGCACGGTCGCCGTGTAAGTTGCGTAACTCCAAACGTATTGGGAAGCGCTGCAATATTATAATGCACGAGCGTAGTCACGTGATGTGTTCTTCAAACGTTCTCGAGCATTCTTCTAACGACGTGAAAAATGGCCACGTTGCAAGTAAACTTGGGGAGACTAAACTGGATAAGTTGTTTTCGAACCTCCACCACAACTTGACGAAACTCACTTGGCCTCAATCTGAAGATTAAAAATATTGCAGAATTCACGTTAGTTAATTAAATAATTGAGCGGAATTCAAAAAATATATTTTAACGAGCGCTACATAACACAAACGATATGCCTTTTTTTTCACCTATTTTCGCTGCGCCACTTTTCTTTTAATATTTGGTTGTTATTATGGAAACAGCCTGTATGGAAACAGCTCAGTTGCCCTTTTATAAGTAGAATCTCTGTCACGTATGTTTACAACCACCACTTATCACTACAGTATGGCATTCTTATGGGGAGATACAAGGCTTTCTGGGACTTCAGAGCCATCGAGCGGAGTGGTCATATGAAAAGAATCTTATGCTCCGTGAAAGGGGGATGGTCGATTCGGTCGAGTGTCGAGCACAGCTTTAGTCTTTCAGTGGCAAAAGCAGGACACTCAAGTAGTAAACGTGCGAGTCTTCTCGAAGCTCCATGCTGCGCAAGAAGCAGTGGCGAATATCGCAATTTATAATGAGCATTGCTTTTAAAAGCAATACTTTGTCAGAGACGGTGCAGAAACGTTGTATACCGTTGCAGTACATCAGGCAGAAGACTATACAGACAACTCCTTCTGCAACTGACACCAGTTGCAGAAAGACTTTTCAAAATAAACAAAAGGAAAGCAATGTCACAGCAAGGACCGGTAAATACAAAAGATAAAAGAAAATTTGCAGTCATTCACTATAAGCAAACGTTGTAGCACAACCTTAGAAAAATTGGTAACCGGGTGAATGCCAATGTTCTGTTCTCTGCCCCAAGTAAGCTGAGTGTGCTAAGCAGAGGATTTCAGAAAACAGGATGAAGTCTGGTTGCACGATCAAGAATCAAAAGCCGTTTGTAAAACGCACAGAAGGGGTTGTCTACAAGGTGCCATTGACTTGCACTAAATATTACATAAGCCAAACCGGTAGACACCTAACTGAGAGATTATAGGTGAACATAATTACGTTGTGGACAACAAAAAAGGAGGGCACTTAAGCATTCATTGTCTCAAACGCCAAAGCAAGATTGTCGTCCTCTCTTTCCTCAATGTGAAGTTCTTTATGAAAGCAGGTGTAAAATTACGCGCGAAATTGTTGAGGCAATTGAGATAGCACTAACCGGTGATGATTGTGTAAGTGGTGTGTCGATTATGCTGTCTGAGGAAGAGATGGCACATCTTTCATCTTTTACATGTGCAGCCAGAAAATGTTGTCTTGGCATGCGCATGTGACCTTAAAGTGTACAAATATTCTGCTTCTCGCATGGAATAAAATCAGTTGGAAGTAAGCGCTTGTGTGTCCGTCTTTTGCTGTTGTCCGTATGTTTTTTATGCGCTTTTCAGGTTTAACATGCCTAACCAACTAGCCCAAACGTAGCCATTATTGTACCCCATATGAGGACCTTTCCCCGCCCATGTCATAAGGTGCGTGCCTGGGCTTCGGATATCGGCTCCTGGTGACCTGTGGCCAGAAAGCGTCCTGAACAAGGATTCACCGGGAAATCCTCACAGCAGCAAGCCGTTGTCTTCTCCCTTCTTCCTGTTCCACATCCAGTCATGCCCATCGTCATGCCATGGATCTCGTCGACATCGACAAATTTCCTTGTCCACGGTCGGGACGATCGCTTGGTGGCCCCGGGTAGTGTTAGGGACGAGGGAGAAGCGGGCTGTGGTGTCGGCTGGAGCGCTCGCCCTAGGCCCACCGCTTTGTGTTCATCGTCTTACCGCCCGGTTACAATATCAAAAGAAAAATTCTAAATGCACACCCATCAACCAACTGCACCAACAAAAACTATATTGTGCGACTAACAGCTCATGTGCAGATGAATTTTACACATGTCAAGGGAAATAAACCAAGCATGTTTCTGCCCTGCATGTAGGCAGCATCAGAAGGTGATACAATCACATCAATCGGGATATCATTGACATTCGTGGAGATAAGGAGCTGTACAGGTCACCCGGAGCGTGAAAGAGCCGATATAAATTTAAAAATATTTAACAAGTGATGAGTTAAAGGTGGCCACTAACATTACAGCCGCCGCAAATTTGTAGCCTGTCAAGTTGAATCAAGTTTATTTGCAACGTTAGTACAGTGTTGTCAATGGATAAACGTCCGCTTCCGGCTTAAGAAATAACAATGCTTGCAAAGCGTATTATCCATGATTGCTGAGTGCCTTGTGATTACCGAGGAAAATGATTAGAAGACCTTGTATTTCTCATGTTTCCATTGAGGTGCATGCATTACTTTCTTAATGGCACCTTTCTAGTATTTAGCTGGGGTTGAATACAGGCCTCGTTAACGTAGCTTGAAGCTTCAACCTGGCACAGCAACGTTACTGGCATTGTAAGGAAGAAGATGATACGGCGTCCACGCAAACGACGATGAAGACGGCTGGGTTCCTGGCCGATCAACTGGCGTGCGCACCGGAAGCTCGGACGGTCTTGTTCGGACGAGATTGTGCTTCACTCTACGATCATCGTGTGTCACCGGTCGCCGTCTCCAGTCCTTCGAATAACCCCCAAAAAACCCCTCTTCATTTCATGGAGGTGCTGGGTGAGAATCTTACACGATCACCGTGGAGCTCCCCAGCCATACGATACCTATGGCGACAAACGAGGTAGGCCAACAGCCAGTGGCAACCCCTTCGCAGTCCATCTCATGCTCCTGGGCCATTCGGCAGCGAGGCCCCGCAGTTTTCAGCGCGCAGAGCGACAAGGACGTTAAACATTGGTTGGCCTCGTACGAGCGCGTGAGTCGTCATAACAACGGGGATGACCGCATGAAGACCAACGTGATCTTCTACCTGAGTGGCGTTGCTAACCTATGGTATCAAAATCATGAGACCGACATGCCAACTTGGGCTGCTTCAGGGTAAAGTTCACGGACATTTTCGGTCGTCCCGCAGTGCAAAAAGTACGCGCTGAAGAAGGCTTGTGGGTACGAGTTCAGCATGAAAGTGAATCCTTCACAAGCTACATGGATGAGGCTAAAAGATAAAGCACATAAGGAAGGGCATTGATGCCGATGCATTTCACATGCTGTGGGCAAAGAGCCCCACCGAGGGGGCCTCAGTATACAGCCTTTGTCAAAGTTTCGACGAGTTGCTCAAGCAACGCCTCTGCACTCGTCGCCCTCCCGCACCTGCTGCGTCCATCTCTGGCCTGGCTGTGAGCAGCGACATTTTGGTTCACATCAAAGATTTCGTTCGAGATGAGGTCTCCCGGCAGCTTAGGCTTTTGTCTGGCCCATGCCCGTTGTCTACAGCCCAGCTGCTTACCCCTACTATCCGACACACCATCACGCAAGGGTTGCCGATGCACTTCTCAGTTTTGGCCAGTCAGCGCCTGTCACACCTCATGTCGACCCTGTTCCACTGCAGAGCACACCTCTTGTTGCACCATTGAGTTACAGCCCCCCTGTTGTCGTGCCACCTGTGCGTGATCAAGTACAGATGCCTCCCACGTATGCAGAAGTTACCGCCCGCCCACCGCCGCCACAGTCCTTTCCGTACGTGCCGACTATGGCGCCACCGTCTTTCACCCCACGGTTCCGATCAACGACGCCTCCCTAGAATACTTGGCGCACGAATGACAACTGTCCTATTTGCTATGTCTGCGGTGTTCCAGGCCACGTCGCCCGCCTGTGCCTTCCGACTTTGTGTTCTGCTCCTGCACGCACTATGGCTGACTGCAATTATCACTACGACGCCTTTTTCCCCCCTTCAATGACTTCTCCAGGGCAGCTGCACAACTCGTCGGGCCGCCAGCGCATTCCCCTGCACCGCTCGCCGTCCCACGCCATCAGTTCGTTTCGCAAATGCGGCGTCGCAGCGTGACACAGGACTCGGAAAACTAGAAGCTGCAGTTCCTGGGGCACAAGCTGCGCACATTTCGCCTACCACAAGTCCTCGTCTGTCTCTGCCGAATGTTCTCGAAGTTTGTGTTGACGGTGTTCGTGCACTTGCACTAGTCGATACAGGGGCCACCGTCTCTGTCATTAGCGAAAGTTTTGCCGTTCGCTTCATAAAGTCACCCACCCCGCCTTCTGGACTCTCTCTTCGGCCCGCCAGTGCACGATTCCGTTCGTCCGTCTGCTGCTTGCACAGCGCGTGTCGTTATCGCAGACATCTTATACATCGTCGAATTTTTAGTGCTTGCGTCATGCTCGCATGACTTAATTCTTGGCTGGTATTTCCTGAGGTCCCGCCACAATGCTGTTATTGACTACTCCCGCGCCCACGTCGCCTTCTCTGCGCTCTGTGATGCGTTCTTGACGATGCGCCGTCTTTTTCTTGCGCCAAACTTGTCGCCGACGACACCGGCATTCCGCCCAACTGTGCTGTGATTTTTCCCGTGTGTGTACCCTTTTCGTTCGATGCGACTGTTCTTTTTGCGCCTTCTCCCATGTTCGCTTCTCGCCGTAACCTCCTTCTTCCCTTTGCTATCATCAATATTAACCGCGGTGCCGCTGTCATTGTTGTTGCAAATGCCTCATCCGCTGTGGTCCCACTACTTCGTGGCGAATGCCTTGGCCATATTGAAATTGCTTACCTCAGTGCTGGCCACGTAGCCTACCTAACGCCGATTACTGCATATTGCGATATACCGCGTTTGGACCTATTTCAATCATCTGTGGCCAGTGATCTGAACCCGACTCACCGTGAGCAACTGTCTGCTCTCCTCAACCAGTTCCGTTCTTCGTTTGACGTTCACACGAATTCCTTGGGCCGTGCGACCGAGGTTGTTCACCACATCGACACCGGCAGTCATGCCCCTCTTCGCCAGCGCCCTTATCATGTTTCACCTACGGAGCGCCGTGGTATAGCTGAGCAGGTCGACGACATGAAACGTAGTGTAATTCAGCCTTCATCTTTTCCTTGGTCGTCCCCGTAGTACTTGTTAAAAAGGATAGCTCCATAAGAGTTTGCGTTGACTACCACCGTCTTAACAAAATTACACAAAAAGACGCATACCCACTACCCCGCATTGACGACGCCATCGATTGTTTACAAGGAGCCGAGTTCTTTTCGTCCCTGAATTTGCGCTCTGGCTATTAGCAAGTCCCTATGGCTGAGTCTGACCGACCTAACACAGCCTTTGTTAGCCCTGATGGTTTATATGAGTTCACTGTGATGCCGTTTGGTCTCTGGAACGCTCCTGCTACGTTTAAGCGAATGATGAACAACATCTTGCGGCCTCAAGTGGAACATTTGACTTCGTTATTTGGATGATATCGTCGTCTTCTCTTCCGATTTTGTGACGCACCTCGTGCGCTTGCACCGAATCCTAAGTTGTCTCACTGGCGCCGGTCTTCAACTTAACCTGAAGAAATGTCATTTTGGTGCCCACAAGCTGACAATACTGGGTCATGTCGTGTCGAAAGATGACGTCCTGTCCGAACCGGACAAAATACGTGCGGTCACTGAATTTCCGACACCGACCTCTGTTAAAGAGCTGCGCAGCATCGTCGGCCTATGCTCATATTTTCGCCGTTTTGTCCGAAATGTCGCTACCATAAATGCACCGCTTACGAAAATACTGAAGGCTCCCACCGACTTGTCTACCTGGACTCTAATCTGCGATGATGCCTTCCCTACACTCCGACGTCTACTCACTTCGCCGCCCATTCTCTGCCTTTACGACCCATGCGGTCCTACATAGGTGCAAAGTGACGCCAGCGGCATCGGCTTCGGTGCTGTCCTCGCTCAACGCAAATCCTACTTTTCCGAATATGTAGTTGCTTACGCTAGCCGAGCGATAACGAAAGCTGAATCTAACTACACCGTCACAGAAAAGGAGTGTCTTGCACTCGTGTGGGTCTTAAAGTGTCGCCCCTACTTATATGGCCTCCGTTTCAACGTTATCACCGATCACCATGCCCTCTACTGGTTGGCTTCCTTGAAAGACCCTTCTGGACGCCTCGGCCGCTGGGCTCTTCGCCTTGAAGACTGACTGACGTGATATATGCATCGGGACGCAAACACTCCGACGCTGACGCTTTGTCGCGCTCGCCGCTGCCCTCTCCTGCACCCTCTGACTCGATATCCGAACCCTCCGTTGCAGCCCTTACTTCCGAAGACTGCCTTTTGAAGAACACCGGGATCCCTGGATATCTTCGCTCCTAGACGTCCTCACCGCGTCCTCAACGTTTTCATTCCAGCAAGCCCTTCGTCGCCAAGCTCTCCATTTTACCATCCGGGGTGGTCTTCTGTATCGCAAAAGCTATCGCTCGGATAGTCGCAAATGGCTCTTGGTCATTCCTCGCCATCTTCGCACAAACATTTGTGCCTATCACCATGCCGACCCGCAAAGCGAATTGCTGGCTTGTTGAAGACATACGAGCGTCTCCGCCAGCGGTACTACTGGCAGGGAAGTACAACTTTGTCCGCCGCTATATTTTCTCCTGTACTGGCGGTACTACTGGCGGGGGAAGTACAACTTTGTCCGCCGCTATATTTTCTCCTGTACTGGCGGTACTACTGGCGGGGGAAGTACAACTTTGTCCGCCGCTATATTTTCTCCTGTACTGGTGGTACTACTGGCGGGGGAAGTACAACTTTGTCCGCCGCTATATTTTCTCCTGTACTGGCGGTACTACTGGCGGGGGAAGTACAACTTTGTCCGCCGCTATATTTTCTCCTGTACTGGCGGTACTACTGGCGGGGGAAGTACAACTTTGTCCGCCGCTATATTTTCTCCTGTACTGGCGGTACTACTGGCGGGGGAAGTAAAACTTTGTCCGCCGCTATATTTTCTCCTGTACTGCTTGTCAGCAGCGGAAGTCGTCTCCGCGCCCCTCCGCCGGCCCATTACAGCCATTACCTTATCCTTTGATCGTGTCGGCATCGGCCTCTATGGCCACTTCCATCTTCGACATCAGGCAACCGCTGGAGAATAGTCGCCGTGGATCATCTCACTCGCTACGCGGAGACTGCAGCCCTGCCTACAGCTTGTGCTCGTGACGTCGCCTCTTTCATCCTGCGTCACTTCGTTCTACGTCACGGGGCTCCTCATGAACGTCTCAGTGGCCGCGGCCGCGTCTTCCTATCTCAAGTGGTCAAGAAAATAAGCTGTTGGAAGCTTGCCAAACAATACATCGAACCACCACAGCTTACCATCCTCGAAACAATGGCCTCATCGAAAGGTTTAACCGAACTCTTGGTGTCATTCTCGCCATGTACGTTTCTTCTGACGCGTCTAATTGGGATCAGGTGCTTCCGTACGTCAGCTATGCTTATAACACAGCGCCTCAGGCAACGACTGGATTTTCCCCATTCTTTCTCCTATACAGTCGCGAGCCTTTCTGTACTGGACACCATACTTCCTTACCACCTCGACAGTTCAGGGTACACTTCTCTTTCTGCTGTTGCTCGTAATGCTGAGCAGTGCCGTCAGCTGGCTCGCTCATTCACGTCGGACATTCAAGATCTTCGCCGACATGAGAGCGATCATGGCCAGCCAGCTTATGACTTTCCTACCAACACCCTCGTTTGGCTCTGTGTTCCGGCTGATTCCAAATTCTCTGCAAAATATAATGACCCTTATCGTGTATTAGAGAGCACATCTCCAGTAACCTACGTTGTGGAGCCGGCAACGCCTTCTTCGGACCACCATCACCGCGGGCGAGAAGTTGTTCATGTCAGTCGACTTAAACAATACTACGATCCCCTCGTCGTCCCCTCGCCTTAAGTCGCCAGGATGGCTCCTCTTTCCGTCGGGCCAATTGTAAGGAAGCGCCCACGCAAACGATGATGAAGACTACTGGGTACCTGACCGATCAGCTGGAGCGCGCACTGAAAGCTCGGACTGTCTTGTACGGACGAGACTGTGATTCCCTCTACAATTGTAGTGTGTCAGTGGTCGCTGTCTCCAGTCTTCCGAATAACCCCCCAAAAACCCCTCTTCAGCATAAATATATTACGGCGGTGTGTGCCAGTCACAGGTGCCCTTTAAACAACTAACTTTCATCGGGAAGCTTTATGTGGAAGGTTTAAACGAATAAATAAGCTCTGCTCAAGTTCACTCTTTCTTCATGCTCGCTGATGAAGCTCTGCTTAGAAAACATCCTTTTTTTTAGCGCTCTGTGTTAGATTTTATTTCGCGATGCATGCCACAACGTAGTTTTTTCACGTTGCAAAAATGGCGCAGACTTCCCAGAAGAATCACTTAATTGAGATGCAACGTCGTCTGACGTTTTACGCGTTTATATCACGAACGCATAAGGAATTGTTTGTTAGCGTCCTTTACTTCGATCGTTGATGCATTGGTCCAGTGAAGATTTAAGACATCACACCACACTTATGCGTTTATCGATACTCTTGCATACGAAGCGGATTACTGGAAGGAGTAAAAATTGCCCTCACTTACTGGCACCGAATCGCAGCGAATATTCGAAATTTCCTTGGAATAATGGTATCGTCTAGTATTGTACTCTAGAATGTGCCCTTATTATGTTTTACTTTTTACTTTCTCCTTTCTGGCTAATCCCTATCAGCTATGCTGTTTCAACATTTAATTAGCATTGCATTTTGGTAGCTTATTTTTGTTTCATTTAATTTATTTGTACGCAGACCACATAATATATGTGTACCACAAAGGAATGAAGGTATATTGTTTGGAATAAACAAAGTAACTAAGACACAAAGAAACTGAATAGAAACACGCCCTTAAACATAGAAAATGTATCATAAAAAGAGTCTTTGCGTAAATGACATAACAAATTATTTCTTTATACGCATCCCACATCGCCTAATGGACCGAACTATGCCTCAGCAAGGCAGTTTTCATGCATATGTATGCAACGCAGAGCAGTCAATTTAACAGCGTGCTCATTAATCACTCCCTGACTTCGCAAAAAATACTGCAAGTTCGTTGTTATCTTAGAACATCACGAGCAAAAAATGGACGTTTCCCCCTCATGAGGCGAGCAGCACATAGCGTACAAAGCGCGCAGGGGTGTTTCGTTCTATATCGTCCTGATCTATTTGTGTGCGCACCAGGAGCGTCGAAAGGATTAAATTGTGGCCTGCTTCTAAAACTGCTCCCGCGATAACGAATACGGATTTTGCTGAATGTTTGCAAAGGATTGTTTTATTGAATATTTTTAGGTAGCTTTTGAATGCAGCACACAAATATGCCCGTTTATGAAAACATGTGCGCTTTAGTTTACCTCATTGCTAGCATGTTCCATCCATCGATATGCTAATATACTTACAGCACACAGAAACCTCTCAAATTTCTATCGAAAATATTTCTTGTTTTCTGGTGAGCCATGCGCAACATTTATTAGGACAGGAGCTATTTGGAGGACTTGTTTAACACCCAAAAGAGAATATAGAATATGATGGGCACTATACAGGGAGGCACCGTGATAATTTCTATTGCACTGTGAACGTTAGTACACAGACACCTTGCGTTATTCCTCCATCTTAACAGGCCACCGCCGTTGGAGTGTGTAGCTTGTTGCTTTCCGGCCGTACTGAGAACAAGACAAACCAAGCAGACCTAACAAAATAAAAGCAAGTTTACTGGAACAGTTAAACAGTGCGAGAAAACATACCACTGCCCGCACTCATGCGCATCGCGCAAAGGCGTCATCGCTGTTGCGACATGTGTAAGAGTCGCTACACTCCCCCCCCTCCCCCCCCTCCCCACAAAAACGAACGGAAGTTTCGAAAAATTGCAGGGGCTACTTTGGATCACTACACTGTGATGAGGCGAAAGTCTCTATCGCGCGGTGGTGCAAAGCCCTCCACTACGGCCCCTCTTTTTTTCTGTTTTCACTTCCAAATTCGCGATGACGTGATAGCGTAAGCTACCAGCCACCCGCTTTAATCGAGCCGTATCAACGTGCCTGCGTGGACTAGAGATAGCGTAAATGCAAGGCTATTAGCAGGCTGATTCTGATATCACCCTCCTATATGAAAGGAGAGGACCGAGTTGGCAGCTCCTGCCAAATGTGATGTCAGGATGTTCTACATCCAATTAGTGCTAGGTCATGTGAGC
Source organism: Amblyomma maculatum (assembly GCF_055883805.1). Classification (NCBI taxonomy): domain Eukaryota; kingdom Metazoa; phylum Arthropoda; class Arachnida; order Ixodida; family Ixodidae; genus Amblyomma; species Amblyomma maculatum. The sequence goes on along the minus strand of NC_139349.1, from coordinate 171,125,247 downwards.
TGCCCCCCAGCTACAGCTTACCACGTAACGAAAGCATTCCAGATGGACGGACACGATCCGCGAGTATGAGCCATTAAAGGGCCACTGTCCAGGGAAGGACTTTTTGAACAAAGGAGCCCAGTGTTTCATTCAGGTACCGGAGAGTCTGTGCAAACTGCTACAGTGACGCGCTCGCCGCTAAGCAACGAAAATACAAATCAAATCTCTCTCATGTTCGCCTTCAGGAAGCCAGCTTCCCAGTTCGCTGCGCTGACCCGTCGAGGTGCAACTGTGACGTCTTAGTCGAAAACGACGTCGATTGGTCCATCTCGCTTTCTCAGGGTGAAAGATGGGCGTCTACCGCTCTCTGCGCGCTTTTCCCTTGCCATGGCCAGACTGAATCCAGCGGCGCGCGCACCCTCGCCCGGTTTTTTTATCGCGCACGCGGAGTGCCCCGCCCCTCCTCCCGCCAAACGCGGAGGAGGAAGGGTAATTTGTCTTGCGGAGGCTAGACGGCCAGGCAGGAGAGTAAAAAACCTTTGCTATGGAACGGGAGGAAAGAAACACGACATAATCGGGTGATTGGGGTGGCTGTAACTGCGTTATTAGTTACTCTTTTCAAAAACATTTTACTGCCTTGCGTTCTGGGAGTGAAGTGTCAAAGTCACCGGGGAAGAAAATATTTTCGACCGGAGGGTGGACAGTGGGCCTTTAAAGGCTATCACCTTAATACCACAAGAAAAGCAAAACATTAAGGTGGCGCCATCGACCACGTTCGTGATCCCGTCGTCCGGACTTCCTTCAGTGTGGGCCAGGAGGTCCGCTCGGGCCTCTCTGGGCCGGTTGAAGGCCACTTGAATTAAGTCGCCCGGGGCCCATGAGCGCTGCCATGCCTGGTGTACCAAGGAGCATCCCGTATGATGGGTGCCCTCACGGTGCGTCCTTCTGTTACTTTCCGGCACCCCGTACAGATCCCAGAGTAGCCCTTGTTCCTCCATGATGTAAGTGGCCACGGGCTTGGCTGGGTGCCAGTAGACGTAGATTAGCCCTCAAAAGGGTTCGGACACTGTGCCGGGTTGCATGGAATGGAGGGCTACCAGCTGGTCATCCACAGGCAGCCGCGAGGCCTACCCGACTGGGTGCTTCCCGGCCATCATGGTTCATGTGGCCACGGACCCGGTTCGACGAACGAAGTGACGCTGTAAATTGTACGAAAAGCTACTTGCCATTCGAATATCCTGGTGGCTTGACCATCATCACAAATATTCGTCTTCACAGATTGGCTTTCGGCCTGGTTACGGATCTGAAGATGATCTTCAACTTTTTGCCAATGAAGTAATATATTGTTCATCTCACAGTCGTCTCGTCCGCATAGTCGTGGCAACAGATATTACGAAAGCCTACGACATCCTCCACACAGCGATCCTCAATACTATGTCATCACTTGGAATGCCCTTACAGCTTTGTCGTGCAATTCACGCGTTCCTCTCCTACCGAACGTTTGCTATCCGTGTAAATGGAAAACCAACAGGACATTTCATTTCTAATCGTGGAGTACCGCAGGGCTCAGTTTTAGCCCCAACTTTGTTTAATATTGCATTTATTCCTGTCATACATGAACTTGCCTCAATTCCTAAATTAAAGTGCTAGCCTACGCAGATGACATTACTATGTGGTCTACAAACCGCTCAGTGCAGGTGCAGCAAGACTCCCTGAAAAATGTCATAAATATCCTTCAAAACGTTCTCAACAACACAGGCCTATCCCTCAACCTCACTAAAATATGCTATGTCCATGTGGGCAATAAGGCCGGCCGCAGAAGTTTCAAAGCTAATCCATTCACGTTGACAATTGACAATACACCCCTCCTTGAAGTGGTCTCGGCTGCGGGAGGTGGTTCGTTCGAAACCCGCCGCCGGACACCCACCGGTAAAAATGGGTACAAGCGTCCCCCGGCCTGGCGCCCGGCTCTCACAGGGGTGTGCGCTTGGAAGAGGCTCCGCAAACCCCGCTGCGCTCCTTCAAGGTGTTGGGCCTCCATGTACATTCTTCAGGAAAAGGCACAGTTTGGCTATCCGATGTACGCAAAAGTGCCATGAACACACTGGGACTAATTCGAAGAATAGCACATCGTTCCGGTGGTGTCCGATCAGATACCGCTCGCCGACTTGTTCGTGCTGTCTTTCAACCGCGGCTTCTATACCAGGCACAGCTTCAGAAACTGACAAAACGGCAATGGTCCACACTCGAGGCACTCAACCACGAGGCCATGCGAGTCATTACGGGACTGCCTCGATCAACTCCTATCCGCCTGCTCCAGGAGTACGCCCACCTTAACTCGCTGGCAGAATTAACTGCCCAAAGACAGACAAACAGAGCAAGAAAAGCTTCCCTTCGTCTTGAATTAGAGAACCAAACACCTCCGTGGGACTACTACCACCTACTTCTAATAAGCCTCTACTCACCAAGAAGTCGCAGCTCTCATCATCATTCCCAATAACGTCTTGCGCAACACATGGTGACTGTATTATTTACACAGATGCAGCCGTAACCCTAACAGGTGGTTCAGTTGCTTTTATAAGCTCAACCCACCCTCACCTGAACACCAATCGAAGTTAACTTACCGACGCCAAATCAACTCTTGCCTTCGAACTGCAAGCTATCTTAAACGCCATAGAAGCGTTACCTGCCGACCCTACGTTTAAACAAGTACACATAATAACTCACTCTAAAGAAGCCTTAAAACATTTAAAGAAAGTCCATGGCACTCTTAGGGTCGCACAGACTATACATGCTGCTTGTCACCGTTACCCAGTGACTATAATCATTCACTGGGCTCAAGACAACAAAAATTTGAATACCATAACAGCAGACGTGCTTCCTCATGCAGAAGATGTGTCACAACCTATTCATGATTCCTTGCCACCGGATCCACTCCTGACCCATTTGACATCATCAGCATCCCTCAGGCAGCGCACACGTGCTCTAATTCCCCCGTGTACGTACCCCCTTCCCCCCAATCTAACAAGCGTGGAGGAGGTATCTCTGAGACGGCTGAGAGTCGGAGTGGCTCTTACGCCCGCCGTTCGACACCAGTGGCAAAGTACTACTATTCCAGTTCCCGACAAATGCCCACACTGCGAAGAACCCGCTTGCCACACCACTGTACGGCCTCTAATATGGACATGCCCAGGAACTTCGCATATGCGCAACACCATTCTACAAAAACCTGGACTTTCACCGAGTAATGACTCTCATTTCCACTTATGGACAACAAACAACATTTATGCACGCAGTTTGTGTGACTTCTTGCACAGGGCTGCACTCCACACATTCCTGTGACGCTATACCACCACCTTTTATGCCGTGTGGCAAACTCAGCGCCATAAATAAATAAATAAATAAATAAATAAATAAATAAATAAATAAATAAATAAATAAGTGACGCTGCTTGCAGCCTGCTGATTGACGGCGGAACCTTACCGGACAGGGAGGGTAAGTAAGGTGTTGAGCCCAAATATAGAGAATGTGGCGACTTGAAAACTGTCCATTACGGAAATGCCGGCGATCAATTTCTGCGAACCGGCAGCGTAGGAAACGAGAAGAGAAACAAAGAAAAAGAAAACCCGAAACCTCCACTTCTCAGCCATGAGCACATGCGCGTAGCAAAACAAAACAATGACAGAGATAACCAGAACAAACGCTACGCGCCCTGGAGGAGCATGCTTGCACGCTCCCCTCCTCTGCCCCCTTTACTGCTTGATGAGTTACTGTACAAGAATGTGGGAAGCAGTAAGCAGAAACCTTCCAAATCCTTCAGTCTTCATCGCCGGTGGCGCAGGTTGAGCCACCTATTAGGCGGTGTCAGCGACTAATGGTTGATGCGCTGGTCTAAGGCGTCCGGGTCCGTGGTGCCTGCGTCTTCGGGAGCCTAAAACTGTTTCAGATCCGAGAAATGAACAGATACATACACTTGCCTAGAGGAGCAATATTCGAGCATGTATTACAGGTTCGATCTTGGAGTCAACGTGTGCGGCCCATCCTACCTGTTGGCTAGTGATACGGTAAATGCATTTGCAGCATCGCTAAGCGGGTTCGTCCGCTTCGGTATTAGGTCGCCAGCCTCGAAGTGCAGATCTTTCCGACGCTTGATGCACTGTTCAGTCCACTCCAGTCAAAACTCGTCGATGTACTTTCTTGCGTTTTGGGCTGCGCCTTCCAGGCGTTTCTGCATGTCGCCTACAAACATTGCATAAGACCTGCCGACGCTACCTTTAGGGTGAAATGCATTCGCCCAAGGAAAACTTAACTCCTTTACTATGTCCAGCATGGCCAATGTAAATTTTGTGCGTCTCAAAAGCCTTTTTCGGCAACTTACAAAACCTAGTCCTTGTGACAAGCCGTCTGTGCGACAAGCATTGACTTGAGATTACGGTTTACTCTCTCCGCAACATTAGCCTGCGGGTGATATCCCCTAAGTACTGTCAGCCACCAAAGTTTGCGGGATCTCAGCGCGTGCAGAGTGGCAAAAAGCTGCATTGCTGCACCATCTGCCGCAATTGAGCCCGATGACGAGGCTAAAGGAAACTTCCTTCAAAACTGCCTTTGAGCACGGCTGTCCTTTGTTCGCTATCAAGCATGCCTCGTCACTCGCTTCCCTGTGACGCACTTATCAGATTCGCTAAAGCAGCTGAGGCGCTGTGTGAAATTCGCCGCCGGTTTACTTTGGCGGGTGTGATAGATGGAATTTAACGGAGCCTTGCGCACTACGCCCTGTGCAACGGCAATTGACACAGCGATTCAGCGGTAGCAACGAGTGTCAAAGGCGGATCCCATTGAAGCAAGCGCCGAGACATGCTTGATAGCAAAGGAAAGACCGGCGTGCGCAAGCAATGCTTCAGGCGCAATTTCCGTAAGCTTCGTCATTGAGCGCAATTGCTGCAGATGGCACCGCAATGCAGTTTTCCGGTAGGGTGCCTCGATGGTGCACGCGCGCCACGGGCAACATCGAGGCACCCTATAGTTATCCGGCGCTCCGCCACGTGCTGGAAATCCCGCAAACATTTGCTGCTGGCAGTACGTATGTGACGATTTCCCACAGCTTTACGCAATCTGCAAAAACTTTGCCGGAGAAATAGGCCGTGTTGTCGGTTATCATCAAGGAACTCTTGTTTGGGATAGTTGGCACATTTTGAATAAAAATAATACGGCGCAACGGACGAGTGCCTTTGTCCTCGTCCTTTGCGCCATAGTATTTTTGATTCAAAGTATCTCTTATCAACTGGGGCGGAAAACCAAGCCTTGTAAATGTCTCACGAAGGCATTTCCAGTGTTTTGCGATGTGAACTAGCGAGAAGGAAATAATTCCACCCACTTTGTGAAGTGATTCGCTACAACGAATAGTACCGTGCCCGACATTTTCGCGAGCGCATGAGGAAAGTGAGAGACACCCTTTAATGAAAAACAGAAATTTGCCGGCGTTTAGATTATGCTTGCATGCTACTCTGTGCAGGAAGGGAAATCAGGGAGGGAATGATTGAAAACGAATGGTGAGGAAAATAAACGAAATGAAGAGGGAGGTAAAATTCGGCCATTAGATAGGTTCGTGGAGTAATGGTATGAAACGAAATGACGAAATGCATAATCCGACAAACGTGCTTATAGAGTTCACAGCTTGCAAAACGCCTGAGGGTAGCATGCAAGGTGAATTTAGAGTTTACCAAGGAGTCCAATGTCTTTCAAAAACGTAAATAAAAAGTTCATTGCTAGTCTCGGTTGCCTAGGGCAGGCTAAGGGACCTAAAACACTGTTCATTGTTAAAGGCACTGGAGAGAGCTTCTCCATGCTATGTTCATAGTACGCACGCTCGTAAGCATACGCAGGGCAATAAAGTAGGATATGTTCCACAGTTTCCATTGAGCCACAGTTTTCCCAGTGCGGACTGTTCATTTCAACGAAACGGTAGCGCAAGACATTTGTATATGCACAGTTCAGGCGAAGTAGGTGGTAAAAAGTTTCTAGTTGGCGAGAAAATTTCGAAGAGAGTCTTGATCTTATATGTGGGTCAAGTGACTAAAGAAATGGGTAGTGATGTCCTGGCAAGCTCCAAGTCGATACTTTGTTTCGGAAGTACATATTTTAGCCAGCTGGAGTTCTTCAAATTTCGCAAAGGTTGGAATGTATCTGTGATATTGATGGCCTTTATTAGCCGCTTCATATACTTTTTTATTGGCTTTAATGCCACAGTGAGCTGGTATCCACTGATATGTTATGCTTTGGCCTGCGGCAATAGCCAAATGATGTAGGTACCCGATGTCAAGGGAAACAGGCTGATGATTGTTTTTTTTTTTCAGCTGGTTATTCAGAATTTGCAGAGATTAATCAGTGAAGATAACCCATCGTCCGGGGGTTTGGCGGAGTATATAAGAAAGAGCTTCTTTAATGCCATGGAGCTCAGCTGTCGTAGATGATGTCTTCCACTGCAGCCGGTAAGACAGGACATGGTTCGCTGAGGGTACATAAAGGTTACAGGAAGAAGTGTCTTGAGCAGTTGAACCGTCGGTGAATATGGGGGTTTACTGCGCATATTCCTTGATTAAGCGGCTTGCAGAAGAGCTGCCTGTGGCATTCGGCTCTTCGCATCCACGCCAGGAACAGACAAATTCACCTTTCGAGACGATAGTGTCCATGGGGGAAAGGTGAGTGGCAGTATATTACGTGGCTGAATAATAGCATGGAGAGGCAGAAACGCCGCAGCTTGACCAAGGCCAAAGTTGCAGTGATTTAGGTGGACACGGTGCAAGAAGTGCTCCTTTCCTAGGAGGGCATGTCGGAGATGGGTGCGCATAGTTTCTTGAGCTGCAGTCACATCAAGCGGGAGACATCCTGCTTCTGCAAGCGTTCCTGATGCAGAGGATCCCTTTGGGAGTCCAAGGCATATCCGCAAGTAGTTATTCTGTGCAGCTTCACGAATCTTCTTGCTTTTTGGAGATAATCTTTGAAGCACCGGTAAACAGTAGCGTAACGCTCCTTCAACATAGGCCTTCTCAAGCAGAACCATCGACCGACAGTTGCTGCCCCCTCGTGTTCTTGCCATGAATCTGAAAACCTGCGATGCTGCAGTGATTCTCTCGTGGAGCTTTTTAAATCTGAGGTGCCCAAGAGAGGTAAAACACCTAGGAATCGGTGAGACCATACATACGACAGTGACCATCCACCGAGAAGGAGCGGGTATCGCGTCATTCTTTTCCTTCTAAAAGCCATAGCAACAGTCTTTTCTGATGAGAGGCGAAAACCACGGGGAGATAGGTACATTGAGGTGCAGTAACTCTCTCTGAATTTATTGCTGCGTAGTATAATGTGAACGTGATGCACTCCAGATGCAGATATATGCAAAATTGTTATGCGTACTGCTCGTGGGAGCTTTCTGTTATATGTATAAAGGCAGTATTAAACTGGAGAGGGCTGAGCACAGCTCCCTGAGAGTAAAGAGAGTTGGACAATGTGGTGTGCTCATAAAAATTGGCCGCTCTTGTAAACAGTGCCCAATCCAGTTGTAAAGCTTTCCTCCGAGGCCAAGGCTGGCCATGGCTGCGAGAATTGCATGATGAAACAGAGTCAAAAGCAGCCTTGATGTCACGGAAAACGGCTGTCGGGGTGTACCCAGTGTGAAGGTACTCTTCAAATGATGAGACAAGGGTAATAACATTATCAGTCGCAGACCTATTCTGGCGAAACCTGTTCATTTCTTGAGGATAGTCATTTCGGCTCTCGAAGAACCACGTGACGCGTTTGGAGATCATTCGCTCCATAAGCTCACCTAGTCAGGTCAGTAGGGCGATGGGTCGGAAGGATGCATACCTTGGCTGTTTAGAAGGTTTCAAAACGGCACAATTTTCGCCAAATTTGATTCAGTGGGGACCTCACCAGGTATCCAGTTAGAATTGTAATATTCCAGGAGTCGAAGCCGGGAATTGTGAGGTAGCTTTGCGATTGCGTCATAGGTCACCTCATCATGACCTGGAGACGTCCGTCTGTTTAATAGCTGTGGATAGCTCTTGAATTGTGAAAGTTAGGTCTATCACTGGCACTACCGCTTGGGGGATGCCTGACAGACCATCTATGGAGTGGGCGGAAGGCCCTTACCCCGCGGACTGCAGTCAGCGGTATTCTTCTGAGACTTCTTTAATGGATTTTCGTTCATACAGAGATAGTGCTGCGAAAGGGTGAAGCTGCTGGAGGGGCGTGCGCATACCGCGAACTATCCGCCAAATTTTGGCTATTGGTTGGAGCAATTCAGCGTAGAACAAACGTCACGCCATATTTGCCGAATACGCTTATCCAGGTAGCGTCAAATGTGACGTTGTTCGCGTCGGCAGGCACGAAGGTCTTCAATGTTTTTTGTGCGCAAAGATTTCTTTTTAGCTAGCCTGCGAATAGCGCACAGCCTTCGAAATGACTCATATTTTGAGGGTAAGCTATCGCTATTAGCTGTCATTCGTGCGCTTTCTCTCAGGCAGTAAACCAATGTCGATATTAGTTCCTCATTTCGGGTTGGGGCAGTAATTCCTCTGCTTGCAGCGTCTTTGTATATATCCCAGTCTGTAGATTGTGGGCAGCTGAACTTGTCACAAAGGTCCCGTCAATGCTTATCGTCAGGCCTCGTAGAAGGGTTATCCTGCCGTCATTTAGCCGTTCAATTGAATGTTTTGCGAGAATTTCTGCAAGCGTAGCACATCGAGTGCATGTTTGTGAGGTTCCCCAAGTTTGATTGTGAGCGTTGAGGTTTCGGCAAATAATATGTGGAGTGGGCGTGCTTATTATCAAATTTTCAAGCCTCGAAGCATCTAACGGCCTGCCTGGCTCAAGATATACTCTTGTCTCAAGTGTACTCTTGTCTCCCATTTACTGTTACGGCGCAAACATATTGATTGTCATTGTGAGGCGGAACTTCAACCAAGAAGGCCGGGATATCCTTGCGAAAGCCTATCAGCAATCTGTTTACGTCATCTGGCCGTTGCGAATGATGAAAATAGAACACGTGTAGTCTGAAAGTTTCCTCCACTCGCGATTGAGAGAAGACTATGGAAGGGAAGTGGTACGCTCGCACAAGCTGCCGAAAATCAGAGTTTCGAGAGTAAACCACCAGCGTTCCACAGGGAAAGGGTGTATTGGGAAAGATTTTGTAGATGGTCAGCTGTTAAGCTCTTCCTGTCGAAGCCATGATTACATATGTGCGATTTTACGCCACTGCGGAGCGTAAGAGGCCGACAACAGCGGTTCCATGCTAGAACAGCTTCTAGTTCTGGGAGTCCTTGTGACGAGGGTTTAGCGCGGAGAAGTGCCTTGATGGCGGCAAACAGCATCGGAATTTGTAGGCATGTAATTTCTTGTTCCGTGCTTCCGCTTTACTGCCTCTCGGTGTCCTTCTTGTTACATTGCAGTGCCTTAGGCTGAGAGTTGGAGAGGTTGTTGTCGGGTCTCGTGCGGAGTGTCGCTGCTGCTTTGATGGAGGAGAGAAGCCAACGGACTTCCCACGCTTATTTTTGGCTGCAGCCCCTTATGTGTCATCCCCCGTTTTTTCATCAGGTGTTTTTTGATGTTGCGGTGGCTGATTTTGGGATATATATAACGAATTTGTAAAAACCAAGTCAATGTTAGGTGGTAGATCTTGACGCTTGGGCGGTTTCTCTTGTTTTTTGCTCCAATGAGCGTGAAAGTGTAGCAGCTTTCTTGTTAACACACCCTCCGTATGAAGCAGGGTGTGGGCCATCGCAATTTTCACATATAGGTTCCGCTTTCGAGATGCACTCCTTTTTGCGAATGGGGGCCAGCACACACTTTGCATTGCAAAGAGCCGGTACAATGTCTTGGTCATGTATTCGTCCCCTGGGCCTTCGTCAAGCTGTGTGCACAGCTTTTAGCCCAGGGTGACAATCCAGATATTTCTGACAAATAAAATCCATATGTGGCCATGCCTCTGGCATTTGTAGCATTGTGTCGCTGCTCCGACGTACTCAGTTACAGCGTAACTACAGAACCCAAGCGGGACTCTCTTATACTGTGGTGCATCCCTTGAGAATTCGAATAAACCGAGCGACGGCGTACCTCTTCGAACTTGCCACCGTCCTAAGGAATGTAAGTTGTTTGCCTCCTTGCTGAGAGGACGCCTTGGTCACGTAGATACTCCTGCAGATCTTAATTTGAGTAGGTTATAGGTACGTCGTGAAATTTCCCCTAGCTGGCTGTGTAAGAATACAGTACACGGGCCTCTACAGCCACTCCAGCCAGCTTAGTTACTGTGAGCAACAAGCTCCCATCCTTATTAAGACGATGGCTGAGAACGTTTTCTTGAGCCGATGCTACAACTACCGAGGCCACGATGTTAAATTTGGCTTTTCACTGATTGCCTCATACTTCGTTGGGCCTAAATGCAACCGGGACACCAACACCTTTCTTTTTCTTGTAGGACACAACCGTGAAGGATACCTGTTCCATGTCATCTGCGTGGCCCCCAAATGCCTCATGCTGACTTGTTCTTCGCGTGGTTTTCGGTTCGCAGGGCCCTGATCTTTTTCCGCCACTACAGGGGCCGCTTGACGTGCTTCCGCCGGTGGCCAGGGACCCCCAGAACGTGGTACGTTGAGGACACAAACAAAAAAAAACACTGCATACTCTGAAACTTCGAAAAAATGCCGCAACTTAGAGACCGGTCTCTGGTAGCCGATAAGCTTCCTCTTCTATCTGCGCATGAGAACACGATCCCATTCATTCAGTAGCAGTAGCACTCTTCGGTGAAACAGAGTATTGAAAGTGTCAAACAGTCCGGCATGATACCTTAAAAATTGTGGACTGATCACAATAGCCAGGAAGGTGTTACAACATAAGTCATAGCAACCCGCACCAGCTCAATTCTAGAGCTGCGACCACACAGCATTTCTTTATACTAACGTCAGGAGCCTCCTGCCGAAGCGTGATGCACTAAGCAGGCTTATCAGCACATGCGACTCAAATTTAATAGTACTGCCAGAAATTTGGTCGAATGCATCTTAACGACTCCGGAGTAGTAGTAGCATGAAACATTTGTTTCGGTTAGCTAGGTTAAGAGTTAAAGGCAGGGTTGCTCAGGTCCTCATTGCGGGACTCCGTTGGCTGATGCCGGTGCCTTAACTCTCTCAAGCAAGGTCTTTTGACCCGCTAATTCGCAGCTGGACAGGGACACCTCCCAATCCACCCACGTTGGGTTTTCTTTACGAGGTATGACTTGGTTTTCATGGCAATATAATACCATATGGTAAGAAAGTTCTTTCTGGCCATAAAAATGCATCCTGCTTTCCTGAATTCGGCATTTTCAGATGCGAGCGCTTCGAACTTAAAGGCGGTTTCGTCTCCATCGATGTCCATCCCAGTCTGGTGTTCACTCGTGTCCTAATAAATTCTCAGCTAGAAATACTTTTCATCTGATGTAAATATCGCACATCCACATTTAATCCTCGGTTTTTGCTTTCCCCTCAAACACAACTACTATTTTTGTTTCAGAGTTTCACGATGGCCCACTTGCTGTGACTTCTCGGTTTCCAAACGCACCCATCCTCGTGTTTGACGACATAAATTTTTCGCCAATTACCTAGTCCCATCTCAGAGCAACAACTTCAAAGCGTACCATCGAAATTCATCTTGTTCACACGTGTATAACACATGAAATATCACAAATGATAAATTCGCCAACTCGAAGCACCAATCACGTTTCTAACATACTTGATCTCATACTTAAAATAAAAAGGTAGCGCCAAAAGCACGAGGATGGAGGAAAGGACACAAAAACGAACACTACTAACAACTGTTTTTTTTTTTTTCACAGTAGTTAAAAATATATAAACCTACACATCACATGCACATATGACAACTTGACAACGGCAGCCTTCTGAACAGAAAACAAAATCTAATGACATATCGAATAATCGCTGAACGTACGGTAACGAGACAATCAGCTGAAAAAGGGCATCAAAAACACCACTGACGAAACCTAAAGAAAAACAAAGAAAGAAAGAAACAAAACGAGCACGTGCGTGAAGGACGGTACACTTCTTACAGATAACTCTCCAGGAACGCGCGCTTGGAGGAGTATACATTAATTCAAGCATCAATAATATAATGATTCGCTTTTTTCTGAATGTAAAAAGCCTCCAGAAAAACTCTGGTTTTTGTGCATGAGCTTCTGCCCAGAATATTTGCCTGTTTAAAGCGAGGCTCGCACTTGCACGTCAGAACGTGCGAAACCAAATTCGCGAACTTATCTTTTTGTGCTATGTTTAGGGCAGGCTCCCTTAAACGGTCATTAAGGCACCGCCCCGTCTTCCCTATGTAACATCTTCCACAGAACAGGGGAATTAAGCATACCACTCCCAAGACACACTTGACGAAGGCTCCTTCATGTCGTTTCTTGCAACCGCGCTCAACATCGCCGCAGATGCGGGGACAAAGTTTGGCCAACTTATTTGGCGCCGAGAAACAAGCGGCACATTGCGCTTGCTGGCCACTTTCTTGAGGTTATGAGAAACATCTTGAACGTAGGGCATCACCTCAGGTTTGGCCCTCGCGCATTGAGTAGCAGCCATCATTCGTCGAGGACCAAATTTCTTTAGGAGGGTTTCTGCGACAGCCGCTAAGACCGAACAAGGAACGCCAGCAACCAAAAGCCTGCGAACCTGATTATCAAAACCAATTTACATTTCGTACGAACATGACGTACGAAGCGCAGTCTCCAAGCAAAGCGAAGCAATGGTGTTTTTTTTTTTTTTTCAGTTTTAGAGTGGGAGGAGTCGTAAGACAAAAGCTCTTTCATCACGTGGTAAATACGCCCAGCAGGTGTGTCCCTTGCTTAACTTCAGCTTCAGGTCTAAAAACGAATCACGCCATTCTGAGGTAGTTCATGGGTGAAGGACAAGCCTTTGCCTTGGTAATTAAACATTTGTAAAATCTGTCGAACTGAAAGTTCGTGAGTAGACCTAATAAAAGCTTTTAAAAAGATTAAAAATCATAAAAGTACCCAAAAACCTTTAAAACCGGTCTCTCTCTAAAAGCTTGTTTCAAAAGGCGATCAATAAAAGCTAAAAAAATGTCACATAAAATAGGCGCCACGCAGGGCCCAGTACAAATGCCACTGCGTTGTAGAAAAGGCTGCTTGTCAAAATGGACACAAATTACACTCAAATAAAATTTTAGAAGCTTTAAAAAATTGTCTAGGGATCCACCTGCTGACGACTGAAAGGAGAGCTCCCCTAATTTTTCAATGGACTCTTACACGGCAAATAAAATTTCAGCTTTTGGAACCAAAGAAACTAAATCATCAATATCAGCGAAAAACGCGTAACCGGCCACACGGTCTTTCTGGGGAAACTGCGTTACTTCCTGGCACTTCTTAGTTAAGGAAGGATCTTCAATATTATTGAACTTAAGAAAGTGGCCAAACTGTTCCCCCGCATCGGCGGGGATGTTAAGCGCGGGTGTAAGAAGCGACATGAAGGAGCATTCGTCAGTTATGTCTTATGAGTGGTGTAAGGGACCGGCGGGCACAAAAGATTAGCGCGGGAAGTGGGGGAACGTAATGTGGCTACCAGCACAGCTACTCTTTGTTCTCGTAGCAGGAGTGAGCGCAGGTGGTGTGCAGACAGGAGGGCGCCGCGAGGCACCTGGCGAAGCACGCAAAGCCATTTAGGATGACGAGCGTTACTAACTGAGTGACAGTCAGTGACCTGAACACCAGCTTGCACGCGCCGTCTTAACCCCGCAGTCGCAGGCGATACACACATTAGGGAGTTTTAGAATAGGGGAACCCTATCGGTTAGGGGGATAGGGTAATAGCGGGGCGCGAGTGCGCATGCGCAGAACCCAAGCGTGCCTTGGGTTTTTGGGTCAGCGGACGACGGCGACCCTATCTCGGCGAAATAGCGTGGACCCTATTGCCGGATAGGGTCGGGCAATATGGCGGCGTCCGGTCAAGCGGCCGCCGCTCGCCTCGGCACACATTCGTCGTTACCGCTGCATTGTGTCACGCGTTCACGGCAAACGAAAGGCCAACGAAGCTTGTGCTATGTCTCATGATGCCCGCACCACCATATTTAAGCGATAAAACGCCCCATACTGCCTGATTGCTTCCGGATTTACCAAGCTGCTAGGCTTAACGAGTTCGCATCGTGTGGTTGCCATGGGGACCAGGCGCCGGAAAGCGCGGAAGGTTCAAATGAGGTTTCCCGGCTCAGCCTGGATTGATTAAGATTGGTCGATTTCGTATTGTCTGAAGAAAACAGATTATATAACTGGTATTTTTAGGATATTTTTGTGCAATGACAGCAGTTTCTGTTTAATAAGATAGCGTTGTTTTGGCTTTTATATATTTAAATGCTTTCACGGTTTACCGTCAGGGCGCTGCCATCGACGAACGCAAGCCCCGCTCCGCTGCGTCGGCAAACCCCTATTCTAAAACTCTCCGGTCGGCTCGAACGTTACGCCCCGGCACGGTATTTTCTTGGGGGCCCCAATCCTTGGGTTCCCCTATTCTAAAACTCCCTATTCACGCGAGCCCCCAATGGAATGCTGTTGCGAGCGCCTAAAAATAGCCCTGCACTAGTGACGACAGGCGAGCCGTGGCAGGACCGCTGACCGCTCTTTTCTTTCCCCCCCTTTTTTTTTGTACACCGGATTGAGCGCGCTGTCTCGACCTCCCGGTTGCAGGTGAGACGCTCGTACCGCGAGCGCCCGATTGAATGTGGCAGCGAGCACTAACAAAAGCGGTTCACTCGTGAGAACAGCCGAGCTGTGATAGAACCACATACCACAATTTTCTTTTCCTTTTTGTTTTTGTAGCAACAGCATCCATTCACTTTAACGTTGCAGCGTCCAGGTGAACGACCACGTGTACCGCGGAATGTAGGAAGGATGTGACCTTAGGAGTTTCGCTTTCCTTTTTTTTTCAATGAGAGAGAGAGTTTAGTTCTCCTAAAGTTGAAGGAGGAGCTGGACGACGGAACCAACCAATCAGGTTGATGTTTTCTGGTGATTGACGTTTTGGAAATTCGGGCTGGACCTCAGGAAGTAAAACCGAGCCCGAGGGCCCAGTCCGGCGTTCTGGGCTAGGTTTAGATGTTCTGTATCTTTGGCTATGCCGAGGTGGGAATATTTCCCTGTTAGCCAGTTCAACCTTGCAACTATGTTGCAAAAGTTGTTCTTGTAAATATTTGCTTTGTGCATAAACATTGAATTATTCTTCTCATCAACTCCCGTCTTCAAGTGTTCACTTCATACCATCTCCGACGGGGCGCCTCTGGTGCAAGGAACCTCCGCTGAACTACGTTACCGGATGGCGCACCACTGGTACACAAAGGAAAAGAACCAACCATGGAACTTCCTTCGACACCATCTCTGACGGCGCACCTCTGGTGGAACGGAACATCATTAGTGGTGTACTCAATTCCCCTCTCCTGTGGAAGTTGTTACATAGGGCAGACGGGGCGGTGCATTAATGACCGTTTAAGGGATCATGCCATAAACATAGCACAAAAAGATAGGTTAGCGAATTTGGTTTCGCACTGTTACGTTTTGAGTCGCGAGCGCCTGAGTAGTGTACCGCTGCCACCACTTGTTAAGTGCGGCGCGCGGACCCTCGGTAGCGTTGGCCTGGCGGCTCCGTGGACGGCGGGCGGCATCAACGGTTCCAGCAAAGACGAAACAACCTTTTAACGAAACAACCTTTACTGCAACATCATGAAGAAACGGGCAGTGAAGCTGACCCGGAGAGATTACAGACACTCTCACAAAGCTGGTGTCTAGCGCCGTAACAACGGCGCGTCAAAGTAGTCTCTCCCCCAGCGGAGTCGGCCGCTGCTTTTTATAGGTTTTCCCGTTCACAGGGAAAGGGTAAACCCTCACAGGAAAGGGAGAGCCAAACATGTTGGTTCACAACGAATGACTCAATCGCAGATGGTCCGACCTCATCCCCTCCACCTCCTGCAGTCGGGCGAGGGCTGCGCCCTCTCTCACGAGCTCCAGGCTTGGCCGGCGTCTGCACACACACACACGCACACACATTTGGCGCGTGGCAGGAACAGGTCAGAGTCTCGCCGGCGGGAGGAAGCGTTGCGCGGCCGATGAACGGCGCCGAAATGGCCGATCCGCTCGCGGTTCTGCCTGTTGCTATGCGGTGGCCGCGTCAGCTGTCCCACTTCTCGGGGGAGAAACGTAAAAGACTGCCCCGCCGGGGGAGGGAGATCCCAAAGGGCAGGGGACTGCATCCGCTGTCCGGAGGGATCGGGATGTTGCTGCTAGCCGGGGTCGTCCAACTCAGCTTCTCTTGAGCTCAAACAGCCTGAAGAAGTCCTTGGCAAGTCCGGGTTTCCAAGGCACTCTGCAACTTGTCTTCAGGAGAGATTTCTGACAATCCACAACGTCACAACCACGCTAAAAACTCAACCAGTCAGCCAGCAAGCACGGCACAAACTTCACTAAGTTTTGCCAGACTATTTCCCTCTTATGCCCCCATCTACATTAAAGGGCAGCTTAGCAGCACTTGGAACGCGTTCACAAATTTGAAAATCACATTATCAAAACAGTACTTCAAACAAAGATAATGCAATACAAGTGTTCAAAATCCTATGTCAGGAAGAAAAACACCAACAAGTGAAAACTGAGGCTTCTCCTCACGTTATGGGCTCCGACTTAAGCCATCGGCATTACCGTTGAGATCACCCCTTTCACTAAAACTTCGGCTGTCCGTTTCACGGAAAAACCGTACCTTCCTGTTTCTGTTCAAATACCTACATGAGGATGAATCACTTACTTTCATGAACAACATATCCCTCTCCTTACGGGTTGCGCACCAGTCACGCATTTTCCCGGCACGGGCGCATTTGTGCCGTTGGGATAGTCGCTTTCTTTTTCGCGATAGCTTCAATTTGTTCCATTCTTTCTTGCGCCTGCCTTACCGCTCTTTTCTGCGACAGCACTGGAACACATGTTTTCTGCTTTCTTTTCGCAATCTTTGGAGTTTGCTCTCCTTACGATGGCAGCATTCTTTCTCGCGCCTGCCCTTCCGATTTTTTTCGTCGGCCGCACTGGAATACTAGCCTTCTACTTTCTTGCTGGGCCATCTCTGACAAGCTAGCGGTCAACGTTCTAGCGGTAACCGGAGCTAGTAGGGCACCGGTGTCGTCAAAGTGGTCAAAGTGCGGCGCCGCGTCTGCATCGCGGCCAGCAGCGCAGGCCTCACTTTCAGTCAAGTCCGAACGACAACAACGGCTGACGTAAGTCGCGTCAGTCCTCCTCCTAGGCATTTGCTCTGGCGGCTCGCACTCAGTGTGTCGTCTCGCTCAGAGCTAACCGGAGCAGGATCAAGCTCCTGCGACAGCTGGGGCGCTTCGGATTGCGTGAGGGTCATGTGTGCCACGTCCGCGTTCGCACTGGGGTTGCTTTCGCGAATACAACCTAGCGTGGTTTCGGGGCACGAACGATTCTGACTCTGCTCTAGACGTTCGCTGTCGCCTTCGCAAGTCTCGCTCTGTACAGCGGACGCGCACTCCTCGTCGGTCTGCCCTGGCTGATCACAACTCGCGGGCTGCGCAGCTTCCTTCATCGGCACTTCGTTTTTCTGCGTGCCCTGCTCTACGACACAGCTGATTTCGGAAACCGAAATTGTCTCCTCTCCTAGCTCGTTTTTAGCTCCGTCACGCTCTACACAAGCTTCTGCTTTCGACTCGAGAGGCGGTTCAGTTACTACCAGTTCCCCACACTCATTTGATGGAACTGTATCTCCTACAGCTACTTGGGTCGGCATGCAGTTCACCTCGCTTAACGGCGTCCCTTCGGACTTCTCGCCGATTAAGCCTGTGCTAACCGTCTCAGCTGGCGGCTCGACCAAGGTAACACGATGCTCTTCTGTTAGAGGCTCGGTCGGCTCGCTACTGCGGTCACGTTGCTCGGCCGCTTCCCCAAGCTGTTTCTCACACTCCGGTGCAAGTTCGATTTGCTCCGGAACTTCCGCACTGTCTAGCCATTCGCTTACAGCGGCTTTCAACTGATACGCCAAATCAAAGTACGTCGTGTCACAATGTTTCTCGCTCTCATATCTTTTCCGAAGATCCTGAGGCGTTATCTGATATCGTACCAGCAATCTCTTTTAGTGCATCGTAATTTTTCAAGCGGTCGCCAACCAATCGCTTGATTTCTTCCGACGCTTCAGCGGAAAGAAGAGCTACCAACTTCTGCGCCCAACTATCTCGCTCGAAGCGTTTACTTCCGCAGACATTCTCAAAGTCTGCCAAATAATCTGCCATATCCTCGGCGATGAGGAACGGTGGTAGACCATCTTGCGGTATTGAACCGTTACACCGCATGGCATTGTTAATGGCATTGCAAAGCTTTTCCGCGCTCATTCCATGTGCTGACGCCCCCAGCTGTATCAGTTTCATTACGCGGGCAGACTGCTTTTCTCTCTCCTCGCGACGTTCCCTACGTTCACGTTCCTCTTCCTCGTGACGTTCGTCAATGATCTCAAGGAATTCCGAAAGCTCGTCATCTTCAGCTTCCAACGCAAGAATAGCCTTTAACACTTCTGGTTTTTTGAGTTTGCCTAACAAATTCAGACCCAACTCCTCCGCAAGCTCCAGCAATTTAGGTTTGCGCAACGACTTCAAATCCAAACCCATGGCTGTTCCGAGTGCTGCCTTCTCTACTGCCCACTATTGCCTTGCTGCAATTAACCCAGCAACAACGACAACACAATTACCAGCTCTGTTCTCTACTTAACAAAAGCCTGGCAAAACTCAGTACAAGAAAGTCCCGCACTCACTAAACCTCGCAGCCAAGAATCCAACGCAGTCGTTGCGCTGCAGGCAACCAGTCATCACACAGGGCTCGTTGCACTGCTCCCGCCTTTTCCGCTGAGCTGCTTTGACTCACGAGTCACGCCTCGGACATCTCCGCTCTTCCCACCAGATGTTGCACCTCGGTCAGGCCTGGCTCGTTTCACCGACCACGGTCACTGCTTGGTCGTCCTCGTCTCTCCGCTGTTCACCAGTTGTTGGACGACGGTATCGCCTGGCTCGTCCCTCCAACCACGGTTACGGCTTGGTCGTCGTCGTCCCACGTACCACGGTTACGGATTGGTCGTCCCACCGCTGCCTACCAGTTGTTACGTTTTGGGGGTCGCGAGTGCCGGGGTAGCGTACCGCTGCCAGCAGTTACTAGGTGCGGCGCGCGGCCCCTCGGTAGCGTTGGCCTGGCGGCTCCGTGGACGGCGGGCGGCATCAACGGTTCCAGCAAAGACGAGGCGTCTTTTAACGAAACAACCTTTACTGCAACATCATGAAGAAACGGGCAGTGAAGCTGACCCAGAGAGATTACAGACACTCTCACACAGCTGGTGTCTAGCGTCGCAACAACGGCGCGTCAAAGTAGTCTCTCCCCCAGCGGAGTCGGCCGCTGCTTTTTATAGGCTTTCCCGTTCACAGGGAAAGGATAAACCCTCACAGGAAAGGGAGAGCCAAACATGTTGGTTCACGACGAATGACTCAATCGCAGATGGTCCGACCTCATCCCCTCCACCTCCTGCAGACGGGCGAGGGCGGCACCCTCTCTCACGAGCTCCAGTCTTGGCCGGCGTCTGCACACACACACACGCACACACATTTGGCGCGTGGCAGGAACACGTCAGAGTCTCGCCGGCGGGAGGAAGCGTTGCGCGGCCGATGAACGGCGCCGAAATGGCCGATTCGCTCGCGGTTCTGCCTGTTGCTATGCGGTGGCCGCGTCAGCTGTCCCACTTCTCGGGGGAGAAACGTAACAGCACTTTCTGACGTGCAAGTACGACCTTCGCATTAAAGAGGCAAAGATTCTGGACAGAACCTCATTCACAAAAGCCAGAATTTTGCTGGAGGCGTTTAACATCAACAAAAAAGCGAAGCACTGTATTAGGGATTCTACAATTAGTTTATACTCCTCCGAGCACGCCTTCCTTGAGAGCTATCTGTAAGGTGTGTCCGTCCTTACTCGCGTGCTCGGGCTACTTTAGGTTTCGTCGGTGTTTGTTTTTGATGCCCTTTTTCAGCTGATGTTTTTTGTCACCGTTCTTTCAGCGATTATTCGGCATGTCCGTAGATTTCATATTCTATAGAATAGAATAGAATATAGAATAGATTTATTTTCATGTATTACGAGTACATACATGAGGAGATAGGAGAAAAAGCTGCATTCACGCGGCTTGACTAGGCTCCCACCCCCTATACTTGAGCACAGCAACAGCTACAAATTCACACTGTATCAATGAAAATGATAAATACATGATTGAAATACAATCAATAAAGTAAAAAAAAGACATTTACAATGAATGGAAAACAGACCATAGGAATTCTTCACAGTGAATTGAGAAAAGAAAAGCACAGAAATGATATAACAGGAAAAATAGTCATATGAGAGTACGTCAATAATTTCATGGATATGAAGAGGAACATGACAAAAACAATCTGTTCAGTGATCTTAAGGTCAGGTTCTCTATGGTGATTCCCTCCTTCCTGAAAGCATTCAACACATTCGGAACGGCTACACTCAACATTTCATTTCCATAATTGGTCCTTGAACGAGGCACAAACCAAAATTCGGGATGACGCGTTCAGTAATAATGACTGTTAGCGTTTAAGCATGCTATATTTGTCAGCAAGTTTAATTCATATTTTTGTTGGCTTCTGAATGTTTTGCAAAGGCGATACCTGTACAGGTCTGATAACGCGATTAAATCAAACTTCTTCAACAGAACGTCAGGGTTCCGTGTTTAACAATTATTTGGGATAATTTTAATCAGCCTATTTTGCAGTTTCATTAGTTTTGACATATTTGTTGCCATCGTTTTACCCCACACCAAACCACAATACTGTATATGAAAAAGGAAAAGGGAATGATAAATGACTACAGGTTTTCCCTCTGAATTTAATCCTAGCGCCAGCGGAAATAATCTGAGCGCCGACTGATATAATCTAAGCGCCATGTAATTTAATTCGAATGCCAAGCATTTAATCATAACGGCAGCATTTTTAATCCAAGCGCCAACTCGAATAATGTCAGCGCCAACCAATTTAATCCGGGTGGCAACGCAATTAATACAAGCGTCAGCGAATTTAATCCGGGTGCCAACCAATTTAATCCACATGTGAAAAATGAATGTGGCGGAGGGCTCCAAAGCACGAAACATGAGTTCCAGAAATAAATAGAAATTGAGATCACATTCCAGACCATGCGACGAGTAAGCGAAGCGTCAGCTTATGGGATGACTTTCGTCAATATCATGACAAACGCACTTTCTCGGCACTGAAATACTGAATTGTCCCAGAGCTGTGGCTTAGTGGCTCTATATTCCAAGAGGACAATTTATCCCACAAATGTGCGCACTGCTGATTACAGATTATACAGAATTAAAATGTCTTCGATGAAACACAAATACTTTATCACACAATTAAAAAACGTTTTATTCAACCGTATCTAATTTAGCTACATGTAATTTCATCAGCCAAACATTACACAGCCAATTCCAAAAAGTTCCAAAGCAGACGACAAGTTTTCCGCCTCCGTTTACTCCGTGCCGAATTGTCGTCTGTCTTTGCGCTATGTTAGGAGAATGGATGAAAGCACAGACACGTGAATCCACTATTAGAAATATGTGTACTTTTTTTTTGCAAGAAATAGAAATGTTTTCTCAAGAGCACAAAACAAAAACTGCTAGAAACGCAGAAGACAAGAGATATCAAAGCAAGCTGCACTCTTCGCGCCTCCGTTGTGTGTGCCGCGTTGTTGTCTGCATTTGCACGACGGAGTAGAGCCGGACGGTGGTGGTGCATACTCGTATACTATAGGCAGGTGGTAGTCTGCGTGTTTTCATTAATTTCGCATGAACTTAAACGCGCATTATTTTCTTCCATGGAAGCTGACGAGCAGTGTCCTGACATCCTAATCGGGCACCAAAAAACGGGGACCACCGTTCGAGCCTCCAGGTGCACCAAGAAGAAAGAACAGCAAAGTCTCCGGGCATGACAGGGCCAGAATTCTTGAAGTGTCGAGGCGTGGAAGAGATGTGAAAAACTTGGCAGACACGCTGGGCATCAATTTAAAGAAGGCGAGATCCATTGCAGCGAGCGATAGAGATGCGTTGAAGAAAGGTGGAACATTGAATAAATTCGGAAATAAGGTAGTAACGGCTCTAAAGAATATTGTGGATAACAACCCTGCTTTCACTCTAAAGCAAATAAAGCAAGCAATGGAAGAAGAATTGCCGGGAATCGCCATCAGCACAAGTAGCATTGATCGCCTACTTGATTCGCACGGTTACGATATGAAGTTGATGACTCAGAGGCCGATTGACCGCAACAGAGACGACGTGAAACGCGGCCGCAAAACATACGCGCAATAGTTGCAGTGTGAAGGATCTCGCTTGTGCAGGTTTTACATCGATGAGACCAACTATAAAATATGGTGTTCAAGGAGCTTCGGCCGTGCAGTGAAGGGACAGCCTGCGGTGCAGACGACGACTGGCACCAAAGGAGCAAACATTAACATCCTCGCCTGCATGTCCGCAAATGGTGTCATTCATTGGACGGCCGTAGACAAGGTTCACTGGGTCGTTTTCAATGAATTTTTGAGCGACATATCAGCCCGTGTCGAAAGTGAAGAACCTGGTTCTGAAGCGGTTTTTATCTTTGACAACACTCCAGCTCACAGCCGTGCGGTACAGGCAAGCCTGGCCAGTCAGACGCACTCGATCAAGCGGCTGCCTCCTTACAGTCCATTTTTCAACCCTATAGCGGAAGTCTTTTCGAAGTTCAAGTCGGAAGTCAAAGCTTTCCTCAGCGAGCGGAGAGACCTGGTGCTAATCACTCCTCCCGGAATGAATAAAAAGGACCATCGGCGCAGTTTGTTGCTCGACGCTGCCCGCCTCTCTATGCATCAAATACAAAGGGTAGAGTGTGCTGCTTTTGAACGCCATAACTTTTCGTTTATACGAGCAGCTTTGCATGAAGACGATATGTAAGACGTTCCGAGTTACACTTAGACCTGCCTAATGTCTCCTAGAAAATAAAATTTCATTTCAGTCGCCTACTTCTGTGCTTGTACGTGCTTATATTTTGTTGGCAACATACGCCGCTAGGATTGCTGCCCAGGCAAATTAAGTACTGCTGCTAAGGTGAACATAGTGAGAAGCCAGTAGCTATTGCTGGCCTCGGTTGTAAGCTCCGCTGTACATAGTTTCATTCACTCTACCGTGTCGCGGCCAGACTGAATGCAGCGGCGTGCTCTCTGTTACTCTAAATCTTCACGCCGAAACCAACTGTGCGTTACGCTGATCCTTTTCTGCTAGTGGTGTTAAATCATGATTAGAAACACAAATACATTTCCGCACCGGGTGCAATTTCTAAAAAAGCCGGCTGTTGTGTGAAGGCCGCACTTGCCATCAGCATGCTGATTCAGTCAATATGACAACCCATGAAAAGCATTGCCTAACCAAACAATTAGAAGATGACAGGTATATTTATTCACTTGCCATGCGTCTAAGCAAAAGCTGCAAGAGACGTGTCACAAACCGCATTTTTTTTCGGCTGCACGCGGTTCTTGGTTGTTTTAAGATATAAGAACAAAGCGAAATAGTGCATGCAGATGTGACGCTTACTCGTCGCATGGTCTGGAATGGGGTCTGAATTACTATTTATTTCTGGAATTCATGTTTCGTGCTTTGGAGCCCTCCACCACATTCATTTTCCACATGTGGATTAAATTGGTTGGCACCCGGATTAAATTCGCTGGCGCTGGTATTAATTGCGTTGGCACTCGGATTAAATTGGTTGGCGCTGACATTATTCGAGTTGGCGCTTGGATTAAATATGCTGGCGCTATGATTAATTGCTTGGCATTCGAATTAAATTACATGGCGCTTAGATTATATCAGTCGGCGCTCAGATTATTTCCGCTGGCGCTAGGATTAAATTCAGAGGGAAAACCTGTAGTCTAGTGTTTATAGGTAATAGATGCCTGATGCGAAACAATATGCCTATTACACGGGCCGATTTACTTACAACATGATCGACGTGCGTGTCCCATTGCATATATTCTTGAAAACATAGCCCTAGTGTTTTAAAACTACTGACTATTTCAATGGGTCTATTATCTAACATTAAGGGATAAGTAAAGTCAACTTGTTTCCCTCTTGCTCGAAAAATTGCTGCCGTAGTTTTTTCAGCATTAATGACTAATGCGTTACTGGAAGCCCAGTCTTGAAGTCTCCTTAACGCGTCGGTTGCCCGCTGGCAGAGTACCTTGCAATCGTCATCTATTAGAAATAGACTGGTGTCATCTGCGTAGATGACAATTTTTATGGATGGATCTAAGTTGACTGTCATTTATAAATATATTAAAGAGGTATGGACCTAAAATGCTGTCTTGCGGTACTCCTAGGAAATTAGGTTTAATTGAGGATGAGACTGAATTTAAAGTTACGTATTGTTTACGATTGCCAAGGTACGACTGAATTGCATCATAAGCGTTACCACGTATACCGTAAAATCTTAGCTTTTGTAGAAGTAAACTACGGTTGGGAGAGTCGAATGCTTTACTAAAATCAACGAAAATTCCTAGTACATAACAGTTTTGTTCAATACCTTTAAGGATAAACTCTTTCTGATCAAGCAAGGCAAGTTCCGTGGAACGTTGTTTGCGGAAGCCATATTGTGAATTTTTTATCAAGTTATATTTATCTGTGAACCGTACTAATCGTGAAAGGAAAATTTTTTCAAATATTTTAGAAAATAGTGGTAATACCGATATGGGTCGGTAGTTATTCAGATTATTTTTATCGCCTTTTTTATAAAGAACACACACTTTGGCTATTTGCAAAGCCTCAGGGAAACAGCCTTTCGTAATGCAGAGGTTCCAAATGTAAGTGAGCGGCACTTTTATAACATCAACAACAAATTTTACTGAGCGTATTTCTATGTCATAAAAGTCGTGGGATGTACAGTTATTTAACGGCATAACTGTTGAAACTACTTCAGTTTCTGTTACCGGATTTAAAAAAATTGTATGCTCGCATTCACACCTAATATAGGTGGCATTTTGTCCTAGCGGTGGTGACGAAATTATATTTACGAAATGGTCATTAAAAGCCTCTGCCAATGTTTTCTCCTTCAGCTTCACATTGCTAATTACAATTTCTGTAACTGCTGTATCAGCGACTGATGACCCGAAAAGCGAGTTGAATTGTTTCCACAAAGCCGCACTGTTATTTTGATAATTTGGCCAGTAAGTTAGCAAAGTAGCTGTTTCTTGCACGCTGAAGTTCTTTATTTAAACGGTTACGAAACTTCTTAAAGCCCTTCAAGAGTTCAGGGTCCCGTTCAGAGAGGAAACGTTGATACATGCGATTCTTCTCTTTAATATTTCGAAATAATTCTTTACTAATCCATGGTTTCCTGATTTACTTGGTGGACAGTAGCTCTTTATAGGAAAGCTTTCATCGTAGATTTGCTTAAAAATGGAAAGAAATCGCTCAAATGCGACGGCTGTATTATTTGAGGAAAAACCTGACTCCAAGATGCATTTATTATTTTATGACGGAAGTTATCTAGGTTTTGAGAAGAAATATGACGTGTTAAGATGCAAGGTTTCGCCCGTTTTGTGGGTTTTTTGATGGCTAAAAATATGGGAAGATGATCGCTAAGATCATTAGCTAAAGTGCCAGCTTTAATTTCGCCTTTACTAACATTGGTAACAAATAGATCTATTAAAGTGGGCGAATTAACGGTAACTCTTGTAGGCATGCTGATAACATTGGATAAACCAAAACTTTCGAACAACCATGGCAATTCGCGACTGGCATTATTATCAACCAGCATGTAAAGGTTGAAATCACCCCCACACACAGTTTTCAGTTTATCAGTACATACGCTGTGAAAAAAGTTCTCCAAATGTAGCAACAATTTAGAGCAATTTCCATTTGGGAGGGCGATATAGAGTAGAAATAATGTAGTTGTTCATCGCCACTGACAGCCCTACAAAATCAGAATTTGAGCATGTATATTCCTTCAATGAGCTACAACTGTAAATTTTCTTAATTAACATCGATATCCCACCACTACTGCGATCAGGACGATTCAAGCAGAATACATTGTATCCTGACAATGAAAAAATGTCAACATCATTCGTGTACCATGTTTCCGTTAACATGATAACGTCAAATTCGAATCCTATTTCATTAAGGAGAGCTTCTAAATCTGCTACTTTGTTCATGGCTGATCGTACGTTTACATGAAAAAATGTCAGACCTGATATGTATTTTTCCCCAGTTTTTTTGCTAGGTTACCTGGCGAGAAAACCATTGGAACCGATAGTGAAATTAGTGATCATATCTTCCGTCATCCTAAACAAGAGCCTCCAGACCACTTCTGTTTTTGATTACGGTTGCGGATTCACCGTTTCTGTGCCTGACAAGCATCTTCCCGTGGCTAAACCATGTTAACGAAACTCGTTTTCCCGTGCCCATTGCTTTGCCTCCTGTAAAAGTGCACGGCCCTGTTTAGTCAGGTTTTCTTGAATCAGCACATTTGAGCTGCTATCTTGCGATTTCTTGCGGTTTTGCAGCCACGGATTTCTGTCCGATTGCTTGCTGAAACGTACAAGGATCCCGGGCGCCTTATCCTTCTCTGCAGGAAGGTGGTGAATGGCCGTGACATCACTGTGTGTAAACTCTGGAAGTTCAAGCAATGCTGCAGTTTCATTGACCTTTTCAAGGAGGTCTTCCAAAACAGCTCGCGGATTTTTGTGGAATTCTAAATTCAACTTTCTATTGTGCCATTCAAGTTCATTAAGATCTGATTTAATGGCACTGATCTCAAGTCCGTCTTTGTCAGCCTCAATTTTGTCAATAAGTTTTTTCATGCCAGTCATTTCGTTTTCGTGTTTGCCAAGGTCCACGAGTACTGTGTCGTACTTGGCAGATAGCATCTGCACGCTTGCCTCAACAGCATTGCCAGTTTCCTTTAGGCTTTTCACTATCTCTTGCAGTTCTGTAATTACAACAACATTTGGATAGTCGACCTCTCTTTTTTGCTTAGTTCCTCTACATATAGGACAACGCCACTGGGTTCTCGCGCTTTCCCCTTTAGACTTGTACTTCTTCTCAGAGACACCACAGCAGTTTCCCAAATGATACGAGCACAGGCATTCCTTGCATATCAAACTCACACTCAGATTCTGTTAAGAAGGCCCAATTGTTGCCCAATTGTAAATCTGTGCATGCGATGTGTAGGCCTATATATTGTTAACTAATGCGGAAAATAAAACCAGTTGTTAGTAGCGTTTGTGTTTGTGTCCCTTCCTTCGTCCTTGTCCTTTTGTGCTACCTTTTCATTCTAAAAATATATCACCAACTAGCCCATCAATAAGTTTTATTGATATCATATTAACATGGCATTCCGACTGTCTCTCCTTACTCAGCAACCTTGATTCTGTCCACGACGACATAGTAATCCACGGAACGTTCATCTTCATTCGCAAACGTCAGAATGCCAACACTAAAACAATATCTTTATACAATAAAGGTGTTACGAAGCGGCAAGCCGATGAAGACAGGAGACAGAACATGACCGATGACGATGGTAGATGGCGTTAATGAATGTTCGCGGGCCTAGCGCGAGCGCTCCTGCCCGCGCCACTGCCCGCTTCTTCTTCCTTCTCGTCCGTAACATGACCCGGGGCCACCGAGCGATCGTCCCGATCGTGGACGAGGAAGTTTAGCGATGTTAATGATTTTATGGCATGATGATGGGCGTGTCTGGATGCTTGAAGAAGATGAGGAAGAAGGAAGAATAGAACGGCTTGCCGATACGATGTCTGATGCGTGGGTGATCCGCCTCCCTTGGAGCTGTCAACCATCCGTCACCAGAGTCCATGGGACCGATGGCTCGAGGTCACGTCGGGCAGCTTGGGCGGGGGTTGCGCGTTCGTGTCCATCGGTTCGTTCGGGTCTTTCGGGTCCTTCATCTGGGTTCTGATCGGTATGTCTGTTCTCCTTGTCTTCAGG
Source organism: Amblyomma maculatum (assembly GCF_055883805.1). Classification (NCBI taxonomy): domain Eukaryota; kingdom Metazoa; phylum Arthropoda; class Arachnida; order Ixodida; family Ixodidae; genus Amblyomma; species Amblyomma maculatum. The sequence continues at coordinate 171,097,163 of NC_139349.1, read as the reverse complement.
TCCGGGCTGGGGGCTGGACGTTGGTAGTTGTTCAGGTCTGGGCTTGAAGGGCTGGGGCGAAGCTGCTCGGCGATGTCTCTGGGCCCTCGGTGATGGTCCCTAAAAGTCACCGGGCCGACCTAGGCCACCCACTTCGGCCTGAGGTCATCCGGGAATGACAATGGCCTAAGAATGGCCGATCGTCGGCAACCGTCCTCGGGCCGATGAGTCTGGCCTACTAAAACTCATCGGGCCGACCTAGGTCACACACCTCGGCCCGAGGTCGGGGATCGACAATGGCCTAAGAACGGCCGATCGTCGGCAATCGACATCGGGCCGACGAGTGTGGCCGACTTGGCCGCGCTAGGGTCATGCATAGGCCATGGCTTACCCACACGTGACCCAGCCACTTCGGCGGTACTCGCTGCCCAGTGATTTACACATGTATATTTAGTGGTCTACTCATCCATGGCCTATGGTTTACCTATTAAAACGTCGGCAGTTCGATTGCGCATGGAAATCAGTGCTGCGACAGTATTTTTAGATGCCCATCGTTACCTGCAAGCGGGTTCTTTGTGGCATCAGCAATGGTGATATTCTCCGGGCAGGTGAAAACAATCCATATGTATGTAGCCTAAAAAATGCCTGCACATCGACAAAGGTAGGTTTAAACAGCACATTTTATTGGTTTTTCTTAAATAATCAACAGGCTCAAACCCCCTTAATAAAAAAGTGGCACTTTTCGTACAGCTTATTAGGTTTTTGAGGCTTCACTGCTATTTATTCCGGCTTTCAGCTTCTAGTCTGAGTTGATGATGTCATGCTTCTCTACTCGTGCCCCCCGTCCCAATATTTCACTCTTACTAGCCATCGCTTGACGGCCGTCGCGGCCTTCTCGGACACAGACGTGACTCAGGTACATGCTGTCTCTCCTCAACCATCCTAGAAAATATACGTAAGGAAATGTCAGCCTTAATTTTGTATTCATATTGATACGTGGCAAGAAGGTTCAAGAACGCAACGGCTGATGACTTGACTGAATGTTCGGGTAGGCACCAATCTTCTCGTAGTATCAGCTACCGTTGATACACCTTCGGATTCCTTCCATGTCACTAGTGATGATCGTCGTCTTCTTCAACGACCAGCGACGCAGGCCATATATGTAACATTACCCCCCCCCCGTAAAGCACAGTCCCGGTGCGCATTATGTCGAACTACTGCAGGTGTAGCACGGCATCACTCAGGCGACATGAAAGATCTCAGTACGTGGCATAGCGGACTGTTGCCGCAGATGCACAGGGATGACCTCGTATGTCACTGAAGTGACTGGCCGTAAAACACGGTAGGGTCCTGCGTAGCGCGGCAAGAGCTTTTCGCACAGCCCAACTTTACGAGCGGGAGTCCAAAGCAAGACGAGAGAGCCCGGAGAGTATAGTGAACGTCCAGGTGACTAGTCACACGGCGGCGTTTCTGGGAATTTTGGGAGGAAGCTAGTCGGCAGCGAGCAATAACACGAGTGGCGTCAGCTCGATATATGGCGTCACGAACATAGGAGCTGGCATTAACGGTGGGAGGCAGTACGCTGTCAAAAGGAAGGGGAGGGCCGCGGCCGTATAGAAGATAGAACGGTGAGTAGCCCACTGTGTCGTGACGGGAGGAATTATATTGTCAGGTCTCGAAAGAACGCCAAGGAGGGCCGAAAGATAAGGCGGTTTGGTTAGTAGACTAGAATGAGTCTTGCGCTCAAGCTTCCTCCTTCTTCTTTTCAGCTCGCGCTTGTGTTCCCAATCATCTTTTGCGTCGTCTTCTATGCAGCATTTGCCCCCCTCCTTAGGAAGCATCGTCCCGATGAGAACAAAAGGAAGTAGCAGGTTAAGGTCAGCCCGAGTGGTATGGCTTCACACGCACGACGTGGACGACGTCAGCTTGGTGCTAGCGTCGCTTTGATGTCGACACCCCGTCTGGCATCACCTCATAAGTGACGTCGGTTAAACGTCGCTGGACAACATAGGGCCCAAAGTATCGCCGCATTAGTTTTTCGGAGAGTCCACGGTGGCGAATAGGCGTCCCGACTCACACTTTGTCGCCAGGTTCGTACATTGCATGTCGGTGTCTGATTGCAGCGTCGTGCATCATGCTTCTACTGATTTTTGATCCTCACACGCTCTAGTTCGCGAGCTTCCTCTGCACGCTGAGCGAATTCCTCGGCGTCCTGATCGAGACCATCGGTGTCGGCATTTGGGAGCAACATTGCACCCAGCATAGTTGTTACTGGTCGCCTGTAAAGGAGGCTGAATGGTGTCATGCTAGTGGTGTCTTGGCGCGCCGTATTGTAGGCGAACATGACGTAGGGAAGTATTTCGTCCCAATTCTTGTGGTTCACGTCGACGTACATGCAAAGCATGCCTGCGAGGGTCTTATTGAGGCGTTCCGGAAACCAATTGGTTTGAGGGTGATGGGCTGTAGTTTTACGGTGACTGGTACCACTTAGGCGAAGAACGGTTTCCAAACGTTCGGCCGTAAATGCAGTTCCTCGGTCAGTTATACTATGTTCCGGAGCCCCATGCCTCAGGACAATGTTCTCAACGAAGAACCTAGCTGCTTCAGCGGCTGTACCCCTTGGCACAGCCTTGGTCTCCGCGTAGCGGGTCAGATAATCAGTGGCGACAATTATCCATTTATGCCCGGCTGTAGACGTCGGAAATGGTCCCAGGAGGTCCATGCCAATTTGCTTAAAAGGTGTCGCTGGCGCTTGAAGAGGGTGGAGTGGGCCGGCTGGTTTTACAGGTGGTGATTTACAGCGCTTGCAGTCTATGTACGTACGTACATAGTGTTTCACTGTCGCCGGCAGTTTTGGCCAGTAGTATCCGTGCTGTACTCTAGCCAACGTGCGAGCCTAGGTGACCGGCGGTTGGCTCGTCGTGGTACGCTTGCAAAGCTTCAGTGCGGAGAACCGATGGGAGGACGAGTAGATGACTGTTTCCCCCAGGACGAAAGTTCTTTTTGTAATGTACGTTGTTGCGAATAAAGAATGAAGGGATTACTCGGGTGAAAATCTTAGGAACAACCGCAGATCGCTTCTCCAAGAAATCAATAAGAGGGAGCAATTCCTGTTCCTCTCGCTGCTGTTGGGAAAGCATTTCGTCATTTATGACACCTAAAAACGCAGTGTCTTCATCGGTCATGGTGGAAGGTTCGACCGGCGCTCGCGAAAGCCAATCTGCATCTGTGTGTTTCTTTCAATATTTGTAAATAACGGCCATGTCGAATTCTTGTAATCGAAGGCTCCAACGCGCGAGTGTCCCTGAAGGGTCCTTTTAAGTTCGTCAGCCAACAGAGAGAGTGATCGTGGCTGACTACTTGAAAGGGGCGAGCGTACAAATAAGGGCGGAACTTCATAACCGCCCATACCACAGCAAGGCATTCTTTTTCGGTTGCCGAGTAGTTCTCTTCTGCTTTAGATAGGGTCCGTCTGGCGTAAGCATTTACCTTTTCCACACCTGGCGCTGCACCAACACAGCACCTAAGGCCACGTTGCTGGCATCCGTATGAGGCAGTGAAGGGGCGTCGTCAACAAAGTGCGCCAGGACAGGTGGTGTCTGTAGACGCCTCCGCAGCTCATTGAAAGCTTGTTGCTATTCTTCGCCTCAGCGAAAGACAGCGTTGTCACGCGTCAGCGAAGTTAATGGTCAGGCAATTCGTGAGAAGCCAGCAATAAACCGACGGTAATAGGCGCAAAGACCCAGGAAGCGCCGCAATGTCTTTTTGTCCGTAGGTGTTGGGAACTTGGCGACTGCGGAGAGCTTTTCACAACCAGGCCGAACACCTTCTTGGCTAACAACGTGGCCTAAGAACTGCAGTTCCTCGTAACCGAAGTGGCACTTCTCGGGTTTTAGTGTGAGGCCCGCAGATCGTATGGCCTGAAACACACCTAGGAAAGGGAGTAGATGCTCTTCAAATGTAGCCGAAAACACGATCACGTCAAGATACACCAAGCATGTTTGCTACTTAAGTCCCGAAAGCACAGTCTCCATCAGCCTCTGAAATGTTGCTGGCGCCGAGCATAAACCGAACGGAAGGGCTTTAAACTCATACAATCCGTCGGGAGTGATGAACGCTGTCTTCTCCCGATCCCTCTCATCAACTTCGAGTTGCCAATATCCACTTTTCAAGTCCATCGACGAGAAGTAACGTGCATTTCGTAGGCGATCCAGGCAGTCGTCGATGCGAGGGAGAGGGTACACGTCTTTTTTGGTCACTTGGTTGAGCTAGCGATAGTCTATGCAAAATCGTAAGCTGCCGTCCTTCTTTTTAAGTACCACGGGGGAAGCCCAGGGACTCTGTGACGGCTGGATAACGTCCCTAAGCATTTCGGCCACCTGGCTCTGAATGGCTTCACGTTCTTTCGGAGCCACACGGTAAGGATTTTGTCGAATCGGGCGAATACAGTCGTCCGTGATAATCCGATGTTTTGTCAAAGGTGTTTGGCCGATCCGCGATTCTGAAGCAAAACAGTCTCGAAATTGATCTATGAGATCCAAAAGGCGGTCCCGCTCCGAAGAAGACAAATTTGGACTCATATTGCCACCTAGCGTTGCCAGGTGGCGCATGACTGAGTGAAGAACGACGAAGTGTCGCTTGCGGGTTTTGCGTCTGTGCTGCTCACCGCTGTTGTATCGGAGCTAACCCCTTTGCTATTCTTTATATCCTCAATCACCTTGTACGTGACATTCTGGTGGAGGTGCTGGGTAAGATCACCTATGCAAGAGTCTCCATCTGAAAGACGTCGCGCCAGCCCTGTGCCATTGGACACCCCCGTGCATCGCTGCAGTCGACGGCTCCAGGGACTGTCTCCGGAGTTTCAGCCATCACCCGCCGCCATGACATCTAGTGCTTCTGCTCAGCAGGTAACGGGCGTCGCACCGGCCTGTAACTACACCTTGCAGGCCCCTCGAGTACCGAAGCCTTTTCATGGTGACCTCTTTGAGGATGTGGAGGACTGGTTCCTTCAGTTTGAACGTGTCGCTGCTTTGAACCAGTGGGACGATACTGCCAAACTGAGGAACGTCTACTTCAGCCTTGAGGATGGCGCCCGGATCTGGTTCGAGAACCGAGAGCAAATGTTAACATCGTGGCAGGAATTCCGTCGTCAACTGGTCGAGGCCTACACTAGCGCGGATCGTCGCGAACGTGCAGAACGTGCCATTCACTCCCGCATCCAGATGCCGAATGAGAGTGTCCAAGCATACGTCGAGGACATGACGCGCCTCTTCAGGCGAGCCGATCCCGCCATGTCCGAGGACAAAAAGGTCAGGCACTTAATGCATGGTTTGAAAGAGCAACTATTCGCAGGACTTGTGCGCAACCCACCGTCGAGTGTAAATGAATTTCTTGCGGAGGCCGCCACAATGGAAAGGGTGCTCCAACAACGTGCCGCGGCTTATAACCGACCTCTCCATACTGGCCCAACTGCGGAGTCATTTGCATCTTCCGAGCGGCATCCTGATGCTTTGCGCGAACTAATTCGCAGTGTCGTGCGCGAAGAACTGAGAAAATTCTGGAACCCCCTGCAGCAATCGCCAGCTTCCGTTTCTGCTATAGTGCAAGAGGAGGTACGACAGGCGCTCAAGAGCCCTCTTTCGCCTCTAGTTACGAGCCCGCCATTGCTGTCGGGGACCGAAAACCGTCCCACATATGCGGAAGTTCTGCAGAGTCAGGCTCCACCTTCACCGCCACCCATTCCCGCGCCGCCTACAGTACCGCTGCCCTCGGTGCAACCAGTGCAGTACTTCAACGAACGTCCCCTGCCCCGACGCAAAGCCGACATTTGGCGCACGCCTGACCGCCGTCCACTCTGCTTCCACTGCGGTGAACCAGGCCATCTCTACCGGGATTGTCCTTATCGACGCCTCGGTCTTCAGGGCTTCCGCATCGACTCGCCTCCTCCCCGGTTTGGTCAACGACCCCGCGTTATTGAAGAGTACCTGGCGGAACAGCGTTCATCTCGTTCGCAGCGTCACTCCCGCTCCCCTTCACCAAGGCGCTCATCGACGCCCACCCAAGGCTCCTCGCGAGAGGGGCAAGGCCGCTCGTCTAGCCCTGGTCGGGAAAACTGAAAACAGCGACCTTCGGGGGCGAGGCCGCTGGTAGTCGCTGCGTTGAAGACCTCCCGTCGTCGCCGCTTCGATCCGACCGCGAGCTGCTGGTACCGTCCCCTAGGGAAGCCAAAAGCGTTTCTCTGGACATTCCTGTTATTTTAGACGGTCGCACTCCAGTCAATGCATTAGTGGACACCGGTGCGGATTATTCGATTTTGAGTGGTCGCATGGCGACTGTTTTGAGGAAGGTGCTCACTGCTTGGACAGGTGTGTACCTTCGTACCGCCGGCGGTCATATAGTTACCCCAAAGGGGATGTGCACGGCTCGTATTCAGATTAACAGATATACGTTCATCGTTAGTTGCGTCGTTTTGAGTGACTGTTCCCGTGACCTTATCCTCGGCATTGACTTTCTGCGAGAATACGGAGCAGTTATCGACCTGCGAAATAGACGTGTCACATTTTCGATGGGACAATCTGCCGAACGAGATAGTAACAGTCCTTGCAGTGCCGCACTTCGCGTTTCCGCCGAGAGCGTCTCGCTGCCGCCGCGAAGCAGTGCTCTTGTGGAAGTCACCTGTGATGATTTCCGTGCCGGCGATGCTGTAGCGGAAGCGAACCATTCACTCCTGCTTGCTCAAGGCATCTGCGCTGCTCGAAGTTTATTGTCGCTTCACAATGGCCGGGCTGCACTCCTTGTCACAAATTTTTCTAATGAGCACCGGCACTTGTTTCCGGGAACTGCTATCGCTTTCGCTGACCCTGTTACGCACGATCCGGTCTGTTTTACATCCACGGCAGTCGACACTAATGAGCCATCTCTTGACAACATCGACATTAACTGCCTTTTGTCGAAGGAGAAACGGCGGGCCTTAGAGCTACTGTTGCTGGACTTCAAGCACTGTTTTGCTTCTTCCTCGAAGGTTCGTCAAACGCCCATCACGCAACATCGCATCATTACTTACGAAGACGCTCGCCCTATACGACAGCAGCCTTATCGTGTGTCTGCCAAAGAACGAGAAGTGATCCAGACGCAGGTTCAGGAGATGCTGGATGATGGTGTTGTGCAGCCTTCACAAAGCCCGTGGTCCTCACCAGTAGTCCTGGTCAAGAAGAAAAACGGCACTCTTCGATTTTGCGTCGACTATCGGAAATTGAATAATGTGACAAAGAAAGATGTATACCCGTTGCCGCGCACCGATGACTCACTGGACAGATTGCGACGTGCGAAGTATTTTTCATCTATTGATTTGAAAAGCGGCTATTGGCAAATCGAAGTAGACGAAAGAGACCGAGAAAAAACCGCATTTGTAACTCCAGATGGCCTATATGAATTCAAAGTACTCCCATTTGGATTGTGCTCTGCCCCAGCTACATTCCAAAGGATGATGGACACCGTCCTCACTGGCCTCAAGTGGCAGATCTGTCTTGTGTACTTGGACGACGTAGTTGTTTTTTCCGAAACATTTGACCAACACCTCGAACGCCTTCGAGCTGTACTGGAAACACTCCGTTCTGCTGATCTCACGCTGAAGCCCGAGAAATGCCACTTCGGGTATACACAACTCAAGTTCCTTGGCGATGTTGTGAGCGCCGATGGGGTGCGCCCGGATCCCGAAAAAACTGCTGCCGTCGCACGGTTTCCCGTTCCAGCTAACAAGATGGCTGTTCAGCGCTTTCTCGGCCTGTGCGCATATTATCGGCGGTTCATTGCGGACTTCTCTCAAATAGCGGAACCTCTAACGCGCCTCACAAGGAAGGACACCGCCTTTGCGTGGAACTCTGAGCAGCAGACGGCCTTTTCTTTGCTTCGCGAGCGCCTTCAAACATCCCCTGTTCTGGCGCACTTCGATGAAGCGGCTGACACAGAGGTGCACACTGACGCCAGTAGTATCGGTCTTGGCGCGGTCCTTGTTCAGCATCAAGACGGGATTGAGCGAGTAATCGCCTATGCTAGCCGCACACTCTCTCGCGCCGAAACCAACTACTCCACCTCGGAAAAGGAATGCCTGGCGGTCGTGTGGGCCACTATGAAGTTTCGCCCCTATCTTTACGGCCGACCATTTAAAGTCGTCACGGACCATCATTGTTTATGCTGGTTGGCAAATCTGCGAGATCCATCGGGACGACTTGCACGCTGGAGTTTACGACTTCAGGAATTTGACATAACTATTGTTTATAAGTCAGGCCGCAAACACGAAGACGCTGACGCGCTGTCACGAGCCCCCGTTGACACTGACGATGCTGCAACCGGTGGCGACAACGGCTTTCTAGGAGCACTCAGTGCATCTGAGCTCAGGGATCGACAAAGAGCTGATCCAGACATCCTTCCGTTCATCGATTATCTGGAAGGGCGTGTTACGACGCTCCCTCGACGCCTATCTCGGCACATTGGTTCATTCTGTATGCAGCAAGGCGTCTTGTATAAAAGAAACTCCCAAGGCCAAGAAAGAGCTTTCCTCCTGGTAGTACCATGCGAGCTCCGTGCGGATATTCTACTTGCTTGCCACGACGAACCGACGTCTGGTCATTTGGGTTACTCACGGACGCTTGCTCGAGTCCGCAACATGTATTACTGGCCAGGACTCTCCGCAACTGTGAAACGCTATGTAAGAAGCTGTCGCGAATGCCAGCGCCGTAAAACACCGCCCCTGAAGCCTGCCGGATTTCTCAAGCCCGTTAGAGCACCACGTATTCCGTTCGACCAAATCGGCATGGACCTCCTTGGTCCTTTCCCTTTGTCGCAGGCGGGAAACAAATGGATAGTAGTCGCTACTGACTACCTGACCCGATACGCTGAGACAAAGGCAATCCCTCATGCCACAGCTTCCGAAGTAGCCGAGTTTTTCATGCATAACATAGTCTTGCGGCATGGCGCCCCTTCGTATGTCATTACCGACAGAGGGACAGCTTTCACTTCGCAGCTCATCGACCACATATTTGAGTTGAGTTACACGACGCATCGCAAGACCACAGCGTACCATCCGCAGAGCAATGGTCTTACCGAAAGGTTAAATAAGACGATTGCGGACATGTTATCAATGTACGTCGATGTGCAGCACAAAACCTGGGACGAGGTGCTGCTGTACGTCACATTTGCGTATAATACAGCCCAACAGGAAACAACGCGCTTCACACCATTTCGATTTGTGTACGGGCGTGAAGTTCAGAGCATGCTCGATTCCATGCTCCCATGCCCAGATGATGACCAGCTTCCGCCAGATGCCCAGCAGTACGCCATCCGCGCTGAGGAAGCCCGCCAGCTTGCCCGTATGCACATCGGACGGCAGCAGACCTCTGACGCGGACCGCTACAACCTCCGGCACCGCCAGGTTCACTACAAACCTGGGGATCAAGTCTGGGTGTGGACACCAGTTCGCCGTCCAGGCTTGTCAGAGAAACTCCTTTCCCGCTACTTCGGGCCGTACAAAGTGTTGCGTCGTGTGAGTGATGTCAGTTATGAAGTTATTCCAGACGGCGCCGCACTTTCAAAACGTCGAAAGCCCAGCTCGGACATTGTGCACATTGTGCGGCTGAAGCCGTACTGCCAACGATAACGCACGGCCACCTCCTGTGACAACTCTCTTACTTTGCACACCGTTCTCACCGCCCGTGCTCACTTTTTTTTTTTTTCGGAAGGGGGAGTAATGCCACCTAGCGTTGCCAGGTGGCGCATGACTGAGTGAAGAACGACGAAGTGTCGCTTGCGGGTTTTGCGTCTGTGCTGCTCACCGCTGTTGTATCGGAGCTAACCCCTTTGCTATTCTTTATATCCTCAATCACCTTGTACGTGACAATATAAACGATGGTTATGGGTGTCTTGCACACTGATCCTCTCTGTTGAGGTAAGCAGCAGTGCTGCGCATTTGGGAGGCTGTCGAAAAAGGCCACAGTTGTGCCTTTCGGAATTTGCTGACGCTCGTCGCTGAAGTTTGTCAGCAGCAGTTCGGTATGCCCATTGATCAATTTGACCAGCCCTCGAGCTATAGAAACACCTCGGCTGAGTACCAGGTTAACTGCCTGTCACGGCTCCGGAAGGGGTGCGAGACACCTTCCTGAACCGAGGCAAAGGTAGTTGGAACTTTGACACCCAGCACCAGCATTAGCCGGTTATGTTCAGCGTTGCGAATAAGAACAGTGCCACGAAGTCAATGATGGAAAAACAACTATATATTCCCAGTATTATACACAGGATTATAAGACGCAGGCATTTACAGACATTTAAAACAACACAGTTAAGGTAGCGTACATGGAAAAACTAGCAATTACAAATACATCAGTCAAAATTCTCACTATCAAGATACATGCCAATTGAGCACAGATGTTTAAAACAAGATAAGACGAGTGTAGAGAAAGTTCAGAAGAACTTAGAAAACGGGCATATTGTCCGACGAGCTCTGCGGCACTCCACTCACAAAGACGACGCAGATGGGGAGCTCTCGAAGGCGATGGTCCTTCCGGAGCCCTGGGGCGATGTCTTCGTGGAGCGATGCGGCGGCGGTTCGGGGAGCCCGGAGGGCTTGTAGGCGAGAGGCGCACTGCCGTTGGGTCCGAGTCGGCTTCTTATCTAGCCTTCGGTTGACAATGCGTAAGACACGCCCACGCAATAGTTCCCTCTCCAAGTCAGGGTCCGTAGAAACAAACACGGACTAGTGCACACGCAGGAAGGGGCACGTAGGCCCTGCAACTTCCACACTGCATGGCCGCCATGTTGCGGGTGAAAAAAAAGTAAGTCACAACCAAAAGAGGATGCACGTACGCCAACAACTTCGGTCCTGCTAGCAGTCACTTTGCAAAACAAGCTGGAAGGACACCCCCGCTCGCGCACTGCGAGGGGGTTTCTCTAACTGCGCGGAAACTACCCCGCGAGGAGAACGCGCACGTACGCGTGCTCTTGACATTACCGACAAGGCAGAGGCACACAGAATACGCTGAAATATCTCAATTACCTCTTCTAGAATACTGCATATGATTAATTCCAATATTATAAAAATATAAATGCTGCCACTTTTGTGACACGGCCCCCACTCTCAGAATGTTATGCAATAATATTCTAAAAACAAACAAAACGTGGCACGCAGGCCGATACAACGCATGGACATGCACTATACAATAAGTAACACATAAAAAAACAAGTTCAATTGCCCGGTTTAGACGGAGGGTAGATTGGACCAACGATGCCAATGGCAACCCGATTGAAGGGGGTGTCAATCACTGGAGCCCTTCCCAGGGGCACGCGTGGCACTCTCCCCTTCGCTGTGGTACGCTGGCAGACATCGCATGATGCCACAAATCTCTTGACATCCGCCGTGATGCCAGGCCAGAAAAACTCTTCTAAATTTGCTCTTTTGTTTTCTTTGCCCTCAGGTGTCCTGCCATTACGCCATCATCCGCCGTCTTGAGCACCGTCTCTCGGTGCCATTCGGGAGCGACTAGCTGTCGCACCTGCCGTCCGTCCTTCTGCGTGTAGCATCGGTACAAAAGACCGCCTTCCTTCTTGAACAAGATGCTGCTTTCACTCTCCCGACACTTTAAATTCTTTCCGATTTAGTGAAACACGATTGCAATGATGGATCATTTTCTAGATCGGCCGCATAGCTTTCTCCGTCCCTTAACTGTCTTTCAGAGTCCGGAGTGCAATGTCTCTGGAACTTCGGAGGCCCCATTGCGGCCTAAGCGCGAGTCACTACGGCAGCGGTGGTTTCAGCGACCAGATCCGTTTCCAAAGTGGTCCTTTCGACTACTTCAATGGGATCATCAGGAGCCCTGGCACCTTCTATATTACCCATGATCAAGTCGTATATTGGATCCTTCATGCACAGTGCTACGAGATTTCCGCTGTAATACGGGGTCTGGACCTGCACTTGCGCTTCTGGGAGCGCCGTTACTGTGCCGTCCACCAGGTACACGGGATTACTCGTCCCTGTTAGCTGGTCATCAGCTACCTAATCTCTCCGGATAATCGCGGTGTTGCAACCGGTGTCACGCAAAACTGTGTCTTCCCATCCAAACTTCCGGCAACTACTGGTAACCCTTCCACCAAAGACTTCTGTCCCGCCGTTCTCACGTAGCCGTCGCAATTGTTTTCTTCTGTTTCCCTCAGAGGGGAATTAACAGACTGCCTGGGTTTTGTCAGGCGCCCCTTGCCGACACACATTCGCTTTGTGCCCTCTTCGGCCACACTTGAAGCAGTGGGGGATATGGTTAGCAGAGTCGCTGCTCCGGCAGTGCGCGGCATTGTGTCCCGCCCGGCCGCAGAGATAACATCTCAACGCTCCCCTCTCGACGGCCTTCCTTTCGTCGCTTCCTGCTTTGTTCGCTTCCTCCCGGCTTTCTTTCCTTCCCCTCGCTAAGTTGACACCGCCTTGCGCGTCCAGGAATTGATCAACGAGGTTGATCATGCCTTGCAATTTTTCTTCCTTCCGTTCTTTTAAGTATAACGACATGCTGGCATGACAACTGCTCAGAAATTACTCTTTAATGAATAGCTCATGCAGCGACTTGTACTCTAGGGGGATTTCGGACAGCTCCACCCAGCGGTCTAAGTAATGGCTTAGACGCGCTGCGTATTGTGCGGCTGTCTCGCCGTCGGCTGGTTTGCCACCCCGGAATTTCTCACGGAAACCCTCGACTGCAAACCTGAAACGCTTCAAGAACGCCGCCTCCACCTTCTTGTAATCGGAGGCGTCATCCGGCGTGAGTCGTCCGAAAACGTTCAGCGCCTCACCGCTTAGGCATCTGCTTAATCCCGTCGCCCATTGATCTTCAGGCCACTTTTGGCTACGGGCTATGCCCTCAAATCGCCTGATATGGGCATCTAAGTCGTCCTTTCTCTCGTCAAAGGAAACAAGCATTCTGATGGGATTGAGTCGGAAACTGGGTACCGCTACTACGTCGCGACCATCAGCCCTTACTACGGACTCATCTCTTGCCTGTCGAAGCTCTAATCTTAGCTGAAGAAGCCTGGCTTCGAGTTCACCAGCCTCTTTTGCTGCCGCGCGTTCCTGTTCCGCAGTTTGTCGCGAGAGACCTTTCCTCCCTCTGCCGAGCTTGCTCATATTCTATCCATTTTCTCAGTTCCACTCCTGAGAGACCTAACTGTCCACCTATGGATACTAATTTCTCTAGATCCATCTTCACAGATGCATAAGAACTACCAAAAAGCGGAAAAATATCTATCAGCAATGCACACTTTTCAAATGTCACTCTTCGAGATCACTTCACGATTCGAGGCTCGGTCTCCTTCCACAACGCTTACTTGTTACGTCGAAGTACCTGTCGCGGACACCAGACTTCGTCACGGCTCCGGAAGGGGTGCGAGACACCTTCCCGAACCGAGGCAAAGGTAGTTGGAACTTTGACACCCAGCGTTAGCCGGTTATGTTCAGCGTTGCGATGGAGAACAGAGCCACGAAGTCAATGATGGAAAAAAAGAACTATATATTCCCAGTATTATACACAGGATTATACGACGCAGGCATTTACAGACATTTAAAACAACACAGTTAAGGTAGCGTACATGGAAAAACTAGCATTTACAAATACATCAATCAAAATTCTCACTATCAAGATACATGCCAATTGAACACAGATGTTTAAAACAAGATAAGACGAGTGTAGAGAAAGTTCAGAAGAACTTAGGAAACGGGCATATTGTCCGACGAGCGCTGCGGCACTCCACTCACAAAGATGACGCAGATGGGGAGCTCTCGAAGGCGATGGTCCTTCCGGAGCCCTGGGGCGAAGTCTTCGTGGTGCGATGCGGCGGGGGTTCGGGGAGCCCGGAGTGCTTGTAGGCGAGAATCGCACTGCCGTTGGGTCCGAGTCGGCTTCTTTTCTAGCCTTCGGTTGACAATGCGTAAGACACGCCCATGCAATAGTTCCCTCTCCAAGTCAGGGTCCGTAGAAACAAACACGCAGGAAGGGGCACGTAGGCCCTGCAACTTCCACACTGCATGGCCGCCATGTTGCGGGTGAAAAAAAGTAAGTCACAACCAAAACAACCAAAAGAGGATGCACGTACGCCAACAACTTCGGTCCTGCTAGCAGTCACTTTGCAAAACAAGCTGGAAGGACACTCCCGCTCGCGCACTGCGAGGGGGTTTCTCTAACTGCGTGGAAACTACCCCGCGAGTAGAACGCGCACGTACGCGTGCTCTTGACATTACCGACAAGGCAGAGGCACACAGAATACGCTGAAATATCTCAATTACCTCTTCTAGAATACTGCATATGATTAATTGCAATATTATTAAAATATAAATGCTGCCACTTTTGTGACACTGCCCGTTCGGCGACGCCATCGCCTGTATGCGCCACGTCGCATTTCACTTCAACAAGAGAGCATGATCGCGGAGATAATGTCACCGCCTCATTGGCGACGCGTAAGGGCAATAGTGGTACATGCGCCTAACCAAGGTCTTCATGGTTATTGGTGAAGGCAACGACGCTGTCGCGGATGCTGATTACAGCCCCATGAAGACGCATGAAGTCCATGCCCAAGATGAGGTCTTTGCAGCAGTCAGGGAGAATAACAAAGCTGCCAACAAACACCGCGTTTCCTATTCCTATACGGGCAGTGCATTTCTCTGTCGGTGCCAGTAGCTGACCCCCAGCACTTCTTATTACTGGCCCAGTCCATTCAGTTTTTACTTTGCGCAGCGTGTCGGCCAGTTTCTTGCTAATTGAAAAATCCGCCCCGGTATCCACCAGAGCATGTACCTCCAGCCCATCAATGGAAACAGCGAGGTCAGCACTAACAAATTTATCTGGGTTGATCGTCTCTTTCGGCATTTGCAGCGGAAGCACGGCAAGGTCGGCGCTGTCAGCTTCGTCGTCGTGGCTGATCATCTGGTACGGCATTTTCGGCGGTAGTGCGGCAATGTCAATGTTAGCGGCGGCGTCAGAAGCACGGGTTGTCGGCAATTGCGGCGGTGGTGACGGCTTCGACACTTTTCGACTGGTTGCAACCTGCCCTCGCGAGGTTGAAACTGTTAGTTTCCCCGTTGAGGGCTAGGGGACCGCCGTCCGCTAACGTCAGCAGTGTTGCGACGCATCGGCGAATAATAACGCTGTGGCGATGGGGAGGAGCGGCGGCGGAAGCCCGGGGATTCGGTTTCCCTGCTGACCGGAGGGTCGTCGTCGATTTGGGCAGAGTCAGTGTCGAAGCGGCGGCGAGCAGAAGCAGGCGGAAAGGCCTGCCCCTCTTCGCGGTGGTGAGAGTACCGATACACATGGCCAGGTTGTCCGCAGTAAAATCAAGTGGTCGGCTGTTATAACTGCGCTACCTGTCAGTTCGGCGCAGTTGAGAGCGCCTGGGAGGCACCCACTGAGGCCCCTGGATGAACCGCATCTCCTGACGGGTCGGTGAACTCGGTTGGGCGTGGTCTGGGGGTAGGCGACGAAGGACCGCAGCCGGGCTGCAGTTACGTTCGAGGAAGGTAGCAACCTTTGCAGATGAGGTTGCTTCACATCAAAAACTCGAAGATCCGACGACGACGAGCGACGACGCTTCAACTATTACACCACCGCTTCGCACTACGAGAACATTGACGACCATGAGACCCCACGTTAAACTCACCATCATCCTCGGAAATTACAACGGTGTGCCCTTGCCGCGACTTTGGTCATCTGATGAGAAGAGAGGAGTCGCTGGAGAAAGATTTGATGTTGGGAAAGGTTGAGGGTCGCCGGAGAAGGGGTAGGCAGCGAACGCGATGGTTAGATGGCATTCTCGAGGCATTGCAGATGAAGCTATGTGATGTTAAGAAGATAGTGAGAGACCGGAAAGCGTGGCGTGACATGGTCCATAGGGTCACGAAGAGTCGGACACGACTGAACGCCTGAACTGAACTGAACTGAGACAAGATGAGGACACCGAAGATGGCGACTCGAACCAGTGACACCGCCGTTGCTGTCGACGGTCAAAACGTTGCCGCCCTTGGGGACACTGGATCCGATTATTCTGTCATCAGTGGAGCTTTCGACGACAAGCTCAAGATAGTGACCGCCCCTTGGGATGGGCCTCTTAACCGCACCGCTAGGGGCAACCTTATTACGCCGTCAGGACGATACTGCGCAAGAGTAACAGTGAATGAACTCCCTTATCCTACTAGCTTCGTGGTGCTGCAGCAGTGTTTCCATGACATGATTCTGGGCATGTATTTTCTGAACGAACATCGGGCGATCATCTCCCTTCGCCCAAACTCATCAAGCTCTCGACGGACAACATCATACCGTCCACGACGACATCGACGCATCACATCGCATTAAACTCCTCGACGGAGACTTGACCTTGTCGTCCCGATCCAGTGTTGTCGCCTGCGTGGGAATGCAGACATCAAAAATGCCGAATGCGTCGTCGAACGAAGCACCCAGTTGCTTTTAGAGCGTGTACTGGGCAAGTGGTGTCACCCATTGCCGTCATGGACAAGCTCAAGTGCTGGTCACGAACTTCACCGAAGATTAATCAACACCCGAAGAAGGGCACAACGATCGATTTTCTCGATGAGCTGGCGGATACCCGAGACGTCTTCGCCCTCCCCAGCCAACCTGAAAACCATCAACCTAACCGAGCAAAGCAGCCCTCGCTCGACATGAACGCATGATTACCCCCCGAAAGGTAAGACTGAATTCGCACTCTTCTTGAAAGCTGCAGCGAGTGCTTTCCTTCAGCGTCGAAGGTGCAGCGAACTCCGTTTGGAAAACACCGCATCATCACAGACGAACACGCATGACCGCTGTGTCGAAGCGCCTACCGTGTATAGCCACGAGAACGCCAGGCCATATACGCGATCAAGTTGAAGAAACGCTGGGTGGTGACGTTATCCAGCCATTGAAGAGCCCCTGGGCTGCATCAGTGGTTTTGGTGAAGATAAAAAACGGCACAATTCGCTTCTGCGTTTATTACTGCCGCTTGAATATCATAACGAAAAAGGATGTCTGCCCGCTCCCCCGCATCGACGACCCCCTGAACCAGCTCTGTAGCGTGGAGTACTCGTCGATGTATCTGAAGAGCGTGTACTGGGAAACTGAGGTCGACGACAGAGGCCGCGAGATCACACCAGATGGCGTTTTCGAATTCAAGGTAATGTCATTCTGCCTCTGCTCCACACCAGTGCCATTC
Source organism: Amblyomma maculatum (assembly GCF_055883805.1). Classification (NCBI taxonomy): domain Eukaryota; kingdom Metazoa; phylum Arthropoda; class Arachnida; order Ixodida; family Ixodidae; genus Amblyomma; species Amblyomma maculatum. The sequence continues at coordinate 171,079,961 of NC_139349.1, read as the reverse complement.
CAGTGAGTAATGGATACCGTACTGGCTGGCTTGAAATGGCAACTCTGTCTCGAATACTTACACGAAGTTGTCTTCTCTTGGAACATTCAAGACACGTTAAGAGCAGACAAGTGTCACTTCGCCTGACACTGCCTGTGACTGTGAGCAAGCAGGGAGTTCGCCCCGACCCACAGAAAAGAGTTGCGATTGGACAGTTTCCTCAGCCTTGGGAGAAAAAAAGATGTACGCCGATTCCTCGGACTGTGCGTGTATTATCAACGATTTACCAAGAATGTTTACGCGCCTTGCCGAACCTTTGACGCAGCTTACAAAGGCAGCCGTAGCATTTCAACGGCAAGCACCGCAAGCGGAAGCCTTCAAGGAAGTTAAGCGTCGCCTACGGTCCCTTCCTCTACTAGGCCACTTCGATGAGAACGCTGAGGCTGAGATTCATACCGACGCAAGCCATCTGGGTCTAGGCGCGGTTCTCATTTGGAAGAATGCTGGACAGGAAAACGTAATCGCATACGCTAGCAGGCCCCTCTTCAAAGGCTAAGCCGACTAGACGACCGAGAAGGAATGCCTCGCGATCATCTGGGCCAAATCGATGTTCCGCCTGTACCTATATTGTCGAACATTCAAGGTAGTAAGCGATCACCACGCGCTCTGGTGGCTGGCGAATTTGAAAGACACCTCCAGCTGCCTTGACCTATGGAGCTTGTTTCTTCAATAATTTGACGTGACTGCAGTCTATAAGTCGGGCAGCAGACATTCAGACGCAGACTGCTTATTACGCGCTCCCGTCGACGCTCCCCTGAAAGACAATGACGACGAAGCATTTTTGGGACCGGCAAGTGCAAGCAGTTACGCAAAACAGCAGTGATCAGACTCTTACCTGAAAGACCTAGCTAATTACCTGGTTCGCAAGAACGCTTCCCCTCCTACTGTGTTGAGACGTCATTTATCGTCGTTCGCGTTAAGTAATGGAGTCCTCGTGAAAAACCTCGCACACAGCAGGGTTGGCCAGCTTCTTGTTTTGCCTTAAAGCCTCCGGAAAGAACTTCTGCAGGCGCTGCATAATGAGCCCACAGCAGGCCATCTCGGGTTTGCGTGCACGTTGCATCAAATCTCGGAGCAGTACTACTGGCCGCGACTGTCTGCCAACGTCGCCCATAACGTGAAAACGTGCCGCGAGTATCAGTGACGCAAGATGCCGCCGATCAGACCAGCTGACCGACTGAAACCGATACCACCGGAACCCGATACCGCGGACTGAGTGAAAAGTTCTTCCGGCGGTACTTCGGCCCATAAAAGGTCCTTCTGCGCCTTGGACAACTTCATATTATAAAGTAATTCCCGACGGCACGACCACATCTCAGCGGCACCGGGCGCGCCCAGAAATAATCCATGCTGTGCCACTAAAGCCTTATTACGCGCGTTAAAGGCCCTAGTTGTTTTAATTTCACGCATTTTGTTTACCTTTCTGTGCTTACTTTCTAAGCACCAGGACGATGCCTATTAAGGGTGGAATAACGCCGCTAACCATTGGATTCTTTATTTGTTCTTTTTCGACAGCCGCCTGCATGCGGTCTTATCACTTTGAATCTAGCTCGAATATCAATTCTGTATTTTTTGTTTGTTCATGCTCGTGTCGCGAGACGCAGATTTATCATAAACTTTTGTTGTGGCAGACGATTCGAGAAGAATTCCAGCCACGCGCTTGTATTTCTACGATGTTCCCGGTTGTGCTAGTTACTGTTCGCGGTTTCATCTGAAATGTTTCTTCGATGCCCTTAAATTTAGCGCTGACAGGTGAAACAGGCATTCTCAGTCCAACGACCAGAAAGCACGTTTGTTGCTATCACCGCCGCCGAGCTGTTCAGTTATTTACGAGCGCAAGTTAACTCAATAAAGAGCTTCTTTAGTGGACTCCCAGACTCTTCATTTGTTGTCATCGGTCTTGTCACCACTACGTCACGATATATATACAAGCTGTCCCAGCTAACTGTGACCGAGGTTTTTAAAATACTGTGAGCCCAAGCACATTCAAACAAATTAAGAGCTGTTCAATGTCTTCGCTGCTAATTTGTAATATATTTTAGTTCATAAATGTTAATTAGTAAAGACTACTTAGCTTTATTTATTATTGGCTTGAGATAAAAGGTGTGAATGCCGAAGTTGTAGCCCTTCCCGAAGAACAGCTAGCTATGTTATTTGCATGAAAATAATATTTGCGTACAGTTATTTTTTTTTTACCAGCCGAAAACGGCGCCTGGTGCAATAAAGAAAAATCCTCGTGGCTGCGGCGCTACCTTAAAACCCTGCGATGCGTCCGAGCTAACAAAATCTGCTTTCTCTGTGCCGTGTTCTCTGTGACCAAGCTGGTTTACGCACTTAGCGAATGATTTAAAATAACAGCTGGTCACGTGACAGCATTCTTTAAAAGCCTATAAATAGGGCGGTGTAGCTCCTAGCTTGCTGAAAACAACGCAGCTAGCTGATGTTCGAGATCTCATTGACAAAAATACCTAATTAGACTTTACTAATTAACCTGAATGAATTGAACAAAATTACCAAAAGTATGCATAGACAGCTCTGACCAGCTGCTCTGCTTTGGTTGCACTGGGCTCGCGCTGACAGTATTTTTAAAAAACTTGCTTGATTACATTAGGTGGGACACCCAGTACGCGCAAAGTGGAAAAGCCCTGCAGTGAGAATGTCTGTATATATATATATATATGCTGATATGTGTATACAAGTGTATATATATATATATATATATATATATATATATATATATATATATATATATACCTAATTAGAATTTACTAATTAACCTGAATGAATTGAACAAAACTACCGCAAATAGGCATAGACGGCTCTGACCAGCTGATCTGCTTTGGTTGCACTGGACTCGCGCTGACAGTATTTTTAAAAAACTTGTTTGATTACATTAGGTGGGACACCCGGTATATATATATATATATATATATATATATATATATATATAACCCGAACAGCGAATATATATATATATATATATATATATATATATATATATATAACCCGAACAGCGAACACACGACCTACAGCATGCGCAAACACTCCTACTGGGGCTTCTCTGCAGCTCCTTATATTATCGACAGCCACAGTCCTGTCCTCTGCGACCTAGTTCGGGTTCAGGCGAGTAGAGAGGCGCGGCTTGTCTCGTGCACGATTGTGGGGCTGTCCACGGCGCGACTGCGTGAAAATGAGCGGACCAGAAGGGCAGCCTATATGACAAAGTTAGAGGCCGAAGGAGCGATGGAAGGAGACGCTGTGATTGATTTCAGGGTCTGGGGAATCCGAGAATTGGTTCCAACGGGTCGCCCTTACTCAAGCACGTCCCTCCAGCATCGATCTTTTATTTCTGCCTGGTAGCTTCTCGCCTGCTTCCGCTTCGTCTCTTATCTCCTGGTGAGGGCGCCTGCGGCACGCGCCGATCTTGCTCAGGAGGTTTCGAGGTGAGGCGAGCAAGTTTCTGCTTTCGTTTCGCCGTGACTGCTTCTGGCGAAGCGTTTGAATAGAATTTATGCTTTGTTCTTGTTATACCTTCGGCTGAAACCCTCTACTAAACGAGAAGCCCCAGCAAACGTAATCGTTTTCACAGAAGTGCCTTGAGCAAACCTCTACAACCTTTGCTGAGTGGGGAGAGGTTATAATGACGCCGGCAGGTTGGAATTTTGGCCATGGAGGCCGGGAGACCTGGTTTCTCGTTTCAGGCTCGCAGCTCATCTGGTGTTAAGAACGTAAAAAATGCTAGGTCGGGAGCTCGGACGATGACTGGCTTCATACGGTCGTTAATTTGCATGCATGTAAATGACTGCGGGTCGTAGCTCAGAAAATTGCAAGGCTTGCGTACAAGCGTTATTAACTGTACGGAATGAAGCAGAGTTACTTTAAAACGGGGCGTTTTATACGTAAACGTAAATTTCAGTTAAGCTGGTGCAAGCAGGATGGTCATAGCTTTACTGCACTCACCGCATATATACTACAGCAGAAAGCAAACTACATGAAACTGAAACAGAGAATAACTATCAACGAACGCTCAGTGGCAATGTTATCTTCGCTTTCGAAAAAATTATAGCAGTACCTCGCTGCGTTACCCTGTCCACGTCAACGTATATATTTTCGCTTGTCCTGACTTAAATCGCTGTTAGATTAGCTCATTCCCTTTGCAATCAATCTTTCGTGTGCAGCCCTCGCCAGTGAGTGCTTAAGAGACATAACCATTGTATACACATAGGTGATCACGATGCGCTCAATCACCATGTATATTGGTAGGGATTGCAATGAATGCATTACAGTATAATTCATCATTGACGCAGCTACAGCTGCAGACGTGTTAACCGGAATTAAGAGAAATGGCCCCGTGGAGGTAGTAGACACCGTAGGTAAGCCACGTGAGGACGGTTTTACAACTTCGGTTCACACACAGTGCCTATAAGCAGAATTGAGGCACTGATGTAAAGCTTAAAACGTGTGCAATGAGAACAGTGTTCTTTTTGAAACTTGGCAAGCGTACTGCTATTGAGAGCTGTGCGAAGAAACTCACGGAAAAAACTGTCGGAGTAAGCATGTCGCTAGACAGCCGTTGGTAGCAAGCACTACAAAATATTTCATGCTGTTCCATGGGTGTTGCAACAAGTTGAACAAAGATAATTTCCTAAGGTACCTGATGAGCGCAAACACTAGAGGATCCATAGGGAATAGAAAGTACGGGTACAGGCGACTGTCCTTGTACTTTCTCTTCCCTGTGGATCCTCTAGTGTTCGCGCTCATCAGTTACTTTATGAAAATCATGAATCAACTATCTCCAAACAAAAATTTATTGAACAAAGAAAGAGAGGAAGACGAAAAAACATTCATCGAGATTTGCTTGCGCGCTTAGTTTTCTGAAGATAATATCCAAAAAACGCTCGTTCATATTACGTGGTATTCTTAAACACATCGTCATAGCAGAAGGCACACAGAATACTCGCTAAAACCTTGTTAAGATTCCACACCACATTTATGAGCTTGATGGCTGTTTTAAACCTCGCGGGTGTATGTATTCTGCTTGTTTAACATTCTTGTCTACACATATTATGTCCCCGATTCAATATCTCGAAACACTGCCACTATTTTAAACGGCATGAAAAATATAGAGATAAATTCATAAAGAAAACACGTACATGCTGGTATGATATATGAATGATATATTGCTTTTAAAACTCCCGCGCACTATTTGTCAGTGCGCGTAAGGAATACTCAGACAGCATTGAGGTGAATAAACTTGGTGAGGTGAGGTGAATAAACATGGCCACTTGGAATACAATTAATCGGAACCTACTGGCGCAGCGGTTGGGTTTTCCGCGAATGATGGAAATTTCGCTCGAGCTGCCCCACCACAAATGAGGACACCGCACGAATAAGGCTGAAAGCTTATTCTTTTCAAACACTGCACGCTGAATGTTGTGGTAAAAATGGCTCACGCATTGAATAAACATAAATTCCTTGTCAACCAATGGCCTACAGAGAAAGGCTTTCCCGTTCGTACATATAAATTACGGCAAACATTTGAATATTTGAACAGATCGAAGTTCAAAGTCAGACTCCTTTTGCATCACTAATCTATCGCGGGTAGAAAAAGGTTTGCCGATTGGCGACATAAATTAAGAGGTTCATCCGGACAAGAGAGTTTTTGAAATTTAAATTAATAAATGAAAGGGTGGAATTCTGCTAAAGCGACCCAGGGCCACGCGAGTGGACCCAGGGGATACTACCGTAATCTGCTCTGGGAAGCAGTGGAATGGGATGGTATAACGGGAGTGGGAAAGAGAATAAGGATTGGGTATTGAGAATGAAGTGGAGAATGGGGCAGCATGAAATTTGCCTTTATCTATGCAATTGAGTACACCTCCTTTTCGGGCCTCCTTAGAGGGCGAACACTCGCTCTTGCCAATGTGCGGCCGTCGGACTCAAGGCCATTCCACCACCAAAAGACGTTTGCCAGGTCTCCGGCGTCTGAGACAGGTCCTCTAACGTGTAGCCGCTTTTGAGGTTCCCCGTCTACCAAGCCAGGTTCCCCATCCCTCCCCTACTCGGGATACTAAAGACGTGAATTTCGCCGTGGTGAGTTTTCATTCGTACTCCAAGATACTAGGCAACCAGCCAGATTTTGGTCTCTTACACACACTGGTGGATACGCGTCCCTGGTTTTCAACCGATAGTGTATGATGGATGGTACATCATGCAGGGTGAGCAATCCTGAAGTCCCATTCTGGCTACAAGCTTATGTTCGCTCATAGTGCAATAGGAGCATCCCACAGACGATACTCCCCCTTTGCGGTATCCAGCCCTTAGTGAATTGTACGCCGGAATACTAACCGCTTCAGATGTCGGCGCTTCCACCCCCTTCGCTCACCTCTACTTGTGCTGGTCGCGTTCGCAGCAGTAATTGGTGTTTTAACACTCTTCCTTGCTTCTACTGCCTTCAAGCTCTCTTTTGGAGTGGTACTCAGTCTTTAGACCTTTCAATACTAGGAGCTCCCACACCTGTTTTACAACAGTCTGTTACCCAGTTTCAGTTTACTAACTCTTAATTTGTCTATTTTTCAAAGACTTTTTTGTATCTTTCGAGCCTGAACGCGAGGTCCCCAAAATCCAGGATAGGTTTGCCCAAGCCACCGGGCATTTGCAAGGCCTGTTCTCTTCGCCAACGGAACCCAACGCGTTGCGGCTGGGTTTGCAGCGCGAGGGGAAGTTTATGTCCAGCATGCAGAGTCAGTAAGCCACGTTTCCTTTCGTTATCCGGAGCTAAGCCGCCATTCCCTTGGCAGTGGCCAGGGCGTTCCTTTCACCTGCCAGTCAAGCTGTATACTGATTAGAATGCAGCATCCAACGTCAGCTAGCTGTATTTTGCTTCATATTCCGCAGCTACGCCACCATTGCTTTGGCAGCGGGAGGGCGTGTCTTTCGCCAGTCATCCAAGTTGGATGCTGATTAGAGACCAGCATCCAGTCAGCTAGCTGCTTTCCTTTCATACTCCGCAGATACGCGCCGCCACTTCCTTGTCAGTGGACAGGGCGTTCCCCTCGCCTGTCAGCCAAGTTGGATGCTGATTAGAGACCAGTATCCAAAGTCAGCTAGCTACTTTCCTTTCGTACTCCGCTGCTATGCCGCCATTCTCTTGGCAGTGGGCAGGGCATTCCATTCGTCTGTCAGCCAAGCTGTATACTGATTAGAGCGCAGCATCCAAACTCAGGTAGCTGCTTTCCTTTCGTACTCCGCAGCTCCGTTGCAGCGTACAGGGTGTTTGTCTCGCCTGCCAGGAAACTGGATACTGATTAGATACCAGCACCCAAAATCAGCAGGTTGCGTTTACTTTCGTACTCCGCAGCTAAGCCGCCATTCACTTGGGAGTGGGCAGGGCGTTCCTTTCGCCTGTGAGCCACGTTAGAGGCTGATTAGAGACCAGCATCCAGTCAGCTATCTGCTTTGCTTTCGCACTCCGCAGCTACGCCGCCATTTCCTTGGCACTGGGCAGGGTGTTCCCTTCACCAGTCAGCTAAGCTAGATAATGATTAGAGACCAGCATCTAAAGTGAGCTAGCTGGTTTCTTTTGGTACTTCGCAGCTACGCCGCCATTCCTTTGGAGGCAGATTGTTTCCTTCGCCTGTCAGCCAAGCTGGATACTGATTAGAGCGCAGAATCCAAAGTCAGCTAGCTGGTTTGTTTTCGTACTCCGCAGCTAAGCCGCCATTACATTTTCAGAGGGCAGGGCGCTCCCTTCGCCTAACAGCCAAGTTGGATACTGATTAGCGCACAGCATCCAAAGTCAGCTTGCTGTATTTGCTTTCGTACTCCGCTGCTACGCCTTCATTCCCTTGGCAGTGGGCAGGGCGTTCCCTTCGCCTGTCAGCCAAGCTGTATACTGATAATAGACCAGCATCCAATAGACCAGTGTCTGCAATGCACCAACTCGCCCAACAATCTGTGCTCTTGCTCTTCAGCGTCCAAAGTCAGCTAGCTGCTTTCCTAGCCGCTTTCCTTTCTTTCTCTGCATGTACGCCGCCAGTCTTTTGTCTGCGGGCAGGGCGTTCCCTTCGCCTGTCAGCCAAGCTGGATACTGATTAGAGAGCAGCACCCAAAGTCACCTAGCTGCGTTTCCTTTCGTACTCTGCAGCTAAGCCGCCATTCCCTTGGCAGCGGACAGGGCGCTCCTTTCTGGTGCCAGGAAAGCTGGATATTGATTAGAATACAGGATCCAAAGTCAAGTACCTCCGTTTCCTTACATGACAAAGATAAATCATGACAAAAGATTCAAGTAATCGCTACTAGAAGTACTATTTGTTTTGATGTTGAAGTCATCACAAATGATAAGGTTCTTTTGTCGGTGTGTGAGGCCATACCTTATGAACAAAACATACTTTAAGAAGAAAAGATAGAGGCTACACTATCTTAGACAGATCGTCGCGAGTGGCTGTATGAGTGATAGTGGAATTTTCTGCTTTTCTTGACAGTATCTTTGATTTCGAGGCCCAGACGAACTTCTAGCGGCCTGCTTTCTTTCGGGCAATTGCCAAGCCAAGCAGCCCTTTGTACTTAGGGTAGAGGTGCTCATTCGGGTACAGGGCTGCGGTCTCAGCAAAACTGATGTGTTTAGCAGGGTAGCATCGCATCCATCGAAAAGTGGCCGGCACAACAGTGATTTGATCCCGCATATTTGGGCACAGCAGTCGAGCACACTAACCACTGCACAAATAATGTCGGGCGTCAAGAGGAAAATAAAATGAGAATAATTCCATCTGGAAGAGCGAAATTATTTCCTTCTCTTTTCTGTATGGCAAGGTGTAGCCGCTGGCCAGCTGTTGTTGTTACGACTGAAGGAAGAAGGAAAGAAAATTCACGGGTCTGCTACTGGCTCTGCAGCCAAGCCACCTCCGCTGCCTCGTGCGGATAGAAGAGAAAATAGAGAAGAAAGAAAAGGAAGAGGGAGAGAAAGACGCGCGTCGCAACAGCCGTCATCCGTCATCGAAGCAGCAGCGGGTGATATCAACGTTACTAGATACTTTAGTAACGTTGGGTGATATGACGGCTTTAAACAGATAAAAATATGGTGCCAGGCTAGCCCCCGCCGCAAGCGGCACTGACCTACCAGTTCCAGCCCCGTAGAGCAGGAGCTACCCCTCCACCCTCGCTGGCTGGCTACACGGTGCTTCAGGGAAGCGCTACCGCCAACTCTGGCGAGTTACACATGTCATATTGAGGGAGGTAGTAGCACCCCATTCAAGACAATAAATATGGACAGATGCAATCACTACAATGGCACAATGCACATAAAGGTACATTCAGGTATTTCAATGGAGAGATTAGACTATTTATCTAAAATACAAATTTTGAGAGCAAATGCAGTAGAACGAAATAATTTTTTAAAGCCTATACTTTTCCCTCGTTTCCCTTCATTTAAACCTATTTCTAAATAGTCGAGCGTAATTACTGCAGCTATCACTTTTTTAGATTTCCCGACAATTAGCCCACCCTCCGCGGTGGTGCAGTGGTAAGACGCCCGACTACTGTGCCGGAGTTCCCGGGTTTAATCCTGACCGCCAGAGGCAGCGTTTTGACGGAAGGCGAAACGAAGTGCTGTTCGTGTGCTGTGCGATTTCATCGTACGTTAAAGATCCCCAGGCGGTCGAAATTACTCCGGAGCTCTCCACTACGGCTCCTCTTTCTCCTTCCACTTTTACTCCGACCTTCCTCCCTTCCCTCACTGCGCGGGCAGGTGCCCTCAAAAACAAGTGTGACAGATATTGCGCCTTTCTCTTCCTGTGAACCAATTATCATTATTATTATTAGATCATCCTCTTCGCTGCTGCATTCATTCCATTTAATTGCCTCCTAGACAAAGACAAATTCACACCTGCTCGATATTGAAGTTCCTGAAAATACAAGGTTTGCTCTTGCATAAATCACTAATCGAATTTTCACTCAAGTATCATTGTCTTGTGCTGAACTAGGTAGTGTTGTAACTTTGGTAAGATCAGAGCTACTTGAATGAAAGACTCCTTTTTTTGAGGAGCTGGCACGTATAATGAGTTTTCTATTTCTATAACCCTTTCTTCTTTACACGTGTGATCGATTTCGTCTCAGCTATTTACTCAGTCATAAAACTGTAGGCAGTTTATTATTAATGCCATGGCTATATGTCCCGCTAGGAGAGAAACTGATGGTGTTCACGCATGCGATATTTGTTTATTCCCGCAGGGCATTGAAGGAGGAGGGGGAGAGTTACAACGTAATCAGTACGACATACTGGGAGGAAAAAAGAAACGAAAGTAAAAATCATGGCAACAACTGAGAAAAATAGGTGTAGTCAGGGTTCGGATCGCGGCGCAGCTGCGGCGCGTCACGTGGTATGACGTGACGGCAGCCATTCGCACTCCTCCGGCTCAAGGTGAAATAAAGACAGGGGATGATATTGGCGAAACATAGAGTAGAGGAACTTTTTGTTCCAAAATAACTGTTCTCATCAAGAGATCTTATGGAGCACACAAGCCGAGCCTTCCCTTCGTATCACTTGGTGGATCCACACTGGTCAGCACATTGATGCTACCGCTACTTCATGTAATCGTCCATTAGTTGCTCGTTTATGCATATTTGTTTCTGGTCAAACTCTTTGTGGCGCCAGCTTTGCCGAAAATTGAATTAAAATTATGATTCAACCATCGTCTCCGAGCGATGTGTCACGATTTCTCGTTGCATAGTGCAGAGGTGCGACGCCTCATTCGAGGGTAGCTTGCGATAAGGATTCGAATCGGCGACATATGCCCATAAAATTGTATGCGTTTATGTCGAGGTCTTAGAGAATACTGCTCCAAAATTCCGCATGTAGGGTGGCAACCTATTCTAAACACGTAAACGCACTTATCAAATAGAAGACTAGCAAAATAAACTTCAATGCAAGTCGAACTTGAAAGCATTTCACCTCTAAGACTAATGCTTTCGCATTCATGCTCGTATGCAGACTTAAATGCTTCAGCAGAGTGATTTCGCTGCTGTGATCGCTTTCTGTGATCAACAAAAACATTCCGGCTGTTCATTTTGACGCAAATATTCACAGTTCCCCGAACAACGTTACTGGGTGTTTCGAGTAGTTCCGCTCGGGATCCGATAGAATGCGAGGCCCCAATTGTGATGGTTTAGTTTACTTACACAAACAGCAAGGCGGAAATAACGCTATGCTTACCAGAAATTATTTGCCTGCTCCGACTCACGTTCTTCTCAGTTAATCTTTAACGGCCATAGAACGCGCCTAGCGTTTGCCGCGTATGCCATTTTGTTTACCTTTTGACATTCTATGCATTATCTGGAAGAGCATTAATAAAGTTGCTCTCGGCTTTTCTTACTCCGAACATTTCAGCACCCCAGAGGGAGTGCGATGGGTACACACTAAGAAATAAACCGAACATGCCTGGGGCAGGAGGCATTCAGGTGAGAAGACGAGACCATGCAGTTTTGAGGGAACAGCGTAGTCGCAGCTGTGGCTGAAAGTAAGGAAGATTGTCATTCAGTTAACGCAGCTTAGTTAAAGGCGAAATAATGATTGCTCGCTACCACAGGTGCTAAAATATGGTCGTATACGTTTTGCTCAGCTCACTTGTGAAAATGCATGACGTTCGCATTTTTCGGTCCCGACCAAAGGCAAATTATCTTTCACTTGTTTGCCGAAATTATTTCCCAGGGGACCATGATGATTGGAAATCAGATCTGCGATGTTGAAGGCTGCGGTTATTCTATGAAACAACCGCCCTGCTCATTGTGAGCTATACCGCGTAAGCGCGTGTCCGATTGCACCTCCTAGTTGTAGTGCAGCATCCCGATCGCATCATGCTTCCCATTTATCGAGAGGGGGTGAACCTTTGTCTACAACCCCTCGTCGCCTCGCTTGCTTGCGCACACCTTCTCTGTATGTGTTTGTTGGTGGTTGTTTTGTTGTTTAGCGCTTCCTTCTCTCTTTAATAAACGCGAACCACAAGATGAAAATGAGAAGCGCACATAAGTGTGGCGCTAGGTATTTTCATTCCTGAGGGCTGGAAAGCGAGCACTTGCAAGCCTCTAGGAATATAAAAATACCTACTACTAACAATATATCCCCACTATAGTATCTGCTCTGTCACAATTTATATTGGCAAGTACAACGAAGGGGAACTAGCACGAGGACAATGTTTGGGCGATACTGATATAGCATACTGACAAGACCTAATGAGACCAAACTGGGGTCCCAGTGAGGGAAAGCAAGCGCAGACGGTACGCGTTCGCTGTAACGCTCGTACTCCTCACCTATAACGGAAAAGCAGGCCATGATCGGTACTACTCTGGCATCGCAAAATATGCTCTGACACGTACTCGCGCGATGTAATGCTTACTTAACTTAGTAGCACGTCATTTTCTTGTTATCACAAAATAACTTATGAGAAAAGATGTTAACTTTTCTCTAATTGCGAACCCAAAATCTGCCTTGTGAATTATTACTGACTCACACATTTTACAAAATTTTCTACATTCTAAACATCTCTGTGTGCTAAACAAAGTGGCCGAGCGTTCCCAAATGATTTCACGCGACAGTGCGTAATTCCAATTTGTACAGAAAAAAAAATGGTGTCGATAGAAACACTATGAGATTTGTAATGCCTGCATGGCTCTACAAACACGGTAGCAAGACGGAAATGTGTGCGAGCACATCTTCTGGAAGCCCGCACCAAAGACTCCCTCTTTAGGATCTGCATCTTGTATTTACCATCTCATATCCTGAATTTAAATTAAGTGACGCAACAAAGCCCCAAGAAGCTGCTCCGCAAGGTGTTTGGAATAAAATTGGGGAGCTGAATTCGAATATGTTTGCGTGATATGTACCTTTAACGAATGTGCTACACTCGAAGAGAGGAGGACGACGAAATTGACAAGAAGGGTAGCTTTAACCTTACACTGGGTTTGCGTATACATGCATTGTGGTTGCGAAGTTAGAGGGCCTATGAAAAGATATTTACGAAAACTAGAAAACCAACAAGCCCGCACGCAATTACTACTGAACGCACGAACAGTAGGTATCCCATCATTTGTCATCGCAAAGCAAAAACATTTCAGCCACTTTTATTAGCACTGAAGGTACGGGCGATAGAAAATGGTGATCCTCCTCTCCCCTCAACTCAGTCCACAGCCGCGGCCAGAAAAATAAAAAGTAAAGAAGTCGCGATGGCGTCTCATCGCGCCCCGTTCCGCCCGCGTAAGTTAGGAGCGTCCAAAAAGGAGGCGCCTCGCAAGCCCATGTGACCACACATAGGAGTTTCCGCGCGGTGTACGTGGGACTGCGCCACCCCCACCGGTCGCGAGGGATTGTCAGGGGCACTTTTTAAGAATTTTTCCAAATAATACGCTCTGCACAAAGCTTTCCATTTCGCCTTGAATACTCACAGAGATCACCTCTGTCGATTTCTTGCATTTGACAAAATTATCGCAAGTACCATTCAATGACCTTTTAGGATTATAGTAGTTGCTGATCCTGCCTAAAGGTGAAATGAATACATGTTCATTATTTGAGGTCGAATATTGTAAAATAAACACTGTGTTCTATTTTGTCCCATTTAAAACAGACAAGAACATAACGTTCTTGTGTGTTTTCAAATGGGCCTAATTGGCCATGAACCTAGACATATTGCCACAAACGATTCAAATCTTTGCTTGTTCTTTTTCTACAGCTGCCGGCAAACGACTTTATCACTGTGATTCTAGCGCACGGATTGTTTCTGTATTCTTTCTTTGTTCATGCTCGTTGTCGCGAGATGTTGTTTTATCATCTTCTTTGTTGCGCAAGAAGAGTCCAGGCGTATATAAATGATTTCGGCCACTCGAGTATATTTATGCAATGTTCCAGGTTATGCTAGTGACGATTTGCGGCTTCGTCTCGATGTTCTTTGCTGCCTTTAAATTGAGTGTTGGCGCGTGCGACGGGCATCCTTTCTTCGACCACCGCCGAGCACGATTGTCGCTATCACTGCCGTCGTTTACTTAGTTCTTTTGTGGGCGCAAATTAGCCCAATATATAGTTTATTCAAGTTCAGTTCAAGCCTCCTCATTTGTTGCCAGCAGCACTGTCACCACTATGTGGCAATACAATGGTGTATATTTAAAATGAAAAAAAAAACTAAGCACGCACACTTTTGGAAGAAGTATTTGATTTGATAAAAATGAGAAAAAATTTGTTTTGTTAAAACATGATTGGTTCCTAGCAGAACGGTGTGCCTTGTTTCTTTTCTTTTTCTGATTGCTACCTTTGCTACAGGTCGCGGCAGAGAGTTATGAAAAAATGTAATTCACTGGAGAAGATAATGGCAACCCACTCCAGTATTTCCTGCCAAGAAAACACTATGGCGAGTCACAATAGCACTAATGATATGGCGCCGGAAGATGAGCCCCCCAGGTTGGAAGGCGTCCCACATGTTACTGTGGATGAACAAAGGGCGATTCCTAGTAGCTCCAGGACGAATGAAGCGGCTGGGCTAAAACCAAAAGGACGCTCAGTTGTGGATGTGGCAGGAAGCGACCGGAAAGTCCGATGCTGCAAGGAGATATATCACATAGCAACGTGGAATGTAAGATCTATGACGAAAGGTAAACTGGATGTCGTCAAGCGAGAAAGGGACAGATTGAACATTGATATCTTGGGTATCACCGAGCTCAAGTGGACCGGAATGGGAGAGTTTAATTCCGGCGACCATTATGTCTTTCATTGTGGGCACGAATCCAGGGGAAGCAATGATGTCGCTCTCATAGTAAACAGAAGAATGGGCAAAGCAGTGCTAGGGTACAACCCCAAAAACGACCGAATGATTTCACTTCGGATCCAAGGTCACCCTTTCAACATAACAGTTATCCAAGTCTATGCACCAACCACTACTGCTGAAGAAGCTGACATTGAGAGATTTTATGCTGACCTGCAATGCCTTTTAGACCGCACTCCATCATCAGACGTCCTTTTTCTCATAGGAGACTGGAATGCTAAGGTGGGGAGTGAAGAAATATACGGAATTACAGGCAAATGAAGCTGGGCAGAGGCTAGTACAGTTTTGTCAAGAACACAACCTGACCACAGTGTATACTCATTTTCAACAGCACAAGAGGAGCCTGTACACATGGACTTAACCGGACGGTCTGTATAGGAATCAGATTGATTATATTCTTTGCCGGCAGAAATGGAGAAGCGCTATACAAGCAGTCAAAATAAGGCCTGAGGCCGATTGTGGCACCGATCATCAGCTTCTTTTTGCCAATTTTAAGCTTCGATTGAGGAAAACGCAGAAAACTAGAAGTCCTTTCAGGTATGATCTGGGTAAAATTCCACCAGAATATGCTGTGGAAGTGAGGAATCGATTTCAAGAATTAGATCTAGAAGGCAGAGAGCCTGAAGAGACGTGGACTGATGTTCGTGATATATTACAAGAAGTTGCTAATAAAGTAGTTCCAAAGCAAAAGAATGCAAGAAAGCAAATTGGTTACCTGAAGAGGCTTTGCAAATAGCTGAGGAAAGGAGGATGGCAAAAGTTAAGGGGAAAGAGAAAGATACAAGGTTCTCAATGCGGATTTTCAGAAAATAGCAAGGAGAGATAAGGAGCCTTTCTGAACATACAGTGCCAAGCAGTTGAGGACAACAGCCAATTGAGGAACACAAGAGCTGTGTATAAGACGATCAAAGATATCAAAGGAAGCTTCTGTGCTAAGCTGGGCGTGATAAAGGACAATCGAGGCAGGGACCTCACTGAAGCCTCAGAGATAAAGAAGAGGTGGCAGGAATACACAGAAGAACTGTACAAGAAGGACCCGGATGTGCAAACCCAACATAAGACGGTTGTGATTACTGACCTCGAGCTGGGCATCCTGAAGAGTGAAGTTGAATGGGCCTTAGCCAGTCTTGCTAAGAAAAAAGCTAGCGGAATTGATGGCATTCCAGCTGAGTTGCTTCAAAACCTCAACCATGACGCTGTTAATGTTCTGTATTCATTATGTCACCAAATTTGGACAACCCTGCTGTGGCCTCAGGATTGGAGGAGGTCAGTTTACATTCCCATTCCAAAGAAAGGCAGTGCCAAAGAGTGTTCCAACTACCGCACGATCTCGCTTATTTCGCATGCTAGCAATGTGATGTTGAAACTCCTAAAAGGTAGGCTGCAGCAGTATGTGGATCAGGAGCTTCCGGACGTGAAGCTGGGTTTCGCAAGGGCAGAGGAACTAGAGACCAGATTGCCAACCTTCGATGGATCATGGAAAAAGCAAGAGAGTTCCAGAAACCCATCTACTTCTGTTTTATTGATTATGCGTTAGTGTTCGACTGCGTAGATCACAGCAGATTGTGGCAAGCTCTCCAGGAGATGGGAGTTCCAATACACCTCATCTGTCTCCTCAGAAACCTGTATGAAGGGCAAGAGGCCACAGTCAGAACTGGGCAAAGTCTTACTGATTGGTTTCCTATTGAGAAAGGAGTGAGGCAAGGCTGCATGCTGTCGCCCTGCCTATTTAACCTATATGCTGAGTGCATCATGAGGAAGGCCGGTCTGGACGTGTCTTCAGCTGGCGTGAAGATTGCTGGAAAACGTATCAACAACCTTAGATATGCGGATGATACCACTTTAATGGCAGAAAGTGAAGTGGAACTCAAGAGACGTCTGATGCGCGTACAAGAAGAGAGTGAGAAGTTTGGGCTTAAACTGAACATTAAAAAGACAAAGATCCTGGCGTCTTGCCCTATCAAGTCCTGGAGCATCAAGGGTCAAGAAGTGGAAGCTGTGACAGATTTTCTATTGGGCTCCAAGGTTACCCCGGAAGGAGACTGCAGCCATGAAATTATTAGACGCCTGCTTCTGGAAAAAAAAGCCATGGCTAGCTTTGGCCGTCTAGTAAAGAGCAGAGACATTAGTCTGCCAACCAAGATCCGTATAACTCCAGCGGTGATGTATGGATGCGAGAGTTGGACTGTGAAGAAGGCTTACCGCCGAAGAATTGACGCTTTTGAATTGTGGTGCTGGCGGAGACTTTTGAGAGTTCCTTGGACTGCCAGAAGATCAAATCAGTCGACATTGTCGACCATAAACCCTGAATGCTCATTGGAGGGTCAAATTCTAAAGTTAAAGCTCAGCTACTTTGGTCATCTAATGAGAAGAGAGGAGTTGCTGGAGAAAGATTTGATATTGGGAAAGGTTGAGGATCATCGGAGTAGGGGTAGGCAGCGAAAGCGATGGTTAGATGGCATCCTTGAGGCGCTGCAGATGAAGTCATGTGATGTTAGGAAGATAGTGAGAGACCGCAAAGCCTGGCGTGATACGGTCCATAGGGTCACGAAGAGTCGGGCACGACTGAACGACTTAGAAACATTCTTAAAGCTGGATCATATCGTCAAAAACTTCCCGTCGGCGCACACTTGGTCGCTTGGCATATTTTCAGAATATATATAGTCATCCGCTGCTTAGTGAATATATCTTTCACACCCTTTCAGCAGTATTTCAACTCATTTTCCTTATTTCAAGAAGGTCGCGTCGCAGGCCACACCTCAACTTTTACCCAATGTTTTACATCAAAACGATTACTAAACTGTCTCGGCTTAGATCAAGTATCAAAACTGAATTGAATGCGACGATACTTTACGCAGCTTTTAAATGTGAAGGTATCATTCCGTGTTATGGGTTTTGGAGTTATTCTCTCTTTATTACGTTGCTTTAAAAAAAAAAAAAATTTCATTGATTGTAGTGAAGCCAACTTTGTTTTATACTTCTTGCCACGCTAGTTATTCCTTAATATATTTCCAATCTTAAATTTGTGTTCTATTCCAGTTTCAACGACTTCCTTGTAGTAGGGGCGTTTAGGGCCTTTAACTGGAAACAGTTATTTTTTCGCCACTATAAAATTTGCATACATTCTGACAGAAGCCAAGTCTGAAAATGTGTTTTAAAAAGAGTGGCTTTTGCAATTTTCTGATAGGTTCCTAAACGCTTCAACAAATTAGCGATGCCCCGCAAGTGTGACAATTTGTTGTTCATGTATACCGCGGAAATAGAGAAAAAAAAGCCGGGGTGGCGCAGTGGTTAAGGTGCTCGACCACTGTTCCCAAGGACTCGGTATCGAATCCCGGCCTCGGAGGCCGCTTTTCGATGGAGGCGAAAAGCATGGCGCCCGTGTACTGTGCGATGTCAGTGCACGTTAACGAACCCCAGGTGGTCGAAGTTTCCGGAGTCCTCTGCTACGGCGTCTCTCATAGCCTGAGTCGCTTTGGGACGTTAAATCCCACAAACCAACCAACAAATTAGCGCCAAGAAATGTTTTCGCTTTAAATAAGGGGATTTCTGGCTTCTACATAAAGCATACGTTTATTAATATGAAATGTAGCATTGTTTTCTTTAGGTCCGTTTCTCTAGTGCCGTTGATAATGATATAACCATCTGCTTCAAGAGTTCCCCTTACTTTTGCTCGAGGCAGACACCGGGTGATACATGCGGCTCAAGTAAGCGTGATCTCCGGTTCTAGCCCCTGGCGTCAATTGAGCGTCGACGGCAGTGTAGACCGTTCTTGCCTAGAAGGCTGCTAAGTGAATGTGCTTCTATAGTTCACGACGTGCTAATATTGTGTAGAGGCCACATGTTCGGGCAAACGCGAATATTTTTATTACAGTAAGTCGTCGTTGCTGTTCGCCTCACTGCCATCAACGCTACATCGCATTTGACCAACAAAAATACTTTTGCCCAGTTCAGTAATAGTTCAAGGTATATTTTGTGTCCTATGTCCTCTAAAGTAGACCCCGCAACGAACAACTCTGGTTGCATTTAACTAATCGTGTAAGCCACGGCGGTGATGTGTTGGATTTCATTACGTTTGAGTTGTATTTGTTTGCAGTTTCGAGGAACCTTTAAGACGAAGCTGAGTATTGCCTACTTTGTGCCTCAAAGGCCCGCTCGAAATTGTTGTGACAGTCCCGAATCTGAAGCTGTCAGACTTCACGACTCCGTTAAATGGGTGTTTACGGTGGCTCCATTCAATTATTATTTGAGCAAATATCAGTTATTTGGCTCTGTGTGGAATTTTAATGTTTGTAAACGACAAATTGACCAATTATGCTTGGAAAACCTGAGTTGAAATCTTTTCCATCAACTAGAATCAGTCTTAACGTGTACATCGCGAGGAACTTGTTTTCATTTTTTGATGCGAATGAAAATGTAGCATTTCGAGCGTGGTGTACGTCAAGCACTAGTGTTGACGCTTCCATTTGCTTGCGACAAGGACCAGTGATATTGACATCCATATTCAAGAGTCTGCTTTTGCCTGCAAATGCTCCCTTTTCAAAGGGAGTACTCTCATTCTGCAGAAGTAATGACGTACAATACCCACACTGGTCAAAATAAGTTGGAGTCAGTCTTTATTTCAAAAACGCCTGTCTCAGAATATTGCGAACAAGCCCACGCATCTGATGCACACAGCAGAAAGCGGCGGAAATGCATTTTGAAAGAAGGGCAACTAATTCTTTCCAGTGAGCTGGAGCTGATAAAATATAGGAGCGTCAACTTCATAAAGAAAAATTATTAAAACAACACCATCTCGACTGCTACTACCCACCTGCTTCCTACTAAAAACGTCGCCACATTTGCAACGACGCATGGGAATTCAATATAGTCCTGTACGAACTCGATCGATCTAACGAAATCCAGCCGCAAGGCGTCTTCTGTAACACTGGGCTCAGCAACAGTGTCATTATGTTTTTATTCACATCTGATATGTTACTTTGTTTTTATGGTGCCTTTTTTATCCTTCTCTTAATTTCTGTGAAGTATATCTGTACGATTTCCATGGCTCATCAGACCTTCCCACTGATATCCTTCCACCTAGAATAATATAGACCCGTGTAGGTATCCGAGCAGTTAAATAAATATACTCTGTAATGCAGAATGGAATAAAGCGAGTGGAAACAAGCGGTTACCTATGATTGCTAAAATATGTACTGAGAATACGTCATAAACGGCCTTCTTTAATGCAGCCTCCAATATTGACTGTTTTAAGTGTGCGCAGCCTCGTTCTGGTACTCTTCGGACGCAAGACTTCAGGCCATATGACCTGCTCTACAGCGTTTCGTACGGAAGAGCACTGTCGAACCAGTCACACAACGTCAGTATTAACCTCTTCACTTGGGATCGTGAAAGGCATGCATGGTTATTTTTACGCCACCATAGGAATTATTTGCGGGATGACGTTAATGATGGCACTTTCCTAAGAAAGAAGACCTCTGCACTCGATATTCGCCAATCCTGGCCGCACTAGGTCTACACTTTGCAACGAATTTCCATCTTTTCATTCTGTAGCCGAAATTCAAGCGTAGAGGACATTGCGCACAGCGAAATAAATACGGGACATTGAACCGAAAAGCAATCATGGCGTGGACAGTTGGGTCGATTTTTCACAAGGAAGCCTTCCCATGAACGACGTCAAATGCTGACAACGAAGGAGTTGTCTGTTCGGTCGCACACTGTCTTGACGGCTATGAAACAAAGAAAGAAATATTAAAGGGAGGTGCGGATGAGAAACGCCATTGAAGCCATACGCAATCGGCTGCTCAACAGTGCAGAAGGAAGGCACGGATGGGCGGAGGCAAATAAATACTTCTGCGTACACTGGGGGCGCAGCTTGCGAAGCGTGCAACGTATATCGAGTAAGCGAGTGTGCACTGCGACGTCTGAAAACGCCCAAGGCTTCTGCTAGACCATTTTTGTTTTTGTCATGTTCGTCCTTTTTTCTGCTTTCCCCCTTTCGTCTTTTTTGCAGGACGTGAACCGACAGGCAGCGCTGCTGCTACCCTCAGAGGAGAAATAATCATCTGCAAAGGGAACTTCGAAACCACGTTCTAGTTGTAAATGGATCTCACCGGGGCGCCACGTTGATGTACTTTGTCATCGGAAGAAGCGGCTCCGGCGTCGAGCACGCTTTCGGTGTAAGACAGCGCGAGGCGTGTCGTGAACGGTTCGGGGCCGTGATTCGCCCTGCTCGTGACATTTCTAGTTCCCCACCTCCTCCACCAAGCTCCAGAAGAACCGGGATGAACAGCGAGCTATGTGGCTTCCACTACTGTTCAGTGCCACAATATATACCGCTGCGGATCAACTCTGTGCAATTTCTTTTTTTTCGTGTCTTTTTGAGTCCAGAGTAGGAAAAAAAAGCTTCCAGGGTAAAGTAATATGGCGATTTGTTGTCTCTTTGTTTTAGTCATATTGCTTTTGTCAAACAAAGTGCCATACATGGTAGCTTGCGCATGAGCAGAAGTTCGAATCATTCGCAGATGACAATGTAGAGGCGCAAAGAAGACCTTATCAAAGCAATGTTCCATGTCTTTTATGACGCATTGATTTAATGTCATTCGTGAGGTCGGGGTTTAGGCTTTTTGGGTGTTCTTAAGCTTTTTGCAAATGCATTACAATTCTCTTCCTTAACGCGAAACTGACGAGGAAGCAAGTAAACCTATCTCTAGTCTACGTTGAAGCACAGTATGTGTTTTAGGTCTATGCGTACGAAATATAATGTTTTTCATTTCTTTTATGTACACTACAGTATTTTAGAGCATTTTGCGCGTGCGCGTTTTGAAGTGGTTTATGAAGGTTATGCAAATTAGGCACTTCTCCAATTCGAGATTCAGACGATGTCTTTTTGGGTGTGGAATATTATGAATGCGGTCAACCGAATTACGCACTCATAGCCACATATCAACCGAACTGACAGATGGCGGTGTGCTACAACTTTCTGTTGAAGATGCTACACCAATGCGCAGCTGAAATGGCAACCCTTACTGACCTTCGTTGATGTTAGTATCAACGTAGGATGCTGGAGTCGCCTCATGTGCGAGTAATTCCGATATTGCTGCTCTCAGATGAGATGAGGACTACCAGTGCGATCACAACAGACGGCACCGGTATGGCTAGACCGCCAACGCGATTAACTGCATTAACTGCATATCGCCCTGTAATAACCATTACTATAGCCGCCGCATATATGAGATTATTTGCTACACGGTAGCAATAAAAAATACTAGTAACCTTTGCTTTAAACGTACTAGAAAAAAATGAAGTAGAGCGACTACTCTGACGCAGGGCGTGTGGAAGCCAGAAAGGGGGCAACGAAAAAAACTGGAAATGTGATTCACGGGGCCACAATCCCATGCAACTTTCTCGTAGGTAGGAGAAAGTGTACTGCAAATGCGCTGTCAAATTCCCAATTCCGGCGCACCTTTTAATTGCGAACAACTGCTTGATACCATGATTCAGATTTATTCACATGTTTTTGGGAACACTATGAAATTGCCTAAGGTTAGCAAAATTCAAATTTTCTTGCTCTCACAGTGTATAACTTTAAGGCTTTCCAAAAATTACTGATGGCGTGTCTTGTTCAATAATGTGTCAAGCGGGTGAATATTGTATGACTCTTCTGCGAGCATATTGATGGTAAGGGTCTTAAAATAACTTCGCTTGCGATGCTTTATCTGCTCTCGTAGCAAATAAGTCATACTGCCATAGAAAACGAGCAAAATGTTGGTTTTAAAAACCACAATATAAAATAGAAACCTGCCCAGGAAAGATCTACGGAGACATTGATTATTATCGTGACATTAAACAATATGTGAATAAGTTGCGTTCACAAACTTGAATATCCATATTATCCTTGTATAATTTAGCAGAATGAACTCGAGTACAGCCGGAACCTATTTTAGAGCTGCCGCACGCACCATTTATAACCAGTCTTAGAACCTGATGGCTGACGCGAAGTGCAAAGTATTTCGTACATCAAATTGAAAGGCAGAAAGAGAAAAGAAGTGCTTTTATTCGAGAGAAAACTACTGCAGGTACCTTGCTTCGACTTTGCTATCAAAATGTGCCAGGAGTTTAACAAAAACTCGAAATATAATCTATAACTAAACTTTCACCGAAAAAAACAAGCCTCAAGTCCCCTAAAAACTTCACTGTTAGCCGTTCTTTGATGTAAGCTTCAAAAGATGATGGTGAAAAAAATGGTTATCGTGTGCTTTGAGGTGACCTACGTCTGAAGAGGAGGAGTTCAGTAATTATATTGTTACATATATATCCTGCATCGCTGGACGTTGAAGAATACGACGATCAACAGTAGTGACACGGAAAGAAGACGGAGCTGCAGCAACGGTAGTTGTTTCTACGGGAAGGTTGGCGCTTGCCCGAACATTCACTCAAGTCATCAGCCATCAGATTCAAGAGCTGTGATAAGAGTAAACGACAGGTTCTTCTTGTTCTTCTAACCTCCCGCATCTCTTCAAGATGCTCCTCGATTCGGCAGACGACGTGCAGTTCCCACACAATCACACTGAGACGAAGGCCGACGAGCTTGCCGTAACAAAACGAAAATTGACTTTATATAACAAGAACACAAAGCACAGGGTACAGAAAACGTATTCACATGGGGCAGTGAGACATCACACTTTACAAAAGAGACTGGGAGAAAGACTTAACTGCAAACTGAGTGCATTGCTCTTTTTACGACTTCTCAGTCTGGGCCTGCCTGCTACGCTGTCTTCTCCGAGCGAGAATCAAACCAAACTCAGAACCCGAACCGTCGATGGCTGAGCGGCGCGCTCTTAAATAGCCAGCACAGAAGCTTCTAGGCGCGGAGGAGGAGCGGAAAACAGCTTAGCGCTACCAAACCTATGCCTCCCCCCCTCGGCCCTCTGGAGAGCTCTGGAATTTACTCGAACATGGTCAGCACGTGCGGCCCTCCCGCGCGAAGCGAGGAGGAGGGCCGGGACCGTGCGGGGGAATGCACGCGTGACTCCGCCCATGACGACGAGGGCGAGGAGGCGCAGCGCGGTGGCCGAGATTACGTAATCGGTCGCGTCGCGTTCTCGGAGCTTGTAGAACATTCCATGGCCTTTTTACGGCGTGCGCGCCGAAACATTAAAGAAAGGGCCACCGCGGCCTTACAACAAGGTTAATTTGGTGAGGATCAAAGATAGCGCTAGCGTATTCAAATTTATGTCGCACAATTGTTTTGTAAGTTAATAGTTTTAAGGAAGAAGGAGCCATGCGTAGATTACGACGAAGGCAGCCAATTGTTTGGTTAGAGGAATTTATTATGTGGGTGACGTGGTACGTCCTTGATAAATCGCTAGTGTGGTTAATGCCAAGGTATTTAATAGAGTTAGTGGAAGTAACGGCAGAATCATTCATGTTATAAGCATGCGGAGTATAATTTCGGCGGCGTTAGAAAGAACGTAGTACTGCGTTGTAGTGTTTAGAGACATTAGCCACATTGAGCACCATTGGTGTATGCTATTAAGGTCTTCTCGCATCCAATCCTCAACGGAGTCCTACCTTGCCTACATTCAAGACATGCTTGCGTTGTGTTGCAAGTTCAACAGCTCAATGACGGAAAATGACAGGGTAGGCCATGTCCTCATGGTATTGCGGATGATGCGTTCATCATCCTGTTCTGTATGGATTGCTCCACCGTCGACTCGGTGGTTCAAGTCTGTAGAAAATTTGAGCAGGCTAAACAACGACGCCTCGTACCGCGTTTTGAGAGCCTTCCAAACACGGTAGCTTCATCATCCTGCGATGATCTGGCCCCTTTGCAACAGCCTTCTCATCCCACCAACATGTTTCGGATCGTCCGGAGCGAACTCGAGGCCTTAGCTCCTACACCACTCATGTTTCCGCTATCCGACACCGTGGCCATGATACAGGCCGTAGTTCACCAAAAACTTGCAAACGTCGGCCTCTCCTCCAGCCCCGTGCCGCCACCATCCCACCCTGTTCCTGTAGTGGCTGCTGCTACTGCCAGCCCAGCTTCCCCACGTCGCTGCCTTAGTCGCAATCCTGCAGAGTGGCGCACTTCAGACGACAGGCCAATTTGCTTCATTTGCTGTCGAGCCGGCCACACTCCACGTTACTGCCGTAGCCGTACCTTCCTCACACCTCGCTTCTATTACAACGCTGACCGTCGATACAAATATGGACCTCGACGCTTCCCTGCTTAACAAGAGGAGCCCCGCCCCGCCTATGCTGGACCTGGACACTTCCTTTCTCAACCTTTGAGCCTCACAATGAAACCGTTCCCCCTGCCCGTCGCTCCAGCCGATCTCCATCCCATGAGATGGCGTTGTTGGGATTGTGTAAGTAAAAAGGTTTTACTGAGAATTAACAGATGCCTCGATTTAATTTTCTCGGCAATTGCGAGAGTAGCTTTATCGTCCGTGCAATATATAAAGGCCGAATTTATTGCACAACTCGCACTTTATGCACACGGTTTCGTGAATGTCGTTTGGCACCTTCCCTTGGTCATCATCATGATCAGCTTGACTATACCCACTGCAGGGCGAAGGCCTCTCCCATATTCCTCCAATTAACCCGGTTCTGTGCTAGCTGCATCCACTTGACCCCTGCGAAATTCTTAACCTCATTCGCCCACCTAACTTTCTGCCGCCCCCTGCTACACTTTCCTTCCCTTGGAATCCAGTTACCCTAAGCGACCATCAGTTATCCTTTCTTCGCACTACATGTCCTGCCCATGCCCATTTCTTCTTCTTGATTTCCACTAGAATGTCAGTAACTTGAGTTATTTTCCTGGTCCACTCGGCACGTTTCCTATCCCTTAATGTTACATCTACCATTTTTCGTTCCATAGCTCTCTGCGTTGTCCTCAACTTAAGTATAACCCTCGTTGTTAGTCTCCACGTTTCAGCCTTGGTACCCGTTTGTAAAACAGCTCCTGCGCCGTCTTTTTTTCTCACGTCATCTCAGTGAGCGTGCTCTGTTCAGCTCTTCCGCTCGTCACTGAGGACATGGCGAAAACTAAGAGGAGCAGCTTTTTTAGCTCCCAAAGAGCAAATACGGCACAGAGGTTGCAGTAACGCAGCGGATACGTGAGGCGAGAAACCGAGTGCATTCTTGTGTAGGAAGCCCTACCTTTTTTTTACGCATGCGCAGTTTCTCAGAGCGCACGGCACGGCGCTGGTCCAACGAAATAGCTAAAACACAAGTGTTGCGAAGACAAAATGAGTGCATTCATCTGTAAAGAACTTGTTTTCTTTCTTTGGGCTCAGTGTTGATGAGAAGGTTTTCTGGCTTGTGCATTTCCCTAGAACATATAAAGCTAATTGTGTAGATTTCGAAGCCCCGTTTAACGGAAATGTTGACACCAACAGCTGAAACCCTTTTTTTCCTGCTGCTTGTTCTGCGTTCTATTTGGCATGTTACTGAAACTTTTCTGTTATAAAGGCTGTAATGCGCTTCCTCAATTTTATATTCAGTTTATCAGTACACAGTAACGAAAGAAGCTAAGCACCTTAAGCAGGTCACAATAACTTCCGAAGAAAAGAACTAGTACGCGTCTGTCACCGAACTGGCAGAAGGGCACCGGCGTTCGCCTACTAAATTCTACAGGTCCATGGGCTCGACACCGGTAGCGCGAGCTACATTAAAGGGATGCGAATTAGGAACACGCCGATGTACTGTGTGAGGTCATCATCAGCCGATCAATTACAGGAGGTAAAACGTAATCCCATAACCTAAACTGCACTGTCCTGGACAGTCCATGTGTCCCTTTGGTGCATGAAACATCACATACCTATAACTAACAGGTATGTACACTTCAAACAGTATACGCAGACATTATTATGACATTTATGTGCACATATTTCTTGCTCGAAATTAATCCAGCCGTGGTGGCTATTAGTTAAAGCATTCGACTATGAGGCTAGCATTCTGGGATCCATCCCAGTCATTGCAGTTTTAGCAGGATTGAGGCGCCCGTGTACTGTGCGACCTCAGTGCATGTTACACTAGCCAGGTGAACATTACCCACCGCCCTGTACCACAGCGTTTCAAAAAGCGTGGGTTGCATTGGTAGGGTAAGCCCCATGAACCAAATCAAACCGAGTGAAACCAAATCATTAAAATAAGATAGTCGGCTAATTTCAGCACTCTAATGCAATTTACCTTGCTTCTACTGTTTTCAGAATGTTCCATAATCGGTAACATTTCTCATAAGCTTTTGCGTCTGTATTTTCTTGACGCTGTTCACATCCTGGAGCTAAAGAGTGTCAAGGTTTTGGCCCTTTAGAGAGCCAATGTCAGCATGAAAGAACAAAACGACCTCGTAATTATTTTCTTCATTCAATATGTGCAATCGCTTATTATATGTGTTTGACAACCGCTATCACGTTATACCCTTGAATGCGGCGCTTAAGTGTCCCCGTATTTTTTATTTTCCCGTAAATTGACAAATGGAGGTTTTAACTGTGCTGTGGACGAAAGTATTCCCTTCTTTTTGACATCGTCCCCTATGTTGACATGTGTTGTATTTTTTTATTACAGTGGTCCATAATGCCTCCATGACAGCTATGGGTTAGTCTGCATCAAATGGTTTGTCATGTTCGGTGCACGCTCCTCCGGAACGTGGTTATATTCGGCTTGTTGCTCCATCTGATTGATAGTATAGTTAGCGCGATCATTCTTGCAGGCTAGTTGGTGCATGAATTTGCCGAAAGATTAGCGCAGAAAGACAGGCACAAACAGACACACTGAAGACAGGACACTACGCTGACTGTGTACATATGAGCGTATGATGTGTTCTCAGCTAGCCTTTACAAAGGACTATAAGATACTTTGGTTCACTGTAAGTTCTTAGTAGATATCTCCTAAGCAACGAAAACATCACTGACTAATTTGTAATTTGTTTGTATTTCAAGTCACTTTTTTAATGTCGAAAAATAGTTTTTGCATTCTTCCACGATTACTGGACACTCAAGGTCGTAATGACCTGCGTATAAATATTACCGGCTTTCTAAAGGAATCTCTACCAGCGCCCTTCGAGATATCAATGCCGCCTTTTTTTGCATAATCTCGTCACTACCCTTCAGGATATTTGCTGTTACGTTATCGAGAGCAATGTATTGCCCTTGTTTTATTTGCTTATAGCTCAGGCTTTCATACTTGGTCATTCGTTATATTTCAACTGGTAATTTCTGCCTGTAAAACTTCTTGTTTCATTTCTGTCCAGATTACGTATGGGGTTTTCTATGAGTATATGTAGAACCCCCTGGCTACTTTAATTATCATCACTATAATAATATCGAGGTTGTCCTTCTTGTAAACTAGCGCGCATACGCATAAACTGTGCCCATGCCTTGTCTCAGCCATGTTTATGCTACCTGTGAGTTTGAAACAACACTTTATTCTGCCAAAATTATACTATAAGGTGAAGTAAACTTCATAACCAATGTCCCATCTCGTTCCATTTTTATTGTGAACAAAGCACCCGTAGCGGTGCCGAAACATCACTGTGTTTACGTTTTGCATGTTTTTCTTTTCCTCTCTGACCTCGGTGATTGAGTGCTGTTTTTTTCAATACGCCAAACACAGCACTATGTGTCGAGAGGAAGTCGTAGTCGAGCATAATATTGTGAGAGTTGTCATACAGTCCCATCCTCTCGATGATATACGCAACGTCATGTCTACAAACTCGCGCCGTGTACGCTGCCACTGGGTTGATTCGCTGAAGTTACCAAGCGAAAATAAAAACGTGGCCTCATGACCTTGTGAATGTTGCGGCGGGCATTACTAATTATAGACACCGCTGCACACGTATCCACCACCGCGTGAACAGAAGCACTTGCAACGAATACATCAATCACATTTGCGGGAGAAAACGGGGCACTTAACGAGTTCGCGAAATACGCAGTTCTTGCCCATGGAACTGTGCCATTCAGTTTTCCCCTTGGGGAAGACCCTGTCGTCGGAGCATCGGTGTACAGAACGTCGGCGAGGCGAAGGCGAGCGTCATGTGGTACATCGAGCACGAGATGAAGACGATCCAGCAGAGACACGCAGTGGGCATGCGTGACTCGGGATTCTATTGGTACGGGCGCACGTTATTGCCAGGATGAAGCGGAAGCTGAAGGCATGGCGGGCAACGTGGCCAGGAAGCCCTCAAGCGTAGAAGATGCATGGGGTGATTGTCGGCGATGCGCCGTGGGTTCGTAATGCGTCTTCGAGGCCGAAGAATCGGAGCTGACGGCGGCGGCATTGTAGTGGATAGAGTATAAAAAGTAGAACTGCTCCGGTAAGAAGGAATGGGAAGCGCAACCTCGTCCTAGCAGTTACTACGAATTAAGTAAATGGGGCTTGGACAGCAGGAAGCGGAACACTCGAGGGCAGGACTTCGGCGACTTTCTCCTCAACAACTTGTCTGATAGCCGGCACGATGGACGATGTGAAGGGCGGAGGGCTGATGGTCGGTTAAGCGGTGTTTAGCAGGGACAGCGGGAGCGGACCTTCTTCGCTATTAAGTCATGGATTCACTTCATGAATAGGGACTGGTCCGGAGACCATGATGCAAAAGCCAAGCCAACAATGCCACAGTACCGCGTCGAAGCGCGTTGCCTTCGTAGATCATCAAAAATTTGGCACAGTGTGATACGTCGAATACGTATGTGTGATTCTCGGCCACGAGCATTAGGAACGCATCATTAGTGATCTGTTTAAGAATGTGGTTCTCTCGTTCGGTGTCGGGCATGAATGAATTAGCACGCTTGCAGAGGTCAATCAGGTCCTCAATATAGCTGACAAAAGTTTCGGCCCGAAGCTGGGACCGCGCACGGAGACGTTGCTCGACGCGCAGTTTACGTACCGCGGGACGGCACAAGACGTCCGCGAACCTTTTCTGGAATACGGATCACGTCGAGGGGTCCTATTCGTGGCTTCGAAACGATAGATTGGCAACATCTGTGAGATTGAAGATAACGTTGCTTAGTTGCACAGAATTACAGAATTTAAAAGCTGACGCGCTCGAAGGAGCCCGGCCAATCATTCATGTCATGGTCGTCGGTACCGCTGTAGAAAGACGGGTGATGCTGGCGTTGTACCCCAGAACTGAGGGCGATGGCCGGGATAAGCGCCGATGAATGGCTAGGAGCTTCTTGCATGGCAGCCGAATAGCGTAAAGTGCGGCTTCAATGTTCCAGGATGAGGACCTTTACGAGGACAGAGACGAGTACTGAGTCCCCTCCACCAAGTTTGTTACTTGGTTGAACTTGAGGACGATAAACGATGACAGAGTACCGCGTTGCTCGGAATAACGCTCAAGTGCCATTCAGGCTTCCGGCTTCACTTCGTCGATATTTCAATGCGACACGTAACCAGCTGTCGTTCGGACCCCGGCGGAAACGTCTGGTCAGTTTACCGTTCTTCTACCGTGTGGCATCTCCAGTACGTTTATGCCCCAGAGGACATATTCGAGCTTCAACCCCATTCCTGTATATATATATATTATACATTAGACTGACACACGCTTAAAAACATAACACAGTTTTACTGACGTTTCGATTGGGGACCAGTCTTCATCAGAGTGGCATATTACAGATCAGGATCAGTTTTATAGGGTTTTGAGGGAGGCAGCTACAGTGCGCTTGAGTTAAAAACAGACAAATGATTAAAAAAAAGCCCATGGCACGGGATGACTCACGGTTCGGAAAGATGTTCAGTTGTCACAGTAACCCGTACACGTGGACATAAGATAAGACTCCTGAATGCATATGTACACACACACATGCCCAAATACAGAGACCAGACAGTCAAGCATGAGTCAGGCAGACACGAAGGCAATGACTGGAAGCCTGTGCATCTCCCTTTCTCCACAAACGTGCGCTGCGCACAATAGCCGCGCCTTCAGCAAGAGTCACTGTTCACAAATATGTGTAGTGGTTACAGTAAGCTATTCATACACACGGTGACACAATGAAAGACCCCGGAAGGCACACAAACACACAGATCATCTAGCCAAGCAAGAGTTCCACAAGGGTCGAAAATTCTTGACAAACGATGAGCCCAAAACAGCAATATGGTAAGGTCTGCGCGGAACGCAGTGCCTAGGCCAAGTTACCTTACCCTTCAGAAAAGTACCACAGCAGGACAAAGCCGACAGGCAGACACAAGGAAATACGGAAGTGAGTGCTCTTTGTTCACCAACTTGCGCTGCACACATTAGACGCGCCTCAAGGATGAGTCACTGTTCACAAGTATTTTAAGTATTCACAGTGAGCTGTACAGGGGGGGGGGGGGGGGGGAGGTACAAAATAACACTTCGAAAAGCACACAAACATAGAGACAAACCAGTCAATCATGAGTTGCAAAGGGGTAAAGGAACAATTGAAAAAAAAAGGAAAAAAAAGGAACAAAATAGACATTCGGGATACCAAAGTCCAAAGAGGAAAGCGCAGTAATGCAGAGAACTGATACCAAACAATACAACCCTAATTAGAAGTTAGGAATGAATTAAAAATAAAAGAAAAGTGAAACATTCTGGTGATGTACGGGTGCGATTTCATTTCAAATAGGAATCTTATACTATAGGTAGATATGTGAATTTCCAGGGTTCTCATTAAGTCCTGAGGAAGCTGACTTGAATTTATTGATAAGCTAAGACTCTCGCACTTCCCTGTCATGGTGTGTGCAGAAGTTTGATTCCAGGAATGTTACCTTCAAGTTATTAAATTCGTGACCGGGAATATTAATATTCCTCGATAAGGGGAGATTAGGGAGTGACTTGGCGTGTGCGCGATAATTATTAAATCTTATTCTGAAGCGTGTCTCTGTTTGCCCGATATACTGCAGGCGACAGGTTGAACACTTAAGGAGGTATAGCACATTTGAGCTGTCGCAATTGAAGTTACCCTTTATTTTTATGGAAAAGACGGAGGCTGTGCTAAGAGCGGTGGTTGATGTGCTCATTTGGGCGCAGACCTGACAACGAGGCTTATTGCAAGGCGAACAGCCCGCGGTCTTAGGAATGCTGATTTTTAAAGATGTTAAAATGTCCCTAAGATTCCTGTTTCGTCGGTACACTACCCATTGTGGCTCTGCGAAAAAAAATTTGCAGCGTTCACTGTGCTCGAGTATATTGCAGTGTTTGGTTAGAATGTGCGAGACATTGGGAACAGAGGCAGAATATGTGAGAAAAAGGTTCGTGCTTTTAGAGAGAGAGACTTTTTTAATTGAAAAGCAGGTAATTTTGCCGGTGTTTAGATTTCGCTGGCATGCTACACTGTGTGGGTAGGGGAATTCGGGAGGGAAAGATTGAAAATAGAATGATGAGGGAAATAATAGAACTGAAGGGGGAGATAAAACACGGCCATTAAATACGTGTTAAGGTGCTTCGTGGAGTAATGATATAAAATGAAAAAGAAATGCATGATTCGACAAATGTGCTTATAGAGTTCACAGCTTGCAAAATGCCTGATTTCTGGGTAGCTCCATTAGAGCCACGAAGAATCTTTTCGCGGTTGAGTTTGACTGCTCGATCTAAGGCATCGTCAATTATTCGTGTAGGGTATTTTTGACGGAGCAGTGCGTCTTTGAGTTTTGCACAGTTGGATGTTAAGTCATCTTTTCTTGAACAGATGCGCCTAAAACGGTGTGCCTTGCTGTTGGGGACCACAGTCTTACAGTATCTCATGTGGCTGTTCCCAAAGTGTAAATACAGCTGCGAACCCGTGAGCTTCCGGTAGAGCTCGGTCATCATCATCATCATCATCATCATCATCATCATCATCATCATAATCATCATCAGCCTGATTATACCCACTGCAGGGCGAAGGCCTCTCCCATATCTCTCCACTTAACCCGGTTCTGTGCTAGCTGCATCCACTTGACCCCTGCGAACTTCTTAACCTCATCCGCCCACCTAACTTTCTGTCGCCCCCTGCTACGCTTTCCTTCCCTTGGAATCCAGTTTGTTACCCTCAGCGACCATCGGTTATCCTCTCTTCGCACTACATGTCCTACCCATGTCCATTTCTTCTTCTTAATTTCCACTAGAATGTCGTTAACTTGAGTTATTTCTCTGACCCACTCTGCACGCTTTCTATCTCTTAATGTTACCCCTACCATTTTTCGTTCCATAGCCCTCTGGGTTGTCCTCAACTTAAGTAGAACTCTCTTGGTTAGCCTCCACGTTTCAGCCCCATAGATGAGTGCAGGCAAGATGCAACTGTTGTATACTTTCCTCTTGAGCGATACCGGTAAGCTGCTAGTCATAATCTGCGAGTGCTTGCCAAATGCGCTCCATCCCAATCTTATTCTTCTTGTTATTTCCTTTTCATGGTCCGGATCTGCGGTTACTACCTGTCCTAAGTAGATATATTCGCCTACTACTTCCAGTATTTCGCTACCTAATGTAAACTCCTGTTCCTTCCCGAGGCTGTTGAACATTACCTTAGTCTTCTGCATATTGATTTTCAAGCCTACCTTTCTACTTTTCCTGTCTAGGTCATCAATCATTATTTGCAGTTCATCTCCCGAGTTGCTTAGCAAGGCAATGTCATCAGCAAATCGCAGATTACTGAGGTATTCTCCATCTAGCCTTATCCCTAACTGCTCCCATTCCAAGTCTCTGAATACTTCCTCTAAACAAGCTGTGAATAGTATTGGGGAGATTGTGTCTCCTTGCCTAACACCTTTCTTTATGGGAATTTTGTTACTTTCTTTATGCAGAACTATGGTTGCTGTGCAGCCACTATATATATCTTCCAGCACTTTCACGTACGGCTCGTCTACCCCCTGATTTCGCAATGCGTGCATCACCGCCGAGGTTTCAACTGAGTCAAATGCTTTTTCGTAATCAATGAATGCTATGTATAAGGGCTGGTTATATTCCGCGCATTTTTCCATCACCTGATTGATGGTATGGATATGATCGATAGTAGAGTACCGTTTCCGAAACCCCGCTTGATCCTTTGCTTGATTGCAGTCTAAGGTTGTCCTGATTCTATTAGTGATTACCTTAGTAAATACCTTATACGTAACAGACAGTAAGCTGATTGGTCTGTAATTTTGAAGGTCCTTAGAGTCCCCTTTCTTGTGAATGAGGATAATGTTTGCATTCTTCCATGCTTCCGGTACCGTCGATGACACCAGGCACTGCGTATACAGGGTGGCCAGTTTTTCTAGCACGATATCCCCCCCCCCCCCGTCCTTCAGCAAATCTGTAGTTATCTGATCCTCTCCAGCTGATTTCCCCCTTTTCATAGTTTCTAGTGCTTTCTTGACCTCGTCCTTCGTCACTGGTGGAACGTCTGACTGTTTTTCCCTACCGCCAATCACATTACGGTCCTGACTGCTTTGGCTACTGTAGAGATCTGTATAGAACTCCTCGGCTACTTTGACTATCTTGTCCATATTAGTGATGACGTTGCCCGCCTTGTCCCTTATCGCATACATCTGGTTTTTGCCTATGCCCAATTTCTTCTTTACCGCTTTAAGGCTTCCCCCGTTCTTTACAGCATGCTCAATTTTCTCCATGTTATACTTCCTTATATCGGCCACCTTGCGCTTATTGATTAGCTTTGATATCTCGGCAAATTCGATCTGGTCTGTTGGATTGGAAGCTTTCATACTCTGCCGTTTCTTAATCAAATCTTTCGTCTCCTTAGACAGCTTACCGGTATCCTCTCTAACTATCCTACCGCCTACTTCTACCGCGCACTCAGTAATGATATCTCTGAAATTATTGTTCCTTGCCTCTAGGGTAATGTCGCCATCCTTAGTTAGAGCTGAATACCTATTCTGTAGCGAGATCCTGAACTCTTCTTCCCTCCCCCTCACCGCTAATTCGTTGATGGGTTTCTTTCTTACTAATCTATTGCGTTCCTTCTTCAGTTTTAGGCTAATTCGGGACCTCACCATCATGTGGTCACCACATCGAACTTTCCCGATTACCTCTACATCCTGCACAATGGCGGGGTTGAACACATTATGAAGTCGATTTCATTTTTAGTCTCTCCGTTAGGACTTTTCCATGTCCATTTTCGGTTCTTCCGTTTGCTGAAGAAGGTATTCATGATTCGTAAGTTATTGCGCTCTGCAAACTCAACTAGTAACTCCCCCCTGCTATTCCTAGAACCAATGCCATAGTCACCTACTGCCTTGCCTCCTGCCTGTTTTTTCCCTACCTTGGCATTGAAGTCGCCCATTAGTACAGTATACTGCGTCTTTACTTTTCGCATTGCCGATTCTACATCTTCATAGAAGCTTTCAACTGCCTGGTCATCATAACTACATGTAGGTGCATAGGCCTGTACAACCTTCAGTTTATACCGCTTATTAAGCCTAATTACGATGCCTGCAACCCTCTCATTAATACTATAGAATTCATCTATATTACCCGCTATATACTTATTGACAAGGAAACCTACTCCTAGTTGTCGCCTCTCTGGTAAACCTCGATGACACAGTACATGCCCATCCTTCAGTACAGTATATGCCTCATTCGGCCTCCTAACCTCACTAAGCCCTATGACATCCCATTTCATGCCCTCTAGTTCCTCTAACAGCACTGCTAAACTAGCTTCACTAGCTAGGGTTCTAGCATTAAACGTTGCCAGGGTCAGTTTCCAATGGCGGCTTGTCCAGCGGAGCCAGGCTTTCTTAGCACCCCCTGCTGCGTCACAGGTCTGACCGCCGCCGTGGTCAGTTGTTCCGCAGCCGCTGGTGACTGAGGGCCGGGGTTTTATGGAGCTTATCATAGGAGGTTGTGGCCAATTACTGCACCAGGGTGGCCAACTCCTGTTCTGGTGAGGGAGTGCGTTGCCGGAGGTGTTCACCGGCATCAGGTCGCACCCCAAACCTATGGTTTGGGGTGCACCCCAAACCTATAGAGCTCGGTAACGAGTCTATTTTGAGAGACCGTGACCGTAACATAAAGGAAATTCACCGCGGAGCGCGAGTAATAGGGCGAAAAATTGATTGAAGGTTGAGCGTCGTTGAACGCTTGAATGCATTTTAGGGGAGATGTTTCATCGTAGGGCCAAATTAAGAAAATATCGTTGATGAAACGTTTATAGTAGAGCGGTTTGTTTGCAGTTTTAGCAAGAAAATCCTCCTCTAAGATACCTATAAAAATATTAGTATAAATAGGCCCAATTTTTGTACCCATGGATGTGCCGCTACTTTATATGTAGTGAGCGTCGTTGAATTAGAAATTGTTCAGCTGAAGAATCAGTGTGAGGAATGATTTAGTGTGCTGTTGTCGATTAATTTGCCCTGTTGGGACTGGTTGAGGCCTGGAGTATAGCTTGTATTCCGTCTGTGTGCGGTATATTTCTGTAGAGTGAGTCATTGCGTGCCATGTGATTTTTTGAATCCTTTGTTTGTTTTTAACTCAGGCGCACTGTAGCGGCCTCCCTCAAAACCCTATAAAACCGATCCTGATCTGTAAAATGCCACTCTGATGACGACCGCTCCCCAGTCGAAACGTCAGTAAAACACACACACACACACACACACACACACACACACACACACACACACACACACACACACACACACACACACACACACACACACACACACACACACACACACACACACACACACACACACACACACACACACACACACACACACACACACACACACACACACACACACACACACACACACACACACACACACACACACACACACACACACACATATATATATATATATATATATATATATATATATATATATATATATTCCTCCCGAGCGCGCCTATATCCATCTGGGCTTACTGAATAAACACACCCCTACAATTGGTGGATGTGCTGCGGCGTACGTTTCCATCTACGCTGGAACTCAGAGGCCGAACATTTCCCTCTGCTTCCACCATGCCGGACGAGACCACCT
This sequence comes from Amblyomma maculatum, assembly GCF_055883805.1. Classification (NCBI taxonomy): domain Eukaryota; kingdom Metazoa; phylum Arthropoda; class Arachnida; order Ixodida; family Ixodidae; genus Amblyomma; species Amblyomma maculatum. The sequence goes on along the minus strand of NC_139349.1, from coordinate 171,043,197 downwards.
CGACATCGCCGTCCATATCAACCACGGTACTGTGTTCTGGCGTTATACGGCATCGTGATTCTTGCCTCTTCAGTGGCACGGCTGACCAAGACGTCGACGACTGGTTGTCGGCGCATGAACATGTCAGCAGTTACAACAGATGGGACGACACTATCAAGCTAAGCAACGCAATCTTTTACCTGACCGACGTGGCGAACCTCTGGTTTCGCAACCATGACGCAGACCTGCCATCTTTGCCTGAATTTAAGAAGAATTTTGCGGAAGTGTTCGGCCGCCCTGCAGTTCGCAAGCTCCGAGCAGAAAAACGCTTGCGTGAGCGCACTCAGCATGCCGGAGGGTCATTCACAAGTTATATAGAGAACATCGTTGACCTGTGCAAACGTGTCGACCCACTAATATAAATACCGAAATTGTGGCCACTTTCGGATCTCTGCTGGTGTTAGGACCACCCCAACTCTAATCCTCCGAAGCGCCATTTCCTCTGCGCGGGTTAGACCGTGGGGGAGGCTTACCGCACACGGAGGTATAAGAGCACGTGTACGGCGCCGGAGGTGCTCCTTTCTTGTTAAAAGCAGGGTGGCATTGTCCAATTTTATGAGGTTTGGCGATGTCGAGGTTGAGTTTGAACGGCGGGTAGCAGAATCCACTCGGCTTTGAGCACTTAAAAGGTCACGCGGGGTCCATTCAATACGAATTGCATTTGGTATGCGAGCCGCTAGACTGTGCATGCTCTAGCAGATTTTCGGGCTACTACTAACGCGTCTAAGTAGCCTTGTCACCTGGAGGGCATCTGTACGTTTGATAATACGGGCCGTGGGAAGCATGGGAATGGCGGTCACAGAGCGAAGCGCCTCTTGCACTGCAAGCAGTTCCGCACAAAAAGAAGATAGAGGTTCCGGTAATTGAAATGTTGACGTCTTGTTCAATGAAGATTTGCTAGGACAGTAAACTGATGACATCACTTCACAGGCTTTGATACTTGCGTCGACGTAAATTATAATGAAACCATGTGACAAGCGGGCGTCTTGTTCCATAATTCGGTCGCGAAGTGACGACGCTGTTTCCTGCGTTCTTGGTCGGCGTAAATCAGTTGGCTTGTTATCGCTCAGCTGTACAAAACGCCAAGGAGGAAGAACTGACAGTGGCGGTGGTAGTAGTGAATGTGTCGAAGCATAAGCCTTCAGAGCGCACGTTGCGTGAGAGAGTGTGGCCTTAAGCTTGCGTGCATCACGTCGTTGCTGCACCAGTTCATCTATTGTGTTTAGTTGTGCGTTTTCTTGGAGCGCCACGATTGGTGTAATGCGAGGAAGGCAGGTGATGACCCTCATTGCCTCTCGATTTATAGCCTCGGTTGCACAACTGCCCGCACCAACTGTCTCGAAACATCTGAGCGAGCGCATCCCATTTTTGGAGCAATTCGTCTAATCAGACCCATTGTCTGTAACGCCTGTTTTTTAGCGCCAGACAGCCACGTAGTTCCACTTCCTGACTCATGAATTGTTAAGCCCAATATTTTTACTGTCGAACTTTCCTGAAGATGGGTTCCGGATAGATGTAGACGAATAGGTGTTGCCGATAGTTTACGGCGGCCCCAGCGGTTGGCGACTGATATGAACGTAGGTTTACTGGCGGAAAGTTCAAGGCCAATGGAAGATGCATATGTGCACGTAATATCTAAAGCTGATTGCAGGGCCGATGATTGAGTCAGTAGGTCTTTGTGTGTGCTCCACACCGTGATGTCATCAGCGTATATTAAGAATTTAACATCAGAAATTTCATGTAAGCGCCATGCAAGTGAGATAAACGCAATATTAAATAATGTTGGTGACAACACAGATCCCTGGAGTACGCCGCGAAGAGGGACAAATGATCCTATGGCTTCGCTACTGAGGCGTATTGCAAGTTGTCTACTTTCAAGGACAGATTTTACAAAATTGCGTACTCTGAGTGGTAAATGAAGCATGTCAATTGAATCCAGAATGGCGGCATGACTGATATTATCGTAAGATCCATGGCGAGGACGGTGCGTACATTGTGGCTCAGTTGATGATAATACTGAGGACGCCAAGACAGCCAATCCGTCTTCTGTGCCTATAGATGGTCGAAAGCCAATCTGGGCCGGGTGGTAGAAACCGTGATGTTCAAGCCACCACGAGATTCGTGTGGCGAGCATTTTCTCAGCAAGCTTGCAAATTGTTGCCGTTAAGGAAATAGGTCGAAAGTTGCTTAGGTCTGTTGGTGCTTTCCCCGGCTTTGGAATAGGGATCCCAATAGACGATATCCAGCTGTCTGGTACATCGCCGTCTAGCCATACCTTGTTAATGGTGTCAAAGAGTTGAGGAAGTGCATCACCACTGAGGTTCTTGTAAACCTCGTACGTAATGGATTCCGAACCGGGCGCTGTCTTTCGGTTGGCTTCATCTATAGCTGCAAGCAATTCGGGCATGGAGAATGGGCTCGCGATTCCCTCGGTGTCAGTAGCAGGTGTCAGCTTATCGACATGGGCTGGCATGCCCCACATGTAAGTTCTTGTAACTGGTGCAGGCAACACGTCGTACTTGGGGAAAAACTTGCGCGCTGCTTGTCTTGCGAAATCATTCGGAGACAAGTTTGCTGCAAAGCATGCTGTGGCCGCTGCATCAGGACGACGACAACCGTGCTCCATGGCATGGAAAGTTCGCCAAAGATGAACATTCGATGACTGTGCGGCGAACTGCTCGCACCACAGGTGCCATTGTCGTTGTGAGAGATCACGCTCATACCTTCGAGCCTTAGCAGTAATGTAATTAGGTCTTGTACGTGCATGCGCAGAAGTTGGGTCTCTGGTGGCAGTCAATTCCGCTTGTCGACGAGCAGCCCACAAGTTGAGCAGAGGCACATCCGGTGTTGGTCGACCAACCTCCACCCAGGTAATGGTTATGGCCTCTTTAGGTGGTCGCTGTCTTGCTAATTCGCCACGCGCGACGCTCCGCTCCGAGTTCCTCCTGAGCGGCTATATTCATCTGGGCTTACATAATAAACACACCCCTACAATATATATATATATATATATATATATATATATATATATATATATATATATATTTATGATATGTGTGTGCGTGTAGTAGGGCGGCAGCTGGGCTTACAGCCCTCTTAAGGCTGCAGTACGGTAACTATTTGAGCGCTGCGCCCATCCGCTCGAGGGCGCATCCGCCAGGTCCTAACAATAGGGCGGAGGGAGGCATGCGTCCTCCGCCTGGCGGTCGCATAAAGTTGGTCAACTTCAAGTTTTGTCGCATGCGTTCTCGGAGGCGCATCGCAAGCTCCTCCTACTTTTTCAAAGATGGCAGCCGACCCAGCGTAGGCGAAACAAGGCCTAGGTGGAGGGTGCCTGTCAATGAAAGATATACTTCATGTCGCTATGCCTCATTTATTACGATTATTCAAATCGACTTAGAAGTTTGCCTTGCCATGTACACAAGCGTCGAGTGACAATTCCCCCATTTTAGTTGGCCTGCACCGAGTTGACAAGTGGCCGGCAAACCTATGGGAGATGTACAACTGCTACACAGTTGCGGTGTCTCGACGTGTTTATTTGGAGCCGTTTGTGATTGCTGCAGGATTTTCACGGACAGCATCAAGAAGCAGCTCCCCGTAGTTAATTAATTCCCTGCGCGCGTATAGAGTTTCACAGCAGCGACAATTTATGGGAGTGTAGCGAAAGTGATGCGTTCGGAACGACTGCTGTTTTGCCAAGTTGGTGAAATCGCCTGCAAGTATATCTATTACGAGCGAAAAGCTCACCGCACACGCTTTGTTTTCCGAATGTTGATATAAATTTTAAGCTGTGCTAGTCGCATTCATTCGTCTGCGTGCAGCGATCGCGAGCATACGATGTTCGTGTTACGTGCCGATGACTGATATCAATCGTTTTTCGTGTATGTGTTATGCTTCAGACTGCCGCGGGTGTGAAGTGCGCTTTCTGAAAACTGCGTTTTACGTGCGCGAAATGATTTTGGCTGTACGGGGAAGTGTCGGGAAGTCGGCACCAATCTGCTCCTTGATGCTTCATGAAGTGTTTGCGATGATTGCTTGTTATCGTTGCTTCGTGTGATGTCTTGACTGATGCGTTTATTGGGATTAATCGTTGCACTCCGAATGCTCTCATTACAATCGTGTGCGGACGGAATTGTTGTTAGTGTTCTTGGCCTCTTTATATATAGGTATGAGTTGTGGGCACACAACACGGCGGGCTCATAACCAAGTTTTAGTGCCGAGAAAACAAAAAACACATTTTTGTTCTGTGAATGGAATGATTACCGTAAAATGTCTTAGAATGCTAAGTAGGTGTGTAAGATTTTTTTGGACAGTGTAATAGATTGGGAATTGTTATATGGTAAAACAATATACAGACACAACCTGAAATGAAATGCCATCTTATGTGTTATTCAGTTCCTCCATTGGAGCAGTATAAGGGTAGAAGGATGGAAGTTTTCTGCACATTGTGCAGGACAGTCCTCATGATATTCTCATAAAAGAAGCTCTCACTGTGAGCCATAATAATAGAGTAAGAGTATCGGTAAGCAAGGTCTCAGTAGCAAACCACCTGCACGAAAGTGTATAGGGCACCACGGTTGCAGCTTTATCATGCGGGTCACAGAGGATAGTGTGAATCTTGGGGTGCAAATACATGCCACAAGGCAAATATTTACATCTGGCATGCCTTAAACTGCATGCACTAACACTTCATGAGAGTGATGAATGCTGGCACTCTCAAGTATGACTCGAGGATCAAATAATTTTAGGCATATTCATAGCAGAAATTTATGAGTAGAAGGTATGTGATACCTCTGTCACACGAACACTCTCGATCCTCATTGAACTCGATCTGCATTCAGCTCGTGCAATCGCGCCCGAGCCTGCTTGGATCGAAGCTGTTTCTTAGCGCTTTTGAGTTTTGAAGCACATCCGAGAGCGGGCGTCGCCACCCTCAATGTCACCTAATGCACACGAAGGAAGCTTCTCAGTGGTCATCCAAAACGGCCGTGCTGCACCGGATGCTTCAATGCTGCCTGAAAAGCTCAATGAAGATCACAAGTGTTCGCGTCGCAGAGGTATAAGATGGAGCAGGTAATTTCAGACTAAGTTTGCTAAGAAATGGGCTGCTATCACAGTTCTTTCACGTGAATTACAACAAAAAACCAAAGGTATATGCATAAAATACCATCTCATAAGCTTTTGTACTCTCAAGACAGGCAGTTTGCACATGCGAGCGCTTCAGACGTCACGTGAAATCCTGTGAACAGCTGACCAGCGGCATTCCCCTCATTGTCTTATGAACAGCCAAAAACAAAAATGCTTTTCCTAATGGCAATAACATGCACCTATTATTTACTGCAGATTTCCTGCTCTCATTGATTCATTTCTTTTTTTTTTTAATTTTTACTTCTTAATTATTTCGTGGTTGAAATTGCCTGCAAGTATTTGATTCGTTTGAAAAGCTCACTACACATATTTAGCTTTCTGAATGCTGAAATAAAGTTCGATCGGTGCAGGTGGTCGCGTTTGTTCCTCTCCCTGTAGTGACCCTGCATGCACGCCCTTGTTCCTGCAATGTGTCCATCATAAATATTGATTGTGACTCTTGTGTACTGTGCATGAAAACGGGCTTGGGGGCGATGTGACCTTTCTGGAAACTATTTTGCATGAATGAAATGATCTCCACTGTCTGCTTCCTGATGTGACTGCAGGAGCATCGGCACCACTCAGTGGCTTGATTCTTCATGAAGTATAATTCTTGCAATTATAGCTAGATTATAGCAAGCCTGTCTTGTCTGTGCCACGTCTTGTTCTCATTAATCGTTATGTTGTGGGTGCTGGCCTCATGATGGCGTGCCGACAGCACTGTTAATTTTCTTGCATCTTTGAAAAAGGTACATATCTTTGATGGATACCAAGGGTTTGGTGCTGAGCCAAAAACAAGAGGCGAGACTCGTGTCCCAATAGAGCACATGCCGTGTAATCAACTTCTTTCTGTCGTTCTACCCTTGGCTCAACAGAGCAAGATGCCACCAAATGAATGGCTAAGAAAGATGGTGAGGCCCATTATAAGACTGAAATGAATTGGGCAATAATATGGGGCAGAATTAAAAAAAAAGTACAATCTGAAAGAAATTCTCAACCTAGCTAAACATTCTTCCAGTTGCAATGATACAACTATATACAGATACTTGCACACTTTTATCAGGGCAGGGCTGTTGATCACACTGAGGGAAAGAGGAAATCAAGTACGGAGTTTCAACTGAGCAAGATGAATTTTTAAACAAGTTTCCTTAAGACAAAACCATGAAGGTTCGATAGTGTGAACACTCTACAGCATGATAATTCGGGTGGAATCCCGTCGCACAACCGCATTACGTTTCATGGCCTTGAGCTGCATAAACAGATCCTTCTTGAGAATGTTAAATGCTGCTGCTTAGTGTAGCAAAAAAATGGAAATTACTTGGCGAGAACCACATGTTGAGGAGAAATAGAATGGGGAGGATAAACATTCATTTTCTGGCTTCAAAGACCACTATACTGTTAATAGATGCGAGATGCTACAACTGGGGATATGCATATAGCAGCTTAAGCTTGCTGCTATAGACAGGCAACATTCATTTTTTGTTCATGGTATAGCATGCAGAAATCTGGATAAAATATTCTTTGCTTTGTTTGATTTCCTGGCTTCAACCAGAGCATTGCAGCATTACTATCAGGCAACACAAACAGCCTGAAATCTCAGAAAAGTCATGTTACACACACCTAAAATCACTGTAGTGCTTCTAAGTACTCCACAGATGTGGTTGTCAAGTGACAATTCTTGCAGTTGCTTCAGCGTGTACCTAATTAGGAATCTCGGACTGACCGAAAGCTTAGTGCGCTTCACGACTCCGGAACACAGCACCTTACAGCACGTTATGTGTCCTCTCAGAGCAATGTACTTTTCGTTCCCTGTTGAGCTCACTGGGTATATTTATAATGTCTCCCTAAATGAAGCTGGCACTGTACACACCCATTGCAAGGACCCTTTTGTATGGAAAATTCCACAGAGCCTGTCTGCACATGCAACACTGCGCAAATGGGAAGCAGTGAGTACAAGGCTGCATGTGTGAGGAATACACAATTCCAATGAATGAGCAAAAGTAGTGCTTTGCCAACTTATTTGTTTATTCAATTTGTGATAGAAAAAAACCCAGCAATACGGTCATCTACACTGCTCAAAGGCAAAACAGCATTGTCTGCTAGTTTACAAGGTGTGACCATCACTATTATATGTTGTGCATATCACTATGTTTAAATCCTGCATTACAACAGTCCCCCCTCCTCTCGTGGGGACTACGCAGTAAAGCAGACAGGTTCTACCAAGTGTGAAACTGCATGGACTAGTTTATATCCAGTTTTAAGGGGAACAAAGTGGAAACGAAAAGTACAAAAACAAGGCGCACAAAAAGCGGTAGCGCTGGCCAATGTTATTCGACCCAGCCCAAAGGCCTGGATAGCGAATGAAGGGAAATGACAATGGCAGAGAAGGAAATGAACACACTACAGCGCAGGTAGGAACGCATCCACAAAGCTTCACAGGAATTTGTGCATGATCCTGCAAACATCTAAAAACTAACATTAATACACAGGCAAAACAAATGCAATCAGGAATGCATATAGAAACCTACACGCATCTAACACGTGACAGGATGACATATCATGCAGCATGAGCTCTACAGGCAAGCAGGATCTGGTGGGGTGATCTAAACCCAGGGCTATTGTACCAGGCACAGACCGGAACCTTCTAGCGGCCGTGAAGCGAGGGCGCTTTTACACATTCAAGAAATGGTAACCCAGCATAATATGATCAATAAAACGGCAAAAGAACATGATCACAGGAAAAGAAGAGGGATTGAAAGGCGTTCTTTCCATCTTCTTTTCCTGTGATCTTGTCCTTGCGCCGCTCCATTGGTCAGTGTGAACCAACTAGCCCTACTGCAAGTACTTCTACCAGCACAAGATGGTCAGCACGTGTAGTGTCCTAGCGGCATGTTTCCACAGCAAGGCAGATGCTATTTGAGTTACTAAATGGCACATATGGATGAGTTGCGAATGAATATTACGCATGCATGCGTCCTCTGCATTTATGTAAAGCCTCACTGGTCCATACATATACATTCAATGCTTTTGTAGAGACAGACTCCCTGATGAAGGATCCTGCAGCGGTCGGCCAAAGCATGAAATGTGTTCTTTACGGTACACCTGCAACTTGGTGATATTGTAAAATGACCCAGAAGCCTCTATGTTCCTGTAAATACACAAAATTTAGTGAGATGAGCAATCCAAAACACAAATCTACATTAGATGGGTTTTTAAGCACTGGTGGAATTGAGGAAAAAAAGCACTGCCAGTTTCAATTGATTAAGGGAATCAGTGTAAGTACAAAATGCAACCATAATGTCAAACGGTTCAATGGTGGGCATCGCCAGCATTTTTTTAATCAGTCACAAACATGCCAGGTGATTGTAAACAGTCAATAAAAGCATTTTTCTTGCATTTACAAAATGATCGAGAAGCTTTGTCATGATAAGCAATTCTAATATCGACCTAGTAAACCTCTTGCAGTTCAGTGCTGCTTTGTTTGCCTCTCTGTCTTAGCATTCGTTGTTACACAAGCCATTGAGTACAAAACATCTGAGTTTTCAAGGCATTTAGCCTACCGTGGCAATGATTCCTAACATCCACACACACTCGCTTTCTTCCATTTTTCTTTTATTTGACAGTTCAGAGTTCCAAGCAGAGTTTCCTTTCTCAGAAGAGTATTGAATTCTCAGAGGAGATATTTTATTTGATATCACAAGGTGCAGTTTGGTCATCACTCTTTTGGAGAACTGCACTGTGTTTACATACCACTATAATTGGTTTCTGTTCTTTGAATTGTATTTAGGATCTGTCCGCAGCCCATCTATAGAGCCATATACAGGGGAGGCCCTGGAAGGAATGTACTGAAGAGGGTAAAGAGAATGAAAGTCCCGGCAGCGGCTAAAACTTTCTTTTTTAAGTTGCACACTGGAACTTTGCCAGTAAAAGTGTTTTTGCAAAAAAAAGGTTTATTTCTTCCGTGGAGTGCACATTGCTCAATTTGTAAGCAGCCAGAAAAGATAGATCATGTATTTCTTCACTGTTGGGAAGGGGTGTATTTTTGGGATGTATTTCAAAGACCCATAAAGAAAGAATTACCTATTAGGTTTGGTTTTGTTTGTGGGGTTTAACGTCCCAAAGCGACTCAGGCTATGAGGGACGCCGTAGTGGAGGACTCCGGAAATTTCGACCACCTGGGGTTCTTTAATGTGCACTATCATCGCACAGCACACGGGTGTCTTGCTTTTCGCCTCCACCAAAAAGCGGCCGCCGAGGCCGGGATTCGATCCCGCATCCTTGGGAACAGTAGTCGAACGCCGTAACCACTGCGCCACCCCGGCGGGGAGAATCACCTGTTAATCCTAATGGAATACGGTGCTTACCCACGCAAAATGAGGAAGGGGTTCCATATGATTCAATCAAGCTAATGGGGCTCCACAGTATATGGCGTTCACACATGGCAGGATATCACTGTGATCCGGATGCGCGTTCTGCACGAATTTTTTTCCGCGAGGCTGTTCATTGGTTTATCGAGATCGTGAAGTTTGTCGAAGATAATCCTGAGTGGTTGCCAAAGGTAGAACCTTTGATGGATCTAAAGGAATTTTAGAATGACAATGCCAGCCCGTGGCAAGCTTATTATATCAATGTCTTGTGTGTGTTTGTGTTGTCTTGCAAAAGTCAGGAAATAAAGAAAGAAAAAAAGTCGATGTAGCTCTGTTGGAAGGGCACTGGACGCGACATTCGGAAGTCGTGGGTTCGACTGCAGCCACCGTTCTACCAAACTTTCTATCATCCGCCATCCCAGCAGAGCCTCGTCATGCAGCCGCCCGTTCCTCAGCCACTATTCTACCAGCCTTCCTACCAGCCGCCATCCCAGCAGAGCCCCGTCATGCAGCAACCGGTTCTGAAGGCAGACGTCCGGCGCACTCCTCGCCAACGGCCGCTGTGCTACCACTGCGCAAAACCCGGCCAGTTGTACCGTCGTTGTCCATACCGTGAATTCGGTCTTCGGTGTTTTTCTCATGATTCCCCACATCCCGGTGTAGGCGAAGGCCCCCCAGAATGCGAAGAATACCTAGCAACCCATGCAACCTCTTCGAGCGACCCTACACAGTCTTCTCCCGTGCGCTACTAGTCACCCAGCCGCCGTGATTTTAATGATGTGCCGAAGCGCCGGTCGCCAAGCCAACGCCGGGGAAACTGAAGGCGGTGACCTCAGGGGGCAGGTTGCTGACGAATGAAATCGATGTCCCAAAGAGCCCCCCGTGACGACTCAGCCCGATGCTGTGACTACGATGCCGCCGCCACCGCATGAATCCGAAAGTCCTAATCAATCTCAAGCCGATCACATTCACCTTCCCGTTCCGGTCGACGGATACAGAGTGATCGCTTTTTTAGACACCGGAGCAGGCTTCTCAATAATAAGCAAGAATTTCACTGATCCGCTCTCCAAGGTGAAAACTGAATGGCTGAGGCCGGAAATTCGTACTGCTGGCGATCACCTTACGACACCGATCGGACCATGCACTGCCCGAGTAACCGTCGTCTATTCAGCCTTTGTAGCCGTTTTTGTTATCCTGCCGCACTGCTGCAAGGACCTCATACTCGGCATGGACTTTTTACTTGAGCATGGCGCCATTATTAATGTTCCTTGCCGTACTGTCACGTTTTCGACACCTGCAACCATGACCGCTGACTCCGACCTTTACGCATCGTTGACGCGGATGTATCTATGCCGCCACGTTCGCCTGCTCTCGTCACAGTCAGGTGCGAGAACCAGTCCTGTGCTGCCGGCGTTTCCGCACAGAACACAGATCTTCTGTTACATCATGGAGTCTGTGTTGCATGCGGTATAGTGACTAATGGTATAGCGCACGTGCAAATTAGGAACTTCGGGAACGAACGCTAACGCATCCCTAAAGGCACAACGGTAGCCTACTTTCTTTCCAGCTGTGATGTATGGATGCGAGAGTTGGACTGTGAAAAAGGCTGACCGCCGAAGAATTGACGCGTTTGAATTGTGGTGCTGGCGAAGACTCTTGAGAGTTCCTTGGACTGCCAGAAGATCAAATAAGTCAATATTGTCGACCATAAACCCTGACTGCTCACTGGAGGGTCAAATTCTAAAGTTAAAGCTCAGCTACTTTGGTCATCTGATGAGAAGAGAGGAGTCGCTGGAGAAAGATTTGATGTTGGGAAAGGTTGAGGGTCGCCGGAGAAGGGGTAGGCAGCGAACGCGATGGTTAGATGGCATTCTCGAGGCACTGCAGATGAAGTTATCTGATGTTAGGAAGATAGTGAGAGACCGGAAAGCGTGGCGTGACATGGTCAATAGGGTCACGAAGAGTCGGACACGACTGAACGACTGAACTGAACTGAGCCTACTTTGAAGGTGCCGCAGAAGTAGCCCACGACTGCTTTGTTCTTGAGGCCAACACGTCTGCCAGCCAGACGCCCAACTTCGACCCTGATGTGAGTCCCGCTTTATCACCGGCAGAGGACAGACTAGTCGGGCTACTCTTTCAGTTTCAAGACTGCTTCTCGTCCGCTTCCGCGGTTAAACAGACGCCCCTGACCAAGCACCGCATAATATCCGAAGACCGCACCCGATCAGTCCGACAGAACCCCTACCGAGTGTTACCGCAGGAACGCGAAGTCATTGCTCAACAGTTAGACGAGATGTTAAATGACGGTGTCATACAGCCATCGAGGAGTCCTTGGGATTCACCTGTTGTCCTCGTTAAAAAGAAATACGGAAGTTTAAGGTTCTGTGTGGACTACCGTAAGCTCAATCATGTCACAGAAAAGACGTCTACTTGCTGCCACGCATTCATGACTCATTAGACCGGCTGCGCCACGCGTGCTACTTTTCCTCGCTTGCTCTTAAGAGCGGTTACTGGCAGATCGAAGTCAATGAACATGATCGAGAGAAGACGCTCGCGAGTGTTCGTCACGCTCGATAGACTTTATCAATTAAAAGTCCTACCTTTCGACTATGCTCCCCTCCAGTGACATTTCAGCGAATGATGGACGCAGTTCTATCTGGTCTTAAATGGCAGATGTGTCTAGTCTACCTGGACGACATTGTTGTGTTTTCGCCAACTTTAGAGGAACACGTCGATCATTTCTCCGCTGTACTACAAGCTATCAGATCTGGCGGCCTATCGTTAAAACCCCAAAAGTGTCACTTTGGCTATGAGGAGCTCCTGTTCTTTGGCCATGTCGTCAGCCTTTGAGGAGTTCGTCCTGGTCCCACTAAAACATTAGCCGTCACCAAATTCCCTACTCCATGTAACAAGAAGACAGTTCGCCGTTTCTTGGGCCCCTACGCCTATTACCGCAGGTTTATTGAAAACTTTTCGCGCATTGCCGCTCCGTTGACATGTCTCACCCGGGATGATGTCACTTTCACCTGGACGGACGAACAACAAAAGGCATTCGACGAGCTACGGCACCGCTTGCAGACAACACCTGTGCTTGCCCATATCGATGCGAGTACCGAGACAGGTCCACAGAGATGCCAGCAACGTGGGTCTAGTTGCTGTACTCGTCCAGTGGCAAGATGGTGCCGAGCGAGTTATCTCATACGCCAGCCGGACTTCATCCCGTGCCGAATCGCACTATTCCAACACCGAAAAAGAAAGTCTGGCTGTTGTATGGGCGGTGATGAAATTTCGATCCTATCTTTATGACCGGCACTTTCGGGCTGCGAGCGACCACCACTCTCTGTGCTGGTTGAAGAACTTGCGAGATCCCTCCGCACGTCTTGGATGATGGAGTTCACGGCTACAGGAGTTGGACATGACCATCGTGTATAAGTCTGGACATCAGCACAACGACGCCGACTGCTTGTCCCATTCACCTGTCAAAGCTGCGCGGTAAGACGAATAACCAGACTTCCCCCTTATCGCAGCCGTCAACGCGCGCACTGTTTCGTAGCAGCAACGTGGCGACCCGGCTCTGGCCTCACTTGTCAATTTTCTTCAAGCGCGCACTACAGAAGTTCCCTGTCTCTTTGCCAGAACGCATTCATCGTTTTGCATGCGAAACAATGTTTTATACAAGATCAACTTCGCTCCGAAGGGAAGAGATTATCTCCTCGTCGTACCAAAGTCTCTTCGCGAAGACATCGTACAGGCATGTCATGACCAGCACACCGCGGGTCACCTGGGGTATGCTCGAACTCTGGCCCGAATTAAGAAGAGTTATTACTGGCCAATCCTTGCGGCCGCAGTATGACATTACGTGCAAACATACCATGATTGCCAGCGACGGAAAACACCGCCGGTGAAACCGGCCAGATTACTGTATCCTGTTCAAGTGCCAAGAAACCCATTTGAACAAGTTGGCATGGATCTGATGGGTCCTTTTCCAAATTCTGATTCGGGCAACAGGTGGATAATTGTCTTTATTGATTACCTCACGCGTTACGCTGAACCGAAGGCCCTCCAGCGCGGTACGGCGATCGAGGCAGCAAAATTTTTCATCGAACGCATCGTCCTGAGGCACGGCGCCCTGACAGTTATAATAACGGACCGAAGCACTGCTTTCATTGCCAAGCTACTGGAGTCTGTCATGCAGCTGAACGGCACTACCCATCGCAGGTGAACCGCCTACCATCCACAAACTAATGGCTTGACAGGACGTCTGAACAAATCTCTCGCCGACATGATGTCCATGTACGTGGATGTTGAACACCCGTCTTGGGATGACGTCCTGCCGTACGTCACGTTTGCGTACAACACGGCGCAGCAGGAAACAACACAAAGGACGCCGTTCTCCTTATTGTACGGCCGCGAAGTTTCGACAATGCTCGAAGCCATGTTGCCCCACGACGGCCGTGACCTCAATGATGGCGCCGAAGAGTTCCCTCAACGCGCAGAAGAAGCGCGACAGCTAGCGTGGGCACGCATTCGGAACCAGCAAGGTCGAGACGCCCAGCGTTATGATCACCGCCACCGTGTAGTGATTTTCGAACCGGGCGACAGAGTGTGGCTCTGGACTCCCATTCGATGTCGTGGACTATCCGAGAAACTTCTGAAGCAGTACTATGGCCCATACAAAGTGCCCCGTCAGCTGAGTGACGTCATGTACGAAGTGCTTCCGGACAGCTTTTCTTCTACTCGTCGCCAGCAGAAACCCGAGATTGTTCACGTCGTGCGCATGAAGCCATACTTTTCGCGAGAAAATTAGCGGACCGCCTACAGCATGTTTCTTGCTTTATTTTTTTCTCTCTGCTTTCGAATTCATCAAGTTTACGTTTATTTTTTTAGAGAGGGGGTAATGTAGCGTGTGCAACAGCAGCCGCTGGGCGGCTGCTCATTGACAGTCTCGTGCGCGGACTTGAGTCTCGTGCGCGGCTCTGTCTCTCGGTGCTCTGTACCTGCTCTGCTGTGCCTGCTAGATCAACCCCCCCATTAAAGACCAACCTTCTGGTTACGGGCTAAACGGCTACGTAACAATATCATCAATTGGTTGAAAACAGAGGTCGGAGGGATGGTGCTAGTCAAGGCAAATGATGCATCCTTTCACCATGTACGCTAGGTGATTCCTCAAGTCGGCGCCAACACCGACTGTATTACGCCGTAGGTGGTCTTGTAAGCACAGACGACGGGCTAGCTGCCGCATATTTTGTATTTTAATTTACATCAGCCATAAACTTGCACTTGATTCCCATAAGCTGGCGTGCTCTGCTCTGAGTGCTTCAGCAAGGGACGAATGATGAGCAAACCCTTTAGGCTGTTGATGCAGCATAGCTCATTGTCGAAAGGCATATATCTGCCCACATAAAAAAATAAAAGCGCTATTTTCTGCACGTTCTCTACCTTTGCCTCCAGAGACAAAATATAGCCTTAATTCTCAGATGTTCTGGAATGAAGTGTATTTAATTCAATAGCATTGCATGCTGCCTAACTTTGTATTGAAAGTTTTGTACTTGTTATGGCAGCTGTTTAACTAGTTCGGACTCAACATTTGCAGGTAAAGATTTCAAAGAGAAAATATTGAAGAAGACTGAAGCATAGCAGCCCCACAATTGGGGACTCGAAATAAGTGTCAATGAATTTTTTTGTTTTACAGAAACAAAACACATCATGTAATAAATGCGTGCTCACCACCAAAATATTTGTCATAAAATTATTGTTGCCTGTTCATGCTGCTCTTCAAGGACATTATTTTTGTCCGACAGCTGTATAAGCACGTGTATAACTCTCATGACCTGCCTTCGAATATTTTTGCAAACTTGGCTTAACACTACGAGTTTAAAGGCTTGTTCCTATGCAGTATTCTGGGAAGATTCTCCATGTTTTTGTGGGAATATTATTAAAACATATTGCGGCCAGACCGAAGGTATTTCAATCTAGAAATTACGTTTGTTCGCTCTAACGGTTTAGAAAAATACGTACGTTCTTTCTAGCACTGTTATGGCACATTCGGTTGGGGGACGAGAGCAGAGGCGCCGAGCAATACAGAGCAGTACAGGAGCACGCCGAGCGAGGATGAAACTGTCCTCCCACGGGAACACTCTCTGCGTGTCCAGTGCAGAGCGGCAGTTGCAACCCGAGAAGAGGCCAACGCGCTCCGTGTAGAACCGCTTGTTTTGTGTGCCTTTGTTCTCACAGCACGGCGATCTGCTTCCTTTGGTCCTTCGGACGCCAGCAGTGACTCTAAAGCATGAATACAGACAGCACCTGAGCAATGCTTTGCGCTCGGCGAGCAAGACCGACGGCCGACGCTTTGCAGCCGCCATTTTGAGCTTCGCCGACTCAAGAGAAAAAAGAAAAGATGGCGCGGATATGACGCTTTATGCGATGTGACGTCCTCTACACTCGTTTTATACGAGGGAGCAGCCGGCAGTGCACTCGGGTGCTCTCAGCGGAGGGAACGCCCTCCTCCTCTACCATTGGGAAGCCAGTGATTCTGCTCCTGCTCTCCCACTAGAGGGCGCCCGCTTGTCTGAGTGCACTTTTGAAGTGCTCTCGAGTGTGCCTGCTCTCCCACTCGAATTCGACATTAGACAGCCTGCTATTCGCGACGTAGCAGCGCCAGCCTTCACCGTGGCAGCGTACGCATTCTTCGTTCCCACGCCTCAGCAGGGTGCAGTGAACGTCGGTGGAATTCGGACTTGCTCTGCCATATGAAACCATGCGGATAGCACTACCGCGCTGGCACGACTGGCGCTAGCGCACTCTCTCTCTTCGCTGTGCCCTCTTCTCTTTAGCAGCGCAGGTGCGCGCCTCGTGGGTTGTCTGCTGCAGCTTCGCTCGCACTCGGAGAATAAACAGTAGAACCACGACATGCCTCGTCCTGTCTCGCGGATCTCACAACAGTCTGCAACTCAGTGTGAGTACCACTGACCCCTTATTTTACACGTTCGTAACGGAGTAGGTTTTGCAGAGCATTTATTGTTTAATTGCTTGCCATGGTGCTACACTTCCCTGCAGGAGTAAAGACTCAGGATCACTAGGACGGACCTTTACGTGCCAATTTTCTCTTGTGCTGCTTTGGTTGACGCTGTATGCAAGGCGATGCTGGACGAGCGGTAAGATATCCATTTTTTATAGAGTGTGGCATATTAACTGGAAATTAATCATTTTTTCAGTTATTGGCACCTGATAAACTAACAGAATGTGCTTATCTGCTTTTATGCACGCCGAGAGTCAGAAAAGCTTTTGTTTCAACTCTATTGCACCAAGCAGAAAATATGCCCTCTGCATGAATTCCAATTTCAGCATAATGACTTGCACACAAATATTTTGTAGCAGTGGCATATTTTACTGCTCATGAATAGTTTGCCAAAGTTGTACTAAAGAAACAATCCTGCATAATATTGTATCTTATTTTTGTTTTTGCTTGTAGATGCTTTGCACGAAAGGGAAGATGGTGACATGCAAGCTGCTCGAGCATACATCGGCAAGTGCTGCTGAAAGCTGCTGTCTCATCACCGCGCGGCAAAATACGCATCCTAGAGATGCGGGCTTGGCAGACAGCTGAAGCTGCCATTAATGCGGCGCCTTCTTACAACCAGGGATCTGCCGACATATTGTCAATGGACCCAACCGGAGGTGAAGTCCAGGAAGTCTGAAAGAATTCTGTCTATAGGTGTTTTCACTATGTACCACATGCGTGCCTAATAATATTCATGAAATGAACCATTCTTGCTTTTTTGTGTGCATGTATACTTTCAGGATGCTGTATATATATTATTAGCTGCATGTAAAATACCTCCACAAAAACAAACTCAACCCTGTGTTTGGCGCATGATGGCCTTAGCTGCCTCTTCGCCGTAACACCCATGGAATAAAAAATAGCCACAAAAAAAACATTTAACATTATTGGGATTGCCTGCATGCCAATGATGCAAAGCTAGCGGACAAGCGTGGGCGGACTATGTTGGGCAGCCGATGAGCCTAACTTGATAGCAGTTATTAAAATCCAGTGATTAAGCTTGGTTGCAAGTATTGGATAGCCAGTGAAAGTGGCTGGACGTACTTTTTATAGGAGCCAGCAGGTATGCTTGGGTGCGAGATATTGGCTAGCCTGCCAATAAATAACCTAGTATGCAATTGATGGCCATTGCAGGAAAACCAGTGTAGTAGATTGGATCAAATCTTGGCGCGGATAGCGCCCCAAGGAAACGCCATTATTGGTCCCAATATTGGGGCGGCTTTTCCCCAAATTTGGGTTGATGGCGGTCCATTGACGGCGTGCTACTTAGGCTGTATCTGCCCCTTCCACGTTTTGCCGCTCTGTGCGCTGCACCGTCTGCCTACCGGTGATCTCGTTTCGTTGTTTGTCGTCTAAATGCCACTGTCAATTCATTCCTATGGATACATGCAACAAACACAAAAACATCACGGGTGGTGCCTTAACTTAAATTTTTATCTTAAAAAATTTACATTTTTGTGTACGCACAAACATGGCCACGAATATACTGCTGCGTTTTCCGGCTAGCAGACGATGCGCAAAGCTACCACTTCGACCGCTTTTAGCCCGTTGATCGCGACCACCCGGTCGCCTGGATCAAGTGCAGGGACATTTCGTTTCGCGGAAGTGTCGAGAGGTGGTGCGTCGATCAGACTCTGCAAGGAGGATAAGGAGAGGGGGAAAGCGTGTGCAAAGCTGCATAGGCGAGCAAGAGAACCTGAAGGAGAGAGTACAGTGCGAACCTATGCACCATACGCGGGATCCCCGTTCGAGTAGCCAAATCGGCCTATGCCGATTGCCGAATGCATTGCAGAGCGCAAGAGTCTGCACTCCTTTCTTATCTTGCTCCGTGCTTTAGGGCCAACAGCCCTTGATTAAGTTGTGGAGGAGGTTCAAATACAAGCGCCCCCATTGTATGTCGTACGAATAAATGCATACATACATACATGCCCATACTCGGGGACAACTTTCTGTGGTAATGTGGTGGAAGCTACGGAGCCGAAACGTACCAGCTCACTCCGCACAAGCATCTTCAGAAATTCCGCAGTGAATGCTCTGGAATGTTAAACCATTACGGAACTATTAAGCTTATTATTGTATCAGGCTTAAACTACAGTACTAGCCAGTGCAGCGGGAGAACAGACAGCGTTCATTGTCGATGGCTGCGCGGCCTGTCGACAATCTCGTAAAGAGCAAGAGCGTAGGCGGGGCCGGGTGGGATGCGTCGGGCGCTTTTCTCCGCCCATTTCTGCGCGCGTTCGTATCGCTCGTCTGCTATTGATAGCGTACGTCGTGCGCGTGTCCGAAACCGCAGCCGAAGCCAGGTACTTGGAACTACATGGCGTAGTAATACAGTTAGGAAAGCCCCGCCCTCGTAGCTTTGGCTCCATTGCCAGAGAAGGTTGTCCCCGAGTATACAAACGTATATAAATGCATATATGCATGCATGCATGTATAGATACGTACGTACATACATACATACATACATACATACATACATACATACATACATACATACATACATACATACATACATACATACATACATACATACATACATACATACATACATACATACATACATACATACATACATACATACATACATACATACATACATACATACATACATATATACATGGAATGTAGACCGGTTAGGCATTTCGCATGCAAGCTCATTCTGTTTCATATACTCTGCACGTTTGCGTCAGCCTTGAGTAAACGAACTATAATTGATTATCTACTGACTCGGGAGTATAACTTGACAGCTAGATCGATATACCATTTTTTAACTCGCACTGGAACGTTCTGTTTATTTATTTTCGATGCCCTCATAGCCCACTGTGCATTATTGTACATAAATCTATTATGAAACTCGTAGAAATGATGTTGCGCATTAATATACATGCCTACAAAATCGAATAAACATGATAACGAAAAAAGAACTGGCTCCAAAAATATCTTTTGAAAAAGTGAAACAACACAGTAATAATGAGAATACTAACGCCAAAATGAATAAATTATCAAAAACAGATCAACAAAGTAGCTAGTAAACACAAACATATTGAACCATTCTTAGAAGCATTGAGCACACATGGCGGCAGAAGGCTATAAACGAACAAATGCATAGGAAGAATAGAACAGAACTACGCAAAAAACAAAGTGACCCGATTAATACTATAATAAACCGTAATATAATGATAACTTTACGTGAAACTCATCATCGTCATTTGCAGCTACAATATTTCGTCATATCTGCTTTCACTCAATGTTTTTTGGTATAAAAGAATTTATGCAGGATGTTGTACGGCAACTAGGAAGGCCGCCTTTCCAGGAGTGATCGATTAGGGATGATAGAAGTTGGAATAGTGATCAATGCATCTTTAATAAGTGATATCATACAAAGATAAAAATTAGACACAGGTGATACTTGGCTGCGCATAGCAAGATGGGTTAATGACAAAGTATTTTTTCATTTTGTGACGCTGAAAGAACGATCATATTATATAAAATAAAACGAGCTGCTCTGTTCTGTACACTTTCTAAGGCACCAATCAGCGTCTTAGTGAAAGGGTCCCATAACGAGGTAGCGTATTCTATTTTTGAGCTGACAAGACACTTGTACAGAAGAATCTTGACAGGGGCTGGTGTTAAGTAGCAGTTGTGTTTAAGATATCCCAGCATGCGGTAAGCGGAAGTTATGATAGGGCTGATGTATGGTTTCCAAGTTAGATCTGATGTTAAGATGACGACGGGATTTTTGTACGGTTCTGCGGATGTCAGCATGGAAGCAAAAAAAGTGTAGGCAATGGGATGTGAATTTTGTCGGCGGAAAAGCGCATTACTTTGCATTTCGTTGTATTAAGCGCTGGTTAGAAATAGTGGTTTGGTCTGCCTGGAGCAGTGAAACGTAATTAAATTTTTTTTCTCGGTAACGACAAAACCGTCCACAACGAGTTCTACTGAAGTTGTTACGTTGTTAGGAATGTTGTTAATAGATACAAAGGAATAGCAAAGGATCCATGACAGACCGGAGGTCACAGAAGTCGATTACGAGTTAAAGACATTAGCGTGTAAATACGGTGATCGGTTTGATAAAAAGCTCTCGATCAGTTTTAGCACATTATGGTCAATATTAGGTTTACTTAGTTTGTTGACAAATAAATTGTGCGATACTGTGTCAAATGCTTTGGGAAAGCCTAAATAGATAGAGTCAGCCTCGTTGCCATGATAAAGTGTGAAGTTAATATTGGCCGTAAGGTCGTAATGTAAGGTAAGTGTGTTTCCTAGGACAAGTATTTTCTATACTCTACTGAAAAATCCTGTATAAAATTCAGACAGGAAATCGTATACAGGTTTACTGTACAGGATCTGGAATATAGGATTGTGAACTATTTCAGAAATTCCTGTACTGTGCTGAAACGTCCGGAATGAAACCGTTCGGAGTAGTAATACCAGAATGTCCTGTATGGTTGAGGGCCCTCGTTTCCGGAAAGAAACGCATCGCCAGGCTGGAAAAAGCATGCAACAATATAGAATAAAACGACTACATTTAAAAAATAAAATAAAATAAACTTCATTCACCAAGTGTGATTTCAACTTCGGTCTTCGTGGCCTTGAGATGGGCACCTTAACCACTACTCCAAGGCGTTTTTTTTTTGACATGCCATTTATTGTACATGGTTATGTACAGAAAAGGTTATGTACACAGACTATTTACAATGCACTCAGCCGTTGCTGAGATGCACCACAGAAAACACAACTAAAAGGCAGGTAAAGATAAGCATCGCGTCACCAGCGGAAACCAATCAGATTGAAAGTCATTTCCATCATAAGTGTCCTTCAGTTGCAGCATCATTCTGCTAATATGGAATCTAGGTGGAACAACAGGTTCAGCGTTGCGATGCGACATGCGCGCCTTCCACAAGCTATGAAGTCCAATAAGGAAAAACATGTCATATGGTTACTAATCAGATTGTGTAACAGCAAGATGCCGCACACTGTACGAATTTAGAACAAAGTCTTTCTTTGGAGTTCTTTGCAGCACATCCCAAAAAAGAATTGCGTCTTTGCAATTAATGAAACAGTGCTCAATTGTTTCAGGCACATCGCACAGACGGCAGTTTACAGAAGATACAAAAATATTTTTTCTATGGAGCCATTTGTTAACAGGTAGAGCTTCGGTGTGTAATTTAAAGAAATATGTTTTCATTCAAGGAGAAATCTGCATTTTGCGCACTCTCTTTAACACATCATGACCCTTAAAACCAAAGTATAAAGACCGATACAATGGTGGCAGAAAAAGCATTGCTACCAAATCCTTGTATAATATCTTGCGCGAAACACTATATAAGTACTCATTCGAGAATCGTAGTCAAAAACCTCAACGAAGCATAAACTTCCTGCATAAATCCTAGTAACTGCGGGCGGTCAGTAAAATCTGAAGAAACCACTAAGTCGAGAAGCAGAGTCATGAAATTAACTTGTAGGAATGCTCTAATAATCGGATGTGAACAATCACGAAAAAGGAAGAAACGGGCAACTAACTGCCTTACATACAGGTGCACTAAGCCGAGCCCCCCGACAAAAAGAGGTCTGAAAAGGTTATCACGTCGAAGCGGTTAAAAATTGCATGACCAAATAAACGTCGCAAATATTCGGTGAAAACGCTGGATGTAATGCCTGGCACAGTGGAGGACCTGAAGCACATAATAAAGTTTTGTCGCCAAAAACATGTTGCAGGCTTGCGCCCGACCGAATATTGAAAGCCGGTAGGGGACAAATGTATTAGCATAACGCTGGACAACTGGAACGCACTCTTTCCAGTTATTTGCACTTGACTTAATTGCATGCAGTGGAACGCCTAGATATTAAGGGGCACACATAACCATTCAACTCCTGCATATAGGGGTGGTGTTGAGCCCTACGAACCAAACCAAAGGCCGGAACTCTTGGAGTGATTCATCTGAGCACCAGAAACAATGCCAAATTGTTCTATGCTGGATATAACTTTTTCTATGCTTGGTTTGTCAGTGCAGAAAAACGCAAGATCATCCGCATATGCAAGCACTTTAACCTCATTTTCAAGGAGAGGGAAGCCATGGATACTACTGTTATGTAAAGCACTCTGACAAAGTGGCTCCAAGTAAAAAGCAAAAAGCAGCGGAGACATCGGACAGCCTTGCTTCACAGAAGAGTCGATTGGTACGGGGCTTGATAGGTGGCCATTTACAATTAGGCGAGTCGAACAATTTCTATAGCAAAGTTGCACCCCCTTCAGTACTACAGAACCAACGTTCGCTCGTTCCAGAAGAGAAAACAGGAAAGAATGACAAACTGGATCAAATGCTTTTGCGAGGTCGACCTGTAGTAAAGCAACCCGATGATTAGAGCAGGAGCACGATTCGAGGATTGTGCGCGCAATATGTACGTTACTTTGTATGGCACGGCCCCTCAAGCCACACGCCTGGTGAGGGCCAATCAGAACCGACATTTCGAACTGTAGGCTATTTGATAAAAATTTGGCGAAAATCTTGTAATCCACATTTGCCAGTGTGATTGGTCTACAGCTTTCCACTGAGAGTGATTTTTTTTCATCAGTATTCTTTGCAATTAGGAACGTGTGGCATTTTGTAAATGTCTCGGGAAGGGCTTCTAGATCAAATCTTATCACGAAGACATCTAGAAGGATAGGAGCAAGAACAGTTTTAAAAGCTTTGTGAAATTCAGGGGAGATGCCATCAGGACCAGGCGTTTTTGAGAGAGGGAATTGATCAGTTGCCACTTCTACCTCTTGATGCGTGAAAGAGCTACTGATTACACAACAATCATCTTCTGATAAAGGGGTCACCAGGGATGTGAAACGCGAGATAATGTCAGAATTTCTTACAGGAGGAGTGGCACGAAACAACAATGAGCAATATTCCACGAATGCGGACGTAACCTCATTCGTACTCGTAACCAATGTGCCTTTACGCATTAATCCCGGAATCAGCTTTGCAGTCGCATGGTGACGTTCATCAAGCAAAGCTTGCCGCGTCGGCCGTTCGCAGTGCAAAGCACGCTTGACACAAGATCGAATTAAGGCACCTCTGTAGCGTTCCGCATCATGCCTTTGTAACTCACTTTTGACACTAGCAATATCGTCCGCATATGATCCAAGGGATTCACATTCTAGTTCATACAGGTTACACAAGTTTTTGTTAAGTGCCTCCTCCTGATGTTTCCTGCAGAAAGATTTAATTGAGCCAAGTTCAATTGCTGTCGCACGTACTTCCTGCTTGAACATTTCCTAAGCGGCGAACAATGGTAGAAAGGCGAGAAGTGGGCCTAGTTGGTTATTCATATTGGTTTCACTGCGCTAACACATTGAACGACAGAAAAGACAAACACCACGGAGCGCGAACTAACAACTGGTTTTAATGGATGAAACGGAAGTCATTTTATACACAAAACGTGATCGTCATCAAACAAACATAAGCAACGAGGAAACATGAGGAAACAATCATCGCAGGGAACAAAGGCATACAGCTAGACCCACTCATCGCGATAATCTAAGCAAATCAACTTCTTTCGCAGACAACGACAGTGATACGTTGCTGATACACATATCGGCCCCGACGGATTTTATTTGCTTAGATTATCGCGATGAGTGGGTCTAGCTGTATGCCTTTGTTCCCTGCGATGATTGTTTCCTCATGTTACCTGGTTGCTTATGTTTGTTTGATGACGATCACGTTTTGTGTATGAAATGACTTCCGTTTCATCCATTAAAACCAGTTGTTAGTTCGCGCTCCGTGGTGTTTGTCTTTTCTGTCGTTCAATGTGTTAGCGCGGTGAAACCAATATGAACAATGGTAGATTTCTGGAAAAACATGATTGGAGCTGTGAGCGCACACGAATGATAAATTCTTGGTCATTTACCAGCGATGCGTTTAAGTTCCAAAGGTCCCGCTGCGGCCTAAATTTTGTATAGTCATTGCCACCGAGCCGGGTATACCATGCTATGATCAGAAAACGAAACCAAACAAGCCAGCGGGAAACTATCGTACAAGATGCATAGATTCGGTCTAGACGAGCGTGAGAATGCGCCTGAGTGTGGGCGAATGATCTAGAAGCACGGCAGGACGCCCCTGTATCAACCAGTCCCGCATCTTCTGTAACACGGAACAAAAGTTCCCCACTCCTGTCACTGCGTGCGTCTGGACTAGAACGATCTATGGGGTTGCAAACACAGTTGAAGTCGCGCATTAGCACAAGATGTCGGTCACAGTCAAGTAAGCTCGCTATGTGTTAACAAAAACGTATGCACTGTGTCATAGTATTGAAAGCATAAAAATAATTATCCGCCATGAATTCCTAAAGAGTAGAAGATCGCAACATATCAACCGGACCTCGGCGTCGATATAATAAGTTAGGCCAGAACAAGGCAGCGTCTTTCGCAAGAACAGAAAACAACCCGCCGACAAGCCCACATCATGCGCAACAATGACATTAAAATCTGCCAAAAAGGGCTGTAGCGCCCTCTCGGTTTCCCCCTCTCTCTCTATCTTCGTCTTTTCGACTGCCACAATATCTAGACGCCTGCTGTGCAAAAGTCGGTGAAGTTGCATCTGTCTCTGGCGAGACTTAAGACCCCGTACATTGAGAGTTGCAAGCACTATCTCTTCAGAGACCGCCATGGTGACAGCACATAGTTTTTCCTACAATACCATTTGCATTTCGGAAGACGGCGAAGCCGCCTCCGAACCACCGCCAGGCCTCCTCGACCCCGAACGCCGGCACTTCCCTTTGTCTTCGACGCTTGACGGCGACGACGATGCTTGTTGCCCGCTTGATCGTGTTCCTCACTGGATTCGGAGGAACATGATGCACGGCGTTTCAAGACTGGCTCGTCGGCAGCCGCGAGCCCGTCAGCCACATGAACTGGGTCCTGGTCTGGACTTTGTTGCACAGCAGTGGCCACAGGGGTCACAATATCCGCGGTGGCACTCTCTGGGTGTTTGGGAACGAGTGGTGGATCGTCTGCGGTTGGCTCCTTGTCGGAAGCTTGACACGACATCTCATCCAATTCCTGAGACTCTGAGTTGTTCCCATCACCCTTGGACGCATGAGGAGTATTTTGTTCCTCAGTAGCCTGTGGAGTAGCACCATGAGGAGTCGGCCACAACGCCGACAGGAAGGTCGCCAGACGCATCAATTATCTCAGACGCGTCCATGATGTGCTCCCATAATGCATCGTCAGGAGGCCGGACTCGGTGCCGAAGCTTGTCCGCGTATGTAACAACACACACTCCTCCGCTGTGTGGCCGAAATGCCGGCAATCTTCGCAACGGAAGTGCGACGAATCTGTCCTACACGGTTGCAGTGGAGGCAGAGAGGTGGTCGGTCGGGTATAAAAACGGGGCTCTGCACTCCACACACAGTTAGCTGATGTGGAACGTCACCAACGCTCACCCCTTCGGCAAGAGTCAAAGTGACATCTTGGCTCAGCGTCTTCATCTGTTCTATATTGCAAGCTTTCCAATTTTCCCTCGAAATCGAGGTTACTTTGCCATAAGCTTGTAGAGCTTCACGAATAAAGGAGTCATCCAAGCGTTCAGGCAGCCAGATAAGTTTCGCCTTTATCTCCTTCGGTTCCGGGTCCACACCAACACAGCGACGGTTCTTAACCAATAAATCTCCACATGAGACTACTTTTGCTTTAGAGTGTGCCTATTTACATGTAACCATCCAGACGTGCGACATTTGAAATTGTCCGATAGAGCTTATTTCTTCCAAATCCACCACATTCTGAAGGGCGTCTTTGAAGGCTTGGGCACGGTAGGGGCGACCGGCGAGGTCAGCATGCAGAAGCACAGAGTCGACGACAAGCTTACCAGTTGGGAAACGGGGAAGGACAACACGATAATCATTACTGCTGGCATTATTCTGAACAGTACCTCGGCCACAGGCCGAATAAACCATTGTAGTGGTATTTTTCAGCATGATATTTATTACAAGCTCTTAAATTCAGCGTAGAGCTATATACGTTATTTCCAGAGTAATAAGCCTGTAGGCGAAAAGTCCAATTGAAACATGCAACACAACACCACAAAACTAGAATACGACTAAGCACAACTTCACTAAAACGGTGGCAAGGAAAGACAACTCATCAACAATGGCAGCCAGCCGGTTGATAGTCTCTATCTTCGTGTCTCTAAGCTGGCGTACCATCTGGCCGAAATGAGTAGCGGGGGAGACTGGAGGTTCAGCATTCCTATCCAACATACGCGTTTTCCACAGGCTGTGCAGTCCAAGGAGGAAAAGCATGTCAAAGGGTTCTTGGTCATGTTCGGTGGTTATCAAGTAACGCACACTGTGGGAATTTAAAATAAAGTCTTTCTTCAATGTTCTTTGCACAACGTCCCAAAGTAATATTGCATCTTTGCAGGCAATAAAACAGTGTTCGATGTTTTCAGGTGTATCACATAACCGACAATTAACAGAAGAAACGAAAATATTTTTTTTCTGAAGTCCCACTTTAACAAGCAAAACCTCGGCATGAAGTTTAAAGAAAAACATTTTATTAGAGGGCGAGATCGGCATTTTGCGCACTCTTTTAAACACATCATGTCCCATACAATTAGAAAAAAAGTGAACGATATAAGGGAGGCGGGAACAACATAGGTATCAATTTTTGGTATAAAGTTTTCCGGGAAACAGAATAATTACTCATAAGAGAAGCGAACTGCCAGAAAATGCACTGAATCATAAACTTCTTTCATAAAACCAAATAATAAGGGCGGATCGTAAAATTGGAAGAGACCACTAAGTATGCAAGAAGGTTCACAAGGTTAGTTGCAGGGATGCTCTGGTAACTGGATGGGAGCTATTGCGGAAAAAGAAGAATCGAGCAATTAACTGTCTGACATAGAGATGTGTCAAACCTAGTCCGCCAGCAGAGACAGGCTGAAACGTAACCCGCCTTGGAGTCTCGCACTCGAAGGCTGTTTATAACCATTACAATTATAACCATTTTTAGAATGGTAATAATTCTGTGTATATAGCTATTTTTGCTCATTCGTACTTTGTATATTTTGCTTGGTTGTAGAATTTGTGGCCGTAATTGACCCTTTAAATGGCCCTTTAAACACGCTGAATCTTTTTCCAGGCTATCATGAGGGTTTACAAATGCCCCGTATCTTTATAATGCGTCGCTTTATTGCAGGCAAAGTTCAAGATAACATATTCACTAGTGCTGATGTGTTTTCCATCGTCTACAAACGCTTGTAAGTTTTGCTACATACAGAGATATCCGGTGCACTAATACTTGTAGTAGTGAGCGTTTTAGCTTCATGTGCTACCAGCGGAGCAGCGATGTCAATGGATACACTTCCGACTGAGTGGTTTCAATACGTAAACATTCGAGAAAGCGTCGCCCGGTGTGCGGCTATCTGTGCATCTTTCGATGGTCAGCGATGTTTCTTTATTTTTTCTCGAGCATATTTTTGTCATCGCTAGAGGAACGATACGTTCGTGCTTCCACTTTCGCGTTGAAGGCGGCAGATCTTCAGTCGCAGATGCGAATACGCACCATGGATGCACCGCAAGATCGCACGAACTGTAGTGACAGTTGCAGGCGCAAAAGCGATGCGATGCGCTTATATGCTACTAGCGCACAACTCGACTGCTTGGTATTTGCGAGGTATTTGTGAAACGAAGCGTGCTCTTTATATACAGAATAGTCGTATAATATGTTTGATATCATACTTATTTAGTGCGCTGGCGTGTCTGCATGGCATGGCCATTCTGGTTGAGCTTAATCGATCGGCCAGAAGCAGAAATACTCTGCCCGATATCAGTTCCAGAAATAACGGGTCCGTCCGGTTTCTGGTTAATTGATACAGGCTGAACCAGAATGAAACCGAGCGGAGCTTTCATTCCGGGAATTCCTCTATGGTCCGTGGCCCTTGTTTCAGAAAAAAATTACGCCAGGCTGGAAAAGGCATACAGAGCTATAAAATAACATGACTGTATTTGAAAACGAAAAAAAAACTTGAAAACATTTTAAACGTCGTGATTCGACCTTTGGTCTTCACGATCAACAAGCACACTTCCTAACTACTACATCCTCCAATTACCCCTCTCTAAAACACCTGGCCCTGAAGGCATATCATGCGAGTTTTACAAAGCATTTAAACCTTTGGTGAGCCCTGTGATGCTGCAGATTTTCGCTTTAAGTTTTGATGTGGGATCTTTCCTCAGCCCTTTACTAGAAATCACACAGTCTTAATTCCAAAGAGCACGGATAAAGAAAAATGTGAGATGTCAGTGCACGTTAAAGAACCCCAGGTGGTCGAAATTTCCGGAGTCCTCCACTAAGGCGTCTCTCATAGCCTGAGTTGTTTTGGGACGTTAAACCCCACAAACCAACCAACCAAAGAAAAATGGCTCTCAGTGATGGCTACAGGGCAATCACGTCGGCAAATGTGGACTACAAAATGTTTGCGAAATTACTATCAAATCGTTTACAGTATGTCATGACGGTTCTCATTGGCCCTCATTAGACGTGTGGCTTGAGGGGACGCTTCAAACAAAATAACAGACATATTGCAAGTAGAATTCTGAAATCGTGCTCTGGCTCCTATGAGCAGCTTGCTCTACTCCACATTGACCTTGCGAAGGCATTTGATCGTGTCCGGCATTCGTGTCTATTTTCTCTTCTCGAGCGTGTAAATGTTGGATGAACTGTACTGAAGGGGTGCAACTTTGTTACGAAAGCTGTTCCACTCGCTTGATTGTTAATGGTCACCTCTCAGAGCCTACGCTAATTCGATCATCCATGAAGCAAGGCTGTCCTATGTCACCGCTACTCTTTGCCCTTTACCTAGAACCATTTTGTTTGAGTGCACTGCGAAACCACAGTATCCGTGGTTATGTTGCTTTCAGTAATGAAGTCAAAGTGCTTGCGTACGCCGACGATTTGGCATTTTTCTGCGCAGATAAAGCCAGCATTGACAAAATGATAACCACCATTGGGCAGTTTGGCATTGTATCTGGAGCTCAAATGAATAAGTCTAAAAGTTCGGGTATGTGGTTCAGTTCATGGGGAGCAATGCAGACTCATATGCTGGAACTGAATGGTCTCGTGCTCCCCATAATACCTTGGAGTTCCCCTTCATGCATTTACTGGAAAGAGCGGGGCACGGCACTCCAAAGCTGTGCTCAGACTTTTGTTCCGCACCGCCTATCAATGTTTGGCCGAGCAAAGGCAAGTGACATGTTTCTGGCTACAAAACTTTATTATGTTTTACAGGTACTCCATTGCACGAGGAATTTATTCCACACTTTTTACCGAACGTTTGCGACGTTCATATGGTAGTCCAGTTTTGAGCCTATGCGACGCGATAACGTATTCAGACCTGTTTGTGCTGGCGGACTAGGTTTGACACATCTCTATGTCAGAGAGTTAGTTGCTCGTTTCTTCGATTTCTGTAGTAGCTCCCATCCAATTACCAGAGCATCCCTGCAAACTAACCTTGTGAACCTTCTTCCAAACTTAGTGGTCTCTTCCAATTTTACCGATCAGCCCTTATTATTTGATTTTATGAACGACGCTTACGATTCAGTGCGTTTTCTGGCAGTTCGCTTCTGTTATGAGTACTTATTCTCTGTTTCACGGAACATTTTATACCAAAAATTGATATCTATGTCGTTCCCGCCTCCCTTATTTCGTTCACTCTATTCTAATTGTATGGCGCATGATGTGTTAAAAAGGATGTGCAAAATGCCGATTTCGCCTTCTACTAAAACGTTTTTCTTTAAACTTCATGCGGAGGTTTTGCCTGGTAAAGTGTGGCGGCAGGAAAAAAAATTTCGTTTCTTCTGTTAATTGTCGGTTATGTGATACACCTGAAACCATCCAAAACTGTTTTATTGCCTGCGAAGATGCAATATTGTTTTGGGACCTTCTAAAAAAAACATTGAAGAAAGACTTTATTTTGAATTCCCACAGTGTGCTTTACTTGATAACCACCGAACATGACCACGAACCCTTTGACATGATTTTCCTCCTTAGACTGCACAGCCTGTGAAAAACGCGTATGTTGGATCGGAATGCTGAGCCTCTAGTCTCCCCCGCTCATTTCGGCCAGATGGTACACCAGCCTAGAGACACAAAGATAGTGACTATCAACCGGACTGGCTGCCATTGTTGATGTGTTGTCTTCCCTTGCCACCGTTTTAGTGAAGTTGTGCTAAGTCGTATTCTAGTTGTGTGGTGTTGGGTTGTATGTTTTAATTGGACTTTTCGCCTACAGGCTGATTACTCTGTAAATAATGTATATAGCTCTACGCTGTATTTAAAAGCATGTAATAAATACCGTGCCGAAAAATATGGCCACTGTTCCAGTCGCTTTTGTGGCGCACTGGAATAACACCACCCATATGTTTACTAATGCTAATAAAACATCTGTTCGAAAAAAAACTACACCATGGCGGGATATGGCTGCGGTGGATATATTTTGGTTTATGTAGTCGACATTGCGCTTTCGTACTTTGTGTATTTTTGTAGGGTGTAGAATTTGTGGTCGTAATTGACTGATCGCACTTTAAACACGCTGAATCTTCTTCCTGGCTATCACGAAGGATTATCCGTGTCCCGCATCTTTACAATGCATCGCTTTCTTGGAGACAAACCTCAAAATGTTGCAATTTACTAGTTCTGATGTGTTTTGCATCGTCTTCGAACGGATGTAATTTTTCTACATACAGAGATTTGCGGTGCACCAACACTTGTAATACTGCTTGTTTTAGTTTCACATGCTGCCAGCGGAGCAGCGAAGTCAATGAATTTGCTTCTGACCAAGTGTTTTGCATACGTAAACACTCCAGGAAGCGACTCCCGATGTCCGGCTAACTTCTGCATATTTCGATGGTCAGCGATGCGTTTCTGTTATTCCCGAGCGTATTTTTATCCTCGCTAACGAAACGCTATGTTCTTGCTTGCACTTTAGCGTTGAAAGTTGCAGATCATCAGACGCAGATATGAAGATGCACCGCAAGATCATACAAGCTGCAGCGACTGTTGCGCGCGCAAAAGCAACGCGATGCGCATAGCACTTGCTAGCGCGCCCATCACGGCTTCCTATCTTCTTGGTATTTGTGAAACAACGCGTACTCTACATATACAGAAAAGTTTTAACGTATAATATGTACTGTTTCATGCTTATTTAGAGCACAGGCATGTTCCGATGTGGTCATTCTGGTTGAGCTTCACGATCCGCCCGAATTGTGTTGAGAAGTGACGGAAAATAAACGACACCGACCAAAAGAAGAAAGATGGAATGACGTTTCGGCTCCCACACGGGAGCCTTTTCACAATTGTGAACAAGGCTCCCGCGTGGGAGCCGAAACGTCATTCCATCTTTCTTCTTTTGGTCGGTGTCATCCCGACCAGACGGGCTTCCGTCAAACTCTTGACTTCAAATTGTGTTGAGAAGCGGAAATACTCTGACCCGTATCAGTTTCATTCATGACGGGTTTGTCCGGTGTCAGTTAAAGCGGACGATACCTGTCCTGTATATGAGCCCAATACAGGACTGGGCCGCCATGTTTCATATTTATACTGGTTTGGGATCTCCTGTTTGAGATAAGTATTGGAAATCGTCTGTCCTGTATTACCTCCATTACGGACCGGGCCGTCCGCATTGAGATTCATACCGGACCTGACCTATCCGAGATAAACCTGTTTAAGCTTCATACAGGACTGGTCACACCACATGGAATCTATTAGGGATAATACAGGACCGGTTTAAACCCGTTTGGCGCGATACTGGATTTTTCACTAGAAAAACCATGTTGTGCACAGTTGAAAAAAGACTCAAGAAAGTGTGTTGGGTGATGCAAGAGGGCGTACTCCATTATCATTCAAGGAATACGGGTCAATGATAATGGTCGATAGTTTAGTGAAAGGTGCCTCTCGCCTGATTTGTCGAGTGGAACCACCTTACTCAATTTCCAGTCCGGGAGGTCACCGCCTCGTAGAGATTGCTGAAATCAATTTAATAGTATTACGGCAGATTATACTTCAGTGTTCTTCAGTATTCTAATACTGATTTTACCGGAGTCCTCGCGGTTCAGCCACCTGTCAGCCTTGTTTCCTTCCGGGCATTTGGGCCTTCCTTGGGCCTTCCTTGGCCTTCCTTGGCCATTCAGGTAGGGAAATGCCCCGTTAAGATTCAAAAGTTTCACAGGTTCGCCAGGAGTGCAGAATTGCAGTATTCTTCTTCTCCAAAATCTTCCCGGCGAACTGTTGGCTGGAAACCTCATCGTTAAGGTAACATTACGCTTCTCATTAATTCAGCGACTAAATATTCGCAATGTTTTTCTTCAAATTTCCCATAAATAAAAATGACTTTTGACTGAGGCTCGGCATTTAATAGCCTCAGGTTGGTTTCTAAATTCAGGTTCTATAAGCCTGCGACTATTCTCATGCAGCTGCATTGCTCCACCGCACCTTCTACGATACTCAAAACGTGTCGGAAAAGCTGCACTGGCATGAATGTTAGCAAATGCGCATACAGAAGTAGTAAGTATGAAATTTCATATTGTAACACGAAGGAGGATGAAGAAGAAGTGTGTGCGCGCTCAGGTACCGGCTGGCTCGGGTGCACTTTTGTGTGAGTAACGGTGGTTTAATCAGTAACATGAATAGTGCTGCATTTGGTGGAGAGAGCGGTTCGATTCCCCGCCATCGCCACGCCATTGACGTGCCCCAGGAGCCTCGTCGTAGCCGCCGCCTTACTGGACTTCCGCCACTGCTCGCTACCATGCCGCCGCTGACTGAGTCTAGCTCTGTGCTTTTCACCACTTCACGTCAGGCGAATTCCGTTCCTTTTCCACAATACCGAGAGGCCCGCCCTTTCTCTGGCGTGGCTGAAGAAGACGTTGACGACTGGCTGTGCCACTACTAACGGGTGAGCCGTTACAACCGTTGGGAATCCGCCACTCAACTTGAAAACGTAGTGTTTTTCCTGACCAACACTGCCCTTTTCTGTTTTTAAAATCACTAGTACACGCTGACAATATGGGAGCGTTTTGTCACAAAATTTGAACAGTGTTATGGCGACTCGTCAACGCGCAAGAAACAGGCCGGGCAAACCCCATGTGCCCAACTACCCGACGAGACGTACACTACCTACCCAAAGGATATACTCAAATTGTGCAAGACCATCGACTCTCGTATGTCAGATGAGGACAATTTAGGACATCTTTTGAAGGCAATTGCACAGGATGTTTACAATTTTCTCATTACCAAAGATGAGATCTTGACTGTCTTTGTTGTCCTTCGTCCCATCCGCACAATTAAAGCGACGAAGACCCGTTGAATAACGCCCAAGTTTGGAAGACTGGCCAATGTGTCAACTGTCGCCCGCGTTGACGAGCATGTCTCCACTGATCTAACTTCGACTATTTGGCAGATCATTCGTGAAGAACTACTTCCGCTCGGTTTCCACGGCCGGCGCACCTCACCAGTGTTCTGTCGCTCATCTTTCACGAGCGAACCCGCCTACACGCTCCAATCACAGCTCGAAAACTTTTGTCCTAACAGCACACCCTGCCTTTTCCAACGAATGGTCGTGCCAACATTTCGTCAACCCTGTGTCTTCTAGGCATCCTGAACAGTGTAACGACCTTCGCTCACGATGACCTTGGCGACCACTCAGGCTTGCAGATCATCGAGCCCCTGCCTATTATCGTCATCCTGACATTGAGGGCTTTCAGGACTAAACTCTTCTCCGCCCTGCTCCTGTCTGCTACCGGTGCGGCATCCCAGGCCATATCTCAAGACAATGCCGCCGTCGTTCACCATCGCGGTATGGCCGACCCACGTACACGACGAGTGATTACCCAGTTGGCTCCCCTCGGTACTGGCCACCTCCTCCAATGAGCCAGTTTCAGTCCGGTTGCGTGCGCAACCGCTCTCCGGTTTTCAACAGGAGTCTGACTCCACTACCCGCGTTTCGTGCCCGCCGTTCGCCGTACCCGCGGCGTCGCTCCCAGTCACCACCGCCGGAAAACTAGGCACCGCGGCCGATAGAGGTGAGGCCACCATAGAATGATTGCCACTCGCTGAAATACCTCTTTCTGTGACTAAGCTCAAAAATAAGATTCGTGTGTCGGTTGACGGTATTTTCACAATGGCGTTAGTGGACACGGGTGCAATTATTTCGATTGTAAGCTTATCGTTTAAAAACCTGCTGGGACCCAAAGTAATGTTTTCATGGGACGGAAATGCACATTTTCATGGCGTTAGCGGCGATTTGCTGTGTCCTATTGGATTTTGTAGTGCCAAAGTGTGTCATGGAGGAACCAGTTTTTAGGCGGAATTCGTAGTACTGCCCCGTTCTACACATGATGTAATTCTAGGTACTGATTTTCTGCGCACGTGTGGCGCAACCGTAGACTGTCGCACGGGCGAGGTCAGTGTTGAAGGCTGCCTTCCGCTTGAGTTCTCTGAGGACCCTCTTGTTTGTGATGACGTGCTTTGCGTGAGCGACCATGCTGTTGTGCCTCCGCTGTCTGTGCAGTGTGTTCCAGTTTCGTGTTCCTGCTGGGCGACCGAAGCCTTTTGATGCGATAGTGACGCCTAATTATTCGAACTGCATGAGGACATCTCCCCTGATCTCTCATTGCTTGTTGTCGGTAAAACAGGGCTGCACGCAATTGTGGACCATTAAATGCTCCACGCAGCCAGTTCTTTTAGCAGCTGGCATGAAGCGTGCCTCTTATAGAGAACATGTGCAATGTCAGTGGCCTTGGTTACGGATGTATCCGAGCGGCATGTCGCAGCATCCCCAGTGAATGGTCAAATGTGTGGTATGATTAGTAATTCTCTCAATACCACAGAGCCTGATGCTTTGGAATATCGTTTGCCGAAGTATTCATCCGCTTTTGACTTCTCGAAAGCCAGGAGCCCCTGCTCTTTTCCTGAGTCACGCACCAATCATCGCATTGACACCGGATATGCGCACCCAATTCGCCAAAAGCCGTACCGTGCAGCACCTTCCGAGCGCAAGGTAATCAATGAGCAAGTTCGTGAAATATTGAAGCAGGGTGTTATTCAGGAGTTGTGCAGTCGTTGGGCGGCTTCAGTAATTCTTGTGCGAAAGAAAGATGCTTCATGACGATTTTGTGTAGATTACTGCCGCCTGAATTCAGTCACCAAACAGGGAGTCTACCCGCTTCCCCGCATTGATGACGCCATTGACTGCTTGTACTCTGCCTCATTCTTTTCATCCGTAGAACTCCGGTCTGGATACTGGCAGATTCGGATGTACCCAGCAGATAAGGAGGAGACCGCCTGCATCACTCCCGATGGACTGTTCGAATTTAACGTTATGCCCTTTGGTTTGTGCAATGCACCTGCGACATGTGAAAGATTCATGGATTTTATACTACGGGGACTGAAATGGGAAGTCTGTATGTGCTATCTGGACGACGTAGTCATCTTTGGCCGTACATCGAAAGAGCACAGCGACTGCCTGGTGCTCGTGCTGAACTGCTTGCGCCAAGCTGGCCTCGTGCTGAATTCAAAGAAGTGCTATTTTGGTGAGCGACAGGTATTGGTGCTTGGTCACCTCGTCGATAGTGGTGGCGTCCGGCCTGATCCTCAGAAGACCGTCGCTCTTGACGCATTTCAGCAACCTCGTAATGTGAAGGAGCTCCGCAGTTTTTGGGGTTTTGCTCCTATTTCCGACGCTTCATCCCTCGTTCCGCAGACGTTGCCTACCCGCTCACGTGCCTACTACATAAATATGCTCCATTCGAGTGGCCATCTGATTGTGACTCGTCTTTCCGGCCACTAAAGTTACTCTCAACATCGCATCGTATTTTACGGCACTTCAACCCTTCTGCTCCAATAGAAGTTCGTACTGACGCAAATGGTATAGGCATCGGTGCTGTCCTCGTTCAGCCCTATGAGGACCGCGAACATATAATTGCTTATGCCAGTCGGACTCTAAGTAAGACTGAGCGCAACTACACCATAACTGAGCAGGAGGGTCTCGCGATTGTTTTCGCCGTGCAGCGGTTTCGCTGCTACCTCTGCTGACGGCCTTTTGTAGTGGTAACAGATCACCATTCCCTATGTTAGTTACTCAATCTCCGTGATCCGTCTGGTCGCCTGACCCTCTGGGCTCTTCGATTACAAGAGTACGACTATACTGTTTCATACAAGAGTGGCCGACGGCATGCAGATGTGGACTGCCTCTCGCGGTTGCCACTTTACACATCAGAATGTGACGCGGAAAACTTCAAGCATTACATCGCTGCTTTATCTGCGAGCTTTCCCGATATTCGCACCTTCCGAACAGAGCAAAACAGTGACCAGCACCTGAAGCCGTTCTTGAATTTTGCTCAGGACCCTACCTCAAACAGCCACTTTTGTGTCCGTGATGGCCTGCTACACAGGATGGTTTACTGAGACGTTGGCCGTCGGTTCCTGCTGGTAGTACCCGAAAGCCTCCGTCTGTCTATTTTACGCGCCATGCGTGACAGTCCAGCTTCCGGACACCTAGAATCGGCGAGAACTTTGCAAAATCACACAAAAATCAGCATGAACTGCTCAAATAGTAACTTTACCAAAGGCGCATTGTGTATTCTGCCTGTGCAGAGCTTGCTATCTGTGGAATTTACGTTTTCCCCACTTCCCCACTTTTTTCCAGAAAGATCTCATGTTCTACGTTTGGAGGAACAGAATAAAAACTGCAGTGCAAAATGTAACGTTTCCTGCAAAAACATTCAAGAACAAATCACCGTTCATTGCACTATGTACGGTCCCATACGCAAAGAACGAAGCGACGAAAAAGATCGACAGCCATTGCTTTTTGCACCTTCATGCCAAATTTTGGCCGCTGTGAACAGCATCTCGAGCAAAACATCCTTGGACTCGCTCTTAGCGCAACCGTGACGGCGCCAACGCTCACAGTCATGCTCTAGCCAAGGATGGAGCAACGTTGTGGAAGAAACGAAAAAAAAAAGCACAAGCACAGAGAACCAAATCTTGGCAGAAACGGTGACAAACCCTCGTTTCTGGCTGCTTAGTCTTCATTGCTACCCACTAAGCCCCAAAAGGGAGAGACAACTTGAGACGCTCCCCTTTGCACCTTCCTTTTCTTATCTTTCTCCAGCAGGCGGTGGATATCTTCTACTTTGTTCGTAGGCACCACTGAGCTGAATATTTATGCACGCGGAAAGTGAACAAACTCGGAAGGCCTTCAGCCTAAACACGAACTCGCTGAATGCGCTCTCCGGAGCACGCATCAACCGGCCTTGCTAACGTTTCCTAAGCAGATGAGGCAGTAAGAAGGGAACATTAACTATAATATTCGAACGCATAAATGTATATGTAAGTGGGAAGTTTCCGTCTATTTCTCAACTTTGTAACTAACGCATTGAACAACGGCACGAACTCGCGTCACTGGTGCCTTCAATTTGGAAATAAAAAAAAAGAAAACCTTTCAACTGCAGTCACCATTCGTTTGTGCACCACTTTTTATGCCTCATTGTCTGAGGAACAGTTGCTGCTATCTAGAACATTAAAAACAGAATTGAAAATGCCGTAATCTCTAGGTGTAGAAACAGTCGTTAGGGTGCGTCCAGAAAGCCCTACTGAAGGAGAAGTGCTACCTGTGTAGGAGCGCCGTCTTCAAGAGGCAGGCGTTTTCACGCCGCAGAAGAAACGCCAAATTTCTGCTAGCACCAGATGATTTCACTTGACTTTATTGAAGGCTTTGGGCTGCTAAGTATGCGCTAAGTATGTGATACTTAGCGCTTATCCCTCAGTGCATCGAAAACAGAGGGAGAGTCAATTAGCCCGGAGACAGTGTGTAATTTCGCTGAAACCAGTTTTCACCACGCACATTTTTATTATTTAACACCTAACTAGAGGTGTTTCTGAATTCAAACCAAGCGACAAAACTCTGGAAAGAGCCATATATTAAACTGTAAAGGCGCCAACAGTACCTCGCATACCTCCACATGGCGTTCCCATCATACGCAATTGGTTTTTAATGCGAAAGCCTTACTAGTACCTTGAGAATGGTGATCATGAAGTGATACTAAGAATACTACGTAATTCTGTATCAAAACTGCAACACAATCGCTCGTTCGGGGAAATGTCATTCCACTTCACTTCCCATTTAGCATTCATCTCTTAGTCAAGTTAGAAGTCGGTATGCGAATAGATGGTGGAACTCCGACATATGTACCTTGGATTATATGCCAGTAATTGCAATTGCAGGTGTCCCTCCACAAGTGAGGCATATACTGCACCTTTCCTAACCCCACTAGTAAAATCAACTAAAAACAAGTAATGCCAAATTCTCAGCGGTATTTAGATGCTTAATCGCCAAGAAAAGTGTGCCAAAGCATTCCAAACTTTGCTTTCGCAGATCCTAGTCGGCTGAAGCGCAGTTAAACCGCGGCTAATGCTTCTTTTATTCGCCTAGAGGAAACTTTGCTTTAGTATTGAACAAGCGAGTTTATTTGATGTGCCGCGCAATCAGTAATCATCCAGTGTAGAAACATTTATTCTTCAGTTTTCTCCGCCCCATCTGTAACGGCAACACGTTACTGAGGCTTATCTTAAACGCGCAGTTATTCGTAGCATGGTCTGTCTAAAAACGTTGGGACTGCATTTCCTGTTTTAATGAGTAAGCAGTAGAATTGAAAATCGGCTCTTACGAAAACAAAAAAAAAAAAATACATCAGGCTCCTTGGCTTTCCGTGGACATCTCACTCGCACCATAGGCGAAGGAACGGTGACAAGAATAAAAAAGAAAAAAAAAGGACAGGCGCATTGGGTGGCTCCCTCCTCAGTGGACGATTCAACCTCACCTCGTAGATCAAAACAAAAATCACGTTCTAGCTTCAGTGAACTTGTGTTATCAGCTTTAATATAGGGAAAGCATCATTTTCATAGCAATTTGAAGGCTCGGCGTATGAGCGTGAAAATCTCTACCACCTTCGAAGACAGCATTTAAGGCCACTGAAAATCTCATCTTAACTAATTGAACTTCATAAACTTTAATACACTATCGAATTAAATATCGCAAATCTTGATCACTCGTCCCAATTTGGTCACATGGCAATGCTAACCATCAATTGCATTGCGTGTGTCAGGATTTAGGCCCTTTTATAGACATTCTGAACAAACAGACAGATAATCCGATTGGTGGTTCCATTCAGCCATGAACAAGAGCTCGTTTTTCAGCATCACTTAAAAAACAAAGTTTAATAAAGGATTATACTTTTCCTGATACAGACTTCGAACGTGCCCACCATCTTCGATTTGCTCTCATGCGGTCATTCTGCTTCTCATGCGAATAACCCAAGCTGCTGCACCCTGCTGCTGTAATTCTGCCTCGAGTTGAGAACTAAAGTATCTGGTGAAGTGTACAAAATATCAGCAGTTATTATCTCCATCTTAAGGTTACCTTTAGATTGCAACTGTACATCACAAAGATCATCGTGTAATATTCTTTATGACTGGACATCAATAGTGCGCCACTGCCGTAATATATATCAGTTTGTACTTCTTTCTTCGTTGTCTGGGAACTCCGCTTGAAACCTGTTCACTCAGAAATGAGCTGGGAATGTGTAAATCGGCACAATTCTGTGCAGCGCAATAGCGAAGCCTATGGTGCCGCGCAGCAAAGGTGCATGGATTCATGTGCATTTATTTCATTAAAGATACGTAACCATTACAACAGGGATGAAATTCATTTTATTTTTGGCGGCTATTAAATGTATATATTTTTAAATATATCATGAAGCTTGCCGCAATGCCTAAATCTGCAGGCACTGTTACATTAATAAATATTATGGCGCATATACAATGCCTTACCGAAGGAAGGAATATCCCTTTACTTTCCAAGTCATTTTTGAATATGATTCGGAATATTTCAGTTTGAATGTCACACTCCCGTTTCTCATCTGGCTTATCAAATAGGCATGCCCACATCAAAAATAAACGTATGACAGTCGCACGCATCGATGCCGTCATTGCGTTTCCAAACGGCGTTTCTCATAACTTTGGTAGCTTTTTGATGTTAAATCCCACATACCAAGCCGTTTCCAAACGCCAGCGCCAATTTCATTTGGCCTTTGCAATTTCCTCGTATATATTCAAAGGCACTTGTTTCAAAATCAACAAGTGAACTTCCGGCGAATATTCGTGAACTTTCCGGTCAGTGGCTGAAAGGCGGGGGAAAGAACGACAGCAGCTGCATATTTCGAGCTTGGTGAATTGTAAAACGTCAATTTATTAGACTGCACGAATGACTGAAACGACATTTTAACGGTTTATGCATGTTCGTAATTAAATATGTATTAAAACATTCTTATAAATAATGACCACACGAGTATAAATCCTCACTAGGACAGCCTCATATGAATACGTGTACGTTTTAAATCAAGACATATGCATGAACATGGAATACAATGATCATAACAGTCAACTGTTATCATTTGTACATGGCAGATCCGCCGCACTGCCTTCCTTTTCTCTGTACTCGACACTACACGGCATCAAAAAAGAAGAAAGAAACCGATTTCCATGCACTGTACGAAAAACCTCCGCATATGTGCCAACGCGTCAAACAACAGTGTAC
Source organism: Amblyomma maculatum (assembly GCF_055883805.1). NCBI lineage: Eukaryota > Metazoa > Arthropoda > Arachnida > Ixodida > Ixodidae > Amblyomma > Amblyomma maculatum. Next base: position 171,001,966 of record NC_139349.1, on the reverse strand, counting down.
AAACAGCTGAGACCAATGCCTTCGTAGCAGCAAAACATATCTGAAGGTTTCAACGGGGTACCTTCCGTGGTTCAGGAACTACTCTCTACTCGCAATACCTCTGACTGGGGAGCGTTTATGTTCTGTACAAAGAGACACACAGAAAGAGCAACTCTTTGTACATGCAGTAGAGAAAGGATACAAATATTGAGGCAATCTGCCGCAATAGTTATTTTGTCCATGTTATAATGTATTGCAAGGGCAACTGCTGCCGTCATTTGGTTAGACTGCACTTTTTACCGTCATACAATGATTCGCATTTAGCGTATGCGCTGCTTGTGATTTAGAGAGCTAAACTTTAGGTCGACCAACAAAGCCTAAACTGGAAAAACTAGCTGGAACCGTCAAATTATGTGCCCGTACTGCACCTGTTACTCTAATTCCTTAAATGGATTCTATGCGGCCGCAGGAAAGAGTGCAACGCAAAAGGTTTTGAAAAGCAGCTTTCGTTAAAATTTAGAAGATAGAAGATTGAGACTGCGCCACCAGATGCAGTGTTCCGCTATAACTAGCGCACTTGTTCCAAAGCTGGTGTAGGCGACTCAAGATTTGCCCAGACTGAGACTAGCAAAACTCACAGATATTTTAAGCTGTGAAGTGCTGTTGATGGGAGCTTTAATTAATCCTAGGTCTCTTGAGCTTCAGGCGAAATCAGACAACTAAAAAACATTCAAAAGGAGTGGGCGCAGAATAGGTACTTGGGATTCTGAGGCATGTTTGCAATCGGCCTCTCCTACTAAAATTCCCCACAATCAAGCCAACGTCTCGAACACCCTGTATATTCTGGTAAGCTGCATTTACACTGCCAATATTTACACTTAGCTCTAAAGTTCAAGCCTTCAACTTCACCTCATTTACACAAGCCTTTACAATGATGACTGCGTTTCTCTGAAACGCGATGTCCACGATTACTCTCAAATAGTTTGGCATAAATGGGGAACGCTACAGAATCTGCTTAATGCAGGAATCGCCAACCGTATACAGCGATCATGCGCGTAAATGTATAAGACCTCAGCCCCTATAAAACTTCACCGAAAAGTCTTGCCTTTATGTTGGGTCTCGAGTGGAAGGTCGCAATGTTCTTCACTGAACGTACTGTCATAGCACGATATTTTTGACGAAGTTTCTCAGTCGACACGGCGCCCAGAGGATATCGAGATGGGACAACACACTCCACGATATTTTTGACGAAGTTTCTCAGTCGACACGGCGCCCAGAGGATATCGAGATGGGACAACACACTCGGCAACACACACCTTCCTGAGGGACGAAGGTAAGCTCCAGAAGTGGGCTTGCTCTCAGCGCAGGATTGTTCTCGCAAGCGTGACGCGCACACAGGATTTCGTCTGGAAGCCCTTCAAAATCGTGTGGTGTCTGTCACTTTAGCTCTAAAATCGAAATCAAAGTTAAATAAATAAAACCTGCTTCAAAGATACAATTGTCGTAACCATAACTTTCAAATGGGAAGTTGCGAACATTCGCAATTATCAGAAAACCAGCAAAGGCATTCGGCGTGAGTGGCACACAATGCAAGTTTTGAAGCTATGCAAAACGCAGTGTCCGCACAACAAAAAGTTCTTTGCTACCACCATCAGTGCATGAAGTATATGACCAGGCTTTGCACGCACATACACTGTATATATGCTGTGCGACATCCAGGAAACACCGTGTGATTTTGCTGGTGTGGAGGCGCTCTGGGAGATCAATTTTTTAAAACACCATTCGTTAATGTAAAAGAAGCAAGCCTATTTCGTGGTCCCTTTCAAAACTTGGGAGTTTACGGTGCGCAAACGTTCTGTGTAACGATGTTGCCGTTGGTGAGTCATCTTCATTACATAACGCACCAAAAACAACCGCTTCACTTTGTCTTGGTGGTCTTCATTGATTGACGTAGGTCACTGATGACGACTGATTACTCTGGCACTGCCGATAACCGGGCTCACGATGAGCCTCTAGAAATGTCTAAGCCGTCGTTGTCAACCGAATGTAACATCCTCATTATTAGGCTTTAAAACCAGCGATAGTCTTGGCTTCTCAACTGGTATTTCAAGCTTTCAGCAGAAGGGCCTGTAGCCGAATGCCGCACTTCTATGCGTTTGCACGACTCACGACATCGATAGGAATCGACCGTCTGGGCGGAGTTCAAGCCGACTGTTGCTGAACGTTCCTCGATTGCACCCTGGGCGGAGTGGGATACCTGTTGGTCAGCACAGCAAACGTCACCGCCAGTGAGCAGAGGCCTGCCGCAATGGCACCAAGACCAGTCTCCGTGGCCGCCAGCACAGAGATGAGCGACGAGCCTTCGTCTCTTAGTGCCAGGGCACCCAGCACCACCATGGTGAGGCACCCGGCACAGGCTGTGACGCAGAGTAACACGTAGCAGGAAGGCCTGCACCGGTGGCTGGCCATGCGAGAGCCAGCGATCCCGTTGAGCATGGCACAGGCTCCAGCTGGAATGCCCCAGCCTAAATGCAGCTTGTGCTGTCCGCGTACGAAGCACCCGGTGAGCCCGAGAGCGGCCAAGAAGCCGCCCGTGATGGCAAGAAAGACAGAGACGGCGAGCAGCGCTTTTCCCGACGTGGCCTGCGGTTCGACGGAGACGGAGCGCGCCGTGGAGAGCTTGGCGCGCCGGCCGGGCTGCGACCACACCGCGGCGTGCATTGCTTCGGTCGTGCCGTGCGGCTCTGATGTCGGCCAACACCGATCTCCGGCTCCTCGCCTGCGCGACTCTCCGCCAGACCCCGCGCCGACAGTGCGCGCGCCCGCGCGCGCAGATCGTAGCGCCACGGCCCGGACTGTGGTCGCAACACCTGATGCGCTCGAAGCATTACAGGAAAGCGCGCTGCGCGAACCGCACGCGCGCAGTTTGTTTACTTCCCTGTTCTCATTTTTTTCGCACCCGGACGAAGAAACGTTGAGCGCCCGGAGAACGGTTTGCCACGTTCAGAAGGATTTTGTGGCCGGCAGGAAGAGGCTCGTCTATTAAGCCCTGCAACGAATGCCGAGGGAGCGATGCGGTTGTGAAATATCACCCGAGAGTTTGAAAACGGCGAGACGGAATCCTCGAGAAGGATTGCTAGGATCTCCATGTTCCGGGAATTGTGTGTGTAGCGCCTCTGAGGCAGCTTAGACGTTCGCTTCTAATGCCACGGTTTGTTTTCATCTCGCGCGTTGAAGCACATTTGCCTCACTGTCCAGCTGGTACCTATCTTTCTTTTTCTGTATTATTGCGTTCATCTGACAGGCTATTTTTGATAAAGCATTTTATGACTCATTTTATACACGCTTTTTCTTGCGTCAACTGTACGTAACTGACATTTGCATGAAAATATTTGCCTGAGTAAAATATGAAATTTGGCAGATAAGGAACATAATATTGTCTTTCACCTCCCTGCTGCTAGCGTTGATGTGCCATAAAACAGCGACCAGAGCTATTTATGTGTATATTGTTAAACTCACTAAAACACTTTCAATTGTGGCTCTACAAGAAGAAAACTGCTGTTCTCACAAAATGTTTATTACGCAAGAATAAATGTTGAAGTTTAGTCGACAGCTTGAGTCCGAAGGATCGAATCGTGAGCATTCCTGCCGCATTTTGATCTACGACATCATTCACTGCCAATCGCAGAGTTTATCGTCGTGCAGCTATCTATCAGTATAGATTCTTGGTCTGTTTTAAAAAGCGCGGACGCCTGTTTGCGTTCAACAGAACAGTGATGCCAATGACGTCACTGTGGTCCAGGTCACATGTGGGATTAAAGCTGCGATGTAATCGTTCGTTCTTTGTTTTGAATTTCTAGAACGCTGAAGCCAGTTTGCCTCAAGCAGAGACACTGTAAGGAGTCAAGGATTAGTATAAAGTATTATGGTATATTACGCTCATCCCTCACGTGACCGATAGATTTATCATTGAGTCATAGCCACCACAGGTCGATCGAAACCAAAACAGAGGCTTTATTTCATACGTACATGGCCGCTGTTCGGCACCATATTTTTTCTGATTGGTTCTCAGAATAGTCACATGTTTCAAATTCTTGGAGCGAAATTGCAAGCTGTCGAAATGGCTTTTTTTCGGAGGCGCAAAAATGGCATGACTTTCAAAACGGAGAGATATTCAAACTGCCAGAATGGTAAATATCAGCAAGTGAGGAAGGAAAAAGAAGGTATAAATGGTAGAGAGGAAAGCACTTGTGCTTGCATTACGAATGGGGTGATATGCACTGCTTACTGTCAGGGGACGCTTTCAAAAGTCTGATTGGCTGATATTGTGCACCGGGAAATACGGTAATACGACACGAATACACATCATACGGCGATGCCAAAATGACGTTTCATGACGTAAAAAATGTGCTGCCATTGCTGTGAATAGCAGAATCTTGCCGCCATATTTGGAACCGATTGAGGTGCGCACATAAAAACATGACGAATTTCACGTGAAATATAAGCGGCTGTAGTTCACCGCAATTTACTAGACAATAACTCTGGGTGATATAAGTAAGCTGATATAATCATTACCATCAGCCTTAGTATGCCCACTGCATGGCGAAGGACACTCCCATATTCCTCCAATTAACCCGGCCGGCCCTGCGCTAGCTGCAACCACTTGACCCCTGCGAAGTTCTTAACATAATCCGCCCAACTAACTTTCTTCCGTCCCCTGATACGCTTTCCTTCCCTTCGAATTCAGTTTCTTGCCCTAAGCGACCAACAGTTATCATCTCTTAGCACTACATGTCCTGCCCATGCCCATTTCTTCTTCTTGATTTCCCGTAGAATGTCAGTAACTTGAGTTATTTCTCTGACCCATTTTGCACGTTTCCTATCTCTTAATTTTACTTGTATCATTTTTCGCTCCATAGCCCACTGCGTTGTCCTCCACTTAAGTAGATAGGATAGGATAGGATAGGATAGGATAGGAAATACGTTAGTTTCTCTAGGAGGGTCTTGTGCTAGTAGCAGAAGAGTTCCATCTTCCGTCTTCTCACAGGGTCGGTGCCCCTATTCCAGGGCTCCGCTGAACCTCGCTGCTCGCTGGACGTGCTGGATTAGACCTAGTTGGCAATCCAAATCGCCGCTGGAGAGCCGGCTCTCCCACTGTTTCGCGCTCGGGTCTTTAAGAAAGCTGTCGTTATTTTTACATTGCCACGTGATGTGGTATAACGAAGGTTTGCTACCACACCATGGGCAGGTGTCCCGATATTGTGAGGGGTAAATTTTGCTTAGGGTATGCAGGTTAGGGAATGTTCCTGTCTGCAGTCTTCGCCAGTACACTGTCTCTTGTTGTTTTAGATCCCAATGAGGCGGCGGATAGCGGATCCGTAGCCCCTTATAGTAGTTCAGAATGTCTGAGTATGTAGGCCCGACTCGCTCGGGTAGATCGTCCGATTGGGAGGAAGCTCGGCTCGTGTACCCTCGAGCTACCTGATCGGCGCGTTCGTTCCCCGCTATGTCGGTGTGTCCCGGCACCCAGTAGATGTTGTGTTTGACTTTTGATGGGGTCGCGCTCTGGAGGAGCCTGAGCGCGGCGCGACCTATGCGGCCGTTCATGTAGTTACGGCACGCTTCTCTAGAATCTGTAAGAATGGTAAGGGACGTGTTGCTTCGATACCCGGCTACCACCGCAAGAGCAACGGCCAGCTCCTCCCCTTCGGTTACCGTGCATTCCCTGACTAAGGCGCTAGCTAGTTCCTTTAGGTTGGAATCAATAGCTACCGCCACTGCGCTATTATGTGAGCTTCCTGTATACGGAGCCGTGTCCGTGTATACCGTTGTGGATCTTGTAGCTAAATTTAGTTGTACATACTTCGCCCGGGCTGCTCTACGGGCCACATGCAAGTTGGGGTCCATGTTCCGGGGAAGGAAGCTACCCTTTAGCGTCTGGCGAATTGCGTCCGGTATGCTCGCAGTACGATTCTCGATTTCCGCAGTTGCACCTAGCCCCAGTCGCCTAAGAAGCGAGCGCCCCGTAGGAGTCTGCTGGAGCCTGGCTATCTGCGTGACCAGTTGGGCTTCTTTGATCTCTTCGAGGGTGTTGTGAACGCCAAGAGCTAGTAGTTTTGCGTTAGAGGTGTTCATTGGTAGGTGCAGGGCTGTCTTGTAAGCTTTGCGGATGATGACATCTGCACTTTCCACTTCTCCTTTGTTGAGTTTGAAATACGGGAGGACGTAGCCTACGCGACTGAGTACCAGGCTCTGAACCAGGCGTAGGGTATCCCCCTCTCGCATACCGCTCCGCTTCTGCGACACACGCGTGATCATCCTGGCGACCTGAGTGGTCGATTGCTTGAGAAGGCCGAGCGTATGGCCGCATCGCTGATTGTTCTGAAGCCACATTCCTAACACTCGTATCTTGTCTCGTTCGGGAAGTACCTGTCCTTCGAGGGAGACATTGAGGGGCCCTTCTTTGTGTTTCCCTTTGTGAACTCGCAAGAGTTTGGATTTTTCTGTGGAGCAGGCGAGACCTCGTGCATGGACACATTCTTCTACGCCGGTAGCCGCTGCTTGCAGTCGTTCTTCTTTCTGGCCGAACGATCCGGAGGTAACCCAAACCGTGAAGTCGTCAGCGTACATGGCGTGCTGTATACCTTCGATCTTCTCAAGTTGTCTAGCCAGTCCGATCATAGCCACGTTGAAAAGTAGTGGCGAGATGACGGACCCTTGAGGTCTGCCTTTGTTGGGGGTCGAGAACTCTCTTTGTTAGCCTCTACGTTTCAGCCCCATAGGTGAATACAGCTAAGATGCAACTGTTGTATACTTTCCTCTTGAGCGATACTGGTAAACTGCTAGTCATTATCTGCGAGTGCTTCCCAAATGCAGTCCATCTCAATCTTATGCTCCTTGTTATCTCCCTTTCACGGTCCAGATCTGCGATTACGGCTTGTCTAAAATAGACATATTCGCCTACTACTTTGTGCTTTGCTACCTAACGCAAACTGCTGTTTCTTCCCTAGGCTGTCGAACATTACCTTAGTTCTGCATATTGATTTCAAAGCCCACCTTTCTACTTTTCCTGTCTAGGTCATCAATCATTCTTTACAGTTAATTCCCGTAGTTAATTAGCAAGGCGATGTCATCAGCAAATCGCATATTACTGAGATATTCTCCATCTACCCTATCCCTAACTGCTCCCATTCCAAGTCTCTCAGTACTACTTCTAGCAAACTATGAATAGTACTGGGGAGAATGTGTCTCCTTGCCTTTTTTTCTTTATAGAAATTGTGTTACTTTCTTTATGCAGAACTATGTTTGCTGTGCAGCCCCTATATATATCGTCCAGCACTTTCACGCACGGCTCGTCTAACCCTGATTTCGCAATGCGTGCATGCCTGCCGAGGTTTCAACTGAGTGAAGTGCTTTTTTGTACTGAATTAATGACAGATATGAGGGCTGGTTACATTGCCAGCATTTTTCTATCACCTTGTTGATGGTATTGATATGATCGATAGTAGAGTACTCTTTCCGAAAACCTCGTTGATCTTTTGCTGGGTTGCAGTCTAAGGTTGTTCATTTAATTCATTTCATTTATTGATACTGTCAGCCACCATAAGGGGCTGTAACAGGAGTGGAAAATACAAAACAAAAAATGAGCAATATAGAAGACGATGAAAATCAATAGTCAATCAAAAATTGTCTCTGAATACACACACAAACAAAACAAAAATGAATTACACAGAAATCAGAACAACAGCCATCCTACACAACAGCAATAGAACCTCATCACCCTGTGGTAGTACCATAGATGAAATATTTTAAATGGCGTACAAATTCAGATAATGATGATGATCGAACAGCAGAATCTGGAAGAGAGTTCCAGTCCTTACAAGTTCGCGGGAAATAACTAAACTTGAAGCACTTATTTTTTATAGCCGGCAATGGAATGAACCTACTATGACGATGCCTTAGTGTCTCATTAGTTTTGATCTCAAAGTAGTCTGATTTATTAATTTTTAGATAATTATTGATAATGAGGCAAAGAGTTTTTAGTCTTTCATACCTGGTTCTGCTTTCTAACATTGGTAGTTGGGCTTGTTGGCTGAGGTCTGTTGAAGAATGGTTACGGCGGTATTTATTATATATAAACCTTGCAGCGAGCCGCTGAATCCTATTACCGAACCTGGTAAATAACCTATACAGAACAGACAGTTTGGTATAAGGTATATATATACGAAGCTTCGTATATATTCGTAGCTGATATATCTTGTTGCAATTGCAGAACGCATTGAAACAACGTCATAAGGCTACTGTTCAGCTGCGCAACGAGTCCGAGGATTAGTAATGACGGCGCAAATTTACATTCGTACGAGGGCTGTCCTCTCTGACACGTTTCCCCTTCATAGAGATACATTTGATTCGAGCGGATGTTGCAAAGTGCAACAATGGCGGTCTGCTAGCTCCAATTTGGCCAGTTCGAGCGGTTGAGCTGCGCCATATGGGGAAGTTCCGAGAGAACCGCGATGTTTTCGAATTCTCTTTCTGTGCGGCTCGTGATTGCGACAACCTGAGGAGGGAAATGGTCGCTGTGCAAAGAAATTCGCTGAGACGTGCAGCGAGGTATCATAAAGGCATGCCTTAAACGTCGGATATTATTTTTTCTGGCCACTGCTGAGATCAGCGGCGTTTATTGGCGTGATTCCTGGAATAAAGGTTTGCCTGCCATACCCTGCAGAGCAGATGAAAGTTTTTTTTTGTTTCTTAAAGACGCTCGTACTCGCTCCTTGCAGAGTTCTAAAGCGCAGACGGAATTAGCAGCCGAAGTTAAATGTATTAAATCCGGCCAGAAAACTATTGAAACGAAAATCCCTGCCATTCAGGCCCACTTCGATGTGCTTGAAGACAACTGTAAAACATTAGATGATCTGAGCGTGGAAATTTCCAACATTCACACTCAAACAGATTAACTTTCCGGGTTAATCAACTGTTTAAACTCACGGCAGGAGGAACTTGATGATGAGATCTCGGCGCAATAATTTAATTTTCCACGGCATTCCGGCTTCCGATGAAACCTGGCAGGAATCTGAAAAAAAAAAAAAAAACTAACCGCTATTCTTCCCGACTGCCTTCTTGGATTTCTTTACCCCAACGCAATAGAACGCGCCAATAAATTAGGGACTTTCAAAACCAACAAATGCCTTCCTGCCATTGCAAAATTCCTAACTTTCAAAACAAAAGACTTAATCCTCGCCAAGCGTAATAGCCTGAAAGATAAACAGGTCTCCCTTACTGAAGACTTTTTGGTCGCAACACGTTTGGCATGAAAAAAGCTTATTGAGTTTGCTAAGAGCCAACCTGGTTCCCCCACTCACAAGCTGTGCTACAATAAGCTAATTATGAACAAGTCATGTTACATGTACGACACTAACACTGACACCGTCATAACCATTCATACTCGCAGCGCACATGCTAGTTCAACCTCTGCTGCTTTCTCAGATAATACATCCTAGGCACACGGGAGGTGTAGTGGTCAGGCAATCGCAGCTTCAGTATCTGTTCTTTTCACTAATGTGCTGTTATCATCTGTTTTGGTTTGGCTTGGCTTGGCTTGGCTGGCAGCTGCGACTGCGATAGTGGATCTGTGGCGCATTTGTATAAAAGCGGAGTGCGAGAATAAACGGGGGTCATTTTCGTCGCTTGGGAGCGCGGTGTATGGACTGCTTTCTCGGGCAGCGTTCCGGCGCGGGTGCGGCTGCGCCCCCCCCCCCCCCTGCCTGGGCTAACACGACATGGTGTCAGAAGTGGCCGTCTACGACATGATGTCAGATGATCAAGGATCTTCTCACTGAGCCAGGCACCTTCCATCCATGATGTCGAAGACGCCTTCAATACGGCTGCATGGACTGCAGCAACCGCCACCGCTGTACTTTGACTGCACGTCAGAGTGGTCGGCGTGGATCGAACATTTCGACGACTTCCGATATGCAACGGGACTCAACAAATGCTCCGGGGAGGCTCAGGTACGAACGCTGTTGTACACAATGGGGAGGCAAGCTCGTGACATATTAAGGACGTTTTCACTATCTGACGAAGACGCCAAGAACTATGAAACCGTAAAGAAAAAGTTCGACGGGCACTTTGTAAAAGAGAGGAACATCGTGCACGAAAGCGCCTATTTTCACAGACGCGTACAAATGCCAGGAGAGTCGGTAGACCAGTTCGTCACTGCGCTACACGGCTTGGCGGAACGTTGCGACTACGGTGAACTAAAAGAACGGATGATCCAAGACAGACTGGTTGTTGGGTTCCGCGACGCAAAGCTCTCGGAAGCTTTGCAAATGGATTCTCAGCTCACGCTGGCTTCGGCGCTGTCGAAGGCTCGCTTAAAGAAAGCGTCCAACAGCAGCAAAGTACTCTACGAGGACAACACAGCCATCAGTCATCGGAAATTCGTGACCAGGACCCCAATGTGGACGCGGTGGTTCAACAGAGTCACAGGGGACGTCTGCATGGGCAACGAACGCCGGAGGTGCGGTGTCCTTTCTGCAGTGGCGACGCCCACCCCAGGACAATGTGCCCAGCCAGAGCTGCCAAATGTCTCCACTGTGGCAAGAAGGGACATTTCGCAAAGGCCTGCTTGAAGAAAGCAACGGCTTCCGCTCAACGAAAGGTACGCGTCTCAGCGGTCAACCAGGAAACTGGAGAGACTTTCGTGGGATCAATAGATGCATGCAGAAAAGCGCGATTTGTTCAGGTGCGCATAAATTCTGTGCATATTTTTGCAAAGGTTGACTCAGGTGCTGAAGTGTCAGTATTACCATCAACGTTTCCGGGATTACCGTCCCGACTGGTAAAAAACCGATGAAATCTTGCAAGGTGCAGGAGGCAGTAAGCTTAACGTACTAGGCAAATTCGTAGCAGAGATCGCATGGAAAGAGAAAACAGTGTATCAAACATGCTACGTTGTCAGTCCATTACGCGACGTCCTTCTAGGATTACCTGCACTTGAGGTCTTAGGCATCGTGAAATTTGCAGACGCGGTCGAGTCGGGAAACCTGCACTACGAGACGCGTTTTCCAGAAATGTTCCGCGGTCTAGGCACGATGCCAGGGCAGTACACCATCAGGCTACAAGCTGGCGCTATCCCGCATGCCATAAGCGCTCCACGCAGGGTACCAATTCCCCTGAGGGAGTCCCTGAAGCGCGAAATAGATAAAATGGAGCGTTTAGGCATAATCAGAAAAGTGGATGGACCCACCGAATGGTGCGCCGGAATAGTTCCAGTAGTGAAGCCCTCAGGAGACCTGAGAGTTTGCGTAGACCTCACTAAATTGAACAAATGCGTAGTTCGAGAGCGATTTACGTTACCAACTGTGGATCAAGCTCTAGGGTCACTGTCGGGAGCGAAATGGTTTTCAAAGCTCGATGCCAACTCAGGCTTCCACCAGGTGCGACTCAGTAAAGACTCGGAAGAGCTAACCACGTTCTTAACACCTTTCGGTAGATACTGTTTCACGCGACTACCCTTTGGAATTACGTCCGCTCCGGAGTACTTCCAAAAGAGAATGTCTGAGATACTAGGTGGCCTGCCGGCGGTTGTTAATCTCATGGACGATGTCCTAGTGTTTGGCGAAAGCAAAGCTCAACACGATGAGCGTTTAAGTAACGTGATCACACGGCTCGCAAGGGCAAATGTGACATTAAACAAAGAGAAATGCTTATTCGGGGTTAGGCAAGTGCGTTTTTGGGTCACATTCTGAATGAAGAAGGTATTCATCCTGATCCAGCGAAAGTCAGTGCTATAAAAGATTTGAGAGCACCCAGAAACGTTACTGAGCTTAGAAGCATTTTGGGCATGGCGAATCATTTGGGACGCTTCCTGCCACATTTAGCCCAAGTGACTGCTCCCATGCGTGTACTTTTGCACAAGGATAGGGACTGGGTCTGGGACAGCAATCAGGAGAAAGCGTTCCAAGAACTCAAAGAGCTCATTTGTTCAGCGCAATGCATGGCTTTGTACGACGCTTTGCTACAAACCACTCTCTCAGCTGACGCATCGTCTTTCGGTTTGGGAGCAGTTTTGTTTCAAAAGCAAAAATACGGGCAACGTAGACCAGTTGCATTTGCTTCTCGTTCGCTCACCAAAACCGAGCAACGGTACTCCCAGATCGAAAAAGAAGCGCTGGCGTTGACGTGGGCAGCGGAAAGGTTTGATGAGTATATACGTGGTCTGGAAGTTGTTTTTGAAACTGACCACAAGCCCTTGGTGTCGCTGTTGGGTCACATAGCAATCGACGCTATGCCGCCAAGAATTCAACGTTTTCGTCTGCGCCTGATGCGATACAGTTTTCTGTATTATATGTACCAGGCAAATCGCTAACCACTGCTGATACTCTTTCACGTTCGCCGTTAGCTCGTACGAAAGTGGAAAGCTGTTTAACTGTCTCAGAGGTAACTGCTTACTCGAAAGCTTGTTTACTGGGTTTAGAAACAGGCGACGATTTCTTGAAAAGAGTAAAAGAAGGTCAAGCAAAAGACGAAGTGTGTCGAAGCTTGCGCACAGTGTGCAAAAAAGGGTGGCCCAGGAAACAAAATGTTCCCTGTTATCTTCTGTCATACTGTAAGGAACGTGCATGCATTACTTTGGTGAACGGGTTTCTGCTCAAAGGTATGAGGCTTATCATTCCTCAGACCCTTCGCAAGGAAGCGCTAAGCAAACTGCGTGACGGTCACCAAGGCATCTCGCGATGCCGCAGTGTGGCTAAAGGTTCTGTCTGGTGGCCGGGAAGTAGCACTGAGATAGCGTCATTCGTGAAACAGTGCAGCGTTTGCGCGATGCATGCGCCAGAACAGATCGAACCGATGATTGCATCGCCAACGCTCTTTTTTCCTTGGGAGAGAGTAGGGGTCGATCTGTTTCAAATTCAGGGACGGCAATATCTTGTCGTAGTAGACTATCTTTCGCGATACCCAGAGATTGCCATTCTTCCGTCAACAAAGTCTGCTACCGTGATAAGCCGAAGGAAAGGCATTTTTGCGAGACATGGCATTCCCGAGTGTGTGGTGACCGACAATGGTCCCCAATTTGTCAGTGCCGAGTTCGAGAAATTTACAAACCTGTATGGCTTCCGTCATGTCACCTCGAGTCCGAGGCACCCCCGGGAAACGGGGAAGTCGAACGTATGGTAAAGACGGTTAAGAATCTCATTCTAAAATCGGACGACCCTTACTTAGCCTTGCTGGCTTATAGGGCCACGCCTGGTGTTTTGAACGTCATTCCAGCGGAGATACTGATGGGTAGAAAGCTTAGGACGAGAGTCCCAATGCTGCCTTCGCACCGCAATCCGGGACAATGCTGTCTGCAAGAAGCGGCAGCCAAGGACCGTAAAGTCAGAAAGGAGCAAAGCCGCCACCTCGACCGACGTCACCGGTCTAAAAATCTCCCAAAGCTGGAAGCAGGTGATGTGGTGTGGGTGACTGATCTCCGTGCCAAAGGTACAGTGCTCGGAGCAGCACCACAGCCGCGTTCATACCGTGTTCAAACGGAAAACGGGGTTGAAGTCCGTCGAAACAGGAGAATGCTTAACCGTCTCCCAAAAGACCGGGTAGATAGCGGGAACTACGAGTTTCCGGATAGTCAGGAACAGCCCAGCAGGGCCGGATTGGTAACTGGAGTAGACAACCAATTTGACGAAGCTCCGGAAGCTTTGGTGCCTCTAACTCAGACGGAGACTGACGGTGGCAATTCTCAAGCTAGGATTGTAACTACGACCAGATTTGGCAGAGTTGTTCGCAAAACCCATAAGGCTGGGCGTGGACGACTGATGCTTGGAGTGACTGTGTTCTGTCTTGTTTTCTTGGGTGTGTTCCAATGTTATTTTGAAGTGTATGCATGTAAAGTTAATAGTGCTTGAAAAGGGGGATGTGCTGTTATCATCTGTTTTGATTTGGCTTGGCTTGGCTTGGCTGGCAGCTGCGACTGCGATAGTGGATCTGGGGCACATTTGTATAAAAGCGGAGTGCGAGAATAAACGGGGGTCATTTTCGTCGCTTGGGAGCGCGGTGTCTGGACTGGTTTCTCGGGCAGCGTTCCGGCGCGGGTGCGGCTGCGCCCCCGCCTGCCTGGGCTAACACGACAACTAATTTCAGAAGCGTTTTGAACGAGTATAACGATCTAACATCAGCTATCGACACTTGTTCCGCTAAAATAATCGCCTTAACAGAAACATGGCTCACTGCGCATGTTTACGACAGTGAAATTGTTTTAAACGCTGAACGTTTTTCATTCTTCCGGTGTCATCGTGGCATGCAGCGAGGCGGCGGAGTGCTCTCAGCTATTTCCAATGACATCCCTTCATGATGCATACACATCCAGACTAACCTGGAAATAGTTTGGTCCGCAATCACCCTTAATCGCCAGCGAGTTGCAATAGGGGTTTGCTACAGTCCACCTTCCTGGTCTCCTACGTTTAGTGAAGAACTTTATGTTGTTATTAATATGTTCACTACACGTTTTCCTCCATGTCCACTTCTGTTATTTGGTGATTTTAATTTTCCGAACATAACATGGATCTCGGACTCCCCTTCAATGTGCCCGTTCTCTTCTCAAGGTCGCGAGTTCATAGATGTATGCACAACATTCTCTTTAGTACAATGGTGCACACAAGCAACTAGAATAACTGCCAACGCAGCTAATATACTACATTTATTTTATTTGAATTTATTTAAAATACTCTAAAGGCCCAATAGGGCAATACATAGGAGGAGATGTGGATGTAAATCAGGGTAGAACAGAAACAGGATAACAGATGATGTTATGCTGGTATGTGGGGGAAGTATATAGCTAGTCATAGTAATCTATTTATAACTAAGAAAAAATAGTCGGGCATGCAATATTTCAACATAATCACAGAACTGTAAAACGAGAAAAATGTGCAGCGATTTCAGCAAAAGGGAAAAACATGCACATCGCGCATGACAAACACGACAAAGCTGACCATGAATGCAGAAACTAAAACCAGAAAAAAGATGATAAATGAGACATTTGAGATCTCACCGACTCAGAAACGCAGATGACACCGAAAGAATCAAGGAAAGGAAACTCTTCACAGGGAACGACAAAACCGAACAAATTGACTACGATGCGTCTGAAGAAGCCAACACTGATATTTGAAACTCTTATAAATCAGTCAAATCAGCGATATTTCAAGACAACTGATTCCATTCAATTATTGCTAAAGAGAGTGGTGAATATTGTTTTTTTTTTTTGTGCGAAAATTGGGAGGATTTTGTTTGCATGGTCAAGGCGGGGTGAGACGTGAGGAGCAGGAAGAAGATGGGAGCGAGCAAATTCCGAATTGCTATAGTATAATGTGTGAAGAAATGATAGTCGCGCAACCTTCCTTCTGAAAGCGTGCGATGGTAGGTTTAAAACTTCTTTAATTGATGATACGCTTTGAAATGTTGAGTAAGCTGATGTAATGAATCTTGCTGCTTTATCTGGTCGGATTCGAGAAGATTAGAAAGGGAGTCCTGGTGAGGCTGCCATATGACGGAAGAATATTCTAAGGTTGGTCTTATCAGCGTAGTGTAAGCTTGATATCTTGTGTTAGAATTTGCGAGGTGTGAACGGCGTCTTAGCATGCCAAGTTTTCTAAAAGCTTTGCCGGTGATGAGGTCTATGTGAGCCTTCCAAGAAAGATTAAAATGCAAATGAACACGCAGATATTTTGTGGAAGAAACAGATTCAAAAGCTTTATCGTTGATTGTGTACACGCTAAGTAACGGTCCTGGAACAGGCGAAAATCCTATATTTTTAGTTTTTTCTTCATTAATTTCCATTTGCCAAGTACGGTACCATTCAGTTAGCTTGTTTAGATCAGACTGGAGCGTGTGTGCATCTTCCGCGTTAGATATCGTTTTATAGATTACGCAGTCGTCTGCAAAAAGGCGGATTGATGAGTTGATCTTACTTGCTATGTCATTTATATAAATTAAAAAGAGCAAAGGCCCGAGAACTGTCCCTTGTGGAACACCTGAGTTTACACGTGCAAGGTTAGAGATGCAATCATTTATCTTAACTGATTGGAAACGATTAGTCAAGAATTCAGCGATCCATCTGGCCGTTTAATCAACAATCTGCAGATTTTGAGTTTTTAATAGTAAACGTTTGTGAGGAACACTATCAAAGGCTTTTGAAAAATCGACAAAAATTGTGTCTGTGTCAAGGGACATACGTAGCGCATGATGTAGGGTAGTAACTAATTCAAATAACTGCGTTTGGCATGATCTTTTGTACCGGAAACTTTATTAAGATTATTTAAGTTTAAATGGTTCATCATGTGAGAAAACAAGATGTGTTCTAATAGTTTGGAGCATATTGATGTCAGGGAAATGGGTCTGTAGATCCGTAGATTTAGTCTTAACAAATGCATCCGACATAGTATCACCTATAACATATTTTCGGGGCATCAGCGACCACTTGCTTCTGCACTTTGGCATTAACCTATCCCCTACAAATAACTTTTAAAAAAGTTATGCATGACTACAGCAGAGCAAACTTTGAGACGATAAATAACGAGCTATCTTCTTTTATCAACATTTTCCTTGATAACTTTGACAACCGGAGTGTGCAAACTAACTCGAGCATGTTCGCAGCTACAGTGACCGAACTAACTGAACAGTTCATTCCCCTTCTCACGGTTATCGATCACTCAAACGCTCTGTGGTATAATAATCACACCAAGCGTCTATCTAACAAAAACAAACGCCTCTACCGTATCGCGAAGCTTTCCTCAACTAGCGAGTGATGGGCTTCATATACAGTTGCGTTCCATACGTACGTGCATGCGCTCAAAGAAGCTAAAATTAAATTTTACTCACATGTACTGCCCTCTATGCTAACCACCAATGTAAAAAAATTCTGCCGTGTCATTAATCCTTCCACTGATGATAGCATCGCCCTACCTTACCCATCAGGTGACTCCATTCCTTCCGACGTTTTTGCTACGATTCTGAACCGCGCATTTGCTGACAACTTTACAACCATATCTGATGTACATATGACAACAATACACTTTTCAAACTGTTTTGCCATGCCCCCAATAACCATTGATATGCCAGCTGTCAATAAACTTATTGATGGTCTCAGTTTTCTTAAACTTGGTAAGCCATCAATTGATCTAAACGCTTATCGTCCTATTGCACTGCTAAGCTGTGTTGGGAAATTGATGGAAAAAATGGTTCATTCACGCCTTACCTGGGACTTGACGAATAGGGGAATTTACCCTCCATCAATGTCTGGCTTCCGAAAAGGCCGAAGCAGTATTGATAATGTTATTGCTCTTGCCAACTGTGTCAGGCGCAGCAAAGCTGAGCGGTCTCTAATTATTGCCGTTTTTCTTGACGTTAAAGGAGCATTTGATAATGTCACGCACGAGGCGATTCATTCAGCCTTGCGTTCAATTGGCATTGCTGGACGAATGTATAACTGGCTTTCTGATTATCTTCGTGATAGGACCATTTACATGTCAACGGATCAAGGTGACACGTCCTTACACCATGTGTCTCGTGGCGTTCCTCAGGGAGGGATTTTAAGTCCAACCCTCTTCAATATATCTCTTCTTGGTTTGGACAGGTCCTTGCCACCTACTGTTCAAATCTCCCTCTACGCAGATGACATCTGCATATGGTGCTCCGGATATAACAGGCGCATTGTGCATGCTCGGCTACAAAAAACAATAGTTGGCATTGCATTATTTTTAAACAAGCGAGGTCTTGTTATATCTCCAGAAAAGTGCGCAGCAATTTCATTTTCACGACGTGATCTCTCCCGTTATGTACTCAAAGTTGCTGGCACTCCTATACCGTATGTCAACTATCAAAAATTTCTAGGTGTGACCTTTGATAGGTCTCTTTCATGGTCACCACACGTTCAACAACTTAAGACCAAACTCTCTTCATACGTATCTATATTCCGTATGCTCTCAACGACCAGAAGAGGCTGCTCTACCGATTCCTTATTACGGCTTTATGGAGCACTTTGTGAAGGTCTTCTGCGTTATAGCCTCCCTGTTCTTCAAGGCCTCTCGCAGTCAAGCATTAAACTACTTGAAGCCATGCAGGCCAAAGCTTTGAGAGTGTGCCTTGGTCTTCCAAAAAACACTTCCACAGTGGGAACTCTGGCGGAGAGCAGACGTCTATCTGTAACCGTGCTGATACCGCAGGAGCTGCTTCGCGCCCAGCTGCGCTTTGCACGTGAACCTACCCACCCGTTTTCAGAGCAAAGCATGACATCACTCTCCAATCTACTGCCTGCGCAATATCAACGCGCAGTACCGTCATCTTTCCCACCATGGAGGTTTGCTTCATGGCAAATTTCGACAACTATACCTGGCATCAAAAGAAAAGCCCACACCCCAGGACCCGCACTTAAATACTTCGCCCTTGAGCACATCTGTGCACGCTACAGTCATCATTGCCACATCTATACTGATGGCTCTGTCACAGCTATTTCTTCATCCATCGGCGTGTAGATACCATAAATGCACACCACAATCTCGGCAACACTCAGTCATCGCACTTCAGCTGTGGCTACTGAGTTAACAGCTCTGAGAGAAGCAATTATATATATTCTACAACAACGCCCTGCAGCATGGGTTATCTTCAGCGATTGTCGCGCTGCACTACAATTGCTTAAATCATCAAGAATTCAGGAAGAGCTCGTCATTGACATAAATAAGCTACACACAGAGGCCTATGACCTGAGTCACAGCATTGTGCTACAGTGGTTACCTGCTCACTGCGGCATCGCGGGCAACGACCTCGCAGACGCCGCTGCAAAAGAACTAAAAGATTCCACAAGGACAATTTTAATACCATTCTCACGAAGAGATGTAGCAAGACTTGTAGCAACTGAATCATGGCAATTGCAACGCTCTCTGTGGTGTGACCCGAACCATCAATATCGACCTCTACACCGAATAGATCCCACTTGCGTCTTTCGAATTCCTCACAATTTGAACAGGTGGCATCGAAACTGTCTACACAGAATCCGCTTAAATGTGTCATACGCAAACTACTTCCTACATAAAATAGGCATAGCGAGCAGGCCTCTGTGCTCTACATGTGATGTGTGTGAAAATTTTGAACATTTGGTAACCTCCTGTCAACGGTTTACTGCACATCGCAGGACACTGCGCAATAATTTAAGCTTACCTAAAGAAACAACCTTGCGCCTTGAACATGTCCTGGGTCCTTGGTGCGACGGATCGTCTGCTGCGCGAGCTACCAAGGCCTTAATAACTTTTCTGAAGGACACAGGGTTGATTAATACCCTTTAAAACTCATCTGTGTGTGATTATGTGCGTGTGCAAGTTAACTTTTCTTAATGACACAGGGTTGATCAATACCCTTTAAAACTCATCTGTGTGTGCTTATGTGCGTGTGAAAGAGTGCGACACCGATTCTCTTTTTTTCTCATTTATTTCCCCTTCCCCTCCCACACTCTGTCACCCTCATCCCTCAATCCTCATCAGGAGTAGCATGCTAGGCTTACCACCAGGCAGACATCTCCTGTTGCCATTAAAATATATATATCTCTCTCTCTCTCAGTTTTCACTCTGCTCCGGGATATGACTGTATTAATTCAATGTTCCTAAAAACCACTTCGGCTTATTCTTCTATAATGTTATCAAACGTTTCCAGCAAATCCTTGATCATTCAACGCCTCTTAATGAGTGGAAAATCGGAAAAGTGGTTCCAGTCTACAGATCCGGCTGTAAAGTATCCCCTAGTAATTATCGTGCAATATACTTTACCCCTATCTGTTGCAAAATGGTCGAACACAAAATATTCACTAACCTTGTTAATTTCCTTGAATCTAACTCGTTTTTATACGTCAGCACCACATGGTTTTCGGAAATCCTACTCGTGCGAAACACAGTTAATATCATTTACACATGCTCGGTATCACATACTAGACATCTCATCACTAGCTGACTGTATATTCCCAGATTTTTCTAAAGTGTTCGACAACGTTTGTCACAAACTACTACTTCACAAACTATCAAATCTGAACATTGACTGTAACTTATTGAAACGAATTGAATGTTTGTTTTCTTACTTAATCGCTCACAATTTGTCTCTGCTACTGGTTATAACTCCAGCTTTACAGAGGTGTGTTCTGGAGTTCTACAAGGTTCCGTTCTTGCTCATCTTTTGTTTTTGATTTACATTAACGATCTTCCCTCTTTTATAAACTCTCATATTCACCTCTTCCCTAATGATTGTGTCATTTACAGAAAAATAACCAAAGCTAACGACATTACATAACTTCATTCAGACATTTCTGCTATTGGTAAGTGGTGCAAGGATTGGCTAATGCAGCTAAATATTAACAAATGCAATGTTTTGAGCGTATCTAGAAAAACTTCCTCCCCACCTCACACTACCTCGATAGCATTTCCTTGGAATCAGTTTCGTCATAGAAATACCTCGGCGTCCACATTACTAGCAACCTCGACAGGTCCCTTCATACCGAGAACATAATTAAAAATGCTTATCGCATGCTACGCTACTTACGCCGCAACATCTTTAACGTTCCTTCTCACTTAAAACGGTTGCGATACAAAACATTAATATAATCGAAACTCAGGTATGCTTCACCTGTATGGGACCCTACTCATGTGAGCTTAATTAGTGATCTCCAAGTGGTCCAAAATAACTATACGTTTTATCCTTGCTAACTACAACCGAACAGCCAGTATAACAGCCATGAAGACTGATTTGTGCCTCCCACTACTGACATCGCGCAGAAAGGTTTTGCGCATCACCCTGTTCCACAAGTTGTACCGTCATCCCGTTCTTCATGAGCGCATCATTCCCCGTTCAATTTATGTATCCCATCGCATTGACCATCAAAACAAAGTAGGAATTTTGTCAAGTAACACGAAATGCTTCTCGCAATCTCTCTTGCCGCGAACCTCACGAGATGGGAACCACCTACCTTCCCGCAGAAATTGTTGGCATTACTAACTATGAGCAGTTCCGCGTTGCTCTAGCTAACATTGTATACTCAGCAGACAAATATAGGAGAAATGAGGGTGCTCGGTATAATACATGAAAGAAAGAAGCCAACAGTCGGCGAGGACAAGGAAAGCATAAACAGGTACTGCAATCTGTTTAGGGGAAAGATAACTAAACACAAAGTAGAATGAAAAACAGCGTGCCGATAGTGGGAACCGAACCAACGATCTCCGAATATCGCGTCCGGTGCTCTTCCAACTGAGCTACATCGGCCGCTGTCTCACCTGCTGCTTTCTTGGGTATTAATGTTGCCTGTATACGAACCTTGAGAGTGTTCACCAGCGCCACCCTCAGCCATAGCGGCCGACGTGGGACGTCCTTTGTTACCGCCAGCGTCATGTAGAACGTGATCAAGAGCGAGACGAAAGCTGTGCTGGAACTCATTTACGCTACCTATGGTCCCAAGACTGCCAGAAACGAGACCCCCGTAAGCTACAAGCAGATAAATGAAGAGGAAATGAGGGTGCTCGTTATAATACATGAAGGAAAGAAGCCAACAGTCGGCGAGGCCAAGGAAGACATTGGGGATTGTACTTTGTTTTTTTTTTTTTAATTTTTACTTTGGTAAACACATAAATTAGTACTGCAATCTGTTTAGGGGAAAGATAATTAAACACAAAGTAGAAGGAAATACAACGTGGTGCTATTTGACATTCATGTACATACTACACTTTCTTCATTTTTGTGTATTCACCACTCCCCCTCTGTAACGCCTCTGGCCCTGAGGGGTAATGTAAATAAATAAATAAATATGTGTAAGTGTTAGCCTACAAATGTGTCGCTCCGGAGCGAGCCGGATCTTTGGAGCCGCTCCTTTCAAAGAGCGGGTGAGCCATTTGGCTCCGCAATGTCGGAGCAGGATCGGCCGGAGCCGGACCTGCCGGAGCCGTCGGATCCTGAGCGGCCGGAGCCATCGGAGCGGTCGGAGCTGTCGGATCATTCGGAGAGCTGGTTGCTGGCTCTTTCGTTCAGTGAACCTTTCCGTCACAGACGGGTGCGACGTCCGCACTATCTATTAGCGATGCGAGAAAGTAACCTCCTGCCCTTTCTCGCAAGATTCGCAATAATATCTTCGCCCTCAGCTGTCTTTTGAGCGGAGTGCGCCGTTCTTTTGGAGAGCAGGTGAGGTGATTCTTTTGCTTGTGTTCTATCGAATCTTTCATTCAGTGAGCCTTATCTGCCGGAGCCGGGTGAGGGTTTTTAAAACGCAAAGCGAAAAAAGCAACTATACCGCCCATTGCCTTCGAGTCTTGCCGCGGGTACCGCGGGCGCACTGTTGCTGGTGCCCGCACGTTTTTTTGCCTTGCAGTTTTGCGGTTTTGTTGCATGCCCACGAGCGGGGCCGGTACTAGTACTCGTCCGCTGTGTAAAGTTGTCTGCGGCAATCCCTTTGGCTCTGTATGTGTAATGTGGCACCCGATGCCACTGAAGAGGGGAGTAAAGAAGCCTTAATTGGCTAGGAATGGTGCCGTTCATTGCCATGCTGGTGTTCGAACGATGTCTCACGACACTCATAGGTCGCACCGCTGATGATGACGTGCGTAGAAGTCGCAATTCTAAGTGCGCGTGCCTCTAGCTGCAGAAAATAAAAGTCGCCAACTACCCAAATGCGACAGCGATGGGTGTATCATTTCTCCCCTTCTTTTCTCTTTCATCTTGTGTTTTTTAGCTGAGGCACCATCATGGTGTTCACCCCAAAAAAAGGGACTGGGCACCAGATCAATATCATGAGCAGCAGAAGACCCGGCGACCTGGATTCGACTGGACGGTTCGGGGCCATCCTTCCCTGACGCCTTAGAGGCCGGGCGTGATGGGATCTAGGCCAATGTTGTCGTACTCCAACGTGCTCCGTAGGCGGTGTTTTAGTGTCCGGAGCAGAGCCACACTCCGGAGAGAAGAAAATCAGAGCGAAGTGGTCCGAATGTTCCGTGTTTTTTCGTGGCACCTTCCTCAGTCGTCTCAACAGGCAGAAACCGCCACTTCAATCACAACCGCAGGCAGAAACTGATGCTAAATGACACCGCTTGCTGTGTCACGTGAGGACCACAATTGATTATACTTATTACTATTAATAATATATGTATATATATATATATATATATATATATATATATATATATATATATATATATATATATATATATATATATATATATATTGTCACGGTATTGATGACTGGGCCTAGGTTACCTGCAATTCCACCTGAGGTACAGGTGGAATTGCACGGTCCAAGGTTTAGGTACGTCCTGCGAGTCCGGAGCCGATTCACTTCGCCTTTTTCTCCGAGCGCCACTTCAACGTCTTTCCATCCGAGCACCCCCTGGCATTCCTCCCTCCTTAAGCGTGACGCACACGGCACACGTGCACCCAGGTTGACAAAAGCAAACCAGAAAAAAAAAAGCTTGCAGATGCCGTTTTTCAGTTACCGCGTAAAATAGGGCTTCATGCGTAGGACATAACTGTCTCTGGACGAGGTAGCCGAAGGCCTCTCTGCTCTGGGCCATCTGGGAGCACCTCATAGTTAACGTCGCTGAGGCGCCGCAAGATTTTATATTGTCCGAAGTAACGGCAAATCAGCTTTTCTGATACGCCACGGCGTCGAACAGGAGTCCACACCCACACCTGGTCCCCGGTGTTGTAGGAAGCTTGTTTAAGGCGGAGGTTGTACTGGCGTGAATCCTTGTCCTGTTGCTGGCCGATGTGGATGCGTGCTAGTTGGCGTGCTTGCTCAGCATCTTGGGCAAAGTGCTCGGCGTCGGTAGAAAGCGCGGTATCTGTTTCGCAAGGGAGCATTGCATCCAGCATCGTCCGAACCTCCCTGCCGTAACAAGGCGAAACGGCGTGAAGCGTGTCGTCTCTTGGACTGCCGTATTGTACGCGAATGTCACATATGGTAGGATAGCATCCCAAGTCTTTTGCTGGGCGTCGACATACATCGCCAGCATGTCGGCAGTGGTCTTATTAAGCCTTTCCGTCAGCCTGTTGGTCTGTGGATGGTAAGCAGTAGCTTTTCGATGCGCCGTACCGCTGTGATGAAACACTTCGGCCATCATTTTTGAAGTAAAGGCAGTCCCTCTGTCAGTGATAATGCAGGTCGGAGCACCGTGCCGCAGCATGATCTGGTGTACAAAGAAATGGGCAAATTCTGATGCTATGCCACTAGGTAATGCTTTGGTCTCTGCATATCGAGTCAGATAGTCTGTGGCGATGATTATCCAAAGGTTGCCACCGGAGAATCGAGGGAAAGGACCGAGAAGGTCCGGGCCGACTTGATCAAACGGTGCGCGTGGTGGTATTATGGGCCCGAGGAGGCCTGCAGGCTTTGATTGCGGAACCTTCCGACGCTGACATTGCCGACAGCTCTTGACATAGCACTTAACAACAGTGGCAAGGTTGGGTCAGTAGAATGTCTTTCGTATTCTAGCAAGTGTGCGAGCATAGCCCAAGTGGCCAGAAGTTGGTTTATCGTGGCACGCGGAAAGGATTTTCTCTCGCAGAGCTGCGGATACCACGAGGAGGTAGGTTCTCGACCCAGATCTAGAGCTGTGCTTATAGAGTACACCATTTTTCAGGCAGAAAGTTGAGAGGCCGAGAAAAGCACTTAGGTATTGTGACTGGCTGACCTAAATAATCGATCAGGGCTCGTAACGCTGGTTCAGCACGCTGCTGATGAGACATATCTGAAGCATCAACAGCTCCGAGAAAACTGCCAGAGTCACTAGTGGGTGGTGAAGTGATCTCGATGGGCGCACGAGAGAGCGCGTCAGTATCTTCATGCTTATGTCCGGACTTATAGACCATAGTGAGGTCAAAGTCCTGTAGGCGAAGGCTCCATCGCGCCAGGCGGCCGCATGGGTCACGCAGGTGGCCAGCCAACACAAGGAATGGTGGTCAGTGACCACTTTAAATGGGCGACCATAAAGGTAAGGGCGAAATTTTGCAACAGCCCAAATAATGGCGAGGCATTCCTTCTCAGTAGTTGAATAGTTCATCTCGGCGCGGGATAAAGTGCGGCTGGCATAGGCGACGACTCGTTCCACACCCTCTTGACGTAGTACGAGAACCGCCCCAAGGCCAATGTTACTGGCGTCGGTGTGGATTTCTGTCTCACCGTGCTCATCGAAATGGGCTAGAACAGGCGGCGATTGGAGACGGAGACGCAACTCGGTAAAAGCAGCTTCTTGCTCGTGACTACAAGCAAAAGGGGTGTCTCGCCGGGTGAGCCGAGTCAGCGATTCCGCAAGATCAGCGAAGTTATCCATAAAACGCCGGTAATAACTGCACAAGCCGAGAAATCTGCGAACAGCTTTCTTGTCACGTGGAATCGGAAATTCCGCGACAGCAGTAAGCTTGTCAGGGTTGGGCTTCATGCCGGCAGCGCTTACGACATGACCGAGGAATTTAAGCTCTCGGTAGCCAAAGTGACATTTCTGTGGCTTAAGTGTCAAGTTAGCGGATCGAAGGGCTTCGAGTACTGACCGCAGGCGCTTAAGATGTTGTGCAAACGATTCTGCTAAGACCACCACGTCATCTAGGTAGACTAGGCAACACTGCCAGTTAAGCCCGGCGAAGCCATGTCCATCATCCGCTGAACTGTGGCCGGCGCGGAACAAAGTCCGAAAGGTAGAACTTTACGTAAAGTCCGTCGGGTGTGACAAAGGCCGTCTTTTCACGATCTCGCTCATCTACCTCAATCTGCCAGTAGCCACTTTTTAGACCGATTGACGAAAAGTACTTCGCACGGCGAAGGCGGTCGAGAGAGTCGTCAATCCGCGGCAAGGGGTAAACATCCTTCTTGGTTACGGCGTTCAGCTTGCGGTAATCGACGCAAAAACGTAACGTGCCGTCTTTCTTTTTAACTAGAACGACTGGGGAGGACCATGGGCTATTTGAAGGCTGGATAACATCATCTTCGAGCATTTGTTTAACTTGTGACTTAACTTCGCACTCGGTCGAAGAGACGCGGTAGGGGTGCTGGTGAATTGGGTGCACATCATCGAACGTCACGATCTGGTGCTTGGCAATGGGAGTCTGATGCACTTTTGACGATGATGCAAAACACACTCTGAATTCGAGTAACAATGAAAACAGCTATTCACGATGGCTCGCCGATAGCTCTCAGCTAATATCGAGGTTGTCGAGGGATGTGGGCGGTGGCACGGCTTCTGTGGACAAGCACTCGGAGACTTCAGATATGCGTTCCACGAAAGCTACGGAAGAGTTCCGAAAAAGGTGTCAATACTCGTGCGAAAAATTGGTAACAAGTACCTAGGAGTGACCGCAGTTAAGATGGATCAAACTGCGAGTCACGCAGACTCCCTGCGTCACCAGTAACGAGGCGTTAGTTTCGGCTATTGCGTAACCACCGTGAAGTGCATTGCATTTGACATTAACGAAGGTGCTGGTTCGGGGTGGCAGCGTGACACTGTCCGCATAAACTCGAAGCACATTGAGTTGTCGCTGTGTACTGCTGAGGGCCACTGCTTTCTCAGTAGAAAACGAGACCTTAAAATCCCGGAGGTCAATAATTGCGCCATATTCACGAAGAAAATCTACGCTCAAAATTAGGTCACGTGAGCAGCTTTTCAGAACGAGGCAGTTTACCAGAAATGTCGACTCTTGAATTTGAACCCTGGCCGTGCACATGCCTAGAGGAGTAACCAGATGACCACTCGCAGTGCGAACGTGTGTGCCAGCCCACGGAGTCAAAACCTTCTTGAGAATCGCGGCAAACTGGCTGCTCAAAATAGAATAATCAGCGCCAATATCCAACAAAGCTCGAACATGGCGACCATCCAGTATTACTGGTATGTCCAACGACAGCTGTTCGCGAATATCAGGCTTCTGAGTGTTTGAGTGCTCTGCGTCGGTGTACGCGGTGTGCTTCACCTGCAATTCGTCGTTGTTGCAGGCGCGTTGTTGAGGTGTCCGTTCCACCGGCAATTCGTCGTTGTTGCGGGTGCGCTGTCGCCTCATCTCTTCCACTGGCGATTCGTCGTTGTTGCGGGTGCGTTGGCGCGTCGTCGGTCCACCGGCAATTCGTCGTCGTTGCGGGTGCGTCGTGGTGGCGTCGAGGTAGCATTATAATCGGCAACCGCGGACTTTTCCAATGTCGATTCGTAGTCTTTCCAAGTCTGCGTCGATGGGGGGTCTCCCGCGCAGCGATGTCCAGCGAGCCTACCCCCGAAGGTCGCTGGTTTCAGTTTTCCCGCTGGGGGTTGGACAATCGGCCCTGCGCTGCCCATGAGGACCTCGCAGCAGATGGCGAAGGGCGATCCCTGGGCGACGGTGATCGAGATTGCCGTACACGAGATGGAACACCACGGCGCAGGTCATTGACGAAATCTTCAACGGCTCGGGGCCGTTCGCCGTAGCGAGGCCGCGGAGAATCGGCGGAAAAACCTTCGAGGCCCAGTCGACGGTAGGGACAGCGCCGATACACATGACCCGGTTCGCCGCAGTGAAAGCATAGAGGCCGTCGGAGGGGGGTATGCCACTCGTCTGCTTTCCGTATAGACGGTCGGGAATCCATTACGTACTGGATCACGGGGACCGGTGTTGTCGGTGCAGCTACGTTAGCAGGAATGAGGGTCGGCGACTGGGGTGGAGAGTATTGTAGCACCTCGGCGTATGTGCGACGCTGACACTCAGGTGGCGTAAGAGGAGGAGCGGGCTGAGGTTCACCGCTTGGAAACGGAGGCCGGAGCGCTTGCTGCACTTCGTCGCGGACAACGCTCGCAATGGAGGTAGAAGCTAGTTGAGGTGCGCCATACAGCAGTCTGAGTTCGTCGCGCACAATCAAACGTACGAGCTCCCGTAGCGCCGATGCATCCATGCTATGCGATGGTAACTCGGCAGAGACGGAGGTGGCGTGGACGGTACGAGTCTGTGCCGAAGCTCGCTGCTGAAGCAGTTTTCTATCGTGGATGTTTCCGCAAGGAATTCTGCATTCTGCGACAGTTTTCGGGGGGCTGCGCACCAGGCCAGCAAAAAGCTGCTCTTTGACGCCAAGCATGAGGTAGCGCAGCTTTTTGTCCTCGGACATTGTAGGATCTGCCCGCTTGAAGAGGCGTGTCATGTCTTCGATATATGCCGCGACGGTTTCGTTAGGCATTTGAACCCGAGATTGGAGAGCGCGTTCGGCCCGTTCGCGGCGATCTGAGCTACCGTAAGCAGCCGCAAGATGACGCTTGAACTCACTCCAGGAAGACAGCTGGTCTTCATGGATCTCGAACCATGTCCGAGCCCCATCCTAAAGGCTGAAGTAGACGTTGCGAAGCCGGGCGGCGTCATCCGAGAGGTTGAAGGTAGCTACCCTTTCGTAGTCCAGCAACCAGTCGTCGACGTCTTCATAGGTGTCCCCGTGAAAGGTCTTTGGGACGCGGGGGTTCTGAAACGTCACGTAAGTAGGGGCCGCTCCAGGCATTGCGACGACGTCGTGGCTGCCGGTAGTCATGGCCGATGGGGAAAACTCAGGTGGTAGGCCTCATTGCCTGCAGGCTGGTTCGGTGAACAGGCGTTTCCTCGAATATATGACCAGCACTCCTGCTTAGCGGAGGGGTACGGGACATCAGACCTGACCTTCACCAGATTTGTCACGGTATTGGCGACTGGGGCTAGGTTACCAGAGCCGGTACAGGTGGAATTGCACGGTCCAAGGTTTAGGTACGTTCTGCGAGTCCGGAGCCAATTCACTTCGTCTTTTTCTCCGCGCGCCACTTCAACGTCTTTCGCTCCGAGCGCCCCCTGGCAATATATATATATATATATATATATATATATATATATATATATATATATATATATATATATATATATATATATATATATATATATATATATATATATATATATATATATATATATATATATATATTGCCAGGGGGCGCTCGGAGCGAAAGACGTTGAAGTGGCGCTCGGAGAAAAAGACGAAGTGAATTGGCTCCGGACTCGCAGAACGTACCTAAACCTTGGACCGTGCAATTCCACCTGTACCGGCTCTGGTAACCTAGCCCCAGTCGCCAATACCGTGACAAATCTGGTTTCTGGGACATATGTGTAAATAAACCTCGTATATATATATACATATATATATATATATATATATATATATATATATATATATATATATATATATATACGAGGTTTATTTACACATATGTTCGATGCGCTGTAGATTGGCAGCACACCACAGCAGAGAGTCTCAGCTTCCTCGTCCTCTTCTGCCTATTCCGCCAAACCTCATCTTCCTTCAATAAGGACCACGGGAAGCGCGTGACACTGCCCCCTTCGCAGACGATGCCCGCCGGGTGAGTCAAGGTTCATCACGTGGATAGAAGGGCTTCATGCGGGCCGCGTGGACTACTTGAGTCTTCCGTGAACGACCCGCTTGGGTGGTCAGGCGAGAGACTACAAAGTTTACTGCGCTGAGGCGTTCCAGTACAACAGAAGGGCGAGTATTGTGGTGCAACAGTTTCTGGGACAAGCCGCGCTTACGCAACAGCGTCCAAAGCCACAACAAGTCACCAGGGGCATAATTAACATCTTGATGACGCTTGTCGTAGCGTTGCTTGTAGCGTTCCAGGGGGCTAGAGTGCGAAGTCTAGCCAGTCGACGAGCTCCTTCAGCCAAAGAGAGAGTATGCGCCAGTGAAGTTTCAGCACGGAGTGAGAAAGGCAGAAACGTGTACAAAGTGCTTCGTGGAGGTCGTGCATAAAGAAGAAAAAAACGGACTGTAGCCTGTCGTTTCGTGCTTAGCAGTGTTAAATGCGTATGTTATAAACGGAAGGACTTCATCCCAGTTTTTGTGGCGGGAGTCGACCTACATTCCAAGCATACTGATAAGCGTCCGATTGGTGCGTTCGGTAAGACCATTTGTTTGTGGGTGGTAAGGAGTTGAATGGCGAAAATGGGATGAGCAGAGGCGAAGAAGTTCTTCTACAACTTCTCCTGTAAACTGTCGGCCACGATCGCTTATTAACACACGAGGAGGCCCATGTTGAAGAATGATGGACCGTAGGAGGAACGCCGAGACATCAGAAGCAGTGGCTGGCGGTATAGCAGCAGTTTCACACTACCACGTAAGGTAGTCTACGCACACTATGACCTAGCAGTTTCCGTTAGAGGAACGGGAAAACGGTTCTAGGAGGTCACTTCCCGCCTGTTCGAATGGGGTTCTTGGTGGCGTTATAGGCTGAAGATGACCCGGCGGTGAGCAGGTTGGGTGCTTGAAACGCTGGCACTGGAGGCAGCTGGCCACATAACGTTGCGTAGTTTGACGCATCTTCGGCCCAAAAAAAAACGTTCCTTAGTCCTGTGCAATGTCCTCGCGAAACCCAAGTGTCCAGCTGTAGCATCGTCGTGAATTACCCGAAGAACCTGACACCTAAGACTTGTAGGAACTACCAGAAGAAGCCGCGCACCTACTGACGAGTAGTTCTTCCTGTATAGTACACCGTCACGAATGCAGAATGAGGTCTTAGGGTTCCGGGAACTTGCTGCATCAAAAAGCGGCGCCAACTCGTTGTCGTTCCGCTGCGCAATCTTGAATTCACCAACATCGGGAAAACTTGTAGAAATAGCAGCTATATATTCATCCAAGACCTCATTGTCGCAGTCAGTAGATTCAAGTGGCAACCGTGACAGGAAGTTAGCATCACCGTGCTTACGACCACTCTTAAAAAACACAGTAAAATTAAATTCTTGAAGGCGCAAAGCCCACCGCGCAAGGCGTCCACAGGGGTCACGAAGGTATACAAGCCAACATAAGGAATGATGGTCCGTCACAATTTCAAATGCACATCCATAAAGATATGACCTAAACCGTTGCACACTGAATACAACAGCCAAGCAATCCTGTTCAGTTACCGTGTAATTACGCTCAGCCTTGCTCAAAGAACGGCTTGCATATGCAACATGTTCATCGCCATTGTGGCGCTGTATGAGCACAGCACGAATTCCAACTGCGCTGGCGTCAGTGTGAAGTTCTGTTGAAGCTGATGGACAGAAGTGGCGTAGTAGTGGTCCTGATGTCAAAATAAATTTTAACTGACGAAAGGCGGAGTCACAATCGGCAGTCCACTTGAAAGGCGCATCTTTTTGCAGAAGACAAGTAAGGGGATATGCTAGGTTAGCAAACTTCGGATCAAAACGTCGAAAATAGAAGCAAAGTTCCAAAAACCTCCTGAGCTGTTTTAACGATTTCGGCGGTTTAAAACAAGTGACAGCTTCGATCTTTTTCGGATCAGGCCTGATTCCTTCCTTGTCTATGAGATGTCCAAGTAACACAGTCTGGCGTTCTCCAAAACGACATTTCTTGGAATTGAGTACCGGACCAGCTTTCACAATACACTCCAAGACAATCTCTAATCGACTGTTGTGTTCATGAAAAGTAGTCCCGAATATCACGACATCGTCCAAATAACACATACAAATGTGCCACTTCAGTCCGCGCAAAACTGTATCCATGAATCTCGAACGTGGCTGGAGCGTTACATTATCCAAACGGCATTACATTAAATTCATACAGCACGTCTGGGGTGATGAATGCCGTCTTTTCTGTATCTTCCGGGTGCATGGGGATCTGCCAATAGCCTGATCGCAGGTCGACTGAGGAAAAATAGGTGGCGGAATGTAAGCAACCAATGACGTCATCAATACGTGGCAGGGGATACACGTCCTTCTTGGTAACAGTATTCAGCCGTCGATAATCAACACAAAATCGCCGTGTGCCATCTTTCTTTTTGACTAGAATAACAGGGGCAGCCCACGGGCTAGACGATTCCCGAATGATGCCCTTATGCAGCACATCACGAACTTGTTCTTCGATTGTTTGGCGCTCTGATGGGGATACACGATAAGGCTTCTGACGGATTGGATCAGTAGTCCCAGTATTGATTTGGTGATGAGTACGGGAAACGGGAATCCGTGGTGGCGAGTCCCGAGAGAAATCGAAAGTCGCAGTATGTTTCGCCAGAATTTCCACTAAACTGTGACGGTCACTTGTTGGCAGGGATTTGTTAATCATGGCAAGAAACTTTGTCTCATCTACTTCTGAGCATGCGGTAGGCTGGGAATTGTCTGTGCTGAGCACGGCCACTGATTTAAAACTGTCTTCGTCAAAGTTGGCTAGTTTTAGACCACGTGGTAATACAACAGGTTCGTTAGAGCAGTTAGTCGTCCACAAAGAAAAATGTCCATTCATGACTGAGATTACGCAGTGGGGAATCAGAATACTTTTCTTCGCGTAGTTGAGGGTGAGTGGTTAAACTACAGCGTCGAACGCATCACTGGCACAGCTTGAACTAACAACTTCTATAAACTCTGCTGACATTGCAGGAATGACTATGTCGTCCGAAACCGAAAGCGTGCTAGGATTGGTCCGCGAATTTTCACGCAAAGCAGATTCAATTCGAGTGCTCACAGAAAGGTCTCCGTTGCAAAAGTCAAGAGTGGCCCCACATTGTTCTAGGAAATCGAGTCCAAGAATTACGTCATGTGTTGATCGAGCAAGTACAGCGAGTTCAGTTCGGAATGTGTGGCCGGCGATAACAAGATTCACGGAACAGACTCCAAGCGGGTTAAGTGGTTCGCCACCAACACCACACAATGTTGTCGCACTATCCCAAGCAAACATAATTTTACGACCAAGGCTGTTTTTCAAAGCGAGACTTATAATAGAAATGGTTGCACCTGTGTCCAACAACGCCATAGCACGTACACCGTCCAAAGACACTTCAATTCGGTTCTTTAACATCGAAACTGGCAGAGGCATGGGTACGCTAGAATCATTTGCGACCTCACCTCCATCGGCCGTACTCACTAGTTTCCCGCAGGTAGCGACCGTCGTCAGGGAGAAGGGGAGCGTCGTAAGCGCCGAGATGGTGGTGTCAGGCTACGGTCAGAATCCGGTGATTTGTTTCGGTTCAGCGGCATTCTGCGTTCTTGTCGGCTAGCTGTTGCTCTGTACTCACTGTACTCAAAAAATACCGCATTCGCCAACTTGGTATTCGCATCCCAGCGGTTGTATTTGCTCACCCGATTGTAGTGGGTGAGCCAGTCATCCACGTCTTCCCCGGGCTTGCCATAGACGTGCCGGGTTTCCCGATAAGGCTGTCCGGTGGTCGGTTGAGCTGCTGGCGTGGGCTGCATTGAACCATCTGCTTGCGCCATTTCCGTCCGTAGGGAACCCAGCAATCCTTCTGCTTCGGCGAAGTAGGAGGGGTTTCGTGGTGATCTGTAGCCCGCAAACTCCACCACACTTGTTACGAGGTTTATTTACACAGATGTTCGATGCGCTGTAGATTGGTAGCACACCACAGCGGACAGTCTCAGCTTCCTCGTCCTCTTTGCCTATTCCGCTAAACCTCATCTTCCTACAATAAGGACCGCGGGAAGTGCGTGACATTATATGGCTCGTTTCCCATCACTTGGGGAAACTGGCTCGTTTCCCATCACTTCTCTAAATTGTGCCTTTGACGCAAGTAGCTGAGACAGTAGGCCAATAATTCCGCTTTGAAAATCCGATGGTTAACTTTTCTGGTCTCCTAATTGCTCATGCATAGAACCCGCATGGGTGCGAGGTGGAACTTCAGCTTTCAACTGGGCGCTTGCGCCAGGTAAGTTGAGATTATCCGCCATAGCTACGCATGAAAACATGGAATGTTCTCACTAAAGTTGCGGCACTCGCGGGGCGAACCAAAGCTCGAGCAAAAATCACGTTGGGCGCCAGATGAAGGCCTCGCCTTCAAAAAACGGGTCCGCGAGCCATGGTCTCGCCCGACGAGTGACAAATCCAGTCTCTTAAAAAACACCGGTTTATTCCGGATAAACAAAAAAAGTAAAACAGAGAAACATAAGGCGCTACTGCGCTGAGAACAGGCTGTTCATGCGCGCGACAATAGAACAACGGAAAGCGACAAGAATGTCAGGGCCTTACCGCGGCGAAACAACACACACTGCGAAGCGAATAAAACGAGCAATGGGGCCAAAGCGCTAACGGCGACACAAGAAAGATTGTCCCTCGCGGCACAGCAACTCACAGAAATACGCCTAGGCTGTTCCTGCAGGCACTGCTTCCATCTTCGCGTCGGCGATCTTCTTTCGTTCGTCCGTGCACACCCTGCTGGCCCATGGCGCTCGGCGGTTGCCCCGCGCCGGCCTTTCCGCCGGCTCAAAAAGCCCCGCGCCTCGCTTCTGACGCGCTTATCTACCCTCGTCTGTCGCCACTAACATCACGCCCCCCAAGATTATCTGCTTGCTCATGCGCACTCGCGCTGCGCGTGCAAACACAATACAAATAGAAAGACGCGCGCGCGGTTCGAAACACCTTAAGGGGCTGCGGAGCCCCACAATATATATATATATATATATATATATATATATATATATATATATATATATATATATATATATATATATATATATATATATATATATATATATATATATATATATATATATATATATATATATATATATATATATGTATGTATATATATATTGTGAGCCCTTAAGGATCTTCTTTCATTTGCACATACCATGATCTTCTTCTCCCTCTTGTAAATACCATCATCATCGTCGTCCCGCGGCGCCGACTCCGGCGCGCGCTTGGGTTTTTTCCATCAGAGTAAACGCTGAGACGGCATACCTTGCCTTGTTTTCTTTTGTTGTTTGGAGCCTGATATATATATTACCACGTTAGAGCAATAAACATCAGTTGCAAGTCAGCGCCTGTCCGTGTTGTCTTCCTTCCGTCCTTGTCCAAGTCGCGCTGTTCTTCAGAAAATGCCAGAAGGTCAATTCCAACTTTCTCGAATGCGCCACGTGGTGGAGTCACAGGATGCAACAGGCCTTGTGGCGTGGACGTGGACGTTTGCGTCGTCGGCACTCAGTGCAGCCCGCTACATATCGCTCAGACGTCTGGTGCATTTTCGTCCAATGAAACCAGTCGCGGGCACGGTGGAGCGTTTTTGCAAAGCCCAGGTGATCAGAAGTGGGTTCGTCGTGCATGGCACGCAGGATGCACGAGCAGTTGCTCTCGGGAACCACAAGTATAAAATTCGTGCCGGTGCTTGAGTAAGCCTTTTTTGTACAGAAGGCCATCACGGAGACAACATTGGCTAGGAGCTGTGGCACCCCGCGCTGCCGCAAGCATTGGCTAGAGGCTTCTGTCGGTCTCTTGCGTAGTCCGCAGAGCCGTGGTGTCCGGAACTTCGGGCACGACAGAGGCGATATAGTGATCAAAGTCAGCAGAGTCGCATTCGGTCGGAGGAAGGGGAAGACGTGAAAGACAGTCTGCATCGGCGTGTTTGCGGCCACTCTTGTACGAAACAGTACGAAACACCTGCAGACGAAGGGACCAGCATGCCAGACGACCAGATGGATCACGAAGGTTTACCAGCCAACACAGGGCATGATGGTCCATCACAACTGTGAAATGGCGTTCATATAGGTAGCACCAAAACCGCTTAACAGCGAAAACTACAGCGAGGCACTCCTGCTCCGTAACAGTGTAGTTATACGCTCAGGTTTGCCGAGAGAATGGCTTACATACGCAATTACACACTCGCCGGTTGCCGACCGTTGCACGAGCACAGTGCCAACACCAATCACACTTGCATCAGTGTAGACTTCCGTCGGAGCGGAGGGGTTGAAGTGCTGTAGTGTGGAATGTGACGGAAGCTGGTGGAAAGCCGCGTCACAATCTGAAATCCAGTCGAATGGGACGTCCTTTTTTAAAAGGGACGTCAGAGGGTCAGGGATGTCGACAAAACTTGGAATGAATCGTTGAAAGTAAGAGCACAGCCCCAGAAAACTGCGGAGTTCCTTCCGAGTCTGGGGCTGTTGAAATGCTGCAACTGCTGCAGTCTTCTGTGGATCTGACCGAATTCCATCGCGGTCGACGAGAACTCCATCGCGGTCGATGAGATGGCACTTTTTAGAATTTTTAGAATCAGAACCTCATGCCAATCCAACGTCAAGAATTGCTGCAATTGCTTCAAGCCCACCAAGCCCTTTTTGATGCCATTTCCCCACCACTGGGACGGACTAGTGTTGCACATCACCGCATCCTTACCGAAGGTAAATCAATTGTACGCCGACGACCTTATCGGGTTTCTCTCTCGAAACGTAAAGTAATTGAAGAAAATGTCAATGACATGCTCCGTCGCGATATTATTCGTCCATGAACAAGCCCATGGTCCTCCCAGTAGTATTAGTTAAAAAAAAGGAAGGATCGGTACGATTTTGTGTTGATTATCGCGCACTCAACAAAAATACCCGCAAAGACGTCTACCCTATGCCGCGTATTGATGACGCCCTTGACTCTCTCCAAGGTGCGAATATTTCTCGACCTTGGACCTCCGCTCAGGTTATTGGCAAATACCTATGCATGAGGACGACAAAGAAAAAATCGCTTTCTCAACTCCCGACGGACTTTACGAGTTTAATGTTATGCCCTTCGGCCTTTGTAACGCACCCGCAACATTTGAAAGAATGATCGATACAGTACTTCGTGGCCTCAAATGGAGAACCTGTTTATGTTACTTGGATGACATTGTTATCGTTTCGTCAACTTTTACCGACCATCTCACGCGCCTGAATGAAGTCCTCACGTGTCTTGCTTCAGCGGGCCTTCAGCTCAACACCAAGAAGTGCCACTTTGCAGAGAAGGAAATTAAAATATTAGGACATCTGGTTAGCCATGACGGCATTCGCCCAGACCCTGAAAAAATAACCGCGGTCTTGAACTTTCCTCGTCCGCAACGGACTACAGATTTGCGCAGTTTCTTCGGCCTGGCGTCCTATTTCCGGCGATTTATAAGACATTTTGCAACTATTGCTGCGCCACTTGATGAACTACTTAAAACGCGCAGCCCTTTCGTGTGGACTGAACAGTGCAACACTGCTTTTAACGACTTAAAGCACGCCCTCACATCAGATCCAGTTCTTGGCCACTTCAGCGACAGGGCTCCTACCATCCTGCACACTGATGCCAGTGGTCACGGTCTTGGCGCTGTACTTCTGCAGCGCGATGCAACTTCACGTGAGAAAGTGATTGCCTTCGCCAGTCGGACCATGACTCCAGCTGAGAAAAATACACCATTACCGAGCAGGAATATCTCGCCGTCGTGTGGGCTGTTCAAAAGTTTCGCCTTTACCTATATGGTCGGCATTTCACAGTTGTGACCGATCACCATGCTCTTTGCTGGTTATCTTCACTGAAAAAGTTGACAGGCAGACTTGGCTGTTGGAGTCTACGCCTGCAAGAATACCATTTCGACGTCGTTTATAAATCGGGCCGCCAACACCAAGACGCCGACGCTCTTTTTCGCTGCCCGATTTCGGAATCAGCCTGCTGTTTTTCTTCACAATGCATTTCCACCTCTGATCACAGCCGATCATCGCTTCCACCGACGCATATCACTGCAGTTTCTTTTGATGACTCTGAGAACAAGCACGCTCTCCGCTCACAGCAATTAGCTGATGCCTACTGTCGGCCCATCATCGACCGCCTTATCGGCGCTTCGAGCCCACCCAATGCTAGGCTTCGCCGACAGCTTCGCAATTTCAAGCTTGAAGATGGCATACTACGCCGCTACGTGTATTATCCTGATGGAACTCGCTGGCTCCCAGTCGTACCACGTGTGCTTCGCCCACGTATACTAGCGGCTTTCCACAATGACGCTACTGCAGGTCACCTTGGTTTTAACAAAACATACGACCGCGTGAAAAGACGATTCTTTTGGCCTGGCCTGTCTACCACCATGGGTAAATACGTTGCTTCCTGCCACCTGTGCCAACGTCGCAAGCGGCCGACTTCTTCCCCCGCTGGTCTCCTACAGCCCCTTCCCTGTCCCTCCACACCATTCGACGTAGTCGGCATCGACTTATATGGTCCCCTACCTCTCTCCAATGGGGGTAACCATTGGATTATAACAGCTGTCGACCACCTTACACGCTATGCTGAGACGGCCCCTGTACCGACTGGTTCCGCTGAAGAGGTAGCTAATTTCTTTTTGCGGTCAATTGTATTGCGTCATGGCGCTCTTCGGGTGCTTCTAAGTTACTGCGGGACGGCTTTCTTATAGACAGTCGTATCCGAAGTTCTTCGTGCGTCATCCACCCTCCATAAGACAACCTCAAGCTACCATCCCCAGACTAACGGTCGGACTGAGCGATTTCACCGCACCCTATCGGATATGCTATCCATGTACATCACACCGGATCATCGAAATTGGGATACTGTTCTACCATTCGTCACATTCGCCTATAATACTGCAGTTCAGCGGACTACCGGTTACTCCCCATTTTTCCTCGTTTTCGGCCGTCCTCCCACTACAGTCCTCGACACTTCCTTCTTCTCTACGCCCGACTACTCCTCATCATTACCAGCCCAGTTCTTATCCCGTGTGGCCAGATGCCGTCATCTTGCCCGCCTCAACACAGAAGCGTGCCAGCAAGACCGCAAGAGTCGCTACGATTCGAAGCATCGCGTGGTCTCTTTTCGTCCTGGTGACGAAGTACTGCTCTATACACCACTGTGCACCCCTGGCCTTAGTGATAAATTTCAGCACCGCTATCTTGGTCCCTACAAGGTAATCAACCAAACATCCCCAGTAAACTACCGAGTCACACCTGTTGATCCCCCAGGTGACCGACGCCACCGTGAAACTGAAATTGTTCATGTATCTCGCTTGAAGCCGTTTGTGCGCCGCTTTACATCGGTTGGTTAGGAGCGGCCAGACTGGCCGCTTCCGACCCCCCGGGCAGATTGTGTGAGCCCTCCACGGATCTTCTTTCATTTGTACATACCATGATCTTCTTCTTCCTCTTGTAAATACCATCATCATCGTCCCGCGGCGCCGGCTCCGGCGCGCGCTTGGGTTTTCTCCATCAGAATAAACGCTGACACAGCATACCTTGCCTTGCCTTCACGACCATGCCGTCTGGACCTAGCCTTCTTTCACAATATATATATATATATATATATATATATATATATATATATATACATATGTATATATATATATATATATATATATATATATATATATATATATATATATATATATATATATATATATATATATATATATATATATATATACATATATATATATATATATATATATATATATATATATATATATATATATATATATATATATATATATATATATATATATATATATATATATATATTGTAGGACGGGGGTTTCTGTACTGCGCTATCTAGAAGACCGTCAGGAACAGTCAACGTACGCGTAGGTCCAGAGCACACACCGATAGCGATGTCACTGGCGATAGTGCACAGAACCTACTTCTTCGTCTTTGAATGCACATCTCCCGGTTTACAAGGGCCCCCGGGGCAGAGAGGGGCCATCCTGGCGACTTACGGCGTAGGCAAAATGGCAAGGTCGTAATATTGTTGCGACGGGGGTTGGTCGGAGCGCTTATCAAAAGGCCGAGAGGGCAGGAAGCTCAGCTGTTCAACGGCTGCTCCCGGAACAAGAGTCTACACCTCTTTCTCAACGTCTTTTCCCCTGTCTTCTATGTTTTTCCTCTTCTTCATGCTTTCGACACTTCCCCCCACGGCAGCCGAAGGCCGCCTGGGCGTGAGAGTTAGTCGTTCCAACGGGATTGGCACGGTTTCATCCGGGTGACATGAGCCATTTCTGTTGTAGCTGAGCGGCAACCACTTGCGTTCCTGCGCGCGATTATGTAATTCCCGTCACTGACGCTGTCGAGGACAACGTATGGGCCAGCTTAATGAGCCAACATTTTCTGGGCTAAACCACGTTTCCGGAGAGGTCGCCAAAGCCACAATAAGTCTCCAGGTGGGTAAGACACATGGCGATGCTGTCTGTCGTATCGAGCTTTGGAACGCTCTTGGGAAACCAGAATCCGAAAACGGGCGAGACGTCGAGCTTCTTCGGCCCGACAAATAGTTTCGGGGATGCAATGTTCGTCATGGACGGAATAGGGAAGAATGCCCTATTGCAAAAACCAGCGTCTCCAGTGCGAAACCAGTAAGATTTTCACGCTGGTTTTGCACTGGATCTGCTGGGCACGCTGGAGGTCTGCGATATTCACTGGAGCAGTAACGGGAAGATACTGGCTGCACTGGTGCGATGGGAGAAAAATGCTGGGATTAGCCTTTTGATGCTGGGTGTGTCGCTGGCATCGAGAAGCGCTGTATGTGAGCTGGAGCCGCACTGGTCCCAGTGCCCCAGTATAGCCGGTGCGGCCTGCGGCGTCAGCCGGAGTAGCATCCCTCAGGGGCCAACAGGGCAACAGCGTACTCGCAATCGACCATCGCGGCGCATATGAAAAATATGGTTCAAGCAAGCGCTTTTTGCTGCGAAGGCGTTGCTCATTTGTTAGAAAACAAAGGCAGTATCTTTTTTCTAGAGTTTTCATGTTTCGATAGGTCGTTTCGTGCGTTTCGAGAGAGACCACGACCGCCGCTCCTCTATCTCATGACACACTGACGATATTAACGCACAACTAAAGCTGGAATTGAATAATGTGAGCTACCATGCATAACCAACTTCACAGCTGATCTTAAGGGTACTCTAACACAATGATTACTGCCAAAATGTTCAATGCGGGCTCAATCGCAGGCGAGCGTAACCTGCCCCACGGCCAGGTATAAACAGCAGAAAGAAAAACTAAAACGAGGAGGAGAGTAGTTTACCGAGCGATGGGCCCCATGAGAGAAAAAACAACATACAGCGCTTGTAATGCATAATATTTGGCGTGTTTCTCAAGCTTTTGCGCTCCTTCTTACTTTCCGTATGAAGCAGCCGAGCCCTCGGTCATCGCAACGCTTCCCGAAATGTCTACATACAAATAAGGTTTAGTTACACGCAATATAGGGTCATAGCTGCGGCGCTTGCCGGTATTGAAGCTTGGTCGCACTTTTTTCCTTGAAGGTTTGTACTAAAGCTCCGTGTTCAGCGAAAATTACACCCATGGTAGCAGAGCATCACCGAAGAGCCGGAGTTGGAAAATTTTCCAGCGATGTCAAACTCCATATGTTAAAGTGATTCCAGTTCACAATAGCGCGCATAGGCACCCAGAACATTAGTTGCAAGTCGTGAGAGCAGGCAGCAAGCTCCAATGATCAAGAAGTTGTAATTGTTAGAGCTGTAGCAATGGCCTGTAGACTGCGAAACATGAAGTCCCAACCTTATAAATGCGGCTCATGACATAAAATGCAAAAATGTTTCAAAGAAAACCAGTTCCCGGCGTGGCCGATGGTTAGCGTGCAGAGTTGGTGATTGACATGTGCCTATGGACTGAGTTCGAAGCGCGCTTGGTGCAGCTATTTTCTTTTTTTTTTTTACTTTTTGTAAGGTTTTTTTTTATGTACCTAGCTTGTTTCGTTAGTTT
The DNA here is from genome assembly GCF_055883805.1 of Amblyomma maculatum. Classification (NCBI taxonomy): domain Eukaryota; kingdom Metazoa; phylum Arthropoda; class Arachnida; order Ixodida; family Ixodidae; genus Amblyomma; species Amblyomma maculatum. The sequence goes on along the minus strand of NC_139349.1, from coordinate 170,960,515 downwards.
TTGCTTTCTCATTTTTATCCCCCGCCTTTTTTTCTCCGGGCGAACAGTGCCGCCAGTGTGGAGCGTCTCAGTATGCCGCGTCCCAGTGCTCCCAGTTTCCAGCGTCATACTGGGACCATAATCAGGTACGGCGCTGGGGCGCTGGAACCCAGTGGCACTGGTTTTTGCAATAGGGTGGTGTCGAGAGAATACCGCGGATCACGGGCATAGACTAAAAGAAACGGGCTGTAGCCGGTCGTCTCATGTGTTGCAGTGTTGAGGGCAAACGTTATCAACAGGAGTATGGTATCCCAGTTCTTGTGGTCTGATGCAATGTACATAGAGAGCATGTTGACGAGTGTGCGGTCGGTGCGCTGCGTGAAGCCGTTTGTTTGAAGGTGGCATGGTGTGGAGTTTTCGAAAGTCTGACGAACACAAACGGAGAAGCTCTTCCACGACATCTGCCGTAAACTGACGACCCGATCACTGATGGTGACTCGCAGAGGTTCATGGCGCAGGATGACGAACGATGCAAGAACATGGACACGTGGTGTGAGGTGACTGCAGGAAGAGCGGCCGTTTCACAGCAGCGGGTGAGGTAGTCGGCATAAACCACGATCCAGCGATTTCCGCTGGAAGACTTTAAGAAGGGACCCATAAGGTCATTATTAGAACTGATGCTTGGGCGAGTTGGTATGCCATTTTCTGAATAACAGCAGAACTGCTGGGCATGGTGAGACAGGTATCCAGTTTGGCACGCGTGGCCGAATCAGACAGGTGTGTGTCCGAAGGAGTCGATGCGTTGCTAAGGTGTAAGGTTCCTGTGAATTCTGTTCCTGTCCGGAGAACTGTGTCCTACTTGAAAGAACATTCGCTGCGTTTGCTTATGGCTGACAAAGAAGTAGGTTTCCTAGTGATCCCGTCACATCTTTATGCAACTAAGAGTCGCGAAGCCGTACTGTCGTGCTTTAGTGTTGAAAAGAAGGTCTCCTTGGCTAAAGTCAATTCTAAAGCCAAGAAACTATGTGAAAAGCATACCCTTTATGCCTTGAAAAATTCTATCGACAAATGTAAACGACTCAGTCTGCAACTATTCTTCAGTGCAAAGAGGCACAAACCGGAATGTCCCTTCCGGGTAATAGTATCTGAAAACGGCACTTGGCAAAAACTGTAGCTGTATTTCTTAAGAAAATTTTAAATTCATTGACCATAGACGATACATTTCTGGTGAAAACGTCACAGGATGTAATCCAGGTTTTAGAAACCCAAAATAACAAAACTCTCATGGCTTGCTCATTTGACGTCAAAGATCTTTAATATTCACTGCCACATGACGAGCTGTTTTCGTGCATCGAAGAATGTATTGACAAGTACGGAGTTGTCGCCTTCCAAAACGAGGCAGGCCCCTCCATCGCTGGCTTCTCAGAATTACTACAAGTGTATATAAAATCAACTTATGTAACATGGGATGGTGAACTTTACCTGCAGAAAAAAGGAGTGTGCATTGGCTCATGTGTAGCGCCCGTGCTCAGTGATATACTACTCGCAAAAAAAGACAGAATGCTCGAACGACTTTTAGAAGGATCGAAATGTTTGCAGTGTTTTCGGTTTGTTGATGACTATCTTGTTTTGTTAAATACCGATGACAAAGAGTTTGATTCCGCCATGCACAAGGTTCAAGATATTTTTTTTCAGTGCCTTCACCCGCTCACGTTGACTCATGAAGTACCTCAGGACAATGAGATAAGATTTTTTGATCTCAGACTCAGCTTCCGGCCAAATCACACCTGCTGGTCTTATGAACCACGTAGCAACAAGCCATTGCTTCCGTGTGCGTCGTCGCACTCTAAGCTCGTAAAACGCGCCGTGGCTATGTCGTGCTATACAAATGCCCCAAACAAGTCATGCCTTCATTCCGTAAAAGAAAGTTTCAACAGTCAAACCGATCGCCTTGTGAAGGCAGGATATCCTAAGCAACTGCTCTGGTCCGTATCTGAATCGATGCTTGTATGTTTAAGCAAAACCAAAATGAAGGAAACGGCCGAATCCGGCAAAGAAAAACAAAAGACGACAGTCGTTCCCTACATCCACGAATTTTCCCACAGGCTAAAGGAGATAGGTCACCGAGCTAATGTCAGAGTTGTTTTCTCGGCTCCCGAAAAACTTGGGAAATTGTGCAAGCTTGTTAACGCTGGATCTATACGAGAAAAGTGCACTATAAAACATGAGAATCAATTTGCTGCATGAAAAGATGGTGTTATCTACTCCATCCAACTATCTTGCGGCAAACAGTACGTCGGCCAGATGGGCAGATGCCTTAATGAGCGCCTAAGAGAAACAACAATAATGTTTTTGACTCCATTAAAGGGCATCTCGGCATCCATTGTAGAGATTGTAAAAGTAACGACTGCCAGCCTTATTTCCAAAAAACAAAAGTGTTAAATAGGCACCGGGACAAGATAACCCGTGAAATAATTGAGGCCGCACAAATCGCATGGTCAAATGACGCCTGTGTCAGCAGCCCGTCCTTGGCGTTATCAGCAAAGGAACTTAGATATCTAGCTACAGGGAAGTGACGTGGTGGCATCCCACGTTTTTTCAAGTGTATAATCAATTGTGTATCGCTTCTGTGTTTTCTTTTGCTGTTTGGAGCCTGATATATATATTACCACGTTCCGAGCAATAAACATCAGTTGCAAGTCAGCGCCTGTCCGTGTTGTCTTCTTTCCGTCCTTGTCCAAGTCGCGCTGTTCTTCAGAAAATGCCAGAAGGTCAATTCCAACTTTCTCGAATGCGCCACGTGGTGGAGTCACAGGATGCAGCAGGCCTTGTGGCGTGGACGTGGACGTTTGTGTCGTCGGCACTCAGTGCAGCCCGCTACATATCGCTCAGACGTCTGGTGCATTTTCTTCCAATGAAACCAGTCGCGGGCACGGTGGAGCGTTTTTGCAAAGCCCAGGTGATCAGAAGTGGGTTCGTCGTGCATGGCGCGCAGGATGCACGAGCAGTTGCTCTCGGGAACCACAAGTATAAAATTCGTGCCGGCGCTTGAGCAAGCCTTTTTGTACAGAAGGCCATCAGGGAGACAACATTGGCTAGGAGCTGTGGCACCCCGCGCTGCCGCAAGCATTGGCTAGAGGCTTCTGTCGGTCTCTTGCGTAGTCCGCAGAGCCGTGGTGTCCGGAACTTCGGGCACGACAGAGGCGATATAGTGATCGAAGTCAGCAGAGTCGCATTCGGTCGGAGGAAGGGGAAGACGTGAAAGACAGTCTGCATCGGCGTGTTTGCGGCCACTCTTGTACGAAACAGTACGAAACACCTGCAGACGAAGGGACCAGCATGCCAGACGACCAGATGGATCACGAAGGTTTACCAGCCAACACAGGGCATGATGGTCCATCACAACTGTGAAATGGCGTTCATATAGGTAGCACCAAAACCGCTTAACAGCGAAAACTACAGCGAGGCACTCCTGCTCCGTAACAGTGTAGTTATACGCTCAGGTTTGCCGAGAGAATGGCTTACATACGCAATTACACACTCGCCGGTTGCCGACCGTTGCACGAGCACAGTGCCAACACCAATCACACTTGCATCAGTGTAGACTTCCGTCGGAGCGGAGGGGTTTCATTTCATTTCATTTTTCATTTTATTACCCTCAAGCGCATACGCATTGCAGAGGGGAGTGGTACATCATATATGATAGAAAGCATAGAACACTAAATGAACAAAACATAACAAAGGCTAAACGAACAAGGGAACACAGAACAACGAAAACAATCTTACAATAAAGAAAGTTATACAAGCGGAAAAAAATGAAAACAATCATAAGCGGTGAGAGAACAGCATTATACAGCGAAAAGAACAACAGCACTAGGAGCAAACAAGCATGAAAAACCAAAAACGGAAATAAGATAATAGTCAGGGGGGAAAAAGTGTCACGGATCAGCCTCAAGATATTGCATCAGTGATGAGTGAAATGAATCGTGATCTTGGATTAATGCGATATCGGGCGGAAGGCGATTCCACTCTACTGACGTACGAGGTAGAAAGGAATGAAAAAGGGCATTAGTATTGCAAGTTATGACATTTACTTTGTAAGCATGATCAACGCGGGAGGAGCGATACGATGGCTGCGAAATGAAAGTATGCCTCAATTCGTTATGATGATAAATTTTGTGAAAAAGGCTAAGACGTGAAATTTTCCTTCTAAGCTCGAGAGATGGCAAAGATAACGTTAGTTTCATTGAAGTTATGCTGCTAGTGCGACTGTAATTGGAAAGAATGAAACGCGCTGAATTATTTTGAAGCATCTCAAGTGAGGATTTCAAGTTCGTGAAACCGGGATCCCAGATTGCAGAAGCATATTCAATCTTTGAACGTACCAATGCTTTGTACATAGTCATTTTAGTCGAAACAGGTGCCTTCGAAAAGTTACGGCGCAAATACCCAAGCATGTGGTTACTGTTGTTAATAATGTAATCAATATGTTGCTTCCAGCTGAGGTCATTAGTAATATGCACACCCAAATATTTGTACTAAGTTACAGTATCTAAAGGAGTGTTATTCAATGCATAGCAAGCAGGGGGGAAATTACTGCGCGACACTCGCATAGCTTTACATTTTTTAACATTTAGGTCCATACACCATGTGCTGCACCATTTAGTTATATTATTGAGGTCAGATTGTAAAGCAGAAACATCGGCGGGTTCAGCAATCTCGCGATAAATAACACAGTCATCGGCAAATAAGTGAATAGGGGAAGTCACACAGTTAGGAAGGTCATTAATATAAACTAAAAAAAGAAGAGGGCCCAAAACGGACCCTTGTGGTACACCTGACGTAACAGGTGTTGACGGTGAATTATTGTTGTTAGCAAAGACATGCTGTGATCGACCGATGAGGAAAACTTCGACCCAGGTAAGAAGATGTCTGTCAATATTAAGACACTTGAGTTTAAGTAGTAAAAGATGATGGTTGATTTTGTCAAAGGCCTTAGAAAAATCCAAGAAGATACAATCAGCCAAGGAACGGTTGTCAATAAGGGTTAGCATGGAGTTTGTGAAACAAAGTAGCTGTGTCTCGCATGAGTATGATTTCCTGAAGCCATGTTGCGCTGGATTGAAAAAAAGGTTCGAGTCAAGAAAACTAGCTAGGTGTGAGCAAATGACATGTTCAAGAATTTTACATGGTATGCTAGTAAGAGATATGGGGCGATAATTAAGGGGAGATTGCTTGTTACCGGATTTATGAAGTAAAATCACCTTCGCCTGCTTCCAATGTACAGGAATAGCGCCAGTATCTAAAGATTGTTGAAATATTTTTGCCAAAAGGACAGAGGGGTACATGTTTGTTTCTTTAAGGAATCTTGCATTTATATTGTCAACACCAGAGGAACATGAAGGTTTTAGTGTTTCAATTAGCTTTGCAATCCCGTCGGCATCTATTGATATTGGATGCATAATCGTATAGCCCGAAAACGAATGTGAAGGCAATTGAAGATTAGTTGCAGATGAAAAGTTCAGTGTGAACATATTGTTTAAAATCGATGCGCACGCCTTGCTAGGCACAGGTAAGTCGTTCTGGTCAAGTAAAGAAATCTCTGAGTTGCTCTGGGAGTTAGTTACGATGTTCCAAAATTTGCTAGTGTTATTAGTGAGCAAGGATGGCAGAGTGTATTTCAAAAAAGTAGATTTTGCAGAAGCGACAGCTTGAGAGTAGGTGTGAGATGCATTAGTGTATGCTTGCCAGCGTGACGCAATCTGCTGCAGTTTTGCTGCCCGAAATAAGCGTTTTTTCTGTTCGAAAGTCGATTTAAGTACGGATTATACCATGGCGAATGTCTATGTACTGTTAGTATTTTCTTGGGAATGTAAGCCTCAGTTAGATATGAAAATTTATTGACGAACAGGTCCCAGTTCTCTTGGACAGAACGATGTTCAAAACCACTAAGATAGTTGTCAAGGAAGAGCGAAAGTTCTCTATTTATCTCTTCAAAGTTTGCCTTTTTGTAATCAAATATAATCTTGCGTTTTTTCGTAGCTGAAGACGCGGTAAAGTTTAGGTCGAAATGAAGTAAAGAATGATCACTGAGTCCCGGCATGAAAATTATTGGGCCTATCATATCAAGGTTAGTGGTGAGGATCAGGTCAAGAATGTTAGCAGAACTGCCGATAACACGCGTTGGGCCATCAACAACCTGATCAAAATTGAAAAGGGAGCACATATCGAGAAAAGCTTGACAATTCGAAGAATATGGTGTGCAGGTAGGCGGTGTCGATGTCCAGTTTATTGATGGATAATTGAAATCGCCTAGAAGAAATACCGGGGATGCTGGATAACGAAGGACGACGGTGTTAACCGCGTCATGCAATTCATTCACGAATGTGATGTCTGCATTAGGTGGACGATAACAGACGCCAATGATGTGCACTCTGTTGTCGCCGCACGACGCCGCACCAGACAGATTCTATGTTGCATGAAACATTAATTCTGAACGATGTTAGGTTAGTAGAAACTGCGAGCAGGGTTCCACCCCCTTGTCTTCCATCTCTGTCACAACGATAGACATTGAAAGGCTTGGTGTGAGTAAAAATTTCGCTGTCGCTTACACGAGCACTTAACCAAGTTTCATTGAGCGCCACGAGGTCGGCATCGCACGAATTGATAGCTGCGCTGATATCATCTCTTTTGCCTAAAATGCTCCGGATATTAGTATAAAGGACTGATATAGGGCGCCGATAACCACTACCCCTGGCTAAGTGTTATGAAACATTACGCGTGGGACTTGAATTCGAAATGTCTCCCATCGCGCATGCGCGAGCAGCATTGGATGTAGAGGGTCGAGCGCGTGCAGATGAATCATCGGATGGGCTGCTACGAGAAGGAGAATGATAACGCAGCCGGGGCAGCTCAATGACACTGTCTGTTCTTAGGTCATAAACATATTGCCTTTTATTTACAGTTAGTTTGTCGTAGCGAAGCCTAAAGGATGGTGAACCAGGCAAAGATTTTGCGAAAGCAGTTAACCTTTTGCGAGCGAGCCTAGTTGCTGCGCAGTAGTCTTCAGAAACTGAAATGTTATTTGTTTTCAGCTCATCACGATGTGACATCACTTCTTCTTTCGCTTTAAAGTGCGAAAATTTTATTATCACTGGTCGGCATTTTTCTTGAACAAAAGGGCCACCAAGGCGGTGGGCTCGTTCTATTTTGTCTGGTTTAAATTCTGACCCAAAACTGGATGAAAGCAAACTAATAACGTTTTTTTCTGTGTCATTCCACGTTTCATTGCTATCGGGGACGCCATAAAATATTAAATTATTTCTGCGAGATCTGTCTTCCAGATCATTGATGCGGGAAAGAAGCTCATTATTCTGTTGCGTCAAGTCATTAATGGTGTCGTTTGTTAACAGAAGTTCTCCTTCGAGACTACTAACAATGCTGACTTTTGTTTCAACAGAAGCGAGTCGAGTATCAATATTAGACAGCCGCTTTGCTAAACATTCCTGATTGGCTTTTACGTCATTAACAGCCTGCGTCAACATGGCTGCTCTTGCTTGAAGTGCTGTAGTGTGGAATGTGACGGAAGCTGGTGGAAAGCCGCGTCACAATCTGAAATCCAGTCGAATGGGACGTCCTTTTTTAAAAGGGACGTCAGAGGGTCAGGGATGTCGACAAAACTTGGAATGAATCGTTGAAAGTAAGAGCACAGCCCCAGAAAACTGCGGAGTTCCTTCCGAGTCTGGGGCTGTTGAAATGCTGCAACTGCTGCAGTCTTCCGTTGATCTGGCCGAACTCCATCGCGGTCGATGAGATGACACTTTTTAGAATTTAGGACAAGGCCAGCCTTCTGCAGGCAATCTAAAACAATAGCGAGTCGTGTGTTGTGTTCTGTAAAAGGCCAGCCAAAAGCCAAAAATATGAATTTCGTCTAAATACCACATGCAGATTTTGCACTTGAGGCCACGCAGCCCATCCATAAATCTTTCAAATGTGGCCGGCGCATTGCATAGGCCTAAAGGAATCAGATTAAATTCAAATAGGCCATCCGGGGTAACAACTACAGATTTTTTTCCTCGTCAGCAGGGTCCATCGGAACTGCCAATACTTCGGTTGCATATCTACCCACTTGAAATAAGACGCAGAGAAAAGGCAATCTAAGACATCGTCAATGCGCGGGAGAGGATACACATCCTTTTTAGTGATGGAGTTGAGGCGACGGTAGTCAATGAAGAACCTCCATGTTCCCTCCTTCTTTTTGACCAATATCACAAGAGCAGCCCGAGGACTGTAGGGCTCCTGAGTTACGCCCCTATTGAGCATGTTTTTAACTTGCTCGGTGATCACCTTGCGCTTTGATGGCAATACGCGGTACGGCTTCTGGCGGATTGGATGGGCAGATCCCGTCTCAATCATGTTGTGTGCGCGCGACAGCGGAAAACTTTGGGAGCCGTCGGACTGTGCGAAATCAAAGGCTGACACGTGTTGGGATAAGAGCTTCTTCAATATCTGTCGTTGTTAGGTATTCAACGATGCGCTGATCATCGGAAGAAACTTCTGTTTATCAGGTGAGTTAGTAGCCGGGTTATCAAGGCAAGGAGTAACGAGAGTAACATAATGCGGGAGAGTTGCGCGATACGAAGCTAGTTTAGAGCCTGCTGGAAAAACAACCAGTTCCGGTGAGCAATTTATAGTCCACAGTCTGGTACGGCCCTCTTTTACGCAAACCAAACAATGCGGCACTAACACATTTTTCTTTACGCACTGTTAATTAAGAGGCGCCACAGTGGCCCCAAAGAGTTGTTGATAGCACGGGAGCAGGACACCGTGTTGTGTTTTTCTTCTTATCTGGGATGGAAGTTCGAGAGTGTTCAGTGATTTACAGTTCTGCATTCCTTCCTCCTGTGTTGTGTGCGAGGCGTGTTGCCGCATACTGTGCATGACGCGGCGCCGGAGCAGAGCCCAAGTAAGACGATGCTTCCCCACCGACCCCTCTGTTGTTTACCTCGTGATCTGGTGCCTGCGAGCTCAATGTCAAGACATGCGGGGGACCGCGCCCCGGCGCCGGGAAAGAGAGAGATTCGCCTGCAGATCATCTTCTTCCTGTTTTGTGAACTGACAGAAAGCAGACGTGTGTGCTGCGCCCCCTCGGCGCCGAGGGAGAGAGACTCGCCTACGTGTCTGACTGTCGGACACTTTGCTTCGTGAACTGAAAGAAAGAAGCCGTGCGTGTGTTTTTTTTCTTGTTTAACCTCCCCATATAACGTAGAGTTCAATACAGTTTTGTTGTTTGTTCTCATGAACGTTTCACCGTGTCGTCATTGACTGCTAACATACACAACACACCTGGACGCACACTCCAGAATGTGGCGGTTACGATGACTTCATCACACACACGCAAAACATATTCATAATTTGGTTTCTCTTCCAAAAGTTCACGAGGAAGAGAACCACTAACACTTAGCGCTCCCGTTCGGCAATCAACTGTAGCGTCGCACAAGCGCCAGAAGTCAATTCTCAGGATTACGTCGTGCGTAGATTGGGGCAGTGCTGCAAACTAAGCCGGAAATACTATGCCTCCCAAAGAAACTTTACCGCTGCACACCCAAACCGGATACAATATATATCCAATCACTCCATAAAAATTAGCAGTTTTGTCCTAAATAAACATGACTTTGTTTTTCAAAACGTTCCTAAAATCTAAAGTCATGACCGAAACAGTAGCACCAGTGTCTACTAATGACATGATGAAAAAACAGCGCTACAGACGTGGACGGAGGTGAAGAACAAACAGTACGGCCGCTGATCAGCGCCCGTCCTGTTTGTTCTTCACCTCCGTCCCCGTCTGTGGCGCTGTTTATCATCATGTCACCATACCAACTCGCCCAGATGTCTCTTCTATTACAGTCTACCAATGCCATTGTAGACGAACCGTCAACAACTACATTAACCATGTTCTTTAATATGTGCACAGACGGAGGAATACTAGATAGCAGCGCACATTGTCCAGCGACCTCAGCTCCATCGGCCGCGCTAGCTAGTTTTCCTGCAAGGGTGGTGGAGATCGGCGCCCTGGTGACGGGGAACGGCGCACACGAAATGAAGGAGGCGGTGTCGCACTACGATCAGATGCAGCAGAATGGCTGCGGAACCGTTCGTTTTGCAAACGGCCCCTCCGGGGAGGATGTTCTGGCCTATAAGTGTCAATGTAGGTTTGAACGGCGCGTCCGTTCTATGGTGTCGGGGGATTCCTGAACGATGCACGCCGATTGCAGGGGAGGGAAATGTGGCCCGCGACACCACACCGATAGCAAACCGGAACAGGTCGATTAAAAAGGGGCGTGTCAGCTGGCTCCTGCATGGTAGAACGCGACGAATATCGAGATGGTGGTTCCGGGATGATGTAGTTGTCCGGTGGTCGGCGTGATGTACGATTGGAGTAAGAGCGAGGGTCTCGGCGCTGATGGTAAGGAAATTGTTGATAGCTCTCTTCGAATCTTGGTCGCGAGGTGTGCACGTCGTCACTGGAGGCGAAGTCGGTTACATTCGCTGACATTGGTGGGCAAGCACCTCCATAGGTTTGAAGACCATATGTGTCACCGGCGAAGCCATTAGCTCTCACGTCGCGACACTCATCGCGAACAATTTCGCGGATAGCGCACAGGAGGCTTTGGTGGTGGGTGGTGGTGGTTATTTATTGTATATACAAAAGGAAGGAAAATATGTTTGCCAGCCCCGGTATCTGCTATCTGATATCTGAAGCACCTGAACTGGGGCGGCGGAAATAAAGGGACAGCGACGAAGAGGTAGAGGAAATCAGAGATGTGAGCGATAGGGATAAAGAAAAAAGTAGGTAAAAATAAAAGAAATACACACACTATGGTACAGTATACAGCAGTTTGCTTGAGGCCCACCCGCAAATGTCTTAGATCACTGAGCACTCGGCACATCGGGCGGGCCTCCGCAATAGCTCTCCGTCCAGGCAACTGTTCAATATGCACGCACTTGCACAATGTACAAATCACGACCGTCGTGGGCGATCGACCGTTATTGTCCGAAATAGCACACGCGGAGCATTCAGTCACAGCGCGCACTATCTGGCGAGGTGAAATAGGTAGGTCATCGAGCCTGCCTGTTCGATATATTCACACAGGCCCACGTGTGTTCGCTCGCGGACGCGAGCACTGCCCGACGGCCAAAGGAGCAAAGCTACGCTGTCCGGGATTATCCCCTGCGCTCTGCGCTCTGTAAGCCGCCAGCACCTCACATCGTGGTTCGGCTAGCGCGGCGCAGTGCAGTAGAAGATGTTCGAGAGTTTCTACCGCGCCACAGCCGTAACACACGTCACTGGTGGCAAGTCCGTGGCGCATCCGTCGTTCCCAAAGCCACACACATCCAATGCGTGCACGGAGGATCATTTCGCGTTGCAGCCGAGTCAGCGAGCGGTCGCTGACACTGTGAATGCGCTCACCTCTTTCGATGCGTGGGTCGGGGTGCTGCATCCGGAGGTGTTAGTCAATTACCGCACGCGCACCCTCCAAAGCGATGTCCTCGTCGCTAGGAGGGAGTTCATGTGCTGCGGTCGCGAGCTCGTCGGCACGTTCGCTGCCCTCTATGCCACAGTGCCCAGGGATCATGTCTGCCCGTATAGCGCAGCCGCGCTCCGCCAAGCGCTCGAGATGCGCATGAATTGATACAGCAGCGGAGTTTCCCGGCCGGTGGTCCGAAGGCGGCTAAGTGCAGCGCAGGAGTCACATAGCACGGCACACCTGGGTGGCAGCGGAGTCAGTTCAAGCAGTCAATCCAGGCCTAGACGTAGGCCCAGCAGCTCCGCCGTGGTGGAAGAACCCAGGAATGAGAGGGGCAGCTGTCTGTGCAGTTAGGGCGGTGATGGTAGCCGCCGTTGCTAGCGAGGAACTATCTCTGGCCGCGGAACCGTCGGTGTAAACAAGGAGGTGGTGATGACCTCCTCGTTTACACCGACGTCTCCGTAGCCAGAGAAAGTTGCTGGCTAGCAGCGGCGGCTTTGAGATAGCGATTATTCGATATTAGCCACTGTAGTGACCTTTGCGAGCCGTCCAAAGTTCGGTGTAATTCGGCGAGTCTTGAGGGTCTCGTATGTCCGGCAGTGTCGGATAACGTCAGAGACCGAAATCACGTTGTCTTTGGCAATGCGGAAGTGGTAGACGTCTTTTACAATGCCCTTGAGCAGATGGCCTACTTTATCTTCCTTAGTCATCTTGCTGTTGGCGGCCTTGCACAACTTGAGTATGGCCTCGATGTAGGTGGTGCAAGTTTGCCCAGCTACCTGGGCCCTCTGTGCAAGTGTCTGCTCGGCCTGTTTCTTCTTGCAGCTAAGTCACCGAAACCTTCCCTGACTGCTTCGACAAAACTGTCCCAAGCGGTCAGGGTGTCCTCGTAGTTCTGATACCACATCAGCGCGGTTTGCGTCAAAAAGAAGATAACATTCACCCGTTTAGCCACCGAATCCCAGCGGTTGTAGCGGCTCCCACGTTCATAATGAGTGAGCCAGTCATCAAAATCTTCCCCTGCTTGACCGGCAAAGGAATGAGGATCACGAAATGGTAGTGTCGCATTCGTAGTGGCCGGCGGCACATCGCCAGACGGGGGCAGATGCTTCCGTGTTGATGTTCGGGACAGCGCGGTAGTCTGTTGCATGCTTACTGATAAGAACGGGAGACCAGCGCGAGGACGGCTCCGGCGAAGTTCCAGCGGTTGAGGATGCGTCGCGTAAGTAGTCGTACCCAGCACCTGACCACCTATTTGTTATGACGGGGGTTTGGCGTCGGAGCGCTGAACAAAAGGTCGAGAGGGCAGGAAGCTCATCTGGTCTTCTTCTTCCTTGATATTTGGCACATACCCACGAAGGGGGATTGGCTAGGGTTCAGTGTGGACTGCCAAATGTCCTACACAAACTTAATTAGTGTATTAAAGTAATTGACAACTAAACAAAGATCACAAAAGTTATTGAATGAAAAAATATGAAGCCACAATTTGGAGTTTTGTAAATTTGAAATGCAATTAGAAAGGGAATCTTTCCGTGGCTGTGATGTAGTTATGTAAGTACTGACAAATTTGAGGCAACGCAAATCCTTTCGCACTCGCACCGAAGGAGAGTAGAAGCGGGGCCAACAACGTAAATCCCAAGCGTGCAATTGGAATTTCTAAATGCACCTTCCTTTGATGTGAAAACCTTCAGCAAGCGAGAAGGAAGTGATCAATATTTTCAATTTCACCGCAAGCCTCATAAAGGTTTGTGGGGCTGCTCCCGCATATACATAAATAAAGATTTAGGCGAGGAATCCTGCATCTCAGGAGAGTCATTGTTACCTCACACTGCCGTGATTTACATGCTCGAACTTTTCATGAGTATATGAGATGCTGGTATTCGGCTGTAGATAGCAAAGAATCATTGCATGTAGCGGCTAGGTATTGATATCGCTGGAAACGGGACATTCCAAAAATGGTGATATTAGGGATGGTACATGAAACAGATGCATCAAGAGCTGATTTAGCCAGGAAATCTGCCGCTTCGTTTTGGAAAATACCGCTGTGTCCGGGGACCCAGATGAAGCGTATTTCTTTCACCCATCCCGGTATGAAATACTTTAGTGAGCGGCTCAACAGAGCCTCCCGTGCTGACTCCAGTGACAGCAAAACAGAAAGAGAGTCTGATAGAAAAACTATTTTTGATTGACTGCAGGGAACCTTTAGTAGCGCTAGCCCAATTGCCATAAACTCTGCTAGAAATATCGGTGTGCAATCCGGGACACGCACAAAAAAACTCCAGGAAAGACTCCGAAAACATTCCAATCGCAGCTTTGTGCGCAATCACAGACGCATCAGTGGCAATTACAGTGTCATCAGGGAACTTTTCAAGGTGTTCACATAGGAGACTGGATATTAGACTTGAGGGTAAGTGCTTCATATTAGATGGAAATATAGGATCATAATTTATATCCACAAATGACGTTCAGCAACCAATAGGACATATAGAAGCAAGGTCCACACCAATGTTTGTTAAAATGCTCTGCGTAAAAGGCACCTGGGGCTTGCATACCCTTGGTCACTGGTGAGTGAGAAAGAGGGCGGGGTTTGACACAAAAATAGGTATATCGCACCGGGAGTAGTCTCAAATGATCGCAAGAATGATCTAACAGTTAGAAGGCGGAAAGGGGAGTTAAGGTCCGTAATGCGGGCCTCTAAATACAGAACAGTGGTAGAGACTGACTGTGGAAGCCCTAGGCAGAGGCTCAGCGCCCGTCTTTCTAAAAGCAGCAAAGGATGCAGCTTATATTTTGGACACCCAGAGAAAAGAATACAGCCAAATTCCAGAATCGGTCTCACATAGGCTTTGTACAAAAGTAGCAGAGTATCTCGACGCATACCAAATTTCCTGTTACTTATCCGCATCAGTCTGCTAAGGGCACGCTCACCTTTCCGAACATTAGACTTGATGTGAAGCCTCCAATCCATACTAGCATCATACGTAATGCCTAAATACCGCACAGATTCCACTTGAGGTAGGACATCTGAGCGGTAGTTTAACGAAACATATAAGGGGGTTATGGTTTTAAAAACTAGCACACTACTTTTGGACACATTTAAAACCAATTTAATTTTGTCCAACCAGACCTCAAGTGCATTTAGGTAAGACTGTAGTGAACGATATAGGTCATGAATATCTTTTGCAGAGGCGCAGAATGCTATGTCATCTGCATATACATATACAGTGACATCAGGATGAACCGGTATATCGCACATTAATATATTAAAAAGGAGTGGTGAGAGCACAGAGCACTGGGGCACCGCTCTTGTCTGTGCATAGGTGTCTGTGATTAATGAGCCATCAGTGCAAAATAATTCTCGTCCTTTCAAAAATTCCCTGATCCACGCATAAATGTATAACTGAGGACGTAAGAATGACAACTTGTTAAGTAGAATGGAATGTTCAATTCTGTCAGAGGCCTTAGCAATATCGAGCGTCACTAATGCTGATACCTCCTTGTTGTACATTGCAAGGCGAATCCTGCTTTCTAAATCTACATGTGCAGACCATATTGAGCATCCATTGCAGAAACCAACCTGGGAGGAACTCAAAGCATTAACCTCTGAGATATGCTTTGAGAGGCGGCCATGCACAATTCTTTCTATTAATTTTACTAGATTCGAAGTCAAAGCTATCGGCCGAATGTTTTCAACATGAAATCCTTTACCAGGGTCTTTCAAGAGCAATATAATTTTCGCTACTTTCCAGACATGCGGCAGCCATGCAGAATCTAATGATTCATTAATCAGATCCAGGAGATCCTGAGTGAAATCATTTGCTAAAATTTTGAGCATACCTACCGTAACCCTGTCCCAACCTGGAGCCGAGTTTTTCATGGAAGAAATCACAGATAGGAGTTCTGACTTATCAACCTCAACATAGCCTGAGCAGGAAATAGGAGCGTGCAAGGGAACTCTGCACTGCTCCTGGAAACGTAATGCTAGTCCTTGCGCAATTTGTTCCAACTCATCCTTTGCATCCTGTGGAGACAACACTACTGAACTTAATGACTGAGAAAGGTGCGAGTTTCTATTTCGTTCCATGAAACGATACAAAGCCTTCCTGTGCTTAGAATTTGACAAATAAGTATTTAAATTTTCGTTGCACTCGTCCTTTGCCTGCGCTATGACTCTTTTGAATGATCCGAGAAAAATTTGTAGCTGATTCAATTTACTGGGCTCTGGTTGTAAGAAAGGCTTTTCCAAGCTGCTTTTCTACGGCGGAAGGCTTTCTCACACGCGTCATTCCACCATGGGGATGGCGCCTTATTGTTTACTGTAGACCGCACAATGAACTGGGAATCTACAGTAGCATTCGCAATTCAGGAAAATACCTTTTGTGCTTTGTCGGTCCTACATGAACAAAGGTTTGATTTGAGGGAGGAACGTAGCGAAGCTGCATATTTGGCGTTATTTACTGGTTTACGGCCCAAAGTTCTATCTCGTGTTGTGCTCTATATGATGGTAAATGTTATTGGAAAGTGGTCACTAGATGTACCACTGTCTGCTGTGGACCATCCTCCTATACCTATCCCACCTGCTGCCAGGGATAAATCGATGACAGATAGCGAATTTCCGCGCATGAAGGTTATAGCCCGAGAATTGCAGCAGCCCACAGCATTTGCCGACATCCACGTCCATAACAGCTGTCCACATGCGTCGGAGTAGTTATCCCGAAGAGTATGGTGCGAGTTAAAATCAGCTGCAATAACTACCCTATTAGAATTTGTAAGTAATCTGTCAAAATAGTCTGTGCTACGTACACCTGTGGGCCAGTAGACGTTAGCGACTGTGACAGGGCCACAATGCGGCAATATGATATCTACAGCCCAAATCTCGCACTCAGGATTCATTATTGTTTTGCTTATTTTTGCTCGGTGACATAATTTTGATGATATCAAAGTTAATAAACCACCGCCCCTATCATTTACACGATCGGCGCGGAAAACATTATATTTCTTTAAGGTAAATGACTTTGCGGGGGCGAGCCAAGTTTCTTGCAAAAGCACTATGTCTGGCTTATGTGTTGAAAGGAGAAGATATAAATCTGGAAGTGAAGATACAATAGAGCAACAATTCCACTGCAGAACTTGTACACCTGCCATGATGACTTGCCTAAAATTGAGGCCGCAACAGCCTCTTTTAACACATCGGTTTCCTGTAAAACTTTGGAAGGCCCTTTTTCAGTTTTGGTCTGGGAAATGGACGACTTAGAGGGTGAGCTAGAAGCACGGCGCTTTTGAGTAGGGCATGCCATTTCAACATCATTAGAGCAAATACCTTTGCGAGAAATGCCTACAGGGACACTGTCGATTGGGTGCACTTGAGCCAGCACTAGAGGAGAATCTGCATTTAAACTTTCCCCTCCCCTTTCACCACTTTCACCAGCTCCTGCATCCCGAAATCCCTCCAAAATTTCTTGAGCAGTATATGCAGGATCCACTCCACGCGCAATACCCTTAGTGCAAGCCAGTTGTTCAGGAATAAAGGCTTTGACAGGAATCGATGTGAAAGAACTGCAGCGTAGCAGATCTGACACACAATTAATGTTTGCAGATTTGCAAACTATACCTCGTCTTCCGAAAGGTCGCAGCTCAGAGATATCAAGGTAGCGATCCGTCAGCCTTTTGAGTTGCTGCTGAATAGTTTTCGGATTTTTCATTTTCAGCATTCCATCGCCTATCGGTATGAGTGCGACAGGAATCACATCGACACCAGTTTTAGCAAATGATTCCAGAGGCAAGCTTTCATTCGGCAGGCTTGCGAACCAATCTGCCAAGCCCCCTCCCGGGGAGGTGAAAGACATGCCTATGCGCAAGGTAATGACACCCTTACATTACCAAGTCCTATAAAGCTAGCCTGAACCCTGACCAAAGCCCCCTGAACGTGGAAAGGCCTCACCACGAAGAAGCACCAGGCACCGAACACCTTGAGGACTCCCAGAACAGCTTTTGAGTAGCCTTCTTCTGGCTGTAGCTAGCACAAGATCACAACGACGAGCACGGAACAACTCGAGTCAGATGTCAGATAGAGGACAGGCCAGTAACTAGGCGAATACGCCGTCTTCCTCTTCCTGGTCAACGACTGCGCCCGGCACGAAAGTGTTCACGTCTTTCTCAGCGTCTTTTCCCCTGTCTTCTGTGTCTTTCCTCTTCTTCATGCTTGCTATGCTATTTGTTAAGGCGCTGGACGTGGACAGTTTCGTGGCCGCATCGACGGAGATCAGGTGAGGGCGTCAGCGGTTCCACAGTGTAGTTGACAGGAGAGATGCGCTTCAGGACAGGGTAGGGGCCGTGATACTTGGAAACACATTTAGAAGGTATTCCAGGAGTCCCTGATGGAATCCACAGCACACAGGACGGCCAGAAGAAAATTTATAATATATATTATATTGTCACGAAGACAGGGATTTATGGGTATCGGCAACAGGGGTAGATACACACAGTCAAGACAGAGGTTCCCAGGAAATGGTAACACGAAGACACAAGCTCAAGAGTCCACTGTCCTAGCTAGCCGAAGCGCGCGAGAGTCTCCAACTTCTTCGTCGTTCAAGCGCTACCTCGAACCGTCAGGTGGCATTATCCCCCCCCCCCCCGCCTCGAAAAAAAAACCGCAAGCTCACAGAAAAAAAACACTGCTCCGGATGGCAAATACGACTTTCAGCGGGTAAAATACGGCTTCATGAGAAGCGCATGCACCAGGTCAGACGAGCACTGACGACTAAAACTCGGCACAGTTCCGTCTGGAATAACCTCGTATGTAACTTCTGAGAGGCGACGCAACACTCTGTAGGGTCGGAAGTAACGATTGAGAAGTTTTTTCTGACAGGCCTGGGCGCCGGACAGGTGTCCACAACCAGACTTTGTCACCAGGCTGGAACACGACATAGCGATGGCGGTCGTTATATCGGCGTGCATCTGTTGCTTGCTGTTTTGTAATGTGATTACGGGTGAGTTGGCGAGCTTCCTCAGCGTAGTTGGTGAATTCTTCTGCGTCAGCAGTAAGCAGCTGGTCGTCAGCCGCACATGGCAGCATAGCGTCGAGCATGGTCTGTACATCGCGTCCGTATACTAGGCGAAACGGAGTGAATTGAGTTGTTTCTTGGACGGCCGTGTTATATGCAAATGTGTCATAAGGCAATATCTCGTCCCATGTTTTATGCCGGACATCGACATACATGGCGAGCATGTCCGCTATTGTTTTGTTTAGTCGCTCAGTAAGGCCATTAGACTGAGGATGGTAAGCAGTAGTCTTTCGGTGATGTGTCTGGCTTAGTTGGAAAACTTCTTCAAGAAGACGCGCTGTAAATGCCTTGCCACGATCAGTGATGACGTATGAAGGGGTGCCATGGCGGAGGGCAATCTGCGTCATGAAAAATTGTGCCACTTCGGAGGATGTTGCACGTGGCACCGCCATAGTTTCCGCGTAACGTGTCAGATAACCTGTAGCCGTGATAATCCACTTATTGCCAGCTGACGATAGAGGAAAAGGGCCAAGAAAGTCCATACCAATTTGGTCGAATGGTACTAGCGGTGGGGGAATAGGCTGCAGGAAACCCGCTGGCTTCAATGGCGGTGTCTTGCGTCGCTGGCACTCGCGGCAACCTCTAACATATCGATGAACGGTGGCGGTAAGTTTGGGCAGGTAGTAGGTCTGGTGCACTCTGGTAAGAGTGCGTGCAAAGCCCAAGTGTCCAGCGGTGGGTTCATCATGACAAGATGAAGGATTTCATCGCGGAGATCTGCAGGGATGACAAGAAGATAGGCTCCGTCACTGTTGCCGGCGCTTTTGTTGTAGAGGATTCCGTCGCGCGTACAGAAGGATGACAAGTTCTTAGCAAACAGTCGAGATACTGTAGAATCGAAGCCCTCCAGATGATCGATCACAGTTTTGAGGTCTGGATCAGCCCGTTGCCGGGCCTTTAAACCAGAGGAACTGATAATGCCAAGAAAATGGGCGTCTTCATCCGTACTGTCATGGGCCAACTCCACGGGTGATCGAGACAGTGTGTCAGCATCTTCATGTTTACGTCCGGATTTATAAACAATAGAGTAATCAAACTCCTGAATACGAAGGCTCCACCGTGCAAGACGTCCTGATGGATCTCGAAGACTAGCTACCTAACACAAAGCATGATGGTCTGTCACAACTTTAAATTTACGGCCGTAGAGGTAAGGTCGGAATTTCATTGTGGCCCAAACGACGGCGAGACACTCCTTTTCAGAAGTTGAACAGTTTGATTCTGCCCGAGAAAGGGTGCGGCTGGCATAAGCGATCACTTTTTCCTCGCCTTGCTGGTGCTGGACCAGAACAGCACCCAGACCGACATTGCTGGCGTCGGTGTGAATTTCGGTGGCAGCGTCCTCATCGAAGTGTGTAAGAACGGGAGGGTTGTGCAGCCGTTGGAGCAGCTCGGTGAATGCCTCCTGCTGCTCGGAAGACCAGACATACGGGATGTCATCACGTGTCAGGCGCGTCAAAGGTTCTGCAATCTTGGCAAAATCGGCAATGAAACGGCGATAGTACGCGCACAGGCCCAAGAAACGTCGGACGGCTTTCTTCGTGGTAGGAATGGGAAAATTGGCTACAGCGGCTGTTTTATCAGGATCAGGCCGGACACCGTCAGCGCTAACCACATGACCGAGGAATTTTAGCTGCTGATATCCAAAGTGACATTTTTTCGGTTTGAGTGTCAAATCGGCCGAGCGAAGAGCGTCCAATACCGTTCGCAGCCGCTTAAGATGTTGGTCAAACGTTTCTGAAAACACGATGACGTCGTCCAAATAAACCAAACAGGTTTGCCATTTAAGACCAGCAAGTACGGTGTCCATCATTCTCTGGAACGTCGCTGGCGCTGAACACAGACCGAAAGGCAATACTTTAAATTCATATAAGCCATCGGGTGTCACAAAGGCAGTCTTTTCCCGATCGCGCTCATCCACTTCTATCTGCCAATAACCACTTTTTAAATCAATGGACGAAAAGAACTTGGCGTTGCGAAGTCGATCGAGTGAATCGTCGATACGGGGCAACGGATATACATCTTTTTTTGTGATGTCATTCAGTTTCCTGTAATCAACGCAAAAACGCAGCGTGCCATCCTTTTTCTTAACCAACACGACTGGCGACGACCACGGACTTTTAGACGGCTGAATAACATCATCATTAAGCATTTCCTGGGCTTGTGTTCGAATTGCCTCACGTTCTTTGGCCGAAATACGGTACGGCTGCTGTCGAATAGGTCGGGCATCTTCAGACGTTAAGATGCGATGCTTGGTGATAGAAGTTTGCCGGACTTTCGATGATGAGGCAAAGCACGGGGCGTACTCCAGCGGTAAGGCACGCAGGGCGCGTTGTTGACAGAAAGAAAGGTCACTGCTAACATCGATGTGGATACTTGGAGTATCAATAATGTCAGACGCAAAACATTCAGAAACTTCCTTTAACAGTTCGCCGAAAGCGATGGCAGTAGAGCGATAGAGGTGGCGAGATTCATTCGTGAAGTTCGTGACGAGAAGCTCAGAATGACCATTGCTGAAAATAATTAGGCTTCGAGCTGCACAGATGCCATGAGAAAATAAAAGCGAACGGTTGCTTTCAGCTTTTATCGGCCCGTCACGAAGCCCGTCGCACACAACTCACAAACACGCTGGAGCGGGGAGGCACTGAAACACACTCGGCTGAAACCAGTAGGGCGCACGTACGTTGGCCATCGGTGGGGCTGGCAGCCGCTTTCTCCGTTGAGAACGAGACCGTTCGCTGTCGGAGATAGATGATGGCGCCATATTCTCGCAGGAAATCCACACCGAGAATCAAATCACGAGAACATTCCCGGAGAACGACGCAGCTGACAACGAACATTGACGTACGAATCTGGATTCTAGCCGTGCACTGTCCAATAGGAGTAATTACATGCCACCCAGCCGTGCGTATTTGCGTGCTACACCATGGTGTCATAACCTTTCTAAGGTTCGCTGCCAGTTTCCCACTCAAAATCGAAAAGTCTGCTCCGGTATCCACTAAAGCGCTGACATTATGACCATCGATGCACACAGGGATGTCCAGCGATAGCCGGTCTCGTGAACCAAATGCTGTCGTTTCTGCTCCAAAATCCATATCTGTTCTCATTGGGGGGACTTCTTTGTGCTGACATTTAGCGGCCCCGCCCCCAGAGGTCGCTCTACTCAGTTTTCCCGGTGGGGGCTTGGCGAGCGACAAGACGGTGCTCGCGGGAAGTCACCAGTTGTTGAAGGGGTTTGCCGACGTGGGGATGGAGACCTGGATTGTCGGCGCGCCATCCGGAGGCTCTCTTGTGCGAGGTTGTCGCCAATGTCACGAGGTAGTTGTCCGAACGTGCGTCTAGGTGCGTTTGTGTAAAAGCCCTCCGGTCCGAGTTCCCGATAAGGGCACCACCGGAAAATGTGACCAGGTTCCCCACAGTGGTAGCAAAGGCGGCGGCTCCGAGGGGCCTGCAAGACGTCCGTTCGTCGAACGTTTGATCGCGGTGGCCGCACGTGCCGCGTTGGCTGCTGCACAGGAATGTATTGCGTTGGCTGCTGGATGGGCATGCACTGGGTTGGTGGTAACGTAGACAACGGAGCTTGGACGTGAACTGGGCGTCGGAGAACGTCAGCGTAAGTCGGACGAGAATAATCAGGAACAGGAGTACTTTGAGCTTCAGCAACATGCAGAGATGGCTGCGTGACTTGCTGAATCTCTTCGCGGATCATATGTGCGAGAGAATCACCCCTGGGTTGGAACGGGCCACAAACCTTCTGCAGTTGCTCGCGTACAATTGCACGAATAAGATCTCGGAGCTGTTCAGTATTGCTTACAGCAGCTGTAAGAGGCTCGGCAGCAGTCGTAGCAAGGATTGGGCTGTCGTAGACCGCCGAACGGCGCTGGTGTAGGATCTTTTCCATGGTGACCGCCTCTGTTAAAAATGAGGTAACTGTAGTTGGTGGGTACGTACAAGACCAGCAAAAAGCTTTTCTTTAACCCCATGCATCAGGTGGCGCAGCTTTCTCTCTTCAGACATGTTGGGATCCGCACGTCGAAATAGTTTCGTCATGTCCTCAACATACATCATGACGGACTCGTTTGGCATCTGTTTCCGAGATTGTAGAGCACGTTCTGCTCGTTCGCGCCTATCCAGGCTGACATACGCATCTACGATAAGACGGCGGAACTGAGGCCATGATGTTATTGTGCCCTCTCGGTTCTCATACCATGTCAAAGCATGGTCATCCAGGCAGAAAATGGCGTTCCGTAGCTTTAGGTTGTCGTCCCACTGATTAAAGGATGCGACTCGTTCGAACTGAGTTAGCCGATCCTCAACGTCTTCATGCGCAGTGCCATGGAACGATTTCGGCAATCGGGGGTTTTGAAAGTAAACAGGAGTACCTTGCATGACCGACGTAGTGCTTTGCGTGGCTGGCCGGAGGCTCGTTGTTGAAGTGGACTCCAAGGGCCCGTGTTCGGGAGGAAGGCCCAGGTTCCTTCGGCTGACGCGATGAACTGGCGTTTCCACAGGCTCGGTGTCGTTGGTTCGCGGAGGGGTGTGCGACATTGAGAGGACAATTACCCAGCGGCTCCACCAAAACTATCACGAAGACAGGGATTTAGGGGTATCGGCAGCAGGGGCAGGTACACAGTCAAGACAGAGGTTCCCGGGAAATGGTAACACGAAGACACAAGCTCAAGAGTCCACTGTCCTAGCTAGCCGAAGCGCGCGAGTCTCCAACTTCTTCGTCGTTCAAGCGCTACCTAGAACCGTCAGGTGGCAATACGCCCATCTACACACCGTCGACACGACACCTGTGCACAAGGCGAGCCGTCGCTTGAGAGGCTTAGCACCCGCGTGTGGTCCTCTTGTTTCCCCACCGCGAACCACGATGACTACAGCGCCAATTCAGACCACCACTCAGCTTCCTGTGAGTGCCCAGCAGCTGATCTGCCATACTCCGCGTATGCCCACGCCGTTTCATGGCGACAAGTTCGAAGACGTTGAGGACTGGCTGACCAGCTACGACCGGGTCGCTGTGTTTAATGCGCGGGACGAGGAGCGAAAATTGCAGAATGTTTATTTCGCACTAGAAGACGCCGCCAAGATGTGGTTCGAAAACCATGAGGCTACCATTTCCACCTGGCAGGATTTCCGGCGGCAGCGGCTCGCAACATTCGGCAACGATACAAGAAAAGAGATGGCCGAACTCGCTCTACAGTCCCGAGCACAGCGGCCTAATGAAAGCGTCGCCATGTTTGTGGAAGAAATGACTCGCCTTTTCAACCGGGTGGATCCGTCCATGTCGGAGGTAAAGAAGGTGCGCTATCTTATGCAAGGCGTCAAGGAGCAGCTGTTCGTTGGCCTTGTACGTGACCCTCCACGTACTGTTGCTGATTTTACGAAAGAAGCAACAAGCATCGAGCGTGTCTTGAACGAGCGATTCGTACATTTTGATCGCTCTGCGAACATCGCTGCCGTAGACTTCCGCTTGCCAAAGGCCGGAAACGACAGGGAAGCCCTTCGCGAACTTATCCGAAGCATCGTGCGCGAAGAGCTGCAAAAGCTGCCCTCTCTCGAACAACATCCACGTGTTGGGGGCATCTCGGATATTGTGCGCGAAGAGCTCCGCCAAGCAGTGCCATCAGTAGTACAGTCACCCCAGCCGCCTGCGCCACAGATCATGACGTACAGCGACGTGTTGCCTACTCCTGCGCCTGAACCATTGGCACCCTGCAACCCTGCTCCTCCCGCTCGTCCTCAACCCCAATATCTAGTTTCGACTGGTGTGCCTGAAGCTCGACCACCCGTTCGCAAAGCACATGCGTGGCGCACGCCGAACAATCTGCCTTTGTGCTTTCACTGCGGCGAAGCCGGTCACGTTCTGCGCCACTGCCCGTACCGTCGGATGGGCTTGCGTGGATTTTCCCCGGATGCCCCTCGGCCGCGCTATGGCGAACGACCTCGGGACATCGACCAATACCTCAGCGACCACGTCCCACCTGCGTCCCTGCAGCGAGGCCAGTCCAGGTCACCACCACCGAGAGAGTTTTCACCAGCCGCCGTTCTTTCCTCAGGCAGTCCCCAAGTCCGCACCGGGAAAACTGAAGACGGTCACCCTCGGGGGTAGGGCCGCCGTCGATGGACACTACGACCAACATCCTCCGCTCACCGATTCGATCACACAGACCGACCTCCGACCCTTCGCTCCGACCAACAGTCCGACCACTTTTCGACGATCGCCGAAGTTTTCCTCCGACGCCCCCAATCGACGCACCGCACGACCAACGACTCCGACGACCTCCCGACGATCACAGAAGCTTACCTTCGACGCCGTAATTCGACGCAACGAACGATCCGTCAGCCCGACGATCATTAACACGCCGCACTTTGTCGACGGTGAGCTACATTCCGCCGAAATAACGATCGTCGTTGACAACCACGACACTACTGCCCTTGTAGATACCGGCGCTGATTTTTGCGTTATGAGTCATGGCCTTGCTACCATTCTGCGAAAAGTCCCGACTCCTTGGCACGGAGCCCCGATAAGGATAGCCGGAGGGCATGTGGTAACGCCGCTCGGAGTGTGCACCGCTCGCGTCGGGATTCACCACGTAACTTTCTCGTGTTGCTTTGTTGTGCTAGCAGAGTGCTCCAAGGACCTGATTCTCGGCCTTGATTTTCTTAGAGAAAACGACGCAATCATCGACCTCCGTGACTTCATGGTGACTTTTTCCACTCACCGCGCAATTTCCGACGAATACAGACAGCACAGCGACGACTACACAGACAGGCCAGTTTTCCGAGTGTGCGACGACCATGTCACTCTACCTCCACGCACCAGCTTGTTTTTTACAGTGCAGTGCGACAACCCCCCCGTCTTGCAAGGCCTCGCGGAAACGAACGTGAATTTATTGTTGAGCCTACAAGTCTGCGTCGCTCGGGGGATCTTTGCCTTGAGAAATAAACGAACTGAACTACTTTTAACGAACTTTACTGCCGAATACCGCCATTTACCGCAAGGTACAGCTATCGCTTATTTTGACGAAGTCAGTGTGCCATCCGCCCACTGCGCCCTTGGCTGGCCACCGAGAACCCTCCCGAGAGCACCGGACATACTGTTCAAACTGACGTGAATCCAGCTTTGTCTCTTACCCAGAAACGCCGCCTTCAAGCAATTCTGGACACTTACCGTGACTGCTTTGCCGTCACTTCCAAAGTGAAACAGACGTCAGCAACCAAACATTGAATTATAGTTGATCCCACCGAGCGCCCTATCCGCCAAAACCCCTACCGAGTATCGCCGTAAGAACGAGAAGCTATTCGGGCGCAAGTTGATGAAATGCTCTGTGATGATGTGATCCAGCCGTCCACAAGGCCACGGGCGTCACCAGTTGTGCTTGTCGCTAAAAAGGACGGAGCACTCAGATTCTGCGTCGACTATAGGAGGCTTAACAAAATTACGAAAAAGGACGTCCAACCATTGCCTCGAATCGATGACTCGTTCGACCGACTTCGCCACGCCCGATACTTTTCATCGCTCGATCTACGCAGTGGATACTGGCAGATCGAAGTCGATGAACGTGATCGAGAGAAAACCGCATTCATTACTCCTGACGGACTGTACGAATTTAAGGTGCTTCCCTTCGGTTTATATTCCGCTCCCGCAACCTTTCAAAGAATGATGGACACTGTCCTAGCCGGCCTGAAATGGCAGACATGCCTCGTCTACCTTGACGACGTTGTCATTTTCTCTGCGACCTACGAAGAGCATCTCAAACGATTGACGGCGGTGCTAAATGCCATCCGCGGGGCCGGACTCTCACTAAAACCAGAAAAATGCCACTTTGCATTCCAACAGCTCAAGTTCCTGGGTCACGTCGTGAGTGCTGAGGCAATTAGCCCTGATACAGAGAGGACGGCTGCCGTAGCTGCTTTCCCGACCCCCACTGATAAAAGTTCCGTGCGCCGGTTTTTGGGCCTCTGTGCATATTACAGGAGATTTGTGCACGACTTCTCCCGAATAGCGGAACCATTGACTCGTCTAACAAAGGACGACCAGCCTTTCATCTGGGCCGACGAGCAGCAAAGGGCCTTCGAGGAGCTTCGCAAGCGCCTTCAAACAACGCCCGTACTTGGCCACTTCGACGAGGAGGCCGACACAGAATTGCATACCGACGCCAGTAACAATGGCCTCGGTGCAGTTCTCGTTCAGTGGCAAGAAGGCGTTGAGCGGGTGATTGTTTACGCCAGCCGCACCCTGTCTCGTTCCGAAGCGAAGTGTTCTACTACCGAAAAGGAGTGCCTTGCAGTTGTGTGGGCGGTAACAAAATTTCGGCCGTATTTGTATGGTCGGCCGCTTAGATTGGTCAGCGACAACCCCTCACTCTGTTGGTTAGCGAACCTTAAAGATCCTTCAGTCAGGTTAGCCCGCTTGAGTCTCTGCTTACAGGAGTTCGACGTCACTATTGTGTACAAGTCCGGCAAGAAACACAGTGACGCTGACAGCCTATCCCGAAACCCTATCCCGTGTTCTTCAAGTGAAACAGATAACTCCATTTTTCTCGGCGCGCTCTCGACGCCAGATCTCGCTCAACAGCAGCGAGACGACACCGAACTGCGGCCCCTCATCGATTACCTCGAAGGGACCGCCTCATCGCCGCCTCGCTTTTTCACGCGTGGCCTGTCGTCATTCTGCTTGCGTGACGGCGTCCTCTACAAGAAAAACTACGCTTCCACAGACATTCAGTATCTGCTGGTTGTCCCAACGCCGCTCAGTACCGACGTTTTGCAGGCATACCACGACGAGCTTTCTGCCGGACATCTCGGTTTTTCGCGCACCTTGGCACGAGTACGACAAAAGTACTACTGGCCCAAGCTTGCCGCTATGGTTCAGCGCTATTTTAGGACGTGCCGTGATTGCCAACGTCGGAAGATACCACCTGTCAAGCCGGCCGGCCTGCTGCAGCCTATTGTTCCTCCGCGAGTACCTTTTCACCAAGTTGGTATGGACTTGCTCGGGCCATTTCCTACGTCATCATTGGGCAACAGGTACATTATAGTCGCCACAGATTATCTAACCCGCTATTGTGAGACGAAAGCTCTTCCCAGCGGCACGTCTACTGATATTGCGAACTTTTTCATCTTTAATCTGGTCCTTCGTCACGGTGCCCCTGCGATCGTTTTAACTGACAGAGGCACGGCATTTACTTCAGCTCTAACCCAGGAAGTGATGCGGCTCAGTGGCACTTGTCATCGCAGAACAACAGCTTACCACCCTCAGACGAATGGCCTTACTGAGCGACTCAATAAGACCATCGCCGATATGCTTTCTATGTACGTCAAAGAAGATCATAAGAACTGGGACCAGATACTACCGTATGCAACATTTGCTTATAACACCGCCGTCCAGGAAACGACTCGCTTTACACCGTTTCGTTTGGTGTACGGTCGCGAAGCTGTCACTATGCTGGATGCAATGCTACTGCCAGATGTTGCCCACCCATCGATTGCCGGTGCCGACCAATTCGTCCAGCATGCCGAGGCCGCTCGCCAGCTGGCTAGATTGAGAGTCCGGACACAGCAAGGTAAAGATGCTCGACGGTATAACCTTCGTCACAGGGAGGTATCTTACAACCCTGGCGATCAGGTTTGGGTGTGGACACCTGTTCGCCAGCGGGGTCGGTCCGAGAAGCTTCTGCGCCGCTACTTCGGCGCGTACGAAGTACAACGCAAACTCAGCCACGTCACCTGCGAAGTGACCCCGCAAGTAAGTGTTCGCTCATCCCGACGGCAAGCACAATCGGAAGTCGTACATGTCGCCAGGATGAAGCCCTTCTACTCCCACTAGGTCAAGCTACAAGTGTTTTTTTTCTGTGCTTCCTTTAACTACTTGATGTGAACGTGCATCCTCGCCGACTACGGTTATCCTCTACCTCGCCACTCGGCATCGGGCCGATGCCTTTTCCACCGGGAGGGGCAATGCCGCAATGTTATCGTACTGGCGCCGTCATATGGCGAGCTCGGGAGACTGGCACGCCCTCGTCTTCTTCACTCTCGGTGCTCGCCCGCCAGTCGGTTCCGTGCCTGATCTTGCCGGTGCTTTTACGTAATGCTAAGTAAACCTGCTGAACCAGTTTCACTGGCTTCTGTGACAATATATATATGCAGATCAATCAAGGGGGAATGAGGGTGCTCGTTATAATACATCAAGGAAAGAAGCCAACAGTCGGCGAGGCCAAGGAAAGCGTTGGGGATGGTTACTTTATGTCTTTTTTTTTTAATGTTTACTTGAATAATCACAGAAATTAGTAATGTAATCTGTTTAGGGGAAAGATAATTAGACACAAAGTAGAAGAAAAAACAACGGGCCGATGGTGGGATCCGAACCCACGACCTCCGAATAACGCGTCCGGTGCTCTACCAACTGAGCTAAATCGGCCGCTGTCCCCCCTGCTACTTTCTTGGGTATTTATGTTGTCTGTATACGAACCTTGAGAGTGTTCACCAGCGCCACCCTCAGCCATAGCGGCGGACGTGGGACGTCCTTTGTTACCGCCAGCGTCACGTAGAACGTGATCAAGAGCGAGGGCGAAAGCTGTGCTAGAACCCTCTTACGCTACCTATGGCTTGAAGACTGCCGGAACCGAGACCCCCGTAAGCTACAAGCAGATCAATCAAGGGGGAATGAGGGTGCTCGTTATAATACATCAAGGAAAGAAGCCAACAGTCGGCGAGGCCAAGGAAAGTGTTGGGGATGGTTACTTTATGTCTTTTTTTTTTTTAATGTTTACTTGGATAATCACAGAAATTAGTAATGTAATCTGTTTAGGGGAAAGATAATTAGACACAAAGTAGAAGAAAAAACAACGGGCCGATGGTGGGATCCGAACCCACGACCTCCGAATAACGCGTCCGGTGCTCTACCAACTGAGCTACATCGGCCGCTGTCCCCCCTGCTACTTTCTTGGGTATTTATGTTGTCTGTATACGAACCTTGAGAGTGTTCACCAGCGCCACCCTCAGCCATAGCGGCGGACGTGGGACGTCCTTTGTTACCGCCAGCGTCACGTAGAACGTGATCAAGAGCGAGGGCGAAAGCTGTGCTAGAACCCTCTTACGCTACCTATGGCTTGAAGACTGCCGGAACCGAGACCCCCGTAAGCTACAAGCAGATCAATCAAGGGGGAATGAGGGTGCTCGTTATAATACATCAAGGAAAGAAGCCAACAGTCGGCGAGGCCAAGGAAAGCGTTGGGGATGGTTACTTTATGTCTTTTTTTTTTTAATGTTTACTTGGATAATCACAGAAATTAGTAATGTAATCTGTTTAGGGGAAAGATAATTAGACACAAAGTAGAAGAAAAAACAACGGGCCGATGGTGGGATCCGAACCCACGACCTCCGAATAACGCGTCCGGTGCTCTACCAACTGAGCTACATCGGACGCTGTCCCCCCTGCTACTTTCTTGGGTATTTATGTTGTCTGTATACGAACCTTGAGAGTGTTCACCAGCGCCACCCTCAGCCATAGCGGCGGACGTGGGACGTCCTTTGTTACCGCCAGCGTCACGTAAAACGTGATCAAGAGCGAGGGCGAAAGCTGTGCTAGAACCCTCTTACGCTACCTATGGCTTGAAGACTGCCGGATATATATATATATATATATATATATATATATATATATATATATATATATATATATATATATATTGTTACGGAATTGTTCTCAAACAGAGCACGGAGGAAGAAAGAAGGAAGAGGAAGAAGTGTGCGCGCCCGTTCGACCTTTGTCTGGTGGCACTTGTGTCGTTCCCGCTAGCCGTGTGTACCTAGCGTACTGAACCGACTAGTACGTCTCCGTCGCGACGCTAAGGGCGTAACTTTGTGGTGGAGAAGCCGGGTAACGATCCCTGGCGCTACAGACAGCACCGACACAACTGGAGCCTCCCCGGAGTCGTCGCCTTGCGGGCCTCGAACCGCAAACCAGCGCCATGCAATCGGTCAATGACCCGCAAGCAGCCCGTGGTGACGCGGTGATCCAGGCTGAAGATCGGCCTGCGGGTGCAGCGAACAGTTCTTCGCATCACTATCGGGAGCCCCGGACTTTCGCGGGAGCGGCAGGCGAGGACGTTGACGAGTGGTTGACCCACTGCCAACGGGTGAGCCGCTACAACCGATGGGACGCCGCCGCTAAGCTCGCAAACGTGGTTTTCTTCCTAAGCCATACCGCTCTTGTTTGGTTCGAAAACCACGAAGACTCTCTTACCACCTGGGACCGTTTCGTTACTGAATTGCGGCAGTGCTTCGGTGACTGTCTTGCACGAAGGAAGCGAGCTGAACACACGCTTACGCACAGAGCTCAGCTACCTGGGGAAACATGCACAACTTACATAGAGGAGGTCCTGAAGCTATGTAAAACTGCAAGCGCTAATATGACCGAGGAAGATAAAGTAGGACATCTTCTGAAGGGCATCGCAGATGATGTTTATAATTTTCTAATTGCCAAAGGTGACCTGAACGCCGTCTGTGATGTCATTCGGCATGTTCGCACATTCGAGACATTGAAGACTCGTCGCATAACGCCAAAATTTGGGCGGCTCGCCAACGTTCCATCTGTGGCGAGCATTGAAGACAACTTCATGGACTTGTCGACGATCCGGCAAATAGTTCGTGAGGAACTGCAGCGGTTTGAGCCCCCTATACGGTCTCCATCATCTTTGCCCTCTGACGTTGTCGGCTCTCGAGGGCCTCCCTCCTTGCTTCCGTCGATGCCCGTTGTGAATTCTATCAATACGGTACAGGCGGACGCTTACTCCAACAGCCCGACGCCAAGGTTCGATAGCCCTGGTCACCCGCCTCGCTACGACTCGCGCCCGACTAACTTCTTGTCGCCCTATGATCAGCACTGTGAGTACCATCCTCAACCACCACCTGCTCGCTATTTCCGGCGTCCAACCCGAAGACCTGAAGATGAGTTTCGCTACCCAATGCACCCTGTCTCCTCGGAGCCCTCCAGGGAACAACTTTTTCGTCGCACAGCCCCCGTGTGCCGACGCTGCGGCATTGAGGGGCACATAGCTCGATACTGCCGCAGCCGCCCACTCACCCGTTACGATCGGCCCGTCCAAAATGCTCCGCCACGTAACCGTTTCTACGACTCTAATTGGCAATGGCCCCCATCTTCGTATGAATATCCCCAGACCAATGGACCGCGCAACAACTCTCCTGCTTCCGAACGAAGTGTCTCGCCACCACCTGCCTCTTCTGCGCGCCGCTTTCCGTCACCACGGCCACGAAGGCGGTCGGCATCGCCTTTGCCGGAAAACTAGTCAGCGCGGCTGCTGGAGGTCAGGCCGCTGGAGACTGTGCGCTGCCTGAAGAAATTCCTCCATCTGTTGTTATGTTAAAGAACACGGTCTATGTGCTTGTGGATGGTGTGGCGACAATGGCTTTAGTGGATACCGGGGCAACCATTTCAATAATGAGTTTATCATTTAAGAAGCGGTTAGGACGCAAAGTTATGTTTGTTTGGGACAGAAATGTGAATTTTCATGGCGCGGGTGGGGAGGTGTTGTGTCCCCTGGGAATGTGTAGTGCTTCGGTGTCCCTGGGTGGAACGGTATTCGCAACGGAGTTTGCAGTGCTTTCGCGATGCACGCATGACATAATTCTAGGTATTGACTTTTTGAGAATGTGTGGCGCTACGGTCGACTGCCGCTCTGGGGAACTCTGCGTTGATGGTTCCCTTCCTCCTGGACTCTTAGAGAAGCCGCATGTCCGTGAAGATGTGTTCTGTGTAACAGAGGATACCAATGTGCCAGCCTTGTCTATGGTGTGCGTCCCAGTTTTGTGCCCCAGCCGTGCTTCCGACACCTTCGACGCTACAGTGGCACCGCTTCATTCTAACTGTGCAAAGAAATACATTCTGGTTCCTCATTGCCTACTGTCGGTGGTCAAGGGCTGCTCACGGCTGTGGGCCAATAATTGTTCTTCGCAACTAGTAGTTTTGCCTGTGAATATGAAGATTGCGACCTGTAGCCAAGACGACACCCCGTCGGTGGCTTTGGTTACTGATGCACCTGGCGAAAGTGCTGCCGCTCCAGCCCCTGACTCGCAACTACATCGGATGATCAGCCGCTCTCTAACCAGGGACCAGCGTGACGCTTTGGAGGCCTTACTGGTCAAGTATTCTTCCATATTTGATTTTTCCGAGCCTAGCGGCTCACGGTGCATTCCCGTGACACGTACCCGGCATCGCATTGACACAGGCTACTCACACCCAATTCGACAGAAGCCGTACAGAGTGTCACCAACAGAACGCCAGGTCATCAGTGAGCAGGTTCGGAATATGCTGGAAAAGGGTGTTATTCAAGAGTCATGCAGTCCCTGGGCCGCCCCTGTAATTCTGGTGAAGAAGAAAGATGGTACATTTCGCTTTTGCGTCGACTATCGCCGTCTGAATGCTGCAACAAAGAAGGATGTGTATCCCCTTCCGCGGATCGATGACGCCATAGATTGTCTGTTCTCGGCATCATATTTTTCATCCGTCGATCTGCGATCGGGATATTGGCAGATCCCTATGCACCCTGACGACAAGGAAAAAACGGCATTTATCACACCCGACGGCCTGTTTGAATTTAATGTAATGCCTTTCGGGCTCTGCAATGCTCCTCCAACTTTCGAGAGATTTATGGACTCTATCCTACGGGGACTAAAATGGCAATTATGTATGTGCTACCTCGATGATGTCGTCATTTTTGGCCGGACATTCGAAGCGCACAACGAACGCCTCGCTCTCGTGCTTGACTGCTTCAACAACGCCGGTCTAGTACTCAATTCGAAGAAGTGTCGCTTCGGTGAGCGCCAGATTTTGGTACTAGGACACCTCGGCGATCGTGAAGGCGTCAGACCTGACCCTCAAAAGACTGCGGCCGTTGCATCGTTTCCAACACCTCAGAACGTGAAGGAACTCCAAAGTTTCCTAGGACTGTGCTCATATTTCCGCCGCTTCATTCCCCGTTTTGCTGACATTGCTAACCCGCTTACGTGCCTTCTCCATAAAGACGCTCCCTTCGAGTGGACATCAGAGTGTGACTCTTCTTTTTGCCAGCTCAAGTTTTTACTAACGTCACATCCGATTCTCCGGCATTTCAACCCTTCTGCTCCAACGGAACTGCACACGGACGCCAGTGGTGTTTGCATTGGTGCTGTGCTGATTCAGCGTTACGGCGACAAGGAACATGTTATTGCTTACGCCAGTCGTTCCTTAAGCAAACCTGAACGAAATTACACAATCACTGAGCAAGAATGCCTCGCGGTAGTTTTCGCCGTTCAGCGATTTCGCTGTTATCTATACGGGCGGCCTTTCACAGTAGTCACTGATCATCATTCCCTGTGCTGGCTGAAAAACCTCCGTGACCCATCTGGCCGTCTTGCACGGTGGGCAATTCGTTTACAAGAGTTTGATTATACAGTTTCGTACAAGAGTGGACGCCGGCACGCTGACGCGGACTGTCTCTCACGTTTACCGCTTCCCACAAAGGAATGTGACGCCGACAATTTTGATCATTACATCGCTGCGGTTTTACCTCCATTCCCTGATACCCGTACATTCCGCACTGAGCAGAGGAAAGATGAGAATCTCCAACCATTCTTTACCGCTGCAAGGGACCCTACAGCTTCCACTCCCTATTGTATACGGAGTGGTCTTTTGTACAAAAAGGACTATTCTCCCACTGGTCTCCGCTACCTTCTGGTGGTGCCCGTCAGCCTACGCTCCTCTGTTTTGCGCGTTATGCACGACGACCCCACTTCGGGACACCTCGGATCTGCGCGGACGCTCTATCGCATCCAAGAACGTTTCTACTGGCCCCGGATGCGTGAAACCACTGAGAAGTATGTGGCTAGCTGTGCTCAATGTGCGAGTCACAAACGCCCCGCCGGCACTCTTCCTGGTCTTCTTCATCCGGTGACGCCTCCAAGATCCTCTTTTGAGAAAGTCGGGGTAGACCTCTTGGGACCTTTTCCCAAGTCTCATTCTTGCAACTGCTGGATCGTCATCTGCACTGATTACCACACTCGTTACTGTGAGACGGCAGCCCTTCCATCGGCTACTGCACACCAAGTCTCCCTCTTCCTGCTGCACTTTGTTATACTGCGCCATGGGCCTCCCCGAGTGTTGTTCAGGGACAGAGGGCGTCAGTTCACCGCTGATGTTGTCGAAGAACTCCTTCGTTTGTGCCAAACGCATTTCCGACATTCTACCCCGTATCATCCGCAAACAAATGGGTTGACCGAGCGAACCAACCGGACACTCACCAACATGCTTTCAATGTACGTCGCCGCCGACCACAAGGACTGGGACACTGTGCTACCATTTATAACATACGCATACAACACCGCCCAAAAGGAAACAACAAGTTACAGTCCATTCTTTCTCCTCTATGCCCGGTCTCCTCGACACATCTTCGACACCATCCTCCCGTTCTCCACAGATGACGAACCTGAGATTGCTGAGATCCTGTGCCGGGCTGAAGAAGCCCACCGGATAGCCCGCCTGAGAACTCTCGCCTCACAAAAGCGCTCGAAATCCCGCTACGACGACCACCATCGCCACGTCACCTACCTCCCTGGAGATATGGTCTGGCTTTGGCGACCACTATGGAAGTGTGGCTTAAGTCAGAAACTGCTCGCGCATTATATCGGTCCCTATGTTATCCTCGAGGCAATTAGTGACCTCACCTATCGGATTGCGCGCCTTACAAAAAATGGCCGACGTTCTTCACGAACTGAGCTTGCCCACGTCGCGCGTCTGAAACCCTGTCATCCTCGTGTTGACGATTGACTCGCCCGGAGGGCTTCGCCTGCGACGGGGGAAGTGTTACGGACTTGTTCTCAAACAGAGCACGGAGGAAGAAAGAAGGAAGAGAAAGAAGTGTGCGCGTCCGTTGGACCTTTGTCTGGTGGCACTTGTGTCGTTCCCGCTAGCCGTGTGTACCTAGCGTACTGAACCGACTAGAACGTCTCCGTCGCGACGCTAAGGGCGTAACAATATATATATATATATATTTTTTTGAAGAAGTACACAAGGAACATTCTAGGCAGTAACATCGTGATCGCTGCGCGTGTTGGACCTGACGGTGTTCTCTATCGCTGTGCTTGCCGCTGATCTGCCCAGTCCTGCTGATCTGCTCATAAACCCCGATCTTACATTTGGTGGAGCTGCCGGCTAAGATCTATCTTCTCGCCCTAGAACTCCGCAGCCGCACATTACCACCTCCTGCGATGCCTGAGGACGTTAACCACCAAGCCGTGCAAGTTGGCTCGGCCATTATCTGTTCCAGCTCCCCCCGCCAGCGAGACCCCGCCATCTTCAGCGGCACTGACGACCATGACGTCGAGGACTGGCTCACATCCTATGAACGAGTGAGCGCTTATAACAAATGGGACGCGGAAACGAAGCTAAGCAACGTGATATTCTATCTTACCGGCGTAGCAAATCTATGGTTTCGCAACCATGAAGCGGACATTCCATCATGGTCCGTGTTCAAAGCTAGCTTCGCTGAGATTTTCTGCTGTCCGGCTGTGAGGAAACTCCGCGCTGAACAGCGCTTGCGTGCGCGGTCTCAGCAGGTTGGTGAGAATTTCCCAAGTTATATCGAGGACGTCGTCAACTTGTGCAAGCGCGTGAATGCTCAGATGTCAGAGGCCGACAAGATTAAGTACATTCTGCATGGCATTGATGACGACGCCTTCCAGATGCTGACTGCTCGAGATATCCGCACCGTCGCAGAAGTGGTCACACTGTGTCGAGGTTATGATGAACGGCGCAAACAAAGGGCCATACCTCGTGCGAACACCATGCACTCTGAGTCGCTTGCTAGCCTGACAGATGCAGCTGAACATTCTGCGCTTTATCCACAAATCAAGAGCTTCATTCCGGAAGAAGTTGCTCGACAGCTCTTCCTTATGTCCTGCCATGAAGAGCCTTCCTCGCACCTAGCTCCCAGTTTGCGCCAGATTATTCAGGAACAAGTAGCTGAATCTCTTCCTCCAGCTCCACAATCCATGCCTGCCGCAGCCCCGTTGACATATGCGGCTGTTGCTGTACGACCACCACATACATATGCTCCGCCGCAACCTGCCTACGTTCAGCCGCCTCTTGATCCTGCTCGAGAACCTGCGCAGTTTATTCGACCGGCTTCAAGACCACGCAATCCCTGGCGCACGACAGACAACCGGCTAATTTGTTACACTTGCGGGCTGGCTGGACATATATTTAGTTATTGTCCAAACCGTCTCCCAATGTCGGCACCACCTACTGATGGTTCTGGGTACTGGTCTTCGACGCCTCAGTATTCCTCGCCTACTGAGCCTCCAGCGAGCCGTCATTTCTCCCCAGACCGCTCAGCCATGTCCGACCGCCGTTCACCGTCGCCGCGACGCCGCTCTATCTCTCCGATGCGACGTCGACAGAACGCTTCATCTGAGGAAAACTAGAGGCTGCAGTTCCTGAGGCGAGGACTGCGACCCCGTCGAACTTTCAAAGTCCTCATCTGTCGCTGACCAACCTTATTGAAGTTTTCTTCGAGGGCGTTGCTTTCATGGCTCTAATTGACACTGGTGCTGCGGTTTCGGTTATGTACGCAAAGATATGTAGCTCTTTAAAGAAAGTGAAGACGCCAATTGCGGGGCTTTCGATGCGAACGGCCAGCGCTCAGCAAATCAAGCCTTTAGCAGCGTGCACCGCTGGAGTAGTTACCCAGAATTGCCTTTATACGATGCAGTTCGTCGAGCTGCCAAGTTGCTCACACGCTGTTATTTTAGGCTGGGATTTCCTGTCGCGTCACGCTGCTGCTATCGATTGTGCTCGAGCTTAAGTGGGGTTCTAGACTTTGTCCGATGTCTTACCAGACTGATCCACTAAATTCCTGTGCTAAAGCCCTCGTCGCCGAAGATGTTGACGTTCCTCCCTGCTCTTCTGTGCTTGTTCGTGTCGCTTGTGCCTCTGTTAGCGATGAGACCATTCTTTTCACACCAGCCCACACGTTCCTGCGCCGCAAGTGTCTTCCCTACGCTGTACTCGCTATTTCCTCTGGCCTTTCCATGTTATGGGTCTCTAATCCATTTAACTCCCCTACTGCTTTGCGCCATGGTGAATGCCTCGGCAGTATCCAGCCAATCGCATCTCTTCTGATCTCTGTGAAACCTGACGACGCGTCGCACTCTGCCGTGACTGCGCTCAGCCCCCCTTCACCTGCGCCCGCTCCTCCCTCTACAGACTTTTCCTCCGCTCTATCGACGCCGATCTTCCTCCAGCGCAGCGCACTCAGCTTTTGAACCTACTACATCGATTTCGCTCCTCCTTCGACTCTCATCAAAGCGGTTTGGGTCAAACTTCTACAGTCACTCATCGCATCGACACCAGCACCCAGGCACCACTGCGACAGCGCCCCTATCGTGTGTCTGCAACCGAACGCCATGCTATTGAAGAGCAAGTCGACCTAATAATTCAAAATGGCGTGATTCAGCCCTCAAGCAGCCCTTGGGCATCACCTGTTGTCCTCGTAAAAAAGGAAGATGGTTCTATCCGCTTCTGTGTCGATTATCGTTACCTGAATAAGATTCTGTGAAAGGACGTCTACCCTCTCCCACGCATCGACGACGCTCTCGATTGTTTGCAAAGCACAGAGCGCTTTTCTTCCCTAGATTGACATTCCGGCTACTGGCAAGTTCCCCTGGAATCTGCTGATCGCCCCAATACTGATCGCCCAAAAGGATTGTCCCCCTAGATATATGCCTTATCAGGGCCCTTTGCATAGCCTGTCCCTTTGTAAGGTGTATCTGCACCAAACCGGCTTAAGTGGTGACTAATCATCTACCCGGCATTGTAGTTTTTCCTGGTACTGCGCTCTTACTTTTTTGTAGGCCACATAATCCCTGGTTCCCGGCTGATAAATACATGCTGAAGATTTTTTTTCTTTCACTTCATGACACACTTTCTTCTCACCCATCCTCTCCTCCCCGCTCCTTCACATCCACGTTCCCCTCCCCAGCTTTTCTTCTTCGGGAGCAAAAGCATATTTAAACCCCCGCCAGTGATGATCGCTCTGCCCAGACGAAGACACGTCCATTTGTCGAAACGTTGGCTGATCTGCGAACTGAGGCGTACCCCATTTACCCTTGTTCATTTCTTTTTGATACAAAACTGCCTTTGTACCTCCCGACGGCTTGTACGAATTTAGAGTTATGCCGTTTGGCCTCCGGTAACATTTGAGCGGATGATGGACGCCATTTGGCGTGGCCTAAAGTGGAAGACGTGCCTCTGCTACCTCGACGACATTGTCATCTTTTCTCCTGACTTGACACACACCTCTACCGTCTGAAGCACGTTTTGACCTGCCTATTTGATGCCGGACTGCAGCTGAATTTGAAAAAATGTTGTTTCGCCGACCACCAGCTCACCGTTGTTGGCCACGTTGTCTCCAAAGAAGGTGTATCTCCAGATGCCGCCAAACTTCGTGTCGTAGCAGCCTTTCCCAAGCCGACTTCCATCAAAGATCTACGTAGCTTCCTCGGGCTGTGCTCTTACTTTCGCCGCTTTATTAGAAATTTTGCTTCAATTACTGCTCCCTTGACAGACCTTCTGTCAGAAAGTTCCGACCTTTCGTCGTGGACGCCAACGTGCGACGATGCCTTCAATACTTTACGCCAGATCCTCACGGCACCGCCTGCCCTACGTCACTTCGATCCCACAGCGCCTACTGAGGTCCGCACGGACGCCAGTGGTATTGGTCTCGGCGCCGTGCTCGCTCAGCGCAAATCAGGTTATACTAAATACGTGGTCGCCTATGCTAGCCGAACACTCCCGAAGGCTGAATTCAATTGCTCTGTCAATCAAAAAAGAGTGCTTAGCGATTATTTGGGCTCTTACTAAATTCCGCCCTTACCTCTATGGCCGCCCTTTTGACGTAGTGACGGACCACCATGCGCTTTGCTGGCTTTCCTCACTGAAAGACCCGTCCGGCAGACTGGCAAGATTGGCTCTTCGCCTTCAGGAATATGATGTCCGCGTTTTTTACCGCTCCGGCCGCAAGCATCACGACGCCGATGCACTTTCCCACTGCCCCCTTACAGCTGAGGTCGCGAGCCTTTCCTCTTCCGACATTTCCCCGCCATTGCTTCACATCAATGACATGCTGTCAGCGCAGCGTCAAGATCCTTGGATAAATTCTCTCCTAGATTTTATCTCCAATCCTACAGCTCCTTCTCCAACGCGTGCTCTCCGCCGCCATGCTTCCCACTTTGCCATTCGTGATAACCTCCTCTACCGCCGCAACTACTGCGCAGATGGGCGCAAGTGGTTGTTAGTTATTCCCCGGTAGCTACGTTTGCATATCTGTGACTATTTCCACGCTGACCCACAATCCGGTCACGCGGTTGTTTTCAAGACATACACTCGTCTCCGGCTGCGTTACTATTGGCGCGGCATGTACACCTTCGTACTCAAGTACGTTCGCTCATGCCTCACCTGTAAACGTCGCAAGCCATCTCCTCAACGTTCCGCTGGGCAGTTGCTACCGTTACCCAAGCCCCCACGCCCTTTCGACCGCGTCGGCATTGATTTGTACGGGCCGCTTCCCTACACTGCAGCCGGCAACCGCTGGGCAATTGTAGCCGTTGATCGTCTGACGAGGTAGGCAGAAACCGCCGCACTTCCATCTGCCACAGGGTCAGAAGTCGCTTCCTTCATTTTGCAGCGATTTGTTCTTCGCCACGGGGCACCTCGAGAGCTGCTCAGTGACAGAGGATGCGTTTTCTTGAGTGATGTTGTGAAAGCCTTGCTCACCAAGTGCAACATTATTCATAGAACAACCTCCGCCTATCATCCCCAGACTAATGGCCTCACTGAGCGTTTCAATCGTACCCTTGGCGACATGCTCTCTATGTACGTCTCCTCCAACCACTCAAATTGGGAGCTCGTCCTTCCGTATGTCACTTACGCTTACAATACCGCAACGCAGCCTACTACTGGCTTCTCTCCTTTTTTTCTCCTCTACGGCCGTCACCCCTCTGCTACAATCGACACCATACTCCCGTATCAGCCAGACATATCAGAGTATACTCCTGCGTCTCAAGCAGCCCAGCATGCAGAAAACTGTCGACAGCAGTCTTCACGACTTCAGCAGTCCCGCGCATTCACGGCTAACACTCAGTACCGCCATAAATCCAACCATGACAACCAACACTCGACACCGGAATTCTCGTCTGGCGCTCTTGTGTGGCTGTGGATACCTTGCAATGCTCCTGGACTGTCTTCAAAAGTTCTTGCTAAAAACCATGGCCCATATTGAGTTCTGGAGCGCACCTCTCCGATTAATTATGTGGTGGAACCTCTTACCTTGTCTCATGATCTACGCCGGCGCGGACGCGAGATTGTTCACATACCCACCAATATGGTGTGCAGAGAAAGTGCTGTTTTTATTTCACAATATGATGCATAGTGCACTGAATCTTTCAAGGGGTACCTGTGTAACGTTTAGAGTATTGCAATCCAATTCGTGTTAAATACACTAGTACAAAATTACATAAACATGCAACACTCCTATTTAGTGACCCTAGTCTCGAAATGCTGACAGTTATTATTAGGACTCTTTGTTTTCGGTGATTTCAGTCTGCTGTATGTTTCTTTTTTCAGCTATTCTATGGGCGTCTTTGCCTTTATGATTGTGCAAGTGCATGCAAAATGTTTTTTGCCAGCAGTGAAAGGCTCAGAGTGGTGTGGGTTGCATTCTGATTTATGCTAGTTTGTTACTGTGTAATAAGGGCAGTGCCAATCTAGCATTTGCATGCCTGTTGTTTATGTTGATTTTTTTTTTCAAGAATAATTTTGCTTCTGTAACTTTCTCTTGCAAAATAAAATGTTTCCTTCGTTATTTTTCTTGTTAGCAGCCCCCATAATTTATTATTATCAAGCCCTTGTGTTATTGCTAGCCCCAAAATTACATCATTCACATCACAGTTTGCAGCCCGGCGGCCTGTGAATACTCATGTTGTCTGAGCACAACGTTGTGGTCCAGTTTACGGAACTTGACTGTTAGATCCCGAGAACCCTACTTCGATTCTGGCCTTGGTGTCTGCGTTTAGATGGTGGCTAAACACAAACCAGGCCATGCACTGTGCAATCTCAGTGCATGTAAATAAAAAAGGCGCAGTATGCTTGTGCACATCCCGACTATGGCATTGCTTAAAACCTGACATGCTAAATCCTGTAAACAAAAATAATCATGTTCTCCAAACGTATGTATGGGCAGAGGATGTACAGACAGCACTAAATGGGTGCTTGAATGAGGACTTAGTCGGTTTCGTAATTTTCAGTATGTGATCGGGGACCCGTCATCGGGAAGTGTTCGCCATATGGAGACAGATGAAAGAAAAAGTGGTAGTGAAGAGGGGTTTATTGGGGGTTATTCGAAGGACTGGAGACGGCGACCGGTGACACAAGGCGATCGTAGAGCGAAGCACAATCTCGTTCGAACAAGACAGTCCGAGCTCTCAGTGCGCGCGCCAGCTGATCGGCGTCTTCATCGTCGTTAGTGTCGGCGCAGTATCATCTTCTTTCTTACAATTACCCCGGCGGAAAGAGGGAGCCATCCTGGTGACTTAAGGCGAGGGTATGACAAGGGGATCATAGTATGGCTTAAGTCGACTGACGTGAACAACTTCTCGGCCGCGGCGACGGTGGTCCGAAGAAGTCGTTGCTGGCTCCACGACGTAGTTAGCTGGTGATGTACGCTCTAATACACGATAAGGGCCATTATACTTTGCAGAGAATTTGGAATCAGCCGGAACACAGAGCCAAACGAGGGTGTTGGTAGGAATGTCAGCAGCGGGCTTGCCGTGATCGCTCTCATGTCGGCGAAGATCTTGAATATCCGACGTAAATGAGCGCGCCAGCTGACGGCACTGCTCAGCATTACGGGCAACACCAGAAAGAGAAGTGTACTCTGAACTGCCGGGGTGGTAAGGAAGTATGGCGTCCAGTAGCGAGGAAGGCTCACGACCGTATAGGAGAAAGAATGGGGAAAATCCAGTCGTTTCCTGAGACGCTGTGTTATAGGCACAGGTGACGTACGGAAGTACCTGATCCCAATTAGACGCGTCAGAAAAAACGTACATGGCGAGCATGTCACCAAGAGTTCGGTTAAACCTTTCTGTGAGGCCGTTGGTTTGAGGATGGTAAGCTGTGGTGGTTCGATGCATTATTTTGCAAGCTTCTAACAGCTCGTGGACCACTTGTGATAGGAAGACGCGGCCGCGGTCACTGAGAAGTTCACGAGGAGCCCCGTGACGTAGAACGAAGTGACGTAGGATAAAGGAGGCGACGTCACGAGCACTAGCCGTAGGCAGGGCTGCAGTCTCCGCGTAGCGAGTGAGGTGATCCACGGCGACTATTATCCAGCGGTTGCCTTATGTCGAAGGTGAAAGAGGGCCAAAGAGGTCGATTCCGACACGATCGAAAGGTCGCGCTGCACAAAGCAATGGCTGTAATGGGCCGGCGGAGGGGCGCGGATTGGACTTCCGTTGCTGACAAGCAGTATAGGAGCGAATATAGCGGCGGACAAAGTTGTACATCTCCCGCCAGTAGTACCGCTGGCGGAGACGCTCGTATGTCTTCAATAAACCAGCATGTGCGCTTTGCGGGTCGGCATGGTGATGGGCACAAATTTCTGTGCGAAGATGGCGAGGAGTGACCAAGAGCCATTTGCGACCATCCGGACGATAGCTTTTGCGATACAGCAGACCACCCCGCATCATAAAATGGGAAGTTGGCGACGAAGGGCCCGTGGGAATGAAAATGTTGAGGACCCGGTGAGGACGTCTAGGAGTGAACATATCCAGGGATCCCGGCGTTGTTCAAAAGGAAGATCGCCGGTAGTAAAGGCTGCAACGGAGGGTTCGCATATCGAGTCCGAGGGTGCAGGAGAAGGCAGCGGTGAGCGCGACAAGGCGTCAGCGTCGGAGTGTTTGCGTCCCGATCGATATATCACATCAAAGTCAAAATCTTGAAGGCGAAGAGCCCAGCGGCCGAGGCGTCCTGAAGGGTCTTTCAGGGAAGCCAACCAGCAGAGGGCATGGTGATCGGTGATAACGTTGAAGCGGCGGCGATATAAGTATGGGCAAAACTTTATTAAGGCCCACACGATTGCACGACACTCCTTTTCCGTGATGGTGTATTTAGATTCAGCTTTCGTTAGCGCTCGGCTAGCCTAGTAAAGAGCAGTAAAGTAAAAAGACCGCCTAGTAAAGAGCAGAGACATTAGTCTGCCAACCAAGATCCGTATAACTCGTGCTATGATATTTTCAGTTGTGATGTATGGATGCGAGAGTTGGACTGTGAAAAAGGCTGACCAACGAAGAATTGACGCGTTTGAATTGTGGTGCTGGCGAAGACTCTTGAGAGCTCCTTGGACTGCTAGAAGATCAACTCAGTCGATATTGTCGACCACAAACCCTGACTGCTCATTGGAGGGTCAAATTCTAAAGTTAAAGCTCAGCTACTTTGGTCATCTGATGAGAAGAGAGGAGTCGCTGGAGAAAGATTTGATGTTAAGAAAGGTTGAGGGTTGCCGGAGAAGGGGTAGGCAGCAAACGCGATGGTTAGATGGCATCCTCGATGCACTGCAGATGAAGTTGTGATGTTAGGAAGATAGTGAGAGACCAGAAGGCGTGGCGTGACATGGTCCATAGGGTCACGAAGAGTCGGACACGACTGAACGACTGAACTTAGAACTTAGCGTAAGAAACTACATATTCAGAAAAGCCGGGATTACGTTGAGCGAGGACAGCACCGAGACCGATGCCGCTGGCGTCAGTATGCACCTCTGTAGCAGCGGATGGGTCATAATGGCGGAGAATGGGCGGTGAAGTTAGTAGACGTCGGAGCGTAGTGAAAGCATCATCGCAGAGTGGGGTCTATGTAGACAAGTCGGCGGGACCATTTAACAATTTTGTAAGCGGTGCAATGATGCTAGCGAAATGGCGGACAGAACGACGAAAATATGAGCATAGGCCGACGAAGCTGCGCAGCTCTTTAACAGACGTCGGTTTCGGGAATTCAGTGACCGCACGTAGTTTGTCCGGATCGGGCAGGACACCATCTTTGGACACATCATGACCCAGTATTGTCAGCTTGCGGGCACCAAAACGACACTTCAGGTTAAGTTGAAGACCGGCGCCAGTGAGACAGCTCAAGATTTTGTGCAAGCGCACGAGGTGCGTCGCTAAATCGGGA
Organism: Amblyomma maculatum; assembly: GCF_055883805.1. Taxonomy (NCBI): domain Eukaryota; kingdom Metazoa; phylum Arthropoda; class Arachnida; order Ixodida; family Ixodidae; genus Amblyomma; species Amblyomma maculatum. Next base: position 170,915,669 of record NC_139349.1, on the reverse strand, counting down.
GAGAAAACGAAAATATCATCCAAATAGCAAAGGCAAATGTTCCACTTGAGGCCGCGTAAGATGTTCTCCGTCATTCGCTCAAACGTAGCAGGAGCATTGCAAAGACCAAACGGCATCACAGTGAACTCATATAATCCATCAGGTGTAACAAAGGCTGTCTTGGGGTGGTCAGACTCAGCCATAGGGGCTTGCCATAACCAGAGCGCAGGTCCAGGGATGAAAAGAACTCGGCTCCTTGCAAACAATCGATGGCATCGTAAATGCGGGGTAGTGGGTACAAGTCTTTACGTGTAATTTTGTTAAGACGGCGGTAGTCAACGCAAGATATTATGGAGCCATCCTTCTTTTTGACAAGTACCACGGGGGACGGCCACGGATTAGATGAAGGCTGAATTACACCGCGTTGTAGCATGTCGCCGACCTGCTCAGCAATAACGTGGTGTTCCGTAGGCGAAACACGGTAAGGGCGCTGGCGAAGAGAGGCATGACTGCCGGTGTCGATGTGGTGAACAACCTCGGTCGCACTGCCCAAGGAAGTAGTCTGCACGTCAAACGAAGAACGGAACTGGTTGAGGAGAGCAAACAGTTGCTCACGGTGAGTGGGGTCGAGGTCACTAGCCACAGATGATTGAAAAAGGTCCCAACTCGGCATATCGGAAGACGCAGTAATCGGCATTAGGCAGCCTACTTGGGCACTCTGTGGTAAATACCCGTCAAAATCAAACGACGAGATGAGGTCAGCAACTTTAATATGGCCAAGGCATTCGTCACGAACTAGCGGGATTGTATTCAGATATGTGGCGCAAACAAACACAAACACAGGAAAAGATACACACCACACGCGCACACTACCAACTGTAAGAAGAACCGGAAAACACTTCCTCTTCTACACTCAGGCACGTCTCAACTTCCTCTTCTTCTCATTTTCCTCTTCTTTGCCTAGGGGGAAAAGGCACTCACTTCCTCGCAGACCTTAACCTTGTCCAAACATGGCGGTGACCAATCTCTTCTTCCTCTTCTTCCATTCTTCCTCTTCTTTCCCAAGGGAATATTGACACTTTCTTCCTCTCAGCCCGAAAACATCAACCAAACATGACAGTCACAAAATCTATACTGTCTTGTAAATCCACACCTCAGCTTTGCCCACCAACTCCTACCACGCTGGACAGGCAAATATCACCACAAAGTCACAAGTCATTCACTAAAAACACCACCACACATATACAGTAGGACATGTCCATCTACACCCCATAACTTAAGTAGTCCCTATGTAATGAGAAACTTTATCTTGCCAACATCTAAGAAGCCACGAGGCCCATGTACTTGAGGGGAAAAATTCTGTAAACTCCCATGGCCCCAAAACGTAAGATGAGTCCAAGAATAACAACTTTAGGCCAAGAATAACAGCTAGAGGCCCGATAATAATCTCATTTTTTGCATAACTCAGGAGGATTGCTCAATAAAATTAAATTCTTTTCTACGTAAACTTAACGAAGCTTCACTAATGCATCTCTCATCTTTCTTCTGAATCCAATACGCCTCTAAAATTTCGAGTGCCATCTTATCCCGACTCTTGCGTAATATGTTTAGCCTGCTGAACAACGGCTCACACTTGCACTTTTGGCAGTGCAAGGCTAAATTTGACCCTTTGCCATTTTCTATGGACTTCTCATGTTCCCTCATTCTATCATTAATACATCTTCCTGTTTGCCCAATATATAGATTACCGCACGTCAGAGGAACCTCATAAATCACCCCCACCCGACATCCAATAAAACTCTTAACATGCTTCTTATCGCATTGCCCTTTGTTTTTTCTTCCTATTATTGCACATAACCCACCCAGTTTATTGGGGGCAGAAAACACAACTGGCACCTCAAACCTACTAGCCACCTTTTTCAGGCAGTGTGCAACTCTATGTATATAGGGGATCACTTGTGGTCGTTTATTCCTCAACATATCTGGCGATCTTTTTTTCCCTTTCATTTTTTGAAGCAAAGACTCTGCCACCCCACATATAATCATACCTGGGAAACCAGCCGCATCAAGTCTTTGTAATTGATTATTAAACCTTTCCTCTGCCATATGTACACATGATTTTAACAAGGCCGACTCCAAACAAAGGGAAGCTATCCCTCTTTTTATAGTCTTTGAATGGGCTTATCCATATGGAAGTAGCTCTTTTTTAGCCCTGGGAAAATATTTCCAACACACTTCCCCATTACAAATTTTCATATTTAAATCAAGAAACTGCAATTTGTTGTCCACCGGTAGCTCATGAGTAAACGTAAGCCCTTTTCCTTGTATCTTAAAAATAGAAAGCACACTCTCCATACTATGACTCACTGCAGCGCCCTTATCCACAATGACTAAGAAATCGTCAACATATCTAAATATTTTAAAACCTGATCCATTAAGGGCTGTATAAATTGCTCTATCAACACAGGATAAAAAGATGTTACATAGAACTGGGGCAACACATGACCCTATACAAATGCCCCTTCTCTGCACATACAAATCAGACCCAAACGATACAACAGTGGACTTAAGGTAAAACTCAAGTAGGGCGAGAAAATTGTCCACATTGACACCAGCAGAGTTCTGAAAGTCTATAGTCCCATTACTTTCAATGCATTCCTGCACCGATTCAAACAATTCAAAATGTGGCACCGAATAGAACAAATCCTCTACATCAATAGAAAAAAAGTACCCAAGATTGGTTTGATCTTTTAAAAAATTGATCACTTCAAAAGAATTCTTAGTAGCAAAGGGATCATGAACCTCCAAACCTTTTAAATGTTTAAGAAGATACCGGCTGATCTGATGCTGCCACGCATCACGTTCAGACACAATACATCTGAAAGGCGAGTCCGGATTGCAGCGGTTTAGGCATTCGCAACAACAATGTCAGCCAGCGGCGCCGCGGTTAATATCAATGATAGCAAAGGCAAAAAGAGTTTACGGCGAGACGCGAACATGGGAGAAGGCGCAAAAAGAACAGTCGCGTCTAAGGAAACGGGAACAATCCCAGCACAGTTGGGCGGAATGTCGGTGTCGTCGGCGACAAGTTTGACGTAAGAAATAGACGGCGCATCGTCAAGAACCGCGGCACAGAGCGCAGAGAAGGCGACGTAAGGGCGGGCGCAGTAAATAACAGCATTGTGGTGGGACAGGAAATTCCAGCCAAGAATTACGTCATGCGAGCATGACGCAAGCACTACAAACTCGACGATGTATAAGACGTCCGCGATAACTGCAGCCGCTGTGCAAGCAGCAGACGGACGGACGGAATCGGCGCTGGCGGTGCGAAGAGAGAGTCCAGAAGGCGGGGTGGTGACTTTATGAAGCGAGCGACAAAAACTTTCGCTAATGACGGAGAGAGTGGCCCCTGTATCGACGAGTGCAAGGGTACGAACACCATCAACAAAAACTTCGAGACCGTTCGGCGGAGATAGACGAGGACTTGTGGTAGGCGAAATGTGCGCAGTTCGTGCCCCGGGAACTGCGGCGGCTAGTTTTCCGAGTCAGGTGTCACGCTGCGACGCCGCGTTGGAGACACGGACCGACGGTGAGGAGACGGCGAGCGGTGAAGTGGCATGTGCTGGCGGCCCGACGAGTGGTGCGGCTGCCCTGGAGATGTAACCGAAGTTGGGCGCATGGTGTCGTACTGATAATTGGAGTCATCCATAGGGTGTGCAGGGGCAGAGCGCAGAGTGCGACGGCACAGGCGGGCGACGTGGCCTGGAATACCGCAGGCATATCAAATAGGCTGGTTGTCATTCGTGCGCCAAGGATTTTAGGGAGGCGTCGTAGTTCAGAACCGTTGGGTGACAGATGGTGGCGTCATAGTCGGCACGTACGCAAAAGACTGTGGCGGCAGTGGGCGGGCGGTAACTTGTGCAACGTGGGAGGCATCTGTGCTTGCACAGGTAGAGGCGGCACGACAACAGGGGCGCTTAACTCAATGGTGTAGCAAGAGGTGTGGGCTGCAGTGGAACAGGGTCGGCATGAGGTGTGACTGGCGCTGGCTAGCGAAAACTGAGAAGGGCATCAGCAACCTCCTGCGTGATGGTGTGTCGGAGAGAAGGAGTAATCAGCTGGGCTGTAGATGACGGGCGTGGACCAGACAAAAGCCCAACCTGTCGGGAGACCTCATCCCGAACGAAGTCTTTGATGTCAGCCAAAAGATCGTTGCTCACAGCCAGGCCAGAGATGGACGCAGCATGTGCGGGAGAGCGATGAGTGCAGAGTCGTTGCTTGAGCATTCTGTCGAAACTTTGGCAAAGGTTGTACACTGATGCCATCGTGGTTGGATTCTTTGCCCATAGTATGTGAAATGCATCGACATCAATGCCATTCATTATGTATTTAATCTATGCAGCCTCATCCATAGAAGGGTCGACACGCTTGCATAAATTAACGACGTCTTCAGTGTAGCTTGTGAAGCTTTCCCCTTCATGCTGAACTCGTACGCGCAGGGTTCTTCAGCGCGTAATTTCCGAACTGTGGGACGACGGAAAAGGTCCGTGAACTTTGCTTTGAAATTGGCCCAAGTTGGCATGTCGGCCTCATGATTCCGATACCAGAGGTTAGCAACGTCACTCAGGTAGAAGATGACGTTGTTGATTTTCATGCGGTCATCCCAGTTGTTGTAACGACTCACCTGCTCGTACTTGGCCAACCAATCTTCAACGTCCTGGTCGCCCTGCCCGCTGAAAACTGCGGGGTTTCGCTGTGCGAATGGCGCCGGAGCATGAGATGGACTGCGAAGGGGCTGCCACCGGCTGTCGGCCTACCTCGTTTGTCGCCATAGGTATCGTACGGCTGCGGAGCTCCACGGTGATTGAGTAAGAGTCGTACCCCTGCACGTTCCACCAAATGAAGAGGAGTTTATTGGTGGTTATTCGAAGGACTGGAGACGGCGACCGGTGACACAAGACGATCGTAGAGCGAAGCACAATCTCGTCCGAACAAGACAGTCAGAGCTCTCAGTGAGCGCGCCAGCTGATCGGCGTCTTCATCATCGTTAGTGTCGGCGCTGTATCATCATCTTTCTTACAATAGTTATAATAATGAATTGAAGTTACGACTTGTAATAACCCATATGTCTACCGACGACCTTTAATGGCAATTGATTAGAAACGACTAACATGACTAGTAATGACCAAATACCTAACAATGACTTATTACATCTACAATTGATTCACGAGTGCTTGGTATTCCAGCAAAGGGGCCACAAGTCCTGTCATTGACACCGCTCACTACGAGTCGCCTATGCACTTCATGTTTTATGTATGCGCTGTTATGCGTACGCATGTGTATGCCCTATTCACAAATATGGAGCACCACCAAATCGCCCGACAACAATTCCTATTTTTGAGGACATGTCCCACACAATAAGTCCTGAGCATCAAGCTTATTATTTTTAATCAACATCAAGCAACACAGGTAATGAATAAACCCCTTGTTATTTATCAAACTAGACTGTTTTTTGCCGTGCAACACAGCATATCGCAATTACTATTATGGTAAAAGGTAAAAATACGGCCAGCAAAAATGTAGATAATAGCAAGGTTGAGCCTTTTCCCTATCTTCATACAAGGAACATATATGTACTAAAAGAGGAAAAAAATGGAAGCACATATGCGGCGCACATTTTAAAAATAAAGGAATAAAATAAAATGCTGCACTAGCAGCCACTATTGAAAATGTGGTCTTTGGGTGTCTCCTCCTGCCTTTTTCTTACATCAACTTTACAAAACGGTCTAACGTCACCTTATTCTATAATGCAAATCAAACCAATATGTTGGAAGCTGCATTTAGCAGATGGACACCTTTTAAAGAGAAAGCAAACCTAGAAAAACTATTTGCAGAAGACTTTATTGTCGACGAGGTAAATGAAAGATTTACCTCTTGTATTTTAGCCGCCGCACGCCAAGCCCTCCCTCAATCATCTGGAGTAGTGCGAGAGAACTGTAAAGTGTGGTGGACAAACGATTGCAGGGAGACAAAGAAAAAGCAGAAAAAGGCGTGGGGTGTATTTCGCAGGTACCTCACACAAGAAAATCTCATAATTTTCAAAAACGCTAGAGCTAAAGCGCACTATGTACGTCGTAATGCTGAAAAAGCTTCATGGCAGCATTACATCTCTTCTATAAACATTCATATAACATCCAAGGATATGTGGGCACAAGTAAATAAATTAAATGACAAGTACTCCCCGTTTACAGTTCCTCTTCTTACAGACCCAAATATCCAGACAAGCATTCAAGAGCAAGCGGACATTCTTTCAGGGACATTTTTTCATCACATTATTCAGAATCCTTTTTAAAGTATAAAAGCCAAGCGGAAAGACAGAAATTATTTACTACTGGCAGCGTTCACGAATCATACAACAGTCCCCTTACACTACATGAAATAAACACAGTTCTTTCGTCCGGCAAACGTAGAGCACCAGGCCCAGATATAATACACTATCAAATGCTAGCTCATCTTTCTGAATCCACAGTTGAAGCACTCTTAAAGATTTTTAACAAGGTATGGATGTCAGGTGAAATACCGGAGGCTTGGAAGAAAGCCATTATTGTTCCTTTACTGAAACATAGAAAGCCACCAACATCCCCACGCACTTATAGGCCCATAGCACTAACGAGTTGTCTCGCTAAATCGTTTGAATCTCGCAATCTTCTCGACACCCGCCAATGTGGATTTAAAAAAGGATGTTCGACGACTGACCATCTTGTGCGTTTGGAAAATATGATCGATAAGCATTTATACGCAGACAACACTGCCTTGCCGTATTTTTTTATTTAGAAAAAGCTTATGACACGACGTGGTGGTATGGAATCCAACGTGACAAGGGAGACCTCGGAATCTGCGGCCGAATGTTAAATGCTTAAGAGCTTTTGTCCAACCGTTCGTTCCAAGTTCGTCTCGGTAAAAACGTTTCACTCAGGAGAATGGTGTCCCTCAGAGGTGCATCTTGAGTACAACGCTGTTTATAGTAAAAATTAACTTCTTAGAAAAAATATAATGCATTCAGTCTATGTCGATGACCTACAAATAGCGTGTACATCCTCTAATGTATCAACATGCTAGAGACAAATTCAATTAACAGTAAATAAACTAGCGACATGGGTAGATGGAGATGGTTTCAGATTCTCTGCACAGAAATCAATAGCCGTTTTATTCTCACTTAGAAGAGGTTTGCAGGTGGACCGTACAGTTTATCTCAATGATATTGCTATACCAGTAAAACAGCAACATAATTTTCTAGGCATTACATTCGACAGAAAGCTGGCTTTCCTCCCACACATAAACACTCTTAAAAAGAAAGCCTCCCGATCTTTGAATATACTTACAGTGCTGTGACGTAAACGCTAGGGATCCGACAGAATTTGCCTTCTGCAGATTTATCGTTCAGTTGTACGTCCGAGCTTGGACTACGGTTGCATAGTCTACGGTTCCGCAAGACCCTCATACCTAAAACGACTAGACCCAGTCCACAACCTAGGTCTGCGTCTATTGACCGGGGCATACAGGACGTCGCCTGTGAGAAGTCTGTATGTAGAAAACAACGAACCATCTCTTGAGGACAGAATAACCATGCTAACTTGTTCATACATTCTTAAGATGCTGTCGCTACCAACACGCGTTTGCTGCCTCATAATTACAAAGTGCCCATCCAGAATCTTGTTTAACAACAAACCGCAAGCAGTCAGATCCCTCCTCCTCCGCTTTGAACAAATGTGCCAAGACATAAAAATACTCGATACAATCCCCGATACTCACATTGTCCTGATCCATTACCACCGTGGTATAAATTTCCCTCTGTATGCGACCTTACTTTACCACAGTTTGACAAACAGCGAACTGCACATGAACACATACGTACAAGAATTCCTGACCTTAGCGGAAAAGTATAAAGACCCCAAAACATTTTATACCGATGCTCCCAAAATGACCTTATATGTTGGTAGTGGTGTCGTAGAAAATAATTGCCAGAAAACAGTTAGGTTGCCCAATTTTGCATCAGTGTTCTCTGCAGAAAACTATGCCATATCTATAGCTGTACAAAAAATAATAAAATGCAATCACAGCATTAAACTCTAAAAATGCAACAGAACCCTTAGTGGAAAAAATAATACATTGCATAACAACAGCCGAAACACGATATTTAAAAATAAATTCTGCTGGGTTCCTAGCCATGTCGAAATCTTAGATAACGAAACAGCTGATGAATGTGCAGCAGCTGTCCGAAAATAAAAATAGGAAAAATAAATATACCACGCAAAGTTGTTTTGAAATTCATACAAAGAAAACTCAGAGAATAATCGCAAGCCTCATGGAAAAATGAAATAAATAAACTGCACGTCGTGAAACCAGTTGTTGAAGAATGGAAGTCATGCAGTCACCAGAAACGCTTCATGGAGATAATATCATGTCGCCTTCGAATTGGACACACGCATCTTATTCATACAGGCTAGGACATTCCCAAACCTAGCAATGTACCACAAAATCTGGCCCGAAAAATTCAAAAATAACACATGCACTGCATGCGGTGGTCTCGGGCATCCTTCACATGATATGGATCTGCAAAGAGCAATTAGAGAAATATAAAGCTCGAGCGCTCAGCCAAGCGGAGTGGGAGGCAGAGCTGACCCACACGGGTCTCTCTGAGCAGCGCAGCCTGCTCACCAAGGCCCGGGATAGAGCCCAGGTTAATGGTATCCTGGACTGAGGAAACCACCCACGCTATTCCGTTAAGCAATTAAAGTTTACTCCGTCTTTCTCATTCTCAAGAAAGAAGATGAACCAATATCTGAAGACTGTGGACATGGACTGACGATAAACCCCAGTTTAATTTCATGCAAAAAATTCGAAAAGCAGCGGAAAACGCATTTTACTCAATTTTACACCGAACAGATACCATTCCATCCATCACTTCTCCTAGGAAAAAATGCAATTGTAGACATTTCATTTGTTTTTAGTTTTCTAGAAGAAACAATTTTTCTTAATAAACTATGATATCTGAACACCTCATTCCTAAAAAAAACATAATATATCTTGTGCTTGGCGCATGATAGCCTGAGTTGCTTATGCGCCATAAGACACAACACAACACACAAAATACACCTTTCTTGCCATTTGTGCGTTAATTACAGCGTGAATATTACTGCAATTCACGCCAATCGCAGCCCAAATGCTTTGTGAACACAAACACGATCCCACAAAAGTTTGCGCTGATCACTGGTCGTTTACGGTATGGAGACAGTAAAATAGAGGCATGGAGAGAGCACAGCATTGCATTAAAGCCACCGACGACCAAATACGTGACACAGGCGTGATCACGCGCATAACTCATCCTTTCGCCATAAGATGAATGCGCACGGCGCACAAGATGCTAGCGCGCGCACACACGCACACACACAAACACACACACACACGCCAAATGAAGGTGTACATCACAGCTCGCGTTTGGACGCGGAAGCTCTTCGGCCATCATCGGAGGCGCACCTACTCACAAAGACGATTTTACCACACGTTAGTATATTTTTGTTTTTTGTTTTTTCACTGAACGCTCGCTGATTAACGAAGTGCTTGGCTGCCTTACTGGGCTGCCAAAGGGGGCCCAAATGCTTCATGCGCTTGAGCGAGGTGCCGAATCGCAGAACCAGTGATATCCGCAGTTGCAGCGGTCAGACATTAGTCGATCAAAAGAAATACACTGCTAGAGAACGAATACTGACTGATGAAAAAACTAACTACTGAGCGCAAAGGCCTAACAGCAAAACATCCGAATGCAATCTTCATTGCTCACTTCAGTTCGGTGCGTGTTCACTAGAGTGACTTGATGGGGCTGGGATAGGTGGGACGCCTGCCACAGAATATTTTTCTGTTGTAGGCCGTCATTGCACCCGCCACCGTTTCGGTGGTGGAGGTGGTAACAACTTTTATTGCCACGAAATGAAAGGAATTATTTCGGGCTGGGGCGAGTCTAGGGTGGCCTCCAGTCGGGAGCGACCTCTTGAGCTCGCGTGACGAGGGCCAGTTGCGTAGTTTTCCTTGGGCTGGCCAACAGCTTGTCCCATTCCTCCGCTGAGGGAGCTGGCAAGAGTGTCTTTGGAGGGGGATTGCTGGCGCATTCCCACAGTATATGGTCTTGAGTGGCCTGCGTCCCGTCACCGCAGTGCCGGCATGCAGGGTTGAATTCTCCGTTTGTAATTAACGATAGTCGGTAGGGGCTAAGAATGGCCTTTGTTTGTAGGCGTCTGAGTGTCGTGGCTTGCGCCCGGTCGAGGTCGGGGTGAGGGGCGGGGTACGTGCATCTTAGCTCGCGATAAAAGTTTGTTACCTCCGCGTATGTGCGCGGTGCCTCCACAGGCGCGTCCGTTCCCGATAGATCTCCCGTCTCCCGGTTGGTTAAGCCTCGGGCTAGACGGTCGACCCCTTCGTTTCCGGAGTTACCCGCGTGAGCCGGAACCCATACGAGATTGATGTTGTGATTGAGAGATCGGTTGCGCAGAATTCGCGCCGCGAGTGCGCTTACAGAATTTTTGGCGAAATTTTGAACGGCGCTTTTTGAGTCGCTTAGAATAGTTTTGGTGTGGGGATCCGCGATGGCCAGTGCGATAGCTACTTCCTCTGCCTCGCATATGGAGCTAGCATGAAATGTTATAGCGTTAATGAAGGTTGACTTTGGAGTGGCCATACATGCCACGTATGCTCCGTTTTTGATGTGCTGAGCTGCATCCACGTACACTGCTTGTGGATCGTCCTCGTACTGTTTCTCAAGGGTCTGTGCCCTTGTCTTCCTGCGGGCATCATGTCTACCTGGTAGCATGTTTTTGGCTATTGGTTTAACAACTAGTCTACTAGTTATGTCAGCCGATAAATGGGATGTTGCGCACACCTCCTCAGTGGGGTGGATGTGGAGCTTGTCGAGAATTACGCGTCCCGCAAGGCTGCGTGACAGGCGGGTCACTTGTGCTGTCTTATGGGCTTCAATTAGTTCAGATAGTGTGTTAAAAATTCCTAACTGCAGTAGTCGATCTGAGTTAGCGTATACTGGTAAGCTAAGGGCCGCTTTGTATGCTGTTCTAATTATGCTATTAAGTGCATGTTCGTCCCTACGACGCAGATGATAGTACGGGCAAGCGTACATGATTCTGCTTATCATAAAGGCTTCGATAATCCTGCACAGGTCGGCTTCTCTCATACCCCTGCGACGTGTGGCAATGCGTCTCACCAGCCCACCTATCTGGTGCGCCGTGACGCGTAGCCGGCGTATAGCTTCTGTGTTCTGCGTATTATTCTGAATCAACATTCCGAGAACTCTGATCGTGGCTACCGGGGGTATCGGATGGTTGTCAATGTGTAACTGGATAGGTTCTCGAGAATCTGGCTTTACCTGTGAAGCTTGTTTGTTCCTTATAACTAATAGTTGTGATTTAGCCGGTGAACAGGTAAGGCCGTTTTCCTGCACATAAGACTGTACCTTGTCGATAGCTCGTTGTAATGAATCTGTAATATCTCCATCGGAGCCAGAATTGGTCCATATGGTGATGTCGTCGGCGTATATGGAATGATGTATGTGTGGGATATCATCTAACAGACGCGGGAGGCCGCTCATAACGATGTTGAAGAGAAAAGGTGAAAGTACGGCGCCTTGCGGTGTTCCTCTCGTCCCTAGTGTAATTTTGTCGCTAACTTTGTCAACGAAATGGAGCGTAGCCGTACGCGCATTCAGAAAGGCAGCGATGTAGTCGTATGTCCGTTTGCCTACGTGTAACTGTGAGAGGTGATTGAGGATGGAAGCGTGTGACACATTGTCGAAGGCCTTACTCACATCGAGTCCCAGGATGGTTCGCGTGGCTCTTATGCGATTTGTATCTAGAATGTCTTGTTGAATTTGCCACATAATGTCCTGAGTCGAAAGACCTGCTCGAAACCCAATCATGGACGGGGGAAACGTGCCTTCCGCATCGGTGTGCATACGGAGCCTGTTTAAGACAACGTGTTCCATTACCTTCCCGAGACATGACGTTAGCGAGATTGGGCGGAGGTTCCCCATCTCGAGTCTTTTGCCCGGTTTAGGTATGAAAATAATTTTAGCGTGCTTCCATTCCTCAGGGACGCTGCCCTCTGTCCAGTACCTGTTGAAGAGGTCCGTAAGAGCCTCTACTGACTGGTCTTCTAAATTGCGCAACATCTTATTGGTGATGCAATCTTCCCCCGGTGCCGAGGTGGTGTTAATTTTGTTAAGAGCAGCCCTAATCTCTGCTACGGTAAAGACGCTATCCATGCGAGGATTATCCAATCCTGAGTACGACGGCTGTTGTTGCGGCGCGCGTCTTTCTCTCCCTATTCGTTTTTCTTTACTCTCTATTTTCTCTTCTGTCTGTACGAGGCAGCGTAGGCGGCTCAGCTAGAGAGCCAGTAGCAGGCCCGTGCATTTTTTTCCCTTCTTCCTACAGCCACCACAACAACAGCAGCCTCTTGGGACATTTTACCTCGTAACACAATCTTAAGTCGCAAAGAAGCAATGACACGTATTTTACACAGTGCAAGACTGAAGGAATGTTTACATCTTTAAGCAGGGACAGGGCCAGCGCGTCCCTGCTTTCCCCTATTTCGCCACTTAGGTACCAGGCGTCCTTGTGTCTTAACGAAGGCAGCACTAGAGTCGTAATCGTGCAAGTGACTCATTCAAGTCAAGACTCCCGTTAGGTCTCGACTTAGCTAAGGCAGTCTTAAGATCGCTTGTGCAAGCGGGCCCTGATCTCGCCTGGCGTCCGTGCTGCGTATTTCATTTTGCGCTTCCTTTAACACTGCACCACACTGCATACAGATTCATAGGCAGTAAAACGTGAATGAGCGACGTTTCAGATTGGTGTACAGGAATGAAAAGGCGCACTATCTGTCACACAGCTCCGCCAACAACATATAAAAATGACGAGTCTCAAATTATAACCTTGCCCCGCCGGGGTGGTACAGTGGTAACACGCCCGACTACTGTCCGGAATTCCCGGGTTCAAACCCGACCTCGGCGGCTGCGTTTCGATGGAGGCGAAACGAAGAGGCGTCCGTCTGCTGTACGATGTCAGCGCACGTTAATGGTGGTGGTACAAACTTTATTCATTGAAGGCCAAAAAATTAAAAAAAGTAAAATTATGTTGCCGCCGTTCCGTGGGTGGCCTTCCGGCTGCTGGTCGTGGCCTCCAGGTCACGCCTGGCGGCGACTTCCGCTGCCCAGGTCGTAAGCCGCTGTTGAATATGCGGCTCCGAGCTGGCCAAAGCAGCCTCCCACAGCTGCGGGCTGTTTATTTGCCAGGAGACGGGGGGAAAGTGCGCCGGACAAGAGTAAAGAATGTGAGCATAGTCTGCTCGGGGAGAGCTGCAAAGCGTGCATTGGGGCGAGAAGGCACCGGGGTGAATAAGGGCAAGGCGTGCAGGGGAGAGGAAAGTGTGGGCCTGTAAATGGCGCCACGTATTCTGTTCGATTTTAGATAGGGACTTGTGAGGGGGAGGGAGGGATAATCGGGAGTTGCGGTAGTGGAGGGTGATGTCATGGAAGGTGAGGAGGGAGTCACGCGTGTCCATCCCGGGGTGGAGGGGGCCAGCTCGGTCGGTCATTTCGCGAGCGATAGAATTTGCCGCCTCATTTCCAGGGTGCCCCGCGTGAGCCGGAACCCAAATTAGTTGGATAGATCGGGAAGGGGGGGAGGAGTGCTTAAGGATATTGAGCGCAGAGGAAGAGATTCTACCCTTTGCAAAGTTGCGGACTGCGGTCTTAGAGTCGCTAAATATGAAAAGGGCTGGTGTGCTGGCAATGGCGAGGGCGATGGCTGCTTCCTCTGCGGCAGTGGAAGTGAGAGCATGGATAGTGGCGACGGAGAGGGGGGCTCGTGTATTAGAGACAGTGGCCAGGGCATAGGCGGGATGCGAGAGGTAGGGTGCCGCATCAACATACACGGCGTCAGACCGTGTACCGTACTGGCACCAGAGGGTGGAGGCGCGGGCAGATCGGCGAGCGGCATGATGCTCAGGGTGCATGTTCTTGGGAAGGGGCTTGACAGTGAGCATGGAGAAGAGGGAGCTGGGCAAGGGATGGGTGACAGAGATAGGGGAGACAGGGGTCAAGCGAAGGGAAGTAAGAAGGGCTCTACCAGGGGTGGTGCGAGATAAACGATCGAGTTGTGCCACGCGATGGGCATCCACAAGTTCTGAAAGAGTATTGTGGACGCCCATCGCTAGTAGACGAGAAGTGGGGGTGGAAGTGGGAAGCCCGAGAGCCGACTTATAAGTTTGGCGGATGAGACAGTTGACCTTGTCTTCCTCGGTACGAGACAGAAAGAGGTAGGGGAGGGAGTATACAAGGCGGCTTAGCACAAAGGCCTGAACAAGACGACGGAGGTCGTGCTCGCGCATGCCGTAGTGTCGGTTAGCGACCCGTCGGATCAGCCGTACCGTCTGCTGGACGGTGGTAGTAAGGCGGGAAAGGACAGTAGTGTGTTTGCCATTGGATTGGAGAAAGAGACCGAGAATACGGATGCAAGAGACAGAAGGGATGGGATGTCCGTCGATAGTGACGTTAAGGTTAGGAGATGAGGTTGGAGCTATGCCTCGAGCCAGGAGGAGCAGGACCTCCGACTTGGACGGGGAACAAGCTAGCCCGACCGTGCGAGCATAATCGGCGACCGTTTTAGCGCCTGCCTGGAGAGCTGCTTCCATCTCACCAAGATTGCCGGTAGTCACCCAGAGGGTGATATCATCAGCGTAGAAAGCATGGGAGAGGTTAGGAATGCTAGCTAGAGCACGTGCCATCGGAAAAAGGGTGATGTTGAAGAGAAGGGGAGAGAGAACAGAACCCTGGGGGGTACCTCGATTTCCAAGAGGGAAAGTAGGAGAGGAGAGGGTGCCGAATGAGATCTCAGCCGTGCGATGGGCAAGAAAAGCCTTGATGTAACTATGGATTCGGGAGCCCACGTTAAGGGTAGAAAGGGCGTCTAGGATGGCGGTATGGAAGACATTATCAAATGCTTTTGTCAAGTCCAGTGCCATGATCGCGCGAGTGCGCTTGGCGTGAAGAGGGTGAAGGACCTCTTCGGAGAGCTGGAGCATGACATCCTGTGTAGAGAGGGATGGGCGAAAGCCGAACATCGAATCGGGGAAGAGATGGTTGTCCTCGAGGAAGCTCTGTAAGCGGTCTAGAACGACGTGCTCAAAGAGCTTACCGAGACAAGAGGTGAGGGAAATAGGACGGAGATTTTGAATGTCTATGGGTTTGCCGGGCTTGGGGATGAAGGTCACCTTAGCGTGGGTCCACTCAGAAGGCAGGGTGCCTTCGTGCCAATGTTTGTTAAAGAGGTCCGTAATGGCCTCTAGGGATGATGTGTCCAGGTTACGGAGGGCCTTATTAGAAATTTGGTCTGCTCCTGGTGCGGAAGTGGTGCGGAGCTTATGTAGCGCCGCACAAACCTCCCCCAAAGTGATATCTGCGTCAAGCGCAGAATTAATGGTGCCGAAGTAAGAAGGGAGGGGGGACGGAGGGGAAGTGCAAAGATAGCGATCTCGGAGTGCAAGAAGGAAATCGGAATCGGATAGCGGTGAGGATTGCAGGAGGCGCGTCACATCCCTGCGTTGCGTGGCCTTGACATGCGACGGGTCAAGGAGGGCACGTAGGAGCGCCCACGTATCCCTCAGCCCGAGATTACCGGCCATGCGGTCGCATGTCTGGCCCCACTGCTGCCTGGTGAGGTATGAGCAGTGCTCCTCAATTTCCATACCCAGGCGGGCAAGGCGGAGGCGTAGTGAGCGATTGTGTTTTTGTGAAAGCCAGCGGCGGTGCAGGGAATGATGCGCCTCCCATAGGTGAAGGAGGCGGCTGTCAGCCGTGGAGGAGTGAGGAGGGGTAGGGACGGTAGAGGTGGCGGATGAAACATCTTTGAGCAAGGTGGCAGTCCATTGAGAAAGGTCTGAGATGGAGGTGGGGGCATGTTGCCGCGAGTGGCGGAACCGATCCCAATCGACTACCTGGCTCAGACGCTGGCGGGAGGATAGGCTAGGAAGAGAGAAAGAGATGGACAGGATATAGTGGTCGCTGCCGAGAAAGACCCAGGTGTTCGTCCACGCTGCATCCACGACGTTTTTGCAGATGGAAAGGTCCGGATTAGTGTTGCGTTGGACGCTGGAGCCGATGCGGGTTGGGTCAGAAAAATCATTAAGGACGGATAACTGTTCGTTCTGGATGAATGTCCACAGCGCGAGACCTTTCCTACTGTTCCCGGGATAACCCCAGCTGACGTGATGTGCATTGAAATCCCCAAGAATGAGGAGCGCGTTGCGATGTGCGCGAGAAAGGGCTTTGCGTAGAAGGAGGAGGAGAGGAGCTGAAGGTGTGCGAGGAGGGCTGTAGACATTAAGAACAAAGAGACTGGCATCCTGTCGCCGCCGGGGGAGGAGTTCTAGGAAAAGGTGCGTGCACTCTGGAACGTCGAGAGGATGCTCTATCGCCGTGTAGTTGCGGTGAACCAGAGTGGCAATGTTCGGGGGGGATGAGGAAGAAGGATGGAAAGCAGTGAAGTCGCGCAGCTTAACTGGGGAGAAAGTTTCTTGGAGAGCGATTAAAGCGGGGAGCTCGGAGGGAGGGATGTTCTGGAGGTGGAGCTGCAGCGCGTTCCGCTTTCCGCGGAAACCACGGCAGTTCCACTGCCAGAAATTAAGGCGTGAGGGGTGTCTGGCCATCACGAGGCCTGGGTGCCCCTGCTGGTGCAGGGGGATTGGGAGATGAGGAGGAGGGGAGGAGGGATGACACCATTAGGGTCGTCTGGGCAAGTTCGGCTTCGTGGGCACTCTGGCGGGCCTCAATTCTGGCTACGCGTTCGTTAATTTGTTCCATCCATTTCTGCGTGTCGGTACGCAGCGTAGAAATTGCGGCCATGAGGCGTTGTTCATGGGCTTCAAGAAACGAGGCTGTGTGGTGGATGACGGCCTCCACCTCCGGGATGGATGTGGGCTGGTTGGTGGATCGCCTCTTTTGTGGAGGGGTGCGGGAAGGGGAGGTGGCGCGGGAGGAAGCATTGGAGGAGATGGACATGGGGGCGGGTAGGGGCGGCTGGGGCTTTTGAGTGACAGGTGGTGGGGGGCATTGTGAAGAAGGGCTGGGGAGTTGGGGGTGCCCCAACAACGCCTGCAGCTGTTGTTTTAGCAGGGTAATCTCCCTGTTTTGGGCAGCGACTTGAGCTTTGAGCTCTTCTTTTTCGGGGTCGGGGGTGGGAGGCTGCAAAGGCCGGCTCACCTGGGAAGAAGTCGATGAGGTGTCTTGACTCGGCAGTGGCGGAAAAGAGACGGAGCGGCGGCGGGGGCTGCGTCCTTGGCGGGTCCCGGAGTTGGACCGCTGGCTGGGTCTAGATGGGCGGGAGTCTTCGGTGGACGGTTTTGATTGCGGTGGGGTGGATGACGTTGACTTAAGGCTGGAGTTGGTTGGAGAGGGACCGGTCCGCGCGTAGCGAAGTCCACACGGGCGGGATCCCGTGACATGTGTGCCTTGGCACAAGATGCATTTAGGTGTGCAGTCGGGGGGCTCCCGAATCTCGTGCACGGCTCCGCAGCGAGTGCAGCGTCCGGATCTGGGCTGGGTGCATACGTCGGAGCGATGGCCGTAGCTCCAACAATTGGTGCAGGCTTCGGCCTTGCGGCGGAAAGGGTGGCAGATAAAAAGGCCGCAGTTGAATATCACGGTGCGGGGTAGTTCTTTTGTGCCGACGAAGGTGATCAGGATGGACCGCGTACGCCCCATCTGTCTTGCATCGGCAATGGCGTAGGTATTGCTGGGGTTCATAGCTTGAAGGTCTGCTATGATCTCCTCTTGGCTCTGTTGGTCCACGGCGTTGTAGATTACACCGCGGAGAGCGTTGTCAGGAGCGGCAACGTAAGCGCGCAGGGGGTACGAATTGGTTGCGAGACGCAGCTCAGAGGTTTGGACATATAACCGGGTGCGTTGGTCTGAGGGTGAACTAACAGTGAATGAGTTGTTGTATGGGTTGATACGTACGCGATCCTTGGCACGGGCGGTGGCATAGTCAACTTTGGCGATGGCACAAAGTGAGGTCAGGAGGGCCCCATTGGTAGTGGTGCGGAGGTCGAGGCCACCGCCGGGGCGGAACACGATCTTGTAGTCTTCTTGTGGAAGTCGAGGTAGAGGGACATGGTGACGTAATCTGGGAGTCTTCAGTGATGGCGGGGACGCTATTGCGGACTTGAGGGGGTCGCTTTGAGGAGTAGCGTCTCCTCTAGGGTAGGCCGAACGCTGGGCCTTAACAATTCGGGTCCAGCGGGGGTCGTCGTCAAATTCTTCTGGAGTGATGGGCGTACCGTCGATTTGGTTCTCCATGTCGACGTCTTTGAGGCTACAGCAGCTGCGGCGATGGCTCAGCGGCCACAGGGATGGCGTGAGACGCAGCTCTGCGCTGCGGACAATGCGGTGCCACGCCGAGCGTTAGGCTTAGCTCGGCTGCTTCGTGGCGGGTCAAAGATGAGGTCCTAGTCAACCGGCGGTCGGTCGGATGAGGGCAAATAAGGTGTCAGGTGAATCCTTACACCTTCACGGGCTTGCTCACAAAAATGGGTGAGTATCCGAGGCGAAATATGAAATCCACGCACTGAAGAATACGGATCCCATGCGAGGTACGTTCGCACGCGTTCCCTGGTACGGAGTCGCGCAGCGCACGTTAAAGATCCCCGGGTGATCGAAATTACTCCGTAGCCCTCCACAACGGCTCCTCTTTCTCTCTTTCCACTTTAACTCCCCCTTCCTCCCTTCCCTTACGGCGCGGTTCAGGTGTCCACATACACAAGTGTGACAGATACTGCGCCTTTCCCTTCCTGTTAACCAATTAATATTATTATTGTTATTATTTAAATTATAATCACGATAACTTAGTCGAACCAAATGCAAACAGATGCTATTTGCGTTTGTGTCATCAGACTTGACAGTGTAATCTGCCCAATTTATTATATCTTGCCGATGTCATTTTTGTTGTCATCCTGACAATAAACCTTTATTTACAAAGAAGTTCAGTTCAGTCGTTCAGTCGTGTCCGACTCTTCGTGACCCTATTTACCATGTCACGCCACGCTTTCCGGTCTCTCACTGTCTTCCTAACATCACATAACTTCATCTGCAGTGCCTCGAGGATGCCATCTAATCACCGCGTTCGCTGCCTACCCTTTCTCCGGCGACCCTCAACCTTTCCCAACATCAAATCTTTCTCCAGCGACTCCTTTCTTCTCATCAGATGACCAAAGGAGCTGAGCTTTAACTTTAGAATTTGACCCTCCAATGAGCAGTCAGGGTTTATGGGTGACAATATCGACTGATTTGATCTTCTGGCAGTGCTAGGAACTCTCGAGAGTCTTGGCCAGCACCCCAATTCAAACGCGTCAATTCTTCGGCGGTCAACCTTTTTCACAGTCACACTCTCGCATCCATACATCACAACTGGAATGACCATAGCACGAGTTATACGGATCTTGGTTTGCAGACTAATGTCTCTGCTCTTTACTAGGCGGTCAAGGCTAACCATGGGTCTCTTTCCCAGAAGCAGGCATTTCCTAATTTCACGGTTGCAGTCTCCTTCCGGGGTAACCTTAGAGTCCAAGAAGAGAAAATCTGTCAGAGCTTGCACTTCTTGTCCCTTGAGGCTCCAGAACTTGATAGGGCAAGACGCCATGATCTTTGTCTTTTTAATGTTCAGTTTAAGCCCAAACTTCTCACCCTCTTCTTGTACGCGCATCAGAAGTCTCTCGAGTTCCACATCACTTTCCGCCATTAAAGTGGTACCATCCGCATATCTAAGATTGTTGATACGTTTTCCAGCAGTCTTCACTCGAGCAGAAGACTCGTCCAGACCGGCCTTCCTTATGATGCACTCTGCATATATGTTAAATAGGCAGGGCGATAGTATGCAACCCTGCCTCACTTCTTTCTCAATTGGAACCCAGTCAGTAAGACCATGCCCGGTTCTGTCTGTAGCCTCTTGCCCTTCATACAGGTTCCTGAGGAGACAGATAAGGTGAATTGCAACTTCCATCTCTTGGAGAGCTTGGCACAATCTGCTGTGATTACGCAGTCAAACGCTTTCTTATAATCAATAAAGCAGAAGTAGATGGGTTTCTGGAACTTTCTTGCTTTTTCCATGATCCAGCGAAGGTTGGCAATTTGGTCTCTCGTTTCTCTGCCCTTGCGAAACCCAGCTTGCACATCCGGAAGCTCCCGATCCACATACTGCTGCAGCCTACCTTGTAGGATTTTCAACATCACCTTGCTAGCATGCGAAATAAGCGCGATCGTGCGGACGTTGGAACAATCTTTGGCACTGCAATTTTATGGAATGGGGATGTAAACTGACCTCCTCCAATCCTGTGGCCATTTCAGAGTTGTCCAAATCTTCTGACATAATGTATGCAGAATGTTACAGCGTCATGGTTGAGGTTTTGAAGCAACTCAGCTGGAATGCCATCAATTCCGCTAGCTTTGTTCTTAGCAAGGCTGGCTAAGGCCCATTCAACTTCACCATTCAGGATGCCCGGCTCGAGATTAGTAATCACAACCGTCTTATGTGGGGTTTGCACATCCGGGTCTTTCTTGTACAGTTATTCTGTGTATTCCTGCCACCTCTTCTTTATCTGTGAGGCTTCAGTGAGATCCGTGTCTCGTTTGTCCTTTATCACGCCCAGCTTAGCACAGAAGCTTCCTTTGATATATTTGATTGTCTTATACAGAGCTCTTGTGTTCTTTATATGGCTGTTGTCCTGAACTGCTTGGCACTGTATATTCAAGAAGGCATTCTTATA
Source organism: Amblyomma maculatum (assembly GCF_055883805.1). NCBI lineage: Eukaryota > Metazoa > Arthropoda > Arachnida > Ixodida > Ixodidae > Amblyomma > Amblyomma maculatum. The sequence continues at coordinate 170,894,813 of NC_139349.1, read as the reverse complement.
TCTTCTTGCTATTTTCTGAAACTCCGCATTGAGAACCTTGTATTCTTCTCTTTCCCCCATACCTTTTGCCATTCTCCTTTCCTCAGCTATTTGCAAAGCCTCTTCAGATAACCAGTTTTATTTCTTGCATTTCTTTTGCTTTGGAACTACCTTATTAGTAACTTCTTGTATTATATCACGAACATCAGTCCACATCTCTTCAGTCTCTCTGTCTTCTAGATTTCATTCTTGAAATCGATTCCTCACTTCCACAGCATATTCTAATGGAAGTTGACCCGGATCATACCTGAAAGGCCTTCTAGTTTTCTGCGTTTTCCTCAATCGAAGCTTAATTTTGGCAGCAAGAAGCTGATGATCGGTGCCACAATCGGCCCCAGGCCTTGTTTTTACTGCTCGCATAGCGCTTCTCCATCTCTGCCGGCAAAGCATATAATCGATCTGATTCGTGTACAGACCGTCCGGTGAAGTCCATGTGTACAGGCGCCTCTTGTGCTGTTGAAATTGAGCATTCGCTATGGCCAGGTTGTTTTCTTGACAAAACTCTACTAGCCTCTACCCAGCTTCATTTGGCTCACCAAGACCGAACTTGTCTGTAATTCCGGATATTTCTTCACTCCTGACCTTAGCATTCCAGTCTGAGAAAAACGACGTCTGATGATAGAGTGCGGTCTAAAAGGCGTTGCAGGTCCGCATAAAATGTCTTAACGTCGGCTTCTTCGGCAGTAGTGGTTGGTGCATAGACTTGAATAACTGGTATGTTGAAAGGGTGACCTTGGATACGAAGTAAAATTATTCGGTCGTGTTTAAGGTTGTACCCTAGCACTGCTTTGCCCACTCTTCTGTTTACTATAAGAGCGACCCCATTCCTTCTCTTGGATTAATGCCCACAATAAAAGACATATAATGGTCGCCGGAGTTAAATTCTCCCATTCCGGTCCACTTGAGCTCACTGATACCCAAGATATCAGTGTTGAATCTGTCCATTTCTCGCTTGACGACATCCAGTTTACCTTGCGTCATAGGTCTTACATTCCATGTTGCTATATGATATATCTCCTTGTAACATCGGACTTTCCGGTTTGCTTCACGACACATCCACAACTGAGCGTCCTTTTGGCTTTAGCCCAGCCGCTTCATTCGTCCTGGAGCTACTAGGAATCGCCCTTTGTTCATTCCCAGTAACATGTGGGACTCCTTCCAACCTGGGGAGCTCATCTTCCGGCGCCATATCATTATGGTTTTGTGACTGGCCATAGGGTTTTCTTGGCAGGAAATACTGAAGTGGATTGCCATTACCTTCTCCAGTGAATCACATTTTGTCAGAACTCTCTGCCGTGACCTGTTTAACTTGGGTGGCCCTACACAGCAGAGCTCACGACTTCATCGAGTTTCGCAAGCCCCTCCGCCACGACAAGGCAGTGATCCATGAAGGGGTTACAAAGAAGTGCTGATTACGAAAAAGTGAAGATATGCTGAGTGGGCAAACCACCTGGCCGGCCGACATCATCACCATTCACCAATTTCTGCTTTTTCCGCCGAAACTGACACTTGGAAATGTGCTTACTTTCTAGAACGCACAAAAGATGAAGCAGCGTCCCGAATTCTCTCGACTCAGCAGTACGGTTCCTGCGCACTCGAAAAGTTACAACGAGTCGACAACGACGGCTGTACAGCATCCCGCACATGTGATACTTAAAAAGCCTTAGTTCATCGATGCATAAATAATTTTGTGCCAAAAAAATAAAAATATATAGTAGTATTCTATGAATGACAAAAGGCAGCCGTGGCCTAGTGGTTAGAGCACCCGTCTCGGCTGCGGGAGGTGGTTAGTTCGAAACGCACCGGTAAAAAAATGGAGGCTTATCAAGGTTAAGCCCAGTGGATGCGAAGCATGTTAAGCAGCTGCCTCAGTGTGATGGGGCTAAGTAACGGAGACGTGGTTTTAGGTTAATCGTCGTAGGCATCTTGACCGCATACACGTCCGGCGCAAAGACGCTGGCGCGGTTGCGGGCACAGAGACTGACGCGACGGCGGGCGCGCATCACTTCATCTCTGGCGTGACGTCACATATCACGTGATGCAGCGATGGTGGCGCCGCCGCCGCGTCGCGCGTGACTGCGCGAACCGAAGCGTGGAGGCCTCCGCCGGGCGACGTCCGACGGCGCGATATGAGGCCCCATCTGCAGCCGGTGTGACGTCATCACGTGACGTCACATCATGTGATCTCACTTCAAGGTCAATGGTGGCCACCGCCGGGAGGCGACCGACGGCGCGATATGAGGCCCCATCTGCAGCCGGTGTGACGTCATCACGTGACGTCATGTCACGTGATCCCACTTCAGGGTCAGTGGTGGCCACCGCCGGGCGCCGCGCGAAGGCCCGAAACCTGCGTTAATATGCTTCGCATAAAATGGGCACAAGCGTCCCCCGGCCTGGCGCTCGGCTTTTCTAGGGGTGTGCGTTTGGGAGAAGCTCCGTAAACCCCGCTTCGCGCCCCTCCTCCGTAGTGGGCCCAAACTCCGTTTCGAACCTCACAGCCTGCAAAGGTGGTTCAGTTTGTCTTGCAAAGGTACTTCCTTTGAGCTTCACCTGAAGTGCTCCCTTTGAGCCGCCAGCTGCAGCAGTCCTAAAAAAAACAAATAAACAAAAGTTTACGTGACTGCGGCGTAAGCTGACGACTGAAGAAAGTGAGGCAGCAGCACTCAAAACGTCCCTGGTCGTTGGATAAGATTTCGGGCTACGCCAGTCGTTTCGGAACGGCAGAACACCAAATTCCACAGGTATGAAAAATGTTCTTGTTTCTTCTCCAAGCATGTTTTGGCGATATCTCGCTCCACGTAATAAACTGATTCTTGGCCCTACTGCAGGTGTTGTGGCCAGTTAGAAACAGAGAAGGAGTTCAACCGATACTTCAGCTCGGTATTCACACACGATGACAGCTGTATAGCACCAATTTCATAATTTGATCATTTGCCACCATCATGTGACATTTGTATAAATGAGGAATTAAGATCATGTGCTTAATTTAAACATACACAAGTATCCAGGGATTGACGAAACACCTAACACCTTTCTAGTACAATACGCTGAATATGGTACGCCAAATACTTGAAGTTATTATTTAGAAAATCACTTAAACGCTCGCCCGCCGGGGTGGCGCATTGGTTACGGCGCTCAACTACTGTGCCCAAGGAAGCTGCGCTTCGATGGAGTCGAAACGAAGTGGCGTCCGTGTGCTGTGCGATATCAGTGCACGTTAAAGAACCCCGGGTGGTCTAAATTTCCGTAGTCCTCCACAACGGCGTCTCTAACCTGAGTCGCTGGACGTTAAACCCAACAAACCAACCAACTTAAACGCTCAGAGTTGCCGAGTGATTGGATACTCGCAAAAAATCATCCAGATTCATAAAGAAAAAAAGAAAAAACTGCACCTTGTTCGTACCGGCCGATTTCGCCTTTGTTCATTCCAGTAAAATTCCTTGAAGACATCATTTGTAAACGCGCAAATAACTTTCTCGGTGAGAACTATGTCCTTGATAACCATCAGCACGGGTTCCGTCAAGGTTTGTCTAAATAACACAATTTATTTCAACTATTCACGATTTGACAACAACATTAAAAAGGCATAGTTGATGTTAGTTTTCTTTATTTCGAAAAGGCATGTGTTCTGTCCCAAGTTATTGCAGAATTAAAACCTACAGTAAAATAAGAGAGCCTAGTCTCATAGATCGAAGCTCATCTTTGGCACAGGCGTCAAAGTGTTTGTTGATGTCCTTTCTGTTGCTGGTCCAGTAAAATATGGCATTCCGCACGGCTCAGTCTTGGGTCTCCTTTTATTAAGAAAGCAATACTGCTAGCACTTTTCTGCCGTCGGTGGAGGTCGTTCCTTCGCTCCGGCGCAGCTGCGGAGCACGGCCACGTGACAGCGTAACGTCACGACCAGAGGGGATTCCTTCAGCGGCTCTGAGAGCGGACGGACGTGACGTTCGCGCGCTGGACCGCGCCGCCCCCAAAATCGGGCCTCCTGGGACGCCGCGCGCCTGCAAGGCGAGCCCCGCGTTCCCGGCCGTTTCTCTGTCCCAGTGATCTTCGTCGCCTGAGTTCGCCTCGGGTTTCAGACGCTGCCAGCTCTTTTTCGACACCAGCATCCACATCCCGCAGCGTAATGACGGATGCTGCGTCACTGTTACTGCCATCTTCCACGCCACCTCCTGCCCATTGCTCTGGCACTACCGACATTGATGTCGACTCGGATGAAGCTGCATTTGCAGACAACTGCGATCCCAATACAGAAGAAGGGTGGATAACACCCAGCAATACCAAGAACGCCTAGCACTGCGCCCCAGGCACGAACTACATACCATCGTGGTGCGCGTCTCCCACACCCTGCGATTTGAAGCCGTCAAACCGTATGCCATCTTATCCGCCTTCATCTCTGAGGCAGAGCTTCCACCCCACATACGCCAAGAACTGGCCATCCAGACTCGGCCGCAGCAAAGAGTCATCATCCTGAAAACTTCCTGTGAAATGGCCGCGAAGCGCCTCGCCCAAGTGGCAGAAATAAACATGAACAACCAGATCCAGCACGTCACGCCGTACCTCACCGCACCGCTCAACTCATGCAAGGGTGTTATCCATGGAGTGGATGCGGGTATTTTCAGCACTGAATTAATGAATTGCCTGGACAGCTATCAAGCCACCATCATCACGGCGAGAATAATGGGTGAGACCGAATCAGTTCTCATAACATTCGAAGGCACCACTGTGCCCCATACAGTGCTTTTCCGGCGCGCCTCGTACAGGTGCCGCCCTTATCATCCAGAAGCCCTGAAATGTGAAAGATGCAGGACCTACGGGCATCGTACCATGAATTGCCCCCAAGTGCCGACTTTTTGGAGATGTCCTACGTGTGCTACTCCTTTGCATCAAGATCAGACAACACATGAATGCATTCCTTGGTGTTGTTACTGCGGCGGTGAACATCCCTTTTTCGATCCTACATCAGATAGGTTTTATGCGCACAAAAAGACGACACAAAATAAAAGGGAGACAGGACGGAGCGCAACTTCCAACTGTTTTATTCCGGAAATGTACACGATATTTATACCAAAAAAATTATCATTGCATAATCATCAGTGCCACGTGCGAGCCCAGGAAAAGCACAAAGGAGGGCACAGGTCACTCACCTCTTATCTAATTTATCTAAAAAGACAAATTCTTTATCATACATTGTCACAGATGGTGCGCTTATACATGAACTTCCGCTTTTTCTAATATGGTAGGCCTCAGCCAATTCTCGCGCAAGCGTGTCAGTGCTCCTGCACAAGATGCTGGTGCCTTGTAGCATTGCATCACACAGTTTCCTGCTTTCTGTTTTTGGTCGTTATCTTTTCCACACTCACTGATGTGCGCCGGCAGGTGCAAACCGGTACCGTTCCTCAAAGACAAATTGTGCTCCCTTAACCGGTCATTAACACATCGGCCCGACTGCCCAATGTACACCTTCCCACACTTCAACGGAATCCTGTACACCACCCCTTTTTCACACTTCACAAACTTATTAACATGTTTGATATTGCAGTCTGAGTTACGGCTATCATCTTGCGAAACCAGACGACACAAAGAAGAGAGTTTCCTTGGGGCCGAAAAAACCACGGGTACCTTAAACTTGTTAGCCACGCGTTTGAGGTTATGAGCCACTTTATGCTGATATGGAATGACTACCGGTTTCACTTTCCTCTGTGCAACTGCAATCGTTGTCTGGTTCTTATTTCTTTCTTGTTTAATCTTCTTGAGAAGAGCTTCAGCCACTGAACTCACTATTATCTGGGGAAAGCCTGCCTGTTTCAGCTTCGCGATCTGACCGTGGAAGCTTTCCTGCGCCATGTGACAACAGGACTTCCTTAGGGATGTCTCAAGGCACATCAAAGCGATAGCACGTTTAATCGTTTTTGATTGCTTAGAATCAAAAGGCAACAGTTTCTTTTGTGCACGTGGTTGGTACTTCCAGCAAAAGCATCCGTCCTTAAGGGTTATATTCAAGTCTAAAAATTGCAAACGGCTGTCATTGGCGAGTTCACAAGTAAAATTCAATCCTTTGGAGAGTCGTCTAAAATTAGAAAGAACGTCCTCCACGATTTGTGGATAGGTTAAAGATGAGTGTTTCTTCAAAACAATGAAAAAATCGTCTACATACCTAAAAATCTTTAGAGTGCTACCGTTTTCAAGCGCCTGTCCACACCTGCTAGAAAAATGTTGCAAAGCACAGGTGCCACGCACGACCCGATACAGATCCCATTTCTTTGTACATAATCATACCCTTTAAAAGAAACAGTGGTGGAACTAAGGTAATACTCCAGGAGTACAAGGAAGTTGTCAACCGACATACCAGCGCTGTTTTGAAAAGACACCACTCCGTTCATTTCTATGCACAACCTGACGGCATCCAACAGCTCTCTCTGCGCCATAGAATAGAACAGGTCAACAACATCTATAGAAAAGATGTGTCCTGCAGAGTTTGTTTCGTGCAAAAATTCAACAACCTCAAGACTATTCTTAATGGCAAACGGATCGTCTACTACCAGTCTGTTAAGTTCCTTCAGCAGGAACCGGCTAAGTAGGTTCTGCCAGGCACCCCTTTCGCTAACTATGCACCTAAACGGAACACTTTCTTTGTGGGTTTTGGCAGTGAAAAAAACTTGCAAGCTATTACATTTTGTATTCTGAATACTACTGGCTAACTTCTGTAGACCGAGGTTCTCGCATAACACAATGGCTCGGCTTTTTACCTCTGCTGGTTTTAGTTCTGTCTTCTCAAAATTCCTGTGGATGGCCTCCCAGGCTTTCTTGTTGTACGTTCCCGACGGCATGGCGACAAAGCCCCCTTCCTTATCCGCCTGAACGAGTAGCAGGTCGTTGTCCTTGAAGAAGCGCACAATTTTTCTTGTTGGCGTCTTGACGCGGGGCCCCCTAGAAGGCACGGTCCTGATGAGAGAGTCGACACCCTCCAGAAGACACCTTTCCTTGCACGAAACAAACTCTGCAGGACACATCTTTTCTATTGATGTTGTTGACCTGTTCTATTCTATGGCGCAGAGAGAGCTGTTGGATGCCGTCAGGTTGTGCATAGAAATGAACGGAGTGGTGTCTTTTCAAAACAGCGCTGGTATGTCGGTTGACAACTTCCTTGTACTCCTGGAGTATTACCTTAGTTCCACCACTGTTTATTTTAAAGGGTATGATTATGTACAAAGAAATGGGATCTGTATCGGGTCGTGCGTGGCACCTGTGCTTTGCAACATTTTTCTAGCAGGTGTGGACAGATCATTGGCCGAGGCGCTTGAAAACGGTAGCACTCTAAAGATTTTTAGGTATGTAGACGATTTTTTCATTGTTTTGAAGAAACACTCATCTTTAACCTATCCACAAATCGTGGAGGACGTTCTTTCTAATTTTAGACGATTCTCCAAAGGATTGAATTTTACTTGTGAACTCGCCAATGACAGCCGTTTGCAATTTTTAGACTTGAATATAACCCTTAAGGACGGATGCTTTTGCTGGAAGTACCAACCACGTGCACAAAAGAAACTGTTGCCTTTTGATTCTAAGCAATCAAAAACGATTAAACGTGCTATCGCTTTGATGTGCCTTGAGTCATCCCTAAGGAAGTCCTGTTGTCACATGGCGCAGGAAAGATTCCACGGTCAGATCGCGAAGCTGAAACAGGCAGGCTTTCCCCAGATAATAGTGAGTTCAGTGGCTGAAGCTCTTCTCAAGAAGATTAAACAAGAAAGAAATAAGAACCAGACAACGATTGCAGTTGCACAGAGGAAAGTGAAACCGGTAGTCATTCCATATCAGCATAAAGTGGCTCATAACCTCAAACGCGTGGCTAACAAGTTTAAGGTACCCGTGGTTTTTTCGGCCTCAAGGAAACTCTCTTCTTTGTGTCGTCTGGTTTCGCAAGATGATAGCCGTAACTCAGACTGCAAAATCAAACATGTTAATAAGTTTGTGAAGTGTGAAAAAGGGGTGGTGTACAGGATTCCGTTGAAGTGTGGGAAGGTGTACATTGGGCAGTCGGGCCGATGTGTTAATGACCGGTTAAGGGAGCACAATTTGTCTTTGAGGAACGGTACCGGTTTGCACCTGCCGGCGCACATCAGTGAGTGTGGAAAAGATAACGACCAAAAACAGAAAGCAGGAAAACTGTGTGATGCAATGCTACAAGGCACCGGCATCTTGTGCAGGAGCACTGACACGCTTGCGCGAGAATTGGCTGAGGCCTACCATATTAGAAAAAGCGGAAGTTCATGTATAAGCGCACCATCTGTGACAATGTATGATAAAGAATTTGTCTTTTAGATAAATTAGATAAGAGGTGAGTGACCTGTGCCCTCCTTTGTGCTTTTCCTGGGCTCGCACGTGGCACTGATGATTATGCAATGATAATTTTTTTGGTATAAATGTCGTGTACATTTCCGGAATAAAACAGTTGAAAGTTGCGCTCCGTCCTGTCTCCCTTGTATTTTGTGTCGTCTTTTTGTGCGCATAAAACCTATCTGAGTATGAACCAACTAGCCCCACAACGCATATTACTCGATCCTACATGCTCAGTGCAACAACAAAAGAACAAAGCCAGTGTCAAGGCAGCCTACGACCAGCGAGTAAACTTCCGCAAAAACCTTCAAAAAGCCATTACACGGACGTCGTCACCCGCCAAGCGCGACATCGCAGTCAACAAAAAGAGCCGCTGCGAAAAGCACCAAGAACGAAGACAAATGCGAACCAGCAGGCACCGCGCTGTCAGCGACTCGACATATCATGCCGCACAATTGAGCATCAAGCATCTGCGCCCGTGCAAACATCAACGCTACCACAAACTTCGGTATGGGGACGTGTGTCTCCACCTCCTGCAACGCCTATTGAACCGTCACAGCAGTGCACCCAACAACGACCGATCTCCAGCCGGCCATTCTACAGCCTCCAGTCGGAAGAGTTCCGAAGCCCACTTCGGATACCAAGGCTTCCAACGCTGACAAGGACGCACGATCGCCGTTCACTTCACCGCCCGCAAACCCGCCTGGACTTTCCCCGCCAACGAATCTGCCAGGTACTCCTCACCCCTATCCAGTACCCCTTACTCATTCCTCCCCCATAGCCCAAGCTCCCTTTAACCATCCGCACATTAACCAACAACTCACATTGCTGAAAGAAAGATTAGCTCCGTGGAACAACATATAGCTGAACTCACCGAACGCATGACAAACTTGGAGAAAATGGTGTCCAACATTCTAAATATGGTTAACCCCCTTGTCTGCCGCATAGAAGAGCTCACCAAAGTTGTAGTTTCGTTAGAAAAGACTTTTTCAGCTCTCTCAGCATCACAAACACCTATGGAAGCAACATTTCAATCTCTCAAAAGACCTCGATCGCCTGAGCCCACACAGTCGGGCATTCCTCCTTCACAGCCGCCCCCTCCACTCTCCCCCGCAACCGGATCCTCGTATATTTCATAATAGATGTTAAACCGGCATTCAGTGTCATCCAGTGGAATTGTGGGAGCTTGAAATCCAACAGCACACCCCTTCATCAGTGGATTCTCACCCTCCCGTTCCTTCCTCAGGCTATCTTCAGGAAACTCGACATGCGATGAATATTCCTGGCTGTCGCGTCCATCATGCTCAACCAAACCAGGCCCCACTCGTGTCCACATTCATTTGACGGGATGTCCAGTATGAACCTTTAGAACCTCCCGCAGCTCTTGCGAATCACCTGACTGCATTCGCTTTCTACCCCTGCCCAAAACATAAACCTTTTTGTTTTCTAAATTTTTACAATCCTCGTAAAGAACACAAACTCTTCAAGGCCCTTTTCAGTTTCACTGCAGAGCTCGCCGATAAGTTGAGATCCTTTTGGGCGGCGATTTCAATGCCCCCCACGTCAGCTGGGGATATCGGAGCACCCTACGGCCAGGCAGGCTTCTGCATTCGTATATCACGCTGCAGCATTTCACTATAATTAATAATCCTGATACCCCAACCAGGGAAGGTGTAGGTCGTCAGCTATCTACCTCACCTGACCTCACACTCTTTCTCGGATCTGCATATCTATCCTGGACTCACACTCAAGAACAACTTTTTAGCGATTATCCTTATTTTATTAGATATGTGCTCTCGAAGACGTAAAATTCAAGTCAAGCACACCAATTGGAATGCGTTCCGCAAACTTCTTGTGAATTCAAATAGCTCCACTGAATTGTATGATGAGTGGGTTTAATCTGTAAAGCGGGCGCAGGCACAAGCAACTAAAGAGGAGGTCACCACTGCCCCTTCCCAGAATCCAGACCCGCATCTGATCCACCTGTGGAAGCGCCGAAAACAGATCCTGAGGCGGATCAGGGAGCAGCCCCAAAATTATCAGCTTAGGGAGCGAATAGAATCTTTGGATCTTCAAGTCCGTCAGCACTGTGCTTCCATTGAGAACTCGAACTGGACAAAAAGATGTGATCAGATTGACAGCAGCTTGCATCAAAAATCTGCATGGCACCTACTTCGTGCTTTACTTGGTCCGCAACCGCCCCCCGTACTAACTCTAGATAAGCACCTAACCATACATGGCCCAGCACAGCTTACTAAAACACTGCAGGATCTTTATACCCCCACCACTGCTATGCTCGTACCCCTCGTACTCAGGGCCAGATAAACCAGACCTCGAAAAGGAATTCACGCTGGCAGATCTGGACTGGGCTCTAACTAGAAACTCCAAAACATCTTCCCCGGGAGATGACGAAATCACTTACGCATTACTCCGGAATCTTTCTGAGCACGGCAAGGAGCAACTACTTTCCTTCATCAATACACATTGGTCAGAGGGAACTTTCCCCCAGGAATGGCGTTCTTCTACCGTTGTCATGATCCCAACATCTGGCAAGCCGCCGGCACTGCAAAACCTTCGTCCCATTTCGCTTACTTCTTGTGTGGGCAAGACGATGGAACGGATGGTGTTGGACCGATTTCAACGTCATCTGGAAACCACATCGTTTTTCCCACATAACCAGATTGGCTTCCGCCCCCACGTATCTACTCAAGATCTTTTTTTGCTTCTCTAGCATACCTTCCTTTCACCGCCCTCCTCCCAAGTCCATGCCCTAGTCACAGTAGATGTGCGAAAAGCATTCGGTAATATCTCCCACGATCATATACTTCGCTGTGTTCAAGAAACTGAGTGTTGGTCCACTCTCTACTCATACATACGCAACTTCCTCAAAGATCGCACTGCATGTTTCCGCATAGCAGGCGAGAATTCCCTTCCCTTTGCTCTCATCGTGGCACCCCTCAAGGCGCTATTCTTTCCCCCACCCTCTTTATTCTTGGTATGGACCCACTTTCACGCCAACTTCAAAAAATTCCAAACTTGTCTCACATATTTTATGCTGACGACCTCACGCTGTGGTGCACACAAGGCTCCCCAGGGGAGGTCGAGGCAACACTTCAACAAGGCCTCGATATTATATCCCAGTTTCTGACTTCTGCTGGGCTCCAGCCAGCACCAGAAAGGTCCGAGCTCCTCCTCTTATCGCGTACCCGCTATCAGAGATCCGTCAATCATTACATATATCTTCATTTAGCCAACCATCTTATCCCACAGGTTTCTTCATGCAGAATTCTAGGAATTAATATTCATGAAAGGTCCAATCAAGTGTCAATTCAGCGATTAGCACGTGCCGCTCCGTTACTCACCTGGTCAGGCGTGTTGTTAAACGCCAAGCCGGACTGCAAGAAAAACAAGCCAGTCAGTTAGTACACGCCCTAGCACTACGCAAAATTTTATACGCTCTTCCTTATTTTGCACTCACACAACAGCAAACTATAAAAGCTTCACGAGCGCTCAACAGCCTATATAAATCATCCCTTAACCTCCCTGTACACACTTCAAACAAGAGGCTCTACGATACAGGCCTTTTTCTTCCCCTCCCCACATTACTCGTTCTCCACAGAGACAGGCAGCTGGCTCGACTGTCTGGCACTTTGCAGGGTCGCTGGCTCCTAGAGAAAGCAAATCTATCTCCGATCAACCTGCCTATCGAATATTCATCTGCACCCCTTTCCTCCAACATGCGCTTCGCCCCTCTATCCCGTCATATGGCCCCTTGTGTGAATAATGGTCGCAGGGAAGCTCAGGCAGCTCACCACAGTCCCTCCTTATCAACACAGACAGTAGCATATACAGACGCCACCTTATTGGACACAGGTTCTGCGGCATATGTAATCTTCACCCCTTTGAAGGCGGACCCTTCCCTTCATACATGCGGCCCATACAGCAATCCTCCCCCCATCGCTACTCTAGAGATTGTACCTATCATTCAAGCCATCATGTCCTTCTCTGAACTCCCTCGCACTTCTTCGTACACCATTTACACTGACTCAATGACAGCTATTCGATTGCTGCAGCGTCGGCTAATTCCTTCGCCCCTAGAAACAACATTACACGGCGCCTTACGTTCGTTGGCTCCATCGTCAGTCACGGTACGGTGGGTCCCTTGCCATGCAGGGATCACAGGAAATGAGCTGGCTCATCAGCTAGCCCGAGATACTCACGTCCGGGTGCCTGTGATCCCTTGGTCAAGCCCTCCGTCGTGGGATGATGTGTTGGCCTATAAACTCACAATTAAAGAACACTACCGCCAACTAAAAACGTCATTTAGGCACGTACCCCGCCCCCATCGGCATCTCAACGTTGCTCAAACAAATATACTTCGTAGCATTCAAACAAACGCTCTTATTACACCTTCCCGACCATTCCATTTCCGTCTTTGTTCAGACCCTTCCTGTTCCAACTGTCCTGCGCTGTATGCCAATCTAGAACACTGCCTCTACTCCTGTCCAGTCGCCCAGTCCAGTCACTACATCCACTTCCCTTCACCTCCCTCCTGAAGTGCCTGGCTGTCATCGGCACAGATGGAAGACCAGCTTGCCTTGGTAAACCATGCGAAGGATATGTTGGGTGCTTAATTTGCGATCTTAAATAAAGTGTTTTTTTCTCTCTCTCCTACGACCAGAGGAGAGCAGGGGCCCCAACTCGTCTCTTCGACCGTAGTCGTCCCTTTGCTCGGCGCGGCGGCTACCACGTGACAGCGTGACGTCACGACCAGAGGAGAGCAGGGGCCCCGTCTCGTCTCTTCGGCCGTAGTCGTTCCTTCACTCGGCGCGGCGGCTACCACGTGATGGTCTCCTCGGCCCGCCGCGTGAGGGCGCTCGCTAGGAGAGGATAAACGGGGGCGCGCTCTGCTTAGTCATGTCTGAGGAGTTGTACAAGGCGTCGCTGGAGCGACGTGCTGCGCGCAAACGCCGACGCCGTGCCGAGGAGACAGATGAAGAAAGGCTAGAGTGGTTGGCTAAGCAACGGGCCTAAGCCGCAGAATGGCGAGCCCGGCGGCGTTCTACAAGTTCAGGGAGCGAGAGTATTTTCATGAACTCTCTGAATGCCGAAGAATCATGTATGAGTAGTGCAGAGCGATATAATTCCACAGAAGAAAGCGCCGCATAGAAGAGCCACCGAACCGGAGAGAAGAACGGCTTGCTAAAAGAAGAAAGACGTATGTAGAGAAGAAGCAGAACGTTGTGGTGAACCAAGGTGGCGACATTATGGCTCAACGACTGGAAGAACAAGAGATAAGAGTCGGCGAGTTTTAGTCTGCTACGCGTGAGTTTGAGAAACGCTTCACGAACAATCCGTTCGGCTACGAGTGTTCTGTGTGCGATCGGCTGTGGTACAAGGACAAACCTTCATCGGTAAGCGAACTGATGTTTCCTACCTTACGAAAGGCCTATCCAGAGTGGGATGAAGAGACTTCAGCCAGTGCAGTGGCGTGTAATACCTGCAGGGGTAGCCTAAGAGAGGAGACGATACCATGGTATAGTGTGTCCAATGATTACAAGTACCTGCCTATGCCAGAAGGACTATCACGGTTAAACCCTGTAGCCGAGCGGTTACTCTCTCCGCGCATACCGTTTGTGCAAATCCGAAGGCTGATGAATTGGAAGAATGGACAGTTTGGCATCAAGGGGCCCATAGTGAATGTTCCGGTAAACACGGATGAAATGCTGAAACAGCTACCAAGAGAAGTTGACGATCAGCAGTCAATCTTTGTGAATATCAAGCGGAGACTGTTTGCCAAGACTGTGTACCTAGCCGATCAAGTTTCTCGCGAGCAGCTACTACCTTGGATAGAAGTGCTTAAAGATTCAACGCTCTATCAGCCTTACAAAGTGAACATTAATATGGCCAAGTTGAACTCGATGTTTGACTAAATTCAAGATAACTAGTTTGAGCTGGAGGACTGAGGAGGGAGAAGTTTAGTAAATCATTTAGTTGCACGAAAGGCGAAGCCATGCCAAACCACCAGCAGAGCCAAGCACAGCCAGGGAAGTATTGCTTTCGCAATCACTCAGGCTTAACCAGAGCTAAGCCACAGCTAATTTGTCTTTCTGGTATTATATAATGGCAAAGGAGACTCAAGACTGAGCCCTGCGGAATACCATAATTTACTGGACCAGCAACAGAAAGACATCATCAACAAACTCTTTGACGCCTGTGCCAAGGATGAGCTTCGGTCTATGAGACTAGGCTCTCTTGTTTTACTATATGCATATTAAATAACGACTATTCGTAGACGTATAATAATTTATTATAAAACTTTTAGCCCTGCAGATCTTCTTTTAAAAGATTCTCTCTAAAGTAGAAAAATAATACTCGGCATGACAAATGATTCTGAACAACAATAAAACCGTAGCACTGACCGTAAAACAAAAAGAATTCTTTACGTTTCATACATATCATAGCCAACGAACATCTCTTGATTGTCAACGCCTTTATGTACGTAGGACTTCATATAACCCTTAACCTTCGATAGAATGAGCAGATATCCTACATAGAAACGAAATGGCTAATACAACTACACTATTTCTGAAGAACGCTAGCACAATCTTCACAAAAATAAAGCTTTTAAATTACGAAACCTTTGTTCGGCCAATATTTGGGTATTTTGCGGGAGTGTTGGATCCCTGGACAGAAAGTAATAAACTTAAAATCGAAAATGTCATACAAAACGCAGCCAGATTTATCTTTATTGTTACAGTTGCACCTGTCCTGTCATCTATATATATATGTGTCGTCGTGTTGCGCTTGAAATATTAGTAACAGTTGCACCATTTCCTCAACAGCCCTACTTCGAACCACAGGACTTGAACAGCTGGCCATGTGTCATCATCGTAAAATATTACAGGTATTCTACTTCTTTTATCACAATACAATAAAAATAAAGGAATGAAGTTTAATTGAGTTCATATCTCGCCACCTTACACGCTCATATCAGTCTGAAAACGTTGCCGCGTTTTCACATAAAACCAAAGCGTTTAAGTACTTGTTCTTTCCCCATGCTATCGCCGAGCGGAAGTGTCTACCCGCAGACGTCAATTACGGACCAATGCATTTATCTTTAGAAGCACTTCATGAAGCATAGGGATCATATACATCCCTGTTTTGGGTCAGGTTCGATGCCTTCGTTCGTTGCCAAGTTCGATCTTGTCAATTCTTTGTCTTTGTACTCAATATTGCATTGTGTTTCGAGTTCTGGGTTTGACTCTGTTCGCTTACTACTGTTGCAGTGTACTTCTCGTTTTGTCATTATGTCTGTGCCCTCGTCTTGTCTAAGGCCTGTCACAAAGACCGAGAGTTTTGGCTAAATAAATAAATACAGCATATTTTACTGCTCTTAATCACGCATTGAGAGGAGATACCTGCTTCGATTGTAAGTACATAAGTGTTTTTACACAGCATGCACGGTTACGCCAGTCTCATGCCCCTTATGTGAAAATCGTGGTAGGCAGGCTGTCCCTGGGTGCACAAAACAAACTTTTGTTGCATCCTACATTGGTCTAATATTTCGTAACGTGTGAAAGGTCGCTGCTTGGTTTTCACTATCACTATATGCATTCACTTCGATATTCATTAGATTGAGGGCCTTTCCACAATGAAAAAAAGCAAGCAAAATTACTGACAGCATCTATTATATTGATAAAAAAACTATGAACGGCTATTTAGACTTGCAAAGCGCGTAGCTAACAAGCGTCCCTTACTCGTTGTTGGAGACGTTAACGCTCCACATACAGCCTGGGGTTACCCGCATGACACACCTAAAGGACGTCGCATGTGGTTAGCCGCGCAACAAACCGGTCTCTCTTTTCTCACTGACCCTACCTTTCCTACCCGCACGGGAACCAGTGTCTGTAGAGACACTGCACCAGACCTTACTTTCGCACATCGTCTCCCTCACGCATCTTGGTGCAATACCCAAGAGAATCTAGGAAGTGATCATTTCATCATAGAAATTCTTCTAAACATTCAGCTGCCTTGTAGGCCTCCCAGAGGTTCACCTTTCACGAAGTGGGATTCTTTCCGAACGTGTAGAGCAGCCCGCACCTGCGCCCCATTAATGACATAACCGAATGGTCCAAACAACTGCAAAGCGATGTCCAATCAGTAACTTGTCCCCTACCAGATGACTGCCCAAGCGACATGGTTGACTTCCGTCTCCTGCATTCATGGGAGGCTAAAGGCGGCCTATAGGACGACGCCGGAAACGGCAGCGTTGGAGCCGGACCCTGTTACGCCGCCTTGCCCGTCTAAACAGAGAGATAGAGATGCATGCAGCGGCTCTTTCACGACAGAATTGGGAATCGCTATGCAAAACGATAGATGGAAATATGAGTGTATCTCAGACTTGGAACCTTTTTAGGCACTTATTAGACTCTAGTAAGACTAAGACGACCCAACGAGATAACCTCACTAAATTAATACATACTTGCGATACACCTCGACTGGAACTTCTCCAAGAACTACGCAATCACTATTTCAACAAGTACCCTTCTATAATACACCCCGACTATTCAGGGCCCCTTAACGACTTCCTCGACCAACCCATCACAGTATCAGAGGTGCAGGCTGAGCTTCAGAGGCTTAACACATCTTCAGCCCCCGGTCCAGATGAAGTGCATAATAAGGCACTCCGGAATCTCGATTCCCAATCTATTGCCGCCCTTATTGAATACTGAACCAAAATCTGAACCCTCCCGCCGCAATGGAAAGAGGCCAAAGTTGTGTTTATACCAAAACCTGGGAAACCTCTGCTAATTTCAAACCTTAGGCTCATCTCTCTCACCTCTTCGATCGGCAAACTAATGGAGCATGTACTCCAGACCACAATTTCTCAATATCTAAAAGGCAAAAATCTCATGCCTACCTGCACGTTTGGATTTCGTCCTGGCCTTTCTACACAGGATGTCTTCTTACATCCTATTCTGGACTGTTAAACCTATGACTCCAAAGCTATCCTAAGTGTGTATTTTACCAAAGCATTTGATAATGTTACACATCCAGCAATCATTCACAATCTTACAACCCTCGGAGTCGGCGTCAA
This sequence comes from Amblyomma maculatum, assembly GCF_055883805.1. Classification (NCBI taxonomy): domain Eukaryota; kingdom Metazoa; phylum Arthropoda; class Arachnida; order Ixodida; family Ixodidae; genus Amblyomma; species Amblyomma maculatum. The sequence goes on along the minus strand of NC_139349.1, from coordinate 170,877,334 downwards.
GTTGTATAATTACGCCCGAGACTTCCTCAGCCAGCGCACAGCCACACTTACCTTTGGGCGAGCACTGCCTTCCAGAGATCACTCTAGGTGCACGAGGTACGCCCCAGGGCACCTTCCTCTCCCCTATACTATTCAACATAGCACTTCTCCACCTACCCGAAAAATTAGCCCGAATTCCCGGCATTCATTTCAGCCTCTTCGCCGACGACATCACTGTCTGGGCTAACCGCGGCAGGGATGCCGAAATAGAGGGAAATCTACAATTGGCACTAAACACCATCGACACCTATGTAAGCTAACGTGGCCTAACTTGCTCCCCTTAAAAATCAGAACTATTTCTCTACCGCCCCAAATAATACGATTCAGGCAGTCCGCCTATTTCCCTCAAGCTAGGTACCCATTTGATCCCACTAGTATCCACAATCCGTGTGTTGGGTCTAGTTCTTCTCTCCCATGGTGCGCACGGAGAAGTCATAAACACTCTCCATACACAAAGTCAACAGACCACCCGACTGATTTGCCGCATAGCCAACCGTCGGGCTGGCTTACGGGAGCGAAACACACTTCGCCTCACCCAGGCTTACATTATAGGCCGCGCCACATATGCCCTCCCATACCTCCCCCTCAAAAAAAAACAGAGAGACCAGGTGAACGCGCTCCTACGCAGTTGCAAGAAAACGGCTCTGCGACGTCCCCCCAGCACATTTAATGCCCGACTCCCTAAACTCGATGTACACGACACTTTCGAGGAACTTAGGCTACATTAACGGCACAAATAGCCCGCTTATCCAAATCGGCGGCTGGCCGCACCTTATTATCCCACTTAAACCTAAGCCAAGTTACACACCCCATTGACGGTGCACCCCTTTCTCCTAACCTCCGCTCTAACCTCATCATACCTCCAATCCCTAAAAACATGCACCCTGAGCGAGACCAGGGCCGCAGAATAGCTAGGGCTCATGCCCTTCACAGACAATATAGCGAGGACAAAGAGGTGGTCTACGGGGACGCAGCAGAATATACGTCAGGCTCTCGTATGGTCCTGGCTGTAGCCGACAATCAAGCAAAGCTGTTTACTTCCAGCTCTATAATCCCCAATTCTACCACAGAGGCAGAGGAGGCTGCCATCGCGCTTGCTCTCATCTCTACATCTGCCCCAAAAATTATCTGACTCCAAATCTGCGATTCTAAATTATGCCAATGGCTATATATCCCGCACCGCTGCTCGCATATTACGCTTCTGGCCGCCCCGGCTAACCATAAGCCTCATTTGGACGCCAGCACATGCCGGCCTCCCTGGCAACGAAGAGGTTAATTCCCTTTCCCGAGGTCTTACATTCCGGGCTAGTGAAACGGAGCCCTCTCTACAGGCCGGGGAGCGCCTTCTCTCGTTCCGTGATATTCTCTTGTGCTACCGGGACAAACGAAGGGAATATACAGCTCCCTCGCTCACCATAGCGCATGCTGTACACTGGCGAAGTTTGCAGACTCGGACGGCTCCATACCCTACACTTCTACATGCCCGATACCCAGACCAGTTTTCCTCATCATGCAGACTCTGCGGCAAACCAGGACACTTCATACACATCCTTCTTACATGCCCCACCTTTCCTCATCCCCCATCACCAAACGTCGCAGAGTCCTACTGGGAGTCTCTCACGAAGAACACTTCAAGTCAAGAACAACGGAAGATTATCTCCAGTGCTATGAGGAGGATTGCTCTTCAAAGACTTTCTTTTGCTTTATAAGAGTGTCTCCCACATACTAAGGGAGCACCCAAATGCCATGCAGGGGACTTCGCCCCCATTTTTTGTTCAATGGCAATAAAATGTTTTTATCACCACCTCCGCATTTGTAGCATTGCTTACCCAGGGCGGGACAGTTTCCTTTCTTGTGTTCATGGAAACCCCATGTAAAGCAAGCGTTTGCTTTTGATTTCTTGGCATCTATTCTAACAGGACATGCGTCTTGTATTTCATTAAAACTCTCTTTTCCTTGTTCGCTAGCACGGCAGATTTCGACAACTTTGCTTAAGACGGATTTTCCAGCACGAGCCTCTGCTGCAAAACTTTGTCCCTGATTCCAAAAATAATTCTGCTGCGCAGCATTCTCTCTTCTAAAGCGCCAAAATCACATTCCTGTGCAAGCGTCCGAAGTTCTGTGAGCCAATCGTTGAACGACTCACCCTCTTGTTGGTTCCTAGAGCCAAAGCGAAATTCGTTGAATATCAGGTTCGTTGTTGGCTTGAAGTGGTCCTAAACTTTTGCGTGAGAACCTTCATGTCGTGCTTGTCGTCGTCACTCCCAAACGTGAAAGTGTAGAACAGCCGCCTGGCTTTCTCGGCGATTGCCATAAGGGAAGTGGCAGCTTGAACCTCATTTGGCTGCTCTCAGCTTCGTTACTGTTGCATACAGCTCGAACTCGTTCTTCCAGACGGCCCAGCTGTGAAAGGCGTCTCCCGTTGTGTCCAGCGGCTTCGGAGGGGGAAGCATCGGTGATGCCATGTTTCGTGGACGCTGCTGGGACGATTTCAATCTGGAAGGCTAAGCTGCCGACACGGGCGACGGGCCCACTTCTGACACGATGTAACACGCAAGCATGTGGGAAAGAGGGAAGGCGCTTTATTGTTGTTATGGCTGTAGGAAGAAGGAAAAGAATATGCACGGGCCTGCTACTGGCTCTGTAGCTAAGCCACCTCCACTGCCACGTGCGGTCAGAAGAGAAAATAGAGAAGAAAGAAACAGAAGAGGAAAAGAAAGAAGCGCGCCACAACAACAGTCGGCGTCGACAAGCTAAGCGGTGGCGGGTGCAATGACGGCCTACAACAAATAAAAAGTTGGTGGCTGGCTAACCACGCCGCAAGCTGCGTTGACCTACCGTCCCAGCACAGTAGGGCAAGGAACCGCCACCCTTCCGCGCTTTATTACGAAATTTGCTAGTATTTATAGCGGGTTGGAGGCATGCGCACTGGGCGTGTCGTGCGCAAGTGCTGCTGATGGTGTACACTGCCACACTGCAAAGCACCGCGCGTACAGCGCAGAAGCAAATGGGCACGAATATAAGAAGCGAGTAATAATGCGTAGTTTAAATGCACACTCAAGTTATAATAATCTTTGTAAGAAGCTAAACTGAAAAAACACAGAAACATGAGCTATCACCAGAAATTTTGAGACTGCTCTTTAATAGCCATTTATAAATTAAGTAATACGATTTTAAATATCACACTGATATCGCCTGTGGGGAACAATGCGGCTTTGAAAGTCGTAACAACCGTGGAAACGCGGCTTCATTGCAGCTTCCATTAGAGGAACAGTTTGCGTAGCTCCGAAATGAAGGGGGTGAAATTCTAAATGTACTACTTGAGAATAGTGTTACTTCAGCACTCCAGAGAAAACCACTTCCTCGTCGCCTAAATCCTGCATTTAGTGTCGCGACCTCTCGCAGCAGTTTGGAGTGGGAGCGCCTTCTTTTCTCAGCTTCAGTACAAAGACCGCGCGTACTACAGAACAACACATGGGCACGAATATATATATAATAATAATTATAATAATATTAATATTAATAATTATCTTTATTTAGTATATTGAAAACAGGATACAGAAACGGAAGCGCTGAAGCCACAAGTGGGCTTGTGCGGCGACAACCGGCCTCCGCGGCAATGTACGCTCTACATCCGTACTCCATCAGAGGCAAAAAAATAAAAAATAAAGGAGAGAAAAAGCAAGGAGAGAAAAAAATAAACATTTGGCAAAACATATTAGCAAACTGCACTGATAAGATCACTACATATTAAAGGTCCTCTAACGCTTGAACAGCAACTCTCAGTGTTTTTCGGGTGGTCAAAGAAAATACATCATCCGGTAGTTCATTAAAGATAGCTGGAACATAATAGCGCCTTGTTGCTTTACCGTAGTGAGTGCGCACTCTCGGTTTAAGATAACGAGGAACATGTCTCAACGGTACCGGTGTCGTGTTTATGTGCCTGTATGGACTGATCCAAAAATATTTCAGTACTACAATTTGTTTAAAAAGATTGTCAAAAGAAGGCAAGCCGGCTGTTCTAAAGACACTGCTGGGCAAACTCTCCTGTGGCAAGTCGAGGACGCTTGTAGCGATGTTTTTCAAAATCCTAATACCTCGACATTTCCATGTGAAAGAGCAGTTGAAAAAACAACACATACCGTATCTTAAAACACCACTATACCCCAGAGCCTGGGCGATTAGTTTTCTGATAGAAAAGGGCATCATGGTTTTCAAATTAAACAACAAAAATGCAACACTTCTAAGTTCTTACAAATGTGGGTCAACTGAGTATTCCATGTCAGATCGCTGTCTATGTGCACACCAAGATACTTAACCGACGGGACGCTGGCTATAGGTTGACAGGAACACAAAGAGCAATATGAGGGGTGTAAATATAGGGAGCCTACACTTGGAGCCTACAGTTGAGGACAACAGCCAATTAAGGAACACAAGAGCTCTGTATAAGACAATCAAAGATATCAAAGGAAGCTTCTGTGCTAAGCTGGGCATGATAAAGGACAAACGAGGCAAGGACCTCACTGAAGCCTCAGAGATAAAGAAGAGGTGGCAGGAATACACAGAAGAACTGTACAAGAAGGACCCGGATGTGCAAACCCAACATAGGAGGGTTGTGATTACTGATCTCGAGCCGGGCATCCTGAAGAGTGAAGTTGAATGGGCCTTGGCAAGCCTTGCTAAGAACAAAGCTAGCGGAATTGATAGTGTTCCAGCTGAGTTGCTTCAAAACCTCAACCACGACGCTGTTAACAGACTGCATACATTATGTCAAAAGATTTGGACAACCCTGCAGTGGCCACAGGATTGGAGGAGGTCAGTTTACATCCCCATTCCAAAGAAAGGCAGTGCCAAAGATTGTTCCAAATACCGCACGATCGCGCCTATTTCGCATGCTAGCAAGGTGATGTTAAAAATCCTGCAAGGTAGGCTGCAGCAGTATGTGGATCGGGAGCTTCCGGACGTGCAAGCTGGGTTTCGCAAGGGCAGAGGAACTAGAGTCCAAATTGCCAACCTTCGCTGGATCATGGAAAAAGCAAGAGAGTTCCAGAAACCCATTTACTTCTGCTTTATTGATTATGCGAAAGCGTTTGACTGCGTAGATCACAGCAGATTGTGGCAAGCTCTCCAAGAGATGGGAGTTCCAATTCACCTTCTCTGTCTCCTCAGGAACCTTTATGAAGGGCAAGAGGCCACAGTCAGAACTGGGCATGGTCTTACTGATTGGTTTCCGATTGAGAAAGGGGTGAGGCAAGGCTGCAAACTGTCGCCCTGCCGATTTAACCTATATGCAGAGTGCATCATGAGGAAGGCCGGTCTGGACGAGTCTTCAGCTGGAGTGAAGATTGCTGGAAAACGTATCAACAACCTTAGATATGCGGATGATACCACTTTAATGGCAGAAAGTGAAGTGGAACTCAAGAGACTTCTGATGCGCGTACAAGAAGAGAGTGAGAAGTTTGGGCTTAAACTGAACATTAAAAAGACGAAGATCATGGCGTCTTGCCCTATCAAGTCCTGGAGCATCAATGGACAAGAAGTGGAAGCTGTGACAGATTTTCTGTTCTTGGGCTCCAAGATTACCTCGGAAGGAGACTGCAGCCATGAAATTAGGAGACGCCTGCTTCTGGGAAAGAGAGCAATGGTTAGCCTTGACCGCCTAGTAAAGAGCAGAGACATTAGTCTGCCAACCAAGATCCGTATAACCGGGTGCTATGGTCTTTCCAGTTGTGATGTATGGATGCGAGAGTTGGACTGTGAAAAAGGCTGACCGCCGAAGAATTGACGCGTTTGAATTGTGGTGCTGGCGAAGACTCTTAAGAGTTCCTTGGACTGCCAGAAGATCAAATCAGTCGATATTGTCGACCATAAACCCTGACTGCTCATTGGAGGGTCAAATTCTAAAGTTAAAGCTCAGCTACTTTTGGTCATCTGAGGAGAAGAGAGGAGTCGCTGGAGAAAGATTTGAGGTTGGGAAAGGTTGAGGGTCGCCGGAGAAGGGGTAGGCAGCGAACGCGATGGTTAGATGGCATTCTCGAGGCATTGCAGATGAAGCTATGTGATGTTAAGAAGATAGTGAGAGACCGGAAAGCGTGGCGTGACATGGTCCATAGGGTCACGAAGAGTCGGACACGACTGAACGCCTGAACTGAACTGAACTGACACTTGGTACATCTTTGTGTGGGTTACGAAAACAGACAAGTCTGAATTTGGTGCTATTTATTTGTATCAAGTTTGAAACAAACCAATCACTAACTTTAATAGCGACCTTCTGAAGGTTGGCCAGGCCACATGAAAACTCAGGGTTGCTTGATACTAGTAAAGTGTCATCAGCGTAAAGGAATACGGTGGATGCTTTCACGTGGTCACATATATTATTCACATACAAGTTCAACAACAAAGGAGATAAAATAGACCCTTGCGGGACACCGCACAACAGACTTACCGCGTCACTGCAGATAGGTGCAAACATGACTACTTGTGAGCGATTTTGAAGATAGTTTTAATTAGTGGCAATAAAGGACCGCTACATCAATACGAGTAGAGTTTAGAGTTTAAAATTAGATGATTTATCGTGTTGAAAGCTTTTTTTTTTTACGTTAAAAAAAACCAAATGTCACCTCATTGTTCTCCAAGCTCTGGTGCAGTAAATCAGAGAGATTTTCTAATAGCACCTGTGTTCCTGACCCACTGACGAATCCGCACTTTTTCAACTCAGTAGGTCATGTTTAGCAATAAATGCATTCATCAAAAAAGTACGTGTTTTTCTAATATCTGGGATACGCAGGAAAGAACAGATATAGGGCGGTAGTTGGCAATATCATTCTTTTTCCCCCTTTTGTACAGAGGAACAACACGAGCACTCTTCAGTGATTCTGGCCATGTGCCACTTGCAATTATGCCATTTAAAATAAATAGCAGAACATGTTTCAGAGCTGTAATGTTTCTTATCAGATCACCTATGAAAATGTTGTCAAGCCCGGCAGATTTATTACGTTTCAGACCAGACAAAATGTTGAAAAGAACCGAGTCAGTAATAAGAGGAAGGAAAGCTGATGACGATACACTTTTTGTAATTTTTGTTGAGCTCAAAGTCTGGACTGCAACCCGTCGCTCAGCCGAAAAAATGCTATTGAACTCATTTGCCAAAATAGGCGACGCTACACCGAAATTATGTTCCACTGATTCCTGGATGGACAAGTGTATGTTACCGCGTAACTGATTTATCAGAGACCAATTGTTCCTTACGTCACGACGAGTGTTGTGAAACTGCTGTGCAAAGACCTTCCTCTTTGATAAGCGAATAAGCGCAGTTACTTTGTTTCTGATGCAACGATATTCTGCTCGAAGTTTGTCATTTTTTGGCGCCCTGCGGCATCGAGACCAGATAGCGTCCTTTTCTTTGATAGCAGCCAGGATTTCAGCATTCAGCCACTGACAGTCAATTTTACGTTTCTTCAAACCAGTTTTTTTGCACACATTTTTTATTTCGCCTAATACCTTGACCAATCTATCGTACGCAGTGTCGCTAGTGTTATGATGAATAAATGAATCTAATCATATTCAGTAATATGATTATCGAAGTTTTTTTGGTCTAAGATGGTCATAACACACCTCGTAGAGTTGGCGTGCTGCATAGAGTCTGTTTTCGTAAGGCGACACGCAATGTAATAATCATCTGTCAGTTTCTGTCTGGTTAGAGCACCGGACACTGAGGAAATGTCCGGTGCATGGACGTTAGCGTGGTCAATGCAATTATTTGTAATGCGATTATTAAGAAATTCTTCTCTAGTAAGATCGACGGTCTGTGGTTCAATGCCAAATTCTGCGAGCACGGTTAAGTAACTTTCAGTGACATAGCGATCACCCTTCATCAAATGGATATTGATGTCCCCTATAATGCGCACGTTTACAGCAACAAAATTGGTTTTGAATATTCTTTGTAATTCTTCAATAAAACCCGACAAATTTAGACTAGGAGGGCGATACATAGCAAGAAGGTAAAATGAAATACCATGAGAAAATATTTCAAAGCCCATGACCTCTGCTGTGCCGATGGGAACGCTAACTAAGCCATCAGTGATTCCTTAAAGTATACCGCAATGCCACCACCCCTGCTGTTGTTGCGTGTAAGGAAGTAGGCATGGTAACCGGGAAGCCCAAAGGCATCGGTTAGAGTGTCGGTAATGTTAATTTCCGTTAATGCAAACACGTCAACAAAGTCACTGAGAGCACTGTCCGTAACCGCAAATTGATCCAAGTATTTCCTGATGCTCTGAATATAATGTGAAGAATGGTACAAGAACAACCCAACGCTGGCTGACAGGTCTTAACAAAGGAGTCGAAATCTGGAAAAGACATACTCTTTAGCGAATAAGTGCTAATCTTAGACCATCTTATCAACGTCACTTAAAGACGTGATTTTTAGAGCTGTAGCACCCTCGGTCTTCCTCGAAAATATTTTCCAGTTTCGCACGCAGACAAATATGAATCCCTTTGCTTTGCCTTCAACCCTAGTCCTCCAAAAAAGTTCACTGTTCGCACGAGTCAGGTTTTCACTGAAAAAAATGCCAAGAATCTTTGTTTTCAGCCAACGCCTTGAGTCGAGCCCTTGCCTGCAGCCATTTGTCTCGCAAGTCTAGTGACGTGAATCTAGCCAATACTACCGGCGTCTTTCCCTGGCCTCCTGATAAGCGGTGCACGGCACTTACTTGTTCCGCCATATGGTCATGCAAGTTAAGCTTCACAGCCAGGTCCGACAAGACTGCCGGCAAGTACTCATCTGCCGTGACCGGTAATCCGCTTATTTCCAGGTTAGCTCTGCGATTATACTGTTCAGTGTCAATTAGTTGCGATTGTAAGTGACTGATCAAGCCAGTATCCAAGCTAGGCATAAATTCGCACTTCTATATTATTATTCATGGCAGTCATCGAAATCGATGAAATATATAGGAACATCAATCGTGTTCTATTCAAAACCGCCATTGAAGACCATCTGTGTTCGTATTAACTTTTTGTTTGCCCACCCCTCATGTAATGTCCCCTGTGGACCCTTGAGGAAACAATAAATAAATAAATAAATAAATAAATAAATAAATAAATAAATAAATAAATAAATAAATAAATAAACATATTTAAATACCTCTATCATCAATAAAGGAATGGGTAGCCAAAACTTGCAAGATTTCTTTTGATACACCCATTCAAACATACAAGTAACACATCAACTGAAACATCCTAAAGTTTTGCAGGAGGTCTAGTTTAGCTGCGACACCCGGCGCATTGAAAAATAATAAAAAAAACGGCATCTGTTGTTTCTTGTCAGCGCGTGCTTCGCGGGACACCAGACCTAAGCTATTTCTAGGCACTATACCTAAGCGCATCCCACGCTTTTTATTTCTCTCTCTCTCTGTTCGAGCACCCCCGTCTGCATGCGAACCCGCGAGGGCCGCTCAGCCGCTCTCGCCGGCACTCGCTTGGGTCGCACACGCAAGCCGTGACATTGAGTCACGTGACAGAAGCGAGCGTGCTCACTGGTCCGTCTTTCGTGGGGCGGTGTCCGTTGCTTGCCGGACGGCTGCACCGTAGAGAGAAACACCACGGCGCCGGCCATCCGATTTCGCGGAACACTGGCCCCATTAAAAGGTCTCAATTTCACCTCCGAGGTCTGTGGATGTGTCCTCGCTTGCCTACCGCTAAAGCCCCTTGATACAAATTATCACGAGACTTTACCTCCCGCGATATCGTCGCGCCTCGCTCAGTCGCGCCAGCTTCGCTGCCGCCGAGCACCTTCGCCTGCGCCGGCTACCGTCCGTAGCGGCAGGCGTACGTCCTGGATCGTCGCGCGTTCCCCAGCGCCGACGAGTTCCTTCTACTAGGAGGTCTTCCCAGCAGTCGGCCGCGTCAGCGGCCATCCGGTACCTCTCCTAGAGGCCTAGCTCGGCGGGCCGCTTCGGCGGCCGCGGCGCCCTACTCCTCGAAAAGGGATTTCCTCGGGGCCGCCGTCGTTTGCTGCGGCGGCGGCGGCCCCTCCCTCTACTTCATGGACAGCAACCTGCAGAACCGCCCGCGGCTTCCTGCAGCTCCTCGGACCTGGGACACACCCTGGTGGCACGAGAACCATGCCTCCTCCATCGCCATGGACCACGTGTTGCTGTGGGTCCTGGCGACCTACCTGCCGCGCTGCTGCTGCCGCAGCAGTTCCCGGCGGCCTCCCCAGTTGCCACCCGACCTCGTCGTCGCGGTGACTCCATGCTTACATCTTTGTGATGCCGCAGTCCTCGCTGCGCTCATGCTTCTTGCCAAGCCAGCACGCTTGCCACGCGCAAGCCACCCGCCGTCCTCGCAGCACCAGTGGTGTGCGCCGAGGCAGCTCCACCTCGCCGCCATGGACCACGCGTGTCCGTGAATCCTGGCGCCCCTTCCTCCTGCTACCCGGATACTCCGGGACAGCTTCCCGTGGGCACCCTGCTCGCGGGCCTCGGCGCGCTGTCTACGGACGGTCTCCTCAACGCCACCCGCCGCGCTGCTGCCTTGGCAGCAGTCTATCGCGGTCCCCTCCTGCTGCGGCGGTTGCCCCAGTCGCCGTGGCGTCCTGCTGTCACCAGCAGTCTTTCCTGTGCCTCGCAGAGGCACAGTACCAGGCTTCGCCTGGAACACCCATAAGCGCTGCTGCACCGGAGGCTGCACACTGGACTACCGACCTGCCGACGTTCACCGGGCTGTTTGCTTGGTGCGGGCCAAGACGATCTCCCCCACCCCCACCCCTCCCCACGTCCCACTTCACCATCCTCCGGACACCAAGAGTGCCGCCGCGACATTAGGCCTCCATAACCCGTGTCCGGTCCCCCCCCCCGCGAATATCCCAAAGTTCCCAACCAAACCAACCATTAACTCCCCTCCTCCGTCAAACGCCGGCGCGACGGAGACGACGGAGCAGTGAAAAACCGGCTGTGAGAATGAGCCCTTACACAGGATATTTACGGGGTCACTTAAATCTGGTTCATTGCCTTCAGACTGGCTCGTTGCAAAAGTAATCCTGGTTCACAAAGGTGGTAACAGGTTACACATAGACACATACTGAACAATTTCTCTTACTAGGTGCTGTTGCAAATTAATTGAACTTATTGCCACCTGGTGTTTTGAGGTAGCGCTTGAAATCGAAGTTCTACACTCTCGTGCGCTTCTTCTAGACTATCTGTCTCTGTGTTACCGTTTCCCGTGAACCGCTGTCTTGACTGCGTGTCTCTGCCCCGTTACCGTTTCCCATAGATACCTGTCTTCATGACAGTTTTGGTGGAGGTGGTGGGTTTTGCTTACAACAGCTGTAAGAGCAGCAGGCGTAGCGAGGATTGGGCGGTCGTAGACAGCCGAGTGCTGGTGTAGCATCATTTCCATTGCGAACGCTTCTGTAAAAAATGAGGTAACTGTAGTCGGTGGGACACGCAGCTCAGTTCAGTCGTTCAGTTGTGTCCGACTCTTCGTGACCCTATGGACCATATCACGCCACGCTTTCCAGTCTCTCACTATCTTGCTAACATCACATAACTTCATCTGCAGCGCCGCGAGGATGCCATCTAACCATCGCGTTCGCTGCCTACCCCTTCTCCGGCGACCCTCAACCTTTCCCAACAGCAAATCCTTCTCCAGCGACTCCTCTCTTCTCATCAGATGACCAACATAGCTGAGCTTTAACTTTAGAATTTGACCCTCCAATGAGCAGTCAGGGTTTACGGTCGACAATATAGACTGATTTGATCTTCTGGTAGTCCAAGGAACTCTCAAGAGTCTTCGCCAGCACTAAAATTCAAACACGTCAATTCTTCGGCGGTCAACCTTTTTCACAGTCCAACCCTCGCATCCATACATCACAACTGGAAAGACCATAGCACGAGTTATACGGATCTTGGTTGGCCGACTAATGTCTCTGCTCTTTACTAGGTGGTCAAGGCTAGCCATGGCTCTCTTTCCCAGAAGCAGCGTCTCCTAATTTCATGGCTGCAGACTCCTTCCGGGGTAATCGTGGATCCCAAGAGAAAATTTGTCACAGCTTCCACTTCTTGTCCCTTGATGCTCCAGGACTTGATAGGGCAAGACGCCATAATCTTTGTCTTTTTAATGTTCAGTTTAAGCCCAAACTTCTCACTCTCTTCTTGTACGCGCATCAGAAGTCTCTTGAGTTCCTCTTCACTTTCTGCCATTAAAGTGGTATCATGCGCATATCTAAGGTTGTAGATACGTTTTCCAGCAATCTTCACTCCAGCTGAAGACTCATCCAGACCGGCCTTCCTCATGATGCACTCAGCATATAGGTTAAATAGGCAGGGCGACAGTATGCAGCCTTGTGTCACTCCTTTCTCAACCGGGAACCAATCAGTAAAACCACGCCCAGTTCCGACAGTGGCCTCTTGCCCTTCATACAGACTCCTGAGGAGACGGATGAGGTGAATATGAACCCCCATCTCTTGGAGAGCTTGCCACAATCTGCTGTGATCTACGCAGTCAAATGCTTTCGCATAATCAGTAAAGCAGAAGCAGATGGGTTTACGGAACTCTCTTGCTTTTTCCATGATCCGGTGAAGGTTGGAAATCTGGTCTCTAGTTCCTCTGCTCTTGAGAAACCCAGCTTGCACATCCGGAAGCTCCCGATCCACATACTGCTGCAGCCTACCTTGAGGATTTTCAACATCACCGTGCTAGCATGCGAAAAAAGCGTTATCGTGCGGTAGTTGGAACAATCTTTGGCACTGCCTTTCTTTGGAATGGGGATGTAAACTGATCTCTAATCCTGTGGCCACTGCAGGGTTGTCCAAATTTGCAGACTTAATGTATACAGAACGTTAACAGCATCATGGTTGAGGTTTCGAAGCCAATCAGCCGGAATACCATCAAATTCGCTAGCTTTGTTCTTAGCAAGGCTGGCTAAGGCCCATTCAACTTCCCTCTTCAGGATGCCCGGATCGAGATCAGTAATCACAACCGTCTTATGTTGGGTTCGCACATCCGGGTCCTTCTTGTACAGTTATTCTGTGTATTCCTGCCACCTCTTCTTTATCTGTGAGGCTTCAGTGAGATCCTTGTCTCGTTTGTCCTTTATCACGCCCAGCTTATAGCACAGAAGCTTCCTTTTATATCTTTGATTGTCTTATACAGAGCTCCTGTGCTCCTCAATTGGCTGTGTTCCTCAACTGCTTGGCACTGTATGTTCAGGAAGCATTCTTATCTCTCCTTGCTATTTTCTAAAAATCCACATTGAGAACCTTGTAACTTTCTCTTTCCCCCATACTTTTTCCCATTCTCCTTTCCTCAGCTATTTGTAATGCCTCTTCAGATAACCAGTCTGTGTTCTTGCATTTCTTGTGCTTGGAAACTACTTTAGTAGCAACTTCTTGTATTATATCACGAACATCAGTCCACATCTCTTCAGTCTCTCTGTCTTCTAGATCTCATTCTTGAAATCGATTCCTCACTTCCACAGCATATTCTGATGGAATTTGAACCAGATCATACCTGAAAGGCCTTCTAGCTTTCTGCGTTTTCCTCAATCGAAGCTTTAAATTGGCTAAAAGAAGCTAATGATTGGTGCCGGAATAGGCCCCAGGCCTTGTTTTTACTGCTTGCATAGCGCTTCTCCATATCTGCCGGCAAAGAATATAATCAATCTGTTTCCTGTACAGACCGTCCGGGGAAGTCCATGTGTACAGGCGCCTCTTGTGCTGTTGAAAATGAGTATTCACTGTGGTCAGGTTGTTTTCTCGACAAAACTCTTCTAGCCTCTGCCCACCTTCATTTGCCTGTAATTCCGGATATTTCTTCACTCCCCACCTTAGCATTCCAGTCTGCTATGGGAAAAAGGACGTCTGATGATGGAGTGCGGTCTAAAAGGCATTGCAGGTCAGCATAAAATCTTTCAACGTCAGCTTCTTCAGCAGTATTGGTTGGTGCATAGACTTGGATAACTGTTATGTTGAAAGGGTCACCTTAGATCCGAAGTGAAATCATTCGGTCGTTTTGGGGATTGTACCCTAGCACTGCTTTGCCCATTCTTCTGTTTACTATGAGAATGACCCCATTCTTTCCCCTGGATTCGTACCCATATTTAAAGACATAGTGGTCGCCGGAATTAAATTCTCCCATTCCGGTCTACTTGAGCACGCTGATACACAAGATATCAATGTTCAATCTGTCCATTCCTCGCTTGACGACATCCAGTTTACCTTGCGTCATAGATCTTACATTCCATGTTGCTATGTAATATATCGCTTTGCAACATTAGACTTTCCGGTCGCTTTCCGACACATCCACAACTGAGCGTCATTTTGGCTTTAGCCCAGCCGCTTCATTCATCTTGGAGCTACTAGGAATCGCGCTTTGTTCATCCCCAGTAACATGTGGGATGCCTTCCAACCTGGGGGGCTCATCTTCCGGCGCCATATCAATAAAGCTATTGTGATTGGCCATAGGGTCTTGGCAGGAAATACTGGAGTGGGTTGCCATTACCTTTTCCAGTGAATCACATTTTGTCAGAACTTTGCCGTGACCTGTCTATCTTGGGTGGCCCTACACAGCAGAGCTCACGACTTTATCGAGTTTCGCAAGGCCATCCGCCACGACAAGGCAAGACCAGCAAAAAGCTGTTCTTTAACCCCACACATCAGGTGGCGCAGCTTTCTGTCTTCAGACATGCTCGGATCCGCACGTCGAAGTAGTATCGTCATATCCTCAACATACCTCATGATGGACTCGTTTAGCATCTGTATCCGAGATTGAAGAGCACGTTCTGTTCGTTCGCGCCTATCCAGGCTGACATACGCCTCTAAGATAAGACGGCGGAACTGAGGCCATGATGTTAATGTGCCTTCTGGGTTCTCATACCATGTCAAAGCAAGGTCTTCCAAGCAGAAAGTGGCGTTCCGTAGCTTTATGTTGTCGTCCCGCTGATTAAAGGATACGACTCATTCGACATAAGATAGCCAGTCCTCAACGTCTTTATGCGCAGTGCCATGGAACGATTTCAGCACTCGGGGGTTTTGAAGGTAAATAGGAGTGCCTTGCATGAGCGGCGTAGTGCTTTGCGTGGCTGGCCGGAGGCTCGTTGTTGAAGTGGACTCTAAGGGCTCGTGTTCGGGAGGAAGGTCCAGGTTCCTCCGGATGACGCGATGTACTGGCATGTCCACAAGCAAAAGCTCAGTGTCGTTGGTTCGCGGAGGGGTGTGCGACATTGAGAGGTCAGTTACCCAGCTGGATTCTCCAAAACTATCACGAAAACAGGGATGTATGGGAAAACGTAACGAGGAAGAGGCACACAGTCAAGACAGGGGCTCACGGGAAACGGTAACACAGCGACACAGAGTCAAGAGTCCACCGTCGTTGTTGTTGTTGACCAAATAACTTATGGCACATACCCACAGAGGGGGATCGGCCAAGAATTGGGTAGCAAAAAAATGTTTGAAGTATACGTGCACAAAAAAAATTGATTTGAGGGGTAGAGGAAAGGAAACAAAACGGGAAATAAGTGAAATATAAAATGAAAAGGGGTAACACCCACAGGAGATTGACACTGCAATTGTAGAACAAGTAATGTTTAAATATTTAGCAAGGTAAACGATTTGATCCCAGTAAAAAGTTTGCATGGCGGTGAAAACGGACTAGTGACTGTGTTCAAGGATGGTGGCGCCAAATGATAACAATATCGGGCTACTTAAACTGAGGCCAAGCTGTTGCAATGCCCTTTTTATCAACTGTCTTCTCAAGGTAGGGAAGCGGTGGCAAAACAATAAATAATTACTCGAGTCTCTCGGTTGAATAGTCAAGCGCCCTACCTCCTCAGACACCGCGGAACGGAGATTAAAAAGTGATTAGGCAGATATACTCGTCCGAATATTATGTAAAAAAAACGCTAAACTTTTAAATAATAGCGCTACATGGCACCTTTTCCAGAAAAATATAAAGGTTACCGAGTCGAGTAAAATAACATCCTACTACCACACACCCATCACAGATCCTTGCCTACATAATACATCTTCCATACCTACCTACCGACGTACCCCCCCCCCCCCCCCCCCCCCACACACACACACACACACACACACACACACACACACACACACACACACGCACGCACACACACACACACACACACACACATACATACATACATACATACATACATACATACATACATACATACATACATACATACACACACACACATACGTCCGTCCGTTCGTCCGCCCATCCGGCCTGCCGGTGTTTCGAAGTGGTTACGGCGCTCGAGTGCTGTTCCGAAGGATGCGGAATTGAGTCCCGGCCTCGGTGGCCATATTTCAGGGGAGGCGAAAAGTAAGGCGTCCGTGTGCTGTGCTGTTAGTGCATGTTTAGCAATTCCAGGTAGCCGAAATTTCCGGTGTCCTCCACTACAGCATCTCTCATAGATTGAGTCGCTTTGGAACGTTAGACTCCACAAACCAAACCAAACCGCCCGTCCATCCTTCCATCCACCTACCCACCCACACACATACCCAACTGTCCGTCCATCCATGCACCCGTCAGTCGGTCCGTCCGTCCAACTACCCGTCGGCCATCCATTATCCATTCCATCCATCCATCCATCCATCCATCCATCCATCCATCCATCCATCCATCCATCCATCCATCCATCCATCCATCCATCCATCCATCCATCCATCCATCCATCCATCCATCCATCCATACATACATACATACATACATACATACATACATACATACATACATACATACATACATACATACATACATACATACATACATACATACATACATACATACATACATACATACATACATACATACATACATATTGTTACGTGTTGGTATTAATGCCGTTGGCGACAAATGAGAAGACGATCTTAACAGGAATCAACTCTGTATTGGGCTGAATTCAGCCCGCAATGAACTAAGAAATCGGCGGTGGCGGTAGCAACAGTGGTGGTCAGCGGTCGTCGATCTACGAATGCTGGTTTCACGCATCAACGTTCGATTTAAAGGCTGCAAAGAATGATCGAGCACAAAGATGAGCAATTCGGGGGCGCCATGTCGCAGCAGAATGCGCTCGACAAAAATCTTAGCCACTTCTCCTGCGGTACCATTAGGCAGTGCTTTTGCTTCAGCCTAACGGGTGAGGCAGTCGGTGGCCACGATAACCGGTCATGAAGTCGTGAAGGGGTCGAGCAGATCCATCCCAATTTTGAGTTCAGTAGCCCAGCTGGTCTTATATGGGGCGTCTTACATCGCTGGCATTCAAGGCATGTTTCTACGTAATGGGCAACGTCGGCCGGTAACGCGGCCAGTAATACCTCTCTTGTATCCGATCCAACGTGCGTGCTATCCCGAGGTGCACTGCTGTCTGCTCACCGTGAGAAGCTTGAAAAATATTCTTTCGGAGTGCCTTAGGCACGACGAAGAAGTATGGGCTCTTGTTAGGCGCGAAGTTCTTCACGAGGACGTCGTTGTGCAGAGCAAAGGACAACTAACGTCTGAACAGAGCAGGAGGTGAAGCGATCTTTCCTTCTAAGTAGCGCGCCAAGTCCTTCAACTCAGGGTCCGAGCGCTACTGTTCAGCGAAGCGGCTGGCGCTTACCGGTCCCAAGGCGTCATCATCGTCCTGTGGGGCCGGGTCCACAGGGGCCCGGGACAAGCAGTCTGCGTCAAAATGCTTGTTACCAGACTTTTAGACCCCTGTGATGTCGAATTCTTGGAGACGGAAGCTCCATCGAGCAAGGCGTCCGGATGGGTCTTTCAAATTAACGAGCCAGGAGAGCACATGATGATCGCTTACTACCTTCAATGGCCGACGATATAAGTAGGGGCGGAACTTTGAAGTGGCCCAGATGATCGCGAGCCACCCCTTCTCGGTTGTATAGGAATTGGCTTTGTCTTTTGAGAATGACGTACCAGTTAGCGTAGGCGATTACTTTGTACTGTCCTGCACTTCTCTGAACAAGAACGGCTCCTATGGCCATACTGCTCGCGTCGGTGTGTACCTCAGTCTCTGCGTTCTCATCAAATTGCCCGAGGACAAGAGCTGACTATAAGTGGCGCTTAAGTCCCTCGAAGGCTTTCGCTTGTCTGGCTCCCCATTGAAATGGCATGTCTGCTTTTGTAAGCTGCGTCAAAGGTACGACGAGGCACAAAAAGGTCTTGACAAATTGTGGGTAATACAGTCACAGTCCGCGAAATCGGCGCACAGCTACCTTATCACCTGGCGGCGGAAACTGTGCGATCGCAGCTGTTTTCTGTGAGTCGGGGCGAAGTCCCTTCTTGCTGACGATATGACCCAGAAGAACATCTCTTCGTAGGCGAAGTGACATTTCTCGGCTTACAATGTTAAACCTCACAACTTGATTGTGTCAAGCACTGTTCGAAGCCTTCTCAGGTGGTCTTCAAAGTTTGAAGAGAAGACAACAAAGTCGTCTAAGTATACCAGGCAAATTTGGCATTTCAAGCTAGTACAGTGTCCATTACGCGATTTATTGTCACTGGTGCAGAGCAAAGGCGGAGTGGCATTACCTTGAACTCGAAAAGGCCATCAGGAGTGACGAACGCGGCCTTCTCATGGTCTCCTTCGTCGACCTCTATTTGCTAGTACCCGCTCTTCAGGTCCATCAACAAGACGTAAGCGTTACAGAGCCGATACAATGCGTAGTCGATGCGAGGAAGCGGGTAGACATCCTTCTTCATTATGCTAATCAAGCGGCAGTAATCAACGCAGAAACGAAGTGTTCCGTCATTCGTCTTCACCAGGATGACGGGTGCTGCTCAGGGGCTCTGAGAAGGCTGCATGACGTCATCACTAAGCATTTCACAGACTTGCTCTGGTATGGCTTGGCGTTCTTGCGGCGTTACTCGATAGGGACTTTGACGAAGAAGTCGGGCGTGTTCGTCAGTGTGGTGCTTTGCCACTAGAGTCTGTAGCACCTTCGACTCCGATGAATAAAAATTGGACGGTCTCTTAGATGTCTCTTAAGAGGAGAATGATGAAAGCCTACCCTTCCTCTCCTATCATTCGCCTCTTATTGTTTGCCTTTTATAGGCGTTCGTTGCTGTGCTGTACTGTGGTGACGGTGCCGGAACCATGGAAGAACGAAAACATTATCCTCATTTATAAGAAAGGAGAGGCTAAGGACCTTAAAATTTACAGAACAATCAGCTTACTGTCTGTTGCGTGTACGGTATTTACTAAGGTAATCGCTAATAGAATCAGGACAACCTTAGACTGCAATAAAGGAAAGTATCAAGCAGGTTATCGGAAACGGTACTCTAGTATCGATCATATCCATACCATCAAACAGGTGATAGAAAAATTGTCGGAATATAAACAGCCCTTATACATAGCATTAATTTATTGGGAAAAAGCATTTGACTCAGTAGAACCCTTGGCGGTGATGAAGCATTGCGAAATCAGGGGGTAGATGAGCCGTACGTGAAAGTCCCGGAAGATATATGTACTGGCTGCGCAGCAAGCATAGTTCTGCATATAGAAAGTAACAATCTTCAAATAAAGAAAGGTGTTAGGCAAGGAGACACGATCTCCCCAGTACCATTCACAGCTTGCTTAGAGGAAGTATTCAGAGACTTGGAACGGAAGCAGTTAGGGATAAGGGTAGATGGAGAATACCTCAATAATCTGCGATTGGCTGATGACGTTGCCTTGCTAAGTAACTCAGGTGATGAAGTGCAAATAATGATTGATGAGTTAGACAGGAAAAGTAGCAAGGTAGGCTTGAAAATCAATATGCAGAAGACTAAGGTAATGCTCAACAGCCTCGGGAAGGAACAGCAGTTTACGTTAGGTAGCAAAGCACTAGAAGTAGTAGGCGAATATCTCTACTTAGGACAAGCAGTAACCGCATATCCGGACCATGAAAATGAAATAACAAGAAAAATAAGATTGGGATGGAGCGCATTTGGCAAGCACTCGCAGGTTATGACTAGCAGCTTACCGGTATCGCTCAAGAGGAAAGTATACTACAGTTGTACCTTGCCTGTACTCACCTATGGGGCTGAAACGTGGAGACTAACCAAGAGGGTTGCACTTAAGTTGAGGACAACGCATAGGGCTATGGAACGAAAAATGGTAGCGGTAACATTAAGAGATAGGAAGCGTGCAGAATGGATCAGAGAAATAACTCAAGTTGCTGACATTCTAGTAGAAATCGAGAAGAAGAAATGGGCATGGGCAAGACGTGTAGTGCGAAGAGAGAATAACCGATGGTCGCTTAGGGTAACAAACTGGATTCCACGGGAACGAAAGCATAGCAGGAGGCGGCATAAAATTAGGTGGGCGGATGAGGTTAAGGAGTTCGCAGGGGCCAAGTGGATGCCGCCAGCACAGAGCCGGGTAATTGGAGAAATATGGGAGAGGCCTTCGCCCTGGAGTGGGTATAGTCAGGGTGATGATGAGGATGATGATGGTGTACTGCATATAATCATAATTGGTTTACAGGAAAGAAATGGCGCATTATCTGTTACACTTTCTCCGACGAGTGTGCGTTTCGTCGGTACACCATCGCTCCTGTCGCATGGCGTTCCTTGGCGCGCTTTGAAGTGTGGGATTGCAGAAGGCAGGAACGCTGGACAAAATGAGACTTCTCGTTAGTCGCTTCGAATAAGGCGGCTGGTGACGTCACTTCTTTGTCGACCAATCAGGCTCGCCTTTCGCGCGAACAGCTTCTGTCGGCGACAGTATGAGCCATTAAAGGCTTTCGCCTTAATAACATTTGCTTTAGCATTTAAGAAGACTGTGAACCTTTCTTGTCTGCACTGGCGTAATGCTAGGTTGACGTCGAACGTCAGTAGAGTTCTTCAGGTGGTTGCATCGTCTTCGTGCTGTCGTCTAGGGCGAAGACGTCTCGGGTGTCTGCTACTACGTCGAGGAAATCGATCGTCGTGCCCCTGTTAAAGTGCCGGCATTCTTCGGTGAAGTTAGTCACCAGCACCTTACTTTGTCCTCCCAGAAACTTGGCGATGCCTCTAGCGATCCCGCTACCTCGTTCCAAAAGCAACTGGGTGTTTCTTCGACGACGCCTTCGGCGGTATCGATGTTTTCGCTACCCACGCAGACTACGGCGCTTGATCAGGGCGGCACGGTCAATTCTTCGTCCAGGATGCTCCGAGCGGCAGACTGCAGCGATGTCGTAGTAGTAGGTACGGCACTGTTCGTCGAAAGCTTGATGAGCTTTGTTCGAAGGTCGATGATCGCCCGAAGCTCATTCAGAAAATCCCTGCCCAGAATCACGACGCAGGACAACACTGCTGCATGACCACAGAGCTGGTAGGATAGCGCGCTCATTCACTGTTATTCTCGCGGTGCGGCACCCTGAAGAAAAGGAAGACTGAACAGTCAGCTCCAGTATCGACTAGGGCAGTGACTGTGCGACCATCAACAGCATCCTCAAGGTCTCTGGTTAGCGTCCTCGCATTGCACGTGGACCTTGGTGTCCGATCTCGGCTCTGTCGTTTATTGAGGTCACGGCCGGGGCACTCCGTTGTCACTTCGCTGGACCGCGGTGTGGGATTGTCCTCTGGTCGAGTTGTCGTCGATACTTTCTTCGTACGTAGCGGCAGAGAGCCTGGGTGCGTAATCTTCGACGTAGTCTTTATAGGATACGCCGTCGTGAAAGCGGTGTCGTCGCCTCTCGCCGTCGTCTGAGAGTCTTCGGTTTTTCGCCATTGAGCAACCTCCCCTCGAACGGTTGCTACCTTTAGTTACCGCTACGGAGTATAGAGAAGCTTCCTCGCACACTGTAGCCTGGTGACGCAAAACGGGCCCTGTACAGCAATGAGGACGTGAACCGACGGCTTGATGGCACAACCTCTCCGCTGCACAAATAGTCCTGGATTTCTTGCGGTCGTTCACCAGGGCGGGGTCGCGGTTCGTCGACTGCGAAACCTCACAGACCGATTCGTTGGTATGTGCAGTGCCGAAGGATATGGCCAGCCTCACCACATTGGAAAACGATGTCCTCCAGGCGTCACATTTTCTGGGGCTTGAGGGGCATGCATAGACTTGGCGGGCGGTGGCCAAGGCGCGTCGTTCAAGAGCAGCTCGTTCGTGTCGAGGGGGGCTTGTAGCACCTCGTCGGAAAGCTGTTCGTCGTAACTCAGAAGCATAATTCATTGGTGTTTGTCCTTGATCGCTGACAACGAACGCTGACAACAGGAGAATAAGGAGCTGTTTATCAGATACATGTGAAGAGAGTCAAACACCACTGACACGATGTAAAGCATAAGTCTGTTTTAAAGAGGGCTTTCATTTACTCGCCCCATTAATCCGGAAAGCTGTGGAGAATGTTGCCATCTTCAGGGTACTAAAAGACAGCTTTTTGTCATCAGACGAACGGAGCCAACGGGAAAGGATGGAAAAGAGTCTCGAAAGTATGGCGAGAGTGGTAGTAGTGAAAAACGTTACGCTGTTACAAGAGAGCGGCGCGCAGCTTGGAGGTGTCGAATGAGTCGATTAGTCGATTAGCCATCGCCGAGGCTTCCCTTTTCGCATGTCCTCTGTATGCCGCTACAGCACCAGGTCGGCATGTGGGATCTTTTGAAGGAAGGTATGCGTTCTTAGAGATTCCAACATGTAAGTGGATGCACACAAGACTGGCGGCCGGTTCGGCGCTCTCGAGGGTGCATTGTGAAGAGGCTGCTGTGTTTCGTGTTCGTGTTTTCTATTATCACGCGTAAGCACTCCTAATTATATCTGCCATTTTTTTAACATCATCAAAAATAATTTATTCGTAGGGACAATTGATTAGGAATGAAAAGCTATAATTACCGCATGCTGCCGGTGCAATCTCAACACATGACTTCCGAGTTTTGCCATCGGTGGTGTGGTGATTTACTTACGTACGGGAATGGCTATTCACCTTTCTTGCCATTTATGTTGTGTGCTTGTTACCCATCCTTAACATTGTTCGCCGGTGCGGCAGTCCTCGATAGCGGCGGACCAGGAACGTCCTGTATTACCGCGAATGTGGCGGAACGTGATCAAACGGGGAGGGTGGAAGCTGTGTGATAAACTTCGTAAGCTTCCTATGGCATCAGGACTGCCAGATTTCTATCGCTTCGTGAAGCTATTCACAAAACAAGTTAAGGGAAATGAGGTTTTGTTATTACAAACATGAGAAAGGAGCCAACAGCCATTCACAAGTCAAAAGCATAATGCTATTTTTTCAGCGTTAATCAATGAGAAGTAATAGATAATTGTAGAAATAATTGGTTCGAACGTAGATGTAAAACCCACAAAGCGCTTGTGGGACCCAAAGCCACGGCATCTGAATGCCACGACCAGTGACCTATCGACTGAGCTACGGCGACGCTATCAGCGTATGAGCCGCTATCACTGACGTTCCAGGACACATAGCACCTTCTCGAGGCCTTATAGCTACAGCGCACCAGGCACTTTTTCTGGTCTTCTCGTTGCTCGCACGGACATTCCCGCTTTTCATTGCGCTCTGCCGAGGGGAGGTGATAACGGATGTTACGCTGCGGCCAGTCTAACCCTTAAGTTGAAACGGAAAAGGTCGAATATTACAGCCGTAACGGCGAAACTAAATTGTGGGCTCACTGAGCAGAGACTTTCTCAGCAAAGAATGACATTGCAGCCAAGGGGATGTCGACCGCGTATATGAAAGCGTAGTCCCCTTCGCAGCGTTTGCCTCCATTCGTTCAAGCCATTTTGTACAGCATTTGTTGGCCGTGAGTTTCAAGCTTTCTGTCTTCATGATGAGTCTTTCGGGTGGTTTTATATTCATTTTTATTCAATTCATTCATTTAGGCACCCGTGCATCCGGTCAGACACGGGATGACATACGTGGCGACACGATAATTTCTTGCAAATTTACGATAGGCACACATTGAGTACATTATGCCATATTGGAGGGCGGTAAAAATCTGACTGTATTTCTCAAAGTTTAAAAGTTAGGCTCGTAAATATTGTTGCGTTTTGACTTAACACGAGATGATGGTATTTACAATGTGGGGAAAGCTAGAAATAAGTAACTTAGGGATAGTGTTATCAGCTGAGGAAAGCAGATGAATAAAATATCGTAAGCAGCCAAACAGCTTTTCCAGTGCTACATTGAAGGTCAGCGCTAGTGTTGAGGCATTTTCAAAGTCCCTATTTTTCCGTCCCTTCCATTTCAATTCGCGCCGCCATGGAACTATTTTTATCGCTCTCGCACTTGAACTTGAGTGCAGCTGTGCTCAGTGTTGAGTCAAACGCGTTACGATGTCTGCATGTTTTTTCTGCACACATTCAATGTGGAAGTGCTCAGGTGATCGCCTTTTATTCCTTGATATACATTTATTGCGGCGCCAGCTTTTCCAATCCTTTACTGGCATTAAAACACGGACGCGGTACGATTACAATTCAGAACGTTTTCACTGATGAGAGCCTTCTCTGTCCATTAATCCAATACGTGGCAGTGCCATGGTTTTTTTCTTTTTTTCGCTGGGCCGTTAAAGCCTCCGTTCCGATTCTCGGAATTCTAGATTCTTAAAGCATTCAGACGAAGTCGTTAGATGCAGAGAATAAGCACCTTTTGCTTCCGTTGCTCTCTCAATCGCACTAATGGGCGCGATTGTAAAAGGGCGTTTTCGCAAGGGTGAGCTGAGTTTCAATGCAGGCGTTCATTACATCATAAAAGAAACAAAACATAACAGAGTGCATTTCATGAAGCAACTTAGAAGACATTTTCAACGAAGAGGCTGAATTAAAACAATGTTAAGCGAGCATCGCCATATCGGATTCCTTCTCCAGCATTCCAAAGAGATTGTATGGTGCGCCATTTCGAACTGGAAATGGCTGATAGGGTAAGTGAGCATTCGAAGCAAGTTGAGGGCAAGCGACAGAAGAGGCAATACCGGAGCTAAATGTTCAGAGTAAACTTGAGTAACGGATTATTGTTTTGCTTTTGAATTATAATCCACGTATATGTGGCCAAAGCAGAAGGAGGAATAGGATTTAACAATCGCATCCTACCAGAAATCTAAAATTAAACTGCAATAAGTTACGTAAGTAACTTAGGAGGAACGCCTAGCCCCACCTTTAAAATTATAACGCGACTGCGTTATTGGCTTCCGTCTGCGGCTGCTCTTCCGGATCCTGGTTTGCGCATACACGCACCCTGCTCTTCGCGTAATAACTAATCCCTTAATATATACCGTTAATATTGCTGCGAACCATTCTGAACTTTATTTTTTCTTTTTCCTACAGCCGCTGGCAAGCGGCCGTATGACTGGGATTCCAGCGCAAACATCGATTATGTATCTTTGTCGCGAGAAGTAGCCTTATCATTGCATTTGTCGCAAAAGATGCACTGAGATATATTTCGAAGATTCCAGCCATTCGCGTGCGTTTCTACAATGTTCCGGGCTAAGCTACCTCGTTGCAGTATTGTCTCGAACTTTCTTCGTGGCCTCTAAAACGAGCGCTGACGAGCGAAACGGGCATTCGTAGATCGACGACTGCCGGGCACGTTTGTTGCTATCGCCGCCGCCGATTGCTTAACACTTTTTCGGGCACAAATCAGCCCAAATAAAGAACTTGAATCTCAAGCCTAATCATTTTTCGCCAACGTCATTGTCACCACTACGTGACAATATACCACAAATACCCCACAACATAACATCGTAAGCTACCACATTATATAAAACACCACCAAAAACGTATGCAATGAAACTTTAAAAGTGCCTTCATCCTCTGAAGGTAGCGAGTCTGCAGACGCGGTACCCTAGGATTCCATTCACATTCCACGCTTCCTCCTCAAAGGAAATGCTACTGCCATGTCATGTGCTCTGATCAAGTCATACAACCCGACCAAGACACCTGCAGCAGTCATTTTTACGTGACTCTGGCAGCTACTATGCAAACTGCCTGCCAGCATCCTTGGGCATGTGATTTATTTATTATTTCACTAGTGCACCTGCGAACAGCCACTTGCCGAGGCACCATCACAGTGGGAAATTTCACGTGGTCTTCTACAACTTCACTCAAAAATCAGCGCTTGAGCACGTAGCTAAATAATCATGATGCATCATCGTATAACACATCGTTCGATCATCCAACATCATATCATCATTAATCTCAACTGAATCTTGAACCACCTTTGCAGGCTAACGTGTTCAAAACTAATTTTGCCCCGGAGGACCTCAGTGGGGTTAGCGGAGTTTCTTCTAAGCTCGACCAAATGGAAACTTTCTTAACGCCTCTCAATCAACGAGACAACTTCCTGACGTCGCCTGTTATTTCTGCGCTTGATCTGTAAAGCAGCCAATCTAAAAAGTTCGCCCAAGTGGGAAGTAACAACAATTAGCAAATTAGTAAGCACCTCGTCAATACCACCGCTTCTTACTTCAACGGAGCCAGTACGGAAAATCATGAGAGGAGTGTGTCCCAAGTAGGAAATATGGAATTTCTACAGCCGAATGACGAAACAAATATTTACAATGCATTAATGAGCTTCAGGAACAATAAAGCGTTGGATATTCCAGTCGAAAAAAACTACAGAACTGTGTCAAAAATACGAAAAAAAATTCTGTAGTTCTGTCGTAACCATCAGATTTTTCTGTAGTTCTGTAGTACTTTTCTGTAGTTCTGTAGTTTTTCTGTAGTATATTTCTGTTGTCTGTAGTTCTGTAGCACTTTTTGTTGTAACTACAGAAATTTCTGATGTTACTACAGAATGTTCCGTTGTCACAACAGGTTTCCCGTCAGAAACCGCACAGAAATTCTGTCGTAACATTAGAAAATTTGCTGTAGTTTTTTCCGACTGGGATATCCATAATTTACAGGCAAAACCAATAAATCAAGTTATGGCCGGACTTTCCTCTCTGCTTATCTATTGTAGCGGAAGCTACAGGTTAGCCGAACCATATTTCGCGGTGCCCAGCTGGAGCCAGAACTGCGCATGCGCCGTTGATATGACAACCGACTGCGCCGAGCCGCGCTAACCTCTTCGCGATGCCAGCGCGTGACGTCACGTTCGGCTATGCTCATCATCGTCTTCATCGAGATCGTGATGATCGCGCTGTTCATCTAATCATCGCGTGATCATCTGCCTACCGCTGAGAATGTAAGCCGTGGTACGTGCGCTCGGGAGATAAATGCCCAATGAGCAAAGAGGCGGAAGGCTAGCATACGCGCTGTGAACGGCATCATCGGAGGGTACGCGAAGTGTGGACGGATCCTGAAGTCATCGGATGGCGCGAGGTCGCCCGACAATGTACAGCCACCCTGATTTTTAACAATATAGCGCGAGCATCGACCAAACTGCTGGTCAGCACCTTACAACGGCGATAAGCGTGCAACACGGCGAGAGTTCGTGCATGCGCAAGAATGTGGAGCGTCGCAAGCAGATATTGTGGCAGGGCCTGTGTCTTTGTGTTCCGAACAGCGTAGCAGAAGACTCTCTCTTCTTGCGCGTGCGCGAACTCTCGCCGTGTTGCACGTTTATCGCCGTTATAAGGCACTGAGCAGCAGTTTGATCGACGCTCGCGCTATATTGTTAAAAATCAGGGCGGCTGTACGAATGAAGCAAGAAAGGCTAAGCGACTGTCGGAGACCCTTGAAAGGTGGGAAGAAAGTCTCGCTAAGAGGCGGCGGCAAATACGCCGGGTCGCTCCCTAACTGGAAGGAAAAGAACACGTGTAATGTACGAGTGAGAAGTTCGACTTTAGCATCGGATCCTCACGTTCAGACTATCCAAAGGGAACCGCCATTGATCTTGTCACCAAACAGAGACCATCACGTCTAGATACTGTGCATCCAAAATTGAGATTGTGGCTAACTACTTTATCGACCACTAATCGGTCTTCGTGTCTACAAAGCGCAACATTGAATAAACATGTGCTTTATACACATCGAGAACCGCGACACTGTCTTCGTTGCTTAACCGGTGCACCATAACATATCGAATAAGCAAGCTCTATCAAGCCAAATCCTAGCTTACGCTACGTGTATCCGGGTCTAGGTGATCTGAGCCGCTGAAGATTTTATTTTTATTTTGTTAATTGAGTCTGGAACTTTTTGTCTCGTAATGAAAGCCGCCATGGCATCACTGATTCATAAAGGAGGAGACTTTAGATTACAGGCTGATTTGTGTACTTAGTTTTTTCAAAATACCTAGAACTAGAAAAGCGAGTTTACTGAAGGGTAATTAATGTCACCATAAAAATAATGCTTCAACAAAATTGGAATTCGGTCTCAGAAAAGCAGGTCAACTGAGACTTCATTGTTGACCCTGAAAGAACAATATTCTGCAGAATACAGATTAAAATGTTTTTACGCTCGCCGATTTTCTTGGTCTCAGCAAAGATTTGATTGTTTAGGAAGCAATATTATAATTAGGAAATTATATTCATAGACTACTCGCAGGAAGCTGTTGTCACTAACGGAATGGGCAAACTTGAAAAACTGGGGTTTCACATGACATTTGGGTGGAAAACCTTCATTTGTGCATGCTGGCCCCTCGGGACCTGCTGGAGGTCCGTTTGAGGTGGCACACAGGGGTGTCATGTTGGCTTTTAATGGGTTCCTCTCATTTCAATAGGCAGCCCCTGCAAGCCCCGGAAGGTCCCCTTCAGATGGACCACGGGGATGTTACGTCGGCTTTAAGTAGGCACCCCTCATCTCAGGTAGCCCCTGGCAGCCCCCTGTGGGTCCCCGTTAAGCGGCCGCCTACCTGCCTTATTGGGTCACATGTCGGTTCTGTGTGGGTACCCCTGACTGACTGAGGCAGCCCCAGGGGTTCCGTAATTGTCACCCATGGGAACCTCAAGAGGCAGCCTATGTAGATCACCCCCAATGCCGAGCTGCAAATCCTGCAAACTCTTCACTTCGGGCCCACTTGAGCAACCCGCTCTGGGCAGACAAGGGCCCGCAATTCAGAACCCTGTTTGTGTTACTGGTGTTGTTGCAGAACTCAATCCTTGTGCACCCATAATAAAATTTTTGACTCACTACCAGTCCGTTTTCGCATACCACAGGGAAGTGTACTGGGGCCTGTACTATTTAATAACCAAAACCATTAAATTTACTATATAAGCCGATGAAACTACTCTACTTGTCTCGGGCCGCGACCCAGATTGTATTCTAGCAAATAGTAATAATTCTCTAGAAAATCTATCAGCTAGTTGTCGTTTAAACCGTCTAAAATTAAATTCAGAAAAATTAAAAGAATAATATCTCGTGTCAAGAATAACGTCCTACTCAACAGTTATGATTTATACTTAGAAGGACAGAGAATTAAAATTTTTAGCGGAAGCAAAGCATTAGGAATGTATTTGTCAGCTAACCTGACTTGGGATGACCGCATTGAACATATGTGCAGATAACTTTCTTCTGTTTTTTATCTATATTGTGACGATGAAATGATATTACCTATATGTGTAATATCCAAACTTATTATGCATTGCTTCATATGCATTTTTTTACTGACGCTTAGTTTCTGCTACGAATACCAAGACCAACGAATAAATTGCTCACACTGTAAAAGAAGAATTGTACGTTATATCGCAAACTTTGAAAATTCGAAGCCTCTAAGAACCGCTTCGCAAGCACATTGCATCATTCGCGTAGATAACGTATATAAATATTGAATTTTGCAACTAAGGTGTTTTTCACCCACCAGTGCTAAAAAGTATCTGTCGAACTTGGCATTCGTAGAGTTTCGCCAATCTCCGATCCACACAAGAGACTGGTTTGCATAGACCATATTTTTTTTTCGTAGCATAAATAACAGACATTAGCTCAGAACTTCTACCTTCCATTAAATGCATTTAAACACACCTGTAGCTATGAAAGAAAGGAACTACGGAGTTATGATTTAATTTGTGAATACTTATGTGTGTAATAATGTTCTTATCGTTCACATTATTATCGATTGGTTTGCTTTGTTGATTACTTTCAAGTAACCCTCAAGTGTTTTCGATATTTTGTTTGAATCATGCGTCATGTGTAACTGCTCGTTTACGTTCATTGTATAATATACATTTTGCAGTGTTGTGTACTTTACCCTTGCCTTTATTTCTGCTTTGTATATATATAATTTTGTAAAAGGAACACGAGCTTTGGGAGCAGCCGCACCGCGAAGGCATGGCACGAGATCGAGTTCGTGGAACAAAAACCTAGGACGGTCACTTTTGCGAGGTCTCTCTCGGGTCTTCTTTGCTACAAGAAACCCCTTTGCAACTTGGTGGAGCATGTTGAGTCCACCCTTCTACCACCCTGGACCTCTGCATCCGCACCATCGCCCCTACCATGACAACCGAAGTGAGCCAGCCCTATGCTTCTTCGCCTACCCCAGTCGTTTGCCTAGACGCGATCCGACACCGGGACCAGCCCATTTTCAACGGGATTGACGATCACGATGTAGAGGATCGGCTTGCCTCCTACGAGCGGGTAAACTGCCACAACCGATGGGACGAAGCCATAAATCTGAACAACGTAGTCTAAGACGAAATCCTTTAGTGGAGCATAATGTTCGCAGATGTTGTCACACTTTGCGGTCACCCTAGGTTTCGTGATGCCACCAAAGATGACGGCCACTATAGGCCAAGGTGGGCCACCCTGGGCCCACACCCCAAGGAAAACGCATTATGCCGTAAGCCTTAACACGCTTTCATTACGTGGGAGGCGGTAGCTGGCAGCTGACATATGGTCAAACACTAGCTGGACGTAGGGCTTTCTGATGTTACGTTTGGCAGCCGCTGTCAACTCGAGCCTCTCATTTTATATGGGAGGATGCTATCATAATCATCTTGCCAAGATCCTTGCACTCATGTTATCCCTAGCCAGCTAGGCACATTCATACGGCTCGGTTAAAGCGGGGCTTTATATGCTTGCTGGCAGCTTACACTATCACGTCATACCGATCCCAGCATTCGCGCGGCGCCTTTCATTTGCCACTTCCTCGAACGCCGCACCACATAGTCTACAGAAGCAGACGCAGTAAAAGCATGAATCAGCGAAGTTTCAGACTAAAGCCTTGATGAGCCCCTTTCAGTGTATCAAACCGTGCGCGCTTTATCCTGTTTGTGTTGGCTTTTGCCCGGGCTGCGCGAGTACGCATGAGGCAGTAAAGACCAATCCCTCGTTCTGTTTTATTCTTGGTAGTCCATTCTTGCGCACCTCGACGGCATGTTTTCAGCGCAGTGGCGTCCGATGTTGTTTCTCTTTATTTAACGTCTTCTGTTGATCCAGAACAAACCGGTGTTTTTGAGAACTTGGTTTGTCACTTATCGGGCGAGATCATGGCTCACGGACCCGTTTTCAGGAAAGCGGAGCCTTCAGCCCTATCGTACTTAAGTGGTTCAAAGTGCTACACTATTCTTTGCTACCTCCGAGAGGTTGTCAGCCTGTGGTACCGAAACCAAGAAGCAAAGTTTACCACCTGGTCTGCCTTTAGGTGGGCCTTGTCTGACACCTTTGGCCGTTGTGCTGTCCGAAAGCTGCGCGCCGAGCAGCGCCTGCAATCGGGAAGCCAGCTGCGTGGTGAATCCTTCACAAGCTACATCGTAGATGTTGTGAGCCTGTGCACCCGTGTAGACGCGTCCATGCCCAAAGCAAATCGTATCAGGCACATGTTAAAGGCATCGAGGCAGACGCCTTCCAGATGCTTTTCGCTCATAATCCCAAAACCATTGCCGAGATTTTCACCTTCTGCCACACCTATGATGAGCTCCGCAAACAGCGCATTCTAGCGCAACCAGCATCCATGCAACCTGATTCACTCTCCATCCTGGCTGTGTTGGTAACGAGCCGCTCACTACTTGACCAGATTAAGGACTTTGTGCGCGAGGAGATCGCACGACAACTGTTGCTTCTTGGTAGCGTTCAGGGCATACCATCCCAGGTAGCCCAAAGTGGGCTATGAAGGGTGGGCCCCGGTGGGCCCGATGTAGGCAATGCAGGACAGCCCCGGTGGGCTCAATGTGGGTGCTGCAAGAGGGGCCGACGTAGGCCCGAAGCGGGCTGTCGACAAAGCCCCAATTGGCCCCACTAGGGGCCGATGCAGGCAGCCCTTGCGGGGCTGCCCACATTATTCCGGCATTGTTAAAAGGGCACATCCCGCCAACTCCCCGCGATGGTCCTACTTTGGACCGATTTGGGCAGCCGCTTTGGAGGAACATTTTTTTTTATTTCAGTTAGCCCCTCAGAAAATGACATAGGACCAATGCGGGTTCTATAGCGCTAGCCACACTTGGGCTTGTCCACATTATTCTCATAGGGGTCCGACGTAGGAAATTGATGGAAAGCCCTAGTCCAAGTTTTCCCAATCAATATTTAGGCACATAATTAAGTAATTACTTTATACATGTCTGCACTTTCTAAACCGCCACAATATTAATTTTTACAATAACTCATTACATTCATCTAGCCGAAATGACTTCATGTACATCTTGTTCAGGCTATGGAGATGTGTGTTCTGAACAGTAATATCGTACTGCGAGTTGCAGGCTGTCCAAAGCAACCCCATAAGAGGCAACAGTTAGCAATCAGTTTGTTTTAGTATATGTAGCGCAATTTGCACGAGCGCGAGAACTAAACCCATGTAAATTTCTAATCGACTAAACATGGCCACAACTGTTATACAAATCATCTATAACAGTAATTTAGGGCAACATCTAATGCAAATAAAAGTTGGAAACAATGATTACGCAATTGCACGCACGCCTTATAGCCCCATTACGGCCGATGTGGGACCTACAGCGGTTTTGTGTGGGCAGCCCCAATTGGGCTGGGTGTTGGTTTTGAACCTAAAGCCCACTTGCTATTGCACGTGCCTTCAAATTCCCCACAAGGGACCAATTTTGGTATCATGCGGGCCCTCCCGTCTTCCAGCCCCATTACGGCCCATGTGGGATATAAAGCAGTTTTATGTGGGCAGCCCCAATTGGGCTGAACGTTGTTTTTGAACCTAGAGCCCACCTGCTGTTGCACGCGCCTTCAAAGCCCCCACAAAGGACCGATTTTGGTATCATGCGGGCACGCCCGCCTTCCAGCCCCATTACAGCCTATGTGGGACCTAAAGCGGTTTAGCTAAGGCTGCCTCATTTGGGCTTCACGAGGGCTTGCCCAAATTGAGCCCTTATTCATATTTCACCTGCCCTCAAGTAACCTACAAGGGGCCGATTTGGGCAGCATGTGGGTATGTCCGTTTTCTTGCCCCACTACGGCTGATGTTGGTCCCACAAAGATTTAATGAGGGCGGCCTCACTTCGGATCTATGAGGGCTTTCCCATAAAAAAGCCCACATTTAGGTTGGATTGCCCTCAAATATCCGGCACGGGACCCTTGTGGTCTGGATGCAGGAATGTGCTCTGCATTAGCCCAAGAAACGCCGCTATGGGACCCATGCAGGAGGAGCAGGGGCAAGCCCAAATGGGGCTTGCCCACATTTGCCCCGTCGGGGACCGATGCAGGTTTTATGATGGTTGCCCCAGCCCCACTTGCCTACATCGGACCTACTGGGGCCCCACATTCTGTGCTACCTGGGATCTAACCTGGCCCCAACCCTTCAGGCTGTGATTAGGGATCAAGGGGCTGAGGTGCTATCAACCGTTCTTCAGCAGGTTCCTGCCGCAGCGCCCGCAACGTGCTCCGACGTCTTCAGGCGGAGCGTAGTAAATAGTGAGCTGAACCCGCGAGACTCCGCCCACTTTCCCCATGACGGCTGATGGGTACCTAGGTTCAGCACGATCAGGGATTTCCCCAGCCGTCCCTGCTTTTTGTACCTGTTGTATTTTTGTTAATAATATGCATATTCAAGAGTGCATAAAAGTAATGCTTAAAATTTTTCTTGTCATATTGTCATGTCTTGTCAAAATATTTTATACTTGCTACATTTATGGGCCATTAACGCGGTAGTAATATGTTAGACGCGTGACCACATTTCTTGCGCACATTTTTGGCATATTTTCGGCGACGTTACTTTCGAAGCAAAATTGTGCAGCATTTTGTTGTGAAGTGTTTTCCATCATGAGCTCTATTTTCGAATTGGTCATTTACTATGGTAAAATGATGTTGAAATAATGCTGTTCTATTGTCACCCCAGTTTCTAATACAGCCGATCCTCACAGTTGCTGGAGCATGTTAGGCATGTGAACAAAAAAAAAATGAAGTAAATTGACACAGCCAAGCTGAGATTATCGAAATGGGGAGAGAGGGCGAATATTATGCTAGTAGACTATTTTTAATCAAAAGAGCTCGCCAGTTCATGGCCAAATGCAGGCGCTAAATTTCTCCTAGACCGTTTATATAGATTATAGATATATAGACCGTTTATAGATTATACGTACAATGAATAAATGTTGCTGCAAGTCAGCCCTGATGGTCTAAATTCTGTTTGCTTCTTCTGTGCTCTGTTCGCTGGTAATGCGTAGATCAAGACACACACGAGACCAAACGTTGCACGAAGCATGCATACGGGTTCAGTATCACAACATGGTTCATCAGCTGAAAAGTCCTCTTGATCTTTTTGTTGAGTAATCGACGGCAGTTGAGCCAGCGGCGGCTTACTTCATTGTCTGTGCCGAAGCAGCGTGGCAAAATGTTCGTAACAAAAACAGTGCCCACGCCACCCAGAAGCTGCAGGACGAGGGCCTAGGATGTGAAATGATAAATGAGACTTTATTACTGCAATTAAAAAGCGTCGACGATTTGTAAGATCACGTACCTTGATGTTCTCGCAAATATCTTGCTGTCTGAAATCCGGGTTGCACAGGTCGTTGCCGCCGATGTATACAATCGCAAAGTCTGCGCACCGCAGATCAAGGCGCCGCACGCGGCGTTTGTGAGACGCGAGGCGCCGTAGCCTCCGAAGCTGAATATGCAGGTCTCTACAGATGGAATTAACCGCAGACGAGCCCTGCACAAACGCTTCAGCTGGCTATCGCCAACCAGTACGCCTCGCAACGTCATGGCGGATGATGGACGCTGTGGGCTGCAACAAACTGAAGTTCGCGCGCAGAGAAGGTACACGTGCACCACGCATACAACAAACCTTGGTTGGGTACAGTGGTTGGGGACATCCAGAAAGCTAGGGACCAAACAGCACTAGGTTCGATTCAACTAGGGAAGGCATAGGGACGGCTTGGAGTTGGGTTTGGCTAACTATTTACTCGCGTACGTCTTCAGGCACCCCTGCGCCGACTCGGATAACTCGTTCCGCCCTCCACCGCCGCCAGCAGCTTCCTCTTCGTTCGAATCCTTGGCGTACTGGTGACAATCTACCTCTTTATTACGAGTGTGGTTCCCTCGACAGATTATGCGTTACTGTCGTCGCCGCGTCGTGCCCCCTGCGGATTACTCACAACCCTACATCTGCATGCTTGCTGAACACATGCCACGTCCCTCCTCTTCTCCCGACCTTGATTCTGCCGACCTCCCCCCCCCCCCCCCCGCCACAGCACGCCTAGCTTCTTCATTTACTGGGCAGGTAACTCTCTTCGCTTGATATTGCAAAAAGCTGCCTCGGCTGCACGGCTACCGTCTCCTACGAGATTAATACCGGTACCTGCAAACTGCTGCGTCAACGCCCGTACCGCGTCTCAGCCACTGGACCACAGGTTTTTGAAGACCAAGTCGACGACATGCTTTAGGGGGCTGCCGTTCAATCGTCCAGTAGGCCGTGGGCCTCGCCAGGCGTTTTTGTAAAGAAAAAGGATGGAAGTATAAGGTTTTGCGTCTATTATCGGCGCCTTAACATCACCCGCAAAGGCGTCTATCCGGTGCCTCGAATTGACGAGGCCATCGACTGCTTACAAAGAGCTGTATTATTTTTGTCTTTAACCTGCGGTCAGGATATTTGCAAGTCCCTCTATGGGATGCCGCACGCGTTAATACCGCTTTTGTAACACCTAATGGCCTATACGAATTCAGCGTCATGCCCTTCGGACTTTCTAATGCGCCGTCAACGTTTGAGCCAATGATTTATTTGATACTTCACGGCCTGAAGTGGAAAACTTGTCTCATGCTATTTAGATGACAATGTCGTCTTCTATTCTGATTTCGAGAGCCACCTTATTCGTTTGGAGTGCGTGTTGAACTGCTTGACCAACGCCGGGCTCCAACTTAATCTGAACAGGTGTCGCTTTGGCACTCGCGAACTCACGAATTCAGGCCACGTCGTCTCCAAGGGCGGCGTACTTCCTGATTACTGGCAAGCTTCGCGCTGTTGTTAAGTTCCCGAAACCGTCAACTATGAAGGAACTCCGCAGCTTCATCGTCCTATGCTTCTATTTCCGACGTTTTGTCCGAAGGTTGCCATTATCATCGCGCAAATGACGAACCTCCTGCGCGGTGACAACGACCGGAGTGGTTGGTCAGACGCCTGTGACACCGCGTTCAAAATACTGCGCCGTGTCCTCGTCTCGTCTCCCATTTTATGGCACTTCGATCCAACTGGTCCCATTGAAATTCATATCGATGCTAGTGGTGTGGCCTCGGCGCTGTTTTTGCGCAACGCAAACCCAGTTTTAAAGAAGACATCGTTGCCTACGCGAGCCGTTCGTTGAATAAAGCAGAATCTAATTATTCCGTTACAGAAAAGAACGCCTAGCCATAATTTGGGCGATCTGCAAGTTCTTTCCTTAGGTGTACGGCCACTCTTTTGACATTGTCACGGACCACCATCCTTCTGTTCGTTGTCCTCACTAAAGGCACTAAAGGCCCTACAGGCCTTTAGTGCCCGATGGGCCCTACGTCTCCAAGAGTACAATATTCGAATCATGTTTACGAATATCATACGAAAATAGAATAACAGAGGAAAGTATTCATCTGGCATAAATAAATAAATGGATTTGCACTCCATTCAGGCAGACATCACACAGCCCAGAAACGACTGAAAAGATTAGGCAGATATTGTGACTTACATATTTACAACAGATTGCCGCAGCTGTTTTGGGGCTGATAAATTGTGTGCATCTATGCGTGCTACGAATGACAGAGCGAGCATAAAGAGAGTATAATTGAAAGCTTGTAATATTTAATTACTGCCGAAATGAGGAACAATCCATGGGTCTGCAATACGTGTAAGGGCGTCACCGGCAGCTGCTGTAAGAGACCCGGTTAGTAATAAAGAATCTCTTAAGGAGGGAGGGTGAAGGGGCTGTAAAAATAAAACGAAACGATGGGCCTAATTAATACACACCAGTATACTGCTTTCTGCAGTTTTTTGTCTCGTGATTTCCACTTTTCTGTATATTTTACTGCTTGCCTTCATTACTTTCATTTTTGTTTTTGGCGGTATTTTCCAAATTTGTTTTGAAGATTTTGCAAATTTACTAAGTCCAATTCAGTACTTCCACCCCAGACGAAGACCTTTCAGTTCTGTTGTCAAATTAGTTTTCTTTAAAATATCGCATTTTTGGCACTCTCGGTAATTTCTTAATTTACTTTATACTTAATTCACTTTAATCCCGGTAGAAGCATGCTGGCCGCCCCTACTTCTATGAGTAGTTTATTTTTATTTCTTTTTTTTACAATTTTGAGCGCAATAACTTAAAGGGTGAATTCAAGATATAAGCGTGAAAAAAGGCGGGTACACTACTGTTTGATTACGGGCAAGCTGTGATGGTGCTATTGTAAGCTTCTGACTTCCCGTACCTTTAAGGCACAGCTCCGTTCGCGCAATTAGCCTTTACCGGATGCAGGATATCTGGGCCAGCATAACTGCTCCGTTTTATATTCAGTTGCGCAGACGGTAGAGGGTCGCTACCTAATGAATATTGGTTGTTTGCACAGCTTCTGCAGGTCACTAACATTAAGGTCGAGCTTATCCCGTTAGGAAAATACCTGTACTGGCGAAAGATTTGTTTTGGACGATGTCAAAATACCTCTTGATGATCTTCTGCCTTTTCGAGTTCTGAAGCGTAGAAATGAATATCAGCAGCGGGCTGCTGTGCATGGACAATATTGGATCTCAGTGGAGTTGAGGAATAGAAGAATTTATCTGGTCGCAGGGTTCTAGTTGCGTAATGAAATGTTCAGAAGCTAACGTAATGTAAGCTAAAACTATACCTATAGTCATGCACTCCCGTCCCAGAAACTCTGGATATAGAAATACTTATGCGATGAAAAGACATCATCCGGTCTTCGATTGTATTGTTACCGACCACCTGTCTCTGACTTCAGAATTATAAGACTCGCACACAGTAAAATTGACCCTTCTTAGATTATTCGCAAATTTTCTGCACCTGATAATTTTTATTCATGTAGCGTTTTGTCGGTTTTGAAATTCCTTGATAATATTACTCAGAAATAATTCGTCACTTGCTATTGGCGATGTCTAAATCTAGGTACAGTGAAAAAAAAACAACTCTTGTGCGATAAGGTTTATTGTCTCAAATACCTTAATAATTTATGTCGCTCTCTTTTTTCGCATTTATAGCAGTGCCCCATAGTGGGCAGCAAAGGATTTTATAATTAACAATGCACACGCGTGACTACGCACGACTAGAAAAAATTGTTTGCACTATGATATAAAGCAATGCCTGTGTTTTGCCTCTACTTCTTCACCCTGAACGATCTGACAAAATGCATTCACGCTCCCCAGGTAACTATTGCAGGGAAAGTTGGGTGGCTTGCTACGCATCGCAGCAATCCTCTTTCAAAAGGTAGGTATTCGTACCTAGTGAATGCATTATATAAGCTATCATATTATAGTGTACGCATGCGCTCTGCTCAAACATAACCAATTCTCTGCACCCATTCTGCAGAAAATATTAATTATTATGGGCTAGTTAGTTCTTCTATGAAATTTCGCACTGGAGCGGTCTGGATGCGCACTATCGAAGATCAGATAATACATGCGCGATCTTTCATTGTTGCCAAAATTAACAATGCTGCATGCTTTGCTTCTCAAGCGTATAGCTAAATCGCCACAATTTTCATACATTGAACTGTCCTATAAGGTGAGAACAAAAGTTATATGTACCTTATAAAGATTGAGAACATGAAGGATGCTTAACTACTCTACTGTAGACAGAACTAACAAACCATGCGGCCTGACTACTTTTAGCAGTGACGGGACATGTCTTGTGTTTTCCTTGTTCGTCTATGCAGTTAACTCAGGGGTACTTTAAACCAACAAAGTGGCTATGGACATGAAACTGTTGTAATATGGGCCTATGGTTCTTTTTTTTTTCATAGTTCATACGCGGAGAGATTTCTAAATTTGGTGCTGACAGCCATAACGGCATTTGATCGCTATCTTTTAAAATTAGAGCAGTTTGTGTTGCAAGTCAGCAATTATGGTGCCTACATGTGTACATAATGAACTTCAGTCCCACAAGGTGTGATCACGTATTCAGTGTCTTTTTTTTCCTCTGAGAAGGTGTTGGTTCAGCGCAAGAAGGTATTGAGTTGTCTTTGTTTACACAATACCGATTACCACCCGTGAAGCTCTGTCCGGACATCCATCAAGAAACATATCTTAAGATGCCAATAGGCTGTTCAGAGTAACGGGGATCAGCCATTTCAGTTCTCTCTGCAGTTCACCCAACAAACAATGCGTGACCAAGGGACCAAAATTTTAAAAGCCAATTTACTACCTCCCATTCGCACTGGCTATGCTCGTACTCATGAGTGTATGTGTAAGTAGACATTCAAAATTCTCGGATATATTGAAGGTTTAAATAAAAAAAAAAAAAAAACAAGGGAAGAAATCAGTTTTTTTTTCCGGAAACATTGGAAACATGCAAATGTCGCGCCGCTTTAAGACGGTTTTAAAAAGACAAATGACACCTCTTTTTGTTCTAGGAGATTGCTGTCATGTGTGTTGCAGCCCCCACTATTGCATGTGAGAAGAAGTGGTCAAATTCATCTGTGTGCAAATTTAGTACAGGCATAGGTTCACAGAACGTAGATTACAAAAGCTGTGTTCATTCGTTCGAACATAAAGCTAAAAGTGTATAGCTTGATGAGCGGCGCCGGAAATTACAGGAGCAGCATTTCGTAGTGCCGGTAGGTTTTCTCTGTTCCCGTGCTTCGTTTTCCTTAGCGCATTCTTATTTTTTCCGCCTAATATATATTTTACTTGTGATTTGGTTTTGTTTTTGCTTTTTTTCTAAAAAATCGTGTGCGGAGTTAAATTTATATCTGTATTTTTCTTTGCAATCAATCATATGGCAGTAAGGTCAATCTGACCACGTTTCCGTTTTTTCTCCTTCATGGTCTATTTTCTCTACATTTACATTCGAATGTGCTTTTTATATTCTTGTAAGTTAACTTGTACTGTTTGAGGTTTACTTAATTTCTGCTTACATAAACACGGAACCATATCTGCATGCAACATTAGTGTATGTTCATCGTGTGCTTTTATATATGCTTTCTCTTGATCGTGCTTTTATTTTTCTCGCGCAAATGTTAACATGCAGTTCAAAGTTTGCCACATTTATCTCCAAATAAGCCATGCGTAAATAGATATCGGACATTCCTGCATTTGAAGCTATACTCTAGTTGGTTCATATCAACGGCTCCTTTTTTTCTTTATCAAATCTTGGTCATTTAACGTTTACCGCATTTCTCGTTAGTACATTATGCCATCTGACAAAATATGCTGTTTGGCGTGCGTTCTCGGTTTGTTCTAGTGAATACAATACACGCCCGTGAACTGCCACTCCTGCTCATTTTCTTATAATGATAGATAGACAGATTACAGCTCATCGCATAATTCATTAGATCATTGACCTACCAAGGTGCTCTAGTACCGGCTATGAGTTTTGTGCTCGCTTTTTCCTATATTGTTCGAATCTGTTTATGTTGAGTTTCAGACTTTTTTTTTTAGTTCAATTTGTATGCATTCAACTTTTATCATGTTGTTTTTAAAGGGGTTGGGACACCACGTTTTGAGGACTTATAAGCATGTTATCGGTTTTTTCTGTATGGGAGGTTACTTAAAGCCGCAATCTGGGCACAACAAACCTTTTACATATATCTTATTTCAGCTCCAAAAGGCCATTGAATGCTATGTCACCAGATCGAGACGCATCGCTAGCACCATTTAATTTAAAGTCTTTGAAGCTCATAAGTGTGTCAGTGAATATTAGTGACGTCGCATCACAATAACGTGACGTACTATCAACGGCGTAACGACTCGCGACTATGCCAGCTGCTGCACTGGTGATCGATGGGCTGATCGGCCTCCGCTTGTGGATCGGCATCGGCGCCCGATAGAAACCTTCTCAATAATGAGGCTATAACCTGACATGAATTTTTTGTAATTTATTGGAAATACAAATAAGCAAACCTATAAACTACATTTCATATGCTCGCGGGTCGACACTCAGCGGGAGAGGGGAAAAATTGAAGCAATTCGGCATCTGAAATTGTTTTAATAGGCTAAGCATATATCACGAACCTTCTGAAATAAGCCACAACCAAAACTAAATAGCAGCAAATAAATCATACTCGTTCTACAGCATTTTCAGTGTTCTTTGCTACTTAGAAATAGCAATTTGTAATTTTTCACAAATTGTTATGTTTGTTTAAGGGAATCATACTCTATGGGATTGTTCCGGTTTTCCATGCCTCGGGAAAAAAGGAGAAAAACTGTTTTTCACCACAATTTTCTGGGTTTTTTTTTTTCGAGCCCTCCGATCTTTATGTGTAAGATGAGTCTGACAAGTCTCTCGTATGTTTAACAGGTGGTGTGTAGGGTAAGTATGTAATAGTATCTTATATGATTTCCAGTGCATACCGCGGAAAAATGTGTTTGTTCCCTTCCGTCAAAAAGACGGGTGCACTTTCTGGCTCACTTCGGGACATTAGACAACCCGTTCAATATTGCTATTCAAAAATGTAGCCCAGAAATCCCTCATTACACACCACATTCATTATTCCAGGCCATTTTCTTGTGGAGAAGCTTGAAAACTCTGTCGGCTGTAAGCTTACTGAGAAGGGGTCGTGTTTTTTCTTTAACTTCATTAAAATGGTCAAAGGTTTCTTAACGAAAACTTTGGCCCTTCGAATTCTGCGAAGAAATATCACATAAACCGATTCTCGAATCTGCACTCAGTACCACCCACATTTTCAGGACAAGCAATCGCTTCTTGCGTGTGCTCCAAGGCATGTTGTATCCCTGTGCGCTATGACTGTTTGCATTATTTTCACTTGCCTTCCTTTGAGTAACTTTGTTACAGTTGGCATTACAAGCATCCCCTTCTCAATAACAGCTGCCGCCACTACAGTGTGCCTGAGGCTCACCGCTACAAACATATACGTGTCGTCTTGTCCGCCGTCATTGCTTAGCTGTATTCCCAGTGCAATCGTAAAAAAAAACTAAGCTGAAGATCGATACAGTGGCTTCGTCCAGGCGAGGTCACAGCTGAGTTCGCGCAACAACTTACGCGTGTCTTGCAAGCGCCCCGGCAAGCCCTGCGGCAGGCACTGGCACTCTCCGGATAAAATGAAAAGAGAAAGGAGTGCGAAGAAAACCTTGGAGAGGGTGCCGAAAGTGCTGGGAAGAATGAACGATCGATAGAGCTGGACGTGCTGAAGTGTCAGGAAAGCGTAGGAACCAATTCTCGGCTACTGCACACCCCGAAATCAATCAGAACGTGTTTTCTCTGCCAAGGCTGCATTAGTTCTTTTTCTTTGTTTTGTTTATGCCAGCCGATTTCTTTCCTGTGCCGTGGCTCTCGACAATGGACAGCTTTTCTATTGTACCTGAGACCGCGGTGCCTCTACAGAGATTGCGTGGAAGACGGGAACTTGGCTTCTACAGCTATCTGTGACTGCCACAGATACACGGCGCTGCTGAATGGGAAATGTGAAGGCTCTCAGGTTTGCGGAAGCCTTCGGCCAGCTATTGTTAACGCATTCGACACCGGCAGCGACATGTGACAACCCGTCAATTGAAAGGGACCCTGTATCGGTCATTATGGGTTTTGTATTCTTTTGCTGCAAGCACTGGAGACACATTTGTTTGCTGCCTGTGCCTACAGTGCCATGCTCACCATGACGCGTTGTTGCGCGTGTCGGCCTAATATTCGGAATGAATCAAATGTCGTCGTTTGCTGTGAATGCGAATTTTCATTCCATAGCACTGAGTATTCCGGCGTGACTGAGCCAATGTTTACCAGGAACCGTGACTATAGTAAAACATCCTGGAAGCTCGCATGCCGGGTGGCTAAACGTCGAATGCTTCAGCAGCTACGCAGAAGAGCGTTGCTGAAATGAGGGGCGTATACCATTCCCAAAAGGGGGGGAGGGTGGGGGGGGGGGGTGTTCGGTGCTCGAGCCACCCCCCCCCCTCTCCGCCAGAAAGGTTATGAACTCTGTATCGAACCCCTCTTCGCCTACCTCCTGCCTTTTATTCGTCCATTTTCACGCGATAGCGTTAAGGGCCCCGTGTTGAAGAAAAGTTGGTGTCGTCGTCGGTGGCCGCCGTCCCGCGTCGTCCGACGTTGGCCGTGAGCGAAAAATTCCAGAAGATTTATTAAATAAAAACGAGTAAAAAAATCGCCGAACTGAGAAATCGAACGTGGGCCTCCGGGGTGCGAGACCAGCACGCTAACCACTCCGCCATGCCAGCTTTTTTTTTCTTTATTGCCTGACTTTTACAAGACAGCACAAACACACACAAGACATTGATATAATAAGTCTGCCAGGGGCTGGCTTCGTCGTTCTAAAATACCTTTAGATCCATCAAAAGGTCTACATTTGGCAACCACTCAGGATTATCATCGATAGATGGTTTGAAATGGACAAAGGCGCGGTGTTGTCTCAGAACTGTCCCTTATAGAAGTGTATTGTGGCGTATAATAATAATTATAAGCATGTAAATTACAGAATTACAGAACACGCAGTTAAGCGAGTGGCAAATCACTTTTCCGCTGTACTTCCTCTTCGCTTGGCGTGGACGTAGCGCCATCATGTGTGTGGCGCACGGAATAAGATAGCCAGGGCATGGCCTCCGAGATTTTCATCGCGCCGGCTCGGATCGGCGCCGATGTTGCCGACGAACTATGACTGCAACTTGAGGCCCGCGTGTTTCGGCAAGGTGGCTGGCAGTGCTTGTACGTCCAGGAAGGATTAATAAATAAAAATGAGTAACTTTGGACACGTTAACGAGTGTTGTAGAACTATGTCTTTGTGTCATTCAAAAGCGCTACAATCAAATGAGTAGACGGTGAGAAAGGGGCGCGATAACTCTATCGCGTTCCATTCTTAAAGGCGAAGCTTAAGCGTCCTCCAAATTGTTTTCCTGACCGGCGGCTGCCCACGAAAAGTATTTCTAGTTACGCCACTGATCAAAATGAATCAGAAACTGACTTTACTCCTGGCACCTAACGATAAAATATACAGCATGGAAAAGTTGGCTCTGCTGTTTTCTGACCCGTTTGATATTAGGACATTGCAACTGAATACCATGGCACCTAAGATGCCGAGTCA
The DNA here is from genome assembly GCF_055883805.1 of Amblyomma maculatum. Taxonomy (NCBI): domain Eukaryota; kingdom Metazoa; phylum Arthropoda; class Arachnida; order Ixodida; family Ixodidae; genus Amblyomma; species Amblyomma maculatum. Next base: position 170,832,861 of record NC_139349.1, on the reverse strand, counting down.
ATAGGCTCGAGACCTTCGTCTAGCAACAGTGCGGTAGTGCAATGAATATTGAACAACTAAACTTAGAATTGATAGCCTAGAATGGTGAAACGGGAACCTCTATATTGAAATTCATGGCCTGGCTAAGAAAAATCGAGAGGACCATTTTGAGAACACAAATTAGGTGGGCGCAAAACCTGGATTGAAAGTGCTCGAAATATTTAATTTTGAGGCTCTGCACACTGCAGGCAGCGTGCAAAATGAGGAAGAATGCGGGTTGTGATTTTTCGTTTTGTGCGCTGAGACCTGCGAGACTCCTCGCTATCAAAAAAAGGAGGTCTTGCGTGAAAACGTTGGACTCATTCATTGGAGCAAAGCAGACTAGGCCTAGAAAACTAGGAAGACAAGGCTTCTACTGGCCGGAGCAAAGTCCTGGTATAAGACTTCAGGCTAAGACTTTGTGGGCATGTGAATAGGAGAATCCTATATTGAAGAAATGTGAATCACCTATATTATTCAAAGATAAAGGGGACCTAGCTGTCTTTCTTTCTTTCTTTCTTTCGTTCTTTATTTCTTTCTTTCTCACTATACAGCGAAAAAAGGAGCCATGGGAAAAGCCGCTCAAGCGCGGCTTGAGTTGTCCTTGACCTCACTTATCAGGCACTGGTAGCAGCGAGAACAACACAAACAATGTTCTATGATGCAGCCAGCTCACTCAGTACACAGGAAAATATACAGCAATAAAAATGGAACCGTAGCAAGTGGTGCAAACATTTAACGTATCAAAATCAACTACATCACCCTACCAATTGAGCGCATATCACATGGTACACAATATAATAGAGTAAGATTCAGCGGATGAAAATGGCGATAAGATCAGAAGGTTTCAATTTTAGAAATGCCGATATCTTGATTTATATAGTCATTTAGCATCCGTGAAAACAGATCATGCAGAATTTGTCGACCTTAATTAGTCCGGCAGGTAGATATTTTCCAAGATGGGGCAGACCTGGTGGTGTATGCTGATCGGCTAAGCATAGCCTGGCAATTTCGGTAAAGGTATTGCTTCATGCTTTTGACTAATATATTCTCATGATAATTTGAACCTATATAGCTCACTAACTCTAATTATATTGAACTGTTTAAAAAGCTGAGAAGTAGATTGGCATGATACGTTAGCAATAATCCATTGAAATTTGTTAGTAACTGGTTTAGAGTACCCTCTGTGGTTGTGCCAAATACTAGAAATGAATAATTTAGCTAGGATGCGAACAGAGACGTGTATATGATTAACTTCACTCTTTCAGGTAAAATACATCTGTTTCGATTTGCTATCCCTGTCGTACTGCTCAGCCTGTTCAGCCCAAAATTTCCGTGGTCATCATGCTGCAATTCAGTTCAGTTCAGTCGTTCAGTCATCTCCGACTCTTCCTGACCCTATGGCCTTATCAAGCCAAGCTTTCTGGCCTCCCACTGTCTTCCTAATATCACACAGCTTCATTCGCAGCGCCATCGCGTTCGCTACCTATCTCTTCTCCTGTGACCCTCAATCTTTCCCAGCATCAAAGTTTTCTCCAGCGACTCCTCTCTTCTCACCAGATGACCAAAGTAGCTGATCTTTAACTTTAGAGTTTAACCCTCCAATGAGCAGTCAGGGTTTATGGTCGACAAAATCGACTGATTTGATCTTCTGGCAGTCAAAGGAACTCTCAAGAGTCTCCGCCAGCGGCACAAATCAAAAGCGCCAATTTTTCGGAGTTCAGCCTTCTTCACCGTCCAACTCTCGCATGCATACATCACAACTGGAAAGACCATAGCACGAGTTATACGGGCCTTGGTTGGCAATCTGATGTCTCTGCTCTTTACTAGGCAGCTTTACTAGGCAGTCAAGGCTTGTCATGGCTCTCTTTCCCAGAAGCAGGCGTCTCCTAATTTCATGGCTGCAGTCACCTTCCGGGGTAATCTTGGAGCCCAAGACGGGTAAACCTGTCACGGTTCCCACTTCTTGTCCCTGTATGTTCAAGTACATGATAGGGCAAGACGCCATGATCTTTGTCTTTTTAATGTTCAGTTTAAGCCCAAACTTCTCCCTCTCTTCTTGTACGCGCATCAAAAGTCTCTTGAGTTCCACTTCATTATCTGCCATTAAAGTGGTATCATCCGCATATCTGAGGTTGTTGATTCGTTGTCTAGCAATCTTCAATCCAGCTGAAGACTCGTCCAGACCGGCCTTCCTCATCATGTACTCTGCATATAGGTTAAATAGGCAGGGCGACAGTATGCAGCCTTGCCTCACTCCTTTCTCGATCGGGAACCAATCAGTAGGACCATGCTCAGTTCTAACTGTGGCCTCTTTTCCTTCATGCAGATTACTGAGGAGACAGATGAGGTGAGTTAGAACTCCCATCTCTTGGAGAGCTTGCCACAATCTGTTGTGATCTGCGCCATGAAATGCTTCAGCATAATCAAAAAAGCAGAAGTAATGTGTTTCTGGAGCTCTCTTGTTTTTTCTATGATCCAGCGAAGGTTGGCAATCTGGTCTCCAGTTCATCTTCCCTTGCGAAACCCAGCTTGCACGTCCATAAGTTCCCGATCCACATACTGCTGCAGCCTTCCCTGTAGGATACTGCAGGTGTTCAGAAAAATGTACTCCAAGAACTTTATTGCACTGCATGATTTCTACCTTTAAAAATTTAGATATTAGGACAGTATTCATAGCGACCTGTGTACATCTAGGTTCAAAAATTATTGGTTTTGGTTTTGTAGCATAACATTTAGGTGGGTATTTCTCGTTAACATATCTAACGCTCGCAGGACATCATTTCCTCTTACAATTGGGTAATTGACATTTGAAGAGGCACTAAATATGCTGGTGTCATCAGCATAAATTATGAATTCAGTTTCTGACGCTATATTAACCAGATGATTTACTTACAGAATGAAATCCAAACGGCCCAAAATGCTACCCTGTGGGAAGCCGGATTTGATTTGTTTCTTGGTCGATACCAAAGTGTTAACAGAAACAAGCTTACACCTATGTAAAAGATATCATTTCAACAAAGTAAGCGGAGGCTAACGGATGCCATAATGCTCTATTTTTTCGAAGAGAAAGTTATGATGGATATAATAATATGCCTGAGTGAAGTCAACAAATACACCTACAATGACTTGATTTACATAGAAATTTCGCATAATATACTCTTTTTGATCCAAAAGTGCCGACTCTGTATATCGGTTCTTTTGAAAACAGTACTGGGATGTTGTTATAATGCCATGTTTATTACAGAATGCATACGAAATGTTATAAATTATTTTTTCCAGGCATTTAGCAAACTCGGGATATCGGCCTATAGTTGTTGACTTTATGCTTCAAACCCTTCTTATAGACAGGTATTACACGTGCTATTTTTGGTTCTGACTGAAATATACCCAAAATAGTGAAATATTTTAGATATAGGCAAGCACAGAGCTTAATATATTAATGACATATTTAATTCGCCTTATCTGTACACCGTTTGCCTCACAAGCGTGAGAGTTCTTGAGGCTTAAAAATATAAACAGCACTTCGTTTGTATCTGCGGGTTCTAAAAAGAAATAAAACTGATTGCTGGGCTAGCTGGTGCATAGTCACATAAAGGAAAGGTTAATAGCGCGAAAAGACACTCACAAATAGGCACAAACAGACACAAAGGACCGGCGCTGACTCCAACTTTTTTCTCAGAACACCACATACAAACTTTTTCTTCAACCTCCAAATGCTCCCACAAAGTCAGCAACAAAGTCATCACAGAATTTTAGGCCAACCCTACCTACCAACATTTAACAGTCAACCTTTACTACTATACAGCGAGAGAGATGGTTCACTAACACATTTTGAACCAAGTCTTTATATACGAGGCTTCTAGCAGCTCACGGGCAAGACTATCCCTGCTCCTGCCAACAATCTTAATTTCTTTGAACTTGGGTTCACATTTTGTCTTGAAATCGCACGATTTGCAATGAACAGGTAGATGCAAATTTTGATTGTATTTTAGAGAGCGCATATGTTCTGCAGCCCTATCGTTGACACAACGCCCAGTTTGCCGAATGTGTACCTTTCCACAGGTTGAGGGTATTTTGGTAAATAAACCCTGTGGCGCATTTCACAATGGGCTTGACATGCTTTTTTGTGCAGCCTTGTCTTCAACCGTCATTGCCCATGACTCGTCCGCACATGCCAGCCAACTTTTTGAGGGCCGAGAAGACCATTCTGACACCGTATTTGTTGGCCACCTTCTTCATATTATGTGCCACCTTATGTATATAGGGGGCAACAATAGGTCTGGAGCAAATCTTCCCGTCATAGTGTCTTTTTTGCAGACGTTTGTGCCCCTTCATATTCTGCAACAGGGACTCTGTAACGGCTACCGCTAGGTGTTCAGGATATCCCACTAATAAAATGTGTATGCTGGCCCTATCGGCCAAGAGTTTGTAAGTATTTATTGCCTTATGATTCTGCGCACTCCAAGATTATTAAGCGAGCGATCACGATGCAGGCGTTAAAGTGTGCTTTACAAATATGTTGTTGTCACTTGATAAAACAGAGCTTCGATAACCAGATGACAAGGCTTCTATCAGCGAGATATCCTGAACCCCTAGCGGTAGCCGTTACGGAGTCCCTGTTGCAGAACATGAAGGGGCACAGGCGTTTGCAAAAGAAGACACTATGACGGGATGATTGGATCCAGACCTGTTGTGGCCCCTTATATACATAAGGTGGCACATAATACAAAGAAGGTCGACAACAAATACGGTGTCAGAATGGCCGTTACGGAGTCCCTGTTGCAGAATATGAAGGGATACAACGTTTGCAAAAAAAGACACCATGACGGGATGATTGGATCTCGACCTATTGTTGCTCCTTATATACATAAGGGGGCACATAATATAAAGAAGGTCGCCAACAAATACGGTGTCAGAATGGTCTTCTACGCCCCCAAACGTTGGCTGGAATGTGCGGACGAGTCATGGGCAATGCTGGTCGAAGACAACGCTGCACAAAAAAAGCATGAGTGGGCTTGGCAGCACTGGTTCAACGACAATGACCAACCCTATTCTGTTCTTCGCCCAGGTGCTGCTGATTTGGCCTGCTCTAGGCCAGGCCAGCGACGCACTCACGGTGAAGCAAGACAACCTTGCTTGTAACTAACCCGCCAACTGTATTCATCGTGCGCTTTTTCCCGCGAAATTGCCGGCGGTTGACGAACTCACCTGGACAGCGCAAGGGACAAAGACATCAACGCAGGGGGCGTCTTCTTCTTACCGGGAACTTCGTCGCACCGTAAGTGAGCTTGGCAGCACTGGTTCAATGACAATGACCTATATTCCGTTCCTCGCCCAGGTTGGCGAACAGCGTTCAGTATCTTCTATAACAGACGGCTGTCGTGGTCTGCTAGTGCTGCCGAGCCCTCAGGCACTTTGTGTTTTTATTGCTGACATTTGGGATACAATGGTGCTGTTGATATTGTGTAGCGGAGTCATTGAAATGAATCCTTGTCCAACGTAGAGAGAGATGTTTGAGCTGCTACTTGAAGGCTAAACTGTCTTGCGAAGCGACATGGACCATTTAAAATGGCAAGTAAGCAGGATGGAAAAATTATTCAGCAGCATCCAGCAGTCACTAACGCAGTTGGAAAAAGTGCTTCATGACACCACATAGTTTTCGGATACCAGTGAGCAATTTCAAACTAGCTTGCAGTCAATCGAAGAAGTTATGACCTTTCAATCTAGGAAACTGACTGATTTAGAAGACCGTAGTCGGTGATCGAATCTAGTCATTTATAGTATAGCTAAAAGCCATGATGAGACAGCCGTCATTAAAAGAAAAATTTGATAAAGAAGTCTACAGTGATGAACTTAATGTGAAAGCCGAGTCTATTGGGCGCATTCACAAGCTTGGAAAGCAAACCGGGAAAAGACCAGCCATAATATATCTCCAGAATTTTGCTGAAAAGAAAGCAATACAAGAAACATAGTGAAACTGAAAGGGTCTGGTATTTTCATTTAAAATGACTATTCCCATTCAGCTCTTAAGAAACGCAAACTCCTATGGGAGAGTGCAAAGGCAGAAAGGGATGCTAAAAAGAAAGTTGTTCTAGTGTATGATAGGCTAAAAATTGAAAAAGATGTTTTCTTGGGGATGAAACACAAAACAGGTGCGTTCAGATTACGAATAGTCATGTTACGGAATCTCAAGCTGTAGAATGCGCGGAATCTGAGACATGACGTCACTATGAAGTTCATAAGAAACATGTACTTCTGCTGAACATAAATGCTCGTAGTGTCACAAATAAAACAAGCTTTCTTGAAATAGCATTACTGCAACATATCCCCCCCATCACCGTATAAACCGAAACATGGCTTCGCAACGAAATAAGCGATGACGAAATTTTTTCACCCTAATATCAGATATTTCGAAATGACAGGTCATCTAGGGGTGGTGCTGTGGCTGTGCTGATTAAGAATCAAATAGATGCTTTCATGCTAGACTTTGCTGATGATCTGGAACGTTTGTATATAAGACTCACATGCTGATAGTTTCATTGTGTACACTGTCTACAGGCCTCCGGATTCGCCACTTAGCTATTCAAGGAACCTGCAAGTGAGTGCATATGTCACAATTTGAAAAGAGCCGAGTCCTTCTATTTTTGGGGATTTTTATTTACCTGGGGTTAATAGGGAGCTACATCAAAAATGTTCGCATCACAACCGAAGTACCGATTTCAGCTTGATATAATGCTAGCTCATGATTTGATTCAAGTGGTGGATAAGCCAACGCGTGTACAGGGTTCGAGCAGACCTGTATGAGATTTAGTATTTGTAAAACGGGGTATCACTGAATATTCCATGCATGTTGAGTAGGGGCTCTCTGGTAATTACCTTATGGGGGTTTCATTTTCTCTTTCAGCCCTTAAAAATGCCAAAATTGCTAGAATGAATTATTTAAAGATTACTCCCATGCCAATGACGCCTTAATCGTCGAACATATCGAAAGCTGTCTGCCTGAATTCGATGACAGACGTCTGCGTCCTGAGGAATCAATTTAAGCGCATGTGCCACTACTGCATTGGTACATTTGTGCCGAGAAAACGAACGAAAGTTAACAAGAGACACCCTGAATAACACGCGATATCATACACCAGAAGCGCAAAATAAAACGTTTAAAGAAACAACGATCGCAACTTGGCGTCATCAAAAAAATACAGGAGACTCTCGCGCAATCAGTCCGTGTTTTTAAAAATCACTATTTTACGACGTCTTTGCCGAACTTTATAAAGAACGCACCAGAGAAGTTCTGCAATTATATAAGCGGAGAAAGACTGTTTTGTCTAAGATATTTCCGCATTCCTAATCACTCTTCTGGCGCTGTCATGGGGCCGGACTGGATTACCGAGGTTTTAGCTGGCCTTGGCCACGCTAGTGACCCCGGCGTTCTTCGTTTTCTTCTCCCGAGCTCCGACAAGCCTTGCCGCGTCCCAGTGCCGTGTCACTGTGAATAAACCCAGCTTCTAACCTTCTTGCTGTTTGCCGGTGACATTTGGTTGAGCCGCCGGGTATCATCCCACGTACAGTCGAGCGCGATTTGAAGGTTATCGCGCGAGCGTCGACCGGGTACATGAACAGCACCATGGCCCAGAATTCTCTGCCGAGGCGAGGGAGGTATCAAGCCAGCTTCCCTCACTCTTTTTGCTGTTCCTTTAGTAGCCGTCACTAACTGCTGGGACATCACTTTCATTTTTTTTTTCGTTTGGTTTGGACGAACAGGCAGTTATCGTTGTGAGCACGACGTATTCTTCGGTATTATCTGAAATTGGACACTTTATCGCAACAAATGGAAAGCTTAGAATAGAGAGAAAGGGCGGTGAGTATGTCGCGGGGGTGATGGTTGCTGCATGGAACAGCGAACGAGGGAGAGAAGAGTGCGAAATCATGATTTTTCCTGTTCCAAACCCGGCCGCCAGGTGCCTGGAGTGCAAAGCTGGTCGACGCTCGCGCGATAACCTTCAAATCGCGCTCGACTGTACAGTCGAGCGCGCTTTAAAGGTTATCGCGCGAACGTCAAGTAGCCTAGCGCTCTAGGCACCTGGCGGCCGTTTTTGGAACAGGAGAAATCATGATTTTGCACTATTCTTTCCTTCGTTTGCTGTTACATAGAACAAACATCAGCCCCGCGACAAATTCACCGCCCTTTCTCTTTATTCTAAGCTTTCCATTTGTTGCGATAAAGTGTCGAATTTCAGATAATAACGAAAAATACGTCGCGCGCGCTACGATCACTGCCTGTTTGCCGAACACACACACAAAAAAAAACCGATAGCCCAGCATGGAGTGACGGCTGCTTAAGGAATAGCAAAAAGAGGGAGGGAAGCTGGCCTTTTACCTCCCTCGCCTCGGCAAAGAATTCTGGGCCATGGCCCTGTTCGAGTTCTCGGTCGACGCTCGCGCGATAACCTTCAAATTGCGGTCGACTGTACGCTAAATTCGAAGGCACCTTTGAAGCCAATTCGGAGTGCGTGGACAAAACACCTGTCCACGAGGCAAGCCGTCATCTGCGAGGCCTATAGCCAGAGTTCAGCGTCGTGCGAACACCTCCAAGAGCCATGACGTCCACTTCGGGTAGCCATTCTCCTCAGTAGGCCGGAGCGGCGCCGCCGTTTGTCCTACACGCACCTCGGTCACCACCTTCGTTCCATGGCGATAGGTTCGAGGACGTTGAAGAGTGGTTGGCCAGCTTCGACCATGTGGCGGGCTTCAACCAGTGGGACGGTGAGCACAAGCTGCGAAACGTCGAATTCGCATTGCTGGATTCGGCCAAAACGTGGTACGAGAATCACGAAGCTTCTTTTACCACCAGGGAAGCTTTTCGCCGAGTGTTGTTGGCGACATTCCGTAACGACGAGAGGAAAGAGAGAGCCAAGCTCGCCCTGCATTCAAGATCGCAGCAGCCAAATGAAAGTGTTGGTATGTTTATTGAAGACATAACGCGACTATTCAATCGGCCTGATCCAGCTATGCCCGAGGCCAGGAAGGTACGACACCTAATGCGGGGTGTAGAGGAGCAGTTGTTTGCCGGACTTGCCCGAAAACCTCCGACAACTGTGGCGGAATTTACGAAAGAGGCAGCGGGTATGGAGCGCTCCTTACAAGAGCGGAGCGCGCAGTACACACGACTTGCTTCTGTAGCAACCGCTCATTACTGCCCGACTACGTCGCTGCCCGCTGAGGAACTTCGAGAGTTCGTGCGGAACATTGTGCGTGAATAGCTCCAGAAACTACGCTTCGAAGCTTCCCAGGCAGGCGTCGCTGCAGGAGCGCACGTGGTCCGGGATGAAATCCGGCGAGTGGTGCAGCCACGTCCAGTAGCCCCGCAACCGGAGCCCTACATAATGACTTACAGCGAGGTACTACGAAAACCTGTGCCTGTGCCACAAGCTATTTTAACGCGGTAGCGTTAAGGAGCTCGTGTCGCAGAAAAGCCGGTGTCGTCGGCGTCCAGTGAGCGATAAATCCCGGCATGCACTTCATAAATAAACATGCACTTCATAAATAAAAAGCAAGTTCCAAGATGGGCTGGGTGGGAATCGAACCAGGGTCTCCGGAGTGTGAGAAGGAAACGCTACCACTCAGCCACGAGTTCTTTTTTTTTATTTATTGCCATACTTTGACAAACACTGCACACACACAAAAAAAATCTTCATTCAATCTTGACACTAGCAACCTGCCAGAGCTGCTTGACAGGCCTTGTCTTGTTTAAAATTCTTTGAGCAGGCTCAAATTTTTCATCCTGGGTAGCCAATCGGGGTTACATGATTGTGATTTCACCACTTGCACGAATCTGTGCACATTCTCCTGAAAGTACATGCGGGCCGGTCGCGCGTCTGGGTCGCAGTAATAACCCGCCATCCTGGAGCGCCATATACTATGGAGGCCCCAGAGCATTACTTGGTCCAACGGGAAACCATCCTCATTTTGAATGGCCAAAAATCTGATGCCGTACGGATTAAGTGGAAACTCTTTTTTAATGGTTCTTTGTAAAACATCCCAAAGATACACCCCCTCCCAACAGTGAAGATATACATGATCAATTGTTTCGGGCACTTTGAATATTAGGCAATGCGTACCCCATGGTAAAAATAAACCTTTCCCCTCTAAGAACTTTTTAACTGGCAGTGTTTCTGTATGTAATTTGAAGAAGAAAGTTTTTATTCCTGGCTGCACTTGCATTCTTTTAACTCTTTTCAACACGTCCCCACCGTTGCCTCCATTGTACATGGCTCTGTGCACTGGCACTGGAAAAACAACATCACACAGGTCACCGTATAGCTTTTTCCGCTTCACTTCACTTAAGAATTCTGTCGAAAAACGCGCTGTAAGAAATTTCACGCTGTCAGCCACTTCTCTAAAATAACCGAAGATTCTCCCTGGTAAACTCTTGGTACCCACAACAAAATCAGGCAAAGCACGGTTCAATCTTAGTTGGCACACAGTTCTTAAGAAAGGGTCACTAACATCTCGGAAGAAGAAAAACCTGTTGACAAGCTGGCAGAGAAATAGATGTCCCAGCCCGAGACCACCGTCTTTCACACTTCGAAACAAGTTCGTCCGCTTGCACCGTTCCCAGCTCGATGACCAAACAAACACAGCTAGAATACGATGTATCTTCTGTACATTTACCTGGGAACAGTGCAACACTTGCATGACATACCAGAGTTTGCTTAAAAAGAACACATTGCACACCGTTGCTCTTGCAAAAATTGATAAATATGCCTCCTTCCATCTATCTGCTTTTTCCTGTATTTCGTTCAGTTGTCCTTTCCAGTATGCATCACTGTCCCTGTAGCTGTTAAATGGAACTCCTAAGTATTTTGTGGGGGTTGTTACCCAGGGCACATTTGCATAAAACTCTGGGGTCGATGGCCAATTGCCATGCCAAAATCCCTGACACTTTGACCAGTTCACTTTGCTTCCGGTTCCCTTCCTGAAACTGTCGACACACAGCACTGCCTCGCGTATACTATGCTGATCCACAGCACAGACCGCTAGGTCATCCGCACATGCGAGCAACTTGACTTCAGCTGCCTGCAACTTAAAACCTTTAACTGCCTCGTTTTGGATAATGTTCACACATAGTGTCTCTATGTAGATGGCTGGCAAACAAAAGTGGACTGAGCGGGCAGCCCTGGCGTACCGAGCGTTGCACCTGAATGGGGGCCCCCAGACTCTTGTTAATGATTAATCTAGTAGTGCATCCACGGTACGCCATGGCCGCGCCCTCTCTGATTACTGAACCTAGGTTCACGTGATCCAGAATACACAGCAATATTTCGTGGGCTACACAGTCGAAAGCCTTTTCGAGGTCCAGTTGGAGGATGGCTACACAATTATCCATTAGTTCACTACACTCGAGCACCGATCTTGCAGTGTGTATATTTGTCATAATTGATCTCCCCTTTATACCACACGTTTGGTGAGGACCCACAATATTTGTAATAACTGACTGCAATCTTCTAGCTAACACTTTCATCAATATTTTGTAATCTACGTTTGTCAAAGCAATTGGCCTATATGCTGTGACTTGCTTCAGCTTTTCCTCGTCATTTGTCTTGGGAATAATAATAGTATGAGATAGTCCGAAAGATTGCGGCAATCTATTCACTGCATAGGCTTCATGGAAGAGCGCTGTCAATATTGGAACTACTTCGTTCTTAAATTCTTTATAAAAAGCCGCACTTAGGCCGTCTGGCCCAGGCGACTTTCCCATATTTACATCTTCGATCGCTTTTTCTACCTCAATTTCTGTGATTGGCATCTCCAATCTTTTTCTTCTTAGCCTCGTCTAGTCGCGGCATAGCTGCAAGAAACGTTTGTTTGAAAGCTTTCATGTCGACCACATTTTTGCGGAACAGTTCCTGATAATATTGGAAGAAACCATGCCTGATATGATATTCGTCCGACGATAGCACGCCGCCCCATTCGATCTTATCAATGCGGTTTTTCTCGGCATGAGCCTTTTCAATTCCCAGTGCCCTTTTCGATGGCGTCTCGCCCATGGCCCAATTTTCCGCTCTTGCACGCACTAACGCTCCTCGGTATCTGTCTTCTTCTATCAGGTTGATCTGTTCTTTTATATTTCGAATATCCTCTATCCATCTGCCGGGTGCCTTACATTCCTGTTCGTGTAGTTTTGCGAGCGAAGCCTTCAGCTGGGTTTCTGTAATTTTCTTCTCGTACAGCAGGCAACTGGATCTGTCAATCTGTCATTCTACTTCCGGACGCCGAAGCGAACGGTCGCAGAATCATGTGCTCCAGCGGAGCGGCGATAGCGGCCCTTTCCAGCCGCGGAAACAGGCTCGAGGACATGTATGATAGCGAATATCAGATTATTCTGCCAACTTTGCCCACCGGACGCGTTGTTTTTAACACGCTTTTTTTGCATGGCGATGTGCGAGTCAGGCCATACAGGGTCGAGGATTTCCGCGACGCCCTTGTCAACGCTGGTGCCCTCCCTGACGTTGTGGCGTTGGGGGCGTATCAGATCAACCAAGTTTGGGCGGTCACGTTAAGCAGCACAGAAGCAACGAAGAAATTGGCTGCTTTCAAGGAACTCGAAGTTAAGGGACGCCGTTGCCTCATTATCGATCCCGAGGACCAACAGGTGAAGCTGCGACTTCACTGGATGTTGCACGGTGTGGCAGATGACGACATCCGGACGGCTTTTGCTGTGTTTGGGAAGGTGACCGAGGTGACCCGGGAGAGGTGGAGAGTTCAAGGCGTCAGGGAGAAGGGGTCCACCACGAGGACTGTGCTCCTGAAATTGAAACCCGGCATTAAGGTCGATGACTTACCTCACCAGCTGCGAGTGGCCGGAGAGCTGGCCCTTGTCGTGGTGCCTGGGCGAGCGATGCAGTGCCTGCGCTGCCGCGGTACCGGTCACGTTCGACGAGAATGCAAGGTGCCGCGTTGTCCAAAGTGTAGACGCTACGGTCATGGCGAGGCTGCCTGTGTGCTTTCGTACGCTTCGGCCGCGGGACATGGAACCGCGGAACGGTCGGCGGAGCTCACCGTGGACGTGGTCGAGGCGGAGGAGGCGGCGAAGGGTGCCGGAGAGGTGCGAACGCAGACATGGGAGACGGATTCGTCGGTGGACTCGGCAGAAAGCGGCAATGCTGCGAGGGATGTGGGGAGAGCGGACTCTGCACCTGAGCTCCCTAGCAATGAAGAAGGCACGTCACTTGAGCCGGCAAACGGTATGGAACAGGATAATGGGGAGGAACACTCGGACACCAGCGGTGTTCGTAAGCCAGGCGTCCCAGCCCCAGCCAAGCGATCCCACACACAGTCCGAACCCGAAGGTAACCAGGCGTCAGCCCCCAGTGTCGACGAGCCACCAGCAAAAACGGGGCAATCCCGGCGGTCCACGCTACGTCCGCGGCCGAACATTTCATCAGAGAGACGGGCAGCGGATAAAGTGCCCCCGCTGCCGGGTCAGCCGCTCGCACCGGACGGGGATGGATCCAACGACGGCGTCTAGCAACGTGCTAGACGGGAAAGGTAAGCACCATGCTTTTGGTCTCTTCCCCCTTGATGAAAATGGCGCCCGAAACCACCTTAAGAGTAGCCACGTTAAATGTCAGGGGATTGGCAGGCAAAGAGAAGCAGAGCCAGGTGCACCGGCTCTTAACTGACCACGATATTGACGTGCTTGCCGTGCAAGAAACTAAGGTTGATGGGGAGGAAGAGACCGGGAGCATGGTGCGACGTTTCACGGCTAGATTTTACGCCATTGTTAGCCACGCAGTTGGGTCGTCAAAAAGCTGCCTGGTCTGGTTGTAAAGGGCTACTCCTCATGCTCTTCTGGACGGTGTGTAGTGGCTGATTGTGTATACAGTGGTGTTGAATGGCGCATTATTTGTGTGTACGCTCCTAACTGTGGGGAGGAAAGAACAGTGTTTTTCGAGAATGTTATGTAGCAGTTAAGTACGGAAAGGCAGGTAGTATTGCTGGGCGATTTTAACTGTGTACTGAATGCTCGAGACAAAACCAGCACACGCGGATTCAGAGACAAGAGCACTGAAATGTTATGCCAGTTAATAAGCGAATTAAATATGGAGGATGTGGCTGATTGCTTGGAAGGACCGCGTGCCGTTCAGTACACGCACTTCCAAGGTTCTAGCCACGCGCGTCTGGACAGAATTTACGCGTCGCTGGATTTGATTCCTTCATGCAATGAATACCGAGTTGTGCCTATGACATTCACGGATCACTGTTTGGTGCCGTGCTTATTCGCCACCAAAAAACGAAGCAATGCATTTAGCTGGGAGGTATGGAAATTGAACAATCAATTGCTTAAGGATGATGCCTTTAGACGCGTGGTATGGAATGAATTAATTAAAGTGAGGCCAGGGACTTTGCTCGAAATCTGGAAACAGTGGGAGTTGTGCAAGGAACAGATTAAAATTAAAATCTCAGCCACGAGTTCGATGCTTGAAAGCGGTACAAAAGCGCTTCTGGCGAATGCGGTGTTGCCTTAGAAACATGCCGTAGAACGTTATACTGCAGTGTATATTGGTAATTATGAGCATGTTACTTACAGAAGTCGCAGTTAACGAGTAACGAAGTACGTTTCCGCTACATTTCTTCTGCGCTCTGCGCACATGCAGAGCCATCTTGCGGCAAACACAGAAGAACCCCTCCTCGCAATGTGCGGCGCTGCCCCGACACGTGGCGCGCCACTCGCCCCTGACGTTTCGCCGTGCACCCTCACAGGTTGTAGAATCAAGCGTCTTTCCTTTCTTTAGATTACTGTCTTCGCTCACCCGCTTTTTTCTGTTGCTGCTTTACATCCTTTGCAGTACCAAGTCAAACCTGTGCCCATCCCATAGCAGGAATTCAGGACCGTCAACAGTTAAGCACACCTGCGGCGAACGCGAAACAACCGGCCATTGTGCTACCACTGCGGGGAGCCCGGCCACGTTCGGCGCGACGGCCCCTACCGCCAGATGTGTTTCAGGGGTTTTTCTCCCGAAGCACCTCGACCTTGCTATGGTGAGTGACCGCAGGAGATTGAGCACTACTTGACCGCTAACGTGCAGCCCCCGACTGCACACCAACGCCAGTCCCGATCCCCGTCTCCAAGGAGGTTCTCTTCTCCAGTTCAGAGGCACGTCCTCACAGTGGGAAAACTAAAGACGGCATCCTCCGGGGGTAGAGCCGCCGTAGCTGTACAGAGTCAAGAGCCTCCACCCGACGATTTGCCGCGACGTGCTGACCGACGGCGACTCGACCCGACGAGCCTACTGACCAGCTGCGAAAAATTGGTTTCCGCTGAAATAACAGTAACCGCCGACAGCCGTAACGTGAATGCACTCGTGGACACTCGCGCTAATTTTTCGGTAATGAGAAGCCGGCTAGCCACGAACCTCAGAAAGGGTTTGACACCTTGGACTGGGTCGCAGATCCGGACAGCTGGCGGCCATGTGGTGACACTGATTGGTGCCTGTACCTCGCGAATACAGATCCGAAGCGCAAACTTCCCCGGCTGCTTCGCTATGCTCTCCGTGTGCTCCAAAGACCTGATATTCGGTTTGGATTTTCTCCGCGAGTATGACGCTGTGATCGACTTTAAGGACCTGCACACCTGCGGCGCGACACCGCTCAGCGAACCATGTTGAACGCTCTTCTGACCTTTCAGGCACTGTCATGCTGGCTGCCTGTCACCACATGCCCTTCCTGGAACCTAACTGCGCCTTCCTGCTTCGTTCCTGCTCCCGAACTTTTTCACTGGATTCCTTGGACAGCACCCGATCGTGTGCCCCGGCACCGCATCCCAAACTTGGCGCACGGATCCTATCTCACCTGGCAACGTTCATCAATCACGTTACCAATTACGGGACTCGACGACTGCTATCTGCTTAAGCCGACCACCGATGCAAGCCAGACGGGGCACGACACCGCTCAGCGAACCATGTTGAACGCTCTTCTGACCTTTCAGGTTAGTTCTTTGAGCCCTTGTAAAGAATACCGTAGTAGTAACCGCTGCGTGATAGCGGTGTCGTGCCCCGACAGCTTGAAATGGCGAGGATTCTTTCGTGCATGTTGCGACGCAGAAATGCTCGCAGCACTGTGTGATCTCATGCTGTGATTTCTGGTGATGTCGAGCTTAACCCGGGCCCTCCCGGACTACCCGAATTAGAAGCCTTGATGGAAACAATAAAACAAATACAGGAAAAACAGGTGACCATCATGCACGAATTTGAACAGATTAAAACTGCACAGTCCTCTCACGACGTAATGCTCAAGTCTATTACCATCCGCGTTGTAGCATTGGAATCGACCCAGCAATCCCCGCAATTCAGCTCTGAACCAAGCGTTACCACTCAGATTAAGAACGATATTGCCGTCCTCAAAGCTGCAAGCACTGATACAAACAACAGGCTACGTAGGAATAACCTTATTTTTCATGGTATAAACGACATGAAAGACGACTCATGGAAAGACTCCAAGCAAGAAGTTCTGATCCTCTGTGCTGACAAATTGAAACTACACCTTTATCCTAGCACAATTGAACGTGCGCATCGCATAGGCAGATTCGCGGAGTCGAAATGTGGTCCAATAATAGTCAAATTCACCCATTTCAAAACCAAGGAAAGCATCCTGGCATGTGGAAGGAAACTGAAGGACACAGACTACGCAATTAGAGAAGACTTCGCTTCTGCCACAAGGATCGCGCGATCAAAATTATTGCAGTTTATCCGAGCACAGAAATGTCCGTTCAAACTTCGATTCGACAAGCTACACGTTGGCGACAAATGCTACGTCTATAACCCTGTTACTAGCACTGTCGTCGAAAGCGCTCAGAACGCTCAAAACGCACCCACAAGCATGCAGGCCAACGGTAACCCTTCACAAAGCAAAAAATGACGCTCCGTTCAGCATCCCATACTTTCTTCGCGCCATCGGCCCCAATCGTGCACAAATCTTAACATCTGGTTCGCTAATATTCGAAGTATCATGCCCAAACGGGACCAGCTTCTCAGCTTCATCGAAGATATCGACGCTGACATCATACTGTTAACCGAGACATGGCTAAACGATAACATTAGAGACAACGAAGTCCTTTCCTGTAACACAGATTACACTTTATACCGACGCGATGGGCAACATCGGAGGGGAGGAGGAATTCTCATGGCAGTTAAAAACTGCCTGCCATCCTCAATCATACGTCATGATGATAACATAGAACTTACATGGGTACTGATTTGACCGTGCATGGTCCGCGCTTGCGCGCCCTATTGTTCGCCTGTGGGCATGGTATTGATATGTGCTGTTGGGGCAAGGGCTCTAAGTGAGCCGGTTTCCATGAATCTTTTTGTGTGAGCATGCTTTGCTTTGTCGAGACCCTGCAACTGCCACGTTGGCCCTGTCAAGGGAACATCAAGAAAAATGCAAAGAAAGGTCGCCCTGTGAGAAATAGCCGGAAGTGCTGTTGTTCAACTGTTCACCCTTCCCGTCGAGAGGCGCTATTGTCAAGTGAGGAGTGCCTATTGTCCAAAGGAGACGATCGGAATGACACGTCCGCTGACTTACAGGAGAAGAAAGGAGCATGACAAATACGGGCATTAGAGGATTTCCCGGGAATGTAGGGAAGAGTTGCAATTGCCGGAAAGGGACAATGCTGGGAGAAGTATTCGTGGCGCGCACGTACACTTGCGTTTCTGAGAAGGAAATCCACTTGCCGGAACCACCATATCGGATCTTTGCAGAAGACTAGAAATGTACCATCGCCGTTCCCAAGCTCTACCCGCCAACAAGTGACCACGCCCGACGAAACAATACCGGACCAGTCAGTGCATCAGACCATCAGTGCAGTGACGTGTTCGATTGGATGCCGATATCTGAGGGGTGTGCACTGGAACTGGTTGTTCAGCTTCTTCAGAGAGGGGCTGGACATAGTGGGTTTTAAGGACGTTGCAGAGCACGAAATGACGCTCTGAGCCCTGGGTAAACGGCTCATCCAGACGCTTCTCGCTATGAACTCTTAACGCTTGCCATTTTGCTGATATACCCTTCTTTTTCATGTAAATAAGTTTTCTCAAAGTGCAAATAAACCTGCTTGTATGTATTTTACCAACTTCGAAGATTCAGTCCTTCATCAACCCGGAGTCTCTGCACGCTACCAAGTAAAGGCCGCGTCGACTTAGTCCCAGCGTCACGACAACTGATGGCAGCGGTGGGATCTAAATCTACAAGGCACAACATCTGGTGATTGGAGGTGGATCAGAATCTACAAGCCACAACATCTGGTGATCGGAGGTGGCATCTCAAGCAACAAGCAGGAGGAACAATCGGCCAACAATAGAGCAGCTCGGAACCTTGATCGCATGTGTGGGTGAGTGCTTGGCTTTTCTTCTGATGTGGACCAGGTTCTAGAACAGGGTTAGATTTTAGAACTGGTAAAGAGTGTTGAAACGCCTTTAGGTTTGGTAGTTTGCACAGTTGTTTTGGAAGTAGCCGACACTCGGAGCGATCATGGACCTACAAAAGCTGCAGAAACCGGAACTGTTGCTATTGTGTGAGGAATTGGGAATTGATACAAGTGGTTTGGCACGAAAACCCTTGATTTTAAAGGCAATCACTGATTTGGGAACCGATGATGAGGAGCTACGTGAAGCATGCAACCTCATCGGACAAAAAAAGAAAGAGCGGTAAAAAGATGAAAAGAGGCGTGAGCGTGAAATTGACAGAGAAGCAAAAAGGCTGGAGCAAGAAATTGAGCTCCGGGAATTAGAAGCAGAGTTGAGCAAGAGGTCGGGCAATTGTCCCCAGCTAGCGGTACCTCTTCTCAACAAGGAGGCAGATTTCAAGATGTCAAAGTACATGCAGCCATATGTGATATCAAGGGATATCGGTATGTATCTGGCTAACTTTGAACGAACCTGCGAAAAACTGTCCTTCCAGCGAGACACTTGGTCTCAGAGATTATTGACGGTTCTGCCCTGCGAGGCAGCGGAGGTTGTCGCGCGGCTAAGCAAGGAGGACGCGGACAACTATGAGAAGCTGAAGGCTTGCCTTCTGAGAAAGTATAGGCTTAGCGCCGAGGCGTTCAGACAACGTTTTCGGAACGCTACTAAGTCTTGGACGAGAGTTACCCTGAATTCCTCTACAATTTAAGAGTCAATTTGGGCGAGTGGCTAAAGAGCACTGACTAATACAGTGATAGGAACGCTGTAGTCGAGCGAATTCTTTTGGAGCAGTTTTATAACTGCCTCCCAGAAAAATAAAGAAATTGCTTACAGAACCGAGGCGACATTAAGTCGGCAACTGAAGCTGCCGAACTCATTGAGGAGTATGCTTCGCAGTGGATAGGCAGTGGATAGGCCCCCCAATCCCAAGTTGAGTATGAATAACCGTCAGGAAAGGCTCTTTGCTAGAGTTGGAAACGAAGAAAGGAAGGCTTCTTCAGGCAAACTCCCTAGAAAGAACGGCAGTGAGAAAAGTGGGGAAGTGACCAACGCGCAGAACACAAAGAACAAGCTTGAGGCTAGGAAGCCGCTCACATGCTTTAGGTGTAATGAGCAGGGTCACATTGCCGTCAACTGCCGGAAAGAAAAGATTGCTTTCTCGTATGCCAGTGACTGCGATGAAAATATGCAGCTTTTCGAACCCTACCTGCATGACCTAGTAGTCAACGGGAAGCCTTGCAAGGTACTGCGCGATTCGGCCGCAACGATGGATGTTGTCCATCCGGCGTATGTGTCGCCTTCCGACTATACAGGACAGTGTGCATGGATCCGCCAGGTAGTAGAGGAACAGAGTGTGTGCTTGCCAATCGCGAACGTGGTCATAGAGGGCCCTTTCGTCGAGTTAACAACCGAGGCTGCCGTTGCAGGAAAGCTTCCTAAGTGCTATCCGTATTTGTTTTCGAACAAATCGGACATGCTTCTGCGAAAGAGGGGCATCCTATTCGGAGACAGAGTTATGCAAGCCCTAACACGTTCAAAGGCGCGAGAACTAGCTACACTGCTCATTACAGAAAAATCCACAGCGGAGGAAACGGCAGTTAAACACTGGTCGATGCGGAAGATAGCGGGTCGGAAAACTTTGAGAGCGAGGCATCTCAGATAAGTCAACTTGAAAGTGAGCTTGATGAGACGCGGAATGAGGACGTTCTTGAGAGTAACCTCTTGCCGCCAGTGTCTAGTAATCTCACGAGACTTTTAAGTGGAACCCGAGAGGACTTAGCTATGGAGCAAGCCAATGATCCCAAGATACATGGATATAAGAGAGTGCCACCGCGCCACTAAGACAGCAAAGAATATTTCTTTCGAGATGAGAAAGGGAGTGCTGTATCGCTTATTCAAGGATAAGCGCGGAGTAGAGCGGGACCAATTGGTCGTTCCCCAAAAGTACCGCGAAGACTTACTGCGACTTTCCCATTGCAGCTCGTGGTCATGTCACCTTGGAATAAGGAAAACAAAGCAGAGGCTGTTGCAAGAACACTATTGGCCTGGATGTTTTAAGGACACGGAAAATTTTGTACGGTCATGCTTCACGTGCCAGCGGCTTGGAAAGGCGCAAGATAAGTGGAAAGCTCCGATGGTGTTAGTACCAATCATGACCGAGCCGTTTCACCGGTTATTAATAGATGTAGCTGGACCACTTCCTGTGACAGAGTCAGTGTACCATTATATCCTCAATATGTTATGCCCAGCCACAAAGTTTCCAGAGGCTGTTCCGCTGCGCGAGGTGACGTCCGAGAGTGTAGTGAATTCGCTGCTGTCAGTGTTTGCACGAGTTGGATTCCCTTCCGAGGTCCAAAGTGATCAGGGTAGCGTTTTCACAAGTGTCCTCACCAGCTCATTTCTCGAGCGATGCGGCATTAAGGCAGTGCACAGCTCGATCCACCATCCGCAGAGCAACAGCGTAGAAAGATGGCATTCTGTTCTCAAACTCGTCCTGAGGTAACTGTGCTATGAAAACAAGCGCGAATGGGATACCTGCCTGCCTGCAGCACTTTTCGCTTTGCGGTCAGTGCCGCACGAATCCACTGGATTTAGTCCAGCCGAGTTGGTGTACGGAAGGTAACTGCGCTCACCTTTACGAATGGTGCGCGAAGCCTGGGAGGGGCGCGGAGAAGACCCAACAGTAGTAGAATTCATTCTGAACCTCCTGAATCGCTTACATAACACTAAGGAACTCGTTGAGGCCAGCATGAAGTCAGCCCAGGCTCGTTCCAAAGTGTACTATGATAAGTCAGCCCGTCAAAGGACGTTTCGTATCGGGGACCAGGTGATGTTGCTGAGAGGTTCAAGGCAGAATAAGTTCGAAGTACAGTGGGAAGGACCTGCTGAAGGCGTTGCAAAGCTTTCTAAAACTAACTACGCAGTGAAAATCCGCGGTAGGCGTAAAGAAGTGCGCATTTATCATTGCAATCTTATGAAGCCTTATGTGCAGAGGGAAGCCGTGGTAAATCTAACGTTAAACCTTCCCGAGGAGATGGGTGACAACTTGATTCGCAGAAGAAAGCAACGCTCAGGAGCTTCTAAAAAGAACTGAGCTCTAGAGAGAGGGCTTATTGCGCGTCAGAGAAAGAGTGCGCTTGCATTGTATGGGCCATTCAAAAATTGCAGTGCTATCTTGGAGGGGCCAAATTTACAGTAGAGACGGGCCATTGTCAAACTGCGACATCGAAGAACAGTCGCCTTCTGAGGTGGAGCTTGATTTTACAGCAGTACAATTTCGAAATAAGATACAAAAAGGGGAAGTTAAATGGGAATGCGGACGCGCTTAGCCGCTGTTTCTAAGCGGTCCCAAGTGCTCCTAACCATGTATTCAAATTGATATACTCAGGTTCTTTTCTTTTTCGTGCGCTTGTATATATGTGACTATGTAAAGCAGCACATTTAGTTTTCTAGGCATACGTGAATCCTGAGCGTCTGGAATGTGGGCTTTTCTCGGACAACGATGGCAGTTTTCTTTTGACCTGGTCTCTTCAGACGGGCGCCTAGTGCTTGCTAAGACATGTGGTTGAGTTTCAGAGACAGCTCAAGCAATTTGGCCTACGACAATCAAGACAACTCGGCAAGCGACAGCGAGTTTCAAGCATTCATGTGCACGCCATTAAGTCGTCTCTTCATGCAGCAGCTGCGACTGCTGCCCTCCGTGACTCTTCTGGCGGGGGAGGAGGCTGTTGTGACCGTGCATGGTCCGCGCTTGCGCGCCCTATTGTTCGCCTGTGGGCATGGTATTGATATGTGCTGTTGGTGCAAGGGCTCTAAGTGAGCCGGTTTCCATGAATCTTTTTTGTGTGAGCATGCTTTGCTTTGTCGAGACCCTGCAACTGCCAAGTTCGCCCTGTCAAGGGAACTTCAAGAAAAATACAAAGAAAGGTCGCCCTGTGAGAAATAGCCGGAAGTGCTTTTGTTCAACTGTTCACCCTTCCCGTCGAGAGGCGCTATTGTGAAGTGAGGAATGCCTATTGTCCAAAGGAGACGATCGGAATGACACGTCCGCTGACTTACAGGAGAAGAAAGGAGCATGACGAATACGGCCATTCGAGGATTTCCCGGGAATGCAGGAAAGAGTTGCAATTGCCGGAAAGGGACAATGCTGGGAGCAGTATTCGTGGCGCGCACATACACTTGGGTTTCTGAGAAGGAAATCCACTTTCCGAAACCACCATATCGGATCTTTGCAGAAGACTAGAAATGTACCTCCTCGCCGTTCCCAAGCTCTACCCGCCAACAAGGGACCACGCCCGACGAAACAATACCGGACCAGTCAGTGCATCAGACCATCAGTGCAGTGATGTGATCGATTGGATGCCGATATCTGAGGTGCGTGCCCTGGAACTGGTTGGTCAGCATCTTCAGAGAGGGGCTGGACATAGTTGGCTTTAAGGACGTTGAAGAGCACGAAATGACGCTCTGAGCCCTGGATGAAGGGCTCATCCAGACGCGTCTCGCTATGAACTCTTAACGCTTGCCATTTTGCTGATATACCTTTCTTTTTCATGTAAATAAGTTTTCTCAAAGTGCTATTAAAGCTGCTTGTATGTATTTTACCAACTTCGAAGATGCAATCCTTCATCAACCCGGAGTCTCTGCACGCTACTAAGTGAAGGCCGGGTCTACTTAGTCCCAGCGTCACTCCAGTACGCGTAGGCACCATGCCTCTCAAGGCGATATTTGGCGTATGTTATCGGCCACCGGAGAAATGCCCGTACTTCACTGAGTTCTTACACCATGTGCTAACCAACATTGAAACAACATTTCCCCGCATACCCATTTTTTTATTCGGCGACTTCAATTACCCTAATATCAACTCGTCTCTTCTGTCTGTCTCAAAAGGTGCTACAGCCGAATCCAGGCAATTCATCGAACTAGTGCTGGACCATTACCTTCAACAATTGATATCATGGCTCACTAGAGGTGACAATACACTAGACCTCCTCCGATAATGTATCAACTATAAATCTGCTACCCGGGATCAGTGATCATAGCCTTCTTCACATAATCATATCATTATCAATGGAAAAAAGATCACCATCAAGAAGACTAATCACAGATTATAAAAGAGCGAACTTCGAAATTATCAATAGGAAACTTGCAGAATTTTTCGCTACTTTTGAAAAATCTTATCTATCCCGCACGGTTAATGCTAACTGGGAGTTGTATAAAAAACATTAGTAAACTTGAAAAATCAATACATTATTACTATTCTTGTAAAATCTGACAATAACAATCCCTGGTTTAATAAACGCCTCAAATCCCTTCTGAACCGTAAAAAACGTCTCTATAGGACAGCAAAGGAAAGTAACAACCTTGAAAAATGGGACCGATACCACTTATGTGTCAAACAATAGCTAAATGAACTTGCAGAGGCTAAGAGGAAATTCCAATCCTCTGACTTGCTTTCCATTCTTCGTTCCAACCCTAACAAATTCTGGCGTCTTTTATCGAATAAATCCCGACCCAACCAAATTGAACTGACAGACTCCAGCGGTGACCCTATTGGAACCAAGAGTAGTGCTTCCGTATTAAATGATTATTTCGCTTCTATTTGCACGCCCACCAACATTACTTCTGTCAATCACACGCCAGTAATTGATTCACAACCGATGAAAGAAATAGAAATAAATGCGGAGGGCATATCACACCTTATTAGTTCACTTCCGCTTTCATCATCAGGTGGCTTCGACGAAATCAACAGCAAATTGCTCAAAAACAAGGCATCACTCTCGAGCAGCATACTACACAAAATTTTTTCACTATCCCTCGACACTGGTGACGTGCCGGATGACTGGGAAAAAGCGCGCATAATAGCAATTTTCAAATCAGGTGACCGCTCAAGCCCATTTAACTATCGTCCAATACCCCTTACTAGTGTCCCCTCAAAGCTGCTTGAACATATCATAGCATCTAACCTCATGGCACACCTTGAGTCAAATAATTACTTTTATCCTCAGCAGCACGGTTTTCTAAAGCTACTTTCACGTGAGCCACAACTAGCCAAATTTACTCCGGGGTCCGAATCTATGTCGATGACATATTGATATGGGGGAGCACAAGGAAGAGCACGATACTCGCCTCCGCAGGCCGGCCTGACGCTGAATGCGGCGAAATGCAAATTCCATGTCAACGAAATTGACTTTTTGGCTAACGTCATAAACAAAGACTCAATAAGACCTAACCCCGCACAGACCGCACCAGTAGGTGAAATACCTCAGCCAAAGGACAAAGCCGGTGTTCACAGAATGCTCGGGGTAGTGAACTACTTCGGGAAATATATACCACGCAAGGAAAGCGTGGCAGGGGACGGCAGAAAGTTAGGTGGGCGGAGGAGGTTAAGAAGTTCGCAGGGGTGAAATGGATGCAGCTAGCACAGAACCGAGTTAAGTGGAGAAACATGGGAGAGGCCTTCGCCCAGCAGTGGGCTGATGATGATGATTATGAACGCCTCATTAGAACACTTGCAGACATGATTTGCATGTACGCCGACGTTGAGCATCGCACGTGGGATGAAGTCGTTCCGTATGCAACTTTTGCATACAATACGGCTGAACAGGAGACAACCCGTCTTGCGCCATTCAAGCTAGTCTGCGGTCGTCCCGTCACGACAATGTTGGATGCTATGCTACCCATACGTCACGGCGACGATGCCACCAACACCTATGCGGACGTCGACATATTTCTGCAGCGGGCCGAAGAAGCACGCCAACTCGCACGGTGCCGTATTCAACATCAACAACACCGCGATGCCAGTCGGTACAATTTCCGACACCGAGACGTTCCCTACCAGCCTGGCGATCTTGTATGGGTGTGGACACCAGTGCGCCAACGACTTTCTGAGAAGCTACTTCACCGCTACTTTGGGCCATGTGAGGTCATTCGACGTCTTAGTAACGTGACCTACGAAGTTGTTCCTCGGGGTCAACACCCCTCAATACGGCGGCGCTGAAGTACTGAAACTGTTCATGTAGTGCGAATGAAACCGTATTATCAGAGGCAGTGACCTTCTGCGCGTGTGCAGTGTTCCCTGATTCTCCTCCCAGGACACTCCCAGCGTCGAGTCGCCGCTTTCGAAGAGGGGGGATAATGCCGCGTGCCTCTCAGAACCGAGAAAGAAGAGAACGAAAGAGTGCAGTGTGTGGAACTGATCGGATCAGTGTTCGCTGCCTTGTACTTGTTATAATATAAATGAGAAGGGTTCAATGCTGCTCAACCGAATGTGGAGCGAAAGCTTTAGCTGCCGATCACCGAGCGTTCTTCTTCGCAGCTGTTCAAGGTCAAACGTGGCCCTTCTTGTGACGACACAACGGGCCGAAACATGGCGCAATATTGCTATCGCAATAAAAAGAATTTCATAGAAAGAAACATCAGGTGCTACTGCGCTTGAGGTATGCTGTTCATGCGCGCGACAATAGAGCACCAAAGATAAATAAGAACGTCAGGACTTTACCGCGGCGATACAAAACATACTGCGGAGCGAATAGGGCACGCGATAGGGCCAAAGCGCTAACGGCGGCGCAAGAAACATTGCTTCTCGCGTGGCAACAACTCACGCAAATACGCCTAAGCCATTCCTCCAGGCACGGCTTCCGTCTTCTCGCCGATCTTCGTACCGTAGTCCGTACACATTCCATTGGCCCTTGACGCTCACTGGCCGCTCCACGCTGGTCTCCTGCCGGAGAAAAAGCCACGAGCCTTGCTTTCGACGCGCTTATCTACCTTCGTTTCTTCGCTGATAACATTTCGCCCCCGCAATTTCCAGCTCGAACATGCGCACTGGCGCTGCCCGGGCAAACATCAATGCAAACGCAAAAAGGCGCGCGTGGTTTAAAACATAAAAGGGTCCGCAGGACCCCCCAAACTATAACCTTCAACTTCACCAACTTATGGACGCTAAAAGGAAGTGAAATAATTGACATCACTCTGACCGGTACATAATAAATCAATGCGCCCCAATAGCGATCACGTGACACTTTTAGTATCATTTTCTTCTAACATTCTTGTCACGCTTCCTGCCCACGCCAGCCTTGAGGTAATTTGGCTTTTGCCTTAAAAGAACGGAAAGGAAAGGAAGGGAATAGAAGAATAGAAATTCAGTTTCACATTTGTACGCGGCCCATTACTACAAGAGTCCACAGGGCACGATCTGAAAGTTGACAGCAAGGAAGCAGGCGCCAACATCTTAACGCCTATTGTGCTTATATCTTGCTTGGATAAAGGGAGCCGGCTTTGGCAATAACAGCAATGGGGCTCGGTGGTCGTTGCATTAAGAATATCCGCTATGTTCTGCAGTGCACAATATAAATTCTGCGCTGAAACATTAGATGAATGAGGCGAAGGATACTAGGGAAGTCCTGAATAGTACGGAAACAGTTGCGCTCACGCGTTTCACGATACCAAGTATGAAAACACAATGCGCAAACAATCCGTCCATGCGTCACAATCACACTGACAAGGCCGCATGCCGGTGACTCTCGAAAAACAAGAATAAAGATTTCATTCGTTCACTGAAATGTTGTAAGATACCTTTCATGAAGATATTGATATAAAAAGCTGTAGGCATACAGGTGCAGAAATAAATGGTATAGATTTGGATATGAATGATGTGCTTCCGACGTGTTGCGCAATTTTAGTGCTGTGCTGCACTTTTTTCTGCGTTGGATAATAAAATAACAATAATCCGCAGAATGTAAATGTGGTTGGTATTTATATATTTTTCGGCCAGCTGCGCAAAATTTTAGGATATTTCATAAACACATCGATTGATTTCAAATAGGATGATCTGGATCTCAGCTAGTTGGTTCGTATCAAGGATGGATCTACAGCCTAACAGAAAAACACACAGTAACAACTGATCTTTAATCAAGGGCGCTGAAGAATACAGAGGCGAAAGGGAGAGGATGGCAAAGTGAAACATGAACGGTAACATGAAAAAGACACTTTTTCTCTTAGGCTGAATTTTTACAGCTGTAGTAATCCCGATCGCCATCAGCTCGCGCGCCAACCCGAAGAGGTAGACGAAGTGGAGCCGGAGCCTTGTTGGCACTGCACTGTTGGTTCGAACGCTACCCCCGTCGCTTTGGTTTGCGGACGTTGCCTACGGTCTTGGTGCTCCAATCAACACCTTACACTTGGTGGAGGTGTATCGGTCGTCGCCCCAGTCTTTCTCGCAAATTTCACCCTGGAACTTCGGAACCGCACGCTATCGCCTTCGGTCACAATCATGCAGGACGCTCCCAGCCAACCATCGGCGCCCATCCCTGCCACTCCTGCCACCATCTTCTGTCCCGGGGCACAACGCCCCCGTGACCAACCTTTCTTTAGTGGTACCGACGACCATGACGTTGACGAATGGCTGGCCTCTTTCGAGCGCGCCAGCACTTACAACCGCTGGGACGATTCCATAAAACTGAGTAACGTCCTCTTCTACCTCACGGACGTGGCAAATCTCTGGTTCCGAAGCCACGAAGCCGATCGTTCGACGTGGTCTGTCTTCAAGAAGAACTTCGCGGATGTCTTCGGCCGTCCTGCGGTACGCAAACTCCGCGCCCAACAACGCTTTCATGCACGACTTTAACTTCCCGAGGAAACGTTTACCAGCTACATTGAGGACGTGGCCGACCTCTGCAAGCGGGTCAATCCGTCCATGCCCGAGCCCGAAAGAGTCGCACATGTTCTAAAATATCTCACTGATGATGTGTACTATATGATGTCGGCCAGGGACCCTACTTCCGTATCCGACTTTATAACCCTGTG
The DNA here is from genome assembly GCF_055883805.1 of Amblyomma maculatum. Taxonomy (NCBI): domain Eukaryota; kingdom Metazoa; phylum Arthropoda; class Arachnida; order Ixodida; family Ixodidae; genus Amblyomma; species Amblyomma maculatum. The sequence continues at coordinate 170,804,578 of NC_139349.1, read as the reverse complement.
CGAGAGGTTTGACGAGCTACAAAAGCAACGCGCTTCTACGCGGCGGAATGCCGCACCTGCCGGCATTGCTGACTTGGAACTGGCTACGTCGTCTGCGGAACAGTCTCAAATTATGCAGAATATCCAAGACATCATCCGCGAAGAAGTGGCACGCCAGCTGTCCCTCCTTCATCCAGTTCGGCGGACCGTCTGCACTTCGCAATTAGCGCCGGCCAACGCGTCATCCATCTCATCAGCTATCCGCTAGGTTATCGAGGATAAAGTCGCCGAAGCGCTGCCTTCAAGTGTTCCCATCGCTCCTGTGCAAGCCTCACTCACTTACGCTCAAGCAATCGCTGGAACACGCGGTCCGCTTCCTACATCGTCTTAAGAGAACGACCCTACATTTTATGCTCCACCTCGTTTCATTGCCCCTCAGTCTCCGATTCCTCGACCGCGACGCCGCAATACGAACCCATGGCGAACCGCCGACAATCGCCCAATTTGCTATGCTTGCGGGCTCCCGGGCCACGTCGCTCGCCTTTGCCGTCAGCGCCCGCTTCATCCTGAGAACGCAGTCCGTCAGTACCACTAAGATCCCGAGCCGCCCTTGAGCAACGTCTCTTCTGGATCATCTCCACCTCGGGCTCAGTACTCGACACGCCGTCCGCCTTCGCCTCGCCGACGTTTCATTTCGCCGAAGCTCCGGCGACAGGGCCCTACGCAAGGGGAAAACTAAATGCCGCAGTTCCGGAGGCAAGAACTGCGCGTTTGACGAACTCGTTAAGTCCTCCGCCTTCTCCCGCCAACGTCATTGAAGTGTTCGTAGAAGGTTTTCCCGTTCTTGCGCTGGTGGATAGAGGTGCTGCCGTTTCCGTAATTAGCGATGCCCTTCGCCGCAAAATTCGCAAGGTCACGACGCCGCTTTCTGCCTTTTCGCTCCGTACGGCCAGTTCAGAGCGCATCACCCCTGTGACAGCGTGCATGGTACGAGTTTGCATCAAAGACATTACGTATCTCGTCGAGATGGTGGTGCGTTACGCCTGCTCCCACGACATCATCCTCGGCTACGACTTTCTGTCGACTCACAGTACTGTGATTGATTGTGCCCGTGCTGAAGTTGAGCTTTCCCCTGTGTGTAATGTTTCCCTGTGGGACTCGCCTGTGCGCCCTGCTAAACTCCTTGTAGCTGCAGACACCGACATTCCTCCCTTTTCTTCTGTTCTCGTTCCTCTTATTTCGACATCTGCCCTCCCTAGTCCTGTTCTCTTTACGCCCAAACTCGCCTCAGCCCACCATAACCGCCTCCTTCTTCCTTTCGCCGTTCTAACGATGTCTGATGGCAGCTGTGTCATCTATGCTTCGAACCCTTTTCCCTGCCCGATGGTTGTTCTTCGCGGGGAGTGCCTCGGCTACATTGAAGAGCTGGACCCTGATCGCACTTACATGTTCTCCGAACCTGAAGTTTTTCCTCACGTCGCTGCTCTGACGTCTTGTGCTGCTACGAGTGATAAGCTTCCTGTCGACGCCCTTCATCGAGCTATCGCGACCAACCTTCCGTCCGCCCAACGGAACCAAATAGGCGCCCTCCTTCAGCGCCTCAGTGCATCTTTTGACGTGTCCCAGCCTTCCTTGGGCCGCACCTTGACTGTTTCTAATGCAATCGACACTGCTCCTCATACTCCCCTGCGGCAGCGACCATATCGCGTGTCGCCCAATGAGCGCCGCATCATTCGTCACAATGTCGCCGATATGCTTCAACGGGGCATCATACGACCATCTCACAGCCCTTGGGCCTCCCCCGTAGTGTTGGTGACGAAGAAAGATGGCACGATCCGCTTCTGTGTGGACTACCGGCGTCTGAATAAGATAACCTCAAAGATGTTTACCCACTACCACGAATTGATGACGCGCCAGGTTGTTTGCAAGGAGCGGAGTTCTTTTCGTCGCTAGATTTGCGCTCTGGCTATTGCTCCCGATGGCTTGTATGAATTCAGTGTGATGCCGTTCGGACTGTGCAACGCCCCCGCCACCTTCGAGTAAATGATGGATAACATTCTCAGTGGGCTCAAATGGGAAACGTGTCTTTGTTATTTAGATGACATTGTCGTTTTCTCGAAAGCTTTATTTTCGCACCTTGTGCGCCTTCAGCGTGTCCTTAAGTGCTGTACTGAAGCCGGCCTACAGCTCAACTTGAAGAAATGTCACTTTGCCGCTACCAAGCTTGGTCATGCCATATCCAAGAATGGCCTTCTACCGGATCCTACCAAACTTCGTGCCGTCGCAGGCTTCCCCAAGCCCACAACCTTGAAAGAACTTCGCAGTTTTGTCGGCCTATGTTCGTATTTCCGCCGTTTTATCCGCAACTTAGCCAGTACCATCGCCCCTTTAACGCTACTTCGCGCCGAAGGCCCGAACCTCTCCTCTTGGTCACCAGCCTGTGATGCTGCGTTCAGTACACTACGCCGTCTACTGGTCTCTCCCCCTATACTCCGCCATTTTGACCCTGCCTGCTCGACCGAAATACACACTGATGCAAGCGGCGTAGGTCTGGGAACTGTTCTTGCTTAACGAAAACCTGGATATTCCGAGTATGTCGTCGCGTACGCTAGTCATACCCTCACGAAAGCGGAATCGAACTATTCTGTGACCGAAAAGGAGTGTCTGGCCATCATATGGGCCATTGCCATGTTCCGTCGTTTTATTTACGGTCGCCCATTCTACGTTGTTACCGACACCACGCGCTCTGTTGGCTATCTCCCTCAAAGACCCCTCCGGCCGCCTCGCCCGCTGGGCGTTACGTCTTCAGGAGTAAGATATCCACGTCATCTATCGATCTGGACGCAAGCACACCGACGCTGATGGATGCCCTTTCCCGTCCACCGCTTCCTAACGACTAGACGGCTGGCTTCGTTTGTGCCTACGATATGTCGCCGCTCAACATTACCAACATGAAATCTGAGCAGCAGAAGGATCCACGGATATCCTCCCTCTTAACATTCCTGTCTACGCCCACAAAGCTGTCTCCGTCACGTGCACTTCGTCGTCAGGCCCACCACTTCGCCACTCGTGATGAACTTTTATACCGCCGCAATTACAATCCTACAGGGCGAAAGTGGCTTCTCGTGATTCCGCGACATCTCCGTGCTGAAATATGCGCCTCTTTCCATGCCGATCCCCAATGCGGCCATGCAGGTGTCATGAAAACCTATTCTCGACTGCGTATGAGATATTACTGACACGGCATGTACCGCTTACAGTCGTGCCTCGTTAATATGGACAGTTTGGTTTCCGACCAAAACTGTCCATAAAGCGAGTCATCCATAATCATGAATAAAAACAAAAAGGATTTTATTGAGAAAAAAGAATTTTAATTAATGACTGCTTTTGTACATAACGGTGTGCAATGGATTCAAAATTTCGCAGAAGACCGGCAATTTTGAGTGCATTATTCATTGTAGTGCAGTCTGAAGCGACTCGCGTACCATGACACCCCTGATAGTGGGCTTTGTGTTGGTCGAACTTTCGAGCACGAACTCCTTATTGGCTCATGAGTCAGCATCCGATCCTGTACTCACCGCCACTTCCAAAATGGCCTCGTCACTGAGCAAAGTAGCCGCTAAGCAGCTACTTGAGATTCTCCTGAGGCGAGGAAACAGCTGAGCTGTCGATACCAGTCCCTCACGGCTTGGATTGACTGAGATGGCTTTTGTCGCTTGTATTCACCGATTTTTTCGTGCCTACGTTCAGCTCTGATTTTTTTGCGTTTAACTCCCGCCATGCCAAAAGCCAGACTCAAGTTGTGGGTTACAGGCTCCTGATGCTTTGCACGTTTTTGTCTAGTTAACCTTTCTGCCTTTCCGTTCTTCTGATTCTTTCTTTTTTTGCCTTGTACTGTTTCCGTAAGGAAGCAAGGGAGTCAAGTTGGCATGCTGCTATGCAGAGGGCTATCGAACATCCCATCTTCTTGGCGCCGTTTCTATGTGTTTCTATAAAACAAACACTGCAAGCTGAAGTACAGTTTAGGACGACGGCTAGCCGACTACGAAGAGCTCAGTCCTTGTCAAGGCCGCATCGCTGACTCAAGGCAAAGCCGACGTGCCTGAGGTGCGAAATGTGGCAGTTCGGCAGCGCAACAGTGACGAAGACCAGAAGCATGAGAAGGAAGGGCGTCCAGGACGGGACGTCCGGTTCTACTTGCTTGCTTGTCGCTTTCTTTCGTCGCTCTACTTCGTGAGTGTGTTTAACGCTCACCGAAAAGCGTTAACGGCTTCATGGAACACACGTTGTGCTTTGGGACAGAAAACCAGTTCTCACGGCCACTGTAGCCACTTGGCTTTCTTCCTGTCATTTCCTTCTTACGCTTTTACCGGCCTCTCTGTTCTCGTTCAGCAGAATTTATTGCAACCACATGTTGCTGTTTTCTCGACTGCGGTGGCACTTCTGCTGCACCCAGAATTCTCCTGTCTTACGCTTACCCTCGGTTTGCTATATACGCCTCCCCCCCCCAACGGCTACGCACCCGCTTTGGTTCTTTCCAACCCCTCACTCAGGCATCCCGCCGTATCGGCTGTCGCGCAGGTTCGCGGGCTGCGCGCCCTTCTTTAACTTGCGTTCGCACTATAGTGTATTTCGGACTCCTCTGCTTTTTTTCAAGCACTGTCCATATTAATGAGACAAAAATACATGGGCCCAAGTGGGCCGTGTGCATTTTTCCCCTGTCTATTGTCCAGACAGCGAGTTTCCATATTAACGGGGCATAAATACATTGAAAAGGTTTCGTCCCCAGAAACACTGTCCATAATTCGGGTCGTCCATAATAACGGGGCACGACTGTACATCCGATCCTGTACCGCCTGCCAACGTCGCAAGAACCCCCCCCCCCCTTCAGCCAGCCGCTCCGTTGCAGCCATTGCCTTGCCCCAGCCGCCATTTTGACCGTGTCGGTATCGATCTCTATGGCCCGCTTCCGACCACTTCGGCTAACAACCGCTGGGTCATCGTAGCCGTTGACCACCTAGCCCGTTACGTGGAAACATCGGCCTTGCAGTCTGCCACAGCACGGGATGTTGCTTCGTTCATTCTGCATCGCCTCGTTCTTTGCCACGGCGAACCGAAAGAATCGATCAGTGACCGTGGACGTCCGTTTCTTTCCGACACTGTCGAAGCCCTCCTCAAACATTGCCAGATCATTCACCGGAACACCACAGCGTATCACCCCCCAAACGAACGGCATGACTGAGCGATTTAATCGCACTCTTAGTGACATGCTAGCCATGTACGTTGATAGCGCTCACTTTAATTGGGACCAAGTGCTGCCTTTCGTAACGTACGCCTACAATACGGCTACGCAGACTACGGCTGGGTTCTCCCCCTTCTTTCCTTTATATGGTCGTGAACCCATGTCCACCATGGATACTATCCTGCCCTACCACCCCGACGCTTCAGAGACCACTCTACTGTCTGAAGCGCACGCATTTGCCGAAGGATGCCGACAATTGGCGCGCTCCTTCACAACGTAGAACAAGGCTCAACAAAAGCATAACCGGGACCCTACAAATCCAGCGCCTTCATATCCCTCAGGTGCCCTCGTTTGGCTCTTGGTGCCTTCCTCTGCACCCGGGCTCTCATCCAAACTCCTATCCCGCTATCATGAACCTTACCGTATTCTCGAACAATCTTCTCCCGTCAATTACGTAGTAGAGCCCTTGAACCCATCTCCAGATCATAGCCGCCGGGGCCGAGAAACTGTACATGTCGACCGCCTCAAGCCGTATTATGATCCCCCTTCCCTTTCCTCACCATGAGTCGCCAGGGTGGCTCCTTTTCCGCCGGGGGGTATTGTAGTAATCCCGATCGCCATCAGCTCGCGCGCCAACCCGAAGAGGTAGACGAAGTGGAGCAGGAGCCTAGTTGGCACTGCAGTGTTGGTTCGAATGCTACTCCCGTCGCTTTGGTTTGCCGACGTTGCCTACGGTCTTGGTGCTCCAATAAACACCTTACACAGCTTAGATTTTAAGTAACCATCCGATTGGAACTAAGATATTGCTTCCGAAATGTTTACTGTCTCAAGCAAAAAAAATAAATAAATTAGATTGCCTTTTGAAGCCCATTGGGCCAATTGTTTTATTATCACTGGCAAAAAAAAACGTAAAAGCCTAAGAACGATCTCCGCATATATTGATCGCTATCATGAAGCTACGCAATATGTGAAAAAATTACGTTCCCGCGCTCTTTTTTTTTTTGCGGAAGAATCTCCAGTATTTCAGGCTGTGGGCTGTGTTAGGTCTACATCCCACTTAAACCAATAAATATGCGCCTGCCTTCTTGACATATAAACCAAAATACGGTTTCTGCATAAAAGGAAAGATGAAAATGCCGCATTTAAGCGCTCATACGACAGGCGACACAACCGCCCCAGCAGCTTTAAGTACCGCCAAGCTGAGAATGTACACCTCAGTACAGACCCACTGAGAAGAAGAGGGAACGAATAGTTTGGACCCAAAGATGAATTGATTCGTCAGTTCTCTAATGTCTGAAATGGCGTTGCGTGTTACTGGTTATAAAGTTATAAAACAAAAAGTAGTGCCATTCTCGCACATAACTACGAAATAATATTTTCTTGCATTCACTGAGTGACCATGAAATAGCTTTGCATGTTAAATACTACTTATCAAGCAAACTATTTACACTGGCCTCATATTTCCGTACTAGTTCTTTTTGATAATCACAGTGTTTCACGCGATAGAGTAATGGTTCCATGTAGCAGAAAACCTGGCATCGTCTTTGGCGTCAGCACCACAAGTGGTCTGAGCAAATGTTCACCAAAGAAGCAGCGGTTTTTACCTCCTTTCCGGGCCACGAAGGACACTTTTCAAAGGAGGAAAAAAGTAAGACCCACGTGCGCTCTGAGATGGATGTGCCCACGTGCTCTCTGAGATGGCCGTGCCGGAAGGTGTTGAAGGGTGGCTGATCCTGGCCCTGATGGGGCTGCGACTGGTAGGTCACCGCCGCTTGCGGCGGGGGCTAGACTGCCACCGAATTTTCATCTGTCGTAGGCCGTTATTGTACCCGCCACTGCTGCGGTGGTGGACGACGGCTGTTGTTGCAGCGCGCGTCTTTCTCTCCCTCTTCTTTTTTTCTTGTCTATTTTCTCTTTTGTCCGCACGAGGCAGCGAAGGTGGCTCAGGTACAGAGCCAGTAGCAGGCCCGTGCATTTTCTTTTCCTATTTCCTACAGTCACAACAACAGATGGCAGTGCCCGCCAACCACTCCAGAGGCCGAATTTACCGCCGGCCTCTACTGCGACTTTCCTCAACTGAAAAGACACTTTGAACGTGAAGCCAGATCCACAAATCCATATACGTCTACTATCGTGCTTTGTGCATTCTACACAATATAAATTGTTCACAGAAAGGAAAAGGCGCAGTATCTGTCACACTTGTTTCTGTGGACACCTGAACCACGCCGTAGAGGAAGGGTTGGTTGGTTTGGTTGGTTTGTGTGGTTTAACGTCCCAAAGCGACTCAGGCTATGAAAGACGCCGTAGTGGAGGACTCCGGAAATTTCGACCGCCTGGGTTCTTCAACGTGCACTGACATCGCACAGCACACGGGCACCTTGCTTTTCGACTCCATCGAAAAGCGGCCGCCGAGGCCGGGATTCAATCCCGCGTCCTTGGGAACAGTAGTCGAGCGCCGTAACCACTGCGCCACCCCGGCGGGGGTAGAGGAAGGGAGGAAGGTGGAAGTGCACTGACATCGCACAGCACTCGACAGCCTCCCCGTTTCGCCTCCATAGAAACGCAGCCGCCGGCGTTTGGGATCGAACCCGGGAACTCCGGCACAATAGTCGGGTGTCGTAACACTTTACCACCGCGGCGGTGCGCATTCTAAACAATGTAATTTATTTATTTATTTATTTATTTGTTTTTTTATTTATTTATTTATTTATTTATTTATTTATTTATTTATTTATTTATTTATTTATTTATTTATTTATTTATTTATTTATTTGTACCCTCAGGGCTTACAAGAAGCGTTATAGAGGGGAGGGGCTTTTGCACATCATTATATAAATGAAATACAAACAAGATGAGGAACATAATTGCATCGGCAAAATAGAGACAAATGAGTAATATGGCAACTGAACAAAATAGATAAACAAAAACAGATAGCTTACAGTATGCGAAAGAAAAGGAAGTAAGGAACAAAACCTAACAAAACAAAAAAAAAATAGTTTTCATATAGGAATAAACTCACTTTCTGAAATATTTGTTAGTGCTTTGCGAAAATGATCGGTGTCGGTGATAGCAACTAAAGACGCAGGCAGGTGATTCCAGTCGTGACAGGTCCTTGGCAGGAATGAATATGAGTAGGTGACTGTGCGCTGCGAAGGTACAGGAACTTTGAAACGATGATCCACACGTGGGGAGATATAGGACGCTGGTGTAATGAAACGTGACTTAAGTATCTGGTTATGATAGTAGATTTTGTGAAAAAGGGAAAGACGTGATAGTTTTCTACGGGAAGAAAGAAGGGGAAGGTTAAGCGCAATCTTCATATCAGTAACGCTAGCAGTACGATTATAATTGTTAAGTATAAAACGGACAGAACGATTTTGTACGCTTTCAAGGATTTTTATTAGAGTGGCATATCCTGGGTCCCATATTGAACATGCATATTCGAGGATAGGCCTGACATTTGTGATGTAGAGTTGTTTTTTTAGAGGTGCTGGGGCTAGAGAAAAGTTACGTTTGAGATAGCCAAGAACGCGGTTAGCTTTCGATGTAATGTATTCAATGTGTTGATTCCATGTGAGATTGTTAGTAATATGCACGCCAAGATATTTGTACGAATTAACCTGGTCAAGTGGAGTATTATTAAGTACGTAAGTGGAGCAAGTTGACTTATTTCGAGAGATTCTCATTGTTTTACATTTTGAAGTGTTTAGTTCCATTAGCCAGATCGCGCACCAGTTTACAATGTTATTCAGATCATGCTGGAGTGTTATTGTATCGTTACTGCTTTCGATCTTGTGGTATATGACACAATCGTCAGCAAATAAACAGATGGAACTTGAGATTTGATTAGGAAGGTCATTGATGTAAATTAAGAAAAGCAACGGTGCTAAAACGGATCCTTCAGGTACCCCTGAACCGACTGGTACCTCAGAAGAGTCACTGTCATTAGTGGTAACATACTGCGTGCGGTTAGAAAGAAACTCTCGAACCCAGTTTAAAACCAAAGGATCAATGTTTAGTCTGCCGAGTTTGAATAAGAGTAGGGGAGGTTAATTCTGTCAAATGCTTTCGAAAAATCCAGAAATATACAGTCGGTAATAAAGCCAGTGTCCAGAAATGTATTAAGATCATTGCAGAATGTTAATAATTGAGTTTCGCAAGAAAAGGACTTTCGGAACCCATGCTGACTGCTATGAAAAAAATTATTTGATTCCAAGAAGTTAGCGAGATGTGAGAAAATGACGTGTTCAAAGATTTTACATAGAACTGATGTCAATGAAATAGGTCTATAGTTGGAGGGGTTATGTTTGTCACCGGACTTGTGAAGAGGAACAACCTTGCCTGTTTTCCAGTCCTTCGGTAAGAGCTATTGTTAAGGGAGTTCGTGAAAATTATGCTTAGGATAGTGGAACTATATTCTGCAGTGCCCTGCAAGAATTTGGACGTAATGCCATCGATGCCGCACGAAGAAGATCTTTTTAGATTGTTAATAATCGAGTGTATACCAGATGAACCAAATATGAACGGGTCCATTGGAAATAAATTAGGGGAATTGAATGGGGGAAAGCTACTAGAGGATGCGGAGCTAAATGAATGGGTGAAAGCAAGGTTAAGTACAGAAGCACAATGACTGCTTGGTATTACATCACCTGATTCGTTAGTGAGGGTTATAGTTTGATTATCGTGGCTTTTCACGACATTCCAAAAGCGCTTTGGGTTTATTTTAAGTAACGATGGGAGGGTGGTGTTAAAGAAATTAAATTTTGCTTCCTTCAAAGCTCTGGTGTATTCTCTTGCTGCAATGGCGTAAGCGGACCATTTGTCAGCACTCGGCGATTTTTTCGCTGCTCGGAAACGCCTACCTTTGGTGTTTGATAAACGGTTAAGGTGTCTTGTGTACCATGGCGCGTTAGATGATTGATAGACTTTCCTTAGGGGAATGTATGTCTTTATTAGGTGTAACGCTTGACTTTTAAAAGATGCCCATAGGTCATGGACTGATGCATTAGGATTTAATAAGATGCTGTCGAGAAAAGAAGAAAGATCGGCATTGATAGCGGCAAAGTCAGCTCTATTATAATCTCTGATAAGTTTCAGGCGCTTGTTTCTTTTAGAGGCCTGTACGGAAACAGAAAAATGCAACACGTCATGATCACTGAGTCCGGGCAAGTGGATCACTGGGGATGTATTATCAGGTGATGACGTTAGTATCAAATCAAGTAAAGAAGATGTGGTAGAAGAAACACGTGTAGGATGATGAACTAGTTGAGATAGATTGAAATCTAAGCAAGTGTTAAGAAAGCTAGTAGTTTCAGTGGAAGCCGGCTTTGCAAGCGGACAAAAATGAGTCCATTGAATTGAAGGGAAGTTGAAATCGCCCAGAAGGAAAACTGGTGTACCGGGTAATCGTACCAGTACTTGGTTTAAGCTGTCATGAAGATCTTCGCAAAAACAGCTGTTTGAGTCAGGCGGGCGGTAACTAATTCCAAAAACGATCTTTCTAAAGCAAATGGTTAAGCAGCACCACACCATTTCTAAATTGGTTGATATATTCAAAAGAGCACATTCAATGCAATCATTCACAGCAGTGAGGACACCACCACCTATTCTCTCATTTCGGTCACAACGATACACATTGAATTGTTTCTGGCACTGAAAAAGTTCACTGTTTGCAATTTTATTAGATAACCAAGTTTCAGTTAATAAGATTATATCAGCATCTGTGTCATTGATTAAAGCACTCAGACTGTCTCTTTTTGGAACGAGACTGCGAATGTTGGTGAACAGAATAGATAGTTCTGACGGTATGCCGCCACCCCTCGCGTGATCCTATTTCGCGGAAGAGTAGATGCGGCCTGATCTGGTCGCCCTCGAGGAAGCAGCACCGGCATTTGGTGAGACAGTTGGGGGTTGCAAGAAAGTTTGGTAAACAGAATTCTCGGAAGCATGGAACATGTAGCACTTATTATTTGCATACAGCCTTTTGTACCGCAGTTTGAAGGTTGTGTTTAAGCTAAGGCCGAATTCCACCAACTTTTTACGAGCGCAGCGAGTTGATGCAGAAAAATCTTCGGTCATGCTTGTGCCACTATCCTTCAGTTCGGATCGTTTAGATAAGAGAAGTTCTTTTGACTTGTAGCTGGAAAATTTGGCAATGAGTGGTCGATCTTTGCCCGGTACATATTTACCTATTCTGTGCGCACGAACTATGTCTTCAGACGTTAAGCTAATGCCCAGTTTGTCACAAGCCATAGCGATAACTTTTTCTTCGGACTGACGAGAATTCTCAGTTTCATCGTCCGATATACCGTAAAATAACAGGTTGTCCCTTCGGGACCTGTCTTCGGCTTCGTCAAGACGGGCACGCAACTCAGCTGCTTCTTGTTCTATGTGACTTAGCGACTCGCGTGCGTTAGCTAGTTCTTGCTGTAAATTCTGAAGAGTGCCAATATTATTTTCTGCAATCTGCAACCGCACGTTGATGTCGGTGACGGCGGCAGAAACTGTCTCGTGGGAAACCTTAAGTTCCGTTATTGTCTGTGACATATTGGATTGGTTAGCTTCAATTCGGATACAACGGTCGTTTGTATCTTTGACCCTCTGAAGCAATTCCGCCATGGCTTTATCAGGCCCTGCATTTTCTTCAATATCACTGCAAAGCAATAGCAGCAAAGAAGAAAAAGGTACAAGCAGCGCTTCTGGGCACGGAAGCACAATCAAAAACGGATCATCTGACTTGTGACATTTGCTAGGCAAAAGAAGGGGATGACCAACATGCATGACAAAAACGATGAGCCGTGAGTCCTTCATCCTGTTTGAGCTTCCGTGCCCACTGGCGTGGTAACAAGCGGTACAAGCTTTTAAACCATCCGCTATCACACGTGTCGATGTCACTGACGCTGGGCAGCGCTGCTCGATGTCGAAGTAGGGAATGACGCTGTTGGGGCAGCCGGGCGCTTCGCTCTCTGACGCACGTGAAAATGCAGTGTCGATGCAGTTAAAAACTGGGCTCTTTGAAGTAACACAGCAGCAGAGCATTGCCACTGAAGAAGGCGTTCCAAGATCCGGGTAACCGCTTGATAGGAAGCCGAGCATCTGCATGACAAAAACGATGAACCGTGAGTCCTTCATCCTGTTTGAGCTTCCGTGCCCACTCTGTTAAGGAAAAGTACACAGTGGTAAACGCTAGTTCACTGTTAGATGTACACGACACACCGCACACCACAGAACGAAGTCAGCTAGCCTGAGCGTCGTCTTCTTCCCTACTTCATATCCGCCCGTCGTCGTCGTCGTCTCCTTACTGTGCTCCGTAACAGTACTCCCCGCGCCGAAGAAGCACCGTCCCGGTGCGTCCTACACAGGAGAATTCGAATGACATGGTTTTAGACGGGCGACATGCACGAGTTCTGGATGAGGGGTTGTAGAAGGATTCTTGGGCTGTAAAGGGGCGATCTCACAGGTCACATCGGTGACTTGCCGCAAGACGGAGTAAGGGCCCACGTAACGAGGCAAAAGTTTCTCACGCATACCTACGCGGTGAGCCGGGTGCCAAAGAGTACGAGGAAACCAGGAGGATAGTGGACGTCTCGGTGATGGTCATAACAATGTTTTTGAGAGCGCTGAGACGCTCCAAGACGCTCTCGAGCAATTTGGCGGGCGGCATCAGAGCGGGCGATGGCATCCGAAGCGTAGCTGCAGGAAGAGCCGTCAAGAGGCAGCAAGGTGTCGAATGGGAGTAAAGGGTCACGGCCGAAGAGTAGATAAAAGGGAGAGTATCTGGCGGTATCATGGCGTGAGGAGTTATAGGCGAACGTGACGAAAGGTAAGGAGACGTCCCATTCACAATGGTGATTGGACACATACATAGAAAGCATGTCGGTCAGTGTGTGATTGAGGCGCTCAGTAAGACCATTTGTTTGCGGATGGTAGGCCGTGGTGAACTGGTGACGAGTAGCGCATGAGCGGAGAAGGTCATGAACCACTTGAGAGAGGAAACAGCGGCCGCGATATGTGAGCAGTTGGCCAGCAGCGCCATGAATCAAAATGACATCATGCAGAAGAAAGTCGGCAACGTCGGAGGTGCAGCTGGTGGGGATAGCCCTGGTTACGGCATATCGTGTGGTATAATCAGTCGCCACAGCAATCCTTTGTTTCCAAACGTCGATGTCGGAAAAGGCTCACGAAGATCGAGGCCCACACGAGAAAACGGCTCAGCCGGCACTGGAATTGGTTGCAGGGGCCCACTAAGTTTAAGCGAGGGTGTCTTACGGCGCTGACACAGCTCACAAGCGGCGACGTAGCGACGGACAGAGCGCTAGAGACCAGGCCAGAAAAATCTGCGTCGCACACTGTCGTATGTGCGTGATACTCCCAAGTGTCCTGCTGTAAGAGCGTCGTGAAGTTGGGCGAGGACACTAGAGCGCAGATGAGCCGGAACGACCAGTAAAATGTCCGCGCCATCTGGACGCATATTGCGTCTGTATGTCTCGTTATGGAGTACAAACATGCTGGCGGAAAGATCGGGGATGTTGCGCAGCTGGTCAATAATTGGTTGCAGAGCAGGATCACGACGCTGTTCGGAGCCGATATTGATAAAGTCCGAGATGGACAAAACGTAGTCGTCAGCAGTATGGTCGGACAAATCGGGAGGATCTACGGGATGGCGGGACAAGCAGTCAGCGTCTTGGTGTAAGTGGCCGGACTTGTACACCACAGTAAATTCATATTCTTGTATTCGTAAGGCCCAGCGACCTAAGCGGCCAGTGGGGTCCTTAAGTGAGGACAGCCAACACAAAGCATGGTGATCAGTCACTACACAGAAGGACCGACCAAACAAATAAGGGCGGAATTAGGTCAGCGCCCAAACAAGTGCAAGTCATTACCGCTCTGTAATTGAATAATTGCGCTCAGAAGTCGAAAGCAGGCGGCTAGCTTAAGCAATGACGCGGGAGGAACCATGCTGGGACTGGGCAAGGATAGCACCAATACCATGTCCGCTAGCGTCGGTGCGCAGTTCGGTAGGTGCAGAAGGGTCGAAGTGCGCCAGAGCAGGTGGGGTGGTGAGGGCGGAAATAAGCGTCGTAAAGGTATAGGCTCGGTCACAACCGCATGTGAAAGGTGCGTTTTCTTGCAGAAGAGAGGTAAGCGGACGAGCGATGTCTGCGAAGTTCCGAATGAAACGGCGGAAGTAGGTACACAGGCCAAGGAAGCTTCGCACGTCACTTCAGCTACTTGGGGTAGGGAAGTCGCGCACGGCTCGAACTTTGGCAGGGTCGGGCTGCACACCATTTGCGTCAACCAAATGACCCAGGACTTTAATTTGGCGCTGGCCGAAGCTCCATTTTTTGGCGTTCAGTTGAAGACCAGCGCGGAGGAAAACGTCCAGGACCGTGGAAAGTCGATCAAGGTGGGTTGCGAACGTGGAAGAGAAAACGACGACGTCATCCAAGTAGTATAGACATGTTGTCCATTTGAAGCCACGGAGGAGTGAGTCCATCATGCGCTCGAATGTCGCAGGAGTGTTACAGAGTCCAGATGGCATCACCTTGAATTGATAGAGTCCGTCGGGGGTGACAAATGCGGTTTTCTCGCGATCCCGTTCCTCGACAGCAATTTGCCAGTAGCCTGAACGCATATCGATGGAAGAAAAATAACTGGCACTATGCAAGCAGTGAAGCGCGTCATCAATTCGCGGAAGAGGGTAAACATCCTTCCTTGTTATTTGATTAAGGTGGCGATAGTCGACACAAAATCACCAACTTTGGTCTTTCTTTTTGACCAATACGACAGGAGACGCCCAGGGACTGCAGGAAGGCTCAATAATATTTTGCGCCAGCATCTCGTCAACTTCTTTATCAATCAATCAAAGTGATCTTTATTTGTATGAAACGAAATACATAAAGAATATTTGGGCCGATAGCCGCGGGTCTAGTAGACGGTCCAGTACAGAATAAACTTGATCAGGCAGCCGTAATGAGCGCATACAAACCCACACACAAAAAATACTAAAACAGACAAACAAAAAGAATCAACACGCACAGAGGAAAATACATTTCAGCAAACAATTCGTAGGCAATTAATACAAAACGCAAGCGCACACAAAAAAAAATGGGGGGTAGGGCGGGGAGGGGATCATAACTCTTCTTGGCTGTTAATAAAGAACATTTTGAAACTCATTTTAAAGTTACCTGTAAGTTTTACATTAATAGGCAACATGTTCCAATGTTTTGCTCCAGAAAATTGCACTAAATGTTCTCCGTATACATTGTGGCAGGCAAGCAGCTTAAAATTGCCATTTAATGCGTGTCTTGCATTGCGAGATGGCAACAAGAAAATACCAAGTGGCAAAGGAATACTAGTATTAATGATGTTATTTACCAATACACAAATTTTGTATTTAAGCGTGGATTCCAAAGAAAGTACTCGATTTTCTAGAAATAAATTATTGTTGCTGCAGTTGGAAGATACATGATATATTATACGCAATGCTCTCTTCTGCTGTCTCTGTAAGGGAAGTAGATAAGTTTTGTACGTTTGTCCCCAAGATTCACAGCAGTAGCTGATGTGGCAGTGAAATAACGAAAAATACAGGGAACGTAGTATGGTGTACGGGAAATACCTTTTTGCCTTGGTAAGCGCGTAGCAACTGAAAGCTAGCTATTTAGATAGCTTATCTATCTGCTCTTGCCAGTGCAAGTGTTGGTCAAAGATGATACCAAGGTATTTGAAAGAACAAACTTGCTGAACACGATCGTTGTTTAAAGATATGTGAATCGTACTAGGGTCAATGTTTCTCCTGTTGCAGTGGAATACTACATATTTAGTTTTATCTACATTTATTGTTAGTTTATTAGCACGAAACCATTCTGAAACATTAAGCAGTTCGGACGTTATCGTATTTTCTAGGCCCAAGAGTGACTCAGATGTGAACAAAAGAGCAGTGTCATCTGCATACATAAAGACTTTTGAAAATTGAACGGCCTGCGGTAGATCGTTCACGAAAATGGAAAACAAAACAGGACCCAATACAGATCCTTGCGGGACCCCGCAAGTCACGGGTAGTAGTGTGGAGTGTCTGTCACTCAGCACTACGTTTTGTTTTCTGGCGGAAAGGTAGCTATCAAAGAACTGGAGAGAGGCATTATTAATACCACATGGCTTTAATTTTTCCAATAACACTGAGTGACAGACGCACTCAAATGCCTTTTTTATGTCCAGGAATATTACTATTGCAATTTGATTTTTGTGAAGGGCAGTGTTAATATGGTGAGAAAGAGATGTGACAGCAGTGGTTATTGATTTGGCTGAGATAAAGCCATGCTGCTCAGCACAGATTACATTATTATCAAGCAGAAACTTGTTCAATTGTAAGGATATTAATTTTTCAAAAACAGTATTGATTATACTAAGCACAGATATGGGTCTGTAACTACTGGGGTCATTGGGATCTCCTGTCTTGTAGACTGGCACAAGTTTCGCAATCTTCAAGTTTATTGGATACTGAGAGCTAACCATCGCATGGTTAATTATGCTGCATTGGGGGGTGCAAAGAATGTCGATATTGTCTTTTAGCCCCTTCGATGGTATTCCGTCACAACCACAAGCTTTGTTTTCTCGCAGAGTTTTAATTACTGACCTCATTTCTTCTTCAGTTATTTCCCGGAATGCGAAGGTATTATTTGTTGCTATAGGACTTCCTAGGTGAGGCGTTGTTGAAGGAAAGGCATTAACAAACATTCTTCCTCGATCGACGAAATTATTATTGAAGGTATCAGCCATCTCCTCTGAGATTAAGTCCGGAAGATAATGTTCTTTTTTCTTTAATCCAACAACATCGGTCACAATGCCCCATATCTTTTTGGAATTTCCTTCCTGTCTCATAATTAGATTAGTGTAGTATTGTTTCTTTGAGTTCCTCATCATGGCGACCGAATTGTTTCTGTAGCATCGAAACTGTTCCCGGTAATACCTATTAGTCCGATTGTTTTTCCACTTATGATAGTATAAATCTTTTTCAGGACTTGATTGATTGATTGATTGGTTCACAGGAAGGGAAAGGCGCAGTATCTGTCACACTTGTAGCTGTGGACACCTGAACCGCGCCGTAAGGGAAGGGAGGAAGGTGGGAGAGAAAGTGGATAGAGAGAAAGAGGAGCCGTAGTGGAGGGCTACGGAGTAATTTCGACCACCTGGGGATCTTTAACGTGCGCTGACATCGCACATTAAAGATCCCCAGGTGGTCGAAATTACTCCGTAGCCCTCCACTACGGCTCCTCTTTCTCTCTATCCACTTTCTCTCCCACCTTCCTCCCTTCCCTTACGCCGCGGTTCAGGTGTCCACAGCTACAAGTGTGACAGATACTGCGCCTTTCCCTTCCTGTGAACCAATCAATCAATCAATCAATCAGATTGTTTTTTCAGGACTTCAAGTATAGCTTTTGTCATCCTAGGGCATATACCATCATCGTAGTTACGCCTAGTGTATGTGTAAGTGGATCGGTCAATGACGTCTGTGATTTTCCTTACCAGGTACTGATACTCAATATCTATGTCATCATCATGCACGCCATCGAAATCGGTGCACTGAAGCAGCGATCGCACTTGAGCGTGATCGATTCGGGTCGTACGTTTTTTAAACTGCTTGGGAGGATAGAGCAAAGGGTTACAAGGATAAAGAATAAAGATGGGATTGTGGTCTGAGATGGCAATGTCGCACACACCAGCAGACATTTATGTGCTTGTGCAAAGCGCATGGTCAATCAGAGAGGCGGATTGGTTAGTGACTCGAGTTGGCTCATCTAGAACATTTGTCAAGTTAAAAGACTGCATCAGCAAGAGGTAATCACTGCAATCATCTTTCAACAAATCAATGTTAAATCACCACAGACAATCAAAGACGATTTACCCGTCGCAAGTGATAATAGCGTAGTTTCCATTACGGAATAGAATTTGTTTAGACAAGCGCTAGGCGGGCGGTAAACAACACCTAAATGATGCCACACTTCATTTCAATGAACAGTGTTTCAACTACACCTGCTTCATAACCAACATTGCACTTACAGCAGTAGTCGATCCCTTTTCGAACAAAAAGTGCAAGAGGCCACCACCTCCACGTGATACACTATCCCGCGGTCGCGAGAGAAAATTGTACCCAGGAATTTCAACAGTTTCACCTTGCTTGAGCCATGTCTGTGTCAGCGCAATAACATCAAAACGATACGAGTAATGTGACAGATAAGCAACCAAATGATCGAGGTTTTTTCTAGCACTCCGGATGTTGCAGGGTAACACAGATACCTGACCGCGCCCAAGCCATTTGTTTTCGATTTGAGCAGAAGTATGAGTCATTCGGAGATATAGTGGTTACAGGGTAGCCTATTTATTACTGTACCTGGGCGAGGTCAGCCATCCGCGTCACCTGCAGTACGTGCGAGTTGTCTGTCTTGCGTGTCAAGATTTTACCTTCTATGACCCAGGCAGACTTCACACCCTTATCTTTTTTTTGCCTTCAAAGCGTGGCTCAGCAGCACTTTCTTTGCCGGGCACAAATGCTCGTTTCTGTATAACATGCCGCTATGTAAGGGAAACACGATAAGGCCGTCTGTGTATGGGGTTGGCGCCACCCGTATTGATTCGATGGGTCACAACGAATGTTTGGCCCAATGGTCGGTCCCCGAAATCAAATATATCCCTGTACGACAGCAAAAGGTCGGAGAGAGCTCTGGCTTGGTCATCTGGCAGATCCGCGGCTATCATGCCTGAAAAGAGGTTCGAATGAGAAGAAGCCGATATATGCTGCTCCGACAGATGCTGAGGGGTTATAGCAGCAACTTCGCAGTCCGCCAAAGGAAAAGATCAGCAAGTGCAATACCATGGGGTAAAACTTGAGTCGAACGGCTGAAGTTCAGTACAGGAAAGTAGGTGCGGTTAGCAGTGACAGTCACGACTGTATGAGGGAGTATGACGTTGTGACGGAGAACAACATCGGTAATTGGGCAAGTGACGTATGTGCCGTCAGGAACTGCGGGGATTGAGGACGGCGGGACATAAATAGCAGCTTCGGGTGGCAGACGAACAAGTTCGGCGGATCGGAGGCGGGGCTTGACATCGGTGTTTTCGGAGCAGTAGGGCAGGTCTAAGCGAAGAAGACTAGTTGAGCAATCAATAAGGGCAGAGTGGGCCGTTAAAACGTCGATGCCGAGGATCACGTCGTGAGGACCGCGGTCGATAAGAGTGAAGAGGACAGGGGTAGTGCGACCGGAAATACTCACGCGCGCAGTGGACAGTCCCACGACGGCAGCGACGCTTCCCTCGGCAACACGAACGGCGGATGAAGCCGTTTTTGAGACGGCGGCGAAAGGATGAACTGAGGACTAAAATTTGGGCACCAGTGTCAATGAGGGCAGTAACCATCCACATAGATGTCTAGAAGGTTGCGGCGATGAGCGAGGGTCAGCAGATGATTTTCGGGCCGGGTCGTCAATGCAGCGTCACCTCCGGGAACTGCATTGGTTAGTTTTCCGGACGAGAGCCGGAGATGTGGGGAGATGAGGAACGGCGAGATTGGGGCGAGCGGGACCGCCGGGTCTGAGGAGACGGTGAGCGGCTCACGAGATCGCGTATCACGAACCATCACGGACATAGGTTAGGTGTGGAACATAGTCGGCGCTGCGATCAGAATAGTAGCAAGGTCGAGGTGGCGGAACCCAACGGCTGCGGCAATGGCGAGAAATGTGGCCGACAGTGAGCAGTTGAAGAAGATGGGTCGGTCCCAGACGCGGTAGCGGTAGCGGTACCGCGTCTGAAAGGGCGTGGTAGGAGCCGCAGCAGCTACGACTGGAACGTTAGGTTGGAGCGAGGGCTGTGCGGAAGGTTGGCCGGAGTTGAAGCCCACATTCGCATTGAGGCCCACATTTGTGAACTCCTGGCGAACGACAGATTGGATTAAGGCTATAATAGCATCCGCTGGCTGAGGAGCGAACGCAACGGGTGTCATAGCTTCTATCTCTCGACGAACAATTCTGGTCAAGTTCGAGGGATGAGATGGCTGCTGTAAGGTTGGACTATCTTCGCACGAGGACGTAGCAGCTGTGTTTGGCAAGCGTTCCAATCGGTGAGTAATACGGCGGTGTTTGGCTTGTTCAAACTGGCGGCAAAGTTGGATAACTGAGTCGACCGTCGGACAATCTTTGCAAAGCAGCAGATTATAAACATCGTCTGCAATTCCCTTTAATATTTGGCCCACCTTGTCTAATTCGGACATGGCGCTGTCCACCTTTCGGCATAGGGCTAGAACGTGCTGAATATAACACAAGTACGATTTCGTCGAAGACTGGGCATGGGATGGCAGGTCTTTTTGTGCGCCAAGTTTGCGTCCCATCGGCATGCCAAATAGGTCTCGAAGCTTCTCCTTGCATATCTCCCACGATGTGATATCGTCTTCATGCGTCTCAAACCAGACGCGCGCCGTACCTGCCAAATAGAAGATTACGTTGGAGAGCATGAGGGTCGCGTCCCAACGGTTGTGGTTGTGCTTGCTGACCCGCTCGTACATGGCGAGCCAGTCTTCTACATCGACGTGGTCAGTGCCGCAAAAGGTGCCTGGATCGTGAGGCTGCGTCATGACGACAGTGGGAGCTGATGGTGCCGCTGAAGAAGGTGTTGCATCAGATTGCATTGTGATGGTACCAATCTGGCGGCCACTACGGATATCCAGGTTTGGCGACTTACGTACTTCCAGCAATCCTCCACCAAATGTTAAGGAAAAGTACACAGTGGTAAACGCTAGTTCACTGTGAGATGTACACGACACACCGCACACCACAGAACGAAGTCAGCTAGCCTGAGCGTCGTCTTTCCTACTTCACATCAGCATGCCGTCGTCGTCGTCTCCCTACTGTGCTCCGTAACAATATTTTAGGAAAGGAAACGCATATAAATGGCTAACTCTCGGTGTGCACCTTAGCTGCCTACAGAAAAGAAAAATGAATACCGACGATTACTCGCGCTGCCCATCAGCGTTCGTGTTTATAATTTTACTCTTTCGTATTCTTGTCACCAATGAGGTTTACGGACTCTTCCTGGACCGCGGCGGCTGCGTTTCGATGGAGGCGAAACGAAGTGGCGTCCGTGGGCTGTGCGATGTCAGCGCACGTAAATATTCCCAAATGGTCGAAGTTACTCCGTAGCCTTCCACTACGGCTCCCCTTTCTCTCTTTCCACTTTCACTTTCATCTTCCTCCCTTCCCTTACGGCGTGGTTCAGATGTCCACAGAGCAAAGTGTGACAGATACTGCGCCGTTCCGTTCCTGTAAACCAATTACTGTTATTATTATTATTATTATTCCTGGCAACTCATTCCTTGATAGGCGTTCGCGCCCTGTTGGACAATAACGCTATATCGGCGCCGTGTCGAGAAAATACTGCTTGGCTCAGAAGGACAGACATCAGGCCCAAGAAATTGCGGTGATAACGAAAACTGTTTACTTATAAGTTGGAGTCGAGCCTCTGTTCTCTCTGTGGCGACAATGTTACCTCAACCCCTTTAACAGATTGCGCTGCTGTGATACCTTTAAGGTAAACATAAATGGAAAGAACAGCTCGAAATGAGCCAAATGCGTATGTCTGGACAGTAATTGAAAAAAAAGAAAAAACTTTCGAAAACTTCACCGGTAATAAAGCCGATAGTCTATACATTTAATATTTGCTTGAACGAATGTGGGCCCGCAAGTACTCAAAGATTTGTGAAAATGTATTCAGGATCTCGCTACAGAATAGATACTCAGCTCTAACCGAGGATGACGACATCACCCTAGAAGCAATGAACAATAACTTCAGAGATATCATTACTGAGTGTGCGGTAGAAGTAGGCGGTAGGATAGTCAGAGAGGATACCGGCAAGCTGTCTGAGGAGACGAAAGATTTGATTAAGAAACGAAAGAGTATGAAAGCTTCCAATCCAACAGACCAGGTCGAGTTGGCCGAGATATCAAAGCTAATCAGTAAGCGCAAAGGTGGCTGATATAAGGAAGTATAACATGGAGAAAATTTAGCATGCTGTAAAAAACGGGGGAAGCCTTAAAGCGATAATGAAGAAATTGGGCATAGGCAAAAACCAGATGTATGCGATAAGGGACAAGGCGGGCAACGTCATCACTAATATGGACAAGATAGTCAAAGTAGCCCAGGAGTTCTATACAGATCTCTACAGCAGCCAAAGTAGTCAGGAGCGTAACGAGATTGGCGGCAGGGAAAAAGAGCCAGACGTTCCACCAGTGACGAAGGACGAGGTCAAGAAAGCATTAGAAACTATGAAAAGGGGGAAATCAGCTGGAGAGGATCAGATAACTAAAGATTTGCTAAAAGACGGGGGGGGATATCGTGCTAGATAAACTGGCCGCCCTGTATACGCAGTGCCTGGTGTCATCGATGGTACCGGAACCATGGAAGAATGCAAATATTATCCTCATTTATGAGAAAGGGGACTCTAAGGACCTTAAAAAGTACAGACCAATCAGCTTACTGCCTGTTACGTATAAGGTATTTACTAATGTAATCGCTAATAGAATCCGGACAACTTTAGACTTCAATCAAGCAAAGGATCAAGCAAGTTTTCGGAAACGGTACTCTACTATCGATCATATCCATACCATCAATCAGGTGATAGAAAAATGCTCGGAATATAGCCAGCCCTTATACATAGCATTCATTGATTACGAAAAAGCATTTGACTCAGTTGAAACCTCGGCGGTGATGCAGGCATTGCGAAATCAGGAGGTAGACGAGCTGTACGTGAAAGTGCTGGAAGATATATATAGCGGCTGCACAGCAACCATAGTTCTGCATAAATAAAGTAACAAAATTCCCATAAGGAAAGGTGTTAGACAACGAGACACGATCTCAGTACTATTCACAGCTTGCTTAGAGGAAGTATTCAGAGACTTGGAATGGGAGCAGTTAGGGATAAGGGTAGATGGAGAATACCTCAGTAATCTGCAATTTGCTGATGACGTTGCCTTGCTAAGTAATTCGGGGGATGAACTGCAAATAAAGATTGATGACCTAGACAGGAAAAGTAGAAAGCTAGGCTTAAAAATAAAAATGCAGAAGACTAAGGTAATGTCCAGCAGCCTCGGGAAGGAACAGCATTTTACATTACGTAGCGATGTACTGGAAGTAATAGGCGAATATGTCTACATAGGACAGGTAGTAACCGTATATCCGGATTATTAAAGGAAATAACAAGAAGAATAAGATTGGGATGAAGCGCATTTGGCAAGCACTCGCAGATTATGACGACCAGCTTACCGGTATCGCTCAAGAGGAAAGTATACAACAGTTGCATCTTACCTGTACTCACCTATGGGGCTGGAACGTGGAGGCTTACCAGTAGAGTTCTACTTAAGTTGAGGACAACCCAGAGGGCTATGGAACGAAAAATGGTAGGGGTAACATTAAGAGATAGGAAGCGGGCAGAGTGGGTCAGAGAAATAACTCAAGTTACCGACATTCTAGTGGAAATTAAGAAGAAGAAATGGGCATGCGCTGGACATGCAGTGCGAAGAGAGGATAACCGATGGTCGCTTAGGGTAACAAACTGGATTTCAAGAGAAGGAAAGCGTAGCAGGGGGCGGCAGAAAGTTAGGTGGGTGGATGAGGTTAAGAAGTTCGCGGGGTTCAAGTGGATGCAGCTAGCACAGAACCGGGTTAAGTGGAGAAATATGGGAGAGGTCTTCGCCCTGCAGTGGGTATAGTCAGGCTGATGATGATGATGATGATTGGTCAGTAGGAAGATATCAACGTTTGTATTTATCTCTTTCCGATGAAAAACCCAGTTTTGTTTGGATACCTTGATTTGTAGAGTAATAATTAAAGCCCCATTTGCAGACAATATATAGTTCGTCAAATAATAAATTGGTTACAAAATAATATATCAATAAATAAAAAAAAAACGATCTGTACATACATGAGCGCAGTCGGGGACACAGTGGTGCTTTACCAACGCAGCCATTTAAACAAATGGTAAAAACAGGCTTTTGAGACAAGCGCAGATGCTACAGCTTTTTTTTTTCCTGTGTAGTCGCATCAGTAGCAGTTAAATAAAGTGGCTAGAATACGTAGGCCTGCGAGCCGTGTGGTTAGAGCGCCCGTCTACGCGGCGGGAGGGGGTCATTTCGAAACTGACCGCCTGACACCCACTGGTAAAAATAGGTACGAGCGTCCTTTTTCCGCTCGAGGCAGACTTAATTATTGTTGTCCGATGGCGGAACGGATCACTGTCCCATGGTTTGGGATCTATGAGCCCTTTCCCATGCATTTCACCCCAAAGAACCGAGCCCAGGCCAGGGGCAGGCTTAATTGCACCCATTGAAGACCGGTGGGTACCCGGCATCACCGGGGATCGAACCTGGTACCTCCGGAATGCGAGGCAGATGCTCTACCGGTAGCGACCTTGTGGTAGCCACTGAAGCGATGTGGTAATTTGAAATCAGCATTCTTAATTATAGATCCATATCGAAATGGTAGACGCACACGTCCAGCCCTCAAAAAAGCAAGGTCTCCTCTTCTCAGGCGCTTTCTCACTCCTCTGCTGTTTTATCGCTAATAATGAATTTAGGAAGACAAAACTAACTACCATAAGTAAAACCGGTAAATGTCAGTGTAGAAGAGGCATATAAATTTCCTTCCTCAATGAAGGGTTAATGGCCATTTCGTTATCATCGTTTTATGAGTACGTTACTTCCACCGATCTATTCTCACCCAATGGAGTAGATGGCAAAATAAAGCTGAAGAGAAACATATACACACTAAAACAAAATTGCAAACTACACGCACAAGCTTTCCACAAAAGCTGCCACTAGCAGATTTGCTTCATTTTCTATCCCAAAAAAACTACGCACAGGTTTGGTACGTTATACGGGACAACTTTTCTGCAACCGTAATTTGCATGGAAAGATAGGTGGAAGAGTTTTGCCGTTATAGTAAAATGTTTAGCGTTTCAGGCTCCAAGTTTTGTTCGGCTGAAAGAAAAAGAACACCTAATGTTTTACGCAAATTTCACAATCGAGGGTGAACAACTGGGCTTTCGCCATTTTTACGGAAGAAACAAAATTATTTTAAAATACTGCTTCAAATTTTAGCTCTTTTCCATCAGTCACTGCATCGTAACACTCCTTGAAGCAATTTCCTATCCTGGTACATTTTTTTTTCTTATTAGTCCACAAAGTTTATGTAGAGACATCAACCATATTTGTGATCTTTTAGTAAGTTATTTTTACCATTGAGTCATTTTCACCAAAGCTTTGCCTTTTTTTCTATCAAACCAGTGATCAAAAGAGCTTCAAATTGACGTCAACCAGATTCTAGAGCCAATCCAAGTGCAATTTTAGCACTCGTGTACATGTGAGACACGCGTATATAAGTTACGAAGTATAAAAGGTTGAAAGGAATTCTGCATTCAAAAGTCTGCGAAGTGTTACTATCGTCAAAGGTAATTTTATTCATGCGTTGAGTTTGACCTTTACTCTTTCTCCGTTGTTCCATAGAGCGCTGCTCAAAGCTGCCGCACCACCTGCGTTGAAACGAGAAGCGTCCCTGAGGCCGTTCATGCAGGCAGCGCTAGTTGGGAAATAAGACTCGCGGAGCCCCGGCGGCACGCACCGAGATGAACGCGACGCGCGTTCATATTTCAGCACTCATTAGTGTGGAGTGCGTCCAAGCGCAAAGTGTACAGAGCCACAGACTCCTGTTCTGTGCCTCTGCATTTCCATCTCGTCGCCGTATGGGTTCCCAGAGCCGGAACAGCGACGTCACAGCGTGGCCCCTTTGTGTCCGCGAGCGATGCCGTCCCCGAGAGAAATGCATGCCTGCCTCTCATATTCACTGCCTGGCCTTTGCAGTGGCGGCATTTCTTTTTTTTTTTCGGTGCGCTGTTTGGGCGTCGCCGCATCTGGTGTCTTTCGCACGCCAATGTACCCTCTGATGCGAGGACAGCGACCAAGGGCGCAGCAAACAGATTCGCTTTTTATTCGGACATTTTGGTGCTATCCGGCATGCGCACAGTAAATGGTCCCTAGAGAGTTAGCGACAGCTTTGAGCGGCTGGAAGTGTCATGAAATGTATCCACGCAAATGCTCCCGAAAGCAAACTATGTGGGGTGGTTTTGTTTGACCTAGGTGCTTACACTTTTGCGCCTCTAGGCAGTCCGGTAGTAAAATGAATGAAACTACCAGCTATACCTTTCAACATGCCAAAGAGCTTTAAAAATTAATTTCAAATAAGTCCTTAAAATGAATGAACCAAGGCGAAAATATTTTTTCTGTTAATGCGGATGCTTCGTTTCGGCAAATAGCCACGTATATAGGAAGGGAAAAGCTGCCTGGTTCATCGGACGGGTAAAGGAAGCGACTACAGAATGCGCTGGCTAGCAATGAGTGTATTATGCAGTGACTATCAATCTTGGCTTTGTGCAGTGGCGTCCTTTTCCCGCCCCGTGTATTGATTTATGTGTCCTACCTTAAACAGTATTCATTAGCAGAGCATATTATTTTCCAAAAATTAGAGTGAAGTCTTCAACAAGTCAGACTTTATGGTTTTTTTGAAGGCCTGCCTGTAAATCATGCGATGTGTATGTTTGACCATGCACCATGCACCATGCAGACTGTGTAATCCCCTCGAAATTGCTGAGATTTCCGCAGATAACAAGACGTCGAATGATCCAACCACATACATGAAGAACGTCAGCCTACCATGGTGTTTTCGCTTTGAAAAGTTAACATGGTTGAGTACTGACAACAGAGGGTTTACAAAAGTAAGTCTGGCAACCATGAGCGGCACGCTGATCCGGCGCTGGCAGCCATATTTTATTCGCTCCATCCGTTCGCTTTGGTTCGCTTCAAGTCCGTCAGTCAGCGTCCGCCATCCGCGCTTTTCATGTTGTAACTTAGTGTGCTGTGCTTGGACCTCTCTTCTGTCCCTGGCGGTGTCTGTTAGCGAAGCCAAGAAGCGTATTTTGACAGCCGAGGCGTAGCGGTTCCAAACTGCTCTACGAGTCATGCATGGGCCCTCGTCGATCCGCACAACGTCATCCTTATCCAGGTGCCGTATCTAGAGTTTTGTAATGTGCAGCATTTTTTTTTTGTTTCTGTGCCTTTGCTATTTACTTGAACGACTATGAAAGACGATCGCGAGTTTGCTTGGTTTGCGCATAACCGTCGCTCATCCCACTGCTACCAGTGAGATACTTGGTGAAATGAGCGACGATGCAATTTGTGTTCAAATAAAAGAATCTTGCGTAATTTGACGTAAGTCGGAATGGCGCTAGCATTTCCCTGCTGTCGACGCAGTTAGTGACACGGGTCTCGAAAATAATCGGGCGCTAAGTAAGAAAAAAAGAAAAATGTGGCTTTGCAATATCTGCTTCCAGTGAGTGAAGGTTGCTTGGTGTGCAATAGGCGATGGTGAGATAATAAAATATATGTAATTAATTGACAAATTGATGAAATAAAGCAACAAAAAAAGAAAAAAACATTGGAAATTGAGGGTTTAAAGGTGAGAAAATGCTCACAAAGAAACTCCAGTACTTGTTGATGCTAATGAAGAAAATTTAGAACCTGTAATTGAATAATTGAAATAATTGTATGTGTTCAAAGGTGTCAAATTGCTCAGAATGAAAATGTGATTGTTGCTGACTCTGAGTATTGATGTATAAAAATATAAAACATTAAATAAAATAAAGAAACAAATATTCGAAGTATAAATTAAATAAAAGCTAAATATTCAAAAACGGATGAAAGAAAACGTGTGTGCGTGACAGAGAGAGAGACTCTATCGCGTCATACCCTTAACGGCGGCGCTTAAGTGTCCCCCTAATGTTTTATAACAGTCATATGTATAAATATACATTTGACTTTATGAACACAGCCAGTCGAACCAAGCACTGACACTTCGCAATTATGTGAATTGACTTTTCAAATTTCTTTTCATTTCAGCCTAGTTCCTCTCCCTCCGATTTCCTCGAAGCTTCCTACAACAGCACTTTCATATGAGGTTAAGGCTTCAAATGTCTGCTATCTGACAGAGGGAATAAACAAGAAATCGGCATATTTACAAAATCAACTGAATTTCAGGTGACTGTAAATAAAACGCAAAAAAGTGAAAAGCAAACTTCTTTATTTTATCGGCCGGACTAGTAGGTATGAAGGCACAGAATGCAAACCTCCAGACGCGGACCGGACTTCGCATGCTTTATCACGTGATAACATCTTTCGAGACGGGCTGGACGTGCATATTACAACACACTAGTGGGATGCCATCTTCTCCCGCTTTACTAGACGCCGCGGGTTTGGCAGCCGCTTTTGCAGCGTGAAACACGCACCTCGGGCGCACTAGACAACCGTATTGCTATCTGCACCAAGCACTACTATTTCGTACGACTATGAAAAGTAGTTTCGGTAATTCTGCCCTTGTATTAAATCAAATACACAATGGTAAATGCAACCTACGTTCAAAAGGTTTCAAAGAACGTATTTGAACTATAGCGTTCGGTATACATGTATTGCTCCTTCTTCTGTGTCCTCCGTCGAAGCATAAGCTTATCCTTCAAGTTAACAAGGCTCCATAGCACGCAAAACAACCTTGCTGTTTTAGGTGATAGCACGTTCTGTGAGCTAGCTCCCAGTCAGAGGGACGTGCAGTAATGCTTTACATGATGCAAGTGACACTTGTAAAACCGATTAGGGTTGCAAACGAGCGGTCGCATACACGCGTGTACCTTTATTCCGTGCGCGTCTACGACGGTACGCTGGCTGCAGAAGGGCACGCAACCGCATGTTGGCATCATTCCGAATAGAGCTTGGAGCTATCAGCGACAACTGTGATGTTAAAAGATGAAACAATCGCTTGTAAGCATACCAATGCACCTTTAGGTGCATGCACGGGTTCTACGAAGGCGCACGTTGACAGCATACTCGATGTGAGGCGCGGGCGGATTGAACAAGACATGGCCGCCGCGCAAAGTTTCTGTCTCTTTTACTAGATGGCGCTAACATTTGTCAGGCCGAGTCATTTAAGAACGACGATAGGGCAATCTCCGCAAATCAGGAAGCAACACAAGGTAGCAGAATACAAAGCACCTTAGAATTGACCAATCTAAACTGGAAAAAGGCAGAAAAAAATGTTCCTAGAAACACGTCTACAGGAATAGATGGAATTCCGATCAAGCTGATTAATGAACTCGGTCCAAAAAGTAAGGAAACGTTGTTAAATGCTTTGGAAACAGTCATAGCGAATAAGCAAATTCCGGACAGCTGGCGGCAGAGTAAAATGAGTTTCATTTATAAAAGGAAAGGAGAAAGGATGCACATAAAATCCTACAGGCCGATTACCATAACATCTGTAATGTACAGGTTAGCCATGCAGGCGGTGAAATTAAAGGTGCAAGCATGGGTTGAAAGTAACAACATACTCGGAGAACTTCAGAACGGCTTTAGAAATGGTAGGCGCTTAGATGATAGCCTGTTCGTGCTTACCCAATGCATCGAAATATCTAGAGTGGAAAATAGACCTTTGTATTTGGCCTTCCTGGACAAAAACGGGGCGTACGACAACGTAAGCAGGGAACTCCTGTGGAACATATTAAAAGAAGAAGGTATCGGTTATGAGATAATAGAGTTCCTACAGGAAATATACCGGGATAACAAAGTAGAAATTACGTGGGAAGGGATAAGAGGTACGGAGGATGTCAAAGTATGCAAAGGATTAAGACAAGGCTGTCCTCTATCACCGGTGCTGTTCATGCTTTATATGATAAACCTTGAACGGAGGATACAAGACAGTAACCTAGGTTTTAACCTGTCATACAGATTAGGTGGAAAGACGGTAGAGCAACGCCTCCCCGGTTTGATGTATGCAGACGATATTGTACTGCTAGCTGAGAGTCTGGAAGAATTGCAAACTCTAGTTAAGTATTGCGGAGACGAAGGGGACGCTCTAGGCTTCAGTTTCAGCGCAGTTAAGTCGGGTCTGATGATTTTCAACGGCTCAACTGATCAGGGTCTTAAAATTCAAGGCCTTGAAATACCTAGAGTAGCAGAATATAAATATTTGGGGGTATGGGTAAACGAAGGATTGGCATACATTGGAAAGCATGAGCAATCACTTAAGGCCAAAGGGCGAAGGAATGCCGGGATAATGAATCATAAGGCATTGTGGGGATGCAATAGGTATGAAGTATTGAGGGGTATTTGGAAAGGAATTATGGTGCCCAGACTTACTTTCGGAAATGCGGTTTTGTGCCTAAAATCAGAGGTACAGTCGACATTAGAAACAAATCAGAGATCCGTTGGACGATTAGCACTAGGTGCCCACGGCAAAACTACAAATGAGGCGGTACAGGGAGATATGGGCTGGGCATCTTTCGAAGTACGGGAAGCTCAGAGTAAAATATTATATGAGGAACGCCTGAGGAAATTGGACAGTAACAGATGGGCAGCTAAGGTATTTAAATACCTGTACCTAAAAAGCGTTGACTCACAATGGAGGAAAAGAACTAGGAAACTAACTAGTAAGTATGCTAGTAACAAGGACGGAGAAATAAATAGCATTAAGCAACAGGTGAAAAACAGAAGTTAAAAATTGGATAAATTCGATGGAAAAGAAACAGAGTGTGGAATTATACCGAAAGTGGAAAATGCACATCAGGAAGGAAGCTTTCTTTGATAACTCAAGAGGCAGTGCCCTACTTTTCGAAGCTAGATCAGGGTGCCTTAGAACACGCAGTTACAAAAAGAAATTTAACAATGGAGATGACGCATGTGCTGTATGTGGAAACACCAGTGAAACAATTGACCATATTATACTCGAATGCAATGGTATCCATCCGGAAGTTGATGCAGGCGCAATCACTGTTCGTGAAGCTCTGGGGTTTAGAGATAACAGTGGCCGGGTGAATAAACCGGCGGTGGAAACTAGCAAAAAACGGCTGAAAGATTGGTGGCTTAAAAGCAGAGAAGTGACATAATGTTAGTAATGTAGGAGCAAACTTTAATAAATAGAATGATGGTTCAGTTAACCATTCTAAATCAATAATTAAGATATATGGAGAAAAATGAGCATGATAGCTACTGCTACCACCCCGTTTCAAAGGGGACGCTCCTATATTCCATCCTGTACTCAGATGATGTGTTATTTTTTTTTTTATGCATCTAATATGGAATACCAACGCCAGCGAAAAAAAAAAACTGGAATGTAAGACGTAGTACTTCTACGTGATGTGCCGCTCAGTTATCCTTGTCTTCCTTTCCTCCCCGTTTAATCACGTTGTTAAAACTGAATTTAGTTTTGTTTTAGTGTCCACACAGAACTCAAGTCACACAGAACTCAGAACACAGAACTCAAGTCAGCAAACGTTTTCTACGAGTCATTCATCGAGAATTCATCGCAGCCTGCATGGCTACCTGGAAATTGCTTTTCCGCCGCCGATATCTGCAAAATGTTAGACGCCGTAACTTACCGGAACCTTAAATGAAATGTCGTGAGCCAGTGAAAGCAACTAATATCCTGGTCTGCAATGATGGCTATTTTTTATCGTGGAAAGCAACAATGCCGGACACTCGTTCAACCTTTTTTTTTTACTTCAAACCATACCACTGTTAACGTGTCAGTGTTTGTTAGTCGACATCGCGTAAAAGATAATTGGAAAGCACGATGTATGTAAATCTGAATTTCAATTTATTTTACTATGTTCTTTTGTATCGAAGCAATTCCGTCTTAGCAAACTGTGCCATGGAACATACACAAAAGATATCACAATTTAAAATGTAGGCGCTGATGAAGTGATGAGAAAAAAAAGCAGATTCTGCCAGTCTTGAAAGAAAACAAAAGAACATGTATAAACATCTTTCTTTTACCAAAACTTCTGTCTGGGCTAGAGGCTGCATAGCTTTTTTTGAAATTAATTCAAGCGCACAAGAACACGCACCCAAGAGAGGAAACACAAAGGACAGGCGCTAACTTCATCTGATTTATTCGCAGGTAAGAGAGCAAAATATATAAATAAAAGAGACATGCGCACTAAAGAAACACATCGTCAGTTCACAATGCGTGCTCAAGATACCTGTACTCTGCGTGCAAAAGATTAACAGACGTGTCATTCACACAGTCATGCCCCCTCTTCTTGATGTGAAAGGCTTCTAATGTTCACGGGCCGTCTGATCACCGCATCTGCCAAATATTTTTATCTCCTCCAGCCGCGGCTCGCATGCTCTGCAGTTAGCACAATGATCTGCCAAATGTGTCCCTCCACCACTCAACGCCCGCAAAGGTTCCCTCACCCGGTCATTGACACACCGCCTGGTCTGGCTTATGTAAGCCCTCCCGCAGGTCAACGGTATCTCGTAAACGACACCGGTACAGCAGTCGATATACTTTTTTGAGTGCTTTTTCCTGCAGCCTCTCTTCTTTTCCGCGCACGAAATGCGTGTGAAAGTTAGGCGAGTTTCTTCGGCGCGGATAACACCACAGGAACGCCGTGTCGGCTTGCCACTTTTGTCACATGATGGGCAACCTTGCGAATATACGGTACCACTACTGGTTTAACCGAGTGCCTTTCCAGTACGTTCGCTTTGGCGAACATGACCTGCTTGGTTTTCCGAAGTAGGGCCTCGGCCACAGAGACAATGACCACGCAGGGGAACCCGGCCGTAAGAGCCCGTGTACTTGCCTATTAAAGCTACACTGCATAGCATTCCGGCATGACTATGAGAGAGCAGATCCCAGGCATTGGCTGGCAATAGACCTCTTGACAGTTTTCGAGTGAGCGGAATCACAAGGTAAAAGCTCTTTTTGTGCCGTCGGAGCACAGAACGACTACGAGTGGGCTCATTTCAGGAGTGTGTTATTTTTTAACTTACTACTTAAAATATTCAATTCAATTCATTTATTTTTTCAGAGCAGTTACAAAGCAACTCTGAATGGTTCGGCTCCCTGATACTACCACGTAGTTGGACAAATGTCAAGTCAGTCATATTTTGTGGCACCTTCCTTCCAATCCAAGACACATAACATCAACCCCGTGCCATTGTTAAAGGTGTAAAAACAGGTTAAACCTGCTGAAACGATTTATCGCAAGTGAACGCCCTTCAAAGTCTAAAATAGGAGAGTTCACCGCTTTGTGCGTCACGGCGTTTTTCTATCCGCGCTTATCTGAAGCCGTGGAGCCACCTGACATGGAAAGTGACACAAATGTTAATGGGTTCTTTACGTGCGTCAGAACTTGGGGCTTAACAACGAACTAGGGGAGGCGTACGTATAGGACCAATTTATAATTCCTGTAAATTGCCCATGTCCTAGACTAGCGTTTCTCAATGGGGGTACGCGGACCACAGGGCTTCCGTGAAACAATTTCCGGAGTCCGTAAAACGCACGCCCACAGACGCAAAACAGAAAGGTTGCGAGATGGCTCTGTCCTTTCTACACATAGGGTTGCAAAACTGCGTGAAGATTCAATGCCGAGTTTAATTTCTCAAAGCAAAACAAATGCCCAGAGTCTGCAAACGGAGATAGCGCGCATGAGAGAGGGAGAGAGAGCATCTGCGGTGTTTGTTGATACCGGGCATCAATGAAACTCCAGTTTTGGCTCCAAGGCTTGACGGGGCCAGTGGACAGCCTGTCGGGGGTCCGACGAGCGAGCAGCGCGGTGTTAATTGGGAGGAGTCTAATCCCATATAGCCACATAGATACCGCGTTTGCATAATGCATACGAGGCCGACGCATCACCTCTTCACCACGTCCTCGGCAGTTCGTGATGCGCTGGCTTATCAAGTGTTGCTTTTTAGACGCCAGTTTTGCCTTGACTCCATCCAAATTCAGCGAGTTGCTCTCAGAAACGCGGCAGCAGTCCACACAATCTCGGCGCACAAGATGCGCCCTCCCCCTACACCCCCTCCCGGTATCAAGGACTGCCCCGCGCCTTCCCATGGTAAACAAGGTGTAGTCGATACATCTAGTGCTAAGAACCACTGCTAGATGCATCGCTGTGCACGACCTACCGCAAACCGGTTGGTTCTTGGGAAAATACTACTCACGTTAAGCGCGCTGAACTAGCGGAACTGCGTGCACCACATAAAAATGCAACCTCCCCTCGAGGTAAGGGAAGGTAGGGCTTCTGCAGCAAATGCTGTAGTTTCCCTGCTATACTTTTCATGCTTATATAAACTCTCGATAGCAAGATAGACTGCCGTTAACTTTCCTCTCAGTACGGTGAAATATAACAAGACTTGCAAAGCTGATTCACTTCACTATACAGCCGCGTAAAACAACACCTAACAACGCAGTACGCCGCGAACAGCAAAACTATGATCCCTTCTTGAGCTATGCTTCTTTTCTTCTAATCCTAACAATCAGATCCAGAACATTCCAGTAGTACCTTTCCTTGTTGCCATGGTAGTTACAGGCAGCCTTATATATAAAGCAAATGAAAAAAGGCAGCACATCTTACATTTCAAATAAAAAGGTTCTTTCATTGCAGGAAGACAAAGGTACCCAATTAGCCTAACGAAAGCGCACTCTATATTCGGAACCTTTACTGAAGAAACGACAGACGATGTTCTGCTGTAGGTTCTGGAGTGCTTACATAAGGTGATGTTTTTCTTCATGGGTAAACAGCATCGCGAAAACAACGTGTACCCACGCTGAACTCCCAATTAATCACTCTTGCGGAGACAAGAATCCACAGGAATATACTCGTTAGGCTTATTGCTGTACAAAAGGACAGGCTAGGGAGGAGGAGGAGAAAAAACTTTGTTTAACTAAAATTATGTAGACACTCTCAGGAGGACCCCTTAGTCAGGGAGCCTCCTGGTTGTTCCTTCTAGCTTAACCCGCTCAACCAGCTGTAACTGATCTGCAGGTTGCGTGGCTAGGAGTGCGGCCTTTGAGGAGGAGGAGGGTGGGAGGGCTGATGGGAGGCACGTGGATTGGATGTGGACACTGTCATAAGTGATGGTAGAGGCTGGGTGGGGTGGCGGTCCATGTGGGACAGTACGGTGGAATGTCCGTGGGGAAGATGTGGGCATATTGAGGAGATGGGAACGAATGTGTCTGGAGTTGTCGCCAGTACGTGCTGTTGATGTGAAAGAGCGTGTGATGTGGTGGCGGGTACGTGACACGGCAACGACGATAGTGATGAGCATTGTAGTGTGGTCTAAAGGTTCAATGAGAGTGTATAACGAAGGTTTGGAGAGGTCATCCACCGGCGCC
Organism: Amblyomma maculatum; assembly: GCF_055883805.1. Classification (NCBI taxonomy): domain Eukaryota; kingdom Metazoa; phylum Arthropoda; class Arachnida; order Ixodida; family Ixodidae; genus Amblyomma; species Amblyomma maculatum. The sequence goes on along the minus strand of NC_139349.1, from coordinate 170,769,102 downwards.
TGGAAGCTGAATTCTCGGGCAAATGCATGCGCGCGCTCATTTCCGAGGGTGGCCTCATGCCCAAGTACCCATGTGATGGTGATGAGATTGGGAGGGGTAGGTAGAGTAGATGATATTCTAGCGGATGTGTGTGGGAGGGTTTCTCGCAGGCGATATCGGTATGCTGTTTGGGAGTCTGCATATCGTGGTGTGCTGAGTCTGCAACTGACTGATGTGTGCAATAGCGAGTGTAATGGCCAGGCATTCGGCTTCGGCGGTGCTAGTGCATTGGATGGAGGCGGCATTGAACGTTGAGGGGCGAATGTCCGTGAACACAACAGTGCAGATGTGAGGATTCTCCGGATTACGTGAAGCATCCATGTAGATGATATCCTGGCGTTCAGAGTACTGCCCGCAAAAATATGAAACGCGGGCTGCGCGACCGCCTTTGTATGATGTTTGGGTTTTATATTTTGAGGGAGCGGTTTGAGGAGGCTCCGCAAATGCGGGGGGGGGGGGGGGGGGGCATATGAGTTTGAGGTGAGGGATCAGGGGTATTGTAGCCCGTTGAGCGCAGGAGATGTGTGCCTGTAGGTGCTGTGCGGAGTCGGCGTTGTTGGCTGGTGAAGTGCGCCTCTATGATATTCTCAACATTGTTATGTATGCCTAATTGAAGAAGTCGAATCGTACTGGTATGACGAGATAAATGGAGGGCAGCTTTAATGGCTGAGCGGTGTAGGACGTTATGTTTAATAAGTTGGGTTTTGGTGAGGTAGTGGAAGTGGAGGGAATAGGCTAGTCGATTAACGATGAGGCTGTCTACGAGTATATAGCGAGACTGTAGCGCAAAGCAGACAGGACACAAGAGAAGAACGAACAACACGAGCGCTAACTTCCAACAATCTTTATTTCAGACATGCAGCACATTTATACGCCAAAGATAGGAAATCACTAGTGCTGACAGTATCACCGCCGGAGAATAGAGAGTTCTTTATCGCATAAACTAATAGACGGAGTGCTAACACAAGTCTCTCCGCAAGCATTTATCTTCTCAGCTTCAATTATCATTCGCGTGGTCATGTCAAAATTTCTTGCTAGCACAACTGTTTGTTCCAAGTACGGTTTGCAAGTTTTCGATTCACAAGTAAGAATATGATCAACAAGAGTACTACCCTTCCCGTTCTTGACGTTACGTGCGTGTTCCATTAATCGCTCATTTAGGCACCGTCCTGTCTGTCCGATGTAGTGGCCACTGCATGATAAAGGTATCTTGTACACAACACCTTCAATGCAACTGACGTAAGGCTTCAGATGACGAGTCGTGCAAGCTCGTGCTCCGTTACTGTTTGATTTGCCAATCTTGCACAAGGAAGTGAGTTTTTTTGGAGCTGAAAATACGACAGTTGTGTTTGCCCTACGTCCAGTTCTCTTTAGATTATGTGAAATTCTGTGCATATACGGCATAACAGCAAAGCGTTTTCTTCCATCGGACAACGGAGGCTGTTGACACTGATTACTATTGAATTTTCTCAGAAGTTTCTCGCCGACAGATACCCGGACATCGGCAGGGTACCCAGCATTAGTCAACCTTGTGGATTGCTCTTTAAAACTTTCAGTTATCTTGTGGGTACACGACTTTTTCAGAGAGTTCTGGAAACACATGCTGACGATGGCTCTTTCTACGAGTTTTGAATGTGCGGAATGATACGGCAGTACAGGTTTATTACTGCGAGGCTGGTAGGCCCAGCAAATGCGACAACAAAGAAAACGCTTTGTTGTTATGCCGTATATGCACAGAATTTCACATAATCTAAAGAGAATTGGACGTAGTGCAAACACAACTGTCGTATTTTCAGCTCCAAAAAAAACTCGCTTCCTTGTGCAAGATTGGCAAATCAAACAGCAACGGAGCACGAGCTTGCACGACTCGTCATCTGAAGCCTTACGTCAGTTGCATTGAAGGTGTGTACAAAATACCTTTATCATGCGGTGGCCACTACATCGGACAAACAGGACGGTGCCTAAATCAGCGATTAATGGAACACGCACGTAACGTCAAGAATGGGAAGGGTAGTACTCTTGTTGATCATATTCTTCATTGTGAATCGAAAACTTGCAAACCGTACTCGGAACAAACAGTTGTGCTAGCAGGAAATTTTGACATGACCACGTGAATGATAATTGAAGCTGAGAAGATAAATGCTTGCGGAGAGACTTGTGTTAGCACTCCGTCTATTAGTTTATGCGATAAAGAACTCTCTTTTCTCCGGCGGTGATACTGTCAGCACTAGTGATCTCCTATCTTTGGCGTATAAATGTGCTGCATGTCTGAAATAAAGATTGTTGGAAGTTAGCGCTCGTGTTGTTCGTTCTTCTCGTGTGTCCTGTCTGCTTTGCGCTATAGTCTCGCTATGTTCATGCACCAACAAGCCCAAAAAGCCACCCTTTTGTCTACGAGTCTTAAATTGTCCTTTTATTTGAGGCCGTGATTGCGGCTTGTAATGCGACGAATGAGATGTGTGATCTGGCGGATTTGGCTCTGCAGGAGGCCTAGGGTGTGGGTGGCTCTAGTGTCCTGTTGAATGTGGAGACCCAGTAGTTGAAGTCGTGGTACTTCGTAAATCGGAACGTTGTCAAAGAGTACGGTGATCGTTGGGGCGCGTGGGTAAGACTTCATGCCTAGGAGCTCAGATTTCTGCGGTGCATACGGAAGGCCTACGGCCTATGTATATGTGTGGATGGCATCCGCTGCGAGTTGCGAAGTATGTTCAACATGGCCAGGGTAACCCTTGGTAATCCATATTGTGATGTTGTCTGCGTATATTGCGTGCTGAAGATTAGGTAGAGTTTCGAGTATTCGGGCTAAGGGAGTTAGAGCGATAGTAAAAATGATGGGTGAGAGGACTGCCCCTGTGGTGTGCCTCGGTTGGGTAATTGGATGGTCGGGGAGGTTTAGGAGCCGAGTGTGATATGCGCCTTGCGTTTCGACACAAATGTCTCAACGTAGCGCCAGATGCGTATTCCGCATTTAGTTGTGGCAAGAGTAGACAGCATGTGGTCATGGCTGATGTTGTCAAACACCTTTTGTATATCAAGTGCACGTATGGCCCGTGGGGCCTGTTTATGGAGGGCATTGTTTAGGACGGTCTCTTTCAGGTGTAAAATAATGTCTTGGGTGCAGAGAGGTGGGCGGAAGCCGAATTGAATGTGAGCGAAAAAGCAGTAGATTCGAGTATAGGTTGAAGCCGTCTAGGGATTACGTGTTCATAGAGTTTTCCAAGACAACTTGTGAGAATAATGTGGTGTAGGTTGTCTAAGGAAACGGGTTTTCCGGTCTTAGGAATGAAGTTGATTGCAGCATGTTTCCAAGAGGCTGGTAAAGTGTCCTCCCTTCATTGTTGGTTGTAATAAGCTCTGAGGTGAGACATAGATGTATTCTCGAGGTTTCGAAGGAGTTTGTATGTAATTTGGTAAGACCCAGGGGCGGTGCTACGAGTGATGTGGGCGAGGGTGGCCCGTACCTCAGCGGTGGTTATGTCCTTGTTGCAAATTTGCAAGTTCGTCGTGGAGCACCAGATCAAGATGACCAGCGTGGCTGGCTTCTCATTCTGAACAGCCCGTGCCGAGCTTGCGCTCCGAGCACGCGCTGCACATCTTTATTTTGCTCTAACACGGCTGGTAACGCTGATCTCAGCGCCTCCGCTTTATAGCGTCGGCGGGCGCTATTGGGCCCCGCCTAGACGGAACGGCGAAATGTACGCACCGACGGGGCAGAGATGGGGGTGCCACGGCGGCAAGTAAGTCTGCAGATAAGCCGCAAAACATCTGACGGGAGCTCCTGGGGAGGTGTCTCGAGGTACAAAGGTTTGAGGCGATCTAGATACCTTCTTCACGACTATGCAGCAGGATTGTCGCTGACTTTCGTCCTGTTGAGGGCGCGGTACGGACCGTCGTATGTGGGGGTAAGAGGCGTCTTTACAGCGTCTCGCCTGAGAAACTCATGCGTCGAGGAATCAAGGTCAGGGTGCACGAAGAATTGATGGGCAGATGAGCGAGGCGGCACAAGGCGCAGATGCTAAAGACAGTCTTTTAGGCAATGAAGGTATTGTAGGCGCAGGGACGAGGGAGCCGAAGGTACGAGCAAGTCTCCGGAAAGCAGCATGTATGTACTGGACACGAGTTCGGCCGCTGAAACGCCAAGGTCACGACGCAGTACAGCACGTAGGGCTAGGAGCACCAGTGCTCGCGATCCAGGCGCGCAGTGAGGGCAGCCTTGAGCTGGCGATGGAGCCGCTCGACCATGCCATTGGCACAGGAATGGTATGATGTGGTGCGGCAGTGTTTAGTGCCGAGTAGCCGTGTGAGCGAAGTGAAGAGGGCATATTCGAACTGGCGGCCGCGATCTGTGGTAACAATGCCGGGGCAGCCGAAGCGGGAAACCCATGCTGAAACGAAAGCTCTGGCAACTGTTTGCGCAGTAATGTCCGGAATCGGCACGGCTTCAGGCCAACGGGTCAGAATATACCATCGTCACAATATACTTGTAGCCCTGAAAGAGGGGAAGCGGTCCAATGAGGTCAAGATGAATATGATCAAAGCGCGATCCAGGCGGCAGGAAAGTCTGAGGGGGATCTTGGTATGGCGTGTCGCTTTGGCGGACTGGCAAGCGAGGCACGAGCGGGCTCACTGGCGAACGTCGGTGTATATGTTCGTCCAGATGTACCGCTGGGCAACGAAGTGCTGCGTGGCTTGAATGCTAGTATGGCAGATGTCGTGGAAGGAATGGAAAATGGCACGACGAAGGGCCTCCGGGATGCACGATCGCGGTAGGGCCGATGATATGTCGCACCAGAGCGATCCGGGTACAAACGAATGAGGCACGAGCTCCAGACGGAGGGCTCGGGGGTGGGCACGCAGGGCTAGCAACTCAGGGTCTTCAAGCTATGCCTGGGCCAGAGATTGCCAGTCCAGAGCAGGTGAAGACACGCCGATGGTGGTAATGCGTGAAAATGTGTCAGCTGCCTCGTTCTCGGTGCCCTTGATATGTCGAATATCGATTCTGAACTCCAATATGTAGGCCAGCTGACGAAGTTCATGGGCGACGTACTTCGAAGAAGAGTTCGTACGGAACACATACACCAGAGGCTTACGGTCCGTGAGAACGTAAAAAGCTGGCCCTACAAGAAGTGGCGATAGTGCTGGATGGTGGAGTAGATGGCAAACAGCTTACGGCCAAATACGCTGTAGTGAGTCTCGGCAGGTTGGAGCTTCCGAAGAGAAGAAACCCAGTGGGTGCCACTCGGAGTCGATCTGCTGCTGGAGAACCGCACCAATGACCACGCTAGAAGCATACACCATGATGCCAGTGGGCGCGGAAGTCCTAGGGTGGACGAAGACAACTGAAACGACGAGGGCTTGTTTTTCAGCCGTGAAAGCGGCCTGAGCTTCGGGAGACCAGGAAATCGCGGAGGATGAGGACTTGGTGGTGCGGAGAAGGTCAGTCAGGGGTGAAGAAGCTCGGCGAAGTGCGGAATAAAGCGGCTTGAAAAATTCACTAGGTCCAGGAAATCATGGAGCTTGCGTAGGGTAGTGGGGGTTTGAAAGTCCTTAACAGCCTGGACGTGAGAAGGCAATTAACGAATTCCCAGCGCCGAGATGTGGCCGAAAAACTGTAGCTCAGAAGAGCCGAAAACAAATTTCTGAGCATTGACGACCAAACCAAACTTTTGGAGTCATTGAAAGAGTTCCCGGAGGTGACGCTCGTGATCCTGTGGAGAAAGACTCAATGTAGGCAAATACCACTGGGGGTCCACGCGTCATTTCAGCAATGAATCCTTGGAAAGTTTGAGCTGCGTTGCGTAGCCCAAATGGCATGCGCACGTACTCAAACAGTCCGAAGGGTGTAGTGATGGCCGTCCTCGGAATATCGGCCGGCTCAACAGGAATTTGGTGGTACGCCTTGACAAGGTCCACATTACTAAAGATCTTGCAGCTTTCCAGATGTCCAGTGAAATCTTGGATGTGTGGAAGGGACTATCTGTCGTGGACCGTGTGAGCGTTGAGAGCCCGGTAGTCGCCGCACGGACGCCAGTCACACGGTTCTTTCTTGGGCACTTGATGGAGTGGTGAGGCCGAAGCGCTGGATGAAGGGCGAATAATACCCAGCTGGAGCATGTGGTCGAATTACCGTTTTGCAATAGTCACACGCTCACCGACGAGGCGGCACGGACGAGCTACGACAGGTGGACCACGCGTGACAATGTGTTGAGTTATACCGTGCTTGGGTGGCTGTTGGAGATTACAAGGCCTCGTGATCTCGGGGAATGTCTGCGAGGACTTGGGCGTACGGGCATGACGGAATCAGAGTTCGGCTGTCAGTGGAAGCGACAGCCGATATAACGCCAGTGATAAAAAGGTGCCTCTTGCTGTGGATGAGACGATGTCGACGCCTGCTGACGTCCAGATCAAAATGCGTCAGGAAGTCGGATTCGAGGATGGGTTGATGTGCATCACCGACGATGAAGACCCATCGAAATGTGCGCTGCAGGCCAATGTCCAGAGTGAGGAACCGGGGACCATGCGTTGCGATGGAGGTTGAGTTGGCCGCACGGAGAATAGGTCCATGTGACTGATTCACGATCGGCCTTGAAGGACGGCAGTGTGCTGACTTCGGCACCAGTGTCGACGAGGAAGCGCAGGGCAGAAATGCGATCCATGACGACGAAAGGCGACCAGGTTGAAGAGCGAGGTCACACGCCGCCGTCAGTGATCTCGCTCCGCGTTTCCCGACCAGCTGCATGGTGGAGTGCACTGGCGTGCGCGGTGCTGGAAAGTTCTGTGATACCAGCAGAGACGCGGACTGCGAGGACTGGACGAGTGCGGACCGCTCGGCGAAGACGAAGGGCGGCGAGTTTTTCAGGAGAAATTGTGCTGGGCATGAGAAGACGTCCGAAGGGCACCGATAGAAACGGCCAGCTGATCGATCCGGGCCTCTAACCATGAAATGATGGAGGTCTCCGGTGGAGAAGAGAGGGCAGCGATGGAAGGAGAAGTTGCGTCGTTGACTTGAACAGCGAGCTGGGCGAGGCGGTCAAGGGTCAAATCCCCGGCAGCAGCCAAGATGAGATCAGGTGGACTGCGGCAAGCTTTGAAGGAAGAGCTGCCTCAACAGTGCACCATTCGAGTCGGCGTTGCTTTCGCCCAGGAGCTGCCGAATGCTAGTGAGTAGCTGGGAAGGGCGACGGTCTCCAAGCTCTTCTTAGGTGAGCAGCTGCTGGAGGCGCGCACTCTCAGACGCCGTGGTGCGGTCCAGAAGGCCCTGCTTTAGTAGCTGGTACGGGGCATCTCCCAAGGGTCCAGCGACAATGTCCGCCACCTCTTGAGCCACTTCAGGAGGCAGGTTGGAAAGTAAATGACGAAACCGACATGCCTCCGAGGTGATGTGGTGCAGGTGGAAGATGGCTTCCACTTAGGTGAACCAGATCTGCGGCAACTTTGGGGAGAATGTTGGTAGGCGGAGCTGGAGAGCCGCGACGTCCCGTTGGCGCAAGGTAGCGTCAGGCGGAAGGTCGCCTGAGGGCGGTAGGTTACTGGGCTCTGTCATTTCTTAGGCCGGAGTCACCACTGTTGCAAGTTTACAGGGCCGCAGCGGAGCACCAAAACAAGATGACCAGCGTGGCAGACTTCTCAATCTGAACAGCCCATGCCGAGCTAGCGCTCCGAGCACGCGCTGTACATCTTTATTTTCCTCCAACACGGCTGGTCACGCTGATCTTAGCGCCTCCGCTTTATAGCGCGGGCGGGCGCTATATCCTCATCCAGCCTTGAGTTAAGGGGGGAGGGGATGGGGGTGTGTAGGAAGATGGGAGGGGGGCGTAATGTATCTCTATGTGAGGTATTGAAGGATGTCTGTGCCTTGTGCTGCAGTATGAATGAGGCGGTGCGTGTTGATGGCTCTCAATGTTTGCTGGTGGTGGGGTCATGCAGGGTGCGGAGAATATCCCAGGTTTTTCGTGTGCCTAAAGTACCCTGAGGGCTGTTGTAGAGCATACTTTATGGCCTCGGTGGTAATGTGTGTGATTCAGAGGCAGAGGTTTCTGTTTTGGCTTTGTCTTTTCAATCTCTTAACGAGACTTCGCCTTGCCTCCCAGAGATGCAGAAGGTGAGGATAAATTTGAGGTGCTTGCGGAGTGTTTTGGATGTGTTTAGTTGTGCGTTTGAGTGCCGACTGAAGCTTATCTACCCAGGCGTCCAGTGGGAGATCGCTGTCCTCGGGAGTGAATGCCGCTAATTGCTCACAAAATTCTTTCCAATTGATGAAATGCTATGTCTTGGATGTGAACTATTTGGTGTCATATTGCAGTTGAGTTTGGACAATGTAATGGTCGCTGTCCAGTGTGTCTGGTAGTACGTTGTAGAATATGGGCGAGCGCATGTTGGTGAGTGTAATGTCTGGCGTGGTGTCTCTTGTGGTGCCAGTGCCGATTCGGGTAGGGGCGTCGGGGTTCGTGATGAGGGTGAGGAAGTGTTGCATAAAGACATTGTACAGACGTGTGCCCTTGGGCGTGTTTTAGCAAGGGGGGGGGGAAGTAGGACAAAGAAACAGAATAATAACCGCAGAGGGAACCACAAATGACAAGCCAAAAATATCGAGGGTTAACGAGAGTAGAAAGTGATAAGGAGGAAACCTGTTTGGAGAAACACATGCAGCTTATGCTATTGTGGAAGAGAACAAAGTGTACAGCCTTTGTCAAAAGGTTAGAGCCCAGTGGGGTAGTTTTAAGCGGTGTCTTATGACTTCTTTAACAATCGTGGAAATCCTAGCCAAAACTCTCCCTGCTTTCAGCAGGTTTGAAAACCCTGGAATACATTACCAGCCACATAGTATGCTCAGAAGTAGACCTGGGCTCTAAACCTTTGACAAAGAGTGTATATGCGCTGTGAATAAACTGTATTAACGCAATGTGGAATTGTTCTCCCCAAACTTTATTGTGTATGGGGAATATATTTACAGGATTCTAACGTTCCTTTAGAAATATGTTTTCCTTCTGGTTCCAATCTTCTAAATTTATGAATTTTTTTTTCGAAGAGTTTGCCACAAGGCATAAGTTGAGAAAGGGGGAATGGTATGCAGGAGATAGAAAGTTAAAAGAAGGAGTAAAGTCCAGTTGCGCTTATGTATTCGAGATGGTTGGCAGTATAGCGATTGTCCATTGTCCATTTCTCATATTCACTATCGCGATTCCACCGCAGGCCCACCTTCATGATTATGCGTTGCCTAATGTGAGTCGTTGATGGACACGTCCACAAGTGACGCACATCGCAGACGTCAGGTGGAGTGTCACAGTGAGGGCACCTGTCATTCACTGGTAGATCTTTTTCCCGTCATCGATGTCAAACAGATGGGGTCAGAGCCGCCCCTGCCCGGATCCGGCGCACTGTCACCTCCTCCTTCCGAGTAAGACTACGGGGAAGAGAGTGCGAACACGTAGGAATGAGAGCGCGTGTTCGCTGGCGCAGAACTTGCGAATCGGAAACGTGGGACAGGAACGGATCTGGGGGAAGAGGGGAAGGTGGTGGATCGCCTGATGTGTTTATATGCATCATAGCATCCGCTTGAATATTATGTGGATAGCGAGCATGGCCGCGAATCCAGTGTATGCGCACAGGACATGGGTACTTTGAACAGAGCAAATGCATGGACTGTGTTATTTTAAATGGGCGTCGCACAGCCTTAAGCTGTTTAAGGGCAGTGAGAGGGTATGTGTAAATATGAACTGCATTGAATGTAGGAACTGGTGGAAGGGAATGTATGGCATTATAAATTGCTTGAAGTTCCAGTGCCAGAGGGGTGCACGTATCCGCGGTATATGTCACGTGAGTGTTGAGATGCGGATGAGAGGGACTATACACAGACCTCGCTCTGCAGTATGTGATGCATCGGTATATAATATGCACCCTTTAGGCAGATGTGCGGATGATACCGACGGGGAAGCAGTGGGGCGATTGTCCGTGACCTGGAAGTACGACCATGGAGGTAGTGTCTTTAAATGATGTAGTTGTAAAGACTGTTTGCGAGCTCTGTTTGCCATCCGCTGAACAACGAGTTCAGTGAGCGTATTTAGCTGGGCATACTCCTGAAGTACTGGTATGGGTGTTAGGCGGGGAAGATATGTTATTGCACGCATAACCTCACGATTGATGGCCTCAAGGGAGTCCCACTGTCTGCGGGTGTGACGTTGAAACTGTGCCTGGTAGATTATACGCGGCTGGAGGACAGAGCGAACAAGCTAGCGGGCCGTGTGAGCACGCGCGCCGCCAGAGCACATATGCCTTTCTATAATTTCTGTCCTTGCTGATCTGAAGCCTTAATTGAGGATATATAATGTTGTAAACAGGTATTGGGCTCTGATATGTTCAGCGCCTGTTGCCGAAGAGAACGACGACAAGCATGTTCACCGCGCGTGAAGGGCAGGAATAAAAACGACAACGAAGCTCGCTTCGACGCTCGTACGTGTGCTGACACGTCTCACGACTTATCGCAGAACGTTCCATTGACTGTTGACGACGTATCGCCCTCTTCAAGGTCTTCTACAACAAGTGGTGGAGGTGCCAGTAATGCCCTCAACCTGGAGCTTCGCAGCCGAGCTTTTCCTACCACTTCCGCGATGCCTGAGACTGCCAGCCAACCGCCAACCCCATCGCCTGTCATCTGTCCCGGTGCAGCGCGTCAGCGCCACCCAGACATCTTCAGCGGCACCGATGACACGGATGTAGAAGACTGGTTGGCGTCGTATGAACACGTAAGTGCGTACAAGTTGTACGACACCGTGAAGCTCACAAACGTCATTTTCTATTTGAGCGACGTTGCCAATCTATGGTTTCGCAACCATGAGAGTGACATTTCTACCTGGACGGCTCTCAAGACCAGCCTGACCGAAGTTTTTGGCCGTCCCGCTATACGTAAGCTTTGCGCCGAGCAACGCTTGCAAAGTCGGGCACAACAAACCGGCGAAAACTTCACCAGTTTCATGGAAGATGCTGTAGACCTCTGCAAGCGCGTAAACCCTACCATGAGCGACGCCGAGAAGATCGGACATATTATGGAAGGCATTGACGATGACGCCTTCCAGATGCTCGTCGCCAAAAAACCCCAAACTGTGTCCGACGTTATCAACTTCTGCCAAAGCTTCGATGAGCTGCGCAAGAGGCGGCTTTCCACACGACGTGCTGGCCTTCAGCAGGCCACTCTTTCCAGCTTGGCTCTCTCCGGGGACGGTGCCCAGGACCAGCAGTCGCTAATTCAGCACATTCAACAGTTTTTTCGTGAAGAAGTCGCACGCCAGCTTTCCTTGTCCACCTTCACTTGCCCGCCAGCACCTGCGCCTGCGCCGCCGCTCACTCCCACACTTCAGCGTGTCATACAAGAGCACGTCGCTGAGGTTCTGCCTTCACCTCCTCAGCAGCCGTTGGTGGCGGCTCCTCTCACGTACGCTGATATTTTGGTGTTTTTGGTGTTCAGGTATTGGGCTCTGATATGTTCAGCGCCTGTTGCTGAAGAGAACGACGACAAGCATGTTCAACGCGCGTGACGGGCAGGAAAAAAAATGCCCACGATTATATTACTTCCTAATGCGAAATTTGAGCGCAGCTCATCAGCTGTTTCATCTTTTCGATAAATTGAGGCAAAACGAAGAGGCGTCCGTGTGCTGTGCGATGTTAGGGCACGTTAAAGATCCCCAGAGGGTCGAAATTACTCCGTAGCCCTCCACTACAGCTCCCCTTTCTGTCTTTCCACTTTCACTCCAACCTTCCTCCCTTCCCTTACGGCGCGGTTCAGGTGTCCACAGAGCAAATGTGACAAATACTGCGCCTTTTCTTTCCCGTCAACCAATAGAGAAAAAAAAAAGGCAAGGATTTCGAGCAAGGCACATAACCAGAATTACATACTTCTTTTTTTTTAATTTTTCACACGTATTCCTTCAAGAAACACTCCACTAACAGTTCTTGGCTGTCATGAAAGAAGCTTTGTGGTCCGAGAAATGAAGAGAGCAATTGAGTTATCGGGAGGTTGCGGGAGGCAGCGCGTGGGTCCATAGGAACGTTGCGCAACGAACAGATAGCAGCGACTCGCTGACGCCGCTAGCGAGTGAAGCGAGCCTAGAAGCGAGTGAGAACGGGATGCACGCACCGTGATCCGCCGCTGTACGGTTGCTTTCTACGGATGAAGGGTGCGAGCGCTATTGTATCCCCCTCCGGACCGGTCGTCTCGGTGCGCCCGCATACTTGCGGAGCGGGTCGGCGTTTCCGCAACCGGAGAGCACCCTCGCCTCCACTCAGGAAGAGGGGGGGGGGTCTCCTCTTTCTGCATGGCGGCAACGGTGTTCTACGCAGCACGTTGTGTTGACTAGCTAGCGACGTCAGTCAGTCGCTGCTAGCGCTGCCTCCGGCGACACCCTTTTTTTTTCCTCGTGTGCTCCGGTAGCTGCGCACGCTCCTGCCCCCATCATTCGCCGCTGAGTGTACCCCCCCTCCTCCTGCGAGGCTCCGGTGGCCGAAGCGCCGGCTCGAACGGGGGGGCTGAAAGGGGTGCGGAACTGGTTACGAGGCCGACGCCGACGCCGCCGCGAAACCCAGGAACGGCCGCCAAAGAGCTGCGCTCGAAAAAAACGGTTCCATCCGATTCTGTATAGATTACTGCCGACTGAACAAGATGACGCGCAAGGACGTTTATCCTCTCCCTCGTATCGACGACGCCCTTGACTGCCTGCAGGGAGCTGAGTTCTTTTTTTCAATAGACCTGCTTTCTGGCTACTGGCAGGTGCCGATGGCAGAGGCCGATCGCCCAAAAACCGCTTTTGTCACACCCAATGAGCTCTATGAGTTTAATGTCATGCCATTCGGACTGTACAATGCCCCTGCCACATTCGAATGCATGATGGACAACCTACTCAGAGGGCTCAAATGGCACACTTGCTTTTGTTACCTTGACGACGTTGTCATCTTTTCCCCAGATTTTCCATCTCACCTCTAGCGCCTTGAGACAGTTCTGCGATACCTGACCGACGCTGGCCTTCAATTAAATTTAAAGAATTACCGTTTCGGAGCACGGCAGCTAACCATACTCGGACATGTCGTCTCCAAGGATGGCGTTCTTCCCGATCCGGCAAAATTACGCTCTGTGGCGGAATTTCCCAAGCCAACTAATGTGAAAGAACTTCGCAGCTTCGTCGGCCTCTGCTCGTACTTCCGCCGCTTCGTTCGCAATTTCGCCACAATCATCAACCCTCTCACCAAGCTTCTGTCCAGCTACGATCTTTCAGCCTGGTCTCCGCACTTTGATGATGCCTTCGCGACACTCCGCCACCGTCTGACGACTCCGCCAATCCTGCGTCATTTCGACCCGTCTTCTCCCACGGAAATCCACACTGATGCCAGCGGCGTCGGCCTCGGCGCAGTACTCGCTCAGCTGAAGTCTAGGTTTGATGAGTACGTTGTCGCTTACGCAAGTCGGACCCTAACAAAAGCTGAAGCAAACTATTCCTTCACCGAGAAAGAGTGTCTATTCTCTGGGCAATAGCAAAATATCGCCCTTACTTGTATGGCCGTTCTTTTGATGTCGTCACCGATCATCACTTCCTCTGCTGGCTGTCTTCTTTGAAAGATCCTTCTGGTCGACTGGCCCGTTGGGCTCTGAGGCTCCAAGAATACGACATTAACGTCATCTATCGCTCTGGCCGTAAACATGCCGATGCTGATGCTCTCTCACGTTCTCCCTTGCCGTCTGAAGACACTCCTGCTATATCAGTTCTACATCCCACCGACATGCCCACCGATATGACTTCCGAGCAACGCAAAGACGCATGGATCGCTTCACTCCTGGTTTTTTTATCTTGTCGCGCTTCACGACCTTCTTGCCGCGCTCTCCGTCGCCAGTCTCACCATTTCGCTATCAGAGACGAGCTCCTCTACCGTAGGAATTACCTTCCGGATGGTAGAAAGTGGCTGCTTGTAATTCCGACCCATCTACGCTCCGTGATTTGCTCCCATTACCACGATGATGCCCAGTGTGCCCCCGCCGGCTTATTGAAAACCTTCACTCGCCTGCGACAGCGGTACTACTGGCGTGGGATGTACCTTTATGTTTGTCGGTTCGTCCAGTCCTGTCAAGAGTGTCAGCGCCGAAAACACCCACCTCGCCAACCCGCCGCTCCTCTGCAGCCGCTGACCTGCCCAGCTCAGCCCTTTGAGCGTGTGGGAATAGACCTATACGGCCCGCTTCCTATCACATCAACAGGCAATCGCTGGAACATCGTTGCAATCGATCACCTCACACGCTACTCTGAAACGGCGCCTTTGACATCTGCTACAGCCCAAGACATTGCCTTCTTCATCCTCCATAACATAATTCTTTGCCACGGGGTTCCCAAAGAATTGCTGAGTGACAGAGGTCCCACTTTCCTTTCTGAAGTTGTCGAAGCTGTTCTTAGAGAATGCAAAATCGTTCACCGCGCCACCTCCGCGTACCATCCGCAAACAAATGGAATGGTTGAGCGTTTTAACCGCACCATGGGCGAAATGCTAGCATGTATGTCGCTTCCGACCATTCCAACTGGGACCGCGTTCTTCCATTCGCCACATTCGCTTATAACTCTGCCACACAAGCAACCACCGGTTTCTCGCCATACTTCCTCCTGTACGGTCGTGAGCCCTCTTGTACCATGGACACCATTCTCCCTTACCGACCGGATTCTTCCGAATTCACGACTGTTTCACAAGCTGCAACTTGTGCCAAAGAATGCCGCCAGCTTGCCCGGTCCTTCACTTCTCACGCCCAGCAACAGCTGAAAACCACCCGAGATCAGTCTGCACTTCTGCCTACTTACCGTACAGACTCTTTGGTCTGGCTATGGGTGCCTTCCTCCAGTCCCGGTCTTTCATCCAAACTTCTGAGCCAGTATCAGGGCCCCCACCGTATTGTCAAGCAAACATCCCCCGTCAACTACCTCATCGAACCCCTTACGCCATCCACTGACCACCGTCGCCGAAATCGTGAAATAGTACACAGTAACCGCCTGAAACCTTACTACGATCCGGCCATCGTCACATCGCCATGAGCCGCCAGGGTGGCGTCTTTTCCCCCGGGGGAAGTTGTAAAACAGGTATTGGGCTCTTATATGTTCAGCGCCTGTTGCTGAAGAGAACGACGATAAGCATGTTGAACGCGCGTGACGGGCAGGAAAAAAAACGACAGCGAAGCTCGCTTCGATGCTCGTACGTGTGCTGACACGTCTCACGACTGATCGCAGAACGTTCCATTGACTGTTGACGACGTATCGCCCTGTTCAAGGTCTTCTACAACAATTTCATTTCTTGCAACTTATGGCCTTTCCGATTGAAATGCTGAGAAACTGCTTAGGGAAGGTTTTTGCCTGTGTCTACCTGTTGTGTTAGAAGCGCTGTGTCCTCTCCGTTCTGTTGTGACTGGAGCAGTGAACGTTATTGGACAGGCCCCGCACACCTCATCGCGCTTCACCGTGAGGACTCGCCGCCTACCTGCGCTCAGCGGGAAGCCCCCCTCGGCGGGCTCCCTCACCCTTCTCTAGTTCTGGGAAGCAAGCCCCATCCTCATCTCCGGCCTCAGTTCACTCCGTGTTTCGCCCGGCTAGTTCGACTTAGGCCTCGGCCGACGCTGGTCGCACCTCTTGTCTGGTGAATAAACAAAGTTAACAGTTTAACAGTAGCGCGTACGTGTTTTCTACATCGACGACGCACAAACGAGAGTGGCGACGAGGAAGTGGATTAAACCCGCGCTACGCAACATAATTGACAAGCCATGGCTACGCGAGGGTTAATACCAGAATTCAACGGATCATCTTGGTAATCGTGGGTTGGACGCCTCCGGTTCTACTTTGAGGCTAACAGCTTCACAGATCCAGCCTTGAAAAGGGCCAACCTGCTAACGCTGTGCGGAGAGCAGACGTACGACACTGTCTGCGCCCTTATTCAGCCAAGCACTCCAGCGGAAGTGCCTTACGAAGACATCGTTGCAGCACTTCGAAAAGAACTACGACCCAAGGGCATCAGAAGTTTACAGCCGAGCCCGCTTCCAGCGACGAGATCTGCTGGTAGGCGAAACTGTGAGCGCATACGTAGCAGCGCTCAAGAAGCTTGCAGCTGACTGCAATTTGGGACGCTGACCACAGCCAGGACAGCTACCGGGCAGGAAGAAGACGCCACTTATAACACCACCATGCTTTCCTTGGAAGTCATGTTACGTGACACGTTTGTGTGCGGACTGAATGACGAGTCACTACAGCAGCGCCTTTTCGCTGAGAGGGACCTCACGTTTAACAGGGCTTACGACATCGCCGTGCTAGTGGAGAGCGCCGGTCACTCGCAAAGAGATACACCGGAACACCGAGCCGGTACACCAAACAAGCAACCAGGTACGCAAATCTCCTCTTGTTCCGAAATCGGTCAAGAATACACAATGCTGCTGACGGTGTGACGGCCAGCACAACGCCCAGGGATGCCGATTCCAGTCAGCCACGTGTATTTTTGCCACAGGCGAGGGCATATTGAGAAAGCGTGCATTACGAAGCGAAAGCCTGCAAAGATAAAGTCGCCTTCTCTGCCTAACCTCAGCGTCGATGCCTCAAAGAATAGGCCGCCATCCGATGTCCAAGGAGCAACATCAGACATATCATCAGTGTTGTATGATCTAAACACCGTGAACCTCGGCACGCGACCGAATATTTTTAGCGAAGTCACAGTACATCACAAGCTAATTACGTTTGAAGTGGACTTCGGCGCAGCCTGCACTCTAATAAGTGAAGACACGTTTCGAACTTCTTGGCTATGAGATGCAACACCCTTGCAACAAGACGACACGCACCTGCGAACATGGTCTGGAGAAGACATGCCACTATTGGGCTCTGCTAATGTGCGCGTTTCTTAAAACGGCCAGACCCAAAGCTACCTCTCCTTGTTGTGAAGGGCTCAGAATCTAGCCTTCTTGAGAGAAAGTGGTTTTCTCCATTAGGGATAATGATATGAGGCATACACCAAGCGCCGAGCCACAACGGGATTCAACAATTGCAGGAGAAATACGAAAGAGTATTCGCTGACGAGATTCCAGGAAACGAAGGGTCCCTAGTCACACTGAAGTTGCTAAGTGGCGCGCAACCGAAGTTTTTGAAGGCCAGGCTGGTGCCCTTTGCTCTCAGAGCTTCCGTTGAAAGGGAGTTGGAAAAACTGGAGCAGCAAGGTGTCATCGAGCCGACACAAGATTCACATTGGGCCACTCAACTGGTTATAGGTCGCAAGAAGAACGGAACCATACGCGTCTGTGGAGACTACCAGAGCACCGTAAATCTAGCCACTAAATCGTCGTCTTACCCTCTGCCGACACCTGGAGAAGTGTCAGTGCACTACGCAGCGCAAGAGTCTTCAGCACTTTAGACCTCCCCCAGGCCTATCAACAACTGAAGGTGAGCGAACCGACGTCAAAATTGCTGACAATCAACACACTGAAAGGCCTGTACAAGGTGAAGAGATTGCCTTTTGGCGTACCTGCGGCCCCGGCCATAATTCAGAAGTTCATAGAGACAGTACTTCAGGGAATTCCAGGAGTTTGTGTCTACTTGGACGATGTCATAATCAGTAGCGCTTCCACGGAAGAGCATGTAGCGCCCCTGGAGCACATTCTTGAAATGCTAGCAAACCCAAATTTGCGTTAAGCAAAGAGAAATGCGGTTTTGCAGTGTCAGCGGTGCGATTCCTGGGACACCGAGTATTTTTTTTTTTCATCATTCATATTTCATCTTTATTTTCACTGTGAGGTACATGTGCTTGGATTATCAGTATTATAGAAGGAGGTCCCGAAGTATAAACGGTCCGGGGGACCTCCTATGACAGAATGGATAAGATTAGCAGGTAACTTACTAGGAAGTGAAGAAAAGACTATACAAGCGTGCAGAGAAAAACTATAATACAATACTAACGAGACACAGTGCAAATAAATTCTAAATAAACAGGAACATCAAACAAAAAATGCACGAATTGCAAAAATTAGCGCATTATTAGTACTAGAATAAATAAAATGTAAACACGGAAACTATGATCCAGACAAACATCTTTAGTCGGTGGAACAAAACAAGGTAGAAAATAAATAGGTCTTTAATGAACGATGAAATGAATGAATAGTACGCTGTGCTTTAATTTCTGGAGGCAGCGAATTCCAAACAGATATGCCTGAGAAGTATGCAGTTTGTTTCCCATAATTGGTCCTGATTTTCGGTGGTAGTAGATTATGATGTTCAGCAAATCTGGTGTTATTTTGTTAAAAAGCTTGGATGACTCAAAACCACTACGGACGACATGTTTATTACGCGTTTTAAAGATGATTGATTACAACCTAAAATTAAGCTGTAGCGACAATGGCAGCATGTTAAGTGTGCGATAATAATTGAAAACGGATGAACGGTAAGGGCTGAAGGTAAGTATGCAGAGTGCTTGATTTTGAAGGTGGCGAACACATGAAAGGTGAGTGTTGTAGTTGATGCAGAAGACATCCACCCGACCGAAGACAAAGTGCGAGAGATCACCGAAGCACGGGCACCAACAAACAGGAGCTACAGGTGGCGGTGGTGAAAACGTTTATTGAATCTTGAGCCTTATTGATTGTTTTGATGGGTCGGCTTAATATCGCGTAGGGTGGCCGCGAGCTTGTGGCTCTCAGCGACTCTTAGAGTTCAGCCCACCAGCTCCTTTTGTACAGCTGGGTCTGAGCTGGACACCGCGATCTTCCATCGCTCTATGTCTGTTAGTTGCACATTGCGGGGTGTGATAACGTGATAACATGCCGAGGCCGATGTTCCGTGTTGCTGCCAAGTGCCGATAAGATCACCCAGTGTTATCACGTGATGTTCGACGCCTTTCCTACGTGACTATATATGTGCCGTGTCTTGTACGCTTGTTGAAATAAATGTTTGCCTCCGGATGCGACGCAGCCTGCTCGATCATTACAGTGGCGACGAGGATGGGAGGATGGGAGTTTAATCTCAACGGAAATTCTTCATGGGAAGAATACGTGGAGCGCATCGAGTTGTGCTGCGCAGCGAACAAGCTGACGAGTGACGCCGACAAGAGGGCAGCTTTACTCAGCTGTTGTGGGGAGACAACGTACTCCTTGATAGCAACCCTCGTGAAACCTCAACGACCGCCAAATGTCGAGTACCAAGTCATCGTCGACGCCGTGAAGGACCACGTCAACCCGAAGCCTTCAGAGTTATACTCAAGGTACGTTTTTTCGAAGCGAGACCAGCACTACGATGAATCTGTAGCTGACTACGTTACATCCTTACGCAAGCTAGCTGAGAACTGCGGCTTCAGCGACAAACAGCTGCCCTTGGATGTAATGCTGCGTGACCGCTTGGTATTCGGATTGAGGGACAGCGTTGTGCAGCAGCGACTGTTGATAGAAAAAAACTTGACGTTCAAGAGTGCTTACGATCTTGCAGTGACCGCGGAAATAGCCGCTAAAGAGCAACGCGTAATGAACCAGCATAAGCAGGAAGCTGTAGACGTGACAGCAAAAGTGAGCACGCCCCCTAAAAACGAGCAGGAGGAAGAGAACCGCGTCGGAGCGTCGAGTCAGGTTCCGGACGAAAGGTGTTTCCGATGTGGTGGGAAGCACAAAGCTTATCGCTGCAAGTTCAAGAACGCTATGTGTTTCAACTGCTCTAAAAAAGGGCATTTAGCAAAGGCGTGTCGAGGAAAAAAAATGCAAGTGCAGCATCAGCTGGAAGCTGCGTCCACGCTGGCGCATACTGAGTACGACGCTTTACTGAGCATCAGTCAGGTAACGAACTGTCCCAAATTTGTTGTCACCGTCAGAATTGGTGGGCAGGACGTACAGATGGAAGTCGATTCCGGAGCAGCTAGGTCAATCATGAGCAGCAAGGAATACACAAAACTGGAAGTCGCTAAAAATATCGACCTGGAAGTATCAGATGCTCAACTCGTCACCTGGACGAAAGAAGGCCTTGACATTGTCGGAAAAGCCAGGGTTCCCGTAGAATTCAAAGGGCTAATGTGCGAGCTGCCGCTACTGGTAGTGAGAAATGAGGGCAGCACACTTCTAGGTCGTGACTGGTTCAAGGCTTTAAACATAGAGCTAACCGGTCTTCACACCGTGAGCAGCAGGCAAGAAGATATCCTGTCGAGGTATGCAGAGATTTTTAGCGAGTCATTTGCAGGCGCTACACTGCCGCCGATTCATATTGAGCTAAAACAGGATGCCCAGCCAAAGTTCCTGAAATGTCGCAGCATTCCGTTCGCGCTTAAGGACGATGTGATAGCCGAGTTAGACAGATTGGAGAGACAAGGAATTCTACAACCAACGCAGTATTCAGAATGGGCTACCCCTGTAGTCGTTGTTCGAAAAAAGAATGGATCGCTCCGAATCTGCGGTGACTACCGAAGCACAGTCAACCAAGCGTTAAGGAGCAACGGGTATCCTTTGCCTACCAGCAAAGAATTATTCGCAAAGTTGGGCAAAGGCCGTGTTTTTTCGAAGTTGGACTTGACGCAAGCGTACCAACAGCTGGTAGTTGATGACGCCACAGCGCAGGTGCTCACGATAAACACCGTAAAAGGATTGTACAACGTGCGACGTTTACCGTACGGCGTGTCGGTAGCTCCCGGTTTGTTCCAACGCGTAATGGATACAGTACTCGCGGGTCTACCGCAAGTAGCTGTATACCTGGACGACATTCTGGTGGCCAGCGAAACAGCCGAAGAGCACAGCCAAATGCTCGCCGAGGTCTGCGAACGAATTGCAAGAACGGGACTGCGGGTCCAGTCGGCAAAGTGCGAGTTTTTTAAAGAGAGCCTGGAATTCTTGGGCCACCGGATAGACTCGCGTGGTATCTACCCATCGAAAGCTAAGGTAGAAGCCATTCATCAGGTGCCTGTACCGAAAACCAAGAAGGAGCTGCAAGCATTTCTTGGTATGGTGAACTTTTATAATCGGTTCTTGAAAGGCCGCTCCGAGGTCGCAGAAGTTTTGTATCGTCTACTGGAGACTAACGTCGCGTGGGTGTGGCGAGCAGAACACCAGGAAGCGTTCGAAAGCCTGAAGCAGCTACTAACTTCCGATTCGCTGCTGGTGCATTTTGATCCCAGCGCGCCTCTAGTTCTGTCATGCGATGCTTCACCGGTGGGAGTAGGAGCAGTCCTAGCGCACCAAGACCCTGAAGGACGAGAGAGACCCATCGCGTACGCATCAAGAACGTTAACAAAGACCGAGCGGAATTATGCCCAGATAGATCGAGAGGCTTTAGCCATCGTTTTTGGCGTCCGGCATTTCCATCAGTATCTTTGTGGAAGGAAATTCTTTATTCTCACTGATCACAAACCGCTGCTCGGCATATTTCGACAAGAGAAGCAAATTCCAGCTGTATTGTCACCACGCATGCTCCGTTGGACGTTGATGCTGTCTGCTTATGAATACCACCTTGACTATCGGAAAACGCAAGATCATGCCAATGCTGACTGTTTAAGCAGATTACCAGCAAAGGAGGCGCGAGGTGAAACCGAGCCGCCGGGCGACGTTCTTCTGTTAGAAGCAATGGAGTATCCCCCAGTGACTGCACAACAAGTGGCATCCTCTACCAGGGATGACCCTCAGCTACTTCAAGTAAAGTCTTGGATTATCGACGGCTGGCCTGAGCACAAGGTGCCACCAGAATATTCTGCCTACCATGACAGGCGATATGAGCTATCGGTCGATCGCGACTGTATCCTTTTGGGAAACCGAGTGGTGCTGCCGGAACGACTGCGAAAGCGAATTCTTGGCATGCTACATGCAAATCATCCAGGCATTACGGCTATGAAAGCTCTCGCGAGGTTCTATGTTTGGTGGCCCAGAATTGACGCGCAAATCGAAGATTTCGTTCGGCACTGCAAACCCTGTCAAGAGAACAAACAAAGTGATCCCAAGACACCTGCACATTTCTGGACGAAACCCGAAAGACCTTGGGGCAGGGTTCACATCGATTTTGCGGGGCCAGTCGAAGGCGTTTGTTTTCTTGTGGTAGTGGATGCGTTTTCGAACTGGGCTGAGATCGAGATAATGCCGTCTCTTCAATCCTCTTCAGTGATAGAAAAGCTGCGTAGAATGTTCGCATCGTACGGTCTACCAGATCTTATCGTGTCTGATAATGGGACTGCTTTCTCAAGCAAGGAATTTCGGGAATTCCTAAAGCTAAACGGCATCCAGGTTATGTACACAGCGCCGTATCATCCTTCGAGCAATGGAAGAGCAGAAAGGATGGTTCGCGAGCTCAAGTGTGCACTCAGGAAGCAGAGACAAGGCACAGTGGCCTGTAAAGTTTCTCGCTTCTTGTTCAAGCAGCACTCTACCCCTCATGCTGAGACCGGAAAGGCACCAGCAGAGCTCATGTTGGGACGGAATTTCCGCTCGGCCCTGTCACGACTTCACCCCGACATGGAAAGCGCGGACTTGTGTCAACGTGTGCCGTCAAAGGTTTTCGAGTGTGGGGATGCTGTGTACGTGAGAAATTTCAGCCGAGGGCCTACATGGCTAGCCGCTCGGGTGCTACGCCGTCTGGGCCACGTCATGTACGAAGTTCAGACGTCTGAAGGAAATTTGCATAGACGTCATCGGGACCATCTGCGAAAGGCATGGGTGTCGGAACCGGCAACACCAGCTAATGCAACCGGTGATTTCTTCAGATTCCTACCGCCTCCAAGCACAGAACCCGAACTACCCAAGGATGAGGCACCAGTGGTTCTTAGACGGTCTACTCGTGAACGGCGACCTGTGCAGCGCTACGGCATTAACTGTGGGGGAAAGGGTGTGATAACGTGATAACATGCCGAGGCCGATGTTCCGTGTTGCTGCCAAGTGCCGATAAGATCACCCAGTGTTATCACGTGATGTTCGACGCCTTTCCTACGTGACTATATATGTGCCGTGTCTTGTACGCTTGTTGAAATAAATGTTTGCCTCCGGATGCGACGCAGCCTGCTCGATCATTACACGGGGTGGCTGGAGTTCAGAGCACATGTAGAGGATGTGATGAAAGTCTGCTTTAGGTGCACCACAGAGGTGGCATACAGGGGAGAAAAGGCCGGGGTGGATATGGGCAAGGTGCGCTGGAGATAGGAAGGTACGGGCCTGGAGCTGGTGCCAGGTCACCTGCTCGAGTTTAGATAGTGATTGCTGTGGGGGCGGATACTGGAGTCGTTGCTCTCTGTAGTGGAGAGTAATTTTGTTATAGGTAACCAGGCGTTTGCGTGCACTGCCTGGGTCTGTAGCTGGCCCTGCTCGGCTGACGTACGCTCGAGCTGTGTTGCGGGCAGCTTCATTCCAAAGGTTGCCCGCATGAGCAGGTATCCATAGGAGTTCAACTGATCTTGTCAGGGTTGGAATAGAATTGAGAATTTTGAAAGCAGGCGTGTGAATCCTGCCTCGTGCGAAGTTGCGGATTCCTGTTTTTGTGTCACTAAAGATTAGTGTGGCAGTGGTTGAGGAGATTGCCAATGCAATTGCAGCTTCTTCTGCCTCTAACGAGGATGCAGCTTTAATCGAACCAGAAACTGTAGGGTGAAGTGTTTTGGAAACCACGCTCAAGACATAGGCTTGATGAGTAGCATATTCTGCAGCGTCCACATGAACTGCACTGGTATCAGCGTGGTATTGTTTGTGCAGCGCCGCGGCTCTAGCTTCTCGCCGAGCTAGGTGATGGACCGGGTGGACGTTTTTCGGGAGTGGATGGATTGTTAAAAGAGATTGAATTTCTCTCGGGGTTGAGTGCATGGGTCTGAGGGAGCTTATAGAGTTGAGGCCTAAGGACGACAGAATATGCCTCCCTGTTGTGGTGGATGATAGGCGTTCAACTTGTGCTGTGCGAGTGGCTTCGCCAAGCTCATCTAGGGTATTGTGAACTCCCATAAGGAGAAGACGGGTATTCGACGTGTGTCTGGATAGATTTAGGGTCGTTTTATAGGCTTTCCTGATTAGTGAATTTACTTTTTCTTCCTCCACTGTGGAAAGAAACAGATATGGAAAAGAGTACACCACTCGACTCACCACGAAGGCTTGTATAAGACGCCGGAGGTCGTACTCCAGCATACCCTGGTGACGGTTCGCAATTCGTCTAATCAGTCTCATGGTCTGGTATACTGTGTTTCTGAGCCTAGTAATAGTGTTAGTATTCTTGCCGTTGCTCTGAATAATGATGCCCAGTATACGCACCTTATCAACCTCGGGGACTTGTTGGTCATCAATGTTGACTCTAATATTAGGCGGTGGACCCATGTCTGTGCGGCACCTTGAAGGGTGCAAGAGCAACAGTTCTGATTTACTCGGTGAGCAGGTGAGGCCCACCGCCGCTGCATGCGCCGCGACGATGTCCGCCCCAGCCTGGAGTGTTTTCTCCATTTGACCGACATTACCCGTTGATGTCCAAATAGTAATGTCATCCGCGTATAATGAATGGGAGAGGTGAGGGATAACTGTCAGGGCTTTTGCCATAGGAATGAGCGTAATAGTGAAAAGAAATGGAGAGAGGACTGAACCCTGAGGTGTACCTCTGCTGCCTAGTTGTAGGTTGGTGACGATAGTGAACCGAACGTTAGTTCTGCCGTTTGGTTGCGAAGGAAGGCCGCTACATAGGAGTGTGTCCTTCCTTCCACTGAAATATCCAAGAGAGTGTCCATAATGGCCGAATGGTGAACATTCTCAAAAGCCTTGGTAAGATCCAAGGCTAAAATGCCCTTGGTGCGTTTAGCGTTCCTGGGGTATAGAATCTCTTCCAAGATCTGTAACATAACGTCTTGAGTGAAGCGATGGCTGCGTAATCCAATCATAGAGTGGGGGAATAGGTCTTTCTCTTGCATGTGTACCCGCAAGCGGACTAAAACCACATGCTCAAGAAGTTTCCCTAAGCAGGACGTTAAAGAGATGGGTCGGATATTTTTGAGATCCAAATGTTTTCCTGGTTTAGGGATGAAGGTGATTTTCGCATGTGTCTATTGCGCTGGGAGCATTCCATTTTGCCAGCACTCGTTGAAAGGTCTGTAATGGCCCGTATGGAGTTCTCATCCAGGTTCCTGAGCATTTTGTTAGTGATTTTGGCTGCCCAAGTGCTGATGTCGTTCTGAGCTTGTGCATGGCTGCCCGTACTTCCCATGGCGAAATGTGTTCGTCCTATTTGGTGTTCGGGTTGCCGCCGTAGTCAGGTAGTGGTGTGCGAGTAGTGGTAGATAGGTATTGTTCTTTTAAGGCATCGAGAAGGGCGTGATCTTGTAGAGGGATTTTTCGGAGTGCTCTACTAACATTTTTCCGCTGGTTGTTCTTGGTATGATCTGGATCTAGCAGAAAACGAAGAAATGTCCACGTATCTTTCAAACCGAGATTTCCGCTCAGCAGTGGGGTTGCATAGCTGACCCCACTGTTGGCGTGCCAACTGTCCTGCATAGGCTTCAATTCCTTTTGCGAGTGTTGCGATGCGAATCCTGAGTGTTCTGTTAAGTTTGTTCGCTAACCGTCGTTTTTGCAGGCTGGCATGGACCTCCCACATGTGCAGGAGGCGGTTGTCTGCGATGTCGGTATCAATAGTGAGTGGAATTGTGGAAGTAGCTAATGCCACATCCTGGGAGAGGCAATGAGCCCATTTGTCGAGATCGTCAATGGTTTTGGGAGTGGAATTTCGAATCTGGATGAATGTATCCCAGTTTACAATTTCTATGGGGCGCCGAGTATATTGATCTAGTGTACTGAGCTGAATTTCTGTGTTTACGATGTAGTGGTCGCTCCCGATGTTGTTGTACGTGTTGCGTGGTATGTTCTTAGTCAAAGTGAGGTCTGGACTGGTGTTATTTTGGACACTGTTGCCTCTTGTTGTTGGGTTGTCTAGATCATTGATTAAGGATAAGCCCTTATTCTGGATAATTTTCCAAAGTGCAGTGCCCTTTCTGAAGTTCTTCTTGTAGCCCCAACTTGTGTGATTGGCATTGAAGTCACCGAGCACTATTAAAGGGTGTCTGCCGCTAATAGAAATGGCCTTTCGAAGGGCGGCTAATAGAGGGGCTGCAGGGCCTTTGGGCGGGCCGTATATATTTAGAACAAATCGGCTGCTGCCTTTGCGAGTTCTCGGGAGAAGCTCAACTAGGTGGCTGTATATATCTCTTAATTCCAGGTGGTGGTCCGTAGCCGTTAGGTTACGATGGACCAGAGTGGTAACCCGTGGGAGTGTCGTTCCGTCTGGTTCATGCGTGGTGTAGTTACAAAGTTTTGTCTTAGTCTGTGTTTCTTGTAAGGCGATAATGGTGGGAGTGTTGGCATTCCAAAGTGTTTGTAGGTGGAGTTGTCAGTTGTCTCGTTTTTCACGGAAACTCCTACAGTTCCACTGCCACACATGTATCTCATTACGGTGTGCAGCACTGTTGTGTTTGGGGTGGGCGCTGGTCGGCTCGCGCCGATCCTGTAATTTCGGGGGCCAAGAGCCCATTAAGCTGGGTCTGCATTTTAGCTGTGGTCACCTCTTGTGCTTATTGACGCCGCTCGAGCGCTGTTAACCGTCGAATATGTTGGTCATCCAGGCTGTGTTGTCTTTTTGCATTGGGGCTAGGCTATCCTGCACGGCTTCGATGGCTGCAGTTAACACAGCCTTCAGATCGGTGTCCATAAGGGTAGGATTGTCAGCCTCTGCTTGTGCTGCGCTTAGGGGGAGGGTTGCGAGCAGGTGACGCCGTGCGCGTAGAGGAGGTGGAAGAAGGCGGCAAGGTGATCTGTTTAGGTGTGATAGGTGTTTGGGTGGGGCATGCAGGGGAGTCATGACTTTGAGAGGAAGATCTTTTTTGAGAAATATTTGTAACTGTTGTTTGAGCTCCGCGATTTTGAGGCTTTGTCTCTATAGTTGTGCTCTCAGTTCCGTGTTTTCCCGAGAGAGCGAAGGTGATCGCGGTCTCCAGCTCTCCTGTTTTTCGACCGGCTGGGTCCTCTGGCCAGGGAGGGGCGGGAAAGAGGAGGGCGACAGACTCCTGTTGCAACCTTTTCTTGAGGTAGATCTGGACTTGGATCGGGCATGGCCTCGGCTGAGGCTTTCTTTTCCTCTGCTGTTCGAGCGGCTCCTGATCCGCAGCCGTGATGGGCGTTCGCGTCTGTCTCCGCGTGGTTATCCTCTTTCTTCTTTTTCTTTGGTGGCATTTTGAAACGCTTCTTGCAGATGCTGCTACCGGTGAGGTGCGGGTCGCCGCACACCACGCAGGTGGGTTCGCATTTGTGATTGGTCGGAGGGTTGTTTTGGCCGCAGCGCGGGCACTTGAGTACTTGAGGTGTCGGATATACGTCAGCGCGGTGACCCATTTTATAATACGTACAGCAGGCAAGCCTCTACTTTCTTTCTGAAGATTCGACATCAGTACTGTGCCCCTCTGTAGTTGATCCAAAAGGTGACCTTGTCCCTTTCGAATACGATGCAGATCGAGTTAGGCTTGCCGAGGCGTCTGGCTTCTATGATGGGGTGGTCGTCATTGACGTTGGTGTGGCTGAAGGTGATGTCTTCTTGAGTGTCGTAGTCTTGAATGTTAGGAATGATTCCCTTGGCGCAGTGGTCGGGGGCAGCCATGTAGGTGGCCGTTTGGTAGGTAACTTCTCCAAACTTTATAGCTTGGATCTTGGCATACAGAGCAGAGCGTTCTTCCGCGGCCGCTAGGTGGCCTGGAGTGCGTGCACCGCGTCGTATGTGCTCCGGCAATTTTCATCAAAGTGACTGTCATTTCGCATAGACTCTGCCTGATTTGGACTCCTCCGTCTTCGTGATGGTGCTCGCAACCGAGTGAGCCCAATTACAGGGCAAGCGCACTCTTTATTTGGCCTTCTACGGCCTGTTGCTGCCTACGCCAGCCCAAGGCCGTGCTAGGCCTACCCCTGGGACCCAACGCGCCGACAAGCCACGGCGCCGCAGCCATGCAAGTCGTGGAAGGGACGCCTCCAGAAGACTTGGAAGGCAAAGGTTGGATACGGGCCAACAGAACTCTACGTCGGCGAAAAGCAACTCGCGCAGAAGCTTCTTTACAGGGGTGGCTGCGGTGGCCCCCGTTGACAAGGTGGCCTACGAACGCGCGCGTTCGTAGGCCACCACGTTAACGGGCGCCACCGCAGCCACCCCTTCCGGAGGAATACTTTAAAATCATCATACACCCTCGTGGCGGCTAAATCTTAAAGCCTGGAGCCCAGGACAAGTGCTAGATACTCTACGTAAAAGGGCGGGTGTTGATACTACCGCAACGCAGAAAGACCAAGTTCGACTCAACTACGATCAATATTCCATCACTATAAGGAGCTACAGGCGCTTCTCGGAATCTTAACGTTCTAAGACAGTTTCTTAGAACAAAGAGCATCTGTGGCCAACGCCTTATGCCAGCCGCTGCGGAAAGATGGGAAGTGGACATGATCGCCACGCCATCAGCAAGCATTCGATGCCCTGAAAAACCTGCTTCGAAGTTGTATAGTCCTCAGCAACTATGACGAAAGGAAGCTACTGCTTTTGTCTTGCTAGGCA
The DNA here is from genome assembly GCF_055883805.1 of Amblyomma maculatum. Taxonomy (NCBI): domain Eukaryota; kingdom Metazoa; phylum Arthropoda; class Arachnida; order Ixodida; family Ixodidae; genus Amblyomma; species Amblyomma maculatum. Next base: position 170,740,525 of record NC_139349.1, on the reverse strand, counting down.
TCTCCGTACGAAATCGGCGTGGTTCTTTCGCAGACTGACGACCAAGGAAGGGAGGCCCCATTTGCCTTCGCCTCACGTACGTTGTCACTAGCGGAGCGCAACTACGCGCAACTGGACAAAGAAGGGCTAGACATCGTCTACGCGGCGACACACTTTCACCAGTACATTGCCGACCGAAAGGTGATAGTTAAAACGGCTCGCCGACCGCTACTGGGCATTTTGGGGCCACGAAAGCTTATGCCACCGATATTGTCTCCGCGAATGACACGTTGGTGCATCAAGCTCTCAGCGTACGACTACGATCAGGTCTACCGCAATGGGACTAAACATCATAATGCCGACGCGTTAGGTCGCCTGCTACTGCACGCAACAATTGACGAACCGCCTCCACCCGGGGACGTTCTTATGTTCGAAGACTGCCAGAACCTCCGCTTACAGCACGCACAGTTGCAGCATCTACGCAGATGTGCGCAACTCTCTGTCAAGTTTACACAGCTGTTCAACAAGGCAACATGCACAAACTCAAAGGAGCTACAGAGTTGAGCACCCACCGCGACTGCATCCTTTTAGGATCCAGAGCTGTGATTCCGAGAAAGCTACGAGCATAAGCTATGTCTCTCATCCACGCCGGACACAGGGGCATCGTTTCCATGAAAGCGTGTGCCAGAAGCTATATGTGGTTGCCTAACAATGACCACGAAATTGAAACAACAGTCCAAAATTACAAGCCTTGCCAAATCAGCCGGAGCAATCCACCGAAAGCTCCTCTCCCAGAATTGGAAAAACCACACAAACCTTGGCACATCCTGTACATTGATATTGCAGGCCCAATTGAAGGTTGCACTTTCCGTGTGGTCGTAGATGCCCACACAAACTGGGTTTAAATAAGGGAAATGCGACAGATGACTTCGGCAGCAGTGATTGACAACCTCCGATCACTGTTCGCAACGTTCGGAATTCCCTGTAAGGTAGTGTCGGACAACGAAACGCCGTCTGTCTGCGGAGATTCTCAAGTTTTATCGCGACAACGGGATCTCATCAGTCACATCGGTCCCCTACCACCCAGCGACAAATGGACAAGTCGAGCGCTACGTGGCTGAGCTGGAACGTGCCCTTGAGAGAGACCGGACAGGATCGCTGCAGCGCCGCCTTGCACGTTTTCTTTTCAAGCATCACACGACAAATATTCGAGCGTGAAATGCGAACGAAGCTCACAGCTATTCTCCCCGAGCCAGAAACAGAGACGACCCGGGAAGAAAAACCGCTTCCGCGCTGCGGGACACTTTTTGAGTGGCAGCGCGTCCTCGCCCGCCAGTTTCTCAGAAAACGAAGCTTGAAGGCAGCTACTGTTGTGAGACGCATAGGTCTTCGCTCTTGGCTCGTGAGCATACATTAGACAGTGGCACACCGACACCTACACCAGCTCCGTGGATTTACGCCGCCTCCCGAGAGCGGTCCGGTAGCAGCGAGGACATCTGATGATCCATCCTCCCATATAGCCAGGCATCTCTCCTCAGAAGAACAGACTGCACCCAGAGCAGACCTACAAAGCACAGCGGGCAAAATCCAGCCTTAAAGGTGCTCTTCCCTGTGCGCACAGAGCCAGCGCGTCTCCACACGTCCTCGCCGACCCCCTGCATGCTATCAGGCAACTTTTTAAGGGGGAAGGAAGTGTTGTGTTCGAAGCGCTATGTCCTCGTCCGTTCTATGTGACTGGAGCAGTGCGCGTTAATAAACAGGCCCCGCACCCCTCTTCGCGCTTCGCCGGGAGGACTCGCCACCTGCCTGCGCTCAGCGAGACGCCCCTCACGGCGGGCTCCCTCACCATCCTCTAGTTCTGGGAAGCAAGCCCCATCCCCATCTCCGACCTCCGTTCCCTCCGTTCTTCGCCCGGCCATTTCGGCGTACGCCTCGGCCGACGCTGGTCGCACAATCTTGTCTGATGAGCAAAGCTAACAGTTCAACAGTAGCGCGTATCTCATTTCTACATCGACGACGCACAAACACGACACTACCTGATGGTCATTAGGCCTTATGTTCATTGGTTGTCCTGTCACTCAGATGTACTGTTTATTACAGAAGGAGCATTCTAGAAGGCAGACAACGTTTGGAGATGTGCAGTTAAAGCCTGATTTTATATGAAAATTGAAAACGGTTGCATGACGTTTGACCGTGATGTCTTTGTGTATGACTGCACGTCTTACATCTAGGTCGAGAGCAAGTATGGGGTTGTATTGGATGCTCTTTGACGAGTTTAGAATGCACTAGAGTATCTCTGAGATTTGTGTTACGTTTGCATATTACCCTTGGGGCCTCCGGAAATATTTTCTTCGGGCGTTCATCACACGTTAGCATGGAATGGTATTTCCGCAGAATATTGTTCATGTTTGGAAGGGCATTGGAGTATTTGGTTACAAAAGAAGGCTGGCGTTAATTGTTGGCCTTTGGTCGTTTCGTGAGCATATCGTTGCGGCTTAAAGTGTTTTCGCTTTCGAGGGCCATATTAAGGGAATTACCGGGATAATTCCTCTGAATAAGTGTTGCTTTCAAATAATGTAGTTCGTTTAGGTAGTCATTATCATCGCTACATATTCTTTTAGCCGTGTCGCCTGTCCTACAAACATTTCTTGCTATCATATCATCCAACCCGTATTGTAGTTTTTCCAGGTACTGCCGCATTTATTTATTTATATTCCTTTTGCAGACCACATGATCCCTGGTTCCAGGCTGAGAAATACATACTCAAGAAACATAGATAGCTCATTCCGGAGAGTGGAGGCAGTACTCCTTCGCCGAGCCCAGACTGGTCAGCTTCTGTCACCCGCGAAGCTGCACCTGATACACCCGCAGGTATACCCTTCTCCTCAGTGCCCGACATGCCCGGCCAGAGGCACGGCCGAACATCTCCTGTGGAGCTGCCCTACGTTTGACGCAGTACGGGAGAGAGCACTCAAGCAACTGGGCGGGCTTCGACCTGCAACCCTGCAGGCATGGGTCGATCCCCCATCGCACATCGGGCCATCAGAAGCAACCCGGCTCTGGCGAACATTTCTTTCTTACTTCAAGGAAGAAGGACCAGGCCATTACTTCGCGAAGCCGACCTCGGGACGACCCTACCTCGAGGAAGAAGTGGACACCGGTCCCTCATATCTATCCCAACCTTCACCCCCACCCCCACTCATACCCTCACCCCCACCCTTAACCGCTCCCCCACCCCTACATCCATGAAGCAACTTAATTCTGCCGCAAGGTAAACGCCTACCGTAAGCAGAAATAAAGACGTAATAAAAAAAAAACATTTCTTTATATTTTGTTCACTCATTGACCTACTTTCTTCTCACCCATCCCCCCGTCCACACTCCTTGACCTACGTTCTTCTCACCGACTTTCCCCCTCCCCAGCTTTTCTTCTTCCGAAGCAACAGCGTATTTAAACCCCTGCCAGTGATGTTCGCTTTGCCCAGACATAGACAAGACTCGGAAGATTGCAGGAAAGAATAAGCTAGTTATAGCGGGGGATTTCAATGCGCCACATCAGACATGGGGATACCGACAAAATACCGCGAAAGGAACTCTCCTACTAAAAGCAACGGAAAGGGCCAACCTGAAGTTGCTAACCGACTGCGGCACCCCGACGCGACAGGGCAACAACGTAAACAGTGATACGTGCCCAGACCTCGCATACGTAATAGAAGCGGAGTGGACCAACACCAACCTCAACTTCGGGAGCGACCACTTCATATGCGAGACACTGGTGAACGCAGGAAGGCTGCACAGTGCACTAAGGAAATCCAAAGTAACGGACTGGCATGAGTTCAGGAAAGACCTGGAAGAACAAATTTCAGAAAACCTAACCCAATGGACAGATCAGATTCGAGCCAAACATAAAAAACACACTAAAACGATATCGTCCCAGGACCACGTACAGGAAGTAGACCGACACCTACTCAACCTATGGGACACGAGAAGAGGGCTGACCAAACGATGAAAAAACCAAAAACATAACAGGAAACTCAGCATTCGGATCGCAAATCTCAACGACAAACTTCAGAGCTACGCGCAGAGGGTAGCCAGCAACAACTGGAACAAAATCTGCAATGAACTCGACGGAAATCTAAGCAATGCTACGAGCTGGAAACTATAGACACCTAATTGACCCAAGTCAAAGCAGGGATGAAAATGGCAAGGCAATAGAGAGGATGCTTCACCTCAACCAATCGACAGACTCTGAAATCGCGGATCAGATCTGGAATAGGTATATCGGAGAGCCAGACGGAACAGTCAACATCGATCAGAAATACGCAGGAATACCCTACCCAAATCTGGACGCGGACATTACAGTAGCAGAAGTATACGCAGCGGCTAGATCCTTCGTCAAAAACACTGCACCCGGCAAAGACCAAGTTAGCAACGCAGTCATTCGAAATCTTAGCGAGCAGAAAAAGGAGGAAATAACGAAGTTCTTCAATGAAATCTGGTCTAGCAGAAATCTACCGAAAGAACGGAAACATGCGGAAATTATAACTATTCCCAAACCTGGGAAGAAGCTAGGCCTGGACAACTTAAGCCCTATCTCGCTTACTTCTTGCATAGGAAAATGGCTCGAAAACATCAATAGCCGACTCACAGGTTACCTGAAAGACGAAAAACTAATGCCAAACTCGATGTTCAGCTTCAGGAATAATCTGTCAACACAGGAGGTAATGCTGCAATGCAAAGGTAATGCAAATCAAGCACATCTTAGACAGAATATCAGCCAAAAACGAAGGTATCCTCCTCGCGGTGGACCTAAAAGGTGCCTTTGACAACATCAGCCACAAAGCAATTCTCGATAGCATATCGGAAACGGGGTGCGGGGAGAGAACGTACAATTACGTCCACGACTTTCTCAGCATCCGGACAGCAACGATAAGTATAAGCGGTATCAGAACCAACGAAAGAGAAACTGCCGGGAAAGGAACTCCGTAGGGATCTATCATCTCGCCTCTTCTCTTTATTCTGGCCATGGTGCCAATAGCGAAGAAATTGTAAAGCATACCTGGAATTCGTCACGCACTCTACGCCAACGACATTTCTGTGTGGACGACGACGGGATCAGCGGGAGAAAAGGAAGACAAATTGAAAAGAGCCCTGGATGGCATTAAAGAAATTTCAACAAGAAACGGCATGAAATGCGCCCCTGAAAACACCGAGTTCATTAGAATCCACAAGAAAAACTTCAAGGCAGAGCCGATTCAAATCCGACTTCAAAACCAAGAAATCAGAGAAGTAAAAACCTTGAGGATACTAGGTATGTCGCTACAGAGCCACGGGGAAAGAACGCACACAATCAAGCTGCTAACTCGGACAACCAGTCAAGTCTGCGGCATGATTCGAAGAGAGAAGGATGCGATCAGAATAGTAACGGCAATGATAGTCCCCCGCTGGACGTATAGCCTCCCGTACCGCAACGTCCCCTGAACGGAATCACAGAAAATTGATGCGCAGTTTCGGAAAGCTTATAAACTAGCGCTCTGATTACAAAGTCATGCATCCAATGAGGCTGTTATGCAATGGGCATCTCGGCCACCTACGAGGAACACAAAAAAGCACTCCTGGTCTGACAAGAACGCAGACTAGAACAATGTCGGACTTGTAGACACCTACTGAACATCATGGGACGACCCATCGACGAGAAAACTAATCCCCTAAGAGAAACACTCACTCCCGAAAGCAGAGCTCAATACCAGGTCCTTCCAATTCCCGAAAACATGGGCCCCTACACAACAGCGGAAGACGAAAAGCGAGAAATCGCCACTTACAAAACAACGTCGTTATAAACAATAGCGACATACTCTATGTAGACGCCAGTCCATATCTGGGGTGAAAAGCGGCGGCAGCCACCACAGTTGATCACACCGAAAGAGAGGTGACCAGCTCATCGATCAAGTCCAATAACTACATAGAAGATGCAGAGGAAGTTGCAATCGCCCTTGCAGTTAAACACGCCAGCAGCCAAGGTAGAAAACACATAATACTGAGCGACTCCCAAAACGCATGTCGTGCCTTCCTCCTGGAGCGCGTATGCGAACAGGCACACCGAATAATGGAGCAGGAAAAAAAGACGGGCAACATGAAACACACAATCATGTGGATACCGGCACACGAGGGAATCGACGGCAACGAGGCTACCGACAGGATAGCCCGAGGGCATACTTTCCGGGCACCTGCGCCAGCTGCTCCAGAGCCTTCAACCCCTCTCACATACGCGGAACTAATACAGTACTTCAAATTAGAAAGAAAACGTTACGCAGAACCGCACAAAGATCTCAGCAGACAGGAGGCAGTAACCAGGAGGAACATACAGGCTAGGACATTCCCAAACCTAGCAAAGTACCACAAATTGTGGCCTGAAAAATTTAAAAATAACACATGCACTGCATGCGGTGAAGTCTCGGACATCCTTCACATGATATGGAACTGCAAAGAGCAAGAGCTCGAGCGCTCAGCCAAGCGGAGTGGGAGGCAGAGCTGGCCCACACGGGTCTCTGAGCAGAGCAGCCAGCTCACCAGGGCCCTGGAGACAGCCCAGGCCAATGGTATCCTAGACTGAGGAAACCACCCACGCAATTTCGTTGAACAATTAGTTTTCTCTATCTCTCTCTCTCTCTCTTCACTTGTGGACACATTTGCTCAACCAGCAAACTAAGGCTTCCCCCCTCTACTCTTGTTCAGTGCTTTATGCAACTAGGTATAGCCACATCGAAAACATGTGCGTTTTTCACGAGTCCCTGGCAGGTTTAGAGCAATACCGATAAAATTTAACAGGAACGTTTATTTCTCTGGACCAAACACAAAATGTCATCTGTGGTCGGAACAGCATAAGTTCGGTTATTGTAATAAATCTAAACTACTTAACTAACTTTCCAGTCGGTATCGTAAAACTATTTGATAAGCCTTAGCCTTAGTTAAACCCTCTAGGTTGCGAAAGCTATAATAGCATGGCTACGCTATAGTTAGCTTTAGTGTAGTCGTCGGTGCCGTTCTTCTTCTCTTTCCTGAACGCGTCGTTGCCTCCTAGTTGCATTCCTAGGTTTTTGACTGCTGAGTGAACACGTCGACAAAAAGTCTTCACTGTTCAAAGCGTCCATTACATTTCATTCGGAGTCGTCACCGGTTGAGGACGATTCAAGAGAAGCGCGACGCGCTCGTCTAGCTGCATCTTGAGCGCGCCGTCGAGTGAGAGGCTGTTCCCGTTCTTCATCTGCCTCTGCAGCCCGGTGTCGTTTCATGGCTTCACTGGGACGGCGTCACTTTCTTTCCGTTTATCAGAATGCATAGCGAGTGTCTCAGCTGAGCAAGCGCGAGCATTTATATACCCATCGTTTTCCTCCTCCTCCTTCTCTCAAATGTGAGAGAAGATTTGGGAGCAGCGAATACACTCGGCAGCAGCGCGGCTCCAGCTGCAGCGCGCCTTGACTACCGATCGCCGCCACCCGACGACTCGACTTAGTAGCCCATCTCTCGCAGCTGGTCTGATGTCACGGCCATCTGGGGTCATTAAAGGTCAAGCGCCTACCGACCGTGGCTACGAGAAGGGTTGAAAATGGGATGATAATGGCTTTCGCAATAAAAGCAACGAATATTTTTAGCATTCCGCTCGTGTCTGCACATGATCAGTGGTGTTAAGCAATAAAGAATGTTTTTTCACCCTTACCTTGCATACGCATAAACCTTATCCTCCGATAAAATTATTACGCAATAGCGTACACAGCTCGTTCACTTAAAAAGTGATCGCAGGCGGTAGCTTCTCGTGTTTACAGCCAATACATACTTAAATGTATATCAAACTTCTGGCGCTACCACTTTCTGGGCCGTTCATGGTGGTATCATAACATTTCGCTTCCCACTAAACTACCCTTAGATGGTCAAGTTGGAGGATAGTTTAAGAAAGCGATACGTAATGACGACATATGTAGCTGCAGTAGTATGCGTTCAGTCTAACTGTAGGCGCCCACCTGGAAGTGAGAGAGACGTTGTGCATTCCTTTCCCCAGAAATTAAAGCATGTAAAAAATATCGCGGAATGAATTTGCAATATCACTGGAGCTATTGCGTCTAGCTTTAAGACAAATCTTGAGCGTCCCCGTAATGTATCAATACTGCGCCAGGTAGGGAGCCGTCGCGTATCCCCGGCCGGCAGCCGTGTTTGACCGTGAACAGCAACCGCTTCAGCCGAGTTCGGCAAGATGGCGCCGCGCCGACGGTGATGGTTGAATAAACCGTCGGTGGAAACTAGCAAAAAACGACTTGAAGATTGGTGGCTTAAAAGCAGAGAAGTAGCACAATGTTAGTAATGTAGGAACAAAAATTTAATAAATAGAGTGATGGTTTAGTTAACCATTCTAAATCAATAATTAGGATATAGGGAGAAAAATGAGCATGATAGCTACTGCTACCACCCCGTTTCAAAGGGGACGCTCCTATATTCCATCCATCCATCCGGTTGACAGTTGACAGCCGTGTGGTGCGGACGCGTGTTCCAACGCTCTTCCGATTGCACGTGGCTACCGCAAACGGACGGACTGGCCCTAGCGGGAGCTTCCGAAGCGTCAAACAGATCAGTTCTTCCTTTTATTAAATTTGTTTCGCTTTCAGCTAGTTAAGATAGGTGAAGCCTAAAGAATAGATTTTAGATCTGTGTCCTAGCGGCCTAGTTTTTCGTGCCGGAAGCTAGGCCTTCTCGGCGTTCATTTTTGACTACTTTAGATAAATAATTTTTTTTCTAGGCTATTGGCTTTCTCAGAATTGATTTTAACGCGTGTTTTTTTGCTAGCCGTTTCTTGTGTCTTCTTTTGGCAGTTTGTATATTCTGAGAAGTCGTAATAGATATAGTTCAGTCGATACATGCTTAAGATGTGCAATCAAAAGACGGTAAAGTGTACTCAGTGTGAGGCGCAGGTTAATCTCAAGGAAACGCGTTTTGACTATGTAGGTGAAGCGGAAGGCAGCGGCTTTTTGTGTCGGTGTTGCGTGCTGAGTGCGCGCTTAGATAGATTTGATCAAGAAAGGGGTAGTTTAGTGTCTAGTGTGGATGATTTAGAAAATGAAGTACGTTTGTTAAGGGCAGAGGATCAGAAACTGCTTGGACAGCTTTCTCAAATGAAAAAAAAAAAAAATAAAAAGGCCGACTTTATCCTTCGAACCAACGAGGACGAACATTCCAGTGCGGGCCACGTGGCTGGGACCAGCACTGGCATGGAAGGCGTAAGAAACGTAGGTCAGGCGGATCCGAACCGACAGAGCTATTTAGAAGAAGCTACTAAGAAGCCGGAAAAAAGGAAGAAGTAAGGAAGAATGGAAATCCCAGAGCTAAGGGCACAGATAACCGAAAGCAGGAGCCAACAGTTGGGAGAGGGAGAGAGAAGGCCCAGGTGCTGCAAGTGAGATATCTTGGAACGTGTATAGGGTGATAAGAGAGTGTTATTGGAGCCTTCCCAGGGAGCACAATGAGGGCAGTGCTGAAAGAGAGTAAAAATAGGCTGTTGAAAAATTCTGCAGAGCGCAGTATGGTGATAGTAGCCGCGGGGCTAAACGATGTCCTAAATGGTGACGCTGCAGGAGTGTTGGAAAGTTTTGCTAAGGGAGTTGACGAGATCAGGGAGATAGATAGCACAGCAAGCGCAGATAGTTGTATGCACAGTACCGGAGGTGCTAGGATTGAACGGAAAGCTGGAAAAGGACGTGGTGACAGTTATTCAGGACAATAGAAAGTTAAGCCTGGAGAAGCGTTTCGAAGTGGATGAGGTAAACAGAGAGGTGCATAAAGAAGGTTTTGGTAGGGCTTTTCAGCGAGATGGCATTCATTTTAACAGAAGGGTGGGCTGGCGCCTGGCAGGCAGGGCTATAGATTTTTTAGGGGGTCCGCGAGAACTCCGTGCACAGAGGTAGTTAGAAGTGAAGCAGAAGAAAGTGTAATAACGGAGGCTGAGCCCCCCAAAAATGGCAAGGAGAAGGTCGAGAACGAAAAGTACAAAAAAGAAATTTAACACTAGGATCAGCTACATAAACATGCAAGGAGGTAGAAACAGAGCGAAATGGCTAGAGATAGAACAGCAGTTGAAGGATGACAAAATAGGTGTGTACGCTCTTTGCGAGACTCCATCTCAGGGATCTAGAAGATCCGCCGTTTATAGAAGGCTACGTCTGGGAAGGGTGTAACAGAACGAGAACGGTAAAAAAGGGTAGGGGGGGGGGGGGGGGATTAGGTATGTTGATACACCAGGGAACAAATTGGCACAGAATTAAATCACCTTGTAAAGAACATATCTGGGTATTAGGAACAACTGCCGGCATAAGGACATGGATAGGGGTAGTTTATTTAGGAACAGACACCAATGCAGGCAAGAAAACAAGGATCTTGTTGAATGTCTCAGTGATGATATAAGCCAGTTTAGAGACGGGGCCAATATTATTTTGCTGGGGGACATGAACGGCCACATCAACGATCTGGATGGATACACGGATTGTAAAGGGAAGCTAATGCTAGATTTTTGTGAGCGACACGATCTAGTTATAGTAAATAGAGAAACAAAATGTGAAGGCCTAATCACGTGGGAATTCCGCAACAGGCAGACGACCATTGACTACTGTCTATTGTCGCAGGAAATTTATAGCAAGGTCACAAAAATGGAAATAGACGAAGAAGTTGAGTGTAGTCTGGGAAGTGAGCATAAACCTATTAGTCTGCAGATGGGACCCTTGATTAAAAGAGAAATGGAACTCAGACAAAACGTAAACGCAAAATTAAACGACGATCAAATAGCGCAGGCAGCAGCAGACATAGAGGAAGCAATAGAGAAAAGCCCCATGGAAGACTGGGATTATGAACAGGCATAACTACTCATAAGGAGGAAAATTAAGGAGGTTAAAGTAGCAAACCGCTGGAATCGAAAGAGGAAGCCACGGAGCTGGTGGAATAAGGAAATCAGGGAAGCTACTGAACAACAACGGGCTGCTTCAAGGGAACACCGAGTGGCAAAGAAAGCACAGGTATCTCAGAAGGAAATCGACCAAAAATGGGAATCATATCGACAAAAGAAACTTGAGGTACAGGCCCTCGTCCAAAGTAAAATAAAACAGTTCACTGGTCGCTGGATGACTGACATACACGATGCCTCTAGAGGCGGAGCAAGGAAATTCTGGAACCATACAAGCTGGCTAGCGAAAAAGAATCAAAGGAAGCAAGATCGGATTCAAGATAACGCGGGAAATTGTTTAAAGGGAGATAACGCAGTGAACTACATTACATCAGTTATAGCCGAGTCATTTAAGAGTGACGATAGGGTAATCTCCGCAAATCAGGAAGCAACACAAGGCAGCGGAATACAAAGCAGCTTAGAACTGACCAATCTAAACTGGAAAAAGGCCGAAAAAAATATTCCTAAAAGCACATCTACAGGAATAGATGGAATTCCGATCAAGCTGATTAATGAACTCGGTCCAAAAAGTAAGGAAACGTTGTTAAAAGCTCTGGAAACAGTCATAACGAATAAGCAAATTCCGGACCGCTGGCGGCAGAGTAAAATGAATTTGATTTAAAAAGGGAAAGGAGAAAGGATGCACATAAAATCCTACAGGCCGATTACCATAACATCTGTTATGAACAGGTTGGCCATGCGGGCGGTGAAATTAAAGGTGCAAGCATGGGTAGAAAGTAACAAGATACTCGGAGAACTCCAGAACGGCTTTAGAAATGGTAGGCGCTTGGATGATAGCCTGTTCGTGCTTACCCAATACATCGAAATATCTAGAGTGGAAAATAGACCTTTGTATTTGGCCTTCCTGGACCTACACGGGGCGTACGACAACGTAAACAGGGAACTCCTGTGGAACATATTAAAAGAAGAAGGTATCGGTTATGAGATAATAGAGTTCCTACAGGAAATATACCGGGATAACAATGTAGAAATTACATGGGAAGGGATAAGAAGTGCGGAAGATGTCAAAGTATGCAAAGGATTAAGACAAGGCTGTCCACTATCACCGCTGCTGTTCATGCTTTATATGATAAACCTGGAACGGAGGATACAAGGCAGTAACCTAGGTTTTATCCTGTCATATAGGTTAGGTGGAAAGGCGGCAGAGCAGCCTCTCCCTGATGTGATGTATGCAGACGATATTGTGCTGCTAGCTGAGAGTCTGGAAGAATTGCAAACTCTATTCAACTATTGCGGAAACGAAGGGGACGCTCTAGGCTTCAGTTTTAGCGCAGTTAAGTCGGGTCTGATGATTTTCAAAGGCTCAACTGATCAGGGTCTTAAAATACAAGGCCATGAAATACCCAGAGTAGCAGAATATAAATATCTGGGGGTATGGGCAAACGGATTGGCATACATTGGAAAGCATGAGCAATCACTTAAGGCCAAAGGGCGAAGGGATGCCGGGATAATGAAGCATAGGGCATTGTGGGGATACAACAGGTATGAGGTTTTGAGGTGTATTTGGAAAGGAATTATGGTGCCCGGACTTACTTTCGGAAATGCGGTTTTGTGCCTAAAGTCAGAGGTACAGTCGGCATTTGAAATCAATCAGAGAGCCGTTGGACGATTAGCACTATGTGCCCATGGCAAAACCCCAAATGAGGCGGTACAGGGAGATATGGGCTGGGCATCTTTCGGAGTACGGGAAGCTCAGAGTAAAATATTATATGAGGAACGCCTGAGGAAATTGGACAGTAACAGATGGGCACCTAAAATATTTAAATACCTGTACTTAAAGAGCGTTAAGTCACAATGGAGGAAAAGAACTAGAAAACTAACTAGTAAATATGCTAGTCAGAAGGACGGAGAAATAAAGAGCATTAAGGAACAGGTGAAAAACAGAAGTTAAAAATTGGATAAATTCGATGGAAAAGAAACAGAGTGTGGAATTATACCGAAAGTGGAAAATGCAGATCAGGAAGGAAGCTTTCTTTGATAACTCAAGAGGCAGTGCCCTACTTTTTGAAGCTAGATCAGGGTGCCTTAGAACACGCAGTTACAAAAAGAAATTTAACAATGAAGATGACGCATGTGTTGTATGTGGTAACTCCAGTGAAACAATTGACCATATTATACTCGAATGTAATATTATCCATGCGGAAGTCGATGCAGGCGCAGTCACTATTCCTGAAGCTCTGGGTTTTAGAAATACCAGTGGCCGGGTGAATAATCCGGTAGTGGAAGCTAGCAAAAAACGACTGGATGATTGGTGGCTTAAAAGCAGAGAAGTGACATAATGTTAGTAATGTAGAAACAAAAATTCAATAAATAGAATGACGGTATAGCCAACTAATATAAAACAATAAATAATACACAGGGTGAAAAATGAGCATGATAGCTACTTCTACCACCCCGTTTCGAAGGAGACGCTCCTATATTCCACCTATCCACCCGTCCGTCCGTCTGTCCATCCATCCGTGCGCTGCAGCGGCGCCGCAGCGCCGCCGAACAGATGGTTCGCCACTGCTTCGGCCTCGCAGTGTTTGCTTTGCTATGCAAACTGCACAAGAGAGGCGTCAGCGACAAGCTGCAGCAAGGAACAAGGAAGGGACAACATGCACAAGAGACAGTGGAAGAACGTGAAAAAGGTCGTGCTAAGCGTCGGGCACAAGATGAAGCTCGGCGACTACGTTCTAGCTCTCTTAGTGCTTCCACCTCTTCGGCTACTGATGAACACATGATTGCGCAGGAACGCCGCAATGCCACCAAGCGAAGACAGCGCGCTGTAGAATCGCCGGAAGAACAGTGGTAACCATTGTGTGCCATGAATTACTTTATAGCCAAACTATCGAACCACACAAGCTACGCCACAATCGAACACACAAGCGTAGCCATGCGGCCGTTGCTAACGCAATTTACCAGGCTTAAGCAGAGCTAAGCCACTGCAAATTTTGTATAAATTTCCTAGTGCTGCCAACAAAAGTAGTTCAATTAATCTTAGGATATGAACTTATGTGCTAACTACTGAAGGCTCCACCTTCTAGAATACGGGTCCGCGAGCGATGGTCTCGCCCGACAAGTGAAAAACCAAGTCTTTCTTAAAAACACCGGTTTATTCCGGATCAACAGAAAAGTATAAAATAATAAAAAACAGCATTGGTCAAAACTGCGCTGAAAACATGCCGTTGAAGTGCGCGACAATGGACTATGCAGAATAAAACGGAACATGGGTCAGGGCTTCACCGCGGCAACACAAAACACACTAGCTGCGGCGCGGATAGGGCGAGTAATAGGGCCAAATTGTTGACAACGGTACAAAAGCATTGCTTCTCGCGTGGCAGCACTCACGCTAATTCTCCTAAGGCATTCTTGTAGGCACTGCTTCCGTCTTCGTCTGGCAGGACCCCACTCCGTCGCCCCTGTACATCCCGCCGGCCTGGGACGCTGCCTCGCCGCCCTTCGCTGGCCGGCCGCCCGGCGAAAAAGCCCCGAGCCATGCTTCCGACGCGCTTATCTACCCTCGGTCTCGCGCCGATAACATGCCGCCCCCGCTCCGGGCAGCTCGCTCATGCGTACTCGCGCTGCCCGGGCGGACACCAACACAAACAGAAAAAAGCGCGCGCGGTTTAAAACACTAATAGGGGCTGTGGGGCCCCACACTACAAAGGTGAGTGCAGTTTTCTCGAGCTGTGAAGCGGTGCCCTGCGGAGAAATGAAAGTGAAATTTCAATACAGGCACTGCGTTCCAGAGATAATACCCTAACTCGAGTAGCTCAAACTGCTGGGTAAGTTGATCTGACATATTCAGGCTAATCAACGTGCTAACATAAGAGAGCAAAGGAGAGGCGGTAGAGATGACTAAGCGTCGGCTCTTTCCTCATACTTCTTTTGTTTGCTGGTGGGAGGTTTTAGCCATACAATTTGATTTGCTTGTTCCCGGATGCACTTATAAAACTTGCTTGACTAAGTATCGTTTCTGTAGTACTCTAGCTGCAATTGAATATCGTTTCTGCCCCACGCACACCCCTCCAGTGCTCAGGAATAGCGTACGTTTCAGCGTACCAGCGTTCCTCCTCTCTACCCTTTACAACCTCTACCCTTTGCAAAACAGCATCTTATTGTGTATACCAGGGGAGTCAAGCTCACGGCGAGCCGCCTTCAAAGATTCTAGGTCTTGTTAGCCAAGCACTTGCCAGCTTCGCCAGTCGACTTTACCACCAGACTTGCTCTCCAACTATAAAATCACCTAAACTGTCCTGTCTCTAGGTGGCACGCGTTATTTGTGGAACTGGAATGGAGCACTGGCCCCTTAATCTGCGTGAGCTTCGGAGGATAGTGAGCTGCGTCCAATAGCGAGGAACTGGTCAAATCGCCTTCTTTTTCATTTCCAAGTATGCATTTTTTTCTCCTCTAGATAAGTCACCATTTTTATCCTTTCAGTAGCTTCATGGGATGAATCTTGAAGTGTCAACCCTCCAGAGTTTAGAAAAAAAAGAAGCCCGGGTTGCTTTTTGCTTTCAAGAAGAATGGGAAGAGTGTATTCTGGAAACAAGATGATTTGGTAGTTTTTTTTTTCATTTTATATAATTATTTCCCGGTCGTTCATTTCGATTTATTGTTTGCTATACTTTTTTTTTCGTATTCCGAGCTACAGCTGGACTAGAGAAAGCATTTTCTCAATGCGTCCTACAGGATAGGAATATGAGCTTGGGATCCCTAGTGGATGCCAGCGGTATATATCGCGGCTGCCATGTATTTTGTTTTGCCAAACCAAAATGCGTCTTCCAATGAAAGATATGTAATCATGTCCCCAGTTCTGTTTAAGCGACAACAGAATTTCGCGTCCTGATTTTACCTGAGGATCGGCTTCGTTTGATGCCTTGGAACATGTCATCTGTTTTAGTCCAAGATTGAAAGTTTTCTAGCCGGTTTGTTCGAAACCGATTGCAGTAGCCGTCCAGTCAGACGTGACCTCGAAACGTTCCACACAATAAGAAGGCTGTAGCAAATAGCTCGTGAAATTGTGCCAGCAATAGAACAGATGAAAGGCCGCAGTCCGGCGGTAATGTCCCTACTTCTTTTCACAAAAGAAAATAAACACTCAGGCAGCGCGTGAAAGAGCATGAAGAACGAAAACCTTGAAACGCTCAATCCTATGGAACGCAGCAACGCCGATGGGCAGCACTTCTGTTTCTCAAGTTCGCTAAAGCAGTTTAGCAGGGATGGTTCAGCGGTCAAGAGGAAACGGTCGGAAACATGCTCTAGCGAGGTAAGCAGTCGCGTTTTGTCATTGACGCAGGCAACGAGTCGCCATCTCGAATAGGCAGGCCGTGCCGGTGATTCCGGACTATTGCTTTGTGTCTCTAAACTGCCCTTCACCGCCACAGAACCTACTTTGCTGCTACAGGAACTCTTCTCACACTGTGTCGTCAGCAAGGCTACGTGATATTCGGAGCGAAGCCTGCTTTTCAAATCTCAGCATTGGTAGTGGAGCTGTGCGTATATTGCGTTTTTAATTATTTTCACTCGGATAGGCCAACAAACGCACATCGCTGCAAGGGTGTACGATGACGTGAAGATTACACCAAAGATGACAAGTACCAAAACAGAAATTCAGAACGCCTATCCTAAATTACTACATCTAAGCGCCCACAGTAGAGATTGGTGTGAAGCCCAGTTTAGATAAAGCAAAAGCCATCTGGTCATGCGCCGGTTCAACAAGAAAAGTATATTATTTAGTTGGTAGAAATCATGAAGATTAGTAAATGCCGATGGCAAAAGTGAGTCTTCCCGTACGCGCTTGTTAACTGCTATCCAAAAGCGCCAAAGGTGGCTGATGCAGCATCTTATTTGTAGATAGAAGCCATGAACCAGTTAGTTAACGTTATTTCTTTGATCGAATATTTTACGCGCATCCCACTAAGGGTATTCGAATTGCAATAATAGAGTAATTACTCATTTGCGCCCACGAAAGCACTGCCATGCGGCTACAAGCGATGGTTATTCAGCCTTCTTAGGAAGATAATAGTTAACGAAAAATTTTCCCTAGTCAAGAGCTCGAACCCGCGACCACCGCCTTTCCGGAGCGGTCGCTCTGGTCAGCCGATGGTCAGCCGATCAGACTTTAGAGCAAGAGCGAATTATCAATATATCGATGTGGGAACGGAGTTTCCTCGAGGGACATTCGAAACCTTTCAACACGAAAGATAATCTGCTACTCCGATTCGCATTTACTGGGAATTAACATTTTTTGTTCTGGATGCATCGCGGTCGGTCAAAGAGTAACGAATGGTTCGGTTTGTTTAGGGCTTGAAAACTACAACAGAACAAGAATATGAAGGAAGACAACAGTCACAGAGGCCAAGCAAAGCATAGAGGACTTTTGTTTCTGTTTTTCATCTGTGCTGATAACGTAAACCTTTACTTGAGTCACCAATCGGTGAAAGATGATTCAGATACAAACACAGGACCTATAAAAAATAGAAACATCTGCCACGTTTTGCTTGGTCTCGGTGGCTGCTGTCTTCTTTCATGTGTGTGTCATAACGAAACTCTGACTTTCTCTATACTTTTGCCAGCTTAATCCCTTGCGAGGGTTTCTGTTTTGGTAATCTAGGTGGCCATAGGCAGCATATGACGGTTTTCGCATAGTTCTTACCCTCTCTGTTCTGTCATGTTCCCCGTTATTCCTCGGATTATACAGGACGTACTATATCAGGGGGGCGCTGGTAAACTCTCTCAATGGTCAATTACAGGCAGCCTTAATACCGGAGAAAGTAGAAGATTGAGCAGCCGTCGCAGTAGGTTCGAGTTGGTGAATGGCACTGGCTATTTTTTGGTCTACTTTGTATGTCAATATTTTTCACCCGTAAAATAATTGAGGCCAACCAACCACACAAATAAATAAAATAGTCCCTACGCTTTCCTAAGTATCAATGTCTGTAGCCTCCTTTCATGTCTGTATGATAACGAACGCCGCATTTTCCGCCCATTTGCCGGTTACAGAACGAACAAAAATGCCTATACATCGCTGGCAATACTCGCCGTTCGCGTAACGTCCTGTCAGGAACAATGAAATCCGTAACGCTATCGCCCTTCTCAGTGAAGGCAAACTGCAGTGCAACAAAATTAGATGCCACAAAACGCTAAAATGGGGTAGAAATAAAACCAGCCTTACTACACCTTATGAGGCGGCTTCGGAAATTTTGAGAGAGCACACATAAAGTACAGGAAGCCACTCTTCGTGTATAAAAATTCAGTTCGCTGACCAGCAAAATGTTTCGCAATATCCTGTTTTCTCGAGGTGTGAGCCTCGAGTCACCGCTTTATGGGCACTACGGCTTTGTTTTCTCTCCTACAGCGCTTGGTTGATGAAGGAAGCGATGCCTTCTTTTATTTCGATACGTAGCGCTCTCGTCCTCTTCTCGCTTTTACAACTCTTGCAAGAAAAAAGTGACAAAAGAAACGCTGCCACGATTTCGTCTCTAAGTCGGCGCGCTGGTTTCGTTACTTTCAGCAGAAAAAAAGGTATAAAAATTGCTATACAAATTGGAAGAGAGCTGACCTAGAATATCCGTTCTGCTTACTCCAACAAACATTGCGCGCTCTTGTTCACTGAAGATGAAAGAGCTAAATCAATGCCCGCAAAAAAAAAAGGGGAGGGGAAAGGGGGGGGGGGGGGAAGTCTGGAATAGTTTGCAACGACAGCGCTATTGCGCACGTTAACTTGGCTGGGTAGAGCGTTGGCGAGGACTGTAAACGTGAAAGAACAGACAGTGAAGATGTACAGAGTCTTACTTCGAATTAATCTGTAACACAAAGCCGCAGCTGAATACTTGATTTAGATCACTGAGCCCTTCGCATTTCGCTGTGGCGGCTTCTGTGAACTAGGAAGTGCCGCTCCCCTTTTCCTTACCGTAGCCGGCGAGCGATAGCATGCGCTTCAGGCCGGCATCATTCTACCGAAGATTTAGACAAAAGAAACGCATCACCAAAATGGACTTATTTGTATTTTTCGCTCAGCAAGTCTGGCGGTCGCTATTTTCGTCCAGAGGGTCTGCTGTTCTTTGTATAAGTGTGGATAACATAGTTACCTCGCTGCCTCACACAGCTGCACGTTTCTTTTTTTTTCTTAATTAAGAGCTGGAAAAAAGGTCTTCATGATATCTAAGCTTGAAAGTAAAAGAATATTCCATGCTTATTTTTAGTACACGTTATGAAGAGGGGAAAAGCATTTCCTTTTCGCAACTTTCCATGCGCGAGAAACACCAGCGAAGCGAGGAAAAACTGAACGATAATTATTTGCACCCAAGCTATTTGCCTTGAAGTTAAAGCGGTCTTTTAGTCCTCACGTGGCAAGATCATGGTAGATAGCAGAAATAAAGAAACAAGCAAACACAAGACTTAGAAAGTAAAACAGCACACTTCAAAACACAGACACAGAAAGGGAACAACAACACAGCGCTGTGTTGTTGTTCCTTTTCTGTGTCTGTGTTTTGAAGTGCGCTGTTTTGCTTTCCAAGATGATTTACCAACTAGCCCTTTCCTTCACCCTTGCAAACACAAGACTGACTGCCATGCGGCAAGCCTGACAAAATTAATCAGTGACAAACATGAAAGCAAAAATTTTCTTTATGTAAATGCTGTACACCTCAAGGTAGACATCATATTCCAAGAAACGGTACCTGAGCCGCCAACCTGTTCGCGCATGTTGAACTCTATTCAGAAGCTGCAATTGTTTACGGCTACTGCTGCCGTAAGCCCTCAGGACACATAGCCTAAGTAGAACATAACCATGCACAAAGTATGTTGTTAGATTTCAAAATTTCGGATAGCCGGTCACCTTGTCGCCAAAAGTTGCAAATTCCTGGCTGGTAAGATAAGTGAAAAGCGGCACATCTCACTTTCCCCCCTCTCTTGCTTTTTTTTTTTTCCTTTCCAGTTCTTTAGAAATTCAAAGTTCCAGCAACTCCCTAAATTGTTGCTGAAATCTAATCTTTTTGAATTCAGAACATTGCGGCTTGATTTCATTAAAGGAAAAAGATACTAAGTTCTAAAAGAACGCACAGTACCGTATCGCAGCCAATACGCAAGATCACTTAAGTATATACTGTGCATGAAAAGGTGAAATGTTGCGTCAGAGCCATCGTATGCGTCATTGTTATTCCTGTGATCAAAAATTACATGCCTTAATTCTCATAGTTCAATGCAATAAAAAGCTGCGCTAATAAAACACGGACGAAGGAAAGGCAGGACGCACACAAATGCGTTTGTGTGCGTCCTGCCTTGTGCGTCCTGCCTTTCCTTCGTCCGTGTCTTATTAGCGCAGCTTTTTATTGCATTGAACTATGAACCAACTAGCCCGACAAATTTTACCTAAGTCTCATGCTCATTTTTTTAAAAAGGTGCATTCAGACGCAAACAGCATAAAATTCTCAAACAGCGTTATTGGCTCCCAAATAAATTCTCATTCCATTGCCATATTAAATTATTATTATAGATACCATCTTTTGCTAAATTCCTTATAATTCAGTATTTTTCGATCAATCGTTTCGGTTTTTTTTCAGCAGTCGAGTATTGGCTATGACGTAAGGGTTGCATGTAGGACAGCTGAGGGATGAAAAACAGCAATTAATCGCCATCGCCTCGTTCTACTTCACTGCAACGGCAGAGTTCGCCTGCCTCAAAAGCCGGAAATACAATAAGGAAAGAAGCCGATATTACATCAAGGGTTTCTTTCAGCCCTCATGTGGCCTATATATATAAAGGTTACGTGGTGGCAAACGGAAAGGACCGCACAACATGGCGATGGGGTGAAGGATTATTTAATGGTTGGCCTAGCGCGAGGGCTCCTCTCGCGCCACCGCCGATCTTCTTCGTAACACTTCCCGGGGCCAATGAGCGTTCGTCCCGATCGGTTCGCTTGAGGTTTATGGTGACGTGACGGGGAAGATGTTCAAGGAAAGACAGGAGTGAATGACTTCCTTGCCACCACGATGTCTGATGCGCGGGTGATCCGCCTCGCCGGGAGTCCATGGGACCGATGGCTCGAGGTCACTTCGGGCGGCTTGGGCGGGGGTTGCGTGTTCGTGTCCATCGGATCCTTCTGGTTATTCGGGTCTTTCGGGTCCTTCGCCTCAGTTCTGGTTGATCTGTCTGTTCTTGTCTTCAGGTCCGGGCTGGGGCTGATCGGTGGTAGTTGGTCGAGTCTGGGCTGGAAGGGCTGAGGCGAAGCTGCTCGGCGATGTCCCTGGGCCCTCGGTCGATGGTCCCGGCTTACAGATGGCGTCAATGCTCCAAGGCGAGGATGGGGATGACGCACGCCGCACCTCCACCAAAATGTTACGTAGTTACAAGCGAAGAGGATAGCACAATATGACGATAAGGTGAAGGATGATTTATTGGTTGGCCTAGCGCGAGGCCTCCTCTCGCGCCACCGCTGATCTTCTTCGTAACCCTATATATATATATATATATATATATATATATATATATATAGGTTTCCGCACACTTCAACACATGACTAGGTTGCTTTTACTAACGTTTTGACTAGGGGCCAGTACTCATCAGTCTTTCTAATGAGCATTTTTTGTCTCGGCGCCAAATACTTTGGCCAAACTGTAGTCAAAATTATAAAAAATGCATACAAATGAAATACATACTGAATGAATATTTTTTATATTTTTATATTTTTTTCGCTACTTTACCTACTTTCTTCCCACCCATCCTCCACCTCAATGCTTTTCGTCTTCGAAAGCAAAAGGGTATTTTAACCCCTGCGGGTAATGATCACTCTGCCCACACGAAGACAAGTCCACTTGTCGAAACGTTGGCTCGACCTGCGAACTGAAGCTTACCCCCCTCTACCCATATTTTAGAGTGTTAGACAGATTATTTTTTCTCTTAATCATCATCATCCTGACTATACCCACTGCAGGGCGAAGGCCTCTCCCATATTTCTCCACTTAACCAGGTTCTGTGCTAGCTGCATCCACTTGACCCCTGCGAACTTCTTAACCTCATCCGCCCACCTAACTTTCTGCCGCCAACTGCTGCTCTTTCCTTCCCTTGGAATCCAGTTTGTTGCCTTAAGCGACCATCTGTTATCCTTTCTGCGCGCTACATGTCCTGCCCATGCCCATGCATGTTTTTTGATATCCATTAGAATGCCAGTCGCCGGAGAAGGGGTAGGCAGCGAACGCGATGGTTAGATGGCATCCTAGAGGCACTGCAGATGAAGTTATGTGATGTTAGGAAGATATTGAGAGACTGGAAAGCGTGGCGTGACATGGTCCATAGAGTCACGAAGAGTCGGACACGACTGAACGACTGAACTGAGAATGCCAGTGACGAGTTATTTCTCTTACCCACTCTGCACGTTTCCGATCTCTTAACGTTAACCCTGCCATTTTTCTTTCCATAGCCCTCTGCTTTGTCCTCAACTTAAGTAGAACCCTCGTTTTAACCCCATAGGTGAGTACAGGCAAGATGCAACTGTTGTATACTTTCCTCTTGAGCGATACCGGTAAGCTGCTAGTCATCATCTGGGAGTGCTTGCCAAATGCGCTCCATCCCAGTCTTATTCTCCTTGTTATTTCCCTTTCATGGTCCGGATCTGCGGTTACTACCTCTCCTAAACTACCTCGCATACTACTACCAGTGCTTCGCTACCTAATGTAAACTGCTGTTCCTTCCCTAGGCTATTGAGCATTACCTTAGTCATCTGCATATTGATTTTCAAGCCTACTTTTTTACTTCTGTCTAGGTCATCAATCATTCTTTGCAATTTATCCCCTGAGTTACTTTGCTGCATACTTTAGCAGAACATAAAACCAGCGCAAAAAACAATGACAAAGTAACACAAACGTAGAAAACGGGCGCTGACTACCAACTGTTTATTTTCAGAAAAACCAAGCGTATTACAAGTCAAAACGCAGGAAATGTGACCGTCAGGTGGAGGGGCACGTGAGAATTACCTGCTTGACAACCTGCGAGGTCTAGTGGGAGAAGAGCCGTTCCAGATAGATAGTTGAAATGAGCTTGTATTCGACCTGCACAATCTCTTGAGAGGGGCGTCGGCTGCCTTTTCGCTTGATGTCGAGGATTTGTTCTATTCTGTTCCGCATGATGGCCTTTATCAAGCATTCGCCAAAGGATAGAAGCCACTGGAGTTCTGGGGTTCCAGAAAACAGCTAGCATGATGAGGAGACTTTTTAGAGCTCCTTAGGTTCTACCTGACGTCCACTGTGGTCTCTTTCAGTGGTTAATTCTTGGCACAGATGTCGGGGATTTGTATCGGGTCGTCTGTCGCCCCGGTTTAGTGTGACGTCTATCTAGCTACAGTGGACAAAAGAGTGAGGAGGAAATTAAAATAAAGCATGGCATTAAAGTATACAGATATATGTTGACGATTACCTCGTAGTTTTGGCCAGAGTTGCAGCTGGTAGGTTAAAGGAGACCTCACATTAAATGAATTGCCAACCTGTTCACAGCCTTGGCAAGTGGCCTGAGTTTTACCACCGAAATGCCAATGAATAACCAAATTAAGTTTCTAGACTTCCTACTTCTTTTTAGCGACACCCACCTTTGGTGGTCATATAGCGTGAGGCCGAAAAAGAGCCTGCTTCATTTTGACAGTGCAGATTCGAAACTGATAAAGCGCACGATAGTGACAAACGCACTTCAGGCTGCCTTGACTAAGAGCTTTGTCCACATGGCGCACTCCTGCTTTGGAAGCCAAGTGCAACGCCTCTACCATGCTAGTTACTCTCCTCCTTTTGTCTAATCTGTGTGAGGCGTTGCTGAAAACGTTAAAAGAGTGGGGTAACAAGAGGGGGGTAAGAACCACTTGACAGTAATCCTCTACCTTCACAAGGTGTCTCACAAAGTATAAAAAGTACGATGGAAGGTACGATGTCTGGGTACTCTTTTCCGCTCGTGTAAGCTGTCAAAGATATGTGCACTGAATAACATACATGGAGAGGCGGCTTGTACTACGAGACATGCAAAACGATACACCAACTGCCGTGCCCGGGTTGTGCATCAAATACTCCTCACATGCGGTAGAGTGTACATAGGCCGGACGGGATGTGTTTTAATGTTAGGACCAGGGAGCAGTTCCTCACTGTACAAAAGAGATTCGGGTGAAATCTTTCTGATCAGTCCAACCAGTCTGGCCACATATGCAAGCCGTGATTTGCCAGCACGAGGTTTTTGCGGATGGCGAAAAACATATTTGAAAGGCAGTTGTTTAAGACATATTTCATTGCCAAGGCCAGTGATTCCAATATTAGAACTTAATCAATTTGATTGGACGAAAAAGAAATGTTTTACCTGCATCATGCCAAACCCCCTTTTTTTTTCAAACTTTTCCAAGTTTGTTTCCCGTTTATACGTTTCATTGAGTGTGAATGTTGCACATTTCTGCCTGTTTACTCTGTTTTACCAAATTTTAACCTGGTTTGTCTTAGGCGTTTCTAATAGCCTGAGTCGCTTTGGGAGGTAAACCCCATAAACTGAACAGGTTTGTCTTAGTACTTTTGTCTTTTGCCTCTGATCATGACCTGCAATGTCTTCGAGGTAGCAGAAAATTTCTGCGCTAGGGTAGCAGGCCAATCGACTCCAACGGCAACGCTACATTTCAACGATGTTCCAGCTTCACGGGATTCACGAATGGACCTTCCCTTCTCCCTGGAGGAACTTGACGCTGCGCTGGTTTCTTGCAGACGGTCATCATCGCCGGGTCCCGATGGTGTAACATACACTGCGCTTGAAAATCTTGGACAAGAAGCTAGGCACGCTCTTTTGGAATAATACAACAAATCATGGAGTGAGGGTATAGTTCCAGACGAGTGGAAGTGCAGTCGTTTAGTGGCGCTCCTGAAACCTGGCAAATCACCTCTGGACTTGACATCATACCGTCCAATTGCACTGGCTAGTTTCGTTGGTAAAGTACTTGAAAGAATGCTGCTTACACGTATTGAATGGTACCTGGAGCGCTACCGCATATATCCGGATATTATGTCCGGGTTTCGACGTGGACGCTCTTCGATTGACAACGTGGTGGACTTGGTATCATCTGTACAACACCAAAAATTTTTGAAGCGCTTACACGCGGCGTTGTTCCTGGATATAAAGAGCGCATATGACAACGTCACTCACCAGGCCATTTTGAACGTCTGGAAGCTGCCGAGCTTGGCGGTCGTGCTTTTTGCTGGGTACGCAGCTATTTATCCAACAGATCTCACTTTATGCAGACTGAGGATGGACCAAAATCTTCTCATTTCACTTCCCGTGGAGTCCCACAGGGCGGAGTACTAAGCCCAACGCTTTTCAGTCTTACTCTCATCGGGCTTGTCGACTTAATACTACAATGGGCGCAACTTTTAATATATGCAGACGACATCTGTGTCTGGGCATCGGGAGTTACGCGCCCACAGGTTAGAGCGAGGCTTCAAAAGGCGGCAAGTATAGTTGCAACCTACCTCCACCTGCGTGGTCTACAAATATCAACTGAAAAATGTTCGTTAGTTGCATTCACACGCAAGCACATGTCACCTTACACCGTACGCATTAATGGAAAAACAATACCCTACGAAAGCAGCTATCGCTTTCTGGGAGTGATCATTGACCGAAATCTTTCGTGGACTCCCCATATTTCATTCATGAAAAAGAGGCTGACAGCAATTACTCACCTACTTGCCTTTATTGGGGGAACGTCATGAGAAACGTGCGTGCGGTTGATGCTCCAACTCTACCATGCATTATTTATGGGATTTCTTCGGTACAGCTTACCTGCACTTGGAAACATCAAGAAACCCAACTTAGGAATTCTACAGAGCGTTCACGCTCAAGCTCTGCGAACTTTCTTGGGATTGCCGAAATGTGCCTCTACTGCTTCTACCATTTTAATTGCACAGGAGCATCCCATATCTACCTACTTAACAGTTGACTCCCTGAAGGCACATTTCCGACACATCTCTCGGGTGTCCTGTCATCATTTGGGCAGTCTTCCCATTTCCAGGCCGCGTATATCGTTTACAAAGACCGTTGATGTGCATCGCGCTATATTGCCGTCCCAGTTTACATCCGCATCTAGACCGGCCTCTCCACTATGAAGCCTGCATAAACCACACGCGCTTATTTCAATATCCGGCATCAGGAAGAAGGTCGAGCTATCGACGGCAGAACTGAAACAAATCACTCTTGGATACTTCCATGAGTACCATGCAAACCATTTGCACATCTACACCGATGGTTCAGTGAATGCCGTGAGTTCTTCAGGCTCCATGGTCATACCCTCAATTATTACAGAAATAAAAGTTAGGACAGTTCACGAGACTTCTTCAACCGCTGTAGAGCTAACCGCTCTTCGTGTCTCAATTAGGCATATCAGTCAGGAGAGCCCCCAGCGGTGGTCTATTTTCACAGATTCAAAAGCAGCCCTGCAAGCATTAAAAGCGGCTCTTCGCCGTGGAGCTCATGAACAACTCGTTGCGGAAATACGACAAATTCATCACTGTGCAATTAATGGAGGACATGACATCATTTTCCAGTGGCTTCGAGGACACAGCGGCATAGCGGGCAATCTTCGGACGGACGAAGTCGCACGACCAGCCCACCAAGACGGAGATTGTGTGTTGATTCCCTTTTCCAGGGCAGACGCGGCGGGCAGGCTTCGCGCACTTGCTCGGGAACACACACTCTCCTTGTGGAATTCTGGCCAGTTTGCGAACTGCCGCTAAAAATCCCTGGACCCTGACCTGAAGCTCCGCCTTCCACCTGGCCTACCCCGACGCGAAGAAACTTTGCTGTGCCGCCTGTCGGTTGGTGTAGCATTCACACACTCGTAGTACTCTTTTATGATAGGCATGGCAAACAGCCCTACATGTACAAACTCTGGATGCGGCGAGTCTATAGGCCACATTCTTTGTGAGTGCCCGATTTACAGTGAGGAAAGCCAGTGTCTGTGCCGTTCGCTGGAGCATCTAGATGGATGCCCATTGAGTAAAACTAAGATTTTAGGTCCCTGGCCACGGCGATCGTCTGCGGTGAAGGCCTCCCAGGCACTGCTCCGCTTTATGAGAAGCACAGGCCTAGTCGAAAGACTATGAGTTTGCTATGACATGACCGTAACGTGATGTGATGTGGCGTGTCTGTTATGTGACTGTATTAACTGCAACTATCCCTCTCTCACAACTTTTATATCCACTCATCCCCTTGCCCCAGTGCAGGGTAGCAAATAGGTTGCTTTTACTGGTTAACCTCCCTGCTTTTCCTCCTCATCTTCCTCCTCCTCTTAGTACTTTTGTGATCCCCCGTTTTTCACCTTGGTTATCGCTAGCATCACCAGAGATTGTATAATGGTGTACCTTTATAGGTTCTGACTCTGATTTTGCTTCGCCGTTTTAGCCGCAATCACCTGGTTAGCCATTTTTTGTTCCATTTGCTTTGACACAGCCCTCAGACCACTCTGTTAGCCGTTTTAACTTGACCACCATTCATGCGCCATGCAGTGATTCCTTGTTCCCTTCATTTCTGCATTTGCTATCAGGCGCGAGTGCTACAAAGGTCGGTGAGGAGGGTGTCTTCGGTAGTTTTTATCTATATATAAAAAAAGAAGTTAAGTTAGGCCTTGTAAAGACCTGACATGGCTTATTTTATGTTTTTGTCCTGCCCCTACTCCCAATGGTCACATGGTCTGGGATATGGCTTTTTTTGGGCTTGCTTTTCCTGAGAATGGGCAGTTGGTAGTCAGCGCTCATCCTATACTTTTGTGTTCCTTTGTCCCAGTTTTTTGCGCTGGTCTTTTTATGTTTGTCGCTTAATGATTGGAAGTTTATTATCGAACGATTCCATTCAGATGACAGCTGTAGTTTTCCCTCATTTAACCTGGTAATGCGCTAGATGCATCCACGTGATTCCTGTGAATTTATTAACCTCATCTAGCCACCTAATTTTCTGCCGCCCTCTGCTACGCATACTTTCCATTAGAATTCCTTTGGTTACCCTTAGAGACCATCGGTTGTCCATCGGTTGTCCCTACATGTCCTGACAATGCACATTTCTTCTTAATGTCAAATAGAATTTCAGTGACTTTAGTCACTTCTCTGACCCACTCTGCATGCTTCATATCTCTTAAGGTTGCACATACAATTGTTTGTCCATAGCCCTTTGTGTTGTACTCAACGGAAGCAAAAACCCTTTTCGTTAATCTCCATGTTTCAGCCCCATAGCCGAGTACCGGTAAGAAGCAACTGTTATACTTCCTTCTTGAGTGATACCAGCAAGCTGCTAGTCAGAATGTTTGAGTACTTTCCAAATGCGCTCCGTCCCAATCTTACTCTCCCAGTTATTTTCCTATAGTAGTCTGGATCTGCAAGCACTGCCTGTACTATGTAAACATTCGCCTCCAACTTCCAGTTCTTCGCTAACTATTGTGAACTCCTGTCCTTTCGCGAGGCAGTTGAACATTACCTTAGTCCTCTATTGATTAATTTTTAAGTCTACCTTTCAGCTTTTTGCAGTCCAGGTCATCAGTCATTCTCTGTAGTTCATCCCCGGAGTTAATTAGCAAGGCAATATCATCAGCGAATCGTAGGTTACTGAGACATCTCCATCGACCCTGATGCCTACCTGCTCCCATTCAATGTCTTACAGTTACTGTGTTATACCTCCGTACTCCTGTGGGATATCGTTATATCGTTTGTGCTGATAGACGAATCCCAACATAAAAACGTAAAAACTTAGAGCACTGCAGAATCTGCATTGGAGTAATGCGAAAGCATGGATGCTGCTGTTGGTTGCTTCTAGTTGCTTCACTTCTTGTTTGCCCATTTTAGCCTTAGGTACTTTCAAATGGCGCACAAATTCCTTGCTAGGCGTTTTTCGGCTCTACTTCCGGTTGCGTGACGTCACAACCTTGACGCCACAATAATTCACTTCTTGTTCACCCATTTTAGTCTGTGGTACTTTCAAATTGCGCACCAGTCCCTTCCTATGCCTTTTTCTGCTCTACTTCCGGTTGCGTGACGTTACATCTATCACGTCACCCTAACTGTCTGACAACTATTTTACTCTTTGGCACTTTCAATTTGCGCGCCAAGCCTTCCTATGCCCTTTTTTGACTTTACCTCAGGTTTCGTGACGTCACATCCTTTACGTCGCCTTAATTGATTTAATTAACTATAGTATTTGATACATCATGACGTCACGCTAATATCACCCCAATTGACTGACTTCATTAAATATTTTAGTATTTGATACATTCAAATGTGGCGCCAAGCCATTGGCTAATGAGATCATTTTTGCCTTTACTTTTACACTTTTTGTCTCTAGTGAATTACCTAAATAACTTACTGGCCTAATTATTTTTGAGACAACATTACGTCACCCTCTATCGATTGACAACACAATAACCTCTACCACTTAATTATTCACAACTGTTGCGGACAACTTTTAAATTTTTTGCCTATAATTATTCACGTAATTAACTTATACCAGTTCTCAATTACTCACAACTGCTGCGAACCATACCTCGAGCTAGTTGGACCAAAACGTTGGAAGCTTGCCAGCGACACACCAGACGTATAGTGCGGGGCAACGGGCGGGATGCCGTCTGCTGAGGTTCTGACGTCCTGGGCGGAGCCAGCAGGATGCTGCACGGAAGCGTTGAGTTGGTAGTGCCGTCCTGAAGCTGTTGCTCTTGCTCGTCCATGGCGAGGCGTTATTGTCCGTTGTCTGGGTCCCCAGCTGTGAGATGTCGTTTCTGCTGAAGGCCGAATTCCAACATACAAACATAATAACTGTTTATTCGATTAGCGGTGGCAGCGGATGAAGATACCAACGCCACGCTCGTCTCCGTAGCAGAAGGAAAAAGCCCAACTACCCAGCCGGGCAACCTGCTTTTGTAGCCACCGTCGGTGAAGCATGCCTCGGGTGATGCAGCGGTGGTGCTGTTTTATCGGTAATGCACTCGTGTGGCCGTGGTGCGCTGGGCCGGGTGATAACAAGGTGGAGGCTGCGCAGAGTGTGTCGCCACACATCCCTACCACCCACACCTTCACAGTATACTCTATCAGATATTCAAAATGCAAGATAATCCCGCATTCACGAGTATACGGCTACTTTGGAACAAGCGGCGCCGTTTCCTCCCATGAACGCGATTAAAACAAAATTGCGGTGGCCGTTAGCTGCACCAGATAGTGCCAGTAACACACCCTTGGCATCGGACTTGAATTTTTCTCAGAATAACAATCTTGTACCTTCACATTGTGATTATAGGAGGTGGCAAATTAAAACGACTTTTCCTAGTTATACCTATTTACTTGGCATTATATTGAAATTGCTTAGTACAACAACACCTGAGAGCTTCTAAATATCTGCTAAGTGAACCAGTCGATATTGGGATCTTAAGTGAAAGTAGAAGCAGCGAAAAATACAGAGACAGTAGAGAAAGGCGCAAACGACAGGATTGGTGCTGTCTTCCTCTTCAGACCCTGTTTTTTTTGTGCTGCCTCTACTTTTAATTAAGATGAACCACCGATTAGCCCACACCAAGTTTTTGACATCAGGATGTCGATCTGTCTTGGTGTACGGAACCATGACGGACAATAGCAGCTCAATACGTCGCCATTAAATGCATTCTTGCAATAAATGGGTCGGATACAAGTATAATTTCCTTTGGTCAGCATATTGTAAAACAATTTTAAATTCTTGGGTTGTGCTGTCGCAAATTGATGGCGTGGCGCGAGCGCATTCCACGCGTTGTAGAAATCAACAGGAAGTAGCGCAAACCGACACGAGGACAAAGCATTATGGAAATTCATTCTTTCCAGTTGAAACAACTGGGGCATCGAGGAATCAGCGCAAGTGCTGCGTGTTTAATCGCGCATGCAACATCGCGCCTGTTTGTGAGGTGCGGGCTGGGACAGATTTTGCAGACAACACGCGAAGGTGAAATATGTTTGTACTACAAGGATTTTACAATACTATTGGGCATGCAAATCAAATTAGGAAACTCACAAGTGCAATGTTTTTGCATACTAGTAAACACTTAACTGAATACAAATTTCACAACGACATATTCAGGTACTCGTTTTTCCCACACGCAATCCGTGACTGAAACAGTTTGCCTGGTGACACTGTCGACTGTACTTACATCGCTCGAAAAATTCATCGCCACTTTATCAAACAAGGCCATGTAGTGTTCTGTGCCATTTTGTTGCAACGATATTCTGCTTCAAATCTGATTTACTTATCTGTCTCTTGTTTGTTTTTTGTTTTTTTGCCTCGAGTGCTTGTTACTCTTGATAGCCGTCAGTGGTTGCCGTCACTATATATATTTTATTTTTTCTTTTTGCTACATGTTCAACCATACCACCCATTCCTCCTTGTTTAGCGCTTGAATAATGGTAACACAGTGCATATGTATCGCTTTGGTTGGTTTTGTGTACGTATGTCGGCGCCTATTTCAACTTTGTTTCAATGTATATTGTGCCCTTTTCCTGCAACGGCCTCAAATACGTGGCTAGCAGTATGTTTAAATAATAATAATAATTATAATTTTCAGCGCTTACAAGAATAATTTTCTCCATTGTCGGCGCTGCACTCACCCCTGCTATCTCGAAATGTAGAGAAAAGCCTTGCTTTGAAGCTGAAATTCCATTTCGACGAATGTACAAGCAGCATATGGCTAAAATTTCAGAGACGTAAACGAGCAAGCGCACCGCATATCCATGCAGGCCCCAACAGGTGGCAGTCCACAGCCGTCGTTCAGCTTCGGTGTCTATACTCCGTTTCATACATCAAGTGCAACGCTGCCAAAGCTACAGCTCTTGTTTGCGCTCTCCGCATCCGCGATGAAAAATAGTGCTGTAAAGAAGATGAAGAAGAAACAACGCTGCGGCATCGCTGTCACCATCGCTGGTCTCCGGCGCCCATCTCTCTCGCGCTGAAGCTGTGCCCTGCGGCTGGTATTCCGATACTGCTGTGCCCGAATTACTGCCAGCGCTAGACATTCCAATCAACTATTAAATCCACATTTCACTTAGTGGAGGTCAAGCTGAAGTTCACTGTACCAATCTCGCCCTGGAACTTCGCAGCAGAACGTTAACTACCCTAATGACGGAGCCTACTTCATCGCATCTACCTCCGCCAGTCACCTGCACAGGTGCCCTTCGTCAACGGGACCCCGCTACCTTCAGTGGAAGCGGCGATGACGACATCGACGATTGGCTGTCCACTTACGAACGGGTCAGCCGTCACAATAACTGGGACGACAACCGTAAGCTCAATAATGTCATCTTTTACTTGAGCGATGTTGCTAATCCTTGGTTTCGAAACCACGAGTCGGACTTTATCACCTGGGCGAATTTCAAGACCAAATTTTCCGATGTCTTTGGCCGCCCCACCGTCCGAAAACTCCGCGCGGAACAGCGTCTTCGATCGCGACTAAAGGTGCCCGGAGAAACGTTAACCAGTTATATTGAGGACATTGTTGATTTGTGTCGCCGCGTTGACCCGACCATGACCGAGGCCGTTAAGATACGTCATGTCCTCACAGGAATTGATGCCGGCGCTTTCAACATGCTTATCGCCAAAGGCCCCAATACGGTCAAGGAAATCTACGACCTCTGTCAAAGCTACGACGAACTCCGCAAGGAGCGTGCTTTGATTCGACAGCCACATGCATCACTCGCTGGATTAGCCGCGGAGAGGGAGTCATCTAGCCTCTCTGAAGACATCAAGGTACCCCGCCGGGGTGGGGCAGTGGTTACGGCGCTCGACTACTGTTCCCAAGGACGCGGGATCGAATCCCGGCCTCGGCGGCCGCTTTTCGATGAAGGCGAAAAGCAAGGCGCCCGTGTGCTGTGCGATGTCAGTGCACGTTAAAGAACCCCAGGTGGTCGAAATTCCCGGAGTCCTCCACTACGGCGTCTCTCATAGCCTGAGTTGCTTTGGGACGTTAAACCCCACAAACCAAACCAAACCAACCAAGACATCAAGGCTTTTGTACGTCAGGAGGTCGCGCGACAACTGTCCCTGCAGCCGTATGTTAAGGAGACGTCACCAACTGGCCTTGTTCCGGAGCTTCGCCGTGCAATACAGCAACATGTATCTGAAGTCGTCCCTAATCCTGCTCCTCAATGAGCTCCGGTCGCACCCTCAATGCCGTTCCCCACGCCCACAATTTCATCGTCCGGCGTTGCGCCACTGAGCTACGCTCCAGCATTCGCGCCGGCTCCTCCTCAAGTATTGCGTCGCACGTATGGCGAAGTTACTTCAAGTCCACCTCCTGAGCCAGCATATGCCTTTGCTTCGCACCCTATGGTTCGGCACCAACAGCTTTTGCTCCCCCCTTGCGTCAGACACCATCTCCATGGCGCACTGCAGACAACAGGCCTATTTGCTACCAC
This sequence comes from Amblyomma maculatum, assembly GCF_055883805.1. Taxonomy (NCBI): domain Eukaryota; kingdom Metazoa; phylum Arthropoda; class Arachnida; order Ixodida; family Ixodidae; genus Amblyomma; species Amblyomma maculatum. The sequence goes on along the minus strand of NC_139349.1, from coordinate 170,707,151 downwards.
TGCGGCATCCCTGGACACACTACACACTACTGCAGGCGCCGAATAAATATGGCCTTTGCTGCACGGCCTGCGCCACCTTATTTGGCCCTCCAGTTCCCAGTCCCATCGGGTCCTCCAACAGCACCCCCTGATCCTGCGGACTTCCTCCCTCGTCGCTCGCCATCACCACGTCGCCGCTCCATTTCGCCAATGCGCCCACGACCCGCTACCCAGCCGGAAAACTAACCGCCGCAGTTCGCGAGGCACGAACTACGTATTCGACAGAATTTAAAAGTCCTCGTCTTAATCCCGCGAATGTTATTCCTGTCATCGTTGAAGGTGTTCATACTCTTGCGCTCGTCGACACCGGTGCCGCTGTATCAGTTATCAGCCAAAAACTCTGCCGCTCCATCCGAAAGGTGACTACGCCTCTCGAGGGACTATCGCTTCGTACCGCATCCGCTCACAGTATACAGCCGACAGCTATCTGCACTGCTCGCGTCGTCATTGCTGCAGCCTTGTACATCATCGAATTCGTCATTCTCCCCACATGTTCTCATGACGTCATTCTCGGCTGGGATTTCCTGTCCCAGCATCATGCTATCATTGACTGCGCCAGTCCTCAAGTAGAGCTCATTGAATCGAGTGATGCACCATCTGATGCCCTGCTCCACGAGCCGTGTCCTCGTTTTGCGACCAAACTCCTTGTAGCTCATGACACAACCATCCCACCCGTTAGCGCTGTTCTGGTTCCCCTCACCGTATCTTTTACCACCGCAGCGACAGTCCTCTTTGTGCCCTCTAACGTTGTCTGCCACTGCCGCCACTTACCGCTGCCGTTTGCCGTCCTTGACATGAACAACGGCGCTAGCACACTTCTGGTAGGCAATCCTCTTGCGTCTCCCGCTATGTTGATCAAAGGGGAGTGCCTCGGCCGCATCGAGCCCGTGGACCTTCTGTTCGCCTTTGATGATTTGTCATTCCCTGTTTGCCGAGTTGACGCCTTGACTCCAACTCGTGTGGCTTCAGATCCGCTACAGCGGGATCTTTTTGACCATTCTGTGGACAGCGCTCTAGAGCCGCGCCACCGAGAACAACTTCTTGACCTTCTACACCAATTCCGCTCCGCCTTCGACATCCCGCAATCTTCCTTGGGCCGCACGACGACCGTTACTCACCTCAATGACACTGGCGCTCACCCACCGCTCCATCAGCGGCCGTACCGGGTGTCCCCGACTGAGCGCCGTGTTATTGCCCAACAAGTCGATGACATGCTGCAACGCGGAGTAATTAGAGAATCCTGTAGTCCATGGTCATCTCCTGTGGTCCTAGTCAAAAAGAAGGATGGATCCATCCATCGCCGCCTAAACAAAATTACTCGTGGTGATGTGTATCCCCTGCCAAGAATCGACGATGCTCTAGACTGCTTGCAAGGCGCAGAATTCTTTTCCTCACTCGATTTGCGCTCTGGATATTGGCAGGTGCCCATGGCAGAGGAGCATCGCACTAAGACCGCCTTTATTACTCCAGACGGACTATACGAATTTAATGTTATGCCGTTCGGACTCTGTAACGCCCCAGCCACATTTGAAAGAATGATGGACACTGTACTGCGTGGCCTGAAATAGAACATCTGTTTATGCTACCTCGATGATATCGTCGTCTTTTCAACAGACTTCCCGACCCACCTGACTCGACTTCGCCAAGTCTTCACCTGCCTAACCCGCGCCGGTCTTCAACTGAACCTCAAAAAGTGCCGCTTCGGTGCCCGCCAGCTCACAATACTCGGACATGTTGTGTGCAAAGATGGAGTTCTGCCTGATCCTGAGAAGCTCCGCGCCGTTGCTGATTTTCTTTAACCGACCACTTTGAAACAACTGCGAAACTTCGTGGGCCTCTGCTCGTACTTTCGTCGTTTTGTTCGCAATTTCGCGACCATCATAGCCCCCCTTACACAGCTCTTGAAAGGCGCCCCTAACCTCCCCTCTTGGCCGCCAGCCTGCGATGATGCATTCGAGACGCTGCGCAATGTTCTGACATCACCGCCAGTCCGCCATTATGACCCTGCTGTTCGTACAGAACTTCACACCGATGCCAGCGGTGTCGGCCTCGGCGCCGTCCTCGCCCAGCGCAAGCCTGGCTTCTCCGAATACGTTGTCGCCTACGCAAGCCGTGCTCTTACCAAAGCCGACACCAACTACTCCGTTACCGAAAAGGAGTGCTTAGCAATCGTGTGGGCTATAACGAGGTTCCGCCCTTACTTATATGGCCACTCCTTCGATGTAGTTACAGATCATCACGCGCTCTGCTGGCTCGCGTCTCTCAAGGATCCGTCTGGCCGTCTCGGGCGCTGGGCTCTCAGGCTTCAAGACTACGACATACTCTTGACGAGAGCAAATAATAGTTATTTTGTCTTCAAGCTTAATACATCTCACATTTGCCACCAACTTCATAAAGAGAAAGGATCGGATTCGGTGAATTTGTATGTTTTTATGTCGTTTTCGTTCGTGTCGCGTTTTCGCTGCCCCGCAACCTTGCCAGCTGTGCCACTAGATGGCGCTGGCTGTGCCCTCCACGCTGCGCATCTCTTTTTGAGAAAAAGGTTCTTTGGTGCGCATTTTTTCTATAAGATCCGCACTGCGAAGATGTCTAGCACGCGAAGCAAGTTATTTCAAGCGTGTATGCTCGGAACAGAGCCCGTTCCCGCTGGAACCACACGGCCATAAAACGAGCGCGTAGTGATACGCCTCCATTTTCTTTCTTGGGGGCTACTTGCGTAGCTTTCGCTGCGTTGCACCTGATGTATGAAACGAAGTATAGGAGTGGCGCTACAGCGCTCTCAAAATGGCAGGTTTACATTTTCTCTCTGTTTCTGGTCTATGCTGCCACCGTTGGTGTCCCGTAAGCTATGTATCGACTTCGAAAGCGGTAACTTCAGCCATGTGTTCACCTTGTTCAACCTCGTTTGCCTTGTCGATGAAGTTGGCATGCTAATTGGGAGGAATTATGGCTATAACTGCTGTATTTTTGGCACCCATCCTCCCTCTCCCACTTCGCATACACGCCCAGAGCGCCGCTGATACCCACGTCCTCAACCGGGAGACACTGCAAACCGAGATGGTTGATGTTTCAGGGCCTCTGGCTTGCAGCCCAGATTGCTTGCAGCTCAGAAATTCGCCAGCAGCTTTTAGTCATCGGTGGCTGACCTAAGACGCGGCACTTTACACTCCAGCGACACACCATCGATTCGCACTAGACTTGCTGATTACACGGTAGATTGTGAAAGTGTTAATGCGATCCTTCAGTGACAGACGTCGTCCGGTCAACTAGTTAAAGATCATGTGCACTGAGCTTCGGCGGGCCTGGATCCACAGGCACGGCTGATCAATGAAAGGGCCCTAGATGCCGCTCCATTGAACGGAATTGCCGGAGGCTCACGTTTGGGAAATTGGAAAGATAGTGCGTTGCTACCTTGTGGTTTGTGAGGAGCTATTTCTTCGCGCCGAACCGCCGCGATGAGCTGTTTGAAAGCGTCGAAATGCTCTGAAGGCTCGTGATGTGCTCATGGAATAAATAATCCCTCATGGAACAGTGGTCATGACACAGCCCATAGACACGCACCATTACACAACCATCCACTGTGAGTCTAAAGTGATGACACTCAGTTCACCAAGGCGTACGACACTGGCACTGGTCATGTCGTATCCTACTGCATCGGATAACTACCAAAGCTTGGATCTCACATGCACTAATTTTATAACGTTAGAAGAATGAACACATTCGTTCAGGGTGATCGATATTTTCCGGTTTGCTTTTTCTGTGAATTCTTTTTGGGGTAGCCCTACTTTGTGTCATACGGGTTTACAGTGGATGGTTGTGTAATGGTGCGTGTCGATGGGCTGTGTCATGACCACTGTTCCATGGGGGAGTATTTAGTCCATGAGCACATCACGAGCCTTCAGAGCGTTTGGACGCTTTCAAAGAGCTCATCGCGGCGGTTCGGCGCGAAGAAATACCTCCTCACAAACCACAAGGTAGCAACGCACTACTGGTTTCAAGCTTCCACTATCTGGCGGTGAGCAACCAGCTTCACCTCGGTGTTTCTGAATTCTGGTCAAATTTTATGCACATAAGAACTGCAAGCTGCAGTTCTACTGAGTCAGCGAGCTTCTGGTTTATTATATTAATCAAAATAGTCGCCTTTCAAGCATAAGTAACCTGATTATGTCCGGTTCAAACAATATCGCGGGGGCAATACCAGTGAGGGCATCCCTTAAGGGCAAGGAGCTCGGTATACGGACAGCTATTTAAGTCACTATATAAAAGAATGATTTTGAGCATAAAATTCCTGGATGGAAGACGAGGCAGCAATATCCTGTAAGTGTCCATGAGAGCTTGCAAAATTGCAGGATCTCGGCTAATAGACGATGCGGATTCTTCAGCTTAGAAGATATTACAATGTGACTATTTTGAACGACCTCGAATTAACGCGAAGGCGATGAAGGCTCTTTCGTTAAATCAAGCTGAATAAAGGTAGACGCATCGAATACTTGATGGACTGAGTATTTGCAATAGTTAGTGACAAGGAAAAACACCTTCGTGTTTTGGCCTTGATAACACGTAAGAAAACTTAAGTGCCAGTTAGTTTTTTCGCAAAACAATATATAATTACGAATCCTCGCGGGTTCCTGTCGTTTCAAGCTGTCGTTGAATTTTATCCACCACAGGGGATTGCAGTATCTCGAGGACGAGCGCAAACCAGACAATGGAGAGAAGAGGATACGACATCAGCGCTCGTTTCATCTCTTCGTTCTTTTCAAGCTATGCTAAGGACAAATGTTTATCACCTTGCCCATCGCAGCTGCAGCTAAATTATATACCGAGTTTTTTGGGCGATTTTAAAAGTCTACTCGAAGCATTTCGGTCTTTATTTATTAACTAATTCCAATATATTTTATGGGGGTTTTTACAGGGCTCCGACTCTCCTCTCAGAGTAAAACGCCTCACCGCTAGCTCGGGCCACAGCAGTGGCAGGGAAGAAGGACACTACGAGGCATAATCAGTGGGCTAAGCTGTTTATTGTGACCTCCCAAAGTTCTTCCTCGTTCTCGTAGCAGCATCCGCTCGAGCCGGCGGCGCAGCGTCCTCTCTCTTCGCTGGCGAGGTTGTTCGTAAAGATGAGATGGGCGGGGGAAGGAAGGGCCGCCTGGCGCGCTACTCCTCTCACCCCTGCCCGCTCCGTAGTAGCTCCGAAGGAAGGAGGCTAGGGAAGGGAAACGTTCGCCGTGTCGTGTGGGCGAATGGAATATGGAATCCCCTCAATATTTACATTAGCTTCTGGAGGATCGTCTCCAGGTAAGGCGCTGTGTTTCAATTGTTTAGTGTGTTCTGGCATGCGTGAATTCGGAAAAGATTATCTTGATAGCTAGTTCGGGTTATGTTTCCTGGATCGAAAACCAATCTGATGAAGTCGCATGCCACAAAAATTTTTTCGTTCATTTACTTGCAATTAGAGATGCAGAAGATTTATTTATTTATTTATTGAACCTTACAGGCCCTGATGGGCATTGTGTAAGGGGGGTTACAATAAGAAAAGACTAACTAATTATGGGCGAAACAACAAGCAATACATGATGGAAAATCATAACACACATCCAAGAAATTGCGGTATAAAAGCATGGTTACACAGAACAAAATACATGAAATGCATACAGAATATAACAACAAAGCTACAGATATTCCGAGGGGGTTATCTAACAATACAAGTCGAGCACGTGTTTACGGAATGCATCAAGATCAGTTAATGAAACAACTGATTCGGGGAGATCATTCCAGAGTGATATGACGCGAGGTAATGCTGATGAATTGAAGGATTTTGTGTGTCCAAAGATGCGCGAGAAACTGACATGATTGTGTAAGCGCCTAGATGTACGCAGTGGAGTGTTAAGTGGAAGTGGCGAAGGCCTATCGCTGTAAACACACCTGTGCAATAGGCACAGAAGTGCAACTGAGCGCCGGCTAACTAAGCGTGGAAAAAGATGTTCTTTTTTCATCTCAGATACACTGAATTGGCGACTGTAGTTGTTGGAAATAAGCCTGGCTGCTCTGCTTTGTATTGACTCCAGCTTAACCTGCAGGTAATTCTGATATGGTGACCATATTGCAGATGCAAATTCCAGTTGAGGTCGTACATATGTTATGTACGCAAGTTTACGGACATGAGCAGGTGCTTTCTTAAGGTTTCGGCGGAGGTAGCCAAGTGAACGGGATGCTTTAGCACAGACGGAAGTAATGTGTTCGGACCAGGAAAGGTTTGATGTTAATTGAATACCTAGGTACTTGTAGGACGAAATATTAATCACGGGTACATTATTTATGAGGTAGGGGAAATTTGAGTTAGTTCGCTTACGGCTGAGAGTCATTACTTTACATTTGGTGGGATTAAGCATCATTGCTCAATATCCGATCTTGACTCGGCCTATTTGAGTTCTAAAAAAAAAAAAACACGTTAGTAAGTCGTGCCTCAGTGCTGTGCTCTTCATAGGGGGAGAATAAATAAATATTTAGCAGAGGAATCATCACCAAAATAGAAAGCAATCTGCGATGAGATCTGGAGGCAACATCTGTGAGCCAAGAACTTGGAAGGTCGCGGGGTGCATTTGTCAACATGTGTGTTGAATACAGGACATATCTACTATTGCCCGAATATTTGTCCAAGCCTTTCACGAGCAATTGTGTTTACAACACAGTGGAAAGGCGAAATATTATCTATAAACATCTAACCTAATATGTCACCTGCTTAAAAAAATTAATTGTTTAGCGGAACACGATATCGAACAGCCTGACGCTTCGAACAATTTTTCGAGAGCACGGTTCTTTTTCCGATTTGAATCAGAAAACAACTTCCTGGTTATCTAAGCACATTAGGTAGGCGCGCATCTGATATTCTTAATTGGGATATAATTAATCGATTAACATTATGCTTCAGCAAGTACAAAGCACACAGTTTATTTCAATGTACCCTATAAGCAACGAAATCTATCGGTTTGTGGGAAAACACATTGGGGAGATGTTTAAAAAAAACAAATTATTTTTATTTCAACTAGAATTTTTGGCGGGTATCTGTTGTCGTATAGAACAGCTATTGCCGCGGACTGCTTAAATCTTTATTTGTTCCAGTTCGACAGCCGCTGGCATGCGGCCTATTATAGTTATTCTGGCGCGCTTATCAATTCTGTATCCCCTGTTTGTTCATGCTCGTTGTCGCGATCCGACGCGTTATCATTTTCTTTGTCGCGAACGATGAGACGAGATCTGTCTCGAAGATTCCAATCACTCGCGTATATTTCTACAGTGTTCCAGGTTGTGCTACTAGCAGTTTACGACGTTATCTAGATTGTTCTGAGCAGCCTTTAAATTGAGCGTTGACGAGTGCGACGGGCATTCTTTGTTCGACGATCGAGGAGTACGTTTGTTGCTATCGCCGCCGCCGAGCTGCTTAGTTCTTTTGCGGGCGCAAGTCAGCCCAATAAAGAATTTCTTCAGTGCAATCACCGACTCTTCATTTGTGTCAGCGACCCTGGTCACCATCACGTGATATCTGGTGGAGGTGCTGCCTTTGATCCTTCAAGTGAAGACCCCAGCCTTGTTCCCGTTACCCTGGAGGACCAGCCAACAGGCCACCGAACCAGTCGCCGGCTTCAAGGGCTCCAACCTGAACACGGTCTGCTGCCGGACCCCATTCGATCTCGGAAGGCATGGACGCTGACAATGGCCCAGCCTACAGCACCGGTTGTTTTCGTCCACCCCCGCCAGCCGCCCTGCTTCCATGGACGACCGGACGAAGGTGCGCAAGAATGGATGGAACTTTTCGACCGTGTGGCAGAGTTCAGCGGCTAGAACGGCACCGCGAAACTCAAGCAAGTCTACTTTGTTCTTCAAGGACATGCCCGAGTTTATTTATTTTTATTTATTTATTCCTCAAAGGTCTCTGATGAAACATTACATGAGGGAGTGGGCGTTACAGGGCATATAAGTATAACAAAAATCTTAATGAGATGTTTTCGATGATGCGCTTGAAAATTTGGGGGTCGATGATCAATATGAGATGTTTTCAATGAGCCGTTTGAATATTTTGGGGTCGATGACTGTAGCGATTTCGGTAGGCAGGCCATTCCAGTCCTGTGCGGTGCGCAAGAAAAAAGACTGCTGAAAAGTAGCAGTGTGAGCTTGAGGGGGATACACTGCATTAATGTGGCTGGAGCGGGAGATACCGTGGGCTCTCTTTATGTACGTGTTATCAGATGGCAAAAAATAAAAAAATTTATGAAAAAGGTTAAGACGCGCGATTCTACGCCGTGAGGCTAGGGAGAGTAAGTTTAATTGTGCTTTTAGTGCCGAAATACTCGAATAGTAGGAATAATTTGACAAAATGAATCTTGTTGCTCTGTTCTGAACTGATTCGAGGGCATTAGTAAAGTTTGGTTAGAAAATCATGAGGAAGCTATGAAAGATTGGGATATTTTCAGGGAAGCGTTTTTGGCTGCCTTTTCAAGCGTCGTTCGAAAGGAAAGAGCTCAGGCCCTCCTTCAATTCCCTAACGAGCCCGTTCAGGCGTACGTTGAGGAGATGAAGCGCCTCTTTCGCCGCACAGACCCTAACATGACTGAAGGTGGGAAAGTCAAATTTCAAAAATCATGCATGGAGAGTCAAAAATCATGCATCCATAAAATTGAGTCAAGCTTCAACCGGCAAGTTCAACGCTTTCATTCCGTAGGTTACCCAGCCCATATGATCAAAGCAGCATGTGAAAGCTTGTTGCAGAAACTGAAAGGACGGAAGAAGAAGGAAGAGAATGTTAAGGAAAAACCGCTGCAAGTGATGCCCTACATTCATCGTGTTTCCCACAATATGAAAAAAGTGGCGAACCGGTATGGTGTCAAGATGGTTTTCTCGGCACCGATCAAGCTGAGTAGCATCTGCCCCTTGGCGTCTACAGGAAAGAGAACAAAGCATCAGTGCAAAAAGAATCACGAAAAAGGTTCACCGAGTGTGCTTCAGGACTGGTATACAAAATTCCCCTCGCATGCGGCATATTTCACATTGGGCAGATGTTTCAACGAACGGGCACGAGAACATAATTTGGCAATAAGGAACAATGATTGAGGGCATTTTGCACTCCATTGTGGGAACTGTGAAGGTAAGGGGAGGGGAAAGAACAAAGCACCCTGCATACCAATTTGGCGCGAAACCACGTTTTTGTTCAAGTCAAGAGAAAAGACAGAAAGGGAGATTGTTGAAGCTTTTCATATCTTAAAAACAGGTGACAGATGTGTGAGCACACTATCTATTTTGCTTTCATCGAGTGAAATAGCGTTTTTGGAAGGCCACCTGTAAATTTTCTGGTGCCTTTGCATGTACTAATATTGTCATAAAGGTTTTCAGTTTTCCAAAATGCAATTTGTTGAATAGCTTTTTTGTTCACCTTTACAGCTTTGTTTTGTTTTCAATCCTGTCATTGTTGCACATGATTCTTTTACCTGGTTTTAATTGTTTTCGGTTCACCTTTAAAACTGTTCCTTGTTAATTTTTCTTTTCACGTGATTCTTTTAGCTGCTTTTTATGGTTTTAGGTTCAACTTTACAAATGTTCCTTGTTTTTCCACCCAGTCATTTTTTCAGATGATTCTTTTAGATGGTTTTAATCCTCACCTCCATAATTGTACCCCTTTTTTCCGTTTACCCCGGTTGTCTTTTCGCAAAAGCTTTTTCCTCCGTTAATGTTCACTGTTTCTTTTCATCTCTGTCAAATTTTTCACGCCACCGTTGTTTTTCCTTACACCTATACATTGTTTTATAGCCTTTCCTAAGCTTTTTTGTTTCTTCTGGTTTAAACCCCGTCTGATTGTGGTTTGCCTTTTTGGAACACGGCGTCTGAGTGCTAGATTTTTTATCTTGCAATCTGCAATATTTTTTCTCATAGTGTGAAAGAAGTTTACGGTAAAATTTTACCGTCTTATGTTTATCACGCCTCGTGTTAAAGATAGCAGTGGTTACGCGCCTGAGTTCCCTCATGTATTTAGCATGTGCTTTCGTTCACCAATAAACAGTTGGAACTCTGCGCCCGTGTGGTCTTGTTTGTGTTCCTTCGCCTATTGTCCCGTTCTTTTACATTTTGATTTGCAATGAACGAACTCGCCCGCAAAAATATTTTAATGCAAATTTTTAATGCGAGGCGTTAAAGAATTGCTTTTTTGGCGGTCCTTTACGAAATCCGCAAAAACCTGTGGCGGAATTTGAAACGGAAGCGTCTACCATCGAGAAGACGTTGGACACCTGGGTGCGCCACTACGAGCAACCACTTACACCGGACTACTTCAGCTACAACCCCAGTGCATCTGCAAGCGGATAGAATCTTCGGGACCTCATCCGGGAAATCATGCGAGAGGACCTCCGCCGATTGTTGCCATCATCCCAACCACCCCAGGTGGCAACGCTCGCGGACGTTGTACGTCAAGAAGTCCAGCAGGCACTGGGCGTTCCTCAAGCGACGACTCTGACGGCTCCAGTGCGTGAATCAGCAGCGACGAACTATTCGCGATTCCAGCAATCCATGCGGCACCTGGCGGGGAAAACATGCAACGCGCCAAAGAGGTCCAGTAGCAGACGCCCCTCGCTCGCGCTATGGAAACCCGCTAGCACAGCCTTCGTAGCACCGCAAAAAAAGGAAAAATACCAACAGAAAATCGATTCAGCAGCGTTCCGCAGTGCGTGTCAGCACAGTGGCACATAGTTTCATGTATTTCCTTCGTGCTCTAGAGGTTCCCAAAGCATCGCCGGGCGGCGCTGCGGCTCCTGATGGGCAACGCCATCTGTGGCAGAAAAACACACACTGGGACGCCGCCGGCTCGGCTCGCTGCCTTCGCGACGTGCGCCGCGCGCTTTCTCTCGAACGAGCACGCGCCCCCGCAGGCGCATCGCAACATGCCGCCTGGATTCCGTCTTGATTATTAAACAACCTGCCGCGTATTTTCATGGAGGAAACGTAATTATAGGCGAGAAAATTTTTATTCACGTCAGCACTGTAGAGCAGGCGACAGACGGCGATGAGTAAATATTGATTGTGAATGCGTTTCCCACGTTAGCGAAAACGAAGGAAGTTTATCTCGAGATAAATCAGCTATGCAACTATATTGTACATAATATGTTCAAAACTACGGAAGTATTATCAGTACTCCAAGATAAAGTTGCTCGCTTGTTGATTATTGTTTTGGCCTGTAGCATGAGATCTATATACGGTTTTGTTTTTATTATTACGATGTTACTAAAGCAAATCTTGCAGTAGAAGAATAAGCTATATTCCGAAGGAGATGTTTCTTCAAAGGCACGAACGCTAGTAGTCTCAAAAGCACATGCGTGCTCCGCGCGCTGCACGCGACATAACCGGCTCGCTGGCTCGGAAGGAAGGTGAAATCCAAGCTTGTACTACAGTCGCGCTTTATTTCCGTTCTTACTAAATGGTTGTGATTCATTTATATTTGGTTTGCATTTACGAAACCTGTGACGCGATTAGGGTGCTCCGTGCGAGTAGCTTGTCAATCGAGCCAAAACTAGGATCGCTTTTGTATTGCACTTCCAACATATTTTGGTTATGAATAATAATAATGTTGGTTCATTTATTGGCCATTGTGCGGAAATCTGTAAAAGCGGCTCAGCCAAGCATGTTTTCCACCCCCCCCCCCCCCCCAAAAAAAAAAGGCTTCGTTCCTAGATATTTTCTTGGTCGTAGGGCACATCCACACATCATTAACGATCGCGGAAGTCGCACGCTCGATATCTGTTGATTTGGTTGCTTTCAGAGCACTCGCAAAGCAGGGAGGCAGCACAGAAAATCGGCAAAGCAAGACACGCGCGGAGCGAAGAGCAGGATAATCCTCTACCCCCTTCCCTTCGTATAGATGGTGTTAAACCATTGTACTTTTTTGATGCCTCTCTAAGACGTCTTTGTCATCTGTCGAACATTTCTGAGTTTATGGAGAAGGGGAAAATTGGCCCTTTTCGTTTCCACAAAGAACGCGAGACTTTTCAGAATGCTGTCATGCGGTTGGAAAACAGGTCTTGTGAAAACGCTTCCAATGAAATCTGCAAAGTTCCACACGTGAGCCTCGTCTTTTGGCGCTTCGCCTACTATTGTGGCTACCCATGAAACAATGCTACTTAGTACCTCCGTTTCGCATCAGCGGAAGCTTTTTTGTATCGCCAAATAAACGCCAGCCGCAACTCGATCGCTAAACGTGCACAGGAAGCTAGCGGAGCGTCTGCTCCGGCGACGACCCATTGTTTCACATTTCGCCACCATGCCAGGAATGCGGCGCTGCCATCGCGCGGCGAAACTTGAGCTTGGGTTCCCTAGTGATCGGCGCCAGATAATCGATGCATTTTCAATCTCCGCGGAACGCACAAAGTGCCGGCCGACGACAATTTATATATAGCTTCGTCAGTTTTTTTTTTCATTTCATTTCTCATTTCATTCATTTCTTTCGTCATTTCTTTCCTGGTATCAACTGCCTTCTACAGGCACGGAACACCTACGGATAAGTACCAGTAAACAATACATACTACGAAGCTCGACGTCTCGCGTCGCATACAAGTCGATATCAGCGCACGTACGAACAACTGTTAGTTGCGACAGCTTGATCATGGCGCTTTTTAGCCTCGTTCTGCTAAAAAGTCTTCACCATATGCACGTAAAGGGGCTGTCTACGACGATCGGCTGAATTCTTCGCCGCGTCAAGCAGGCGTCTCGAGATCTGCAGGCCACGAAGCGCACGACACTGTCCTTGATCTTGGATGGCGCACGTTACGAGAATTGGGCCCGTTGCGTGATCGTTCGCCTATGTGCGGCCGCTCACTTTCCGCGTCGCAGCTTATCACACTTGAATAAGATCCCCGAATCGGTATAGTTTTGTCGCGGCGATAGGTCTGTGACGACTACGCGTGGTGAACCGATTGAGCCGCGTCACCTTTTTTTCTTTATGTATTATCAAATAAACTGTAATTCGCCAGGGACAAAGCCCGCTTTGGGCGCTCATTTGGTCAAGTGCCTGCATGCGTATCACACCTCGCCAATTACCAAAGGAGCAGTGAATGTAGTTAAACATATGCATACACACATAGGATCCAGAATTAGCCTAATTACTATATTATTCAAACAATCATGGGGTTGTAAAAAGATATTGAAATCAACAGCTTATCCGTGCTCAAAATGCAACTTAGATGAGCTCATCTTTTGAACTCAAGTTCCTGATGGCCCTTCATGCGTCTTACCACAATGAAGTTTAGTTCTAGGATATTCCATACATGTGATATATTCTGAAGTAAAAGTAAAGTAAACATTGTAAATTAAGAAAAGTTTATCAATAAAACAAATGAATGATTTTCCAGATATATCCACACATCACCTTGTCAAATGCAGCATAAATAACCTATGTGAATAAGTGAAAGTGAATGCAGAGTGGCCATACAAAACTAATGTACACAACCTTTCTTGCATATACGTAGTGTGCTTTCTTGCACACCTGACAATTAATTGCAATAAACGATTTGCGGCTTCTTTAAAGGCTGTCTTATAAAACAGATGTCAATAGGAGCTTTATCAGCTGTACAAGCAAGCCAACGTACTCGTTAGTTTTTCATGTTTGATGAAACACTATACAGGAGATGGCTTTCTCGACAGCAACTAGTATTGACTTAATTCCACAACTTCTTGAACGTTTTTCTGCATATGCAGTGCACAAGAGTATTGCAAGTGTGCATAAGCACTCACCAGAATCAGGGAATAATGTATACACAGTATCAAAGAAAACCAAACAATGGTTGAGCACAAGCCTGTTTACATGCAAACATTTCAACGAGATGATCGGTCTTCACGTGTATGAAGAGAAGTCCTCTTGTTGAAATGTTTGCTTGTGAACTGAGGCTCCCCCTCAAATCTTGTTTTTCTTTGATACTAGATGTCCAACGCTTCCATTTGTCACTTTTGTAATGCATTATTTTCGTACTGCTAAATACAAGGTTAAAGGCACAAGCAGTAATTGCCATATGCCTCATGCACCTGGTATCAGATTGCTTGTTCTCTTTACAGCAAAGCATTTTCAACATTTACACCCAGCCGCACATTCCGCTGCAATATCCCGCTAAGCGCTAAATAGGCCACGCAGTCTCGACAACAAGTTAGCTCTGAAAGGTGTCACAAACTGCTTTCAGTAAACTTGCACACTTGTGTTAACAAAGCACTATTGCATCTATGTCTAAATAGTAGCGACATAATCTGTGAGTGCTTGCCAAATGCGCTCCATCCCAATCTTATTCTTCTTGTTATTTCTTTTTCATGGTCCGGATCTGCGGTTACTACCTGTCCTAAGTAGACATATTCGCCTACTACTTCCAGTACTTCGCTATCTGATGTAAACTGCCGTTCCTTTCCGAGGCTGTTGAACATTACCTTAGTCTTCTGCATACTGATGTTCAAGCCTACCTTTCTACTTTTCCTGTCTAGGTCACCAATCATTATTTGCAGTTCATCCCTCGAGTTGCTTAGCAAGGCAATGTCATCAGCAAATAGCAGATTACTGACGACTTATTCTATTCTATTCTACTTATTCTATTAGCGATTACCTTAGTAAATACCTTACACGTAACAGACAGCAAGCTGATTGGTCTGTAATTTTTAAGGTCCTTAGAGTCCCCTTTCTTATGAATGAGGATAATGTTTGCATTCTTCCATGGTTCCGGTACCGTTGAAGACACCAGGCACTGCGTATACAGGGTGGCCAGCTTTTTTAACACGATATCCCCTCCGTCCTTCAGCAAATCTGTAGTTATCTGATCCTTTCCAGCTGAGTTCCCGCTTTTCATAGTTTCTAATGCTTTCTTGACCTCGTCCTTCGTAAGTGGTGGAACATCTGACTGGTTTTGCCTACCGTCAATCTCCTTACGGTCCGGAATACTTTGGCTAGTGTAGAGATCTGTATAAAATTCCTCGGCTACTTTGACTATCTTGTCCATATTCGTGATGACGTTGCCCTCCTTGTCCCTTATCGCATACATTTGGTTTTTGCCTATGACCAATTTCTTTACCGCTTCAAGGCTTCCCCCGTTCTTTACAGCATGCTCATCTATACATGATGCTCATATTTACAGCATACATTACTATCTGCGCTTGATATAGTTCTCGAAACGTATTGCTTTCTGCACCATTCTCACTTTTCCAGTTTACATCTTTTGAAGCTATGTAGGCAACAGCAGCCAGCGTGGCATTGTTCGAGTTGTGTGAAACTATAAATGAGCATCAGGTAAAGAAAGAACATGAGATATGGCAGCTATGTACCATAAAGCATAAGTACACATTATTAGTTGCTCTACCGTGCAGCTTATATGAAAAGAAAAACTACATACCACATATAGACAACATAATCAGCCCAGCCCTTGGCTGGAACATAGTGTTTCCACGGTCACTTCATGCTTTCACTTGGGGTTGAGACATAAGTATTATCTATCAATGTTTAATTTTTAGAGCAGTGTTTTCCTGCTACAACTCCGTCATTGCTGCGATCAGCTTGCAGTGAGCAGAAACTGTGTTGTTTTCTCATGAGAACGCACCCTCAAGACATTATGCATGAAATATTTTTTTTACAAACCAGGGAATGATAAACTAGTTTTCTCCATGACAGTTGCACTGTTCTTCTGTGTCCTGATCTTTGAACAGCTATAACAAACACATAAAGTGGCCCTGTCCTCACTTTTAGCAAGGAGCACAGTGCAATTCAGTGCCAAAGATGTTATCTTCAACAAACACCAAACACCAGAATACATATCAGTCGTGTAGTTCGAAACGGAAGACCAGGAGGCATGCTTGAAGATGATGGTAGCAGAGCATATATTTAGAGCATAATATATCTTCAGACTAAGACTGAAAGGACCAAAAATGAATTAAAAATAACTACTTTCCGCTACTTAACTGGTTAGGGCCTAAGCACCTAAATGGTTACAACCTAACCATGTTGCATGACTAAGCATACAGTCCAAGCTCAGAATGGAGTGAACTACCCTTTCTTCAAATCACTTGGTTTCACTTATGCCGCGCTTTAAAACGCGAGATTACTAATAACACGTCTTTTTTTCATAAACTAGCTAACACTGAACTCAGCTACAAAATCTACGAAACGAGAAACATCGATAAGTGGCATATTAAAACATACGGAACAACATACGGCTGTCAAACACTGGAAAATACGCTGCCACGTCTCCTGAATTCCCTTCCTTTCAATAATATCCCACTAGAATATACCTCATACAAAACACTGCTTGAATATTTCCTACTGAACGACACTCAATTATGGAAGTAAAAATTCTACATGGTGATTTTATTTTGCATGCGAATAATTATGTATGTGGTATTATTTTTGTTTTTGTGACGAATACTTGTCATGTGCTTATGTAGTTTTCTGTGATACATGTATTGTCGTTTTTCTAAATATGATGTGCCACTTTTTCTGCCAAAGTAAACGGCTGGGTGCCTGTGGCCTTGTCAAACTGCCCAAGAGGCAGCTTTTACTGTAGGCATCCTGCCACCATGCACTTCGTGGTGGTGAAATAAAGTTATTATTATTATTATTATTATTATTATTATTATTATTATTATTATTATTATTATTATTATTATTATTACTATTATTATTATTATTATTATTGTTATAATAAGGGCCGTAATTTCCAGTGGCCCGGCATGCAAGTCAATTCGTATTGCTAGTCTGGCCCTACCCAGCGCCCCACTATATTAACTACATCAAAAACAAATACAGTAGCACTTTCTACGGTAAGGTATAGAACCCTCTCCTATCGGGAGGCTGTCTTCCCACTTGCCTCCTGCACCCTGTCGCCCCATAGACACACGGGTTGCTATTCAAATTCAATTCCAATTTTATTTCGCAGAATGTTCTGGTCGGCTGCCTGGGCTAAAAGCTGCGAGTAACCAGCTTGACAAGACCCACGCAGCCGTTATAAGGCAGGCCAACATACAATAAAATAATACACATATCAAGAAGCGAATACATTTTTTTATGTTTTAAATGCAGCTAACCGGATCACTAATGTAAGTAATGCAATGGAAACGTAGGTAGTATATCACAACAGCATCTAAATATCAGTTCTGCAGGCAAAACAAACTAGCAGCATATATTCACAGAATCACTGAAAAAAAAAAAATTACCGCAGATAGTGCATACTTTATGTGCAAAATTATAACACAAGCCATGAATGAAAATAAGAGAGAACTTTATAACTGTGGAAGATACCATCGGGTTACATAACTACAAGACACTGATGCAGAGCAGCTTTAGTAGACTAATTTATGTCTTTTTATTTATTTAAAATTGAGAGAAGAGTATATTCTAATGTCTGCAGCCTATAGTCCATGCAAAAAATGGTACCAGCCACTTGTCTGTGTTACGTGGTTCACTAGATGTCTATTTTCTTTCAGCAGAAAGGCATCTTTAATCATAGTTCTGAAGCTGGAAGGAAAATAATATAACAAAACTCGAAATTCATACATGTTTTGAATCCTTACTACATTATATGTCTAGAGAACTTGTCGAGTATGGGCGAAGTAACCAAGACTTGCTATATGACGAATGGTTTTCTTTTAAAGGAGATAAATTTTCTCCACTTTTGTTTTAGTAGTTGTGAGCCAAACTAAAACAGTAATTCATACACGAGACGAATAATGCATTATATATCTGAAGTTTTATTTTAGAAGGAAGAAAAGTACGGCAACCAGAAATTGCACTTGTCACTCATCATCATCATCAGACTGACTATACCCACTGTAGGGCAAATGCCTCTCCCATATTTCTCCAATTAACCCGGTTCAGTGCTAGCTGCATCCACTTGAACCCTGCGAACTGATGACAGCTTATTAACTCCTGAACATACGAATCGCAGGTCCACAGATTCTTTCCACTGATGTGCTTCAACGTGCTATTTATGATTGTATTCTGCCAAGAAAAACATAAAAAAGGCTGAAAAGCCTCTATGCCCAAGGCGACTGAGGGCTCGGAGCAGGAGAGGATGGGAGATTCTAGTTCCCATGCTTTGTACTATGCCACAGTGATGTTTCAACTGCTTCCTCAAGCACTGTGTCGCCTCATCAGAGAAGGTAAGGAGAATGCGCATCTCCCACGGCACTCGGTTGTATTGTTACAAAGTGTTGTTACGTATTCCTGAAGGGCACCCATGTTAGTTCATGCAGCAGCATGGGTGGCTGAACCTTTCCAAAATAAGGGGGGGGGGGGGGGGGGCCCATAGCAGAGGAAGTTGCCTAGGCGGGTAATGGAGGCATGCATCTGTATGTGAGTGCAGATCTGCAGAATCACTACTGCACAACAATAACATATTAACTGGAAATATATTATTGCACTCACCAAAGTATTGTTTTACAAATGAACACCAATCTCCATCAGCAGTAGCCATGCGATAGGTTTGTGGGGTTTAACGTCCTAAAGCGACTAAGGCTATGAGAGACGTCGTAGTAGAGGACTCCGGAAATTTGGACCACCCGGGGTTCTTTAACATGCACTGACATCGCACAGCACACGGACGCCACTCCGTTTCGCGTAGCCATGCGGCACTAGTGAAAATCCAAGCACAAAGAAATGTCAAGAGAATGAACTACAGTGTAAGAACTTGAATCAAGCGAACCTTTGCTCGGCTTATCAAAGCCAACAATAGAAGGTTTGAAGGAATTGAGCTAATTATCTGAATGATACATGAAATGCAGAAGAGGTTAGCAATAAACTGAAGGGCTTGTATAAAGACGCATGAAGCCTGCTCGTCTTCATAAATCATTTTAAGTTAAGAATCCAAGCTTAAGACCACAAGCTACAATGTGTAGGGTATGTGAGGTACCAGAAGATGTTTAATTGAAAAATTATCACTGTATGTCCTACAGATTTAAACTTTATGTGGAGCGGGGCTTTAATTTACAAAGTTGTGAAGTATTTGCAATCATAGATAAGCACAATACTGAGCTCCAGAGAGGCTAGTTTGGCAGTCTAACAGTGTGCGAACTACCTTACTGAAGATCCGGTGCCCAAATAAATATTTTCACCTCCTCCAGCGTCGACTAGGGATGCCAGACAGCCTTTGTGAAGGAACTGTGATGAATTTTGCTTAGTACTCTTTTACAAACAAGTATTTAGGTGCCTCGAATGCAGCACTATCATAGCCATATCATAGATTCACAATATACAGTAATCATCACTGGAAAATTCATTAATAATATAAACAGCGCGAACACGAAGACAAGGGACAAGAAACAAGAAAGCCACAGTACATGCGCTGACTCACAACTAAGCCTAAGCCGTTTACTCCAAGGCCCAGAAAAACAAACACGAAGAAAACGAAACAGTCTTGGAGTAAACGGCTTAGGCTTAGTTGTGAGTCAGCGCATGTACTGTGGCTTTCTTGTTTCTTGTCCCTTGTCTTCGTGTTCGCGCTGTTTATTTTAATAATGAATAAGTACCAACTCGCCCAACAAAGTATCTTGGTAAATCACTGGAAAAGACAAGGTCGACTATTTCAGATGGCGTTCAGGCGAGTTGTGTCGCCCAACTACCATTCAGGTGCTCTATAATTGAAATTAATTTACCAGCTTCATGGGCACAAATCGCCCAGTGATAGGAAACTGGAGTTACGTGATGCGTATCTTGTGTATCACAGCTCAGACAACTCAGTGAGTACCACAAAATTTTCCTTTGGCATTCAAGCAATCGTGCCTAGGGTACAGACCGGTTTACTTTTAAGATTCGAGTAAGCAATGGATAAATGTCTGATGATAATTTCGCATGAAATATGTTTCTACAGACTGCAAAAGCATAGTTTGTAAATATTGATAAAGCATCAAATTTTATTTCTTAGTCATGCAATACAGCACCATGCTACCACCAATCTCTAAACTTCTACAAGGTGAAGAGCACCCTTTTTCCTCAAATTATAAGGTGTTTTAGTCTTTGGGGGTGTTTTTGGCATACACTAAGTGGCTGAGAAGCAAGCCTTGTTGCCTGGTAAAGATGGTATGTGCGATAATTGCAGTGATACAATCATTTTGATATCTTAGTCACTCAAGCGAATGTTCAGTGTCATTGGCTCGACTTTTCTTGTCGCCCTCTGCGCTGCATGTTCCACACAAAGGCATCCGCCGGTCCTCTTCAGCGCAATAGGTTGATGTGGACGGCAAGCCTTTTCAGCTGCATTGTTAAAGAACGCAATTAGAACGATGAAAATTACTAGCAGTAGATGAAACGAGCACTATGGTTCATAGAACATGTATAAACCTAAATATGGTGAAGAAAGCCTCTGCAAACTGTGTACAAATAAAACAACTTCACAAAGGAGTCGGCAACTAAAATTGCAGAACTCAATTCCTTTGCCAAAGATATGTAACATCTTAAGAAACATGTTTAAAATAACAGATTAAAATAACAATCCTATGCTGTTTCAAAGTCTAGTAAAAAGGTCTACCTTATTAAAAGGACAAGTCGCTCTTCTTATACCATGCTCGTGTTATTAGCACCGAAAATGTGTAGAAGCATGTTCTTCCTCAAGCTTTTCCTCCTTTTTCTCTCCTGAAATATCTTCCTAGTAGTACTTGCAGCCTATAGAGAACCGGTTATATATCTTGTAACCAGAAAAGTTCCAAACTCAGAAGCTGTGATTATATAAAAAAAAAAAAAAACTCTTGCCACCCATCCAACACAAGCGGTGCCATGCTCCCTTAACCTTCAACCAGGCCAGTGGCAAAGTAGTAGGTGAGATACCATGTAACACATGGTATGGTCCGAATGATTTAGGCACACCGCTTTAGGCACCCGAATGAGAAAGGCACACACATCCAGGGCGTGTGCCTTGTAACAATTGGTATCTAGAGTGCACAGTAGGGGAGCCAAAGTTGCTATAATAATTTCACTTTCACTTCAGTTGTTGAATCACTTTACTGGTTCAAGCATCAAAGGAGCAAGACGGAATTGAGGGTGACGAACCATGCAGGCCAACAGAAAGCATAGTATTATGGTTTACTTTTCTGTCTGCCCTTTGAATAACTTTCTCAGCAACTTTTTGTTTTTTTTTAGCCCTGTGAATGGGTTGGAAGTACATCATCGACAGGTAAACACAAGCCAGACGGGCCGAGCAGCGTGTGGATACGACACAATACGGAATTTGCACTAACAAGCTTCTCGATCACAGACTGCCTGAGGGAGCGAAAATTTCCGAGGGCCTCGCTAGAGAACGAGTTTATAATATCCGGTAGCCTAGATGTAAATACCCACGCGAAAGAGGCGATGCAGCTTGCACGCACGCTTTTCGAAGGCATCACTTATCACGCTCGCACTCTCGAGGAAAGCAAGTGCACACGTGCGACATAACACGCAAACGCAAGACACCTGCGTCCTCAAACTGACACCTAGCAATGCAAGCGGCACCATCAATCACGAAAGAATTGTTGCACTAGTTCAGTGAAATGCGCTGTTAATTTAAACTGCACTACCGTGCACAAGCTAAATCTCATCAAACACAAAATTCGTTTAAAATCATGATGACCCTTCTCGTCACTAATAACTTCATATATTATTCTTGGAAACGAAAACATGCCGCTGACTGGGAAAAAAACCAGCGGCAACATTTCGATGACCGGAGGCTCGTAAGATGAGCGTGGCGGCGCCTTTCCATTCACGCTGAATAATTGCGAAATCGTTGAGGTCCTTACCTGTAGTAATATGTAAACACAGTGCAGTGCCAACGTGCTTCCGTAGAAGCATCGGCGATGCAGTAACACGTCAATTTTCTCCATGGCAGATTTCATAAACACTTTCGTCAGCTGATCACTATATCCTGAGGATCTCCGGCGACGCCGGCGCCTGAACTTCGGTCTGATAGTCCCTGGGCACTTGGGGCATCTCAGAATGAAGCGTGAACCGTCAAAAACGCGACCACTCTTCTCAAAACACCACAAATTTCGTCAAAAGCTAGGAACAGCATTACATTTTAAAGGACTAGTTGCGCGCAGACCTCGATACTGCCGCCATCTTGCCCAGTGTGGCCAGACTTCGCAGCGCCCCCTGTCGTCCATTAGAGTTGCGAATGCTGCTGCATTACGTCGTCCTGCACCCCGACGCGACCTCCCAAGCACTCGTCGCAACCATCCTGCCCCCGAAAGCCGCTCCTTTGGGCCCCGCCCCGTCTATCAACGATCTCCAAGCCTCAGGAAATGCGACGCCTGGAGGACATCTAACAACCAACCGCTCTGCTTCCAATGTGGTGAGGCAGGACACATCCTCCGTCACTGCTCCTACAAGCGGATCGGCCTCCGTGGTTCCGCTGTCGACGCCCCACGATCCCGTCCTGGCGAGCGACCACAGGAAATCAACGACTTCCTGCGCAGCGGAGAGCACTCGTCGCCAAGGCGTCTGTCACGCTCCCCATCGCCGTACAATGCCCGATTTGCATCGCCGGGCCGCGGATACTTGCAAGTACGGTCTCCTAGCCCCCGTAGGGGAAACTAAAGGCAGCAACCTGTGGAGGTGAGGTAGCTCAACGGCGAAAGGACGAAGATCCTCCGCCGCCGACGACCACTAACGACGACGCAGGCATTTCATTGCCGCTCCACACGACGATATCGATGACAACACGACCAGAGTGCAAGCCGACACCGCCGCCCAGCGAAATAACAATGGTATACCCCGGCCATGACCTGAAGAAACGACTTAGCCGAGATCAGACACCAAGACCCATGTGCAATGCGAGGACGCGAATAAGCGACCTTGAAGTTGATGTCGACGGTCGCAGAGTCACTGCTCTAGTAGACACCGGAGCTGACTATTCAGTGATCAGTAGACCGTTAGCCTCTCAGCTCAGGAAAGTTAGCACCGCTTGGGATGGCCCGCTGATTCGCACCGCAGGTGGCAACCTCATTACTCCATCAAGACGATAGACTGCAAGAATAACCGTAAATGGGCGTACTTACCGCACCAGCTTTGTGATCTTGCAGCAGTGCTCCCGAGACGTGATTTTAGGCGTGGACTTCCTATATGAGCATAGACCTATCATCGAACTCCAACCCAAGCTCCATCAAGCTCTCTCCAGACAAAGCCATACCTGCTACGACGACTTCGACGCAACACGTCGCTCTAAACGTCTTCGACGGAGACTTTACCTGGCCGCCCCAATCAAGCGTAGCAGTCAGCGTAGGTAGCGCAGACATCAAAATCGCTGAAGGCATCATCGAAGGAAATATCCAATCGCTCTTGGAAAGAGGTGTCGGCATCACAAGAGGCATCGCGAAATTCCGGAGACGAAAAGCTCAGGTGCTGGCAACAAACTTCACCAAAGAATACCAGCATCTCAACAAGGGCACGACAATCGCTTTTCTCGACGAATTAGCGGACCTCAAAGACGTATTCGCCCTCCACAACCAACCACTTAAAGACGCACTGGACCAATTCTGTCAGCCCACATTTGACATCAACCCGGCATTGACTCTGCAGGAAAGACCAGATTCGCAGTCTTCTTCGAAGCTACAGTTAGTGATTCTCGTCATCATCGAAGGTAAGCCAAAAACCACTGGCCAGGCACCGCATTTTAACAGACGAATACGCCCGACCTCTGTGCCAAAGCCCCTATCGTGTATCGCCGCGAGAACGCCAAGCCATACGCGATGAAGTTGAGGAAATGCTGCGTGATGACGTGATGCAGCAATCCAACAGCCCCTGGGCGTCACCAGTCGTTTTGGTGAAGAAGAAAGATTGCACACTTCGCTTCTGCGTTGATTACTGCCGCTTGAATAGCATAACTATGAAGGATGTCTACCCCCTTGCCCGCATCGACGACACACTGGACCGGCTCTGCAATGCAAGGTACTTCTCATCGATGGACCTGAAGAGCGGATATTGGCAAATTTACGTCGACGAAAGAGTTCGCGAGAAGACCGCATTTATCACATCGGACGGCCTTTTCGAGTTCAAGGTGATGATATTTGGCCTTTTCTCCGCATCAGCGACGTTTCAACGAGTAATGGACACTGTGCTGGCGGGCTTTAAGTGACAGATTTACCTGGTATACGTGGATGATGTTGTTGTCTTCTCTTCAAACTTTGAAGACCAACTGAAACGGCTGCAGACACTTTTGGAAGCCATCAAATTATCGGGACTGACTGTAAAATTAGAGAAGTGCCACTTCGCCTGCGAGGAACTGCGGTTCCTAGGCCACATCGTTAGCAAGGATGGTGTTCGGCCAGACCCGGAGAAAACCGCTGCAATCGCACCATTTCCACCACCGGCTGACAAGAAAGCCGGGCGCAGGTTTATTGGGCTGTGCGCTTAATATCAACAATTTGTCAAAAATTTTTCGCGCATCGCCAAACCGTTGACGCCGCTTACAACGGCTGACGCACCGTTTAAATGGGAAGCGGCGCAAGTAGCAGCCTTCGACGAACTTAAGCGCTGCAGTCCCCTGCTGTCCTTCGCCCCTTTCATGAAAACGCCTAGACCGAAATTCACACCGACGCAAGCAGTTTGGGTCTAGGAGCCGTTCTTGTCCAGAAGAGTGCCGGACTGGAGAAGGTAATCGCCTACGCTAGCAGGTCCCTCACTAAAGACGAAGTCAATTACTCGAAGACCGAGAAGGAGTTCCTCGCGATCATCTGGGCCATTTCTAAGTTCCGTCCATATCTATACGGTTGACCATTCAAGGTGGTTAGCGACCACCACGCGCTCTGCTGGCTGGCTAATTTGAAAGACCACTCCGGCCGACTTGCCCGATGGAGCCTAAGACTTTAAGAATTTGACGTTACAGTAGTATACAAGTCCGGCCGGAAGCATTTAGACCCAGACTGCTTATCCCGCGCTCCCGTCGACGTTCCTCCGAAGGACGATGACGACGATGCCTTTCTGGGACCAGTAAGCGCCAGCAGCTTTGCACAACAACAGCGATCAGATCCTCAGCTGAAAGGCCTAGCAGATTACTTAGAAGGCAAGACCGCTTTTCCTCCTGCCGTGTTTAGGCATCAGTTGTCATCGTTCGCCTTAAACAATAACGTCATCGTAAAGAACTTCGCTCCCAACAAGACAGCGAAGCTTCTTGTCGTCCCTAAAAACCTCAGACAGGAAATTCTTCATGCGATGCACGACGAGCCAAAAGCAGGGCACCTCGGTTTTGTGTGCACGTTGCTACGAATCCAGGAGAAGTACTACTGGCCGCGACTGCCTGCCGACGTTGCCCATTACGTAAATACGTGCCATGAGTGCCAGCGACGCAAGACGCCGCCGATCAGGCCAGCTGGGCTACCGAACAGGATACCGCCCCCAACCCTGCCCTTTCAACAAATTGGGATGGATCTTCTCGGCCTCTTTCCATCTTCATCTGCGGGTAACAAGTGGATCATCGTGGCCACCGACTACCTTACCCGATACGCCGAAGCAAAAGCACTGCCAAATGGTACTGCGGCAGAAGTCGCAAAGTGTTTTTTTCGAACAAATTCTCTTGCGACACGGCGCCCCAGAAGTCCTCATCACGGACAAGGGAACGGCATTTACAGCAAAGCTGACGCAAGCCATCCTAGAATACATTCGTACAAGTCATCGACGAACTACAGCGTACCATCCCCGGACAAACGGACAAACAAAATTATTGCGGATATGATTGCAATGCACGTCGACGCCGAGCACAAGACATGGGACGCCATTCTACCCTACGTCATCTTCGCTTATAATACCGCAGTCCAGGAGAAAACCAGGTCGACCCCGTTCAGCCTTGTGTACGGCACGGAGCCCACGACAATGCTTGACGCAATGCTGCCACACGTAACCGACGAGGATAACCTGGACGTCGCCACCTACCTTCAACGTGCAGAGGAAGCCCGAAGACACCCAAATGCGCATTAAAGATCAGCAACGAAACGACGCCCGACGTTACAACTTACGACGACGCGATGCTGAGTACAAGCCGGGAGATCAAGTCTGGGTTTGGACGCCTATTCGCCGCCGCGGACTGAGCGAAAAGCATTTACGCCGATACTTCGGCCCCTACAAGGTGCGTCGCCGACTAGGACAATTGAACTGCGAGGTCGTTCCCGACGGCGCGGCAGCATCGCAGCGGCGCCGAGTGTATCCAGAAATTGTGCATGTTGTACGCCTTAAGCCATATTATGCGCGCTAACGCTATTCATGTTTGCTTTGCAATGTTTATGTTAATTCATGTCTGTTTATTTTGAAACATCGAGGCGATGTTTTTTTTAAGGGGGGAGTAATGCCGCGAACAGTTTAAAACCTTTTTTTGTTCGTGTTCGACAGCCGCTGGCATGCGGCCTTATTACTGTTATTCTGGAGCGCTTATCAACTCTGTATACCGTGTTTGTTCATGCTGGTTGTCGCGATACGACGCGTTATCATTTTCTTTGTCGCGAACGATGCGCCGAGATCTGTCTTGAAGATTCCGCTCACATCGCGTATGTTTTTACAATGTTCCAGGTTGTGCTACTACTAGATTGTTCTGAGCAGGCTTTAAATTCAGTGTTGACGAGTGCGACGTGCATACTTTGTTCGACGATCGACGAGCACGTTTGTTCCTATCCCCGCCGCCGAGCTGCATAGTTCTTTTGCGGGCGCAAGTCAGCCCAATAAAGAGTTTCTTCAGTGCAATCACCGACTCTTCATTTGTGTCATCGACCCTGGTCACCACCATGTGACACTATGAAGTATTGCGCAAAAAAAAAAGAAAAACGCGACATGGAGGAAGAGAAAGCACGAGCTTAACCTACTGCAATTCCCTTTGTTGAACTCATCTTGTCTGTCTCTTTATGAGTATGGTGTTTATTTTATTTTGTGCACTTACTTTATTTATTTATTTTATTGTCCTCATAGGCTGAGGGCACTGCACAGGGGACAGGGGTACATTCCAAGCAAGTCAAAACAAACAGCAGTAAAATGAACACGTATAACTAAAAATAGGTGTAACTTGTAAGAAAAAAAAGCGTATAGGTTACATCTGTTGAAATAAGAAGTTAACAGCATAACAGCATAGATTACAAGAAATGAAAAGGCCATATAGAGATACAAAGCATAAGCGCAACTTTTCCAAACAAAGAAGCAACAAAAAATGACTTTCTTTGCAGTAGTAAAAAAACTGCTTGAAAGAGAGTTTGGACCAGCCAAAAATTCTGCCTTTTAAAGCCACAATTAACATTAAAGCAACAAAAAAAAAATCGACTTAGCTAAGTGCGTACAACGTGTAAATTCCGGAAGCATTAAGCGAATTTGTGCGTAATGTAGGCCTCTTGGCGACATTAGAGACTTTTAGTATAGCGTATGGACGCTTTCGTACGATAAACGCCAGCAAATTATGGGACGCTACTCCGTGGGTTGCATCGGCGCTCTTAGTTGGCCGTACGAAAGCGCGAACCGAAACTACGGTGGCGAAATCTAGATTTAAAATAAAAAAACACATTCAGGCTTTTTTTTTTACTCCCAAGCCAAAACTAGCCAAGTCGCATTGGGATTTTAAACAGTTTTTTTGCTGCGGCAGCTTCGTTGTACTCCACAACGTTGGTATTCCCATGTTGAATACTTTTACCTTGTATTGCCGTCATGGTGAGTACCGACCTCCTTTCAGCCCCGTACTGCCAAGCACATTTTTACGGATACAGACGTATAAGCATTCAAGCCAAGGCGATCCGCTTCATGGCGTTGCCGCGCCAACAAAGCAACGCTACTCGTCAGGCTTAGGGACTGCGCTGCCGCCGTTCAAAATAAAAAACAAAGCAAATTATTCAATAATTATTTGAGCTGAATGCTACATGCACGACGCAAAGCGAAGACCCCGTGTGCAATTTATAGGCGGCAGCGCGCACAAAATTGCGGTAACGAAGACTAATTCACTCTGAAGCGGGTGGCCTGGACGCCGCCATCTTGTCAACGCTGATCTCCCATCGTATGTGAGGGCTGGGCACGATAAACTCAAGTTTCGGCGTACGCTGGCCGATCGTACGAAAGAGGTCTCGGGTATCGTATAGCGCATGCGCAGTGCACGTCACGATATTTTTGGCGTGCGCTATTCCTCTGCGTGTGTCTGTGTACGCTATACTAAAAGTCTCTAATTAACAGATGAGAGCAATGTGGGTGACGCGCAAGCTAAGAAAACTTGAGCAATAAATAGCCTCGTTTGATCTTCTGCTAAGTGCACTTCAGTGGGCAGCATGGGATGCTGGTCGATGCAGATCGAAGCAAAGCGCCTTTCTTGGCGATCGTTTTGTTCGACTGTCAAGGCTTTTGCGAATGGTGCTGCCCAGCGTCTAACGAGCAGCCTGCTTTAGTGTAAGCTTCGTTTCCATCCTCTTATCCTTCAGCTGTTCTTTTTAAGTTATTCTCGGGTGTCCGCACTTTGGGTTGCAAGCATCAGCCTTTGCAGGTGGGCTCAAATCACTGGAGCAGGTGCGAGCGGCGAACACAAAGGGAATGATTGTCAGAGGCAATGCGAAGGGATGACGAGGCTACGTCCTGTGTAGAAAAGCAAAACGGGCGCATCTGAAAGGAGCAAGCAGAAGGAGAGTAGGGCAACCGTTACAGGACGGGTGAATGGCGAATGGTCGCAGGATGGCGGCCTTCTTGCATGTAAAACGGTAGCTGTAAGTAGAAACAGCTTGCCCTAACCGGTGAAGTGCATTCGCTTTCTCTTAATATCATCTCAACCGATTGCCTTAGGCTGTAATGAAACCACTACCAAAGCGACAGCTTGATTTCTCGCATTTCGTTTTTTAACTCTCCTCAGTGCAGCCATTTCTTTTCATGGGGAACTGCTAGAACATTCATGTGAATGGAAAGTTCGTATCCATCTGTCAGTGGGCTGCCCCTGACAATGTGGGAGCCGAAATACAAAAGAAATCTCGGGTGGAATTCGAACATGTCACCGTGCAATGAGCACAGGTTTGCGCGCTGCTCGGTTAAACCAATTGGTCTTCGAGCAGATTTTTCTTTTGGTTTGTTTGTAAATATGATATTTATTAGAGAGAGATAAAGTTTTGTGTGCATGAGCGACTTCCAAAAACTTCACTAAAAGGAATTAAAGGCATCTGAATATCGAATGCATCAAGCTAAGGATCAATACAAGGGTTGCAAAGCCTCCATAAGAGCGAGTGCCATAACCCTTCCCTTCTGATTAGATAGTTTTATATCATTAAAGCCCCTCTCTCCGCTTGCTAAGCGATCGCCTTCATTGCTTTATTTATTTATTTACTGGTACTTGTCTTTTATTTACTTTTATGTCATTTTATTTATTGGTAGACATTAGCAGGGTGAGCATACATTATTTATTTATTTATTTATGAAATACTGCGGACATGTCGCATGTCCAAGCAGGAGAGGGAGGGTACATAAGTGACAGTATATCAGACATCAGCAAGCGCAAAAAGGCCAGCAAGAGCAAGCAGTTATACAATCTATGCAATAATTTCGAATAACACAGCAAGCACATGATGCAATGAGACAAAATAACAAAATGCACAGCACCGAACAGCTACAGTGCATCAATCAAGGAGGGTGAAAGAATTCAGAACTTGGAGGTAGAGCATTCCATTCAAACACTGTTCGTGGAAAAAAAAGAGTATTTATATGTGTCGGTGCGCGCAAAAATGGGTGCTAGACAGAAGCTGTGCTTATAGCGTGAGGGTCGCGTGGAATCTTTGGCGATATAGTTTTCGGGTCGGATACCTAGTCGAGATAAATATAGTGACTGCAAGAATCTGAGACGTGCTTTTTTCCTTCTATCTACCAGTGGTTCCAATTCTGCAAGCTGCAACATAGCGGACGGAGAGTCGAGGCGCTATACCGATTGAAGATAAAGCGAGCCGCAAGTTAACGCAAGTTAACACTTGCTGGAAACTGTAAGCATACATTAAAGCTGCTAAAGAAAATCTATAAATTTAAAACAAAATAAGACTTGGAACGACAGTGCAAAAAAATAAATACAAATTCAATATACGCATACCATACAGTGCCAAGCATTTAAGGAAAATTGAAGGTGAGTTTCGAACATTTTCAGAGGAATTTATGATACTGCGGCATTAGTTAGGTTATTCCAGTCTGCAGATGTTTCGAGGGAAATAAGAATATGTATAGGAGTTAGCTCTCACGTTCAAAGATGTCAGTGTAAAATGGAGGCTTCGTCTTGTGTTATACTCAGATGAGTTCCAGGTGTCATTACGAAAAGGGCTCTAAACGACAGACGCGGTTTATTTGCAAGAGTGGAAAGAGTATAAAACATTACAATGTTCCAGAAGGTTGAATGAAGCTCACTGCCGCATTTCTGCGCCAGATCGCAGTGGAAGCCACAACGTCAAAATCCCTGATGGCCGACAGGGTGGTAGCCGCCTGATTCCCCTTAATCCCCCGCAATAAACTAAATGTAATGAAAACCTTTCAACTCGCTAGCTTCTGCCTTCTCCCACCGGCCGCGCCAGTTTCGTCACTTGTAAGCACTCGCTTTTTTGGCTCGAAGCAGACGCTGACGCCATTCCCGGGGCTCTCGCATTGTTTACAGCGGAAACGTTTTGACGGGAAGCATTTCCGGGCCGCGGTGATACCAAGCTTCTGTTGAGCTCTGAATGCGACTATCGGGGAGGAGGGGGGGAATAAATTTGTTCTTCGTAGCACAGAACAAAAAGCTGTTCGCCAAAATGTTCGGGTCCACAGGATTAGCCGCGCTGGCAGACACCAGAACACGGGACTCTATGAGGCAAGAAGCCCTTCTTCAGTTCTGAAATATATTTTTCAGAAAATTCTGTTCAAAATGCTAACGACTGCATTCATTCTTGACCTTAGATATTTAATTGTACCTGTACTCGTCCATTTGCGGACTACGGGTTTGATCACATGTGTTTATACTCCCCTGTTCAGCCCCTCGCCATGGCTTCAGTTTTTTTTGTTTTTTTTTTCTGTGAGTATTGACGGGCGCGTAATAATTTGGTTGTTCGGTCGAGGACTCGACTCGTAATTTGCGTCTCGTCTGTTTCCGTGGTTTACGCTCCACCATTCACGTCGCTCGCTCAGCCTTCATTCACATTGTACGCATTGCGGGATGTATTCGTTTTGCTGAGGTTGGGTTTGTTCACGACGCAAAAGTTTTATTTCGGTGTGCTTCAGCTACGCCGTTAAAGCCACTCGTTGAGCATCCACGGCTAGATTTGGTGTTGCACGCATTGCTGGATTGTTTTGTCGCAGTGTGGCTGATTTGCGCATAAACTAGCATAAAGGCGGCGGTTCTTGTTAGTGGCTGGCGCCTTTCATGCATGCTAATTGCAGAGCAGGTCTAATTTATTTCATTCTTGTCATATTCGTTCTAGCCCAGCTGCTACGTAAAGAGGCCGTTCGGATTAACGGAAGCTATCCTGAATTATGCCATATCAAAATGCGTATATGGTACATGATAACTCATCCAAGTGAAGACACCCGCTAAGCGTAATCCCAAACACGTCTTTCAAAGCCGTCGCCGCTGCAGCCGATTGTGCTTTTAAACCTGGCAGATGCTTGTTTTGTTACGCTGGTAGGTAGTTTTAAACGGATTCACTAATGCGGGACTGCCCATATTTATCGGGGGCACCTTGAACTTTAGTGGTAAACGAGTTATCACCATTCATGTGGTGGGCTGCCGTACTGAGAGTTGTGTATGCATTTTAGGTTATTTATAGAAGGTCACGATATATTTGTAATGTACGCCTTGTATCTTTCATCTCAAAATTATGCAGCACAAAATCTCTTTGTTACCATTAGAATCGCTTCACAAACGATTCCAAATCACTTCCAGTCACTTTGCAAAGTAACCAACGTGTTTTCTTTCATAATACCCAGTATATACAATGCTTCGTTCTACGCCTTTTAAATTAGCTGAGCATGCTACTGCGATCGACAGCGACTATAATATACTACGACTGCATATGCTCCTGTAGGTTGGGCACGGCAATTCTACGATACGAGGGAATGCCTTCTTATCAGTCATTATTGCATATTTTGACGCTAGATAGCCTGGATCCCAGCGCAGTCAAAACGAAAGGCGCAAGTGTATCGTATGATTGCAGGCGTTCCAAATTACCTAACATCCCTACATGCAGAAATCATTCTGTTAAGCTACAGCTTCAAGAGAAGCTTGGTTTGGTTTGGTTTTGTGGGGTTTAACGTCCCAAAGCGACTCAGGCTATCAGAGACGCCGTAGTGGAGGACTCCGGAAATTTCGACCACCTGGGGTTCTTTAACGTGCACTGACGTCGCACAGCACACGGGCGCCTTTCTTTTCGTCTCCAACGAAAAGCGGCCGCCGAGGTTGGGATTTGATCCCGCATCCTTGGGAACAGTAGTCGAGCGCCGTAACCACTGCGCCACCCCCGCGGGGTTCACGGGAAGCGTTGAACTTATTCATGAACCAACCCAGTTGGTTCCGGATAGTTTTAGAAACACAACTCTGCCAAAGTGGGCAAAGAAGACATATTATTTCGCAATCCATGCACATTTTATTAAATGGCGGCAGCCGTTACCAACCTTTTGTCATTCGATTGTGACGTAGTAATCGCCAATCGTCCTCACACAAGCCTTGCATACCCACCGGTTCTCATAAAACCCAATTTCCGAGCTTTCTGACCAAATATCCAAGTGCATGGCATATTTATTGCCGCCTACTATTAGTACCATGAATTTCAAATGATATCTCAAAAGGGCGCCGACTGAATAATAAGAAAACACCACTAGAATGCTCTAGTCGCCAAATTCCACGTGTACACCGCAATCATCGCGACTAAATGCTTCATTAACAAGTCCAGCGCGTAAAGGGACAATTAGTGAAGCCACTATTTTTCAATCTCCTATGCTATGATCTGATTTCCGTGAAAGCAAAGACAGAAAATTGAGTCATAGTTCATTCCAGTGTGCGGAATACACTGCGCCAAAAGCGAGCGCTAGGAGCGTCCGATTGCTACCTCCGGCCTAGGTCGCGCCACTGTCGGCTCCTGGTACTTGCCGAGAGGAGAAACGCCGGCGTCGGGGGAGGAGAGAGATGTTGCTACATTAATTTTATTTACGGGTTTCAGTGACCCTGAAAATATTTTCTTGCTTGGCGACTTCCCGGACCGACTTTATTGTCCCTCGATGAAAGCAACGAGCAGTATCGCTTTTTTTGGTGTTTTGCTTTGAGGCTTTCGTTCATGTGCACTGAATGCGAGTGAAAATATCTGGCCAAAGATTCTGGTGCAGCGCTCCCTACAGTCGCGGAAAAAATTGAAACAAATGCGTATTTGTTTAGCCCCATAGGTTGAGTAGGAGGAAGTTCCGTGATACGATGTGCGTCGGGTATGCTCCAGTGATACAATGGGTCGATCATTTGCGATTAAAGTTTTCTCCAAATTTCGCTTTGTGAAGATACTGCGGAGAGGGGTCACAAGCATGGCATAAATCTAGTTACAAGAGCAAAAGCCGGTTGTGCATGACATAGAAATATCGTACATGGTTTGGCGGTTTGAATTAGGGGATCGTTCTTCCTTCGCCTTAGAAGTAGACGACATAAGACCGTTACCACTGCCTTTTCGTTCGTCTTTTTTACATACTTTTGTTTAAGTTAGTTTTTCGGGGCAAGGAATGCGCATTATCTGTCTCATTTTTTGACTGACACCTACACTTAACTAAAACAAGGTCATTCGTGTCAGCGATGCGAAGTCTGAATTAGGTTCTCGAGTGGTAAAGGTAACGCTCTAAAATAGGTGATCGAGTTTACTTTTGCAGACGAAAAGGGGCTACACAGGACCATGTGTTTAGTCGCTACTTTTTTAGACAAGAAGCTCGAGAACCCTGAAAAAAATTGTGTTGTTTTTTTGCACCTCAGATGCTTTAGGATGCCACACAATCTCTACACCGTGGGAACAGTTCATGCAGATGAAACATGGACACAATTGGTTCCTCTAAACACAAAGATCCATATTAAAAACAGAATAATAAACACTCAAAGTACTGAAAATAATTTTTGTCGTTGACCACAGTTTTATCTCAAAGCACAAACAAAAAAACCGCTACGCATACACAACCGAAAGCAAAAAAGATAACAGGACAATGATTTAAAATAACTTACATGTCAACACTCGTTCACGCAAGCCACCAGTTTTCTCTCTGCAAATAAAAAAAAAACTACAGTTCAGTGAAAGTACGCTTGAATGAATTAAGTGCTGAGAGCAGTTCATTTATGGTAGCCAATTCGTGTTTAAAAGTGCAACCATTTCCAATTTTAGACTTTACGCACCAGAAATAGTTCTCAGCTTTGGTAGTCTGTATTGTTGTTATGGGAGACCAAAATGTTTTATTTAGGACTATATACGTTTAAACACAATTTTGTTTTTGTTTTTTCACTTTATTCATAAATCGCGAACTTGCTTTCATAAAGCTGGTCCATCCCCAGTATTCCACAGTTCTGTTGAAAAATTGCCCACTTTCGACATAGTTCAAACCTTCTAGGTTTCCATACTGGTTCTAGGTTTCCATACTGGTAAGAGCAGTTGCGCTCCATATCAAAACACAGTAGCAGATGTAGAACCGAATCACTGTAGAGTAAACAACTGCTCTAAATTCCTGAGGGATTTGATATTATTCTTCATAAGGCTCCCACCACCCGATATATATTTTTTTCAGATATATTGTGTGTACATTCCGCAAGAGTTGGTCTCGAAAGAAGACAACTAAAAGTTTATGGCAAGTGTGAGTTCTATCACGCAGCTTTGAACATACATGGAAAATACGCGGTAATGCAGGTGCTGGTGCTCTAAAAATAACGCATTTTGTTTTGCTTGTGTTAAGTTGCAATCCACTTTTAGTTTGAAATTCGAAGAGTTGACGCACATATCTCTTGTTTGGAGTTGCTGGGGCAAAAAAAAATATTTTGTGTAATCTGCATAAAGGAGTAATTCTTGTGTGAGAGATTGTAGGCTATGGCGTTATGAACCGTAAAAACAGCCGCAGCCCGAGTATCGAGCACTAGCAAGGTTTTAATGCTGTTTATTTTAAATAGGTTATTTAATAGATTGTGCAATAAATCACACATTGTGCACGATTCTATAAACAATTCCTATTAAGTTGAACCATTTATTAATCGTTTATTGTAGATCGTGTGCTTGAGAAGTTACTCTTTTTAACAGTCAAAGGAGTTGCGCATGTTCAGCAACTTTCCGCTGTTAGTAAATATTTTTCAATGTTTTCTATGACCTCTTCCTTCATACGCAAAAGAGCTACAACTGTTGAACAGTTTTTCCGAAAGCCGTACTTGCAAAGCGAAATTGATTCTAATTATTCTGAAATTTTGAAATTCGACAGTACCTAACGTATTTAATAGCTGTCGATAAATAAGGAAGCTCAGATATTCGACGGTAATTCTTAAAATTATTTTTCGAACCATCTTTAGGCGTCACGGCTATGCTAACCATTTTAACGTCATCTGGGAATAAACCTTCCTGGAGGCGTAGTGCCAAACCATATCCCGTAGGCGCACTGGGGCAACGACGCTCTCAGCTAGTTAAACGGCGATGGTTGCTGAAAGGGTTCTCTGAACGCCACCTAAAAGTAACGTCAACTCACTGTAAATAGCGATTGTTGCTGAAAGATGTCTCTGAACGCAACCTAAAGCTAACGTGCACTCACTGAGGCAGGAAATAATTATGGTGAGGGCAATTGCTTAGTGTAACCATTGTCATACCGATTGTTACTGAAATGTGTTAGTGAACGCCACCTAAAGATAGCATACACTCACTGAAGGCCACAAATAATTACGGTGAAGGCAAGTGAAAAAATAAAATCAGAAAAAAAAATTACAACACAAGAATCGAACAGATGTTTCATTGGCATCAGTGCAGAGGTGGGTGATGTTAAACCATTGCGCAAGAAAAGCATTTTTTTTCTGACACGGTATTTATTACACGTGGTTATGTACAGAAAGGATTGTATACATACACTATTTACAGTGCACTGAGCCGTTGTTGAGATGCACAACAGAAAACACAATTAAAAAGTAGGCAAAAATAAGCACCGTGTCACCAGCGGAAACCAATCAGGTTGAAAGTTGTTTTCATCATAAATGTCCTTCAGTTGCAGCATCATTCTGCTAAAATGGATTCTAGATCGAACAACAGGTTCAGCGTTGCGATCCAACATGCGTGTCTTCCACAAGCTATGAAGTCCAATAAAGAAAAACATGTCATCGGACTGTGCAGCAGCAAGATACCGGAAACTGTACAAATTTAGAACAAAGTCTTTTTTAGAGTTCTTTGCAGTACGTCCCAAAAGAAAATTGTGTTTTGCAATTAATGAAACTGTGCTCACTTGTTTCAGGCCCATCACGCAGACGGTAGTTTACAGAAGATGCAAAAATATTTATTTCAAAGGAGCCATGTGTTAACATGTAGAGCTTCGGTGTGTTATTCAAAGAAAAATGTTTTCATGCAAGGAGAAATCTGTATTTTGCGCACCCTCTTTAGCGCATCATGACCCTTAAGACCAAAGTATAAAGAACGATACAGTGGAGGCGGAAAAAGCATTGCTATCAATTCAATTCCTTGAATAGTCTCTTGCGCGAAACAGAATACAAGTACTCCTTCGAGAATCGTGCTGTCAAAAACCCGAAGCATAAACTTCCTGCATAAATCCTAGTAACTTTGGGAGATCAGAAAAATCTGAAGAAACCACTCAGTCAGGAAGCAAATTCATGAAATTAACTTGTAGGAATGCTCTAATATTGGGATCTGACCAATCACGAAAAAAGAAGAAACGGGCAACTGCCTCACATACATATACACTAAGCCGAACCCCCCTGCACAAACAGGTCTGAATAGGTTATCACGTCGAATCGGTTCAAAATTGGATGACCAAATAAACGTCGCAAATATGCGGT
Organism: Amblyomma maculatum; assembly: GCF_055883805.1. Taxonomy (NCBI): domain Eukaryota; kingdom Metazoa; phylum Arthropoda; class Arachnida; order Ixodida; family Ixodidae; genus Amblyomma; species Amblyomma maculatum. Next base: position 170,670,165 of record NC_139349.1, on the reverse strand, counting down.
GAAAACGCTGGATGTAATGTCTAGCACAGTGGAGGACCTGAAGCACGCAATAAATATTTGTCGCCAAAAATATGTTGCAGACCTGAGCCCTACCCAAGATTGAGAGTCGATAGGGGACAAATGTATTAGCATAACGCTGGACGACTGGAACTAGCTCTTTCCAGTAATTTGCACTTGACTTAAATGCATGCAGTGGAACGCCCAGGTATTTAGGGGGCATACATGACCATTCAACTCCTGCATATAGGGGCGGTGTTGAGCCCCACGAACCACACCAAAGGCCAGAACCCTTGGAGTGCATCATCTGAGCACCAGTAACAACGCCAAATTCTTCTATGCTGGATATAACTTTTTTCTATGCTTGGTTTGTCAGTGCAGAAAAACGCAAGATCATCCGCATATGCAAGCACTTTAACCTCATTTCCAAGGAGAGGGAAGCCATGGATACTGGTGTAATGTAAAACACTCAGACAAAGTGGCTCCAAGTAAAGAGCAAAAAGCAGCGGAGTTATCGGACAGCCTTGCTTCACAAAAGAGTTGATTGGTACGGGGCTTGATAGGTGGCCACTTACAATTTGGCAAGCCGAACAATTTCTATAGCAAAGTTGCACCCCCTTCCGTACTGTACAGCACCAACTTTTGCTTATTCCAGAAGAGAAAACAGGAAAGAATGATGAACTCGATCAAATGCTATTGCGAGCTCGACTTGAAGTAAACCAACCTTATCATGAGAGCAAGAGCACGATTGGAGGATTGTGGTAAAGTAGGAGGATTGTGCGCGCAATATGTAAATTACTTTGTATAGCACGGCCCCTCAAGCCGCACGTCTGATGAGGGCCAATGAGAACCGACATTGTGAACTGTATGCGATTTGATAAAATTTTGGGGAAAATCTTGTAATCCACATTTGCCAGTGTAATTGGTCTATAGCCTTCCACTGAGCGTAATTTTTCTTCATCAGTACTCTTTGAAATTAGGACTGTGTGGCATTTTGTAAAGGTCTTGTGAAGGGCTTCTAGTTCAAAACTCATCATGAAGACATCTAGCAGGATAGGAGCAAGAACTGTTTTAAAAGCTTTGTAAAATTCTGAGGAAATGCTATCAGGACTAGGTGTTTTTGAGAGATATAACTGATCAATTGTTACTTCTACCTCTTGCTGCCTGAAAGAGCTACTAATTACAGAAAAATCATTTTTTGATAAAGGGGTCACCAGGGAAGTGGAACGCGAGATAATGTCAGAATTTCTTACACCAGGAGTGGCACTAAACAACATTGAGTAATAATCCACGAATGCGGGCGTAGCCTCATTCGTACTCGTAGCCAATGTGCCATTACGCATTAATCCCGGAATCAGCTTTGGAGTCGCATATAGTGACGTTCATCAAGCCAAGCTTGCCGCGTCGGCCGTTCGCAGTGCAAAGCACGCTTGACACAAGATCGAATTAAGGCACCCCTCTATTCGTCCGCATCATGCCTTTGTAATTCACTAGTGGCCCTAAAAATTTCATCCGTATATGATTCAGGGGATTCACATTCTAGTTCATATAGGTTACACAAGTTTTTGTTAAGTGCCTCCTCCTGATGTTTCCTGTTGAAAGATTTAATTGAGCCAGGTTCAACTGGTATCACACGTACTTCCTGCTTGAACATTTCTAAGGCGGCAAACAATGGTAGATTTCTGGAAAAACATGACTGGAGCTGTGAGCGCACACGAATGATAAATTCTTGGTCATTTACCAGCGATGAGCTTAACTGCCAAAGTTCCCACTGGGGCCTGAACTTTGAATGGTGACTGCCATCGAGCCGGGCTACTACCATGCAATGATCAGAAAACGAAGCCGGTATAGTTTCGCAGACAAGCCAGCGGGAAACTATTGTACAAGATGCATAGATTCGGTCTAGACGAATGTGAGAATGCCCCTGAATGTGGGTGAATGAACTAGAAGCACGGCAGGACGTCCCTGTATCTACCAATCCCGCATCTTCTGTAACACGGAACAAAAGTTCCCCGTTCCTGTCACTGCGTGCGTCTAGACTAGAACGATCTATGGGGTTGCAAACACAGTTGAAGTCGCCCATTAGCACAAGATGTCAGGCACAGTCAAGTAATCTGGCTGTGTTCAAAAAAACGGATGCGCTGAGTCACAGTATTGAAAGCATAAATAATAATAATAATAATAATAATAATAATAATAATAATAATAATAATAATAATAATAATAATAATAATAATAATAATAATAATAATAATAATAATAATAATAATAATAATAATAATAATAATAATAATAATAATAATAATAAAGCATAAATAATAAAATCATAAAAAAATAAAAGATATTGTGGCAGTTCAAAAGACGGAGATAGAGAGCGAGGAGGAAACCGAAAGCGCACTGCAGCCCTTTTTGGCAGATTTTAATGTCATTGTTGCGCATGCTGTGGGTGTGTCGGCAGGTTTTTTTCTGTTTCTGTGAAAGACGCTGCCTTATTCTGGCCTAACTTATAATATCGACGCCGAGGGCCGGTTGATATGTTGCGATTTTCTGCTCTTTAGGAAGCCATGGCGAATATTTATTGCCCCACAAAAGCGACGGGAACAGTGGCCTTTAAATACGTTAATATTCGTTTAGACAATATACCCTCAATTTGTTGCCGGGTGGCGTTGTTCAGAGGAATCACGCGCCAGAGCGTCGTCTGCTCGAGTGCTCCTACGGAATAAGGTTTAGTAATAAGCTTCCGGGAGCACGCAGTTACTGACATGATTAAGGGCTCGCTCAGTCACGAAAGCACCTTTTTAATTGACCCAGATCTAATATTATCGAGGCCTGCTGCACTACTGGTATCTAGAGAGCTAATAATAGTCATAATTTCCGCTTAATCCGTAGGTTTTTAGAAACCGCTATCCTTCTCTCGCGTCTGCATATAACCTACAGAATCACGCGCTGGTACTGTGTGCTCCTTTATTGCGCATGAAGATAGGTAGTTCAGTTGTTTCAAGGGTCACTTCATCAACAGTCAGTTCTTCCGGCAGCATTTCACTAGTACATGTACCACATATTTCATCGTAAGCCTTTCAAAATATTTGTTGTTCATTCATATTGTCAAGGCTGTTTAAATATTATGCATTTACTGCCTTTTTTATGCCTGAGTTGTTGTTGCTAATATTTTATACTCCTGAAGTTTTGCAGTATCTTTAGTTTCAGGCATTTTTCGAATAACTTTCCAAGCGGCACAAACGCTCGCCTCAATATTGTGTCTGAGTTGGCAATGTGCTGGTCATATGGAATGCTGCACATAACCAACCCACTCCAGTTATTGAGATGACCGTTTCTGCTGCCTTAGTTGTTACGTTAATGAAATCATTATAAAGTACCATTGATATCCAAAGTTTTTAGGCCTCTTATGTTTGCCTCATACGCGATGCGCAATTGAGCAATCATAGCGATCGAAAATTATTTTGTAAAATGGAATGAAACTAGATGCTGCATCAATATCATCAGTAACATCGGTCCAGTCAGTTCGCACTAAAAGGGACTTGAATAGTATCGCAACTTTCCCTTTAAGCTCCGCTCGCAATATATGGCGAGAAGTGCGACAGTCCAAGATATAAAATGTGTGGGGATAATCACTCACGTCGATGGCCCAACACAGGCTTTTGATTTGGATCAGAAAAACAAATACCAATTTGTGTTTCATTACATGCAGTGACTCAGACGGCAAAGCTGATGGAGCTGTAAAGCTAAAGAAAAAATGTTTAAATGTGCATTATCAGCACGCATTAAGTCGTCATTACGATATCCAGTTACTACAACCTTTAAAGACCAGTCATACTCAAATACATATTCAATTTGTCTTTAAAGAGCCCTATATTTAAAGTCGAAGACCTATATACGATCATAACTACTACATGACTACCCCAACAGTGAGCATTTCGAAGTCACCCGTACTAAGAGTGCTCAGGTAAACAAAACACAGCAAAAGCTCTGTTACCCGAGGCTACACGTTGCTAAACCCAACGTAACAGAGCTTTCGGTCTATCTTTCTCGGTGAGGAAGAGTTAGGTAACAGTTTTTTAGCTGTTATCCTGGCACGCTAGCCTCACGCGTCTTTTCTAGCGAGAGCAGCTAAGCGAGTCACATCAGCCATCTGACCTAAAGCTGCCAGCCGCTACGCTAAAGAGTAACCGCAGTCGGGTTCGCCGAAGAGAGCCGTACAAGGCTCTCCTTCATGGCGGAACGCATACGCAACAAGAGGCTCCAACCTCTTTTTAATCGATCAGCCAGTCACGTGGTTCGTCATAACCACTTTGTAAATAAACCTTAACAGTGTGGTGGAAGGTGCTGGGTAGATCACCACGGATTCCTCTTTACCTTGTTCGAGCCGACAACTTGCTGGGCTCCCCCCTTTGACACCCACAATGATCCAAGACGGCGATGCACGGCAGCCAGGTCCAGCTGCACCCGCATGGCAGCATTATCGTGAGCCGCGGACCATTTCTGGCAAGGATGGCGAAGACGTGGATGACTGGCTCACCAATTACCAGCGGGTGAGCAAGTACAATCGCTGGGATGCCACTCTAATACTGGCAAACGTTGTTTTTTTTCTTGGACTCCACAGCCCTGACATGGTTTGAGAACCATGAAGCGTCCTTAACGAGCTGGGATCGTTTTGAAGAAGAGATTGAAATTGTTTCGGGGATACCACGGCAAAACGGAAATCCGCTGAGCAGACTTTATTCCAGCGAGCCCAAGGGCTAGGTGAAACATGCACAATGTACATAGAAGAGGTCCTAAAACTCTGGAAAACGGTGAATCCGAGCATGTCTGATGAAGACAGAGTTGGCCACCTCTTAAAGGGTATCGTGGTGGACGTATATAACTTTTTAATTACAAAAGAAAACTTAGATTCTCCCACGGCCGTGATCAAGCACTGTCGTACGTTCAAAACTTTAAAGCTGCGTCGCATAACCCCGAAATTCGGCCGTCTGCCTAACGTGACCACTGCTGCAAGCGTGGATTCTCACGAGCATTCACATGAGCCTCCGCATTTGGACGACATGATTCGCCAAATTGTCCGTGATGAGCTCTTCCGCCATCAAGATCTGAACCGCAGTGCAATCCCCTGTGATAGCTGCTCCCTGCAGGCAGCTCCCACCCAGCGCTCTTCTTGGCGTTCTACCGCGCCTCCTCCCGTCGGTGACCACCGAAACGACTCAAATGGCCCTGTTCGCCCAGCTCGTACCCACTACAGGGCGCCACCTCCTCCGCAACAACCCCAACGGCTGGACATTGCTGATCGCTTCGATCCTGTTGTCGAGGACTATTATTTGGACCGTGCTCGTGAACCACCCGTCTGTTACCGCTGTGGTATGCTCGGCCACATATCCAGATTCTGCCGCCGCCGGAACTCGGCACCACGCTACCAGCGCCAATGGTGGAATCGCTGTTCTACCGTGAGTCCAGAAGTCCGTGACCCGACCCATCCCCCTTCTTCGGGCTCCTACCGCTACGTACCACCACGCAACGACTCACCAGTTTCTGATCGCAGCCTGACTCCTCCTGCCCGCCGCTCCTGACAATCGCCTTATCCCCGCCGTTCTTTTCCGCCACCGGGAAACTAACGTGTTCGGCCGATGGAAGTGCGGTCGCCAGGTGATCGATATTGCCAATTCCTCTACCGGTCGTTATGCTGAAGAACCGCTTGGAAGTGCTAGTGGATGGTGTTTGTGTTATGGCCTTAGTGGATACGGGTGCTACAGTTTCCGTGATGAGCTTAGATTTTAAGAACCGTCTCGGCCGCAAAATTATGTTTGGCTTGGATAGAAGTGTCTTATTTCGAGGTGTAGGGGGAGAATTGTTGCCTCCGCTTGGTGTTTGTTATGTAAATGTAGCGATGGCTGGACACGAGTTTAGAATTGAATTTAAGGTGCTCCCTCGCTCTACGCACGACGTTATTCTAGGAGTTGACTTTTTACAGCAGTGTGGCGCAACTCTTGACTTCAACAGTGGCGAGATATCAATAAGCCCCAGCCTTCAATCGGCCATCGTAGAAGAATCGCCGCGGGCGGTCCAAGTGTTTTCTGTCTTCGAGGATACCGTCGTTCAGGCGATGTCCGCCATCTTCGTCCCAGTTGTGTCTTCGGGTGCGGTTCCCAATGCCCTCGACGCTCTGGTGGAACCCGCTTCCCTTTCCGGTGCAAAAAAGAGTGTGTTGGTGCCTCGCAGCGTTGTTCGAATCAACGAGGGCCGTGCCACGCTTTGGACTATCAACCATACCAATGAACCTGCCGTATTGCCGCGTGGTTTGAAACTCGCCGACTTTGAAGAACGCCTTTCTATGCACATCGCCGCGTTCAGTGACGGCGTTGGTCGTTCAAATAGACGTCCCGATCATGCTGATTCCCATTTTCAGTCTATGTTAATTAATCGCTACCCACCAACGACCGCCGAATATTGATGGAGGTTCTTATGAAACATGCGGACGTGTTCGACTTTGCTCGAGATCAGCCACCACCGATTCCGCCTTCCCGAACCCATCGCATGATCGACACTGGATCTGCACACCCGATTAGACAGACACCATACCGTGTTTCACCTTCAAGACGTAAGATAATTGACTAACAGGTCCGTGATATGATGCAAAGAGGAATCATTCAGGAATCATCTAGCCCATGGGCCGCCCCTGTGATTCTCGTGAAAAAGAAAGATGGCGCCTGGCGATTTCGTGTCGACTATCGCCGCCTCAATACTGTCACCAAGAAGGATGTTTACCCACTCCCGCGTGTTGATGATGCCATTGACTGCCTCCATTCAGCTTCCTACTTTTCATCTGTTGATTTACGGTCCGGATATTGGCAGATACCGATGCATTCGAAAGACAAGGAGAAGACGGCATTCGTGACTCCCGATGGGTTATATGAATTTAACGTGATGCCTTTCGGCCTATGCAACGCTCCGGCTACCTTTGAAAGATTTATGGACATTCTTTTGCGTGGACTGAAGTGGCAAATTTGGATGTGTTACCTATATGATGTAGTGATTTTCGGGAGGACCTTCGCCGAGCATAACAGCCGTTTAGCTGTGGTCCTTAACTGCATGGAGAAAGCGGGTCTCGTGCTGAACTCTAAGAAGTGCCGCTTCGGTAAACGTCAGATCGTTGCGCTTGGGCATTCGGTTGACAAAGATGGTGTTAGGCCTGACCCACAGAAGATTGAAGCTGTCAGCTGCGTCAAAGAGCCCAAGTCTGTGAAAGAACTCAGGAGCTTCCTGGGACTTTGCTCTTACTTTCGACGCTTCATCCCTAAGTTTGATGACGTAGCTTACCCCCTCACACGCCTCTTGCAGAAAGATATTCCTTTCAAATGGACTCCTTAATGTGATTCTGCGTTTCGCCAGCTCAAGTTTCTTCTTACCTCGCGGCCCATACTGCGTCATTTCAGCCCGACAGCTCCCACTGAACTCCACACTGACGCAAATGGCATCGGCGAGGGAGCTGTGCTCATACAACGGCATAACAAGAACCAACACGTTGTCGCTTACGCAAATCGCAGCCTTAGCAAGTCTGAACGCAACTATACCGTGACGGAGCAAAAGTGCCTTGCAGTCGTTTTTGGCGTACAGCGGTTTCGCTCGTACCTTTATGGACGTTTCTTTACAGTCATCACCGATCATCATTCGCTTTGCTGGCTGGTGAATCTACGCGACCCATGCGGTCGGTTGGCCCACTGGGCATTATGCCTTCAGGAGTGCAACGTTACAGTGTCGTACAAAAGTGGCCGCCAACACGCTGACGCTGACTGCCTCTCGCGGCTGCTTCGCGCAACTACCCTCTGCGATGACAACTTTGACGACTATCTTTCCACCGTTTCCGTACAATTTCCGGATCTTGCCACTTTCCAGCGAGAACAACGAAAAGATCAAGACTTGGTATCACTTTTTGAAAAAGCTCGTGATCCGGCATCTGCGAACCCTTTCTGCATTCACGATGATTTGCTGTATCGAAAAAATTACTCGTCTGGCGGTGCACGCTTCCTGCTAGTCGTTCCGGCTAGCCTCTACTTCTCTGTTCTACACTCTATGCACGATGACGTTACAGCTAGGCACTTGGGGTTTGCCAGGACTCTTACGCGCATTAGGGAACGTTTCTACTGTCCAAATATGCGTCCAACGACTCAGCGTTACGTGACCTCCTGCGTGCAGTGCCAGCGGTTTAAGCTCCCCACGACATCTCCGTCAGGCCACTTACATCCGGTGACACCACCGACCACACCATATGAGAAAGTGGGTGTTGACCTGGTAGGCCCGTTTCCCCGCTCGTCCAAAGGCGATCGCTAGGTCATTGTGTGCGTTGATCATCTCACGCGTTACTGTGAAACTGCCGCTATCCTTTCCGCCACCGTCGTTGACGTCTCGTTCTTTCGTCTTCACGCTGTCGTCCTCCGTCATAGGCCTCCTCGTGTAAATATCAGTGACTGAGACCGCCAGTTTACGGCAGATGTTATGCAGCAGCTTCTGCGCTATTGTACTTGCCAGTTGCGTCACTGTACGCCATACCATCCCCAGACGAATGGCCTCGTAGAACGTACAAATCGGACACTGACGAACATGCTTGCGATGTATGTTGACTCGCGGCACAAGAACATGGGATGACGTGCTTCCTTTCATTACTTACGCCTATAACACCTCGAAGCATGAGACAACTTCCTATAGTCCATGTTTCCTAATCTACGCCCGTCCGCCTCGGCGTTCTCTTGACACCATTTTGCCGTGCTCTCTCGACCCCGAGCCGTCTGTTTCGAGCACCCTCTGCCGCGCTGAAGAGGCTCGTCGGGTCGCCCGATTACGCACTCTGGCCTCGCAGAACCGCACTGAGCAGCGCTACGATCGTCGGCATCAGGATGTCTCCCACCGTCCCGGCGACTTAGTGTGGCTCTGGACACCTCTCCGCAAGCGCGGTTTGTCCCGGAAGCTGTTGTCGCACTACACAGGCCCATTTATTGGGCTCAAACGCATCAATGAGTTGAACTACCCCAGGTAGCACAGAATGTGGGGCCCCAGTAGGTCCGATGTAGGCAAGTGGGGCTGGGGCAACCATCTAAAGCCTGCATCGGTCCCCAATGGGGCAAAAGGGGGCAAGCCCTATTTGGGCTTGCCCCTGCTCCTCCTGCATGGACCCCATAGCGGCGTTTCTTGGGCTAACGCAGAGCACATTCCTGCATCAAGACCACAAGGGTCCCTTGCCGGGTATTTGAGGGCAATCCAACCTAAATGTGGGTTTTTTATGGGAAAGCCCTCATAGATCCAAAATGAGGCCGCCCCCATTAAATCTTTGTGGGACCAACATCAGCCGTAGTGGGGCAAGAAAACGTACATACCCACATGCTGCCCCAATCAGCCCCTTATAGGTTACTTGAGGGTAGGTGAAATGTGAATAAGGGCTCACTTTGGGCAAGCCCTCGTGAAGCCCAAATGAGGCAGCCTTAGCTAAACCACTTTAGGTCCCATATAGGCTGTAATAGGGCAGGAATGCGGGCGTGCCCGCATGATACCAAAATTGGTCACTTGTGGGGAATTTGAAGGCACGTGCAACAGCAAGTGGGCTTTAGGTTCAAACCCAACACCCAGCCCAATTGGGGCTGCCCACACAACACCGCTGTAGGTCCCACATCGGCTGTAATGGGGCTAGAAGGCGTGCGTGCAATTGCGTAATCATTGTTTCCAACCTTTATTTGCATTAGATGTTGCCCTAAATTACTATTATAGATGATTTGTGTAACAGTTGTTGCCATGTTTAGTCGATTAGAAATTTGCATGACTTTAGTTCTCGCGCTCATGCAAATTGCGCTACAAATACTGAAACAAACTGAATTCTAACTGTTGCCTCTTATGTGGTTGCTCTGGATAGCCTGCAACTCCCAGCACAATATTACTGTTCAGAACACATATCTCCATAGCCTGAACAAGATGTACATGAAGTCATTTCGGCTAGATGAATGTTATGAATTATTGTAAAATTTAATATTGTGGCTGTTTAGAAAGTGCAATCATGTATAATATAATTACTTAATTATGTGCATAAATATTGATTGGGAAAACTTGGACTAGGGCTTTCCATCAATTTCCTGCGTCGGACCCCTATGAGAATAATGTGGGTAAGCCCAAGTGCGGCTAGCGCTATAAAACCCGCATTGGTCCTATGTCATTATCTGGTGGCTAACTGAAATAAAAAAAAAATGTTCCTCCAAAGCGGCTGCCCAAATCGGTCCAAAGTAGGACCATCGTGGGGAGTTGGCGGGATGTGGCGGGCGGAAAAATGTGGCGGGCGGAAAAATGTGGGCAGCCCCGCAAGGGCTGCCTGCATCGGCCCTGTTACGACCAAGCATCCGCATTTGCGCGCTCTATTGTTCGCCTGTGGGCATGGATAAGTTTTGTGAATATGTGGTGATGGTCCAATGGCTCTAAGTGAGCCTGTTTCCAGGAACCCTGTTTTGTAAGCATGTTTTGCTTTGTGGACAACCTGCAAATGCCAAATTGACCCTGTCAAGAGAACGTCTGGAAAAACACAAAGAAACGTCCCCCTGAGGGAAATAGCAGGAAGTGCTTTCTTTCTTTTGTTCACCCTTCCAGTCGAGAAGTGCTATCCTCCAGTGATGAATGCCTCCTATCCAAAGGAGACGACAGAGTGACATGTCCGCTGACGTGCAGGACAAGAAAGGAGCATGACTCATACGGCCATTAAGTGATTTCCCGGGAATGCAGGAAAGATTTGCAATTGTCGAAAAGGGACCATGTTGGGAGCCCTATGCGGCGCCACGTGCACTCGGGTTTCTGAGAAGTAAAACCCCTTGTCAGAACCAGCCTGTGGTTTCTTTGCTGAAGAATAGAAATGTACCTCCTCTCCTCGCCGTTCCCAAGCTTTTCCCGCCAACAAGTGATCACGCCCAACGAATGAATGCCGGACCAGTCAGTGCTTCAGACCATCAGTGCAGTGATGTGTTCGATTGGATGCCGATACCTGAGGGGCGTGCCCTGGATTTGGTTGGTCAGCATCTTCAGAGAGGGGCTGGACATAGGGGGTTTTTAAGGACGCTGCAGAGCACGAAATGTCGCTCTGGGCCCTGGGTAAACGGCTCATCCAGTCGCTTCTCGATATGAACTCTTAACGCTTGCCATTTTGCTGATGTACCCTTCTTTTTCGTGTAAATATTCTTGTAAATACGTTTTCTCAAAGTGCCAGTAAACCTGCTTGTACATATTTTACCAACTTCGAAGATTCAGTCCTTCTTCAACCCGGAGTCTCTGCACGCTACCAAGTGAAGGCCGGGTCGCCATAGCCCCAGCGTCACGACAACTGGTGATCAGCGGTAGGATCTGGATCTACAAGCCCCAACACTGGTGACCAGCGTTGGGATCTGAATCTACAAGCCACAACATCTGGTGATTGGAGGTGGATCTGAAGCTACAAGCCACAACACCTTGTGATCGGAGGTGGCATCTCAAGCAACAAGCAGGAGCAACAATCGGCCAACAAGAGGGCAGCTCGGAACATCGATCGCATGTGTGGGTGAGTGCTTGGCTTTTCTTCTGATGTGGACCAGGTTCTAGAACAGGGTTAGATTTTAGAACTGGTAAAAAGTGTTGAAACGCCTTTAGGTTTGGTAGTTTGCACTGTTGTTTTGGAAGTAGCCGACACTCGGAGCGATCATGGACCTACAAAAGCTGCAGAAACCGGAACTGTTGCTATTGTGTGAGGAATTGGGAATTAATACAAGTGGTTTGGCACGAAAACCCTTGATTATAAAGGCAATCACTGATCTGGGAACCGATGATGAGGAGCTCAGTGAAGCATGGAACCTCATCGGGCAAAAAAAGGAACAGCTCAGACAGCAGAAAGAGGAAAGGGAGCGCGAACGTCAGAGGGAAAAAGAGGAAAGGGAGCGCGAACGTCAGAGGGAAAAAGAGGAAAGAGAGCGTGAACTTGAGAGGGAAAAAGAGGAAAGGGAGCACGAACGTGAGAAGCTTGAAAGAGAAGCAAAAAAGCTGGACCAAGAAATTGAGCTCCGGAAATTAGAACTAGAGTTGAGCAAGAGGTCGGGCGATTGTCCCCAGCTAGCGGTACCTCGTCTCAACAAGGAGGCAGATTTCAAGATGTCAAAGTACATGCAGCCATATGTGATATCAGGGGATATCGGTCTGTATCTGGCTAACTTTGAGCGAACCTGCGAAAAACTGTCCTTCCAGCGAGACACTTGGTCTCAGAGATTATTGACGGTTCTGCCCAGCGAGGCAGCGGAGGTTGTCGCGCGGCTAAGCAAGGAGGACGCGGACAACTACGAGAAGGTCAAAGCTTGCCTTCTGAGAAAGTATAGGCTTAGCGCCGAGGCGTTCAGACAACGTTTTCGGAACGCTACTAAGTCCAGGGACGAGAGTTACCCTGAATTCCTGTACAATTTAAGAGTAAATTTGGGCGAGTGGCTAAAGAGCACAGATTCCTACAGTGATAGGGACGCTGTAGTCGAGCGAATTCTTTTGGAGCAGTTTTATAACTGCCTCCCAGAAAAAGAAAGAAATTGGTTACAGGACAGAGGCGAAATTAAGTCGGCAACTGAAGCTGCCGAACTTATTGAGGAGTATGCTTCGCGCCGACAATTCAGCAACCCTGCAGTGGATAGGCCCCGCAATCCCAAGTTCAGTGTGAAAAACCGTCAGGAAAGGCACTTTGCTAGAGTTGGAAACGAAGAAATGAAGGTTTCTTCAGGCAAATTCCCTAGAAAGGACGGCAGTGAGAAAAGTGGGGAAGTGACCAACGTGCAGAACACAAAGAATAAGCTTGAGGCTAGGAAGCCGCTCACATGCTTTAGGTGTAATGAGCAGGGTCACATTGCCGTCAACTGCCGGAAAGAAAAGATTGCTTTCTCGTATGTCAGGGACTGCGATGAAAATATGCAGCTTTTAGAACCCTACCTGCATGACCTAGTAGTCAACGGGAAGCCTTGCAAGGTACTGCGCGATTCGGCCGCAACGATGGATGTTGTCCATCCGGCGTATGTATCGCCTTCCGACTATACAGGACAGTGTGCATGGATCCGACAGGTAGTTGAGGAACAGAGTGTGTGCTTGCCGATCGCGAACGTGGTCATCGAGGGCCCTTTCGGCGAATTAACAACCGAGGCTGCCGTTTCAGGAAAGCTTCCTAAGTGCTATCCGTATTTGTTCTCCAACAAATCGGACATGCTGCTGCGAAAGAGGGGCATCCTTTTCGGAGACAGAGTTGTGCAAGCCTTAACACGTTCAAAGGCGCGAGAACTAGCTACACTGCTAATTCCAGAAAAATCCACCGCGGAGGAAACGACAGCTAAAACAGTGGTCGATGCGGAAGATAGCGGGTCAGAAAGCTTTGAGAGCGAGGCATCTCAAATAAGTCAACTTGAAAGTGAATTTGATGAGACGCGGAATGAGGACGTTCTTGAGAATAACCTCTTGCCGCCAGTGTCTAGTAATCTCACGAGACTTTTAAGTGGAACCCGAGAGGACTTAACTATGGAGCAAGCCAATGATCCCAAGAATAAGCTCGAAGTACAGTGGGAAGGACCTGCTAAAGTCGTTGCAGAGCTTTCTGACACTAACTACGCAGTGAAAATCCCCGATAGGCGTAAAGCAGTGCGCATTTATCATTGCAATCTTATGAAGCCTTATGTGCAGAGGGAAGCCGTGGTAAATCTAACGTTAAACCTTCCCGAGGAGATGGGGGACAACTTGATTTGCCTCAGCGGAAAAGGAAGCAACGCTCAGGAGCTTCTCAAAAAGACGGAGCAGAGAGGAGAACTAAAGAAATCCCAGCTGTCCGATCTGGGCGAAATAATAACAGAGTTTGAGGCCTGCTTCGTGGACAGGCCAGGCAGAACTGATTTGACTGAGCACGATATTGAGCTGACTTCAGACGTGCCAGTGCGATCAAGGTGCTACCGATTTTCTCCAAGGCAAAGAGAAATTCTGGATAGGGAAGTAACTCGCATGCTGGAATTGGGAGTAATAAAACCCTCGGAAAGCGATTATGCTTCGCCTATGATCTTAGTAGAAGCTCCAGGTAAAGACCCTAGGCCTGTGGTAGACTACCGAAAGCTAAATTCTCTCACCAGGGATCAAGTGTATCCTATTCCGAATATTGAGGAGAGAGTAGAACAGGTCAGTAGAGCGGCATATGTGACTACGCTGGACCTTACTCGAGGATACTGGCAAGTACCGCTCACTGAACGCGCCAGCAGATACGCGGCTTTCGTCACTCCGACGGGCAGCTACCAGCCAACAATGATGAGTTTCGGGCTCAAAAATGCTCCATTTTGTTTTTCACGACTCATGGATAGGGTTTTAAAGGGGTGTGAAACATTCGCGGTGCCTTATTTAGACAACATTGCGGTTTTTTCCGACTCAAGGGCGGACCATATGGTACATCTAAGAGCTGTACTGAGCCTTTTGCGTCAAGCTGGACTAACCGTAAAGGCCGAGAAATGTTGCCTGGCAAGGGCGACCGTGGACTACTTGGGTCACAATGTAGGTCAAGGTTTCAGGAAACCCAGCGAGATTAAGATTTCTGCGGTAGCAGACTACCCGCGGCCGAGCACGAAGACGGAAATTCGAGCATTCCTGGGTCTGACTGGGTACTACAATCACTACATCCCTAACTATTCAGCTTTGGCTAGCCCTCTGACCGACGCTCTCCGCAAGACAGAACCGACAAATGTAGTCTGGGACGAACAAAAGGAAGCCTCCTTCGTAAACCTGAAGGCTGTGCTGATTAGCCGTCCGGTATTGCGAGCTCCAGACTATGACCGAGAATTCACGGTCCAGTGTGATGCCAGTGATCGAGGGTTAGGTGCTGTTCTCTGCCAGAGAGATGACGACGGTAATGAGCACCCCGTGCTCTACTTGAGCAGAAAACTGAGTTCTAGAGAGAGGGCTTATTGCGCGTCAGAGAAAGAGTGCGCTTGCATTGTATGGGCCATTCAAAAATTGCAGTGTTATCTTGGAGGGGCCAAATTCACCGTAGAGACGGACCATTGTCCCCTGGCTTGGCTGCAAACTGCGACATCGAAGAACAGTCGCCTTCTCAGGTGGAGCTTGATTTTACAGCAGTACAATTTTGAAATAAGATACAAAAAGGGGAAGTTAAATGGGAATGCGGACGCGCTTAGCCGCTCTTTCTAAGCGGTCCGAGATGTTCCTCACCATGTATCCAAATTGATAATCAGGTTTTTTTTTTTTTTTTCGTGCGCTTGTATATGTGTGGCTATGCAAAGCAGCACGTTTGGTTTTCTAGGAATACGTGGGTCCTGAACGTCTTGAGAGTGGGCTTTTCTCGAACAACAATGGCAGTTTTCTTTTAACCTGGTCTCTTCAGACGGGAGCCGAGTGCTTGCTTCGACATGTGGTTGAGTTTCAGACAGCTCGAGCAATTTGGCCTACAACAATCAAGACAACGCGACAAGCAACAGCAAGCTTCAAGCGTTCACGTGCAGGCCATTAAGTCGTCTCTTCATGCAGCAGCTGCGACTGCTGCCCTCCGAGTCTCTTCTGGCGGGGGAGGAGGCTGTTACGACCAAGCATCCGCATTTGCGCGCTCTATTGTTCGCCTGTGGGCATGGATAAGTTTTGTGAATATGTGGTGATGGTCCAATGGCTCTAAGTGAGCCTGTTTCCAGGAACCCTGTTTTGTAAGCATGTTTTGCTTTGTGGACAACCTGCAAATGCCAAATTGACCCTGTCAAGAGAACGTCTGGAAAAACACAAAGAAACGTCCCCCTGAGGGAAATAGCAGGAAGTGCTTTCTTTCTTTTGTTCACCCTTCCAGTCGAGAAGTGCTATCCTCCAGTGATGAATGCCTCCTATCCAAAGGAGACGACAGAGTGACATGTCCGCTGACGTGCAGGACAAGAAAGGAGCATGACTCATACGGCCATTAAGTGATTTCCCGGGAATGCAGGAAAGATTTGCAATTGTCGAAAAGGGACCATGTTGGGAGCCCTATGCGGCGCCACGTGCACTCGGGTTTCTGAGAAGTAAAACCCCTTGTCAGAACCAGCCTGTGGTTTCTTTGCTGAAGAATAGAAATGTACCTCCTCTCCTCGCCGTTCCCAAGCTTTTCCCGCCAACAAGTGATCACGCCCAACGAATGAATGCCGGACCAGTCAGTGCTTCAGACCATCAGTGCAGTGATGTGTTCGATTGGATGCCGATACCTGAGGGGCGTGCCCTGGATTTGGTTGGTCAGCATCTTCAGAGAGGGGCTGGACATAGGGGGTTTTTAAGGACGCTGCAGAGCACGAAATGTCGCTCTGGGCCCTGGGTAAACGGCTCATCCAGTCGCTTCTCGATATGAACTCTTAACGCTTGCCATTTTGCTGATGTACCCTTCTTTTTCGTGTAAATATTCTTGTAAATACGTTTTCTCAAAGTGCCAGTAAACCTGCTTGTACATATTTTACCAACTTCGAAGATTCAGTCCTTCTTCAACCCGGAGTCTCTGCACGCTACCAAGTGAAGGCCGGGTCGCCATAGCCCCAGCGTCACGACAGCCCCTAGTGGGGTCCATTGGGGCTTTGTCGACAGTCCCCTTCGGGCCTACGTCGAACCCTCTTGCAGCACCCACATTGAGCCCACCGGGGATGTCCTGCATTGTCTACATCGGGCCCACCGGTGCCCACCCTTCCAAGCCCACTTTATTCTACCTGGGACGTCGTGTCTCGCCAATGTTTCCAAGGTCGCCCCTCTCGGAAAACACAGGTAGTTCATGTCGCAAGAATGAAGCGCTGCCACTCTCGCTCGGGACTCTGACTGACAGCCCAGGGGCTTCGTCTGCGAAGGGGGAAATGTCAGGCATGCGAACAGAAGAGAACAAGGAAGTGCAAAAAGAGGCTCTCCGGAATAGAAGGGGAAGAAGAGGAAGCTCGCTATATCTTGGTTAGCGCATCTGGCTAAGGGGCAGAACCACTTTGTAAATAAACCTTAACAATATCTTGAGGTTTGCCTGCAATAAAGCGACGCATTACAAAGATACGGGACATTTGTAAACCCTCGTGATAGCCTGGAAAAAGATTCAGCGTGTTTATTTATTTATTTTTTATTTATGATTACCCTCAAGGCCAGGGGCATTTCGGAGGGGAGTGGTTACAAAAATAATAGAACAGAGGTTAAAGAACAAAAATGAAAAATACAAGCGTCATGTTCCTGGTTATACATTTTTAGCTGCTATATAAAGAATATAGTTGTAAGTGAAAGGCAAAAATAACATTGGTGATTGTAACAGCAATGAATACAATTGTTAAGGGCCTGAGTATACAATGTTAGCTAAGTTGGCACGGAATCGCAGGCTGTCTTGAATGCTGGCTGTCGATCCGGGAAGGTGCACTCCAATCTGCTGATGTCCGGGGAATAAACGACTGCGAACAAGCTTTGGTTTTGTATGATGTGATGCCGACTTTATGTGCATGATCAAGCCGGGATGAGATGAAATATGGCACAGAAATTAGTTCATCTCGTAGAATGGGGCAATTGTAGAAAAGTCTATGAAATAAGCATAACCGTGAAATTTTCGACGGGAGGCTAAAGTAGGTAGATTTAGCATGTTTTTCATGGAGGTGACACTTGCTGTACGATTGTAGTTAAGAAGGATGAACCGGGCAGAGTTGTTTTGCACTAGCTCGAGTGAACTAGTTAAGTTAGTGGAGCTTGGGTCCCAAATTGCTGATGCGTATTCGAGTAAAAGGTGATCAGTGAATTACGGTCCCCCAAGGAAAATATACGAAGTACGAAAAAGGGAACTTAGCTACATATACTGAATAATAACCACTGTAACTATAACCTGCCGGTAACTATAGCTATAGCTGTAACTATAACCAGCAGGTAAAGCTGTGGCTTCACTGGATGCTTCACGGCGTGGCCGACTACGGCATCCGGACGGCGTTCGCGGCGTTTGGCAAGGTAACGGAAGTCACGCGTGAGCGGTGGCGGATACAAGGCGTCAACGACGAGGGTTCTACGACAAGGACTGTCCTACTGAAGTTGAAGCCGGGCCTGAAAGTGGACGACCTGCCACATCAGGTACGCGTCGCCGGAGAGTTGATCCTTGTCGTGGCGCCTGGACGCCCGATGCAGTGCCTCCGCTGCCACGGCACAGGTCACGTGCGCCGGGAATGCAAAGTCCCCCGCTGTACGAAATTTCGGCGGTACGGCCACGCAGACAACGATTGTGTACGCACTTACGCGGCAGCTACGGGTGCAGCGTCAAAAGACGACACGGAGGAGCTCCTGATGGACGTAGTGAAGGCCGAGGAATCCGCAAAAGGCATTGAGGAACAGGAAAAGAAAACCGGGGCTACGGACTCTTCAGGACCTCCAAGCAGCGATGCCGGGCGGAAACCTGAAGCCGGAGAACCTGCGGGAAACCAGATGGAGGAGCCGACTGAAGGAGTAAGCGGGCCGGCACTCAAGGAAGCAGAGCCAGCGTCTCTCTTTGAGCAGAACCAAGACAAGAACGCCGCCCGCTCCACCGGCGTTCTTGCTCCATCGAAGCGGCCTCACGCCCAGACCAGTCCTGAGGGAGATAAGGCGACAGCTCCCAGCGTCGAGGAGCCGCCGGCAAAAACCAGCCAAGGACGGCGGTCCACTTTGAGGCCGCGACCTAATGGGTCGGCGGAGAGGAGAGACCACGACAAACCGCCACCGCAGTCAGGCCTGCCGCCAGCACCGCATGGCTCCGGTGTCAAAGACGTCGTCTAGCCACGCGCTATACACGAGAGGTAAGCACCATGTTACCGGCCTCTTTCCTCTGTATGAAAATGGCTTCTGCGGCTCCGATAAAAGTAGGTACACTTAATATCAGGGGACTGGCAAGCAAGAAGAAGCAGGGTCAGGTGTACCGCCTAACTAAACATGACATCGACGTCCTGGCCATGCAGGAAGCGAAAGTTGATGGGAAAGAAGAGACCGGTAACATGGTGCGACGTTTCACGTCTAGATATTTTGCAGTAGTAAGCCACGCAATTGGCACGTCTGCGGGCTGTGTCATTTTTGTTAAGAAATTACGCGGACTCGAGGTTCAGGCGCATATGGCATGTCCGTCGGGCAGATGTGTGTGTATTGATTTTCTGTACAACAAAAAGTATTGGCGCATTATTAGTGTGTACGCTCTAAATGTTGTGGATGAGAGGGTAGCCTTTTTTCAAAACGTACAAAAGTATATTAGTTGTGAGAAATCCCTGATTGTCATGGGCGACTTTAATTGCGTCTTGAGGGGCTGTGATAAATCCAGTACAAGAGCGTTTAGGGACAGAAGTACTGAGGTTTTCTGATAAATTATAGACAGTAGCAACCTTGACGACGGGGCGGAATGTTTAGAAGGATCGCGTTGTGTGAAGTTTACACATTTCCAGCGGTCAAGCCACGCGCGGCTGGGTCGCATTTATGTGTCTACGGACGTCATATCAAAATGCAGTAGTTACAATGTAGTACCGATTTCATTTTCTGATCATTGTTTAGTGGAGTGCGGGATAGGGACAAAAAATCGAGGCAATCAGTCTTCATGGGAGACGTGGAAGTTAAGTAATAAGCTCATTACAGATGATATCTTTAGTAGGAAAGTAAGCGAAGAAATTTACAAAATAGGGTCTAGGGGAGAGATGAAAATATGGCAGCAGTGGAAACTTTGCAAAGAGCAAATAAAGATAGCAGCAATCGAACGGTCAAGCTGTATACGAAAAGAAGAGAAGCATGAGGAGGACAATTTAAGATCCTTGCTGGCTAGACTACTTGAAAAAGAAAGCGAACAGCCTGGTAAATGGATGGACGATATTAGGGAAATAAAAAACAGGATTGAACTGTTCGAAGAAGAGCGCTATCGTGGTGCCTTTGTGCGGGCGAAGGTGCAAGATATAGCTGCTTGGGAGACACCGTCGAAACGAGCACTAGGAATTGAGAAGACGTGTGCTCAGAGAATCCACATTGAACTGATCGAGTGGGGCGGGACGTTATCTGGAGAAAGCGGTCATATCCAGCAGGCGTTTCTTGAATATTATCGAACGCTGTTTAGAAAGCAAGACGTGGAAGTAAACACATTCAAAGGAAAGTTTCTGGGCGCTTTACCGCGATTAGATGATGAGCAGAAAGATAGGCTGGAGCTTTCAATAACCGCGTCGGAGGTCGAGCTTGCCATAGAAAAATTGAACCCGGGAAAATCTCCCGGCCCTGACGGGTTAAGCACGGCGTTATACAAAGCATACAAACATGAAATAGTGCCGGTACTGACAGCCGTGTACAACGAGTCCTACAAAGTAAATGTATTGCCCCCGTCTTATGGCAAATCCCACACGGTGTTGATTCCTAAATACCATGAAACAGATAAGTTACAACAGGTTACAGCACATCGCCCTATCGCACTCACGAATGTAGACTACAAAGTTTTCATGAAAATTCTAGCCCGTAGACTACAGTCAGTAATTCAACAGTTAGTTGGACTACACCAGACGTGTGGGATCAAGGGTCGATCCATTGTTTCCAATGTGCATAAAGTGAGGAGTGTGCTTGAGTGCTGTGATCACACAAACAGTTGTGTAGCCATCCTTCAGTTGGATCTGGAGAAAGCATTTGATTGTGTCTCACATGAAATCCTGTTCTTCATACTCGACCATGTGAATGTAGGGTCCGTCATTCGCGAGGGAGTGGCCATGGCGTACCGAAGCCGCACAACAAGATTGATTGTAAATAAGAGTTTGGGAGCCCCCATAAACGTGCAGCGATCGGTGACCCAGGGTTGTCCCCTCAGCCCTCTGCTATTCTGTATTTACATCGAGACACTGTGTTTAAATATCATAGAAAACGACAAAATTCGTGGCTTCCAATTGCAAGCTGCAGAGGTTAAGCTGCTGGCATATGCGGACGATGTGGCTGTATTCGCAGTGAATCGCGAAGGGGTAATTGAGGCCGTGTCGTCTGTAAAAGAATTCACAAAGGTTTCCGGCAGTAAAGTTAATTGGTCAAAGTCCCTGGGGCTTTGGCACGGAGAATGGCCAACGACGCCAGAGAAGTTGGCAAACATGTCCTGGGTGATAACACCAGTAAAATACTTGGGAGTCCCACTAGATAGTTATCGCGATAGCGAATCGTACTGGAGGGCACAAACTCAAGCCATGCGGAAAAAGGTGGAGGGGTGGAAAGGGCAACAATTGTCAGTTTTCGCTAGGGCCACAGTGTGCAATATGTTTTTTATGTCGAAGCTGTG
The DNA here is from genome assembly GCF_055883805.1 of Amblyomma maculatum. Lineage (NCBI taxonomy): Eukaryota > Metazoa > Arthropoda > Arachnida > Ixodida > Ixodidae > Amblyomma > Amblyomma maculatum. The sequence goes on along the minus strand of NC_139349.1, from coordinate 170,648,894 downwards.
GTACGTGATGCAAGTGTAGCATTGTGCAAGGATGAACGTACTGCACCGGATATTTGCCATTTTTGTGTGGGGGGAGCAGAATACGAACGATGTAGCCGGACCAGTTTGTTTAGGCGGGTGAAGGACGGTGGACTGGATTTGGGGCATTTATTTCTACGACAGATTGTCAGCAGATTTCTTTTTGTTCGCGATGTAAAAGATCCATTTTTGCGTACTGTGTGCCATTTAAGGCTCGGAAATGCACTGCCGGACTTTGTTGTCTCGACCGAAAGTGTATTGGGACGCATTTTTGGTTATTTTAGAGAAGTTGTCGCTAGTGTGCGATTCCTGTCTGTTCGATTTTTTTATGAATATGTATCTTGTGTTAGCAGGAAGAAGCTGTACAAGGATTTGAGTGACGTAGTTCTTCCCATACCAATGCACAGGGCCTTATACAGCGGAGGACCAGGACGCGACGTACTTAAGCGGGTGAAGGCGATGCAGGTGCCGTCAAATGCAAAAACTTTTTTCTTTAAGTTACACACGGAAACACTGCAAGTAAAGAAGTTCTTGGAAGGGAAGAATTTATTTTTACCTTGGGGTTCGCATTGCTTAATTTGTAACAGCCAGAAACTATAGACCACGTTTTCCTACATTGTTGGGAAGGGGTATACTTTTACGATATTTTACAAAGGCCTTTAAAAAAGGAATTTCCATTAGACTCGCATGGTATTAGGTACTTGCCAGTAGAGAATGAGGATGGGGTGCCTTTTTGACCTTATTATGCTTATGGCCCTCCACTGTATTTGGCGCTCGAGAATGGCAGAATACCATTGCGATCCTGACGCACGGCCAGCACGGATCTATTTTCGGGAAGGCATGAATAGGTATATTGAAATTCAGACACTTGCTCCTGAAGCTCCCGAGTGGCTCGGAAGATTGGAGCCATTATTGACCCTAAGAGAAGCTTAACATAACGACGCCACAAGCCGTCTGGATGATTGTTGTATTAATGAATGCTCATTGTGCCCTGTAACTGGTTTTGTGTATTGTGCTGAAGTCAGGCAATGAGGAAAAAAAAACCTGCCGTGGAGTAGTGGTAAAGGTGCCCGTCTGTAGACCATGATGACCGAAGTTCGATTCCATACTTGGCGGCAAAACTTTTTTATTTATTTTAATTGTAATCGTGGTGTTTTATATTTTTGCATGCTTTTTCCAGCCTGCGACGCGTTTCTTTCCGGAAACGAGGGCCATCAACATACAGGTCATTCCGGTATCAGTGTTCCGCGCGGTTTTATTCCGGACTTTCTAGGACAGTACAGGAATTTCCTGAAATAGCCCACGATCCTGTAACCCAGGTCCTGTACAGTAAACCTGTATACAATTTCCTGTACGAATTTTATGCAGGATTTTTCAGTAGGGGAGGAACTGATTAACATCCCGAAACCTCCGAAACATTGAGGTATCTTTGTTACATAAGCCCAGCAGCACATTTTGAAGCATGCCCCTTTGGATCTGAACTTTTGAAATTATAGCTGTAAATACATTTAATGTAATCATAACATCACAATCAGTGGCACTTACATAAATATATAGAGTGGCACTGGCAGTGCAGGCAATGCTGACACAAAGCATACCAGGTTTCCAGTGAAGCACTGGTTGTTCTATCACTGCAACTGCTTCAAATGGTTCATCCATTACAACTGTATAAAAGAAAGTACAAATTTAAAACATAAAAATGCATAATTAAGCAAAACTCTAAGACATGTTGAAGTTTTCCACATCAGCCTCTTCTTTTTAAAACATAAAAATGCATAATTAATCAAAAATCTAAGACATGTTGAAGTTTTCCACATCAGCCTCTTCTTCAAATGCTGCCAAAATGTGTACATATCACTGCTGATGGCGAGCTTCACATACAATTAATGGTACTTCTAGTTAGGTGGGGTAGAACAAGAGGAAGAAGATGTCTTACACGGTATGAAAGAGCACTGAGCAAGGGTAGAGGCGGGTAAGCGTCAGTTCGCAGGTCGAGCCAACGTTTCTAAAAGTGGACAAGTACACTTGTGAAAACGTTGGCTCGACCTGCGAACAGAGACTCCCCCCCCCCCCCCCCTCTACCTTTGTTCAGTGCTGTTTCATATTCTAGTTAGGTAATGTATGGAGTGTAAGTGGCGCGCCGACCATGCTGTAAATAACGCATACTGGGTTCTGCGGTTGCAGGTTCGACTACAACCGGCGTCTCGGCTGGTGCAGAACAGACACATTTGTTAGAAATATATACAAGTTGCGAACACCATCTGTTAATTGAGCGACTATGATGTACCGTTTGAACCATTTTAATGAGCGAGGCGTGTCCGCTGTCAAGCATTCCGAAACACGCACCGATCGACTTTGCGCTATGTGCTGAGCATTACATTCCGTTCACCTGGAAACATGGGCTAGTTGGCCTTGGTACGACGAATGCATATTTTCAGCGCGAACACACATACACAAATACGCATGCACACACAAACACACACACACGCACACACACACACGCACAAAGGACGAAGAAAGGAGACAGACGCGGGACTATCGCTGAAGCTTCAACGTTCACCCTGCGTATGTCTCCTTTCTCCGCCCTTTTATTTTTTTTTCGCTGCAAGTATACATTCGCTATATTCCGTGTTTTTCCCTGTCCATCCATAGATCAGCGCTTAAAGTTGGCAGTATTTGTATACATACCAGATACAAAAAGCAGTGAGCAGACCCGCCATTTGTCAGGATTCGTGATATCCGTGCGGTTGAGCCGCGCCAGCCATACGCGACGTGGCATTTCGGAGAACCTACTTGCTCATTCGCACTCTTTCGTACATATTTTAGGAACCTTAGAAAAGCTGATGTTTTTCGCGCAGCTCTTCAGCTTCTGTAGCCTGTTCTCTGTACGGCTATTGCAGCCTACGACAGCGCAATAAACAATAGCGGCGAATGCGCGGGACTGCACGATAACCCTCGACCCGTACTCTCGCCGATGGAAACAAAAATGGCCGACTGCCCCAAAATTACCCACAATGCACCGCGCATGGCGCATCAGTGAATACCTCCTATATAGACAATTTTCTGAGCCATAGTGCCATTTTTACACATGCCTCCCAGCAGAACGAGAAAGCAGCTTTTGGCATATATTTCCGAGCTCTTGACTGTAGTTATTCAGTTCGGGATCCTGACTATAAACCCATTTTTGCTGCTGAGTATTTGGTGATTGAGTTGGCCTCGATAAAGGTTCCTTGTAATATATTTATAAGGTTATATTTCGTTCCGACAGCCTATTCGTTTTGGCAGCGCTCGAAAATTTGGAGATACTCTGCTTTGCCATTCGCTTTATTTTTATTCCTCCTAAAATTAGAGATGTGCGTTTTCACTGGGTCCCTGGCCACTGTGGCATTACATCTAATGAAAGGGCAGACGTTTAGCAAAGTTCGCTCGTGGTGGATCTCTTGTTCCGCACATACCTAATACCATTTACTTAAGTTTAGCACGAGCCCCTTCTTTCTGCAGCAGATTACCAACACCTGAAATGGCCTTGGCAGGGACGCATGTGTTGTTCAAGGCAATGTGAGGGGTCTATGGCTCTCTTGCACTGCAGATTACCGAAACTAAATCTGTATATATGTCGTTCGTGTCCATCCACTACTAACCTCCGTTGGTCTTCTAGAGAAATTTAATCCATAGCTCATATTTTCCTCTCCTGCCGGCGGTTCGCATCGGTCCATAAAATTCACATAGCGACTCCCGTTTATAGATTAGGCCTTCCTCTAACCATTTTAGTTCTATTCTCCTTCGGGGGAAGCGTCACAAGATCAGCCTTTGAAAGGAGTGTGCGATGTTATTCATGGTTATACAATTTCAACAGACAGACTTCTATGCTAGGAGAGACTTGATTTCTTTCAATTTTCGGTTTCATGTTTTCCAACTTGAGTTAAACACCTATATTTATTTAAATACAGCAATCCCTGAACATTATATATATATGTATTATGTATTATAACGAGCACCCTCATTTCCCCTTGATTGATCTGCTTGTAGCTTACGGGGGTCTCGGTTCTGGCAGTCTTGAAGCCATAGGTAGCGTAAGAGGGTTCTAGCACAGCTTTCGCCCTCGCTCTTGATCACGTTCTACGTGACGCTGGCGGTAACAAAGGACGTCCCACGTCCGCCGCTATGGCTGAGGGCGGCGCTGATGAACACTCTCAAGGTTCGTATACAGACAACATAAATACCCAAGAAAGTAGCAGGGGGGACAGCGGCCGATGTAGCTCAGTTGGTAGAGCACCGGACGCGTTATTCGGAGGTCGTGGGTTCGGATCCCACCATCGGCACGTTGTTTTTTCTTCTACTTTGTGTCTAATTATCTTTCCCCTAAACAGATTACATTACTAATTTCTGTGGTTATCGAAGTAAACATTAAAAAAAAAAAAATGACATAAACATACCATCCCCAACGCTTTCCTTGGCCTCGCCGACTGTTGGCTTCTTTCCTTCATGTATTATAACGAGCACCCTCATTTCCCCTTGATTGATCTGCTTGTAGCTTACGGGGGTCTCGGTTCTGGCAGTCTTGAAGCCATAGGTAGCGTAAGAGGGTTCTAGCACAGCTTTCGCCCTCGCTCTTGATCACGTTCTACGTGACGCTGGCGGTAACAAAGGACGTCCCACGTCCGCCGCTATGGCTGAGGGCGGCGCTGATGAACACTCTCAAGGTTCGTATACAGACAACATAAATACCCAAGAAAGTAGCAGGGGGGACAGCGGCCGATGTAGCTCAGTTGGTAGAGCACCGGACGCGTTATTCGGAGGTCGTGGGTTCGGATCCCACCATCGGCACGTTGTTTTTTCTTCTACTTTGTGTCTAATTATCTTTCCCCTAAACAGATTACATTACTAATTTCTGTGGTTATCGAAGTAAACATTAAAAAAAAAAAATGACATAAACATACCATCCCCAACGCTTTCCTTGGCCTCGCCGACTGTTGGCTTCTTTCCTTCATATATATATATATATATATATATATATATATATATATATATATATATATATATATATATATATATTGCAGTGTCACACCAACGCTCGGTGACTGTCGACGGTGACAAGGACGACGAGCGTATGTCGAAAGGCACGTGCTACAAAGAAGACGGCAGGCAAAGACGCAAATGACTAACGTGCTATTTGGAAGTTCGACCGGAACACCGACCTGAGATCAAACGTATCCTTACAATATATATATGGCCAAGGAAAGCATTGGGGATTCTACTTTGTCTTTTTTTATTTTTACTTCGTTTATCACATATATTAGTAATGTAATCTGTTTAGGAGAAATATAATTAAACACAAAGTAGAAGGAAAAACAACGTGCCATTGGTGGGAAAACAACCATATACCATATTGGTGGGAAAACAACCATAGGCAGGGACGCTGTGCCCGCCTAGAGAGAGACACAGGAGAACGCAGGACACCAGGCAAACACCACTTGCACTGGCGCTCTTCTTTTCTTCTCTAACCCTCGCGCTCGTCCCGCGCCTCTTCTTTTTCTGGCGCAGCGCTCCTCGCGGCGCGCCGTAACAGCTTTCCAGCGGGGGGGAAGAAGGTGTCGGTGAGCTGCTGCAGGCGCTCCACTTATGGGGCTGCATTTCGTGGGGAAGGCTATGAGGCAGCGAGCGACGACAGTAGTGGTGATGACCCAGTATCTAAGTCGGAGTCAATGCTGGCGCCGTTGACCTATCGCTTCATGTTTGACACATGCTCTGGGAAAATGTGGTGCACACCACATGGTCGATGCTCGGGGAGGTCTTCGAGGCGGTATGTCACGGGGCCGAGCCGTTCAACGACACGGTAAGGACCTCGGTATCGGCCCATGACCTTCGTGGCACGGCCAGTCGCGCGGATGGTGTGGCGAACGAGGACCAAGTCACCGGACCGGAAGGAGGGAAGTAGTGGTGCTGCAGCATTGGCCACTTGCACATGCGCATGAGCCGTGAGAATGTTGCGCTGAGCGTCGAGGCGGGGAAGAGGGTACACGTCGAGGTGAGTAATATCATTTAATTTGCGATAATCAACGCAGAAGCGGAGTGTTCCATCCTTCTTGCGCACAAGGACTACAGGGGAGGGCCAAAGGCTACACGACGGGGAAATGATTCCCTGTCCAAGAAGGTCGCTTACGTGCTGCTTGATGACTCTCCCAACCCAGGGAAGACGCCCCAGATCGCCTCCGGCATCCTTCAATCTGCAAGTACAGGGCACTCCCATACCCCGTACCGACCGAATCCGTATCCTGGGCCTTCATCTACAAGATAATGGAGGAAACGCCACTACTCTTCAGCGAATAGATCAATCTGTAATCCAGATCAGCCGCCTGCTCAAGAGAGTCCCCAACAAGCATAAGGGCATGCGCGAATCCAACCTTTTGCGCCTCGTACAAGCCTTCGTTTGTACGCGCATTGCCTATGTTGCCCCTTACCTTCGCCTCACGCGAACAGATCGGGAACGACTGGATGCATCACTACTCAAGGCATACAAGACAGCATTGGGTCTACCCATGTCCACTTCCACCACCAAACTGATGACCCAAGGGATCTCCAACACAGTCGACGAGCTGATTGAAGCGACTCTAACTTCCCAATATGAGCGCCTCTCGCTGACACATGCGGGCTGTGCAGTACTGAGCCAGGTAGGAATCACTCCTCTGAGGGCGACTTCTACGTATATGGACCTCACGCCTGAGCAGATACTCAGTCTTCGTATACCTCCGCTTCCCAAACGTATGCATCCAGAGTATCATACAGAGCGCAGAGCCGACCGAGCCCGGCAGCTCCACAAACGTTTTACCGGTCGCCCGACGTTACGTACACAGATGCCTCCCACCACCCCCGTCGCCCCGCTATGGTTGCGGTTGCATTGGCACCGCACCGAAATTGGTACAACGCCTGCAGCGTCCTCAACGCCGCAACTGTTCCACCGCAGAAGTGGTTGGCATCGCGTTAGCTCTGACCGACCCCTCCACCAAAGTAGTCGTTAGCGATTCCCAACAGGCAATTCGTAACTTCGATGCAGGTCGCATATCCCGACAGGCACACACTATCCTCCGATCTCTCCCCTTACCGTCTACACCTCGTCTTCTCATATGGACTCCAGCTCATGAGGCGCTCAGCGGGAACGCACAGGCGCATGCTCTAGCCCGAGAACTCAGCTACCGGGCGGAGCACCCTCCTCAGCCTGCCGCTTCCTCTGACACTCCCCAAGGCACTCATTCACGCCTTGTTAGATACACGGACCTCCTCCAGCATTATCGGCTCGAACGGTGTCTATACCTCCCTGCACACCGGGAACTATCCCGGCGCGAGGCCGTCCATTGGCGCAAAATACAAACAGGAACCTTTCCCAACACATGGCTATATAGCAAAATTTTCCCAAATCTTATTGCACTTAGCTGTAAACACTGCTCTCAACCGGCCACATTCATTCACGTGCTGTGGACATGTATACGACACAACGCAGACAATACAGCTACAAGTGATGCGTGGGAGTCCCTACTGCGTACCACCGAGCTCGGCCAACAGCGCCAGCTCATTTTGCGCGCATTGGAGGCCGCAGAGTCCCAAGGGATCCCTGCTGACCTTCTCTAAGCAGTGTAACCAGTCTTTCGGCTGGTTCTCCTTCTTTGGGAGTAAATAAAGAGTTTATCATCATCATCGTCTGTTCGGCTGGCGCTACACGGCGAGGTTGGTGATGAATGGGCCCGCGGTTTTCGGTGGTGATCCGGTGTTGGGCCCAGGAAGTGCACCCGAGTTCACCGGCGCTTAAAGCAAAGCAACTGCGATGTTCGAGCAGCAAGGCCTTGAGAGAGGCAAGCTCCGCGTCGGTGAGGGTGGGGCCAAAGTTAAATGTTTCCCATGGTAGGACCGCCGGCGCTGGAGGGTGCTGAGGCGGTGCTTCAGGTATCAGAGACGCAACCGGTGATCCGTAGTTCGGGATTGAGGCTGTACCCAATTGAGTGCCAGGAGTCAGGACGAGAGGTGCGCGGCTGATGTTAAGCATAAATACGTGGGCCTCTCCTTTGAGCACAGGCAGAAGGCTTCGAGGGGAGGTCATCTCACGGGCTGGAGCTGAGCACCGGATGGGTTTCGAAAAGCACGTCCGCTATGATCGGACTGTCAAGCTTGGCATACACCCACACTGCCGCACCCGGTGGCAGAGTCACGGCGGAAGCTATAGTCATGGTAGTGACGTCGATCGGCTTGACTCTGATCGGTAGTGACGTCGATGGCAGTCACGGTAGTGACGTCGATCGGCGTAACGCACAGTTTCTGAGGCACGCTTGGTCGCCGACACCAGGGATCGCCACAGGGCGACACCGAGACTGGAAATGCGGCTAAAGCCAACACGGCCCACGCAGAGTTCGGTTCGCCCGTGGTTCTGTTAAGGGACGACTCCGGCTTGCTGGCACCACCCGCACCCGAGGACCACTGGCCAAATTTGGGCCTGTCTGCTACAACAAACTCGGTGGAGAGGGTCTTTCCGAGCGCTGTCAGATTGACGATGACACGTCCGACTAGCTCCACCGGGGCGCCGTTAAAAGTTAAGAGCCGGGTTTGGGTGGCTGCAAGAAGCTGGTGGGGCTCGTTAACAATAAACGATTCGTCTAGCACATTGACAGCCGCTCTCGGTGTCGACCAAGTCCTCTACGTGCCGGCCAAGCAGAGCGACATCGACGAGTACGTAGGGAGCCTCAGTTGTTATCGAAGCCGACGAACGGAGGAGACAAGGAGAACGAAGGAGTGTGGGGACGAGACTTTATTCGGCGGAAACGGTGCCCCCCCTGAGTTCCGCCAAATTGTTTTTCTGACGTCTGAAGGTTAGCACAGTCCCTCGCGTAGTGCCCCCTCAGGCCGCAGCGGGAAGCAGGTCGTGCGGGTGTCGTTACGCCCGCGTCGGTTAGAGGCCACTGTAGGAACTGCCAATCGAGGAGTCTGCACAGAGACGGTGCGCGCCGACAGACGGTGGCGACCTCCACGTGGCCAACTAAAGTCAATTCCGCCTCGAGATGGCGAGCGCCATGGCGGCGCGGACGGACTCAGAACGCCCAAAACGGACCAAGCGCTGCACCTCAGGGAGTCGGATGCCGTCGACAAACGCCTCGTGCTGCCGACCAGGGCCACGACGTTCTGAGGTGCCCCCCGCAGCGACTGCAGAACCAGGCGCTCAATGGCGGCGGCGAGGGTCCTAGTATGTCTCCCCGGGCTCTTTGCGGCGGGCTCGCAGGCGGTACTGCGCACGGGGTTGACTTGAAGCACTGTAGTGGTCGGACAGGAGGCCCATCAGGACGGTGGTAAGAGCCCAGCTGGTCGGGCGGGCACGTTCTGCAGCAGCTCAGTTTGCGCGGCCTCTCAGTTTGGAGACGAGCATCCAAGCCTTCATTTGCTCGTCCCCAGCCTCTCGCCGTCGCAATACCTTCCAGTTGGATGCGGTAAGCATCCCACGAGATAGTGCCGTTCAAGCGTGGGTAATTCCACTACGTCCAATGATTACCCGCGCCGAGCACGTTATTGGCGGCTAGGACAGCACTCCTCAGCGACGGCAGGGGCTGGAGGCCGCGGTGGCGGTGACGCCTAAAGACTCATGACCTGTGTTCGGCTCGGCTGGCACAAGGCGACCGGAAGTCGCTGCCGGAGAGCTTCCATCTCCACAGCATGGGCAGTCAGGACGGGCCTCCAATGCGTCCATCCGCTGAGTAACTATATCCAGGATGCGCTCAATACCGCCATCCAGCTGTGCTGCGAAAGACCGAGCCCCTCCGAGCGTCTAGGTCTAGCTGCGCCAGCCGCTGCGTCGTCGGCGCCATCGCCTGGTGGCAGAGTCCTGTCGTCTGGCACGTCGGGTCCTTGACTTTGGGAGCGGGTGAGCGGCATGATCCCACTTCTGACACCAAAATGTTGTGGGACGCTGTGCCCGCCTAGAGATAGACACAGAAGAACGGAGGACACCATGCAAACACTACTTGCCCCGGCGCTCTTCTTTTGTTCTCTAACCCTCGCGCTGGCGCCGCGCGCTCGTCTCGCGCGCGTCCGCGCCTATCCTTTTCCGGCGCAGCGCTCCTCGGCGCGCGCCGTAACATTATATATATATATATATATATATATATATATATATATATATATATATATATATATATATATATATATATATATATATATATATATATGCCCTGCATCGCTGAACGTTAAAGGAGACAAGTCTTGAACTTCGGCCTTTTTGTGCACGTTCTTCCTGAGGGCATTACTCTCGCCGTACTGACCCCACTGTCTGACGTCACAGTTGCCGCTCTTTTGCCTGACCCTACTGCTAAAGTGTCGACACGACCTGCACTGTCCCCATCTCTGGAGGCCCGCATATCAGGAATGGTTGCATCTAATTTGCGCCCTGACCGTGCTACAGCACTTACGAGTCTTCTGAATTCGTACAGCGATATTTTCGATTTTGGTGACCGCCCCTTAGGACAAACGTCCCTTGTTACACATCGTATCGACACCGGAGACGCCTGCCCAATTCACAGAAGACCTTATCGAGTTGCCATTTCTGAACGACGCGTCATACAAGACGAAGTGGACAACATGTTACCGAAAAACATTATAGAGCCTTCGAGCAGTCCCTGGGCGTCGCCTGTCGTGCTTGTTAAAAAGAAGGACAATACCTGGAGATTCTGCGTTGCTTACCGACACCTCAACAAAATTACAAAGAAAGACGTTTACCCACTCCCCAGGATAGATGATGCCCTTGACTGCTTACACGGTGCCAGCTATTTCTCTTCCATTGATCTTCGGTTCGGTTATTGGCAGATCGCAGTCGACGAACGGGACCAAGAGAAGACCGCCTTTGTCACTTCCGATGGCCTGTATCTATTCAAGGTGATGCCTTTCGGCTTGTGTAATGCGCCCGCAACATTCGAGCGCATGATGGACTCTCTTCTGCGCGGCTTGAAATGGACGACGTGCTTGTGTTATCTCGATGACGTCATTGTATTTTCTTCTACATTCGAGAGCCATCTCCATCGCCTTGATGCCATTCTTGGCGTCTTCCGAAGAGCTGGCCTTCAGCTGGACTCGAAGAAATGTAGCTTCGGCCAACGTGAACTCAAGGTGCTCGGGCACGTGGTCGACGCCCGTGGCGTCCAACCCGATCCAGACGAAATACGTGCTGTAAGTGCATTTCCTACACCCCATTGTACCAGTGACGTGCGTAGTTTTCTTGGGCTTCGCTCCTATTTTCGGCGGTTTGTACCTAACTTTGCGGAGACGGCTCGTCCACTCACCAATCTTTTGAAGAACGACGCCCCATTTTGCTGGGACCAAGAACAATCCCAAGCCTTTTCTGCGCTAATAGCAGCCCTCACCAACCCGCCCGTTCTGGCACACTTCAATCCTTCAGCACCGGCGGAGGTACGCACCGACGCCAGTGGTCACGGTATTGGTGCCATACTCGCCCAGCAGCAGATGGGTCGCACTCGCGTCATTGCTTATGCCAGTCGCCTCCTTTCTGCGGCTGAGCGAAATTACTCGATCACAGAACGTGAGTGCTTAGCCCTCGTGTGGGCCATTACACAGTTTCGCCCTTACTTGTTTGGCCGCCCGTTCTCCGTCATCACCGACCACCATGCCTTATGCTGGCTTTCTACGCTGAAGGACCCTACTGGTCGCCTAGGTCGTTGGGCCCTCCGCCTTCAGGAATACACTTTTTCTGTCGACCACAAGTCTGGCCGGCTGCACGCTGACGCCGATTGCCTGTCCCGCAACCCGGTAGATCCCCCACCTGCAAGCGAGTGCGATGATGGAACAAATGTATTGGCCATCTCTGACCTTTCAAACATTCGCCATGAGCAGCGCTTAGATCCGAAGCTTTCAAGCATAACCAATCGCCTCAGCACTGAACACCTTGATGCTACCCTTGCTCTGTTTGTGCTCGACAACGGCACCTTATACCGACGGAATATGCGACCAGATGACGCCGAGCTTCTGCTCGTAGTCCCCAACACCTTGCATACCACCGTTCTTCAAAAGCTGCACGACGCACCCACAGCGGGTCATCTTGGCGTATCTCGTACGTACGATAGCGCCCGCCGCCGCTTCTTTTGGCCAGGTCTCTATCGCTCTGTTCGTCGTTACGTTGCTTCTTGTGACCGGTGTCAGCGACGGAAGAAGCCCTCGGCTATGCCTGCTGGATCCCTGCAGCCGATCGACATCCCAGTAGAACCGTTTTCCCGAGTTGGCCTTGACCTCCTCGGGCCTTTCCCACTTTCTGCGTCGGGGAATAAATGGATTGCAGTGGCCACGGATTATACTACGCGCTACGCTGTCACCCGAGCGATACCCACCAGCTGTGCAACTGATGTGGCTGCGTTTCTTCTCCACGACGTCATCCTGCTCCATGGTGCTCCACGCCAGCTGCTCACTGACCGTGGCCGTTGCTTTCTTGCTCGAGTAGTCGATGAAATTCTTCGGTACTGCTCCATTAAGCACTATTTTACCACCGCTTACCATCCACAAACGAACGGCCTCACCGAACGCCTAATCCGCACTCTCATGGACATGCTGTCTATGTATGTCTCGGATGATCACCGTGACTGGAATATTAATTTGCCGTTTGTAACGTTCGCGTACAATTCCTCTCGTCACGACACATTGGGCTACTCACCGTTTTATCTTATATACGGCCGCGAGCCTCCCCTTCCTTTTGACAGCATATTGCCTCCCACCGCTAACGCCAGTTGCTACGTTCGTGACGCCATCTGCCGAGCTGACGTAGCCCGTGGTATTGCTCGCCGACGACTGGCCTCCTCCCAAAATTCTCAAAAACGGCGCCATGATTCTCGCCACCGGGATGTCCACTACTCTCCGGGCTCTCTCGTGTTGCTCTGGACTCCCGCTCGTAAAGTTGGGCTGTGTGAGAAGCTCTTGCCGCGCTACGCAGGACCCTACCGTGTTTCACGGCCAGTCACTCCTGCGACATATGAAGTCGCCCCTGTACATCCGCCGGGACAGTCCTCTATGCCACGCACCGAGATTGTTCATGTCGCCAGAATGAAGCAGTACTACCCCTCCAGTAGTTCGTCCTAGTGCGCACCGGGACTGTGCTTTTCGTGGGGGGGTAATGTGACATATATACCCTGCATCGCTGGACGTTAAAGAAGACAACGATCAGAAGCATTGACACAGAAGACGACAAAGTGGCAGCAACGTTTAGTGCTAGAAGAAGGTTAACGCTGCTGTGATTCTGTGCTTTGTGTGCTGCGTCATCCTGGACTAACCTTCGTGCACTAACCTCGCCACGTATCAATATATATATATATATATATATATATATATATATATATATATATATATATATATATATATATATATATAGCATAAGTAAATAGACGTACTTGGTTGCTAGAGGTTACATACAAGTGAAAAACTGCTTTATACTGTTTCCAAGTTTATTTGTAGTCGACGTTTCGGCAGGAGCCCTGCCTTTCCTGAAATGTAGACTACAAATAAACTTGGAAACAGTATGAAGCAATGTTTCACTTATATATATATATATATATATATATATATATATATATATATATATATATATATATATATATATATATATATATATATATATATATATATATATGTATATATGTATATATATATGAATTATCTATATATATATATATATATAGATATATGAATTATGAATTATATATGAATTATATATATATATATAATTATCTTTCCCCTAAACAAATTACATTACTAATTTCTGTGATTATCTAAGTAAACATTAAAAAAAAAGACATATAGTACCATCCCCAACGCTTTCCTTGGCCTCGCCGACTGTTGGCTTCTTTGCTTCATGTATTATAACGAGCACCCTCAGTTCCCCTTGATTGATCTGCTTGTATATATATATATATATATAGTATCTACAATGTACCTTGGCCGATCCCCTCAGATGCGGGCCGGGATCGGAGCGGTGGTAGTTACGATTTGGCTGGGGCGAAGCTGCGCGGCGATATCTCCGTGTACTTGGTCGATGGTCCCGGCGTACGGATGGCGTAGACGCTCCAAGGTGAGGATGGGGAGGACGTATACCGCACCTCCAACCAAAATGATACATGCGGAAAAGCAAGAAGATGGCACAAAATTGCAGCAGTATGGAAGAGGATTTAATGATGATGATGACCTCAGTCAGAATGGCACATACCCACGGCGGGGGATTGGCCAAGGTACATTGTAGATACTATATATATATATATATATATATATATATATATATATATATATATATATACTATATATATATATATAGTATCCTCACCTTGGAGCGTCTACGCCATCCGTACGCCGGGACCATCGACCAAGTACACGGAGATATCGCCGCGCAGCTTCGCCCCAGCCAAATCGTAACTACCACCGCTCCGATCCCGGCCCGCATCTGAAGTCAAGGCGCACAGACGAATCAAGAACAACCGAGACCAGACTAAAAACCCGAAGAAACCGAAGGACATGTACATGTAACCCCCGCCCAGCCGCCCGACGTGCCCTCGGGCCATCGATCCCATGGACTTTGGTGGCGAATGGTTGAAGGGCTCCATGGGAGGCGGATCGCCCAAGCATCATCGTGGGCATCGTCATCGTGGTGGCAAGCAAATAATTCTATTCTATCTTTTCTTCAATATCTTAACCCTCATGCACCACCAACTTTAATGAACCGATCGGGACGACCACTCGGTGGCCCCGGGAAGTGTTGCGAAGAAGATCGGCAGTGGCGCGAGAGGAGCCCTCGCGCTAGGCTAGCCATTAAAATATCTTTCATCCTGTCGCTGTGTGATCCCGTCTTCTGGTTTTCCGCCACGTCTTTTGGTTTTCCGCACTGCGGCGTTTTTTTTGGACATTAAGGGCGCCTACGACATTGTTACACATCAGGTTATTATTGAAGCATTGCTAACCGCTGAGATTGGCGGCCGTATGTTTAGCTGGATTTGCAGCTATTAATCAGAGAGGTCGCTTTTTATCCTGACTCACGACGCACAAACCTCTTTACACCGGTGCTCACGCGGAGTCTCATAGGGTGGGTGTTGAGCCCAACCTGTTCAACCTCGCTCTCATCGTCCTGGTCGATTTGCGGCCACAATCTGCTCAGATGTCCATCTATGCTGATGATATCTGCATTTGGGCGTCAAGTGTGACTCGTCCCCAAGTCCGTGCGAGATTTCAAAGGGCAGCATCAATTGTGACGTCTGACCTACATTTTCAGGGCCTTATCATTTCAAGTGAGAAATGCTCTCTTGTGGCCTTCACACGAAAACCATATCTATAAACGGGAAAGCCGTTTCCTATGAAAGAAGCCATCGCTTCCTGGGAGTTGTCATCGGCAGGAATCTCTCGTGGAGTCCACATCTGAATGACAAGAAAAAGAATCTACTTGCCATTGTTCATGTTCTCTCATTCCTCGGGGGAAAGTCATGGGGCGAATCAGTGCACTCGATGCTACAACTTTATCGATCAATATTTATGGGGTACATGAGGTACAGCCTTCCGATACTCAACAACATCACGAAGACGAACATCCGGACTCTCCAAAGTGCGCAAGCGCAAGCTCTCCGCATCTGCCTCGGTTTGCCTAAATGCCCCTCAACGGCAGCAGCTATTCTTCTAACCGGGGTACATCCTGTCACTACCTATGTTGCTGCCGAGACCTTCAGAACGCACATTAGACACCTCGCACGAGTTCCCAATCACCACCTTGCAAATCTCCCAGCAACCAGACCATGTACTGCTTTTTAAAAAAATAATTGAAGCCCACCTCACTTATCTTCCCTGGCAGTTCACCCCTGCTTGAAAATCGTGCTCACCTATATAGAGCCTATATGAACCTCTAATTCACCTATCTATTCCTGGCATAAAGAAGAAAGCTGAGGTACCAATGCTTGCCTTGCTACAAAGACGCTGAATCCCCTTCCCTCTAAGCACAACCGCCAAATACATGTGTACACGGATGGCTCAGTTACGTCAGCAAGCTCCGCGGGGTCAGTGGTAGTACCAGCAAGGCCTGTCTTGATGAAGGTAAAGACTACACATTTCCCCTCTACCACTGGCACGAAACTAGCTGCCTACAAGCTGCAGTCGAATACACCAGCCAGGAACTATCCCAATAATGGTCAGTTTTTACTGACTCCAAAGCAGTGCTTCAAGGCACGCAAGCGGCACTACGCCATGACTCAAATGAACAACTAATTGCAGAGATCCACACGCTGCACCACGCTTCAATGTCTTAAGGCCACGACAGCATCTATCAGTGGTTTCCAGGACACTGTGGCATTACAGGAAATAACCAGGCGGTCGGCGCCGCTCGTTCTGCGCACAACGATGGACTTCTAGTCCAAGTTCCGTTAACAAGAGCCGACGCATCGAGCCGGCTTCGCTGTTTGGCTGTGGAGATGACACAATCAGCATGATGACACCGGAGAGTTCTCCAACCGTCGCCTCAAAGCATTGGACGCCGGACTGCGCCTGCGTATTCCCCACCACACAACACGTCGTGAAACAGCGCTACTGTGCCGCCTATGGCTTGACGTTGCTTTCGCAAACAAATGCGCCTTCCTGATCGGGATGGCTGACGGCCCTGCTTGTGAACGATGTGGCGTTGATAAAACGATTAAGCACCTCTTTTGTGATTGCCCTGTTTTTGCAACTGAACTACCTACGCTGCGTACTGCATTGGGTCGTCTGGACGCTCACCCCTTAACGGAAGGGAAGATCGTGGGACCATGGCCTCAAACGTCATCTGCACTCAAAGCCTACAGAGCACTTCTTCACTTTTTAAGAGGCTAACCTGATTGACAGACTGTGACTTTCTCACCTTCTCTCCTCGTCTACCCTCCCTATTAGACCCCCAATTCCCTCCCTCTGTGCAGGGTCAGTGAGTCATATCAGTTGTTCAGTCGTGCCCGACTCTTCATGACCCTATGGACCATATCACGCCACGCTTTCCGGTCTCTCACTATCTTCCTAACATCACATAACTTCATCTGCAGCACCTCGAGGATACCATCTAACCATCGCGTTCTTTGCCTACCCCTTCTCCGGCGACCCTCAATCTTTCCCAACATCAAATCTTTCTCCAGCGACTCCTTTCTTCTCATCAGATGACCAAAGTAGCTGAGGTTTAACTTTAGAATTTCACCCTCCAATGAGCAGTCAGGGTTTATGGTCGACAATATCGACTGATGTGATCGTCTGGCAGTCCAAGGAACTCTCAAGAGTCTTCGCCAGCACCACAATTCAAACGCGTCAATTCCTCGGCGGTCAGCCTTTTTCACAGTTCAACTCTCGCATCCATACATCACAACTGGAAAGACCATAGCACGAGTTATACGGATCTTGGTTGGCAGACAAATGTCTCTGCTCTTTACTAGGCGGTCAAGGCTAACCATTGCTTTCTTTCCCAGAAGCAGGCGTCTCCTAATTTCATGGCTGCAGTCTCCTTCCGAGGTGATCTTGGAGCCCAAGAAGAGAAAATCTGTCACAGCTTCCACTTCTTGTCCATTGATGCTCCAGGACTTGATAGGGCAAGACGCCATGATCTTTGTCTTTTTAATGTTCAGTTTAAGCCCAAACTTCTCACTCTCTTCTTGTACGCGCATCAGAAGTCTCTTGAGTGCCACTTCACTTTCTGCCATTAAAGTGGTATCATCCGCATATCTAATGTTGATACGTTTTCCAGCAATCTTCACTCCAGCTAAAGAATCGTCCAGACCGGCCTTCTTCATTATGCACTCTGCATATAGGTTAAATAGGCAGGGCGACAGTATGCAGCCTTGCACTCCTTTCTCAATTGGAAACTAATCAGTAAGACCATGCCCAGTTCTGACTGTGGCCTCTTGTCTTTCATACATTGTTCCTGAGGAGGCAGATGAGGTGAATTGGAACTCCCATCTCTTGGAGAGCTTGCCACAATCTGCTGTGATATACGCAGTCAAACGCTTTCGCACAATCAATAAAGCAGAAGTTGATGGGTTTCTGGAACTCTCTTGCTTTTTCCATGATCATGGGAAGGTTGGCAATTTGGTCTCTAGTTCCTCTGCCCTTGCGAAACCCAGCTTACACGTCCGGATGCTCCCGATCCACATATTGCTGCAGCCTACCTTGGGGGATTTTCAACATCACCTTGCTAGCATGCGAAATAAGCGCGATCGTGCGGTAGTTGGAACAATCTTTGGCACTGCCTTTCTTTGGAATGGGGATGTAAACTGACCTCCTCCAATCCTGTGGCCACTGCAGGGCTGTCTAAATCTTCTGACATAATGTATGCAGAATGTTAACAGCGTCGTCATGGTTGAGGTTTTGAAGGAACTCAGCTGGAATGCTATCAATTCCGCTAGCTTTGTTCTTAGCAAGGCTGGCTAAGGCCCATTCAACTTCACTCTTCAGGATACCCGGCTTGAGATCAGTAATCACAACCGTGTTATGTTGGGTTTGCACATTCGGGTCCTTCTTGTACAGTTCTGTGTATTCCTGCCACCTCTTCTTTATCTCTGAGGCTTCAGTGAGGTCCTTGCCTCGTTTGTCCTTTATCACGCCCAGCTTAGCACAGAAGCTTCCTTTGATATCTTTGATTGTCTTATACAGAGCTCTTGTGTTCCTTAATTGGCTGTTGTCCTCAACTGCTTGGAACTGTATGTTCAGGAAGGCATTCTTATCTCTCCTTGCTATTTTCTGAAAATCCGCATTGAGAACCTTGTATCTTTCTCTTTCCCCCATAACTTTTGCCATCCTCCCTTCCTCAGCTATTTGCAAAACCTCTTCAGATAACCAGTTTGCTTTCTTGCATTTCTTTTGCTTTGTAACCACCTTAGTGGCAACTTCTTGTATTATATCACGAATATCAGTCCACATCTCTTCGGGCTCTCTGTCTTCTAGATCCAATTCTTGAAATCGATTCCTTACTTCCACAGCATATTGTAATGGAATTTGATCCAGATCATACCTGAAAGGCCTTCTAGTTTTCTGCGTTTTCCTCAATCGAAGCTTAATTTTGGCAACAAGAAGCTTATGATCGGTGCCACAATCGGCCCCAGGCCTTGTTTTTACTGCTTGTACAGCGCTTCTCCATCTCTGCCGGCAAAGAATATAATCGATCTGATTCCTGTACAGACCGTCCGGTGATGTCCATGTGTACAGGTGCCTCTTGTGCTGTTGAAAATGAGTATTCGCTATGGGCAGGTTGTTTTCTTGACAAAACTCTACTAGCCTCTGCCCAGCTTCATTTGGCTCGCCAAGACCGAACTTGCGTATAATTCCGGATATTTCTTCACTCCCGACCTTAGCATTCCAGTCTCCTATGAGAAAAACGGCGTCTGATGATAGGGTGCGGTCTAAAAGGCATTGTAGGTCCGCATAAAATCTCTCAACGTCAGTTTTTTCAGCAGTAGTGGTCGGTGCATAGACATGGATGACTGTTATGTTGAAAGGGTGACCTAGGATCCGAAGTGAAATCATTCGGTCGTTTTTGAGCTTGTACCCTAGCACTGCTTTGCCCATTCTTCTGTTTACTATGAGAGCGACCCCATTCCTTCTCTTGGATTTGTGCCCACAATAAAAGACACAATGGTCGCCGGAGTTAAATTCTCCCATTCCTGTCCACTTGAGCTCGCTGATACCCAAGATATCAATGTTAAATCTGTCCATTTCTCGCTTGACGACATCCAGTTTACATGGCGTCATAGATCTTACATTCCATGTTGCTATGTGATATATCTCCTTGCAACATCGGACTTTCCGGTCGCTTCCCGACACATCCACAACTGAGCGTCCTTTTGGCTTTAGCCCAGCCGCTTCATTCGTCCTGGAGCTACTAGGAATCGCCCTTTGTTCATCCCCAGTAACATGTGGGACGCCTTCCAACCTGGGGGGCTCATCTTACGGCGCCATATCATTAATGGTATTGCGACTGGCCATAGGGTTTTCTTGGCAGGAAATACTGGAGTTGGTTGCCATTACCTTCTCCAGTGAATCACATTTTGTCAGAACTCTCTGCCGTGACCTGTCTATCTTGGGTTGTCCTACACAGCAGAGCTCACGATTTCATCGAGTTTCGCAAGCCCCTCCGCCACGACAAGGCAGTAATCCATGAAGGGGTAAAGTAATGAGACTTGGTCTCAATTTGGTTAATCACATGTCCATCCTCCGTAGAAGGTCTATGAAACACAAGGTCTAAACTACTCCCTTACTGAGTTGTGCTTCTCCGTTGAAGATGGCTGAGCTGTAGTAAAACTTTAGTCTCCATCGCTGCGATGACAGTATTGTCTCTCTCTGTTTCTTCAGCACGTGGTTTCCGCTTGGTTGCATTACGACGTTCTTGGGCGGTCACCAGAGAATCCCCTGTATTAGACGATGCGGAGACGATCTCAGAGATAGAACGTTGTCGTCTCGCAGCATCCTGAGAACGGCGTTTTGTAAGAAGCGCTTAACGTTCTTTCATCCAGTCGGCGCTGTCTCTCTTTAACAGTCTCGCTCTCAATCTTTTCCTCCTACCCATCTGGTGAGAGCGCGCGATTACGCCTGCAGCCCGCTCGACTAGAACCATTGCTAGGTAACGACGCGCCATCTGCTCGGCGCGGCGGCGGCTCAAGGTCAACCGCCGCGGCAACGCGACGGACTGAAACCTGGCGCAGTATCAGTACTAAAACGTTAGTGCAAGTACGCAAAAAAGAAGTCCGCATTGTTGCGGATGGCGGCGCAGGAGATACAAATGACTACTCCAGCATCTTCGAACGCTGCTGGTCGTCTGCTACTGTGCGCGGATTGTTTTCGGGCTAACAGTTTCCACATATAGGGGGTATTTACGTGACTTCACAGGTGACGTCAGTATGCAGCCGACGCCATCTTTGCTTCGCGTTCTGATTAGTACGAGTACGGGGCGGCGGTTAGCTTAGCTGTTCGTGCGCGTCCATTTGCTCTGTCACTCTGCCTCATGCCAGCATCGTTGTTATAAAAACTCAATCGGTATCATGATTGACAGTTCGATTTATCGGCAAAGTGTGCGCGATGCGGACAGAGACCTGTACGAAACAAAGCATTCATGAATTCCTTGTCCTACGGACGAGCTTCGTCACAACAAACCAATTGCAAGCCTACTGATCGCTCGAAGAACGCAACTACGTTACAAGCGGCTGGGTAAGGAACCGCGGTTGAAGCAGACGAACTCGCTCTTTGTGCAATTACGTGCGTGCCGTCCAACGTTTATACCAAGTAGACCGCTGAGTCTTGTAGCTGATATTCTGCATAGAAATGGCGTTTGGTAGTGAGTACTTTTATACAAACTTTGTTTTGTGTACATGCATCAATCGACCACATAAATGGTATGTTTGCATCGTCTGTGGCGGTAAGAAAGCAAAAGAAACTGCTGCGAAAGGCCACTGTGAAGACACCGTTGGCGCCACCTCATTGCCTTGTGGGCTGGAAATAACTTTTTGCAACGAAACTCTTGAAATGCAGCGCAGTTTTGGCCAAGCTAAACTTGATTTGTTATAAGAGATAAATAAGTTTATAAAGTTCTTCAAACCTTCTGCAAGCAACTCTGCCCGCCTACGGTCCTTCGCCGACTCTTCATGCGGTCTGCTTTGATTAGCAGCCGACACAGACGATACGAACATCCGAATTCTTCTCATCGAATGAGGCAAATGCGGCAAACACAAAGTTTAGCGAGCCCTATTTGAAGGATTTTATTGCAGCAAAACACGACGAGGAGGTGTTCGCGGCGCGCTGCATGCATGCGCATGACTGGAAGCGATACGTTGCCGCGCTGCTCTTTTACCGGGAATGTGTCTTCCGAGTGCGTGAAGAACAGTCGTGCACGGATAGTGACAAGAGCTGGCTGCTAGGGCACATTCGGAACATTCCAGTCCAGCCCATTTTGACGTACATTTAATTCTCATATTCCATGATACTTGTGCACTTGATACGTACCTTCGCCCTATTCGTTCCGTGGACACAAAAATGGCTGACTGCGCCTCAATTACCCCCAATGCACCGCGCACAGTGCGTCAGTAAGTACCCTCTATACTAAGTGTGAGCGCTTGCATTGCTTCTTGAGCAGCATTTGCGAAGGAATGTAGCTTGCATGGTCACGCGAAGAGCTGTAAAATTTGGAAAAGCTCCGAGAGGATATAAATGAATAAATAAAACTTAAGAGCACTGCAGAAGAATCTGCATTGGATTAATGCGAAAGCCCAGATGCTGTTGTTGGTTGCTTCTGGTTGCTTCTGGTTACTTCTAGTTGCTTAATTCGCTCCCTGTTTGCCCGTTTTAGCCTTTGGTACTTTCAAAATGGAACCAACCCTTCCTGTGCTCTTTTTTCTGCTCTCTTTCCGGTTGCGTGATGTCACATCCTTTACGTCACACTAATTCACTTCTTGCTTACCCTTTTTGGGGTTGGATAGCTCCTTCTAGTTAGCTTATCGGTCTCTCTCCAGCAATGAGGCGCGCAGGTTGAGACGTTTACAAGCTAGAAGTGACATCTGTCCAGTTTGGGTCTTCGTGACACCCAACGGACATGAAAATGATTCGAAACGCAAAAACTGTGGTCAAAAAGGCCCTCTCAATCACATAATTTGGGAATGCGCCGATTCTCCAGGTACCGACTTAAACATAAATAGAAGAGAAGCCTGGGAAGCTTGGCTGCCGAGCGGAGATTCCACCATCCAGCAGCTATCATGACATACGATGTTCTACCCCGAGGTACTAAATGTCGCAAAAAAGAATAATCGCAGCCTAGGGGCTCATAATTTGAAACTTATAGCTTTCAACATGAGCCATGTTCAAGTTTTTTTATAATGTTGAAACGAAACTCCCCAACTTTCGTAGACATACGCTTTGTAAACGCCCACAAAGATTTTTCTGTTTTGAGGTCACATATTTCCGTCGATGTGACAGTTTAATGCAGTGATGCGTATTACGTTATAAGCCGAGCGATTCTTGCGTTATGTGAAAACATAATGCTCCTATTCAATGGAGTGGCTGCTTCATGTCCAAAAAGATTCCGAGTTTCTTCAGTAGTTCACGTCCCCCACAGCGACCATCAAACTCATCAAGAAGAGCGCAAAGGGCAAAAAACCTGTGCATGGCAATTAGACCTCCAAGTACGCAGCACTCCGGGTAGGAGTTGCCAAGTGCCGACGCGGCTTGGCTGCTATGCCTACAACCGCTGTGCCAGCCTTACTGCTGATGAGGCGTCGAGTATGGGGACGCCAATAGACCCTCATGTCGAAGCTGCGACCTCTGCGAGCACAACGGCAAGTACCGGACCAGGCGCCGACTTGATCACCGCAGGCTGCAGTAACGAGCCGAAACCTGGAACGAGCACCTGGCCTCAGAGCAACGTGGAAGTCACGTCCAATATGAGAACACCGCTCGTGCAACTACCCAAGCCCAAAGATTCCTTGAAGGGTGTAGATGTCACCACTGCCACTTCGCAGCGGATATTCCGGTCGATGAAACTACACTGGTGCCCAGTAAACGCACCACCCGCAAAGAAGGTAGGGCCCGCCCCTGATAAGCCGGTTTCTACTTATCTAACCCCACCCTTGCAGCGCTCCTTCAAAGTGCATATCAGACCTACAGTGCAGTATAACACCACCAAAATTCCAACTACAGATGTACAGAGAGTGATAGATGCAGCCCTTGGTACAATAGGCTACCGGAGATTTGTAAGCCACAAGACATCTAATAACATCAGAGTGCATAGCCACTCTTGAGGGCGCGCGCAAAATGTACACAGTTACACAGATTCCAGTCACGGTAGACGAGTATGTACCAGTACAGACATACTTTGCATCAGGTCCTAACATCCTGCGATGTGTCACCTATATGACCTAGACTTAAATAATTCCTCGAGGACGGGAGCAAGAGACCTCATATCAGGAACACATACTGTGTTGGCCGGATGTCAAATTGGGAACAGATGAGCATTTCTGATCACATTACAGGGACCAGATACCCTTCCGGATAAATTTCACTGCAACGGCTACAACGGCCCAAAAACGTACAATTCTAAACCGGTGTTACAGGTGCCACAAAGAAGGACATTTGCAGGCATTCTGCCTAAATCTAGTTAACCCGGGCTGCGTAACTGAATCCAGTGAGGCAAAATTCAAGTGCGGAATATGCAAATCTAGTGATCATGATATCCCTTTTTCTCACTGCCCTACAAAAACGCCAAAGCTCGAGCTAGCAAGGACAGGCCGACAGAAACAATTTGCACCAGTAGTGGTTAAAACAGAGTTGCTGCTCCGTCTCAAGAGCTGCTTGATGATGGGGCGGAAGAAGAGCCTGTCATTTCTGATGAACAGGACTTCAGCCCTGAAGACTAAGTGGCGCACAAAACGCCTTAAACCGGCATTCTGATGAATTTTCAGAACTTGAGGAATGCACACGTCAGCAGGATTGAATAGACAAAGAAATTGAGGTGCTTGCAGCAACAATTGCGCAGTTGCGTCAGACGAAAGCGCGCATAGTCGACAGGAAAGTTCACAAAAACGGAAGGAGGCGTCTGTGCGTAGTACGGCAGCAAGGCCAGTGGATGGGCGAAATGTAAACCTGCCGCTCGCATAGCAATATGGGAAGCGGTAATAGACACTAACGTAACTGACAGAACTCATTCAAAGTAGTATATATCATGGATAGTAATAGCCGAAAATATTGGCAAGAGATTACAGAATGGAAATGTAAAAGCCTCTCTAATAAGGTTGGGGAAGTTAAAACAAAATTATAATACGGCAAGCTACATTCCTCGGCGTTCTTGATACAGGAACATCATCGTCTGTGTCCAGTCAGAGAGCTGATAGGGTACCATTGCCCTTTTATTCCCGATCAAAGAGCAAGTGCCGAGACGGAAACTCCAGGAAAAGATTCCGTCTATATTAGGTGCAAAATTCCCCAAACGCTACTTGACTTAAGTAAGCGGTGTAACATTCCACAGGAAATAGTTGCGGTATTCGCGCGCCTAGACAAAACACCCTAATACTAGTGTCTGTGTAGGGTAGTCCCATAACCGCAGTTATTATTGCGTGCGTTACGAATATTTGGCGTTACGAATATTTGGAGCGCTGATACTAATAGGTGAAGATTTTAACGCTCAGCACATAGCTTGGGGATATGATTATGTTTCCAAAATACGACATCAAGTGCACACTGCATTCGTAGAGATGGAGTTTACACTGCTAAATCATCCAGGTGTTGCAACACTTCCTGCAAAACGAACACATTCACCAAACTTGACGTGGTAGAAATCCCTGGTGAAACCCATTGGCAGGCATAATTCGATGGGTGAGGTTGTGACCATGCCCCCATTAGCATTGGTTTCATTTTGAGACACATGAAGAAACTTTGAAGGAAAGTTTCTGTTACACATTTGGATGGTGTACGGAAGGATACTAAAACTCATGCGGTTAGCCCGAATTCACATGTGGCTATACCCTTCAAACGGTGCTTAAGGATCGGACAGTTATAACGAAAGTGAATAAAGATTAGCCAGCTGCCGGTCAACACCTTCTACAACTCTGGGCACGCCGAAAATAGACCGAAATACAGGCTACTCGGCATATTGAAGGCGTGCAAAGAAAAATTGAGGTTATGCGAGTGACGGTACCGGCACGCCGTTATGAATAGCAGCTGGCGCATAAGAGGCGGGACATCTGGTGCTGACGTTTGGGCTCAGGAGCGAGGGATTTTCGTAGCATAGAGAAGGGATGACAAATCAAAGATCATGCAGAAAAAATAAGACTAGCATTACAACTCACACCAGAGGAGTTGGCCTATCAGGATGCAATCATTTCCTTACCGAATCATGTTCAGTGTTCCGCTCGTCCACCGACAAAGAACGTGGTTGATAAAACGGGGATGCGAGACATCAGTATTTACTAAACTGGAGTTATTGGCCGCTGTCGAAGAAGCAAATGGTAAAACCCATGGCATCCTTGACCAATTCGGTTACAAGGCAAACATCGAAAATGGCTCACCATGGGAGTTCACGACTATTACGATACAAAAAAAAACGACTAAGCTACGTCGTAAAGATAAGCAAGCGTCTCGCCCTCTGGTTAATGTCCTCCCAGGAACATGTATTTCATATACAGACGCGTCGAGTATGGAAAATTACTGCAGAACAGTAGCTACGAGCTTGACTTACGAAGAGCAAAACGTACATAATGAATACGAAACAGAACATCCGGACCTGCTTGTGATGGAACTTTATGCAATCCGCGATGCAATGAAGGCCACAAATTAAATAGAGTCTGTAACAGAAACCAACATCTCTACAGACTCCCTAGCTGCCATAAAACAACTGAAAAGAGTGACAGAGACACTACGTGTAACCCAGGAGGTTTATGCACTTAAGAAAACAATGATACGCTTCGAGGTGCTCTGGACACAAGGTAATGCTGAGAACGCTCGGCAGAGAAAAGTTCACAAGCTCGCACACACAATTTAAAACACTAATACCCCCCCCCCCCCCCAAGCTGGCTTTTGATGCCCGCTCCGCTGTCCCCATACTAGCATCCTCTTCGGAAAAGTTCAAGTCGCCTCTTGACGCCGTACACTTACCCCATGCCCAATAACTTAACTATACTGGAGGAGGTATCTCTTAGAAGGATAAGGGTTAGGGCGGCCCTTACCCGGTCGACCACGTGCCGATGGGACTCCCAAGGCATAAGACCGTCCACCTGCCCGAAATGTTCTACACCGGCTGCAGAGGTGGATGTTCGCCACCTACTGTGGACTTGTGCAGGGACGAGGGCGCCAAGGACGTGGATTCTCTAGGAAGTAGGATTTTAGGCGACGAGGTAGAAGGATTTCTCCAATGGCTAACGGACGACACTAAAATCAAAAGCCTTCTCCAGTTTCAGGCAACAAACGATTTCCATGGCATGTTACAGTATGCCTTATGGCAAATTAGCGAATTTACAAAAAGTACATAGCCGGTTGGATTCTTGAAATAAGTAACATTCGCGTTTGTGAGAAGCAACAATGTTATGGAGTAATACGTCTTGTGGATTCCTTACATCTCACAGATACTCAAAGTTAGAGGCCATGTTCTTGCATCGTATCTTCACAATACCATTATAGATTACTTTTCTTTTTACAAAACATTCTTTGCTCTTTTCAGAGGGTGCCCCTCCATAGCATGATAGCCATGAAAACACCTAAGCTCAATAATAATACTTGCAGCGCATAGTGCAGCATATGGTGTGAAGTGGAAGAATTGATCAATTTAGTAATGCATATTCATGTTCCTGCGCCTCTCACTCCGATCGCATTTTTTGGTGTAGTCCTTTTTCCCTTCCGCTGTTCTTGGACCTTCGGCAACGACACTGGACATTCTGTGTTGTGGGATTCGGGCTTGCTGCGGCTGCCCTTTGCGCGGCCGCCGCCCGCTTCCCAGTTGTTCTCCCCGTTCCCTTTCTCCCGCCTGAGGCGGCGGAGAGGGGCTCGAGCGACTTGTCACTGTCGTTCGGGCCACAGCTCCGCCCTGGCGTCCCAGTGGCTGTTCTCATTGGTGCCTTTTGGCGGGAACACGGCACCGCTTCGACAGCAGCGCTCGCGCGACTGTCCGAGCGGAGCCCAGAGAGAGACCCCTCCGAGACATCGCAAGGTGCGTACGCCACGGTTCTTGTCTGCCGGCCTTTGTCCGCGCAGACCAGTGTGTACTCGAGTTCGTCTGCTCCGGGTCGTACCTGAGAGCGCAACTCGAGCCTGTCGATCGTGATCCAACGATCCGCGACAGGCGTACCTTGCGGTGGTTGCCCAATCTCCCTCAAAGGAACCCTTTGGTTACTGCGAGAGAGAGATCACAGCACGCCCTTGCGTGCTTGCGGCGCGCACTCCGTGTCACTTCGTGCGCGCAGGGGAGCCTAGCTCCTCGCGCGCTCCCTTGACACGGTGACTGCGTATGTGTGTGTATGTGCGTTTGTAAATATGCGTATGCGCGTTTGTAAATATGTGTATGTGTGTGCGTGTGTGTGTGTGTGTGTGTGTGCCGCTGGAGGATGGCGTTTCAATAAACGTCTCCTTTGTGAACTTGGAGGTTTGTGTCCTTACAGCGCAGTGCTCTCCTTCCTTTGGAGGTTGAGTGCGCGCTGGAGTGTTTCAGTGTGCGCGCGGTGACGGCTGATCGGGGCTTCGGCTCGCGCGACGCTCGAACCCGCTGTGGTTGGTGGCCTATGTCCACGTAGAAACCACAACTGGCGCCCAACGTCCTTGGCTCCATGAGTCGTTGGACAGCACATCGGCCGAGCCGGTCGCCTTGACGATCAAGCTCATGCGCCATGCCTGCCGCCCCCTGCGCGGCACTCGGCAAAGGCACTGAAACACGAACATGGTTCTTCGGACCACCCTACGGTGCGACCGTTGACCATATGCCTCCGCTGTTTCAGCGTTACGCCGTTGCGGAAGCAATGTGCGCGACGCCGCCGCTGCCGGCATCTCCGCACAACAGCACCCGTACCCCGCTTGCAGTCATTTCTGTTCGGGGAACGGCGAGGCGTCGGCCGGGCTCCCTCTGGAAACCGGACCGACAGCGCGCTCAGTTGGCTGATGCGGCTCCTTGAACTTGCGAGCCGGCTGGCGCGCCATTCTCTCTTGGTACAGCATTTCGACTTTTCGGTGCAGTATCTACAGGGGAGAACGAACGTGGTAGCTGACGCGCTATCCCATGCCCCACTCGCCCGCGGCGGCGTCTTTACGGATGGCGGGCGAAGGGGGCGAAACAGCGGACGAGCCGCAGAGCGGCACAGAGGGGACGCCCGCAGACGGGTTCCCCATTCCGCTATTCGGGTAAGCAGCGCTTCGCAAAGCAGGCGAGGGTGAAAGCTCTTTGTGAGCACATCTGAGACGCCGATGCCAGCGGAAGTTTTGCTGCGAACCTGCGGGGGGACGAAACCAGGCTCTCCTTTGGGATGACTGGGATCGTTTTCAGCCATGAAGAGCTACGACGGTCCAGCAGAATGACCCGTTTTGTCGCGATGTCAGCGACGGTCTCTGGGAGACGAAGCGCCGTTACGCTGCTTGTATTGCTTCGGGCGCAGCGCCGTTACGCTACTTGTATTGAGCGGGCGCAGGGGGGCACGAGCCAGCGTGTGTCGCGGCGTGCCCCGGGGATTCATATTTGCTGGGCCATGACGGGCTCGCGCTGAAATACATAGCCACGGATGATGAGTCCTTGAACCATTTGAAGTGGCTATTCCCCAATGTTTGAGCGGCGCTCTGTTGCGTTCTCTCACGACAAACCATTGGCTGGTCATCTGAGTGGCTCCAAGGTTTTAAGAAACTGAGTCAATCGGTGACTGCAGCCGGCATGACGCGCGTCATTTTCCGCTGTTGCCGTTCCTGCCATGTCTGTCAAATGGAGAAGTCAAGGGGTGGCAAGCCACCGGGCATGACGACACCAACTGACAGTGTGCGTCCGTGGCAGATGGCCACCTGCGATTTCATGGGGCATTTCCTCAGTAACAAGCAGGGGCTCATTGCTGGAGAATCCCCCTACGGGAAATGCCAGCCGTGCCTACATTGCAGACCTGAAGGCCTATGCGTAACGGTCTGACGAGCTTGCACTGGTGCCCATTGTCACCACAGGCAAGCGCCGAGGCACACCCGATGCGGTGGAACGCAGCCGTGCCCCGCACCGGTACTAGGTGAGGCGACGTTCACCTGTGTGATTGATGCCGGACGGCGGGCCTTTTCCGCAACCGAAGGCATACCGCCTCACCGACCGAGCGAGCTTGCTCGTCGAACCCTACCCGGAAGCAAGGTTGGTCTCTCCCTTTTCTAGCTCGCTCAGTTCCAGCCTTTTGTATTTTATTTTGTTTTTGTGTCTCTTCACATTTTTCGCTTTCTTCTGTTTTTGTTATTGCTTCCTATCTTGTAAATATTGTACAGTGAGTGCCTTCTTTTGTACAGCGTGTGATCTCTCTTCTTTTTTTGAAATTGCGAGGGTTGCTCATTAGGCAGCCCCGACGCGCGGCTTTTCCGTTGTGTGTGGAGACGAAGTTGGGGCCGTTTGGGGACGGGGAACATGGACGATGCCCCTTTCACCCAAGGCCGCCGCGGTTGCGAAGGTGCTCGGGACAGGTTCGTCGCTGAAGGTCGACATCACCCTTTGTTTGGTGTGTGAGTGGCTGTGCGTGTGCGTGCCTGGGCGTGGAGGCGACGACGTCGCGCCATGTGTGTTGCCGGCGTGTGCGGAGCACGGTGGAAAGGAAGCCCCGCGCGGTCTCCCCATGTGCGCCTTGTATCGCCACGCAGTCACGGACTTTTCACACCCGGGGCCCCTTCGGCGTGTTCGCTGTCCCTGCACCTAACCTGTACCACCACCGACCGAGATCGTTTGCAGCCAAGGATGAACGCTGGCCACCCAGAAGTCAACGAGCGGCGAGTCACCGCAGGCTCCCTGAGCTGTACCGACGAGCTTTGGAACTTATGTACATAGTTGTGTTTGTACATAGTTGTTCTGTACATAGTTGTATTCTGTAAATAGTCGTTGTAACATAGCCTCCGGAACTTTGTACATTATTCTTCATGTCATCTTGTTCATTTTTTTTTGTGCGCCTTGCTAATGTTTTGTCTTTCTTGAGTGTCTGTCTTTTCGAGATTTTTCTTGCTGGAACTGAGGTGTAGTTGACTTGTTGCGTGAGAATAGCATTCTTTTCCTCATGCTGGGGACCTACCGCGTGCTTTCACTGATGGGTAGGAGGGCAATTAAGGAGAGGAGGATGTGGGATTCGGGCTTGCTGCGGCTGCCCTTTGCGCGGCCGCCGCCCGCTTCCCAGTTGTTCTCCCCGTTCCCTTTCTCCCGCCTGAGGCGGCGGAGAGGGGCTCGAGCGACTTGTCACTGTCGTTCGGGCCACAGCTCCGCCCTGGCGTCCCAGTGGCTGTTCTCATTGGTGCCTTTTGGCGGGAACACGGCACCGCTTCGACAGCCGCGCTCGCGCGACTGTCCGAGCGGAGCCTAGAGAGAGACCCCACCGAGACATCGCAAGGTGCGTACGCAACGGTTCTTGTCTGCCGGCCTTTGTCCGCGCAGACCAGTGTGTACTCGAGTTCGTCTGCTCCGGGTCGTACCTGAGAGCGCAACTCGAGCCTGTCGATCGTGATCCAACGATCCGCGACAGGCGTACCTTGCGGTGGTTGCCCAATCTCTCTCAAAGGAACCCTTTGGTTACTGCGAGAGAGAGATCACAGCACGCCCTTGCGTGCTTGCGGCGCGCACTCCGTGTCACTTCGTGCGCGCAGGGGAGCCTAGCTTCTCGCGCGCTCCCTTGACACGGTGACTGCGTATGTGTGTGTATGTGCGTTTGTAAATATGCGTATGCGCGTTTGTAAATATGTGTATGTGTGTGCGTGTGTGTGCGTGTGTGTGCGTGTGTGTGTGTGTGTGTGTGTGCCGCTGGAGGATGGCATTTCAATAAACGTCTCCTTTGTGAACTTGGAGGTTGTGTCCTTGCAGCGAAGTGCTCTCCTCCCAATGGAGGTTGAGTGCGCGCTGCAGTGTTTCAGTGCGCGCGCGGTGACGGCTGATCGGGGCTTCGGCTCGCGCAACGCTCGAACCCGCGGTGGTTGGTGGCCTATGACCACGTAGAAGCCACAGTGTAATGCTTCTGAATTTTCCTTCTGCATACAAAATATTTATTTCCAATATTTCTTTTGTGGCATCTTTTGGAGTGCCTGTTCGAGCTCCGCAGTAACGAGGTAAGAGGGTATCGTTTCCTTTTTCGAAAGACGCACACTTAGAAGACGAACTGCGCAGCAATCCATCAGTTCAGTTCAGTCGTGTCCGACTCTTCGTGACCCTATGGACCATATCACACCACGCTTTCCGCAAGAAGCCATAGCTTGTACCAATTCGAGAAAACCTTGGTATACTGGCTGCCAGCGGGAATCAAACCCACCATAGACCGAAGAAGAGGTGAGTGCTCGTTCATGAGTACAAGGCTCCTGAATGCATCTCTGTCACCAAATTCTACATCTGTAGCCCTCAGGTGCAACGATGCAGTGTGCGCCTGCTGTCAGGAACAAGTAAGGTGGTGCATTCCAACACAGGCTACCAGATCCCTCCTGGTGCCTGAGCATAATGAGCGAGCAACCTCTGCTGTTGTAACAGGAGATGGCTATAGGAACCCTTTTGATCGGCGCTTGTCGTTGTTTTTTCTCCGCTCGACGTCGTCGTTAGGAGTATGTCAGGAGATAGCGCTTGGAAGCGAAACTAACTGCAGCTGGTGTAGCTTATTTTGCCAGTACGTGCATAGGTAGCAAAAATAACGTCAACCTTTTTATCTTGTTTCGCCAGTTTCAATGTATGTGCAGAGGCGAAACTAACGGCAGCCGGTTTAGTTTATATTTTACCAGTTTCAAAGTATGTACTTTGGCCTGTCGCTTTTCACTTCACTTTCTGCTCGATTGTTTCAGGTAAACATCAGCGAAGTCGATGATTGTGGATAAAATTTCTGTTTCGCTTAACGCCCCATGATTAAAGTCGTTCAAATAGTACATTTTATACTTTCTGCATTACTGTGGTCGCACATAGCCATAAGCTAACAGACGTGTGAGCAGCACTGCTAAGTGACTTTATTTGCGTCACTGATGATGCGGCCCCTTGAGAAGCGATTGGAGTGTGTGATGGACCCATTGCGCACTCAGTACACTCAAGCTGGCTTCAGCCAAAAAGAGGCGCGACGTGAGAGTCAGAATCCCTGTGCCAATATACAAAAAAGCCATTTTTCTGGGGATGAAGCCTCGGAGCACTAGTAAACTAACATGAAGCTTTGCGGTCCCCAGTGAGTTTCGAATCCAGGTTGACGCACACCGATCCACTTCACCAACCAGAGTGCCATCATCCCTCTTTTTTATTACCACCCGAGCATCCGGCATGTTCAAATGCTGCTTTCGTTAGCTGCTTGCATGCCTTCGTTTTTGCATCAATTTTCATCCCGACGCAGTGCACCCGAAAAACAAAAGCGAAGTGTCAAGCGAAAAGCCTGCATATTAAATTCACATTTGGACACGTTAAGTGTCTCGTTAGCGAAATATTCCTCCTGTCAGGAGGTGAAGCCTCTGAAGAAGAGATGTAGCCGCGTGGACATTATTCTACTGCCTTCCACGCCTGGCAAGTTGAAAACTCTATTATAGAGAGATGTAAATCTCCCCTTAGACTTGTAGGGCAGAGGTGGAAAAAGAAAGAATCGAATATAAAGAAATATTCGATTGTAACGAGAAGCTTGTATTCAGACTAAACCGATCTGTTACGTAGTAAAGATGCGGTGGCATGCTGTCACACAGGGTGGGCCGACTGTGGCTGAAAAGCAGGCTCAGCACCTTTAGGGATACAGGGAAAAAAAAATATTTCAAAGCACTTTCTGATTTCTCAGCTGTACTATGGCGTCGCCACTTAAGGCGAAGAAATAAATATCCTTGGACAAATTGTGAAACTTTGAAGCGTCATTTTAATGCCGGAGTATTTTTTAACACCGTGAAATGGGACAGCGGCCCATTGAATCAGATGTAAACAAAACTTGCCGAAACCTTTTTTCTAATTTCGCATGGCACGAATGATGGCGGCCAGTTTGGTTAAGTTTGTGTTGTTGATTTGAACTCTGAAAAGAATCTCTATCATCTCGGAGGCTCCGCCATGTTAATGCAGTAGTTAGATGCCCGACCACTCACTATGCCTACTCGCATTCGATCCCGACCTCGGCGGTTGCGCTTCGATGAAGGCTAAACGGAGAGTGTCCGTGTGCTGTGGTTCAGGTGTCCACAGAACACGTGTGACAGCTACTGAGCCTTTCCTTTCTTTTGAACCATTTATAATGCGAAAGCATTACTTCGCTATGTTCACAGATTTCCGACCGCAGACCGCGTCCGCAGAACGTGTCCGCAATATCATGTCCGCCGCAGTTGTGAGTAATTGAGAAGCGGTAGAGGTAAATGATTGGTGTCAATCGAGAGAGGGTGACGTAATGTCGTGTCCAAAAATAATTACGCCAATAAGTTAATTTGTACTTATTTAAAGGGACAAATATAAAAAGTAAAGGCAAAAATGGTCTCATTAGCTAATGGCCTGATGACAGATGTGAATGTATAAAATGCTAAAATAGTTGATTAAGTCAGTAAATTAGGTTGATGTCAAGATGTATCAAATAGTTAATAATTAAATAAATCAGTCAATTAAAGTGAAGTCAAGCATATGACGTCACGCAACCTGAAATCGAGCGAAAAAAGGGAAAAGAAAGGGATTGGCGCACATATTTGAAAGTACCAAAGGATTAAGTCAGTCAATTAGGCTACGTCAAGGATATAACGTCACGCAACTGGAAGTGCAGCTGAAAAAGGACAAAGGAAGGGATTGGCGCGTAGTTTGAAAGTACCGAAGACTAAAATGGGTAAACAAGTTTGTAAGTATCAAAGGTTATTGATCCACCGAGAAAGGGCCTCCTATTCCCCGGCCCCGGCACGCAGGCCGGAGGCACAGGTCAGGGAATACCCCACGGACGAAGGTTTAGTGAAGTTACATTGTTCCTTCATGGTCTCAGCCGCCAGGCAAAGAAGGAGGAAACAACTTTATGGATATGGATATGAAGTCCAAGGATCCGGCAGGACGATACACAAGGGATGGGGTGGCCTGCCATTGTGAGATTGATTAGCTGGTTATTTTGGCGTTGATAGCGAGTTTTTGCAATCAGCAGCGATTCGGATTTTTCAGGTGCGGGATATAGCCCTACTTTATCAAAATGACTAATGCCTGCATCGATACGTTGCTGTAGGGTCTCCTCTACTGCTCCAGGAGACCCAGAAGTCCACCAAAACGTAAGGTCGCCTGCATAGAATGTATGTTTTAGGTTTGGGATAGACGCTTGAATACGAGATAGGGGAGCCATATTAAGGTTAAAAGAGTGGGAGACAGAATAGCGCCTTGTAGAGTACCAAGTGTGAGGGGGAAAGGATCAGATATAAAATCGGGGAGACGGAACTTGGCCGTGCGATCGCAGAGAAATGCCGTGAGGTAGCCGTACATCTTATGGACCACAGCCAGTAGAGCCAAGAATGTTTAATAGAAGATCGTGGGCAAAGTTATCAAAAGCCTTACGCACAACAAGGGCCACTATGGCTTGGATCTAGGAAGAGGGCGGAGGGTCAAATTCATGCATGAGGAGAAAACAGAGGTCCTGCGTAGACACACCTTTTCTGAAGCCGATTTGTTGAGGGGGAAGAAATCAGTGGATTCAAGATGAGCCTCGAGCCGATTGAGCACCGATTGAGCACCATGGTCTTTCCAGGCATGATGATAAAAAAAACTGGGCGAAGGTTTTGAAGCGCAGTTTTTTTGCCTGGCTTTAAAGGTACGGTTATAAGTGATTGTTTTCAAGATGCTGGGAGGGGGATTTCTTCCCAGTGTAAGTTTATAATGCTCTAAAAATGTTCTCTGTCCTTGTCAGAGAGATTTCGAATGAGTCAGTACGTAATCTTGTCTTTACCTGGGACTGACTTCCACTTCAGCTGTTATAGCGCCCAGTCAAGATCCCTGAGGGTAAACGGCTCATCAAGTTCTGTATTGGAAGCACCATTGTACGGAGGATAAATACTAGGTAGGGGAGGAGAGGCGAATGGCTATGGATGAGATGAACTACCATTATCATAACTATTACACTACAAAGTGCAAATTGGTCTAAGTAATAAACATTTCCATATATTTTAGGAGAACACAACACAGGCTGATTATATTGACCGTTTATAAAAATTCTCCATGCGTGTCCTATTTATATTTATAAGATAAAACGTTTTTGAAAAAATAACGTTATGGGGAGACCTAATCTACGCATTTAAGGCTATGATGCGGCAGGGTTAATGACTGCCGTCTTTGGCCCCATTTTCGGATCAGTTTTCATGTACACGAAGTTTGCTATTAGGTTAATCACTACTCGCTAACAAAGTAGGCTCATTACCACGGTGTATTACAAGGCTTATTCTCTAGACAGTCAGAGTCGATGCTGTGAAAAAATTCAATTTTCTTTATTTTTCAAGAACAAAAATGAATCCTGGAGAGGTTCAAGGGATAAAAGCTGCTACAACCAGCTTGATAGGGCCTCAGGAACCTCCGAAACTGGCAGTCAGCGATAGAACGCACATGCATTGGATTAAACGAAAAGTACACAATATACTTCGCAATGAAATTATCAGCAGATGCAAGGAGTAAATTTTACAAATCCAAAGGAAGTCTGATGCATTCAATTAGAAGAACAACACGCGGTAAGAAGAAGAAAACACATTCAGAATTCATATGTGGCTAAAGAATTTTAAAGGCCTACAAAAGCTAGCTATATACGAAAGCAGTGGTTACGGCGTTCAGCTAGTGTGCCCAAGGATGCGGGATCAAATCCCGGCCTCGGCGGCCGCTTTTCGATGGAGGCGAAAAACAGCGTGCCCGTGTGCTGTGCGATGTCAGTGCACGTTAAAGAACCCCAGGTAGTAGAAATTTCCGGACTCTACATAGCGGCGTCCCTCATAGCCTGAGTCGCTTCGGGACGTTAAACCACACAAACCATAATATACGTTTTGAAGTAATTCGGACTCACGCTAGAAATTTGTATTTATTACGCGCTAATGGCACGTTCCGATACCAGATATCGCAAGTGTCCCTCTGGTTGTTGACATAGCAATTATGGAGGCGCTTAATGTGTGCCTCTATTATATCGCACACATTCACTATCATGTTGTCGAAAGATACCGCATTTTATGAACACCCACATGACAAGCCGACATAAATGTAAATGGCACTATGAAGAATACGTAAGAGTATGCCTTCAAGGCTTGAAGTAACGTCTCTTGCTGGGGATCGAATTGTGCCCCCGAAAGGTTCGAATTCCATCAGAGCTTCCAATCTCAAAAGCGGAGCCCTTTCAGACAGCGCCTACAATGTGAGCTGTGACATGGTTTTGTGACGTCACACGTCTTTCAGACAAATCAGTGCTCGGCTATGTTACCAGCCGCTGCTACCTGCCGCAAGGATACTCGTATTATTCCCTTCACAACGCCGAAGCTGATAAACTTATTGCATCAGGTAATAATAAGGGTGTTTTAGGAGCATCAAGAAGGCATCTGTCGATCTAGCAACACATGATTCTGCTTCCGATTCGATTTCCACTTTGAAGATTAAGCAGCGCAGCATCTCGAAAGTCGCCACACGCATCCAACCAACTTTGTGCATCGCTTCGCCGCTTTACGAGGGTGTGAGGCGCAGTTATTTGCTGATGCTTTCGCTGATCTCTCATTTCTTGCTAGCTATGCTGATTCAGAAACAAATTCTAACACAGGTTTAGCGTGCATGTATAGCATTCTAAACTATTCCTGCGGCTACGACGCACTGCTAGAAGTACCTCGATCTACTTCGCTTCCATTGAGACTTCTCTATTCTGGTGTATGCGTACCACCCATGGGCGGCGGCCGAAAGCTTCCTGTGCAAATCTTTCTACAGCCCCTACAAGATGGCGCCACGGGTCGTTTTGCCTAGGCACCCTGTTGCGCCAGACCTTTGGCGCGTGTTTTGCCTCTCGATAACAGTTTGTTTTCTGCGCTTACTGCTCCCGGTTCGGCAGGCGCTTACGGCAGTACGACCGCTAACGGCCTCTTTGACAGCCAGGATGATTCACACAAATTGAATGTGCTCCCACGAAACCTCACATCGTGGTAAATAAGCAATCGTGCATTGCGCGCTCTTTACTGAGTGGTCCAGGTCAAGTTTACGTATACCTTCTTGCTGCAAACAGCTTGGGAAACGGAGAATAAGCGTATTCAGTTGGCTAATGCTGGGTGTCTCATTGAAGCCAAAGACCTGTACTTCGTTTTTCTGGGTTGATTTCTTCACGAAACATATTCTTGCGGTAGGTGAAGCCACTTGCTTCTTGACATTACACATATCGTGCTGCTCGAGGTCTGCCAGTCTTAAGAGGGCTGACTTCCACAACTTGTTGGACGAGTCCTTGCCGACCCTCATGCGCCTTCATATTCAGCTCAAGAAAATTAAATATTGTTTCACAAGTGTTACCGTCCGCAGTTAAAACAAAGCTGAGCCACCCATTCAACGAAATCCCCGCCGTGATGGTGCATGGGTGAGGTAGCTCGACTACTGTGCCAAAGGATTCGGGATTGAATCCCGGCCACGACGGCCACTTTTCGATGCAGGCAAAAAGCTAGGCGATGTCAGTGCACATTAAACAACCCAGTTCGACGAAATTTCCGGAGACCTCAACTACGGAGTCTCTCACAGCCTGAGTCGCTTTGGGAAATTAAAAGCCAGAAACGAAACCAACAAGGCTCCCCACGAAACACTTTACTCAAATTCAAAATGACATCAATGGCATGCAGGATGCAAAATGACTCTGATACCCCTTTAGGAAACCTACTGTCAAAGAGCACCACATACTATTGAGTAGATAAGGTGCCCGCGTTTGTAGGCGCGGACGCGTTAGCAACGCAGTAAAGTATTGTGTTTTTTCTTGTTTTTCTTGTTCTAGTTTGAGATTCACTTTCTTGGGGTATGTGTTTCTCCTTTGCTTCTTTAAAGCGAGTTACGTATGCCGATTTATTTTTCTCTTTTTCAATATTTTTTCCCCTTTTTTTACATTCACTGTGAGACGTTCGGTTGTACAGGTACAGCACGTGTACGCTTTTTTTGAATATGTTTTTCATGGTAACCTTTGTGTGTACCCTCCCTCTATCGACCCTCAAGCCAGGGTTGACAGTATCAATAAAAAAAAAAGTTGTTGGAAAAGCAGCCGGTCCGTCCCGCTCTGCTCACAAGCGACTCGACGCTTATGCTCGCTGGATGGAAAAATGTACACTAATAAAACATATTATTATGATTATTATTATTAATATTATTATTATTTATTTATTTCAGGAAAAACAGCGAGAACGACGAGTGCTTTACTACCCAAAGCGCTCGTACCCACACTGCGTAAACTCTCCCAATGCAGACCTCGAGGCATAGTTCAGCTTCTCGGACCAGTGTCGGGTGCTGCCTTGACTTTAATGAAAACAAGGTCGAAGGTCACAAAAAATGCAGACTTAATAGCAGCATCCCGAACCAGAACAAAGTACCCTTTCTGAATATTATGAACTCCGACTGGAAACAGGGAGATAAGATTGACTTTCAAAATCTCTATCCAATTTCCCTAAATGAATGAAAGTATGAATGGCTGTTAAAAGCTTTGTAGCCCATCTCGACAATGTGGATGTCTTTTCCAAACAGGAAATCCGCCTTCCGAAAGTGTACGTTCACCCAACACCTTCTTTCTCCTTGCATTCAATTTTTGCTTTCTTCCTTCTTCCCAGTTCGACACATAGGGAACCGAAGCCTTCAAGTTTTACGTGTACCGCTAGCGCCGCCTGGTCGCCGTTGCACCACATTCTTAGTAGGGTGGCTGTGGCTACCACGGCTATAGGCGCGGGAGGGCAGCTAAATTATCGCGCTGTCGAAGGCATGCTGCTGCATTTAAATGGGATCGGCTACAATAAAAAGTTTTGCTGTATTAGATTCTGCTGTAAACGTAAAAAAAAAAAAAATATAGACTGCCGGCCTAAATTTAGGCGGCTGGATGAGTATGGAGAATAGTTGAGCTTCAAGTTTCTGCCCTTCCTTATCAAGGTCCAAAACACGGTTTTGCCTGCCGTACCCTACTCATAAATTCCTTTTAACTTGTTTTTATCCTTTGCGCAATCTGGCGATAACGCGGTATGAATGACACCTGTTCACCCTGGATTGTGCGCCTGCGTTCGTGATTGCGAGCATGGAAGGATTAACCGTTATGAGGGTCCGTTTAAAAATAATTAAGATGGCAACTCTAACCCTCCACTATCCTACCCCGCCCCCTGACGTCATCTTTAAGACGATAGAATCGTTTCAGAAATAAGACAAAACCGTATAATAAATATAACTAAATATTCTATCGTTCTGTCGTAACGTTACACTTCTCTGCTCTTTTCGAGTAGTTTTCTGCAGTTCTGTAGTATTTTATATTGTAGGTTTTCACTGTCTGTAGCCCTGTAGTGGGTTTCTGTTGTTAGTGCTGAAAACCATTTTATCACAATAATTTTACCGGCAACTATCGCACAGAAATATTGTCATAACGACAGAAAATTTTCTGTAGTCTTTTATAATTCTTATTCCCAGTGGGTTGGCGTTTTTTTAGAATTTCCTACAAAAGTCGCAAGCCATATTTACTCGAAAATCTGAGGACTGGTTACGGACATCGCCTAGCACATACTTTCCTGCTTAAACTTTGCACCAGTATAAGTAAACGGCGAACACAGAGAATACGGGGCAATCGCTGGACCTGCAGAGCACACGGGCAAACTGGGATCTAGACTAAGCTATTCTAGGAAATGAGAGGAAACAAAGCATCTCCCTCTATGATCAGAACCTGCATTTCTGAATAAATTTCTCAAGTAGTTATTCTTTTGCGTAATTCGAAAGGGCAGGGCGATTTGCTGCGTGTGAACGCGCACAAACTAGAGATGGTTCTTGTCCATAAGCTGTTCGCGAATACTTACTGTATATACTCTACCAACAATCTAATAGTTTTGTGAATTCATCCAGCAAGACGAATTCAAGCGGTCTAAGGTAATGTTTCTACATGTATTGAGACATTAGGCTCTATATGCTGACTTTAAGTGTGGCACGTAATGTTCATTACACTAAACGTTATCATAACGCGGGGAGCTAGGCCTATCTGAAATAGTGGCGCGTATAGAAAATGACATCGCAGATGAACTGGGACAAATCTAGTTTTACACGCTGAAATAGTTAATAATATATATTTACATTTGTATATACAATTTTAGATATATATATTTCGCACATAATATCCGCTTTTAAGACTGAAGGAGGCACGTCTGTATGTATTGCACACCTTTTCTGGTTCCTAACTACAAAATAAATATATATTCAATTTAAGAAATAACGTTTGCAGCTTGCCCCATCGAAAGGCAGCTACCGCCGTAGATGGCGACAGGAAGAAAATTGGCTTAGTACTGAAAATAGGGTGGATGCTTAAGGTCCCCCTTAAAGTGCATTATGGGACAGCTTACTCTCGTGTAGTGGCTTCTCATGCGGTTTCTCGTTCGCTTACTTGCACTTTCCATTGAATTAGCGTGAAACCTCCACCTTGCTATAGCATTTAAAAGGCGAAGCTTAAGCGTCCTCCTAATGTTCGTGCAAACATTACATCATTTACATGTTTAAACAAAGAAGAAAATCTAACTAAAATATATCACTGGAATTAAACTATTAAATGGGGCGTTTATTCGTATAATATCCCAGGCAGCATTGGCCGACTGCCGACCTATGGCCGGTCAGCGGCAGCTGGTCGGCAGCCGACCTGCCGGCATTCGGTGCTCGGTCGAATGACGGCCCATGGTTGGCCATGTACCAGGTAGGACGGAAGTCGGCCATCAACCAAGGCCCAAGCTCGGGCACCCGACTGAACGCCGACCGATTCGGCCACGGTAGCTCGGCCAATGGGCGGCCCATGGTCGGCCATGTACTAGGTAGGGCAGAAGTCGGCCAGCATCCATGGCCCGAGCTTGTAACCCCGACTTAACGCCGACCTGTTTGGCAACGGTTGCTCGGGCATTTGGCTGCTCACGGTCGGCCGCGTGCCACGTTGGCCAGAAAGCCGGCTAGCACTCACGACCCAATATGCCTGTAGTAGACGCCGATTACCTCCCTGGATCTACTTAACCTCTTGTACAAATCCAGTTGTCAGTGAGAACGCGCACACAAAACAAAACCGCGAGGTCATAGCACGAGCATGTGACATTAAATTAGTGATTAGAAGACAGCTTTTTCATTGCCGAGAAAGAAAACGTTGCCGCAAGTTGATCGAATAAATGACCGTTTTCTGCGCGCAGGAACTACGCGCAGCATCGTATGTTTACCTGGGGAAAGGACCAAATACGATGTGTGTACTTTCTAGACGCAATCCCTGAAAAATGAAAAGCCGGAAGACTGTCGAGTTTGCCATTTTAGTTTCACACGGTCGTAAAGAAAAAATGGCAGTTTTTCGCGCAGACTGCGAGCATGACAAGCGCCCCTATTGAAATGACTCCGTATGCAGCAGTACAGAAAATGTACGGATTCCGTACGTTTTCCGCATCACACAGAAAACGAGCGGATTTCATACGTTCGTTCCGGAAGTCCTTGCGGAACTTACGGATTTCATGCTGCGGATGCGGATGGTCGTGTGCGGAGAACATTTAGACGTCATGCGATTGATACGGATGTCCTAATTTGGAGTGTACGGAGCCTGTACGGCGATTGCGGACGGATGTGTGCGGAGCATTCGGATTCCTCACTGATATGATGCGGTAACTACGGAGTGCGTACGGTTAATGCGGATACTCCGTTCCGCGTAAGCGGAAACCTCGCTGTACAGGCCGGCAAATTCGGAAGAAACGGACTTCACCACAGCTACTCGCTTGAGCCACGTACGTCCCGAACGCAGTTGTTGCAAATAATTAATGAGGGTGTTTCGCTCACTTTTTATATATCTATTGAGAGAATCATACGTATGTATATGCCATGTAAAGACTATGGCTCGCGGTGACAATTAAGACGCACCAAAAAATGGCTCGCGCGGCGGTATCCCTAGTAGCACACTTTGTTGCCTCAATGTGGCCGCAATGTTTGCTTTCAACATTGCCTTAACGTGGCTAGTGTCCTCTTTTTGCCATGTTGATGCAACATACATAAGACAACATTGAAGCAACATTGCACCAATGTTACAACAACCTTTAGTCAATGTTTAAGCCACTTCTGAAGACAATATTAATGCAACATGGCTGCAACATTTTCTTAATATTGGTACAACATTTTATTCGCACACATGCAACATTCCCATGACAACGTTAGTACAATATTGCTGCAAAGCTACTGTAATGTTTCAGAAACTTTCAGGCAGCATTCCAAGCTACTGAAATATTCTGCCGCATTGATGGCCACTAGCTATCGATGCTTGCTGTTCAATAAATTTATCTTGTGAAAGGCTAAACCATGTGCAATGGTATCGTCGTACCACAATGGTTATGGTAGCTTAAGGTCGCAAGACTGAGCAACTGAACATTACTCGTTGCCGCACGGCAGTGCGGTGCGGAGGAGTATGAATACCTAAAAGGCTGCACGGGACAACACAGCTTTTCCCCACTTTTCAAGCCGCTTGCTCTGAATGAGACCTTAAATGTAATATTCATCAGCTCTGCACCAGTGCTCATTTAGATGCTATAAGCTGCTGTGACCTGAAAATGGCACTGAAAGTGGTTATTCTGGCAATTAGAATGATTTATATATATGCATGTGCATTACAAATAACCATCATTTGTTTTTTAGCGGTATTTTATACGTCAAGAATTTATTCAATTAACCTAACAGCAAGCTTGATTCCAGTATACTCATTAGCTTGACATACAGCAGCTAGTCTCACAAATGTAAGACATTTACTTCAAGACAATCGTTTTATGCAGAAACTTGCAACAATCATACATAGCACACAGTCGATTTGGCTACTCAAGAACAGGAAGCACAAATAATGTCAACAGTTACTAAGCACACCAGCATAGCTTTAAAATGTGCATGTCCCTCAACTTGAGTTTTACAAACATGACACTTTAGTAAATTATTAATTGCAGAAACTTGCAACAAAATATAAAACAGCAGTACTGCCTATTCAGA
This sequence comes from Amblyomma maculatum, assembly GCF_055883805.1. NCBI lineage: Eukaryota > Metazoa > Arthropoda > Arachnida > Ixodida > Ixodidae > Amblyomma > Amblyomma maculatum. The sequence continues at coordinate 170,605,078 of NC_139349.1, read as the reverse complement.
AAAAGGAAGCAGATATATAACATACTGAACATTTACACAGGCACATTGGCATAGATTGAAAAATGTGCCACATGGGCCTATATTTCACAGACAAGATTTATTTTATTTAATTACTTTATAAAGTAACTTGCAACAAAGCTACAAAACAACACACAGGCTACTCAGGAACAAGAACCAGAGATAATGTTTTGAACAGTTACTGGGCACAATAGCATAGCATGAAAATGCACCCACCACCCCTCACCCCCAACTTGCGCTTACAAATATAAAACACTTCAGTAAACTATTTACGCAAACACTATTTACGCAAGCACAGTGTAGCACTATTTTGTGCAGAAACTTGACACAAATATACAAAGTAGGAGTACAACCTAGTTCGGTATTTAGAAACAAGCAGACGTATTATGAACAGTAGAGTCATTACGACTAGTTTAATCCTTCCTTCTTTGGACATGCGCCATTGCACTGGAAAACTACAAACAAGTATTGTCAGCATTTGACGGAACAATTTAGCAGGTCTAAAAATGCTTGTGCCCTGGTAGCCTCCAGCTGGTCACGATGAGGGTCTCTTCCAAATCATGATGTTGTCACAAGTAAAGCTGCCTCCCTGAAAAAAAAAAAGATCGAATTGCTAAGCTAAGCATCTTGGTGGGCACATCTCTAATTACAAAATTTTTACGCTGCTCTATGAATACAGACATGGACAGCTGTCACGACCATTATCAGGACTGACTTCTGCCGAACAGTTTTCTAGTTCGTCGTTAACAGCCTCTGCTATTCTTCGTCGTTGCCGGATCGACACTTCGCTTAGCGAACACTTTACTCTCTTCATGATCTGCTGTCACGACCATTATCAGGACTGACATCTGCCGAACAGTTTTCTAGTCGTCGTTAACAGCCTCTGCTATTCTTCGGCGTCATTGCCGGATCGACACTTCGCTTAGCGAACACTTCACTCTCTTCATGATACAATGAATGTAGCACTTTACCAAACTATCACGAAGGGCATGGGTAACACATGCATATATGCGCTACTGGCTTTGTGCCAGGCAACACGTGTCACAGCTCAACAACGTAGGTTAGGAACCACTCACCACTGATGTTATCCTCTGTGCAGGCCTCCGTCATTTCAGCTGAATTCTTATGAAGCCGCAATGCAACACAGCAGCAAGAACACGGCGACCACAAGAAAACTATGCTAGAATAAGGGAAACACACGTGAGCCATGAAGGAAGGAAAATGCTCCATGCACATGAAGAATTTGCCGCGATCGCCGCTTACACGCGGTTTGGCAGGAATGGCTCTCGGTGCGGCCGCGATTTCGACTTGACTTGGATTCGCGACGATCTTCATGACCATTAGACTGCGGGGCATTAATGAAAACAAAACTAAATTTCTTCAGCAGTTATAATTTTAGTCCGCATGTTTAATTAAAAGATAATGCAATTTCAGCAGTCTAAATATATTGCATATAAATATATATATATATATATATATATATATATATATATATATATATTTCTATCTAAGTGTAACAAAGTTCAGTACACTTGTACTGTTCATCGCATGCACATGACATGCAAGGTTGCACTCAAACTAAAAAATAAACAAACATTGCCATGCGGGGAAGTGACAAGGTCATTGGAGTGACCTAATACCGGCTTTTCTGTTTGGGCTGCAGAAATAGTCTGAAAGAACGACAGTTAGCCAATAAAGTAAATGTTATAGCAATGTCATCGTATGTGGTTCAACATTTATACATCATTTGACAATATTGCTGCAATGTGGAAAGACCACTTTAGAGCAACATTGCCAGTATGTTACTTGTTAACATTGCAGCAACGTTATCGAATGTTGAAAGTTTTCGCATTATGTTGGATAAATGTAGTCCAATGTTATCGCAACATTGTACAACATTGACAATGTTGCTGCAATGTTACAGAAACATATTGTGCTACTAGGGTAACATGAACAATCGCCACGCCTTGGCCGCTATCACTTTGCATGTTATCAGCGTTCATTGAACGCACAGATATGTACCGAAAACTACCGCGAACTTCGGAAGAAAAAAATAGCATGTTCATATACTCATTCTTCTCCGCAATCCGCTCGCGGGTGATTGTGTCATTGCCGATCTTCGCTTAGAAGCGTTTTTTTTTTGGTGACACTGCGCAATTGTGATGAGTGCTTGTACCTGAAAAGCTGAGTGACCGAAGCGATTTGAAAGCAGTGCTACATGTGTTTTATTAGGAGATTCACAAGAATATCGGCATGCATATGAGCCTTCTGAAAGGGTTCGTCTTCTGCAATTTAATTTCATTTATTTTCCCCCGAGGGCATTACATAAGGGGGAGCAAACTCAATATGCAATGCGAATAAGAAGGGGAAAACATTGGAACAACAAGAAAACAGAAACTAGAGAAATAGTGCATGGCCGGGTTAAACGGAACAATATGAAAAATAAAAATAACAACATACCATAAGTAAATGATGCCGAAACTGTTATACAAATCTATGTTATATGCATGAAGTATTAAACACGCGAAAAAAGGCAAGACAATGTAAGCGCTGTCCCTTGTCCCCCCCCCCCCCCCCCCCCCGCGCTCACAATTCCGCCGACGTCACCATCGATGCCTTCACAAAAGTTGGTCGTTCAGTTTTACCCTGAATGATTTACAATCAGTACATGATACGATGGTGTTTGGCAGGGCGTTCCACATATTGCGTCTGGAAAAATGAAGAATTTAGTGCTAATAAGGTACAACCGTTAATACGTGCAATGCTATGATTTGGTAGCAACTTTACTGGAGGTAAGGACCTCACTGAAGCCTCAGAGATAAAGAAGAGGTGGCAGGAATAACAGAAGAACTGTATACAAGAAGGACCCGAATGTGCAAACCCAACATAAGACGGTTGTGATTACTGATCTCGAGCCGGGCATCCTGAAGAGTGAAGTTGAATGGGCCTTAGCCAGCCTTGCTAAGAACAAAGCTAGCGGAACTGATGGCATTCCAGCTGAGTTGCTCCAAAACCTCAACCATGATGACGCTGTTAACATTCTGCATACATTATGTCAGAAGATTTGGGCAACCCTGCAGTGGCCACAGGATTGGAGGAGGTCAGTTTACGTCCCCATTCCAAAGAAAGGCAGTGCCAAAGATTGTTCCAACTACCGCACGACCGCGCTTATTTCGCATGCTAGCAAAGTGATGTTGAAAATCCTCCAAGGTAGGCTGCAGCAGTACGTGGATCGGGAGCTTCCGGACGTGCAAGCTGGGTTTTGCAAGGGCAGAGGAACTAGAGACCAAATTGCCAACCTTCGCTGGATCATGGAAAAAGCAAGAGAGTTCCAGAAACCCATCTACTTCTGCTTTATTGATTATGCGAAAGCGTTTGACTGCGTAGATCACAGCAGATTGTGGAAAGCTCTCCAAGAGATGGGAGTTCCAATTCACCTCATCTGTCTCCTCAGGAACCTGTATGAAGGACAAGAGGCCACAGTCAGAACTGGGCATGGTCTTACTGATTGGTTTCCAATTGAGAAAGGAGTGAGGCAAGGCTGCATACTGTCGCCCTGCCTATTTAACCTATATGCAGTGTGCATCATGAGGAAGGCCGGTCTGGACGAGTCTTCAGCTGGAGTGAAGACTGCTGAAAACGTATCAACAACCTTAGATATGCGGATGATACCACTTTAATGGCAGAAAGTGAAGTGGAACTCAAAAGACTTCTGATGCACGTACAAGAAGAGAGTGAGAAGTTTGGGCTTAAACTGAACATTAAAAAGACAAAGATCATGGCAACTTGCCCTATCAAGTCCTGGAGCATCAATGGACAAGAAGTTGAAGCTTTGACAGATTTTCTCTTCTTGGGCTCCAAGATTACTTCGGAAGGAGACTGCAGCCATGAAATTAGGAGACACCTGCTTCTGGGGAAGAGAGCAATGGTTAGCCTTGACCGCCTAGTAAAGAGCAGAGACATTAGTCTGCCAACCAAGATCCGTATAACTCGTGCTATGGTCTTTCCAGTTGTGATGTATGGATGCGAGAGTTGGACTGTGAAAAAGGCTGACCGCCGAAGAATTGACGCGTTTGAATTGTGGTGCTGGCGAAGACTCTTGAGAGTTCCTTGGACTGCCAGAAGATCAAATCAGTCAATATTGTCGACCATAAACCCTGACTGCTCATTGGAGGGTAAAATTCTAAAGTCAAAGCTCAGCTACTTTGGTCATCTGATGAGAAGAGAGGAGTCGCTGGATAAAGATTTGATGTTGGGAAATGTTGAGGGTCGCCGGAGAAGGGGTAGGCAGCGAACGCGATGGTTAGATGGCATCCTCGAGGCACTGCAGATGAAGTTACGTGATGTTAGGAAGATAGTGAGAGACCGGAAAGCGTGGCGTGACATGGTCCATAGGGTCACGAAGAGTCGGACACGACTGAACTGAACTTACTGGATTAAGTGAGTGATGAGCATTTTGCATTTTGGAGGTGCTAAAATTCTTCAAAAACAAAGTCAATCTTGTTTTAAACAATACTCTGATGCCCCCCAGGTTCTTTAGCTTTTGCAAGTCAATTCACAGTTTCATCTCTCGCTCATAAGTTTCTGAAAAGCTCGTTTGAAGGCAGGTTGTCTCACACTGATACAGTCAGAATGGCTCTGCATGTTATCACAAAACACAAGTCCGGCTACATAAAACAGGAATGTAACTTTCTTAAGTGAAGGGGGTTCTGAACACATACAGAGCAATGAATAAACAGCAACTTTAATGATAGATGAAATGCAACTTTAAGCATATTTTGATCGCAAAGCTGGCTTGGCTGCTATTTAGTTGTGAAGCCCTGCGAAAGCCGTCCACATATTCCTGCTCCAGGGGTTCTTCAAACAGACGTATACATCCTACCTGTGGCACAACTTGATGCTAAGGTGCTGCATGACTTCCTTTGAAAGCTTATTATTGACCTGGAGGCATCTGCTTTTTGAGTTATAGCATTGATATCAGACAATAACTTCATAAATAGGAAAGCAATGTGAATCTTTGCTAATCCCACAAGGCAATAGCATTGTGTACCAGCATCCTGCCAATCCCTCACGCCCCCTATTTCTTCTAGTAGACCTAATTTAGTTGCTTAAGTGTAGTTTTGTTTAGCTAAGTGTATAAGCTTCATTTTGCAGGCACTTCAAAATATCTATGGCATATTTATTGCTGGGTACAACTAAAGAGAAAGCAGCAGCTGGTATTTAGCCACAGTTAGAAGCACCCTGTACCCTGTAGAGTATAATGACAATAATGTGATTTACAACATGCTCAAGAAAACAGTAACCAGCTTGAACGGTAGAGTAGTTGAATGCACCTAAATACAAAACAGCAAGACACTGAAAATATTCTGTTAGCCGCTAGCAGCAAAGTTTTGCCATCACTGCACTCCCACGTTTATTAACAGTAGCTGCGTCTTAAAAATTGTGGGCCATACTGAGTGACATTTCACCATAATCTAGTCAGAGTGCACTGTACAAAGCACATGCTCACTATGGTTGCTCAGTTCTTATGGGGCTTGATATAAACCCAAAGACGAATTCAATCTTAGCCACGGTGGTTGCATTTCAATGGAGGTGAAAAGCATGGTGCCTGTCTACTGTACAATTCCACTGCACATTTAAATAAAAAACACAGGCGATTGAAATTGCCATAACCATCGAGAGGGTTTCTAGTTGGGCTAGTTGGTGACTGACATGTTCAAACATCGTTGCGCTTAAGAACAACTGACGTAAAGAACGACATGAAACACAAAAGTGCAAACTATCAACTGAAATTTTATTGCGATGAACATACATATATAGCATTACACATAACAACATCACAAAAATCGACAAGTCAGCAAAGTAGCTATTGTCTCAAGGGTGAATGTGATACCTCCTTCACAAAAAAAAAGGAAAAAAAAAACATTTCTCTCCTTTTCTTTATTTTCCAAGAATTCCCATTCTTCTTTCGATAGGGGGACCGAAGGGTCGCTTACACATGTCCCATTCCCGGATTCGATACAGTGGGCCTCCCACAGTTCCCTTGTTAGCTTGTCTTTAGATTTCAGAAGAACCGCCGTCTCATTGAAAAATGGTGCACAATCTTTGCATCTAGCGCAGTGTGGCACCAGATTTCCAGATACACTAATTTGGTTACCGCTGTACCTATGCTCTCTGAGCCTTTCGTAAAGGCATCTTCCTGTTTGCCCCACAAATGCACGACCGCATGAGAGCGTGCATATTTTTTTTTTTTTTGAGATGGAGATATCACGGTCACCCTTGAGACGATAGCTACTTTGCTGACTTGTCGATTTTTGTGATGTTAGTATGTGTAATGCTATATATGTGTGTTCATCGCAATAAAATTTCAGTTGATAGTTTGCGCTCTTGTGTTTCGTGTCATTCTTTATGTCAGTTTTTCTTAAGAGCAACGATGTTTGAACATTGCCATAACCCATCATGGCAGCATCTCTCATAGACTAAGTCACTTTGGGATGTTAAACCCTATAAGCCAAACTGAAAGTACAAGCAAAGTATTATATCTTAATCCCGCTCAATAAGGTTTGGAAAATCGCATACATATATGCTGTGTCATCAGCTGGAAATTCAATGAGAAGGCATGATGCTGCAAATCATTCAATTTCAATATTGACAGAGCCGTCACAAGAGACAAAAAGTACTCAGTAATGTGTCCTGGCAGCCTGTGTGTACTATCAATGCAAACCAGTTTCTTACAAAGAAAAATATAGTACTAGTACCATAAAAATGATGGCCTCTGCTGACAGGCTAGGTGTGCAGTTGGCATGACCAAGAAGACATGCTCCATCAATATGTGTGTAGCTGTAGCAGTCAGTGGATTAGCCAGCATGGCATTAATGTGGTCTTTCACTTATCTCTCAAAGGAATGAAGTGTTGAGCTACAGCTGTTGCAGCATTACTAGCTTCTCCACCACCTTATTTGGCACCCATTTTGCACCAGTTATCATTTTAACGAGCCTGCCACTCCCATTCTCAAAAACAAAAACACTATGTCCCCACAGATATCCAAAGTTTCTAATAGCTGTTACAAGGTGAAGCAATTGATGCAGATTGAATATCATCATTTGCCAGTTATAGAGTCTTCATCCAACAAACTCCTGTAGGAAGTGACCTGCACCACAGAAAAGAACAAATAAAGCATGTATTAGCACTGGCAAAACATTCTGTACAATAAGCAAAACAATTGCAAAGGCAGGAAAGTTGGGTTTGTTCAGCCTGTTGTGATAGGATCTGCTGAATTTGACTGGGTGCCCATTTTATTTTCCTGGGAAATATTATTCATTTTAGCTATATGCTAAAATATGACTATAAAGCATACATCAGCATCTTCATGCACAATCTCACATGGATTCTGGTTAGTTCAATTGTCCGACAGATATCAAATTTGATACGCTGCATGGCTTAACAAATTTTTTATCCCTATTAAAATGAAGTGATACCTTGTTAACTGAAATCACGCCTTGTAAAATGCACTGCATTATTTAATGCGCAATATCCACAATGGTAGACATATACCAGTTAACAGCTCCGGGTCATTTCAACCCCCTGGGGTTCTTCAAAGCGCACTGGTGTCATGCAGTACACGGGTGCCTTGCTTTTCATCTCCAATGAAAAGCAGCAGTCATGTCCTGTGTTTGAACTTGCATCCTTGGGCACAGCAATCAAGTGCCCTAACCACTGATCCTTTGCAGAGGGGCAAATCCACCAAGAGTGCAAGCTCAACTGTTATATAGTATTTGAACAGCTACTATTATTTTGTGACATCGTATGTTCTGACATATTATGTTGTGACATCCAGCAACTGCTTTGTCTGAGGAATGTGTAAATGGCAATACTTACAGCTCTCACTTAGTTTAATTGAAGCCAGTGATTGCAATCCTTGTACATTTCGAAATATGTCATATGTATCTTTCTTATTAATCTCTGTTATGTCATGCATAATTGTTAGAAAAGAATGAACTATTAAAATATTGAAACAACATAGCTGAATAAAATTTTTCAACTTACCAGTATGCTGTAGCTGTTCTTCACTCAACTCTCCTAAAAGTAGTATGAATACTGCATCAACAAACAGCATGAAATGCTTTAAATTCGGTTAGGGAAGGATGCCTGAATAGCACAGCACAGTGTAAAATAAGAGCCACATCTCGCCACCGGTTGGCAGTGGCATGTACATCTCAGGTCAATAATGTGTCGGAGTATATACTATAATGATAACAGAGTTGTATAAAACAGTGTTGTTTACATATATGTATATGAACTTCAACTTGTATTATTTGCTCCCTTGCCTTGTTTAAGACAGATGTGAAAATATTGCAAGAGAAAATTTCACACCAAAAGTTGAGAAATTGTTGTAAATTTGACAATTTTTGACCATGCCCCCCCCCCCCCCCCCAATCATGTCCTGCATTTCACTAGTAGGAAAATGGTCACCCAGAAGTGCACTCATTTTTTTTTTTATTCAAAGACTTGCCATGTGGCATAGAATGAGGCTGTTTTTTAAAGGAAGTCATGCAGTCTATTTTCATTAGCCACGCGTGTAAATGTTCCTCCCTTGTAGCCGACAGTCCAACTTCTTGTAGTTGTCTTATTCTTGACGGCTGCATTCCTGGGCATGTCCATAAAAGCTGGCGAAGATCCACCTCGGCAGTTGGCCTTGTACACTTATTAGGGCATGTGCTGTGCACTGCATCCTCTTCAGAGCCTCGTCGGCACGTCACCGACGGGGTAAGGGCCCTAATCCTTGTGAGGGACACCTCTCTCGTTATGTTATGAGGGAGGGATTAAGTATAGTAACAGGACGTATAGTAACTGCATACTTTGTTTTCCTGAGTTAATGCAATGAGACAAAATTGAAGTAGGAGCATTTAATGTGATGGTCATTATAATTGCAGAGGAAACCTATGGTAAAAAATGTGTGCTAATATAATCGGGCATACAGGGCTTGATATGGCTTCAAACTTTCATTTTTGTGCAGCTGTATGAATCAAGTCGTATATCAAGTGGCAGTCTGCAAGTCGGACTTGAACATAGCAGCATTGCATGCAAATAAAGCTATATATTAAAGGCATGAAACGCGACAACACTTCGTCTCCGGGCCTCGTTACAGTTTGCGCCATTCTGAAGACCATGCTGGGGACCAACCCTTCGATTTTAGCTGTGATGGTATTGGACTGTATATTTAATGCAGGGATACTGAACTTAACATATGCTGGGGCACTTAGATTTACTGCAAAATTACGCTGGTAACGACGTTAGATCGACGTACTGTGCCACAAAAATTAAACAGTAGTATGTGGTTATTTATCATTAGATCTCAAAAAAGAAGGAAAAGATGTTTGTTATCCCCGCGGCAGCACCTGGCTGAGGCGGCGAAAATAAAAGGATAGTAAGGAAGCGGTAGAGGAAATCAAAGAAGAGCGACAGAGAGAAAGGACAGGGTAGGCAAAAATAAGAAAATAGAGATATATACACTATATATGGTATAATGTACAGTAGAATCGCGACCGCGCCTTTCGCAGTAATGTGGTGGTCACAAAAAAAAAAAAAGAAAAAAATCTCCAATAGCCCAAAACTTGCATCACGTGATATAACAATACCGCGGTAGTATGTATGCTGCTATGCTGCTCCACCAAAGCGCATAGAAAATGGGGTAATGTGAACGCGCGGTCATGTTAACCTCCTTGATTATGAGAGTGTATATTTGTTTCCTTTAGCCATATGACCACGGTGGACATCAGTAATAAAATGGTAATTTTCTTTACTTTAAATAGCAGCAAGTGCTTCCTATCTGTTAAAACTACGTGACAAATATCTGACCTAACCGGTTTTCCTGTCTGAAGACGATAATTTACTAGCAGACGATATCACGTCGCAAAACGAACGAAGCCAGAGCCATCCAAAGCTTTAGGCATTCCTCTAGCCAAGGGAGTCTGGGAGGCTGCGTTAATGGCGGTGTTTGTGCGCGGTCACGGTGTGCGGTGCTCTTGTTGTACGCAAGTATTCATTGTTTCATATCTGCCAGTCGCTGCCTGCAAGCAGTCTGTCGCGTGGCATGGAAGCTCCACAATAGCCTATGCGGTATACGACGACGGGGGAAAGCTTTCGTGAACGTATCGCTTGTGAAAGCATACAAGCCACAGACTACAAAGAATGTTGCGAAAGGCAGGCTTACTGGTGTTGGCATGCCAGGAGATGACCGCAAGAGAAGAAATTTTATCATGGAAATGGTGAAGAATTGGCAGGTAAGTGCTGTAACTATGTTTACACGGGCGTACCTTTTCCCTATTCCTGTTTCTCATTGCAATGGCAGTAGGGCTAGCAGTAGCAGTATCGGCAGTTGCGCGTCACTAGAGAAACAAAACTTTATTGTCGGAAGCTGAGTTACGGGGTACCCTAGTGGAAGAGCCAAGTAGCCGTCAGCTGGTGGCTCGCTGTTTACGGCGCCTAGTTGTATGTATCGGGACGTACGTTACGTAGCACTGGGGGGTAAGTGGCCGTCAGCTGGTGGCTTGTGGCGACTTTTTCAGAGCGGTGCGCACGGCGCCCAGCTGTATGTCCTATCGGGGTTTGTGCTAAGGCAGCAGTAAAGGGGGGGGGGGGGGGGGGAGAGGGAAGGAGGGAGGATGGAGTCTCCAACAATTTACAGCCCACGGCATCATCAGATGTGCCACCAGCTTTGCATTTGATGCGGCCATCTTCAGTGAATAGAGGCTTTGTCTGTGTACATTCATCTTTCATGGCCTTAATATTTAAATTGCCTGCACACCTCAAAGGGCAGTGAGACATTTCCAGTAATGCTGAGGATGACGCTTAAATCAGTTGCTCAAATTCAAGCAAGGTATCAAACTATTGCAAAGATGCATTCAAAAGACTTCTTGCTTCAAATAGAATACAGCCTGGTTCACTCCTGTGAATGCGTTCCGAATTTGCGTCCTGCGAGGGAAAATCAAAAGGTTCACATTCCAAAAAAAAAAAAAAAGCACCCAGCACGCAGGTGATAAATTCCCATTTTAGTTTTTGATCAATTCCATTTGGTATGCATTAGTTCAAGTCATTGAAAAAAAACAGCAGCAAGATTGGCTGAAAATACATTTTATCTGTGTTGCGTCAACAGACGCTTTGGCAAGAAAAAAGGAAACGCATGTCCCATAGATGTAAATACGTCAGCATTTTTTCCTAGTGACAATGAAGCAAAAAAAAAAAAAAAAAGGAATGGTGCACTTGCGGTAAATTTCGCTGACCTTCCTGTGTTCCACTGTAACCTGGCGCTGACAATCCATGCATCCGATGGTAACGCAATATTATAAATAATTCAAAGGGATGTAAGCTCTCAATAAGTGTGGTCACGCGCGTTAATCTGACTGAAAACTAAGCCGACAGGCGAGAGCACAGTGAGCTGCTGCCAGGGACGTTACTCGTGATGGTGAGTTTTTGAGAAAAGAACAGCAGTGAAAACATTGCAAACTCTATTATGTATGAACATGGATAGGCTCCGATCGGAACGAGCCTTCACTGCTCAACTAATGGGCACGATAGTTACTTTTTTCAATTGTTTTGTGTGAGTGCCTGCCACCGCCAGCACCGCGTCGCATCGTTGCTGCCGTTGCTTGTAGCCAGCGAATGCCGAATTGGTGAACCTTCACAGGAGTTTCGAATGCGTGCTCGAGTGAAATGTGCCGAGCACACCCGCCGCGTCAGGCTCGTGAATGCCAAGAGCTTCCATCCATATTTTTTTCGCTCATTCTGAGAGGGAAATATATAAAAAGACATTTTTCCACTGCCTTCGCTGCTCGAGTAGCATGGTGCTGCCTAGTTTTCGTTCTCATGGCAGCGCAGAATTCAACGAGATATCACCTACAAGAAACCAGCTGTTTAGGCAAGAGTTTGCATGTGCATAGAACGTAGCTATACTTGCCAAAGCCATTTATGTAGAGAGACGCAGAGTTCCCCGAGGCAGAACAATAGCCAGAGCCTGTAGCAATAATTACTTTTTTGTAATACTTTGGAGTACTTTGACGAAAGCAAACATGCTGGTTTTGTAGATACTGTAGAAAATACAAAAATATGACAGAACATATATCTACTTATGAGCCCTTTTAGCTGTGAATTTATTGTTTGTCCAATCATCAAACCCCTACCCAGTGATAACACATCCGCTGCCAAAAACGGCCATTGTGTGCCAGCACCCTCAGTGGCCCTAACTCATTTTTCGCGAGCAACTTAAAGCATTAAATGCTGGATAATACACAAAACAACCAGCAGTTATTGTGTCACTATCTACGTAACCAAAAGGCAGAACAATGTGCTTAACAAGCATTTCGAAGCTCTTTTAAGGCGTTCTCTTTGCTGTAAACAATGTTTTTCATTGTAGCTTACATGCAAGGAGTTGTCAAATGTTGGTCACTTGTAAAAAGTGTTTGGCATTGATGCAGTGCAGTGCATGAAGTAAGCTGGCAAACATCAGCTTCTTGTTAATTACCTATAACGAGGTTGCAAACTCTACTTGACTTGTTTCTGTTTGCATGTGTTCGCAGAGAATATTGAAATGGAATTGGATACCCACCTTGCACATGGCGGAAGGGCAGGGAGAAGCAAGAGGTAAAGGCACTGAGGATTGAAACCCCTGTGTTTATCTGAATATTGCCTTCTGCTTTTGCTGTTATGTAAGAAGTGGTACCTGCAGCAGTCCCAAAGATGAGCTGCTTGGCAGCTGGCTAAGCCATGATGTTGTACAGCTGGGATACCTCTTTTGAAGGGCTTTTGGGGCCCCAGTGTTGAGTTTTACCTGTCTCTAAAGATTAGAAAAACATTGTTACAGGATGGAAAGCTAGTGAAGAAAGAGCATGACCGATGATGGGATGGGATGGTTTTTAATAATGGGAGCAGGCCTGGAGCAAGTGCTCATGCCTGTGCCACTGCTCGCTTCATCTTCATTGTCCTTAGCAATATTCAGTGTCGAAAAGAAATTGAAGATGTTGGTTACTTTCCTAAACTTGACTTGCTGCTCATTAATTAGATGTCTGCACATACTCTAACAGTGAGACGCCTTGTGACAAGGCCAATGTTGGGAGCATGCCCAATCCTTCCCTTAAAGCATGCCAATTTTCATGCTTCGGGTTGCTTCTTATTGGTCGTCAAGAATGTGCTTCTAGGTTCTTGTTGCACTACTGGCACCCCGCTGACTAATTGGCATGGTCAGGCGCGTCTCATGCACTTACCCGGGAGCTTTTATGCAATTATGATTATGCTGCCTTTAGCACTTTTAACCGCATCTTATTAAAAGGCCATATTAGGAAATAAAACAACAAATGCAGTGCTGTAAACAGCGCATTTCTAAAATGGTAATTTACTGTCTCCTTACATTTTAAGGGCCAGGTGAGAACTGTGGTCTCGATTTAGTACTTGGGATCTATATACAAGCAGAAACCATAAGTTAGTGTAACGTTGAGGAGAACAATAGAGAAATTCTCTGAACATTGCACCCACATTCCTTTCCCCGCTCTCCCCTTCCGGTTGGTCTGTTTTGTCTGTTGTATTCTGTTGTATAACACCCCCGAAAAATATTTCTGGCTAGGCCACTGGTACCAAGAATACTGTCACCAACTTGCCCAAGCTTCCTTATCTGCTAATTTGATTCAAATGTCGCAAAAAGCAGTTGTGCCTTTATGAGCCACCACACTCCATGCGTATCAATATGAATGGACACTGCCACAGTTCTCATGAATGTAGTTTTGCAATAGAGCTACATATTAAATGATCTACCAACAAGGAAAATGGTTGGTATATTTATTGCATCAGTTAAGGGGTCGTCACCAAACATACAGCACCTTAGAGAATTCGGCACCAGGTGTTTGCATAAGTGATAACTCATGGACATATGCAATTGATATCTCTAGCAAGTATGAGCAATACCCACACAGCTAGTTTTCTATATTTTGTTTTCATCTACAATATTACTGATTCATTGCTATTGTGTATAGGTGCTCCCCAGTGCATGCTCAAGTTTGCAACATCTTGTCTGCCTGTGCAAATATAAAGAAGCAGCGACGTGCAGACTGGAACTTTTTGTAATGAATGCGTTGCATGGGACAGTGTATTTATGCTAATGCACAGTACCGAAGATGTGCATTATCACAATGGTGTGCAAGTGGCCGAGCAAGGGAACAATAGGCACCTGCTCGCACTGGTGAGTCAGCAGAATGCCACTGCTGCAACAGTGCCTTGCAGCATGCCCCTGGCAATCAATAAGCAGCTACTCAGTGACAGAAAAATAGCATGCTTGTTGGTAACGAAGGACACGCATGGTCCTAGAGCCAGTCTCGTCACCTGGTGTGTTACCATGAGTGTGTGCATGATATGCTGCTGTGGAGTGGTCCAGTAAATTTTGTCCTTGATGGCAGACTTCTGTCCGTAACACTTAACAAGCCAGAAGGTAGACATGGACAGTACCTTTGTACATAGTGTAGGCACATGAAGTAAACATTCCACTGCATGATATTTTGTGCAGTCTGCTACACATAAGCATAGGGCTTTTCCTTCACTTCCTTTTATTACCTGTTTATATAGCTTGTGGTCATGGAAGTAAAAATATCATTACCAAGAGTATTTTCTTTTGCATTGCACGGCCAAATAAATCAACAGAAATAGGAAATGAGAGCTTCACTTCTTAATTTCAGTGTTGTAAATAGCGGCTAGTGACTCTATTTGCTAAAGATGCATTGCTTAGTGTGTTATTTGAGTGGCTGATTTTTGGGGTGCTCATTTCTTGATCTGAAGCTTTTCTAACTGCATTCAACTTTCTGGTTGGCTTTTAACTATTTGTATAATAATCTTCTAGTAACTGTGTTCTATTTGCTTCTTTTCGCACCCCAGGTTTTTATGTAACCCCCCTCACATAATACTCCAGTTGGAGCCTGTGAGGTATGTGAGTAAAAAGTTTATATCGAAGCATTTTTCGGGCATAATGCGAATATGTCGAAATTTCGACCGCAAAGATCGAAGACAGAGGTCATTACCGAAAAGTGATAGGGGCTCCAAGCGAGTGCTTTGTTCTTATATTAAGTGCTGAACGCAGTCACGTTTAAAGAGCGAATACGAAATTCCCGCAGACGCAGCCGTTTTTCACCTTGGGAGCAGTCACGTAAGCACCGATCGCACACGGGGGCTGATGGGTCTTATTGGGCGTGGTTCGTTCAGCTGCCCTCCGCATGTGCATACCGGCAAGAGCAATTTAGTGATTGTGTGGTTCTGTTTTGTTGCGCCATATTCACGAAGCGTTGACTGATTTTTGTTGTATATGTGGTGTCAGCAACAAAGTTGAATGCAGCGGCGGCAACCAACGGCTTATGCGATGCGTTTAGCAGCTAGAGGACGCTTTTGTCGGGAAGAATGCCAACGCGAAGCGGGCAAGCATTACCCAGTTCTTCCTTCAAAAATCATAAAGTTAAGTTTTTCCTGAGAGTTCTTTTCCGTTTATTACAAAAGCTCCCTTAGTGCAGTGGAGCGTTGACAGGCGTGACAGGCCGAGGGCCGCCAAAGCATTCCGCTCCGCGCTGTCGCGCTCAGGTTCTGGGTTTGTAGAAAATTTCGCGTATCACCCAGAAGCAGCTCGCTAGGCAGCCAATTGCAGAAGGCTTTGGGCTACTCAATTTCCGTCCTAGTTCTTTTTTCTTTTTTGTGAGCGAAGTTGGTTTTCCTAGTCCGATTTGAGTGAAGAACCTGCAGACGCTCACTTCGTCTGATCCGTGCATATATGAGTGCATCGAGACAATTCAGTAAAAGCTTGGTAGGGTAGTAAAGGAAAATAAATATGCTAGTGTGGGTAGATATTAATTTTCTAAAGAATAGCATATTAATTTTCTAAAGGAGCAAGAGGAAGTCATTGCTTCCATCGCAGTGTAGTAGCGCACCGCTGAGCTGTGACCTTTTTTTTTTTTTTTTTTTTTTTTTTTTTTTTTTTTTTACACGCGATGCGTTACAAAAACATTCATCACCGTTTTACCATACGTCATGCTGTTTAGTGTTAAAAGCTGGATATAGCATAATTGTACTCCCCCTGACTGGCCCAATTGACCTTCATTTCCCCAGCTAGGGAACTGGAGATTCCGGACGCTTTATTAATGTGTGGAGCTATCCACGGTAGCTAAGGAGTTCAGCTCGGCTCTGCTCTCCTCGTCTGAGTTTTTCTTCCTGTTTTGACATGTAAATAATGTATATAAAACTTCTTTGCCAGCTCTACCTGCTGCTCCCCGTCCGATGTCTTGTCCGCCTGATCACGCTACCCAGAACCTTGGCCCCGAACCTGATCGTATCAAGTGGATGGCTGCGGTGTAATGGTCTGCACCTCCAGTCCTGACTCTGGTACAGTAAGTGCACGGTCCTTCTCTTGGAACATTGCCAGGTTTTACAACTTGTAGATATTTGTAAGCTTCGGCAAATGAAGGGTGGTTTTAGAGGCAGATTGGTTTCCTCTAACCACATAGTGCAGGGACTTGCCATTGCTGCAGTAGTCATGGACTGAAAAAAGTTGCACAAACCGGAGCTGGTTTTAATCTTTGGGGAATTGGGCATTGACTGTGGGCCCATCCGCAGAAAACCAGAACTGATTAGGGCAATTGAGGACATCGGTGCGGACGCGGAGGAGATAGCAGAATGTTGGTAGCTTATTCAAGAAGAGTTAAAGAAGGCTGAGGAACAGGAGAAACTCAAAAAGGATCTTGAAGACGAGTAGAATGAAAGGGGGATCGAGAAAAAAACAGCTCGATCTGCAGTTAGCAGAGGCAAAATACACTGGGAGATACACACCAAACTCCGTTGTGAGTCAGGAAGCATCAAGTGTTAAAACAAAAAACCTCTTGCTACCGTACAAACTAGGAGAAGACATAGGGCTTTTTCTCGGAAAGTTCGAGTGGGCGTGTGAAAATGTTGAGTTATCATCCGAGTTTTGGCCCCAGAAACTGCTGACCATCCCATGTGAGGCAGCCCAAGTGCCTGCTCGGCTGACAAAAGAAGGAGCAGCCGACTATTATAAAGCAAAGGCAGCGCTTCTCAAAAAGTACCGCCTATCCCTCAGATGCGTTTTGCCGCCGTTTCAGGGAAACCAGGTAACAACGTAATCAGTTGTTTCCGCATTTCGCTTACAATCTAAAGGCAGACCTGACAGAATGGTAAAAGAGGAGAACAGGCTTTCGGAACTCATGACAAAGTAATAGAAATGAATAACGGCCTGGGGGGCGAGTTGGTGCATGATGGAATTGAACGGCGGCGCAGCACGGAAACGGACACAGACAAGAAGGGGACACCACATGCGCACACTACCAACTATTTATTAAACGGAAAGGTGGCATATTTATACGTCCATCTCAAGCATCAGACTCATCGCCACAGTCCGCTCCAAACCCAACACGTGAACGCCGAGCACCACCAACAGGAAATCAGACAAGATATTTCTAACCTCAGTAGATAAACTATCAAAAACGGGGAAAAAAAAAAAAAAAAAAAATTTTTTTTTTTTAAACAGAAGGCAGGCCATATCTCATAGCAAATGCAGTGTGGACCGAAAACAGCAGAGTAAGACATGAGAAGCGACCAGCCCGAACCTTAACAAATAAAAAATAAAACAATAAAACAATCGTAGCAAAAGCAGTCAAAGCAGTTAAGCAAAAGCAGTCAGAACCCTAAGCCAACAACAAAAGACGATCGTAGCAAAAGCAGAGTCAAAACAAAAGAAGCAAAAGCAGTAAAAAAAAAAAACTAGGCCAACAACAACAAAAGACGATCATAGCAAAAGCCGAGTCAAACAAAGGAAGCAAAAGCGGTCAAAATCCTCAACCAACACCAACATTCGTAGCTCAAGCAGAGTCAAAGAAATGAAGCAAAAGCAGTCAAACACAATCGTATACCAAAGTCAAAAAAAGGGGGAGCAAAAACAGTCAGGAAATTGTTGTTTTAGGCTGTTGTTTTAGGTTTGACCGCTGTTGTTTCTTTTGTTTTGACTCTGCTTTTGCTACTATCGTTTTATTTGCTTTTAGGTTCCTGGCTGTTCTTGCTCCCCCTTTTTTTGACTATGCCTTTGGTATAGAATTGCTTCATTTCTTTGACTCTCCTTGAGCTACGAATGTTGGTGTTGGTTGAGGTTTTTGACTGCTTTTGCTTCCTTTGTTTGACTCGGCTTTTGCTATGATCGTCTTTTGTTGTTGTTGGCCTAGTTTTTTTTTTTTTTTACTGCTTTTGCTTCTTTTGTTTTGACTCTGCTTTTGCTACGATCGTCTTTTGTTGTTGGCTTAGGGTTCTGACTGCTTTTGCTTAACTGTTTTGACTCTGCTTTTGCTACGATTGTTTTATCGTTTTATTTTTTATTTGTTAGGGTTCGGGCTGGTCGCTTCTTATGTCTTACTATGCTGTTTTCGGTCCACACTGCATTTGCTATGAGATATGGCCTGCCTTCCGTTTAAAAAAAAAAAAAAGTTTTTTTTTTTTCCCCGTTTTTGATAGTTTATCTACTGAGGTCAGAAATATCTTGTCTGATTTCCTGTTGGTGGTGCTCGGCATTCACGTGTTGGGTTTGGAGCGGACTGTGGCGATGAGTCTGATGCTTGAGATGGACGTATAAATATGCCACCTTTCCGTTTAATAAATAGTTGGTAGTGTGCGCATGTGGTGTCCCCTTCTTGTCTGTGTCCGTTTCCGTGTTGTGCCGCCGTTCAATTCCTTAATAGAAGTGATCTTCCTGGAACAATTCTATAGCTGTCTAGGAGCAGAAACGTGTGTGTGGGAGCAAGACAGGCTGGGAAATAAAAGCTTAGAACGTGCAGCAGAGCTGGCCGAAGAATTTCGTGCTAGGTGGGAAACAGAGTGATCGCGTTCTCGGGGAAACCCTAAAGCAAACTAAAAGTTTCCGCGAACCCAGACTGGAAACCTAGCAAGCGGCACCTTGGAGCGAGACGAAAGCCACAGGGCAGTATCGAGTAACTACCCTAAAGTGACAGCCGACAAAGGGAAGGAAACAGAGAGAAAAATCAGTCTGTTTCCGATGCAACGAACCCGTTCACTTTGCCAACACATAGGAAGTTGGTTTTGTTCTCTTTGGCAGATGCAGATGAAAAAAGTATGCGCCTGCTAGAGCCATACCTAAAAGATGCAGGTTAATGGGAAGCATTGTCGGGTTCTGAGAGATTCCGCGGCCATCATGGACGTAATCCACCCAGCATACGTGAAGGCAGCTGACTTAACGGGGGATTGTGCATGTATTAAACAGGTTCCCGTAAAGAATAGCCCATGTGTGCCGGTCGCACGTGAATAGGCCCATTTGGCATTCTGGAAATAGAGGCAGCGGTATCACGGAACCTGCCAGAGCAGTTTCCGTACCTCTTTTCGAACAGGTCAGAGCAGATGCTGCAGGAGGAAGGTCGTAGCTTCGGTGACCGAGCCGTCCAAGCGCTCACTTGATTGAAAGCCCGCGAAATTGCAGCTGAACTCAGCCGAAAGAAGAATGAGCTTTCTCTCGCGATGGGCCAGGCAGTGGCAAACCAAGGTAGTGTCAGATTCTGGTGGAGTGGCTCAGGTCAGTGACAGAGAGGACTTAGAAGGCAGGGAATCGGGCACCGTGTCCCCGAATGAACCAAGGGAGATAGCGTCTATTGTAGTGCAGCCACGTGTGGAACCTTTGTTAGCTCTGGCGAAAGTCGATAGACGATGGCAGCCGAGCCGTAAAAGACATGGTAAAAATGAAGATAAATACAAAAAACATTTGTGGCGAACACCCTTCCTCTCAAGTGTGGCACAGCTTCACAAAGGCCAACCTAGAACGTCCCTAGCTAGGGTGGTTGCGGGAAAAAAAAAAAAGAAAGCTGCGGAGAGTTGAGCGGCCGAGAAGGATAGAATGAGTATGGGAGAAGAATAGGAAATAATGAACGTACTGTATGCATGAAGTGCACATCATAGCCATCGTACTACAAAAATTTTGAAACCGAAGCAGCGATCTACGTATTCTAATTCTGTAGGAAACCATTTGGGAGTAGAAAAGAGCAACTTAATAAGATGTGCATGGTTCTTAAATGAACAATATGTATACAAATGGACGGTTGAATAGTTACAGTAATAAAGTGTTGTGCTAGAATTCTTTACAGCCGTGACCGCAATAAATATTACTCATATTGCTCTTAGCTTTAAGCTCTGGCATTGACAACTCTATCCAAAGAACCGACTGGTAGTGACAGGTTGCTTACAGCTGTTCATGAAAACATAGGCCATCATGATATTATTGCAAGCATATTTGCTCCTTTTTGTACTTGGTTATTACAAGCAAACTTAATTTTGGTCCCTATTCCTAGGGACGCTGCACCTCTTACAACACCCACTGTTCAGTCGCTTTCATTTAAGGTACAAACGTGCCACTGCTGCTTGGTACCTTGGATGAGGTTTTCAATGGGGTTACCTCTGATACCTAGCGATTGCTGTAATATTTATACCAACTACTGCAGTGAAAAAAAAAAAGGTAACACTGCATCACTGTAACTGCTGCATGCACCTTTAAACGTGCCTTAATTTTATTGCCTATTCTTATGGACACATGACCTCTTGCTATTGCTTTGTTCAGTAAGCAATCGTCTTTCATTGCTTCAATTTCTATCTCCACCACTTTCTTGTTGCTCCGGGTGTGATCATGTGATTTCATTGTTCAAATCGTATTGTTTTATCACATGTGAAGGATTTAGCCTATACATAGATGCTTTTTTTTTTTTTAGATGCGCATCGGGAGTGTTTTCTACATAGAAATGAATCGATTGAGTTGTATGACTGGCGCGAAAACAGACAGTTTGGCACCCCCAAAAGATCTGTGTCCTGGGGTTGGAAGGGGAATAAAGAAGAGGTTAATCAGTGAAAAAGCCTGCCTAAAAAGTTACAAAGATGACGCAAAAGCGAAATGCTGATCAGAGTGAGTGATTACTTCTGGTATCCCACTTCACTTGCTATGTGATGTGACTGTATATGAAGCACCTTAGTATATTTTGTGGTATACTCGCTGAAAATTGTGTAGACACTAAATTTTTCCTTGTTCAATTATTTTGAGTGACGCACAAATTGGATTAAAACGAAGTCATCCGCACATCTAATGCCCATAGACATTACATACGTGGATGACCCCATAATTGTGTTCATGCAATAGTTTGTCGAATATATTAATATATTAAAAGTCGCCTTTTTTACTGTTAACCGGAGTAATACATATGCTCCATATCATAGCATTATTTGCCTATAGTTTGTAACTGCTCTTTCTTAAATTGCATTCTACAAAGTATACGTGTGTCATCTTGTACATCTATTTAACTCGCGAACAATTTGCGATCGAATTCCTTTTATGATGTTGTTTCAGCTACAAATAACAAATAACAGTTGTGACAATATAGGTGGCTTTAGGTATAACGTGTAGCGCAGAAATCTTTAATATATGCGATGATATTTTTATTCACCGCATTGCCTAAACGAGCCTGTTTAAAGAGACGAAATGAAAACAAATATGCATGTCTTCGGACACGAACAGTAATCGTGGTGCCATCACCATTTTATTTTAATTAAGTTTTCCTATGTCGTGGGCTAATCTCTCGACATAAAGGAAAGGCCCTTAGGTTTGCAAGATGCGGCGTAGTTTTCCTGAAAAAAGAAAAAAAAAAACGCCTATCACTAAAGAAAACACCGTTTTTTGTCATCTCAAAAAGTTGCACATTTGGAGGCCTCCTGCTTGCGCACTAAAATTTTGTCATCCATTGTTTTTTTACTCACCAAATCAACATAACTTTTATTTGTATCAGTTCAGTTCAGTTCAGTTCAGTCGTTCAGTCGTGTCCGACTCTTCGTGACACTATTGACCATGTCACGCCACGCTTTCCGGTCTCTCACTATCTTCCTAGCATCACATAACTTAGTCTGCAGTGCCTCGAGGATGCCATCTAACCATCGCGTTCGCTGCCTACCCCTTCTCCGGCGACCCTCAACCTTTCCCAACATCAAATCTTTCTCCAGCGACTCCTCTCTTCTCATCAGATGACCAAAGTAGCTGAGCTTTAACTTTAGAATTTGACCCTCCAATGAGCAGTCAGGGTTTATGGTCGACAGTATCGACTGATTTGATCTTCTGGCAGTCCAAGGAACTCTCAAGAGTCTTCGCCAGCACCACAATTCAAACGCGTCAATTCTTCGGCGGTCAGCCTTTTTCACAGTCCAACTCTCGCATCCATACATCACAACTGGAAAGACCATAGCACGAGTTATACGGATCTTGGTTGACAGACTAATGTCTCTGCTCTTTACTAGGCGGTCAAGGCTAACCATTGCTCTCTTTCCCAGAAGCAGGCGTCTCCTAATTTCATGGCTGCAGTCTCCTTCCGAGGTAATCTTGGAGCCCAAGAAAAGAAAATCTGTCACAGCTTCCACTTCTTGTCCCTTGATGCTCCAGGACTTGATAGGGCAAGACGCCATGATCTTTGTCTTTTTAATGTTCAGTTTAAGCCCAAACTTCTCACTCTCTTCTTGTACGCGCATCAGAAGTCTCTTGAGTTCCGCTTCACTTTCTGCCATTAAAGTGGTATCATCCGCATATCTAAGGTTGTTGATACATTTTCCAGCAATCTTCACTCCAGCTGAAGACTCGTCCAGACCGGCTTTCCTCATGATGCACTCTGCATATAGGTTAAATAGGCAGGGCGACAGTATGCAGCCTTGCCTCACTCCTTTCTCAATCGGAAACCAATCAGTAAGACCATGCCCAGTTCTGACTGCGGCCTCTTGCCTTTCATACAGGTTCCTGAGGAGACAGATGAGGTGAATTGGAATTCCCATCTCTTGGAGAGCTTGCCACAATCTGCTGTGATCTACGCAGTCAAACGC
This sequence comes from Amblyomma maculatum, assembly GCF_055883805.1. NCBI lineage: Eukaryota > Metazoa > Arthropoda > Arachnida > Ixodida > Ixodidae > Amblyomma > Amblyomma maculatum. Next base: position 170,582,134 of record NC_139349.1, on the reverse strand, counting down.
TTTCGCATAATCAATAAAGCAGAAGTAGATGGGTTTCTGGAACTCTCTTGCTTTTTCCATGATCCAGCGAAGGTTGGCAACTTGGTCTCTAGTTCCTCTGCCCTTGCGAAACCCAGCTTGCACGTCCGGAAGCTCCCGATCCACATACTGCTGCAGCCTACCTTGGAGGATTTTCAACATCACCTTGCTAGCATGCGAAATAAGCGCGATCGTGCGGTAGTTGGAACAATCTTTGGCACTGCCTTTCTTTGGAATGGGGATGTAAACTGACCTCCTCCAATCCTGTGGCCACTGCAGGGTTGTCCAAATCTTCTGACATAATGTATGCAGAATGTTAACAGCGTCATGGTTGAGGTTTTGAAGCAACTCAGCTGGAATGCCATCAATTCCGCTAGCTTTGTTCTTAGCAAGGCTGGCTAAGGCCCATTCAACTTCACTCTTCAGGATGCCCGGCTCGAGATCAGTGATCACAACAGTCTTATGTTGGGTTTTCACATTCGGGTCCTTCTTGTACAGTTCTTCTGTGTATTCTTGCCACCTCTTATTTATCTCTGCGGCTTCAGTGAGGTCCTTGCCTTGTTTGTCCTTTATCACGCCCAGCTTAGCACAGAAGCTTCCTTTGATATCTTTGATTGTCTTATACAGAGCTCTTGTGTTCCTTAATTGGCTGTTGTCCTCAACTGCTTGGCACTGTATGTTCAGGAAGGCATTCTTATCTCTCCTTGCTATTTTCTGAAAATCCGCATTGAGAACCTTGTATCTTTCTCTTTCCCCTATAACTTTTGCCATCCTCCTTTCCTCAGCTATTTGCAAAGCCTCCTCAGATAACCAGATTGCTTTCTTGCACTTCTTTTGCTTTGGAACTACCTTAGTAGCAACTTCTTGTACTATATCGCGAACATCAGTCCACATCTCTTCGGGCTCTTTGTCTTCTAGGTCTAATTCTTGAAATTGATTCCTCACTTCCACAGCATATTCTAATGGAACTTGATCCAGATTATACCTGAAAGGCCTTCTAGTTTTCTGCGTTTTCCTCAATCGAAGCTTAATCTTGGCAACAAGAAGCTGATGATCGGTGCCACAATCGGCCCCAGGCCTTGTTTTTACTGCTTGTATAGCGCTTCTCCATCTCTGCCGGCAAATAATATAATCGATCTGATTCCTGTACAGACCGTCCGGTGAAGTCCATGTGTACAGGCGCCTCTTGTGCTGTTGAAAATGAGTATTCGCTATGGTCAGGTTGTTTTCTTGACAAAACTCTACTAGCCTCTGCCCGGCTTCATTTGGCTCACCAAGACCGAACTTGCCTGTAATTCCGGATATTTCTTCACTCCCTACCTTAGCATTCCAGTCTCCTATGAGAAAAATGACGTCTGATGATGGGGTGCGGTCTAAAAGGCATTGTAGGTCCGCATAAAATCTCTCAACGTCAGCTTCTTCAGCAGTAGTGGTCGGTGCATAGACTTGGATAACTGTTATGTTGAAAGGGTGACCTTGGATCCGAAGTGAAATCATTCGGTCGTTTTTGGGGTTGTACCCTAGCACTGCTTTGCCCATTCTTCTGTTTACTATGAGAGCGACCCCATTCCTTCTCTTGGATTCGTGCCCACAATAAAAGACATAATGGTCGCCGGAGTTAAATTCTCCTATTCCGGTCCACTTGAGCTCGCTGATACCCAAGATATCAATGTTCAATCTGTCCATTTCTCGCTTGACGATATAAGAAGTATTAAAAGCTTGTTTCATTGATTCAGTTGATTTAGTAAAAAATTGCAAACTTTGCTTCAGGACTAACGCGCTACAAAAATGTTAATTTTCGGCCTTACATACTGGCGTAATGCGTTACGTTATTTGCACTAAAACATTCTGTGTTTATTACGCAGGTTATATTGTTAATTTAAGGCAGAATCTGGAGCTCTATGCTGGTATGTGTGTTCTTTGTAACGCCTCCAAAATTATTATGCTGGAAAGAGATTTGCTTATGATTATAATTATAAAAAATTACACATTGAAAAATGACCTTCAAAATTATATGAAGGAAAGAAGCCAACAGTCGGCGAGGCCGAGGAAAGCGTTGGGGCTGGTACTTTTATGTCTTTTTTTTTTATGTTTACTTGGATAATCACAGAAATTATTAATGTAATCTGATTAGGGGAAAGATAATTAAACACAAAGTAGAAGAAAAAACAACGTGCCGATGGTGGGAACCGAACCCACGACCTCCGAATATCGCGTCCGGTGCTCTTCCAACTGAGCTACATCGGCCGCTGTCCCCCCTGCTACTTTCTTGGGTATTTATGTTTTCTGTATACGAACCTTGAGAGTGTTCACCGGCGCCAACCTCAACCATAGCGGTGGACGTGGAACATCCTTTGTTACCGCCAGCGTCACATAGAACGTGATCAAGAGCAAGGGCGAAAGCTGTGCTAGAACCCTGTTACGTTACCTATGGCTTCAAGACTGCCAGAACCGAGACCCCCGTACGCTACAAGCAGATCAATTAAGGGGAAATGAGGGTGCTCATTATAATACATGAAGGAAAGAAGCCAACAGTCGGCGAGGCCGAGGAAAGCGTTGGGGATGGTACTTTTATGTCTTTTTTTTTTTTTTTAATGCTTACTTGGATAATCACAGAAATTATTAATGTAATCTGATTAGGGGAAAGATAATTAAACACAAAGTAGAAGAAAAAACAATGTGCCGATGGTGGGAACCGAACCCACGACCTCCGAATATCGCAATTATCCAAGTAAACATTAAAAAAATAGAAGACATAAAAGTACCATCCCCAACGCTTTCCTCGGCCTCGCCGACTGTTGGCTTCTTTCCTTCATGTATTATAACGAGCACCCTCATTCCCCTTTAATTGATCTGCTTGTAGCGTACAGGGGTCTCGGTTCTGGCAGTCTTGAAGCCATAGGTAGCGTAAGAGGGTTCTAGCACAGCTTTCGCCCTCGCTCTTGATCACGTTCTATGTGACGCTGGCGGTAACAAAGGACGTTCCACGTCCGCCGCTATGGTTGAGGGTGGCGCTGGTGAACACTCTCAAGGTTCGTATACAGACAACATAAATACCCAAGAAAGTAGCAGGGGGGACAGCGGCCGATGTAGCTCAGTTGGAAGAGCACCGGACGCAATATTTGGAGGTGTTGGGTTCAGTTCGCACCATCGGCACGTTGTTTTTTCTTCTACTTCGTGTTTAATTATCTTTCCCCTAATCAGATTACATTAATAATTTCTGTGATTATCCGAGTAAACATTAAAAAAAAAATACATAAAAGTACCATCCCCAACGCTTTCCTCGGCCTCGCCGACTGTTGGCTTCTTTCCTTCATGTATTATAACGAGCACCCTCATTTCCCCTTCAAGATTATAGTATTGTTAGTTATGGTCAAAGCAGAGGAATGGAATACAATATTAATAAACTTGATTGAATACTACTGCACCTAGCAATAAAAAAAGAGTGCAGGACAGAGAAAAAGTTCAGCCTTCACTTGCGTTCTGTCATGAATGTGACAGAAATAGCGAATAATTCAATTTTAAGCTATATTAAGTCTTTGCCGACAAGCAGAAAAAGGGTTTATAAGCTCTGACAAGGCTTTAAATTTTACTTAAGGTAAAATGTAACTAAATTCAGCAAATACTAAATTGAAGATTTGATGCCTACTCCATGAGGGAGCCATATAAGCACATTTATAGAATAAAAACAGGCATTTTTATGTTTCTAATAATTCATTTTGCAGAATTGAATATATTTACTGACTCGTATTAACAAAGTAGTTTGCATTGTTTCCAGAGATTTTGATACAAATCGATGTTGCGGCAGTTTCTTCAATTCTAATCAGTTTTCCTTATTTTACCATTTTTTAAAATTTTGCCCGATTTTAATATAATATGCAGAAAAAAACAAATCTAGAGCTTAAAATTTTTTTAGAAATAAAGAATGGAACCTAGATAATCTAGAGATAGTTTCAGTGCCACAATATTATTGGATCTTGCAAGAATGCAGACTGAATTTGGCCATTATCAGGACAAGCACTCGGTTTAGTATTCAACGTTATATTTTTAAACAATATAACGCAACACATTTTAGTCCGTGATATTTTTGAGGCACTGAAGATTCTTGACCGAGATTTGAATGAAAATCGAATATGATCCTTTTTTTATTTGCAGCAAATTTACACTTTACTGCTGTTTTCGAATTTTGGGCAATTTTGATAAGTTGTGGAGAACACACCTAGCGGTCTGGAGCTCCAAAAATTGCTTGGAATTAAGAACATGTGTTAGGAAGTGAAAACATTTAGTGCAACCAACCTAAGCATCATATTCCAGTATATAAGATTCAAAATGAATATTTTTGCAGCCCATTGCTCTTGAAGCAAAGTTTGCGATTTTTTAATAACTCAACTTCAAAAACAAGACTGGTTTCTAATAGTGTTTGTAAATGTAAAACCTGCATATATTTAGTGAGTAAAACATAGTAGATGACAAAATCGTGGTATCCAAACTTGCAACATTTTGAAATGGCAAAAACAGCGTTTATTTTCTACCTCTAAAGATATACCGTACAATTTTTTTGTTTTCAAGGAAACTACGCCATATCTTGCAAAGCTAAGGTTAATTCCTTTGTTTCTGATATTTGCCCATCACATACAAAAATTTAATTGGAAACTAAAGATGGTCATGGGACCTCGATTATAATTCTTATCTAAGGCACCCATATATACGCTGTGGGAAAGCCGCTATCAAGGGCTTATTTTTAAAATTACATATTTCGAACGGTTGTGCCATCTAAGAAAATTTGAAAGCTAGGCGCACCTTCGGTGTCTCCAGCCCTCACTTTCTGTTACAGCTGCACTTGCGAAGCTGAATTAATACGTTGAGTACTTTATTTTAGCCACGTATATTGCGCTGTTGCATGTCAATTTTAAGATAGGCTGCAGTGACGCGATTCTCGTAGTATTTGTAAGTGAAATCTGTAAAGCTTACAAATCTACCCATTAATATGCTCTCATGCAGGTTTTATGCACAGTACATTACACCTGCTGTGCCCGATAGCTTGAGACAAGGGTTAGAAATAAACCATTGGAAACAGGCGATGGAAACCGGGGGTGCATTGCTGGCAGCCACTTTGCACAGCGCAGTACATTTTTATTTTCTGCATAGGAAAGTGAGGTTATTTGCTCCAAGTACTAAATATTCACTTTAGACAATAAATAGGAGTCGGTGAGCACATTCGGAAACCCGTTTTGATATTTGCGGTTAGAAACCTCATGTGTACCTTTTTTTCCGTCTGCAGAAAAATTCCGGGTTATGTAGATACCGAAACCGTTACCAGCCCATTCGCGCACCTCAATTGCGCTGCTCTCAACATGATTTTGAGCGGACGAAACAACCTGCCGCTATGATGGCTGGCCCCATGCATGAGTAAGGGCGATATGCTGGCAATGGTCGCTTCACGTCGGCCCTTTGGCACACATGAAGGTGCGAGTTACAGTGAGCGCGCTGAACTTTGCAATGCGGATAATGACTACAAAGCGGTAAGGATATAAATTAGTGTGAAATGGGTTTTACTGAGGGTTCAACGGAATATAGTCCTCTGTAAGCTGCACGGCGATAGCACAGGAACACAGTCCGTCTAGGCACAAACCAGCGAGCTCGAGCAGCGCAGCGGCACGTCGTTGTTCTCTTCCTCGTGCTTCGTGACATCTGCTCTTCGTTTACTACAATTTCCCCGGGAGCGAAGAGGAGCCACCCTGGCGACCTATGGCGAGGGCAAGACGAGCGGGTCGTAGTATGTTTTGAGGCGACTCACGTGCACAGTTTCGCGGCCGCAATGACGCATGTCCGAAGAGGGAGTGAGTGGCTCCACGATATAATTTACAGGGGAGGTTTGGTGAACGATGCGGTAGGGGCCGTGGTATTCAGTTCGAAATTTCCATGACAATCCCGGTGGGGTGCCAGGAACCCAGAGCCAAACGAGGGACCCTGTAGGGAAAACATGTGGCGTCTGATCTTTGTCGTGACGATGCTTTTGGTGGTCTTGAGATTCCAATGTTAAACTGCGGGCCAGCTGGCGACATTCCTCCGCATACTTTGCAGCGTCAGAAAGTGGAGTCCACTCGGAGGAGTCTGGTCGATATGGTAATATAGTGTCCATCGTGGACAAAGCCTCACGCCCATAAAGGAGGAAGAAAGGGCTAAATCCAGTGGTTGACTGCGTGGCGGTGTTGTAAGCGTACGTCACTAAAGGAAGAACAGCGTCCTAGTTAGTCTGATCGGCAGCAACGTACATCGTGAGCATATTTCCGAGAGTACGATTGAAGCGCTGTCAGCCCGTTAGTTTGAGGGTGATAGGCTGTGGTGGTTCGATGTATGATGCGACATTCGGCCAGTAGAGCTTCAACGACATTGGAAAGGAAGACTCGGCCTCTGTCACTAAGCAGCTCACGCGGCACGCCGTGGCAAAGGATAAAATGATGAAGCAAGAACAGGGCAACCTCACGGGCAGTAGCGGCAGGAAGGGCAGCGGTCTCCGCATATCGGGTGAGGTGGTCGATGCCGACCATAATCCAGCGGTTCCCAGAGACCGTGCGGGGAAGTGGCCCGTAAAGATCAACGCCAATGCGATCAAATGGACGGGCCGGGCATGGAAGGGGTTGTAAGAGGCCAGAAGCACGAGGTGTGGATGGCTTGCGGCGCTGACAGGCGATGCAGGAGCGGACGTATTCGCGAATATAACCGTACATTCCGCGCCAATAGTAGCGTTGAGAAATTCTTTGAAACGTCGTGACTACACCAGGATGGGCACACTGAGGGTCGGCATGGAAAGAGGCGCAAATTTCATGTCGTAAATGGCGGGGAATGACGAGAACCCACCGTCGACCATCAGTCATATCATTGCGGCGGTAGAGAAGACCGTCTCGTAGGGCAAAGTGTGGTGCTTGACGGCGTAAAGTCCGAGAAGGCGCAGCATTGGGAGAAGTGGACACGATGTCGATAAGAGATGCGAGCCACGGGTCTTTGCGCTGCTCCACAGGCATATCGGCGATGGTTAGAGTCGAGAGGACGGGATCAGCCGCCGTGGAGCAAGCAGGTTCGTTGGATAGGGGAGAACGAGACAGAGTGTCGGCGTCCATGTGTTTACGGCCAGAACGATATACAACTCGAATGTCAAATTCCTGAAGGCGGAGGGCCCATCTTGCGAGGCGGCCGGACGGGTCTTTAAGAGAGGACAGCCAACATAACGCGTGGTGGTCCGTGACGACTCAAACTGGCGACCGTACAGGTAGGGTCTGAATTTCGTTAGTGCCCACACAATTGCCAAACACTCTTTTTCTGTAACTGAGTAGTTGCATTCAGCTTTAGAGAGAACACGACTCGCGTAGGCGACGACGTATTTGTGAAAGCCGTTTTTTCGTTGAGCCAAGACAGCTCCGAGGCCAATGCCACTCGCATCACTATGGACCTCAGTGGGTGCTGTCGGGTCGTAGTGGCGAAGGATTGGTGGCGATGTCAAAAGATGGCGCAATGCGGTGAACGCTTCGTCGCACTTGGCTGACGAATCACTTAACTCACTGTTTCTCCCGAGTAGCTTCGTCAGGGGTGCAATAATAGAAGCAAAGTTCCGTATGAAGCGTCGAAAATACGAGCACAGACCTATGAAGCTTCGAAGTTGCTTGAATAAGAACGGTTTAGGAAACTCTGCGACTGCGCGCAGCTTGGCCGGATCAGGACGAACACCTTCCTTAGAGACGATGTGACCCGAAATTGTCAACTGCTGGGCACCGAAGTGCCACTTCTTAAGATTCAATTGTAGGTCAGCGTCAGTAAGACAAACCAAAACTTGCCGCAAGCGCTCTAGGTGCGTAGCGAAGTCAGTGGAAAAGACAACAATGTCGTCCAAGTAGCAGAGGCAGATGTGCCACTTGAACTTCCGCAAGATGTTATCCATCATTCTCTCGAATGTGGCGGGCACATTGCACAGGCCGTAGGGCATCACATTAAATTCATAAAGGCCATCCAGCATCACAAATGCGGTCTTAATCTCTGTCACAGGCGGCCATCGGTACTTGCCAGTAACCGGAACGTAAATCAAGGGGTGAAAAGTACTCGGCACCTTGGAGGGAATCAAGAGCTCGTCTATACGCGGCAGGGGGTAATTGTCCTTGTGGGTAATTTTGTTCAGGCACCGGTAGTCAACACAAAAGCGAACTGAGCCATCTTTCTTCTTTACTAGCACCACTGGTGAAGACCAGGGGCTTTGAGATGGACGGATCACACCACGTTGTAGCATGTCCTCAACTTGCTCATTGATCACGCGACGCTCTGCCGCTGACACACGATAGGGGCGCTGTCGAAAAGGCGTTAGAGCCAGTCTAAATATGATGTGCGACTGTGGAAGTGCGGCCGAGAGGTGTGTGGGCGGCGTCGAACGCGGAGCAAACCGTCTGTAAAAGGGCCGCAAGCTGCGTTCGGTAGGTGGAAGGAAGGGCGTCATCGATGGCGGTTCGGAAGAAGTCGTCTGGCAACGAATCAGGCGTCGGATCAGACTGCAGAGCATCGATGTAGTTACCACATTTGGTCTTGGAGGCATCCAGGTCAGACAGAAGGTGGGCTGGTTCAATGGAACTGGGAGATTCCCCCGTAGCAAAGTAATCAGGTGCGGAGACGGATTGTAGATGAGTAGCTTCGTGAAGCCACCGTGAACATTGAGAACAGCAGACGACAGCGGCAGGTGCTTGCGGTGGATGAAGGATGCAGACGGCGTAAATAGAACACTAACGGCTGACACGGCAGGACACGAAAGAGGCACAAGGGCACAAGCTTCTGGAGCTATGTCGACATCTTCAGCGATGGTAAGCTTTTGAGGACACACTGAACGGTTGTCGTCGTGCAGTACGTCGCACAGTGCAGAAAATTCCACTTCAGCTCGGGCGCAATCGATCACGGCGTTATTTTTAGACGAAGTCCCATCTAAGGATCACATCGTGAGAACAAGACGACAAAACTGCGAACTCGACACTGTATAAAAGACCTTCAATGACGACACGCGCTGTACATGCTGCTAAAGGTGCAATCCTCTCTTCGCTGGCAGTGCGGAGCGAAAAACCGTTAAATGGCGTTGTAACTTTTCGTAATCGTCGGCAAAGTCGCTCATGAATCACAGACACTGCAGCACCTGTATCGACCAGCGCATGTACAGGCAGACCATCGCTAGAGATGACTATAACGTTCGGGGGCGAAATATGAGGCCTTGAGCTTTTCGCAGAGCAAGCAGTTCTCGCCTCAAGAACCGCGGAACTTAGTTTCCCTCATCAGCAGGGGGTGGTCGCCGGCACATTGGTGACAGTGACCTGCGACGTGGAGGAGAACGATGGGTCGTGTACGAACGCTGTTCGGCGGCGTATGCAGGTGAAGACGGAGCAGAATGAAGCAGCGGTGGGGAGTACTTCGAAGACGCAGGCTCGGGACGCGCAGCCATGCGGCGACGGCGCCGACGGGCCACGTGTCCAGGGCAACCACAGTAGTAACTTGGGCGATTGTCCGAAGTGTGCTACGGGTTGTAATAGCGCGGAGTCGCAGGATGAAGCGGTGTATAGCGTAGGACAGGCTGCACGGGTGGTAACGGCTCAGGCGGAGGCCGCGTAGGTCAAAGGGGCTGGGACAGAAGGTTGGCTATATTGTAGTGGTGCTCCGACGTATGTCAAGGGAGCGACAGCAGGAGCTTCAGGAAGCGTGGGAAGTACTGTGACCTGTTCGCGGATGACCTGCTGCAACTTTGGAACCAAAGGAGGGGAAGCGTCAGGACGATGGGGAACGAGGGATGTATTTTCGGGGTTTCCTATTGTACTGGGGAACAAAATACAGACGTGAGGGTTCTTTATCGCAAATAATGAAACGTGGTTTGTGCCGGTACTCTTCAAAGTAGCAACACCATTTAATGTGTAAGTCATTAATCAGTAACTTAGGTAAATAATGTCAATTAAGGATTCCAAAGAAAACCTTTTCTGTGGCGCTCAAGGTAGCTTCCAGCGATATGTATCTGGTTTCCTTCCCCTGCCTCAGAAATGTCTTTTTTCCCCCTTGGATCAAATTTGCTTACACAAGCAGTATATGTGTAAAAATATATCATCCGATGACTACATCACCACTGATCCCACTGAAGGTCCTTATATTTGCTTGAGTGACAGCCTTTTATCACTTTAACAGGCTAGAAAATTCACATGAATACGGAATGAAGGCTGATATTTTCTTTCGTATATTTTCTAGGATGCCTGAGGAGAGGCAGCGTGTACCTGAGTGACGTCCTCTCCAGGAAGACCGCGGCAGCAGTCAAGCGATGGCTCGTAACAGTGAAGTAATGGGACTGCAGGCACAATGAGCAGGGAAACGTGACATCTTCAACTCAGCCTAGAAGCTGAATGCCAGAATAAATTGCTGTGAAGCCTCACAAACTTAGTAAGCTGTAAGTGCCATTTTTTTATTCGGAGGGCTTTGAGCCTTTCGAATATTTAAGAAAGACCAATAAAAAGTGCTGTTTAAACCTACATTTGTCGATGCACAGGCTTTTTTAAGCTACATACGTATGGGTTGCTTTTCACCTGCCCGGAGAACAGCACTGCTGATGCCACAAAGTTAGAGCCCGCTTGGAGGAGAAGATGCGCATCTCAAAATGCTGCCGCAGCGCTAATTTTCAGCAACAATAGCACTGCGCACGCTTTAATGGGTAAACGATAGGCCATGGATGAGTAGATCACTAATTACACATGGATAGGCCACTGGGCAGCGTGTAGTGCCGAAGTAGTTGGGCCATGTGGGTAAGCCAGCGCCCATGCATGACCCTAGCGTGGCAGTAGGCTGGTCAAGTCGGCAATACTCATTGGCCCGAGGTCTACTGCCGATGGTGGATAAACCACCTGCCAGCGGGTACCACCAACAAGGTTGGGCCATGTGTGGGTAAGCCATGGCCCATGCATGACCCAAGTGCGGCAGTAGGTTGGCCAAGTCTGCAAGCCATGGCCCATGCATGACCCTAGCGCGGCGGTAGGCTGGCCAAGTCGGCCATACTCGTTGGCCCGAGGTCGATTGCCGATGATTGGCCATTCTTAGGCCATTGTCAATCCCCGACCTCGGGCTGAGGTTGGTCGCCTAGGTTGGCCCGGTGAGTTTCAGTCGGCCATATTGCCAAGGGCCGAGCGCGGGCCAACCATAGGTTTGCCGCTTGGGAAGTGTTTTGAAAGTGTTTAAAGAAGTCTCATTAATTTTTATTGTTTTAAACACTGATTGCGGTACACGAAGAGCAGCGTGACATACAAAATATAGAGAGATGATCACTTATATCGATGGTTAAAACACCGGAATGAAGTCTTTGATTTAAGTTAGCAAACCAAACATCAACTTCCGTTTCAATATATGAAGTAATTCGTGTGGCAGAGCTTAATAAGGCCGTCAAGTCTATATGACAGCATAGTTGGAAAGAATACAGATTGCGCATGACCAGGGCGCAATAAATCATTAATAATTTCTTCATTTATTACGACCTTTAACGACAAGTTAGTCAGATATGTGAGTACACATTCAATATGTCTAAAACATACTTTGTAGTTTTCTATTTGGAGGTTTATTTACAACAATAATAAATGCATCATTATACCTGACTGTGAGCATTTCGCAGTCAGAAGTAATCACAGAGTGGTCAGGTAAAAAAACTCTATTGTAAACCATGCTTCGCATAAGTAGACACACCACCCCTCGTCTATTCTACCGATATAATCCGCTGAGAAATTGTAGGCATCGGACGGTGCATAATACCATGTCTCTGTGAAACATAGCAAATCAAATTTCACTAACAATGAATCAAGATACAATTAAGTTGTTCCCCCTTATTTCGCAAACTGCACGCATTAAGGTGAAAAACAGACAACGGGCAATTGACGGCTTTAATGCTATGGATATGTTCATTACATTTTCCAATCGATTAAGTGTTTCCACCCGCAGTGGTCATTTCACTGAAGGTACCTGCTAGTTATCAATACATCCAATACGATTCCTATGTTATCTTGTTATTTGCACCGGGTTCTTTCCGCACAAGAATTTTCCCATTGCTTTCCCATACAAAGTCGTATTTTCTTTCTTTAGCTCGAGTGTTGCCAGCCAGCGAAACTTCTTATTTCATGGTGTCCGGTTTTCAAAGAATGATGTTCTCAAAGTTTGCATCATCGACCAATTTTTTGCCTTTGTGTTTCCAATCATCCTTTGTTCGTTTACTTTTGAAGTGAATGAGGATTTCAGGAATCTTGTTCTTGCGAGCGGGTGACCTGTGAATGGCTTCAACATCACTCTCGTTCAACTCTTCTAATCCTAGTGCCACACCAACATTACTCACTGCAGAAAATAAATCTTCATTATCATTTACCGTTATTCCACGCACCTCCATGTTTAGCCTCCTTCCATACTGGTTAAGTTCATTGAGCTCCGGGTCCGAACGTTTGACAAACACTGCAAAGGAGACTTTGCAGGGTTTGTTTCTTCTATCGCCTCAATTCTACCCTGAAGGTTCGCTATTGCTTTGTCCTTTCTTTCTAGTCTTCTTGTGAACTCATCATATTTGTCTGCTAGTAACTGTACAGACTTTTCGATGTTATCTACTGTCTACTTCATGCCCATAAGGCCGTCTATTTTTTCTGCCAGAGGAATCAACAAGACAAGTCTCTTGTTGATACTTTCCAGTTGGTTATCCGCATTGCCTGTCGTTTTTTCTGCTCTCTCTTCGCTCTGAGCACTTTGAAGTACTTCTGTCGTGCATTTAGTGCATTTCCATTCATTATTTACAGCGCTGCTCATCGACCTGTATGCTTTTGCAAAAACACCAGCACATTTTCCTAAATTGTATGTGTACCTACATTCACAGCACTGTATAAAATTGCAGTTATTAGCAAACTGCTTGCCACAAGAATGGCAAACGTCTGTCGTCTCAGAGCTCGACCCAGCTATTTTTTACAGCCGCGGCATACGTCAACAATGGAGGCAAGAGCCGCAGTGCATCTGACCTTATACAAGGTAATATATACTTCCTCAGGAGCCCTGCGCCATGCATGTCGTCCATCAGAGCCCACGCCACATTGCAACGTTATACCTCAAATACTCCCACATCATCCTTATCAGCTGTTCCACCCAACTGAAACGAAGTATCTGTCACGGCTTAGGCCTCCCACGTGTACGGCTCATTATCTTAAACAAGATCCTCTTCGCCTAAATCACTCGCCTGTTTTTTTTTGTTTTTTTTTCTGTCTCAGGTGCCACTCTGAATCTGGCTAAACTCAAAAAATGAGAATAAGCGTGGCACGCCGTCAAAAGCTCCTCCTCACTCTAGAGCGTCCAGAAGTGATGGATCAATATATAAATACTAAGCATCTTGCACCTAACAGAGACTACCACTACATGCTCGAGAAAAGCATCCAAGCACTGTGCCAAAGTATTCGGTGCGCTCACGCAGACAGACACACAGTGAATGTAGAAGACCGCGAAGGGAAGAATTTGCGATGTACACAGCAACTCATCTCTTAGAAGGAACGCTAAATGAAAATAGTAATTCAAGACATGATATGTCAAGGCCACGTGATATCAAATACAGCCAAACCCCGCTACAACGAACGCCGCTTAAAGTAAATATTTTTATTCCCTGTCTGCTCGCCATAGAAAGGTTTTGGAATAGATTTCTCTCCGCAGCGAAACAATTTTTGGTTCTAGTTTCCGCTTCAACAACATTTTTTCTACGCGTATCTCGGTGTGAAATTTTATTTTACTGCAAAATACGCATCTCGCCGCAACTCTGTGCACTTGCATAGGTCCATGATGCTTTGTTCTCATAAACCTTTCGCTGGACAAGATATGTTTTTCTACGGACCCCTCTCATGCGCACAAACATGAATGCCGTCTTCGTCGGTGGGATGACCATGTGCTTTGCAACCTTGGGATAAAGGCGCCGGTGTAAGCTCTCGTTTTCTTTCGAGTTATGGCCGCAATTATTCCGTATCTTCTAGCACCGCCGTATGCTCTAAATGTAATGTGCCTATTGACGCATATTGACGCCCATGACAATGACGTTGCAATGCCATTGCACCCTGAGTGTGAAAATCGCATCACGGGCGCTGGTGAGAAAAATAAAAGAAGCAGAATTAGGTGAGGCCCTCTTTTCTATAAATAAAAAAATATCTTCGAACTGTGTATTGTGAAATAAGTCAGTGTTTTTAGCTTGATTTAGCCTCAACGAAATTTTTCGCGCGCCCTGTCACTTTCGTTGATGCCAAGTTCAACTGTATGTCATTTTTGCCGAAAGCAATCTTCTTCCAAGCCAGAACATTAGGCAAAAGCGAAGTAGTACATGTTGCGCAGCGTACCCACTGCGGCTCCGACGGTATGCAAATGAGGCTCCGACGGGATGCTGAACTTAATTCTTGTGCTCTCATTTCGTTGTCAACTGCCGATCACCGTGGTATAAATGCGTGAAAACAATCGCGGAGAGCCTCGTAGTTAGAACAGCGCAGAATATGAAGGAGCGAAGCCAGACGCGAAAGCGAGCGCTGAATCATAAGAGGAGTTTGCCGGTATCTAAGACTACTTGGGAATCGCTAGATCTCAACGCAGTGCACTACTTTTGAGGTGGACTTCAGCTGCTAAATCGGCTGCTTTTTGCTGGCTGCAGCTCCTCTGAAACTGTCGAACCGAGGCTCCTCTCTCTTTTTTGTATACATCGATGCCTACGTCTGAGTGCACCGTCATCCATGTTTTCTGCACAGCGCGAATGTTCTTTGCGAAATGCAGAAAACTATGTATTAGTTTTTAGTTTTCACTACATTTACCGCTAACCTATGGTTCCATTCATAAAAGTAAAAAAAACAATTGACGGCGCACAAGCTTTACCGAATGACTACATGCGAAGCGTTTTAGCACGGCCTTTTCATCCCGGGAACATTTTAAACCACTGCGCTAAGGCACATTTTTTTACTATTTGGCATGGAAGGGGGGGGGGGGGGGGGAGGGGAGGTGGAGGTGAAGGCGCAGTATCTAAATTTTTAGTGGCCACGCCGGTTTGAATCATTCTCGTAGACACCAAGTTTGATGCTGGCTCAGAAGCACAATTATATGATACCAACATCAACGCACATGGAGAATATTTACGTCACAATTATTATATGAAATTATGTCCGTATTTTCTCCAACACTTTTCTTAATTTGGATGGCGGCAATAGCTTTGGTTTTTCATTCCAACGTACTCCGTACTCTTCGCGCAAAAAAAAAAGCAAGCAGTGAAAACAGATTTTCAGCGCTGGTCACCCTTCATGCAATACGTGAGGCGCCGTTCATTCGAGTGCTCGTTCTTCGGCGAAGCAATGCGATATGCAGCTAAACTCTTACTAACGGCTCAAGCGCTTAAGCGAGAAACACGTTCGGTTAGATTGCCCGTCAAAATTATGGCTGAATCACTTTTGTGCAGCTATAGACGGTAGGCTAAGTTCAAGTAGGGTAAAGTATAAATGGCGGCGGCTGCCAGATGGCGCCGCATGTACAGCCGGGGTAACAATGTAGAAATTACATTGGAAGAGATAAGAAGTAAGGACGCTATCAAGGTATGCAAAATATTAAGGTTGTCCTCTATCAGCGCTCTCTTCATGCTTTACATGATAAATATGGAGGATACAAGAAAGTAGGCCAGGTTTTAACCTGTCATATAGATTAGGCCGAAAGGTTGTAGACCAGCTCCTGCCCGGTTTATTGTATGCAGGCTATATCGTGCTGTTAGCAGATAGCCAGGAATTCTTGCAAACTTTAGTTAAGTATTGCGGAGACGAAGTGGACGCTCTAGGCTTCCGTTTTAGTGCAGTTAAGTCGGCTCTGATGTTTTTCAACGGCTATCAAGTTATCAAGGTCTTAAAATACAAGGCTGTGAAATACCTAGAGTGGCAGAATATAAATATCTCGGGGTATGGGTAAACGAAGGATCAGCATAAATTGAAAACCATAAGCAATCATTTAGGGCAAAATGGCGAGGAAATACCGGGGTAATGAAGCACAGGGCTTTGTGGAGATACAATAGGTATCAGGTTCTGAGGGGTATCTCAGAATAACAGCTGAGGGGTATTTGGAAGGGAATTATGGTGCCCGGGCTTACTTTCGGGAATGCCGTTTTGTGCCTAAAATCAGAGGTACAGTCGACATTAGAAACAAATCAGAGAGCCGTCAGACCATTGGCATTGAGTGCCCACAGCAAAACCACAATTGAGGAAGAACCGTGAGATATGGCCTGGGCATCTTTCGAAGTACGGGAAGCTCAGAGTAACATATATGCGGATCGCCTGGGAAAATTGGACAGTAACAGGTGGGCAGCTAAATTATTTAAACACCTATACCTAGAAAGCTTTGACTAAGAACGGAGGAAAAGAACTAAGAAACTAACCAGTAAGTATGCTGGTCACAAGGATGAAGAAATAAAGAGCATTAAGCAACAGGTGAAAAACACAGAAGGTAAAAATTGGATAAATTTTATGGAAAAGAAACAGAGTGTAGAACTATACCGAACGAGGAAAAGGCAGATCAGAAAAGAAGCTTTCTTTGATAACTCAAGAGGCAGTGTCTTTCTGAAGCTAGATCAGGGTACCTTAGCACACGCAGCTACAAAAAGAAATTTAGCCATGAAGATGACCCATGTGCAGTATGTAGTAAATCCGTAGAAACAATTAACCATCTTATACTCGAATGCGATGGTATCCATCCGGAAGTGGATGCAGTCGCAGTCACTCTTCCTGAGGCCCTGGGGTTTAGAGATGCCAGTGGCCGGGTTAATGAACCTGCGGGGGAAGCTAGCAAAAAACGATAAGAAGATTGGTGGCTTAAAAGCAGAAAAGTGGCATAATGTTAGTAATGTAGAAACAAAAATTCAATAAATGAAATGATAATATAGTTAACCCATCTAAATTAATGATTAAGATATAGGGAAAAAGCGAGCATGATAGCAGCTGCTACCACCCCGTTTCATAGGGGACGTTCCTATTGCCGCGAAACCTTCAAAACTGCATTTGTTGTTTTTTTAACAGCCGCTGGCATGCGGCCTTATCACTAGGATTCTGGATCGCGTATCAGTTCTGTATTCTTTGTTTGTTAATGCTCGATGTCACGAGACGCACCTTTATCAGTTTCGTTGCAGCGCAAGATGCACCAAGATCTTTCCCGAAGATTCCGGCCACTCGTGTGTCTTCCTACAGTGTTCCAGCTTGTGCTGGTAGCAATTGAGACGTTATCTAGATTGTTCGGAGGAGCCTTTAAATTGAGCGCTGACGAGTATGACGGACATTCTTTGTTCGACGATCGACGAGCACGTTGGTTGCTATCGCCGCCGCCCAGTTGCTTAGTTCTTTTGCGGGCGCAAGTCAGCCTAATAAAGAGTTTTTTCAATGAAATCACCGACTCTTTATGGACCCTGGTCACCAGCACATGACACTATATTCCATCCATTCAAACTGAAGCTTTCCTTGTTTTCGCGGTTATATTGGTTTGCCAGCAATAAAACCCCTGTCCATTTTTCCTTTCTACCACTCGCGTACGTTGCAATGAGGTGCAGCCGCATCTGGGACAGCAGAAAGCATCTAATTCTAGCAGAAGGGGAGTGCATGCTATGCATCTTGCCGCTGCCGTGACGTTTGCCTCACCCGGTGGGCTTGTTCCGGTGTCTTGCCGCGTTTCTGGTCATCAGAAAGCGGGCTTTCTGACTAGTAGGAGAGCTTCGTACGCCACATATATTATGTCTATGTTTTTTTTTTTTTTTTTGAAGCCTTGAATGTGACACCGTCCCCAGTGCGCCCGTGTAAGCGGCCAGAGATAATGTCGTTGGTGCAGTGTATACTAAAATGAAGGGGGTGTGCATCGAGACATCTTAGATCGGAGCGGAGTGATAAACCTGTTGCGGTTCTAGAATTGAGTAGTGCAATGGGGGCGAGGTTGTCGCCGGTGCGATAAAAAGCATAGATGTCGCAGGAGAGCATCAGAATAAACGCTCGGGGCCTTTGAGGCTCGTGTCCTGCGTTGCTTCTCTGTCGTACTACGGTGCGCTGTTCAGTGAATAGAGATGATTGGTCAAGCAGCAAAACACGTGTCTGCAGATAGTGCAGTTACAGTTTCAGTCCATCTCGCTTGGCTTTCGTTATTCGTTTTTTTCTTGCTCAGGTTTCTAAGCAGCAGCACTGCAGAAGGCCTTCGGGTGACCTGCAGCGTCCTAAAACGCTGGAAAAGTCTTGTGTGAATTTGTGATCTTTTTACAAAGTGCACACATTGCCAAGTTTGGATGTCCTAACCATGACATAGAAATAACGCTTCGCATAGTGAAGTTCTACATCCTCATGCAATTCCGTTTTTATGTGAACTCACTAAACCAAGAGCAAAGCTCTGAAGCAGAGCAGATAAAGCACATGAAGCTCGAGGTGCAAATAATCGCGTTTGAGGGCTCTATTTAATGATCCTGCCTGCGTCTTGTGTGTTTACAAGTCATTATTCACGTGCTCGTAGTCATTGACATTTTCACATAATTTTGTAGTGCTTTATATGTCGGCGCCATGTGCTTCAACTATTTATTTGTATTCATTTAAGTCGCGAATCATTTATCCTGCTGTTTTTTGAGGTCGTCCGCTATGTTTGTTCGCGCATTTGTACGAGCTTCTGCTGACCTATTTGATTTAGTATACAACTGCACCTTCATGTGTATCCGGCTACGTTCAAACAAAGTATTCAATAGCCCCTGGCATAATTTCTTCCTCAAGGCAATCTTCACATACTTCTATTTATTTGTGGCCCAAACAAAGTACCCTAGCCCCGCTTTAAAGACCCTCCATTGTGTTTTCAGTGCACGAGCGCCGATAGAGGATTCCAGTCTAACCGGCATAAACCGGCGCTTCCGATAATAAAAATTTATGTGAACATAAAGATACGTTACACTTTCCAAATTTGACCTTCCGCTATCGTTCGAGAAATAAAGTACTCAATAAGTTCAGGAAATTTCTTACTGGTGCTTGTCGGTTCATCGGAAATCTGTATTTATGTGTGTCTTAATATGAGTGTCTCGTTATGCGACCTGAAGGAAAGAAGCCAACAGGCGGCGAAGTCAAGAAAAGCGTAGGGGATATTTTTTTATTTTTAAAACTTGCTATGGGGGGGGGGGGGGGGGAGGGGGGAACCTCAATTTGTGATCTAATCAATTTACGAAGAAAGGTAAAGAAATCAAAGTAGAAGAAAAAACAACGCGCCGATGGTGTGAATTCGGAGGTCGTGGATTTGGCTTCCACCATGATCGCGTTGTTTTTCCTTATAGCTTGATTTGTTTAACTTTCTTCCTAAAATGATTAGAGCACTAGTTCAGGTCAATAGGAAAATTACCACTTAAAAAAAAGAATACCCCCTACGCTCCCTTGGCCTCGCCGACTGTTGGCTCCTTACCCTCATGTTACATGTGTCTTGTCACACGAATTTTCCGTGTCGACGGCCGCTTTTAGAGAGAACTTGTTCCTTTATTTATGCACATAATCGGTTTAATACATTTAGTCAAGCATGTGGCAGCTAAAGCGACACAATGTCTTGTTGCGCGCATTCAGGGTCCAATGAACTAGCGGGGATGGAGACGGTTCACCCAGCGGTCAGCTGGAGGAGCATCGCGCTTCTTTGACACACAGCACCCTCTTATGCCGCAAGGAGCGATCATCGCTGAAACGACCAGCTCACCGGTGGAGGACGGCACACTTCTCAATTCTAGAACACTATAGTTGCGGTAACTCTAGCCGGCCTTTAGTGCACTGTCTCAAGACAGTTTTCACGGTTTCATTACGTGAAGCACATCTACTCTGCCCGCCGCGGTGGAACAGTGGTTATGACTCATGAGATGTTCGACTGCCGCGGCGGCTGCGTTTTGATAGGGGCGAAACACTTGACGGCCGCGAGCAGTGCGGCCTCAGTGCGGGTTAAGGACACCGGATAGTCAAAATTATCCGGAGCTCTCCACTAAAGTGTCATTCATAGCCAGAATCGCTTCGCAGCTGAAAACATTTCTTACGCAAGAAGGCAAGTTTGCAGATATGCGATGGCAAGGACTGCTTGATCAATCTAAACCATCCGCTAGAAATGGTGTGACTTCGAACTTGCTTTCGCGAATCATTCGGCTCGCTGTGCAGAGTAGTGCTGGTCCTGAAAACTTCGGCTGTGCCTTAAGTGGTTTGGCCAAGTTTTTTTGCTTTTTCCTGCGGTTCAGGTCGCCATTTGCAATCTTGCGAAGCCAGTTGTAGCGCCCGCGTGGTAGATAGGAACTTAACGTTACCTGGCGAAGATACTTAGCTATGTGGTCGGTTTGTTGGCAGCGCACTTTGCACTATAAGTTTTTCAAATCACCGCGGCGGTCACGTCTGCATTAGTAGAGCACACGCAAAGGTAATGTGCCGTGGTAAGTTCCCCAAGTCGCCAATTATATGTGTGGAAACAGAACAGCGTGACAATGCCTAGACACTGGGGCGCACCGCCTATCATAAAGCACTACCACAGGTATTTCATCCTACATGGGGCAAAACTATACTCCCAATTCCCTCCTCAATATATCTTCAGTAGACATCCAGTGATCGCAGAATTTACGTCATTGCCGAAACTGTGGCGTCAATTTTTCGCCTTGGCTGCTTTGAGCAGCCCAATTGTGACACGTAATCTTACTAGTAGTTTCTTTGTTTCGCCTCGGTTTTCGTTCACTCCTAAACTGGGTCTTTCTCATAGCGATGCCGTTTTCCATGTGCAGTTGTAATTGTATGAGCAGCATTATTAGCATAATCGTCGCCAGTTTAACTAGACTCGAAGAAACGTCAGTGCACTTTTCCCTGACACGCTGCCCTCAGGCCACGCGGCACATTTGCATGGCTTGCTTGAAGCTGAGCCTTATATCTGTGTCGCGTGGTGTTTGACGTAAAGTGGTACCTTAAAACATTATGCCAAATAGTATGTGCGAGATTACTGCGTCGCAAATCTGGGGATTAGTATTTATGTGCATAATAAAGTGGCAAACGGCGACGTAAATCTGTCTAATATGAGTGCCCGAAATAGTGAAACAATATTTCTGACACCGGTTACAGTAAATGAGGTCATTACAGAATTTTTATCACTTAATAATAGTAAAGCTACAGATGCGTCAGGTTTCCAGATACAGCCCATAAAATTTACTATCGACATTCTTGCACCTTGCCTTGCCCATATCTTCAACCTATCTTTGATGTCCGGCGTTTTCCCGCGTCTTATGCAAAGGGCAAAAGTCACAGTAGTATATAAAAAAGGAAACAAAAATGAAGTGGCAAACTATTGCCCGATATCAATCTTACCTGTGTTTTCAGAAAGCCTCGAAGAAGTCACTCTTAAACGGCTATCCTGCTTCACTGAAAGATATAACATTATCACTACCGCTCAATATGGCTTTCGTAAAAACAGATCGACTGAGTTAGCTCTCCTTGCTCAGAAAGAGTTCATACTAAAAAATTTTGAATCAAAAAACATGGTACTTGGATTATTTTTAGATTTTTCAAAGGCGTTTCACCTTGTTAATCACTCTGTGCTGCTTAAGAAACTGGATCACTACGGCATCAGAGGCATAGCTCATATGCTGATTTTCTCATACTTGCGACATAGGTCTAAGTTTGTTAGTATTGCCGGTGAATGCTCCCAGTTGAAAGCGGTAGCTTCTGGCGTTCCGCAAGGGAGTATTTTGGGTCCATTTCTTTTTGTTCTTTATGGTAATGATATTGTGAACATCGACAGCACTGCTAAGTACATAATTTACGCAGATGACACTAGCCTTTTTTTTCTTTTTTTTTTTGGGGGGGGGGGGGGGTACTTCAACAGCTGATCTCGCAAATCGAGCTAATAAAACCTTGAAGAAATAAATATTTGGGCGGCTGATAATCACTTAAGAATTAACGTTAGCAAAACTGCAGCAGTCATGTTTCACCCACGTCATAAACATTTTGAACCTCCTCTAATTGAATTAAACAATTCCAGAATAGAATTTATGCAGTCTGTGAAAACTCTCGCCGTTTACTTTGCAGCAGATATGTCGTGGAATGATCATATTAATTACGTAGTTCAGAAACTTTCCAGAAGAGTTGGTATCATGCGCCGAAATTGCTTCAATTTTCCTACGTCAGTTAACATGTTACTTTACCACTCTTTGTTCTCTTCCATAGCCAACTACAGATGTATGATGTGGGCAACAACAACAGCTGAAAATATTAACTTTTTTAGCGCGTGTCCTGTGTCTTCTCTTGTGTGTGTCTTCCCGTGCGCTTTATCTTCAGTCGAATTAACAAACTCACTGTCTTACAAAAGCGCATTATACGCATTGCATGTAAAGTGCCGTATTTCTTCCACACTGCAAGCCTTTTCTATCAACACAACGTTATACAAATGAAGTCCATGTATCACTATAGGCTGTGCTATAAATATAAACTCGCCATAATGAAAAAGGATGACTTTTTACTTACACTTGCTGGGTTAGAGCAAAGCAGAACAGTGTATGATACCCTCGCAGCAGAACCTTGGCATGTTAAGAAATGCCGCAAAAACCATGGCAAACAAATGTTGCAGCATACCTTACCGACCCTTCTGAAGCAGTTGTACTGCTCCGAAAATATAGATTTAACCAATATTTCTTTGAAAGAATTGCCCCAAATGTTCATGTAGTTTTGTACTGTACAAGTACAATGCACTGCGTACTAAAAGTATGTCTCTTTCTTTGTACCGACGATGTTTTTTTTTTTCTTCCTCACATCTTGTTTGATGTATTGTACTCCGCCGCCGTCAATGCTGCTCTGTAAGAGGAAGCCAGGACCTCTTAAGCTGTCTATACAGCTTCTTCCCTGGCTGTCCTCGCAACACCAGTTGCGGAAATAAACCTTCAACCTTCAATGCAGGCGAATGATGGTGCGCGAAGGCAGAGCAGATAAGAGCCATTAACACTGCTGCGTCATTTCGTTACAGCGGGACTTAAGTGTCTCCTTCGCCCCCCCCCCCCCCCCTTTATTATTGCCTCAACCACATCATTATCGGTCCTTGCTTCGCAACCTCCTTTGCTCTCTCCCTATTGCCTACTGATTCATCCTTGTCATACTGCTTCGCGCTGCTCGCAACGCTTTCCGCAATTTTATGCCACACCCTCCAAGTCTGTTATATATATGGCGTACGCTAGTACATTGGGAACTCAACTGTTGGAGCTAAGGAAAAAACTAATATAAACTCACCGATACTAATTATCTGCGAACCACAATACCTCCTGTAGTGTGGTAATCTTCATCGTTATAGCCACTGACATGCGTCGCGTGCTGCCGCTCTCAAGAACGAAGGGATTCACTACGCCTTACGCCCCGCTGCGAGTTCATCCCGAGCAGCTGGATCCACCTGCGTCGACTGAATAAACACACCCCTACAAATAGTGCAGGCGCTGCTGGGTACGTTCCCGTCCACCCTGGAACTAAGAAGCCGCACATTACCCTCTGCTTCCAACATGCCGGATGACACTGCCTCGACATCGTCGCCCTTCCTAACCACCGTGCTGTGTTCTGGAGCTCTACGGTAGCGTGATTCGTGCCGTGCGTGCCAGATGCTCTGGGTGAAAAATCCTGCCATGGTCAGTGACGTTATCAAACTTTGCCAGAGCTACGACGTGCTTCGTAAGAAGCG
This sequence comes from Amblyomma maculatum, assembly GCF_055883805.1. Classification (NCBI taxonomy): domain Eukaryota; kingdom Metazoa; phylum Arthropoda; class Arachnida; order Ixodida; family Ixodidae; genus Amblyomma; species Amblyomma maculatum. Next base: position 170,558,389 of record NC_139349.1, on the reverse strand, counting down.
CGCTTCTATCCGGCGGTCCGGTGTTAGAGACGATGCCATCTCTACACTAGCGCTGGGCAGTTCTACCCCATCAGAGGACAGCCATTTGCTTCAACAAATCAAAACCTTCGTTCTGGAAGAGGTCGCTCGCCAGTTATCACTGGTCCCTCAGTTACACGATACTGGCCGCCTTGCTCCTGACATGGCTCCGTCTTGGGCCCCTACCATACGGCGTGCGTACAGGATCACATCGCTGATGTCCTTCCGCCCAGCTCCATGCTCCCGCCCAGCCTTGTGCAGCCGCCCAGCCCCGTGCCGGCGCAAGTAACGGCACCACTGACTTACACCCAAGTTGCGGACAGGCCGCTAATGCCATCAGCATCTCTTTCCTACCAGGCCGCTCCTTCCAACCTTCCTTCGCCTTTGCCTGGGTCGGCATTCCATGTCCCTATTCCAAGGGTACGCCAACGCTCTACAAACCCTTGGCGTACCGCGGAGAACCTGTCAATCTGCTACTCTTGCGGGCTGCCGGGCCATGTCGCACGCCTTTACCGCCAACGCCTTCCACCTTCTCGACCTGACCTCTGGAACTACTCCTACGATACAAACCAGCCCTCGCCGACAACTCCGCCCGGTTCCGACTTTTATCTCGTGACAATCAAACGTATACTACTCGCCAATCACTGTCCCCACGTCGCCGTTCCCCGTCCCCGCTTCTCCGACGTTCTACCGGCACTATTGAGGGAAACTAACAGTCGCAGTTCCCGGTGCAAGAGGTGCGCTTGGTTCGGACTCTTCAAGTCCTCCGTGTTCTCCCACCAACGTAATACAATTGTACTCGCAGTACTCGGTCTTGTCGGCACGGGCGCTGCCGGATCCGTCATCAGTGAAGCTCTTTGCCGTCGTCTTCGTAAGGTGACCACCGCGCTTTCCGACTTTCGCTTCGCACCGCCTCATCACAGCGCACTCATCCCTCAGCGGCGTGCGCGGCCCGTGTTCTCATCGAAGACGCCTTATACACCAACGAGTTTACTGTATTGTCTCACTGCTCACACGACATAATCCTGGGCTGCGATTTCCTTTCCACCCATCGTGCTGTTATTGACTGCCCCCGCGCCAGAGTTTCCTTCTTACCCCCTTGTGATACCGTCTTGTGTGACGCTCCTACCCGGTCTGCAAAACTCCTTGTCGCCAACTACACAGAAATTCCTCCCTTTTCTGCTGCTCTCGTTCCACTCTCCTTCGAAAGCGTTACTACTTCGACTGTCTTCTTCACACCTTCCGACGCCGCTTCACGCCATCCCAGATTCCTACTTCCATTTACTGTTCTCAAGTTCGAAGGTGGCCTTAGTGCAATGTACGTCTCAAATCCATTTTCGTGCCCGTCCGTCTTCTACGAGGCGAGTGTCTCGGTCGTATTGAAGAACTTGATCCCGCGCTTGTAAATACTCTTCCTGCTACGCCTACATGAATAGACGTTAATGTTCTCAGCCCTTGCGATATAGCGACCGCTTCGACACCACCCGATGTTGTTCAACAAGCTATTGACGCAGATATTCCACCCGCCAAACGCGATCAACTCACTGCTCTTCAACAGAACTTCACGTCTTCCTTCAAACTTCCTCACACTGCTGTGGGTCGCACTACTGTCGTTACGCACACAATCGACACCGGTACAAACGCACCTTTACGACAGCGTCCTTATCGAGTGTCGGCCTCTGAGCGCCAAGTCACTGCTGATAACGTAGACAACATGCTTTGCAGGGGCGTCATACAGCCATCTAACAGTCCATGGGCTTCTCCGGTTGTTTTGGTCACCAAGAAAGATGGTTCCATCCGGTTTTGCGTCGATTACCGTAGGCTAAACAAAATCACGCGCAAACATGCCTATCCTCTGCCGCGAATCGACGACGCCTTGGACTGTTTACAGGGTGCCGAGTATTTCTCCTCTTGGCATTTGCGCTCTGGCTACTGGCAGGTACCGATGATTGATGATGACCGCTCGAAAACTGCCTTTATAACACCGGACGGCTTATACGAGTTCAACATAATGCCATTTGGCCCTTGCAATGCCCCATCTACTTTCGAGTGCCTGATGGAGACTGTTCTTTGTGGACTCAAGGGGCAGACCTGTCTTTGTTATCTGGATGACACCGTAATTTTTTCTACCGACTTTTCTTCTCACCTTCTCCGCCTAAAGCATGTCTTCATATGTCTCGCTGATGTTGGGCTTCAGTTGAATTTGAAGAAGTGCCACTTTGCCGCTCGAAAACTCACAATTTTAGGCCACGTAGTCTCTAAGGACGGCATTCTACCCGACCCCACCAAACTTCGCGCAGTTGCCGAGTTTCCGAAGCCAACCTCCCTGAAGCAGCTCCGGAGCTTTATCGGCCTCTGCTCCTACTTTCGACGTTTCATGTTGAACTTCGCCTCTATCATCGCTCCTCTGATCCAGCTCCTTGCCGGCAGCTCTGACCTTTCCGCCTGGACTCCAGCCTGCGATAAAGCCTTCGACACTTTACGCCGCCTTTTGGTTTCGCCCCTCATTCTACGCCACTTTGATCCGATTCCGCCGACAGAGATCCACACTGATGCCAGCGGTATTGGGCTTGGTGCCGTCCTTACCCAACGTAAGCCTGGTTACAGCGAGTATGTTGTGGCATACGCCAGCCGAACATTGACGAAAGCAGAATCTAATTATTCAGTCACAGAAAGGGAATGTTTGGCCATTATTTGGGCCATCGGAAAATTTCGTCTCTATGTCTGTGGCCGACCGTTTTGCGTTGTGACCGATCACCACGCTTTGTGCTGGCTTGCCTCTCTGAAAGATCCATCCGGTCGCTTTGCTCGCTGGGCTCTCCGTCTCCAGGAGTATGACATTCATGTCATTTATCGATCAGGCCTGAAGCATACGGACGCGGATGCTCTTTCCCGCTCACCATTGTCTAGTGATACCTCGTCTGACCACGTCTGTGTTGACCAAGTCTGTGATTTGTCGACTCTTGCCACTATCGACATGGCTACCGAGCAGCGGAATGACCACTATCAATGCAATTTTGGATTTTCTCTCAAGTCCTACCCACGGTCATTCATCCAAAGCGCTCGTCCGGCAAGCCCACCACTTCTCCATTCGTGACGGTCTTCTCTATCACCGCAATTATTTGCTTGATGGACGGAAGTGGCTTCTAGTCATACCGCGTCATCTCCATGCCGGCATTGGTGCTGCGTACCATGGTGACCCACAATGTGCTCACGGTGGCGTATTGAAAGCCTACACACGCCTACGTCTGCGATTTTACTGGCGTAGAATCTACCGCTTTGTACGACATTTAGTGCACGCTTGCGAATCTTGTAAACGCCGAAAACCTCCTCAGAAGTCCCCCGTTTCGTTGCAGCCGTTACCCTGCCCTGCTCGTCCATTTGACCGCATCGGCATAGATTTCTATGGCCCTCTTTCTACTACTCCCGCTGGAAACCGGTGGATTATCGTGGCAGTAGACCATCTTACTCGCTACACTGAAACATCACCGCTACACTCTGCCTCCGCAAGAGACGTTGCTTTGTTCCTTCTCAACAACTTGATTCTTCGCCACGGGACTCCAAAGGAACTGCTCAGTGACCGCGGACGCGTTTTCTTGGCCGATGCTCTCGAGGCCATACTGAAAGAATGCCGCATCATTCATCGTACAGCTACTTCTTACCACCCTCAGACGAATGACAGAACGCTTCAGCCGTACTCTGAGTGACATGCTGGTCATGTACGTCAGCGACACTCATTCCAAATGGAACCAGGTTCTTCCCTTCGTAACCTAAGCGTACAACACTGCGATGCAGACGACCACTGGATTCTCTCCCTTTTTTCTTCTTTACGGGCGCGAGCCAACCTGCACAATGGACGCGCTTTTTCCCTACCACCCTGATGCTCCTGAATCGACGCCACTCTCGGACGCCGCCCAGTACGCAGAAGAATTCCGTCAGCTCGATTGTACGCTTACAAAGGAAAACCAGTGGCAACAAAAACACCATCGACACTGGCGAGGCTCTTTTATATGCACCCAACTCCCTGGTGTGGCTCTGGGTTCCTGCCAGAACCGCCGGCCGTCTTGCTCGGTATCACGGTTCATACTGAGTCCTTCAAAAAACATCTCCTGTCAACTACATAGTTGAGCCCGTTACGCCCTCTGCGGATTTGGGTCGCCGTGGACGCGAAATAGTTCATGTGCACCGAATCAAGCCCTACTACAATCCGTCTGTCCTTTCGGCTCCATGAGGCGGCAGGATGGCTCCTTCTCTATCCGGGGGGAAACTGTAGTATGGTAATCTTCATCGTTATAGCCACTGACATGTGTTGCGTGCTGCTGCTCTCAAGAAGAACGAAGAAGTTGGTCGTTGTCTTTGTGATTCGCTACGCTTTACGTCCCGCTGCGAGTTCATCCCGAGCAGCTGGATCCATCTGCGTCGACTGAATAAACACACCTCTACACTCCATGCGTTCCAGTCAAAAACAAATAATTATCCCATGATAAATACAAAAAGCAAAGAAAAGCCTTATCACATGGCCATTGAAACAAGGTACCGAGCAAAGTTCAACAAAGTGCAAAGTGTAAAACATAATTTAATCTTCATATTCCACGTAAATTCCAGCAAAAGCGTAAACGAGACCTTTTATGCTAACTGTAGACAGGCGTGGTTCCCCTCGGGGTGGAAACTTTCTTTGCCATCATCAGCAATCCTTCGGTGGCGGTCAAAGTTAGTTTTGTGGTACGATCCATCAAGCTGCATTGCTTTGCCTTGCAGGGGGGGGGGGGGGCGGGGGCATCGGTAGGCTGACAGGATTCTGTCGATATGGCTTGCTGTGAGTATTGCTCACTGTAAATAACTGTTGTCTACTGCCTGCCTCGTCGACGTCAAATTGGTTCATATTATGAGCATAGTGAGCGAATATTCACTTTTTTGATCTGTATATAACCATCATAACCATCGCTCTCCTCTGCTCGGAGACGTACGCGCAGTGGGCCAGGTTGACCGTTGTTGAAGTGGTCGAAGAGATGCTATTCGTATTTCAACCGTTCCTATTAGACGCATCTACCGTGCTCCCTGGAGCTCCGTTCTGGCCTTCGCTCGCGTCTACTGCTCTTTGCTATGAATGAGGGCAACGGTGCTCGCTCACCCCAGGCGTCTCCAGTTGCAGCGGCAGCTCCCTCTGCTTGGACCGTCACCAGCCGCCAACGCGATCCCCAGATCTTTACCGGCCTTCATGGTGAGAGATGTCAACGACTGGCTCGAGGACTACAACAGGGTCAGTGCATTTAACCGCTGGGATGACCCTCACAAATGGCTGAACGTCATCTTTTACTTGGCCGGCGTCGCGAAAACCTGGTCCCTCTATCATGAGGACGACATCGATGACAGGCCTACATTCACTTACCAACATTTCGACACTCTTGCTGGTCGCTCAGGACTGGTCATGAAAAAGCTCGCCGCACGTCTCCAGAAGCCAGGCAAGTCATATACGTTGTACATCGAGGATGTTCTGGCCCTTTGCAGCTGTGTCAATGCTGCTGTGCCTCAGTCTGAGCGTATTTGCCACATACTTAAGGGCATCAATACTGTCACTTCCCACTCCTTGCTGGCGCAAAATCTATCTTCTGCTTCTGATATTACAACCACCTGTCAAAGTGTAGATGAGTTTCAGTCATTCCGCCTCATGCAAGATCCCTGTGACGGCGGTGCCCTCAAAGATGGGAATTGGTTCTCTCTCATATTTACCTTGATACAGCAGGAGCTCTATGGTTGCCCCACCCCAGCCCATGGATCTCCGGCTCTCCCGCTACCGCATACTTTCGCAGCATCCCCAAAGGTGAATTGACCACTTTCAACTGCTCTGTGGCACGTGCTACGCCTGCCATTGCCTCTCGGTCGTCAACTTATGCCGAGATTGCTTGAAGCCCACCCGCCCTAATTCCTCCGACGTGTCCGTCAGCCGTGAGCGGTCATATCTCTGCCATGCCGCCATGTCCTCCAGTGCCCCGTCTTGTTTCAGCTTGGAGCCCCTCCCGCCTTGTGTGCTACTATTATGGGATATGTGGACACATTTCCTGTGTTTGTCACCGCCGCCAGCAAGATGAGCAACCGGCTTATGCCCCCTAAGAGCGTGCCCGCGAGCGTTACACTGACGATTCTATTGTGCTCTACTCAGAATGTCCTTGGCGTTCTTACCCGCCTCCACACTCCCATGGTGTCTTCAAGCCCTCGCGTCCTTCCCGACGGCGATTCCTTTTGCCTCTTCGCTGCACATCACCGCTTCGTCCTGCCTCACAACCCTTCGCACCTAGAGCTGAACACTAACCGAAACAGCTTTTTTTGGTGGAAAGCATAATTATTCAAGGGCTGTACATTGAGGCTCTAATCAACACAAGCGCTGTCTATTCTTTCATACATTTCACCCTCTGTTCTCGCAAACGTAATTATTACTCAATACATTGGTCCGTCACTTCGTTGAGCCAATGGCACTATTACCAAACCCATCGGGCAATGCGCAGCAAATATCCTCAGCGATAACCAGCGGCATCATATCGGACTTGTGGTGCTCCTCACGTGCTTTCATCTCGTTATCTAGGGGTGGGATTTCTTGTCGGCGACATCCGCCCTCATCTCTTTCCTCATCCACCTTGCGGACCTCAATATATTGTTACGGACGACATCAAGGAAGAAGAAGCGGGCAGTGGCGCGGACAGGAGCGCTCGTGCTAGGCCCGGTAACATTTTCATTAAACGTCATCTCACTGTCATCGACCATCTCTCTGTCCTCTGTTCTCCTGTTTTCATCGGCTTGCCGTATCGTAACATTTGGTTGGAGGTGCTGGTACTTCATCATCACCCCCCCCCCCATCCTGGTCCAGAACATCAGCGCCCTGCGACTTCTTGCACCGTCGGCGAAAGGTCAGGAGGCACTGCATGGCTGTTCCCCAGCCTGCCGGACCCAGCAAGACCTTGCCGTTCCTCCGCCCCGTCCCCCCCGCCCCGACCACAAGACACGACGAAGGAGAGACTGACCTGAGACGCCACGACACAAGGAAAGACCCGAATGACCTCATGTGACCCCCACTGACCTGATGTGCCTACCAAGGACCCTACTACCCAAGACACCGCTACACTTCACATTCTCCCCTGCCTATGCCATGCGGTGCGTGCCTTGGCCTCCGCCATCGAGTCGTGGCAACGTGTGGCCCAAGAGTGTCCTGCCAAGGTTCATCGCGAATCATCGTGCCGGCAAGCCGTTCTATTCTTCCTTCTTCCTCTTCTTTTTCAAGCATCTAGACACGCCCATAATCATGCCATGGAATCATCAACATCGTGCATTTCCTCGGCCACGATCGGGACGATCGCTCGGTGGCCCCGGGTCATGTTACGGACGACATCAAGGAAGAAGAAGCGGGCAGTGGCGCGGACAGGAGCGCTCGTGCTAGGCCCGGTAACATTTTCATTAAACGTCATCTCATTGTCATCGACCATCTCTCTGTCCTCTGTTCTCCTGTTTTCATCGGCTTGCCGTATCGTAACGATATTACCAACTTCTGACTGTTTACCACAACGTGTCATTGCAGCAATTGATTTCTTTCTGTCCTCTGTACGCGAGCAGCTGATCATTGTGGAATTGGACTATGGTCTCGACGGCATCGCATTAGTTATGCCCGCTTCACGGTGGACCTCCGATGGATTAGCTCTTGCCTAAATGCTCATCTGCCTCACCCGCGGTTGGGCGGTGGTTGCGGCCCTGACTACAACTGGCCAGCCATTCTTACTGCCCATAGGTGCCACTGCTGGCTTTTTTTGGCTATCTTGTCCCCATCAACAGAGTTTCCTATGCACCACCTACTGTACTGCTGCCAAGCAGCCCGATTCGAATTTATCCTCTGAACATGCAGCCACCATCTGCCCGGACCTCCCATCCGAACAGTCAACAACTCTGCTTGACGTCCTCTTGCGGCACCGAGAATCTTTTGAAGTGTGCACCTCAGCTTTAGGGAAGACCTCCGTCACCTCTGCTCTGTCACCTCTGATAGCCTAGAGAGGACGGCTCTGCTATTGTTCGACCACGGTCGTATCATGTTTCGGTATCAGAAAGAAACGTCATTGAAGAGCAAGTTGCCGACATGCTTGCTCAAAATATTATCCGGCCATCAACGAGCTCTTGGTCCTCGCCAGCGGTGATCGTTCGTAAAATAGACATCACAGTCTGTTTGTGCGTGTATTAACGCGCCCTTAACGAGATCACCCTCATCCGTGTTGACCATTTGCCTGGAATTTACGACGCATTAGACAGTCTCCAAGGCGCTGAGTATTTCTGCAGTTTCGACATTCGCTCGGGATACTGGCAAATTCCCATGAACGATACAGAAAAGGACAAGACCGCCTTTTTTGCCCCCGACAGTCTGCACGAGTATCACGTGATGCCTTTCGGATGCGCTGGCCCCTTTTTAGTGCGTGACTGACACCGTGCTTCGTTGAATAAAATGGAATAACTGCCTGTGGTATTTCGACGACGTTAGCGCCTTCTCGGCAAACTTCACCCAGCACTGGTAACGCCCAACCCAAGTCCTCACGTCGCTTGCCCAGGCTGGGCTCCAGCTGAATGCCAAGAAATGCTACTTTTCCAGTTAAACCATCACAGTCCTTGGCCATATCGTCAGTAAGGCGGCAATCTAGTCTGATCACGACAAATTATAGCTATTGTTAATTTTCTTCGGCTTCAACGTCAGAAAGATCTTCGCAGCATCCTTGGCTTGCCGTCCTACTTTCGCAGTTTTATTTGGAACTTTGCCTCCATTACACCCGTTACACAAACAACTTCCCAAGCGCTTTAAATATGGTGCACTCAATGTAAAGAGCGGAGGCGTTCATCTCCACTCCTGTACTTCGTCATTTAGATACGGACGCGCCCACCATTCTTCACACTGCCGCCATTTACCACGGAATTGGCGCAGTTTTCTTGAGACGTAATGCCGTTTCTGAAAAGCAAGTTTTTGCATACTCCAGCTGTACGCTTACTGCAGCTGAGCGCCACTACCCTATTAGGAGAAAGAGTGTCTGCAGTTGTTTGGGCGATTAAAAAATATAGACCTTAATTGTATGGTTTCCACTTCGCCATTGTAACGGATGATCACGCGCTCTGTTGGCTGTCATTCCTTAAGAGCTTGTAGAGGAGTCTAAGTCGCTGAGTGCTACGTCTCCAAGTGTACATCATCACCATCACCTATAAATCTGGCCAGCAACACCTCGACGCTGACGCCCTCTCTCGCTGGCCGTTTTTTCCCGCTCCCGCGGCTTCACCTACGGCCTCATCTCCCTCCTTCCATACGAATCAGCCTTCTGCTGCCCATCTAAACCTAGCATCTCTCGCTGAGGCTCCACTCGAGATCAACGCTGAATTCCCGTCCCTGCAGCTGGCTGACCCCTACTTCCGCACAGTCATCACTCGTCTCCATAGCGAATCATGGCGAATCATGAACTTCGGCGGTTTGATTTCTGAACACCCTACCGCGACGTTTATCTCCCTACAGGTCGACGCTGGGTACCCGTAGTACCTCGCTTCTTTCGTAGTAAGCTATTGGAAGCTTACCATGACGATGCCATTGCTGGTCGTTTAGGCCAGCATAAAATGACCGTATTAAGAGCCTCTAATTTTGGCCTGAACTTTCTGCCAGCGTCGTCAAATACCTTTCATCCTGTCCATCTTACCAGCATCGCAAGCGTTCAACATCTCTTCCTACTGGTCTCCTGCAACCTCTACTTTACCAATCTGGCCCTTTTCACATGGTCGCCATTGACTTGTCCGGTCCTCTTCCTCTCACATCAGACGGCAACCGTTGGGTTGTCTCCGCCGCGTTATGCTGAAACCACCCCTCTTCACTCACTCAGGTGCCGTCTCTGAAGTCGCCAAAGTATTCCTACGTACGATAGTCTTGCTTTATGGGATCGTTATGGATCTTCCCGCATTCTCATTAGTGGCCATCGAAGGGCATTTCTTAAGTCCTTGAGAAAGTATTGTGAGCCGCCAACACCATTCCTAAGAATTCTTTTAACTAACACCCTTAGACCAATGGACTCATCGAGCGTTTCCACCTCAAGTTGTCCGACATGACATCCATGTACATCGCTCTCGACCATCGGAACTGGGACAACGTTTATCCTTCGTCACCTACGCCTACAATTCCGCCGTTCGACGCACTACTGGTTATAGCCGTTTTTCGTAGGTTATATACGTCAACCATCCAAGTTATTCGATACTACATTCTTTTCTGCTCCCGCCTGTCGGTCTGAATCTCTGGGTAAACAGTTTCCTACTCCCGTGGGCCACTATCGCCAAATTGCCCGTTTCAACGCTAAAGTCGCCCAACAAGAACGCAAAGCCCATTATGACCAACACTACCGAGCTCCATCTTTCTTCCCCAGTGATGAAGTTCTCCTGTGGATACCAGTCCACACTCCTGGCCTGTGTGAGAAGCTCCTTCCTCTCTACATTGACCCTTACAAAGTACTACGTCTCCGCTTAACTATCGCGTTGCTCCCTCACACCGTCGCTGACGGGCGTCGACGCTCCGAAGAGTCATCCACGCCTTGCGCATGAAGCCCTATGGCCGCCATTTCTCTTCCCTGTATTTAGCGATTAGGGTGGCCGCTTTCTTGCTTGAGTGATTTATAGAAGTGCAATAACGCAAAACGCTCTTTCATCTGTATAGACTTATCACCATTATCGCTCGTCTTTGCTTGGAGCATCACGCGCTGTAGGCCATATTGTCCTGGAATAACAAACGAAGCAATGTTTACCTGCAGGCGTTACTTGCAGGAAGTACTGCAGGAAGTAACCAGCAGGAAGTTCTTTTCCTGAGGGTTCATCTGTGCACGCGGCACTTCGCTTCGATGTGCGGTCGTGTTGGACGCAGTGGCGCTTTCAAGGGAGCGACCACCTGCTTACGTATTCGCTATAAGTGGGGGCTACCCTACACATATAGTCTTGAGAGCCCTTTGAATGGACCGAAGAATGACAAAACGTGCAGTCAGGTTACTGGGCAAATGAAAACATCATGCCTCATTTTGTAAGAATTGAATACAATAATATCATAAAAGCAAGTTTTATCATCAAAAATTGCACAAAATGAAATAAAGCTGCATCCTGTAGTGAAATGGTGCAATTACCGGTCCCGCAGATATATGACCGCATCTCAACAAAATATTTAAACTTAGAAAACAATGATTAGACGAAGACTCGCCCAACTAAGTATACTTGAAAGCAGCACTTCATTATTGTTATAATGAAGCGCTCTTAGTTGCTTTCACGATTGTCCATATTTAGAAGTACTTCGCGCTCCCTCCGCCGCACCCCCAGAATAAAAGTGACATTCTCTGCATAATGCCAATAAGAAGATTCATATTTTTCGTAATAGATGCCGCCGCAGTCTTATATTTGAAGAGTGAGGCAGTGACCACGATGCACTAAATCTGCTACCAAGGAGGCGAACGGCATTCCGTAACGCTTTGGGTGTGCGAACTGAAATTTGAATTACGCTATACTGGGTATGAATTAATTTCTGACGAATAAAATGATATTAGTCGATAATTCATCGTTTTGGCCGGCGTGCAGTCGTCATCGAGCTCATTCCTCATGGTTACCCTCATAGACATGCATAAAGGTGGGAGCGCCGTCAGATCCAAAAATGCTTCATAATAAATGCTTCATAATGCTTAACAATCATCTGCAGTTTTCCTGACAAACGTAGTCCGGAATCTAGCACCTTAATCTGTTCAAGGAACCATGTCTGATGGTTCAAATCAGTTATCGATGCCTTCAAAGGCAATGCCGTAGTAGCCCTATGCCGGTAAGCAGAAATAGAAGTAATACACTATGAAGGGCTAGTTGGCTCATAATATTTGAACGAGTACAACTGCGCAAAAAAGACGGGACGTAAGAAACACACAGGCACGCCTTGTTTGTACCTGTGTGTTTCTTACGTCTCATCTTTTTCGCGCAGTTGTACTCGTTAAATAAGAAATAGGTCTCGCTCTGTATCAAGTAAGTTTGTAAACTACCGGAAAGTTCAAAAGGCTCTTTGCTTGTTGCCCTGATGAGTGACTGGCAATTTGCTCTTACATGATGTAGTTTGTTTGGCCTGCAATATGCACGCTGGGCGTTCGTGACACTTTTTTTCTTCCGTGCGCGTCGCTTGGTAAACTTACCATCGCCACCTCCAGCCTCAAGAACACGTGAAGGATGTAGGACAAGAGTAGGGATGGATGATGCTGCAAGCATTACTGCTGCTATTTTAGAAGGCAGGGCTAAAAAAAAAAAACTCGAAAGAAAAACCGCAGTAAGATGAATTTAACTTCCCAATGAGCGATACGCGTAGAAATATAGTATGTTAGCATTTTAACTTCCTTTTGTTTTTTGTAGAACCTATGAGAGCTGAAGTAGAACTGGAAACTCTCATGACTGTCCGGTTGGTTAAAGCGTGTATTCTTTGTGGCCACCAACAAGGAATTGCCGAACACGTGTACGTGTCAAAAAGCTGTCAAGGTACAGTGTATCTGATCTTTTAGAGCGCGCACGCCACTCTTCTTGATAAATAAATTAGTTCTTCGTCATGTTACACCGTGCATGTTACACCACTGCTTTACCTTCGAACATGATTAAGTAGTTCATAAAAGTACGCCTAAAACATTGTAACCGCTGGATATACGTCGCTAGCGTAGCGTCTATGTTATGGTATGTTACTACTATATTGTAACTAAAGAGTTAAGCAAGGTGTCGGATGCGACGATAACCAAACTTTTAAACAAAAGAAGAAAAGAAAGCGGAGCTAGGCGATTTATTTTATGGGTTGCTTGGTTTAGAATACACCACTAGTCTTCACTACTAGCGAACTGTTTATGAATAACTGGATAATATTCGAACTGTTGTTGTCAGACGTAATGCAAAGTTCCAGATAAACTTGTTCTTTCTGTCCCTTGCTCTTAATAAGCGCTAGCAAATATGATTTTGAAAAACGAATATGTCTACTCATTCGCCGATCTGTAAGATGAAAACTACAAAAATATTACGATACATTTTTGGAGCGGCTGCTAAAGCTAGTTTTCGAGATTCACTTCTCAAAGTAAAAAACCGCAGATGGAAAGTCTAACGCCACAGAGTTGAAGTCCTCACTTTCTGAAAACTCTGGCGGCGCCGGCGTCGACGTTGGGAGAAAAATCGCGAGAGGGGTAGTTGAGAGCTTGCATGACCAGGCGCACAGTGGTCGTTGTGTTGTTTAATGGTACTACACTAGCCGACATGGCTGAGGTAGTTGCAACTGCCAAATTGAGCAGGTATCTTTACGATGAGAGGTTCAGATGAAACTAGTTTCCTGTGGCTTCGCTTGAATGGGGCTTTATATATCTATAGGGTGGTCTTTCACACAGCGTAGTAGCTTACGAATCAATTCTAGTGAGCATGTTCGAGATAATAGATGCGAATAAAGGATTAGTGATGAAACAAATATTAAAGTGGATGTATACGAGCGTGGATCCGGAAGAAAGACCGCATTCAGGAGCAAGTTATCGTGGCACGTACCTTTGAAGCCTGTGCCACATACATTCAGATAATTTCAGATTGTGTGGAATACTGGTAATTGTTTATTCATTTTCAGTACGCAGTACGTTTCCTAGATAAAAGAAAACTAATATGAGCATTGTCAATTCAATGTTCTATTCAGTATGTATATTCCATCGACATGCTTAGATAAGAAGGGATAAAAATCACTATTTTGAGTATACTTACTTCAGAATATTCAATATGGGGTATTTATTTACAATGTAAGAATCCTTACCAGCAAACCCAAAGATTTGGTCTCATTTATTAGTACAGCAAGTGTAGCAACAACGATATATTCAGAATGCTGAAAAAATGCAGCACGCACGAGGACGTACTCTCATTCCCAAAAGTAACCAAGCTGCCATGATCGTTTCGATACCGCACTTTCGGGCGACCAGCCCTCTGTTGGCTGCAAGAATAACGTAGTACCATCTCTATCATCTTATGGATGACAATGAGTCTCCCGGGATCATGAGAAGTGGACCTGGGTATTTTCATTAGCGCGGCAGCGTGTGCGCAAATCGCTCAAGAGGCAGGCTCTCTGACGTAGCATCGCGGGATGATGGGAGGGATGCATTTCGCGGCGTGACGCGATGGTTCCCGGAAACGGCATATTTCAGTGTTTCTATGAACGCCGTGGCGAGGACTAATATATGTGTGACTACAAGCAGTGTAGCGGTCACGACGATCAATGTGGCCGGATACCAAAGAAACGAAATGTGCGTGCGAATCATAAAAGCCCTCCCCCCCCCCCCCCTCTCGCCACCTAAGTTGGGCGTATAGTGTTTATGGTTGGACACGAGGCTGTTTTTCTTCCTGCTACGCGATTTTTGGAGTGATGTCATGTCGTGAAAAATGGGTTCTGTTCAGAGGCAAGAGTCATTTCGCGATTAATGAGTTGTTGTTCTTCATTGCTAATCGGTTGTTGACACGACGACTCGTTGCAATTAGTGGAGAGGAGAACAGTATTTCAGCTGTACTCGTTTATTTCTAATCTACTTATAGGTAGTACTCAGATAATACCAGCATAAGTTAGGGACATTTTCAAACGCGCATTGAGATATCTACATCAAAGGACAGGGAAATAAGGCCAGAGCCCGGGAGAGGCCTCTTAATGTTCCACAAAACACCGGCATCTCAGGCGACCTCCATCAGCTTCGCTTCCGTTTACTTTGACCCGCCCATCTCCTTCTGCCACCGCCAACTAACGTCATCATGATCCCTGATAGACACATACAAGCTATCACTTGTCGGCACCACCTCGTACACGATAGAGCAAAGCACAGCCTGCCGTAAGTTACAAGCTTGTCTTGCGTGAACTCTTATAACTTGGCTGGCTGAATTACGAAATTAACCTTTAAATACAAGGTGATGAAAAGCAAGACTTTAAGAACCGACTAGAATCCTGTCAATGTCGCTTAGGAAAAAGAATCCAAATAAAGTTCCCTCCATTCATTCCCACGCATAGCTCTTCGGAGTCCATACATTTAAATGCCTCTCTCGAATATGCAGTCGAATATAGAGAAGTGGGACTCTTACTATTCGTCGTTCCTTGAGAATTTTCGTATGCAGAGAACAGAGGCCAGTCTGGTGGCCACAGTGGACATTTTCTATTACTTACACACGCGTCTTCTCGACGCTAAGTTGCAGCACGCCTGTAGCGCTACTGATTTTAAATGGAAGGCAACGCTGTCAAACGCTATGGAATGATTGCACTGCGGATCAGTACGAAAATAGAAAATAGAAAAGCGCATCGTTAGCAATTATCGTCCAAGAAGGACGGCACGAGAAAAAAAAGTTCGTTTTTAGCCGTTCCGTATATAGCTGGATAGTACATGTTGCAAAGGAAAATGACCCTGGAACCAATGAAGCAACATAAGTTATTTTTGCAATACATACACGAAGTAAACCTCAGATATATTTCAGGTGCCGCCAGATATTGAACATATTGGATTACGCTGGGTGGGGCAACCTAGCAAGCCACACCCTTGTGCATTTTTTCTCGCTCAAAGAGCTGCCACCATTGCCCAATCATGTTTGGCTTACATTTATTAGCAAGGCGACTCTTTTCGCATTTGTAGCGAAAGAAATGCAACATTTTTGACACTTGCAAGGACGCGACATGGTCTCTATTGCAGTGTAAAGGCTTGCATGATCGGCTGTACCTTTTCCATCTTGTTCGAAATAGTGCAAAAATGAATGCATTGCAAAAGTGACGAAAAGAGGAAACTAAGCACCGGAAAACAGACGAAAAACATTTCTAACATTTCGCTCTCTTTTTTTATCGAATAAACCGGTGGGTGCGCCATAGGCGTACATTCTAGGCAAGCAATGCTTGGTCTGCCTTTTTTCCGGGGCAAATTTCGCTTCCAAATTTATTTTTAACGTGTTTCGTTTTCTATAAAGAGAAAATGGAGTAGTAGGTGAGCGCTTATGGCCTGGAAGAGGCACTTGCCCCAGGTAGCAACGTTCATAGCCAAGTACACACTTATTTCATATAACGGGAACTTTTCTCACATGTATCCGCGTATCTCTATGCGGTAGCAATCGAAACAAGATCCAATACATTTCTGTTGCTGCATGACAGTACAAATCAGCGCACAAATACACAAGAGCTGTAAACATGCTAAATATCAGTGAACGTACGATAAGGTTTAACACGTAAAACGTATGCAAATATAAGGGTGTACCACTTGAGTGCATATTCTGTACTCATCACAGAATACACATCTCAGCGCGTTTCCAAATTTATGATCCTAAAATGTGTTCACAGCCATGTAGCACATACGAATCAGACAACATATATACATTTTTTGTTGTCCGTAAAGCATGATAGCCAGCGCCTTTTAATGAAATGAATTAAGCTCGTTCAAGAAGTATGCTTTCACGTGCTTCTTTTTATTACTTGTTGCTAGAATTCAACACTGCTTCCTATAACGTTCAATAGATATTCAACTTTAAACCTTAAGCTTTGTCTGCCATAGTTTGTACAGGTCAGCCTTATTCATTTGTGTTTCCGTCAAGCGTATTGATTCATCAAGATCTGCAGGAATGATGTACAATTCAATGTTACTTATGAGTTGCAAAACCTTGTAATAGTATATTTACGCGGATAGACGCATAGCAAGTGTGTTTGCGTATTATGACTTGGATTAGTATTATGAACGAGAGCGGAACAAGTGTTTAGGGAGAGATGAAGACAAGTTCCATAGTCGAAACTTTTGCTTGTCTTGCGAACGGATGCTCCCCCTCAACCATTGCTCAGATTTCTTTCATCTATCTATCTTTTATTGGTTAGTAAAGGAGGCTCCATTACATGCAGTTTCTCACTTCAGGACCTCCCGTTGTATATAAACACGTTGCACTATTTTGACACACTAACAAATACAATTCTGATATTGATTCTCATAGTCTGTAGCCATTTTCTTCCTCTTGTTCTGCCGTGTTTTGGCATTGTTCTTTTCCCTACCCTATCTAACCCAAATTGAGAGAATATATGTCTTTGGAAGATTAAATGATATGGAAGATTACATGAAGATTAATAGTTTTCAAGAACTCAACATTTTTTGCGAGAAATATTGCTTTATGCAGTTAGGAATTGTAGTCGCTCTCAAACTACAGTAAAAAATGAACCCACAGAGAATACAGGAAATGATATAAATTTTTAAACTATAAAGAAACACATTTACAAATTCTGTATAAGCACCACAGAGTTGCTTCCTTAATCTGCAACTGGTTCTTCACATGCGTGTATCATGACGCATTATTTTGGAACCATGCGCTCAAGAATTTTTCTGTCGCGATACCATGTACTCTTGTGTTGAGAAAGAGGATTGCAGTGCTAGGACTAAGTAATTTTTGGCATTAAATAATGACATTGACATCTTTATTACATTTAGCTGCAATCTTTTATGTCTAACTAATAAGAAAGATTGTTCAGGTGATCATTACCCGTATTATTTTTTTTTTCTGTGTGAACCAGACAGTTATAAATCTGACAAAAACAGATTCTTGTCATCTTCACATCGGTAGTGAAGAAATTATTTTTCGAATATCATTTCTGTTAAGAACAATAGTTTTTGTTTATTTATAGATTTATTTAAGAATGGAAGTATAGCAGAATGTTTGCCCTCGAGGAAGAACAAAAAAGGAGCATATTCTCCTCATAGGGCCTTGACCACAGAGAATAACAAAGATACAGCGACAGTGGCGACACGAATAATGAAGATCTCAGTATTGATCCTTGTGGAACATCATTTGAAGTTGTTTTTCTTTAAGTCGTGACAAGTACTGTTTAGAGCACGACACTTACTAATACTAATTTTTCAAAATAGTTCCTTATAATCTTACATGCATTCCTGAAAAATCCACACACACACACACACACACACACACACACACACACACACACACACACACACACACACACACACACACACACACACACACACACACACACACACACACACACACACACACACACACACACACACACACACACACACACACACACACACACACACACACACACACACACACACACACATACACACACACACAGACACACACACACACACACACACACACACACACACACACACACACACATATATATATATATATATATATATATATATATATATATATATATATATATAAAATTTATGTATTTATTTATTACTGTATATATTTCTGTAAAAAAATAAATACAAGCATTAAAATAAAAGCCTCCTTCATGAGCAGCATGACGTCGGTTTTTACCCCATTTTCCCGAAGCGGATAAATGAAGGTACACTAAAACACTACTGGGATTGTAACTGTTACAAAATAAAGAACACTACATTAGCCATTATTACTGTACAATACAAGGGTCAAACAAATAAAGACTGGTGGACACATATCCAAATCAATTCAAATCACCTTTATTTTCAATATTTGGCAATGTTAATGGTCTTCGAGGCAAAAAGCTGTAGGGATAGCTTGATGAGCCCAGGGAGCCGGTTGCAGGCAGCAGTGACAGCAGTAAAAAAAGAAGAAAAGAAAACATGGGATATCTACTACAAGTGTACAAGAAAAGATGTCCCACTTCGTCATAAATTTACAAAAATAAAAGGTGAAGTCAAAGTATTGGAAGATATCAATACGTTACACAAGAACTAGCGTTTTTATGCTCATGATGTTATAACAAAACTGACAATTTCACAAATGAAAAGCACAAAATTAACTTTGCAATGTATTTTACATGTTATACCATTTCACGTCAGAAACAGCAAGCACAGGTCTTTATGAACATTGAATGCAGAAATATGCGCGTTATCATACCGTTCATAAAACTGGATAAATTCAACTTAGTAACCCTGGAGCTACATGGCCTAATGACTGTAAAAGGTAATTTGTGCGGTAGTGTGGAACCACCCAATTTTTAGGGGTACGTATTTCTTTTTATATTTGAGCGTAACGTTGCACCTGAGGGTGTCATCAGGAATTCCTTATACTTTTGATTAGCGAAGTGAAAGTGGTAGAGGAGGCGGTAACTATAAAGAGATTGGATATGACGAAATAACTCAGCTGAAGAAAGTAAATAGGGTAAATTGTTTATGCAACGTATGACTTTTTTTTTCCAGATGCAATAGTGTACTGACCATTTTTTTATTTTTCATTAGTCGTCCCCCAAGATGTTAACGGATTTGGGCGGGTTAATTGATGGTTTACCGGAGATCCGAAGGAGATCACGCACAGTAAAACCTCGTTACAATAGACATTCAAGGGACCCGAAAAATATGTCTCTTGTAAGCAAGGTCCCTTGTAACCGAAAATTCTAGAAGCACTGTGTTGATCAGTTTACTGCACATCAGTTTATAAATGCATTCAGACGCATTAACAGCGAATCGTTCAGGAAGGCTTAAAGATGCTATTCATACAAATATGTATTTTTTCAGTGCAGAGTATATTCCTTACCGAATTCTGGAGGTAAAGCACTTCACTTTGCAAGCCTTCCTGTAGCTCTAGTACCTTTGAAGCACTCTTACATGCTCGTTACCCTCAGATCTTGACACTCTGCCTCTGAAATGTCCTCGTTGTCATCCTCTGTTGCACATGTTCCATTTACTTGCGCGAGCATTGCACAGTCTGTAAGCTCTTTCGGAGCACACAAGATCCACATTTGCAGATACGAATTCTTCAAAACATCCTGGCACCTCAGCACTCTCTTGGATGCTCGCGCAAGCTTCATTTTTAAGGAAGATTTCCACAGTATCCGTATATGGACCCTCTTACACCACATTTAAAGCCTGCTTGTCTGAGACAGGTTTTCGCAGCTATACTTCTCAGGCCATTCCAGACACCTGAAATCACTTGAACAGCAAACTTCGCATCAATTACTATTGTACAGTCTCGCTACCGGTCGAGCAACAGGCATTCTACCAACCTTGTTTTGTACAGCAATTTGACAGAGTGCATGATAGCATTGTATATCAGTTGAAGGTAGCGTATGGAGTTTATTGAGAAACCATAACTTTGGTGCTTTGAGCACGACACATTTGGTGCTGCTAGAAGCATTGTCCACAAAGAGACAGACATCGAGATTCGGAGCTTTCATCTTGTGATCAAGTTTTAACAGAGAGCAGTTAAAAAGGCTGGATGTCATTCATGCATTTTGATTTGCTTCGTAGATGACGGTAATGTGATGCCAGTGGCTGAAACAACGGGGTCGTTTTACTTTCCAATCAATGGGAAGCACTCCTTCTTAGTTCCTGACATATTACAACAATAAGGATGCTGATATCAAACAGAATTTAGCTAAGGGAATCTAAAGTGCATCATGTGCGAGTTGGTACGCTACAGCTGCATTGCATGGGCACATCTGGCTAATGTCTCTTCGAAATGGTAAATAATTTACTCTAGGGACCTCAAATAGTTGCCCTTTGCAACCGAGTGTCTCTTGTAACCATGTCTCTTGTATGCAATGTTTTTAACATGGACACATAGGAAACCCAACCAAACCATTATCAGATGTTTCTTATAACAAGAGTGTCTTTTGTAACAGTGTATCTTATAATTGAATTTAACTATATCCGAAGTAAGGCACCCACAGCAGATGACAGTTTTTTAGCTACCTTTTCAACATGACTGTCCCATGTCAACTCACTGGAGAATACGACACCTAGTATTTTATGCTGTTTTACGATGTCTATTTTATCAGGTTCCAACTTTAGCTCATGAACAGAAGCCAAGCGTTTGTTTTTAGGCGAAAAAAAATTGCTTTCGTTTCTTTGCAATTGTTTTTTAGACTGTTTGTTTCGGACCATTTTAGTTCTTCTGACAACGCACTATTCTCAATTTTAGACAAATCAACCTCATTAGTTGAGCTAAAAAATAGGCTTGAATCATCTGCATATAAAACAAATACCGGTACATATAAGATCATTCACATATACATTAAATAAAAACGGCCCAAGAATACTACCCTGTGGAATACTACCACATGAAATCTGTTGAAAAGTGGAATAGTAGCCATTGATGTCAACACACTGAGATCTCCCGGTTACATACGACTACAAAAGAGTATTGCTTGCGCCACGGACACCATAATGACCTAAATTATTAAGGAGGGTTGTGTGACATAACGAATCAAAGGCTTTGCTGAAGTCTATATAACTTCCCAGGGTAAGTTAATTGGCTTCAATATTTTTTAAGATGACTTCTTTTTGCAACAGAAGAGCAGATTCATTTGCCCTACCCCTACAAAAATCGTGCTGACATTCTGATAAGATGGTGTGTTCAGTGAAAAGTGATCTAGTCGGGTGAGCACAATTTTCTCAAGGCCCTTTGAAAAGGTTGGCATTATTGTTATAGGTCAGTAGTTGCTTATATCATTCCTGTTACCTCACTTGTATATAGCAGATACTCTAGCACGTTTCATGTCGTTACGAGAAGTTCCAGATGCTAGCTAAAGATTGATTATATACACTAAATACGGAGATACGAGATCAAGAACAACTTTTATAGGTTCAATCTGAATGCAGTCAACGTCAAGCTTTTTACTATTCTTCAGGTTTAGAAACATGTTAAACACTTCAGATTTATCAGTGGGTGTAAAAAACATGCTTTCAAGGGAATATTTCTGTAGGCAGCATGAGCCCTTAGATGAGAACTCGTCTGTCTTTGGCCTGCCGGCAAAGTGAGCGTTAAAGCGGTCAGATAACGTAGATACAAATATTGGTTCACCATCAATGATGGTCTTGAGTATATCAGGGCGGCTTCAACATGTTCCAAGCACGTCAATGATATTTTGCCAAGTTCGATCTGGTAGAGTCTTAGACATGTCACTGAACAGTTGATGGTAACGTATGCTTCGCTTTTCTAAGTTCAGCGGTGATTTTATTATGAAGTTCTTTTAATGGTGCCAAAGTTAACGGATCCTTGTTTTTTTACAAATGCGCCGTAGAGATTTTTTGTTTTGACGAATTAATTGCATGTGCTCGGGAGGATACAAGGCTTTCGCGCATGCCTATGAAGCTTAAGGTTTTTTAGAGGAACACACTAATGGTGAATTTCCAAAAACATCGACATAAATCTGTTGTTGGCGCCGTTGGCCGTATTTTCTCCGATAATTGCAGTCCAGTCGTTGTTATGAATTCTGTCTCGAAATAAGCCTTTCTAGACTACGTTAATACTTCTGATATTAATGACCTATGGGTGCTGTTTGCGAACAAACTACTTTTCCTAATCGACAACACGTTCCATCTAAACTCTTAATGTGTAGACAAAGACATAAAAAACCGTGGTTCACTCCTAAAATAAAGCGCCTGCTGAATCAAAGAGGCCGCTTTTTCCAAAGGTACATTACCACAAAGGATGAGGAAACTTATAGCCAATTAGACGAGTTAGGAAAAACTATCAAATCAAAAATAAAACACGCCAAGGATGCTTTCAATGCCTCTCTTAGTATAAAGCTGAAACATAAACCAAAAGAAATATGGAAATATGTGAAATCGACTGGAAACAAAGAAAGCTCCATTCCACCGATATTGACTCGTGAAGGTCTAATTTCTGACAATGCAGAAAAAGCTAATCACTTGAATAAATACCTTCGATCCATGTTTTCTGCACATGGATCCGATTATATCACAGCCGGGTCGATTTTCTATTGCCTGGATAGTACGACAGACGTAATTAGTTCTTAAGAAGGTGACCTGAAACTCTTGCCGGAATTAAAAGCTAATTCAGCCACTGGTCCCGACAAGATTCCATGCCATGGGCTCAAAATGCGTTCCCCCGTTATAGCCAACTTTCTTGTTGTCCTGTTTAGTGTGTCATTATCTTCAAGTGCTCTACCTTTCTTTCTTTCTTTCTTTCTTTCTTTCTTTCTTTCTTTCTTTCTTTCTTTCTTTCTTTCTTTCTTTCTTTCTTGCTTGCTTTCTTTCTTTCTTTCTTTCTTTCTTGCTTTCTTTCTTTCTTTCTTTCTTTCTTTCCTCCTTTCTTTCTTTCTTTGTTCCTTTCTATTACAGAAAGCCGGAGCGAAAGCTAAAGGCTACAGAGCCTGACAAAGGCTTCCGCTCCGGATGACGTTCAGCGTACAGTTTGATGAATGGAAAATAGCGAACATTGTGCCAGTACACAAAAATGGTCCTCGATGACCCTATGGACTACATCACGCCACGCTTTCCGGTCTCTCACTATCTTCCTAACATCACATACCTTTATCTGCAGCGCCTCGAGGATGCCGTCTAACCATCGCGTTCGCTGCCGACCCCTTCTCCGGTGACCCTCAACCTTTTCTAACATAACAGCTTTCTCCAGCGACTCCTCTCTTCTCATCAGATGACCAAAGTAGCTGAGCTTTAACTTTAGAATTTGACCCTCAAATGAGTAGTCAGGGTTTATGGTCGGCAATATCGATTGATTTGATCTTCTGGTAGTCCAAGGAACTCTCAAGAGTCTCCGCCAGCACCACAATTCAACCGCGCCAATTCTTCGGCGGTCAGCCTTCTTCACAGTCCAACTCTCGCATCCATACATCACAACTTGAAAGACCATAGCACGAGTTATACGGATCTTGGTTGGCAGTCTGATGTATCTGCTCTTTACTAAGTGGTCAAGGCTAATCATGGCTTTCTTTCCCAGAAGCAGGTGTCTCCTAATTTTATGGCAGCAGGCACCTTCTGGGGTAACCTTGGAGGCCAAGAAGAGAAAATCTGTCACAGCTTCCACTTCTTGTGCCTTGATGCTCCAGGACTTGATAGGGCAAGACGCCATGATCTTTGTATTTGTAATGTTCGGTGTAAGCCGGAACTTCTCACTCTCTTCTTCTACGCGCATCAGAAGTCTTTTCAGTTCCACTTCACTTTCTGCACTTTTTACACTGAGTAAAAGACTACCTTCACGACCGCAGTCAAAAAGTCTTCATCAACGGCGCTGAGTCACGATATGTTCCGGTTACATATTGCGCACCAAAGGGGTCTGTGCTAGACCGCTTCTTTTTTTTTTTCCTTTTTATGAATGATATCGGTCTGAGTATAACTTCTAAAATTAGACTATATGAAGATGATTGCGTATTTTATAAAAATGTAGAAAACAGTGAAGATACAAATGATCTACAAACAGACCTTAACCGGATCATAGCATGATGCTGTATATGGAATATAACTCTAGATGCGAAAAAGGCTGCCATATTCTTTTTAGCCAAAAAAAGGTAAACATCTCGAGTAGTTAGTTTTTAAATAGTCATCAAATAGCCACATATCATGATGTTAAGTTCTTAGGAGTTTATTTGTCTTATAATTTACCATGGAACAAGCACGTTGATTACATAGCAACGAAGGCTGGTCAAGTACTCAACTTCGTTAAAATATATTTTTGTAACGTACCAAGCGACGTGAAAGAAGTTCTGTATATCTCAAACGTGCGCTCAATTTTAGAACATGCAACGGTAGTGTGGAATCCAGCTACAAAATGCTTATCAAGAAACTTGAAGCGATGCAGAATCATGCAGCACGTTTCATTTTAAACACTTATGATCGTCAAAGCAATGCCAGTGCATTAAAAAACCTTTAGGATGAGATTACCTACAGCTACGTCGCACCTTCTTTAGAATAGTCTTCTTAAACGACATTATGAACAAAAAATTGTCATTGACCGTAATGCTTACCTTGCAGCTCCCACTTACATTTCCCGTAGAAGAGGCCATATCCGTAAAATACGAGAAATTGCCTGTCGGATATTTGTATATAAATCAGCTTTTTTCCCACGCACAATACGTGAATGAAACAGCTTCCCGAACGCAATAGTTTCATTAGATGACAACAACATTCCAGCCGCTCTTAAAACACAATTACAGGGACTAAATGATGCATCAATGTGCCATGCACCATAGATATTGACTGCTCTCCTTATCAACAGAGAGCATTCGCATGCTGCTTTTTCGCTATATATGTATTTAATCCTTTCATTATTCGCACAGCATTTCCCAAGTGTTTGTTACTGTCCTTAGCTGAATTGTTGCTGGGTCTTTTGTATGAATGTACAGTACATCTGTTTACAGTGCTTTTGCCTTTCCCTTTGCGTACCCCGCACTCTCATGCCGAGTGGGGCGATTTGTACGTACCCAAATAAATAAATAAAGCTAGAATCAATAATGCTTGATACTTAATTCCATTCAATTCATTTCAATTATTGTTCAAAGCAGTTACAAAGCAACTCTGAATTGGCAGTCGCGGCTAAACTTGAGGGATGAACCGTGAATAGGCTATAAATATAGGACAATGATCCCCAATGCCAGAGCTTACAGTACGAGCCGCCAGCACGGGAGTACTAACATTAGTAATGCACAGATACAAAATAGTAGCACTCGTTGAAGTCACACGAGTAGGGGTAACGATTACATTTTGAAAACCAAATGATGTTATTCTGTTTAATAAGCCTTTGGTCGCAACACTCTCAGTAGAAAGATTAATATTCAAATCACCACCTAAATACAGCTTTGAGCCATTAGTGCAGGCAAAATCAAGAACCAAGTAAAAAAAATCTAAACGAGCACTAGTACTAGCATTCGGAGGATACGAAACACAGCAGAGAGTTGCTGTTCTGTATACACAGGGCGTCGTAATTTGGGCTTCATCATCATCATCAGCCTGATTATACCCACTGCAGGGCGAAGGCCTCTCCCATATTTCTGCACTTAACCCGGTTCTGTGCTAGCTGCATCCACTTGACCCCTGCGAACTTCTTAATCTCATCCGCCCACCTAACTTTCTGCCGCCCCCTGCTACGCTTTCCTTCCCTTGGAATCCAGTTTGTTACCCTCAGCGACCATCGGTTATCCTCTCTTCGCACTACATGTCCTGCCCATGTCCATTTCTTCTTCTTAATTTCTACTAGAATGTCGGTAACTTGAGTTATTTCTCTGACCCACTCTGCACGCTTTCTATCTCTTAATGTTACCCCTACCATTTTTTGTTCCATAGCCCTCTGGGTTGTCCTCAACTTAAGTAGAACTCTCTTGGTGAGCCTCCACGTTTGAGCCCCATAGGTGAGTATAGGCAAGGTGCAACTGTTGTATACTTTCCTATTGAGCGATACCGGTAAGCTGCTAGTCATAATCTGCGAGTGCTTGCCAAATGCGCTCCATCCCAATCGTATTCTTCTTGTTATTTCCTTTTCGTGGTCCGGATCTGCGGTCACTACCTGTCCTAAGTAGACATATTCGCCTACTACTTCCAATATTTCGCTACCTAATGTAAACTGCTGTTCCGTCCCGAGGCTGTTGAACATTACCTTAGTCTTCTGCATATTGATTTTCAAGCCTACCTTTCTACTTTTCCTGTCTAAGTCGTCGATCATTATTTCCAGTTCATCCCCCGAGTTGCTTAGTAAGGCAATGTCATCAGCAAATCGCAGATTACTGAGGTATTCTCCATCTACCCTTATCCCTAACTGCTCCCATTCCAAGTCTCTGAATACTTCCTCTAAAAAAGCTGTGAATAGTACTGGGGAGATTGTGTCTCCTTACCTAACACCTTTCTTTATGGGAATTTGTTACTTTCTTTGTGCAGAACTATGGTTGCTGTGCAGCTACTATATATATCTTCCAGCACTTTCACGTACAGTTCGTCTACCCCCTGATTTCGCAATGCCAGCATCACCGCCGAGGTTTCAACTGAGTCAAATGCTTTTTCGTAATCAATGAATGCTATGTATAGAGGCTGGTTATATTCCGAGCATTTTTCTATCACCTGATTGATGGTATGAATATGATCGATAGTAGAGTACCCTTTCCGAAACCCTGCTTGATCCTTTGCTTGATTGCAGTCTAAGGTTGTCCTGATTCTATTAGCGATTACCTCAGTAAATACCTTATACGTAACAGACAGTAAGCTGATTGGTCTGTAATTTTTAAGGTCCTTAGAGTCCCCTCTCTTGTGAATGTGGATAATGTTTGCATTCTTCCATGGTTGCGGTATCGTCGATGACACCAGGCACTGCGTATACAGGGTGGCCAGTTTTTCTAGCACGATATCCCCCCCGTCCTTCAGCAAATCTGTAGTTATCTGATCCTCTCCAGCTGATTTCTCCCTTTTCATAGTTTCTAGTGCTTTCTTGACCTCGTCCTTCGTCACTGGTGGAACGTCTGACTGCTTTTTCCCTACCGCCAATCTCATTACGGTCCTGACTACTTTGGCTACTGTAGAGATCTGTATAGAACTCCTCGGCTACTTTGACTATCTTTTCCATATTAGTGATGACGTTGCCCGCCTTGTCCCTTATCGCATACATCTGGTTTTTGCCTATGCCCAATTTCTTCTTTACCGCTTTAAGGCTTCCCCCGTTCTTTACAGCATGCTCAATTTTCTCCATGTTATACTTCCTTATATCGGCCACCTTGCGCTTATTGATTAGCTTTGATATCTCGGCCAATTCGATCTGGTCTGTTGGATTGAAAGCTTTCATACTCTGGCGTTTCTTAATCAAATCTTTCGTCTCCTTAGACAGCTTGCCGGTATCCTCTCTAACTATCCTACCGCCTACTTCAACCGTGCACTCAGTAATGATATCTCTGAAATTATTGTTCCTTGCCTCTAGGGTAATGTCGCCATCCTCAGTTAGAGCTGGAAACCTATTCTGTAGCGAGATCCTGAACTCTTCTGCCCTCCCCCTCACCGCTAATTCGTTTATGGGTTTCTTTCTTACTAATCTGTTGCGTTCCTTCTTCAGATTTAAGCGAATTCGGGACCTCACCATCCTGTGGTCACTGCATCGCACTTTCCCGATTACCTCTACATCTTGCATAATGGCGGGGGTTGAACACATTATGAAGTCGATTTCATTTTTAGTCTCTCCGTTGGGACTTTTCCATGTCCATTTTCGGTTCTTCCGTTTGCTGAAGAAGGTATTCGTGATTCGTAAGTTATTGCGCTCTGCAAAATCAACTAGTAACTCCCCCCTGCTATTCCTAGAACCAATGTCATAGTCACCTACTGCCTTGTCTCCTGCCTGTTTTTTCCCTACCTTGGCATTGAAATCGCCCATTAGTACAGTATACTGCGTCTTTACTTTTCGCATTTGGGCTTACAACAGTAAAATTGGGCAATTCATCAAAAAACTGTGTCCAAATCATAAATTACCACATGACCACCACGTTTGTTAGTTCGGCGCGCAGAAAAAACGTATAGTCACTCTAATTAGGTGCAGAGTCATGTGCAGTAAACCACGTTTTAGTTATCATTATATAGAAAATCTGAAGGCAAATTGTTCAAGGAGTAGCGAGAATTCGTCAGTTTTCTTATCGAGAAAACAAGCATTAACATGAAGAACTGTTTCTACGTATTGGTTATCAGGATAAAGTTGCAGCAACTCGGGGAAACGAAGCTCGTGATAATCCTCGTGCATAGTTATGAAAGAATGAAAAATCTCGTGTGGTTAGTAGCTTTATACTATGCGATCATATTGAGGCTTTCAGCTGAGTTAATTTCTACCACCTTACTACCCTCAACCTGCCGTGCGTAAATACGCCCATTTCGTGTCCACACGAATTTCCATTGAAGCCGGCGCTTTCTAGCCACGGCCAGAGACAGAAGCTTTTTCAATAGGGGGCATAGGTGCTCATTTACATATACTGGAGCAGCATCGACGGCATTGGCAGCACTGGCGACAGAACTGTTGTTAGTATTGGCCTTAGCATGGGCCGCGGGAGGTGGCAAATGCAACCAAGCATTTGTCAGACGTTGTTTTCTAGTCTTTTCGAGAACGCGGTTGCGCATCTTACGGTTTTAAACTTCATGACAATGTTCTTCACCTCTGCACTCCGCGTTGGCACGCCATGAGAGGCCTCGATACCTGCAGGAGATATGGCCTCTCCCACAGCGTCATCTATTTTCGTGACAGTCGAACAAAGGTTTTCATGATCACTTTCAGTCACACCTTTTATTTTTAAGTTGCATCGTCATGAGTACTGCTCGCACTGAGCAAGTCTACTTTCGCAGAAGGACTTTTGGACGGGTTAGTTGGTACATGATCTTAATTTTTAAAGCGCTGAAGAAACACCACGGGAAGAGAGACACAAAAGGACAGAAGAGCTCTTTCAAGTGCACTTATCTGCTTTTCCTTTTCAGTGCATCTATGCGGAGACACTCATTTTCTTTCTTTACTTCCTGACTTTCAACCAAAACAGCACTAAGCTGCTTTTTGAACGTTTCAAATTCCTCGTTGATGAAATTTAAACTTTCTTTCATTTCGGCCATTTCGGAGCGATGATCGTGGTTTTAAGCGCGGTTTTCTCTGTCGTTGCTTTTTGCACTCTTTGTCATAATACTGTTTCTACAAAGCGAGGTACAAACACAACAAGTCAAAGTCAAAGTCAAAGTTTATTTCCCATCTAAAACTACAGATGGAGGAATCGTAGAAAAAAGATGCCCTGGGGCAGCTTTTTTTTACGTTTCCTCCGTCAATTACAAGTGAAGTAGGAAACTATAGGAAACTTTCTTTGTAATCAGCAACAACAGCGCTTAGTTGGAATGACAATATGTAAACTTTGGTATGAAAACTAACTTGCACAAACTGAGAAGCAAAAGTAAGGCACCCGTTGTCAGCGCTGTCACTGCTGCCAAGAAAGATTCACAGGCGTCTTGTAGGTATATGAACTCTTCTTGAGATGACGTCACGTAGATCCTAATAAGCTGATTGGCCCGCAGCAGATATTGGATCCCTCAACGTTGTTTTAGAATCTGGAGATAGTCGATGGGCGATAGAGCAGATGTGCTAGGGGCTGTAGAACAAGGTTCACCGTCCACACGAGTCGAGGCCTGCACAAATTGAGGAGCAAAAATTAGGCACCCGTTGTCAACGCTGTCACTGCTGCCAATATAATTATTGTACCGCACTAAGCAATAATACAATGCACATTTTAAGACATCACCAGATAATTGCACATCTGTGTATACAGGACTAAGAGACAGGCTACTACATTTAAAGGAGTTGACGCGGGAGCCTCGCTATAATGCAAAAATTTTATAATTAATACAAGCGCGTTTTGTCAAGCAAGCACGCCGTATTGCAATATTATAAAAATAAGGTAAGGTAAAATATTGTTACGACGGGGGTTCCACGTCGGAGCGATGAACAACAGGTCGAGAGGGCAGGAAGCTCAGCTGGTCAACAGCCGCGCGTCCGGCACGAGAGCCTTTTTCCAACGTCTTTCTCCTTGGCGTGTGCTATCAGCTTCCTCTTCTTCAGGGCTGTTACATTTTCCCCCTGGACAGATGAAGCCGTCTGGGTGAGGTAGTTATTTGTTCCCACGGGGGTGACACGGCTTCAACCGGGCCACATGGGCAACTTCGGTTGTGACTGAGCAGCGACCACTTGCTGTCATGCATGCTACTCGGTAGTTCACTTCGCTGACACGGTCGAGCACAACCTAAGGGCCAGCGCAATGAGCCAATATCTCCTGGCTTAAATCATGCTTGCGGAGACATCGCCGATGCCACACTGTCGCCAGGGGCGTAAGCCTCATGGTTAGGCCGGCTGTCGTGCCGTGCTTTGGAACGCTCTTGCGAAGCGACAATTTGCAAACGGGCGCCGACGGCTAGCGTCTCGGCCCGACAAAGAATTTCGGTGGCGCACGGTTCGTCATAGACGGAGTAAGGAAGAATTGTGTCTAAACAATGCCGGGGAGGACGAGCATATAAAAGAAACAACGGACTGTAGTCGGTCGTCTCATGTGTTGCAGTGTTGAATGCAAACGTTACAAACGGCAGTATGGTATCCCAGTTCTTGTGATCTGATGCAATGTACATGAGAGATGTTGACGAGTGTGCGATTTACATTCCACACCGTATCGCCCTCAAACCAACGGTTTGACGGAGCCACTAAATCGCACACTCTTCAACATCTTCTATATGCCAGTCCTCCTCGGCATTGTTTAGACACAATTCTTCCTTGCTCCGTCCATGAGGAACCGTGTGTCACCGAAACTCTTCGTCGGGCCGAAAAATCTCGCTGTCGCGCCCGTTTGCGAATTGGCGTTGGCGGCGCATTACATAGGCCAAAGGGCATCACATTAAATTCAAGTAGGCCATCCGGCGTAACAAAAGGCAGTTTTTTCCTTGTTAGCAGGGTCCATCGGAATCTGCCAATATCCCGATCGCAAATCAACCGAAGAGAAATAAGACGCGGAGAAAAGGCAATCGATGGAATCGTCGATGCGCGGGAGAGGATACACATCCTTTTTAGTGATAGAGTTGAGGCGACGGTAGTCGATGCAGAATCTCCATGTTGCGTCTTTGTTCTTTACCAATGTCACGGGAGCAGCCTAAAGACTGCATAACTTCTGTATTACGCCCCTGTTCAACATGTCTTGGACTTGATCGGTGATGATCTTACGCTCTGATGGTGACACACGGTACCGCTTTTGAAGGATCGGATGGGCAGATCCCGTGTCAATCCTATGGCGTGCGCGAGACAGAGGAAAACGTTGCAAGCCGTCGGACTTTGCGAAATTTAAGACGGAGACGTGATGAGACAATAGGTTGCGATGACCATCGGAACAAGCTTCTTGTCAGCGGGCGAGTGAGAAGCGATGTTTTCGGGGAAAGGAGCAACGAGAGTACCATAATTCAGGATAGCTGCGCTACAGGAAGCTAATATCAAACCCACTGGAAAAACAACCGGTCACGGTGAGCAATTCATAGTCCACAGTCCGGTACGGCCCTCTTTCAGACAAACCAAACAATGCGGTACTAACACATTTTTCTTTTTGCACTGTGAATGCAGAGGCGCCGCAGTAGCCTCAAATGAGTCGTTAATGGCACGGGAGCAGGACACCTGGACACACACTGCAGAATGTTTCGGTACGACGACTTCCTCACACAACACAAATCGTCTTCATAATTTGAAGACTCTTCCAAAAGTTCACAAGCAAGAAAACCACTCACATTTAGCGCTCCCGTCCGGCAATCACCCTAGTGCCGCACATACGCAGGAAGTCAATTCCCATGATTACGTCATGTGTCGATCGAGACAGTACTGTAAACTCCGCCGGCAATACTTTGCCCCCCAAAGAAACTTTAACACTGTACATCCCAACAGGATAAAATAACTCTCCACTCACTCCATAAAATTTAGCAGATTTGTCACAAATAAACATAATTTTGTTCTTCAAAAGGTTCTTAAAATCTAAACTCATTACCGAAACAGTAGCACAAGTGTCTACCAACGCCATTGTACGCAGACCGTCAACAACCACATTTCTGTAACATGTATACAGATGTAGGAATACTAGGTAGCAGAGCACATTGTCCAGCGACCTCAACTCCATCGACCACGCTGGCTAGTTTTCATGCAAGGGTGGCGGAGATCGTCGCCGTGTTGACGGGGAACGGCGCACACGGAACGAAGAGGGTGGTGTCACACTATATACGGTCGCACGCGAGAGAATGACTTCGCAATCCTTGACTTTGCAAACGGGTCCTCCGGGTAGGATGATCTGGCCGATAAGTGTGGGTGTAGGACTGGACGGCGCGTCAGTACGATGCCTTCGGAGGATTCCTGAGCGGTGCGCTCCGAATTCAGTAGCGGAAAATTTGACCCGGGGCACCCCACCGGTAGCACACCGAAATAGGATGATCAAAAAGAGGCGTGTCAGGTGATTCCTGCCCAGCAGGATTTGACGAATATCTAGATGATGGTTCCGGGACGATGTAAATGTCCGGCTGTCCGCGAGATGTACGATTTGAGTAAGAGCGAGGATCTCTGTGCTGATGGTAAGAGAATTGTTGGTAACTCTCGTCGGGTCTTGGTCTCAGGGTGTACAGGGTGTACAGGTCGTCGCGGCAGGCGAAGTCGGTGACATTCGCTAACATCGGCGGGCACGCACCAACATAGGTTGGCAGACCGTATACGTCACCTGCGAATTTATTTGGCCGGGCAAGCTGCTCACGTCGTGACATCTCATCTCGAACAATTCCACGGATGGCGCACAGGAGGCTTTGAGATGGCGATTCTTCGATACTAGCCTCTGTAGTCACATTTTCGAGCCGTCCAAACTTCGGTGTAATGCGGTGAGTCTTGAGGGTCTCGAATGTCCGGCAGTGTCCGATAACGTCAGAGACAGAACTCAAGTTGTCCTTGGCAATAAGGAAGTGGTAGACGTCTTACGCAATGCCCTTGAGCAGATGGCCTACTTTCTCTTCCTCAGTCATCCTGCTGTTGACGGTCTTGCTAAACTTGAGTATGGCCTCGATGTCGGCCGCCGAGGTCGGGATTCGACGCAGGATTGAATCCCGCATTTTCCTGGAGGCTAAAAGCAAGGCGCCCGTGTGCTGTGCGATGTCAGTGCACGTTAAAGAACCCCAGGTGGACGAAATTTCCGGAGTCATCCACTGCGGCGTCTCTCATAGCCTGAGTTGCTTTGGGTTGGGTGAAGCTCTGGGGTTTAGAGATAACAGTGGCCGGGTGAATAAACCGGCGGTGGAAACTAGCAAAAAACGACTGGAAGATTGGTGGCTTAAAAGCAGAGAAGTAACATAATGTTAGTAATGTAGGAACAAAATTTAATAAATAGAATGATGGTTTAGTTAACCATTCTAAATCAATAATCAAGATATAGGGAGAAAAATGAGCATGATAGCTACTGCTACCACCCCGTTTCAAAGGGGACGCTCCTATATTCCATCCATCCATCCATCCATCCATCCAGCTTTGGGACGTTAAACCCCACAAACCAAACCAAACCAACCAAACCCTACCCTACAATAATTACTGGCTACTATATAACATCACTTAAAAATAACATTATCTAATACGCTACCAGTAGCAAGATACGCTACTATTACCTGTTTATTACTCGTTTTCGCCCTTCAGACCACCTTCGTAACGGCAATTCCCACTGACGCCAACACCGCTTCCGAAATGCTTTTTTACTTCATTGAAATCACGAAGTATCGCAACAAAAATCTATTGCGAGCTTAAGAACGAAGCTTCTTACAGCGCCTCCTTTTCTGTAGTCTTTAATTCCCTGCTCCGGTCGTCTCGATACAGTGTAGCAGGTGGGATATTCGTTTAGCTAAGCACTGCGGCATTCTAACTTTTTTTTTTGCTTAAATGTTCCACAGGTTATTGCTTTGCCGTTAATGACGCATCAACAAATACGCCGGGAAGTATAGTATTTTTCCAAGTGCATAGCAAAAATTACTGAGAAAACTTGTGCGAGAAATAGCTATGATGATACCAAGCTAGAGTGTGAACAAATTCACTATAGTAAATGCGAAAGCGACCTTAGAAGGGTAATTTATGTCCCATAATATGCATACTTTATCTGCAATTACCTTTCAACTGAATCAGTCGCGAGCTCCATCCTGAAGTTAAATTAAAATGGCTACTTTATTTATTTCAAAACTCTTTTAGAAATTTCACCTCAGTTCGCCCTTTTGTTATAAGTTGTTTATTTTGATAAAACATTCTGAGATATATTATGCTCATATCTGTAAAGGTGTACATCGCAAATACTAGTCATCTTTGGTTTTCTATGCTGCTTATCGGCTAACTAGATTTCACTTGTTTTAATACCTAGATGTCGGAACGTTTTATGATGCACTCCTTGATATATGTGTACAAAGGATCACAGAGAAAATGCAAGCGTTATGAATTATTTTAAGGGCTGATCTACTGCGTAGCGAAAAAATACCGCCTCCATAACTCGTGCTGACTCATTTTAAGGCAACCTATGTTCTGGCCTCACAAGAGACTGGATTTCCTCTTGCATTATGCAAGTTACATTTTCGTTCTGGGTCTCCAATCTTTTTTTTAGGGAGGGGGAGGGGACCTTTGTTGAGTCGGTTAGAATTTTGCTTCTGCTTCTTCTTTCCACTTAGCAATCTCGCTTTTGGGGACTTTCTTTTCGACGTTCAGAGTGACTTGCTGTTGCTGCTTGGGAAGAGTGTCTTAAAACATAGGCTGTAAATTTTTTTCCGCAGAGTGTCCAAGATATCAGTGTACAAAAAGCCGTGTAGACCCTATCCAATATCAGAAGTTGAGAAGGTTCAGCGCGCACGTAGCTGAGGGCGGAAAAAGAATAGTGTACACACGAGCGCTAAGTTGTCACACTTCACCGTGTAACTGATGAGCTGAGGACTAACGCCAAGTCGTGGCCAAGCATCACGCAAGCATGGTTAGCACATTATCAGCTACGACACAAGTAGAACAATTCTCTCGAAGATAGAGCCACAGAAGTCTTTGATACGCAGTTTTGCTCTAAGCTGTCCATTATCTCAACCTCAAGACATTTCACGCGTAGGTTGGCAACTGCTTCTCGTAATGCTGGTAATCTTGATATTGTGGGGAGCATGATGATTTCATACTATCTGTACTTGAGTCAGGACATGGACGAGAACTAGACTCAGAACAGGGTGTAGCAGAAGAAACAGCGTTCGATTCACATTATTTTTATGGTGCGCTTCTTTCCTGCATCTCTCTCCCTCACATTTTCCGCCGACGCTCAAGAAGCGTCTGGACGCACGTGCACTCTGGTCGACATACGGCTTTCCGCAGGAGATCGGTATGGACACACGACTGTTTCCCCACATTGGGCGAACTTGTGCTTCTATTTTCAATCCACCTTGTGAGAGGCACCAGCTTTTGTCATTCCGCTCAATTTCTGAAGATTGTCAGCGGCGGAAGAAACAACTTTGCCATTTGCCCTATCTTCTTCATCCGATGAGACGAGCCGGGAATGCCCGGAATTGCTGAAATCTTCTCTTTCTCCAGGTGGAACTTGGATGGCAGCGGCCTGCTTTGCCTGATTAAGTTTTAGGATGCCTTCTGCCAAGCTGAACATGACATGTTCTGGGTATCCTGAAGCAGTCGATCAAGCTTATAATTTGCTCATTAAACTTGGCGTTCTCATCAGTAATGGGCAAGACGTGCGTAAACCGTTAGAAAGAAACAATTGCGCAAGAAAGACACAATTACGCAACGCTCCTCTTAACACGTTTCGAATGAGCCCAGTCAAACAGGAGGAGGGAGTTGCTGACGCGTGGCTCGTATTTCCAGTAAACATGTTCGTCCTAATATAAAAGCCTATCATCAAGGAATCTGATGCTGTCGTCGGATGACATTTCGAGAAGCGATAAGTCCTCGCGTACAAAGTTTAGTGCAAGTGATTCAATAGAGTGAGATCTACAATTAGGCTATATTAGGAAGTCATCTACATATCTAAAAACATTAGTAACATTAAACTGCGCTAGGCGGCAAAAAGGCCTCTTTCGAGTTGTGCTAACACATTTCACGGAGATTTGTCCAAAGCAGGAACCAATACAAATTCCTTCTTTTTGCAGATATTCCTTTCCATTCCACTGGATACAAATGAAACGGGTGTTAAGACTAAGAATTTCTGAAAAGCCGCTGCTAGACTTCCTGATGCGTTCTGTAAAGCTACTATTCCAAACCTGTCGATGTAGTGTTGAGCACAGAAGAGCACATTGCTTTTCGGTAGCGAATAAAACAGTGCTTAGTACTAACGGACAAGGCGCTCTTTTCATTTGCTGACTCAGTATAATCCGAAACGGTAACGGAGTTTTTTTTTTTTTTTTTTTTTTACCTAGCATGGATCATCAATGTGTAATAGGCTGAGCTTTTCTTGAAGAAATAGGGCAACTGATTTTGCCACGCAGCGTTCTCCGACATGATTGATCGGACAGGGCCAGCAGGCTTGCGTGTTTGACACTGAAAAGAAGAACCTCCAAGCAAATCAAGTGTACGTGCCTCAATGTCTTTAACGATTATCTGAAACTCCAGTCTACAACACAGTTTCTTTACTTCAGATTTAGTGCTTGAAACTGAAGCTTTGCTTCATGCGGTAAAAGCCTTTGAGCTGCTTTTAAGCCTTTCTCGTTGAGCAGCCCGTGATCAAAGTCGTAAATCGTAAAGAGTGGCACATGCGTAAATGATCGCCTTAGTGAACATTGTAGAAACGTAAGCGACATGCGGGAGGGTTTCCTGACGTGCACTGCAGGAAATGTGAATCGAACGCTGGTCCTGCGATCGCCCCCTGTTCTTACTCAAGTTCACATCCATGTTCCGGCTCAAGTCTAGCTCCTGGTGCGAAACAATCCTGCTCCCCCCTATATCAAGACTGTATACCATCACCACGAGAAGTAGTTGCCAGCTGGCGCATAGAGAAACATATTGCGTGAAGAGCGGACACTACGGTAGGGCCCTGCGGCCCAGCTACTACGCTGCCGCCAGCGCCCTGAGCGGCTAGTCAAACCGCTAAATTCGTCCTCCGAGAGTTTAGGCTCGTGCTTTAGCTCTGTTTAAGTTTTGGTTCCGATAGAAATGATTCCGATCCCGATTTACCTTTGACCAATAAAATTTAAATAACAGCGTCTATAGAGGCGCGCAATGGTTTTAATGCTCCTGTATAAGCATGCAACACATACAGACGTAATAAAGTAGCTGAGTGAAATCGTTTCACTAGAAATACCGCCAAGCTTCCTGCAAAAACTAAGCGCGGCTGAGTTCATGCAGGTTGGAGAACTGCAATCTCTGTTCTTCTTTTTGTCACTTTTTGCCGTTCTCGAGCCTCGTTTAGCAGACAATAGGAGGCAGTGGTTTAAAAACAGGTTTATATTTCATGGTTACATTTTAAATTGCACAGAAAGATTACTGGATCACACGCTTTATATTAGGTATCATATTACAAAGAATAAAAAGAAAGAGTGTATGTTAAAGCACGTGGCACAGCGTCACAGACAAAAGAAAAATGAAATGCGCATACCTGCCACATGTTTTTGTTGTACTGTGGGTATGTTACTCAGGCTAAGCAATCCAAGGTCTGGAATGCGGCGAGATGCTCTTTTAATGATTTATGTATGCCTGACCAATTATAGAATTTGGATCCGTGTTTTTCTCTGGTTTACCTGCTAACAAAATTCGTCCCCTTCTTCTTTTAGAGCGGGAAGCGCTTAGATTATGTCTTGGGCTCCCCAAATTTGTGGCTAACAATGTACTTGAACTTGAAGCCCGAATACCACCGTTGTTAGCTAGATTCCAACTCTTGACTGTCCAGACGTATCTAGAAATCTATGAATCACAATTTCATCGCTACCTATCACTTTTTTTGTTGCCAGCCTGTCTCCTTTTTTGGAGTCAAATGGCCTCGGTTTCATACTCCGCAGGTAATACTAGTGCCAAATCTGTTACAACCTTTGAACGTAGTCCTTTCTAACATCCTTCCAACAAAACTATACGTGGATCTTCAGTTCAGATTGTCTATGATGACATTTTCCCAAATAATGCAAAACACTTATCACCTCAAATTTTAAATGGTTTATTAGACGACCATTTGCGAAATCTTCCCATTAGCATAATGATAGCAAATAATGCCTCCCAATTTGATGAAAAGGCAGGCGTTGGAATATATTGTCCGTTTCTGGACTGGGCTTTTTCAGTGCGTCTTCCGAATTTTGCCCCAATTTTCCAGGCGGAGTTGCTGGCGGTTGTGCTTGCTCTGCGAAAACTAGACCCACTATACTGAACAGTGGCTGTAATTACAGACTCTTATTCTTTGTGCTTGTCGCTTTCATCGAATATGGATTCGCCAATATTAAACACCTTTCTTTCACTGCTCTCCTCACATTTGAGCTTCATATATAGAGTATGGGTACCAGGTCACACTAATGAGACAGCCAATGCAGTTGCTGATAGCCTAGCTAAAGAGTCTCTCAATGGCCCCGTGTTGCCTATCCTCCCGGCAACAGCGTACATAACAGCAGCGCGATTTCGTAGGCTAACAATGTACTATGCCTTGAAGCCTGCGCGGCTAGACACAGGTAAGGAGGGAAAAAATGCACATACAGCCCGCGCGGAATTTCTATAGAACATCAGCTTAAAGCAATAGATTGTTCAAAAATTTGAAGACAACATGCAGAATACATAACAGTATCACAATCGTATGACCGCGATCAAAACTGGCCGCTGCCCGCGTGACAAAGAAGCCTACTGCACGTAACTAATAGCAGTAGATGTGCTCACTAATGCAGGCCACGAAAAGACAGTTGTGCTTTTTTAATCATGCACAGCGAGATCGTTTCAGCCATGACAATGAACGCGGCAGGCAAAATTGGTGCTTTCGGACCGGCATTGTACATATACAGGCAGGTAAACGTAATTCATAAAACAATCCCGAATGCTCAATAAACTCTTCTTATGCGAAATAAATGTTTGGGTTGTGATACATGGAGCCACTGGTAAATTCCTAGTTCTCAACTGTTGTTGTTGCCAGTGACTTTTAGAAAATTAAGCATGAAAGCTTTCCCGGTGTTCTTCAGAACACGACCTAAAAGCAAACATTGGCTGCACAGCAAAGGTGCGTCACGGCTCATATTCTAAGTTACACGTGCAAAATAGGTTCACGCAGCAAAACAAATGACTTGATAAACGCGTTCTCAGCTCAAGAAACACTGAAATAAATTCTGCAGACAAATGAAAGCAAGACACCGGCAGAACGAGGCGACGCGTTTAAATGCACGGCGAGGTGGCGGCACATGACCGGCACCGCATCAACGTTTATATGAAAACTGGCCGTTTAGATGCAACCTTGTGTATGTGTGATAAGCTGTCTAACTTTGAGGTGAAATGGAAGCGCACATCGTCACGCTGCCTCACGGGAGTTCAAACTCGCTCGCTCGGCTTTCGAAACGGCTCGAGTGTCCGGTATTTGCGTATGTGTCTCTATGACTGACGCTCCAAATTTTCGAGGTGGTCATCATTGATAGTTTACGGAAAAAAAGGTATTTTTAAGCTGTCTAGGGCTCTATCTCCGAAAGTATTGTACTTAGGTCGTCACTGACAATGTGTTGACCGCGCATGAGGGATATTTTGCCAATACTTGCCTTTTTTTCTATGCCCCGCTTATAGTTTCAAGTTACCACTTGTGTGCCCGCTGTTCTTTCTCCGTCTAGGTATGTACAAAACGTTTTCTTGTGATCCTACTACCAACAAGCCACTTTAGTTAAGTATTCGAGTCAGTGGGTTATGGCAACCCCGCATTGCGACAGCAGTCTTCACGTTGCATGCTTGCAAACTTAAAGAATTTTTCCAACGCGTCGGCGCCGCCGGTCTGCCGGCCACTCTGAAATATGGAGTAATTCGCTCTCTGCTACGCGCCGCTCGCTCGACCGACCCCCGCGATGGTTTGCAGTGCCATCTTGCCATTGAAGCGCCGCAGGCACTTTCTCTCTCTCTGATGTTGCATGTTGCGTGCTATGATTGCCAAAGCCAGTAGAGCAGCAATAACGTCACGGGAATGATCTCTATACATCTTCTGTCACCTTCTCTAGTTTAATTTTTGTTATGGTCTGAAATTTCATTATTTTCTGTGCTTCACTTCTTACAATGTGCGAAGGAGATGCAGAACATATTGCAGGGATTTGTTTATTTCCTCTCCGCGAGCCATCTTTTTTATGCCTTATATCTGGGAAAAAGTTGTAAATTACCCGGTCTATAATTGGATGAAGTAACCAGCCGTTTTGCCTGCGCTTACATAAACCATCATTGGAGTGGAAAAGACAATACTAAACCACTAAATATTTTTTATTCTTTTGCATTAAGCGGCATTCATCAGGGATTAGATAACTGCAATGCTGAGTTGATTTCGCGCCAAGTGAGCGTATAAGAGAAAAGATCTTGGTAGAGTACGTTTCGGCAACGCGAACAAAAAGTACTCATATACACAATCACTTGAAACTTGTTGACTATTGCAGCATGTGTATGAATATATTTCCGTATTAAACACGAATTTCACGCCCCCGCTAACTCTGACCGCGTGTTCCTGATGCCTCAGCCGCAAGCAGAAAGGTAGATAGTGTAGATAGGTTCGATACAGGAGGACTCCCCGTCCCACATAAGTACCGGGCGAAATCAGAGAGAAATGTGCTCTCAGCGCAAGCTTTCGAAAAGAAAAAGTAAAAGCGGACGCCGAAGCAGTGCTGGTTTGCGATA
Organism: Amblyomma maculatum; assembly: GCF_055883805.1. NCBI lineage: Eukaryota > Metazoa > Arthropoda > Arachnida > Ixodida > Ixodidae > Amblyomma > Amblyomma maculatum. The sequence continues at coordinate 170,517,295 of NC_139349.1, read as the reverse complement.
AACCAAAGATGTGCCAGTTCGGCGGCGTCTTCGGTGGCGCAATAGGCTGGCAGTTTTAGAGGCACAAACGCTGGAAGCTGACGACATTCAAACCACTGCTTGAGAGACTCGCTATTTAACAAACGGGATGTTTATCTTCAGCTGAAGCGCCATACTGCGTAGCAGGTAGGTTCATGCAGCGCAGGTTCGAATTCCTCTGGTGTAGCACCCGCCGAAAAATCCTGAATGGGTTTCTTCTTCTATCCATGCAAAATAAGTTGCTTTGCTGCATACGTGACACCAAACTAAAGACAACGTTCCCGAGGTCAACACCATGCGGCGGTAGCGCTGAGAGTTAATTTAAGGATCGCCTGATTGTCAACAGCGCAAAAGCAACAGGACTGCGCGCAACACAATGAAAAAACGCAACACTAGTTCAGACTAGCAGTTATTTTCCGTTTAAGTATATTCGCGTCACTGCAGCAAATAAACTACTATATTGAAAAACGTTTCCAGTTTAGGGATGTCCATAATTATTGCTCTACTTGGTTAAACCCAACAAACAGAATGCTCAAGGATCAGTATTGGGGCCTACCTAGTTCTTGTTATACACCAACGACCTATAGGGTAAACTGCCAACACTCCGATGTAGTAATGTTTCCGAACAATACCAGCGTATTTTTTACCTCACAGACAAAACGTGAACTCGGTGAAATCGATAATAAGTATCTACAAAACCTTTCCCGGTGGCAAAATGAATGAAAACTCTCTACAAAAAACTGCCTCTAAAATTAATTATATAATAATATAAGCGTGATCAACATGTGATGTGCCTTATGTACAACACAGAGATGATTCACCAAACACCTGAGCAGAAATTTCCAGGAGTATGGTTTCAAATGACTCTGTATTGACATATAATATACAGCACCAGGTAACTGATATAACCCTCTCAATTGGATGTATTAGAGAAATTTCTAAATTAATACCTACCCCTTTACGCTTCAATGTTTACTTTTATGTTTTGTATTTTTTAGACTCATGTGCTGTTATCTGTTGTGTTGTAGTTTCTTGAAATTGTGGTTTATTTGTTTACATATGATTATATGCCCCCCCCCCCTCCCCTTATGTAACACCCTCTAACTGAGGGCCCTTAGGGGTATGTTGTATAAATAAACAAATAAATAAAGAATACCTCTTTAGAGCAAGAAAAATACTTGAATTTATCCAAAGCTCGTCTACTTTTCGCTAGTGTGCGGCCCTACTACTCAGCGTAACTACGCCAGAAAATTCGTGCTAACAAAAAAGAATGTTACGCATTTTTCAAAATTATGTAGGAAACGTCCGTGGTTTAGGCACCAGTGAGCTATATGGGAAACTTGACATGCTCATGGCCAGTCAGACTTAATTGTACATAATTATCTAACATATACGCGCCAGAAACACATACACAGTTTTCGGAAATGCGGTTGATCACTAGTGCTGTTTTCGGCGTCAATCAAGGCGGCTTCCGAAAACCAGAACCATTTACGGGAAACAGTTCAAGCTATTCAGTGTTTCAACAAAACATGAATGTATTATAAACGGGAGAAATAGCCTATGTAAACTAAAAATAATATACAAAACTTTTCTTCTATCAACAGCATATATTATAGTCTGCTTCAAAATGTTAATTTTTGTTTGACTGTTTTGTTTGTGTTCTACGTTTCGTGCACTAAGTAACGCTCCGTTACTGTTCTCTAAATTTTGTAACGTGCCTAAAGATGTCTACTAACTTTATCTGGCAATATGATTTCTGTTTGAACACCATACATACATGTAGCTTTTTCTCTGGCTTCCTCGCAAATAGTGATTGCAAAGAGACTTCGAAACGTTGCAACATTAGTACCTGTGTCCGCAGGAAATTCGATGGAATAAAGATTTTTATTTTAGATTTGATTTGACATGCGTTCTTTTCCAGGAAAAACAACAACAGAAGTAAAATTATGTCAAAGAACCTAATAATCATGGACAGCGGTGACGACAAAAAAAGCAAATCGCCTCGCCGCAGTAAAGGCATGCAGGGAAACTTAAAATATTTGTCTGATAAGTAGTTCATCTCTTCGCCGTTCAGTACTATAACGTATAATTTATACAAGAATGTGAGCTGACTCTAACATTTCTTGTGTTACCTTGGCTCTGTGTTTGCCTAAAAATAACGATGTTAGAAAACAGACAAACGCTTGTACAGCCTTTGGCAAAAGGGTAAAGCCCGTGTAGTGGCGCTGATTTAGCATTATGAGAGGACATTCCCATTGGAGACGGTAGGAGAAAAATATTCTTGCAATCAAGAGGTTCGTATGCAATACAATAGAAAAGAAATGCAATACAAGCTACACGAAGTGGCCAGACGTAGACTGCCTACGTTCTACAATATTGCCAAAGGCTATACCTTTTCTCCAATGGCAGACTAGATTGCAAGATGAATCACTGCTACGGCATTTTTGTGCCCACCGAGACGAATGTTTACACATCGTCCCGTCCACCCTATATTAGTTGGTCCGCTATTGGCCTGGTGCGCTGCAGCTTTGGCCGAACATGTGGCACCGTCTGGGAGGCGCCGCTGTAAAAGGCGGCTGTCTGGATCCGCAACCGTGGGTAGCGCCGACGCTGTGTTCCGATTTCTTTTTGGTTCCCCGTAAGAATAAAAAATAAACAGCGACTAAAACAAGGGCCTGTACTTACTTAGTCATTTCGAATCTCATATCGCACCCATTGCTTTTCGTTTCGGCTGCGCATTTCCCACTTTTCTTTTTTTTTTGTACAGTACTTGACGCTAGGTTTCTTTCAAGCATGCACGAGCGATCGCTTGTTTGTATCGAGCGCGCAACACGCGAAAAACACACACACACACAAAAAAAAAAAAACGGGTCTTTTTTTTTTTTTTTTTTACTTCTGGACCCAACTTGAGCTCTAAAAGTTGTGACAACTACTAAAAGTTGTTGTAACCAGAGCTGGCAGGCCTTCGGACACGGCCTGTGTTGTAGAGAGCGCGGAGCCTTCCTGCCCAACGGGAGCTTTTTTTTTTTTTTCTAACGACTTCCTAATGATAGTTTCCAGCTGTTCTCGGTGCTCGCTTTTGGGAAGCCTAGCCTGACGTAGAAGACGTAGAAGCACGACATGAAGAGCGAAGCACATTGGAGGAGTGCGCGCTTGCAGACTTCACACGTTCATGGCTCCCCGCAAAGAGAAAACGTCCTTTAAAACTAACAGCTCGATCTGCTGTAGTGTTTATGGGTGTCATAATAGTTATAAAAAAAAACAGTCGGGAGGCAATCGAAAATCAAGTTTTTTTTTGCGATTTCCTTGGAAATCATACGAGAGCAATATGTCGCATCGTTAACAGTGGCACCCGGCCTTGCAGATGCAACTGGCATCCGTGATATTGCGTGGGTTTGCCAACAACTACATACAAAAAAAAAACCGGATTACATATGTGGTGAAGAGACGCCGAAAGGGCCGAATAAAACTTACCTCCAAGCTGACGTCGTAGAAGGCGGTTTTCATTTCGTTAGCGCATTTTCTGAAGATATCCGAGGGCCCTTCTGCACTGTGAAGTTCCCCGCGCACTCCACGCACGTGCTGGCTTCGTACAGTTTCTGACCGCGCACCAAGCAGTTATTCTTAAATCAAGTCTCAACATTCCCGATCACGCGAAATCCCCCGAACAGCACGCGCTGTGGAGCTTGCTGAGCTATGGCTGTTTTTCCGCGCACTGAACCGCCACCACTTATTTCTACGCATCGAGTAGAAAATAAAAACTACGGTAGAACTGCCGAGCGCCGAAAAAGCACGTGCACGCAAGGCCCGACGCCTTAGGGTACATCTCCAGATTCAGCCTGCTCGTCCCGTCCTGGGGAAGACGTGATTTTTTTTTTTTTTAAGAGCCTTTCTATTGACCAACGGCTCTCGGCTGTCGCTTCTGGGGGGTCTAGCATGCCGTTTCCACATACACTGCCACCGAGGGGAAAAGCTAGTGCTGCGCATTGCACACTGGCTTAGATTTTGTTTTATTTATATATTTACTTTCAAAGTGCCATATTGTTCGGGTTCCGAATTCCTACTTCAAAGGAAAAAAAAAACGTAGAGCCGCCAGCAGAAGCGCTCGCGCGCCGACGATGCGCTGCGCCCAAAGCGCCGGCGGCCTTCTCCCAGACGGCATGAATGGGTAGCGGCTTTCTTCGCTTTGTTTTTGGTCTATTTTTCAACACGCACACATGGTACATGTGTCTGTTATATACGCGTGTGACACGAGGCAGGAAATGACCGACAAAAGTTTTCTTTTCACAAGGTTTCTGCCGAGAAGAGTAGACTTCGCGTTCACTCTGCCGCCTCTCTTCGACGAGCAGACATACCACATATGGGTGCGCCGGCGGGAGGTGGCGCTACTTGTTCCGGAGCAGTGGCGCCTCCATACCAGCGCACTAGGCCCAATCTTGTACACCACTGCGGTATTCTAAGGCGTTGTCACAAAAGTGGCAGCATTTATATTTTCATAATGTTGCAATTAACCATATCTAGTATTCTAGAAGAGTTTATTGAGATATTTCAGTGTATTCTGTGTGCCTCTGCCTTGTCGGTAATGTCAAGAGCACGCGTACGTGCACGTTCTCCTCGCGGGGTAGTTCCCGTGCAGTTAGACAAATCCCCTCGCAGTGCGCGAGCGGGGACGTCCTCCCAGCTTGTTTTGCAAAGTGACTCCTAGCAGGACCGAAGTTGTTGGCGTACGTGCATCCTCTTCTGGTTGTTTTGTTTGAGACTTACGTTTTTTCATCAGCAACATGGCGGCCATGCAGTGTGGAAGTTGCGGGGCCGACGTGCCCCTTCCTGCGTGTGCACTTGTGCGTGTTTGTTTCTACGGACCCTGACTTGGGGAGGGAACTATGGCGTGGGCGTGTCTTACGCATTGTCAACCGAAGGCTAGAAAAGAAGCCGACTCGGACCCAACGGCAGTGCGCCTCTCGCCTCCAAGCACTCCGGGCTCCCCGAACCGCCGCCGCATCGCACCACGAACACTTCGCCCCAGGGCTCCGGAAGGACCATCGCCATCGAGAGCTCCCCATCTGCGTCGTCTTTGTGAGTGGAGTGCGCCGCGCTCGTCGGACAATATGCCCGTTTTCTAGTTTCTTCTGAACTTTTTCTACACTCGTCTTATCTTGTTTTAAAACGTCTGTGTTCAATTTGCATGTATCTTGATAGTGAGAATTCTGACTGATGTATTTGTAATTGCTAGTTTTTTCATGTACGCTATCTTTACTGTTTTGCTTTAAATGTCTGTAAATGCTTGCGTCGTATAATCCTTTGTATAATACTGAGAATATATAGTTGTTTTTCCATCATTGACTTCGTGGCTCTGTTCTCACTCACAACGCTGAACATAGCATTTGTCACGGCTCCGGAAGGGGTGCGAGACACCTTCTTGAACCGAGGCAAAGGTAGTTGGAACTTTGACGCCCCAGCGTTAGCCGGTTATGTTCAACGTTGTGAGTGAGAACAGAGCCACGAAGTCAATGATGGAAAAACAACTATATATTCTCAGTATTATACACAGGATTATACGACGCAAGCATTTACAGACATTTAAAGCAAAACAGTAAAGATAGCGTACATGAAAAAACTAGCAATTACAAATACATCAGTCAGAATTCTCACTATCAAGATACATGCAAATTGAACACAGACGTTTTAAAACAAGATAAGACGAGTGTAGAAAAAGTTCAGAAGAAACTAGAAAACGGGCATATAGGGAACCAAAGCTGGAGTTTGCTCCGCGACGCCAGCGCTCGGTTTCCAGCGGAGCGGAGAGGAACTACAAAACCTACGCGCATCCGCGCCCGCGCTGCGCGTGGCTGTCTGCGGAGTCTGCGCAGCCCGCTCGCTCGGGAGCGCGTGCTACGTTCAGCCGCGCGTGCACGCGGAGCGGGAGAAGGAGAGTGAGGACGAGGGGGGTTGGTGGCGCGTTCTCGCGCGCAAAGCCGGCGCTCTTTGCCAGTGGGATTTCTTAATTTTGCTTTTTTCTGTGCCCCGGCTGACATAGAGGCTGGCTGGAGGCATGTTTTTTATCGGTGCTTTTGAAAGCAAGAAATTATGATTAATTGATCGCCAGACATTGTTTTCAAAGAGCGCTTGTTGGCAGGCTCAGACATACATAAAAAAAAAAAAGAACGCGAATTCGCTGCTTGGAGGCGGGAGGCAAACGACAGGTATCTTGAAGGACTTGAGGCGGCACCTCTTGATGCCTCTGTCTATGTTCACAGAATGAAGGGTCCAGCCTTCGAGTGCTCCTTCCTTTCCCTTTGTGACTGGTCACTTGAAAGGGGCCTATTCAGCTCTTTGGGGACAAACGTTTTAGGCAGTGCTGCCGGCGCCGTGGGGCCTGTTTTCGGCGCGTTTAGGATGCGTTCCCTACAAAGGCACAAAGCATGCCGCCTTACCCTTTGGTTCCTGCCGACACCGGCCAGGGGAAGTTCACTGCTGCGGCGCTGCCATCCGAAATCAATGACCTAGCTACCGTTCACGATGAGGGGTTTCTTAACGACCTGGGTCATTCCCCAGAAGCCGAGGCATGCCATTTTTGCGGCAGTTTCCTCTCCACGAGACGAACAGCGAGGAAATGTCTGACGACTTTCCATGCAGACGGGGACATCTCTCCACGGAAATCTTTGTCTTCTTAATTCCACTGTTACGCTGCGCAATTCCTAGTTCAGTCATCTCCTATAGCGAACGCGCAGTTTTGAGCTCCCGAAGCAGGATCGCGTATGAGGATAGGATGATTGACGTAAAGTGATCGCATTAATGACGAATATCTGTTTCTTGAGGCCGACCCGGTTCCACGATGGCTGCTTCAGCACCGTCAGTTAGAGAAGTACGACACACGAACGGTACGAGATATCCCCCCCCCCAAAAAAAAAAAAGAAAAAAAGAAAGGCCCACAACCATCCCATTACCGTTTCCACACAAGCTTCGCGAAAAAAGTGCGCCGTCATTATTTTCCTTCTAGTTCTTTTCTTTCTTTCTTCTTCCCCCCTCATTGTTAGAGCGCGACGGTGGCCACAATGCGGCCGGAGGAGGAGAGAAACAACCGAGCGCGCGCGCGCAAACACGTGCTGGAGAGCAGCGCGGAGCAGACAACAACATGCTTTTCTATGCGGCGGCTAGCAGACGACGCGGCCGGGCTGCGCGTAGATTTTGACGGGGTCTCCATGGAGGGCGCTGACGCACAGAGCGGCGCAGCGCCCCCTGGCCCAAGTTTTCTCCCCTATTGTCCGACGAGCGCGGCGCACTCCACTCACAAAGACGACGCAGATGGGGAGCTCTCGATGGCGATGGTCCTTCCGGAGCCCTGGGGCGAAGTGTTCGTGGTGCGATGCGGCGGCGGTTCGGGGAGCCCGGAGTGCTTGGAGGCGAGAGGCGCACTGCCGTTGGGTCCGAGTCGGCTTCTTTTCTAGCCTTCGGTTGACAATGCGTAAGACACGCCCACGTCATAGTTCCCTCCCCAAGTCAGGGTCCGTAGAAACAAACACGCACAAGTGCACACGCAGGAAGGGGCACGTCGGCCCCGCAACTTCCACACTGCATGGCCGCCATGTTGCTGATGAAAAAACGTAAGTCTCAAACAAAACAACCAGAAGAGGATGCACGTACGCCAACAACTTCGGTCCTGCTAGGAGTCACTTTGCAAAACAAGCTGGGAGGACGTCCCCGCTCGCGCACTGCGAGGGGATTTGTCTAACTGCACGGGAACTACCCCGCGAGGAGAACGTGCACGTACGCGTGCTCTTGACATTACCGACAAGGCAGAGGCACACAGAATACACTGAAATATCTCAATAAACTCTTCTAGAATACTACATATGGTTAATTGCAACATTATGAAAATATAAATGCTGCCACTTTTGTGACAGGCGTAATGCGCCTTTTATTATTGATCTAGCATCCCTGCTTCATCTCCTCTGCGGTTGTGGGCTTGGATTTTTCTTCCACTCGTCTCCACACACCTTGAAAATTTTTGGGCGCTGAAAAATTCACGTGAACATGGCATTTCTTATCGACATCATTCACGTCTTGCGCTATACTATGTGTGTATGGCGCTACTAACAACTTCAGTGTGATGTTTATCCTTTTTCGTGAACCACAGAAGACGTTTATGCATTCTATTCAATTTAAATGCGATCATAACCGTACATGTTAATCGGTCAACATTAGACAACGCGTTTTCGTTCATTCTTTCACGACATGGTCTGTTAACGGGGACTTTAGGCATGAAATTACAATGCTTTTTGCCACAAGTTTTGCGCGGATCAAATTGCAATTTGGGAAAGACTTAGTCCAACGAGGGGAGCAAAGCCAGCAAATGTAATACGCTACCAAGAAAACTCTTACATCTTGAAACTGAATTCCCCCTCTTTTGGAAGTTCTGTTGTGAATGTTAACTCCGGCGCCCTTTCTTTAAAATCCTCTGGAACATGCGCTATCCTTCGCGTGATGTCTGACTGATGCGAAAACGATGTAATCATCTATATGCCGAAACTGCTTAAGACTAACCCAACACTTCTAACTATTAATCTCTGCACCCTGTGCGAGAAACATGTTGGCAATTACCTACGACAATTTAGATCCTATATATACACGGCCATTCTGGACAAACTACATTTACATTCAATTACAGTACAACGTTGGCAAAAAGACAGGATCTCTGCGAAGCTTTCGAAGGACACCCCCATCTCGCTATGAATTCTGCGTCATCATCGTGTTCAGAACTGTATATTTTCGCACATTTCATAAAAATGTCATCTCATTTTATTTCTTTTATTATTCTGTCATCGCGCGGTAGCAGTAACAGTTCCTTTCATGTCCACACTGAGCACGACGTACCTTCCCGGGTTGTCGGGGGTTGAATGTCTACTATATTAAATAATATAGAAATGTAAAAAGAAAACGCAAGGTACTGGGTATACGACTGAGTCAATCTCGACAGTGTGTCCAAATATGCGCTCACATGGTTTAGAGGTGTGGTCATATTCCCTAATATATCCGTCACGCAACGGTTCGCTTGTCCTGCGTATCTTGCACCCGCAACTGAGCGGAATAGAATATGAATCTCCTGCAGCGCAGCATGAATAATGGTCACGGCGTTTATTGATTGCTACAAGCAGAGTCGGTTTCCTTATCACTGTCGCTTTTACACCTCTGAAACAATCGAGTTGCACGTTTTTTCCTTCAGAGAACGCAGGCAGTATTAATTACAGTGCAATGTTGAGCTACACACATGATGAAAAACGCAGCTGAACAAGTCCCGAACCCTACGAGAGACCCACACACAGTATTAAGTGCCTTTTAAAAGTTTTTCCTGCAAATGCGGCAACCTCCATCCCACCAGGCACGTATCAACAGATTTTTCATTCACCTAAAGTTTAGCGCGGACAATTCCATGTGGCGTTTTCAAACTTCATTTTCTTGGAAAGACCTGGCTCATTAAATCTTTATTTTCTTAGACATATGTAGGCCCCGCTTTGAATGATTTTTACGGCATCCTAACATATTAAACTGTGGGGCCCTCGTCGTCCCAATGGCTCCGTCCATGCTCAGGGCCGCGATGGTACCTTGTGTGAGTTGCATTGCTAAGACTGACCTCGAAATCGCGGTTCGTCAGCTTCTCTTGCGGAGCCATCAGCGGAATGTCAGCTTGTGTTGTACGCTTTGTAGAACCATCTTGCTAACACCCAATCACATTCGGCGGTACTTACACTTTATATTTTTTTTTTAATCGGAACAAATGGGGTTGTTCTTTCTGTTGTGACAGTGTTCGTTGACATGACTCGCATGCCCCCTGAAGGAACACACTAAAATTAGCGTGCATTGAAGGGGACACCAGGGTTACTCGTCATCAAACTGTGGCTCGCTGTAGCGATGTCAGTTTTTCAGTCTCTGATCCGTTTGGGCTGTTATTTTTTTTTTTCGGTGTGTGAGAACACTGTATAACTTTTGTCAAACGACCCGTTGCATAATACATTCATAAATAGATCTTTAGTCTCCGGCAATGAAAGCGAAGTTGTGAGTATTCATGGAGCACGGTTCATCGGCATTAGTGAAGACGTGTGCGTCGGTTGCACTTCACACTCCCCCCTTCGGTTTCCTTGTTTCTTTTAGCCTTGCATGAGTAGCTTTGCGTGACAAGGTCGACATTAAATTTACTCTCCATCGCTGCTAGGCTCACTTAGCGTGACTACCCAGCCGCTACTTTATTTCTCCTTTACCTCAGACAGTGTGTTTACGTTACGGTAAGCCTGGCAGCGCAAACATGTCAACGAATCAAAAGTCACCTCCTCAAACACACACACGAGCCCTATTCAGCAGAACCGCTCAATAATCGTGCTGCTGAGATTAACGGAAGTATGAAAATCTTCGGTAATGAAGCGAATAATTAGCATGCTTTATGGGGCATCACTCGTACAGAGCACTTCTTTGTTGTATCGTATCATTTTAGAACAGCACCAGCTGATTGCATTGTATCAGTCATCAAAAGTTCTTATTGTACCGCTCTACGCAAGTTTGCATGTTCACCAATGTCAAAGTCCGTTAGCTACGGTACAGCAGCATGGTGTAAATTGCCTTCCTTTTAATATCTGCAAGATGCATGTGTACTCGCAGTCACGTTACATAAATCTAATTTCTCAACGCGTCCGGCCAACTCGCCTTCTTCCGACCTATTCGTAAACAAACTTGCTCGAAATTTTCTCGTTCAAGTCTTCTTGTAATCTTTAGAACTCAGTGCTTTATTATTTTTTTAGCTCTCGTTTTTCATTTTTCTCATTACACTCGGAGTTTCGTCCTTTCTCATCTTTGAATTTCCATAGCTGTCACGCCAAGAAAGTGATAGTGGAATATTTGTCACGCATTATATTTTCTTTGTGCCTCATGTATGCTGGTACAAGAATCTTCTTACTCATACAAGTGTAATGAAATGGCTTTTCAGCTAAAATGATTATTGAAAGAACATTTTAAGAAAGTTGATTTATGCAAACTAATATAGTGTACTATTTCTGGGTGATCAACATGCGGGGATTATAAATATTCAATATGTAATAGAACTGTGAACTGTAATGTTTCGAACATCAGAACGTCGATACTTGATGATTGCCCGAAGTGGTTCAGCAACTCTGGCGTTCGGCTGCTGACTTGAAGATGGCAGAATCGAATCCCGGCGCGACGGCCTGCCTTAGATGGAGGCGATTGGATCGAATACTTTCGTATGTTGGGCCATGTTAGCGTACATTTAGAAGTTAACCCGAGGTGGTATGAGTTAAACTGGAGCACTCTCTAGTGAAAGCCCCCAAGGCCCATGTCCATTTTCAGGGCTGAAACTGTACATACCATACAATGCATGGTATGAGTAAACATCACAAAAGTAAAACATACAATGTCTAAAATGCCTAAAATTTTGCAATCATAATGGTTAAACACGGATATGAAAGAAAAAGTCACTTTGAAAATTCAGAGACTGATGGTGCTTGAATTCTTATTACAAAAAGTTACAATGCAGCAATGCAGGGCAATTTAGATACATTTCTCTCACTCGCCAATCTACATAAGCAAGAATACATATACCCTCATCGCCATAAACTACCATGGAAAGTTCCCGTCACGCGCACAGGTTATGGCCGCCAACGCGTTGAATACACACTCCCCCACACACTCAATGACTTTGCGAAGCAAGACATATTCACTACGAAACATAACAAAAGGGACATAGAGCAGTTATTTATAAACTAGCATTAGTGTAACTAAATGTTTCTTTTTACTTTCGTTTTGTACAGTTCCTAGTACACTGAACAAAAATCTGAAATGTTGCAGTGCTGTCATTGTTGTCAGGGTGGTTGGAGCTTTGTCAAGCTGCTATTGTGCAGCTTTTTCTCCCACCTCCTTTTTTCGCCATGTGCTTTTTGTTTCGGTGAAAATAAAAATTGATTGATTGATTGATTGATTGATTGATTGATTGATTGATTGATTGATTGATTGATTGATTGATTGATTGATTGATTGATTGATTGATTGATTGATTGATTGATTACGCATATTTATTCGTAGACTTTTAGGGCGAAAACCTTTCTTGGCTCATGGTGAAAATCTCGCCTACGCGAGATACGTTTGAGCGATCTGCCCGCGAGATTTCGCGAAGTGTGTTCTCCTTGCGTCGGGGGTGCGACCACGAGCGACGCCATACCGCCAGTCCCACACATGCAGGAGCACTGCAACCAACGCATGCCAGTGAATCTCCACTGTGCGGCACGAGCCCTGGTCTTACTCAAGGGGCGTGCCATTTACGGTGCGCAGCAGCAACATTCAGGTTTTCACATTAGTCCAGTGCAGTTCCTGCAGTTCTCTCTGCAATTTTTTTACTGTATGCTGGTGTATTTGGGCCTGCTGTTTAACCTAATTAGAAGCGTGTGGCGTTGGCAGTACGTTAACAAAGATGTTTCCGTACATTGTTGGTTGCGCATTGTTTTACGCGAAGCTTACATCGCTTGTTCGGTCAAAAAGACGTTGCCATCTATCAGAACTGAGAAGAAGCATGTCGGGAAACAATATACATGGGATTTCGGATTAAAATTATGACGCAACCGTTTGTTCATCACCGTTTAAAGTGCTGCCGTACATTTGGCTTCCCATTTAGTGTCCATCAGCGACTCAAGTTGTATTCTAGTTGGCGACAGAGATCCGCACCGGCCATTGCAATCCGTTCATTGGGAGTGTACTTACGCCGAGAAGTGGGACAGATAGGGCAGCTTCCTTTCTTCAAAAACCAAACTAAACACGTTTAACATTTTGTGAAGCTCTATTTCAGACTTTAAATACCAAAATTTACGGAATAAAAAGCGGTGTTAAATGGCGTCTACTCTTAAGGCGAAGCTTGACCATGTCTTGAATAAGGCTCCCGGATGCTGTTCTCGCTTTCGGCTATACGGAACACAGCTGGAACAGTTGACGTCGGGATAAAACGCTCTTTAATACTTCCTACTATGTACTTCAAAAGTAAAGGCTTGTAGATTTATAATAATTTATGAGATATACCTCGTTAGAAAACGATCTATTTACTATTGTAGGTACTACTCAGACCAACCTCAGGCGGAAGACAATGTGAGCACATTTTTCTGATAAATCAGACTTTATACATCACAGAAAATGTTCACAGCGTCTCCGCATCCTCACATAGAGGTTTGTCGTTTCCTGATTTCCGAGGAGTTTCCTGCAGCAGGCGTGGGACGAACGCGAAGGCGGCACAAAAAGCCTTCTAAACGCTCTTGGTGCTTAAGATGTTTAGAGGCCTGGAGTAGTATTCTATAAGCTTACATTTTGTATTTCCGCGTTGGCTGGTTTAGTCACCCTTTCAAAGGTCCGTGATAAGCATTAGTAACAGCCCCTCAGCCCTAGCTTCATGACGCAGCCAGTGGTTAGCCCTGTGAAAGCAGTGAGCATCGATAGCTCTCGCCGACCGCACGGACCCGCCCTCTTTAGATTGTTTTTACTGGCCGCTCGCTGCTTTTGCCTCATGCTGCTATCATGCTGAGGTCCACAGAAATAGATACTTCCCCGAATTGCTTCGCCCCATGAAGCTTTTGGAATACAATGTCTCATTTATTTATCTTGCTATTCGTACCTTAGTTTTCTCTCTACCAGTAATATGTCCTTTTTGTGCATAGGAATAAATAGGTTAGTTCAGCCTTTTCGAGGTCTTCCACTGTATGCGTCAATTCGTCAGGTGCCACTTATATCGCTGCTCCTTGTGTTCTCTGGCTCCGGAAACACTATTGATAATGTGTCCTGTCAGAGATTTCCGAGGACCTTTGGAGTTCGATCCTTTCAGTAAAATGATTTTTTTAATTTCGATGTGCTCAGTGTCTCAGCACCGACACAATGTTTTCGACGTCGCCGTCGTACAATTTCCTGGGCAGCAACTCAGAACGAAGAGTTTGGCACTACTAGGTTCATGCTGCGTTAAACATATTTTTCTTCCATTTCATTTATTATATACGGAGCGCTTCGAGCAAATATCTCAGTTTTATACAGTATTGTGAAACAGAAACAAAAAAACGGTTGAGAATGTTGGCTGAAATTCTAGTATAGTACGAAACGGTGTTGCACAGGAGCTTATTACTTCACATTCATTGCGAAAATTATACCCGTGAGACATTCATCATCATCATCATCATCATCATCAGCCTGATTGTACCCACTGCAGGGCGAAGGCCTCTCCCATATTTCTCCACTTAACCCGGTTCTGTACTAGCTGCATCCACTTGACCCCTGCGAACTTCTTAATCTCATCCGCCCACCTAACTTTCTGCCGCCCCCTGCTACGCTTTCCTTCCCTTGGAATCCAGTTTGTTACCCTCAGCGACCATCGGTTATCCTCTCTTCGCACTACATGTCCTGCCCATGTCCATTGCTTCTTCTTAATTTCCACTAGAATGTCGGTAACTTGAGTTATTTCTCTGACCCACTCTGCACCCTTGAGACATTAACAATCATAACTACATAGAAATACGTCGCATAGAACTACGACCCGGGATTAAAATGAAAGCTTAGGAGATTACGTTCACACTACAATTATGTGTTAAAAAGTACTTTCGGCTTGTCCCCTTACTCACCCTGCCGCGGGCATGGAGACGCCAGTTGCCATCACTCAATAAATGCTATTTAGTCATCCCTCGGTAGCGTCTGGTTAGCCTGATGAATATTTTCGATCCATTTTTTCCCCTTGTAAGTGACGGCACTGCCGAAAACATCGTGGCTGCTGTGACTCTGTCAGTCATTGAATACTGCGCTGGATTTACCGACGAATGGTATTTTGACGCAGTCGAGTTATATCTTGAGTATGACAGCTTAATCTTAGACTGCCTTATCTGTATTACCTTAGCTGTGAAACTGATCTTCGAGAGATTTCTTTGTCGCGTTGTCGTTAAAGTAAGAAATGTTACTGCCAGAATAGAATACGTTTCCTCCACCTTCGCACTATGGCTAATGTAGGCAGTTCTGTTACAAAAATATGGAAGAGCAAAAGCCCGATGCAGTGTCCCAAGCGAGCGATAGTGCATATCGCGAGGGTATGCATTTCTAATTATCGCTTGCTTTGTGGTAGATATGCTTAAAAGCGATAATGTTTTCTTGAAATATCACAGCGTTACAGCTTATAGAGCAATTTTGTGAACTACCAGGCCGAATGCCTTCAAAAATTCTTTAAACATGCCAGTGACAAAGACTGTGCCCTCACGTGCGTTAATAAACTAGTATATTACCTCGATTGGACAACATTGAGCTCAACAGATCTGCCTGCTCTGAAACTAACTGAAGTGAGGCTCGCAAGTGCAATTATGAAATAATCTAGACGTATTTGAAAGCAAAGTTCTCTTAGACTTTGGAAAACTTTACCTTTCTCATAGGAGTGTTTTTACCGTAAGATTGTTCTTCCAGTGCCAGGCCCTCTTGCATTATGTGTTAATCTGCAGTTGGCGTCACAGTGAAAATGTGTCGCGGTCAGATAGCGTGCGATGGGTTGTTCTACTATAGAGTCTACATATTTGGGTCACATGTGGATAGTAGATCTATATAGCAGCCAATGTACCTATGTAGCATGTATCTATGTATGTAGCAGCCATTCGGCGCTAGTAACGGTCTCGTGGCTTGAAGCTCGCGTCATAATAATAGAGCAGAAATTGGCCACAGTGGCCCAGGATCGTTGCGTGGAAATTACGCTGTCTTGCGGTTGTGCAGGCACGCGTGTTTCTCTCGCTCATTTAGTTCATGGACGGTGCCGCCGAGCGGGAGGCCTTCTGCATGCGCCCTGATGCAAAGCGGGAACATCGGTTTTCGTGCTTACCTCAATACACCGAAAGAACCGCAAACGCACAGGACAGCACGGAGAGACAACATATTGTCACGTAGCCGTTTAGGCCTGTAACCAGAAGGTTGGTTTTTAATGGGGGGCTCATCTAGCAGGCACAGGAGAGCAGGTCCAGAGCACCGCGAGACAGCAGCCAACTTCAGCCTCTTCTAATCGAAAGCCGCGGGGCCACTTGTTCAAGTCCGCGCACGAGACTCGATGAGCAGCCGCCTAGTGGCTGCTGTTGCACACGCTACATTTCCCCCTCTCTAAAAAAACATAAACGTCAACTTGATGAATTCAAAAGCAGAGAGAAAAAAAATAAAGAAAGAAACATGCGGTAGGCGGTGCGCTAATTTTCTCGCGAAAAGTACGGCTTCATGCGCACGACGTGAACAACCTCGGGTTTCTGCTGACGACGAGTAGAAGAAAAGCCGTCCGGAAGCACTTCGCACGTGACATCACTCAGCTGATGGAGCACTTTGTACGGGCTAAAGTACTGCTTCAGAAGTGTCTCGCATAGTCCACGACATCAAATCGGAGTCCACAGCCACACTCTGTCGCCCGGTTCGAAGTCACTACACGGTGGCGGTGATCGTGACGCTGGGCGTCTCGACTTTGCTGGTTCCGGATGCGTGCCCTCGCCAGTTGTCGCGCTTCTTCTGCGCGTTGAGTGAACTCCTCGGCGCCAAGTTAGAGGTCACGGCCGTCATGGGGCAACATGGCTTCCAGCATTGTCGAAACTTCGCGGCCATCCAATAAGGAGAACGGCGTCATTTGTGTTGTTTCCTGCTGCGCCGTGTTGTACACAAACGTGACGTACGGCAGGACGTCATCCCGAGACCGGTGTTCAACATCCACGTACATGGACATCATGTCGGCAAGAGTTTTGTTCAGACGTTTTGTTAAGCCATTAGTTTGTGGATGGTAGGCGGTTGACCTGCGATGGATAGTGCCGCTCAGCTGCATGACAGATTCCAGTAGCTTGGCCATAGATCGGTCAACAGTATCTCTTGCTGGGCTAGTTGGTGTGACATTGCGTTAAACTAAAGGAAATACAGCGCTAAGTTTTAGACTTAGGGACATGCGCAAGCGTTCACTGTCTTCGGGTTATATATGTGCACATGATTCTTTCAATAAACTTAGTTGGAGTTAGCGCCTGTCCCGTCCGTCTTTCTGTGTGGTTCGTCTAAAACTTAGCGCTGTATTTCCTTTAGTTTAACGCAATTGGCCATAGAGAAAGAGATTGGTAAAGAGCGGACACTCGGCGAAAACTGGCCCCAGGAAATGACGCGCGACTTGTTGCGCTGCCGCCGATTGATGGATGGCGGCACCAGCGTGGACATGCGCGGACGCGCGCGCGACGGCACTCGCTGCTTGCTGCAGCGGTAGCCCGCCGGAGCAGACGACAGAAAGTTGTTGAAGGGAGCGAGTGGGTGTCTGCTTGTGCCTCGCCGCGCCTGCGCGGCAAAGACCGCATATTTTTACCTCTCGTGGGCTGCTACGCGGAACAACTGTGGTTTGAAACAACGGAAAGGTGAGCAAAGTTTTTTGCTGAACTACGCTGCATTTCAAGCGGTTTACGCTGACCACACCGGCCGGTGCCAATTAAGTTTCGCAGCTCGAGAACAGGCGCGCCGGCGGTTCAGGTATAGAGAAGTTCAGGCGCAGTTTGTGGCGCCTGAACCAACATATTAAACCTCGCCAACCGCGGCGATGTTTAATATGTTGTATTCCTGCGAAACTGAGCTGCATTTTGAACAGTTTATCTTAGCATGCTCGACAAAGTGGCATGTGAAGGCACCAAGGCACGCCGTTGCGCCAACATTGCATATTAGCCGGCCGGTGCGGCCAGGCCTGACGCGGTTTGCCGAACAGCTAGTTTTCCTAACTGTCGCATTTAACAGGGCGACGGTAAGGGGAGAAATGTTGTATTCTTGACTTTCTTGTCAAACTGCGCAGTATTTCAGGCAGTTTAGCTCAGTACGGCGGCGACTGCGCTCCACAAAGTCGCGCGTGAAGGGCAAGCTAATGGGCATGACAAGGCGTGCTGGCCGCAGTGACGTGACATGGCGTGAGGCGGTTTTGCGAATGGATAGTTTTGCGTGGCGTCGCGTTTAACAGGGCAACCGCAAGGTGAGAAATGTTTCATTCTTGTCAAACTGTGATGCATTTCGGGCAGTTTAGCTCAGCACGGCGGTCTGCGTTTCACAAAGTCGCGTATGAAGGGCAAGCCAACACGGCGTGCTCGCCGGCCGCGGTTTTGCGAACGGCTAGTTTTGGGTGGTGTCGCGTTGCATTTAACGAGACAATGTTAAAGGGAGAAATGTTTTATTACGCTGCAAGCTTCATTGCTTCAGCTGTTCAGTGTTTTTGAGAAATATTTAGTGCAGTGGCTGTTATTTCACTCACTGTAGAAATGTATTTCGAGATAGGTTCGGCTAGCCTGCATTTCCTGACCTCTACTTTGCAAGATTAGCTTTTGTATCAATTTTACGAATGACAGCTTTTCTGTTCTGGACCATAACGGCTGCTCACCAAGTCTTCAGTACGCATCCACATGCACAGATGTGTGCGCAGTGCAGTGGCCTTACATTTCATTGCAACCTTCTGCATCATATGTTCATTCGCTTTCCAACAGCACCGCATGGACCCACGGACTGCAGCCGAAGCACGGCAGATGCGACGAGTGAATGGTGTGGCCTTCCCCCCAAGCGCCAGTACTCTCTGCCCTGAACAATAGTTACCCTTGCTAAGGTAGCCGCGACTGGGACTGTGTAGTTTATGTATATTGCCTGTTTTGTTACATATCGTTTGTCATAATTCGGAAATCAACGTTATTTATTTATTTATTTATTTATATACCCTAAAGGCCCTTTCAGGCATTACATAGGGGGGGAGGAGTGACATGAACAAAGTTGGTTATAACAGGCGCATAAGTAACAGTTGCACTTAAGGTTCAGAGAGGAGGAAAAGAAAAAAAAAACAAGTCATTCAGGTCGCTATTTTTCCTTTTTTTTTATACAGTAGTTATATGACCTAAGCAATTTTACATGCTCTGAAGAAACGAGGTATGCGCGCGCTTAATACCAAGCAGTAGGCTGAAATGGACAAGAAATAACACAGCACTACACATCAAGGAAAACAAGTAATAAGCATTGCAAAATGTTATTAAGAAAATTAAGTCAGTTTAACATTCAATTCCCTCCAAAGCCTTGAGGAATGAACTATGGTCAGGTATGGTAGCGACATCTGCTGGCAAACTGTTCCATTGTGAAATAGCAAGTAGCAGTGGTGAATATTTAAACATATTTGTGCGCGCATGTACGGGCTTGATTTTAAATGGATGGTCTACGCGAGCAGATATGTGGGGGGCAGGGCGGAGGAACGTTTACGAAAGTCTGATGAACCATGATATAGTTTGTGCATGAAAGATAGGCGGGCATTTCGTCGCCTAGTCTCAAGGGGCAATAAATTAAATCGTTGCTTGATACTGTTTACGCTAGTTGGGTAGGAATAATCGTGGGCAATAAACCTGGCTGCTTTACTCTGTAGAGATTCAATGGAGGTTGCTAAGTAAGCTTGATGAGGGTGCCAAATGATGGATGCATATTCAAGCTGGGACCTGACAAGTGTTCTATAGGCTAGGAGTTTCGTTTTTTCATTAGCTTGATAGAGAGTGCGTTTAGAAAGCCTAATGTTCTAGCGGCCTTGTTGATAATGTGTTCAATGTGAGTATTCCAAGTAAGGTCAGAAGATAAATGTACTCCTCGGTATTTAATGAATGATACATGTTCAATGGCAACGTTTCCAATGAAATAGGTATGAAGGACAACGCGTCGCCTTTTAGTAAACGTTTGAGCTTTAGTTTTGTCAGTGTTTACTTGCATTAGCCACGTTGTACACCAGTCAGAAATAACGTTTAAGTCATCCTGTAAGATAATGTGGTCACGAGGGCTTTTAATGGGACGGTAAATGACACAATCGTCTGCAAACAAACGAATACTAGAGGAAATGTTATAATGTAGGTCATTTATGTACATGAGAAAAAGAATCGGTCCTAAGACGGAACCCTGAGGTACACCCGATTTCACTGAGACAGGAGCAGAGGCATTTTTGTTAATGATGACAGATTGAGAGCGATCAGTTAAAAAATCCTTGATCCAATCAATGACCCCAGGGGATAAATACATTGCATTAAGTTTATGGATTAGGCGGAAGTGAGGAACGCGATCGAAGGCTTTAGCGAAATCAATAAAGATGGCACCAATGGGATTAGTAGAATAAACAGAATGGTGAAGATCAGTGACCAACTCAAACAGCTGCGATTCACAGGAACGTCCACGTTGAAACCCGTGCTGATTAGAAAAGATGAGCTTAGAATTTACAAGGTACTGCATTATTTGAGATGCTATAATGTGCTCAAGGAGTTTACATGAAACGCAAGTGAGCGAAATAGGCCTGTAATTGTGAAGTGAATTTTGTCTCCAGACTTAAAGACAGGAAAGACATGAGCAATTTTCCAATCCTTAGGCAATTTGCCTGTGTCAAGGAAGTACTGGAACAGCCTGCACAGCAGTGGTCCGGAGATGTGTTTGGTTAGTTTTAACAGTTTTGTGGAAATTCCATCGGATCCGGGACTAGAGTTCGAAGGCAAACGGTCAATGGCACACTCTACCCCATGACAGGAAACAGTGATATCATTCATGGAGTGACCAACAAATTGCAGAATGCCCGTGTCGGAAAAAGACTCTTCGTCAGTAAAAACAGTACTAAAATACACATTGAATTGATTCGCCAAAAGAGTTTCCTCGATTGGCATGCCATCTATATTGTTACGTACTCAGTACGTAACGGGGGTGTTTATTGGTAGTCTAAAACGCTGCGAGTCACGCAAGGAACACCAGCACACACCACTGTGTCTTCCGTTTCTTCGTCTTCTCTCTAGCCTCTTCTTCCTTTCCTGACGCCCAGAAGCACGTGACACTTCCCCCCTCGCAGACGAAGCTCCAGGACAAGCAGTTTAAGAAAGGTGCCGGGGATGGAACCTTTTTAGTCGAGCGACATGCACCACCTGGGTCCGGCGTGAGCATCGGCCACTTTCGGTGCGGCTTGAAATTACGTAGTTCACGTCACTCAGGCGCTCCAAAATGACAAAAGGGCCGCTATAACGAAACAGCAGCTTTTGGGCTAAACCACGCTTGCGCAGCGGCGTCCAAAGCAACACTAAATCACCGGGCACATAAGAGACATGTGGGCGTCGGTTGTCATAACGCTCCTTCGAACGTTCCTGTGAGTCTAGGATGCGGAGGCGGGCAACGCGGCGAGCTTCTTCGGCTCGACATAAAGTAGTGGCAATAGAAGGCTCGTTGTGGAGGGAGAAAGGAAGGATGGTATCAAGACTGCTGCGGGGAACTCGAGCATACAGGAGGTAAAACGGACTGTAGCCAGTCGTCTCATGCTGTGCAGTGTTACAAGCGAATGTAATAAAAGGGAGGATTTCATCCCAGTTCTTGTGATCAGAGTCCACGTACATCGCCAACATAGTGGTCAGAGTCCGGTTGGTCCATTCAACAAGTCCATTCGATTGCGGGTGATACGGTGTTGTATGACGGTAATCACAGGTGCATAGACGAAGCAGTTCTTCAATAACTTCAGCAGTAAATTGGCGCCCACGGTCACTGATCAGAACTCGAGGAGGGCCATGGCGCAGGACGAGAAATCGCAGAAGAAATAGGGATACTTCGTAAGCAGTGGCTGAGGGTATTGCGGCTGTTTCTGAATATCGAGTGAGATGGTCAACACATACCACTATCCACCGGTTACCGTTAGAAGATCGCGGAAAAGGACCCAAGAGGTCGATGCCCACCTGCTCAAAGGGTGTGGTCGGAGGCGCAATAGGGTGCAGCGGTCCAGGTGGACGGGAAGTAGGGAGCTTGTACTGCTGGCACTTGACACAACTGGCTACATAGCGCTGAATGACTTGACGCATTTTCGGCCAGTAAAAGCGTTCCTGTGTGCGATGAAGGGTCCGGGCGACACCCAAGTGGCCCGACGTGGTATCGTCGTGCATCATTTCAAGAACGGGAATGCGGAGGTTTTCCGGCACGACGAGGAGAAAACGTGCACCTCCGGGGTTGAAATTCTTCTTGTAAAGTAGGCCGGCACGAACGCAGAAACGCGCATCTCTTGAATCATGAGCGGCAGAGAAGAGCGGTGTCAAAGTCTGATCGTTGCGTTGTTCTGTCTGGAACAGTTGAGGGTCAGGAAACGTTGCCGAGATAGGCGCCAGGTAGTCATCAAAGTTGTCATCATCACTACCAGTTGATGAAAGCGGCAAGCGTGACAGACAGTCAGCGTCAGCATGTTGGCGGCCGCTTTTGTATGCCACAGTGAAGTTAAATTCTTGCAACCGCAATGCCCATCGAGCGAGCCGGCCGCAAGGGTCACGAAGATTTACGAGCCAACAGAGCGAATGGTGGTCAGTGATGATGGTAAAAACATTGCCATATAGGTAGGAACGGAATCGTTGCACCGCAAAAACCACTGCGAGGTACTCTTGTTCAGTAACGGTGTAGTTGCGCTCCGCCTTGCTCAACGAACGACTAGCATAAGCTATCACGTGCTGATCGGTGCCATGACGCTGGATGAGCACAGCACCAACGCCTACGCCACTAGCGTCGGTGTGAACCTCGATGGGGGCAGAAGGACAGAAGTGACGTAGGATAGGTCCTGATGTCAGAAGGAATTTGAGGTGGCGGAAGGCAGAGTCGCAGTCAGTAGTCCAATTGAACGGTGCATCTTTGTGCAAAAGGCACGTGAGCGGGTATGCGATGTCAGCGAATCTGGGCACAAAACGACGAAAATAGGAGCATAGTCCTAAAAAGCTCCGAAGCTGCTTCACTGATTTCGGTGCTGTAAAGCTGGTTACAGCCGCAATCTTCTGAGGATCCGGCCGAACACCATCCTTATCGACCAAGTAACCAAGAACAATTGTTTGGCGTTCGCCAAAGTGGCACTTCTTAGAGTTGAGGACGAGGCCTGCTCTCTCAATGCAATCGAGAACGATGGCGAGGTGGCTATTGTGTTCCTGAAAGGTCTCGCCGAAGATCACAACGTCGTCCAAATAGCACAAACAAATTTTCCACTTGAGTCCGCGCAGAATGGTGTCCATGAATCGTTCGAACGTGGCAGGCGCATTGCACAATCCAAAGGGCATTACGTTGAACTCATAGAGACCGTTGGGGGTCACAAATGCCGTCTTTTCTTTGTCACTTGGGTTCATCGGTATCTGCCAGTACCCCGATCTCAAGTCTACCGAGGAGAAGTATGACGCCGAATGAAGACAGTCGATTACATCGTCAGTACGTGGAAGTGGATATACATCTTTTAGGTGACGGCGTTAAGGCGACGATAGTCCACACAGAAACGCCATGTGTTGTCTTTCTTTTTAACGAGAATAACTGGAGCCGCCCAAGGACTTGAAGATTCCTGGATAACGCCACGTTGGAGCATCTCATGAACTTGATCGTCAATAAGCTGACGTTCGGCCGGAGACACACGATAGGGCTTCTGTCTGATCGGGCGAGAAATTCCAGTATCAATCGAATGATGGATGCGAGAATTTGGAATCGGTGGCTGATGATCTCTGGCGAAGTCGAAAACCGAAACATGCTTGGAGAGCAGGTCTGTCAAAATTCGGCGCTGCTGTGCGCCCAACGCTGTGTTTATCATTGCCTGGATTCGAGACTCTGCAAAATGAGATGTTTTCTCTTCAGGAGCATGGTTACTTAGTGCCGCCACGTAATTCGACACACCTTCCTCGTAATGATCGAGCCTCATGCCACGAGGCAAGACGGCTGGCTCGTCTGAATAGTTTACAGTCCACAGCAAGGTGTGGCCTCTGGTGACTGAAACTATGCAACGAGGCACCAAGACACTCTTCTTTGCGCAGGCCAGCGTTGTAGGTTCCACTACGGCGTCGAAATTCTCGCTCAAATTCGTAGATGAAATAACTTGAATGAATTCTCCGGACATCGCAGGTACAACTGTATCTTCAGACACAGAAAACGCTCCTAAATCGAGTGACGAGGTTTCTACAAGGGCCGACATCAACGCAGCATTAAGCGAGATCTGTCCACTACGGCAGTCTAACGTTGCACCACACTGTTGCAAAAAGTCTATACCTAGAATTACTTCATGCGTGGAACGAGGCAACACTGTAAATTCGGTTCGAAACGCTTGGCCACCAATCACAACTTTCGCATAGCACACACCCAGAGGCACCAATGATTCACCGCCAACACCACGGAATACCACAGCTTGATTCACGCTAAACATCACTTTATGTCCTAATCGATTCTTGAATGCTAAACTCATAACAGAGACTGTTGCGCCAGTGTCAATTAGTGCCATGGTGGGGATGCCGTCAATGAATACTTCGAGTTTGTTCTTTAACATAAACACAGGAAGAGGTATTGGGAACGTTGATTTTCCGGCGACCTCACCCCCATCGGCCGCGTCTTCTAGTTTCCCGAAGGGGAAGAACGGCGCCGAGGAGACGGAGATTGTCGCTGTCTTTGGGTTGGCGGCGTCAAGCTCCGGTTCGAAGCAGGCGATCCGTTTCGCATCTGTGCCGTGCGGTATGTATCCAGAGTCTGTGTCGGATGAAATTCAGTGCCGAAATCATTAGAAACGTTGGGCAGCGGTCGGTGATCTTGTGGTAGTAGGCCCCGCCGACGGCAATACCGGGAGATGTGTCCGGTCATGCCACAGCTATAACACACGGGTTGCTGGCGCCACCGGTCCGAGTAAATGCTGGCGAAAACTGGTTCTGGTTGGCGGTAGTAATCGGGTCGGTATTGGTGACGAACCACCTGGCGTGTGAAGGTGGTTCTTCGGCCCATCCGTGGCTGAGAAGTGCTTAAATCGTTCTGTTGTCTGCCCCCGCCAAAGCGTGATGCATTTAAAGCCGGAATCCAGGAAGTTGATGGGGTCGCGGGTTCTGCTTGCAGCGCGCAACCGTCATACTGGTGTTCGTCCCGGCACGCAGAGTCTTTGTCACGCAACAATTCTTCCCGCACAATCCGGCGTATCAGATCAGCCATGGACTCCGGAGCACTGACATCAACGCTCGCAACAGATGTGACGTTGGCCAGTCGCCCAAATTTAGGAGTAATGCGGCGCAACTTCAAGGTTTCGAAAGTGCGGCAGTGCCTGATGAAGTCAGCTGTAGAGTTCAAATTGTCTTTGCTGATAAGAAAATTATAGACATCTACAGCGATACCTTTAAGCAAGTGCCCCACTTTATCTTCCTCGGACATCCGAGGGTTTACCACCTTGCACAATTTCACAATATCCTCGATATATGCGGTGCATGTCTCGCCAGGTACCTGGGCCCGCTGCATCAACGTTTGTTCTGCGCATTTCTTCTTCGCGGATCCGTCGCCAAAGCAGTCCTTTATCTCTTCTGTGAAACAATCCCAGCTGGTAAGTGAGTCTTCATGGTTATCAAACCAAACTAGGGCAGTGCCTTCCAAGAAGAACACTACGTTCGCTAGCTTAACGGTCGCGTCCCAACGATTGTACCAGCTCACCCGCTCGTAGTTGGTTAGCCACTCGTCGACGTCCTCGTCAGGTTTTCCACCAAATGTGCGCGGCTCGCGGTAGTGCTGCCAGTTGCTCACCGCAGGTGTTGTTCGGTCAGCGTCGCCGTCTTGAGCCATGTTAGGTGGTAGGGGTGGCAAACCAGCGAGCCGGCGGCTTCGTCGAAGACAACGGGGATCCGTGTTGATCTACACCGCAAACTCCACCACAATTGTTACGTACTCAGTACGTAACGGGGGCGTTTATTGGTAGTCTAAAACGCTGCGAGTCTCGCAAGGAACACCAGCACACACCACTGTGTCTTCCGTTTCTTCGTCTTCTCTCTAGCCTTTTCTTCCTTTCCTGACACCCAGAAGCACGTGACAATATCTAAACTCGGGAGAGCGTTAGAAGAATTTGGTTTTACAACCTTCCAAAATTTCTTCGGATCATTCCGCATCATGTTAGCAATTTCAGTATTAAAGAAAGCATCTTTAGCTTCTTTTATCTGCTATTTTTTGTCTCTACCTAAGGGCTGTTTCTCGCCTTGTGTATTTTTATTTTTCTGTATTTTGCACATCGCCTAATGTTTGCCAAGTTTTGTCAATGCATTCGTCCACACCTGTTGCGTCTCTTGCGTTTCTTATATGCAGCAAAATAAATGTTCATTTCACAAAGCACTTGGCGTCTTTTCTGCAATACTGTTTTGCAAAGGCTGTGGCGCGGCTGCGTCGATGGCCAGTTTAGAGAACTGGGAATCTTTTTCATGTTGTTATCCATGCTGAAAATAAATAGAAACACTAGCAGACCATGTAAAACCAAAATAATGCGCCAAAAGGGCAGGGATGGGCGCAGCGCATGCTAGCATTCAAATCGTGCGCCTTTCAGTAAGACCGGAAGTAGTTGCCGCCGGCCGCTTGGTGCGCTACAGTCCAATGGGCCGCTGGGCCCTATGGGAGTGTCCGCTCTTCACCAATCTCTTTCTCTATGGCTTGACAGTAAAAGCAGTGCCTAGATCCGTTATTATAACTGTCGGGGCGCCGTGCCTCAGACGATGCGTTCGATGAAAAATTTCGCTGCCTCGATTGCCGTATTGCGCTGGAGGGCCTTCGTTTCAGCGTAACGCGTGAGGTAATCTGTAGCGACAATTATCAACCTGTTGCCCGAATCAGAAATTGGAAAAAGACCCAACAGATTTTAACAGAAGCTTGGGCTTTTGGTAATCCATTGTGTAGAACAGCGCGATAAAACGACAAGGACGAAGGAAGACAACGAGACGAGCGCTGACTTTCAGCTGACAAGTTTACTGCATGCCCGCATCGATATATATCAACACGTTCACACAATAAAAGAAACAAGGACAAATAAACAATACACCAGAAAACATAAGATGTGCAAGAGAAACACGTGTCAACCAGAATTTCACAACGCATCATTTTCTCGTGTTCATAAATGTTACTTCACGTTCCGATAGCGCTATAGACGGGCTGCTGATACAATTTTCCTTTATCCTGTTGATTTCTTTTGCTTCTAAAAGTTCCCAACCTGTCTGGTCATTATGCCTATTGATTATGTTTGCTTCCTCTAGAAAGGGCTGGCAAGCGTCGCTTTTACAGTTCCTATAGCGTATGCCCATAGTTTCTTTTACTGTACCAAAAACATTATTGTGATGCTTCATTAGTCTTTCGTTATACACGCCCGTCTGTACGACATAATGTTTTCCACAAGACAGTGGAACTGAATACACCACCCCCTTCTGGCAAACCACATAAGGAGCTTTGTGTTTTATGGTACAGCCCTGACCGATGCTTCTCGTACAATTAACTGTTTTTCCCATTTTCCCTAATTTATCGGGAGCCGAAAGCACAACTTTCACACCTGCTCGATTTCCTATACGTTTTAGTCTATGCGACAGTTGATGAATGTACGGAATGACCGCTATCTTTTCTTTTGTCTCCTGGTTCATGGATGAGCTCTACATGCTCGCCTGAGAAGACTTTATACTTGACAAAATAGTCTCCGCTACCGATACCAACAGCTGCTTGGGATATCCTGCGTTTTGAAGCCGCCGAGTTTGAAGCATGAAGCTATCCTTAATAGAATGGATACATGATTTTCTTAAAGCATTAATATAGCATAATTTCGCTACGCTACGTTTCACTAATTTCGAATGTGAGGAGTCGAAGGAAAGCAACGGCTTGCTGGCGCGTGGTTCATATGTCCAACGCGTGTGATTAGGCTTAAAATTCAGTTTAAGATCTAGAAACCTGACCATATTGTCCTGCGGCCATTCACTGGTTAATTTTAGTGGATGCAAGACATCCCGAAATTTTCTTTTTACTTCCGACTTAACGGCTGCGAAGTTATCACTATCAGAATCTAACAGGACTAAAACATCGTCTACATACCGAAAGCATGCTACAACACTCGAATCTTCCAAAGTTCGTTTTAGCGTTCGATCTTTTTCCGCCAGTAACAGCTTGCTTAACACCGGAGCTATGCATGACCCTATGCAAACCCATTGTTTTTGCAGGTAGGTGTCACCGTCCCAAGTGGCGAAGGTACACGTTAAATACATACGCAAAAGTTATAAGAAGCCCCCCCACCGACAGACCTGTCTCGTTTTGAAATGCTACCACCCCTTTCCGGTCTATGCAATCTTCAATGCACGAACCTTCGTCACTTGGGACGGTGACACCTACCAGCAAAAACAAGGTGTTTTTGGACTGGCAAGATACCAGAAGCTTGGAAAAAAGCCATAATAGTACCCTTTTTGAAATCAGGCAAACCCCCCATATGTCCTAGCAGTTACAGACCAATAGTCCTAACCAGCTGCATTGCGAAATCTATTGAAAGCATCGTAAACATCAGACTAACCTTTTTTCTTGAATTCCGGCATCTTCTCGATATACATCAATGCGGCTTTAAAAAGACATCATCAACAACCGATCACCTTGTCCGCCTCGAGAACACAATCCGGGAGGCGTTCAGCCACAGGCAGCACTGTGTCGGGGTCTTCTTCGACCTGGAGAAGGCCTACGACACCACGTGGAGGTTCGGTATCCTCCGCGACCTAGCAGACCTAGGTATCCGTGGCAGGATGCTGAGCTGCCTGAATGACGTCCTGACGAACCGTACATTTCAAGTCCGTTTAGGCACAGTATTCTCCATGACTTTTGCACAAGAAAACGGCGTGCCGCAGGGGTGTATTCTAAGCACAACTCTCTTTATAGTGAAAATGAACTCGTTATCTGCAATAATCCCAAAGTCCATAATGTACTCCGTCTACGTCGATGACCTGCAAGTAGCATGCACTTCCTCCAACATATCCACCTGTGAGAGACAACTACAACTGACACTAAACAAACTAGCTACCTGGGCAGACAGCAATGGATCTAAGTTCTCTCCTCAAAAGACAGTGGCCGTTGTGTTTTCATCGAGAGGAGGCTTACAGAATTATCCCACGTTATACCTCAACCAAACCATACTACCAGTGAAACATGAACATAAATTTTTGAGTATCGCATTCGACAAGAAACTTTCATTTCTTCCCCATATAAACAATCTGAAAAAGAAGGCAGCCCAATCACTTAACGTCCTAAAGGTGCTGTCGCGAAAACGGTGGGGGTCCGACCGAGCATGCCTTCTGCAAATCTACCGCTCCGTGGTGCGCTCTAAGTTAGATTACGGTTGTATAGTGTATGGTTCAGCTAGGACATCCTATTTAAAACGACTAGACCCGATACACAATCTTGGATTACGGTTAGCAGTTGGCGCGTACAGAATATCCCCAATAACCAGCCTCTATGTAGAAACAGAGGAACCTGCATTAAAGGACAGACGATGCGCCCTAACACGTGCATACATCCTGAAACTTCGTTCTCAACCAAAACATCTATGCCATTCAGTAGTCACGGAATGTCCCTCTAGGACAGTCTTCAACAACAAGCCCCGGTTGATTAAGCCGCTTCTCATGCGCTTCGAACAAATGTGCCAAGATTTAGACATTAGTGAATTGCCAAGTATTGCCCCAAGAAATAAACCACTCCCACCATGGTACACCCTCCCAGCAGTTTTCGACCTCACACTAACGCAGTTTCAAAAAACACGCACACCACATGAGCATATAATACCTTGCATTAAAAGAAAAATATAAAAATTGCATTGCATTTTTTACAGACGGCTCAAGAACTAAAGACTATGTTGGCAGTGCAATAGTACAAAATAACACAGAGAAAATAACACGACTACCCCAGTGTGCATCAGTTTTTACAGCCGAATGCTACGCTGTCTGTGTTGCTGTGGAGAAAATATTGGATAAGAACATCAAAAACAGCATCATCTACACAAATTCATTAAGCGTCATCAGTGCAATAAACTCCAAAAATGCTGTTCAACCACTGATAGGAAACATTATACACAACATATTAAATATCACAAGAAGAAAACATGCTATCAAATTCTGCTGGGTACCCAGCCTTGTTGGGATAAAGGGTAATGAACGAGCAGATATATGCGCAGCAAGTGCGAAAAATTTACAAATAAAGCAAATCAACATGCCACACAGAGACGGAATGAAGTTAGTACGCACGAAATTACGAGCTAAATGGCAGGCTGATTGGGAAAGCGAAGCAGAGAACAAGCTTCACTCCATAAAGCCCATATTAGGAGAATGGCAATCATGTGAACATCAGAAACGTTTCATTGGGGTAATTTTGTCGTCTGCGCATAGGCCATACACACATAACACATAACTTCCTACTAACGAAAAAAGGCAAACATGTATGTGAAATGTGTGGACATGAGCTAACAGTAAATCATATTTTAATCTCATGCTCACAACTCGACGAGCACAGGAAAAAATATTTTACTGTATTTTACAAAGAACACATCCCATTTCATCCTGCATTGCTTTTAGGCCAAGAAGCACTTGTTGATTTTTCACTTGTTTACGGATTTTTAAAGGAAGCCAATGTTTTAAACCAAATCTGAGCATCATTACTGTAGCCACTTGATCGTCTAACCTTGCGGTTGGCGCATGATAGCCACAGTTGCTTATGCGCCATAAAACTACTTATAACTAACTAACTAACCAATAATTGACTACACAAGAATGAAAACTGAATTACTTGATACGTTGCTGCTATCAAAGTAACCATTATATGATAGAAAACAGGAACGTGTAATTATTGTAGTGTGGTAATCTTCGTCATCATAGCCACTGGCATGCATCACGTGTGGGCGCACTCAAGGACGAAAAAGTTGGTCGCTGTTTTTGTGATTCGCTACGCCTGACGCTTCGCTGCGTGTTCATCCTGAGCGGCTGGGTTCATCTGGGTTGACTAAATAAACACATCACTACAATTTGTGGAGGTGCTGGGTACGTTCCCATCCACCCTGGAACTAAGGAGCCGCACATTGCCCTCTGCTTCAACCATGCCGACGAGACCACCTCCACATCGCCCCCCATACCAACCACGATCCTGTGTTCTGGCGTTCCACGGCAACGTGATCCATCCACAGCGCTTGTGGTGTCTGTTTCTATTCTTTCGTCTGTGTGGTTTGCGTTGTTTTATTTTTAAACCATGTGATCCATGCCTCTTCAGTGGCACCGCCGACCAAGACGTCGACAATTGGTTGTTGGCGTATGAGCACGCCAGTAGTTACAACAGATGGGACGACACTATCAAGCTAAGTAACGTATTCTTTTACCTCACCGACGGGCGAACTTCTGGTTTCGCAACCATCTTGGTCTGCATTCAAGAATTTTGCGGAAGTGTTCAGCCGTCCAGTAGTTCGCAAGCTCCGGGCAGAACAACGCTTGCGTGAGAGCGCTCAGCATGCCGAAGAGTCATAAGCGGCTAAGATTGGAAACATCCTGAAAGGCATCTCTGAGGACGCGTGAAAGATGCTCTGGGTGAAAAATCCTGACACCGTCAGTGACGTGATTAAACTTTGCCAGAGCTACGACGAGCTTCGTAAGCAGCGCGCTTCTACCCGGCGGTCCGGTGTTAACGACGACACCATCTCTACACCAGCACTGGGCGGTTCTACTCTATCAGAGGGCAGCCGTTTGATTCAACAGATCAAAGCCTTCGTTCGAGAAGGGGTCACCCGCCAGCTATTCGTGGTCCCTCAATTACAAGATACTGGCCGCCTTGTTCCTGACATGGCTCCATCTTTGGCCCCTACCGTACGGCGTGTCGTTCAAGACCACATCGCTGATGTCCTTCCACCCAGTCCCGTGCTCCCGCCCAGCCCCGTTCTCCCGCCCAGCCATGTGCAGGCGCAAATAACAGCACCGCTACGTACGCCCAAGTTGCGACCAGGCCGATAATGCCAACCGCATCTGTTTCCTACCAGGCCGCCCCTTCCAACCATCCTTCGAATTGCCTGGGTCTGCATTCCATGTCCCTGTTCCAAGGATACGCCAACGCCCCACAGAACCTTGGCGTACAACGGACAACCGGCCAATCTGCTACTCTTGTGGGGTGCCAGGCCAAATTGCAAGCCTTTGCCGCCAACGCCTTCCACCTTCTCGGGCTGACCTCTGGAACTACTCGTTCGACACCGACCAGACCTCGCCGAGAACTCCATCTGGTTCCAACTTTGTATCTCGGTTGTTAATAGAAACAGCGCGAACAGGAAGACACAAGACAAGATAAAAGGAAGCTACAGGACAAGCTTTTTAGCTTCATTTGTTTTTAACAACAATGGATGTTTACCAACTCGTCCAACAAAGTATCTTTGTAAGTTTTTTATATATCTGGGGCATAGGTCGGCAAAATCACGTGTGCTCACTCAGGCTCACTCAGAAAAATTTGGTCCATCTGCGGGCTCATTCTCACGTAAACACACAAGGCCCGGACTCACACTCATGAACTCAAACTCACACAAGCTGGCGACTCACTCAGACTCCTGAACTCAAACTCACGCATGATGACTCACTCGGGCTCACTCAAACTCATAACTAATCTGGGCTCACTTACTCATTTTAACTCATGACTCATTCGAACTCACTCATCTCGACTCACTCATTTTTGACTCGCGACGCCACTGCACTCACTCACTTCGACTCACGACTCATTAAACTCAGACTCATCATGGACTCACTCATTTCAACTCATGACTCATCTGAACTCACTCAACTCGACTCACTCATTTTTGACACACGACTCTTCTGCGCTCACTCACTTCGACTCACGACTCATCTGAACTCACTCAACAGAACTCACTCATCTGGACTCACTTATTTGACCTCCCGACCCATTTGAGCTCGCTCATTTCGACTTATCGGGACTCACTCATCATGGACTCATTCTCTTCCACTCTCGACAAGCAACGAGTGACGGTCCTAAAGCTTCTATAGGTAGGCGGAAGGCAGTACAGGGAAAAACGCGAGAAATAAATAGAAAAAAAAAGTGCAACATTGCAGTATTAGTCTGTTTTCGGCAGTAATGAACGAGTTGAAAGGTAACAGGAAAAGTAAAAAATATGGTAGGGATTATCTCTTTTAGCTGATAAGAGTACGAAAGCGAAGTCCTTTTAGCTATAGCACGGGCCAGATTTTGGAAATGGCTATGGCCGATTCGGTTGTTGCCGTCTTGTCGGGCACAGTGAATAATGGTTGGATACCAATCGTAAAGGTGAAACTTCGAAGGTGGCCTGGGCCAAATTCTGGAAATGGTCATGCCCAACTTTATAAATAACCATGTGTCGAGGATGGTGAATTCAATTACGAACTGATAGCGTTTGATACAAATTCGCCAAAATCAAATTGCGAGGGTTGGAGTGTGTGACAAAAACTAAAATTTGGAGGTCACATCGAGTTAGCTGTAATCTAATTATGTTAAACGTTCATTTTGGTCCGAAATCGCCTGAGGTCCATCTACTGTGGTGAGTGGACCGAATTGGAGGGTGGACCCGGTCAAATTTGGACGTCACCATCTTGTTCGCCATAATCATAATAAATTGGACAGATTTTTACCCAAATAGTCGAGGTCAAACTTCGGCGGTGGGTGGGCAAAATTTAAGGCGGCTCTGGAGGTCACCATCGTGGTCGCCATATGCGAGTTATGTTGGACAGGTTTTGGACCAAATCGACCGAAGCAAAATTTTAACAATACCAAAATGCGTTTAAATTACCCACGTACGTAGCCACGTATTTTTTACCTCCTACAACAGCCTACCCAATTAGAGCAATGGCACACAAAAAGAAATATCGGACAAGATTCTTGGTCTGTGGTGGTGAGCCGATGACTTCTTTCGCAATAAGAAAAAGCATTAGAAAATGTGGTTACACAATGGTCTCTTCGAATTTCATTAGCCTGATATTATTAGCTATGCACGGCTAGCCTGGCTCGTTCGCATCGTTGTGCACCAATGAGCAGCTAAACCGTGAAATCATTTGCGGTATATTCCGAAATAAATAAACAGCAAGGGAATAGCTATATAGCCACCGCAATACAACACGCCAACGAGAACAAATGTTTGAATAAACCTGCATTAATCGACATAGTAAATATAATTGCGTAACAAAAAACATCGAAATTGCTTACGTGATCCGCTCACCAAGAACCGTATTCATCATTCGAATTATACAGGCAATGGGAGTCCGCTAGGATCTAATTAGCGACTTGTACCCATTACTCACTCGATCACTTCAGATCATGATTCTTCAACCTCTGAGCAAGAATTCATTTGATTTCATAGGAACTTTCTAGGTCGGACTCAGCACGACTCGGATCATAATCTGAATGCGAGTCCGTACTCACTCACGACTCAGATCATGATCTAAATTTGAGTCCAGACTCACGACTTAAATCACAATCTGAGTGTTAATCCAGACTCACTCACGGCTCACGACTCCTGAAGATCATGATCTGAATGTGATTCTGAAGACCTCTGACGCTGTATAGTTACACACTTTCCTAATGCACATCCGGGGCTTGAGTTCACGTTCGAGCTTTCAGATAATGCACAGATTCAGTACTTGGATAACAGACGTGTGCTTCACGAAGACCATACGTGTTGGTTTATATGACACGAGGGGCAAAAGGTCTTCTTCCTTACGACTCCGGTCATATGAAGTTGATCAGGAGGCGGCTAGCTGTCTCGTGATTACGGCAGGCATTGATCAAATCATGTCCGCACTTTTTAGGCAAGAGTGTCAACCTACAGACAGAGATTGAAAAGAAGTGGATATCCGAGGAGCATGCTGATATCTGCGGCTGAAAGCTGTTTGAAGAATATGCGACCTAGAAAGAGTAAAAAGAGTGAAAAGAGGAGATAGGTTGTTGTCCTGCCTTACGTACATGGCATCTCACATTCTCTTAAGAAGATCGCGAGCCGATTTGAAATTAGGGTCGTGCTGCCTGCACCGAACAAGTTAAAGAGTATGTGCAGGAAGGTGATCGGAACGAGTGAGACCAAGGAAGGATGCGGCGTGCTGCACAGCGAACGCTTTGTCAACTGCCGCAAAGGTGTTGTGTACAAGATTCACCTGACATGTGGAAAGGCCTATGTAGGGCAAACAGGCCGATGCCTCAATGAGAGGCTAAGGGAACCGAATTTTGTGTGCCGAATTGTTGGCTCCGGGAAACCTGGCGACCCATTGCTCTCGTTGTCGCATGGAAGACGCTCAACAGAGCTTGAGGGATAACCATTGTGTAGTATGGTTCACCGAAACTAAGGTGCTGGCTGGAGCAAAAGGCACTTTGCAAAGACAGATTATCGAAGCGTTTAAGATAATTTGGGGTGAAGAAGTGAAACGCGTGAGTGTTCCATCTGTGGCGCTCAACAGGAAGGAAGTGATACTGCTTCGTTCGGACAATTGATACGTGGCGAGGTTAGTGCACGAAGGTTAGTCCAGGTTGACGCAGCACACAAAGCACAGAATAACAACTGCGTTAACCTTCTTCTAGCACATCAAAACCAACACTATATCACATCACGTGGGAATGCGAGAGAAATCATGCATTTCACAAACAGAAAACACCAAGTGCGGAGCAATGGGAGAGCCGGCTCACCAGCTGCGAGCTAGAGGCCCAGAGGGCACTCATAGCACACGCAAGCGAGGTGGCCCGACTCAGTGGAGCCCTGGACTAGGGGCCCAACCACGGCCAGGGAGGTGACGGACTTCCAGAAGAAGCCTCGACCTCCACCGCTAACAAACTTCCAAAAGACAAATAAAGTTTTCAATCAATCAATCAATCTAGCACTAAACGTTGCTACCACTTTGTCGTCTTCTGTGTCACTGTTTCTGATCGTTAACTTCTTTAACGTCCAGCGATGCAGGGCATATATGTCACAATATGACAAGAAGATAGACACAATTTTACCTCATTTTCGTTTTATTTTTCGTTCAAACTTTTTCTTCGCATTTTTTTAATCTTCCGTTTTCTACTTCTTATTGTAACCTTGCGTATTTTTGTGATGTTTTCTTCTTTTTCGTATCACAAATCGCAGCCAGTTAGTAGTGAGCGCATCATCGGTGTGAACTTCTTGCCTTATTCTCTTGTGTGAGGGTTGTGTTTGTGTGTAACTATGGAGCGCCAGAGGTCTTCAGAGTCGTTTAACCCAATAGCCCGCACGCAAGTACTACTGATTTGAATGTGACCTAGACTCACTTAAACTCAGATCATAATTCTAGTGTATGTTATGTCCAACCTCACGGCTCAGATCACGATCTGAGTGTGAGTCCCGACTCACTCACGGCTCATATCATGATCTGAGTGTGAGCCTGAATGAGCCCAAGTGAGTCGATAATGATGATGATGATTATGAATGAGTCCGCGGACCTATGCTCGGAAGCATCAAACGTCTACCACTCGCCGATCATCTTTCCCTCGTTGCCGTTCACCGTCCCCGCTTCTCCAACGTTCTACCGGCGCTGTTGAAGGGAAACTAACAGCCGCAGTTCGCGGGGCAAGAACTGCGCTTTGTTCGAACTCTTCGAAACCTCCGTCTTTTGCCGCTAAAGTAATGCAAGTGTTTGTCGACGGCGTCGCAATACTCGATTTTGTTGACACGGTTGGTTGGTTGTACAACTTAATTCCATCGGAAACGGGGAGTCGTGCGCCCGCGGATTAGAGGCTGTCAGGTAGCCAGGCGCTGCCGTATGCGTCATCAGTGAACCTCTTTGTCTTCGTCTTCGCAAGGTGACCACCGCACTGCCCGATTTATCGCTTCGAACCGCCTCATCACAGTGCAATCACCCGTCAGCGGCGTGCATTGCCCGTGTTCTCATCGAAGACGTCTTATACACCATCGAGTTTATGGTACTGGGTCACTGCTCACATGGCTTCATCCTGGGCTACGATTTCCTTTCCACTCATCTTTCCGTTATTGACTGCTCCCGCGCGGAAGTTGCCTTTTTTCCTATTTGTGATACAGTCTTGTGGGACGTCCCTACCCGGTCTGTCGCCAAGGCACAGACATTCCTCCATTTTCTGCTGCCTTCATTCCACTCTCCTGTGAAAGTGTTACTACTTCGAGTGTCTTCTTCACACCTTCCGATGCCGCTTCACGCCATCCCTGCCTCCTGTTTCCATTTGCTCTTCTCAAGTTCGAAGATGGCCATAGTGTAATGTACGTCTCGAATCTAGCCCATCCGTCCTGCTACGCAGCGAGTGTATCGGTCATATTGAAGAACTTGGTCCCGCGCTTCTAAATACTCTTCCTGCCACGCCTATTTCATTACACGGTAATGTTCTCATCGCTATATAGCGTTATATAGCTACCGCTTCGGCACCACCCGATGTTCTTCAACAAGCTATTGACGCAGATCTTCCACCCGCACAATGCGATCAACTCGCTGCCCTTCAACAGAGTTTCACTTCTTCCTTCGGCCTTCCTCCCCCTGCTCTGGGTCGCCTGTCAGTCGTTACGTATACAGTCAATGCTGGTACAAATGCACCCGGACGACAGCGCCCTCATCGCGTGTCGGCCTCTTAGCACTACGTCATTGCTGATAACGTGGACGATATGCTTCGCCGGGGCGTCATACCGCCATCTAACAGTCCATGGGCTTCTCCGGCTGTTTTGGTCACCAAGAAAGATGGTTCCATCCGGTTTTGCGTGGATTACCATAGGCTAAACAAAATCACCTGCAAAGATGTCTATCCTCTGCCGCGAATCGACGACGCCTTGGATTGTTTACAGGGAGCCGAGTATTTCTCCTCTTTGGATTTGCGCTCTGGCTACTGCAAGGTGCTGATGGCTGACGCTGACCGCTCGAAAACTGTCTTTATAACACCGGAAGCTTATAGCAGTTCAATGTTATCCCCTTTAGACTTTACAATGCCCCGGCTACTTTCAAGCGCCTGATGGACACTATTCTTCGTAGACTCAAGTGGCAGATCTGTCTTTGTTATCTGGATGAAATCATAGTTCTTTCTACCGACTTGTCTTCTCACCTTCTCCGCCTAAAGCATGTGCTCACGTGTCTCGCCCACGCTGGGCTTCAGTTGAATTTGAAGAAGTGCCATTTTGCCGCTCGAAAACTCACAATTTTAGGCCACGTAGTTTATAAGGACAGCATTCTACCCGACCCCGCCAAACTTTGAGCAGTTGCAGAGTTTCCGAAGCCAACCTCCCTAAAACAGCTGAGAAGCTTTATCGGCCTCTGCTCCTACTTTCGATGTTTCACCTTGAACTTCGCCTCTATCATCGCTCCTCTGACCCACCGCCTTGCCGGCATCTCCAACCTTTCCGCCAGTGGTATTGGGTTTGGTGCCGTCCATACCTAACGTAAGCTTGGCTTCAGCGAGTATGTTGTGGCATACGCCAGCCGAACATTGACGAAAGCAGTGTCGGATTATTCAGTAACAGAAAGAGAATGGAATTGAACGGCGGCGCAACACGGAAACGGACACAGACCCCCTTCTTGGCTGTGTCCGTTTCCGTGTTGCGCCGCCGTTCAATTCCATCATGCACCAACTCGCCCCCCAGGCCGTTATCCAGAAAGAGAATGGTTTGACATTATCTAGGCCATCGGAAAATTTCGTCCCAATGTGTATTTCCTACTGTTTTATGTCGTCACCGACCACCACGCTTTTTGCTGGTTGGACTCTCTGAAAGACCCATCCAGTCGCCTTGCTCGCTGGGCTCTCCGTTTAACGGAGTATGACATTCTTGTCATTTATCGATCAGGTCTGAATCATACGGACGCGGACGCTCTTTCCCGCTCGCCATTGCCTAGTGATTCCTTGTCAAACCACGTCTGTGATTACGATTTGTCGAATCTTGCCACTGTAAACATGGTCACCGAGCAGCGGAATAACCCGTAGATCAGTGCACTTTTGGATTTTCTTTCAAGTCCTAGTCCCGGTCATTCATCCCAAGTACTTGTCCGGCAAACAACCAACTTCTCCATTCGTGACGGTCTTCACTATCACCGCAATAAATCGCTTGACGGACGGAAATGGCTTCTAGTCGTGCCGCGTCGTTTCCGCACCGACATTTACGCGGCTACCATGGTGACCCACACTGTGCCCACTGTGGCGTATTGGAAACTTACACGCGCCTACGTCTGCGATTTTACTGGCATAGAATGCACCGCTTTGTAGAACATTTCGTACGCGCTTGCGAATCTTGTCAACGCCGAAGAACTCCTCAGCAGTCCCCTGTTTCGTTGCAGCCGATACCCTGTCCTGCTCGTCCGTTTGACCGCGTTGGCATATATATCTATGGCCCTCTTCCTACTACTCCCGCTGGAAACCTGTGGATTATCGTGGCAGTACACCATCTTACTCGCTACTCTGAGACATCACCGTTACCCTCCGCCTCCGCACGAGACGTTGCTTTGTTTCTTCTCAAGAACTTGATTCTTCGCCACGGGACTCCAAACGAACTACTAAGCGACCGAGGACGCGTTTTCTTGTCCGACAGCTCTTGAGGCCCTACTGATAGAATGCCGCATCATTCACCGCACCGCTACTTCTTACCACCCTCAGACGAATGGCCTGACCGAACGCTTCAACCGCACTCTAAGTGATATGCTGGCTATGTACGTCAACCACGCTCATTCTAACTGGCACCAGGTTCTTCCCTTCGTAATCTACGCGTACAACACTGCGACACAGACCACCGCTGGATTCTCTCCCTTCTTTCTTCTTTCCAGGCGCAAGCCAACCTGCACAATGGACACGCTCTTTCCCTACCGCCCTGATGTCTCTGAATCGACGCCACTCTCGGACGCCGCCCAGTACGCAGGAGAATGCCGTCAGCTCGCTCGTTCGCTTACAACGGAAAACCAGTGGCAACAAAAACACCACCATGACACTGGTGAGGC
Organism: Amblyomma maculatum; assembly: GCF_055883805.1. NCBI lineage: Eukaryota > Metazoa > Arthropoda > Arachnida > Ixodida > Ixodidae > Amblyomma > Amblyomma maculatum. Next base: position 170,477,519 of record NC_139349.1, on the reverse strand, counting down.
TTCTTCATAAGCACCTAACTCCCTGGTGTGGCTCTGGGTCCCTGCGACAACCGCCCGCCTTTCAAAGAAGCTTCTTGCTCGATATCACGGCCCTACCGAGTCCTCCAACTAACATCTCCTGTCCACTACGCAGTTGAGCCTGTTACGCCCTTTGCGGACTTGCCCCGCCGTGGAAGCGAAACAGTTCGTGCAAAGCCTAATCAAGCGCTTCTGCGATCCGTCTGTTCATTCGGCTCTATAAGTCGCCCGTATGGCTCCTTCTCTACCTGGGGGGGGGGGGAGGGGACTGTAGTGTGGTAATCTTCGTCATCATAGCCACTGCCAAGCATCGCGTGAGGGCGCAGTCGAGGACGAAGACGTTGGTCGCTGTCTTGGTGATTCGCTACTCCTGACGCTCCGCTGCTAGTTCATCCTGAGCGGCTGGATTCATCTGGGTTGACTGAAAAAAAAACACCCCTACATTATTTACAAGTAATCAATCGCGTAGAACTCCGGATTGAGGATAAGCAGGAAAGACGAAGTGCAGTCGAGTGCCTTAAAGGGGATCAGCCTGGATTAGAGAATTCGTTATTACAGAGCGTTTAAACGCAGGCGTTGAGAGACAGTCTTTGGGGAGATGATAATAATAATTAGTTAACAGGAAAAGAAATGCGCGGTATATTTCACACGCTCTCATCAGAACCGCGCCGTAAGGGAAGAGAGGAAGTCGGAGTGAAAGTAGAAAGAGAGAAAGAAGAGCCGCAGTGGAGGGCTACGGTGCAATTTCCACCCTTTGAGGATCCCTAACGTGCACTGGAATCGCATGGCACACGAACGCCTCTTCGGTTCGCCCCCACCGGAACGCAGCCGCCGGAGGTTGGGTCTTCGCGAGCCGCACGTTTTCTTGCCACCTTCCAAGCTGATAGTCCTGCCCCAGTGGCTGCCCCAGTATTCCGAGCCTGTACACTGGAAGCTTGACGAGCCGCCCGTTGGTAAATTCTCGCCTGGGAAAGAGAGAAGGAAGCATTGAAGTCCGAACCAGGCCATTTTTTGAGCCAGATGCCTGGCATGCTGCAATTAGAACGCTGCTGGATATAACTGCTTTGTGGAGCCATCGGATCCGCTAGTACTGTTCGTCAGGGTAGTATGCGGACAGAGCTGCCTTTACCTGCGCGTAAATTGTATATGATGTTATGAGGTGTAAACCTCATGAACAACCCGTGGTGAGGGCTTGCCCTCCGCTGCTCTACACGCTACAGCCTTAACCCGGGCACAGTGTTCAGCAAGCTTTCCATTTTCCAAACTTTTGTCGGTGTTTCGGCCCATACCCGAAAGAGGCATTATGTTTATAGTTATTCAGACTGCTGTAGAAGACATAATATATGTTTCTGTTGATGCAACGGCCGATATTTCAGAACGATTTATAGTTGGCTAGAGGGTGCAGATGTAAGATAGAATAAATTATGGATGATATGCCGACCTGCGGGAACCGCTAGCAATACACTAGGCTGACCAATCACTTCAATGTCAAACGTCACGTAAGCTCACTTTATTGCGAACCAAAATTAGAGCGTGGCAATTTATGTAGTGGGATGCGATTTGTGACTGAATTGGATGGCTCGAATGACAGCCCCCAACGATGTTCCAAACATGACCCCCGCGACTGTTGGCTCTGAACTGCTGTCGCCCTGACGGCTTTTTCGCATGCTTCTCTATTGACGGTTCTCTAAAAGTTAGCCGCACCTACAGGTTATTACGAAGTAGAGTTCTCGCGCTCTTGCTAGCATCTCGCGGAGCCTAGGTAAAATTTTGCCCATGGGGAACGGTATTCTTTTTATTACTGTATGTTTACTTTTGGTGGGCAGATTCGAGGAGAAGGCGGATTGCGTTTACACGTGTCCATGTGTTGTTTGCGGCTATACTCTGCTAAACTGTCTGAGCACCGTGTCTGGCATCGGCTGTTGCCGCCTGTGTTCTATCGGAAGATGAGGCCTTCACTTTACCACATGCTCGCTATCAACAGAGGCCGATGGAGTGCACCGACATCCTCCTGGTGGCGTTCCCGTCATTCACCTCCTCGGGGGTGGTTCATGCACTCGTGCGTAGCGGCCACATCATTGCGGATGACCGTGTGGACGGCTTGTAGTCGGCATGAACCTGTTTTAATGCGCAGCATAACTTGGCTCATGCGTGGCATGAACAGAATATGTATAAGGAATGTGCGCTCAGTTGCTGTGTAGCTCATATCAAGTCTAATCGCACTCGACTAATTGTAACTTTCAATTAATTCACGCTACGGCATCAATTCATGCATCACTGGATAGTTTATATCGATCACGATCGCTGTACACTAATCCACATCTAGGTTAATAACAGTTATTAGTCAGTTGTGATCAAAACTTTGACTTCAGACTTAGAACTTCAAGTTACCATTGAAAAGCTCTCGACTAGCAGAATCAAAAAGCAGATGCTACACCAAGCAGAAACGGTCTAAAACAGAGCTAACGCTGGTCGAACTCGGCTAAAAGAAAAAAGGAATAGAAGCGAAAGTGATGCACTTAATGCTTGCGCATTCACATCACGTAAAGAGAATTGAGTGCCGCGATATTTATTTATTGATTTATTTATTTGCTACTGCCAACTTCCTCTTGGCAGTTTCAACCGCAGTCAGGGACTAGCGATTGCAGTCAAGCTATGCCAGCCTAAACCGGCATGCACACCGTGATCGACCCCTCCAACTTTACGGCAGAGTTCAATGGTGCCATACCTCGAACGCTTATAATTTTCAGGAGAAAACCGTACTTGACTCGTAGCGTCCCCACAATGTGTCCACGGCAAAAAGATGCCACGTGCTTTCGCATCGAAAGATTGGCGCAACCGTTCTTTGTGCAGCGAATTTAGCATCCATCTGCTAATCAAAATGTTTTGTGATAGCGACTAGAACAAACTAAATATGCACCTCTAATTGTTTGCCATGCATGCTAGATGCGCGTGTCCACCTAAAATATCAGACAGGCAGTGCCCCTTCCTTTCCTCAATTGAAAGCAGCTTTCATTTCCAGGAAGGCACATTTTGCCAAATTCCCGCCATTATCCCAATGAAAATCCGCCAAAAACAACCATGCCAGACCATCCTAAACATTTCTTTCAGGTGTCGTTAAACTTAACCGTTAAATCCCGCCTTATTTCTATTTTTTGTTTTTTTCAGACCCTCGGCTGCCTATTTTTTCAAATACAGCAGAATTCTTATCTCACGTCTCACTTCCGACATTCACATTTCTCGACTTGCTGCAACCTTATAGAGCACTTATGTAGGTCTAGATGCAAGGCCACATGAAAATTGCATATCATGGGCCCAATCGCTGTAATTCAAGTGGTTGACAAACACGTATTTAAGCAAACGTGCCGCTAACGTCCAGCGCCATAAGAAAATAAGTTTTCCGAAAGGCTCGAATAGCGATTGTCGAAGAGTTGCTTCACTCTGGGAAACACGCACTCCGGCGGAACGTTTTCTGGGGGCAAGAATAACCTGCATTATTCTCGGAAACGCAGGTAGGAAAACAAGCTGGCCTGATTCCAAGAGGTCTGTCATAGTGTAGCACTTTTTTTTTTCGCTATGTATATTAGCCGTATTAACGACGCCCTTATGTGTGCGCCAGGTGTTTAAATTACCTATTCTTATATTTTCGGTTATGTTTACTTGCTCATGATGTGTATACTAGTATTGTTATTCCTTCCAGCTGAAATCATGTGGTCTCTAGAGAAAAAACTATGGCCTTGGAAAATTGCCCTTGTGAGCTGTTTGCTTTCACGGCGTCGAGGGCGTCTCTGTACAGCTGTCTTGAGAAATGCAGGACTTCTCTCGTAAAGCAGAACGTCTTGAAGACCTGGCGCAATGAGTCATGACCACAGCAAGCGTTCAATTACTGTCAACATCTGTGCACATTTTAATCGATTCGAGAAGCGAAAATCATATGATTAGGATTACATTAGGTGGGACCTAAAGCTTGCCACTTTAGAACCTAGAAATTGTATAGCACGACCTAAAACTAAACAGGCTCCTGAAAAATGTTACCAAGATATTATACATCTAATGCCAAAGCTGGAGGCAGTTTAAAGACGGGCGTCGCACATCTTTTTTTTTCTTCTTTTATCCGATATACCCATGGCAGGAGCCAATCACCTCGACTTGATTGGGCGCTTTTAGGAGTAAGAGAAATTTTATTTATTTCTTCTTCTTATTTTGCAAACACTGCCACATTTTGCAGCAGGCGTTAAGCAGGAGTAGACATTTTGTTAAAAACCTTTAAACAAAAAAAATCGTTACAACATAGATGGACGATGAAAAAAGACCAACAATATATTGATAGTCCGCAATGGATGCCAACTACAACACGAAATAGATTGATAAGGAATTGATAAAGGCTCCTGAAGCTTCGCAGAAACAAAAATGCTTTTTTCAATTAATTATAGGTGCTTCAATTTTGGTAAGAAAGATTCGACAGTGAGAGATCGCTCAGCATCAGAAGGCAGAGATTTCCACTGACAGACAGTTCTTGGAAAAAAAAACGAATGTTTGAAGACTTCTGCCCTGCAATTGTATTCCTTTAATTTTTTCAATGGTATCCTTGTCTAGCTTGCCCTGTAACAAGCTTGACATATATGCTCCTATTTATACCAAATTTACTATTGTAGACTGAATGCACACGTTTCATTTTATCATAATACCATCGTAGTTGTAAAGGTTCTAAATTAGCTTTTTCTACGAGAGCAGTTTATATGGTGCGCCAACTGTAGGGTCTGTGAATGAATCGGGCTGCATTTTTTTATTGATTCGAACTTTATAATATTAAGTTGAGTGCGAGGATCCCACAGAGCAGAAGCATATTCAAAAACTGCTTTTATAAAGTTTTTGTAAGCTATGAGTTTTTGTTTCCTATGTAGACATCTGCAAAGTCCTTTTCATGTAGCCCAGTTTTTGCATATATCTTTTTTTAAGCATAAGAAACGTGCTCATTTCAGCTGAGTTACAACTAAGTACTTGTTGCTATCAAAGGACGACGGAAGGTGGCCATTAATGGAATATGGAAAAATAAGGGGTTTCTTGTTGCGCATTATTGATATGGGTGCTGTTTTCTTCTTTTTCTTTACCTGTACCACGTCGTGCCCCGGCTTTATATTTTGGCTAATTTATTAATTGAGTAGAGATTGGTCATTTCAACTTTTTTTCTTGTTCGATGAAGAAGTCATCAGCAAAAAGCTTAACATTCACGGGTACTTTGGTGACAATATCATTCATAAAAATTGAAAAGAATACAGGCCCAAGAACTGACCTCTATGGAACACTTGACTTCAAAAACACAGAACCAGAGCACACTCCGTCAACTGACACAGATTGACTACGAGAAAACGTAATGCGGCAATACATGCAAGCAGTGCCTCATTCCTAAGGATGTGTTGTGTTTTTAATAATTACTTTGGGTGAGACACACAATCAAATGCTTTTTCAAAGTCCAAGAAGCTAATAACTATCTGGCTCAGTGGGTCTGTTGCTGCAGCGAAGCCATGCACTGACTAAATTAGTTGCGAGACCGTAACCCCCCTTGCGGAAACTGTTTGGCGAGGATCGATCAGATTGTGCTCCACCAGAAAAGCAGATATGTGTTTGAAAATTATCTGTTCTAATATTTTGAATCTTGCGCACAAAAGCGAATTTGTGCTTTACGACGGAAGAAATGATTTGTTTTCCACTTTTGGTATGGGTGTACATTTGATGTACTTTCAGTCATAGGGTAGGCTGCTTGGGATAAAGATGTTTGTAAAATGACAAATACTTCGGGGATCACTCTCCTTATCTGATAAGAAACTGTTTAGTATCTCGTAAATTCCTTGTGCCTTTTTTGCGTCAATGCTCACTGAAAGCGATTTATTCGACGGAATATAAAAATCATCGCCTATTAATATTTTGGTTGCATTTTTTGCTTACTCACATACATATTCAATGATTTTTCATGAAATTATTTTATCGCTGTTCGGAGGCCTAAAAAATAGTAAGATTAAGGGCACTTAAAGATATCTTAACAATAACGCACTCGATTCCAGGTATGTCAGGCAGCCTGACGACTTGCAATGAAACATTAAATAGGATGATAACTCCACCACCCCGAGAATGTCGGTTTTTAAGGTCGATGTGAGAGCCTAGTGGTGTCACTTCAACATGGCTGATTTCAGGACGATATCAAGTTTCGGTTATATTCACTATAAAGGGTTTATGTACTAAAATTATAATTCCAGATCATCCAATTTGTTCAGTAGATTGCGCCGATTCATGTACAAACTGTAGTGAACTCTGTGAAGATATTATGAAGACGAGGATGAACTAGGCGAGGATATCACAAAGACGAGGAGAAGAACGACGAAGTGCCGCTGCGCTGCTCGAGCTCGCTTGTGGAGGCCTAGACTGGCTGTGTTCTTGTGTGGTTCTCTGTGCAACTTGGAGAGTGCTATTATCCCTGTTAAAGGACAGTAAACACCCCCTTTCACTTGGTGGAGGTCAGGATTTCCTGCCGTCCTGGAGCTTCGAAGCCGCACACTCCCGACAACAGCCATGACCGATGCTACCACTCCTAGTCCAACCGCCTCTTCGTCCCCCGTCTTCTGCGCTGGAGCTTTGTGCCAACGGGACCCTCCTATCTTCAGCGGAACCGGCGACCACGACGTGGAAGATTGGCTGTCCTCATATGAGCGGGTCAGTACGCACAACAAATGGGACGACGGTCTCAAATTAAATAACGTGATATTCTACCTGACGGACGTTGCCAACCTGTGGTTCCGCAACCACGAGACCGATATCTCCTCGTGGTCTGCTTTCAAGACCACTTTTTCCGATATCTTCGGCAGGCCTGATGTGCGCAAGCTGCGCGCTGAGCAATGCTTGCGCGGCCGTGCACAGCTACCCGGCGAAAATTTTACGAGTTATATTGAAGATGTTGTAGACCTGTGCAAGCGCGTGGACGCTTCAATGACAGAACATGCCAAGATTGGTCATATTTTACAAGGAATCGACGATGACGCGTGCCAGATGCTTCTGGCCAGAAACCCAGCAACCGTGGTCGACGTCTTCAATGCATGCCAAAACTTTGAGGAATTACGCAATCGCCGTCAAATCACTCGTTCTTCGCTCTCACACCAGGAGCCTCTTGCAGCTTTAACAGCTGACGCAGAACAGTCCCCGTTGTTGCAACAAATCAAGCAGTTCGTTCTAGAAGTTGCCCGTCAACTGTCCCTCGTTCCCCATCATCCTGACGCTTCCTCTCCTTTGGCGCCAAAGTTGCAGCAAGTCATCCGCGAACAAGTCGCAGAAGCACTTCCCACGCTTCCTGAAGCTCCTGCCGTCGCTCCCTTGACATACATCGGAGCACCAGTACAATATAGCCAACCATCTGTCCCAGCCCCTTTGACCTACGCGGCAGTGGCTGCGCGGCCTCCTCCTGAGCCGTTACCACCCGTGCAGCCTGTCCTACGCCATGCACCGCTTCCTCAAACGGCTCCGCTTCATCCTGCGACTCCGCGCTATTACAACCCGTGGCGCACTTCTGACAATCGCCCAATTTTTTACTACTGTGGTTGCCCTGGACACGTGGCCCGTCGGTGCCGTCGCCGCATGGCTGCGCGTCCCGAGCCTGCGTCTTCGGAGTACTCCCCACCGCTGCTTCGTTCTGCTCCGTCTTCGCCTGCATACGCCGCCGAACAGCGTTTGTATCAATTCGGTCGTTCAGGTCGTATCAATTCGTTGATTCGGTGTTTATTCATTTTTTGCTAAGATCAGGGAGTGTTTTACCACAGGGGTTCTTTTACTTGTAGTGCCGTCCCAATAAAATAGCTCACTCTCGCTTTTGTTTTTATCGTACACCAATTCAACATTGCCTCCAACTTTCCTGATTTCAGACGTCTGCCCCACAGTTTCTTTCTTTTCTGTAGCGTTGTTGCTGAGAAGTAATCTAATACCAAAATACCGTTTTCTTATAATTTAAAGTAATTTTGCATCGTGCTCAAATTTTCGTGATGGTCGATGAGTTTTAGAATTACAGGTGTTAGTTTGTCCGGCTACTGTTTACCGATACGATATATTCTTTGTGTTGAGCAAGCAGTTACGCTTAGGTTCTCTTAAAATACGCCCTTAACTACCTTTTAAGTAAGCGTCTATAGCGTCTCACCGGCATTTTCAGCAAACCATAAGACTAAAACGTTATTTCTTCATAGAGGCCTTCCAAGTCAGGAAGTTTTATTTATTTTTTTTTTCGAGTTTCTGAACAGTTTTTTCAAGACCAAAGACTCTTGTGGCAACTTCAGCTACAACCAATGAGACGGTCTCAACGTTATCTAGTTTTAATTCAATGACGTCAAACCTGTTTTTAGTATTGTTCTTTACTTCAAGTAAAGAAGTAGGACATGGTAGGACATGTGTTGTCTTCTGCGTCACCACAAAGCATGAGCACAGGGAACAAATTTCGAGCAATTAAACAAGTCTTGAGCTGTATAAAACAGAGATTGCTGGATTTAACTGCAGAATTTTGATTACTAACTTGCACGAAAAGTTGATATCTATTTGATATGCTGACAGGTAGCCAGCTGGCGTGCTCACGGAAGATATCGGGAAGAAGCGGGCATATAACATACTTCGCTGCCGATATTGATAGTGTTGGATGAAGTGAATTAAGCCCTAGGTACTGAAAACGCGGCCACTCTTGTGCGCACTTTCCTTCGGGGTTAGGTGCGGTGCTCACCAAATCATCTTGTGACGCGCTCGTCCTGGCTAGCAGAAATATCATCACGAGAAGATGAAATTGGTTTGGCATGTTGACAGGTGTCCAGATGGTGTGCCAGATGGTGTGAAATAATAATTCAGAAAACTGAATCTCCTTTCTTTATGGAAATTCACCATGAAATAATGAGAAGTATGTGCATAACGAAAAAATAAAACTTTATTTCAATGTTGAAAAACCGTCCCAGCCAACTTGCGCAAAACGGCATACGCTAAAGCTCGAACCTTTCTGGTTCGGGTTGTGCCATATAAAGGCAACCTGCTATTTTGAATGTTTGGTTCTGTTGGGGGTGAATGTAGACGGCTTTCCTGGAAAGGCCTCCAAGAAGGCCCAAGTCAATCTGCATCGAAAGATTAATAATGCAGGCAACTTATGCTAATAGCTCTTCCCCTAAATAAACTGCTTATCTCGGCAGTACAAAACATGTGCCAAATCTCCCAGAGGCAAAGTGAGACCAACTGCTCGGTCGCAAGCTCTCTTTGAACGCCAGCCGGAAAGCGTCAGACACGTTTGCGGGATGTAATTGCTGGGTGTAAACCCAGTGGCGTAGCAGAGGGTACGAAGCTGGCAAAGCAAACCATGTCCCCGCAGGCTACCCTGCGATGTGATATTGCAGTTGCATGACGTTAATGCGAAGACATAATAGTGACCAATCGTTCCTCTCCTCGGATTTCAGATTTTTTTTTTTAGTTATAAGAAGCATGGGAGAATAGTGCTACCATGTCGTTCATATGAATGCGTTATGCTGCCATAGATTGCAAATGAACATTGTGACGCGACAATAGACCGATCCCAACCACCGATCTGCGCCTGCGCCGGTTTTCCGAAGTTGCACCGCCGCCCTGTCAGTTGTAGTCGGCTTCCCGCGCACATCCACCTGCACTGCTGCAACCTGCGCTCCACATGAACTCACCGCACATTTCTCATACTTAGCCGCCGAGAAAATTTACTCACATCGTTATTTCTCAAAATACACTGGCTGTTGCATGCGAGACAAATGTTCAAAAGGTATTTATGTTCTTTTAAGCCGTCGCTTGTTCATTTCATTCGGTCGAAACTCCGTCGGCGAAGTCGGCACCGCTTGTCGGAAATAATCGAGGGCTGGTTAAAGAAAGTCTTATCATGGTAATTTGCCTTCCTAGTAATTAATTGGTGTGTGATAGGCAATTATGAGTTAAAATAATCATTGAAATTAAATATACACGAAATTGAAAAAAAAAAGAAAAATCGTTGAAAAAACGGGGGTTCGAAGGAGTCCACATGCTCAGAACGAGAAGCTAATGCTTGGCGATGTTAATTACGAAACTTTCGGTGTCCAAATTATCGGCATGAAAAGCCGAAGATTGATGATCCTAACTAAAAAATATAGTGTAATTGACCTATTAAATAAACTAAATATTCGAAAAATTAAAAAAAAAATTGTAAAAGGAGGATTCAAAGGTGTCAAAATGATCAATTACACATCCTAAATTTTCTTAATTAGCCTCATCAAGCATTGGCTTCCATTTTAGCATTTTATCCTTTTAAACCATTTTTTTCAATTATTCATTATAAAAAAATATTTGAGCAATTACACTCAAAAGTTTCCTGACTAGCATTTTAAGCATTCCCTTTATTTTTGGCTTTTTGACACCTTTGAGGCCCGTTTTTGCAAATATTTATTTTTTCAGTTGTTTCAATGAAGTTATTGATGAATTAAGCACTCTAAATTTTGATTGTTGGCATCAATTTTCCCCCTATATCATAATTAATATTTTAGATTGGTTAACTATGCCATAATTCTATTTATTGAATTTTTTTTCTACATTACTGCCATTATGCCACTTTTCTGCTTTTAAGCCACCAATCTTTCAATCGTTTTTTTCTAGCTTCCACCACAGGTTCATTTACCCTGCCAATGATATCTCTAAATCCCAGAGTTTCAGGAAGAGTGACTGCGCCTGCATCGACTTCCGGATGGATACCATTACATTGGAGTATAATATGGTCAATTGTTCCACAGCACATGCGTCATCTTCATTGTTAAATTTCTTTTTGTAGCTGCGTGTTCTAAGACACCCTGATCTAGCTTCAAAAATTAGGGTACTGCCTCTTGAGTTATCAAAGAAATCTTCCTTCCTGATCTGCACTTTCCACTTTCGGTATAATTCCGCACTCTGTTTCTTTTCCATCGAATTTATCCAATTTTTACCTTCTGTGTTTTTCACCTGTTGCTTAATTCTCTTTATTTCTTCGTTATTGTGACCAGCATACTTACTGGTTAGTTTCCTAGTTATTTTCCTCTATTGCGAGTCAATGCTTTTTAGGTATGGGTATTTAAATACTTTAGCTGCCCATCTGTTACTGTCCAATTTCCTCAGACGATCCTTATATAACATTTTACTCTGAGCTTCGAGTACTTCGACAGATGCCCAGTCCATATCTCCCTGTACCGCCTTATTCGTGGTTTTGCCGTGGGCACCCAGTGGTAATCATCCGACGGCTCTGTGATTCATTTCTAATGTCGACTGTACCTCTGAATTTAGGCACAAAACCGCATTTCCGAAAGTAAGCCCTGGCATCATAATTCTCTTCCAAATACCCCTCAAAACCTCATACCTTTTGTACCCCCACAATCCCCTAAGCATCATTATCCCGGAATTTCTTCAGCCTTTTGCCTTAAGTGATTCCTCATGCTTTTCAATGTATGCCAATCCTTCGTTTAACCATAACCCGAGATATTTATATTCTGCCATTCTCGGTATTTCATGGCCTTGTATTTTAAGACCATGATCAACTGAACCGTCGAAAATCATCAGACCAGACTTACCTGCGCTAAAACTGAAGCCTAGAGCATCCCCTTCGTCTCCGCAATACTTAACCAGCGTTTGCAATTCTTTCTTACTTTCTGCTAGCAGCACAATATCGTCTGCCTGCATTAAACCGGCGAGGCGCTGCTCTACCCAGTTCCGCCTAATCTATATGACAGGTTAAAACCTATAGGTTACTTCCTTGTATCCTCCGTTCCATATTTATCATATAAAGCATGAACAGCAGTAGTGGTAGAGGACAACCTTGTCTTAATCGTTTGCATACCTTGACAGCTTCCGTACTTCTTATTCCTTCCCATGTAATTTCTACTTTGTTATCCCGGTATATTTCCGGTAGGAACTCTGTTATCTCATGACCGATACCTTCTTATTTTAGTATGTTCCACAGGAGTTCCCTGTTTACGTTGTCGTACGCCCCGTTTTTGAACAGGAAGCCAAATACAAAGGTCTATTTTCCACTCTAGATATTTCGATGCATTGGGTAAGCACGAACAGGCTATCATCTAAGCGCCTATCATTTCAAAAGCCGTTCTGAAGTTCTCCGAGTATTTTGTTACTTTCTACCCATGCTTGCATCTTTATTTTTTACCGCCAGCATAGCCAACCTGTAAATTGTATTGGGCCTGTAGGATTTTATGTGCATCCTTTCTCCTTTCCCTTTATAAATCAAATTCATTTTACTCTGCCGCCAGCTGTCCGGAATTATCTTATTCGTTATGACGGTTTCCAAAGCTTTTAACAGCGTTTACTTACTTCTTGGACCAAGTTCATTAATCAGCATGATCGGAATTTCATCTATTCCAGCAGATGTGGTTTTATTAATATTTTGTTCTGCTTTTTTTAGTTTAGATTGGTCAGTTCTAAGCTGCTTTGTATTCTGCTATCTTGAGTTGCTCCCTGATTGGCGGAGATTACCCTATCGTCGCTCTTAAATGACTCGGCTATAATTGATGTAATGTAGTTCACTGCGTCGTCTCCCTTCAAACAATTTCCCTCGTTATCTTGAATCCGATCGTGCCTTCTTTGATTCTTCTTCCCTAGCCAGCTTATATGGTTCCAGAATTTTCTTGGTCCACCTCTAGAGGGACCGTGTATGTCATCCATCCATAGATCGGTGGACTGCTTTATTTTACTTTGGACGAGGGCCTGTACATCAAGTTTCTTTTGTCGATGTAACTCCCATTTTTGGTCTATTTCCTCCTGAGATACATGTGCTTTCTTTGCCTCTGGGTGTTGCCTTGAAGCTGCCCATCGTTGTTCAATGGCTTCCCTGATTACTTTATTTCACCAGCTACGTGGCTGCCTCTTTCCATTCCAGCGGTTTGCTACTTTAACCTCCTTAATTTTCCTCCTTATGAGTAGTTCTACCTGTTCATAATCCCAGTCTTCCATGGGGCTTTTCTCTATTGCTTCCTCTATGTCTGCTGCTATTTGCGCTATTTGATCGTCGTTTAATTTTGCGTTTACGTTTTGTCTAAGTTCCACTTCTCTTTTCATCAAAGGCCCCATCTGCAGACTAATAAGTTTATGATCACTTTCCAGACTACACTCCTCTTTTTCGTCTAGTTCCATTTTTGTGACCTTGCTATAAAGTCCGTGCGACATTAGACTGTATTCAATGGTCGTCTGCCTGTTGCGGAATTCCCACGGGATTTGTCGTTCCCATTTTGTTTCTCTATTTACAATAACTGCGTCGTGTCGCTCACAGAAATCTAGTATTAGCTTCCCGTTACAATCCGTGTATCCATCCAGATCGTCGATGTGGCCGTTTATGTCCCCCAGTAGAATAATATTGGCCCCGTCTCCAAACTGGCGTTTATAATCACTGAGGCATTCAAAGAGATCCTTGTTTTCTTGCCTGCATTGGTGTCCTGTTCCTAAATAAACTACCCCCAGCCATGTGCTTATGCCCGCAATTGTTCCTGATACCCAGATATGTTCTTTACAAGTTGATTTTATTCTTTGCCAATTTGTTCCTTGGTGTATCAACATACCTACCCCTCCCCCTTTTTTTTTCGTTATCGTTTTGTTGCACCCTTCCCTGACGATAGCCTTCTATCCTGAGATGAGTCTCGCATACCGCGTACACACCTGTTTTGTCATCCTTCAACTGCTGTTCTATCTCTAGCCATTTCGCTCTTTTTCTACCTCCTTGCAGTGTAGCTGATTGTAGTGTTAAATCTTTTTTCTGTAATTTTCTTTCTCGACGTTCTCTTTGCCAGCATGCAGCACGGCAGCGGTGGCCTCGTGAAACCGGCCGCTGGGATCGGTGTATTGATGCCGGCAGACAGCCTCGTCCAACCACCTATAAAAGAAAACAAAAAGCCTACGTTTGATAGGTATTTTGCATAAACTTCATCCTCTCGTGTCATTATTAATTTTTCTGCACCGTCTTTGTCCAGAACGTACCATATATATCTTGTGATTGATTGATTGAAAGTATATTTGCACAAGGCTGCTCATCAGCATCAAGATTTCCGCTCTTTATATTTCGTTTTTTTTTTTTTTATTCAGGTGTGCATATTGTTTTTTTTATTTGTTTTCTTTTCTTTTCTTTTTTTCTTAAACGTGGAAATTTCAAGTTTGGAATGAGACTATTCCTGACTTTTTTTATCTATTTTCTGAGACAGTAGTTTTTAAAAACATCTGGACAAACGATTTTTGTACACCATATGCTGCTGTGAAAGATCTGCAAAGTCGCGATCCTCTTCTCGAGCCTAGAGTATGAACCCGCTATGGCGAGCGTCGTCGAAAGCATACTGTTCTTTTTGTTCTTTGCCGGTTACCCAAAGAAATACTTCCTTCTAATTCCAAAAAGATAGTGAAAGCTTGTTTTGTGAAATTACGTTCTTAATGTCAGTATTCTGTTTTGATGCTATGCTTTTACATGTTTTTGTTTCCTCCTTTTGCGCGTATTTTTGCGTTCTCTCTTATCGATTCCATTTTTTTTCTCCCATCATTTTTTTTTTGCAACTTCTCTGGTTGGTGCATCAGTTCTACTGCCGGACACCGCCACTCAAGCTTTGGCAGGTCCGAATTTGTAGTGAAAAGACGAAATAAGAAATTATTATTATTGTTATTATTTTATTATTATGTATTTTAATTATTTTTATTAGTAGTAGTAGTAGTAGTAGTAGTAGTAGTAGTAGTAGTAGTAGTAGTAGTAGTAGTAGTAGTAGTAGTAGTAGTAGTAGTAGTAGTAGTAGTAGTAGTAGCAGTAGTAGTAGTAGTAGTATAAATGTTATGCCGACGGACGTCAGTCGCTTCAATGAAATAGTTCTTAATGGTATGTATCAGTACATACCTCTTCGTACTCCTACTCGTAGGAAGTTTCTTTTCTGATTTTCCAGAGAACTGAGAATGGCTTTAAAACTTAAGGACTGGGCCCATCGTAAAGCGAAACGTCCCGGGTTTGACAATTGGACAGATGAGTTTCGCCGCTTGCGTTCTTTTTGCAAACGCTTGTACAAGCGGGACCACGACTCTTATCTTGAGTCTTTAGAGTGGAGTGCCACAAATCGTCCTAGTCAGTTCTGGCGGTACGTTCGCAAGCGTTCCAATAAATCGGATTTCAGTATCAACTTAGTTGACTCTCAGGGGTCTGAAATTCGGGATGTTGCCGACAGGTTGGCCCAACATTTTTCCTCCGTATACAAACCTCCACACCGCGATTCCCTATGCCTCCCATCTGGTGCACCATCTAATTCCTTTCTCTTTGAAGAGAAGTTAATAACTGCGAGTCTTAATCGTCTGAGACCATCTTTGTCTCCTGGACCTGATGGCATTCCAGCCGCCACAGTAAAAGCCTTCAGTTGTATCTTTGTACCTGTACTGGCTGCTATATTTAATAACTGTTTGAAAAAGGCTGCCTTTCCTCGCGTGTGGAAAATAGCACGCGTGTTTCTTCTCTTCAAATCAGGAAACAAATATCATGTTTCTAATTATCGTCCGATATCTCTTCCATGTGCACCCTCTAAGCTTTTCGAATTTAGCTTTGCACAATGTACTTTCCTTCCATCTCAAACATGTCATCATACCGAATCAGCATGGCTTCATATCGGGTCGCTCTACTTCAACCAACCTAGTCACGTTTATGCATATGCCTCTGCAGCAGTCCTTCAGAGAGGTCAGGTTGACACTATGTACTGTGACTTGAGCAAAGCTTTCGACGTTGTTACTCACTCATTACTAATTGAAAAGCTTCTACTCTTTATGCATATGCCTCTGCAGCAGTCCTTCAGAGAGGTCAGGTTGACACTGTGTACTGTGATTTGAGCAAAGCTTTCGACGTTGCTACTCACTCATTACTTCTTGAAAAGCTTCTACTCTCCGGTGTGGAAGCCTAAATCGTAGCCCTCCTACGTAACTATCTCCTTGATTGCTCCTGCTATGTCAGCGTCAATGAACAGACTTCCTTCGTTTATCCTGCAACCAGTGGAGTTCCTCAAGGTTCTGTATTAGGCCCGCTTCTCTTCTCCGTTTTTATTAACGACGTTTCCTCCGTCATAAATAACTGCTCGTTTCTTCTTTATGCTGATGATATAAAAATATTCAAGGTCATACATTCTTTTCAAGATTGTTTGTTTTTGCAATCGAACATATCTTCTGTTTCTGATTTGTGTGCGAAGAATCGGCTTACCCTGAATTCTTCCAAAACTAGGGTTGTCTCATTTACTCGTAAAATGCACAGCTTTCTCTACCATTATTCTGTGAATTCTGTGCTGTTAGACAGGGTTGATGAGTTTAATGACCTTGGTGTACTTTTTGACCGCACCCTCAGCTTCTCCACTCATACTAAACGCGTTGCTCAGCGGGCTATGCGGACACTCGGATTCGTCTGCAGACTTTCGAGAGAGTTCCGTACTCCACTTCCATTCCAATAGCTATACCTGTGCATATGCTTGCCGCTTTTGGAGTACGCGTCGGTTGTTTGGAGTGGCACTTGTAAATCGAACTGGAACAAGGTTGACAGAGTACAGCAAAAAATTTTACGGATATTTCGATATCACTTTCCTTGCTCAACTTCCTTATCTCGCTCCACCAAGAGTACCCCACTGAGTCTTCCTTCTCTTAACTGCCGTCGTGTCACAATAGATATAATATTTCTGTACAAGCTCCTTCATGGCCACACTATGTGCGCTCAGCTCTTAGAGTACATCCTTCTGCACGTTCCGCGAAAGAGCATTAGGGAATTCAGACCGTTTCAAGTTTATCCGTTTCTTCATTCCCTTTCCCCTCTTGACAGAATGCAGATGTTGTTTAACTCTTTTTGTCTTCACCTTGACATCTTCCAAAACTCGTTCTCTTCATTTATATTGGGCGTTCGTAGCTGTGTATTCTAAACGGTATTTATCACATATAACTTCCCTTTTCTAGCCTTAGTATTGTATTTAATTTACTTCACGTTTTGCTTTTTCTCCTGTTCAGTGCTGTTTAAAGTATCTTGCACTGCGCTTTTTTTTTTTTCGTTTCTTATTTATTTTTTAACTTTAAACTTTATTTTCGAATCTTACTGTCGCGCATTCAATTCTATTTTTTTTTATTGTATTTCCCTTTATTTCTAGCCTGTGTTTTAAGTACCACGCACTTGTTGCGCCTGGAATTGTTGTTTATTTTATGTATATTTCTATTACTATAATCAATGTCAGTATTTGTTGTTTTTTTTCTGTCTATTGTTTTTTTTTTCGTAATGTGCTCTACAATTCTCTGACTGTGCATCTAAGGACATGCTACTCATTGATTTCTTTCTTTCCGTGACACTTTTCGTCTCAGTTTCATTTCATGTGTTATTTGTTTCTTCTTTTGTGCTCTCTGTGTGTGTAAAACTTGTGTGTGCATTGTCATTTTTTTTTTGCTGCAGCACGAAGACCACAGGGTTGTTCCTGCGCACATTAAGTAAAGCTTGATTATTATTATTATTATTATTATTATTATTATTATTATTATTATTATTATTATTATTATTATTATTATTATTATTATTATTATTATTATTATTATTATTATTATTATTATTATTATTATTATTATTATTATTATTATTAGGATCAAAACAAAAGCTAGCATAATAATTTACTATGAGAAAACAGCAGTTTCAATTCTGTTTTTCATCCGTCCTAGGGGCATGTTCTTTGTAGTAAGACGGAAATTTGAGCTAGTTGGTTCATAAACGTTCTAGACACAGTGTTTTTTAGAGAAAAAGCCATCAAACTGATATTCCTTTCTGTTGTATCGTTACCGAACGGGGCACCTAGCAACATGTTGTTTCAAATTTTTTACAGAGCAGTTTATGTTCACTTTCTGTACAACACTCGTTTCTTGTGCAAAATTCTGTGGCAGTTGTGGAACTTTTAAAACTCAGTAACCCAAGTGTGTGCAGGATGTTTAGTATAGATGTACAGGATTTATTCTATTCATTGCCCCACAGTAAGCTTCTCCAGTTTGTTGGGAAGTGTATAAAAAAAGACAATGTTGAGGGGGCATTCATTTCGAAGTGCGGTGTCTCTGTCGGATCTTTTTTTGGAGCTTGTGTCTTTTTATGTAAAATTTACTTTTTTAGAACGGGATGACAGATTGTATATTCAGAAAACAGGGGTATGCATTGAATCAAAAGTTGCGCCAGTGTTAAGTAATATCTTTCTTATTTGAACAGAGCTATCAAAAACAGTTTAGGCAAAGATGTAAAACTAGTCTTGAGATATATAGACGATTATCTGGTTTTTGTTGGAGGCTGTGATTTAAAGACAGAGGTGGAAGATGTTTTAAATGTCTTTGCCCGCAGTGGGTTTGTCTGAAATTTACCTATGAAACACCGGAAACAAGCCTGCTGCAGTTCTTGGATATAAGACTAGAAGGAAAATAGGATCTTGTGCGTTGGTCATTTCTACAGAGGTCGGAAAGGCCCTTACTAAATTACAATTCCACGCATTAGAAGATAGTCAAGTGCGACGTAGCTGTGTCGTGTTTGGGTTCGGCAATTACTAAATCATGTTTTCAAGCCACATGTTCAGAGACTAATGTCAGCAGGCTTCTCGAATGACGTGATAATACTTGCCTGCAATAAAATGATGTAAAAGTTAGTGATTTGGTAAGCGGGATCGACCTGGTACTTGTAGTAAAGATGAAATGAAGTATGCGGTAATGCCGTGCGTCCATCAGCTCTCACAAACTCAAGCGAGCTGGCCATAGGTGTGGGGTTAAAGTGTTGTTTTCGGCTCCCAAAAAGCTAAGAAAATTTGTGTAATGGTTGATAGAAGAAAGAGTGGACAAAAACAAAAACAAAAAGAACTAAGGATGTCAAGTGAAACATGAACTGCATTTTGCGCAGAGGGAGGCGTGTACGGTGCTCCTTGAACATGCGGCAATAATTATAGACGGGGAAGTGCATAAATACGCGCCAGCATAAAACGTCTTTGAAAGGAGCTCCCTCATCCAAGTTGGCCTTACATTCCCGAGACCGTAATCTTAATGATCTCAGTTCGTCGAAGATGGGGGATAAAAAGCATGCAATCCGCTACTTGATAAGGCTAAATTTATTTTCAGGCGTCAAGATAAATTGACCAGAGAATAGAGTGAAGCTTATTGCATTCATAAAAATAGCGACACGTGCGTAAGCACACCGTCAGTAGTCATCCACGATTGTGAGGCTTCATATTTGAAATCTTGAAATCATAGCAGGATGTTTTGTGGGTTTGGCAGGAAGGGGTAGCGCTTTTCCTCTGACGGTCAAATGAGAGTAATTTACCCATATTTCTTTCGATAAACTTTAAGTTGTTAGTAGCGCTTGTTGTTTCGTCTCATCTTATTTTTTTTCAGCGCTGGTAAAGAAGGTCGAGTACGCCCTGAACATTTATTTCATCTAAGGTACTGTCTCATTTTTTTGTTGTCCCATTAAGACACGCGGAGACAAGTAAACCCTCCAACTTGGTCGGACCGAATTGTCAAAATAGTGATTAACGCGTTCTGTACCAGGCTGAAAGTAGCGACGGTGGTCACGAATGTGATATGAACGCAGCGCTAGTTGCAGTGACGTCTCAAGGCTCTTCCAGCATTTCCTACCCACGCACGAACTTCAAAACTTTTCGCAGAGACCAGCAGACGAGATGGCGAGCAAACAGACTCTGGTACAGCGCCGATGCATGGCACAGCATTGTGAAGTCCGAGAGGAAGACCTTGGCGAGTCCTCTTCAAGGCAGTCGAGTCGGGGACTTGAAGGAGCGTCGTGTTCGGCAGCATGCAAGAATACGCAGTTCTTTTCTTAGCTCCCTGACACAACATTTAATCGTTACAGCGCCAGAGACACTGCGCGTGTTTCCGGCCCCGTGTCTCCTCGCTTCGGGAATGGAGCCAAGGAGTTTGTTCCTTCGTTTCGCTAGCACTGCAGGGACGCGAAATTGCTCCGTCGAAATCGTGGTTGCTGTCCTCTGTCCGAGGCACCTTCTGGGAACTCTTCCAATTCAGTGCCACCACAGCCGGAGGAAGGGCGTCGTTAGCAGTGTGACGCAACGCGGAAATGCGAACGCGCGGTGTTATGGCAGCTGTGCATTTTTTTTTAACCCATAGTATCTCTCTAGCGCCGTTTCCTCCTGTGCGTACCTTTCCCCTCGCCCCTTCCATTAAACTTTCCAGCGGGCATCTCTGTCTGGGTGCGGCCTAAGCCGGATTGATAAAAACGAAGCCCGCAGGAGCGCACCTGGCCGTCACTGATGGACACGGCGCACGAAGAGGACCGCGTAGCTTTTCCGGTGATCGGCCCAACGAAAGTCAGCAGGAACCGGCACGACGCATCACAGCACGGAAAGAGAGAAGGAGGAGGGATGCCTCCACCGAGGTCAGCCGCCCGCACGTCACCTTGCTGCAGCGTGTTTTCTGCTGCCCGTCTCTGCGGCGACCTTTGCGAGCCTAATAGTTTTCCTTGTGTCTGTGTAGCTTTCATCCTAGTGGCGTCAAACGTCAGCGCGTAGGCACGAAGAGAGCCTCACAGGTTGTCGGCGTTATATGTTATTTGCGGTGTCTTCTTGGATTTTAATACTTCGCCACGCGCTAACGCTTTCTTTCGAGGACACTTGGGGCTGTTAGGATGTGCTTAAGGGTTTTCAGGTAGCAGATTCAACGGTGTCGGTGAAGCCTATTTCGCTGGTGAGGGACGGAAGTGTGCATTCTGACTGGTTTTTTTTTAGATAAAATGTACTACAGCTGCCTTCTATACGGATAGTACACGGACAGAGGAAAAAAAAAAGAACTAGGCAACGAGACATCATTTTTCACCTGTCCCTTCTCACTTTGGACTCTGTGTTGTCTTAAGCATTTTCCTACCAACAGGTAAGATTATTCTTCTGAGATCAAAGAGTACGTGCCAGCAGCTCGCTTTCCAACGTCAACAACGCGTCTTTTTTTTTTTCAGGCATGATTTTGAAAGTATACAGTAAATCATCTGACGAAAATATCAGTGAAAAGATTAGCTCTTTCGCTCGCTGTCTTTATGCGTTGCAAAAAGTTGTAACACATCTGCCCTGCCTCTATTCACACACACATCATCTGTTCGTAGCCGTTCTTTTGAGCGGTAGATTGGCGAATTTTGCTATATATCAGCGGAAGATGAAATTTGAACCCGAAACCAAGGTTCTACTCGCGTGCGACTGTACTAGCCGAGCTTAAGTTCACTTCTAATGAGCTGAGACAGCTATTCGTGTGAGTAGAATCGGGCTCAGTTTTCTGTGCATCAGCTAACCTTCTCGTGCTCGCATTTCATATGATGCTGGCTTCCTCCAACTGCTCGTCATGGCAAACCCCTGCACGTGTAGCGTCTCTCCTAGGGCGGCCCTACGATGGAAGTTCATTGATCTGTAAACGTACCCAGCTGGGCCAACAAAACACATATTGTACGTGGTGATGACAAGGCCGACGGCAACTGACAAAGTCTCGAATTTCGTTTAAATAACTCTTTTTTGGGCTGAGTTGCGCACACAAAATAACTGAGAAACTCGGCGGTGGCAGCAAGCGTGCACGTCGGTCGTCGAACTGCGAATGCCCGCTGAATTCGGCAGCGCTCCATTTAAAGTCGGCAAGGGAGCTGCTCGATAATCGGCCGAAGGAACCTGTAAAAGTCTGGAACTATATGGAAACATTTGGGCTTCGCTGCTATCATTCGGGAAAAATCTTAGTTCATCTCGTGCTACAAGGAAAGATAAAGCCGCGTCTCGCAACGACGACGAGCTTGAACACATTGATTCCGTGCCGTACAATAGCATTGATAAGGCCGAGTGCTGGTGGCTGTTGAAGATAACAACAAATAAAACTTTCAATGGTTCGTAGCATTGCTCATCCCCCGCTCCCCCCCCCCCCCAAAAAAAAAAAAGAAAAAGGAAAAAGAAAAATGAGAACATCCTCTCAATCTTGCACAGGTGCCGTCCCGTGTAGCTCGCTGGCCATGGTAGTTGTTGCGTTCCACCCTCAAGGACCAAACTAAATGTATTTGCGCTCAAGCCCGGCTCCCTCTTCATGAACTGTAGCCTCTGCTACATTTCTGTCCTCTCAATTGTTGGTGAACAGCAGCAGAGGAGAAGCCGAACAGTACCTTGGGGCTGCCCGCAGGTGTACCTTGGCTGGCTTCTGGTTCGGGGCTCCTGAGTCAAGCTGTGCGGACATTCCAGACCAGTGCAGTGCAGCGGAACATTCAGTCTGCCGCCAAGTTCATTGGTGCTACTGCTGCCACGTGTGGTGTTGCTGGCTCTGGTTTTGGTATCGGCAGTGTGTTCGGCACATTGATCATTGGCTATGCCAGGAACCCCTCCCTGAAGCAACAAGTCTTCTCGGACGCCATCTAGGGCTTTGCGCTGTCGGAGGCCATGGGCCTGTTCTGTATCATGAGGGCTTTCCTGTTGCTGTTCGCCTTCTAAGCCAGCAACACGCACATAACACGCCCTGCTTCTTTTTTCTTAATTTTGAGCTTAGTTATAATTTCTTGGCTGGCAAACGGATCTCCTTCTCTCAGGAGAAAACCGCCCATAGTGCAGGTTATCTGGGAAGGAAAAGAAAAGATGAAAAGAAAAAACTATCGGCGTACCCTGCGCTATAAAGAAAGAGATAAAGCCGCGTCTAGCGACAACGAGCATGAACAAGACCGTTTCCTTCGTTACGATCGCAGTGATATGTCCACGTATTGGCGGCTATTGGAAATAACAAGAAATAAAGCTTTAACTGCTTCGCGGCAATATTCTAACATCGATGCTAATTGGTCAAACGTGCAGTTTTTGTCAAACGTTTAGAGCACAAGGGTGCACTTCGATAAGAAGGGAGCCAAGAGCCACTAGCACCAAGGAAAACGTGAGGAATTTTATTTTTGATTAGTATTGTAATGATGTAACTTTGGAAGTGATTGGCTCTGAACTGGAAACAAAACTATGTGCCTGACATAGCATGGAAACTCCCGACCACCAAATTTCGCATCCAGTGATCTAGCGACTAAGGTATAACGGAATTTGTTTACGGCGAAAGCTAATCTGTCATCTACTTTCTTCGCTATTTGTGTTACGTGTAATCTACCCTTGAAATGGAGCTCAACTGTCACCCTCCTCACGACGGAGGACATGGGTCAGCCATGTGTTACTGCGAGCGTCACGTTGAACGTAATCTAGAGCAAAAACTGTGTAACAACCTGCTAAGCTACCTATGATAATAAAGTTGTCACATTCGAAGCCCTCGTTATTCAAACCGCAGACAAATGCAGGCAAAAGAAGGGACTTTGTATGATCCGCATAAGAAGGGAGCCAACAATCACCCATATTCCTCCAAATAACCCATCCTGTGCTAGCTGTATCCACTTGACCCCCACGAACTCCTTAACCTCATCCGCCCACCTAACTTTCTGCCGCCACCTGCTACGCTTTCCTTCCCTTCAAATACGTTTTTTTACCCTAAGCGACCATCGGTTATCCTCTTCGCACTACATGTCCAGCCCATGCCCAATTCTTCTTCTTGATTTCCCCTAGAATATCAGTAACTGGAGTTATTTCTCTGACCCACTCTGCACGTTTCCTACCTCTTAACGTTACCCCTACAATTTTTTGTTCCATAGCCCTCTGCGTTGTCCTCAACTTAAGTAGAACCCTATTTCAACGTTTCAGCCCCATAGGAAAGTACAGGTAAGATGCAACTGTAGTACACTTTCCTCTTGAGCGATACCGCTAAGCTGCTAGTCATAATCTGGGAGTGCTTGCAAAATGCTCTCCATCCCAGTCTTATTCTCCTTAATATTTCTCTTTGATGGTCCGGATCTGCGGTTACTAACTGTCCTAAGTAGACATATTCGCCTACTACTTCCAGTGCTTCGTTGCCTAATGTAAACTGCTGTTCTTTCCCTAGGCTATTGAACATTACCTTAGTCTTCTGCATATTGATTTTCAAGCCTAACTTTCTACGTTTTCTTTCTAGGTCATCAATCATTTCTTGCAATTCATCCCCTGAGTTACTTAGCAAGGCAATCGAGGAGACAGTGATTATAAATAAGAAGAAGAAAAAAAACAACCATGCCGTGCCGGCGGTATATTGTATTCCACAGGCGGTACATGGCTTCTTTTCCTTTTATTTTGTAATTGTGAAGAAGACGACGGGCCCCTTCGCAGAACGCTGACGAAGACGAAGAAGTGTGGAATTGCAAACGCGCAGATTGTGTTGGTCTTGGTCGCCTATGGCACATTGCGCCGCCTCCTCATTCCATTTTGACCCTGAGGCGCCCCCGGAAGTGCATACAGATGCCAGTGGTGTCGGCATCGGCGCTGTGCTTGCTCAGCGGCCCTCCGGCTTCTGTGAGTACGTAGTTACTTCCGCCAGCCGTACTCTCACAAAAGCCTACTCCGTAACGGAAAAGGAGTGCTTGGTCATCGTCTGGGCCCTCACAAAGTTTCGCCCTTACCTTTAAGGCCGTTCGTTTGATGTAGTCACGGACCATCATGCCCTCTGCTGGCTTTCATCGCTCAAGGACCCTTCCGGCCGCTTGGCACGGTGGGCTCTTCGTCTACAAGAATATGACATCCGTGTAATTTACCGATTTGGTTGCAAGCATACAGATGCAGACACTTTGTCTCCTTCACCGCTGCCAGCCGACTTTGCCAGCCTCTCCGTCTAGGACTCAACGGCATCTTCGCTCGACATCAGTGACGCCCTCCGAACAACGAAAGGATCCGTGGATCGCATCCCTTATTGACTACCTTTCCAACAATTCAGCGATTACCCCTTCACGCGCACTTCGCCGTCAAGCTTCCCACTATGAGATTCGGGATCACCTCCTTTACCGACGCAACTACAACTCGAGTGGACGGAAATGGCTCCTCTTAATTCCGCGCCATCTACGAACTCAAATATGTACAGCTTTTCACGCCGATCCGCAGTGCGGTCACGCCGAAGTTTTCAAGTCGTACATTCGAATTCGTCTTCGCTACTGTTGGCGCGGCATGTACAACTCGGTTCTAAGGTACGCCCGATCGTGCTTGACTTGCCAACGCCGCGAACCTGCCTCTCACCATTCGGCTGGTGAGTTACAGCCTCTCACGCGCCCGCTTAGACCCTTCGACCGCATTGGATTTGCCCTCTACGGCCCCTCTTTCATACACAGCTGATGGCAATCACTGGGTCATTGTCGTCGTCAACCACCTGACGCGATATGCCGGAACCGCCGCGCTCCCAGCTGCAACCGCCCG
Organism: Amblyomma maculatum; assembly: GCF_055883805.1. Taxonomy (NCBI): domain Eukaryota; kingdom Metazoa; phylum Arthropoda; class Arachnida; order Ixodida; family Ixodidae; genus Amblyomma; species Amblyomma maculatum. The sequence goes on along the minus strand of NC_139349.1, from coordinate 170,452,209 downwards.
AGATGTGGCCAGTTTTTTATTGAAGAACTTCCTTCTCCGTCACGGTGCTGCTCGTGAATCGCTCAGCGACACAGGCCGTGCTTTCTCATCTGACGTCTTTCAAGCCCTCCTCGCTCAGTGCAAAACCATTCACCGGACTTACACCGCCTACCACCCGCAAATAAACGGCCTTACTGAACGATTTAATCGCACCCTCGGTGACATGCTCGCGAAGTACGTCGGATCCAACCACACAAACTGGGACGTTGCACTTCCTTATATCACCTACGCGTACAACACTGCTACGCAATCCAGCACGGGTTTCTCTCCGTTCTTTTTGCTGTACGGTCGGCATCCATCTGCTCCCCTTAATACTGTCCTCCCCTACAACCCTGACGCATCAGAATGTACCACAGTGACCGAAGCTACACAGCATGCAGAAGAATGCTGCCAGATTGCTACGGACATTCACAACCGACTCTCAGTTTGCGCCAAAAATATCGCCATGATACCAATCAGTAGAATGCATCACACTTCGAGCCCGGCTCACTCGTGTGGCTATGTGTTCCATCCGGCAGCCCCGGCTTCTCAACAAAATTCATCTCGAAGTATCATGGGCCCTACCGCGTCGTCGAGCGCACTTCACCAGTGAACTATATTGTTGAGCCGCTTACGCCAGCTTCCGCTTTACGATGCCGTGGCCGTGAAACTGTTCATGTGGAGCGCCTTAATCCTTTCTACGATCCCATAGTATATTCGTCCCCTTAAGTCGCCAGGATGGCTCCTTTTTTCCTAAAGGGGGGGTGGGGGGGGTGGGGGCATTGTGAAGAAGATGGGCCCCTTTGCTAACGCTGACGAAGAGGAAGAAGTGTGGAATTGCAAACGCGCAGATTGTGTTGGTCTTGATCGCCCAGCTTCCCCGCCGACCTCGATGCCGTCCTCGACGTACTTCCTCTACATAATCAATTATGTGCACGATTACATTATTATTTCGCATTGATAAACTACACTATAATTGTATTATTGGCTGTTGGCTTCCTTCGTACGCGCTTAATCTCAGGCAGGTATTCTCGTAATTAACAGTATGAAAGCAAAATTTTCAATCAAAACAATGGGACAATCAGCCTGAAGATACACATACAACGTGAAGCTACACATAGGTATACGTTTAGCTCTACCGCCTGCTAGTAACAGCATTTAGTTATTAGAAATTTCAGTTCAGCACTAACCCACGCAGGTGGTAGTTGTGGTTGATTAAGAAACAATGGCAAACCAAAAGAACGGGAGGAATCTTGCTATCCGTGATTTTTGCAAATATATTAAGCACCCGAGTTTTGACCGAAATGAAAGAGATAGAGGACAGCGCAGAAAAATACAGATGGGAACTATTGCAAGAAAAAGCGGGGAAGCTGTGCAGACCGAATACCAAATACAAAAGACGAACAAGTTCGCTTCCCTAGTATGCCAGTGCCCAAACACTGTCCGAAAATAGCTTAGTGAGCGGCCACTGTAATTATTTGCACAAGATGAAGACGGGCCGAGCATCCAGAGCCGCGCGCACGTAGCGTCTTGCCGCAAACTGATCGCACTGCTGATGGTGCTGTTGTGGGGCGCCCGTCTCCTGTACAACATATACCACATGAAAACAATATTAAGCAGGCCAGCGTCTTTTCGTTCAGTCCATTTACTGGGCACAAGTAGCCGCGGAGGCATGCATGCGTTTTTCCAAATTTTATTTATTTATTTATTATATTACTGCAGGCCATGAGGCCCAAGCAGGAGTGGATTAAAAACAAATTATTACAGTGATCAGTAATATCAAAATGCGAACAAAACAGAGCACAAACTGCAGGAAATAAAACATGATAATAGCAGAACATGAAAAAATGCTAAACGTGGTCATTATCAGGTCAAAGGACTGTAGACAGGAGGCTGGTAAGCTGTTCCAACTATTAATGGTCTCGGGAAAGAAAGGGTGTTGAAATAAGCTAGACTTAGCAAAGTGCGGGGTCAGAGAAAGAGGGTGCGAGTGTCGGGTTTGTCTGGTGTTCGATAGTATTAGGTACGGTGAAGGATTTATTCCAAGTTTATGTTTAAATAATAAAAATAAAAATTTTTATCGACGAAATTTTCGCTGGGACTTAAGCGTACGTATTGAATTCGATTGCGTTAGTTCGGATACTGAGACAGTTCGACTGTAGTGCAAAAACATGAATCGAACAGCTTTTCTTTGGATTCGCTCTAGTGCGCTTATGTTGGTTTTAGTATATGGATCCCATAAAATACAGCATACTCTAATTTAGTCCTTATAAACCTTTCGTACACTAATCGATTCATCTGGAGGGGTACATCCTTTAGTTTATGGCGCAACAAGCAAAGTTTTCAAAATGCTGACGAGCAAGTGTTAGAGATGTGCGTGTTCCGGCTTAAGTTGCTTGTTAATTCTTAAGAGTGGCCCTCCTAGCCCGAAGTGCAAACTGACGCCTCGCAGCCCACTCGAAGCTGGGACATTGAACTTCAACTATCATATACTACACTCGTTCTAATCGGGAAGTCTGAAAATACTCATGCCTGTTTGTAGGGGCCTCTGGTGACGGTCTTACGAAGCTTAATAAGGCGCTTATGTTAAGGATTTTTGGTGATGAAGCTTCCATGTTGGAATGCACCTACTTAAGTCAGCGAATCGAAACGCTAAATTTGAGATTTGGGCTTTTCAGCCCTGAGGGAAACTGTCACATTTCTTCTCTCAACCGATGGTTAAGGTAATGTGTTTAATCTGCCGTCAGATTCTGTCTCTGCCCAAGCTGCATAACGTGCGTTAACCACATGATTTACTGTTTTAATGAAGAATACGATGCAGTAAAATGATATATACGTGGCGAAGTAAAACTTGTTGCTTGGCTAGTTGGCTCATGATAGTACGGGAGAAAAGTAAGCTGTCCGGTTTCCTGCCTTGTGTTCGTCTGCTTTAAGCTTACTTTTCTCCCGTATAATATACGTGACGGCAAAGTAACTCAACAGAAGGTGTCGCTCAGAAGAGGACAGTAATTTTTCTAGCAGCCACCCAAAAGTAGAAAAACAGTGATAAGAAACTTGTTCATACCTTAGTGCAAATTCTGCATGGCCTTCTACTCCTGGGTTGTTTGTGAAAAACGTTGCTGGATTTAGGTGGTTTAGCGCATCAGTCAACGTCGGTTGATGCAGCTTGCCTCCAACGTGTCTGAAGCGGCGGATGGCTCTGCATGTATGCTGTGAACGGGCAAGGCGGCTTTCCTCTGCAATCCCGCTCTATTTTCCACAGCAGCTACGTAATGCACCTCGTAAAGCCGTTAGCGCACGCGGCGCGGCTCAGTCCTCGGGCTCGCCCGACAAAAGCCCTTGATGCAAAAGACTTCCGCCACTCTCCGACAGGCAGGAAGGTTCCCGCCGACAGGCTTCCGCGGTCGCCCACTCGCTGGAACGGATGTAAGTGCGTGGAAGAACAACCAAATCAATGGACTTTGATGCAGCGGAGGCAAAAGACAGCTTGTACGTCTCGCCTGTCATAAGCAAATCTGGGGCTTCGTTCGATGAAAAGTTTCTTTAATACTTTCCTCTATAGACATTAGATAAACAAAAGAAACTCACTGTCAAGTAATCACTGATACCCATTGAGAATACAACATGATTAGTTAAATATATAGAAATATATATATATATATATATATATATATATATATATATATATATATATATATATATATATATATATATATATATATATATATATATATATCGTCACGGACAATAGGGCTAGACGTGCCTAAAAAGTCGGGGATGGGAGAAGCTGTACCAGCAGCCAGCGTTCCGCACGGGGAGCGCGAGCAGACTTCAGTGTCTTTTGCTCCCAGGCGCCACCTAAGAATCTCGGGAACACCAGGTGGCATTACTCCCCTTCCTACAAAAACTAAAGCAGAGGCTGAGCGCGAGCGATGGGCGATGCCAGAAAAAAAAAAAAGGATCAGCACAGAAACTTAATAGAAAACGGAAGCGGAGTAAGGTGTCCTACACGACAAAGAAACAAGCTCATAGTACACTGCGCATTACCGCGTGAAATACTGCTTCGTGCGGACAACGTGCACCACTTCGGAGCGTGGTTGCCGACACGAGCGCTGCACGTACCCGCTGGAAGAACTTCGTATGTCACTTCCGTGACTCGGCGCAGAACGTAAGGTCCAAAGTAACGCGACATTAGTTTTTCAGACAAAGCCGGGCAGGTGCACCGGTGTCTACACACAAACTTGCTCTCCACGTTGGTATGTGACGTGTCGATGACGGAGGTTGTAGCGACGCATATCATTGCCCTGATATTGCTTAATGTGAATGCGCGCAAGTTGACGTGCTTCCTCGGCGCGCTGATCAAACTGCTCGGTGTCTGGCGTGGGAAGATGATCATCAGTGCAGCACGGAAGCATGGCATCCAACATCGTCTGAACGTCACGTCAGTAGAGCAGGCGAAATGGTGTAAAACGCGTAGTCTCTTGTATGGCAGTGTTGTAGGCATATATGACGTACGGGAAAATAGCGTCCCAGGTCTTGTGCTGGGAGTCTATGTACTAAATTGCAATCATATCGGCGATCGTTTTATAGAGCCTCTCCGTGAGGCCATTCGTCTGTGGATGATAGGCAGTGGTTTTGCGATGGCTCGTTTGACTGAGCTCAAATGCGTCGTGCATAAGTTGTGCCGTAACCGCCGTGCCTCGATCGGTGATGACTTGGGACGGTTCGCCATGGCGCAACACGATTTGCTGCATAAAAAACTGGGCGATATCACATGACGTGCCACGCTGCACCGGCTTGGTTTCCGCATACCGAGTGAGATAGTCGCTCGCGACTGTAATCCATTTATTACCGACCGATGTCAGCAGACATGGGCCGAGAAGGTCGATGCCGATTTGATCAAACGGCGTCCGGGGAGGTGCAATATAGGTTGGAGCAAACCCGCTGGCTTGAGAGGCGGTGCCTTTCGACGTTGGCACTCACGACAGCCTGTTACGTAGCGATGAACGGCGTCAGCAAGTTTGGGCCAATAGTAAGCTTGACGAACTTGGGCGATTGTGCGTGCAAAGCCCAAGTTGCCAGAGGTGGGCTCATTATGACAACCAAAAAGGATATCGGGACGGAGATCGGTCGGCACTGTGAGGAGGTACGCTCGGTCAACAATGCTGGAGTTTTGCTTGAATAGAACGCCATTCTGGAGACAGAAAGCAGACAGGTTCCGAGAAAATTGGCGAGGGATATCAGCAGCTCTACCCTCCAGGTGATCAATCACAGGTCGAAGGCCCGGGTCAGCTTGCTGTCGGGTCATTACGTCTGAAGCACTCACCAGTCCAAGAAAACAGCTCTCGTCGTCCGTGCTCTCATCAACTAAACGGACGGGTGCGCTCGACAGCGCGTCAGCATCTTCGGGCTTCTGGCCAGATTTATACTCAACGGTGGACTCAAATTCTTAGAGGTGAAGGCTCCATCGTGCTAGGCGCCCCGATGGGTCGCGGAGGTTGGCCAGCCGACACACAGAATGATGGTCGGTGACCAGTTTAAAAGAGCGGCCATAGAGGTAAGGCCTAAATTGCATGGTTGCCCACACAACCGCAAGGCATTCCTTTTCCGTAGTGGAATAGTTTGTCTCGGCGCGGGATAGCGGGCGGCTGGCATACGCGATGACATTTTCGACGCCTGCTTGGTGTTGAACGAGTACAGCGCCGAGGCCGGTACTGCTGGCGTCTGTATGGACTTCGGTGTCAGCGTCTTCATGAAAGTAGGCAAGAACAGGGCTCGTTTGCAGTCGTCTGCGCAGCTCCGCAAAAGCCTCTTGTTGCTCGGCGCCCCACACGAACTGCATATCATGGCACGTGAGGCGAGTCAGGGGGGCGGCAACCTAGAAAAAATAAGCAATGAAGCGGTGGTAGTACGCGCAGAGACCCAGGAAGTGTTTAAAACTTCTCTTGGTTACAGGAACGGGAAATTTGGCCACAGCAGAAGTATTGTCGGGGTCTGGCCTCACGCCAGCGGCGCTCACGAGATGACCGAGAAACTTCAGCTCTTTGTAGCCAAAGTGAAATTTCTCTGGCTTGAGTGTTAAGTCAGCTACCGAAGGGCGTCTAATTAACACTGTGCTCAGGCGTTGAAGGTGTTCGGCAGGGATTTCAGAGAACACGAAGACATCATCGAGGTGAACTAAACAAATTTGCCATTTGAGGTCAGCGAGGACTGTGTCCATCATGCGCTGAAAAGTAGCCGGAACTGAACATAGACCGAAAGGCAGCACTTTAAACTGATACAGACCATTTGGAGTGACAAAAGCCGTTTTTTCGCGGTCCCGCTCATCGACCTCAATTTGCCAGTACCCGCTCTTCAGGTCGATTGAAGAGAAGTACTGGGCGCAACGGAGTCTGTCGAGCGAGTCGCCGATGCGAGGCACCGGGTAAACGTCGTTTTTAGTGATGTCGTTCAAATCTCTATAATCAACACAGAAGCGAAGGGACCCATCCTTTTTCTTTACCAGCACGGCAGGGGACGACCATGGGCTGTTGGAGGGTTGCATGACACCATCACAAAGCATCTCCTGAGCCTGTGTCTGAATCGCTTCACGTTCCGTCGTTGAGATGCGGTACAGCTGCTGGTGTATAGGGCGGCTTCTCGGTTCTCGTACCACGTACGAGCGCCATCTTCCAGGCTGAAGAAGACGTTTCTTACCTTGGCGGCGTCGTCCCACTGATTGAATGAGGCGACCCGTTCAAACTGGACGAGCTAGTCTTCGTCTACGGTTTGACTGCCGTAAAAGGGTAGAGGCTGTTGTGGGTTCTGCAAATTGTAGTAAACTGGAGCTTGCATGGCAGGTCGAGGGGCGGTTGAGGTGCTGAACTCTAATGGCCCGTGCTCAGGGGGCAGGCCTTGATTCCTTCGGCTAGAACGGTGCACAGGGGTGTCGACTGGCAGAGGAGTTGAATCCTGGGCGTGCGGAGGTGTGCGGGACATGTACTGGGATCAAACCCAGCACCTCGACCAAACTATGTCACGGACAATAGGGCTAGACGTGCCTAAAAAGACAGGGAGAAGCTGTACCAGCAGCCAGCGCGTTTCGCACAGAGAGCGCGAGCAGTCTTCAGCGTCTTTTTCTCCCAGGCGCCACCTAAGTATCCCGGCAACACCAGGTGACAATGTATATATATATATATATATATATATATATAGGGAGGGGGTTGAAGCTCAAATGGGTCCGGTAGGGCATAGACTTAAAGTAGTTGACACACGGTAGAAAAAACAACACTTTATTCCGACGTTTCGGCCGGGGTCCGGCCTTTGTCAAGGAATGTAGCAATATATATAATGTAGGAATATATATAATATATATATATATATATATATATATATATATATATATATATATATATATATATATATATATATATATATATATTATATATATTGTTACGAAGCGGCAAGCCGATGAAGACAGGAGACAGAACATGACCGATGACGATGGTAGATGACGTTTAATGAATGTTCGCGGGCCTAGCGCGAGCGCTCCTGCCCGCTTCTTCTTCCTTGTCGTCCGTAACAATATATATATATATATATATATATATATATATATATATAGAGAGAGAGAGAGAGGAGCCCTCGTGCTAGGCCAAAGACATTAAATCATCTTTCATACTGTCGCCATGTTGTGCCGTCTTCTTGCTTGTTACATGTAACATTTTGGTTTGAGGTGCGGCGTACGACACACGGGCGGCAACTGCGGTGGCGAAAGGACGCTTTGCTTATCTGCTCTTTTACTTTTGCTTATCCAGACTTCCCCTGCAACTGCTGCCCTGGCTGCGATACTGTGCCCTGATTGACGTCATCCACCCCGTGCAAGTGTTGTCGCGTTTCCTGTGCCGGAATTACAGCTGGACACATGGGCGGCAGCGGCGGTGGCGAAAGGACGCTTGGCTTATCTGCTCTTTTACTTTTGCTTATCCAGGTTTTCAACTGCTGGGCAGGAGGTGCCTGTTCGTGCCTTGGAATCGACGGGCCTGCTAGCTGTTTTCCGAGGCAACGGTTCCTTTTTCTGCGCGTTGTTCAGCTTGGAATTTCTGCACCCTCCAGACTTCCCCTGAAACTGCTGCCCTGGCTGCGATACTGTGCCATGATTGACGTCTTCCACCCCGTGCAAGTGTTGTCGCGTTTCCTGTGCCGGAATTACAGCTGGACACATGTGCGGCAGCGGCGGTGGCGAAAGGCCGCTTGGCTTATCTGCTCTTTTACTTTTGCTTATCCAGGTGGGTTTTCAACTGCTGGGCAGGAGGTGCCTGTGCGTGCCTTGGAATCGACGGGCCAGCTAGCTGTTTTCCGAGGCAACGGTTCCTTTTTCTGCGCGTTGTTCAGCTTGGAATTTCTGCACCCTCCAGACTTCCCCTGAAACTGCTGCCCTGGCTGCGATACTGTGCCATGATTGACGTCTTCCACCCCGTGCAAGTGTTGTCGCGTTTCCTGTGCCGGAATTACAGCTGGACACATGGGCAGCAGCGGCGGTGGCGAAAGGACGCTTGGCTTATCTGCTCTTTTACTTTTGCTTATCCAGGTGGGTTTTCAACTGCTGGGCAGGAGGTGCCTGTTCGTGCCTTGGAATCGACGGGCCAGCTAGCTGTTTTCCGAGGCAACGGTTCCTTTTTCTGCGCGTTGTTCAGCTTGGAATTTCTGCACCCTCCAGACTTCCCCTGAAACTGCTGCCCTGGCTGCGATACTGTGCCATGATTGACGTCTTCCACCCCGTGCAAGTGTTGTCGCGTTTCCTGTGCCAGAATTGCAGCTGGACACACGGGCGGCAGCGGCGGTGGCGAAAGGACGCTTGGCTTATCTGCTCTTTTACTTTTGCTTATCCAGGTTGGTAAAATTTACTTACTCGTTGCTTACCGCTCCGCTACTGCTACCGCCGTTGCCACCGTGTTCGTGCTTTGCTCAGTGGTATGTGCTCTATATACCTTTTTGTACTGTGTGATACCTTGAGCTTCTGGTCCACGAGTCTTGGCAGACACTTACCAGTCCTGCAATGAGCCCCTGCCAGATGAGCCAATTCCTGATGTGCTGCGAATGTGAGTCTTCCTATCATACTGGTAGTTGTTCTGGCTGGTCGGAGTCAACATTTAAGGCCAAAGGCGAGAGCGGGCGCAGGGCATGGCGATGCGTGGCATGCCGTCCATCAAAAGCCAAATGTTGGGACAGAGGGAACATGGACTCTGAGCTGACTGTTTGCCTGGCAAATATAACCCAAAGGCTTGATGCTCTAGCAGGATTGTCTGCTCAAGTTGGGGAAATTAAGGACTCAATCGGTTTATTGTCCCAGAAGTATGACGACATCCTTAACCGACAAGTTAAGCCAGAAAAAAGACATTAGTAACCTGAACAGACATGTAGAGAAATTAGAGGCGGTATGTGCTTCAAGTGATCTTCACCAACTGAAAGCGATGTCAATGATTTGGAATTTCGTAGCAGAAAGTTAAACATAAAAGTTCATGGCATCCGAGCTACGCCAAATGAGGACTTGATGTGTAAGTTGAATGCTGTGGCTAAGCCTGTTAACCTGCCAGAGCTAACGGCGAATGACACTGGCGCTATTAACAGGCTTCCGTGCAGGCAAAAAAAAAAAAACGCTTGGAATTTTTGTTCGGTTTGCCCAGTAGTCAAACCGAGGTAAATGGCTGGAAAAGAAAAGCGTAAAGCCCTCAGAAATGGTTCATCTGGAGTCACCATCACTGAAAACATGACCCTTCAAAACAGAGAACTGCTCCGTCGCGCTAAGGAATGGGCAGAGAACAACGACTATCAATTTTCATGGCATTGCAATGGCAGGATTCTAGTGAGGAAAAGGGAGGGCGATAACGCCGTTGTCATTCGTTGCGTGGCTGACCTTGATAAGCTGTGACGTGGCTCTACCTGAAAAAGCCTTCTGTGAGTATATTTGTTTTTGCTCCAATCGTGCTGGATTTGTCGACTGCGCAGGTAGACGTGGTAAGCCTTAAATACGTTTGCGATAATAGTTTTCAGAAGTGGCTTAGTTGTGTTCATTTTAACTTAAGATCCGGTAGAAATAAGCAAGATGCACTTGACTATTTTTTCGGCGAAGCAATATACGCTTTAATGTCATGATGTTTTCAGAAACATGGTTTGCCTCGGAAGAGGATGTGTTCACATTTCCGACTTATAAATTTTATTTGATGAACCGCACAGGCAAAAGGGGTGGTGGCGTAGCAATGCTAATCTCTAACTCAATGGATTCTGAATTAATGTCAGAATTCACCTGTATCACTCCTTTTTACGAAACGCTTGCCATTAGATGTGGTACTTCTGTTTTTTGTGTTTATATAATCATCATCAGCCTGACTATACCCAGTGCAGGACGAAGGCCTCTCCCATATTTCTCCACTTAACCCAGTTCTGTGCTAGCTGCATCCACTTGACCCCTGCGAACTTCTTAACCTCATCCGCCCACCTAACTTTCTGCCGCCCCCTGCTACGCTTTGCTTCCCTTGGAATCCACTTTGTTACACTAAGCGACTATCGGTTATCCTCTCTTCGCACTACATGTCCTGCCCATGTCCATTTCTTCTTCTTAATTTCTACTAGAATGTCGGTAACTTGAGTTATTTCTCTAACCCACTCTGCACGCTTCTTATCTCTTAATGTTACCCCTACCATTTTTCGTTCCGTAGCCCTCTGGGTTCTCCTCAACGTAAGTAGAACTCTCTTGGTTAGCCTCCACGTTTCAGCCCCATAGGTGAGTACAGGTAAGATGCAACTGTTGTATGCTTTCCTCTTGAGCGATACCGGTAAGCTGCTAGTCATAATCTGCGAGTGATTGCCAAATGCGCTCCATCCCAATCTTATTCTTCTTGTTATTTCCATTTCATGGTCCGGATCTGCGGTTACTACCTGTTCTAAGTACACATATTCGCCTACTACTTCCAGTACTTCGCTACCTAATGTAAACTGCTGTTCCTTCACGAGGCTGTTAAACATTACCTTGGTCTTCTGCATTTTGATTTTCAAGCCTACCTTTCTACTTTTCCTGTCTAGGTCATCAATCATTTTTTGCAATTCATCCCCCGAGTTGCTTAGCAAGGCAATGTCATCAGCAAATCGCAGATTACTGAGGTATGCTCCTCTACCCTTATCCCTAACTGCTCCCATTCCAAGTCTCTGAATACTTCCTCAAAGCAAGCTGTGAATAGTACTGGGGAGATCATGTCTCCTTGCCTAACACCTTTCTTTATGGGAATTTTGTTACTTTCTTTATGCAGAACTATGTTTGCAGTGCAGCCACTATATACATCTTCCAGCACTTTCACGTACGGCTCGTCTACCCCCTGATTTCGCAATACCTGCATCACCGCCGATGTTTCAACTGAGTCAAATGCTTTTTCGTAATCAATGAATGCTATGTATAAGGGCTCGTTATATTCTGAGCATTTTTCTATCACCAGATTGATGGTATGGATATTATCGATAGTAAAGTACCGTTTCCGAAACCCTGCTTGATCCTTCCTTGATTGCAGTCTAAGGTTGTCCTGATTCTATTAGCGATTACCTTAGTAAATACCTTATACTTAACAGACAGTAGGCTGATTGGTCTGTAATTTTTGAGCTCCTTAGAGTCCCCTTTCTTATGAATGAGGATAATGTTTGCATTCTTCCGTTATTCCGGTACCGTCGATGACACCAGGCCCTTTCAAATGACGTTCGTCTGTTCTTGTCTTTTTTAGACTCTTTCTTAGAATTTGTCAGTGAAAGAAAATAGACATTAATTCTGGGTGGTGATGTAAACATTGACATGTTACAGATTAGCAGGGTTAATATAGAACTAGAATCATTATTAAGCTCTCACTCCTGTCAAAACGTTATAACGTCTCCTACGCGAATAACTGCACAATCAACAACACTTTAGATCTGTTTGTCACCAATATTGATCCTTCCTTTGTTAGAGCCGGCACTTTATTGTACGATATCAGCGACAAATTGCCTATATTTATGTTTGTCAGTCAAGTAATTAACACGCCTACACGTATGCGCTCAGAATTTTCATACAGACGCATTACTCCTGATACACTCCTCACTTTTAGAAAATGCTTAAGCAGAGAAAATTGGAACGATGTGTTCGCAATGAGCGATCGTAACATAGCGTACGAGATATTTATGAACAAGTTCTGTAAGGTATACCTTGCGTGTTTTCCTATCAAGACGTTTGAAATTTTAAGAAATGTAGGAAGCCTTGGGTGGATAAAGAGTGTCTTAAGCTTATTAAAAAACGGGACCGGAAAAAAGCATTTATAGAGAGTAAGTCCCTTGAAGCCCTCAAAGTGTTCAAGAAGTACAGGAATTAGGTCGCTAAACACCTTCGTAATGCAAAAAGGCAATATAGCTCTAACCTCTTCGAAGAAAAACAAGGACGCACAAACAACGTTTGGAAGGCACTCAACACTGTATTTAGTGTAACCACAAGTAACCACAATTGTAAAAGATGGCATAAAACTTGAAGGCACTAGGTTAGCTGACGCATTTAATGATTTCTTTTTATCAGTCGGCGATGCTACCAGCTGTTACCCTGATTTTAGATATATGAAGGACTTAAGTAATCCAACTATATTTCTAGAGCCAGTCTCAAATAGTGAGCTTGTAGCAACATTTTTAACCCTAAGCAATAGTAGAGCTCCTGACGCGGACGATATTCAATTGAAACCTGTAAAATTTGCCATTGATATATTAGCATCTTGTCGTGCCCACATTTTTAATATGTGTTTGTCCGCAGGATGCTTTCCTCAAAAAATGCACCGAGCAAAAGTGACAGTTGTGTTTAAGAAGGGAAATAGAAATTACATGTCAAACTACCGCCCCTTATCCGTTTTACCTGCATTCTCCAAAGGTTTAGAGAAAATAATTTTGAAACGCCTGACCTCTTTCACTGGACGCTACAACTTAATAACATCTGCTCAGATTGGCTTCCGCAGGAACAAGTCTACGGGACTCGCTCTGCTGGCCCAATAGGAGTTCATTCTCAAAAACTTTGAATGTAAAAATATGGTACTTGGGCTCTTTCTGTATTTTTCCAAAGCCTTTGATCTCATTAATCATGAAATTCTCCTTCAGAAACTCGAACACTATGGCATAAGAGGCATTTCGCATCAAATAATTACGTCTTACTTACAATACCGTACTCAATTTGTCGTCATTGAAGGAAAACACTCCACAATAAAGTCAATTAAAACAGGTGTCCCGCAGGGAAGCATCCTGGGAATAATTCTTTTCATACTGTATATTAACGAGATAGTTCGCGTTGATGCAACGGCACATTACGTAATCTATGCTGACGACACAAGTTTATTCTTTTCAGGGAAATCGTGTGTTGATCTAGGTATCCGAGCGAATAGAACGTTGTCCGAGATTAATGCCTCGGCTCAAATTAACTGCCTAAAGCTAAACATTAATAAAACGAAGGCTATTTTATTTCACCCCCGACACACACATGTCGAGCGACCTTCCATTTTCTTAAAAACAAACTGAAATTAAAGTGGTAAAGTGCTTTAAATCACTGGGCGTATATTTATCAGAAAACGTGACATGGGATGATCCTGTATACTATATTGTTGGTAAGCTATCTAGGACAGCTGGCACTATGCGCCGTTGCTGCTACAATTTTCCTATACCTGTTAACATGCTCATAAATAATTCTTTATTTTCCTCTTTATTAAATTATGCGTTTTCTGTATGGGCAACAACAACAGTCGGAAATATTAGCAAACTCACTCTTTTGCAGAAAAGGGCTTTACGCCTCGCCTGTAAAGTTCCATATCGCCTCTACACAGCAGGCCTATTTAAGAAGTACCACATTATACAAGCTACAGACTATGCCGCTTATATAAACTCAGTTTAATAAAAATAATGATGCCATCACTACCCTAGCATGGCTAGAGAAAAACATCTCTGCTTATAATGTGTGCCATCCTGAGGTGTGGTATGTTCCAAATTGTAGAACCAATTATGGAAATCAAATGTTAAACTTTAAATTGCCTACACTTCTGAATCACATGATAAACGATGCTAACACTGACATATCAGATATATCACCAAAAAAGCGGCGTTTATTGTTTGTATAATGTTGTCATATGATTTTCTTGTTCTTCTTGCCTGTTTTATACTTACTTTTTTTAACGATGTTGTCATATCCGACTGTGTTCTCTTGCCGCACGCTTCTGTCCTACCCCGTGTGCTAGGGGGTCAGGACGTTTCAAGCTGTTCACACAGCTTTTTAACGCGACAGCGTTAAGGAGCTCGTGTCGCAGAAAAGCCGGTGTCGTCGGCGTAGGCGGCGTTGGCCGTGAGCGATAAATCCCGGCATGCACTTCATAAATAAAAAGCAACTTCCAAGATGGGCTGGGTGAGAATCGAACCAGGGTCTCCGGAGTGTGAGACAGAGATGCTAAAACTCAGCCACGAGTCCTTTTTTTTTATTGCATGAATTGGTACAAATACATCAGTAAAAGATCGTGATTGCGGTGCCCCTTGGCTGACAACCGTGTCTAATGGACTTTCATTACCACAAGTTCGCCCATCAGACTCAAGACCGTCTCCGCAGCGTCTTGCTGCTTCAAAATTTCTTTTAGTTTATACACTTGTTCAACAAAATAATCATACGATGCTTGAAATCGGCACAAAAGCGCTTCTAGTGAATGCGGTGTTGCCTTAGAAACGTGCCGCAGAACGTTATACTGCGGTGTGTATCGGTAATTATGAGCATGTTACTTACAGAAGTCGCAGTTACACCAGTAGCGAAGTAAGTTTCCGCTACATTTCTTCTGCGCTCTGCGCACATGCAGAGCCATCTAGCGGCAAACACAGAAGAACCCCTCCTCGCAATGTGCGGCGCTGCCCCGACACGTGGCGCGCCTCTCGCCCCTGACGTTGCGCCGTGCACCCTCACGGGTTGTAGAATCAAGCGTCTTTCCTACTTTGTTGGGTATTTATCTTGTCTGTATACGAACCTTGAGAGTGTTCACCAGCGCCACCCTCAACGTGGAACGCCCTCGTGTAAAGAAGGTTCCACGTCCGCCGCTATGGTTGAGGGTGGCGCTGGTGAACACTCTCAAGGTTCGTATACAGACAACATAAATACCCAACAAAGTAGCAGGGGGGACAGCGGCCGATGTAGCTCAGTTTGAAGAGCACCGGACGCGATATGCGGAGGTCGTGGGTTCGGTTCCCACCATCGGCACGTTGTTTTTTCTTCTACTTTGTGTTTAATTCTATTTCCCCTAAACAGATTACATTACTAATTTCTGTGATTATCTAAGTAAACATTAAAAAAAAAGAAAGTACCATCCCCAAAGCTTTCCTTGGCCTCCTCGCCGACTGTTGGCTTCTTCCCTTCATGTATTATAACGAGCACCCTCTTTTCTCCTTAATTGATCTGCACACACACATATATATATATATATATATATATATATATATATATATATATATATATATCTTCCACGGATCTTCTTTCATTAGTACATACCATAATCTTCTTTTGTTCATACCATCGTCATCTTCCCGCGGCGCCGGCTCCAGCACGCGCCTGGGTTCACCATCAGATTAAAACGCTGACACGGCGTACCTTGCCTTGCCGTCACGACTTTGGCGTCTCGACCTGGCCTTCTTTCAATATATATATGTGTGTGTGTGTGTGTGTGTGTGTGTGTGTGTGTGTGTGTGTGTGTGTGTGTGTGTGTGTGTGTGTGTGTGTGTGTGTGTGTGTGTGTGTGTGTGTGTGTGTGTGTGTGTGTGTGTGTGTGTGTGTGTGTGTGTGTGTGTGTGTGTGTGTGTGTGTGTGTGTGTGTGTGTGTGTGTGTGTGTGTGTGTGTGTGTGTGTGTGTGTGTGTGTGTGTGTGTGTGTGTGTGTGTGGTTTTATTCTGTGTACCACCCCTGTTTCGTGCATCATGTGTGGCGGCGTCTGGAGCACTTTGGATGCTTTTACCCTTCGTGCTTTTGTCTTCACGCCGCGATGGACCACACCGGTGACGGGCCCGGCGGTGGCGTGGTCGCTCCATTGTCGCTCACAAATAGCGCATACGTTCTTGCTTCTTTGTAGAATGCTGAACCTTCTCCACCCCCTCCTTTTCCTTTTTATCTCTTCCTTTTCTCCTTTTTGCACTTTTTGTTCTTTTTTAAGGGGAAACTCGCTACGCCGGCCGTTTCCCCTCTCTCCCCCTCTCCTAATGTGCGTGTGCATACTGTTTGTTGTCACCCCGGCGGGTAAGATCTCTGCCTCACTCGTTTTCTTCCCCCTTTTCCCACTCTCTGTGAAGGGTTTTAAGAAGATGCGCGTAACCTCCTGTACTTCATTCTTGACAAAAAACGGACCCCGGTGGAAACGTCGAAATAAATCCACCGTTATGTTTTTTAACTCTTGGTGATTAACTTTACATTTATAAAACAGGTGTCATCAACTGTTTCTGATATAAATATCACGCTTTCGAAGTGGCCGCTCCAAAAACCTTCTTATCTGAGCATGCGGCCTTGGGAATTCACACTGTGCCTTGCTGTCAAACGGCTTTCGTGACCTTGCTTTTGGACAGACTTGCATATGAATGGAATGGAATTAAGATGATGACATCCAAAATCACTGCACGAGACAACCACAGTTCAACACGATAAAGTTTCCGTGAGGTGATCAATGTTGGCGGTAATGGCGTAGCAGACTAATGCAGCGCAAGGCGTAAGGATCCGACAGGAGACATCGCCTAGTAAAGTTGGAGCACCTCTATGCTTCAGATATTCCTTCTTCGCACCATGCCATCTCTTACGGAAATGCAATATCAGGACTTATAAAAACAATTCAGATCAGGTATATTAGGAATTGGGCACATATGGTATATTAGGACAGATCTGGACCAGATAAGACATATCTGGTTGTATATTCCTGATCTGCCCAATGCCTGATTTCGAGTACAGGATAAGGAATATCTGGTTGTATATGTCTGATCTGCCCAATTCCTGATTTCGAGTACCAGATAACGCATATCTGGTCAGATATGCCTTATCTACCCAATTCCTGATTTAAAGATCTAGCTCATATGACATGTAGGTTTTGAACTATAGATCTATATATCTGCATATCAACATAACAATTTATTACACAAACACAAGACAATTTCAGTATTCCAGCTAAACATCCCACACACTCAATCAAGCTTGCCAAGGGAAACCTGAATTTCGCTCTCATTTCAAACCTTACCGAAAAACAGCTTTGAAACCACAAGTTTTCTTTTTTCCCTGCTTATATGGAATCGCTCAAAGACGGGCCTGAATTACGTGGGTACTGAGGGTCAAAGACATGCTCATCCATTAGTAAAAATTGAGATCCTACTAATTTATGCGCGATACTATAACAAACTAATGAGGTACCTGAACAGAATAATGGACCTACCTGTCTACACGAGAAGCTAAAGTGAAAGACATTAACCAATTAAATTGTATATTACTTTCTTAATCTACTTTTTTGCACGTACAGCTTTAACCAGTAAATGCTTTTAGTTTGAGCTGGTTTACTTGAGAAGCTAAAGAAAATAAATACAGAACGGCTATTGAAATCGAACTAGACTATTAATGAAATCGAATTTAAATGTTTGTCTATACCTGGAAAAGGAACCGCTAACCCGTAGGGCGATAAATAACACACTGTTGGGACTGCTGCTAATACCTAAACCTTACAAAGTACATATAGGCTGTCAGGAGTACTGGTGCTACCTTAAGCAGAAACTGCAGTGCATGAGTGAACGTACCTAACTCATGGTTGCTTTTGAAATTAAGAGAGAAACAAAGAAAAAAACATGTGCGGTGGCATTTGTGATGACAGCGACAGCTCTGCCCTTAAACCAAATCAAGCATGAAGCTACTTAGGTAGTGAAAATAATAATAAACAACAAAGAACCCTATCCACCCACTGAAATTTGTCAAAATTGCTGGAGCGAAAGACAAATTAGCAACGAAATGTACGAAAAAAAAAAACACACTGGCAGTTACCATCCAATTTACTTATTGGAGAACTAATTTTCTATCAAATATTAAAGTGAACAATATGCTGAGGCTGGCAAATGCTAGTTCCCGACAAGAAGTCTCATGCTCACGGTTTTGGGGATCTGGCGTGAAGATGAGGCGACACAATGAGGGTGCGATCCGCTGGCAGTTTCTACACAATGGTGAAGATTTAGCCGCGGCCACCCAGGGCAGAAGCCCCGAAAAGCTGAAGCGACCATCAGGTTCGCTGCCAAGGCTGGGGAGGCAGCTTTCACCCGCAGTAAGACACAGTCATTTCCTCTGTGCTGGCGATCAGACTGTCCTTGTCTTTTTTGCGCTACGTTTCCTAAAATGCGAATGCACCAACTCGCCCAATTTAGCATTCTTGATCAGACTGAAGCTCGTGTTGGTTTGCTGTCGCATTTTTGTTACACGCACACAGCTAATAGCGAACAGGCGCGGGCACATACACACACACCAGCATACACAACATGCAGCACGCCCGCCAGCCGCACCGAACTTCGATGTCTGCCACCGAAAAGGAACGATCAAGACACCAAAAAGTGCTGTCGCGCACGGAGTTGAAAGGGGGAGGGGAAAGAAGCAAACACACTCAAAACGGAGAGCTCGCGGCCACGCGGTGGTAGAGCGTGGCAGCTGCTAGAAGAGATGAAATGCAAGCCCGCGGCGCAGCGACCGCCGCTGTCTGAGAGGGAAGAGGGGAACGCCGGAGAGGATGAGTCACTGTCTAGCCAGCGAGGCCCGCGACGCAGCGACCGCCAGCTGTGTCTGAGGATGAGTCACAGTACAGACAGCGCGGTGGGGGCCGTATACTGAACTGCCATCATTTTCTTGATATTTTGAATCGCTCAAATTAACCGACCATGTTTTGTGCACCGGACTGCCGCCGCATTTTAAACGAAAATGCGAGTTACTAGGCGGAAAGAGGAGCATGTAGCCATAACTCAGCACTCTCCTGGATTAAGGAACACATGGTATGATAATTATAGTGCAGCGAAATATGCAGAATATTTGAAATATTAAGTCATATAGCTATTTCCTAAATTGGATACAATTATGTCAAAACTAAGCATGCAGGCCATGCTGAGTGTAGAAAAATTGAAGCCCGGTCACATGATGCCAATATTGGATATTTGCAGAAGGTAGACGAAGGCCATATATTGCTAATATACAGTGACTATGGCACCTACATATTTAAGGCCCGATGAGGCTGTATAAAGTCTGTTGATGCTAGGTATATATGACCCTGGTCTGTTTACATAAGGCCATGCCGACGCCATATATGTCCTTTATCAGGCCACATAAAGTCGCGAGGATACCATATATGCCCCTGATCAAGCCACATAAGGTCCCGTTACCCGTTCAGATATGGATTATATGTTGCATGATATGGCCAAATCTGAGCCATATAAGGGCAACATTTTGCACATATATGACCTATCTGTCCTGATTTTCGATTTGATTTGCCCAGATAAGGTCTTATTTGCTGCCTTATATTCGTATCTGGCAGCATATGTTCCATATCTGGAGCAGATATGAAATTTCCGTAAGGGATTGGCTGTGGAACCTGAACCGACCAGCTCGCTATGTTCGTAGTCTCCAGGATCGTACTGGCTCCTCGTGTATGAAAGTAGATCAATTTTCACGGAAAACAGATCCTCTGAACGTCCCGGTCATGTACAAGGCTCGCTAAGCTTTATTATGGATTTCAGTAATTTCAGTAACCGCGCCATGGCAATGGCGCGGTTGCCGCCGCTGCAACCTGCCACTTATGCATCTCCCGCCGAAGCGAACGTTTATGCCTCCGAATACCTTGATGCAGGTAACTGGACTAACCCCCCGAAGAGAGGCAAGCCAAAGATTCCGACGATGCTTTTCGCAACACTGATCGCTGTCGTAATCAGGACACCAAACATGCTCAATATAGCCCAGATGAGACCCTACGAAATTGCTTAGGCCACTGCCGCTGAAGCATACTTGTAAACACATGAACTCGCCCCTCCCTCGACGGGCTCTAACGCTTCAAATCAAGTACCACGAGAATGTTATTCTTCTTAAGACCACCAGAGTTCACTGCACGAAGGGTAGCAGCAGCTACCACGTAAGCTGTTCAAACCCGAACTCACAAGATTCAAGCTGAGAGCCCCCATGGTTTCGTGCTGGGGTGCAGATCACGAGACTGAAAAAGGTTTTTCCGAAGCTAAACTCGTAGAACATCTTGAATCCCGACACGCGAATATCCGGTCCGCTCAAACAATGGAGAAGACACAGTCAGTGGTAATAACGTTCGTGGGCGCCAGTGTATCCCTACAAGTCATTTTTCGCCGCGTCTTGAATAGATGCAATCCTGAGAGGATGACTTCGAGATAAGTAGGTTCCACGAATATGGACTCATCCCTCATCTTCCGAACTATTCGCGCTGCCCACCTACTCAGCCCAGCTCAAACAGTGAGGTGAACTTGATGGTTGCCGCTCCTATTGTTTCTCCTGCGGTGCAACCCACCGTGCATTTCACCGATCATGTTCCTGACAAATATATCAGGATCAAAATAGCCGTAAAGCCGTACAGGACCGGACGAAAAGTCACAGGGACCCGCTTAAATCTTCAGGACAAAAGCAGAAAAGAGCATCTAATTTCCTGCAGTCCGCTAGAAAGTTGGTATAAACTTCGCTCTAAACGCCATCTGGTCACAACAGCAGGAATCATGTGCAACCCAATTATGTCCCAAGCCGTGATGACTTCCCTCGACTAGCCTCGGCAGAGCAGAGGACTACAGGATTCCCTCGGTCCAATTCCCATGGCATCGAGAATTTCATTATCAGCCAGCTACCCTCTATATGCTTCCCAAGTCATCTACGCTCCCACACCTGTGTTACCCAAGCCCGCCAATTCCCATAGGCCACCTCAAAACGTTCTATTAAACATTCCCCGACCCCACACCAGTCATTACATCTGAAGATAATACGCACCACGTTAATGATGAGAATGACCCGCTAATGTGGTATCTCGCTGAAGAAATTTGTGCTACACGCCAAGTATTCGACCTCATACATAACATCCTTAGTAAACTCCTACATTATGATGAACGCATGGAATCTTCAACGTGTTCTCTCAAACCGTCTTTTTCATCTACATTAACCGAAGCCCCTGATACAGCTTCTTTCGCGTGCCACGAAAGCCGGGCTAATGTAGCTTATAAGGCTGGGAAAAATAATGTTCACATTGTACCGTGGAACACCAGAAACCGGAAACTACCAAATCGAGCCCTCTTTATACGATGGCTCCAGACTTTGCCCTCGAAGGCCCACGTCATTCTCAGCCAGTAAGCGCGAGCTCTGAAAGGTATAAAGGTATTCCGGGCTGCAGTGCTCTGCACGCTGTTCACGACACTGACTGTGTTTCCTCAGCCAGCGCATATATTCGTCGGAATCTTCAAATTCAGGCCATCGACGTCCCCTCCTGTCTTGAACGTCACCTCACTTCGTTTTCTCAATAACAAGAACGCGCACCGAGACCTTTTTCTATTCTCAATTTTTATAACCCTCTACAGAAAAAAAAATGGCAAGGGCTTAGCTCTACTATTCCGCGAAATACAAAGCGTGAGCTTGGTTTATCTTGGCTTGTCCAGGCTTTTTCTTGGTTTATTAGATTATCTTGAGTTTTCATGGTTTACCTTCGCTGGTCAAGACGCTTAAGCTACGCCTTTAAGAGTGGAACGCGACAGCGTTCTTCCCGTTCTTTCATTCATGCTACAAACGCCGATGTGCGAGCGCCGGTCTGCGAACACTGCCGGTTTACGATCGCTGGTCTACAAATGCAGAGCTACGAACGCCGAACTACACTGTCATGGGCACAGTTGCTCTCCCTTTCCCTTTCTTTCTCTCTCGACACATCTCTTTCACCTATTCCTCCCCCTCCTCCTCCTTAACTATACTGTCATGGGTGTGGTTGCACGCCCTTTCCCTCTCTCTCGCTCAACACATCCTTTCTCCTTTTCCTCCGCTGGGGTTGCGGCGGCGGCGGCGGCAGCTGTGTCCCTGTGACTTAGCGTGACTCTGGCGCGTGCGCAGTTTGGTCGGCGCAGAGGACACGCAAAACTTCCAACCCGCGTAGTGTAGATCACGCACGCTACAATGCGCACTTTTCCAGCCACTCATACATTTAGGTTTGAAAATCTTTTCGAGACTCAGATTTTTTAATGGATGGGGACTTTAATGCACCGCAAGTTATTTGGGATTACTTAATGACCTGCTGACCCAGCCGCATACTTAATGACACATTAAATAGAGCTTAACTAACTGATCACAGTAACCCCAATCCCATCGCTTGGGAGAGTTACAGACACCAGCCATTCCCCATGCCAGATCTCATGGTGGGCCGCGGACTGCGGGATGACACTTGGTAGGGCGACCGTTACATTATTCAAACCACTGTCTTTAGCTGTATCAGTTCGTGTAAACATGCAATTTCGCGCACCATTCGCGACACGTTGAATACGGCTGGCTGCTTTCAGAGTTGCAAAAAAGCACTCAAAGAGGCACAGAAGCCAGCCGTGCAGGAGGGTTCCACGTTAGCCCCCTCAGAAAACTCGAACCATTACCTCGTCCGCATCTGGAAAAGGTGGAAGCCACGCCCGCGCATCCATCGCACTCAGACCAACAATTATCGCCTGGCCGAGCGCGTCAAAATGTACCGTATAAACTGGTTCAATACCAGATGTATGTGCTATTCATACGAGCCCTGCAGAACTGCAGGATGATCCGCACGCACGAATCTCTTACCGAGCTACAACCACACACTGTCACACTAAGATGGATTCCTAGTAACGCTGAAATTTAAAGCAATGATGTAGTGCACCCCATCATTCGCGGTGCAATGCCTCATCGGACGCCTGGGCATCCTTGGCCTTATTTACCTACATGGAAAGCTACTCTTCAATAGAAAAAAAAATCTTCACAATGGTAACATTAGAGAAATGTTTCGTGCGATTCCTGTTGTAGACAAATGCCTGACGATATATACCACGCCACTACGCACTCTTAGACGCATACATATAAATACAGTTCTTACTTCTCACCTATTTTTTTTCTACCGTACGAGACACTCTCCCGCGTGCACGAATTGTCCTGACCCTTTTGAACACTACACTTGCTACTGCTTCGTTGCAATTCAGTCCCTCATTTTCCACACCCTCCTCCCTCAACGTGGCCGGCTTGGCTACCCTCCGGCCACCTGCCGGACTAGTTGGTCTTGTTGCCCTTCAGATAATGGCGCGCAAGACAGAACAATCGCCCTATCCCATTGAAAACAATAGAGTAGAAATAGAAATACTCGAACACTTTGAAATCGAATCTGCATGGGCTGGCAAATACATCACCAACTGCCGGCTTCGCTGTCAGAAAACGAAGTGGAACTGCTTAGGCGGTCAAGGTGAATTCGTTTTGTAGTGTGGGGCCTCCTTATGTATTTTTTGTATCATGCTACTTCGTCTGTATTTTTTTTCCTTTTGCCTTTTTACTTTGTGACACTCTACCCACAGATGGTCTTTATGTTCCTCTAGGTTGTGGGGCCCTCGGCCCCTCTGTTTTGGAGCATATCAATGCAACAACGCAGCCGGCCGCACTCGGCCGGCGCCGACGCTACTGCGCATGTCAGGCAGCCTGGACTCTGACGCGTAACGTTGCACGTGACTCGCCGCTCGTCTAGATAAGCGACGAGCAAACAGCCGCGGGGGGCTTTTTCCCGCTGGACGGCCCGGGCAGCGGCGTTCGCCGGGAGCTCTACGTGAGTGTGTGCGTTTTCGAAGCGTCGTGTTTTTGTCCGGCAGCGCAGGCGCTTTCCGGCCTCGCCACATGCGGCTGGGCTCTTGTGTTTCCACCTGGTTGTGTGGCGTGTTATCGACGCTCGCTTCCTTGTACGGTGCTGTGCAGCAACTCGCAAGAGTGTTTTCTTTCACCATGCGTTTCACCATGCCTTTCATCATAGAGTTTATTTTTGACTGCTCAAATTAAAGCGGTTTCTTTTGTTCACGTTGTTGCCGGTCGTTTGTCGCATGGGTGGCGGCTCACGAGCCCCCCTGAGTGAGGGCTGAGGCCCACATTTGGCTCCCAACTGGATTTTTTCTGAGCTTTCAGGGAGTTGTTACCCGCGACTTTGAGCACGCACCCGTGCCGCGAGGACCGCCAATGCAAGAGTACCACCCCCGTCCGGAGCCAGCCCCAGTAACTTGCCGGATACAACTGCGTCAAGGAACGTAAGCTGTGGGCCAAACATTTCTCCTCGGACAGTTCCATTTCTAATGCTTCTACGCTCAGGTAAACTTACTAATCGTAACGAGCCAACCAACCACACGACTGACAGAATGTCTGACAACGAGTAAAAAGGGGCGGCCGCGGCAGATATGACCGAAGCTTTGAGCCTGATAACTACGCTGCTTGAGCGACAGGCACAAACTGAACCACCCACCTTCCGTTTGCAGCTCGCAGTGCCGACAAATGAAGGGCACACGGACAAAAAATCTGTAGCAGACTTCCTACAACAAATGCTTGACTACCGTAACGCGGAAGCCCTACCAGACATTATTTTACAACGCGTTTCGCCAGTGGCCCTGAAAGGCTCCGCCGCACGCTGGCGGCGTCGACAGACGTTTCAAAACTGGACTCATTTCGAGCAGTTGCTAAGGGCAGAGTTCCTTCCCTCCGACTATGCCGTCCGCATTAAAGATGAATTGTACACTCGCACACAGGCAGAGGAGGAGAGCCTTTTAAAATATATACGCTCATTTCAGGAACTTTATGAGCGTGCCGACCCCTCTGCACCAGAAACAGAGAAGGTCACACGAGCGATACGCCAAGCCCACCCATGCTTTCAGGCCTATTTGCGGGGGCGCAGCTTTTCGTCACTGGACGATCTCGCAAAAGCGGCTTCTGATATCCAGGCCGCCATATTAGCCGAATTGTCCTATCGGCCTCCGCCCCCTCCAGAAACCGCCCTGGAGCCCTCATGCGCGTGGCCTGGTGCGCTCACTGCAAATGGGGGACCTCGTTTGCCTCCGCCCCTGCCTCGCTCGGTGGACCCGTTCAGCTACCAAGATCTTGGATCACCGGGCCCCTTCCCACTCCGAGGACGGAACCCGGGAGCACCCCCACGGCGTACCCAGGGCCGTCGCCGGTCTGCGGATCCAAGCACGCGGCAAGGTATGGACGACACCAACACTGACTTTCCGGTCTGTTTCCAGTGTGGTGGTCGAGGCCACTACAGAAGCCAGTGCCCAAGTCCCCGCGGCTCTCGTAAGCAGGGAAACGACGACGGCCGGCGGTGGTAAGCAGTTATGACCACTTGCCGGCCCGCAACCTACCGGTCCCGGGCGCCTCCTTGCAGCCGCCCAGCCTCCTTGCAGCCTGCCATGAAGTGCCGGTAGGCGTGCCGTGTACACAACCTGCAGCACCTGCCGACTGCCCCGCGATTTCAGATGCAAGTCGTCGTTCGCCCCCGCCTGCTGACGGAGTTGTGGGTGCAAGTCGTCGTTTGCCCCCTCCTGCTGACGGAGTTGTGGGTGCAAGTCGTCGTTCGCCCCCTCCTGCTGACGGAGTTGTGGGTGCAAGTCGTCGTTCGCCCCCTCCTGCTGACGAAGTTCGGGGGGCCAGAACCACACCACGATGCAGGATGTTTTGGTCGTCGCACCATCCTGCTGCCACAAAATACAACCGTGAACGACCGCCGGTGAAGCACAGACGAGAACCGCTCACCCGGCCCAGATCAACGTGGGAGTCTCCGGCATTACACAAAAAGCTTCAGGAACAAACGGTGAGCGCTGTTCCGTCAACATCTCGTTGTAATGAGACCCACCTTGACAATATGCCGCTGGTTGCGGTGAATGTGGCCGGAATAGAAGTGCCTGCGCTTTTAGACACAGGCTCTACAGTTTGTTTTCGGCGATAGAGTTAAAAACGCCTGTGATGAGAAACACCTCCGGTTACGGAGTGTAAGCACCAACCTGCGTATGGCGTCTACTCACGTAGCATCTGCCACCTCGGCAGCCCGTTTAACAGTCACTATCAATGGGCGAAAGATTAGACAGCGCTTCCTACACCTTCCCGGCCTTTCCTGTCCAGTGATATTGGGCCGTAACTTCATAGCCAAGGTGGGAATCGTGATAGACCTTCGAAACCAAACTTACCAGTATGGCATGAATACTGCGGCATTTAAGTTCACAGCACAACCTGGTGCTTTGCATTCACAGTTACTGGCCACAAACAGCCATTCGGACACCGTCTCTGGAAGGGGTATTCTCACGTTTTTGAAGTCTTTCAGGGGATCACCAGCCGAAAGGTGCAGAATCGAGGGGACACTGAGGCCCTTCGCAGCAATGTTCACGGAGGCCCCTGGGAAGGTCAACGTTCTGACTCACAGGATCGACACCAGCAGTGCTCGTTCGATCCGGTTCAACCCAAGGCCCTTGAGCGTCCACAAGCGAGCACTGTTGGATGGTGCCCTCAACGAAATGCTGGCCACTGGTGCGGCGAGACCCTCAAAAAGTCCTTGAGCATTCCCTGTTGTTCTCGCGCCTAAGAAAGACGGCACAGCACGGTTGTGCGTCGATTATCGGCGGCTGAACGCTGCAACAGTTCGAGACTCCTACCCCTTTCCATCTGTCGAATCGGTCATGTATTCACTTGGATCAGCAAAGTTTTTTACTATTCTTGACTGTAGCAGAGGTTTTCTGCAGATCCCGATTGACCGTAATGACATTGAAAAAACTGCCTTTACTTGCCATCGAGGACTGTTCGAGTTTGTACGGCTACCCTTCGGTTTGTGTAATTCACCTGCCACTTTTCAGCGAGTAATGGATATTGTGCTCGGAGACGCTAAGTTTAACTACGCTATGGCCTACATGGATGATGTAGTAGTGTTCTCGGAGAGTCTAGAAGAACACCTCAATCATCTAACCAACGTTCTTCAGCGAATGCAGAATTAAGATATCACCATTAATCCCAACAAGGTCCACTTGGTGGCAAATAGAATCAACCTCCTTGGTTTCGTAGTGGAGCAAGGCACAGTCCGCCCAGATGAAGAAAAACTCCAGGCCATACTGAAGTTCCCACCGCCGACAGACGTCAAGAGCCTCCAGCGCTTTTTGGGCATGGTAGGATTCTACCGGCACTTCATTCCGAACTGCGCCGACCTAGCACGACCCCTCCATCAGCTACTTCGGAAAGGCGCCCGTTGGTCCTGGACGGACACTGAGGAGGGATCATTTCGAGCGTTGTCCGCAGCGATCGCGGATACGGCACGCCTACGGCTTCCCGACCTCAACCTGCCATTCACGGTGCAAACGGACGCAAGTGAGTACGGCATAGGTGCGGTATTGCTTCAGTAGCATCAAGGGAAGCTTTGCCCTTTGGCATTTGCGAGTCATACCCTTACTGGGCCAGAGCGCAACTATAGCGTGACAGAGAAGGAGTGTCTAGCGATAGTTTTCGCACTAAAGAAATTTGACATGTATTTGGATGGAGCCGAGTTCACCATTCAAACAGATCACCAGGCATTGTCATGGCTCTCAAAGTTGCAAAACCCAGCTGGCCGCCTGGCCCGCTGGGCTCTCGCCCTCCAAAATTACCATTACAGGGTGGAATACCGCAAGCGAACCTTCAATAAGGTAGCAGATGCCCTGTCCAGAGCTCCACTTCCCTGAGAAGGGGGGCCAACACCTGCAGTCCTGGCTGTAGCAGCGCCCGCAGACGCCTGGGGAACATTAGTCTCTAGGCAACAGCTCCTGAACGCCCAGAACACTGATGACCAGTGCATCCAGATACGCCAGTGTCTGAGCAGGCCCAGCACAGTACCAGCCGGCAACTACGACAGCTACCTGGAAGCAGCTGACGGCCTACTCTTGCGGTATATACCTACTGCTGATGCGGACGGCGGTGAGTCCCCCTTTCGGGTCGTTGTCCCTAGGAGCCTTCGCAAAGCCTTCCTCGAGTACTACCATGACGCATGCCTCGCGGGTCATAGCGATGGTAGGAAAAGTTATTCCGCCTCCAATAAAAAATCAATACATCCTGTGTGTTATGTCTTCCTTTCCGTTTTTCTCTCGTAATACGTTTAACGCAGCTCTTCAAGGTGTATCGCCAAATAGACTCAATTACCGCACTTTTGGTCAATCTGCGATAATACCAGAGTGGCTTTAGTGCCTCGCTGCCTCATGTGATGCCCATCTAACATTCGCTGGCGTGAGCTTGTGTTCTGCGCATGTGTGAAGGTAAGTGCATGAATTCCTACTCACGCCTCAGCATGGTCTGCAATTTTGGGTCGAAGCAATCACCGATTGAAACCAGAAATTGTTGCAATATACCGTCGCGCTTACGCAGACCACGATCGTGTGCTGTTAAATGTTATGATGACCTTACTGCTTCATTGACAGTTCACTATCTCTTCCTGTTTTCATTAGGAAAGCACATTAAACACTAAAAAATATTTGGAGGACGCTTAAGCTTCGCCTTCAAGAGTGGAACGCGATAGCGTTATTGCACCTTGTTCGCACCGCCCAGCGCTACCGGCACTGGTAGACGGCGCCGCTTCCATCACACGCGTCTCAAGAGCGAGCGCGCAAGGCCCTGCAATACAACACCCGTCGACCTGCCAAGGAGTGTAAGACAATACGCTACGGCGCAGCAATCACTGATGAGGCGCCCCGCGTCGGCCTTTGCACTAACGAATCACGCGGTGAGCGCCGAGCAACGCAGCGTTCGGCGCGGCAACGAAACGTGCGCCTGAGCAAGCGGAACGAACCAAAGAACTCGGTGCCTCGGAGGGAGAAAGCCGGGCAGCGACGCGCCATGAAGGCGGACGCGATCATGGGGCTGACGTCTTGATGGGATCATCCTCTATCTCGCTAGGGAGCACCACGCAGAAGCATGATTCCTCGGAAGCAGCTCGGCACACATCGCAGGGGACGCTTTCCCAGCAGAGCGCTACGGCGCAGCGATCCGTCAGAGGCGTCCGGCATCAGACGCTGCACCTAGCAATCGCGCTGTGAGCGGAAAGAGGAGCCGCGTCGCCTAAACACCACTGTTCGAGTGACGCACGCTAGATGTTGGAAGGGGAGAGAGCGAGAAAACTTATTAAACGCAAGGGTATTGGGGCATCCTCGCACCGGTACCCGCGCGGCCCGAAGGGGAGAAGCGGGTGAGCAAAGGTAGTGATCTAAATAAAGGATAGACGCTTGATTCTACAACCCGTGAGGGTGCACGGCGAGTGAGTGAGTGAAAAACTTTATTAAGTATATTTAAGGGAGGGGGATGTGTAGATGGGGTCCCTAGTTCGGGACTCCAGCGGCTGCCGCTGCTACCCGCGCACGTGTCACGAGGGCCCGTTGGGCCTCTAGTCCAGAGCTGGATAGGGCAGCCTCCCACCCCTCAATTGTTGGCACTGCATTCGGATCATCTGGAGGATTGTGTGGGCAGGTCCACACCATGTGGTGCAGGCCTGCCTTTTCCCCGCAATATTTGCATTTGGGGTCGCAGAACCCGGGGTGTATTGTGTTTAAACGGGCTGGTGTGTTATATGTACCTGTCTGTAGGCGCCGCCATCTAACTTCCTCCGCTTTGGAGAGCCCATTGGCTGGGGGTGGATATTTTCTGCGAGAGAGTCTGCAGTGCTGTAACCTCTCCGCATACGTCGCCAGAGGGCCGGGATAGGGCTGTGTGGAGGATGGAGGGGTCGAGTCCCGGGGGAGGAGAGCTCGGGCAGCGGCATGGGCGCACTCGTTCCCTTCCACGCCTTGTTGTCCCGGTGTCCAGACGAGGCATTTGTCTTGTTCGGGGTGTCCATAATTTTTCAATATTCTGGCAGCCTGGTGACATATTCGCCCTTTGATGTAGTTGCGGTAGGCAGCCATAGAGTCTGTTATTATATAGGCGCAGGTGGTATGCGTGGCGGCTAAAGAAATGGCCACCTCCTCCGCCATTTCTATATTGTCATCGCAGATGGTGAGGGCATCAACCAGTTGTTGTTGGTGAATCACAACCGCTACCGTGTACCCCGCTTCTGACTTTCCTGCGCCTACGTAGTAGGATTCAGTGTCCGTCCCGTACTTTTCCTGGATGTATTTGGCCCGCGCCTTCCGGCGCCCTTGGTGGAACAGAGGATGCATATTGTGGGGTAGGGGATTGGCTATGAACGAGTCTGACCACCCGGGCGGTATAGCCTGTTTTTGTACGAGACCTTGCGGGCTAGTCAGGTTAGGTCCATAAGAATGGTCTGGCCCGTGCGGGTTGCTGCTAGTCGATTTATCTGGGTGGCGCGTTGGGCGGCAAGGAGTTCTTCGGCTGTGTTGTGCACCCCTAATTGCAAAAGACGTTCTGTGAAAGTGCTTTGGGGCAGGCCCAGCGCCTTTTTAACTGCGTTTCGTATAATGAAGTCGATTTGCTTATAGTCTCCCGTTTTGAGGTGCAGATACGGTGTCGAATACACAATTCTATTAATGACGAATGCTTGAACCAGGCGCAGGGTGTCTTGTTCGAGCATACCCTTGTCGTTGGTAGTGACCATGGCTATCATACGCGCAACCTGCAGACTGGTGTTTTTGAGCCGAGTGAGGGCGTACACATTTCTGCCCCTGTCGTTGATGTAAAGCCCTAGAACCCTGATGGTGTCCTTCTGTGGTATTGGGTTTCCATTGAGGTTGACTTCAACAGTGGGTCTGCGTTGGTGGGAGCTGTGTAGTACCAGCAACTCCGACTTTTCGGGGGAGCAAGTAAGGCCGCAGTTAGCGGCGTAGGCTTGCACGATGGTTACGGCCTCTTGAAGGCGGTCCTCGATTTCCGCGGTAGAATAGGCAGTGGTCCAAATAGTGATGTCATCCGCGTAGAAGGCGTGCCGTAGATGCGATACCTGATTTAGCTGGGCTGGGAGTTTGATTAAAGCAATATTGAAAAGTAAGGGTGATAGAACAGCACCCTGTGGCGTGCCGCGTGTGCCTAGCTGTATTTGGCTGGGTTCTGCCAGACCGAGGTCGGCGTAGACGGTACGACCGTGAAGGAAATCTTTTACATATGCATAGGTCCTTGCACCACAATTGATGTGGCTCATATTTTCCAAAATAGAGTGGTGCTTTACGTTATCAAACGCCCCCTTGAGGTCAAGAGCGAGAATTGTCCTGAAGAAAGGCTTGTTAGGGGGGCTTATGACTTCTTCCTTAAGCTGGAGGAGGCCAGGCCGGAATGCGAACATGGTGTGTGGGTACAAGTCGTTTTCTTCAAGATATCGGGTGAGCCTGATGTGTACCGCCTTCTCCATAACGTTCCCTAAGCAGGAGGTGAGAGAGATGAGCCGTAGATTGTTAATATTTATGGGTTTGCCCGGTTTGGGGATGAAGTGCACCTCCGCAGTCTTCCACTCGTTTGGCAGCCGGCCCATGCGCCAACAGTTGTTAATGTAATTCGCTAGCTGCGTGAGGGCTGCGTCATGGAGATTGGCGAGGAGTCCCACCGTGATCTTGTCTTTCCCAGGAGCTGTGCCTCTGCGCATGGCTAGGATGGCGGCCTGTATTTCTTTGACGGTGAATTCCGCATCTAGTTCCTCGTTTGGCTGCCCATTATAGGGAGTGAAGGGGTCCGTCTCGACTGTGGTGCAGAAGTACTTTTGTTTGATGGTTTGTACGAGATCTCTATTGGAGCCGCGGTAACCATGTAGAGCCCTAGCAAGGTTCTTGCGTTGGTCGCTTTTGGAGTTGTTGGGGTCAATGAGGCATCTGAGTAAGCTCCAAGTTTGTTTCGAGCTAAGGTTACCACTCAGGGAATCACATCTTGTCAGCCAATTTGATTGAGCAAGGTTCCATGCATAGTCCTCTGCAGCTTGCGTTAGGGTTGCGATGCGGCGTTTGAGCGTTCTTTTGTGGCGCTGGTGGCGCCAACATTTCACCAGGCCTCTGCGGGCGTCCCACAGGTGCAGGAGATGGGAGTCAATAGCAGGGCGGTCTAAAGATGTTTTCAGGGTTCGGGTGTACTTAGAGGACAGGTGCCTAAGGTCCGATGCCCAGGAAGCGTAATCAGTGATATCTGGGTGATCAAGGTCAGCTTGCTCTTTTCGAAACGCGGTCCAATCAGTGATTTTGGCAGTACCGCGCATATGTCGATGCGTTTTGCTTGCAAGATGGATGATCAGAATGAAATGGTCACTGCCTAAAGTTTCCAGTGTGTTTTCCCATAGGCAAGCTTTACCGCCGTGGGTTAGTGTGAGATCGGGGCTGGTGTCACGCGTGACACTGTTGCCAAGTCGAGTAGGTTGGGTCGGGTCGTTCAGCATGGTAAGCATGAGGTTTGATATGGTGTCCGCTAGGATGCGGCCTTTCTTGTTTGCTTTCGGGTAGCCCCAGGATGGGTGTTGCGCATTGAAATCGCCCAAAATAAGGAGCGGAGCTCCTTGGGCGACAGTGAGTGCCTTTGGGAACACCCTGGCGCAAGGGAAGGCAATTTGGGTGGGTTTACTGTAAATGTTGAGAATGTAGGTGCCTGTACCGTTGCGGTGTCTAGGTAGGATTTGTACAAAGTCGGATTTGTACAAAGGCGAGTGGCGCGCCACGTGTCGATGCAGCGCCGGACATTGCGAGGAGGGGTTCTTCTGTGTTTGCCGCAAGATGGCTCTGCATGTGCGCAGACCGCAGAAGAAATGTAGCGGAAACGTACTTCGCTACTCGTGTAACTGCGACTTCTGTAAGTAACATGCTCATAATTACCGATATACACCGCAGTATAACGTTCTACGGCACGTTTCTAAGGCAACACCGCATTCACTAGAAGCGCTTTTGTACCGCTTTCAAGCATCGAACTCGTGGCTGAGTCTCTGAGTGCGTGGCTGAGTGCGTCCTGTTCGCGAGCATTTTGCTGAAAGTGTCGTTTCACTAAGAGAGTGTTACCGAGCGCTCCCTGATCCACCAGAATGGATTACCTTGCTTGATGTTTTGGTGTCGCTGCGAGAATTTTAATCCTTGTTTGCCGAAGCCTGGCTTACGCGTTTTATGCACTGTATTTCTGATTTCACTTTCAAATGTCAAAGTCGGCAATAAAAAAAAAGAAAAGAAAAAAAAAGCTCGTGGCTGAGTGGTAGCGTCTCCGTCTCACACTCCGGAGACCCTGGTTCGATTCCCAGCCAGCCCATCTTGGAAGTTGCTTTTTATTTATAAAGTGCATGCCGGGATTAATCGCTCACGGCCAACGCCGCCGACGCCGACGACACCGCCTTTTCTGGGACACGAGCTCCATAACGCTGTCGCGTTAAAACGCATCGCGTGCTGCAAAATGAGCCTCTCTTTGTTATTAGAGCGTACGCTCTACCACTCCAGGGATAAAAACTCGCAAATCGACTTGCCATTCTTCTCTGACATCCAAGCCGATAAAGGTGAAATCTGTATTATGACTTTTCTTTCTTTTACTATATAAACCAACTGTAGATCCGAAAGTTATTTATAGTAAGGAACTGGAGTAGTATCTGTCATATTTCTCGGCGCACATTTCAACCGTGCCTAAAGGACGGGGCGGGAGTAAAAGAAGGTGGGCCGTAGTGGAAGGCTGTGTATTAATTTTGACCACCTCAGGATCCTTAATGGCACTACCATCGCTCTACACACAGACGCCTTTGGGCCTCGCCTCCCTAGTCGGGTTCGAACCCTGGTATTCCGCAAGACTAGCCGAGCAAATCTAAAAGATATAGTACAGTATATCACCGCATACCTACTGGCGAGAGCAAGGATAATATTGTTACGGAGAAGTGGCTGGCAAAACTAATTTATTTACAGGGTTTCGGGACATCGCGGAACGGTCAGCGAACAGTCAGCTTCTTAGCCGCGAGCCTGCGCTCCTCCATCTCTTCATCTTGATCCCACTGCTTGTGAGGGTGGCGTATCACTTCCCCCGGTTTAGTCAAAGCTGATCCAGATCAACCACTTTAGTCAGCAGGCCGACGGCAAGGTTTCAGGCGTGCGACATGGGTCAGCTTCTTAGCCGCGAGCCTCCGCTCCTCCATCTCTTCATCTTGATCCCACTGCTTGTGAGGGTGGCGTATCACTTCCCCCGGTTTAGTCAAAGCTGATCCAGATCAACCACTTTAGTCAGCAGGCCGACGGCAAGGTTTCAGGCGTGCGACATGGGCGACCTGGGTTTTGCGGCACCGGCGATGACTCAAATAAACTTTAGAGATGAAGTAATTTCCATCACTGAGGCACTCTAGAATGCCGAAGGGGCCGCAGTACGTGAAAAGAAATTTCTGATAATGGCCTGGCCGGCACAGAGGGGTCCAGAGCCAAACGCAGTCACCTGGAGAATACGTGACTGCGATGCAGCCTTCATTGCAGCATGCCTTAGTGTGACCTTGTGTGCGGAGGGTTCTCAGGAAAGCAACTCT
The DNA here is from genome assembly GCF_055883805.1 of Amblyomma maculatum. Taxonomy (NCBI): domain Eukaryota; kingdom Metazoa; phylum Arthropoda; class Arachnida; order Ixodida; family Ixodidae; genus Amblyomma; species Amblyomma maculatum. The sequence goes on along the minus strand of NC_139349.1, from coordinate 170,417,728 downwards.
GTGTGTTTCTTCTTCACGGCATAGTTCCGAAGCGAATGTATCAAATGCATAGGTAATAGCAGAATCGTGTCGAGAACGCTGCGTGGCGGACGGGCGTAAAGAAAAAATAACGATGAATATCCGGTGGTCTCATGCAGGGCAGTGTTGTACGCGTAAGTGATAAAAAGCAGGACTGTGTCCCAGTTCTTAAGGTGAGTGTCAATGTACATCGCCAACATGTTCGTCAAAGTGCGATTTATGGGCTTTGTCAGGCCATTCATCTGTGAATAATAGAGTGCAAAGTGACGGTAATCACAGTGACATAGACAGAGTACCTCTTCCGCGACATCGGCAATGACTTGACGACCACAGTCACTAATCATAACTCGAGGGGCGCCGTTTCGAAAAATGGCGGAGTGCAGCAAAAAGCTGGAAACATCTCCTACTTTGCCAGACATGAGAGCAGCGATCTCTACGTATCGTGTACATTAGGCGACGCATGCAATAATCCAGAGGTGGTCGGTTGCTGATTTGGGCGGAAGAAATGGGACGAGTAAACCCACACACTTTACGTGGACGCAGCACGACCAAAGAATGGAGTGACGACTGTAGTAGTCTCAACACTTTCAGGATCAGTAGTGAACTGCGCCTCGATAAAAATATCCAACCCCACTCACGCAGAGGAGACAGTTATTGCATTAGCTCTAGCATCTAACCCCAACGCCGTTGTCCTCACGGATTCCCAGTATGCCTGTCGCAACATCAACAACGGGTTGATTCACAGGTTATGGATGCCAATGCTGAAAAAGTATCCACCAAGCCAAACCCCAGTCATCGGGTTTTCTGATCACCTGGAAACACCAGGAGGAAGCAATGCCGCCCACAGGCATGCCCGAGCTCTTCTAAGCCGGGCATTTCTCCCAGATGACCATGGAGGGAGCTCTGACCTAGAAGCTTCAGCAGGGGCTGACAACCTCGCACCATACACAAAAGCCAGGAAATTGTACCCAGCACCACATAAATCTCTTGACAAGTTAGACGAGAACCACCCTTAGGAGACTAAAAACAAACACACACCCAACGAATGCTAGGTTAAACCAGTGGTACCCTACACTGTTTTAACTCAGTCAAATGCTTTTTCGTAATCAATGAATGCTATGTATAAGGGCTGGTTATATTCTGAGAATTTTTCTATCATCTGATTGATGGTATGGATAAGATCGATCGTAGAGTACCATTTCCGAAAACCTGCTTGATCCTTTGCTTGATTGCCGTCTAAGGCTGTCCTGATTCTATTAGCGATTACCTCAGTAAATACCTAATACGGGGCTGAAACGTGGAGGCTAACGAAGAGAGTTCTACTTAAGTTGAGGAGGACAACCCAGAGGGCTACGGAACGAAAAATGGTAGGGGTAACTTTAAGAGATAGGAAGCGTGCAGAGTGGGTCAGAGAAATACTCAAGTTACCGACATTCTAGTGGAAATTACGAAGAAGAAATGGGCATAGGCAGGACATGTAGTGCGAAGAGAGGATAACCGATGGTCGCTTAGGGTAACAAACTGGATTCCAAGGGAAGGAAAGCGTAGCAGGGGGCGGCAGAAAGTTAGCTGGGCAGATGAGGTTAAGAAGTTCGCAGGAGTCAAGTGGATGCAGCTAGCACAGAACCGGGTTAAGTGGAGAGATATGGGAGAGGCCTTCGCCCTGCAGTGGGTATAGTCAGGCTGATGATGATGATTACCCTACACTGTGTAGGGTACCACTGTGTAGCTAATCTCTACCACATGGTGTTGGCATGCCAATTCAATCACATAGTAGACTTCATTCCAAACCCACCTGAAGAGCAGCGGGAGGCTATTTTGCTCAGCTACGACCCTGACCGTCAGGACTGACTGGTGGGGAGGGCCAGCGCGGCAGCAATATCCAGCGGACTACAGGACTAAGCGGCCCACCCATATAGTCTATAAAACGGTAAAGATATTTTCAATCCAATTTAAATGGAAACGGGTTAAAGCGAGTCGATGCCAATTTTCTCAAATAGGGTATGCGGCTGGCTGCTTGGTTGTAGCAGTCCAAAATGTGGAGTATTGCGATGCTTGAACTGTTGGCACAGGACGCAGCAGGCAATGTACTGGCGTGCTGCCTTATATCATCGGGGCCAATAGAATCGTTGCCGTGTTCGGTAGTATGTACGGGCAAAGCCCAAATGGCCGTATGCAATACCGTCATGCATGGCGTGAAGGATAGCGCCACGAAGGCTTGTAGGGACCGCCAGAAACAGGCGGGCATCCTCAGCTGAATAGTTCTTAAAAAACAAGCCATGAATGGCGAACGAAGTCGTCCCAGGTGCAGACGTGCGGGCTTGGTCGAAGAATTGTTTAAGAGCAGGACATCGTCGCTGCTCTTGCTCAATTGTCTAAGTACTAAGACATCCCACGGAGAGGGGAGAGAAACAGTATCGAGGTGATCATTATTACTCGCTGCATCCAGTAGAGGAAAGCGTCACAAACAACAGTCCGCGTCAGAGTGGCGGCGTCCGCTTTTATTTGAGACAGTAAAGTCATATCGATGGGGGCGCAAGATCCAACGAGCGAGTCGACCGGATGGACAACAAGCCAACACAAAGAGCGGTGATCAGTAACGATGTTGAAATGGCGCCCATGTAGGTGTTTCATGCCTGATGATAGTAAAACAGGTTCATTTGATGCATTCACTGTCCACACGTGTGCTGTTCCTTCCTCTACTGCAGCAAGAGCTCTTGGCACCAGAACATTCTTCTCTGCGGCGTTCTGGAAGTCTGGTGCAACCAGCAAATAGGAAGTTCCCAGAGATTTTTAGAAGACCGAACTAGAACAAATATTGCGGCTCTGGTTGGTAACACACTGAAGTCCAGTGTCACACATAATTCTCCATCGCGGTGTTCGGTTGAATTGTCCACAAAGGTAGCAATCATATTGCGGTGAAGGGAAATTACACCAGCACCGCGGTCCATTGTAGCCCCATATTCAAGTAAAACGTCAATACCTAATATGATATTGTAGGTTGCATGGAGTAATCCGTCAGACTTTGTCCGAAACTCTTCATCGGCAATAACGACTGATATGAAACGCATACCAACGGGGTGAAAATTTTCGCCTCCCGCACCAAGAAATCTAGCAGGCTCATTCCTCGCAAATTCAACGTTCCGTCTGAGGTGGTTTTTAAAGGCAAGACTTGACACAGATATAGCGGCACCAGTGTCTACCAACGCGCGAGTATTTATGCCACCAAAACACACAGACACTTTATTTTTTAACATAAGGACAGGAAGATGAATTGGTGAGGACGACCGTACCGCGATCTCACCTCTATCGGCTGCAGCAGTTAACTTTCTGGAAGCGGCGATACAGAGCGGCGGCGTGGCGACAGTGACCGGTGTCGCTGGATAGGTGGTGTGGAACTGCGATCGGAAGCGGGGGAGTCATTTTGGAGTGTTTCGTATCGCAGCGGCTGGGAACGAGGTGGGTTCCAGGTCTCGTAGTCATAAAATGCCGCCGAAATTTGACCAGAAGGACTTACGTACAAATGTGGATGTGCCTCGTATTGCTCCCGACGCTGGCTGTACCGAGATATGTGCCCAGGACAGTCACAATGGTAACACACCGGAGCCGGACGATGAGTTACTCAGGGGAAGTAATTGTTGGAAGGGTATTAGCGGTGAGGTGCAGGGACGGCACAGTCATTTGAAGGGTGGTAGTAGCTTTGCCGCCCTGGTACTTGGTCTTCCACATAGTGACCTGAAAATGCGCCCAGGAGGGGGTCAGCTGCAGGATCGCTGCCAATACTACGTCGCGGATGATTGTAGCTCGGTCTAGCGCAGACGGGCGTTGATTCAATACGCTGTTGCCGGAGCGCACATTCTTGGTAGGTGTGGCCAGTTGGATGCTGAAATTTCTCGACCAGAAACATTCCGCCGGAATAAAGTCTCCGTGTGATTACGGTTACTCTGGACACTGGCAACGGTGGGAACGTTGGAAAGACGACTAAACGTCGGGGTGATACGCGAGTCTTTAACGCCTCAAACGTCCTGCAAGGATGGACGACGTCAGAAGTGGCCAGTTTTTTTTTTCGTAATGAGGAAATTGGTGGTATCTTCAGCAATTCTTTTCAGAAAGTGGCCAACTTTATCTGCTGACAAGGCACGGTTAACAGTGCTGCCGAGCTTTAGCAGTTATATGTACTTACAAGTTGCGCGTCTCACCTGGCCGCTGGGCTCGTTGGGCAATGGTTTGTTCGGCCTTTTTATTGTGTACCAATTAGTTACCAAAGCACTTTCTCAGTTCTTTCGTGAAACTGTCCCAAGTAGTAAGGGAATCTTCATGGTTTTCGAATCATAGGAGTACAGTGCCCGCCAGAGAGAAAACCACATTTGTCAGCTGCATGGTTGTGCCCCAGCGGTTATACTTGCTCACTCGTCGGTAATGTGTGAGTCACCCTTCCACATCTTCATCAGACCTTCCAGAAAACGTACGCTGCTTGCGCTGATGCGGCCACTAGATTATCTGTTCTAGGCAGTGTTATTGGTGCCTCCCAGACGTCCCCGGAAGCTGATCGTTTCCTATTGAGGTATTTATAGTGGGCATGATGACGGCAGTCGGCCAGACGTCGGCTAGTTCGGATGGCTGATCGGTCCAAGATCGAAACCGAATACCTCCACCAAATGTTACGAAGTAGCAGTTGGCAAAACTGATTTATTTACAGGAGTTGAGGACGTCGCGGAGCGGTCAGCGAATGCCCAGCTTCTCAGCCCGCGTGCCTCCGCTCTTCGCCCTCTTCACCTTTATCGCACTCCTTTTGAGTGGCAGGTATCAATAAGGTAGATTCGTTCATTATATTAGCAGCATGAGAGAAACTATAACCTTATAATTTTGTTTATATACTTAGTGTCATGATTATTACAATTAACTGAAGTAAAATATGACCATTTCTGTAACATTAATAGCTACTGATGGGCACATTACAGTTAAACCATTGCGTATATTCCACCATATTCCACAACCAGAAATAAAGAAATGTGGATAGTTCCTGCACCTAGAGCATATTATTCAGAACAATCTATCTCTTACACGCTGCCAGTGCAATTAAATGAATAAAACAAAGAAATGTTCTACCCTTTCCAGCATTCAAATACTGTTATTAAGAAATTTTTTTCTGAACAAGTTTGTGTGATGTGACGCTGCATCAAATTTGTGTTGGTACTTTTTGCTTGTTTTTTCAAGGTGTGTTATCTTCTTTTGTGCTATAACGTATAGCGCAGAATTTATTGCCGCGTGTCTGATGCAATGCCTACGTGAAAAAAGGAGGCAGGACCTCTGTGAAACTTCCGAGCTTTTTAGTCCTGTCTCCTTCTCTAATATGGAGAAAATAAAAGGCTGAGAGTAATTGCAAATGCAGTGCAGAGCTAGCGCTCGATAAACTAGGTTTGACCATTCCGACCTCCACCAAATTTTTTTCTGCTCTTGATTCGCGCAGAAAAAGATTCTCTGTGCAGGCCACATAGCTATATTCATTTGAATCTCCCAACGTACAGCGTAATCTCCTGTTAGCTTATGGGCCTGCTAGCCCTAGATTATTACTGAGGACACTCATCAATACAGTGTCTCAAGTTTCCTTGGTTTTGCAAGATGTATTTTTATTAAAGCCTTCTTAGCCTCGTTAAGGGCGTGAGCAGGACGTGTAGGCAGAATGTGCGTATAGCAAGAAGCAACAAGAATATAACATGACTTTGAATTAAGATTGTCACGCAACCATTTTTTGTGCAGCATTTAAGGTGGTTTCATACCATTCAGATTTCCATTTAGCTCCTATCTGCTAGTCAAGTTTGGTGCTAGCTTGCCGTAGCAATTGGAACTGCCCACATATTGAGCTATTTCGGTGCTACTTTTATGGAGACCATTTCACTGTGGTGAGGGACCATAAGGCCCTGCGTTGGTTCGGCAACGTTTGTGATCCATCTGTTCGCCTGGCACGATGAGCACTTCATTTGCCCGCCGGAGTAGGGCTTCACTGTTTCGTACACGAGTGGCCTTAAACACGCTGATGCAGACTGTTTTTCACGGCGCCTCCTTCCTACGGCCGATCTATCGTCTCCATCGTGCCCGAGTTTCCCGATGCCTCGGCTCTGCGGACTGTGCAAGGGACCGACATAAGCCTCGAGCCACTACTTGCGGCGGAGCGGGAATCCATAGTTCCCAGCCCATTTTATCAGTGATAGCCTTCTGTACTAAAATGCTTACTGAAAAACCGGCACGAATTTTCTAGTCGTGGTTCCCTACATCCACCGCTCAAGTAACCTGCCTTCCATGCATGATGACCCCGGGCTCTGCCCACGACCGGTTTTATTGACCGAATATGCATCAGACGACTGAGCGATATGTGGCGAGCTGCACTGATTGCCAGCGGCTCAAACGCTCTACGTTGACGCCACAGGGCCTGCTGCATCATGCGACTCCACAACGTGCTGCATTCGAGAATTAGTAAAATGCCTAGTGCATTTAACACGGACAAATACATAAAAGAAGACAGGACGAGCGCTCGTCCTGTCTTATTCTATGTCTATGTCCTGGTTAAATGCGCTACTCTTTTTATTAATGATGTCCCACCAACTAGCCCAGCTTTCTGCCTTGACAGTATTCCAGGAAGTAGGAATCTACCTTATGGGTCTCTTCCCGAATTCTCCCAACGAAAATCGTTGGATCGTGGTTAGTGCCAACTACCTCACCCGCTAATGCGAAAAGGCCGCTTTTCCTTCATCCACCACTCACCACGTGTTACTGTTATTGCTCCATTCTGACATCCTGCGCCATAGACCTCCGCAAGTGATCATCAGTGATTGAGGTCACCAGTTAATTGCAGATGTGGAAAAGCTTCACCTTTTGCGCACGTCGCATTTTCGACATTCTACACAGTATCACACTCAAACCGATGGCTTAACGGGGCGCAGACACCGCACACTCGTCAACATACTGTCATGTACATCGCATCAAGCCACAAAACTTGGGATGCCATGCTGCCGTTTATAACTTTTGCATTCAACACTGCAACACGTGAGACGACCGGCTACAGCCCGTTCTTTCTTCTATATGACCGTCATCCTCTGTAGTGTCTAGACACCGTTCTCCCTTACTCAGTCCATGACAAACTGTGCATCGCCGAAACTCGTTGTCGGGCCGTAAAAGCTCGCCGTCTCACCCGTTTCCGAATTACCGCTTCGCAAGAGCGTCAGCTGGCATCACCATGTATATTACGCCTCTGGCAAATTCGTGTGGCTTTGGCGGCACGAAGTGGTAGCAGTTCCTATCATGCTCGTTTTTTTTTATATCTTAATTATTGTTCTCGATCAGTTAACTATACCATCACTCAATTTATTGAATTTTTGTTTCTACTTTCCTAACATTATGTTACTTTTCTGCTTTTAAGCCACAAATCTTCCAGTCATTTTTTGCTGGCTTCCACCCCAGATTCATTCACACCGCCACTGATATCTTTAAACTCCACGGTCTCAGGAAGAGTGGCTGCGCCTGCATCGATTTCCGGATGGATACCATCAAACTCGAGTATAAGATGGTTAATTGTTTCTATAGATCTACCACATACAGCACATGCGTCATCTTCATGGTTAAATTTCTTTTTGTAGCTGCGTGTTCTAAGGCCCCTTAATCTAGCTTGATAAAGTAGGGCACTGCATCTTGAATTGTGAAAGAAAGCTTCCTTTCTTTTCTGCCTTTTCCACTTTCTGTATAGTTTACACAATGCTTCTTTTCCACCGAATTTATCCACATTTTCCCTTCTGTATTTTTCACCTGTTGCTTAACGATCCTTATTTCTTCGTCCTTGTGACCAGCATACCTTCTGGTTAGATTCTTAGTTCTTTTCCTCCGTTGTGAGTCAACGCTTTTTAAGTATAGGTATTGTCGACAGAGACGCCACGTATGTTCGGCCAACGGACGGATTGCGCGCAGACCCTCTCCGGGGTCCCGCCTCGGACTCGACGGGGGGTGCTCTGCTGCGCTGCGAAGTAGCTCTCATGTTACTCGGCCTTTCCGACCCCGGACATCTGGTGGGAGAGGGTGTGCTGAGAGGGACCGAGTGGACCGTGCCGCCACCGAAACGGACCCTTTTCGGGCAGTGTGTGTTCTGCACGCCGTGCGAGCGGGTGTTGAAAACGAAGGGTTGTTTTGTTTTTGACGACTGTGTCGACTACAGAACTTTTTCTCAGAAGTGGGATTTCAACCAACTACCTTCCTCAACGAGTGCCTCTAAAGTTATTCGACCACGAAAAGCCACGATGATGCTACGTTCGAAGACAATGAATGGAGGACCCGAGGGCAAGGTATCACGACCGGCTCACTCAACGAACGACGACGGCGCACAGAACGAAGACGAGACGCAGTCCAACGTCGAAAGGGGATCCAAGAACGCTGCAACGGCAAGCAGCCACGACATGGACAGCCCCAGCGAAGCAGTGTCCGTTCCCAGTGCCTTCGACTTCCAGGCGCTGATGCAGGCTGCGATCCAAACGGCGGTACGAGAGGCATTGCAGGGAGCAGCCCAGCTAATGCAATCGGCTCAATCGCCACCACACCACCCGTCGGCAGGTGCATCGGGCGTCGCGGATGGACGATTGGCGACGGCGAGCGCGCAACTGGTGCCAATATTCGACCCATCTTTGCACGATCAGCCAACGGTCGAGACGTGGCTCAACAAAGTTGACAATCTGGCTGCAGCCTACAGTTGGAGCGACCAGCAGACCACTTGCTTCGCCCTCACGAAGCTCCAGGGCGTCGCAAAAACGTGGTATGATGGGCTCACAGATGTCCAACGAACTTGGGCCGACTGGAAAGCTGAAATGAAGAGGGCGTTTCCTTCGGGTTTCCAACGCACATTCCGGGACATGGAATCACGAACGAAGGAGCGTCACGAAAGTGTCGAAGCGTACTTCTACGACAAGCTGGCCAAAGCAAGGCGCTGCAACATCGGTGAAGCGGCTTGTATCGAGTACGTCATCACTGGACTCAACGACGAAGATCTGGTGCGGACCCTCAGCGTTCGAGACTACGCAAGCCCAGATGAGTTGCTCCAGTGCATGAAACGGCTCTGCGACAGAGCGGACACCATGAAGCAGACGAGACCTAAGACGCTCTACCAGCCGTTGGATGCTCGACGTTCACACCGCGTCCAAGACGGCAACGACTGCGCAACTGCTCAAAGTCCACTTCGCACCGGAGGCGAATCGGCAAAGGCATCCGGACGGAAGTACAACGAAAAAGGCGAGCCACTTTGTTTTAATTGCTCTTCATACGGACATTTTTCGGCAGCATGCCCAAAACCTCAACGCAAACCGCGATGCACAAATTGTGGAAAATCACGCCACGAGACAAAAGATTGTTATTCGAAGAAAGGCTCGACAACTAGCAACGGGACGAAACCAGCTGTCCTTGCGCAAGAGCGCAACGATACAGTGGGCAGCATGGTGCCAAATCAGAAGTATTTTATGAGTGCCAACGTGAACGGGAAGCCGATTAAGGCATACGTCGACATGGGAAGCCAGTGCATAACGATGCGGGAGAGCGAAGCAGAAAAGTTGAAATTCACATACGAACCTCTAAGCCGTCCCTTTACGATCAGCGGGTACGGGTCGGGAAAAACGACGCCAATGGGCAGTTTTGCAGCGAAATTGACGGTGGACCAGGCTACAGCCGACGTCCAGATCCACATTGTCCGAGACGATGTACAGGCTGTCCCACTGCTTGTCGGGCAACCCTTTACCGAGCAGCCGCACATAACGGTGGTGCGCCGCAAAAATACAGTGCGCATTTTCGAGGAGCATGACGAGTTGGAGGATGATGACGGGACTGGCCAACTTAGCTGTACCAGCCCTACCACCGCGCCGAGTGAACTTGTGGGCAAAGGAGGCTGTTGTCATACCTCCGAATTACGTTGGCTTCGTTGCACTGGGCAGTGACAACGTTACTCACAGTGACATCTTCGTCCACGGAAAGCTGCACGAGGCACGCGGCCAATACGTACCAAGCTGTGTGCTGAGTGAAAACGAAGGATGCGAGCTATGCCTACCTGTAGCGAATGTCTCAGAGTCTCCGCTGATCATCGCGCAAAACCGGAAAATCGCAAGGGGAACATTGAGCATGGAAGAAGAATATTCGGAACCCTTCATTCTCGTAAGCTGCAACGAAAAAAAGCCGACAAAGGCAATCGCTGGAGCTTCAATGCGCTATGTTCATGCTCTCAGCAGGGCGCCTACCTCGGAAGCAGAAGAGATTGATGTTGCAAGAAGCATTAATGTCTTTGTAACGGAGCTCACCGACGACGACTGGTTGACGCTTGCACAGAAAACGGACCCAAAGTTACAGTCTATTGCAGACACCTTGAGGGGATCGTCGAACACGAAAGAAGCGCACCGCATAAGAAAGGAGTATGCCCTGATAGAAGGCGTGCTTCTCAGAAGATTATGCAACATAATTCACGTGAAGAACGCAACGTGCACGCCTAGAGCCAACGGGCAGGTCGAGAGGTACAACCGAATGATAACGCCCGCCATTGCCAGTCTATCGAAACGAGGCGACGGAAAGGACTGGGACGAAACCCTAACGCAGGTGCAATGGGGAATCAACAACACCGTAAATCGAGCTACGAAAGCGACGCCATTCAGTCTGCTTTTCAACTTTCACCCACGAAACGTGACAGGAGACCCAGTTGATGACGCCCTCGCACTGGAGCTTGACGCCAGCCTACTTAAGCTACGGGAGACGGCAATTGACAATATTCGTCCGGACCAGAAGAAACAGAGAGAGAGTTTCAACAAGCGACGAAAGACAGCTCCCAGCTACCAACCAGGCGACATGGTGTTGATCGAGAGGGAGCCAGTTTCAACAGGAGAGTCGCGCAAGCTGTGCCCAAAGTACAGGGGACCGTACATGGTCGTGGAAACGCTTCCCAACGACCGATACAAAGTGCAAGACTTCTCCGAAGTACAGCGTACCCGGCGATTCTACGAAGGCGTCGTGGCGGCGGGCCGGATGAAGCGCTTCACATTGGGAACCGCGGCCAGCGGCGATTCCTCTTCAGAAGACACCGAAAGCGATGAGGGACAAGCGGCCTACGCGTAAGAAAAAAAAAAGAGAAAACGCAAGACCCCATTCCAACCGAGGGCGGTTGAAAAGAAAAGGATGGCCGAATTTTGTCGACAGAGACGCCACGCATGTTCGGCCAACGGACGGAATGCGCGCAGACCCTCTCCGGGGTCCCGCCTCGGACTCGACGGGGGGTGCTCTGCTGCGCTGCGAAGTAGCTCTCATGTTACTCGGCCTTTCCGACTCCGGGCATCTGGTGGGAGAGGGTGTGCGGAGAGGGACCGAGTGGACCGTGCCGCCGCCGAAACGGACCCTTTTCAGTCAGAGTGTGTTCTGTACGCCGTGCGAGCGAGTGTCGTTAACGAAGGGACAATAAATCTGTTCCGTTGTTTTGTTTTTGACGACTGTGTCGACTACATAGGTATTTACATACTTTATCTGCCCACTTGTTACTGTCAAATTTTCTCAGGCGTTCCTCATAAAATACTTTGCTCTGAGCTTCCAGTACTTCGAAAGATGCCCAGCCCATATCTCCCTGTTCCGCCTCATTTGTAATTTTGCCGTGGGCACCTAGGGCCGATTGTCCTACGGCTCTCTGATTTATTTCTAATGTAGACTATACCTCTGCTTTTAGGCACAAAACAGCATTTCCGGAAGTAAGCCCGGGCCCCATAATTCCTTTCCAAATACCCCTCAGCACCTGGTTCCTATTGTATCGCCACAATGTATTATCATTTATTATCCCAGAATTTCTTCACCCTTTTGCCCGAAGTGATTGTTCATGGTTTTCAATATATGCCAATCGTTCGTTTACCCATACCCTGAGATATTTATATTCTGCCGCTCTGGGTATTTCATGGCTTTGTATTTTAAGGCCCTGACATAGTTGAGCAGTTGAACATCATCAGACCCGACTTAACTGCGTTAAACCTGAAGCCTAGAGCGCCCCCTTCGTCTCCGCAAGACTTAACAAGTGTTTGCAGGTCTTCCTAGCTATCTGCTAACAGCACAATATCGTCTGTATACATTAAACCGGGGAGGCGCTGCTCTACCACCTTTCCGCCTAATCTATATGACAGGGTAACACTTAGGTTACGTTCTTGTATCCTCTATTTTATATTTATCATATAAAGCATGAACAGCAGCGGTGATAGAGGACAACCATGTGATAATCATTTATACCTCGACAGCTTCCGTACTTCTTATCCCTTCCCATGTAATTCCTACTTTTTCATCCCGGTATATTTCCTGTAAGAACTCTGTTATCTCATGACCGATACCTTCTTCTTTTAGTATGTTCCACAGACGTTCCCTGTTTACGTTGTCGTACGCCCCGTTTACGTCCAGGGAGGCCAAATACAAAGGTCTAGTTTTCACTCTAGATAGTTCGATGCATTTGGTAAGCACGAACTGGCTATTATCTAAGCGCCTACCATTTCTAAAGCCGTTCAGAAGTTCTCCAAGTATTTTACTTTCTACCAATGCTTGCATCTGTAATTTTCCCGCCTGCATGGCCAACCTGTATATAACCGATGTTAAGGTAATCGGCATGTTGGATTTTATGTGCATTCTATCTCCTTTTTCTTTATAAATTGAATTCATTTTGCTCCGCCGCCAGCTGTCCGGAATTTGCTTATTCGTTATGGCTCTTTCCAAAGCTTTTAACATCATTTCCTTACTTCTTGTACCAAATTCATTAATAAGCTTAATCGGAATTTCATCTATTCCTGTAGATATGCTTTTGGGAAAATTTTTCCCGCCTTTTTCCAGTATAGATTGGTCACTTCTAAGCTGCTTTGTATTCGGCTATCTTGTGTTGCTTCCTAATTTGCGGTAATTACCCTATCGTCGCTCTTAAATGACTCCACTACAACTGATGTAATGTAGTTCATAGCATTGTCTCCCTTTAAACAATTTCCCTCATTATCCTGAATCCGGTTCTGCTTTCTTTCATTCTTTTTACCTAGCCAGCTTATATGGTTCCAGAATTTTCTTGATCCTCCTCTAGTGGTATCGTGTATTTCAGCCATCCCGCGATAGGTGGAGTGCTTTATTAAACTTAGATGTGGGCCTGTACAACAAGTTTCTTTTGCCGATACAATTCCCATTTTTGGTTTATTTCCTCCTGAGATACCTGTGCTTTCTTTGCCTCTCGGTGTGCCCTTAAAGGTGCCCTTTTTTGTTCAATGGTTTCCCTGATTTCCTTATTCCACCAGCTCCTTTACTTCATCTTTCCTTCCAGCGGTATAGAGCGAGATTGAGCAGAGTCGCCACCTTGCGGCGCAGCGGCAAACCCTACTCAGTTTGGATGCTTGTTCGCGTCGCGTGCCTGCCCGCAGTGATTTACAGGCGCGAGTGGGGTGTGTACAAGCGTGTTTTTTGTTTGTTTCGCGTTTCCTGTGCGCTTTTCATTACCTACGTGCCTCTTGCAAAAGATATGTGAACAGGCTATCGTCGCACGGACCATTAAAAAAATTCGATGGTCTCTTAGATGTCACTTAAGAGTAGAATAGGGAAAGCCACCCATCCTGTCCTTTAATTTGCCTCCCATCATTAGCTTCTTGTCGACATTCGTTGCAGTGCTACATATAATTTTAATTGGTTTACAGGAAGTGAAAGGCGCAGTATCTATCACATTTACTCCCGCAAGTGTGAGTTTGGATGATACACCATCGCTCCTGTCGCGTGGCGTTCCTTGGCGCGCGTTCAAGTGTGGCATTGCAGATGGTAGGGACGCATCCCGCCTCAGCCAATCGGAACGCCGCAAAAGCGGGACACAATTTGTCCACGACAGCTTGAACACCATTGAAGGCTTTCGCCTGAATACTTGTCCATATCCAGTATGTCATGCTGGATAAGAACATCATCAGTCGCGGTCATCGGCCCTTGAAATTCTTTGACGCATGGCGTCTTAAACGAAGTTGTGTTGTCGCTGGACTTCGTCTCAAATCAAAACAGGTCGCTGCCTTCAAACAACTTAATGCAAACGCTCAGAAATCGTATATTCTCTTTTCTGTTTGGAATGCCTGTGCCACAGGTGCTGAAGCATGCAACCGCAGGCGCAGACTGCTGCATAGCGGAATGCAGTTTGAAAAGGCCACTTTGTGTTTTCTTTATTCACGATCGAGTTTAGTAAGTTCTTATTTTTTTAAGACGAAAACCTTTCTAGGCTCATGGAACGAAATCTTGTGAGCGAGAATTGTTCGCAAGATCTGTCATCTCCCGCGAGATTCCACGAGATTGGTTCTTGTCTAGCGTTCCTGCCATCTGCAATACCCCACTTGAACGCTCGCGCGCCAAGTTACGCCACGCGACAAGAGCGATGTTGTGCCGTGCAAACACACTTGCCGGAAAAATAAAAGACAGACTGCGCTTTCGCTCTCTTGTCAACCAATTATACTTACATGTACCCCTGCAACGAACGTCTATAAGAGGCAACCGATGAGAGACAAATGATAGGAGAGGATGGAAGGCTTTCGCCATTCTGCTCTTAAGAGACACCTTAGAGACCACACATATCTTTTTTTTTTTATTGCATAAGCAATACTATGCCAGGTTTCAGCCATCGCGTAAACCCGGCCGTTAGCCACGTTTGACCTTTAGATCGACCGCAGATGGGGCCTCTCTTCAAGCCATCGGGTAAAACCGGTCGGTAGCCATGCCGCGCCGCAGAAGAAGAAGCCGAAGAAGAAGAAGAAGAGGAAGAAGGAGAAAAAGAAGAAGAAGAAAGAAAAGAAAGATAACCTACGTCAGATTAAGATGGATTTATTGAAAGGAAAAGGCAGAGAGGCTGGGCGGAATAATTCAAATCTGGCCTGCTACTCTGCACTGGGGAAGGGGAAGGAGAGAAGAAAGGAGATCATGATGAGTGACGATGTGGGAGAAGGCATATGAAATACATATACAGGCACAGTAGCTTGCTTTACAAGCGCGAATCAAGTCCGCTGGCGCACAAAAAACAGCAACTTTGCTTACGCAACCTACCGGGTTTAACTAAAGCCTAACCCCAGCAAATTTTTTGCGGTTAAATCTCCGTCGCTCTGTCTCAGTGGTAAGCCACTTAGCTGCTGAGTCAGAAAGCGGGGTGTTCAGTCACGGCTCTTTCGCAAGGCGCTCCAATCGCCGACATTAAGTTTTTGTTTTTGCTTTTGAAGGCTTCTGCACATCCGGAACAAGGGCAATGATTTCGAGCTTGAGATTCACTATTCAGAAACATATCTTACCGGCACGTAATTCTTGCGCTAGATATTACATAATATACCTAGATCAATGTACTTCGCTGAAAGCCCATTAGAATCCCTTTTCATCTAAGTTACTTCTTCTGAATGATATTCCTAAGTTTTGTGAAGCGAGTAAAACTTCTCTCACCAGATGAAAATGATTGGCATTGTCAAAAAATTATTACACTGCTAATACAGCATTTATCAACATCACAAACATCAGAAATCCCTTATACTTTTCTCGCTTTCAGGAAATCTTTTAGAGTCATTGGCGCAGTGCTACACGGCTACACTCTCAGATTCTACGTTGATCGCCAGAAGCACTCGCTTCGTTGCGATCTCGGCAAACTCAGTCTAATCAGCACTCTACACGTGAACAGTCAGCTTTCCTGTGCGACGAGGTTTGTTGTACAGTGTCGGAGTAATCTCATTTTTGGGAAATACTTCTCCCTGGTTGCCTAGCCAAATTTGATGTGCACTCAGTCTACGGAAACCCACCGGATAGTACGCTATCAGTGCTACATTTAACGAGCCTAATTCTCAAGTCAAGTACGGTACAATGAACTGAGTTGTGTTTGGATTCATTCTAAAATAGTGCAGGTCACATCTACGTGGGCTTGCCACTAAATTTGCCTTTCTGACACTCGTATGAAGCACGCACACACTGTTGAATAGGCGATAAGAAAAACAAGGCTATTTTTAGACAAGTGGTGACTTCAAGCCCGAGTATCAGGCCCGTGAGCGCAGAACAACACAAAAACTTCCAAACTGACACAAGTAAACCTAAAGGATGGGCCTTGTTTCTTAACCTGCGCATTTTTTTTTTACTGATTTGGCGAAATGTTTTCTGCAATATGGAAACATTATAAACAGTAAATCAATAGTATATTGCAGAAGGCACCTTTTCATTGCCAACAAACCCGTCATAAACTCGGAAACCGACTTACGCCGCGTGCGTTTCTGCGAGCGCCGCCGGCTGCCGATCCACACTATCGGAGCGATGGTGGCGCCACGTCTAGGTCGACCTCGAGACAAATAGCGCAGAAAATGTTGGCGCATTACACCGACCCTCACGTTGTGCTCGATCGCGTCACTAACCTGAACTACCGAATAGCACGTATAACCGCAAATGGTCGTCGCTCATCCACAACAGAAGCCGCCCATGTCGCCCGGGTGAAGCCGTGTCATTCCCGTAGGAACGACTGACTATCTCGCCCGGGGGCGCTTCCGCTGTCCAGGAGGAAAATGTAGCAGTCCTGAAGATGATAGAAGAAGACAAGGACAAAGACGTTGAGGAAATTCAAGAGGCCAATAACAACTCTTGTACAGGAGCGTATTGCCGTTCCCGAATCCTCCACCAAAGGAATTGCCGGCTATGTCACTAAAATGTACGCAATCTGAAATACATCGCAGTATGCAAACTGAAATGCTGTAATTATGAAATCATTTTCTGGATTGAAATTACTTACTGTAGAGAGCTTAATACCAGGACCGGTCGAAGGAAGCTCACTAAGTGTGGCTTGTTGCGTCGCGCCGCCGTCACGGGCAAGCGCGTATTTGGAGAGTTTGCAATTGCACCCGCCATTTCTACTGAAGGCGCCACTGTTCGGTGAGGTGTACACAATATGTAGGCTACCTCGGGAGGTGTCGCTGCCGGGGTCGCCGGTTCTGAGCGCGCTGTTTGCTTCCTTTCTGGACGCCTCCTGTCTTCGTGGGTTAATGCAAACTTTATTGTGTGCGCGTATCCAAGCAGGTTAACGTCGGGATAGGACGCGTTTACTTTTTAAGGCAAAAGCCTTTTTACGCTCATGAAGCGAAAATCTGTGCGCAAAAGCTGTGCATGTGATCTGTGCGGCACATCTGTGCGCTGATGTGTCAATCGCAGAAAGCGCACGTGTGAGGAGGGAGATGAAGAAGCGAAATTATTGATGGGGATAGGTAATGAATAAACTTTATCAATAGACATCTATAGAGGCAATGACAAATGCTAACGATTAATAATGATGATTAATAAGGACTTGTAAGGACCAATATGTCGAACTATTACTTGCTAAGACCGCAATATATTGTTGCTCTAAAAAGTGTCACTTCGGTGGACGGCAGACCTTGGTGCTTAGATTTTTAGTGGATCGGGAAGGTATTCGGCCCGACGCCTAAAAGTTTGCTGCTGTGCGAGACTTTGCAAAAGCTCAAAACGTAAAACTTTTGAGAAGCTTTCTGGGGCTATGTTCATATTTCCGCCGTTTCATTCAAGGATTCGCCCAAATTGCTCATTCACTCACTACCCTCCTGCTGCGTTTTTTTGGTGCGCGGAATGCGAGTCACCGTTCCGACAGCTGAAGTTTCTGCTCACATCTCACCTGGGCCGGCTTGCACGATAAAGTCCGAGCTTATTCTAGACTTAAACGGTATCTTTAGTAAGACCAGACATCTTTAAGACGACTCGAGTTCCGAACGCTTCGGCTCGGATTCACCAGAGTGGCTTCGCTGAACGGCCTCCACTTGGGGCATTTTACCTCGTGACACAATCTTAAGCCGCAAAAAGCAATGACACGGGTTTTACGCAGTACAAAACTGACAGAATGTTTACATCTTAAAGCAGGGACAGGGCCTGCGTATCCCCTCATTTGCCTAAATTCTCTATTTAGGTACATGGCATCGTTGTGTCTTAACTAAGCGGGCACAAAAGTCGTAATCGTACAAGCGACTTATTCAGGTCAGGACTGCAGCCCGTGCACTCTCGACTCCAGTCTCAAACGGCTCTGCTAGCGGCCTATCCTTTAAACTCAGTTAAGTCTGGACTTAGCTGAGACTGTCTGAGATCGCTTTGTACAAGAGGGCCCTGTTTTACGCCATTTTGATTCAGCTGCTACCACTGAGGTTCACACCAATACGAGTGGCGTGGGTGTCGGTGCAATTCTCATCCAGCTCCAGAACAGTGCCCAACATGTCATCGCATACGCAAACCGCACTTTAACGAAAGTAGAACGCCACTACACAGTGACAGAAATAAAACGTCTCGCCGTCATCTTCGCTGTTACTAAGTTCCGCCCATATTTGTACTGCGACACTTCAACGTAGTTACTGACCATCACTCCCTGTGTTGGTTTGTTGGCCTGCGTGACCCCTCCGATCGGGTAGCTCGCTGGGCATTACGTCTACAGGAATATCACTTTTCTGTGTTCTTGAAGGGTGGTCGCCGCTACGCCACCGCCGACTGTTTGTCCCGATTTTCTCTTCCATGCACGGCAGTCGGTGAAGATGATCTAGAAGACTGCCTGGCGCTTGTGACCGACACATTACCAGACCATGTAAAGTTCCGGCAAGAGCCATGTCAAGACCATGAACTTACTGCGTTGTTTGATAAGGCGCAAAAGTCAGCACCTACATCTTTTGTTATTCGACATGGTCTACTCCTCAAAAAGAGCTACTCAACTGATGGTGCCCGTCTGCTGCTTGTTGTCCCGGCTTCTCTTCGCAATGCCGTCCTACATGCTATGAATGACGACATCGCTTCAGGTCATCTTGCCCGCACTCTCGCGAGGATCTGACAAACATTTAATTGACTAGGGCTGTACACGACAAGGAAGCGGCGCTATGTAGCAAGTTGTGTCCCTTGCCAACGTCTGAAGTGAAACACCACGCCACCGGCTGGCCTTCTCAAGTCTGCCAAGCCCCCTAGGTCGCCTTTCGAGAAAATTGGGATTAATCTGATTGGTCTTTTCCCCAAATCGTCGGACGGCCGTCGCTGGATTATCGTAGCTATTGACTATTTGACCCGGTATGTGGATACGTCTGCACTCGTTTCTGCCAAAGCAACCGATGTGTCGAACTTTTTATTACACCAAATCGTCCTTCGCCACGTCGCGCCTCGAGTGTTCATCAGTAATCGTAGTCGACAGTTCACTGCAGATATCGTGGAAGAACGTTTGCTGCTCTATGGCTCCGAATACCGTCCTTCTACTCCCTACCATCTTGAAGGCCTCACCGAGCGTCTGAACCGGACTCTCATCATCAGTTGCTCGGACGCAGAGCTGTTGCTGATGAGACTCCGACATTTACGGGTGAGCCTCAAGCAAACTACTGTATACTGTACCACAGTGTATAGATTTCTTTTATTTTTACCTACCCTTTTCTTTCTCCCTATCGCTCACCTATTTGATTTCCTCTACCTATTCCTCGCTATCCGTTTATTTTCGCCGCCCCAGTTCAGGTGCTTCAGATATCAGATAGCAGGTACCGGGGCTGGCAAACATATTTGCCTTCCTTTTGTGTATACTATAAATAACCACAACACACACACACTCTCATCAACATGATGCCAATGTACGTAACATCAAATCACAAGAACTGGGATGCCATCTTGTCATTTCTAACTCACGCCTATAACACAGCTATACATGAAGTAACCGGATATTCTCAATTTTTTCCTTCTTTACGCGCGCTCACCATCAACCTTCCTGGACACCATTCTTCCATTCTGCGTGCACGATCACCCATCCGTGTCGGAACATTTCCGTCTTGCTGAAGAAGCGCGTCGTCTTGCTCGTTTGCGAACTATCGCCTCCCAAGACCGCACGAAGGTTCGGTATGATGCGGCTCATGCTGCAGAAACTTACGAACCCGGAGATGTGGTCTGGCTTCGGACGCCATTGCGACGCCGCGGACTGTACCAAAAGTTCTTGTGACAATATGCCGGACCCTTTGTTGTTGTAAGTCGTTTGAGTGAAGTAACTTACGTTATCGTGAAAGTAAATTCGACAAATCGCTGCTTGCGACTCAGGTGGCTCATGTGGTGCGAATGAAACGCTGCTATTCCAAATCAGGGGCCCTATTTTTGACACACATGGCCACCGTTCGGTGCCATGTTGTTTCTTTGATTGGTTGTCAGAGACGTCACGTGTTTCAAATTTCTGGCGCGACATTGTGGTCTGTAGAAACGGCTTTTTGCGGTTACGTAACGTGAAAGTTAAAATTAGCAGCGCTATTCATGATGTCTGGATGGTATTCATAAGTAATAGAGGCTTTACCAAAGCTAGCGCCATCTAGCGAAAGAACAGTGCACGGCGGCCAGGCTTTGTTCAGTCCGCCCGCGACTCCCTCGAGCACGCTGTCAACGTGTGTCTTCCTGGAATCTGTGCAAGCATCGCAAGGTGCATTGGAACGCTCACAAGCGATTATTTAAATTTTTAACATCGCAGCAG
The DNA here is from genome assembly GCF_055883805.1 of Amblyomma maculatum. Classification (NCBI taxonomy): domain Eukaryota; kingdom Metazoa; phylum Arthropoda; class Arachnida; order Ixodida; family Ixodidae; genus Amblyomma; species Amblyomma maculatum. The sequence goes on along the minus strand of NC_139349.1, from coordinate 170,397,198 downwards.
TCGCTGCTAGCACCAAGCTCTATTCGGAATGATGCCAGTATGTTGCTGCGTGCCCTTCTGCGGCCAGCGCACCGTCGTAGACGCGCACGGAAACAAGGTATACGCGTGTATGCGACAGCTCGTTTTCAATCCTAATCGGCTTTACAAGTTCACTTGCATCATGTAAAGCAATACTGCACGCCCCTTTGACTGGTAAGTAGCTCACAGAATGTGCTATCACCTAAAACAGCAAGGTTGTTTTACATGCTATGGATCCCTGTGAACTTGAAAGAGAAGCTTATGCTGCGATGGAGGACACGGGAGAAGGAGCAATGCATGTATAACGAACGCTATAGTGCAAATACGTTCTTTCAAACCATTTCTACGTAGGTTGCATTTACCATTGTGTACTTGATTTAAGACAAGTGTATGATTACCGAAACTACTTTTCACAGTCGTACGAAATGGTATACTGCTTGGTGCAGAGAGCAATACGGTTGTCTAGCGCGCCCGAGGTGCGTGGTTCACGCTGAAAAAAAAGCTGCCAAACACACGGCGTCTCGTAAAGCAGGAAAAGATGACATACCACCAGTGTGCTGTGATATGCTCACGTCCAGCAGGTTTCGACCTGTCCGCGTCCAGAGCACGCAGCTCAGGTTTGCATTACAGTTAAAACTCGATTTAACGAAGTTGAGGGGAGCCGCGAATTATTTCGTTAAATCGAGAACTTCGTTAAATTGAATGAGGCATTTCTTGGGCACATAATTCAGTACATTCGATTACAGTAAAACCTCGTTAAAACGTACCCGCTTAAACAGTACTTTAGTTTTAAAAGTAGTAAAGTCAAGTCCCCGACTGAGCACCCATTGAACATAATGCATTTTGCATCCGCATAAACCGTACCAGCTTATCGCAGTCGTATCGGTTAGCACGTACCATTTTCACTTTTCGTCGCACTCGCGCGTGACGAATTCACGCCGGTAGCACCGACCCAAAGGACGGTTCGGCTAGCGGCGCAACAATCTTCCCTAAATACCGCCGACGGGACGGCAAGCCACACAGCTAATGACAAATTGGCGCCAAAGTTGGTAATCATACAACTAGCGCATTCTTTGGGGGTCCGTATGGTCATCGTCATGACCCCCCGCGCTACTTTCGAGTGGGTAGCGCCAACACCACGACCGGCGCCGCTAGCGCGTATGAAAAGAAACAACAAAAATTCTTACTCGACAAGAAAGGCCCGAGGGGACTAGAAATTTATGTTCCGCCAAAGAAGTCGGTGAACTTTGTAAATTTTGGGGTGCTGTCTACAAAATAGACCAAAAATTAACACTTTTTCACCTTTATTTCTCAAAAAAGGTTCGTTAAATCGGGACAGATCACGGAATCGGTTTCGTTATTTCGGGTTAGTCAAAGCATTGAACCCTATGGGCGTCTGAGGGGGAATTAGGAAAGCTTCGTTAAATCGAGATTTTCGTTAAATCGGGTTTCGTTAAATCGAGTTTTGACTGTATTTGCCTTTATACCTGCCAGTGCGGCCGATAAAATAATGAAGTGTGCGCTTCAATTTTGTGTGTTTTGTCGATCACCCGATGGTTTGCTAATTTACAGCTACCTGAAATTCAGTTGATTTTGTAAATATGCCGATTTCTTGTTTGTTCCCTCTGTCAGATAGTTGCCATTGGAAGCCGTAACCTCATAAGAAAGCGCTGACATGAAAAGCTTCGAGGAACTCGGATGAAGAGAAACTCGGCTGAAACGAAAAGAAATTTCAAAAATCAACTCACATTACTGCGAAGTGTTTGTGCTTGGTGCAACTGGCTGTGTTTTTAAAGTCAGATTTATATTATATCGTATCGTTATAAAAAAAAAAAAAAAAAAAACGGAGAACACTTCAGCTCCGTCGTTAAGGGTATGACGCGATAGCGTCTCTCTCTCTCTCTCTCTCTCTCTCTCTCTCTCTCTCTCTCTCTCTCTCTCTCTCTCTCTCTCTCTCTCTCTCTCTCTCTCTCACACACACACACACACGCACGCACGCACGATGTTTTCTTAATGTTTGATATTATTAGTTATTTTATTTATATTGCATAAATCTATCATTTCTTTCTATACTTTTATTTTATTGGATGTTTTATATTTTTATACACCAATAATCATGCGTCAGCAAAACTCGGCTTTTCATTCTGAGCAATTTGAGACCTTTGAACACATTCTTCAATTATTCAATCACACATTCTAAATTTTCTTCATTAGCATCACCAAGCACTGGTTTTTCATTCAGAGCATTTTGACACCTTTCAACCCTCAATTTCCATGTTTTGCTTTTATTTTGTTTTTTATTTCAATTCTTTAATTTCATCCATCGATCCATTATTAGAAAGATTTTATTCACTCGTCATCGCCTATCGTACACCAATCAATCTTCAATCACTGTCACATCACATCTGTCATGTAACTGTACTGTTTTCACCCATCCCTCGCTCAACCACAACCTTTAGACCCACCTACCCCTCTCCCGCAGTGCAGGGTAGCAAACCAGTTTCTTTACCGGTTAATCTCCCTGCCTTTCCTCCTCATCTTCCTTCTCCTCCTTCTTCAATCACTGGAAGCACAAATCAGAATGGCACATTTTTTTTTTTTTTTTTTTTCACGCAGCTCCCGACTATTTCCGAGAAACGTGCCAACTACTGCGTCGTGGCATGGACAGGAAAGTTCTAAGCGCCATTCCAACTTACGTCAAATTACGCACGATTCTTTCATCCTAAAATAAAATGCATCCTCACTCATTTCACCACCCATGTATCTACCAGTCGGATGAGCGCCGGTGATGCGCAAACCAGATAAAACAAAACTCCCGGCCGCCTCTCACAGGCGTTCAAGTAAACAGCAAAGGAGCACAGACAAAAAAAATTCACCATTACAAAACTCTGGATACTGTACCTGAATAGGGATGACGCTACAGGGATTGACTAGAGGCCCATGCACGGCTCGAAGAGTGATATTTAACTGCGCTTGGCAGCGCGGCCGATGGGCCTCGCCACGCCTCGGATGAGTCATATGCGTCTTACATATAGGCCATACTTGCACTTTGCCGGCGTATGAGTCCCACCATGCCGGAACCTTAACGAGTGCACCACATCTTGAAAGTAATCAATTTTATGGCTTATAACACACAAGTTGACCAGAATCCTTCAACTGTTGATTCCATTATTACGACCTGCCAACGCCTCGACCAGGTGCAGTCCTCCCAATTGCAGCCCGGCATCGCTAGTGGCCCGACCTCTGCTGACCTCGATCTGCGGGCACCGATTCGAACCATCATCCGCGAGGAGCTCAAAGCCCACAAGCCTGTCTGTAAACACGGGTGCGATCATTCTTCCGCACTTTCAAATGACGCCGTCCTCCAAAACATCATTAAAGAAGAGTTAGTAACAATCACCCAACCTATGGCATCCGAACCTCCTGCAACCAGCCCAGCGCAGAGCTATGCACTCGTAGCTGCATCCCCCCTCCTTTGGTTTCCCCTCCCCGAACGGCACCAACCTACAATCACGTCAGTGCAATGGAGACGGCTCAACCTGCATCGCATAATTACGCACCTTGACGCCCCTCCCGACCTGTTTGCAATTACTGTGGCATAGAGGACATATATCCCACTTCTGTCGTCGCCGCCTTCAGAACCAGCGCCGTGGTTACGACACCTTAGAAGGTGACAGGCCTTCAACTTCTTCTTATCAACGCCGGTTCATGCCAAGCCCACCTCGATGTTCCTCCCCACATCAGAATCCTCATCTGAGCCTCGTGAAGCCATGTATCCCGACGCCGGTCCCCATTCCAATACCGCAGTTCAGTTTCCCCTCTCCTACCTGCAACACCTCTCCCTGTTCGCCATTCGGAAAACTAAATGTTGCAGTTTTCGAAGGTCAAACTGTACTCTGCGAACTTACTAAGAGTCCTCTTGATCGCCCGTAGAATGTGATTTCTGTTTTCGCTGAAGGATTATCGATCGAAGCTTTAATTGATACAGGGGCTGCAATTTCTGTCATTCACGCTGATTTGTGCTACGTTTGCGAAAAGTGACGACGCCATACGATATGGGCCTGAGCTCCGTGCAGCCAGTGACGTCCCTTTACCCCTTCAGCGAAGTACACCGTATGAGTTGTTATCAACGCATCAGCCTTCATGTGCAGTATGCTGTGCTCTCATCTTGTGCGCATCTGATGATGTTTGGATGGTATATTTTGTCAACAGCATCGACGTTAATGTCTTGTGGCGACCGTGTCATTCATATGACAAACATCGATTTTTCATCTGACTTTTCTGAACGACATCATCCCGTCGTTGCCGCCACTGATACTGTTTTGTCTCCTCAATGCGAAAAACTACTTACTGTTGTTTCTTACCACATCACTGACGAGGACGTACTCATCGCACCATCTTAGTGTGATCTCACACACGGCATCGCCTTCCCGTTTAGTCTTGTCCGATTACTCAACGGCTCAGCGACAGTAGCGGCCACTAACACTTCACGTGAATCCCTCTTGATCTCAAAAGGAACTTCTCTCCCGTGCATGGTGGATGTTCAACCTTTGTCCTATGGTGCTCACCGCCCCTCTGCCTCAGCACTGGGTTTCGTCAGACGTCCCTCTGCTCTCACAAAGACTATTATTCCGAACCTAACGCGAAACCCACGCCAAGAACTGCTGACATTGCTTCGACACCACCATGCTATTTTTAATGCCACTTCCCCACCACTGGGACGGACTAGTGTTGCGCACCATCGCATCATTACTGATGGTACCTCTATAGTTCCCCGATGGCCTTATCGGGTTTCCCTCTCTCAACGAAAAGTAATTGAAGAAACTGCAAATGACATGCTGCGTCGCAATATTATTCGCCCCTCAACAAGCCCACGGTCCTTCCTAGTAGTCCTAGTTAAAAAAAAAAGGACATATCGGTACGCTTTCGGGTTCATTACCCGCACTCAACAAAATTCCCCCAAAAAATGTAAACCCAATGCCGCGAATTGATGACACCCTTTACTATCTCCAAGGCGCTGAAAATTTTTCGATTTTGGACGTCCGTTCAAGTTATTGGCAAATACCTATGCACGGGGACGACAAAGAAAAAAACGCTTTCGCAACTCCGGATGGCTTTTACGAATTTAATGTTATGCCTTTCAGACTTTCTAATGCACCAGCGACATTTGAAAGAATGATCGATACCGTACTTAGTGGCCTAAAATGAAGAACCTGTTTATGTTACTTGAGCGACATTTTTATCTTTTCGTCAACTTTTAACGACCATCTCACGTGCCTGGCTTCAGTGGGCCTTCAGCTCAACACCAAGAAGTGCCACTTTGCACAGAAGAAAATTGAAATATTGGGACATCTGGTCAGCCATTATAGCATTCGTCCAGACCCTGAAAAAATCATCACAGTCTTCAAATTTGCTCGTCCACAACTCAATGCAGATTTGCGCGGTTTCCTTGGCATGGCGTCTTAATTCCGGTGTTTTATAAGGCATTTTGCAACTATTGCTGCTCCACTTCAAGAACTACTTAAAGCACGCAGCCGTTTTGTGTGAACTGAACAGTGCGAAACTGCTTTTAAAGACCTAATGCACGCTTTCACATCAGATCCTGTTCTTGGCCACTTCAGTGACAGCACTCTAACGATCCTGCACACTGATGCCAGTGGTCACGGTCATGGCTCTGTACTTCTGCAGCGCGGTGCAACTTGGCGCAAGAAAGTGATTGCCTTCGCCAGCCGGACTATAACTCCAGCTGAGAAAAACTACACCATTACCGAGCAGTGTCTTGCTTTTGTCTGGGCTGTCCAAAAATTTCCCCCTTACCTATAAGGTCGGCACTTCACAGTTGTGACCGACCACCATGCTCTTTGCTGGTTGTCTTCACTCAAATATTTGGCAGGCCGACTTGGCGGTTGGATGCTACGCCTGCAAGAATACGATTTCGACGTCACTTTTAAATCGGGTTGCCAACACCAAGACGCCGACACTCTTTCTCGCTGTTCACTTTCGGAATCAGCTTGCTGTTTTACTTCCCAATGCATTTCCACCTCAAACCACAGCCGGCCATCTATTTCCCCTACGTATATCACAGCAGTTTCGTTTGACGACTCTGAGAACAAACACGCTCTCCGCTCACAGCAATTAGTTGATGCCTACAGCCGTCCCATCGTCGACCGCCTTATTGGCGCTTCGGACCCACACAATGATCGGCTTCGCAGACAGCTTCGCAATTTCAAGCTCGAAGATCGCATCCTACGCCGCTATGTGAATTGCCCTAATGGAACACGCTGGATCCCAGTAGTGCCGCGTGTGCTTCGCCCACGTATACTGGCGGCTCTCAACGATGACGCCACTGCAGGTCATCTTGCTTTTTACAACACCTACGAGCACGTGAAAAAATTGTTCTTTTGGCCAGGCCTATCTTCCTGCGTAACCAAATACGTCGAATCCTGCCCTCTGTGCCCACGTCGCAAACGGCTAACTTCTTCACCCGGTGGCCTTCTGCAACCTCTTCCCTGTCCCGTCATGCCATTCGGCGTAGTCGGCATCGACTTATATGGTCCCCTACCGCTCTCCGATGGGGGTAACCATTGCATTATATCAGCTGTCGACCACCTTACACGCTACACTGAGACAGCACCTGTACCGACTGGTTCCGCTCAGGAAGTAGCAAAGTTCTTTTTGCGATCAATAGTATTGCTGCATGGCACTCCTCGGGTGCTCCTAAGTGACCGCGGGACGGTCTTCGTATCGACAGTCGTTACCAAAGTTCTCCACGCGTCATTCACCCTTCATACGACAACCTCAAGGCAGAGAAAAGGAACGTGGAGCCCAGTTAGAGTTTGTACACAAGCCGGTGGCTGTTTCAAAAATAATCAGTGACCTGTATGCCTTAAAGACGGTCGACTGCCGTGGCCACAGACCAAGGATCTTATCCGCCGCTAAAGGGCGAGGATCGAGGCGGTTCAGCGCACAACGCAGCTCATGTCTTTCACACACAGATGTCTGGCATTCACATATTATATGTTCGACTGTCTTTTCGCGGTCAAAATTTACACAGGCAGGGCTATCGGCCGTTCCAATCCTGAAAGCATACCCTTTCGTGAACGCAACATCAAGCCATAAGCGGCACAGCAACGTTGCTTCTCGACGAGCAATCTGAGGCGGAAGGCGGAGGCGCAGTTCAAGATTCAGTGCCCTGGGGCGGCGGTTGCAAAACTCCTCCGTGTTCAACGCTGAAATTGTGATCTTCAGGGCCACACAGCGAAGGGCACATGCGGCATCAGCCCTCGATATGGGGATTTTAAATGGAACGCCATCACTGTGGGTAGAACGAGCACTCTCGTCCGCCTAGTGGTTTTCTTTGAGGTCGCAGTGTTCTGGCAGCCACTGAAAAATAATATTGCGAAATTTCAGAGCTGCGTCAACGGTACAGTAGGCGGATCTCTCAAACGACCTATTCATGCGAACGGCGGCGTAGTGCTTCTTGCAGGCCTTGAAGGGCTGCTTTAGAATCTGTAAACACTGTGCAGTAATACGGACGTTCTTTGTTAAAGCATTCAACTGCCACGCGTAGGGCAGCTAGTTTTGCACCAGTTGAAGATCTCAGGTATGCTATTTTAACCTTTATCTGAAATGACTTGGCCGGTATGGCCACAGAGCCCACAGAACTCTGTAGACGGACGCGATTTCTAAGTTTGAAGTGCAGATAGTCCAATGTCAATTGTTTAAGAGCAGGTTACGACATTCCGGCTCTCTTCGTAATTCTGGCAGTTTTAATTTGTATCCTTAGTTCATGGTCAGAATATCCTAATTATATTCAATTATACACCGACGGATGTGTCAACAGAGGCACCAGCTGCAGCTGCGATCATCATCATCATCAGCCTGATTATACCCACTGCAGGGCGAAGGCCTCTCCCATATTTCTCCACTTAACCCGGATCTGTGCTAGCTGCATCCACTTGACCCCTGCGAACTTCTTAATCTCATCCGCCCACCTAACTTTCTGCCGCGCCCTGCTACGCTTTCCTTCCTTTGGAATTCAGTTTGTTACCCTCAGCGACCATCGGTTATCCTCTCTCGCACTACATGTCCAGCCCATGTCCATTTCTTCTTCTTAATTTCCACTAGAATGTCGGTAACTTGAGTTATTTCTCTGACCCACTCTGCACGCTTTCTATCTCTTAATGTTACCCCTACCATTTTTCGTTCCATAGCCCTCTGGGTTGTCCTCAACCTAAGTAGAACTCTCTTGGTTAGCCTCCACGTTAGCTAACCTGGTTAGCTGGTTAGCTCATAAAACGACTCTACATTTCCTTTTGGGACATACTTCTACATCAACCGCTGCTGAACGTGTAGCCATTCGGGAATCTATTCGCTACTAATGTGGGGAACCACCTCAAAAATGGTGTATATTCACGGATTCAAAGACTGCATTGCAAATTTTGGAAAATTTCTGACGCTACTTTGCCTACCAGTCCCTTGCACTAAACATTATGGAGCTCCTCACATCTTCCCAACTGTAAGGCCACAGGATAATGGCTCAAGGATGTCTGCCCACGGCGGGCTCCATGGAAATGAACAGGCCGATGTTGAAGCGAAAAGTACACTCAGCAATGGCCTTCAAACAGCTGTGCCTTTTTGAAGAGCGGATACGACGTGCCTTCTTACGAACTGTATGAAGAATGCTACATCAGCTTACTAGGCTCAGCCAGACGCCCGGAACATCTGTCTAAAACGGCTCGAGCGAACATGAAAAATTTATGTTCCGCGTGATATTCTGCGTCATCATGCAGGCTTGCTACATAGACTTCGTTTAAACATCGCTTTCACGCGCAGGTACCTATATTTAAGGTGGACTCACCGGAATGCTCAACTTGTGGCATCCCAGAGACTGTGGACCATATATTATTGGTGCGCCCAGTGTATTCGTGCGACAGTAGTGTGCCAGCCACTTCCTTGAAGTGTGCTGGATGGTTGGAGTGCTGTCACTGAAGTGGCCAAAAACAGGATTTGATGTGAGGGCGTCCGTTAGGTCGTTCAAAGCAGTTTGGCACTGTTCAGTTAATACAAAGCTGCTGCGTGCACTAAATAGTTCTTGAAGGGGAGCAGGAGCAGCAATAATTGCAAAATGCCTTATAAAACGCCAGAAATAAGATGCCATGCCAAGGAAACCACGCAAATCTGCAGTCTGTTGTGGACGAGCAAAGTTGAAGACCGCAATGATTTTTTCAGGGTCTGGACTAATTCCGTCATGGCTGACCAGATGTCCCAATATTTTAATTTTCTTCTGTGCAAAAAGTGGCACTTCTTGGTGTTCAGCTGAAGGCCCACTGAAGCCAGGCACGTGAGATGGTAATTAAATGTTGACGAAAAGATGAAAATGTCGTTCAAGTAACATAAACAGGTTCTTCATTTTAGGCCACTAAGTAAGGTACCGATCATTCTTTCAAATGTCGCTGGTGCGTTAGAAAGTCTGAAAAGCGTAACATTAAATTCGTAAAAGCCATCGGGAGTTGCGAAAGCGGTTTTTTCTTTGTCGTCTCCGTGCATAGGTATTTGCCAATAACCTTAACGGAGGTCCAAAATCGAAACATATACAGCGCCTAGGAGATAGTCACGGGTGTCATCAATTCGCGGCATCGCGTATACATCTTTGCGGGTAATTTTGTTGAGTGGGGGTAATCAACCCAAAAGCGTACCTATCTGTCCTTTTTTTTAACTAGCATTGAGGAACGAATAATATTTCGGCGTAGCATGTCATTTACAGTTTCTTCAATTACATTTCGTTCAGAGAGGGAAACCCGATAAGGCCGTCGGCAAATTATAGAGTTACAGTCAATAATAATGCGATGGTGCGCAACACTAGTCCGCCCGAGCCCAGGTAGCACAGAATGTGGGTCCCCGGTAGGTCCGATGTAGGCAAGTGGGGCTGGGTCAACCATCATAAAACCCGCATCGGTCCCCGATGGGGCAAAGGTGGGCAAGCCCCCTTTGGGCTTCCCCCTGTTCCTCCTTAATGGGTCCCATAGCGGCATTGCTCGGGCTAATTCAGAGCACATTCCTGCATCCAGACCACAAGGGTCCCTTGCCGGATATTTGAGGGCAATCCAAGCTAAATGTGGGCTTTTATGGGAAAGCCCTCATAGATCCGAAATCAGGCCGCCCCCATTAAATATTTGTGGGACCAACATCGGCCGTAGTGGGGCAAGAAAACGGACATACCCGCATGCTGCCCCAATCGGCCCCTCGAAGGTTACTTGAGGGCAGGTGAAATATGAATAAGGGCACAATTTGGGCCAGCCCTCGTGAAGCCCAAATGAGGCAGCCTTAGCTAAACCGCTTTAGGTCCCACATAGGCTGTAATGAGGCTGGAAGGAAGGCGTGCCCGCATGGTACCAAAATCGGTCCTTTATGGGGACTTTGAAGGCCCTTACAACAGCAGGTGGGCTCTAGGTTGAAAAACAACGTCCAGCCCAATTGGGGCTGCCCATATAAAACTGCTTTATATCCCACATGGGCCGTAATGGGGCTGGAAGGCGGGAGGGCCCGCATGATACCAAAATTAGTCCCTTGTGGGGAATTTGAAGGCACGTGCAACAGCAAGTGGGCTTTAGGTTCAAAACCAACACCCAGCCCAATTGGGGCTGCCCACAAAAAACCGCTGTAGGTCCCACATCGGCCGTAATGGGGCTAGATAGGCGTGCGCGCAATTCCGTAATCATTGTTTCCAACCTTTATTTGCATTAGATGTTGCCCTAAATTACTATTATATATGATTTGTATAACAGTTGTTGCCATGTTTAGTCGATTATAAATTTACATGGCTTTAGTTTTCGCGCTCATGCAAATTACACTGATTGCTAACTGTTGCCTCTTATGTGGTTGCTTTGGACAGCCTGCAACTCCCAGCACAATATTGCTGTTCAGAACACACATCTCGGCTAGATGAATGTTATGAATTATTGTAAAATTTAATATTGTGGCTGTTTAGAAAGTGCGGACATGTAAAAAATAATTACTTAATTATGTGCATAAATATTGATTGGGAAAACTTGGACTAGGGCTTTCCATCAACTTCCTGCGTCGGACCCCTAGGATCGTTCCGGTCCACAAGTCCACAAGATTCACCACTTAATTATCGGCCCATATCACTCACCAGCATACCATGTAAACTCGTGGAACACGTTATTTACTCTTTAACGATGAACTTTCTGGATTCAAATAATTTTTTTCATCCTTCGCAGCACGGATTTCGCAAAGGATACTCCTGTGAAAGTCAACTAGCACTTTTCATTCATGACTTACCTGCTTAACTTGATGCTAACCTCCAAACTGACGCTATTTTCCTCGACTTCGCCGAGGCAATTGATAAGGTACCTCATAACCACTTATTTTTGAAACTTTCTCGCCTATACTTGCATCCCGATATACTAGCATGGATAAAAGAATTCTTAACTCACCGCTTCCAATCAGTCATCGTCAATAATCAAATGTCTAACCTCCTACCTGTCTTTTCGGGCGTGCCCCAAGGATCCGTCCTTGGGCCACTTTTGTTTCTAATTTATATTAACGACCTTCCTGAGAACTTAGATTGCCATATTCGAATGTTTGCTGACGATTGTGTTATTTACAGAACAGTCAGTAACACTTTCCAACAACAATCCCTTCAAAATAATTTAACTCGTGTGAAAGACTGGTGTAATGAATGGCTAATGACACTTAACACATGTAAATGTAAATATATGCCGTTTCATCGTCGCCATTACCCCCTCCTGTTCAGCTTTGTTAGGATCTTACGTGGAATACGCATATCTCAAACATCATATCATCCGCTAACAGAACATTAGGATTTTTAAAGCGTCACCTACACTCTGCACCTCAGCATGTCAAGCTCCTCGCATACAAATCACTAGTTAGATCAAAATTAGAATATGCATCTCCCATCTGGTCTCCGAAACAAGCATATCTGCGTAATTCAATTGAAGCGGTTCAAAACTGAGCAACTAGATTCATTCATTCATCGTATTCTTTTGATATCAGCATATCATCCTTAAAATCACAGTCCAACCTACCTACTCTTGCTCATCGTCGCTACATTGCTAGTTTATGTTTGTTTCACAAGTTTTTTTACTCCGAGCTACGACAGGAACCTTACATCTGCGCACCCCCACCACGTATCTCCCTCCGCACCGGTCATCAGCAGCAAGTCTCCCGACCTCGCGCCCGCACCACTACATTTTCTTCATCATTCTTCCCCCGGACTGCCAACGACTGGAACGGCCTTCCCCGAGAACTTGCTGCTATCAAATGTCCATCTTTATTTCTTGAACAAATCACACCTGTACTTGCGCAGTGAAAATCTTGTATTTGTATAACTTACTTAGACAAATATGTTACCAATTCTGTTTTTTATTTCTGTGCGCCCCACCCCTTATGTAATACCCTCAAGGTATTAAAGTGAAGTGAAGTGAAGTGAAGTGAAATGATGTGGGCAAGCCCAAGTGCGGCTAGCCCTATAGAACCCGCATTGGTCTTATGTCATTTTCTGACGGGCTAACTGAAATAAAAAAAATGTTCCTCTAAAGAGGCTGCCCAAATCGGTCCAAAGTAGGACCATCGCGGGGAGTTGGCGGGATATGCCCTTTTAACAATGCCGGAAAAATGTGGGCAGCCCCTCAAGGGCTGCCTGCATCGGCCCCTAGTGGGGCCCACTGGGGCTTTGTTGGCAGCCCGCTTCGGGCCTACGTCGGCCCTTCTTGCAGCACCCATATTGAGCCCACCGGGGCTGTCCTGCATTGCCTACATCGGGCCTCTCGGGGCCCGCCCTTCATAGCCAACTTTGTGCTACCTGGGAGTGGTGGGGAAGAGGCATTAAAAATAGCTTGGTGGTGTCAAAGCAATGTCAGCAGTTCTTGGCGTTGGTTTCGCATGAGGTTCGGAATAATAGTCTTTGTGAGAGCAGAGAGACGTCTGACGAAATCCGGTGCTGAGGCAGAGGGGCGGTGAGCACCATCATGAGAAAGGTTGAACATCCACCATGCACGGGAGAGAAGTTCCTTTTGAGAGCAAGAGGGATTCACGTGAAGTGTTAGTGGCCGCTACTGTCGCTGAGCCGTTGATTAATCGGACAAGACTAAACGGGAAGGCGATGCCGCGTGTGAGATCACGGTAAGATGGTGCGATAAGTACGTCCTCGTCAGTGATGTGGTAAGAAACAACAGTAAGTAGTGTTTCGCACTGAGGAGGCAAAACAGTATCAGCGGCAGCAACGAGGACATGATGTCCTTCAAGAACGTCCGATGAAAACTCGCTGTCTGTCATATGAATAACACGGCCGTCACAAGAAATTAACGCCGAAGCAGTTGACAAAAAATCCCATCCAAACATCATCAGATGCGCACAAGGTGAGAGCACAGAAAACGGCACATGATGGCGGATGCCGTCTGTAACAACTCACACGGTGCACTTCGCTGAAGTGCGCAAAGGGACGTCATTGGCTAAAACAGACGCTTGGGCAAGTTGGTAATCCATAAGGGTAAACAGCGCAAAAAAGACGAGGACGAACGAAGTCGTCCTCGTCTTTTTTGCGCTGTTTACCCTTATGGGCGTCATCGGCTCCACGGAGTTTAGCCCCATCATATGGTGCCGTCACGTTTCGCAAACGTAGCACAAATCAGCGTGAATGACAGAAATTGCAGCCCAGCCCCTGTATCAATTAAAGCTTCGATCGATAATCCTACAGCGAAAACCGAAATCACATTATACGGGCGATCAGGAGGACTTTTTTGGTGAGTTCGCAAAGTGCAGTTTGACCTCCGGAAACTGCAACACTTAGTTTTCCGAATGGCGGACAGGGAGAGTTGTGGCGGGTCGGAGAGGGGAAAGTGAACGGCGGTATTGGAATGGGGACCGGCGTCGGGATACATGGCTCCCACGAGGCTCAGACGAGGATTCTGATGTGGGGAGGATCGTCGAAGTGAGCTTGGAATAAACCGGCGTTGATAATATGAAGTTGAAGGCATGTCACCTTCGAAGGTGTCGTAACCATGGCGGAGACGACAGAAGTGGGATATATGTCCTCTATGCCACAGTAATTGCAAACAGGTCGGGAGGGGCGTCAAGGTGCGTAATTATGCGATGCAGGTTGAGCCGTCTCCATTGCGCTGACGTGATTGTAGGTTGGTGCCGTTCGGGGAGGGGGAACAAAAGGAGGGGGGGATGCAGCTACGAGTGCATAGCTCTGCGCTGGGCGGGTTGCAGGAGCTTCGGATGCCATACGTTGGCTGATGGCTACTAACTCCTCTTTAATGATGTTGCGGAGGACGGCGTCATTAGAAGGTGCAGAAGAACGGACGCACCCGTGTTGACAGACAGGCTTGTGGGTTTTGAAGTCCTCGCGGATGATGGTTCGAATCAGTGCCCGCAGATCGAGGTCAGCAGAGGTCGGGCCAGTAGCGATTGCAGGCCGCATTCGGGAGGACTGCACCTGGTCAAGGCGTTGGCAGGTCGTAATAATGAAATCAGCAGTTGAAGGAATCTGGGCAACCAGGTTGTTATAAGCCATAGAATTGGTTCCTTTCAAGATGTGGTGTACTCGCAAAGTTTCCGGCATGGTGGGACTAATACGCCGGCAATGTGCAAGCATGGCTTCTATGTAGGAGGCCTATGACTCATCGGGACCATGAATGCGGGAAGCGAGCTTGTTCCTCGCGATCTCAGTCCGAAATACCGGGTCGGCGAAGTATTGGCGGAACTGCTGCTTGAATGTGGTCCAGTTAGTGGTGGGGGGTTCGCGATTAATAAACCAGTTTCTGAAAACCTCCGTGAGGTAGAAAGAAACATTGTGAAATTTTAGAGCATCGTCCCACCGGCTGTAGGCACTGCAGCGTTCATAGGTGCAGAGCCAGTCATCGACGTCTTCATCGCGACGATCAGCGAACAGCGGCGGGTCGCGCTGTCGTATGGGCACAGTTGGAGGGGGTAGTGCAGTCGGGGCAGAGGGTCCGGCCGGTTCGTGGGTACTCGCGGTAGACATAACGATGCTGGCAGTTGCCAAGCGGCGACCGGAACGTAGCTCCAACGAGAGGCAGGGCCCATGCAGCAAGGGGATCGAATTTCACCTCCACCAATTGTGAAAGATGGCTAGGTCGGGAAGGCAAGGTCGAGATGGCAGGTCGTGACGACAAGGCCAGCGATGCCTTCTCTAGCGTTTTAAACCGACCACGAACCCGGCGCGTACCGGAGCCGGCGCCGCAGGACGATGACGATGGTATGTACAAATGAAAGATCATATCATGTACAAATGAAAGAATATCCATGGAAGGCTCACACAATCTGCCCGCTCCTGGCAGATTGGCCACTCCTAACTAACCGATGCACCGCAGCGCACAAACGGGTTCAAGCGAGAAACATGAACAATTGCAGTTCCACTGGGACGTCGATCGGCTGGGGGATCAACAGGCGCGACTTTGTAGTTCACTGGGGAGGTTTTGCTGATGACCTCGTAGGGACCAAGGTAGGGTGGTGGATTTTTTCACTAAGGCCAGGGGTGCGCAGTTTTGTATAAATCAGTACTTCGTCAGCAGGACGAAAAGTTACCACGCGATGAATAGAATCGTAGCGACATTTGCGGTCTTCCTGGCACTCCGCTGTGTTGAGGCGGCAAGATGACGGCATCTGGCCTGTCGAGATAAGAACTGGGTAGGTGCTGACGTGTACTAGCCCGGCGTAGATAAGAAAGAAGTGTCGAGAATTGTAGTGGGAGGACGGCCATAAACGAGAAAAAATGGAGAGTAACCGGCAGTCAGCTAGCAGTCGCCGGCAGTATCGGCGAATGTGACGAATGGTAGAATAGTGTCCCAAATTCGCTGATCTGGTGTGATGTAGTTTGATATCATATCCGATAAGGTGCGATGAAATGGCTCAGTCAGACCGTTAGCTGGGGGATGGTAGCTTGAGGTTGTCTTATGAAAGGTGGATGACGCGTGAATAACTTCGGCAACAACTGTCGATACGAAGGCCGTCGAGCGGTTACTTAGCAGCCCCAGAGGAGCGCCATGACGCAATACAGTTGATCGCAAAAAGAAATTTGCTACTTCTTGAGCGGAACCAGTCGGTACAGGTGCTGTTTCAGCGTAGCGTGTAAGGTGGTCAACAGCTGTTATACTCCAGTGGTTACCACCATCGGAGACAGGTAGGGGACCATATAAGTCTATGCCGACTATGTCGAATGGCGTGGAGGGCGAGGGAAGAGGTTGTAGAAGGCCAGCGGGCGAAGAAGTCAGCCGTTTGCGACGTTGGCACAGAGGGCAGGATGCGACGTATTTGGCAACGCTGGAAGATAGGCCAGGCTAAAAGAATCGTTTTTTCACGTGGTCGTAGGTGTTCTCGAAACCAAGATGACCTGCAGTGGCGTAATCGTGGAGAGCCGTCAGTATACGTGGACGAAACACACGCGGCACTACTGCGATCCAGCGAGTTCCATCAGGGCAATACACTTAGCGGCGTAGGATGCCATTTTCGAGCTTGAAATTGCGTAGCTATCGGCGAAGCCGAGCATTGGGTGGGTCTGAAGCGCCGATAAGGCGGTCGATGATGGGACGGCAGTAGGCATCGGCTAATTGCTGTGAGCTGAGAGCGTGTTTCTTCTCAGAGTCTTCGTAAAAAACTGTTGTGATATACGTAGGGAAAAGAGATGGCCGGCTGTGGCCAGAGGTGGAAATGCACTGGGAACAAAAACAGCAAGCTGATTCCGAAAGTGGACCGCGAGAAAGATGGTCGGCGTCCTGGTGTTGGCAACCCGATTTATAGGTGACGTCGAATTGGTATTCTTGCAGGCGTAGAATCCAACGGCCAAGTCGGCCTGTCAAATTTTTGAGCGAGGACAACCAGCAAAGAGCATGGTGGTCTCTCACAACTGTGAAGTACCGACCGTATAGGTAAGGGTGAAATTTTTGGAAAGCCCATACGACGGCAAGGCACTCCTGCTCGATAATGGTGTAGTTTTTCTCAGCTGGAGTTATAGTCCGACTGGGGAAGGCGATCACTTTCTCACGCAAAGTTGCATTGCGCTGAAGTACCGCGCCATGACCGTGACCACTTGCATCAGTGTGCAGGATGGTGGGAGTGCTGTCAATGAAGTGGCCAAGATCTGATGTGAGGGCGTGCATTAGGTCGTTAAAAGCAGTTTCGTACTTTTCAATCCATACGAAAGGGCTGCGTGCTTTACGTAGTTCATGAAGTGGAGCAGCAGCAGTTGCAAAATGCCCTATAAAACGCCGGAAATAAGACTCCAGGCCAATGAAACTGCGCAAATCTGCAGTTCGTTGTGGACGAGCAAAGTTCAAGACCGCGATGATTTTTCAGGATCTTGACGAAAGCCGTCATGGCTGACCTAATGTCACAATATTTTCATTTCATTCTGTGAAACGTGACACTTCTTGGTGTTGAGCTGAAGGCCCACTGAAGCGAGGGCCGTGAGGACTTCATTCAGGCAGGTGAGATGGTCCATAAAAGTTGACGAAAAGATAAAAATGTCGTTAAAGTAACATAAACAGGTTTTTCGTCTTAGGCCACGAAGTACGGTATCGATCATTTTTCCAAATGTCGCTGGTGCGTTACAAAGCTCAGAAAGGCATAACATTAAATTCGTAAAAGCCATCGGGAGTTGCGACGGCGGTTTTTTCTTTGTCGTCCTCGTTCATACGTATTTGCCAATAACCTGAGCGGACGTCCAAAATCGAAAAATATTCGGCACCTTGAATATAGTTAAGTGCGTCATGAATTCGCGGCATCGGGTATACATCTTTGCGGGTAATTTTGTTTAGTGCGCGGTAATCAACACAAAAGCGTACTGAGCCGCCCTTTTTATAACTAGCACTACTGTGGAGCGGTGCAGCGGTGGCGCAGCGGTAAAACATCCGCCTCGCATGCAAGAGGACCGGTGTTCAAATCCCGGTGCCGCGCAATTCTCCACCGGATGAAAAAAAGAAATCCCCGTGTCGATGGAATTGCATAAACAGGTTTGGGGTGCGACATGATGCCGTTGAACACATCCGGCAAAGCACTCCCTCACCAGAACAGGAGTTGGCCACCCTGGTGCAGTAATTGGCTGCAACCTCCTATGATAAGCTCCATAAAACCCCGGCCCTTTGTCACCAGCGGCTGCAGAACAACTGACCACGGCGGCGGTCAGACCTGTGACGCAGCAGGGGGTGCTAAGAAAGCCTGGCTCCGCTGGACAGGCCGCCATTGGAAACTGACCCTGGCAACGTTTAATGCTAGAACCCTAGCTAGTGAAGCTAGTTTAGCAGTGCTCTTAGGGGAACTAGAGGGCATGAAATGGGATGTCATGGGGCTTAGTGAGGTTAGGAGGCCGAATGAGGCATATACTGTACTGAAGGATGGGCATGTACTGTGCCATCGTGGTTTACCAGAGAAGCGACAACTAGGAGTAGATTTCCTTGTCAATAAGTATATAGCCGGCAATATAGACGAATTCTATAGTATTACTGAGAGGGTTGCTGGCATCGTAGTTAGGCTTAATAAGCGGTATAAACTGAAAGTTGTACAGGCCTATGCACCTACATGTAGTTATGATGACCAGGCAGTTGAAAGCTTCTATGAAGATGTAGAATCGGTAATGCGAAAAGTAAAGACGCAGTATACTGTACTAATGGGCGACTTCAATGCCAAGGTAGGGAGAAAACAGGCAGGAGACAAGGCAGTAGGTGACTATGGCATTGGCTCTAGGAACAGCAGAGGGGAGTTACTAGTTGAGTTTGCAGAGCGCAATAACTTACGAATCATGAATACCTTCTTCAGCAAGCGGAAGAACCGGAAATCGACATGAAAAAGTCCTACCAGACAGACTAAAATTGAAATCGACTTCATAATATGTTCAACCCCCCCCCAATATGCAAGATGTAGAGGTAATCGGGAAGGTGCGATGCAGTGACCACAGGATGGTGAGGTCCCGAATTAGCCTAAACCTGAAGAAGGAACGCAACAGATTAGTAAGAAAGAAACCCATCAACGTATTGGCGGTGAGGGGGAAGGCAGAAGAGTTCAGGATCTCGCTACAGAATAGGTACTCAGCTCTAACTGAGGATGGCGACCTTACCCTAGAGGCTAGGAACAATAATTTCAGAGATATCATTACTGAGTGCGCGGTAAAAGTAGGCGGTAGGATAGTTAGAGAGGATACCGGCAAGCTGTCTAAGGAGACGAAAGATTTGATTAAGAAACGCCAGAGTATGCAAGCTTCCAATCCAACAGACCAGATCGAATTGGCCGAGATATCAAAGCTAATCAATAAGCGCAAGGTGGCCGATATAAGGAAGTATAACATGAAGAAAATTGAGCATGCTGTAAAGAACGGGGGAAGCCTTAAAGCGGTAAAGAAGAAATTCGGCATAGGCAAAAACCAGATGTATGCGATAAGGGACAAGGTGGGCAACGTCATCACTAATATGGACAAGATAGTCAAAGTAGCCGAGGAGTTCTATACCGATCTCTACAGTAGCCAAAGTAGTCAGGACCGTAATGAGATTGGCGGTAGGGAAAAACAGTCAGACGTTGCAGCAGTGACGAAGGACGAGGTCAAGAAAGCGCTAGAAACTATGAAAAGGGGAAACTCAGCTGGAGAGGATCAGATAACTACAGATTTGCTGAAGGACGGGGGGGATATCGTACTAGAAAAACTGGCCACCCTGTATACGCAGTGCCTGGTGTCATCGACGGTACCGGAACAATGGAAGAATGCAAACATTATCCTCATTCACAAGAAAGGGGACTCGACCTTAAAAATTACAGACCAATCAGCTTACTGTCTGTTACGTATAAGGTATTTACTAAGGTAATCGCTAATAGAACCAGGACAACCTTAGACTGCAATCAAGCAAAGGATCAAGCAGGGTTTCGGAAACGGTACTCTACTATCGATCATATCCATACCATCAATCAGGTGATGGAAAAACGCTCGGAATATACCAACCCTTATACATAGCATTCATTGATTACGAAAAAGCATTTGACTCAGTTGAAACCTCGGCGGGGAGGCAGGCATTGCGAAATCAGGGGGTAGACCAGCTGTACGTGAAAGTGCTGGAAGATATATATAGTGGCTGCACAGCAACCATAGTTCCGCATAAAGAAATTAACAAAATTCCCATAAAGAAAGGTGTTAGGCAAGGAGACACAATCTCCCCAGTACTATTCACAGCTTGCTTAGAGGAAGTATTCAGAGACTTGGAATGGGAGCAGTTAGGGATAAGGTTAGATGGAGAATACCTTAGCAATCTGCGATTTGCTGATCACATTGCCTTGCTAAGCAACTCGGGGGATGAACTGCAAATAATGATTGACGACCTAGACAGGAAACGTAAAAAGGTAGGCTTGAAAATCAATATGCAGAAGACTAAGGTAATGTTCAACAGCCTCGGGAAGGAACAGCAGTCTACATTAGGTAGCGAAATACTGGAAATAGTGGGCGAATATGTATACTTAGGACAGGTAGTAACTGCATATCCGGACCATGAAACGGAAATAACAAGAAGAATAAGATTGGGATGGAGCGCATTTGGCAAGCACTCGTAGATTATGACTAGCAGCTTACCGGTATCGCTCAAGAGGAAAGTATACAACAGTTGCATCTTGCCTGTACTCACCTACGGGGCTGAAACGTGGAGGCTAACCAAGAGAGTTCTACTTAAGTTGAGGACAACCCAGGGGGCTAGGGAACGAAAAATGGTAGGGGTAACATTAAGAGATAGAAAGCGTGCAGAGTGGGTCAAAGAAATAACTCAAGTTACTGACATTCTAGTGGAAATTAAGAAGAAGAAATGGACATGGGCAGGACATGTAGTGAGAAGAGAGGATAACCGATGGTCGCTGAGGGTAACAAACTGGATTCCAAGGGAAGGAAAGCGTAGCAGGGGGCGGCAGAAAGTTAGGTGGGCGGATGAGATTAAGAAGTTTTCAGGGGTCAAGTGGATGCAGCTATCTCAAAATAATGGCTTGAGGGGCTAGTTGGTGCTGCATCGTATTCAGAAATGTGGCGCCACAAACACATTCACAAGAGAAGATACACAACACACGCGCTGTTGTGAGCGCGTGTGTTGTGTATCTTCTCTTGTGATTGTGGTGTTGCGCCACATTTCTGAATTGGATGCAGCTAGCACAGAACCGGGTTAAGTGGAGAAATATGGGAGAGGCGTTCGCCCTGCAGTGGGTATAATCAGGCTGGTGATGATGATGATGACTACTGGGGAGGCCCGTGGCTTGTTGAGGGGCGAATAATATTGCTGCGCAGGATGTGATTTACATTTTCTTGAATTACTTTTCGTTCAGAGAGGGAAACCCGATAAGGCCGTCGGGGAACGATAGAGTTACCGTCAATAATGATGCGATGGTGTGCAGCACTGTTCCGTCGCAGTGGTAAGGAAGTGGCCTCATATATAGCTTGGCGGTGTCGAAGCAATGTCAGCAGTTCTTGTCGTTGGTTCGGAGTGAGGTTGGGATTATTAGTCTTTCTGAGAGCAGAAAGAGAGACGTGTGATGAAAGTCGGTGCTGAGGCAGAGGTGCGGTGAGCACCATCAGGGTAAAGGTTGAATATCCACCATGAACGGGAGAGAAGTTCCTTTTGGGAGCAAGAGGGGTTCACGCGGACTGTTAGTGGCCGCTACTGTCACTGAGTCGTTGAGCAATCGGACAAGACTAAACTGGGAAGACGATGCCGCGTGTGAGATCACGATAAGATTGTACGATGAGTACGTCCCCGCGAGCGAAGTGGTAAGAAACAACTGTAAGTAGCTTTTCGCACTGAGGAGGCAAAACAGTATCAGCGGCAGCAACGAGGACATGATGTCCTTCAAGAACGTCCGATGAAAACTCGCTGTCTGTCATATGAATAACACGGCCGTCACAAGAAATTAACGCCGAAGCGGTTGACAAAAAATCCCATCCAAACATCATCAGATGCGCACAAGGTGAGAGCACAGAAAACGGCACATGATGGCGGATGCCGTCTGTAACAACTCACACGGTGCACTTCGCTGAAGTGCGCAAAGGGACGTCATTGGCTAAAACAGACGCTTGGGCAAGTTGGTAATCCATAAGGGTAAACATCGCAAAAAAGACGAGGACGACTTCGTTCGTCCTCGTCTTTTTTGCGCTGTTTACCCTTATGGGCGTCATCGGCTCCACGGAGTTTAGCCCCATCATATGGTGCCGTCACTTTTCGCAAACGTAGCACAAATAAGCGTGAATGACATAAATTGCAGCCCCTGTATCAAATAACGCTTCGACCGGTAATCCTTCAGTGAAAACAGAAATCACATTATACGGGCGATCAGGAGGACTTTGAGTGAGTCCGCAAAGTGCAGTTTGACCTCCGGAAACTGCAACACTTAGTTTTCCGAATGGCGGACAGGGAGAGTTGTTGCGGGTCGGAGAGGGGAAAATGAACGGCGGTATTGGAATGGGGACCGGCGTCGGGATACATGGCTCCCACGAGGCTCAGATAAGGATTCTGGTTTGGGGAGGATCGTCGAGGTTGGCTTGGAATATGCCGGCGTTGATAATATAAAGTTGAAGGCATGTCACTCTCGAAGGTGTCGTAACCACGGCGCTGGTTCTGAAGGCGGCGACGACACAAGTGGGATATATGTCCTCTATGCCACAGTAATTGCAAACAGGTCGGGCGGGGCGTCAAGGTGCGTAATTATGCGATGCAGGTCGAGCCGTCTCCATTGCACTGACGTGATTGTAGGTTGGTGCCGTTCGGGGAGGGGGAACCAAAGGAGGGGGGGGATGCAGATACGAGTGCATAGCTCTGCGCTGGGCGGGTTGCAGGAGGTTCGGATGCCATAGGTTGGCTGATGGCTACTAACTCCTCTTTAATGATGTTGCAGAGGACGGCGTCATTAGAAGGTGCGGAAGAACGGTCGCACCCGTGTTGACAGACAGACTTGTGGGCTTTGAGCTCCTCGCGGATGATGGTTCGAATCAGTGCCCGCAGATCGAGGTTAGCAGAGGTCGGGCCAGTAGCGATGCCGGGCTGCAATCGGGAGTACTGCACCTGGTCGAGGCGTTGGCAGGTCGTAATAATGGAATCAGCAGTTGAAGGGATCTGGGCAACCTTTGTGTTATAAGCCATAGAATCGATTCCTTTCAAGACGTGGTGTACTCATTAAGGTTCCGCCATGGTGGGACTAATACGCCGGCAAATTGCAATTATGGCTTCTATGTAAGACGCATATGACTAATCGGGACCTTGAAGGCGGGAAGCGAGCTTGTTCCTCGCGATCTCATCCGAAATACCGGGTCGGTGAAGTATTGGCGGAACAGCTGCTTGAATGTGGTCCAGTTAGTGGTGAGGGGTTCGCGAATGATAAACCAGTTTCTGGAAACCTCAGTGAGGTAGAAAGAAACACTGAGAAATTTTAGAGCATCGTCCCACCGGTTGTAGGCACTGCAGCATTCATAGGTGCAGAGCCAGTCATCAACGTCTCCATCGCGACGACCAGCGGACAGCGGAGGGTCACGCTGTAGTATGGGCACAGGCAGAGGGGGTAGTGCAGTCGAGGCAGAGGGTCCGGCCGGTTCGTGGGTACTCTTGGTAGACATAAGGATGGTGGCAGTTGCCAAGCGGCCACCGGGACGTAGCTCCAACGAGAGGCAGGACCCATGCAGCAAGGGGATCGAATTTCACCTCCACCACTTGTGAAAGATGGCTAGGCCGGGACGGCAAGGTCGAGACGGCAGGTCGTGACGACAAGGCCAGCGATGCCTTCTCTAGCGTTGTAATCCGACCACGAGCCCAGGCGCGTGCCGGAGCCGGCGCCGCGGGACGCTGACGATGGTATGTACGAATGAAAGAAGATCCATGGAAGGCTCACAATATTTCATATGTCTTCTCCCACATCGTCACTTATCATTATCCTCTTTCTTCTCCCCTTCCCCTTCGCCAGTGCACAGTATCAGGCCAGATTTTAATCATTTCGGCCAACCTATCTGCATTTCCTGTCAATAAATCCATCTACCTATCTTGGTTCATGTAGACTTGTTATGGGGGAGGATGGTCTTAAAGCGGTGGGGCGTGGGGGAACTGCGAAGGAATATAGGTGCGATGGGCTTCTATAACTTTGGCGAATGCAGTGCTCGATCTAGCAATTGGAAGGTTTGCTAGATAATGACTAGGAATCCTGGTTTGGTGCCGAATATGCGTTCTCATTGTGTCAACAGCAGTATGTGTGGTAACAGGATGATCCCGGGCGACAAGAACAGTCGCTTCTGTTGAGACACATTTGGGAAGTCCAAGGCATATATGAAGAGCTTGACCTTGCAGACTTTGAAGGGTCCTGAGGTTCGTTTTTCTACTGGTATTAAATATAGTGAAGCTGTATAGCATGTAGCCCCGAAACAGTGACCGGTACAGTTGGAGCATCGAGTGTGCTGGTGTGCCCCAGGACTGTCCCCCGAGGAAGGAGAGAACTTGGACAATCGCTAAAAGTTTGCCCCTCATTTCTCTTAGGTGAGGACTCCACGAAAGACTTCTGTCAATGTGAACTCCGCGGAATCGGTGGCTTGTTTCCTAGGGAATGAATTTGCCATTGATGCATATGGGGTAACGGGACATTGGCTTGCGAGTGAATGCCACAAGGGAACACTTCTCAGTCGAAATATCTAGGCCTTGCCTCTGGGTTTGGTAATAGACTTTAGGAAGCATTTGATACTGTGCAACATGACATATTGATAGAAAAGCTAGAAAAGTGTGGGATCTGAGGTGTTGAGCTTGGGCTAAATGAGACATACTTAAAAGGCAGGTCCCAATATGTAATCATTAACAATATTATATAAAAAAGATTGGAAATCCAACACGGAGTCCCTTAAGGATCAATTTTGGGCCCTCTACTATTTTTGTATACATCAAATGATACCAGAGTCCCTTCAGCTAATCATGTATGCAGATGACACTAACATATCTTTTACTAGAGCAACAAAAGAATGTCTAGCAAAATGGTTATTGATTACTTATTAAAACTCCATGTGATTGCAAGCGAATTGTATAGACCTAAATGCAAAAAAATTTAAATATGTAATCTTCAAACCCGTCAGTAAGCACTCAAGAATAACCTATTGTATATTAGTCTGGGGCACAACAATTGATCCCAAATACAAAAAAATAATTACTTTACAAAAGCAGGTATTGCGTATATGTGAAAATTATCGTGATGCGAAAGAAAAACTAATAACTTACCAACTCTTTCTCAAGTACAGTATACTGAAGGCAGGCAAGGTTTACTACTTTAAGCTGCTCCAATGGAAACATAAGAATCGTTTACACAACACTCCTATAGACAGATTAAGCTTGTACGCAATCAGGAATCCTAAATTAAAATGCGAATAACCAGAACAAATTATAGTCGGCAAACGCTATCCTTCCAAGTTAAACAAATGCTCAATAGAAGAGTATCTACATAAATTACTATTGTTGCAACTTGCGTTTTTTTTCTCTTTTTTTGCACCCTCTAAATGTGCACTCTCCCTTTTTGTAAAAGTGTAAAAGTGTTCGCCTGACACTAAACAGGCGCCTTTCAGTAATTTATAGCCGGCGACAGCTCCTCCCCGACCACCCTCTACGGGAGGCCATGGGAGAGGGGCCAACGCCGGGAAAAGCGGTCCGCGGACCCCCTCCGACAGGAGGGGAAAGGAATGCGGGCAGAACGAACGGGGAGCCCCATCGATGAGCATGCCTCTTTCCGAGCTCTTGCTCCCTTTTAAAGAAGTTGTATTTGGTTCATTAATTGTTTCTTGTAAATAAACGAAGTCACTTAAAACGACAACAGCCTAAACGAAGTGAATCAGATACAACTCATCATCATCATCAGCAGCAGCAGCCTGATTATACCCACTGCAGGGCAAAGGCCTCTCCCATATTTCTCCACTTAACCCGGTTCTGTGCTAGCTGCATCCACTTGACCCCTGCGAACTTCTTTATCTCATCCGCCCACCTAACTTTCTGCCGCCCCCTGCTACGCTTTCCTTCCCTTGGAATCCAGTTTGTTATCCTCAGCGACCATCGGTTATCCTCTCTTCGCACTACATGTCCTGCCCATGTCCATTTCTTCTTCTTAATTTCCACTAGAATGTCGGTAACTTGAGTTATTTCTCTGACCCACTCTGCACGCTTTCTATCTCTTAATGTTACCCCTACCATTTTTCGTTCCATAGCCCTCTGGGTTGTCCTCAACTTAAGTAGAACTCTCTTGGTTAGCCTCCACGTTTCAGCCCCATAGGTGAGTACAGGCAAGATGCAAGATACAACTCCAGATACAACTACAACTCCAGATCCAGATACAACTATCAACCCTTTTCTGCATTTAAGAAATAATGTAAGAGAGTTCTGTTGTGTAGTGATAATGCATGTTTTCAGTAATATTACTCCGCCCGCGCATGCTTTTGCTGATTTGTTGGTCAGTGTTTGTATGTTTCTTTGTTTGCTTACCAGTGCGTTATTTTACTTAAATTGTTTGTTCGGTAATAATCTGTAATTGATTGTGCTGTTTGTTTACATGACCTATTGTTTAAAATTCAAAACAACTCATCTCTCTGATATATGGTTTTCTACTGTGCATAATTATTTTACTTTTATTATTTTGTGCATGCCTGTTATACCGTAAAATTGTACTTGTTAAGTGTCCTCATCATATTCACATTGTACCTGCATATATTTTTGTACACATTGCGCACAAATATCACTGTTGTTTTGTTTCCTCCCTTTTATGTCCTGATCCAGTATACTGTCGTGTGCCAGCCTACCGTAATATTTTATTTTCAATTCTTACTGATCATGTCGCAGGAGGCTGAGGCCAAGTCCGGCGACCGCGCCTTTAGCCTCAGCCTCCTTTTAGGCAAATGTCTAAGAAACAAATAACGAAGACACGTACATACACACATGCATACATACATACATACATACATACATACATACATACATACATACATACATACATACATACATACATAACCCGCTAGTGTTACATACATACATACATACATACATACGTACATACATACATACATACATACATACATACATACATACATACGTACGTACGTACGTACATACATACATACATACATACATACATAATACATACATACATACATACATACATACATACATACATACATGCATGCATGCATGCATGCATGCATGCATGCATGCATACATGCATACATACATACATACATACATACATACATACATACATACATACATACATACATACATACATACATACATACATACATACATACATACATACATACATACATACATACATACATACATACATACATACATACATACATACATACATACATACATACATACATACATACATACATACATACATACATACATACATACATACATACATACATACATACATACATTCATACATACATACATACATGTGGTTACGGCGCTCGACTACTGTTCCCAAGGGTGCGGGATCGAATTCCTGCCTCGGCGGCCGCTTTTCCATGGAGGTGAGAAGCAAAGACGTCCGTGTGCTGTGCGATGTCAGTGCACGTTAAAGAACCCCAGGTGGTGAAAATTTCCGGAGTCCTCCACTGCGGCGTCTCTCATAGCCTGAGTTGCTTTGGGATGTGTCGTGCACACTGTGTTGCTCCAAGCACTGCGAGAACGAACGGTCGGCCTTTGTGTGTTTGTGTATGCCGTGCGTCCCGCGAAGCGTCGGCGGACTAAACACATTCCCGAAACCCAGCGAAGCGGTGGTGGGGACCTGAGAACCGGCGCCGGGAGGATGGCAAAGAGGAGACATTTATGGACTCCCGCAGGGCGCACTGCCCGCGTCATCCGAGCCGGCCGCTGCACGCGGCGTCGCCGGCTTCTGGGAAGCGTTCTAACCTCACAGGAGTTGGAAGCTTGGGCCTACGTGAAGACAGCCGTGGACCTGGAGAGGAGGGCTCTCGAAGGGAGACAGGGTTCGGAGGGGACCACGGTGGACGCAGGGACGAGAGACGACGGGTGGACAGAAGAGACTGAACTGGAGTGTCGTGCGGAGCGGCCGCGCTCCGAGTGCTACGTACGAAATGAGCGCAATTTGTCAATAAATTCATAATAATCAGGAAATGCCAAGTGTGGTCGAGCTTCGTCGGAGAATGCCAGAGGGGTGGAGCAAGGGACCTGCCTGACTGGACGTTAAACTCAACCAAAGAAATAGATGAATACATACGCACGTACGTACGTATGTACGTACCGTCTTTGCCAAAAGTAACCAGGCTGCTGCGAAGGCTGGCGGAGCAAGTGCGCGGCCGTGTGGCGGCGTTGTGCTCCCTGTGGCTTATCGGTGCTCGTCAGCTCCGAGAGTACAACAGCTGACGTAACTTCGCACCCTCACTCTCGCTCGTTGGATGATAAAAACTAGGTGCGTATGATGCGCGGGCTGCGGTTTCACGTGTGCGAAGCTTGGTTATGCTCAGCGAGGGCGCTCAGTATAGCGACGGGGCTATCCGCTCTTCTCGGCAACTGCCCTGAAGGAGATGTCGCGTTTCTCGCTATATAATTATACGTGATTGTGTTCTGCAATCCGCTACTGAAACACACCAGCAGAAATGCGCTTTCCTGCGTGTTTGATGCGCCTGCACATAAAGAATGATAACGCACCTCGAAATTTCAACATGCTTTCTCCGAGGTGCCTTGCGTACTGCAATTTCACTTGCCGTAACTCCAGTAATAAGTTATGGGAAAACTTGTGAACCCTTTCAAGCCACCTTATCTCCCTTTTAGGCTTGCAAAATTGTGCTAGTCCCTTGGGGAGTCTGTGTATAAATAAGAGCAATGATTGATTCTAACAAATTATTGCATTTGCTTGTAGGTAAGTTTTGGTTTAGCTAACAAACTACAATGCAAGCTTCCTCACGCTTAGCCATTATATGCACATGACTGCTTTCTCGTTCGCGGAACCCTTATTTCAGAGCAGCACTGTCTGGCAAATCTAGCACATAGTCGTCCTAGAAACGAACAAAAGCTCACCGTGTGTACTATCACCTGCTTTTCTGTTTTCCGCAGTTGCCGAGAAGAGATAATAGCCCCGTCGCTATACTGAGCGCCCTCGCCGGGCACAACCAGGCTTCGCACGCGTGAAACCGCAGCCCGCACATCATACGCGCCCAGCTTTTATCATCCAACGGGCGAGAGTGAGGGTGCGAAGTTACGTCAGCTGTTGTACCCTCGGAGCTGACGAGCACCGATAAGCCACAGCGAGCGCTACGCCGCCACACGGCCGCGCACTTGCTCCAGCGGCCTTCGGAGCAGCCTGGTTACTTTTGGAAAAGACGGTACGTACCGTCTTTGCCAAAAGTAACCAGGCTGTGTGTTGAGCTTCTCAGTTAGCAGAATATCCGTACCACTTCTGAAGCTGTAAATCTGTGCAACGACAAGCTCCTGTACTCACTTGTTAACAAGTTCTGATCATCTGGTATTCATTGTTCGCTTTAAAATACAAGCGAGAAGCAAACCATGCAGCCTGGTTACTTTTGGCAAGGATGGTACGTACGTACGTACGTACGTACGTACTACACGTAATACAGTTCATACCGATGCGGCGATAAGTAAACGTAGCACGCTTCTCCGTTGCAGTTAAAATCACGCATTATGCACTGTAATTAAAAAACAATAATTGTTAAAGTAAAATTGCACTGGCGCCTGCTACCCGTTCGCACATAAGACGACCGCTAGTGTTAATTATGCAACACATGAAGAGTTTAGAAGCAAATAGCGTGCTGTGTTTACTTTTGTCTGCAGGGGTATATGTACGTAGTACGTACTGTAGTCCCTGTATGCGCTATTGTAAGACGAGGGCTGAAAACATCTAAAATGGCAGGGCACGAAACACGGAAATAATTCTAGCATGTTCAGACATACTGCGCATAAAAAATGATTAAGATCATTAACTAACTAAAGCAACGCATAATGAACCCAACACAAATGATATAGATCATGTGGGCATCAATGCCTTATAAAAATCAGTTCATTGATAGAGACCATGGTGTAGCAAGAAAGGTTCCAGTACACAACTGTTCAGGAAAAAACATCTGAAATTATTGGCACTGGATTAAGGCTGTGATGACTCCTGGTTGATCGAGGAATATCGGCGATAAGAATGCATTAGATTTAACGTGGTGAAGCGAACAAAACAATGCACTGCCGGTACTGCAACGACTCCAACTTGTGGGTCACCGACAGAGGTGGAGAGTTACATTCAAAGAGAGAAGGCACACGAAGGTGAAAAATTGCGATTACTCCACGAAACAAAAACATGATTACTTTTCGTCGGGTATTCACGAGTTGGGTCTATTTCAATGTTTGTGAGGTTTCCAGACTCGTTTGAATTACCAGACGAATGGAATATTTATACATTAAGAGCTGAGTCTCTTTAAGATGATTAATAGATGTTTTTCACGACACTTATACATAGCATGAATACATGACATGAATACATGACATGAATACATATATGAATATATAGCATTCATTGATTACGAAAAAGCATTGGACTCAGTTGAAACCTCGGCGGTCATGCAGGCATTGCGAAATCAGGGGGTAGACGAGCTGTACGTGAAAGTGCTGGAAGATATATATAGTGGCTGCACAGCAACCATAGTTCTGCATAAAGAAAGTAACAAAATTCCCATAAAGAAAGTTGTTCGGCAAGGAGACACAATCTCCCCAGTACTATTCAGAGCTTGCTTAGAGGAAGTATTCAGAGACTTGGAATGGGAGCAGTTAAGGATAATGGTAGATGGAGAATACTTCAGTAATCTGCGATTTGCTGATGATATTGCCTTGTTAGGCAACTCTGGGGATGACCTGCAAATAATGATTGATGACCTAGACAGGAAAAGTAGAAAGGTAGGCTTGAAAATCAATATGAAGAAGAAAAAGGTAATGTTCAACAGCCTCGGGAAGGAACCGCAGTTTACATTAGGTAGCAAAATACTGGAAGTATTAGGAGAATATGTCTACTTAGGACAGGTAGTAACCGCAGATCCGGACCATGAAAAGGAAATAAGAAGAAGAATAAGATTAGGATGGAGCGCATTTAGCAAGCACTCGCAGATTATGACTAGCAGCTTACCGGTATCGCTAAAGAGGAAAGTATATAACAGTTGCATCTTACCTGTACTCACCTATGGCGCTGAAACGTGGAGGCTAACCAAGAGAGTTCTACTTAAGTTGAGGACAAACTAGAGGGCTATGGAGAGAAAAATGGCAAGGGTAACATTAAGAGATAGGAAGCGTGCAGAGTGGGTCTAAGAAATAACTCAAGTTACTGACATTCTAGTGGACATTAAGAAGAAGAAATGGGCATGGGCAGGACATGTAGTGCGAATAGAAGATATCCGATGGTCGCTTAGGGTAACAAATTGGATTCTGAGGGAAGGAAAGCATAGCAGGGGGCGGCAGAAAGTTAGGTGGGCGGATGAGATGAAGAAGTTCGAAGGGGTCAAGTGGATGCAGCTAGCACAGAACCGGGTTAAGTGGAGAAATATGGGAGAGGCCTTCGCCCTGCAGTGGGCATAGTCAGGCTGATGATGATTTCACAGCACCCCAAGAGGTTTCGGGTTTTAATGCAAATAAAATAATAAGCGTAGCCGAGGACATGTCAGTGGTAATAATACCGTTGGGATATCTAATTTAGAAATCCTGTGCAATGTGCAATCGTTAGCAGCATACCTAAAAAATGAAGAAAATCTGCTGTCAGCAAAAAACATCAGTACAATCTTAGTAAAATTTATTTTCATTTGCTAGGCGTTGATACGCATGGTGCCCCATCTAATAAATGATTAAAATGGGTTAGTTGCAAAACGTTTATGTAGTATTAGTTACATAATACACAGATTTCTGAATAGGGGATATTTGTTTTGGGATCATCATCATCACCATCAGCCTGACTATACCCACTGCAGGTTGAAGGCCCCTATATTCCTCAAATTAACCCGGTCCTGTGCTAGCTGCATCCACTTGACCCTTGCGAACTTAACCTCATCCGCCCACCATACTTTCTGCCGCCCTCTGCTACACTTTCCTTCGCTTGGAATCCAGTTTGTTACCCTAAGAGACCATCGGTCGCTTACCGATGCCGTACGGTTATAAGAAAGTGGGAGTCAAAGACTAAAAATTACTGACCGCTCAGCCTATTATCCACTTACAAGGTGCCTACTTATGTACTCGCTGATATAATCAGGGCAGTCTTAGACTTCAATCGACCAAAGGGGCAGGCAAGCCTTGGTAAAGGCTACTCGGCATTGCCGAACAGCTTATATAAAAACGCGCAGAATAGAGCCCAGCCCTATACACCGCATACACCTATTACAAGAAAGCATTTGCAAAGCCCTCATGCAGTCATGGCGGAGTCAAGAAAACGAGGAGTCATATGTTAAATAATGGGAAGTTATTAATAATGGCTGCAAAGGAAACTCAGCCCTGAGTAAAAAAAGCAATAATAGCTTCATAAGGGAAGCTGTCAGTCAATGAGACATAATCACTCCACTACTATTCACGGCTTTCTTAAAGGAAGTATTCAGAAAATTCACAAACGACATGGCCTTGCTAAATAACTAACAGGATGAAATGCAAACAATAATTAATGACCGAGAGAGGCAATGCATAACGGTCGGCTAATATGTTTAATAATTAATATATAATAATAATATATATATGTAAAAGACTAATCAACAGCCGCGGAAAGGAACAGCAGTTCACGATAAGTAGTAGCGAGGCGCTAAACCTCGTAAGGGATTATATTAACCTGGAACAGGCAGTGGTCGATGATCCGGACGACGAAAGGAAATAACTAGGAAAATCAGATTGGGACGGAGCGCATATGACAAGTACTCTCAGACCGTTCATGACGTTTTACCAATGTCCCTCGCGAACAATGTGCGCGCTGATGCATGTTACCGCTACTCAGTTATGGACTAACGAAACGAACTTCACTTAAACTGATGGTAAAGCAGGGAGCTATTGAAGAAAAACTGTAGGTATAAAGTTAAGATACAGGAAACTTTTACAGCGGGTCAGGGAACAAAAAAGAGTTAATGAGATTGTAGTAGAAATGAATAAAAAAAGAAATTAGCATGGGTTGGGCATCTAATGTTAAGGAAGGATTAAAGGAAGGAAAGCCTTTAAGGGGGGCAGCGTGTTGTGCGGATGATATTAGGAAGTTGTCGGGATCTAATGGATGCAGCTGGTACGGGACCCAACTAATTGGAGAGATACGGCTGATGTATTTGCAGTGCTGTGGGTGTAGTTATGATAATTATGGTCACAGCGACGGTGATGATGATTCCTGGGTGAGCAAGGCCGCCGCTGTCTCTGCGTTCACGCCACAGCTACAAAATATGTAAGCTTCGAATTGCAAAACAACTGTGAGTTAAGCTAGTTGGTGCATCATTTTTTTTAAATACACAGCGCAACAAACATAGGACAAGCGTTCCACCGTTCTTGTCGATTACCTGTCGTGTCACAACCCGGGCTCCTGTAAAGCCTTCAGTATAGACGTTCAAGACCTCTACTATTCGCTTCCGCATGAGCATCTCTTGGTTTGTGTTCAAAAATGTATAACGGATGACAATGACGAGCAAACCTTCATTCGCAATGTTGGCATTTCTGTGGCATCTTTTCTGGAACTGTTGTAATTATACCTGCAATCCACCTTTTTTCAGTTTGAGGGCCAATTGTATTTACAGAAAACAGGCGTGTGCATTGGGTCGAGTGTGGCACCAGTTTTAAGTGAAATGTATCTAAGTTATGTTGACAAAGCCATCAATAATAAATTTCTTCCCTTTGTAAAAAAATTGTTCTGATACGTGGACGATTACCTTCTGTTTGTAGAAGCGCACGACCTTTCAATGTGCGTCGAAGACATTCTAAAAGTTTTTCAAGACTGCGGTAATGGCCTAAACTTCACATTCGAAACACCGTCTTGTGATATTTTTCCCTTTCTTGATTTAAGGTTAAATTTAGGGCAAAATCACGTCTACTGGGCGTTTGCACCAAAATCGAAAAAGCCTTTGCTCAACTATTAATCTGGCCATTCGAAATTAGTAAAGTGTGGTATAGCTGTGTCATGCATAGGGTCATCAATTGTAAAATCCTGCCACCATGCCATCAAGTATAGCTTCAAAGATCAGATAGACAGATTGAGATCAGCAGGCTTCCCCGATGACGTAATCTTGCTTGCTTGCAACAAGGTCCTGAAAAAAAGTAAAGGCCTCTAGAACACGACAGGATCCTGAGACACCCCGTAAAAAGAAAAACGTTGCCGTCATACCATATGTGCATGGAATTTCGCATCGCCTACGGCGAGTTGGACATAGGTATGGAGTACAGGTCATGTTTTCTGCGCCCATAAAACTTGGCAGCATTTGCGCTAAAGTAGACCTAAAAATAAATGACAAAAAACGACGTGCAGGCCGTGGGGGATGCCAGGTAAAACATAGTGTAGCTTTTCTTCCGTGCACAGAAGGAGTGGTGTACAGAGTGCTTTTACTTGCGTAAACGATTACATTGGTCAGTCAGGAAGGTGTCTTAACATAAGGCTAAGAGAACATGAAACCTCCCTAGAAAAAGCCCCGTCATCGAACCTGGCACTACACCACAAGGAATGTAGCCAAAAGCCCCCTTTGCACCCTCATTGCACTCTCCTGTTCAAAGAAACTACAGTGTTGTACAAACACAGAGAGAAATTAACACGAGAATTAAAGGGGCCTATCTCATTCACAAGAATTCTGACACATGCGTCAGCACCCCATCTGTTATCATTCATCCCCGAGAAATCTCATGTCTTGACGAAACTGGTTAAAGTGAAATGTTGATTTATCTGCGAACATGCGCACTTGGTTGTCAGAGAATTTTTGTATATATTCGTGTTGTTTAAAAAAAAAACATGCAGTTGATAGTCAGCGCTGTTCCCGTCTACTCGCTTGTCCTATGTTTGTTGCGCTGTGTATTTTTAAAAAATGTAAGCTTCCTTTTATACCCCAGAAAAAGAAATAAATGCATCTTCTGTATGCAATGGTACCACCGCCTTCCATTTTAGGCACTGATATCAGTTTGGTTTCGAAACTGGGGTGACGATGACAAAAATTACGCGTAATTATTTCGACCAGCACACGTTTGTATTTTGGCCACTATCCACAGGAGCTCTGAAAAAAACAAAAGAACACTAGTCACTGTCGTCGGCTCGTTCAAAGAACCTGCGACCACTGCAGAACAAGCGCGCCTCTTATTCCTTAATTAATATTTGTGCACAGCTGTCTAATTACCACATGCTTAGGAATATCTTGCGCCCTACAAACCTCTTTTCAACCCCTGCTGCATCTAGTTTTTTTTTTATGTTTGCTAGGTTAGCCTAAATACCATCATTATCATGTCATTTCGACGGCTATAATTTATGTTGAAGGTCACCTGAAGGTCAACTTAAGCTCCTATGACAAAGCCCCACATGGCGTACGTTGTTAAATTGAATTTGTTATCTTAAGGGGAGTGCTTGATTTGACCTTGGTCTGGTTTCAAGCTCGTCGGTTTGGAGCCAAGTGAAGTTGTACATGCAGTAGTAGAGCTTTCACCCTCAAATCTTGTTTAGCAAACAACAAAAAACGAAGTGGCCACACATCGAGGGGGAGTGCGGTCATCAATGCTCCGACAAAAACTTCTCGTCTGCGTATTTCGTTTCAGTGTAACATCCTATTCCCACTTGACATGAGAAATGAAGCCGAAGATAATCTGAACATAAAAATGTTATTGCGATTTTTTTTAAGTGCAAAAAAAACATAAATAAACCTAACCTTCTTATTTGTCTCTATATGAACGAAGATGCGCTTTAATTCGACCGCAATAAATAATGGCCTATTTTCCTCCAAAATTTTGATGAAATTGCAAGAAAGTAGAGGCTTCCAGTTACATTTAAATAGCGCTAAATTGTGCAGCCAGGTACGATGTACCTCTTCTATGAACGCATTAGGATGCAATCAAATTTTGTTTTATCAACACTCACTGGCGGTTGCTACAAGGATACGTAAAATAAAAGTACAGAAGAAAACTCTACTTTTACTCTCCTTTACGAGATCAATAATCTCAGCGTATAAGTAACATAAGATGCGCATTTCGGTTTGTTAGTCGTTGTCGCAACCGCACTCGCTTCCCTCAGCAAGTTACCCGACATCCTCCGTCACTTTCCGCATACCCTCCTTCTGGTCGCTTTGCTTACGAGCAAGGCAAAAATGTCTCAGTCCTCAAAGGAAACAGCCAGCTTTCATTCGCAAACGAGTTTTATTTTAAATTCGACGCTGAAGTTTAACACGTCCTATTAGCCTTGTTTCTCGAAGCAAAAAAGAAATAACTATTTGTATTCAAAAGAGGAAAATGTCCGTTTCACTCACTTAAACCCTTTAAATCCGCCGGTCTTGCATCACGGTATATTCGCGCGACGCCGATGCGTGGTATGCTCGACGCATGAAAGCCTCATTCTAGTTAATAACATCTCCATCCAAGACATGCACTCATTCTTCATGAGGCACAGCACTTCTGCCTGCTACAATGGTGCTTGAGAGCCTTCCATTAGTCCGAAACTAAACTCCGCACGACAAATTCGATTGCCCTAATTGAGTGAGTTCCTTAACTTAACAAGGCCTTCGCGCTTCAGCTGCGCATCGTGAGGCATTTATCGATCATCGCAAACGGAATACGTAATGATGCCGTCTGTTCTCCAGACAGAAAAACGACGCGTTCGTCTAATAGAACACCGTGGAATCGTGCTTGGCCAAGTCTTGTTAATTGCGACCGGGTGTATCACGTTTCGAGCTAAAGTATCTGGCTGGTCACTCAGCTGAGCCCCGTGTTCAAATAGTCTTCTAAATGTATCGTTTTTTTTTCTTACAAGCCTCATTTGATATGCGTGACTAACTTATGCGCATAAATGTCCACACGTAACGGATGTCAGTGGAAATTGTATTGCACGCCATTCGCATGTGGCCTGTTCGTTAATTCGGAAACCTGCAAGACGGCTAAGTGGAGGCATCTGTTCTTGAATTGGAGTAAGTGTCCAGCCGTACACACCCGGATAAGCAGGTGTCGTTAAAAGTGGGCTAGTTTTCTCCTCCTTGATGATCACACATTTAAACGGTCTGTACTTGTCTATTCGTTTTCTTTTACTATGCGGTCGGAAAGTACTCAATTCTCTTGCCATAGGCAGCTTTATTGCGAGCCTTTCTGGCTCACGAGGTAGCGTCCCGCAGCTGAAAGCGTGTGCTGCCTATAAAACGCGAAACAGGAGGAAAATACCCAGGCCTAGGTTTAACCTGGTGGAATCTTGGGGAGGGTGTCGATATCATGTAACTGTCTACAGTGGCAGGATCTGTGGCCTTTGAAAAGCGTTCCAGACGGCTCTTCCATCTAAAACCAAAAATATAGTATTTAAAACGTAAACGTCACCTCCATGGAATCTCCAACACTTTACTGACATGGACAAATTCACCACCGAGTCGTCGATAGTACAGTGTGATTTAGATGCCCCCCCCCCGCCTAAAATGGAAGTCAATGCTAACTTGGCAACGAACTCTCTTACGCAAATATTTGACCTCGCTTAAGAATCAGCGAAGTTGCAAACGGCTGCGAAGCAATATGCTTCACTAAGATCGGCCCTGGACACGCACTGCACTGCAGGTCTCTGCGTGGCCGCATTCTTAGGTTCTAGCCTAACCCAGGCCCGGAGGAACACACTTTGCTACTCGGCAGACAAGAGAGACTGAGGTCACATTTTGCGGCCGGAGTGGCAACAGAGACTGAGTTCCCTCACATTATAAAGCCACTTGCCTGCTCCATCTGATCACTGTCTAGGCTTATAATTCGGCATGGCGGTCAAGACAATATTGTAACGTACCTTTAAAGAGGAAATGCAATCGGGGAGCGACAAACACCACAGCCGGTCGTAGTTGTCGTG
The DNA here is from genome assembly GCF_055883805.1 of Amblyomma maculatum. Taxonomy (NCBI): domain Eukaryota; kingdom Metazoa; phylum Arthropoda; class Arachnida; order Ixodida; family Ixodidae; genus Amblyomma; species Amblyomma maculatum. The sequence goes on along the minus strand of NC_139349.1, from coordinate 170,359,143 downwards.
CCGTTGGTTAATGGCATGAACCAACGAGGAGGAACCACCGTTTCACTCCTTCGCAGTCTTCCCCATCGCAAGTGTCCTTCTCCGCCGTCTTCTACGATGTGTGTCAATGTTTAAATGGTCATCACGATATTTACCAATATTGGTAATTAGTTTCACTACTTGCATACATCAGCAATTTGCTACAGCCATCAGCTCTGCGGGGGACTGGTAAGATTGGCACTCTTGCAATTGTTCCAGAAGGCAATACAGATCACCTCGGCAGCAACTGATTATGTTCATGCAACAAATATTGGTAATGCAATTACAGTGCATTGCGCGGCGTTGGGCATGTGAAAGAGAAAGGCGACGTGAATGCGCGAGTATTTTAAACATGCTCAGTTCAATGATCGCTCTTATGTTACCCCACTGCAGTAATGCACGCATTTGCATTTTATGAAACGTAGCGCAAAGAAGACAAGGACAAAATGAGGGATACACACACGAGCGCTCCTGTGTGTATCCCTCATTTTGTCCTTGTCTTCTTTGCGCTACGTTTCCTAAAATGCAAATGCACAAACTCGCCCAATTCAGCATTCTTGTGCAATGCACGCACTCTCTTCATTGTCTTGTACACAGAACAATGTTGTCACTACAGAAATATTTATGCACAGTTGTTTTCGTTATGCCACATGGAAGCACCCAAATGGCAGCAGAAATGACCTGGCGTGTAACAAATATATACTGATAAGCCTCTTTGTTTTTATCGAAATAGCGATACGACCCACATCATCGCAAAAAGCTCATAAGTATGCGTCTTTCCGAATCCGATCCGATATTCGCAAGCGCCAACGGAATCAAACCTTTCTGTCGCCTTGTCTTGATTAATTTTTCTACGACTTGATCATGGCTTCAAAGTTAAACGCGCAAAGTGTCCTTTATCATCTTATGCCAATTCATTCATACCTCGCACTATCATTGAATGGAATAACTTGCCATCGCACATCGCTACAGAAACTAACATAAATAAATTCCAAGAGCTACTTCTCTGTGACGGAAATTTGTGGAATATTTTGCTGTTGTTTTTGTTTCCTCTTTTGATGTTATATGTAATGGTTCTTATTGCAATTGTTGTTAATTGCATCGTGTTTTTTACAATTATATCCTCCCCCCCTATGTAATACCCTCCTTTTGAGGGCCTTTAGGGGTAACCTGAATAAATAAATAAATAAATAAATCTTAATCTTCTCTGACAAAGTTGCACTGAGGGAGGGAGACATTTGTTTTCAGGGAATGCGTGTTATCATCATCATCATCATCCTCAGCCTGACTATACTCATGCAGGGCGAAGGCCTCTCCCATAACCATCCAATTAACCCGGTCCTGTGCTAGCCGTATCCACTTGACCCCTGCGAACTTCTTAACCTCATCCACCCTCCTAACTCCCTGCTACGCTTTCCTTCCCTTGGAATCCAGTTTGTTACTCTAAGCGATCATCGGTTATCCTTTCTTCGCGTTACATGTCCTCCCATGCCCATTTCTTCTTCTGGATTTACACTATAATGTCAGTGACTTGAGTTATTTCTCTGACCCACTGTGCACGTTTCCTATCTCTCAACGTTATCCCTACAATTTTTCTTTCCATAGCCGTCTGCATTGTCCTCCACTTAAGTAGAATCATCTTTGTTAGCCTCCACGTATCAGCCCCACAGGCAAGTACAGGTAAGATGAATGGGCAAAGTTTGACACTTCTCCTCCAAATGGTGCATAAAGGGGACGACGTGGGAATCTAAGGCATTTAGAGCCTTGGGATCACAAATTCGTTGGACACCAGCGTCGTCCTCTCCATCGACCAGCTTCAGTGCGGGGAGAAGGCAGGCCTGCTCCTCATGATATAGACCTGCCCAAACAATGAACCTGAATACACAAACACAGTGGTAACCATTGAGGGATTGTAGTCTTTCCTGTCCAGCTCCGTACTCGAGGCCCAAAGGGCCCTTGTGACACGCTCACGGAGAGCAAGGCAGCTGCTGGAGACCTGGACAAGAGCCCCACCCCCACATCCCCCTTCCTTATATTCCAATAAAGGTTTTCAGTTATTCAGTGTTTAGTAATATTCATAATATTCATGTTTGTATTGGACAAACCCAAGTCATAGCACAACCTACAAGTGTCTTAACAGGTTATTCATGAGTTCTAAAGTTAGCATTCAGTCCAACTCAGGCTCGTTCTTTGTCTGTGACTGAATACTGCAGTGACCGGCAAGAAAACAGCAGTGGACAAGATAATTGCTGCTGCAGTGGAGTCAGCGGATTATAAGGTCCTACCTCAGCAGACGAAATTAGTCCTCAACCAGGGCAAGAAGCGCTGCAAAATGTTATTCGGCGCTTTAAACTGAAGGCACCAATCTAAAACCGAAAACAATATTGAGTTCGTGAAGCCCCTAATATTTATAGAAATAAAGGTTGTAGAAGTACAACTATCCTTGAATCATGTTTAACAAGCAATTATTGGAGAAGATTTCCTTTTACACTTTTCCTCCTTTGGCAGGGAGTATTTAAAACTGGCAGCGAAACCCGAAGGGCTGGGGCTTCATACGCAGTCTGTAATTTGCTGCCTGGATACGTCTGCACGCTATGCATGGAAGAGGTTTTGACGCCTATTGCTTCTCAGTGCCATTTTGTTTTGCTTTGATCTTTTATTGATTGAATTGTTTTGATACATTTTTTACCCCTTGCTCCCTCCTGCAATATCATCATCGAGGCTGCTGTACTCATAAATAGAATTAATGCAAGAATAAAATGCTCTCAGGCAAATGTGTAACACTTTAGGATACTTTTTTGTGTGCATAATGTTATAACTTGTCTAAGCTTCCAACGCGGAGAGAAACATTGCTGATGAAGTTTGTCCCACGCTCACAACAAGTAATAATGCTTTTAAATGACAAACCTGATGCGCTGCTTTTAATAATGTAAGATGCTTCTTTATTAACATATTAGTAGAGGTACCTACGCTTCTGGTGTGTAGCAGAATTTTACTCCTGAAGTTTGTCCTATGCTCCTAGAAAATTTGTCAGACTTATATGAAGGGTCGATGGAGCGAGTTTTTGAAGAAAAAGAAGCTTGTTTAGAGAACCTTATATATTAATATCGGCGCAACACAGGGCACACAAACACGAGGGCACACAAGCGCTTGTGTTCCCGCATGTGCTAGTCGTGCCTTTTGCACTGTTGGGCTGATATTAAGACATAATAGCACACCAACTGGCCAGTACTCTTACCCTACTACTTAGGAGAGGTTGGCTAACATATTGAATATGATTGTAATTTTAATAGTTATATCAGAAAACTGCTCTCAAAGCCCTTTTTCTGAAAATACTCAAACTCCAGCGCATGAGCCGTTTGTCCTCAAGGATCTAGAACACAGACACTTAATACTGCGTTTCATTAAAGTTTCCGTTTTTCCCTCCTACTCCACCGTTATCGCATTGCTCGCTTATGGTATCTTAGCGGTGCCAAAATTTTATACTGCTTTACAACTATTCTTGCCGGTCAAAGATTTCGTCTGACGCCTGTCCTTGAGCCCTACCATCTAACTGAAAGCGAAGGGAAATGCGACAGGCTAGTGCACGTACTTTGTATTTGGCCAACAAAACTGATTCAGCTGTTTGTTGAAGCACCGGGTCAAGCTTTTTTATATTGCATTCGTTTTCCTAATGCGTCCACCCTTTTCGGTGAAGTCGGCCTAGTTCATGCAAGTAGCGAATGCACCAGATTTTCTCAAATATACTTCGTCATCAACTTCATCAGCCGGACTATACCCTCTGCAGGGCGACGGCCACTCCTATTTTCCTCCAAGTAACCCGATGCTGTGCTTACGGCATCCACTTGACCTCTGCGAACTTATTTACCTCAACCGCTCACCTAAATTTGTGCTGCCCCCTGCCATGCTTTCCTTCCCTTGGACTCCAATTGCTTACTCTCAGAGACCATTGGTTATCCTGTCTTCGCACTAAATGTCCTGCCCATGACATTACTTCTTCATTTCGGCTACAATCTCAGTAACTTCGAATATTTCTCTAACCCACTCTGCATGCTTCCTATCTCTTAATGTTACACCTACCATTTTTTCATTCCATAGCCCTCAGCCTTGTCCTCAACCTAAGCAGAACCCTAGAAGTTTTTTAGTAAAGCTGTTCCTAATCATGCTACACTAATTACAAACTGTCTATAACAAGAAAAATTTGCATACGTTCCTACTATCCGCGTACCGGGTGAAAAGAAGGTAAAAAGGAGGCCGGCTATTGGGAGTATCCATTTCCTATGGCACTTGCCTGTTCTTGCAAGCTTTTTTATGCATCTATTTCAGATCCCCTCTGCCAGCACGCGGTCATAATAGCGGCCCATGAAGCCCTGCCGCAGACCCCTCCTGCCCTTTGCTGCCCTTTCTTCCTTCATTCTCAATTGCATTGTCTGCTGGCGTTCGCAATAAGGGCCTCAAGTGCACAGACAGGTCGTTAGTTATCCTGACACCAAAGAGGCGTGGGTTCAATTCCTAGTCACATCTACATCTCTCAGTGTCGCGCGAATGCAGGACGGATAAAAATCAGTCGACAAAAAAAGTTACAATGCAGCCGTTAAATGCCTTTCAAAACAGAAGTGCGATTTAAACCATTCTGTGGTGGCAGTTCAGCTACCACTACAGGACGTGCAATTCGCGTCAGGTAGATAGTTATGCTTGTTGAACGGAAAGGCACAGATTTCGGCCGGAACGTTCAGCATCTGGTCTGCTACTCCGCAGCAGGTAGGATGTAAATGAGAAGAAAGAGAGTGGGGATGAGTGACGACGTGATGAGAAAAGGTGTGGCATCAATATACAGGTAATGTAATTTGTCTCATAAGTGCGAGTCCAGTTGCGTATAGGACAAGAAATGGCAGAGAGCCCGCATTTCCTTTTCAGGTTTCCACTTGTCCGGCCAAGCCCTAAGTAGCAAATCCTCCGAGAGAGGCCTGCTGTCCACACGCTTCAAGGAAGTAGCCAGCCTTATCCTTTCGCGCGTATACACTGGGCACACCACAAATATATGATCCACGGTCGCAGCGAGAAACCAGTTAGCAGCGCAGCGCAGTTAGCAGCAACAAGCCAGAAAAGGGCTTTAAAATCTCCGCTTTCTACTCGGACAGAAGTAGCAGTAGTACAAGACTTTATTGAAGCGCAACACTTAGGCGCCTAATACATCGATGGCCTGCTGCACGAGCAGGTGTTGTTTGTTCTCACCCTTAGCACCAAGCCTGTCCACCCAGGTCCAGATAGTATGAGAGGGGTTGGGAGATAAACACGACTGCAATGTAACCGGGCAGGAATATAGGCAGCGGGAAAGGTTGGCTTAAGGGAAGGGTAGTTGGGTCATAAATGATCGCGGCGGAATTTGTAGAGATATAGCCGTGCAGAGGTTATGAGCGTATTCAGCTGTATCTGCCGAAGGACATGAGCATCCCGTACGGAGAGATTGGGATGAGGGTCGGGATAGGGCTTGCGGTCTAAGCGAGAAGCACTGTGATATTTTCTGCTAAAATGGCGAGAATTGGGCCTAGTTGGTTATTCATATTGGTTTCACCGCGCTAACACATTGAACGACAGAAAACGTATCACTGTCGTTGTCTGCGAAAGAAGTTGAGTTGCTTAGATTATCGCGATGAGTGTGTCTAGCTGTATGCCTTTGTTACCTGCGATGATTGTTTCCTCATGTTTCCTCGTTGCTTATGTTTGTTTGAAGACGACCACGTTTTGTGTATAAAATGACTTCCGTTTCATCCATTAAAACCAGTTGTTAGTTCGCGCTCCATGGTGTTTGTCTTTTCTGTCGTTCAATGTGTTAGCGCGGTGAAACCAATACAAAATAAAAATATTATTTTCTGATGTTGGCGCGAAGAGACGGTTTCGACCCACCCTCCAAGGACATGGGCCAGGGGTGAACGGTGTCCGCTTACGAGTTTCACGGGCGAGCTGGTTAACCAGCTCATTGCCGTCAATCCCCGAGTGTCCAGGAATCCATCGGAGGAAAACGCGGCAGGGCTGGCAGCGCAACAAGTGTGGCCTCGAGTTTCGTGGACAGCTGAGGTGTGAGGTTTTTCGAGTGAATGGCGTGGATAGCCGCATGGGAGTCAGTGTATAAACTGAGGCACAGGTGGGAGATAATGTAAACTTTGAATAACATGAACTATGGAGAGATAATATCCGGAAGGTGGAGAAAGGAGCCGCTAGTGTGAGTGACAGGGGTAGATAGGCAAGGATGAAAGACCTGTCTTCCGGACTCGCAAGGAGCCACATAAGAGGCATCCGTGTAAGCGACTCCATGGGTTTTGAAGGGCGGACTATGATGACTGGCGACATATTGCCTGGAAGAGGAAGCATACGGAGGTTAGTAGCCTCAGGCGAGGAAGGAATTGGCAGAGGGACTGACTGTATGGGCGAAATATTAACCTGGTTGAGAAGCCAGCGTCCATGCACTGTGCCGGAAAGGCTAGCTACCTGTTGGTCGCGGTGTAGTGAAAGGAGACTGCGAAGAGGATGAAAGAGCCCGATGGCATAAAGCTTGTCGGTGGAAGTGGTTATGAGAAGAGGGAGAGCAGCTTTGTAAAGGCCATAAAGAGCTGTTGCAAGTGTGTCTAGCTGGCTCTGGGTGAATTAAAGATATGGTATGAAGTAAAGGAATTTGTTAAGAGCCAGCGTGTGAGCCAGTCAGAGATTCCCTCAGGCCTGAGGACCGTCTGTGAACTCGGCAAAGTAAATGGGTGATGACTTACGGGTAGAAATAGCCGCATAGAGAGCCCGGGCATTCTTTGCGGCAAGCAGATGCATGCCAAGAACGCGACATTTAGAAACTTTAGCGGTTGTGGAGCCGCCTAAGTTAAGGGAGATCAGTTGCCCGTTGATAGGCATAGTGAGTCAAAAGTAGGAGTCCTGACTTCTCGGGCACGGGAGAAAGGCCTGCATGGTCAAGAAAGGAAGAAATGGTGTCCAATCCTTGCTGAAGGGTGTCTTGAACATGGCCAGACGATCCGCGCGATCAGCACGGTGTAATATCTTCGGCGTAAAAAAAGTGATGATCATCAGGAATAGACGATAACCTAACCGCGCGAGGAGCCATGACGATATTGAAAATGATGGATGAAAGAACAGCACCCTGTGGGGTGCCGCGCCTGAAGCGGTTGGGTGTAGACGTAATGTCCAATGCTCTGAAACGGGCCTGTCAATTAGAAAGAAAAGCTAGAACGTAATTATGCGGGAGCCAAAGTCGGTGCTGGAAAGGCAGGTAAAAATATGGTCATGGGAGACGCAATCGAATGCCTTGCGGACATCGACTGTGATTGGGCATGAAGCTGAGAGCTACCACAGGTGGATACAGGATACAGTACGGGGTTGTAGAAGAACAGTGCCATAGGTAAATAACAACCTGGACCGTTAATAACCCGCCAAATTACAGATGTTTTCAGTTTCCGCTCGCTCTGCAGGAAATGTTCAGGGTCGCTAAATTTTCTCAATACGTTATCTACATTCAGTACCCCTTCAGCAAACTATGGTAGAAATTACCTGCTTCTTGTTTTTTGGTGAGACAGGAACCTGGTGTGCGCTTCATAGAAGGTGCGTGCGTGGCACTCAGAATTGGATCGAAGGGGTTTCTAAATGAACTGAGGCAGGATTACGCACCGCTCTCAAACAGATCGCTCTCAAAATCGCTCTCAAAGGCCTATGTCTTATTGGTCAGTTCTGAACGGCGGCCATATTGGTTTTCTGCGCCACCGGTGGACGTCATGAGACGTCACGAACACGAAAGAAGCAATGACGTTAAGCACCTAAATGTGGCCGCCAATTGAGAGCATTTTTTGAGAGCGGCCGAAGCAGTCTCAAACGATTGAGACTGAAAATGGCGGCCGCGTACATTGCGATGCGCCGCTGGGAGGATTTGCGTCAGCGATCCACGGTGAAGGATGAAGCACTAAGACGCGTTTGACTCGCGGGCCTAGTTTTTCCGGCTCTGTTCAACCCGGGAACAAGCAGAAAGTGGAGTAACTGTGCGACGATTGCCGCCGAACATCGATGAACGAAGGCTTGCGGACGTGTGCGTCGTCACCGCGGCGGCAAACGCACCGCTTTTTGTTTGCTGCCGGAGGCTTCCAAACGCGATTACACCGTGCTTCTAACGTACGTATGTAAAATCGTTCGCATCACACAGCGCCGGTAGCGGAAGCGATCGGGCGGAACGCTGATTACCGTCATGGCACCGAGGGGAGACACGGAAACAAGCGGCCAGGCAAGGGGTTCTACGTGCGTTTTGAACACCACAATAGTGAGCAGATTTTGTTTTTGACAGCGTGTGCTTGGCTAAGAGTTCGGCAGGTCATAGTAAACTTGTATTGTGCCTGTTTTAACTCAGATCTGCGACGCGAACCCGCGCATATCGTGAACCTCGCTGCACCGCCGGACCAACGCCTCCTCCACGACGCGTTCGTCTAGCGGTAGTGTACACCGAAAGGTGAACGAAAGTGTGCTCAACACCTGCGTCTTTTTCCTGGTTAAGCTCTACAAAACCCGTTTTCGCCATCGAACGATTGATGTGTGCAATCGACCACGTGTAAGTCTGCTTCTCAGCAAGGCTTTTCTTCTTTTTTTTTTTCAACCAAAAGATCTCGTTTCCACTCGTGCATTGTTTGAAGAAACGCACAGAGGCAAGTTCTCTTTTCTTTTCAACAGTTGTCTTCAAGATGACCTAGCGAGAGCTGTCGGAAGGGTTCAATAGCTGTATACCTGCCTTTATATGTAAAGTACAGGATGAAGGGACTATTGATTGTCCAGCGCGCCTTGCTCTCGGGCCATTTGTCAGGCTGCCTGCCGGCGACACATTCGCGACTTGAAAGTGAATACGCCGTAAAAACACCTGCTTCTTTTCATTTCAGCAACGACCGAGAGGGTTTTCTGATAAAAAGACCTTTTTTTTTTTTTGGAAAAAAAAATCTTTGCAGAGAGAGGCTGACTTAGATTTCGGTAATAGATCCATTTCCTGAATATGTTGAAGCTGCATGAATGAAACGGGCTAGTTATGCCAAAGAATGCACGTTGCAGTGAAACCTTGTTGTTATCATGGCAGAATCAACAGGAGACAAATATTTATAATGTTTAAACTTATCTGCTGCCTAAGAAACCGGGGGCTTGTGTTATTCAGGTAAGCATAGCACGTTATTTATATCACTACCAAGTTACAAGGCTGTCCTTACAATGCTGCTTGCCTAATCAGCATTGGCACGCGTTGTCAGCATTCCTGCGAATGTTTACGATTTAATCTGTGGGCTACTTGGTATCTATCTGCAATTGTATGCTAAAGCATACTCAAAAGCTGTTGAGATTAGCAAAAGGTGTTCCTAAGTGGATGTTATATTTTGTTTATGCAGGAGACGGCAACTACACACTGAAGTCATGGCTGATTACACCAGTGCCATGCCATCACAGTCCCAGCTGGCTGTCTCTTGTCTGCTACCGTCTTGCAGCCTGGTACAGTTGGCCGTGGTCACTAAGTGTGTTGTAAACATGCTTAAACATGAAGAACGTGCAGTATTACAGCAAGGCAGTAAATGTTCATGATGCTGATTGTAATCAGAAAATACTACCAACAGAGATCTTTTTACTACCACTTATATTAAGTAGACTTATTTCTTGGCAGCAACATTTCACTTGAGTTTCTTTACTGCAAAAGAAGCAGCATATAGAGAAGCACATGTACTTTGATGTACATTGACTATACATCATTAACATGTACATTAGAGAATAAATTATTAGGCTTAAAGACGCCATTCCCTTTCATATTGAAGCTACCTACACAAATAGGTATTGTATACATGGTGCAGTATACAAAATGCTTATAATAGGATATGTCAAAGCCAGCTTGATGGTAGACTATTAGACGTCTTGCTCTCTGCTGTAGCAGCTGCTAGGAGAATAGTGTACTTTACTAGGCTGCAGTGCCCAGAATGACTGCAGAATGACAAAAATCTAAGTGATAATATATTAACTGTAAGCATAACAAATGCATTGCTAGGGTAATGTGTGAACAAAGGTTATTTTACACTAATAAAACGTGCAAGACTGTCAAGAAAAATGCTAAACAGCTTGAAGACAGTAGATAAAGCTAAACTATAAGTATCCAAAAAGTGACTACGGCACAAACATGTGATAGGTACACCTCTACACAGCTGCGTTTGTCATTGGCATTTATTCTCTAAGTCTTTTCAACAAATAACCAAAAAATTCGTCTTCTGTTCAAACTGATATTTTAATAGCAAAGGCTTGTACGTAATTCACACAATATTGAAAGAGAATTTGTAATGTGTATAAAATGAACATGTCTTGAAACGCTACAGAAATTCCTTGATGGATATAAAGGCACTTGAAAGCTAGTTGTCATATTGCGATCGCGGCAACTGAGCCGATTTCCAGCTCGCCTGCGGCATCAAATGCATGATACGCTTGCCTTGCCCGCCGACAGAGTGGATACCGTGCAACACGAACAGGTACTGTGACACCGTCAGAGAGGCCTTGCAACAATGTGCGACCAACACCATCCCTCTTCCCGTTGCGCGAAATGCAACATACTAGACATCTCTGTTTAGGCTTACCTTTATCGCCTATAAACTGAGGTCTGGTACAACAAACTCGTTCTCGCCTCGGTGACGGTAAAAAAAAAAGGGGTTTTCTTTCTCTTGAACAAACCAAATAGAGCATAACATCTGTTTCTGTACCTTACACAGTCTGAACAACATCAGCAACTGAACATGAACGGAATGGAGCAGCAGCAGCATCAATCGCAATATCAAGAACCGAGCCCAATGTGCCCGAAATCAACTGGTTGCGAAGCACAGCAGCGAGTCACCGTGGCTTGCACGAGAAGTCCGTAATGGAGGGTCGTGCGCGTCGGATCTCGTTTCCCGCACTGCAGTCGCGACCTCTTGCATAGCGGCTGCCACCTACTTTACTGATACTGCCAGCTTCCATCTGTCGGCAGAAGTAATAGTGCAGCCTTCATTTTCCTCTTGTATGTTTCGAAAAAACAGAACACTAGCTAGATCACATGGCTCCCACTCGTCGCTCTTGTCATCGCTGGTAAGCACTGATGGAAAACACTGACTCTCTTCAGCAAGTCGATTTTCGTGGCAAACGCTTCCACCAAGCTGTTCACTGCAGGTTCGTAGTCTTCACTGCTTTCAGTCAGATTTTTCTGGCTACTAACGACATCCGCACAGGACCTCGATTTTGAACGATGCGTAAAAAGCAACAACTAGACGGGAAATCAGCTGTTCCTTTGCAGGACGCCATGTTCACACCTCGCTTTCATCAGCGAACCCTCACGGCGAAAATAGTTACCTAGGAGCACATTTATTTGCAATACAAAAAATGCTTCCATTTTTAGTTTCCATTTTTTAGCTTGAAACAGTGTTGCTTAGGTAAATAGAACATTTATATTTTATTCTCTGTGTTTTCCCGAGAAATGTTTGCACACGGCCCTCTTATCATGCAAATAATAGTTTCCGGGGCGGGGTTCTGCTATTAAGCACCGTAGCCTTGCTTGTAATTGGCTAAAGCAGCGATGTTTTCACACATCATTTGTCTGGGCCTCGTCATTTTGACGTCACGCTCTCAAACTTGAGAGCGATTTTGAGAGCGGTGCGTAATCCAGCTCCTGGATATTGTTCCAGGACTGGAACAATATCCAGGAGCTATTTTGAAGGTCTGGAATAAAGAGCCCATAAAGAGCAATAATAAGAGCGAAATAAAGAGCGAAAATAAAGAGCCCAGGCCCTACTTCAATCAAGAATTCAGCTCCCAAATCAGTCTGTCCTCGTTTACGTAGAGGAAATGAAGAGCTTTTTCCGCCGCGCTAACCCAACCATGACAGAGGAGCAGAAAGTGAAACTGTTAATGAAGGTGTGAAGGAATCGCTTTTTGCAGGCCTTGCTAAGAACCCACCGACCACAGTGGCCGAATTCAAAAAATAAGCGTCGTCAATTGAGAGGCCTATTAAGGCCCCCACGCGCTAAGACAAGTCGACCACTTGAAGCGGTCTATGCAAGTCCCTACGACGGATCACCTTCAGGTGCAGACAGCTTGCGAGACCTCATCCGCGAGGTTATTGGGGAAGAGCTGTGCCGGCTGGTTTTATCATTTGAACAACCACAAGTAGCGACACTTGCAATAGTCGCCGTGAAGAAATGCAGCCAGCGCTTGGGAATCCTACCTTGACGGATACAATGCAGGAACACCAAGCTGTAACGCGACCCACCAAATCACCCTCGACGCGAGCAAGCTCCACCCGAACAGTAGAATATTTTTGCGTGCGAGTTAGTTCATTGCAGATAAAAATGTTTTTTCCCGCAGTTTACATTTTATCCACCCGAACGCAGTCCCTTGACCTCGCCCGCCAGGAAATGCGACGCCCGGAGAATATGCAATAACCGACCACTATGCTTCCATTGTGATGAAGCTGGACATATCTTCCGTCACTGTCCCTAGAGGCCTGCGTGGTTTCGCCATCGATGCCCCACGACATCGTCCTGGCGAGCAACCAGTGGAAATCGAAGATTTCTTCTTGAGGGAAGAGCACGCGTCGTCAAGACGTCTGTCACGCTCCTCATCATCGTACAACGCCCGATTTGCGGAGCCGGGCCACGGTTACTTACGCGGAAGTTCCCCTAGCCCCCGTAGGGGAAGCTAAAAGCAGTTTCCTTAGAGGTGAGGTTGCTCATTGGCGAAAACCGAAGATCCGATGACGACGACGAGTGACGCTACAAGCACGTGCAAGACGATCACTCGTTTCAAGAATTTTCGCGCTACGTTATTGACAGAGACAGAAGAAAGCAGGAACCACGTACACAGGGCAAGCGTGCCGATTGTCCTGTGTACGTGGTTCCTGCTTTCTTGTGTGTCTGTGTACAACCTAGCGCGTACAATCCTTGAAATGATAAGCCAACTAGCCCCCATTGCTGCTTTGCTTACGATCCCTCGCCCAGACATCAAAGTGACACCGCCAAAGAGCGACATAACAGCAGCGCGTGCTCCAGCTACAACTTCGGCTCACGGCGAAGCCGAGATTGAGCACCAAAACCTACATGCAATGCGAGAACAGAAACAAGTGACCTTGTAGTTGCTGTCGACGGTAGTGCGGTTACCGTCTTAGTTGGTGCCGGAGCTGACTATTCTGTCATCAGTGGAGCGTTCGCCACCGAGCTCAAGAAAGTTACGGCCACATGGGATGGTGCGCTAATCCGCACCGCTAGTGGTCGCCTTATTACGCCGTAAGGTCGATGCAATGCACCACTAACAGTAAATGGGCGCGCTTACCCTACCAGCTTTGTGGTCCTGCAGCAGTGTGCTCGTGACGTGATTGTGGGCAAAAATGTTCTGAACCAAAATTGGGCTAACAATCGGCCTCCGATCCAAGCTCATCAAGCTCTCGACGGACAAAGCCATCTGTTTTACCACGACTTCGACACAACACGTCCCTCTAAGCGTTCTCCTCAAAGAATTGACCGTGCCGCTACGATCGGGTGTCGTAGCCTGCGTGGGTAGCAAAGACATCGAAACCGCCAAAGGCGTCAACGAAGGAAACGCCCAGTTTCTCTTGGAACGAGCTCTCGACATCGCAAGAGACATCGCCCACTTCTGGAGAGGCCACGCTCAGGTGCTGGTGACAAACTTCACAAAACACAGGCATTTCAACAAGCTCCCGACGTTCACTTTCCTCGATGAGCTAGCGAACAACCGAGATGTCTCCGCCCTCCCCAGCCAACCTGAAGACGGTGTACCCAACCGAGGCAAGCAACCCACGTTCGTCATCAACGCAGCACTCCCTCGAGACAGACAAGACCGGGTTCGCACTCTTCTTGAAAGCTACAGCGAGTGCTTTTCTTCAGCGTAGAAGGTGCGGCAAACTCCGTTGGCAAAACCCAGCAAACACGCTCGACTGATTCGTCAAAGCCCCTACCGTGTATCGCCGCGAGAACACAAGGCCATGCGCAATCAAGTTCAGGAAATTCAGCCATCGAAGAACCCCTGAGCGGTACCATTCGTTTTGGTGAAGACGACAGCACATTTCGCTGCTTCTGCGTCGATTACTGCCGCTTGAACAACCTTACGAAGAAATATGTCCACCCTATCCCTCGCATCGACGACGCGCTAGACCGTCTTAACAATTCGCTAGGTGTTTCTGATCCATGTATTTGAAGACCGCATACAGGCAAATTGAGGTCAACGAAAAAAACCGTGAGAAGACTGCGTTCATAACACCTGACGGCCTCTTCGAATTCAAGGTAATTCCATTTGGCATGCTCCGCGCCAGCCACGTTCTAACGAGTAATGGACACTGTCCTGGCTAGTTTAGACTACGTTGTTGTCTTCCCTTCGACTTTTAAAAACCACATGCAAAGGCTTGGGACATTGTTTGACTCAATGAACTCGTCATCGCTAACGCTGAAAGCAGAGAAGTGCAACTTTGCGTCTGAAGAGCTGTTTCTCCTGATACACATCGTATGCAAGGATGGTGTTCAGCCAGACCTGAAGAAAACAGCAGCGATCGCACAGTTTCCACAGCCAGATGACAAGAAAGCTGTGCGCCAATTCCTTCGACTGCGCATATTGCCGACGATTCGTCAAAAACGTTTCGCGCCTCGCCAGACGTTCGCCGCTGCTTACAAAGGCAGACGTGCCATTTGAGTGGAAAGCACCGCAAGTAGAAGCCTTCAAGGAACTCAAACGCCGCTTACAGTCACCACATGTCCTCGGTCATTTTGACGAAAACATTTAGACTGAAATTCATTCCAACGCAAGCAGCATGAGTATAGACGCCGTCCTCGTTCAGAAGAATGCCGGAGTAGAAAACGTTATCACTTACGCTAGCACAGTCCTCTCAAAAGCTGAAACCATTTACTTGACGAGTATAGAGCTCCTCGCAAGCTTTGACTATCTTGTCTCAAGAGATTCATTACAACATTGTCCGCGTTGTCCCTTAGCACATACATCTAATTTTTGCCAACGCATAATTTCTTCCGCAGAGCCTTACCCGTATTTTACAGCATGTTGATTTTTTTTCGTGGTCATCTTCATCATCATTACCATCGTTATCAGCATGACGATACTAACTACAGGGCGGACCTCTCCCATATTCCTCTAATTAACTCGGTCCTGTGCTAGTTGCATCCACTCAACCCATACGAACTTATTAAGCTCATTCACCCACCTAACTTTCTGCTGCCCCATTTTACGTTTTCCTTCCCTTAGAATTCAGTCTGTTACCCTAAGTTTCTCTGATCCACTCAGCACGCTTCCTGTCGCGTATATGTTATAATTTTACATTTATTGATTAGCTTTGATATCTGTGCCAGTTCTATCTGGTCTGTTTGGTTAGAAAATTTTATATATTACTGTTTCTTATTCAAATCTTTTGTCTCCATAGATAGCTGACAGGTATCCTGTCTAACTATCCTACCGCCTATTTCTGCAGCGCACTCAGTGATGGTACCTCTGAAATTATTGTTCATTGCTTCTGGGCTAATATTGTCAACCTCAATTAGAGCTGAATTTTTATTATGTAGCGCGATCCCGAACTTTTCTACAAGGTCAGTTGTTGGGCGAGTTGCTGACGATGTTCAATATCTACAGCGCGATAAACGGGACAAGATAGAAAACAGCGCTGGGTGTTCGTCGTTATATGTTTTCCTTCTTGTCCCGTTTATCGCGCTGTAGATAGTGAACTTTTCTGCCCTCCCCCTCACCGCTAATTCTTAGATGGACTTCTTTCTAACTAATCTTTTTCGTTCCCCACTTCAGATTTAGCCAAATTCACACTTCTCAATATTCACCCTTTTGTTATTGCAAGGGTTAAAGATTTTCTCTGTTCCGGATTTCAGTATACCACTGTCGATAACACCATAAATCGTCCCTCAGCCAAGTTCAATCCGGTTCCACAAGGAAGCGTGCTAGGCCCCTTGCTTTTCTTGATATTTATTAATTATTTACCTAACTCAGTCACTTCTCGAAGCAGACTTTTCGCTGACGATTGTGTGATGTATCGCAAAATTTATACTAGCGACGAACGCCTAGCCCTTCAATCAGATCTTGACACAGTAACCGCATGGTGCTCTACTTAAACAAAATTTATGTGTTTTACCAACCGAATGTCCAGACTTGAAACAGCGTATTCTTTAAATAACACTCCAGTTGAGTTGGTAACCATGTATAAATATCTCGGCCTTCACCTTCTTTCAGATTTAACATGGAACCGCCATATTAACCTTATTCTTGCATCCGCTAATCGGCCTTTAGGTCTCGGTCTCTTAAAACATAACTTAAAGCATGCTCCCTCCCACCTACGATTACGTGCTACCCCACCCTTATTCGACCTAAAATTGGGGACCCTGAGCAAGCATATTTAATAAGTAACATCCAATCATTGCTGAATCGCGCAGTTCATACCAGCATCACAGCCTTGAAGAAACGCGCCGATCTTCGGGATCTATGTCTCCGTCGTTAGCTTGCAAGTTTATCCCTTTTTCTTAAACTGTATCATCACTCAACGCTTCATAATGACTTTTTTTCTTCACCTTTTTCCATTTTCCACCGCCGCGACCATCCATTTAAAGTTAAGCGCTTGTCATGTCGTACATATAACTATGCACATTCATTCATACCACTTACAACTGTCTGGAATGCTCTGCCTTCACATGTTGCTACAGTCACTGATGCGGATAAATGTAATAATCTATTGGCGGCCAATACCTCTGCTTAAACTTTTTGTGCTCATTGTTCACTTACCAGTGCATCAGGTTTCTGTCTTTATGTCTGTTATTGATAATTCTCGTTTTATTTTCATGCCATTATTTGTGAGACATTGTATAATGTATTTCAACGTTACTGCCAGCCGTTCTTTCGGGGGATTTTTTCCTTTTAAGCTTCAATCTTTAATTTTGTGTTTTTTTATTTTTGCACATATTCATATGCTTTTATCTGTTTTCTTTTCTTGTAATTGCAGTTTATTTGTTGACTTTTTATTACATGCCCATATCCACCCCCTCCCCCTTTTAATACCTTGGAACTGAGTGTCCTTAGGAGTATGTTGTAAAAATAAATAAATAAATGAATTCGAGACGTTACCATCCTGAGGTCACTGCATCACACTTTCCCGATTAACTCTACATCCTGCATAATGGCGGGATTAGGTATTGTATTTATTAGTAATCATGCTTGGGTCGTCTTACCAAGGCCATGTAGCTATCTGTGCTTGTGTACTAATTACTCGTGATGCTTGATTTTATATGCCTCTCAATACTTTTGCTGCCTATCATTGCGATGACTGTGCGGCTTGCATGACTAACACGTGTTTTGCGCCCTGCTTCTGCCGATAGTACAGCTCAGTTCAAAGTGCACACGATGATTACAAGGAATACGATGGGCTTTCCACAAGATGGCAGGACGTCTTGCGTACCACGCTACAGCGCACGGCATGGCAGAACAAGCGGTGGTGGCCACCTCTCCCCATTTTGACACCTGCAGCCATGGCATTTTGCTCTTCCGCGTACCAAATACTCGACTTTTATGCGTAGTGTTTGGTACATGGTCTGTAGTAGGCTTATATTGCTAACTCATTAGTAATGTTTCCGCGCTTACGTGGGGTACATGGGTCATTTGTGGCACACGTGAGCAGCAGCAGCATGTATATGAACATCACCACTGCAGGTAAAGAAGCTACAGAAGAAACAGGCTCGATTCTTTCAGAGATGAACCTTAAAGCACCAAGAGTTGTACACATGCGCGTTTTCATTCCTTAAGCTGCTGCTGTACTACATGATATTATTCGAGGCACCATCATGTTCTAGCTGCTCGCGGAAGTATTTTTACGTCTGCACATACGTGAGCGCTTTCACAATGCGCCGCGGCATTCATCGCATGCCCTGACGGTGCGGACACCCCGCTCTTGAAAGTCGCGTAATTTTGGCACAAAGCTTTTAGCAGCGAACGTTTGATGAAAAGGACGACGGAAGCTGGAAGCCAAAGGGAAGATCTTCTAGTCTTGATTCTATCAGAGGTGGCTCTCGTGAACGTCGCCCAAAATGTTCTGTAGCGTGCGCAGGCTATCAGCCCTCGTTAGGTAAGGCATTATGCAGCATGGCACACCAATAATGGCTTTTGGCAATTCTATCTACATTTATTTCCTCCGCTCCGGAAACTGCCTTATCCAAACTTCATATGATATTGCTTCTATTGGCTCATTGGACTTTAATGCAAATTTAGTCGATGCGAAATTTCCTTTTCACCGCTTTGAGGCTGCCTTCATTCATAAAGACATGACCGTTTATATCCACATTAAGGTTTTTATTTTGCCAAATAAAAGTAAAATAAATATGTTATTTCTCAAAAACAAACACATAAGAAACATTTCCTTGAGTGCGCACACTTCAGGGAGGACATACACTGTAAAAACAAAAACACCTTTTTGGGCATTTGTCTGATTCAAAACACCCTTACACCCTGAGTCTAGGGTGTTCGTGCCATTGGAAATCACCTCTTGCATGCCAAAGGGGTGCTTTGGTTGGAGTATATACCTTAGGGTGTTACGGGCAAGCAATATCACCTAACATGCTGGGGGTATATGGCTGCGTAACTTCGTAGCCTTTTATACACAAGCGGCGCTGCTAATATAACCCAACATCTAAATAAAGCACCAAAAGTAACGCTAAAATTAAAATTACACACGAGTGCTTTCTAAAAATGAAACAGAAACTGAAACAAAATTTCACCGCCAGGAGGCCGCCGGTAGCTACGAACGCTCTTTTCAAATTTCACAATATGGCCGTTAGCATTGTCGGGTGCGTTTCGACCACGTTTCGGCGAATGCTGAATGTGCTTCTTCGATTGTGTACCCTCGTGAAATGTGTTGCATTTCCCATGCATATGTGTTACAGAAGTGTGTACGCTTGTGAAGTGCCTTCTACATGTGATGTTTAACGCAAACGGACATTTATCGTGTCGGCAAGTGTCCGGGCTTCTTTTTGCTTTGCTCAGGCCGAAGGACTGCTGCACCGCTTTATGTTTGAGATGTTCGAAAGAAGAAGGCATGGACGATTTTTTTTTCTGCGTGACTAAGAGGTATATGCGCCGACTACATTGCACTCGCGCTGAAATCGCACTGGTTGGTTCGGTGCCGGTGATACGAAGGCGGACAGCGTATTTTGCGGCTGACGCAATCGTCTGTAAAGGTAAGCCTATTCTCACGCATATTGCGCTTTGTGGGAACAGTGTCCAACCGGATTGCTGCATTCTGTGTCTTTTTGTGCCGGAACGCTCCAGAATGTGCTGAAATGAAAACGTGAAACACGCGCTTGTTTTCACCTGGCTGCCAAAATGACATCGCACATGTGGTAGATGTCGCAGCGAGTTACGCAGATTTCGCGCAAGAACATCAGTCTCAGCTTTCTTGAACAGAAATAATGTATGTGCTACGTTTCCTTGCATTTTGTACGTGCAGGAGGTTCACGAAACGATTTTCGTTTCTTGACAGTTTGATACTTGCGCTCAGTTCGCAAAGACTCTGTTTTGTTCTAACGTTTCCGTTCGTGCGGCAAGGTCATGTTGGCGTACTACCTTAATTCTCCTAGCACTCTCGACTCCCCCCTCCTCCCTTATCTCTTACACTTAGCGCTCGCTCTCCTGAAACCTCTTTCATGCTTCGTCGTCTTCTTTCACTCGGAGCGCTGCGACCCCCCCCCCCCCCTTTTTTTTATTTATTCGGAGCATAGGCGCGCACCGTCCTGCTGCTCGGGGAGCGTCCTCCCGCAGCCCTTCTGTTTAAACTTTTTGTTCGAGGAGGCTATGTTCGTTCTCGGCGGCCGTTCAGCGCGGCATGCCTCTGCGCTCGTGCTCTCGGCATCGAAGTGCGCTGGTCGGCCGGCCTGGTTGCATAATAGTTTATTCCAAACTGCGTAAACTATATGCCGCTATCATCAGCCTATGTTAACTCCCCGCGTCTGGATTTGCCTTTTTTAATCACAATGGGAGCATTTTTCATTTTACGGGGACCATATTTTGCGGTTGCATGGAGTGTGAATTTGCATTTTTATTATGCTGCTTTTGTTATGGCGTTTACTTTTGCTCTCGAAGAATCATTTAGGTACGTATTTTATTTTCAGCAAGACTTCAATTAAGGCACTTGTACACATGCTAAGTCAGCTGATGTGGTTTAAACATCTAGTTTTCATTATTTTTGTCGTCACATTTCAACATAACTGTTTGACCGCATTACTTGATTTTTGTAGTGCCTCTAGACTAGAATAAATGGATATTCGATACTGATGCCTCAGCATTCAAGTAGAGGTCGACAGCTTGAATTCCGTGGCCAAATATTGTACCGGATGTTGCTATTACAGAGTTTGATTCTGACCAGATGTTAACTTTTTTTTTTGTCTTTTGCTTAAATGTACATATGAAGCGGTTATCATGGCCTTAGTCGCATATGTTTACCTTCTTTGCTCATCACAGTGCGCATATTGCAGGCAAATTTGTGACTTACTGTTATTAAAAAGTTTGTAATGCATGCGTTGAAAGCAGTTTACTGATTTAAAGGGCCCAGAAAACAATTTGACTTTCATATGCTAACAATGCATGTCTGTAGATTGTCTCTAAGAATTGAAGCCTACTTTTTAAAGCCGAGCGGGGACTCTTAGTTTAGAGATATATTACATATTTTATTGCCATTCAGCCGTGTGCCAAGTTGAGGGAAGGAGGATCATAATTTTTGCTTTGTTATTTTTTATATTAGACTTTCCTTAATATTGCTTGCAGTTTGGCGATGAGTGGCAAAATACTGATGGTTTTTGCAGTTTTCTAACCTTAGTAAATATTTGTATTTGCTGTTTGCTAATGCCAGTTTTTTTTTTTTTTTCAGATATGTACAAAGGCATCAATTGCCTTAGCTTTTGTACACTGATTTTTAATATTCAGTTACTTGAAACATTGAGTAAAATGAATTCTTTATGGCTACCATTCACACAAACTTGCAGTTCTTACATGACGTCAACATGCTGATCAAGAAGGACGGCAAAGAGGCAGTTGAAATTGGGCTTAACAAGACACATGTCTTGGTTTTGAGGGACACCATTCGTGCAAGAAAAAAAGGACATTGCCCCGGTGCTCGAAGTATGTTCTGAGGGAATGCGTGAAAGGAGAAAGAAGCGTAAGTATTAAGCTGTTTCCTTCTGTTTGCTGCATGTGCTATCTAATTGGCAGTTTTTCGCTAAATGCCTACATTTTTGCCATTTTGCATTGCCTTATAGATATACTAAAAACTTGGCTGAGCATCAGAAAGAATAATAAAACCATAACTAGCCTGTGCATTTCTTCATATGTAACAATTTTCGCATTAGCTAAATTTAAATTACCTATTGTTCTTCTCCATTGTAATGGTGCAGCCTTTTCGAATCTGTTCAACTAGTAGCAGAGAATTAGGTGATACCTGATTCGAATCTTCACAAGCTTTGCTAATTTTTGCTGTCAGATGTTTGGATTTCAGTTTGCGTGCCTCTACATGTTTTCAATTTTGTTTATTTGCCTTCCTAAATTAGACAATAAATTATCACCTCAAAACTCGGCTGTCTCTTTTTACCTGCAAGGAGGTACACCATTGTTGTGTTATTTATTTCTACTGTAGATGCACAGACAGTATGCATTCTGCAACTCTTGGTAAACATTGGGAACCAGCCGGTAGCTCTGGATGTTGTTTGTATAATTTGTAAGTTTTCTCTTTGTCATTTGAATATTCAGAAAGCCTACCTTAAACCGACTATATTAGCGAATTTTCTTTGTTTCTAAAATGGTTTAACGTCTAACTTGTAATATGTATTAGTGATTCATAATTCAGATAGAAATACTACACAAGTTTTCACCACAACTGTGAATTCTTTGCTGTGAAAGGATTATTTGCACTGTAAGTACACTCAAAAGCACTTTTAAGAGACTCCTGCCATCACATGCTTACCACGTCGTATTGCATACAAGTTTCACCTGATGAAGCACTGGTAATGTCAAGATTGGTGCAGTGTGCCATTTGACTAAGCACTCTGCTGCAGTGGACCAGCAGTGCTTTATCAGATGGCTATTGCAGGCAGCTTGGTGGGGTTTAGCATTTGCTGGAAAGGGGTCTCTCAACCTGCTCATGCATGCTAGTACCTAACATGTTCCTAATGTCTGGAATATATAATCTGAGACTGCTTCAAGAGAAATATTTGCCACACTGTCGTATCCTACAGGCTTCTGAAGGTGGGTAATGCAGTTTAATAGTTGTTTTAAAAAAATGCTGTAATTTGCTAGCCAAGTTTGAAATGATGTAATAATTTTAATTCTTCTGAGATTAGGTTTACCACATTGGTTGGGAGAAAATACTGCTGTGTTTCAAGGTTCATGCTGTATAAATATAATGCGTTCAACTACAGATGTTAACATTTCATGAATTAATCATGTGGCACTGTCATAGACATTCTCATTTATAGTAAACATTCTCAATAAATCCAAATTGTTATTTTTGCATTTCAAGTTAGTGAACATATTTTTAGTTTTCGAACCTTTAGTATTTCAAAGTGCTCAGACTGCCTGCCGCTATAACGATTACAACTTCTTGAACACTTGAGCTTCCTGCCGCCTGTTGAGGCTCACCACTGATGTTCTGGATGTCTATGCATACAATGTGCTATGCGTGGAAAATGTTTTAACATGCCATGCTTCAGTGTTGACATTTTTTAGAGCTTCTGCTGTTTGGTTGTTTGGTAATGCTCTGCTGTTGCACATGTAATTGTCGCTCAACTCAAAGCTCCAGTGTACACTTTCAATGAATAATGTGTGATGAAGTTTCAGAGCTGCCACATAAAGCAGCGAGAACACTTTTTCCTTGTTAATAAACCTTAAATGTAAACACTTCAGGAAGCATTGCGATGACCTAAGGCTTGGCTGGTTCATACTTAGCACAAGAAGACGTGCAAAAGTTCACAAATGCATTATTTGTTATGTATTACATGCACTTTGTTTGTTTTTTTTTGTAGTGCCTCATGACTAAGTATG
This sequence comes from Amblyomma maculatum, assembly GCF_055883805.1. Taxonomy (NCBI): domain Eukaryota; kingdom Metazoa; phylum Arthropoda; class Arachnida; order Ixodida; family Ixodidae; genus Amblyomma; species Amblyomma maculatum. The sequence continues at coordinate 170,336,019 of NC_139349.1, read as the reverse complement.
CTCTTTCTGCGTTTTTTTTTTGTTGGGTTCTGCAGTATCTACTTGGCCAGTGCAGGGTATGCTGTAGGCCTTGTGTGAAGCCTTCAATTGAGCCAGCTGTTAATATTTGAGTAGTAAACACCGTGCTCCAGTGCTGTTTATTGTTTATTTACATTTTTAACTATCATAATAAGCATTCCGGTTCATGTCAAATGAAAAGTTCGTGGGGCAGCATTGAAGTTCTCTAACCCAGGTGCTTTTGATGAGTGTAGCCATTTTTGTTTCATAAAATAGCTTGCATAATCTAAAATTACCATGCAACAGCATGCTGCATAAATAAAAATGGGTTGACCTTATGTGCTCTCATTTATGACGATCAGACTTCTGGCTTAGTGCCTCCTGAACCAACCATAACAGTATACTCTGCATTGTTAATTGTGAGATAACCACCAGTGGTTTCCGATAGGGCCTTTTTCCAGCACACTGCTGTACACTAAAGGGGCATTGGCGTATTCTAAATATAGAGTAGAAAATATGTTGAATTTGCTTTTTGCCAGGTGCAGTGCATAATTATACAGCTGCTCTGTTATGCACTTCTTTCACAATTTTATCAAGGAACAGGAAGAAAAGCCTGCCACGCCGTGCGTCGGATATACTGGGAGCAGCATCAAAGAAGCTGAACCGCATTTCCCCTTCATTCAGCAGCGGAAGCTTCTTCGAGTCATCGACTCTACTTAGGGTATTGTTCCAATAATGGGTCGATTTTGGCTGTTCAATCTGACATATGACAAGGGGTCCGACAATTTGTGCTGCTTTATAGAGCACCTCTTTTTGGGCGTCTGCGTATCGAAGCCAAGAGGCGCTGCTGACGCTTTATTTCATCGCTTAAGGCCGAATTTTATGCAAGCGCACGCGTTGACGCTGACAATGCATAGTATTAATATTGTGTACTGCGATTATTGTTGCATACTACTAAACATTTTGTTGTTGTTTTTTCAGAAATGTCACCATGCTGTTGTGTTAAATGTTCGGTTCTGTTTTTGAAAAAAATTGTATACTTTGCTGTCTGCATTTGTTGGAACTGTTTTGCTTCTTTCATTTTTTTAGGTATTTACGTACATACCATGTATGTTTTTGCCCGTCTGCTAGGCTCTCGGTGGTGGCAGTATTGGTAAATAAATGAGGTTCCATAGCGCGCATCAATGAAGAAACAGAACACAAGTGCCCCCTGCCCCCCCCCCCCCCTTCACCATCACCCGAGCACCCACTAGCCCGAACCCTGACCCTTCTATGCCGAATAAAAGACTTCCAGTTTCCTTCTGTGTGACATTTTTTTGTAACATGCTCTGTGAACTTGAAAAAAAAAACAATCATACTGGCATGGGCCATTCGAGATGTCAAAATAATGGCATGCAGCATCTCTTTACATGCTCATTTGGCATTACAGATGGTTAAAAGGAATACCATTAGGCTTGATTGCAAATGTGCACATAGGAAAACCATTAAGGAACGTGTAGTGGCAAAAGTAATTCCTAATTAGGGAATGCAATATATGGATGCTATCCGCACTGATTTTTATCAAGGGGTGTAAGGGTGCAATGCCACTGCTTCCACCCTGCGATAGGGTGTAAAGGTGATGAAAACACCCCAGTGCATTGGCCCCATAGAAGGGTGTTATGACCAACCGAAGCACCATCTTTGAGGGTGTACTGGCACTCTGAAGCCACTTTTTTTCAAGGGTGCATGGGTGTTAGTTATAGACATGCGAAAGCACCTAATAAGGTGTTTTTGTTTTTACAGTGTAGTCTCCGCTATTGAGATAATTGTGCTAAAGAGCACTGTCCCCCGGCAGAGTCAACTGGTTTCCACGGTCACTTAAAGCATGCTGTTTCGTTCTTGAATTAAAGTATCATAAAGGAACTTCTTCTCATAGATTCACAGTCCGCGCGTGCTAGGGATAATAAAGTTAGAAGAAAAAGCTTCATTTCAAGAAAAAAAACAGCCGTGTAAAAAACAAAAGCTTCAATCCGGTCATATTCATTTAAATATGCGCGTGTCGCCTCATTGCTATTTATGTTCAAACCACTAACGCGCTTGGAACCCTTCCAACGCAATCGATAAATATTCAAGCGCAGTAAGAAAGACAACTGCAACATGTCTCCCATGGCAAAAGCACTTGTAGAACAAGGTAAAAGAAGATTGAGCAAGTCGGCCACGAGGTTCTGGAATACGTCTGCTCGCTTTCATTATCCTTTCACGACTACAGTGATCATTTTACCTCTAAAGGGTGATATATCTGCCACCAGACAAGAAGCTCCATAAAAGCAGGAGGTAACGTGGCCTCATCTCCGTACGTGAGCTTTCTTTAATCCATCAAAACTCACGTACCCAATACAATACAAACCAACTTGCAAAAAAAGCGGCGAGATAGCCGGGTACTATCACATTCTATGTAGCTGCCGAGAAGCGCCGCCGTCGGCGGACCTACTACCACTCCCTTGTCTAGAGAGGTGCGAGGCTACACTGGCCAGCTCAGACCCGCTTGACGCAAGTCTCGGCCACTGAGTTGGCTCGCAAGGATGCTGAGAGCCACGGACTCGAAGGCATCTAGTGTAGCACCTACATAGGGTTCAACGCCTAATGTTCTCTCCTGAAAGTTTTCCAATTCAATCTAATGCTCGCTAAGGTCTCTCCAATGTTGCGGCCACATTGGGAATCTAATCTTTAATTTTTTGATTTGAGTTCTCGCTGCAGACGAATTCCAACTCGCAATGTCAAGTGGCGTCCCTCAGGGAAGCCTGTCCACTACTGTTTAACATATTTATAAATGCCATTGTAAATATAGACAACAATGCCACCTTGTAATATATGCCGTTGATAGCACTCCTCTTCCCTCCGGTTCGGAAGCGAATGACCTAACCTTAAAATGCAAAATTTAACTGGATATTTTACATAGTTGGTCGAATGAGAATGCACTGAATATTCATACACAAAAAACCAAAGCAATGCTTTTCCGAGCCAAAATAAAACTGTCAACCTAGCAAAACAGCTTCGTTACGCTAACCGGTATATTCAGATAGTAAGTCACCATAAAATTCATGGTGTCAAATTTTCTGAGCAAATTAGCTGGGATCAGCATGTCACCGACCTTTGCAACAAACTATCATCTGTAACTGGAGCTTTGACCCGATGCCGCGATTTGTTTCCAATAAAACTTAAGTTACAAATTTACAATGCGCTCTTCCTGTCTCATATAATTTATTGTAGCCTAGTGTGGGCAACTACTAGGAAAGGTAACATCACCAAACTACAGAATCTGAAGAAATGAATTGTTAGAAACGTGGCAAATATAGATTATTTTCTTCAACACAGACTGCATCAAAAAAATACAACCTTATTAAACTTGAGTACTGGTATCATTTTCGAATCTTACGCTCATTTTATTTCTCCTCTGACAACTTTAAGTTCATAACAGCTATTGCATGTTTAGTATCAAACCATGCAGGACCGCGCACATACTCGAAGTACCCAGTTATGGTTTATTCCAGGGTTTCGCAATACCTATAACTTTAGACGTTGCAGTACAATTTGCCATATATCCTAAATAAACACCGTATGGCCCAAAATCCCACTCTTAGTGATGTCTGATCACTCTTTCTCAGTATAGAATAGGTTTTGTATTCACTTGGTTTCGTAGCTACGTTTTCGCGGCAATATTCATGAAAATTGTGTTCCAGATAATTTACACCATTTTATATTTGTCTCATACATTGTAAATACTTTCATCTGCCAAACTGTTCGTTGTTGCGACTTTTTTCTTTTTTCTTTTTTTCTGTATGCACTGGCATGCCATTTCATTTCTGTTTTGCACAGTTGTTTGTACTTATTAACTCGATGATTGCTCCCAAATGCCATATGTTTGCTTCTGCCTTCCTGATGTCTATTATTTATTATTTATTAATTAATTTATTAAAAATTTATTTATGTATTTATTTATTTATTTTATTTATTCAGGTTACCCCTAAAGCCCCTCCAAAGAAGGGTGTTACGTAGGGGGGGGGGGGGGAGGATGATACAATTGTATTAAACACGATACAATTATCAACAACAATTAAAACAAGAAAAATTAACCAAGTATAAGGTATAACAACAAAAGAGAGAAAGAAAAACAACAGCAAAATATTCTACACATTTCTGTCACAGCGAAGTGCTCTTATGTCAGTTTCTGGTGCGATGTGCGATCCATTCAATGATACATTGTAAAAACAAAAACACCTTTTTGGGCATTTGTCTGATTCAAAACACCCTTACACCCTGAGTCTAGGATGCTCATGCCATTGGTAATCACCTCTTTCATGCCAAAGGGGTGCTTTGGTTGGAGAATATGCCTTAGGGTGTTACGGGCAAGCAATATCACCTAACATGCGGGGGGTATATGGCTGCGTAACTTCGTAGCCTTTTATATAAGAGCGGCGCTGCTAATATAACCCAACACATAAATAAAGCACCAAAAGTAACGCTAAAATTAAAATTACACACGAGTGCTTTCTGAAAATGAAACAGAAACTGAAACAAAATTTCACCGCCAGGAGGCCGCCGGTAGCTACGAACGCTCTTTTCAAATTTCACAATATGGCCGTTAGCATTGTGGGGTGCGTTTCGACCACGTTTCGGCGAATGCTGAATGTGCTTCTTCGATTGTTTACCCTCGTGAAATGTGTTGCATCTCCCATGCATATGTGTTACAGAAGTGTGTACGCTTGTGAAGTGCCTTCTACATGTGGTGTTTAAACGCAAACGGGCATTTATCGTGTCGGCAAGTGTCCGGGCTTCTTTTTGCTTTGCTCAGGCGGAAGGACTGCTGCACCGCTTTATGTTTGAGATGTTCGAAAGAAGAAGGCATGGACGATTTTTTTTTTTCTGCGTGACTAAGAGGTATATGCGCCGACTACATTGCACTCGCGCTGAAATCGCACTGGTTGGTTCGGTGCCGGTGATACGAAGGCGGACAGCGTACTGCGCGGCTGACGCAATCGTCTGTAAAGGTAAGCATATTCTCACGCATATTGCGCTTTGTGGGAACAGTGTCCTACCGGATTGCTGCATTCTGTGTCTTTTTGTGCCGGAACGCTCCAGAATGTGCTGAAATGAAAACGTGGGACACGCGCTTGTTTTCACCTGGCTGCCAAAATGACATCGCACATGTGGTAGATGTCGCGGCGAGTTACGCAGATTTCGCGCAAGAACATCAGTCTCAACTTTCTTGAACAGAAATAATGTATGTGCTACGTTTCCTTGCATTTTGTACGCGCAGGAGGTTCACGAAACGATTTTCGTTTCTTGACAGTTTGATACTTGCGCTCAGTTCGCAACGACTCGGTTTTGTTCTACCGTTTCCGTTCGTGCGGCAAGGTCATGTTGGCGTACTACCTTAATTCTCCTAGCATTCTCGACTCCCCCCTCCCCCCTCCTCCCTTATCTCTTACACTTCGCGCTCGCTCTCCTGAAACCTCCTTCATGCTTTGTCACCTTCTTTCACTCGGAGCGCTGCGAATCGCCCCCCCCCCCCCCCTTTTTTTATTTACTCTGAGCATAGGCGCGCGCCATCCTGCTGCTCGGGGAGCGTCCTCCCGCAGCCCTTCTGTTTACACTTTTTGTTCGAGGAGGCTATGTTCGTTCTCGGCGGCCGTTCAGCGCGGCACGCCTCTGCGCTCGTGCTCTCGGCATCGAAGTGCGCTGGTCGGCCGTCCTGGTTGCATAATAGTTTATTCCAAACTGCGTAAACTATATGCCGCTATCATCAGCCTATGTTAACTTCCCCGCGTCTGGATTTGCCTTTTTTAATCACAATTGCAGCATTTTTCATTTTACGGGGACCATATTTTGCGGTTGCATGGAGTGTGAAGTTGCCTTTTTATTATGCTGCTTTTGTTATGGCGTTTACTTTCGGTCTCGAAGAATCATTTAGGTACCTATTTTATTTTCAGCAAGACTTCAATTAAGGCACTTGTACACGTGCTAAGTCAGCTGATGTGGTTCAAACCATCCAGTTTTCATTATTTTTGTGGTCACATTTCAACATAACTGTTTCACCGCATTACTTGATTTTTGTAGTGTCTTTAGACTAGAAAAATGGATATTCGGTACTGATGCCTCAGCATTCAAGTAGAGGTCGACAGCTTGAATTCTGTGGCCAAATATTGTACCGGATGTTGCTATTACAGAGTTTGATTCTGACCAGATGTTGACTTTTTTTTGTCTTTTGCTTAAATGTACATATGAAACGGTTATCATAGCCTTAGTCGCATATGTTTACCTGCTTTGCTCATCACAGTGCGCATATTGCAGGCAAATTTGTGACTTACTGTTATTAAAAAATTTGTAATGTATGTGTTGAAAGCAGTTTACTGATTTAAAGGGCCCAGAAAACAATTTGACTTTCATATGCTAACGATGCAATGTCCGTAGATTGTCTAAGAATTGAAGGCTACTTTTTAAAGCTGAGCGGGGACCCTTAGTTTAGAGATATATTACATATTTTATTGCCATTCAGCCGTGTGCCAAGTTGAGGGAAGGAGGATCATAATTTTTGCTTTGTTATTTTTTATATTAGACTTTCCTTATTATTGCTTGCAGTTTGGTGATGAGTAGCAAAATACTGATGGTTTTTGCAGTTTTATAACCTTAGTAAATATTTGTATTTGCTGTTTGCTAATGCCAGTTTTTTTTTTTTTTTTCAGACATGTACAAAGGCATCAATTGCCTTAGCTTTTGTACAATGATTTTTAATATTCAGTTACTTAAAACATTGAGTAAAATGAATTCTTTATGGCTACCATTCACACAAACTTGCAGTTTCTACATGACTTCAACATCCTGATCAAGAAGGACGGCAAAGAGGAAGTTGAAATTGGCCTTAAAAAGACACTTGTCTTGGTTTTGAAGGACACCATTCGTGCAAGAAAAAAGGACATTGCCCGGGTGCTCGAAGTATGTTCTGAGGGAATACGTGAAAGGAGAAAGAACCGTAAGTATTAAGCTGTTTCCTTCTGTTTGCTGCATGTGCTATCTAATTGGCAGTTTTTCGCTAAATGCCTACATTTTTCCATTTTGCATTGCCTGATAGATATTGTCACGTAGTGGTGACGAGGTCGACGACACAAATGAAGGGTCGATGATTGCACTAAAAAAACTCTTTATTTGGGCTGACTTGCGCCCGCAAAAGAACTAAGCAACTCGGCGGCGGCGATAGAAACAAACCTGTTCGTCGATCGTCGAACAAAGAATACCCGTCACACTCGGCAACGCTCAATTTAAAGGCTGCACAGAACAATCTAGATAACGTCGCAAACAGCTACAACAAAACTGATAAAGGTGTGACTCGCGACATCGAGCAGTAACAAACAAAGATTACGGAACTGATACGCGGTCCAGAATCAGAGTGATAAGCCTGTATGCCGGCGGCTGTTAAAAAACAACAAATACTGTTTTGAAGGTTTCGCGGCATTACTCCCCCCTTAAAAAAAACATCGCCTCGATGTTCCAGAACAAAGAAACAAACATAAACACTGCAAAGTTTAAACACCACAGATTCTTTAACGCGCGTAATATGGCTTCAGTCGCAAAACATGTACAATTTCTGGGCGTGCGCGTCGCCGTTGTGATGCTGACGTTCCGTCGGGAATGACTTCATAGTCCAGTGGTCCGACGCGGCGAAGGATTTTGTACGGCCCAAAGTATCGACGCAACAACTTTTCACTTAATCCGCGACGGCGAATTGGTGTCCAAACCCACACTTGGTCTCCTGGATTGTACTCTGCGTGGCGTCGTCGTAAATTGTATCGTCGGCTGTAGGTGCGCTGTTGGTCCTTAATACGCAGCCGTGCGAGTCGTCGGGCTTCCTCGGCACGCTGCAGGTAGGCGGCGACGTCAAGGTTGTCCTCGTTGGTTACGTGCGGCAGCATTGCGTCGAGCGTCGTCGTGGGCTCCCTGCCGTACACAAGCTTAAACGGGGTCGCTCTGGTCGTCTCCTGGACTGCCGTGTTATACGCGAAGATCACGTACGGCAAGATGGCGTCCCAGGTCTTGTGTTCAGCGTCGACGTACATGGCGATCATGTCCGCGATTGTTTTGTTTAGGCGCTACGTAAGGCCATTGGTCTGGGGATGGTACGCAGTTGTTCGTCGATGGCTTGTGTGACTGTATTCCAGGATGGCTTGCGTCAACTCTGCCGTAAACGCCGTTCCCCTGTCCGTGATGAGCACTTCTGGGGCGCCGTGTCGCAAGAGAATTTGTTCGACAAAAAATTTGGCGACTTCTGCCGCGGTACCATTTGGTAGTGCTCTTGCTTCGGCGTAACGGGTAAGGTAGTCAGTGGCCACGATGATCCACTTGTTACCCGTAGACGAAGATGGAAAGAGGCCGAGGAGATCCATCCCAATTTGTTGAAAGGGCAGGATTGGGGGCGGAATCGGGTTTAGTAGTCCTGCTGGTCTGATCGGCGGCGTCTTGCGTCGTTGGCACTCACGACACGTCTTCACGTAGTGGGAAACTTCGGCAGGCAGTCGCGGCCAGTAATACTTCTCCTGGATTCGACGCAACGTGCGCGCAAATCCGAGGTGGCCTGCTGTGGGCTCGTCGTGCAACGCCTGCAGAATTTCTTGCCGAAGGGTTTTAGGCACTACGAGAAGCTGCGCGGTCTTGTTGGGTGCAAAGTTCTTCTTCACGAGGAGGCCATTGCTTAACGTGAAGGATGATAAATGTCGCCTGAACACACCAGGAGGGGAAGCGGTCTTTCCTTCCAAGTAATCGGCTAGCGCTTTCAGCTCAGGGTCTGATCGCTGTTGTTCTGCGAAACTGCTGGCGCTTACCGGTCCCAAAAAGGCGTCATCGTCATCGCCCTTCGGGGGAGAACCGACGGGAGCGCGGGATAAGCAGTCTGCGTCGGAATGCTTCCGGCCCGACTTATAGACTACAGACATGTCAAATTCTTGAAGTCGTAGGCTCCATCTGGCAAGGCGGCCGGAAGGATCTTTCAAATTAGCCAGCCAGCAGAGCGCGTGATGGTCGCTAACCACCTTGAATGGTCGGCCGTATAGGTATGGACGAAACTTAGAAGTAGCCCAGATGATCGCAAGGCACTCCTTCTCGGTCGTCGAGTAATTTACTTCGGCTTTTGTGAGAGACCTGCTAGCGTAGGCGATTACTTTTTCCTGTCCGGCAGTCTTCTGGACGAGAATGGCTCCTAGGCCTACACTGCTCGCGTCGGTGTGAATTTCGGTCTCGGCGTTTTCATCAAAGTGGCCAAGTACAGGAGGGCATTGCAGGCGGCGCTTAAGTTCGTCGAAGGCTTCTCCTTGCGGCGCTTCCCATTTAAACAGTACGTCAGCCTTTGTAAGCTGCGTCAACGGTTCGGCGATCCGCGAAAAGTTTCTGACAAATCGTCGATAATAAGCGCACAGCCCAAGGAATCGGCGCACAGCTTTCTTCTGCGAGAGGTACTGGGATCGATACCCAGCACCTCCACCAGATGTCACGTAGTGGTGACGAGGTCGACGACACAAATGAAGGGTCGATGATTGCACTAAAAAAACTCTTTATTTGGGCTGACTTGCGCCCGCAAAAGAACTAAGCAACTCGGCGGCGGCGATAGAAACAAACGTGTTCGTCGATCGTCGAGCAAAGAATACCCGTCACACTCGGCAACGCTCAATTTAAAGGCTGCACAGAACAATCTAGATAACGTCGCAAACAGCTACCAGCACGGGCTGGAACATTGTGGAAAGACACGCGAGTGGCCGGAACCTTCGAGACAGATCTCGGTGCGTCTTGCGCTACAACAAAACTGATAAAGGTGTGACTCGCGACATCGAGCAGTAACAAACAAAGATTACGGAACTGATACGCGGTCCAGAATCAGAGTGATAAGCCTGTATGCCGGCGGCTGTTAAAAAACAACAAATACTGTTTTGTTTTCGCGGCAATATACTAAAAACATGGCTGAGCATCAGAAAGAATAATAAAACCATAACTAGCCTGTGCATTTCTTCATATGTAACAATTTTCGCATTAGCTAAATTTAAATTACTTATTGTTCTTCTCCAATGTAATGGTGCAGCCTTTTCGAATCTGTTCAACTAGTAGCAGAGAATTAGGTGATACCTGATTCAAATCTTCACAAGCTTTGCTAATTTGCCTCTACACGTTTTCAATTTTATTTGCCTTCCTAAATTAGACAATAAATTATGGCCTCAAAACTCGGCTGTCTCTTTTTACGTGCAAGGAGGTACACCATTGTTGTGTTGCTTATTTCTATTGTAGATGTACAGACAGTATGCATTCTGCAACTCTTGGCAAACATTGGGAACCAGCCGGGAGCTCTGGATGTTGTTTATATCATTTGTAAGTTTTCTCTTTGTCATTTGAATATTCATTATTCAAATTATTATTCAAACCGACATTATTAGCGAATTTTCTTTGTTTCTAAAATGGCTTACAGTCTAACTTGTAATATGTATTAGTGATTCATAATTCAAAGAGAAATAATACACAAGTTTTCATCACGACTGTGAATTCTTTCCTGTGAAAGGATTATTTGCACTGTAAGTACAATCAAAAGCACTTTTAAGAGACTCCTGCCATCACATGCTTACCACGTCGTATTGCATACAAGATTCACCTGATGAAGCACTGGTAATGTCAAGATTGGTGCAGTGTGCCATTTGACTAAGCACTCTGCTGCAGTGGACCAGCAGTGCTTTATCAGATGGCTCTTGCAGGCAGCTTGGTGGGGTTTAGCATTTGATGGAAAGGGGTCTCTGAACCTGCTCATGTATGCTAGTACCTAACATGTTCTTAATGTCTGGAATATATAAATCTGAGACTGCTTCAAAAGAAATATTTGCCGCATTGTCTTATCCTACAGGCTTCTGAAGGTGGGTAATGCAGTTTAATAGTGGTTTTAAAAAATGCTGTAATTTGCTAGCCAAGATTGAAATGATGTAATAATTTTAATTCTGAGATTAGGTTTACCACATTGGTTGGGAGAAAATACTGCTGTGTTTCAAGGTTCATGCTGTATAAATAGAATGCCTTCAACTACAGATGCTAATATTTCATGCATTAACCATGTGGCACTGTCATAGACATTCTCATTTATAGTAAACATTCTGAATAAATCCAAATTGTTATTCTTGCACTTCAAGTTAGTCAACATATTTTTAGTTTTCGAACCTTTAGTATTTCAAAGTGCTCTGACTGCCTGCCGCTATAACGATTACAACTTCTTGAACACTTGAGCTTTCTGCCGCCTCTTGAGGCTCACCACTGATGTTCTGGATGTCTATGCATACAATGTGCTATGCGTGGAAAATGTTTTAACATGCCATGCTTCAGTGTTAACATTTTTTAGAGCTTCTGCTGTTTGGTTGTTTGGTAATGCTCTGCTGTTGCACATGTAATTGGCGCTCAACTCAAAGCTCCAGTGTAGACTTTCAATGAATAATGTGTGATGAAGTTTCAGAACTGCCACATAGAGCAGCGAGAACACTTTTTCCTTGTTACTAAACCCTAATGTAAACACTTCAGGAAGCATTGCGATGACCTAGGGTTTGGCTGGTTCATACTTAGCACAAGAAGTGCAAAAGTTCAGAAATGCATTATGTGTTATGTATTACATGAACTTTGTTTTTTTTTTTGTAGTGCTCCATCACTAAGTATGCTCCTTCCAAGTTTTTTTTTTTTGTTTGGTTCTGCAGTATCTACTTGGCCAGTGCAGGGTATGCTGTAGGCCTTGTGTGAAGCCTTCAATTGAGCCAGCTGTTAATATTTTAGTAGTAAACACCGTGTTCCAGTGCTGTCAACAAATCATTACAAATTTTGAAGGTAACCTATAACTAATTTTATTTTCAGTTGCAAGATATTCAGCAGTGGGTAAAGTGAGGCTCAGAACTGCACCAATCATGGTTGCTTAAGAAAGATGCTCTCCCAATAATGCTAGAAAAAAGAAACTGCCTTAATTTTATATTCAAGTGCACATTGAGTTCCAAGAAAACTGTGCTTACTGGGGAACTGTTATTCAATTGCCCCATTTCTCTGCCTATTTCGAAAATGATACTGGGACCAGTGCAGCACCAGCATCCATTCAGCACTTGTTTCAGTGCATTGTGGGATACCAGCAATGCACCTGCATCGTTGTAAAGTAAATGTCAGTATTTTCTCCCATAATACAAGTGCAACCAGTGTCTTCGCGTCACAGCTTCGCTGAATCTCGCAGACCACCAGCGTACCCAACAGAAATGTGTGAAAAAGAATTGGTTTCGCACTGGAAAAGGCGGTGGTTTCTGTAATAGGGCAGTTCATTTTACAAATGCTGTTAAACCATTATGTAAAATACAAGGCACTATTTTTGTCTTTTGGCCTGCAGTACCAGTTTTTTTTTATTTGTTACCATTTTTGAAACAATTTTTTCCGGTTGAAATGATTCGAATGCTGTTAGGAGTGATAGAAATCCAGCTGGTATTTGTTCCTTCTGCATACTTTAACAAGCTATTGGTTATTTACATTTTTAACTATCATATTAAACATTCTAGTTCATGTGAAATGAAAAGTTTGTTGGGCAGCATGGAAGTTCTCTAACCCAGTAGCTTTTGATGAGTGTAGCCATTTTTATTCAACAAAATAGCTTGCATAATCTGAAAATACCATGCAACAGTATGCCGGATGAATAAAAATGGGTTGACCTTACATGCTCTCATTTATGACTTGATCAAACACTGCCAGCTTTGTGCCTCCTGAATCAACCATAACAGTATAATTGTTAATTGTTAGATAACCACCAGTGGTTTCTGATGGGGCCCTTTTCCAGCACACTGCTGTACACTAAAGGGGCATTGGTGTATTCTAAATATAGAGTTGAAACTATGTTGAATTTGCTCAGGCGCAATGGACATCTGCTCTCTTATGCACTTCTTTCACATTTTTATCAAGGAACAGGAAGAAAAGCCTGCCATGCCGTGCGTCGGATATACTGGGAGCAGCATCAAAGAAGCTGAAGAGCATTTCTTCTTCATTGAGCAGCGGAAGCTTATTCGAGTCATCAACTCTACGTATGATATTGTTTTAAAAATGGGTCGATTTTGACTGTTCAATCTGTGATATGACAAGGCGTCCGATAATTTTTGCTGCTTTATAGAGCACCTCTTTTTGGGCGTATGTGTGTGGAAGTCAAGATGCGCTGCACGACGCATTATTTCATCGCACAAGGCCGAATTTTATGCAAGTGCACGTGTTGACACTGACAAAGTGTAGGATTATTATTGTGTACTCCGATTATTGTTGCATACGACGAAAATTTTTTGTTGCCGTTTTTTAAGAAATGTCACCATGCTGTTGTGTGCATTGTTCGGATATGTTTTTCAAAAAAATTGTATACTTTGCTGTCTGCATTTGTTGGAACTGTTTTGCTTCTTTCATTTTTCTGGGTATTTCGCACATAACATGTATGTTTTTGCCCGTCTGCTAGGCTCTCGGTTGAGAGCGGCCGTATTAATAAATAAATGAGGTTCCATAGCGCGAATCAATGAAGGAACAGAACACAAGTACCCCTCCTGACCCCCTCCCCCCACTAGCACCCGAGCACCCACTAGTCCGAACGCTGACCCTTCTATGCCGAATAAAATGCTTCCAGTTTCCTTCTGTGTTTGAAGCTGTGACATTTTTTCGTAACATGCTCTGTGAATTTGAGAAAACAATCATACTGGCATGGGCCATTCGAGATGTCAAAATAATGGCATGCAGCATCTCTTTACATGCTCATTTGGCATTACAGGTGGTTACCAGGTATACCATTAAGCTTGATTGCAAATGTGCACATAGGAAAAGCATTAAAGAGCGCGTAGTGGCAAAGGTAATTCCTAATTAGGGAATGCAATATATGCAGGTTATCCGCACTGATTTTTTCAAGGGTGTAAGGGTGCAATGCCACTGTTCCCACCCTACAATAGGGTGTAAAGGTGATGAAAACACCCCAGTGCATTGGCCCCATAGAAGGGTGTTATGACCAACCGAATCACCATCTTTGAGGGTGTACTGGCACACTGAAACCACTTTTTTCCAAGGGTGCATGGGTGTTAGTTATAGACATGCGAAAACACCTAAAGAGGTGTTTTTGTTTTTACAGCGTATTCAGAGGAATTAATGAATTGTCATAAGATGATAAATGACACTTTGCGCGTTTAACTTTGAAGGCATGATAAAGTCGTGGAAATATGACATGAGGTGACTGAAACAAATCAGTGCGCCGTAGTGGGTGGTGATAAAGCTTATGAAAAAGCGTTAACCGAGCGTGTTCGCGACGATATGATGTCTTCCAGTTCAGCTCGCTGTTTTAATGCGCTGACGCTTGTGGAAGGGGAGTAGTCTGAAAATATAAAGTACAACATGGTCCTGCAAGGATTCGATGTTGGCGATAACATAGGCTTGATTAGGATCCCAAATAGGCACGGCATATTCAATTTTAGGGAGTATTAGAGTGATATAAGCAAGATTTTAACATGGATAGGAGCGTTTTTGTGAGTTCTACAGCATTGTCATTGAGCTTACGGAGAAAGTAAGTGCAAAAAAAGGAGAAAACACAAGAGAGGAGACAGGACAACGCGCTTCCCCGTACGATCATGAACCAACAAGCCCAGCAACAAATTCTACTTCAGTATTGTCATTGAGCATGTAAGTGATTGAAATGAGAGCTGTACGACGAATGAAAGATATCTGTTTTGTTTTAGAAACGTTTAAAGCCATTAACCGGGATGTACACCATGAGCTTACTGCGTTCAGGTCAGATTGTAGAAATTGGCAGTCACTGTCATTAATAATGTTACGGCAAATTAAGCAGTCATATTCGAAAAGAGGAACTCTACGTGTTAAACAGGCAAGTCAATCAATAATATAGATTAGAAAAAGCAAAGGACCAAGAACGCTTTCCTGGGGTGCATCAGATGTCACATAAGTCAAAGAATAGTTAGAATTATTAACTGAGGGGAACTGAGATCTAGAAGAAAGTCCTTAATCCAGGCGAGTACATTAGGGTGGATGTTAAACTGTGCTAGTTATAGTATAAAGTCATTGATGAGGGACCCGATCGAATGCTTTTGAAAAATTCAGAAAAACTGCGTTGACCTGAAAGCCTGCGTTAAGTGATGATAGTAAGTCATTAACAAAGCCAGCTAGTTGAGTGTCAAATGAAAAACCCTTGCGAAAACCGTGCTGATATTTGAAAATGATGTTATGGTCTTCGAGGTAGTTAATGACTTGGCTATGAATGACATACTATCAGTTCAGTTCAGTCAATCAGTCGTGTCCGACTCTTCGTGACCCTATTGACCATGTCACGCCACGCTTTCCGGTCTCTCACTATCTTCCTAACATCACATAACTTCATCTGCAGTGCCTCGAGGATGCCATCTAACCATCGCGTTCGCTGCCTACCCCTTCTCCGGCGACCCTCAACCCTTCCCAACATCACATCTTTCTCCAGCGACTCCTCTCTTCTCATCAGATGACCAAAGTAGCTGAGCTTAAACTTTAGAATTTGACCCTTCAATGAGCAGTCAGGGTTTATGGTCGACAATATCGACTGATTTGATCTTCTGGCCGTCCAAGGAACTCTCAAGATTCTCCGCCAGCACCACAAGATTCTCCGCCAGCACGCTGACAGCAACAGGCAATCAAATACGTTCGGATGTTTCCTACGCGCCTCTTGTCAAAGCCGAGGCACGTCAACCTCCACCTGTTTTGTTTAAAACACTTCAGACATGTCACCACATGCTCCCCTTAGTTTCTGCATGAAGGAAAGTCATCGAAACCAAATTTTTCGTTCCTCCCCATCTTCATCTTTCTTAAAATTACAAATTTCGGAGAAATGTTTTGTTTACGCCTGGATTGCGCTATTATTCGAAGGAATCATTGAAAAATGGGACGTTGAGATGTTTGCTACTGACCTGCTTGTGCTGCGCGAAACTGCGAGAGATACGTCTGCGTGGCTGTGGTGGAGAGTTTTACAGCAAGGTGGACACCACGTGTCCGATAAAGCTCCATGATTAGGCAATAATTTGAAAAATAACATCTTTCATTTTAACTTTTATTTCAAAAGGGGTGGCCTGCGGTTTGGGGGGTGGGGGTGCAAATTAGGCAAAAAGACCGCTAAATAATTCCCCCTGCGAGTTCCACACAATGCGTGTATTATGTGTAAGGTCGAAGTCGGAATATGGGTCAGTACTGCAGGTTCCCTACACCAAGAAGGGCATAGAAAAATTCGAACGTATGTAGAGAAAGACGGTAACATTTACCCATGACAAATACAGAAGACAAGATTCTCCTTGTTTGCTTAAGCAAGACCATCGGATTTATGGGTACATAGCGCAGAAACAAATCGACTTCTATTTGTTCATACATTTGTCACGAAGAATTCCACTAAACCTTCTTAATTGCGTTCAGCAAGCTACTACCAGGAAACGAACATAACTACACAAAAACGCTAATAATAATACTACTACAACTACTACTAATAATAATAATAATAATAATAATAATAATAATAATAATAATAATGTTGTAGAAGACCTTGAACTCGGCGATACGTCGTCAACAGTCAATAGAACGTTCTGCGATCAGTCGTGAGACGTGTCAGCACAGCGAGCTTCGTTGTCGTTTTCCTTCCTGCCCGTCACGCGCGTTGAACATGCTTGTCGTCGTTCTCTTCAGCAATAGGCGCTGAACATATCAGAGCCAAATACCTGTTTTACAATAATAATAATAATCGCTAGATCCAATTTTTCCAACAACGCATTCTATGCGCACAGTTCCTCCTTAAAGCAGGGATGGAACGGAACCAGATAACACCATTCACATTTGAGTAAAACTACTTCCTAAAAGACCTGGAATGTCGTTTTATCGAAACAAGAGCCCCTTAAGTTGCATTGTTTTATTTCATGTTTGTCATTTTTGTTCAAAAAAGCAGAGTTAAAATTATCTCCATTTTTTTACTTTTGTTGTTAGCCCCGTTCATCATCATCGTCAGCAGCACTATACCCACTGCATGGCGAAGGCCTCTGCTAATTCCTTCATTTCACCCGGTCCTGTGCTAGCCGTATCCACTTGACCCCTGCAAACCTCTTAAACTCATCCCCCCGCCTAACTTTCTGCCATCCTCTGCTACTTTTCTTCCCTTGAAATCCAATTTGTTCCCATAAGCGACAATGAGTTATCCTCTCTTCGAAATACATGTCCTGCCCATGCCCATTTTTTTTTCCAAAAGAGTCTCAGTAACTTGAGTTATTTCTCTGACACACTCTTCACGCTTCCTATCTCTTAACGTTACCCCTACCATTATTCATTTCGTAACCCTCTGCGTTGTCCTCAACGTAAGCAGGACCCTCTTGGTTAGCCTCCACGTTTCAATCGCATAGGTGAGTAAAGGTAAGATGCAACTGTTGTATACTTTTGTCTTGAGCGATACCGGTAAACTGCTAGTCATAATCTGCGAGTGCTTGCCAAATGCGCTCCATCCCAAACTTATTCTCCTGGTTATTTCCCTCTCATGGTCCGGATCTACGGTTATACGTGTCCTAAGTAGACATATTCGCCTACTACTTCCAGTTCTTCGCTAACGTAAACTGCTGTTCCTTCCCGAGACTGTTGAACATTACCTTTGTATTCTGCATATTGATTTTACAGCCTACCTTTCTGCTTCTCCTGTCTAGGAGAAGAAGGAAGATCAGGAGGAAAGGCAGGGAGGTTAACGAGTAAAAGCAACGGCTTTGCTAACCTGCACTGGGGGAAGGGGATGAGTGGATATAAAAGTTGTGAGAGAGGGATAGTTGAAGTTAATACAGTCACATAACCGACACGCCACATCACATCACTTTACAGTCATGTCATAACAAACTTATAGTCTTTCGATTAGGCATGTGCTTCTCATAAAGCGGAGCAGTGCCAGGGAGGCCTTCGCCGCAGACGATCGCAGTTGCCAGGGACCTGAAATCTTAGTTTCACGGAATGGTTCAGTTCAGTTCAGTCGTTCAGTCGTGTCCGACTCTTCGTGACCCTATGGACCATGTCACGCCACGCTTTCCGGTCTCTCACTATCTTCAGTTCAGTTCAGTCGTTCAGTCGTGTCCGACTCTTCGTGACCCTATAGACCATGTCACGCCACGCTTTCCGGTCTCTCACTGTCTTCCCAGCATCACATAACTTCATCTGCAGTGCCTCGAGGATGCCATCTAACCATCGCGTTTGCTGCCTACCCCTTCTCCGGCGACCCTCAACCTTTCCCAACATCAAATCTTTCTCCAGCAGCTCCTCTCTTCTCATCAAATTACCAAAGTAGCTGAGCTTTAACTTTAGAATTTGACCCTCTAATGAGCAGTCAGGGTTTATGGTCGACAATATCGACTGATGTGATCTTCTGGCAGTCCAAGGAACTCTCAAGAGTCTTCGCCAGCACCACAATTCAAACGCGTCAATTCTTCGGCGGTCAGCCTTTTTCACAGCCCAACTCTCGCATCCAGACATCACAACTGGAAAGACCATAGCACTAGTTATACGGATCTTGGTTGGCAGACTAATGTCTGCTATTTACTAGGCGGTCAAGCCTAACCATTGCTCTCTTTCCCAGAAGCAGGCGTCTCCTAATTTCATGGCTGCAGTCTCCTTCCGAGGTAATCTTGGAGCCCAAGAACAGAAAATCTGGCACAGCTTCCACTTCTTGTCCATTGATGCTCCAGGACTATGTCAATGGACTATATAGGGCAAGATGCCATGATCTTTGTCTTTTTATGTTCAGTTTGAGCCCAAACTTCTCACTCTCTTCTTGTACGCGCATCAAAGGTCTCTTGAGTTCCACTTCACTTTCTGCCATTAAAGTGGTATCATCCGCATATCTAAGATTATTGATACGTTTTCCAGCAATCTTCACTCCAGCTGAAGACTCGTCCAGACCGGCCTTCCTCATGATGCACTCTGTATATGGGTTAAATAGGCAGGGCGACAGTATGTAGCCTTGCCTCACTCCTTTCTCAATCGGAAACAAATCAGTAAGGCCATGCCCAGTTCTGACTGTGGCCTCTTGCCCTTCATACAGGTTCCTGAGAAGACAGATGAGGTGAATTGGAACTCCCATCTCTTGGAGAGCTTGCCACAATCTGCTGTGATCTACGCAGTCAAACTCTTTCGCATAATCAATAAAGCAGAAGTAGATGGGTTTCTGGAACTCTCTTGCTTTTTCCATGATCGAGCGAAGGTTGGAAATTTGGTCTCTAGTTCCTCTGCCCTTGCGAAACCCAGCTTGCACGTCCGGAAGCTCCCGATCCACATACTGCTGCAGCCTACCTTGGAGGATTTTCAACATCACCTTGCTAGCATGCGAAATAAGCGCGATCGTGCGGTAGTTGGAAAAATCATTTGCACTGCCTTTCTTTGGAATGGGGATGTAAACTGACCTCCTCCAATCCTGTGGCCACCGCAAGGTTGTCCAAATCTTCTTACATAATGTATACAGAATGTTAACAGCGTCATGGTTGAGGTTTTGAAGCAACTCAGCTGGAATGCCATCAATTCCGCTAGCTTTGTTCTTAGCAAGGCTGGCTAAGGCCCATTCAACTTCACTCTTCAGGATGCCCGGCTCGAGTTCAGTAATCACAACCGTCTTATGTTGGGTTTTTACATTCGGGTCCTTCTTGTACAGTTCTTTTGTGTATTCCTAACACCTCGTCTTTATCTCTGAGGCTTCAGTGAGGTCCTTGCCTCGTTTGTCCTTTATCATGCCCAGCTTAGCACAGAAGCTTCCTTTAAAATCTTCGATTGTCTTATACAGAGCTCTTGTTTTCCTCAATTGGCTTTTGTCCTCAACTGCTTGGCACTGTATGTTCAGGAAGGCATTATTATCTCTCCTTGCTATTTTTTGAAAATCCGCATTGAGAACCTTGTATCTTTCTCTTTCCCCCATAACGTTTGCCACCCTTCTTTCCTCAGCTATTTGCAAAGCCTTTTCAGATAACAAGTTTGCTTTCTTGCATTTCTTTTGTTTTGGAACTACCTTAGTATCAACTTCTTGTATTATATCACGAACATCAGTCCACATCTCTTCGGGCTCTCTGTCTTCTAGATCTAGTTGTTGAAATCGATTCCTCCCTTCCACAGCATATTCCAATGGAATTTGATCCAGATCATACCTGAAAGGCATTCTAGTTTTCTGCGTTTTCCTCAATCGAAGCTTAATTTTGGCAACAAGAAGGTGATAATCGGTGCCACAATCGGCCCCAGGCCTTGCTTGTATAGCGCTTCTAAATCTCTGCCGGCAAAGAATATAATCGATCTGATTCCTGTACAGACCGTCCGGTGAAGTCCATGAGTACAGGCGCCTCTTGTGCTGTTCAAAATGAATATTCTCTATGGTCAGGTTGTTCTCTTGACAAAACTCTACTAGCCTCTTCCCTGCTTCATTTGGGTCGCCAAGACTGAACTTGCCTATAATTCCGGATATTTCTTCACTCCCGACCTTAGCATTCCAGTCTCCTATGAGAAAAACGACGTCTGATGATGGGGTGCGGTCTAAACGGCATTGTAGGTTCGCATAAAATCTCTCAACGTCAGCTTCTTCAGCAGTAGCGGTCGGTGCATAAACTTGTATAACTGTTATGTTGAAAAGGTGACCTTGGATCTGAAGTAAAATCCTTCGGTCGTTTTTGGGGTTTTACCCTAGCAATGCTTTGCCCATTGTTCTGTTGGATTCGTGCCCACAATAAAAGACATAATGGTCGCCGGAGTTAAATTCTCCCATTCCGGTCCACTTGAGCTCGCTGATACCCAAGATATCAATGTTCAATCTGTCCATTTCTCGCTTGACGACATCCAGTTTACCTTGCGTCATAGATCTTACATTCCATGTTGCTATGTGCTATATCTCCTTGCAACATCGGACTTTCCGGTCGCTTCCCGACACATCCACAACTGAGAGTCCTTTTGGCTTCAGCCCAGCCGCTTCATTCGTCCTGGAGCTACTAGGAATCGCCCTTTGTTCATCCCCAGTAACATGTGGGACGCCTTCCAACCTGGGGGGCTCATCTTCCGGCGCCACATCATTAATGGTATTGTGACTGGCCATAGGGTTTTCTTTGCAGGAAATACTGGAGTGGGTTGCCATTACCTTCTCCAGTGAATCACATTTTGTCAGAACTCTCTGCCGTGACCTGTCTATCTTGGTGGCCCTACACAGCAGAGCTCACGACTTCGAGTTTCGCAAGCCCCTCTGCCACGACAAGGCAGTGATCCATGAAGGGGCCGTCCATCTAAATGCTCCAGCAAACGGCGCAGACACTTCCTCTCCTCACTGTATATCGGGCACTCACAAAGAATGTGGCCTATAGACTCATCGCATCCACAGTTTGTACACGTAGGGCTGTTTGCCATGCTATCATAAAAGAATACGTGTTTGTGAATGCTACGCCAACCAACAGGCGGCGCAGCAAAGTTTCTTCGCGTCGGGGTAGGCCAGGTGGAAGGCGGAGCTTCAGGTCAGGGTCCAGGGATTTTAAGTGTCAGTTCGCAAACTGGCCAGAATTGCACAAGGAGAGTGGGTGCTCCCGCGCAAGCGCGCGAAGCCGGCCCGCTGCGTCTACCCTGTAAAAAGGAATCAACACACAATCGCCGTCTTGGTGGGCGCTTCTTGCGACTTCGTCCGCCCGAAGATTGCCCGCTATGCCGCTGTGTCCTGGAAGCCACTCGAAGATGATGTCATGTCCCCATTAATTGCACAGTGATGAATGTGTCGTATTTTCGCAACGAGTTGTTCATGAGCTCCACGGTGAAGAGCCGCTTTTTATGCTTGCAGGGCTGCTTTTGAGTCTGTTAAAACAGACCACCGCGGTGGGCTCTGCTGACTGATATACCTAATTGCGACATGAAGAGCGGTTAGCTCTGCAGCTGTTGAAGAAGTCTGGTGAATGTCCTAACTTTTATTTCTAAATTAATTGAGGGTATGATCATGGAGCCTGAAGAACTCACGGCATTCACTGAACCATCGGTGTAGACGTGCAAACGATTTGCATGGTACTCATGGAAGTATTCAAGTATTCAGTATTCAGTTCTGTTGTCAATAGCTCGACCTTCTTCCTGATCCCGGGTATTGAAAGAAGGACGTGTGGTTTGTGCAGGCTCCATAGTGGAGAGGACGGTCTAGATTTGGGTGTAAACTGCGACGGCAATATAGCGCGATGCGCATCAACGATCTTTGTAAATGATGCACGCGGCCTAGTAATGGGAAGACGGGCCAAATGATGACAGGGAACACAAGAGATGTGTCGGAAATGTGCCTTCAGGGAGTCAACTGTTAGGTAAGTAGATGCTCCTGTGCAATTAAAATGGTAGCAGCCGTAGAGGCACATTTGGCAATCCCAGGCAGGTTCGCAGAGCTTGAGCTTGAACGCTCTGTAGAATTCCTAAGTTGGTTTTCTTGATATTTCCAAGTGCACGTAAGCTGTACCGAAGAAATATCATAAATAATGCACGGTATAGTTGTAGCATCAACCGCATGTATGCTCCCCATGACTTTCCCCCAATAAAGGCAAATACGTGAGTAATTGCTGTCAGCCTCTTTTTCATAAATGAAATATGGGGAGTCCACGAAAGATTTCGGTCGATGATCACTCCCAGAAAACGATGGCTGCTTTCGTAGGGTACTGTTTTTCCATCAATGCGTACTGTGTAAGGTGACATGTTCTTGCGTGTAAATGCAACTAGCGAACACTTTTCAGTTGATATTTGTAGACCACGCAGGTGGAGATAGGTCGCAACTATACTTTTCGCCTATTTAAGCCTCTCTCTAACCTGTGGGCGCATAACGCCTGATTCCCAGATGCAGACGTCGTGTGCATATATTAAAAGTTGCGCCGATTGTGGTAGTAAGTCGACAAACCCGACAAGAGTAAGATTGAAAAGCGTTGGGCTTAGTACTCCGCCCTGTGGGACTCCACGGGAAGTGAAATGAGATGATGTTGGGCCATCCTCAGTCTGCATAAAGTGAGATCTGTTGTATAAATAACTGCGTATCCAGCGAAAAACACGACCGTCAAGCTCGGCAGCTTCCAGAGCGTCCAAAATGGCCTGGTGAGTGACGTTGTCATATGCGCTCTTTATATCCAGGGACAACGCCCCCCTAAAGACAACGCCCCCCTATTTATTCTCTGTTGGTGATTAACAAATACATATATCGCGGACATTTCTTTACGTGCCGCTGACCAAAGGGTGAACCAGCTGTTTAGATTTAAAAAATGTCAAGTACACCTAGGACAATACTTCAGATAAAATATGGAAAATTAAACCTGTCACATACGTACACGAGGGAATACGTTCATAGTGGGCACTTGAGAGCGGACGCTTTAATGGCATCCAATGGTACAGAGCAAAAAAAAAAAAAACACTTATAAATGCGCGTCGTATTGCCAGATATGATGCAGTTCTTGGCGCGCACCGCAAGAAAACGAAAAATGCGAAAACGGTGGCGGGCACCAAATGCACATGCAATTAGTATAAGGCCGAATTCAGATGCGGACACTAATTCGTGTTTATTCATCGAGTGTGTGGTATGAAACGTGAGTAATCGACTGGATAAACTCGCCAACTACTGCTTTCGGGACTATAATCGGGCTACTTGCCGCGGGTACTCTTTGCAGAACTAATCAGGCTATAATTGTTAGCAAGGTTGATATTACACGTGGAATACCCCAAGGGAATTCAATTATTTTCCCTTTGAGAACTCTTGTCGTGGTTCGCTACTTCGCAAAGAGCGAAGCCGCAAAAACACATGAACTTTCATTATTTCAAGTGAGCTTTCTGGTGCTCTAATAGGTAACATTTTTGGACCTCCACATTTTAGATGAAGGTTGCAAAATCTCAAGTGCAAAGGCGTCCAAAAGGATCGTACACCCGAGCCAAATGTTTGGGTAAATTGCGACTATAGCTTAGAGCCTATGGCGCAGTTTTTGTTCGTGGCGAAAAACCGTGCCGACCTCACAACCTCTCTTTCGCTGAAGAATTATGTAGCGGAAGCGAATTAGGCGTACACTATAGCCTCTGCGTCCTCTATTTTCCATCGTTCTTTTTTTTTTTTTCAAAGCTATACTTTTTTTTTTTTTTCATTTTATATGTGCACCAAAACAGGACTAGAGCGATCTTCTGGGGTCAATGACGTACATATTACCGGTTGCTTGAGCACGCAGAATAAAAACTACCTAGAATGAAAACATTTTCTGGAACAATTAGGTCATTGTCAAACTATAATTCATTGAGATTAAATGTCTTAAAGGTCCCCAGAAAGGGGTCACCAAGAAGGGTAAACAACGCCATAACACTGATAGTTATTGAACCACCCATCATTCTCCCGCAAAAATTTTCGATCTAGCTTCTGCAACACCAGAGATATCGGAGATTAAAAATGACCCTTCCAATTTTCCCCCTCAACTCGTACGCCGAAGGGAGCCATAAAAAAACAAAGAATACAAGCAAGTTCGAAGCTCCGCCCAGACATACGTCACTTCGACGAACTTCCGGTTGCCGCGCGCTCGCTTGCTGGCGTACTCGCGCCAACCCGTCCTCGCTCGCGTGTAGTTCGCCAGTTCGCGCAGCGACGGTTAGTGTAACCGCGAACCCGTGGTTATCCTATGTTACACGGCGGACCAAACCATGGTTGCACCACTAACCGCGGTTACCACAAACCGAGCTTGACGACCTCTGTTTGCGTCGTTAACCGAGGTTATGACGGCGTCTGTTGACGGAAGCTACTCGTCGGCGCCCGAGTGCGCGAAACGTACGAGCGGGTCTGCTTCACAAAGTTATTCATTTGCCCACTGTATCACGTTTAAAGATTGATGTATAGATTATGGTGCCGCCCGACGTCTTCGATTACGGCCGACAGCGCAGCGACTGCGTACTGAAGCCTTGTCGTGCCTACAGTATCGTTTGAACGGCTTGTTGCTGAGCAGAACGCAAAAAAATATGCGGCCTTAGCTATGAAAGTACACGAGTTTGCAACGCTTGCAGCACGGGATGCCGCGAGCAGGCTGAGGTACGTTACACAATTACCGCGGGGGTGGAACGTGCGAGCGCGGCGAACGCCGGCGCCGTGCGTGACCGTCCCTAGTCGTCGCTAGGCCTATTGTTTCGCTTCGAAGCCGCGGCGGTCGACGCTTTGGAACATGATCAACGCTGTCGTAAATCGTCTACTTATGAAACTGCCTTATAGTGGTTCCTATCCTGCCATAGTAAAATAATTATAGGATTAGCTCTGCCGACGCATTAATCGCAGAGCTAGTACGAGCAGATCGGATCAGCCGAAATGCACCAGCGGCAGCTGGCTTGAGCAGAAACTAGCTTGTATCACGGCTATCGCTCTTACCAGCAATTTGCTGCTGGTCAGCGATCCTCACGAGGGCTTCATACTTGATATTCGGCTCAGTATTCCAGACGCCAACAAATTTTAGAACGCTTTATTTCGGACATCGGTGCTAACGATTTGCCGTGTGGTTCGCGAACGGTATGCGGGAGGAGGGGCCACAGCGGCGATGTTTATGGCGGTTATAGTGCTCTAGAAGATTGGGCAGTGTGACGACCGGCGGCGGAGAGCGGGCCGCTTTTGCGATGACAGGAACCGACTCCCGCGAGAGGGCGCGACGTGCAACAGGGGTGCCACGTTCGCCGCTCGGCGCGTAGCGGCTGCGGGATAGCGGGGGTACAGAGGAGGGTTGCGATTCTCTTTGGAGCGATTTTCAGACGCTATGCAATTAGTGTGATAATTAATAAAGAGGCTACATATTTTAGGTGCTTAAACTGATCCCTGCCATTCTTTTACGTCTATCGGGAGACATCGTGCACGCTTGGGTAGTCCTTCGGAGCAGCGCGCGATGTTTGAATCGCTATCTGAAACTCTCAACATTTCTTCCTGCGGACAGTTACAAATCATCCAGATGAGCAATTTGTACTTAACGTTTGCAATGAAGCGTGGTGTTTTGCATTCTTTCTTCCCGTAAGGGAATAAAGGCTGCTGCCCAGGAGCGCTGTTGACACGCGGAGAAAAACAGTGTACATGCGAATCAAAGCTTGTGCTTCGTAAGGCCTCTTTAGGAATACCTATTTTTTACAAACCTTATTTGCGAACACCTGCTTACATTTTGCAGCTTGCACTTATTAATACATAACAACGTTTATCTTAAATCGTCAGTAATCTGTAATATATCTCTTTAATCGGTGTTCTTTATGTGCCCTAATCATCGCTTATAGAAATTACAAATACAGTGTGCGAGCAAAACACATTTATTCACTACCGTACTAATTTAAAGCACTGTGGTATTTACCGGCAAAAAAAAATAAAAAAGGTATACATGACTCAAGCATTTATTCTTTGTTCGTGATTAACAATTACGTATATCGCGGACATTTGTTTTGCGTGCCACTAACCAAAGGGCGAACCAAAAAGAAACAAAAAACAAGAAGTCAAGTACAGCTAGGGCATTACTTCAAATGCAATATGAAAAATTAAAACCGTCACATACGTAATACGTTCATAGTAGGCACTTGAGTGTGGACGCTTTACTGGCATCAAATGGTACCAGAGCAAAAAAAAAAAAACAAAAATAAAAGCACTTATAATTGCTCGTCGAATTGGCAGGCATGATGCAGTTCTTGGCGCGCACCGAGAGAAAGCGGAAAAATGCGAAAAAGATGACGAGCACCTAATACGCAGCAATTAATATAATGCCAAAATCAAATGCGGACATAATGCGTGTTTATTCTCTGAGTGTGTGGTATGGAAATATGAGTAATCGACTGGATATACTTGCAACTACTGCTTACCGGACTATATATAATCGGGCTACTTGCCGCGGGTGCTCTTTGCAGTACTAACCAGACTATAATTGTTAACAAGGTTGATATTACACGTGAAATACTTTCAAGGGAATTTAATTATTTTCCCTTTGGGAACTCCTGTCGTGATTCGATTACTTCGCAAAGAGCGAAGCCGCAAAAACACATTAAATTTCATTGCTTCAAGTGGGAGCTTTTCTGGTGCTCCAAGTAGATAAACTTTTTGAATCTTCACATTTTACAGGAAGTTTGCAAAATCTGAAGTGCAAAGCAGTCGAAAAGGACCGTACATCTGAGCCAAATTTTTGAGTAAATTGCGACCTAGCTTCGAACCTATGGCGCTATTTTTGTTCGTGGTGAGAAACCGTGCCGGCCCCACAACCTCTCTTTCGCAGAACGATGATCTAGCGGAAGCGAATTAAGCGTACCCTATAGCCTCTGCGTCCTCTATTTTCCGTCGTTATTTCTTTTTCAAAGCTATTTATTTTTTTTTGTATGTACATAAAACAGGACTAGAGCGATCTTCTGGAGGCAATGACTTGCATATTATCGGTGGCTTGCGCACCCTAGAATGGAAACATTTTCTGGAACAAATAGGTCATTGTTAAACTTTAACGCATTGAGATTAAATGTTTTAAGTATAGCGCACATCTCTGGGTATGTATAAAGCTACCCGTTACAACAATGTTTCAGACTATGGAGAGAAAAGAAAATGGTGTGTTCTTAGATTAGTGTACAGTTTCACAAGTTGTTGTCTCTTAAATTTCGACGCTTATATCTTTATACGCGTTCGACTGCAGCCTGTTTGTGCTCTGCTTTCCTCTTCCCGGGCTTTCATTTGGTTCTTATGCTCGGTTGTGTCCTCTTTTTTTATTGTTTTTAATATATCTCCATTTTTCTTCGTCTTTAGCTGCCTCCTTTCTTCGTCATGCATTAGCCGTGCCGCACGAAAATTCTGAATCTTTATTCACATTCGCGGTCGCTCTTTTCACGGCGCTGCGTGCCTTCCACCAACCCCTTTCTCCCTCCCTAATAGGCGACACGTTTCTTTTTATTTTCCTGTGAAACCTTTACCTCCCACTTCTTCCACCTTTCCTGACCCACTGTGTTCCGTTATTCAGTAGCCAGTTGGCGTGGTGTCGTTCGTTTTTCATGTCCTCAGTTTACTATATATCTACCTCCATGCGGGGTAGTCCACATTTAATTCATTCCAACTGAATGCCGACTTCTCTTGCGGCTTCAGTGGCGTATTGTAGTCGGCATAGTTGGCGTGAAAAACAACAGAATATACCATTTTGGACTGTTTTGATAATGGGGTTACTGTGACCAGTTTTAGTCAGCGCTCGAACGCACGTGTTGTATGTTTCACTTCTTCATACATCCTGCCTCCACACAGCCCTCTTTTCAAAACGACTACATTTCTAGACTTGAATTAGGTGCTTTAGGAATGCTAAAGCAAGCTGTACGGCGAGTGAAGCGTGCTGTGCGAGTCGTACGCCGGCCCTCTCCAAGCTGTTTTCTTCGGAGCCAACTCCTGTCACGTTACTTCCCCGAGGTGTTACCGACGGCCAAAATGGAAAATAAATTAGGTGGCTGCTAACAGTACTGAGCACCGTTAACCGGCATATTTGTAAAATCTTGTCGCGAACAGCTTGAGACGACGCACAAGCAAACAATAACGTACAGTCCGCGCGGTATCCGCCCCCCCGCACAGCGCGCATACGCGGGCGCCCGGACGGCTGACACACCAGTTGCTGGTGGCGCCCTCTGCGCTGCGGCGCCTCCGTCATCGCAAAAGCGGCCCCTCGCTCCCATGTATTTCGCGGCGCGGTCTACACACTGCCCAATATTCTAGAGCACTATATGGCGGTCAAGGAGGTGCTGCCATCGTGCGGTGCTTGACCGTGCTGTTGACGCCTCGCCGGACGACACTCCGATACTCCTGAAACCACGTTATATAAATAAGATATTTGTAAATGCAGCTTCGTTCTGCCGATCCCTGCGTCGCTTCGGTTGTTGCACTTAATGGGCAATAGCCACCTAACCGATAAGGGCGGCGAGCTGTAACAGCCCGCACAGAGTTCGAGCAGCGCACGAGCAGACGACTTTCGCAGCTACCGGAAGTGTGTTCGTGACGTCATGGTTGCAGTGACCGCAGCGAATGGCAGCTTCTAGCAAGCCTTGCCAGTCAACCGACCCGTTACGTCACGGGATTAGGAAATAGTTCCATGCGACACCGCCAAGCGACATTTCCTCTGCCCGCGAATTTCAAAAAACGCTGTTTTTAAAAATTAATAATAAATCGCTGGCTTTGTTCCAAGGAGTTATACTTTG
Organism: Amblyomma maculatum; assembly: GCF_055883805.1. Lineage (NCBI taxonomy): Eukaryota > Metazoa > Arthropoda > Arachnida > Ixodida > Ixodidae > Amblyomma > Amblyomma maculatum. The sequence goes on along the minus strand of NC_139349.1, from coordinate 170,306,796 downwards.
CGTTAATGCTGAAAAGGATGTGTTCTACACACTGAACACGTTTATCAGTGGTTTCTTGGGGGCCGTTTCCGTGGACCTTTAAGTATAGCGCGCATCTCTGGGTACTTAAAGCTGCCCGTTACAGCAATGTTCCAATTTCTGGAAAGAAAATAAAATGGTTTGTTCTTATATTAGTGTACAGTTTTACGAAGCTGCTGACTTAAATTTCGACGCTTATTTCTACGCGTTCGATTGCAGCCTTTTTGTGTGCTTTCTTCTTGATTCCCAGGCTTCCATTTGGTTCTTAAGCTCGATTGTTTCCCTTTTTTTAGTGCCTGTCATATTTCTCCATTTTTCTTCGTATTTAGCTGCCTACTTTCTTCTCCGTCGTGCGTTTGCTGCGCCGCACGACAATTCCAAACGTTTGTTTACATTCGCGGTCACTCTTTTCACGGCGCTGCCTGCCTCCTTTCTCTCTCTCTTGTAGGCGACACGTCTCTTTTCTTTTTTTTCTGTGCATCCTTTACTTCCCACTTCTTCCACCTTTCATGACCCACTGTGTTTAGTTATTTAGTAGCCGTTTACTTAGTGTCGTTCGTTTTTCATGTCTCTACTGCGGGGTAGTCCATATTTAATTCATTCGAACTGAATGCCGACTTTTTTTGTGGCTTCAGGTAACTTGCTGTAGTCAGCACAGTCTGCGCGTGAAACAACGGAATATACTATTTTTGACTGTTTTGATAATGGGGTTACTGTGGCCAGCTTTAGTCAGCGCTCGAACGCACATGTTGCAAGTTTGACTTCTTCATACATATCCTGTCTCCACACTGCCCTCTTTTCAAAACGAGTGCATTTCTGGACGTCAATTAGGTGCTTTAGGAATGCTAAAGCAAGCTGTACGGCGAGTGAAGCGTGGTGTGCGAGTCTGAATCTGTACGCCCTCTCCAAGCTGTTTTCTTCGGAGCCCAGCTCCTGTGCATGTTGCTTCCGCGAGGTGATGTCGACGGCCAAAAGGGAAAATAAATTAGGTGATTGCTAACAGTACTGACCCCTTCATGGATCACTGCCTTGTCGTGGCGGAGGGGCTTGCGAAACTCGATGAAGTCGTGAGCTCTGCTGTGTAGGGCCACCCAAGATAGACAGGTCACGGCAGAGAGTTCTGACAAAATGTGATTCACTGGAGAAGGTAATGGCAACCCACTCCAGTATTTCCTGCCAAGAAAACCCTATGGCCAGTCACAATACCATTAATGATATGGCGCCGGAAGATGAGCCCCCCAGGTTGGAAGGCGTCCCACATGTTACTGGGGATGAACAAAGGGCGATTCCTAGTAGCTCCAGGACGAATGAAGCGGCGGGGCTAAAGCTAAAAAGAACGCTCAGTTGTGGATGTGTCGGGAAGCGACCGGAAAGTACGATGTTGCAAGGAGATATATCACATAGCAACATGGAATGTAAGATCTATGACGCAAGGTAAACTGGATATCGTCAAGCGAGAAATGAACAGATTGAACATTGATATCCTGGGTATCAGCGAGCGCAAGTGGACCGGAATGGGAGAATTTAACTCCGGCGACCATTATGTCTTTTATTGTGGGTACGAATCCAAGAGAAGGAATGAGGTCGCTCTCATAGTAATCAGAAGAATGGGCAAAGCAGTGCTAGGGTACAACCCCAAAAACGACCGAATGATTTCACTTCGGATCCAAGGTCACCCTTTCAACTCTTTCAGTCATGAAATTAGGAGACGCCTGCTTCTGAGAGAGAGAGCAATGGTTAGCCTTGACCGCCTAGTAAACAGCAGATACATTAGTCTGCCAACCAAGATCCGTATAACTCGTGCTATGGTCTTTCCAGCTGTGATGTGTGGATGCGAGAGTTGGACTATGAAAAAGGCTGACCGCCGAAGAATTGACGCGTTTGAATTGTGGTGCTGGCGAAGACTCGTGAGAGTTCCTTGGACTGCCAGAAGATCAAATCAGTCGATATTGTCGACCATAAAACCTGACAGCTCATTGGAGGGTCAAATTCTAAAGTTAAAGCTCAGCTACTTTGGTCATCTGATGAGAAGAGAGGAGTCGCTGGAGAAAGATGTGATGTTGGGAAAAATTGAGGGTCGCCGGAGAAGGGGTAGGCAGCGAACGCGATGGTTAGATGGCATCCTCGAGGCACTGCAGATGAAGTTATGTGATGTTAGGAAGATAGTGAGAGACCGGAAAGCGTGGCGTGACATGGTCCATAGGGTCACGAAGAGTCAGACACGACCGAACGACTGAACTGAACTGAACAGTAGTGAGCCCCATTAACTGGCATATTTATAAAACCTTGTCGCGAAGAGCTCGAGACGACGCACAAGCAAACAAGAACGTACAGGGCGCGCGGTATCCACCCTGCTGCACAGCGGGCATACGCGGACGCCCGGACGGCTGACAAACCAGTTGCTGGTGGCGCCCTCTGCGCTGCGGCGCCTCCGTCATCGCAAAAGCGGCCCCCCGCTCCCATGCATTTCGCGGCGCGGTCGATACGCTGCCCAATCTTCTAGAGCACTATACCCACTCTGCACGCATCCTATCTCTTAATGTTACCCCTACCATTTTTCGTTCCACAGCCCTCAGGATTATCATCAACTTAAGTAGAACACTCTTGGTTAGCCTCCACGTTTCAGCCCCATAGATGAGTACAGGTAAGATATAACTGTTATATACGGTCCTCTTTAGCGATACCGGTAGGCTGCTAGTTGTAATCTGTGAATGCTTGCAAATGCGCTCCATAACAATCTTAATCTTCTTGTTATTTCCTTTTCATGGTCCGGATCTGCGGTTACTACCTATCCTAAGTAGATATATTCGCCTACTACTTCCAGTACTTCACTACCTAATGTAAACTGTTGTTCCTTCCCGAGGCCGTGGAACATTACCTTAGTCTTTAGCATATTGATTTTCAAGCCTACCTTTCTACTTTTCCTGTCTAGGTCACCAATCATTTTTGCAGTTCATCCCCCGATTTCCTTAGCAAGGCAATGTCATCAGCAAATCGCAGATTACAGAGGTATTCACCATCTATCCTTATCCCTAACTGCTTCCATTCCAAGTCTCTGAATACTTCCTCTAAGCAAGCTGTGAATAGTACTGGGGAGATTTTGTCTCCTTGCCTAACACCCTTCTTTATGGTTATTTGGGACTTTCTTTGTGCAGAACTATGGTTGCTGTGCAGTCACTATATATATCTTCCAGCACTTTCACATACGGCTCGTCTACCCCCTGATTTCGCAATGCCTGCCTCACCGCCGAGGATTCAACTGAGTCAAATGCTTTTTCGTAGTGAATGAATGCTATGTATAAGGGCTGGTTATATTCCGAGCATTTTTCTATCACCTGATTGATGGTATGGATATGATCGATAGTAGAGTACCGTTTCCGAAAACCTGCTTGATCCTTTGATTGATTGCAGTCTAAGGTTGTGCTGATTCTATAAGCGATTACCTTAGTAAGTATACCTTATACGTAACAGACAGTAAGCTGATTGGTCTGCAATTTTTAAGGTCCTTAGAGACCCCTTTCTTATGAAGTAGCGTAATGTTTGCATTCTTCCATGGTTCCGGTACCGTCGATGACACCAGGCACTGCGTATACAGGGTGGCCAGCTTTTCTAACACGATATCCCCCCCCCCCCGTCCTTCAGCAAATATGTAGTTATCTGATCCTCTCCAGCTGATTTCCCCCGTTTCATAGTTTATATTGCTTTCTTGATATTAAGATTATTGGTCTGTAATTTCTCAAGTCATTTGCTTCCCCTTTCATATGAAGTAAGATAAAGTTAGCTTTCTTCCACGATTCCGGTATAGTTAATGACACTAGGCATTGCCTATAGAGGGTGGCCAATTTTCCTAGCGCGATATTCCCCATCCTTCAACATCCTTCCCCTTTCGATAGTTTCTAATGGTTTCTTAACCTCATCCTTCGTGACCGGCGGAACGTCTGACAGCGTTTCCCTACTGCCAATATCATTATTGTCCTGACTACTTCAGCTGCTGTATAGGTCAGTATAGAACTTCTCGGCGACTTTGACTATCTTGTCCACATTCGTGATGATATTGCCCATTCTTGTTCATTAGGGCATACATCTCATTTTTCCTATGTACTATATCCTCTTGACCGCTTTAGGGCTGGCCACGTTGTATATAGAATGCTCCATTTTCCCCATGTTATTCTTCCTTATATCGGTGACTATACGCTTATTGATCAGCTTCGACATCTGTACTAGTTCTATCCTGTCTGTTGGGTTTGAGCCTTTCATACTTCTTAATCCAATCGTTAGTCTCCTTAGACAGCATATCAGTATGCTCTCTAACTATCCTGCCGCCTACTTCAAACGCGCACTCAGTATTGGGGGGGAGGGGGGGCGGCTCCGGGGCTCCGGCTCCGTTCTGAGAACCGAGGCCACACCGCTAGCTCTGACCACACCCGTGGCCACGAAGAACGTCACACCGAGGCAAACATAGCCAGCGGGCCAGGCTGTTTATTGGGCACGCCCAATGTTCTTCTTCGGTGTCATAGCAGCATCCGCGCGCTACGGCGTCGCGGCGTCGTCTCCCTCCGGGTGAAGCTGCTGTCCCCCGAGATGAGAGGGGAGGGGGAAGGAGGGGCCGTTCTCTCACCCCGTCCTCTCCGCCAGAGCTACGAGGGAAGCAGGCCAGGAGGGAAAAGATGGGAACTCCCCGTGAGAAAGAGAGGGTGTTCGCCGCATTGTGCGGGCGAGGGAAGTGTTCAATTTCCACACCCTTCCTCCCTTAATCGTGACCTCCACCTGGGCGCCGCTTTCCCCTTTGAAGCTGCACGGCTGATCCCTCATCAGATCCATGCCGCTGGACAGGCGGCCAAAGCAGGGACGGCCGCCCCCGCGTCGGGCTGGCTCCGCGTGCAGCCCGCACAAATCCCCGCCGCTGCAGTCACGGGCATGAAGAGGGGGCGAAGTCCGCTGGCCCACCATCCAGTTGCGGGCCGCCGGCCGGCACTCCCGCAGTGCGCTGATCGCCTAAATAAACCCCCATCTTACATTTGGTGGAGCTGCCGGTTAAGATCTATCCTCTCACCCTGGAACTCCGCAGCCGCACATTACCACCTCCTGCGATGCCTGAGAACGTTAACCACCAAGCCGTACAAGTTGGCTCGGCCATTATCTGCCCCGGCTCCCTCCGCCAGCGAGATCCCGCCATCTTCAGCGGCGCTGACGACCATGACGTCGAGGACTGGCTCACATCCTATGAGCGAGTGAGCGCTTATAACAAATAGGACGCGGAAACGAAGTTAAGCAACGTGATATTCCATGTTACCGGCGTAGGAAATCTATGGTTTCGCAACCATGAAGCGGACATTCCATCATGGTCCGTGTTCAAAGCTAGCTTCGCTGAAGTTTTCGGCCGTCCGGCTGTGAGGAAACTCCGCGCTGAACAACGCTTGCGTGCGCGGTCTCAGCAGGTTGATGAGAATTTCACAAGTTATATCGAGGACGTCGTCGACTTGTGCAAGCGCGTGAACGCAAAGATGTCAGAGGCCGACAAGATTAAGTACATTCTGCAAGGCATTGATGACGACGCCTTCCAGATGCTGAATGCTCGAGATATCCGCACCGTCGCAGAAGTGGTCACACTGTGTCAAAGTTGTGATGAACTGCGCAAAGGGCCATACCTCGCGCGAACACCATGCAATCTGAGTCGCTTGCTGGCCTGACTGATGCAGCTGAACATTCTGCGCTGCTTCCACAAATCAAGAGCTTCATTCGGGAAGAAGTTGCTCGACAGCTCTCTCTTATGTCCTGCCATGAAGAGCCTTCCTCACACCTAGCTCCCAGTTTGCGCCAGATTATTCAGGAACAAGTAGCTGAATCTCTTCCTCCAGCCCCTCAATCTATGCCTGTCGCAGCCCCGTTGACATATTCGGCTGTTGCTGCCCGACCACCACCTACGTATGCTCCGCCGCAACCTGCCTACGTTCAGCCGCCTCCTGGTCCTGCTCGAGGACCTGCGCAGTTTATTGGACCTGCCCCAAGAACGCGCAATCCCTGGCGCACGACAGATAACCGCTGTCGTGACGCGGGGACTAAGTCGTTGCTCCTGCTTGTTGCTTGAGATGCCACCTCCGATCACCAGATGTTGTGGCTTGTAGATTCTTATCCACCTCCAATCACCAGATGTTAAAACTTGTAGATCCAGATCCCAACGCTGGTCACCAGTTGTCGTGACGCGGGGGCTAAGTCGACCCGGCCTTCACTTGGTAGCGTGCAGAGACTCCGGGTTCATGAAGGATTGAATCTTCGAAGTTGGTAAAATATATACAAGCAGGTTTAGTGGCACTTTGAGAAACTTATTTACATGATTATTTACATGAAAAGGAAGGGCATATTAACAAAATGGCAAGCGTAAAGAGTTCATAGCGAGAAGCGTCTGGATGAGCCGTTTACCCAGGGCTCAGAGCGTCTTTTCGTGCTCTGCAATGTCCTTAAAACCCCTATGTCCAGCCCCTCTCTGAAGATGCTGACCAACCAGTTCCAGGGCACGCCCCTCAGATATCGGCATCCAATCGAACACATCACTGCATTGATGGTCTGATGCACTGACTGGTCCGGCATTGTTTCGTTGGGCGTGGTCACTTGTTGGCGGGAAGAGCTTGGGAACGGCGAGGAGGTACATTTCTATTCTTCAGCAAAGACCCAATATGCTTGTTCCGGTAAGTGGATTTCCTTCTCAGAAACCCAAGTGCACGTGCGCGCCACATACTGATCACAGCATTGTCCCTTTTCGACAATTGCAAATCTTTCCTGCATTCCCGGGAAATCATCTAATGGCCGTATGCGTCATGCTCCTTTCTTGTCCTGCACGTCAGCGGACGTCGTCTCCTTTGGACAATAGGCATTCCTCACTTGACCATAGGGCTTCTCGACGGGAAGGGTGAACAATTGAACGAAAGCACTTCCGGCCTTTTCCCACAGGGCGACATTTCTTTGTATTTTTTTGTAGACGTTCCCTTGAAAGGGCCAATTTGGCATTTGCAGGGTCTCCACAAAGCAAAACAGGCTTACACAAAAGGATTCTTGAAAACAGGCTCACTTAGCGCCGTTGTACCAACAGCACATATCCACAGCACTTATCTATGCCCACAGGCGAACAATAGAGCGCGCAAGTGCGGATGATGCACGGTCATAACACCGCCCAATTTGTTATACTTGCGGACTGGCTGGACATATTTCTCGTTATTGTCGAAACCGTCTCCCAGTGTCGGCATCACCTACTCATGGTTCTGGGTACGGGTCTTCGACTCCTCAGTATTCCGCGCCTACTGAGCCTCCAGCCAGCCGTCATTTCTCCCCAGACCGCTCAGCCATGACCAACCGCCGTTCACTGTCGCCACGACGCCGCTCTATCTCTACGATGCGACGTCGACAGAACGCTTCATGTGAGGAAAACTAGCGGCCGCAGTTCCTGAGGCGAGAACTGCGACCCCGTCGAACTTTCAAAGTCCTCATCTGTCGCCGGCCAACCTTATTGAAGTTTTCGTCGAGGGCGTTGCTGTCATGGCTCTAATTGGTGCTGCGATTTCAGTTATGGACGAAAAACTATGTAGCTCTTTAAAGAAAGTGAAGACGCCAATTGCGGGACTTTCGCTGCGAACGGTCAGAACTCAGCATATCAAGCCCTTAGAAGCGTGCACCGCTCGAGTAGTTATCCAGAATTGCCTTTCGTCGTGCTGCCAAGTTGCTCACACGCTGTTATTATAGGCTGGGATTTCCTGTCGCGTCACGCTGCTATTATCGATTGTGCTCGAGCTGAAGTGGAATTCTTGACTTTGCCCGATGCCTTACAAGACGCTGATCCACGAAATTCCTGTGCTAAAGCCCTCGTCGCCGAAGATATTGACCTTCCTCCCTGCTCTTCTGTGCTTATTCGTGTCGCTTGTACCTCTGTTAGCGATGAGACCTTATCTCTTCACACCAGCCCATACTTTCCTACGGCGCAAGTGTCTTCCATTGCCCTACACTGTGCTCGCTATTTCCACTGGCCTTTCCTTGTTATGGGTCTCTGATCCATTTAACTCCCCTACATCTTTGCGCCATGGTGAATGCCTCGGCAGTATCCAGCCAATCGCATCTCTTCTTATCTCTGAGGAAAGTGACGATGCATCGCACTCTGCCGTGACTGCGCTCAGCCCCCGTTCACCTGCTCCCGCTCCTCCCTCTACAGGCTTGTTCCTCCGCTCCATCGACGCCGATCTTCCTCCAGCGCAGCGCACTAAGCTTTTGAACCTACTTCATCAATTTCACACCTCCTTCGACTCTCATCAAAGTTGTTTGGGTAAACCTGCTACAGTCCCTCATCGCATCGGCACCAGCACCCACGCACCACTGCGACAGCGCCCCTATCGTGTGTCTGCAACCGAACGCCAGGCTATCGAAGAGCAAGTCGACCTAATGATTCAGAATGGCGTGATTCAGCCCTCAAGCAGCCCTTGGACGTCACCTGTTGTCCTCGTAGAAAAGGAAGATGGTTCTATCCGCTTCTGTGTCGATTATCGCCGCCTGAATAAGATTACGCAAAAGGACGTCTACCCGCTCCCACGCATCGACGACGCTCTCGATTGTTTGCAAGGCGCCGAGCTCTTCTTCCCTAGATTTACGTTCCGGCTACTGGCAAGTTCCCCTGGAAGCAGCTGATTGCCCCAAAATTGCCTTTGTAACTCCCAACGGCTTTTACGAATTTACAGGTATACCGTTTGGCCTTTCTAATACTCTGGCAACATTTGAGCGGATGATGACACTATTTTGCGCGGCCTAAAGTGGAAAGCGTGCCTCTGCTACCTCGACGACATTGTCGTCTTTTCTCCTGACTTTGACACACACCTCTACCGTCTGAAGCACGTTTTGACCTGCCTATCTGATGCCGGACTGCAGCTGAATTTGAAAAAATGTCGTTTTACCGCCCGCCAGCTCACCATTCTCGGCCACGTTGTTTCCAAAGAAGGTGTATCTCCAGACCCTGCCAAACTTGGTGCCGTAGCAGCCTTTCCCAAACCGACATCCATCAAAGATCTGCGTAGCTTCCTCGGGCCGTGCTCTTATTTTCGCCGCTTTATTAGAAATTTCGCTTCAATTGCTGCTCCCTTGACAGACCTTCTGTCCGGCAGTTCTGACCTTTCGTCGTGGTCACCAGCGTGCGACGATGCCTTCAATGCTTTACGCCGGGTCCACACGACACCGCCTGTCCTACGTCACTTCGATCCCACAGCGCCTACTGAGGTCCACACGGACGCCACTGGTATTGGTATCGGTGCGGTGCTCGCTCAGTACAAATAAGGTTATACTGAATACGTGGTCGCCTATGCTAGTTGAACACTCACGAAGGCTGAATCCAATTACTCTGTCACGGAAAAAGAGTGCTTAGCGATTATTTGGGCCCATACTAAATTCCGCCCTTACCTCTATGGCCGCCCTTTTGACGTAGTGACGGACCACCATGCGCTTTGCTGGCTTTCCTCACTGAAAGACCCGTCCGGCAGACTGGCAAGATGGGCTCTTCGCCTTCAGGAATATGATGTACGTCCGCGTTGTTTACCGCTCCGGCCGCAAGCATCATGACGCCGATGCACTTTCCCGCTGCCCCCTTACAGCTGAGGTCGCGAGCCTTTCCTATTCCGAAGTTTCCCCGCCATCGCTTCATATCAATGACATACCGTCAGCGCAGCGGCAAGATCCTTGTATAAATTCTCTCCTGGATTTCATCTCCATTCCTACAGCTGCTTCTCCATCGCGGGCTCTCCGCCGCCATGCTTCCCACTTCGCCATTCGTTATAACCTCCTCTACCGCCGCAACTACTGCGCAGACGGCTGCAAGTGGTTGCTAATTATTCCCCGGCAGCTACGTTCGCAAATCTGTGACTATTTCTACGCTGACCCACAATCCGGTCACGCGGGTGTCTTCAAGACATACACTCGTCTCCGGCTGCGTTACTACTGGCGGGGCATGTACACCTTCGTACTCAAGTACGTTCGCTCATGCCTCACCTGCCAACGTCACAAGCCATCTCCTCAACGTTCTGCTGGAGAGTTGCTACCGTTACTCAACCCACCACGCCATTTCGACCGCGTCGGCATATATATATATATATATATATATATATATATATATATATATATATATATATATATATATATATATATATATATGTGTGTGTGATAAATGACTTACCAGAGCTCCTCTCGTGTAATATCCGTCTATTTGCTTACGACTGCATGATCTATCGCTCAATTAAAAACATTTTTTGACGGAAATGCCCTTCAAAATGATCTTAACCGCGTTAAATAATGGTTCGATGATTGGCCATTAGCCCAAACAAATGCAAACTCATTTCGTTTCACCGCGAACATCAGCCATTTTCTCAAGCCACAAGATCATGAGGCAGACATTCACCACTTGGTATGGGTTTGCCCAGCACTGAAGCCGACGAGAATTCGGTACCTGACGACAGTGGGCCTTTCGACGAACAACTCATTCATTCACTGCATGGACGCAAGGGCCGTATCATCGCTCTCTCTTGAACTTTATTAGAACAGCCAACCTTTTTTTTCTTTCATTTAACACCCCTTAAAATTTTTTTCCATATTCCATTATGCCCTGAGGTAATAAACAACGTTTTTAAAAAACATCAACAGTTTTCTTTTTCTTGCAGGCTTGCTAATACTTCAATACAGTTCATCCACCCATATAAACATTTTGCAGCACGAGAGCATAGGCGCTGCCATATTTGGTCATGTGACCCTTCCCATCGCCGGCCTTCAGGCCTTCTGGTTTGACGGCTGCCGGCGCGCTAGCAGCTGCGGACCAGCTATCGCTGGAAACAACCAGCACAAAAACTTCGTGTACATGCGCATAGTACGTGTAGGTGCTACGAAATGTTTAATTTACCCACATAGTTCCTTTACTGCGTCATTCTCACTATCTGCATTGGATATAGCGTTCACGAGCGTTAACCCTTCAGCCGTCGGCTCGTTTTCTTTTTATAAATTCCCTATTTAACGCTCTTTGTGCAAAACATAATTTACTATAAAACTGAATAGATTACGAGCCGATCATCGCATGAAACCTTCTCTTTTTATTTTCTTGCCTAAAAAGGGCGAAAGCATGTTCAGAACTTCAGACCCTGCTGTTTGAGATGTATTATGAATGTTTTGCAATAGCAATGAGCCAATACTACTACTGATTACGGACGCGCGTATAATCCCCGACATTAACACTTCTTTTTGGGCGAGTCGGCTCATTTTGTCTATAAAAAAATTTGAAACAGTGCCAACACACAAAGGATGGCGGCATTACCCTAGAGGCAAGGAACAATAATTTCAAAGATATCATTACTGAGTGCGCGGTAGAAGTAGGCGGTAGGATAGCTAGAGAGGATACCAGTAAGCTGTCTAAGGAGACGAAAGATTTGATTAAGAAACGCCAGAGTATGAAAGCTTCCAATCCAACCGGCCAGATTGAATTGGCCGCGATATCAAAGCTAATCAATAAGCGCAAGGTGGCCAATATAAGGAAGTATAACATAGAGAAAATTGAGCAAGCTGTAAAGAACGGGGGAAGCCTTAAAACGGTAAAGAAGAAATTGGGCATAGGCAAAAACCAGATGTATGCGATAAGGCACAAGGCGGGCAACGTCATCACTAATATGGACAAGATAGTCAAAGTAGCCGAGGAGTTCTATACAGATCTCTACAGTAGCCAAAGTAGTCAGGACCGTAATGAGATTGGCGGTAGGGAAAAGCAGTCAGGCGTTCCACCAGTGACGAAGGACGAGGTCAAGAAAGCACTAGATACTATGAAAAGGGGGAAATCAGCTGGAGAGGATCAGATAACTACAGATTTGCTTAAGGACGGGGGGGATATCGTGCTAGAAAAACTGGCCACCATGTATACGCAGTGCCTGGTGTCATCGACGGTACCGGAACCATGGAAGAATGCAAACATTATCCTCATTCACAAGAAAGGGGACTCTAAGGACCTTAAAAATTACAGACCGATCAACTTACTGTCTATTACGTATAAGGTATTTACTAAGGTAATAGCTAACAGAATCAAGACAACCTTAGACTGCAATCAAGCAAAGGATCAAGCAGGGTTTCGGAAACGGTACTCTACTATCGATCATATCCATACCATCAATCAGGTTATAGAAAAATGCTCGGAATATAACCAGCCCTTATACATAGCATTCATTGATTTTTAAAAAGCATTTGACTCAGTTGAAACCTCGGCGGTGATGCAGGCATTGCGAAATCAGGGGGTAGACGAGCCGTACGTGAAAGTGCTGGAAGATATATATAGTGGCTGCACAGCAACCATAGTTCTGCATAAAGAAATTAACAAAATTCCCATAAAGAAAGGTGTTAGGCAAGGAGACACAATCTCCCCATTACTATGCACAGCTTGTTTAGAGGAAGTATACAGACCTGGAATGGGAGCAGTTCGGGGTAAGGGTAGATGGAGAATACCTCAGTAATCTGCGATTTGCTGATGACATTACCTTGCTAAGCAACTCGGCCGGGGTGAACTGCAAATAATGATTGATGACCTAGACAGGAAAAGTAGAAAGGTAGGCTTGAAAATCAATATGCAGAATACTAAGGTAATGTTTAACAGCCTGGGGAAGGAAGAGCAGTTTACATTAGTTAGCGAAGTACTGGAAGTAGTAGGCGAATATGTCTACTTAGGACAGGTAGTAACCGCAGATCCGGACCATGCAAAGGAAATAACAAGAAGAATAAGATTGGGATGGAGCGCATTTGGCAAGCACTCGCAGATTATGACTAGCAGCTTACCGGTATCGCTCAAGAGGAAAGTATACAACAGTTGCATCTTGCCTGTACTCACCTATGGGGCCGAAACGTGGAGGCTAACCAAGATAGTTCTACTTAAGTTGAAGACAACCCAGATGGCTATGGAACGAAAAATGGTAGGGGTAATATTAAGAGATAGAAAGCGTGCAGAGTGGGTCAGAGAAATAACTCTAGTTACCGACATTCTAGTAGAAATATAGAAAAAGAAATGGGCATGGGCAGGACATGTCGAGACCTCCATGACGTCATCCCGCCTCGGCCAATCAGAGCCGCCGCAAAAGCGGGACACATTTTGTCCACGACAGCATGAGCCATTAAAGGCTTTCACCTTAAAACTTGGGTGATACCTAAATTGGAGGACGCATAAGGGGACACATGATGCGACAGCGTTATTGGCTCCAATCTGCAACTCCCCTTGGGGATCCATGTTCACATACATGCAATTGCTGTAAATCAGTAATCTTTTAGTTTGACCACCTGCTATGCCACACTTACCCGTGATTATTCATTATCTCACACACTGTGCTCATGCGTGCATTTGTAAGCTGCTACATTTTGTGAAACATCACCCATGATAGCTCTAAAGTCCCGCTTTAACTAAGCCTTATGAACAGGTCTGCAAGGTCTAGGACTAGTGTCCGACATGGGATCGAAGAGTGCAGGAAGGTTTGATTCTTGTAGGGAACAGGTTTCTGTCTTCCTACAATGGGGCATTTAACGCAGTTGCATTAAAAGGAAGATGTTCATCTACAGTGCACTCTTATGCTCTTACCCAGGAGATAAGATCAGATTGTTCACACAGCTAAAGCAACACCTGCGTAACAATTCAGTTGCAAGGTCAGCTGTGAGAGCCAAACAAAGATCGAAAGTGAGACAAAGATCGAAAGTGATAAAATGGCACATCTTCCCACTTTTCACACTCGTTTGTGGCCCTGCTGACTTTCATGGAACATAGCAAGGCAGTGGTCCTACAGTTAGGCATCTAGCATTTTAAAAATTTTCATCAGTGGAACCGACTTGTTTACAAATTAAAGATTGCTGTTTTTTGAGCAATGGAGTTCCACGCATCCTGGCAAAAATTAAATAATGTGGGGGGGGGGAGGGTGCATACTGTTCGCAGCTTAGCTGAAACTACCTTAGACCCTGCAAGTAGGTTGGCTCTGTAATAGGTCAAACCTCATCCCTTTACCCGCTTCAATTCTTTTCAAGCACGAGCATCGCTTCCACTCAAATGAGCACATTCTGTCCTTCGTTAAGTGTACAGATTAGGCTCATTCAAAGGAATACTGTGATTTTCTCGTTATGTAGTACTCAATTATGTTCAGTCCCTTTCTGTGGCAAGATCACTCTTCAAGTTCGATATATTTGTAAATCTCTGCTTATGTGTCTTATTGAGCACATTTATGGACACATATATCTGAGGCTTCCTCTGTTTCCCCCTTTAGGTCATTGTGGATTTGAGAGAATTCCGAAGCGAACTACCTTCGCTTATTCACAGGAGAGGCATCAGTGTCCAACCAGTCACCATAGAGGTATGTACATTTCAGGCATGACGATGCTAATTTGCTATTTGGATTGATTTGTGCTGATTTGTCATTTAATTTAAGGAAGGAACAGCAATTTAGGTTAGGTAACGATCTACTGGAAGTAGTAGGCGAATATGTCTGCTTAGGACCGGTAGTAACCACAGATCCGGACCATGAAAAGGAAATAACAGAAGAATAAGATTGGGATGGAGCGTATTTGGCAAGCACTCGCAGATTATGACTAGCAGCTTACCGGTATCGCTCAAGAGGAAAGCATACAACAGTTGCATCTTGCCTGTACTCACCTATGGGGCTGAAACGTGGAGGCTAACCAAGAGAGTTCTACTTAAGTTGAGGACAACCCAGAGGGCTATGGAACGAAAAATGGTAGGGGTAACATTAATAGATAGAAAGCGTGCAGAGTGGGTCAGAGAAGTTAACGTCATTCTAGTGGAAATTAAGAAGAAGAAATGGACATGGGCAGGACATGTAGTGCGAAGAGAGGATAACCGATGGTCGCTGAGGGTAACAAACTGGATTCCGAGGGAAGGAAAGCGTAGCAGGGGGCGGCAGAAAGTTAGGTGGGCGGATGAGATTAAGAAGTTCGCAGGGGTCAAGTGGATGCAGTTAGCACGGAACCGGGTTAAGTGAAGAAATATGGGAGAGGCCTTCGCCTTGCAGTGGGTATAATGGGGCTGATGACGATGATGATGAACACACAAAACCACGAAGGGTAGACGACGAGACACAAGCGCTGTTGTCAACTGATTTTGATTGAAGAAATGCATCACCTTATCACTAGAGTTGGTGGAGACAGGAAAGGAGTCATCGATCGTGAAGATAACCAGATACGCATGCGCGAGGAAGTGATGTTAGAAACATGAAAAACCAAAAACAGGACATTCAAAGGGAGAAAAATTTATGCCACATCTAAAAACAGACTTCAGCATTGAAGGGCGATAACAAATGTTTACTAACGCATTTGTACGTATTTCCTGATATGAAAAGCTTCCAGGCTGAGACATGCCGTCTTATCAGTGCTCTTGCCGAGAATCTTAGTCTCACTTAAAATTGGGCCACACAACCACTGCAATTACTAATGTGCGCACTTGTCTTTAAAGTTCGAAACTATTATTGAATGGTCCCCCGATCACTCATTGATGCATCGGCCGGTTTGGTCGACATCCACCTTTCCGCACGTCAAGGGAATAGCGTAGACCACTCCTGTGGAACAGTTCACAAACCGAGGTTTATGTTTTATAAGGCACTCACACTTTTTTGTGCTACAGATGCAGAGGCATAGCCATCCCAGCCTATTGGGTGGCGAAAAAACAACCCGCACGCATGCCTTTTGGTCACTTTTTTATGTTGCGCTTTGTCTTGTGTAAGTATGGCACAACCAAAGCATTTTGCACCTTTTTACGTTTACCGTCGGTCTTGCCTGTTTCATGCTTCAGCTTCTGAAATAGGGTCTCTCAAACAGCAATCAAGACAGCAATCAAGATCGAAGAAGGGAACCCCGCCGCTAAAAATCGGCTTATCTGATTGCGGAAGCTATTTTGCATTTGATGCGGACACGAGTTTTTGAGAGCTGATTCCATGCATTGCAATGCAATCCCTTTCTTCGTAGTTTTGGAATGCGCTGAGTCATTTTTCGCTCGAAGGCAGCAACCCCAGCAAACGTGTCTTTCACAGAAAAGTAGTTGAAGGTCTAAAAATTGTAAAACAGATGAGTCAGGTAATTCACGGGTAAAACTTAGCCCGAGTCCATGCTTTTTAAAAGCTACTAAAACTTCACCTACTGTAGAGGGGTAGGTTAGAGGGGTCTGTTTTTCTAAAAGCACTAATTAAAATTATTCCCTCATAAAAATACTTATCTGAAACTTTATCAACCTTTGCTCAAAAAATATCACAAATGATAGGACCCACGCAGGACCCAATGTAAATGCCATTGTGCTGCAAGTAAGTCAAGTTGTCGAAAACAATCAAAGTTGACCTCAGGTAAAACTGCAATAGACCTAACACATTCTCCACAGCCAAACCTGTTTGGAAAGATTACTGGGAGGCTTAGCGCGGAACAGACAAAGACAAGAGAGGCACACAGGATGAGCGCTAACGTACAACTGAAAATTGAAAGGGAAAAGTGTACGAACTCGAGGAAACAATATGTGCGCATGCTCTATAAAGCGCTGAATTTGCATGACTGGAAAGATAATTCAAGATAATCTAGGGCCTCCCAAAGGCAGATAAAGCAGAAGATATAGAGAAGAAAAACCGGAAGCATACAAAAAAAAACCTACACAGCATTTAAAACCGATGCTTCCTTTTTCAACAGAACAACCGACGTTTCACTTACGCACTTATCGGTTCCTAATCTATGGATGAATGACGCCTCAAGAAGCTGTCTTGCTAATTGCACCTTAGACCGACTAAGAACTTTTGTTTGCCCGAAAAGTGGATGGCATTTGCAACTTAAACAATGCCTAGGCAGTTCGGAAAGACACGTCGCTTTTGGCTTCAATGCATTCTTAACAGCCAGCAAAAGCTGGTCTTGAGGAACGGAATAAGACAGATCTTGTATATCTACAGAGAATCTAAAACCAATATCATCTGTGCTCTCAAGAAAAAATGTGACATCAGCAGCTTTCTTAATGAGGAAAGGGTGATCTAAAACAAGCGTTTTAAGATGCCTTTGTCGAAACTGGCTAACATTTCTATGCCACGACTCTTCTTCACTAACAATAGTCCGGAAAGAAATGTCTAGCTTATAGGTGTTTGCGTGAAACAAAACGTTTAACCTGCTCCCTTTGCTCTTAATGATGCTTCTGGCTAGTAAACCAAAGTTCAAGTCTTTACTGAAGTTATTGAACTGGGTCATAATTCTGACCTCGTTTTTCTTAACAGAGAAATAATTCTTGTTAATTGCGGCTTGCGCTTTTTGGTTGTACATATCTTTAGTCAAGACAATAAAACCAGTCTCTTTATCTGCTCGAACAAGCATAAGGTTATTTTCTTAAATAGCGACACCACGCATTTCAACAGCCTTCGATCGCTGTGCACGCCTTGATTAGCTGGCGGGCACTTCCGTAGACAGTCAACGCCTTCAAGAAGACACCGGTCTCGATTCTCCTCATTTCTTATTTTCAGGTCATATTCATATTCGCGGTTTTGGACCCTTCTGCAGGAAATGCAAAATATTCTCAGGCAAGCGTACATTCCCCAACACGTTAAGACAGTTTTTCCTTCCTTGTGTCCCCTTCGTGTTGTCTAAACACAACATCAGCACGTTCAAGAGGCATCTCCAAAGGTACTCTGTGAGCTGAGCAGCTGTTTTTCTCAGTGAAACGAATATCCTCGCTGCGAGACAGACAGGGTGCTAGGCGTAGCAGGTCAAACGAAGCCAATCTTGAAAAAGGCGAACTTGCCGCCAAAGCTCAGAGCGAAATCATTTGCACAGTCTTTGTACGTGTCCCAACGACAGTTTTACAGGACCGAAGAGAACACCTACTTCTTCCTGGACGACCCCTTGCTAAGACAAAAGGCGTATCGCCTTGCCCTGTACGTAGCGTCCATAATGTGGATGAGCAGAAGATCCGTGAAGGAAGAAGGTGAAGAAACACAAAACAAAGGGCCCACTGTACAAGAAAGATATTTCATTAACACTTCTTTTGGCGAGTTGGTTCATTTTGACTATAGAAAATTTTGAAACAGCGCTAACACACACAACCACAAAAAATAGGCGACGTGACACGAGTGTCAAGAGAGAACCGAGACGACGAGTGTCTCGTCTTCTATTTTTTGTGGCTGTGTGTGTTAGCTCTGTTTTAAATTTTCTTCAAAAAAGTATTGCGCTGCTCAAAAGCCGCATCAGGCACTCAGCGGCGTTCGCCTATTTTCTTGCGAAGGTGGCTGGAAACCACAAGAATTCAGCACCCACAGTAAGCCGCCTGAACAAGAGGGAATACAAAAAGTCTAGTAATGGTAAATTTCACCATTGACCCATGCATTAGTTTGATAAAAGCGGCAATTATTACATGCATTGCATCACTGCTTGTCTAAAGTGATCATCCACTTATGTGTCCACAATGGCATTCCCTCTCTGCACAATCAATTCATTATGAAGGCGTAGACGTTAATAATAACGCCGAGATAGTTTTTATTATCTTACGAAAATAATGCGGCAGCTGTGCAAAGACGCAATATATAACTCCTGCCAAAACGTCAAGGTCGTTCTCACAATTTCACGCCTGGAGACGCCACTGAAAGGCGCTGGTGTGTGAGATTGATAGCCCTTTCCCTAGAACCGACAGACGCTTTCTTTTACCAGAAAGAAGAAAAATGAACTTGTGATACACCTCCTAGAAAAACGGCGCCCTTGGCCATGATGTGCACCATAGGTAGAAAGCATCATCTCCTCCTCCTCCATCATCATTCCTCCACAACTGAACCACAGGATCATTAGCTCTGCTTTCCCGCAGATTATTTCGACAAGACAGATGACACCTGCATCAAAGCAGCGGTGTTTAAAGGTAAGCCGGCATCCTTACACAAGCTGCACAGCAGCAGTCCGCACTACGCGCCGATCCGTTCCGAAGACCAGCAATGACGGCCGTATTAGTGGCGCCACCTGTTTGGGAGAGTAGAACTATTATCTGCAAAAGGTCTATAAGTACCTGGGTATCATTTTAAATCACGACTTATCTTGGCCCGAACACGTTACCAACATAATTTCCTCTGTGAATAAAACCCTAGAATTTCTCAAGTGTCATTTACGTCATGCATCTACAGATGTAAGATTACTCGCCTGCAACACACTCGTAAGGCCTAAATTGGAATATGCGTCCTCCAGTTGAAGCCTTCATCAAGGATAACTCATATATGCACTTGAAGCTATCCAAAATCGTGCAGCCCGTTTCATTCACTACCAGTATTTATACGAAGTCAGTGTATCATACTTAAAATCGCAGTCTAATTCAAGAAGTATTTCTTACCGTCGCCGCACCACCACCCGATCTCTTTATCCCAAATTTTATTACAGCTCACTCCGCCAAGAAGCATACATCTGCGCACCTCCGCCACGCGTATCCCGTCGCACCGGCCACACACTGCAACGTTTCCTCTTCCTTCTTTCCACGAGCCGCAGCAGACCAGAACGACCTATCCCACTCCGTCGCTGTCATCCCTTCCCTTCATCTTTCAACGCCAAATTCAAAATGTGCATATCACGTGAAAATTTGCGAAATAAATGTAACATGTGATAATCAGCTACCCCACCCCATATGTAATACCGCGAAAGGGGCCTTTAAGGTTGTGTGACTGTACAAGCACTGACAGTAATGTTTTCCTCTTCCCTCTTTCCACGAGCCGCGTCAGACTGCAACGACCTATCCCACTCCGTCGCTGCCATAAACTCCCCTTAATCCTTCAACGCCAACATTGCAATGCGTATATCACGTGAAAATCGCTGAAAGAACTGTAAACTTTGATGATTACCTAACCCTCCCCCCCCCGCCCCTTATTTGATACCCTTAGTTAATAAATGAAATGAAATCCGCTTGCCGGGTTATGTGACATTACGAGACCACATAACACCACAGAATCAGTTGCCCTCTCGGGCGTCAGATGGGAGGGTGAGTTCGGAATCCAATCTGCCAGGACTCTTGGACGCTGGCCCTAGCACGGCTTGGTTAAAGCTCAGAAAATGTGTGCCCGCTCCCTCGAAACATCCATACAAAGGTTGCCATTTGCATGGCTAGCATGTCGTCGGGCTACGTTATCGCCGGTATCATTTCCGGGATTGCCATAGTAAGCTGGCAAGCTCAGTACGCCTGTCAGGTGGGAGGAATGGGAAGCCCTCCTTACGTCGCAGGACCTGGACATTGAACTTCGCTGTGTGAACCAAGATACCAGTGCTCTGGCCGTACGTGGCCTGGACACATCCGCGCAATGTGAGGGCTTCGATGGCCGTGGGCGTTGAAGGCACCGAACTCGCTGGCTCAAGTTTTTCCGCCTCCTTTGTTAAGTAGGGTGCTTTTACAATGTAGCCGAATTGGAATTATTTTAACCTTGGGGTTCTATTCTGTGTTATGCGGACGCCAGGTAAGACGCAAAATGCTTCAATTAGTTCGTTTATTAACTAAACACGTTATTAAGTTTCTACTTTTTGGTATGTTCTGTTGGCAGGTTTGGAACTCATCCTTCATATAATATAACCGCGAAAAACGTTTTTCTTAAAGAATTGTAGCACGCGTTACAAGGCCCGCTAATGTCTCCCTGATAAGCGGTTTCATGCACAGGGCAGAAAGTGCGCTTGACGTAGATCGTTTGGCCAATGCGCGCTTTGAGACCGGACTGCAAGCACAATTACTGCGGTCGCAAGGAAAGGTTTTATTGCTTCGAAAACAGTATATACAGGGAGGTATAATTGGACCGACCAACCCTTAGTAGGAGTCCCTAGTACGGGAACCCAGTAGCACGGGCTGCTGCATTAATGCGCTCGACCAAGGTCTTTTGGGTCTCCAGGTCAGAGCAGCCGAACAGGGTCTTGCGAAATTACTGCGCGCATTGAGTACTCAAGGAGAGGTCCGCAGTCGAAGAAAAATTGACAACGAACCGCCACGCGCCCGCCTGGCTCTCAGGTGATGGAAGCAGGGTGAGGAGATCCCTGTGTTGAGCGGTCCACGTAAAAGGCGCCGTGGTAGTGTGCGAAGCAGCCTATGCCAGGGTGACAATTGCCGGCCTTATAACACATTTCCTTTTCGCAGTTATATTACTTGAGGGACAAGCTGGAATTGTGCAAATACAACGTACCCCTTAAGATGAAAAAATATATGTTAATCAGCGAACAAAATGAAGCATTCTTCCTCTTTGTCGGCGTCCTCCGTAGTCCCCTCATAGCACCAGGGCTAATATCCTCAAGTCGGTTACCTTCATTTTTAATGTTGGACCTTCTAAAGAAAGCACTAGGTATATGTCCAAAGATCTTTCGCGTAACGTTGTATCTTCCAGCAATAAATAGGGGCACAAACTAATGATGACTGATAGCTTGTAGCAAAGTGAACGAACATGAGCCAGCATCAACAAAGAGGGCCTCAAATGAAGCCATTGATGCTACCCTGTCGTAGCCTTAAAGCCGAACCTCAAGTTTGCCCCCAATTTTTGAAAATATATTTACCTGTTTGTATGTCAGTTAGTGGTGTGTGTGTGTGTGTGTGTGTGTGTGTGTGTGTGTGTGTGTGTGTGTGTGTGTGTGTGTGTGTGTGCGTGTGTGTGTGTGTGTGTGCGTGTGTGCGTGTGTGTGTGTGTGTGTGTGTGTGTGTGTGTGTGTGTGTGTGTGTGTGTGTGTGTGTGTGTGTGTGTGTGTGTGTGTGTGTGTGTGTGTGTGTGTGTGTGTGTGTGTGTGTGTGTGTGTGTGTGTGTGTGTGTGTGTGTGTGTGTGTGTGTGTGTGTGTGTGTGTGTGTGTGTGTGTGTGTGTGTGTGTGTGTGTGTGTGTGTGTGTGTGTGTGTGTGTGTGTGTGTGTGTGTGTGTGTGTGTGTGTGTGTGTGTGTGTGTGTGTGTGTGTGTGTGTGTGTGTGTGTGTGTGTGTGTGTGTGTGTGTGTGTGTGTGTGTGTGTGTGTGTGTGTGTGTGTGTGTGTGTGTGTGTGTGTGTGTGTTCGAGGCTATAGTAGAGTAGCGAAACTTCTAATCTTCAGAACGTATGTCCAACTCTATCCCAGACGCGCATATGTGAGACCCCGTTCTGCGAAAGGCATTTAGTGCACCAGCACTGAGACCCTCTCTCACAATTCACCGATGTTTGTTTGTTTGTTTGTTTGTTTGTTTCATTAAAAAAATGTAAACACTCCCAGGAGGACTTCTTAGTCCAGAAGCCCTCTGGCTGTTCCTTCTAGTTTAGCCCGCTCCACCAGCCACAACTGATCTGCAGGTTGCGTGGCTAGAAGGGTGGCCTCCCAGGAGGAGGGGTGGGGTGTTTGACGGGAGGAAGCGGATAGGATGTGGGCATTCCCATAAGTAATGGTAGAGGGTGGGTGGGGCGGCGTTTCCTGTGGCGCAGTATGGTGAGAAGACCGTGGGGTGAAAGATGTGGGCAAATTGAGGAGATGGAAACGAATATGTCTGGAGTTGTCGCCAGTATGTGCTGTCGATGTGAGAAAGCGTGTGATGTGGTGGCGGGTACGTGGCACGGCAACGACGATAGTAGTGAACAATTGTAGTGTAGTCAAGAGTTTCGATCAGGGGTATATGAAGGTTTGGGGAGGCCATGCACCGGCACCCAGAAGCTTAGGTCTCGGGCAAACGCATGAGCGTGCTCATTTCCGAGGATGTCCTCGTGCCCGGGAACCCACGTGATGGTGATGGGTTTGGGAGGAGGAGGTAGAGTAGATAATATTTTATCAGATGAATGTGGGAGGGTTCCTCGCGGGAGATATCTGTATGCTGTTTAGGAGTCTGTGCATATTGTGGTGTGCTGAGTCTGCAATTGACTCATGTGTGCAATAGCGAGTGTAATGGCCGAGCATTCGGCCTCGGCGATGCTAGTGCAGTGGATGGAGGCGGCATTGAATGTCGAGCGGCGAATGTCCATGAACACAGCAGTGCAGATGTGAAGAATGTTCGGATTGTGTGAAGCATCCGTGTAGATGATGTCCTGGCGTGTAGAGTACTGCTTGGAAAACATATGAGGCGCGGGCTGCGCGACGGCCTTTGTGGTGTTTGAGATCCATATTATTTTGGGAGGTGTTTGAGCTCGAGGAGGCTCCGCAGATGCGGAAAGATGGCTATATGAGTGTGAGGTGAGGCATCAAGGGTATTGTAGCCCATTGAGCGCTGGAGATGAGTACCTGTAGGTGTGCGGAGTCGACGTTGTTGGCTGGAGAGGTGCGCCTCGATGATCTTCTCAACATTGTTATGTATGCCTTATTAAAGGAGCCGAATTGTACTGGTATAACGAGGTAAATGGAGGGCAGCTTTAACGGCTGAACAGTGGAGGACGTTAAGTTTATTGAGTTGTGTTTTGGTGATTTGGTGGTAGGGGAGGTGGTAGGCTAGTCGACTAACGATGAGGGCGTCTACGAGTCTTAAAGTGCCTTTTTCCTTGAGGCCATGATTGCGGCTAGAAATGCTGCGAATGAGATGTGTGATCAGTTTTATTTGGCGCTGCAGGAGGTGTATGGTGTGGGTGGCTCTAGTGTCCGGTTGAATGTAGAGACCCAGCAGTTGGAGCCGTGGTACTTTGGGAATCGGAGCGTTGTCAAGGAGTACGGTGGTGGTTGGGGGACGTGGGGAAGGCTTGATGACTAGTAGCTCAGATTTCTGCGGCGCACACGCAAGGCCTATAGCCTGTGTATATGTGTAGATGGCATCTGTAGCGAGTTGCAAAGTATGTTCAACTTGGCCAGGGCAAACCTTAGTAGTCCATAGTATGATGTCGTTTGTGTATATTGCGTGCTGAAGGTCAGGTATAGGTTCGAGTATCCTTCGAAACCTCGGTGATACATCTCTCTCTCAACTCACAGCTTACTACAACCACCACTGGAGGGAGGGCACTTTACCAGCCTCTTGGAAACACGCTGCAATCAACTTCATTCCTAAGCCCGGAAAACACCTTTCCTTAGACAACCTGCGCTCCATTTCTCTCACATGTTGTCTTGGCAAACTCTATGAACACGTAATCCTTAGACGGCTTCAACCTGAACTCGAATCTAACGCCATTTTTGCTCACTCTCAATTCGGCTTCCGCCCACATCTCTGCACCCAAGACATTCTACTGTACCTGAAAGAGACCATCCTAAACAATACCCTCCATAAACATGCCACACGGCCCATACTTGCACTTATTATACAAAAGGCATTTGACAGCGTCAGCCATGACCACATTCTGTCTACCCTTGCCACAACTAACTGCGGGCTACACTCTGGCGCTACGTTGAGGCATTCCTAACCAAACGCACGGCTCATATCACATTCGGGTCCTACACCTCCCCGGTCATCTATTTACCCAATCGAGGCACACCGCAGGGCTCAATCCTCTCACCCATCCTCTTTAACATCGAGCGTGGGGAGTCACAGCAATTTGACTCCTTTCTGCCTCTTTTGCGACTCTCTTCTGTACGAAAGGAGTCGCAAAATGAATCAGTTCTTGCAACCCTCTCCACTCCTGGCGTCTGACTCAGCACGTGGCCCTAACGAAGTCACGGTCAAAGACGGCGGGCAGGCATTAAAACGGCTGCTGAAAAAAAAAACTTGTGAAAGCACTTTATTTTACGCTGTCTTGCCATTTGTAAGGCCGTTGTTAGGTTTTGCTTGATTTTCGAAAGCAGCTCCTATGCGCCCGTTCTTGGCTTGAGCTGCGTTGCCGTCAGCGTAACCGATGGGTTTTCATTTACAGTGCACGTAAAGGATCAAAGATGGTGCCGTACTAAAAATGAAGCAGCGGAAGCAGCATACACAACCACGCAAGAGATACCAAAACATCACGATGCGGAAACATGAAAAGGGAATGGAGACACAAATTAGGCATTGATAACTTTTAAGCAAGAATTAAACAAAAAAGCTCCCCACAACGAGCAAAGAAAACGTCTAGTCAAACAATGCAATTTCACACCACGGACCACTTCCCCTCCGAAGTAGAGGTCAAGGCACTCGGGCAGTGCTTCATCTCCAGGTCGCGCAGTACACACTATGCGGGACCTGGCAACCCTAAATGTGTAACGGGTCCTCCTGAACTGTAGTAATTCGAGCTTTCAAACAAAAACATTTTTTCGTTACAAACAAAAATACCCACAATCTGGCAAAACTGTGGGTCACTTTCTTTCCGCATAACCAACACATCTCCTTCTTGGTATGTTATATTCAGCACATTCACTGATAGCGGCTGTCGCCGCACGGGGGAGTCTTTCCAAGACCGTTCGGCAGAACGACGATGCATGGGGCCCGTTTTTCTGCGCCACTCGTTGGCAAGCCGAGGAGGGGGGAAAAAAAGAAACATTGAGGGACGGTTTGGCTCCCCCCGCCAACATATAGTACCTGCAAAAGCACATTCGAGAGACAAGTTCAGGCTGGAAAACGTAGAACGTTCTTACGGCGCCAGGCCACCGGCACCGGTGTGTTCTGTATCCATCGCGCACGAATGGAAGTTGACGAAGACAAACGGCATCAAATAAAAGCGCAAAAGAGGGGCAGTATACACACTGGGTGATCTAACATGTAAGACAGTGCCAGTTGGCAGAAGTCTCTAACACAAGGGTACAGTTTAGGCCTTAGTTTTAACAGGTGTAAAACCTGTTAAAGCTGCTGCACTTTACAAAAGAAGTTCACTGAAATGGTAGCTTTGCAGAAGCTGGTGCCTGTATGCTAGAGTCTTGCAGATATTCTTGTGGTTCAATACACGAGTTACGAGGTTTTTAAAATACTAATGTTTGGCGTCAAACCTAATGCGCCAGAACTGCTTCAGGGGACCGAACAGGGATATCATGCGGGGATAAAGGATATAGTAGTAGTGCATCTTTGGAATCACACGAGTAGATGGATGGCGATCGAGAAAAGAGCACCAAAGTTATTTAATTTTGTTCTCTAGGTAAGGACGTACCACTGAAATTTCGTCAGCCAACACAATATCAACGATTTCTCTGAAGGGGTAAATGCCCCAATCCTCATTGCCTTCAGGAATGCTCGAACCCAAAATCAGAGGCAATAGACGGAAAACGCACCACTTCTGCGATGCAGTGCCCTTCATTGGGTCTCTGCCATGTACAGAGTTCACACATAGGTGTACCGGTTTGTTAGCCTTGTGATGTCAGCCGTATTGAAATGTGGTGATTTTCTGTATATCCGATGGCATTAAGACATTGTCTTCAAATAGCCGTTTTAGAAAGTGCTGCCTCACAAGTGGTAGTGCTCCCTCAAACAGATTGTGCATTATATCTGGAGGTAACTGCCTTGTCACATCGAAGTTTCCAAGGAATAGCATAGGCTCGTAGCAAACGTCGTTCTCGCGCCGACTAGGGCGCCCCTCAGGGCGGCGAGCACACTCGGAAGGATACGATCGGCCCGCTGGCATTCGGAAATATTGTTTGGGCTCAGTTTCGCGCGTCGCTGTTGCCTTTTCAGAACAATGCCGAAATGCAACACGAATTGTTGCGTCGTGAGCTGCAACAGCACGTACACCAACTCACCAGGAACGAAGTTTTATAGGTTTCCGAGCCGACCGTGTGAAATAGAATGGCGTCACCGCTGGATCGCGCTCGTCCGACGGCGGAAAAAAGCTGTTTTATGTTCCGGCGATATGCCAAGGGCGTTACTGATGAATGTGTTGCTTTTACAGCAATAACGGCAGCAACTGGACACCTGCAGTTGATAGCAGGATATGCAGCAAACATTTAATGAAGAAGGCCACAGTAATGAATAGCTGTCTTCGACACGTTGCGGAAGTAGTCGACAGGTAGATAACCTAATGTGTAGGAGGTGACTATGATGATAACTTGATGGTCGAAAGAAGATGATCTCTTTTGATGACAAACCGCTTTTTGATGACAAACATCAACAAAGCCCCGAGGGCGGTCACCTTAGGTGATCCACCCTGAAAATAAAGCAGCCAATCAAATTATTGAAAAACATGCCACAACCCCAGTGGGTTGGGAATAATCTTGGACCCAGGTCCTTAATTACGCCAAATAAAAATACAACATTCAAAACACACACTCTCTCCACTCGCCGGTCCCCAAACTCTCTCACACGACGCCTGTGTTTCCCTCCCCTCCCCAGCGTGCTTGCGACGCCACCTTGCAGCTGACGACTTTCTGAAAAAAACGCCGGGGGGGATCTGGAGACTAGGCCACCCAGCCGTCCCGTTCGAGAAAAGGGGGGGGGGGGGGCATTGTCCCAGAGCAGTGTACTGTCGCCGTTGCTCGCACCCGATGTCTGGCGACACAGCGGGAGGCCGCTGGGCTGGTACGCTACTTGGGACCTTGATTTTTATAGCGCTGAAGAAACACCACAGGAAGAAAGACACAAAAGGATAGAAGCGAAGTCCTTTTGTGTCTTTCTTCCTGTGGTGTTTCTTCAGCGCTATAAAAATCAAGATCATGTACCAACTAACCCGTCAAAAAGTCCTGCTGCTACTTGGGAGAGCCAAGGGTCGCGCCTATTGTCGCCTTCTGTAGGACATTTAGTGAGCGCTTGTGGCAGTGCAAAAGGCCTCATTAGCGGCGTCTCCCTGTATCCATGTTTGGCGCCACAGCGGGAGATCGCTGGGCGAACCGGCCGTAAAGTGTTTCGCAGAAACGTGCCGCTGTTGTTCCCGGCTGATAAGGGTGCGTCTGCCGTTCGCTTCATCGCGACGCCTCGGGGCGAAAGGACGAAACAAACCAAGCCTCCCGCGCGCCCCGCGGGGCGCAGCCAGCGCCCAAGTAGAAGGGAGAAAAGGAGATAAAAACAACAGCGCTAGCTCCTTGGCCTCAACCACCAGCTCGACACCACGCGCGAGTCGCTTTTCACAGTGGCCTTACAGCCACCCGTCGATATTTCCCGCTGCATATAAAGCGACGAGTGGGCCTCCGTCACGCTATACGAGGTAGAGCATATATTTTGAAAGCTTCACTAGGCTGGTCAACACCGGGGTGAGCGTGGCATCGTCTTCAGAAGAAGCCACAGCTGCGCATGCGCGAACTCGCCGAGTGACGTCGCTAGGAGAGGCGAAGCGACGTCCTGACGAGCAGAAAGCCGTCCGCCTAGCGGCTGAGGCCGCGAATAACCAATGCATATTCGCCAGTCCTTAGTCGCGGAGGTTCTAGCCCCCGTTCCTCAGGCCTGCGTGCCAGGAGCGGCGAGTAGGGGGCCTCATAAAAAGGTGGAAATTAAAGTTTTAATCAATCAATCAATCAATCGCAGGTGTTTGAAGCGAAAAGCTTCACTACGAGGGTCAGAGCCAAGCTTCGCGTATGATGATGATGATTAAACTTTCATTTCCACCGATTTAGGAGGCCCCCTACTCCCCGCTCCTGGCACGCAGGCCAGAGTAACGGTGGCTGGAACCTCCGCGACTAAGGACTGGCGAATATACATTGGTTATTCGCGGGCCTCAGCCGCCAGGCGGACGTTTTTTTGCTGGTCAGCGGGGACGTCGCTTCGCAGCAGGGTTACCCAGGCTTCTCTACTTTTAATGTTGTCCTTAGCGCCCGGAGACATATCCCGTGACGTCACACTCAAGGCCAAATTCTCCTCTCCTTATTGAAAAAAAAACTTAGTAGCCATCCAGGAATCGAACCTCCATCTCTTGGATTCACAGCCGAGCGCTTTACCGCTGTACCACGCCGTTTTTTTCTTTATTGCATGCATTGATACAAATACATCAGTAAACGATCGTGGTTGCCATGCCCCTTGGCTGACAACCGTGTCTAATGGACTTTCATTACCACAAGTTCGCCCATCAGACTCAAGACCTCCTCCGCAGCGTCTTGCTGCTTCTAAATTTCTTTTAGTTTATACACTTGTTCAACAAAATAATCACATACAGATCGTGCATCGACATCACAGTGTCTATAAGCCATCCTACTCCTCCAAATACTGTGAAAGCCCAATAGCATGATGAGGTCATACTGAAAATCATTAACAGTTGTCAAGTACCGACTTCCACGTGGCGTCAATGGCAGGTCTTTTTTAAGTGTCCTTTGTAACACATCCCAGTAAAACACCGCATCCCAACAATCCAGGAACACGTGCTCAACTGTTTCAGGTTTCCTACATAGTAGACAGTTTGAGCCCCAAGGTACAAAAAGGCCCTTTTCTTCCATCCATGTTTTGACTGGGAGGGTTCCTGTATGCAATTTAAAAAAAAAATGTTTTTACGCCCGGTGCAACAGTCATGTTTTTAACTCGTTTGAGCACATCTTTCCCTCGGCCTTCACAGTATAAGGTTCTGTGCAATGGAGCTGGGAACAATTGTGAAATAAGATCCTTGCACAGTCGCTTAGGTGGTACAGTCGCTAAATACTCTACAGAGTATCGCACGCGCAAAAACTTGAACGACCACACCACTTCTCGCAGGAAGCGTGACACAGTGTATTATCGAGCAGAGCATGAAGAGACTATAAACTCTGGAATTGCACTGGATAGCATGATTTGCATAAAGGTTCTCAGGAATGCATCTTTTTGGTCACGTAGGAAACAAAACCTTAAAACCATCTGCCACACATATAGATGCATTAGAGACAACCCTCCGTCTTTAACTCGCCGAAAGAGATTATCTCTGCTAATTCGTTCCCAATTGGACGACCAAATGAAGACCGCAAATACACGATGGAACCTTTGTATATTGCTTCGAGCACAATACAATACTTGAAGTAAATACATTATTCTTGCCACCAAAAAGGTATTGCATACAGTCGCACGGGCGAAAATAGAGAGGTTACGTCCCATTCATCCTTTCGTCCTTTCCCGTATTTCTTCCGCTTTTTCATTCCAGTAATTCGTATTTTCCCCGTATTTGTCCAATGGGACTCCAAAATAAACTCCGGGCTTTGTAGCCCATCTTACTCCACAGAAAATTTCCGGTTCCTCTTCCCATTCCCCGTGCCAGACTCCGAGACTTTTCTTTAAATTAACAGCACTACCAGTCTGCCTGCAATACCTTTGTGTCACATTCAAAGCTTCCGAAACGCTTTCGCGATCTTCACAAAAAAGCGCCACATCATCAGCGTATGCCAATATTTTGACTTCACATACTCCCAGCTTAAAACCACAGATGTATTCGTTAGCAATTACCATTCTACACAATGGTTCCAAATATATAGCAAAGAGGAGAGGAGACAGTGGATATCCCTGCCGCACAGATGATCTTACATCAATTCTTTCAGATAACACTTTGTTAATCATAAGGCGTGTAGAGCAACATGCATAAGCCATTTTAACTCCTTTCAATACAACGGCACCAACATCAATATGTTCCAACAAACAGTACAATATTTCATGAGACACACGATCAAATGCTTTTTCGAAATCAACTTGAACCATGGCCACTCTCCTGTTTAGAGCATCGCAGCACTCGAACACACTACGCGCTACATGAATATTATTAAATATGCTTCTGGTCTTTATTCCACATGTTTGATGAGGTCCAACAATATCTTTTATAATGTATTACAATATTTTAGCTAACACCTTCATCAGAATTTTATAATCAACATTTGTTAACGTGATCGGTCTATAGCTTGTAACTTTTAAAAGCATGGCTGGCTCATCAGTCTTGGGAACCAAGACCGTATGCGCGTTGCTAAACGACGGTGGCAGATAACCCACATCAAAGCACTCCTTGAAAAGCCTATAGAGCATGACAGATAACTCACTTTTAAGGCTCTTGTAAAAGGCCGCACTCAAACCATCTGGACCCGGGGACTTTCCGACATTCAATTCATCAATGACCTTTTCTATTTCCTCCACACTTATTTGGTTCTCTAACTCTTCAGTAACTTATTTGCCTAATATTGGCATCAGAGGCAAAAAGTTATCTCTAAACCCTTCTTCACTTGGTGCTTTGCTCGAAAACAGCTCACGGTCATGTTCCACGAAGGCGCTCGTAATTCCATCTTGCTCATCATGCCTCTGCCCCTTGTATTCAATAACCGTTATCTCGTTCGCGCGCGCATATCGCTTTTCATCAGCGAGGGCGCGTTCTGTTGGCGTCTCGCCACCGAGCCATTTTTCCGTGCGCGCTCTTATCGCAGCGCCTCTGTACTTCTGGGCATCCAAAGCTTCTAGCCTAACTTTGATGCCTTTTATATCATGCATGAACATACCCGGCATTCGTTCTTCTTCACGCCATAAATATTTTAGGAGCTCTTGCAGTTGCTTTTCTTCTTTCTTTTCCTCATACTTAATAGTGGAAGAGCGCTCAATTGCATTCATTTTAACATCCTGTTTAAATCGTTCCTAGGATTCAATACAGCCTGTTTCGCTCTCATAAAAAATATCAATGCCTTCCTTAACTTTCCTTAAAAATAGTTCGTCTTCTGCAAGCCTCGAGTTTATTTTTCATAAATCCCAGTTCATTTTTTATTTACTTTGCTTCGTTCCGCCCAGCGTGACCGTAACTAAGCAATAGTCACTAAATGACACTTGCTTCACTTCATACTGTTCACAGGTAGGCGAAAACTCCGGCGACACATATATTCTGTCAAGTCGCGCGTAACCACTACCTTGAAAATGTGTGAAATGCACAAGTTTTTCACCATTCACCAGGACTGATACGTCCTCTAAGCTGCACTCATTGAGGACACACTTCAGCAATTCGGCACTTTGGTCTTTTCCAACATTTCTATTCGAACGATCCTTAGAGTCTACTACACAGTTGAAATCTCCCAAAAATACAAGCGCACGACTGCATTCAAGGAAAGGCACCAACTGCTCAAAAAAGTCGCGCCGTTCTTTTTGTGTCGTTGGTGCATACAGGACCACCACCCTCACCGCACAGGTTTCGTACTTGATGTCGCACACGACGAAACGCCCCCTTGCACAAGTTATTACTTGCTCCACTGCTATGCCAACACTTTTCCTCAGGAAAAGACAGCAACCTGCCGACAAACCGACTGCATGGCTTACGCAAACATTGAAGCGTGACCGAAAACCAAACACCAATTTATCTATTTGCTGCTCATCCTCAACCTTTGTTTCTTGTATGGCTACGATGTCTAAATCTAGTTCGCTCAACAAACAGTT
This sequence comes from Amblyomma maculatum, assembly GCF_055883805.1. Taxonomy (NCBI): domain Eukaryota; kingdom Metazoa; phylum Arthropoda; class Arachnida; order Ixodida; family Ixodidae; genus Amblyomma; species Amblyomma maculatum. The sequence goes on along the minus strand of NC_139349.1, from coordinate 170,274,700 downwards.
CAACTGCACTTGCTTCCGTCTCGGGGCGAGCCCTCTGAAGTTTAGAGTGCCCACTTTTAGCGGTTTTTTCCAATAAGCCATACTCTAAACCCAGCTAACAAATAATGACTAAAGGCTCACTTCTTCAGTCTCTCGTCGCGAGTGAGCGACGAGGACCGCAACGCGGTTTGCGATAACGCTAACTTGCCTTTCTTAGCACCTTCCACCCTCCACTGCTTTTCTAGTCGACGCAGTTCCCGTTCTGTATCTGGTACCTTTTCGTAGTCTCGTGATCTCTTCATGGAGGCGGTTGTCATATCCATCGGGGACTCAGCAACGCTTCCTTCCGAAGTGCCTTTCGCTGTTGGCTGATCTGACGACATAGCAGCCTCCTCCCCCTTTCCAGTCGTTTCTGCAGCGGGTTCGCTAACTTGCGTCTTCCCTCCACCGGTGGTGTGCTCCGGCTGTTGGACATCAGGTCCCTCTCCGGATCCTGTAGGGGGCAGGGCTCCAGCGTTCTCCAGTTCCTCCTGGTCCATGATCAACTCGCTGCCGTCGTCTTGAGGGGGCACAATACTCGTGGCCACACGGGCATACGAGCGGAAGCATCCCTCCCGGTTGTTCCCGAAGATATGACACGAACTACATCTCGGAGTGCGGCAATCACGTCGAATGTGACCTGTCTTCTTACATCTTAAGCATATTGGTGGCCGTCCAGGCACCACCACTAACACAAGCCCTCCGTAAAACTTGTACATGTGGGGCAAATCATCGATCGAAAGCCCCTCTTTGAGCACTATTTTTACTAGCCGAGTTGTCGATTCGGCCTCTTCAAAACCCGGGCTGTTCCACTGCTCATAAGTGACTTCTTTCACATCTCCAAAGTCTTCGAACGCCCTCTGCACCGCTTCACTCGAAACGTAGAAAGGCACCCAGTGCACCTTGAAAACCAACTCACGCTTGTTCGGGTCGATGACCGCACAGTAGTGTCTCTTCACTTCCAGCGCGCCTTCTTTCAGCAGGCGTTCCTTCGCTTCCTCAGTCTTCATCTTCAGCATCCAGATATGAGACATTTGGAAGGGTCCAATGCCAGCCACGTAGGGTAGTACACCGACCTTTTCCAACGGCTCACGAAAATCCTGTATGCGATAAGGCCGGCCGGCAATATCACAGTGAAGGAAAACCGTTGTCTTCATTGCTTCTCCCGAAGGAAACGTAGGTAGAACCATGCGAGATCCCAGTGGTGGGCGTCGTTCGCCGCATCCTCGGCCAGACATGACCGATACCGAGGCACGCTCAGAGCTTGCCATCACACGTCCGTCTGCCACGGAAGCCGGAAGTTCTTGTTTTTTTTTCTTTTTTCTTCTTTATTGCATGGGTCGTGAAACGCTGCTCATAACTCTGCTTGTGTACCGTGAGGATTATAGTGGGATTCCGCACGTGACAGATACTACTGTCCGGATACCCTTCTGCCGTCAACTATGAGGGCCAAGCGGGAACGAGTGCGCTCCAACGCCGCCGGGCGGCGCTTCTTGCCTTCCACGAGTGACAGATGATGCGTCTTTCCTTTCCTGTAAACGAATTACAAAACGCCGGTGAACTTAGACGCCCTCGACATGGAAGCCAAGGAGAGTTTAGCTGCTGGCGAACGGCGCAGAAGTCTGGAGAAAACTTCCTCTGGTCCCGAGGTAGTCACTGCTTTTCGCTACGTATATCAAGGCATAGCTGAGGTAAGCCATGTTTAATCTATTGTTTTATTTGCCCTCAGCTTGAGGTAATGTAACTAACGACCCTTCAATTTGTGCATTGACAGTACATTTGATTGCATGATCGCGGTTCTTTAGTGAACCAATATTGTTAGGCTGTGACTACCCCACAAATGCGAAGCGACGAGGTCTTTATATTTTTTTTTGCCAGAAAAAGAAAGCGCCAGGAGCAATAGATGCAGGAGCAGCGACAGATATCCAGTTATGGCAATCAACAAACGGGGTGTGTCTCAAGCCCCGAACCCCAGATTTCAGACTGCCCGCCTTACAGTGCCAATGTAGTGGCCTGCGTAGGCAGTCAGTCTGCAGATGACACACATCGTGTGGATGTAAGCAAAGGTTTACTGTATGTAATTTGTGCTTTTCATTGCATTAAATTTGACTGGTGTGCTAAGCTGGTTTTAAAATGCTGGTTTCAGGCCTCAACAATGACGGCAATGTTACTTTCAGCATGAACTTCACATTTCTATCAGAGTTGTGCGTGTGGAAATGCTTCATACTACATAAGTCACAACGAAGTGTGCAGCACAAGCTTGGCCAGCTCATGCAGTCTATGGGGTCACAACTAAGCGCAGCCGGCGGGGTAGGCGAGCTCCCGTAGCAACTGCACGCAGGCGTTACTCGTACTCGACACGTGTCCCCAACCCGTGGCGAAAAGTCGCAGCCAAGGCAGGTCCGGACGAAATAGGTAACGAACTGGGCACGCTAGGTAACAATTTATTAACCCTAACGCAAGGCAACAACACACACTACGGAAGAATGTTCTATTCGATAACATAAGGGTTCCGGTGGCTCACCAGATCGTCGGAGTCGTCCACCGGTAGGGAGGGTCAAAGTTATCCGTCCAGGGTCTCCGTGTGCAGGAGAGGCAAGAGACTTTCCCGGGCACTGCGGTTTCATCCGTCTCGGTATGCAATACCGAGAAGTAATCGGTTGCTTCTCGGGACCAGACGAGAGAAGCAAGTCGTTCCTCCTCGAGTTTCCCAAATATAAATTTTTTCACCACCACCTCCTCGAGTTTGGAATGTTACCCTTCTCTAGGTTACCAGCGCGATGCTGTGGTGTCACAGCACTGTATGGGGAGCGAGGGAAACGCTAAGTGCCTTCTCCATCCTCTCCTGGCGAGCGCGCGTCGTCTCGTGATTCGGCTGCGCTTGTCCCTGGTTAGAAAGGACAGTGGGATATACGTGTATCCCCACAAGTCCGGGCTTTTCGGACAAAAGCACTGGACCAGCGTGCAAACCTTTCTTCGCGGAGTTCAGATCTCTTCAACACGATGAAAACGCCTTTCATGCGCTCACAGCAATTAATGTTTCATTATTTGCTCTGCTGTTAGGCATATGGCCACCTGCTCCAAGAAAGTTGAATGATGTCCATTGAGAACAAGATTCTGTTATTTCTGATCAAACTGAAAAATGGGCTACCGTTTTCTGTTCTCGCTGTTCTTTTTGGCGTCCGCAAAACAACGGCCTCTTGCATCTTCAAGAGTCTACTTGTAAACATCTATGCTGTAACAAGAAAATGGCCATCGCAAAAAGCCGCTCTGGCCACATTACCTCCATGCTTCAAAGTACACTATCCAAAATGCAGAGTTGTTATAGATTGTACTGAACTTGAAACTGAAGTGCCCCCAGGAATTGAAAAACAAAACCTGTGGTATTCGGACTACAAAGGAAGGCCCACCATCAAGTACCTTGTTGGAATAGCTCCAAATGGCCTTATAACTTTTCTTTCAAAGGGATTTCGTGGTCGAACTAGTGAGACAACGCTAACAGTTGAATCAGGTTTTTGTCTCGTCTTGAACCAGGAGATGTCGTCTTAGCCGATAAAGGATTTCTAGGCATAAAAACAGGTGTTGGCTCGCAGGATGCACCGTTGGAGATGCCCCCTTTTGCTACTAGCCCACAGTTCACGGAGTCTGAGATGGATGCCACTAATGAAACTGCCTCCGTGCGCATTCATGTAGAAAGAGTGGTTCAGAGGCTCAAAGTTTTTGATATCATTACACGCAGGATACCTCATGAGCTGACTGGTTATGCTGATGAGATTTTTCATGTACTAGCAGTGCAAACAAACCTGAAGACATCCATTTTTTCCGAGCCACCGATATAATGAGCCTCAAAAAAGGGAAACACTTTATTGCACGTTTTTATATACACAAGAAGGGTCAAAATGACTCCCCTTACAGCGGCATATACGAGGTTTTAAATGTCACTGTATGAAAAGTGTAGAAATTAAATAAAGCAGTTCTTGTAAACAGGCACTGTTTTCTGGTCTCTGGTGGTGATTGGATGGCGGCACAAGTAAAGGATATTGCCTCTACACGAACAATACTAAAATACGTATACACATCACATGTCTGTACATTCTTGTAATGCTCTGAGAACGTGGTCAAAATAGAAGTTTCGCAGCTTGGGCACTGCAGACGATAGGAACTCATCATTTCTTTTTAGTTGGATTGTGAGTGAGTCCACTTCTGTGTGTACATAAAAGTAGCAGCGCTGCAAACCTAGCACATGCAAGCAGATTTGTATTTGTGTGAAGTACGAATCGCTGCGTCTTAAATCCAGAATGTCTTCACCGCAGAGGTATTTCAGCAGGGGTCTCTTGGTCACGCTCTGTTGTCTTTTTGAGAATGGACACTTGATTTCAAGTAGCACTGCGCTGCCGTTTTCATCCCTGAAAGTTAGACTTTCTCTTTGAAAGAACAACCCGGTAAAAGTGATTACCTGAAAATGCCGTCGGGGGAGCACGCAAGCCACGGCTCTCCAGGAAAAACTACCAGACCGAATTGGGCGACATTCACGTTGTGCTTCTTACGGGCTGATGGCTCTTTTGACAGCCCATACTGCACATGGTAGCCATTGTACTGTAGCTCAGTAACAATGCTCTATGCACGCTCGTAGAGGTTTTACAGCAGGTCAGAATCCTGTAAGCCTGCAGAGGACAAAAGGCAGGGAAAAGGCCACGTCTGTATTAGAATAATCAGTCTTAAGGTCAGAAAACTGATCAAGCTACAAGATACTGCTTTGTACCTTTGTAGCAGTAATTCTCGGAACCCTTTCATTCGCCCAAAGACTACGATCAAGCGCCGTCCTAGCTGACAGGTCAGGTACATCTTCAGGCGGAACAGTGACGTAGCGTTCATAAAGTCGCCGCTCCGGGCCTGACAGCCTTGGGGGGGGGGGGGGGGGGGGGGGGGGGCATTGTGAGCAGGCACAATAGCAGATACTACATCTTTGTTTTTCAATTAGGTTTTTTTAGACAGGAAAAATTCGAATACTTAAGTACTGTACAATTGGATACAAACCTCCCTAGGAAGTTAACTCGTTTAAAAAGTATTTTCTTTCCACATTGCATGACAGTAAAGCTGTGGAAATCTTTCTCGATCCTCTCCCGTTCAAAAAGCACCACGGCTTGCGGAGACCTATTAGGAGGGGTTGTAGCGGGCTCAGCTGGCATACACCCTTCTGCGCTCAACATATCCATTAAGGGGCAGTTGAGGTCACCGAAATATTGTGTGACATGGTACAGCGGAACCTCCTTTGCGCGCGCTGAAAAATCGCAACATAAAAAGACTGGAACGTACAGCAACTTGCGCGAAAATATTTTTTCAGAGTAAACACAGCTGGAAAGTTCCTCACCTTCTCCTTTTTTAGGGACAGCAGCGTTAGAGTGCCTCGGGTAGGCCTTACGAGACGCCGGTACGCCCCATGGATTAACAGTTTTTGAGTCGCATTTGCCGTCTTTTATGTAAAGAGCAACTGCTGCGGCGTGCTTGCGCGAAAATATGCGATGCCTGCGATGCCAGCACAGCAATCGCAGCTCCCCGCGAAAATTCGTCTGCTGCCGTCGATCTGCATGCATTCCGTCCACAGGGTAAAACGAAGATACTTACGTTGAGCTTCACGCACCTGGCCGGTGCGTTGATTTTCGTCTTCGGAATGCACCTAGCTGTCACCTCCAATCCGTGCGAGTTGAGCAGTTCCCTCACCTCGTAGACGTGCCCCGCTTCAAATAGAAGAATTCCTTTCTCGAAATTCTTTCCACGAAAAAAGCTGTCAAGGTCGTGTAGCTCCCGAAACCCGGCTAAACTTAATATCGGCACGTTGTTTGCCGCCATCACTACCGTATAACAGGGCCGACAGGGTGTCAAACACGCAGCGCGAGCCGCTGACTGCGGGAGTAATCCTGCCGCATTTGAGCAGCTGCTCCCCAGATGGCACTGGAGGTTCGAAAGACTGGACAGCTGACGGGACAAATTCCGGACAGGTGGCGGCAGAGTAAAATGAATTTGATTTATAAAGGCAAAGGAGAAAGGATGCACATAAAATCCTACAGGCCGATTACCATAAGATCTGTTATGTACAGGTTGGTCATGCAGGAAGTGAAATTAAAGGTGCAAGCATGGGTAGAAAGTAACAAAATACTCGGAGAACTTCATAACGGCTTTAGAAATGGTAGACGCTTAGATGATAGCCTGTTCGTGCTTACCCAATGCATCGAAATATCTAGAGTGGAAAATAGACCTTTGTATTTGGCCTTCCCGGACATAAACGGGGCGTACGACAAAGTAAATAGGGAACTCCTGTGGAACATATTCAAAAAAGAAGGTATCGGTTATGAGATAACAGAGTTCCTAAAGGAAATATACCGGGATAACAAAGTAGAAATTGCGTGGGAAGGGATAAGAAGTACGGAAGATGTCAAGGTGTGCAAAGGATTAAGACAAGGTTATCCTCTATCACCGCTGCTGTTCATTCTTTAAAACCTTGAACGGAGGATACAAGAAAGTAACCTAGGTTTTAACCTGTCATATAGATTAGGCGAAAAGGCGGTAGAGCAGCGCCTCCCCGGATTGATGTATGCAGACGATATTGTGCTGCTAGCGGAGGGTCTGGAAGAATTGCAAACTCTAGTTAAGTATTGCGGAGACGAAGGGGACGCTCTAGGCTTCAGTTTTAGCGCAGTTACGTCGAGTCTGATAATCTTCAACTGCTCAACTTATCAGGGTCTTAAAATACAATGCCATGAAATACCCAGAGTAGCAGAATATAAATATCTCGGGGTAGGGTAAACGAAGTATTGGCATATATTGAAAAGCATGAGAAATCACTGAAGGCAAAAGGGAGAAGAAATGCCAGGATAATGAAGCATAGGGCATTGTGGGGCTGCAACAGATATGAGGTTTTGAGGGGTGTTTGGAAAGGAATTACGGTGCCCGGGCTTACTTTCGGAAATGCGGTTTTGTGCCTAAAATCAGCGGTACAGTCAACCTTCGAAATAAATCAGAGAGCCGTCGGACGATTAGCACTAGGTGGCCACGGCAAAACCACAAGTGAGGCGGTACAGGGAGATATGGGCTGGGCATCTTTCGAAGTACGGGAAGCTCAGAGTAAAATATTATATTAGGAACGCCTGAGGAAATTGGACCGTAACAGATGGGCAGCTAAAGTATTTAAATACCAATACCTAAAAACCGTTGACTCACAATGGAGGAAAAGAACTAGGAAACTAACCAGTAAGTATGCTGGTCACAAGGACGAAGAAATAAAGAGTGTTAAGCAGCAGGTGAAAAACACAAAGGGTAAAATTTGGATAAATTCGATGGAAAAAAAACAGTGTGGAATTCTACCAAAAGTGTAAAAGGCAGATCAGGAAGGGAGCTTTCTTTGATAACTCAAGAGGCAGTGCCCTACTTTTTGAAGCTAGATCAGGGTGCCTTAGAACACGCAGCTACAAAAAGAAATTTAACAATGAAGATGACACATGTGCAGCATGTGGTATCCACTGAAACAATTGCTCATATGTAAAGAAGACAAAGAACAGAAAACGCTGCGGCATCGCCATCACCATCGCTTGTCTCCGGCGCCCATCTCGCTCGCGCTGAAGCTGTGCCCTGCGGCTGGTAATTCAATCCTGCTGTGCCCAAAGTACTGCCAGCGCTAGACGTGCCAACGAACCATTAAATCCATATTTCACTTGGTGGAGGTCAATCTGAGGTTCCCTGTACCCATCTCGCCCTGGAACTTCGCAGCAGAACATTGACTACCCCAATGACGGAGCCGACTTCATTGCACCTGTCTCCACCCGTCACCTGCACAGGTGCGCTTCGTCAACGGGACCCGGCTACCTTCAGTGGAAACAGCGATCACGACGTCGACGATTGGCTGACCACTTACGAACGGGTCAGCCGTCACAATAACTGGGACGACAACCGTAAGCTCAACAATGTCATCTTTTACTTGAGCGACGTCGCTAATCTGTGGTTTCGAAACCACGAGTCGGACGTTGCCGCCTGGGCGAATTTCAAGACGAAATTTTCTGATGTCTGGCCGCCCCGCCGTCCGAAAACTCCGCGCGGAACAGCGTCTTCGATCGCGACTACAGCTGCCCGGTGAAACGTTCACCAGTTATATTGAGGACATATTTGATTTGTGTCGCCGCGTTGACCCGACCATGACCGAGGCCGTTAAGATACGTCATGTCCTCACAGGAATTGATGCCGGCGCTTTCAACATGCTTATCGCCAAAGGCCCCAATACGGTCAAGGAAATCTACGACCTCTGTCAAAGCTACGACGAACTTCGCAAGGAGCGTGCTTTGATTCGCCAGCCTCATGCACCACTCGCTGGATTAGCCGCGGAGAGGGAGCCATCTAGCCTCTCTGAAGACATCAAGGCTTTTGTACGTCAGGAGGTCGCGCGACAACTGTCCCTACAGCCATATGTTAAGGAGTCGTCAACAACTGGCCTTGTTCCGGAGCTTCGCCATGCAATCCAGCAGCATGTATCTGAAGTCCTCCCTAATCCTGTTCCTCAATCAGCTCCGGTCGCACCCTCAATGCCGTTACTCACGCCCACAGTTTCATCGTCCGGCGTTGCGCCACTGAGCTACGCTCCAGCATTCGCGCCGGCTCCTCCTCAAGTATTGCGTCGCACGTATGCCGAAGTCATTTCAAGTCCACCGCCTGAGCCAGCATATGCCTATGCTTCGCCCCCCATGCGGTCCGCACCAGCAGCTTTTGCTCCCCCCTTGCGTCAAGCACCATTTCCATGGCGCACTGCAGACAACAGGCCCATTTGCTACCACTGCGGCATCCCTGGACACACTACACGCTACTGCCGGCGCCGAATAAATATGGCCTTTGCTGCACGGCCTGCGCCATCTTATTTGGCCCCCCAGTTCCCAGTCCCATCGGGTCCTCCAACAGCACCCCCTGATCCTCCGGACTTCCTCCCTCGTCGTTCGCCATCACCACGTCGCCGCTCCATTTTGCCAATGCGCCGACGACCCGTTACCCAGCCGGAAAACTAAACGCCGCAGTTCGCGTGGCACGAACTGCGTATTCGACAGAAATTCAAAGTCCTCGTCTTTGAATTAGCCCATTGTTGGCTTGGGCAGGCTCGTATTTGTATGTAATTTTTTGAAATAAATAAACAATTTATATATATATATATATATATATATATATATATATATATATATATATATATATATATATATATATATATATATATATATATATATATATATATATATATATATAATCCCGCGAATGTTATTCCTGTCATCGTTAAAGGTGTTCATACTCTTGCGCTCGTCGACACCGGTGCCGCTGTATCAGTTATCAGCCACAAACTCTGCAGCTCCATCCGAAAGGTGACTACGCCTCTCGAGGGACTATCGCTTCGTACCGCATCCGCTCACAGTATACAGCCGACAGCTATCTGCACTGCTCGCGTCGTCATTGCTGCAGCCTTGTACATCATGGAATTCGTCGTTCTTCCCACATGTTCTCATGACGTCATTCTCGGCTGGGATTTCCTGTCCCAGCATCATGCTATCATTGACTGCGCCAGTCCTCAAGTAGAGCTCATTGAATCGAGTGATGCGCCGTCTGATGCCCTGCTCCACGAGCCGTGCCCTCGTTTTGCGACCAAACTCCTCGTAGCTCACGACACAACCATGCCACCCGTAAGCGCTGTTCTGGTTCCCCTCACTGCCTCTTTTACCACCGCCGCGACAGTCCTCTTTGTGCCCTCTAACGTTGTCTGCCGCCGCCGCCACTTACCGCTGCCGTTTGCCGTCCTTGACATGAACAACGGCGCTCTCTTGCGTCCTCTTGTGTCTCCCGCTATGTTGATCGAAGGGGAGTGCCTCGGCCACATCGAGCCCGTGGACCTTCTGTTCGCCTTTGATGATTTGTCATTCCCTGTTTGCCAAGTTGACGCCTTGACTCCAACTCGTGTGGCTTCAGATCCGCTACAGCGGGACCTTTTTGACCCTTCTGTGGACAGCGCTCTAGAGCCTCGCCACTGAGAACAACTTCTTGACCTTCTACACCAATTCCGCTCCTCCTTCGACATCCCGCAATCTTCCTTGGGCCGCACGACGACCGTTACTCACCTCATTGACACTGGCGCTCACCCACCTCTCGAACAGCGGCCGTATCGGGTGTCCCCGACTGAGCGCCGTGTTATTGCCCAACAAGTCGATGACATGCTGCAACGCGGAGTAATTAGAGAATCCTGTAGCCCATGGTCCTCTCCTGTGGTCCTAGTTAAAAAGAAGGATGGCTCCATACGATTTTGTGTTGATTATCGCCGCCTCAACAAAATCACTCGTCGTGATGTGTACCCCCTCCCACGAATCGACGATGCCCTAGACTGTTTGCAAGGCGCAGAATTCTTTTCCTCACTCGATTTACGCTCCGGGTATTGGCAGGTGCCCATGGCAGAGGCGGATCGTCCGAAGACCGCCTTTATTACTTTAGACGGACTATACGAATTTAATGTTATGCCATACGGACTGTAACGCCCCAGCCACATTTGAAAGAATGATGGACACTGTACTGCGCGGCCTGAAATGGAACATCTGTTTATGCTACCTTGATGATATCGTCATCTTTTCAGCCGACTTCCTGACCCACCTGACTCGACTTCGCCAGGTCTTCACCTGCCTAGCCCACGCCGGTCTTCAACTGAGCCTTAAGTGCCGCTTTGGTGCCCGCCAGCTCACAATACTCGGACATGTTGTGTTTAAAGATGGAGTTCTGCCTGATCCTGAGAAGCTGCGCGCCGTCGCTGACTTTCCGAAACCGACCACTTTGAAACAACTGCGAAGCTTCGTGGACCTCTGCTCGTACTTTCGTCGTTTTGTTCGGAATTTCGCAACCATCATAGCCCCCCTTACACAGCTCTTGAAAGGCACCCCTAACCTCTCCTCTTGGTCGCCAGCCTGCGATGATGCATTCGCGATACTGCGCAATGTTCTGACGTCACCACTACGACCCTCACCAATGTTCTGACGTCACTACCCGCGCAATGTTCTGACGTCACCACTTCGCCATTACGACCCTACTGCACCTACAGAACTTCACACCGATGCCAGTGGTGTCGGCCTCGGCGCCGTCCTCGCCCAGCGCAAGCCTGGCTTCTCCGAATACGTTGTCGCCTACGCAAGCCGTGCTCTCACCAAAGCCGAGTCCAACTACTCCGTTACCGAAAGGAAGTGCTTAGCAATCGTGTGGGCTGTAACGAAGTTCCGCCCTTACTTATACGGCCACTCCTTCAAGGTAGTTACAGATCATCACGCTCACTGCTGGCTCGCGTCTCTCAAGGATCCGTCTGGCCGTCTCGGGCGCTGGGCTCTCAGGCTTCAGGAATACGACATCCGTGTAGTGTACCGCTCTGGCCGCAAGCACTCTGACGCCGACGCTCTTTCTCGGTCACCAGTGCTCTCGCCTAACTCATCGTCCCCTCCTCAAGTTTTCTTGTCAGCACTCACCATTGAGGATATGCCTTTCGAGCAACGACAAGATCCTCGGGTTTCTAACCTGCTAGATATCCTTGACACTACTTCCGCGGCTACACATCCTCGGGCACTCCACCGACAGGCCTCCCATTTCGCCATTCGGGACGGCCTTCTCTACCGCAGGAACTACAACTCAGACGGCAGAACGTGGCTTCTTGTCATTCCGCGCCACCTCCGCTCCGAGGTTTGTGCCCACCATCACATTGACCCGCAAAGCGCTCATGCCGGCGTCCTCAAAACCTATGATCGAATTCGTCAGAGGTACTACTGGCGGGGAATGTACAATTTCGTACGTCGCTACATTCGCTCTTGTACCGCCTGTCAACAACGCAAGATTTCTCGCCACCCTGCTGGCCCTCTCCAGCCTTTACCGTGTCCAGCTCGCCCGTTTGATTGCGTGGGAATTGATTCACCACCTGACCCGTTACGCCGAGACTGCTGCACTTCCCGCGGCGACAGCCAGAGAGGTAGCCCATTTTTTTCTGCACCACGCCCCTCGCGAGCTACTGAGTGATAGAGGTCGTGTCTTTCTTTCCGAAGTAGTCCAAGAGCTCCCGTCGTCTTGTAAATCGATACATCGGGCTACAACTGCGTACCACCCACAAACAAACGGCCTCACGGAGCGCTTCAACCGTACGCTTGGGGACATGCTCGCAATGTATGTTACATCTGAATCGGGAAGCTCCAACTGGGACCAGGTACTGCCATTCGTAACGTTCGCGTACAACACTGCCACCCAAGCAACAACTGGGTTTTCGCCCTTCTTTCTCTTATATGGCCGTGAACCATCTTGTACTCTGGACACAATTTTGCCATACCATCCAGATGCCTCTGAGTACAGTGCCTTGTCAGATATTGCACAGAAGGCGGAGGAATGCCGTCAGCTAGCTAGCACGTTTACCTCCAACACTTAAGGCTATCGCAAAGATCATCATGATACCGATACCCCTGCTCCCACGTTCCTGGCTGACAGCTTCGTTTGGCTATGCGTTCCTGCCACCAACAAACTAGACACCAAATACCACGGACCTTATCGCGTCTTAGAACGCACATCCCCTGTGAACTACGTCATCGAGCCAGTCACCCCTTCTTCCGACCACCGCCGTCGCGGCCGCGAGGTTGTCCACGTTAGCCGCCTGAAGCCATATTACAACCATCTGGTGGTCTCTTCTCCCTGAGTCGCCAGGATGGCGACTTCTTCACGCGGGGGAAATGTAAAGAAGACAAAGAACAGAAAACGCTGCGGCATCGCCATCACCATCGCTTGTCTCCGGCGCCCATCTCGCTCGCGCTGAAGCTGTGCCCTGCGGCTGGTAATTCGATCCTGCTGTGCCCAAAGTACTGCCAGCGCTATACGTTCCAACCAACCATTAAATCCACATTTCACATAATATACTCGAATGTAATGGTATCCATCCGCAAGTCGATGCAGGCGCTATCACAGGCGCTGGCGCCTCCTAGCATTTGCAACGTGCCTATAGCTGACCGCTTATTCACACCATACAGCCGCTTGGAGAGGGTTGGGTTTAATTATATAGCCGCCACGAACGGGAAGGAGCAAGCACCGACGCACACATCGAGCACCGCGTGGCTTAGCGCAATTTCGCGGATAATACTGGCGCCCATGAGAATGCACTTTTCTGCGCGTTTTCACGATAGCATCTCAGCCGAGCTGTAAAGTCGTAGAGCTGAAGGCCTGCGAACCGCGCGATTCGTGCGTCGACAGGCCTGTTGCCTTTCCGATAGCGTAACTCAATCTTTTCGCGGTGCGAAGATCAGCGACTCCTGTTCATGCGTTCTCCTCGCTCGCACACCGTGCGACGCGCTTCTGCGGAAAGTCGAAACCGTGCCAAGGCACTGATCGGGCTGAACGTCCAACGCGGCGAAGAGGAGCGCCAAGCGACACTGCCTTCGAAACCAGTTCGCGCGTGCGAATATTCTGAAGCGTAAGCTTCGTTTGTGTGTAGAAATAGTTTTGTTTCTGCCTTGAGAGTAGTTCAGCACTTTATGAACCGATTACTTCTGGAATTGCCTAGCGAAGAGTGCTGAATTGGCTTCCTTCTCCGTGGCCTCAGTAGCGCGCGGCTACGGCGGGCGACTGTAGTGACTGAGTTAAATGAAAACTAGAAAGCGCAATGCATATAAAAATCTAACAGCCAACATTGTTCAACTCCCGTGCCTACTGCTAGCGCATGCAAGGACGACGAATGAATGACTGGAAGTGTGGTTTTCATATGACAACTCTTAATGGACTTTCGGATGCTCCAAGCACCTTCATTCTAAAGAACAATGTATTACCAACAACTATAGTGAACTAGAAATCATATTTCTAGCTCAGTGTACCGGCAACGTAAGTCAGAATTTCAGTGAATAAGAACTCAATTTTTTAGTTCTTTGTAACATATTCGCCTATAGTGTGCGCTGCCAATGTTTTATCCTGCTCGATAAAAAGACGCTTCACGTCAGTGTCATCGTACAGACGTAGCCAAGGTCATTCACAGGTTAATAGATACATGACGGCCCGTTTGAATGTTCCCTTTTTGTTTTGTTTTTTGTTTTTAGGAGAGGTGCACGAACGGAAATGCACCGTTTTCCACGATCGCTTGCAGCAAAATTTGCACAATCTGTTAAGCTTTTTAAAATATACTCTAAAACTGTTTATTCAAAAATACGTCATCTTATCTGCTTATTTTGCACCGCTCATAGCCGATTATTCTTTGGGACATTAAATTTCATGTACCATATATGCCATACTTAAATATATCCTGTTTGATCAGAGCTACGTTTTACGTGGATATGTAATTCGTTCGTCAAAATCTTAACGAGCTTCAAAAAGAAAGTTTTGAGAAATGACGCTGTGTGACTTTGCCCGGATCCTAACAATGCTTACTTCCTTTCTATAGGAAGTAAGCATGAAGAGTCACTTGTTCAAACTCGCGAAAGTTCAGGTCTGTTCCGGCAATATCGCGCTGGAGTGGCCGGTCAAACTAACAGCAGTTACCTTCGCAGCAGATTTTGTGTTCTTTTCTGTACGAATATATGCACGGGCACAAGTGAATGTAACTCACAGGGCGGCGTCTTAAATTGATATCTTATATACAAAAAAACGTGCACGAGCTGCAGGCATTTGCTATTGCGCTATTCATCATGCGGCCGAAAAGCAGTCATGACAGTTAAGAGTTGTAAACGAACTGATGAAGTTTCATTGTAGAGTTGTGCAACGCACGTTAGCTGCGATTGCAATCCGTCGCCGAAGGGTCTACTTGTCGCGCTCAACGCTGCTGCCCATCGCTCTCATATTTATCCGACCACAAAAAAACGTGAAAACAGGTGCTATTTTCTTTTGTGTGCCTCTTGGCGCAACCAACCACACCACAGCTTATAGGAATATTGGGAATTATGCCCGAAAACACAGCAAGCGCCGCGCATCAAATGCAGACAACCCGAGCTTTTGCCTACACCACGAAAGTCACTGCTGCCGCCAGCGCCGCCACATCTCCACTGACGTCACGGGACGAATGCGCCAAAGTTGGAACGCGCAGCAAACACCTCCTTGCCTAGCTGCCCCTTTCTCCCTTGCGAAAAGGCGCGGAAACATTGCATCAGCTGTGATTGATTGGTTGATTTATAGGAAGGGAAAGGCGCGGTAACAGTCTCACTTGTTTTCTGTGGACGCCTCACCCGCGCCGTAAGGGAAGGGAGGAGGGTGGGAGTGAAAGTGGAAAGAGAGATAGAGGAGAGGTAGTGGAGAGCTACGGAGTAATTTCGACCACCTGGGGATCTTTAACGTGCGCTGACATCGCACAGCACACGGACACCTCTTCGTTTCGCCTCCATCGAGACGCAACCACTGAGGTCGGGTTCGAACCCGGGTACTCCGTCGGGCGTCTTACCACTGCACTAAAGTCCCTCTTTACACTGCACCACCCCGGCGGGGCTTGCGTCAGCTGTGGGATGCTTGCGCTGTGGAATGCTTGCGCCAGTCGCCATTTTCGGCGGTGGCGTGCTGTAGGGCTCATGTGGGAGTGCGGGTGCGCAATAAGCGGGAGCAAATGTCAGCTTCACTTAACTGTGAAGGGCGGCATGGCGCCGAGCAAACTTCCATGCAGGTAGTTTGCTTGGTGTCGTACGGGGAGTCGAGAAAAATAATCACATTATCAGCACCCAGAGGCTCGCTGACGCGCGCAAGCCATCTTGACAGCGAGTTCGCTTTCTTGGGGGGGGGGGGGAAGGGGGGGGGCGTTCGCCACCGGCGTCGCAGCAGCGTTCGCCAGCTGGGCTGCGCCGTGGACCGTGCCCGCGCGCCGTAGTTCGCCATGAGTGTCACCGTAGAAGGCATTCCGATTTCTCGAGAAGAATTAGCAGCCAGTGATTGGTTGACTAAAGTAAACAAGCTCCGGGAAGCGTGAACAGCATCAGGGCCTGCCGTGCCAGAGTTCCCTGGAGACAAAGCGGGACCGAACCAAGCGTCCCAAATCGACAAAAGACGGAAGCTGAACTCACGCCTCGGAGCGAGGACGCTTACTAGCCAAAAAATATGTAGCATCGAACCAGCCTCGCTTACTCAACAACGCTCTCAAGCTAATTGTCCACCCACGGGGCGGACTGCTACTCTCCAAGATTACAACCTACCAACTACTGGAAGTGATTAGCACTGCTTCTCGCTTCACCAGGGACGCTGATCCAGAATACTTTCGCGTACTGCACCCCAGTCGTCGAAAGAGCTGAACGGGTGATGCAACTCAAAGAGATCGCCGTTGACAACAAGGCGTATGAGATATCCGTCTACTGCGCTCCAGATGACAGTTCGAGCCGTGGTGTGATTCGCGGCGTCGACCTCCGACTGGATCGAAATACAATCCAAGCAGAGTTACAAGACCACCGTAACCCACCCATTGTGGACTTTCGGCGGCTCGGGAACACCACCACAGTACTCATCACATTCGCTCAGCGCCAAGTGCCTACCTTGGTCTACTTTTGCAATAGTCGCCACAGATGCAACTTATTCAAGAAGTACGAGGTGTGCTATCGCTGTGGCGAGCTCGGTCATAGAGCCGATGTTTGTGCAAGCACAACTACCAACTGCAGAGGTTGCCGACTATCCAATCCTACCAACGACCACATGTGCAAACCAATCTGCCGCCTGTGCGGCAAAGAACATCTCACGGGCGATAGTCGCTGCAGGGAAATATTCAGAATTCCTTACGAAGTCAAGCGCAGGAAGTGGGTGAAAATTTGAAATGCTGAGGAAGAGAAACTCAAGACCCAAGAGACCGCTAAGCGGATCACACTCCAGCGCACCAGTCGATGGGACCGGCAACGCTCCGATATCCAGCAACGGCAGCTCCGAGACCGCTCGAACTCTTTTCCACCGCTCAAGTCTCCCGCTCCACGGATGGGTTCTCAGGGGACCTCCCGGACTAATCCCGCGCCACCTGCAGTCGTCCAGCAGACAGGGGACTCTCCTCATCCTTTGCAGCAGCCACCTGGGCTACCACCATCTCTACCCGATCTACGAGAACGTCAAGAACCGGTGAGTACGCAGGAAGGGACTCCCACTACTCTAGACACACACAAAGCGATTATGTAACTGACAGCAGGCTCTCGAAAAGCCAACGGCCACACTCGCTCCGTCTCCCCCGCATCCGCAGGGATCATATGAATCAGTACCTATGAATATCGCTCCTCCCAACCGATCCGCACAAAAACGCAAAGCAACGTCCGACACCGACTCACCCGCGGAGGGTTGGCAGGCGCGTTTTACCACAGTTGCGGAAAGCTGCAACCTCAGTCAAAATCGCATCAAGGCTTTAGAAGCACACATCGAACGCTCACTCCACACAATCGGCTCACAAGTCACGCAACAATTTGAGATGTTGCGCAAAGCTATAGAAGCACAAAGCAAACTCCTCGCTGCCGCGGTACCCGCGGCCCCTGCGCCGACACCCGTTCAAACCCCACAACTATCTCAGCCTAATCATGGCGAGCAGCTCGGGTAACACCACCATCTGGCAGTGGAACTGTCGTGGGTTCGCGCGTAAGCGTCCGGTCCTCCAGCAGTTCCTCGCCGCGAATGATCGCCCCGAACTAATAGCTCTCCAGGAATGCGACAAGAACACGAAACTTGCTGGTTACAGTACATACCTATCGGCACGAGTAAAACCTCGAATAGCTACTCTCGTCAAACGTAATCTCACTCTCTTCCAACACAATTTAGATCCAACTTTCCCCGAATACGTCTTCTTAGAAATATTACCTCGACCCTCGCGTAAACGTTGCACTAGTCTGTTTATAAATTAATGTCTACAGCTCTCCCCGAGCTCATAAGGATATTTTCGGTCCGCTTTTCCTCAAAGCCCAGCAGCTGGCGCAGGGGCAACCCCTCCTCATTCTCGGTGCCTTTGATGCGCATCACCGCGCTTGGGGCTACCACAATGACTCTGCTAAAGGTCGACGCCTTTGGAATGACTGGCACACGCACCAGCTGACCCTTATCACTGATGTATCCTACACTACTAGACATGGTACGGGCCTACAACGTGATACAACGCCGAATATTGCCTTTACGACCTCCGGAGTTAAAGCGACTTGGTGTCACACTCACGAAAACTTTGGGAGTGATCACTTCGTACTCGAAATCGATATACACGAGCCCACCAGGCAGTGTACATGGCCGGCTCAAGTGATTGACTGGGACTCCTTCCGGACGCACAGGAAACAGCAGGACAAACCTCCCGCTATTACTGATATCAAGGCGTGGACAACCGAAATTGTCAAACAAGTGGCCAACGCCACCCAAACCGTCGAGTTAGAGGACAGTAACCCACACGGCGACCGCTACTACGCCCATCTGTGGGAGCGCAAGAAGTCGCTCGAAGCTCTACTTGCCACTCGGAAATGGGACCGCGATATCCGGCGTAGACTGGCGTAGACTGGCGCGCGCACATATGAATATCGAGAACTATGCAATAGAACTCACTCGACAGAGCTGGCACAACATATGTGACCAGATGAACAAGACTCCAAACGCTCGTAAGACGTGGAACCTCCTTCGACATTTACTCGACCCAGCAGGAGGCAAGCTCCAGACGCGCCAACAGCTCGAGCGAATCTTCCACCAGTATCCTGGAACGTCTGACGAGCTCAAACAAGAGCTTATAAATACTTACATCCGCCCTGAATCAACAACCAACCTCCCCTTCTATCAGGGCGCGGACAATCTCTGTCTAGACGCTCCAATCACATTTGCGGAGGTCCGAGCAGAACTCAATCGCCTCAAGACGACTTCGGCGGCCGGCCCTGACCGCATTTCAAATAAAATGCTTAGGAATCTAGACAATGCATCCATTCATGCTCTTACCGACTATTTTCAAGAATGTTGGGCCAGCGGTACCATCCCTCAACAGTGGAAATGCGCCAATCTAGTCCTCATCCCCAAGCCGGGCAAACCACCAACTTTGGCCAACCTCCGTCCCATCTATCTCACGTCCTGCGTTGGGAAGCTGATGGAACACGTTATCCAGACCAGACTCTCACGATACCTTGAAGACAACCATCTTCTATCAGACACAATGTTCGGCTTCCGCCCTCATTTAGCGGCCCCGGACATTATGCTTCTTCTCCATCATCAGGTAGTCATGAGACGTACACTAGACACGAAATACATCGTCGGCCTCGATGTTGCCAAGGCATTCGACAACGTCCTCCATGAAGCGATTCTTCAACAACTTCAAGCTCTCGGTTTTGGACATCGCATGTATGCGTACATCCGAAACTTTCTCACCGACCACACAGTGCAACTTAAAGCCGGCGCTGGAGATCCTTCCATCATCTCTCCGGGAAACCGTGGCACGCCGCAAGGCGCCGTGCTTTCGCCGATGCTTTTTAACGTCGCACTGATAGGCCTGCCGAAGCTACTGGCCGACATCCCCCACCTGCATAACAGCATTTATGCTGACGACCTCACGCTTTGGATCACGCGCGGCAGTGACGGCCAGATTGAAGACACTTTACAGACCGCGATCGAACGGATTGGAGATTATCCAAGTACAGTTGGCCTCACTTGCTCGGCGACAAAGCCCGAGTATATCATCATCCCTTCCCCGGAACGACGCCCTTCAAAGATACTTCCTGACATCAACCTCCAGGTGCAAGGAAACCAGATTCCTCGAACAGACAACATACGGATATTGGCCTTGCATCTACAGGCCAACGGCAGCAACAACATCACGATCCAACGCATCGACCAGTCGGTTGTACAGATCGGACGCCTCCTTAAGCGAATCGCCAACAAGCATCATGGCATGCGAGAGTCCAACCTCCTGCGCCTCGTTCAAGCTTTCATCTGCTCCCGCATCACCTACTCTGGACCCTACTTACGTCTCACTCGTGCCGAAAGCGAACGGCTAGAGGCGTCACTTCGAAAAGCATACAAGACGGCCCTAGGTCTTCCCATGTCCACAGCTACCCATAAGCTCATGGCTTTCGGAATCTACAATACCGTGAGCGAGCTGATGAGGCAACCCTCACCGCCCAGTATGAGCGGCTCTCACTCACACACGCTGGCCGAGCGGTACTGCAGCAAGTTGGGATCTCCCCGCCGAGATCGGCCCCAAGTTACGCTGAACTTACACAGGAATATCGCCTAAATCTCCGCATTCCTCCCAATCAAAAACGGATGCACCCGGAACACCACGCCGAGAGACGGGCCAACCGGGCTCGTCAATTCGAGAAACGCTTCAGCGGACGACCGGACGTCACGAATACGGACACCTCTTACCATCCATCAAGGCCAGCGATGGTGGCGGTAGCTCTCGCCCCTCACTGCAGCTGGTACACAGCCTGCAGCATTCGCAATGCAGAAACAGTCACCGCAGCTGAGGAGGTTGCCATTGCGCTAGCGCTAGCCGACCCTAATACCAAAGTCGTCATCAGTGATTCTCAACAGGCTATTCACAACTACGATGCTGGCCGTATCTCTTGCCAGGCGTTACACATTCTACGTTCTACAGCACCCTCTTCCACATCTCGCTTCCTTCTTTGGGCTCCAGCACACGAGTCGCTCAGCGGAAACGCCCAGGCACGCACACTCGCTCGAGATCTCAGCTGCCGAGCCGAGAGTATGATCAGCCACCCTGCTTCCGCTGACACTAATATCTCACGCGCTTCTCTACTCACCACTTACACGGACATACTCCAGCACTACCGACTCCAAAGGTGCACATATCCTCCCGCACACTGCGATCTAACAAGACGCGAGGCCGTCCAATGGCGCAAACTACAAGCTGGCAGCTTCCCACACCCCCTCTTATACAGCCGGATCTTTCCGGATCAGATAGCCCCCATGTGTAAACACTGCTCAACTCCGGCCACACTCATACACATGGTGTGGACTTGTACACATTACACCACAGGCAACTCAAACACCCCAGAGACGTGGGGTCTCTCCTGTGTACTTCCGAGCCAGCAGACCAACGCTGGCTTATCCAGCGCGCGGTGGAGGCCGGGGCATACCAAATAATCCCCGCCGACCTCCTCTAAGTCAGCGCAACCGGTCCTTTGACTGGTCCCCTGTTTTTGGGCGCAATAAAAGAGTTCACCACCACCACCCAAACGTTGCCAACGTTTATAAACGTTGCCACCACCTTCTTGGTGGATATATACATCATTGGTTCACAGGAAGGGAAAGGTGCAATATCTGTCACACATATGTCTGTGGACACCGGAACCGTGCCGTAAGGGAAGGGAGGAAGGTGGGAGTTAAAGTGGAAAGAAAGAAAGAGGCGCCGTAGTGGAGAGCTACGGAATAACTTCGACCACCTGGGGATCTTTAACGGTGTTAGCTGACATCGCAGAGCACCCGGACGCCTCTTCGTTTCGCCTCCATCGGAACGCAGCCACCGAGGTCGGGTTCAAACCCGGATATTCCGGACAGTAGTCGGGCGTCTTACCACTGCACCACCCTGGCGGGTGGTGGTGGTAAGAAC
Source organism: Amblyomma maculatum (assembly GCF_055883805.1). Lineage (NCBI taxonomy): Eukaryota > Metazoa > Arthropoda > Arachnida > Ixodida > Ixodidae > Amblyomma > Amblyomma maculatum. Next base: position 170,253,153 of record NC_139349.1, on the reverse strand, counting down.
ATTTATTACCTATGCAAGGGCCTGGAGGTATGTTCGGATCGGTATGTTTGGTCACTTCGGCTGCGGTGGTGGCGGAGAGCAGTTCGTGCCTTAATTGCTCTATTCAACTGGCTGCAGGTTGCAGATTACGAGACGAGCTTCAACTTCTCCTGGCATTTCCAGTAGGCCTGTGGGACCTGCTGCGATCTTCCTCAGACCTTTTCGACCACGGCCGCACGGCATTTCCTTTCCTCAAGCGACAGCCGCTGCTAGCGTCACCAGTCTACTATCACCGGACCGATTTGTGCCCCCCTGTTACGCCCACTGCTCGTCACTTTGGCTGCGCTGGTGGCGGAGAGCAGTTCGTGCCTTAATTGCTCCATTCAACTGGCTGCAGGTTGCAGATTACGAGACGGGCTTCAACTTCTCCTGGCATTCCCAGTAGGCCTGTGGGACCTGCTGCGATCTTCCTCGGACATTTTCGACCATGGCCGCACGGCATTTCCTTTCCTCAAGCGACAGCCGCTGCTAGCGTCACCAGTCTACTATCCCCGGAACGACTTGTGCCCCCCCTGTTACGCCCACTGCTCGTCACTTCGGCTGCGGTGGTGGCGGAGAGCAGTTTGTGCCTTAATTGCTCCATTCAACTGGCTGCAGGTTGCAGATTACGAGACGGGCTTCGACTTCTCCTGGCATTCCCAGTAGGCCTGTGGGACCTGCGGCGATCTTCCTCGGACCTTTTCGACCACGGCCGCACGACATTTCCTTTCCTCAAACGACAGCCGCTGCTAGCGTCACCAGTCTACTATCCCCGGAACGACTTGTGCCCCCCTTGTTACGCCCACTGCTCATCACTTCGGCTGCGGTGGTGGCGGAGAGCAGTTCGTGCCTTAATTGCTCCATTCAACTGGCTGCAGGTTGCAGATTACGAGACGGGCTTCAACTTCTCCTGGCATTCCCAGTAGGCCTGTGGGACCTGCTGCGATCTTCCTCGGACCTTTTCGACCATGGCCGCACGGCATTTCCTTTCCTCAAGCGACAGCCGCTGCTAGCGTCACCAGTCTACTATCCCCGGAACGACTTGTGCCCCCCCCCCCCTGTTACGCCCACTGCTCGTCACTTCGGCTGCGTTGGTGGAGGAGAGCAGTTCGTGCCTTAATTGCTCCATTCAACTGGCTGCAGGTTGCAGATTACCAGACAGGCTTCAACTTCTCCTGGCATTCCCAGTAGGCCTGTGGGACCTGCTGCGATCTTCCTCGGACCTTTTCGACCATGGCCGCACGGCATTTCCTTTCCTCAAGCGACAGCCGCTGCTAGCGTCACCAGTCTACTATCCCCGGAACGACTTGTGCCCCCCCCCCCTGTTACGCCCACTGCTCGTCACTTCGGCTGCGTTGGTGGCGGAGAGCAGTTCGTGCCTTAATTGCTCCATTCACCTGGCTGCAGGTTGGTGCCTTTGCATTTGTCTTCTCAGATCTGAGTCTCACGCTGCCGACACCGTTGCCGAAAGTGCCTCGCATTATGCTTTTTGTTTTTGTTTTCTCGGCCTGTGTTAGATAAGACATGGACGACTGTGATAACACATGTGCGGCATGTTCGAAAGCAATTCCAGTCAAAGGTCGCGTAATGAAATGTTTTGAATGTGACAGTGTGTTCCACATTGGAAAATGCTCTGGGGTGTCAGAGTCGACCACTAAGGGGAAGGCTGAGGCTTTTTTCGAGGTTTGGAAATGTGGTACCTGCTATTCGTCGCGCCTGAGAGGGGCAGGAGGCAGCAAGGAAGGCGAGGAGAGCAACATACATGTTATTCTTAGTGCTATTCTTGCAAGACTAGACAAACTTGAAAATCTTCCAGAAAAAGTGGACCACATTGACAAGTCAATCACCATGATGTCGGACAAGTACGGTGAAGTATTAAAAACAATGGCCAGACATGATGCAGAAATCAAAAAACCTCGAAAGCGGGTTGTTGTCCTCGAGAGCTGCAATAACATTGAGGAAACGAAACAACTTAAGGCCACTGTGAACGATTTGGAGTGGAGGAGTAGGCGGCAGAATTTGGTATTCCATGGCATCTCAGAGTCGGATGACGAGGATTTGCTTGAAAAAGCTAATGACATAGCCCGATCTGTTGAGCTTCCTGAGTTGTGCGAAAGCGATGTGGATGCCGTACACAGACTTCCCGCGAAAGCAGGTAAAGTTCCAGGTGTGCTAGTTCGATTCACTTCCCAGAAACTCAGAGAACAGTGGTTTTCCAGGGGCAAATCACTCAGAACGTTTGACTCTGAGGTCTCAGTCACTGAAAATCTGACTCAGTTCAACAGGACGCTACTCGATATTGCCAAGAAATGGGCTGATGCGAATGCCTACAAGTACGTGTGGCACCGGAACAACAAAGTACTTGTACGAAAAGCGAGCGGTGAACTAGCACACGTGATTCGATGTGATGACGATTTGAGGAAGCTGCTGCAGTAAGCCACTGCTGTTCACTGAAACTTGCCCTTTAATATGGGGGATACTTTTGTCACTCCAAATTATGTGAATAATGATGTTCAAGGTATGACTGATCATTTTTCAGTGTTAAGTTTGAATATTCAGTCTGTTCGCGATAAACATGATATCATACGCGTATTCCTTGAAGAGTTTGAATTCTTGTTCTCTGTGGTAATGCTCAGTGAGACATGGATCAAGGATGAAGTTGACTGCTTTGACTTGGTCAACTATCAGTCATTTTTCCTCAATAGAACTAATAGAAGAGGTGGAGGCGTTTGTTTGTTCGTGCTTGATAGTGTGCAATGCGAAAGGGTCGATGAAGTTACTTCACTTACGCCTGATTATGAGGTACTGTCTGTTTGTAGCAAAAATGTCCTCATCACTGTAGTATATCGCCCCCCAGATGGTTGCATAGAGAACTTTCTGCTCTATATGGAACATGTTTTTCAGTTTGCCTTTGAATGCACGAAAATACACCCAGAAAGTCGCGACTCTTATTAATAATGGAATCATACTGTTTTGTAAACGTTGTGACATCACCTACACGTATTACCACAACGACGGCAACACTCCTGGATTTGCTTATCACGAATAACGCGACTAACACCCTCTCAACCGGAGTTATTAATTACGTTATTAGTGATCACCTGCCGGTGTACATCGTTTGTAATAGTCATCCTAAATTCAAATCGAACTGTAAACCGAGAAATGTTAAAATACAACGGATCAACCCAGCGACGTTAGATTCATTTCGACACAAAATAATGAATGTCAACTGGGAACCAGTTTTTGCTTGTTTGACTGCTGACAGCGGGTTTAGTTGTTTCCTGGAGATTTTCGTGCGCACATATCGTGACACGTTTCCATACACAGATATAAAGAAACCAAAACGAGCTCGTAAGCCCTGGATTAGTTCGCATATTCTTCGAATGATTGCTAGGAAAAATTCCCTCTACCAGACATTCTTACAAAGACGCAGTCCAGAATCGTGGGCAACGTTTAAGACATACAGAAACAAGCTTAATTCAACATCGAGGAAAGCGAGGAATCAATATCACCTCAATTTTTTCGATGGTTTGACCGATCAAAAGAAAATTTGGAATAGGCTTAATCGAGTTTTAAACCATAACTTGGGAAATATAGCTAACAGTATTACAGTTGATGGTATTAGATATACTGGACTCGCTCTCGCTAATGAGTTTAATAACTATTTTAGTACACTTGTTGATAGTGAGCACAATCATAGAGCATTAGATTACGTTGCTAACCACACAAGCAACAGCATATTCCTAACATGCTGCGATGAAAATGAGGTGCTTCAAATATTTAAAGGTATGAAGGTTTCGAACAGTGAAGACGCTTTTGGACTGAAAATGAAACCAGTCATGCAAGTCTTGGACATTATCTGCCCGATTTTAACTTCTGTCTATAATTTGTCCCTAACTACAGGCATCTTCCCCTCAGACATGAAAATTGCGAAAGTAGTTGTAATCTATAAAGGTGGTTCCAAAAATGACCTGGGCAGTTATAGGCCAATTTCAATATTGCCTATTTTTTCTAAGGGCTTAGAAAAAATAATGCACTTACGAGTTTCTAATTTTCTTGAGAAGTATAATGGGCTAACAACTAAACAGTTTGGATTTAGACCTAAGTCTTCTACTGAAATGGCTCTTCTGAAGCAAAAAGAGATAATCCTAAATAATATAAAATGTAAACAAATAACATTGGGAATTTACATAGATTTCTTCAAAGCCTTTCACAGGATTAATCACGAGACTCTTCTACTGAAACTTTTTGTTTACGGTGTTCGGGACAAGGCACTATCTCTAATCACTAGCTATTTAACTGACCGATATCAGTATGTTTCCATAGATAATCATTGCTCATCTTATAGTAAAATAAAGCATGGTGTACCTCAAGGAAGTATTCTTGGTCCCTTATTATTCAATATTTATATTAATGATTTAGTACAGATTGATTCCGAAACAGAATATGTAATTTATACTGATGATACAACTTTATTTCTATCAGGGACCAACGCGAATGATATAGTCAAAAGGGCCAATAGCGTGTTGGGTAAAAACTCCAGGGCTGAAATAAACTCCTTGATGATAAACTCGCGCAAAACAAAGGCGATATTTTTTAGAGCGAAAAATGTGAAATGGGTGGTAGACGTTGATTTAGTCTTGGGTGGTAATGCAATAGAAATAACTAATGTTGTGAAAACACTTGGCGTTTACTTTAATGAATTCATGTTATGGGATGTCCACATCGAGCAGCTGGAGGTTAAACTGGCTAAGGTTGTCGGCGTACTTAGAGGGTTAAAGTGCATGTTGCCTACTAGGACTAAACTTGTAATGTACCATGCCCTGTTTGAATCTCATATCAAATACTGTCATCTGGTATGGGGTACAACGACGCAAACTAATATTCAGAAGGTTTCAATATTGCAAAAAAATGCAGTGAGAGCAATAGCAGTTGCTTCATATTCAGCACATACAAGTTCTTTATTTTCAAAATACCGCATTATGAATGTAAAGGTCATCCATCAATATCGTGTGATTCAGCTATATAAATCCCAGGCACACAGTAAAATTACATTTTTAACTGACCTTGCTAATCTACAGGAAAATACTGTGCTCCACAATACAAGACACTATGAATACTGGTGTGTACCTTGCCCACGCACAAACTACGAACTCCAAACATTAAGATATGTATTGCCGTCATTCCTAAACCGAATCCATTCACTCAGTTTCATAAACCAGTATAAGAAATATGTTCCTACATAGAAATGAAGAGAATGTGACAGTAAGAAATGCTAAGTAAACATGCGAGATGAAGCTGTTATCTTTTTGATTTTGTGTCTAACTGTGCAGAAACTATTCTGTGTTCCATCGGAAAATATTGTATGCATTTTTATTCCATGTCTGCTCTTGTTTGTGTTTTTTTGCTGTTATTCGCCATCGCCATGTCGAACCACTGCGGGAGATGGGAGCTTTGTCAAGCCGCGTGCGCGGCTTTTTTTCCTTTCTCCTCAGCCATTGTAAATGTCTGAAATAAACTGAAATGAAATGAAATGAAAGTGGCGTCCGTGTGCTGTGCGATGTCAGCGCACGTTAAAGATCCCCAGGTGGTCGAAATTACTCCGTAGCCCTCCACTACGGCTCCCATTTCTCTCTTTCCACTTTCACTCCCACCTTCATCCCTTCAGGTGTCCATAGAGTAAGTGTGACAGATACTGCCCCTTTCCCTTCCTGTGAACCAATTATAATTATTATTATTAATCGGCCGCGTGGCATTGCATGTTCCTTTTACCATGCCCTTGAGCTTTAAATGTTTAAAGCTCAAGGGCAAGTACGCCTAATCGTCGAGGAGAGAGGATTTGAGGCCAATCACTGGCATTATCTTGTTGCAGTCGTTGACGGGTGTAGAGCTTGGCGTGTATGAGGCTTCCAAAGCACCGTCGAGCGGCGCTGCTGCTCCTGACAGGGAGCGCCATCTCTGACAGAAAAATACAAACTGGGGATACGCGGGGCGGCACCACCTAGACATCCCGTGCAATTTTTCTCCTTTCGCTCGCTCGCTTCCGCGCACGTGCAGACGTCTCGCGCTGCTTTGTCGTGCGGGCACACACTAGACGCCGCCGGCTCAGCTCGCTGCCTTCACGGCGTGCGCCGTGCGCTTTCTCTCGCACGCGCCTTAACGCGCCCCGCAGGCGCACCGCGACATGCCACCTGCATTCCGTCTTGAGTGGGCAACCTGACGCGTATTTCCATGAAGGATACTTAATTATAGGCGGGAAATTTTTTATTCACGTCTGCACTGTAGAACAGATGACAGACGGGGATGAGTAAATATTGATTGTGAATGCGTCCCACGTTAGTAAAAACGTAGGAAGTGCATCTCGAAGTAAGTCTGCTATGTAATTATATTGTCGGATATAGTATGTTTAAAAGCTGCTAAAGTGTCATCAGTACTGTGAAACAAAGTGACCCGCTCGTTGACCATCGTTTTGGTATGTAGCATGCGATCAATATACGGATTTGTTTTTTTATTATTACGGCGTTACCGCAGGAAATCTTGCCGAGAAGAATAAGTATATAGTCCGAAGGAGGTGTTTCTTCAAAAACAAGAACGCTAGCAATCTCATAAGCATATGCGTGCTCCATGCGCTGCACGCGACATAACCGGCTCGCTGGCTCGGAAGGCAGGTGAAATCCAAGCTTGTACTACATAGTGTTTTATTTCGGTTCTTATTAAAATGTTGTGCTTCATTTATTTGGTTTGCACTTACGAATCCTGTGACGCGAATGGGGTGCTCCGTGCGAGTAGTTAGGATCACTTTGTACTGAACTTCCGACATATCTTCGTTAATAATAATAATAATAACGATAATAATAATAATAAGAAGAATAATAATTGGCTCGCTTATTGGCCAATTTGCGAAAATCTGTAAAAGCGTCTCAGCAAGGCATGTTTTCCAACGCCGCCCCCACCCGCGAAAAAAAAAAAAAAAGACCTCGTTCCTAGATATTTTCTTGGTCAATCTAAAAATGAAAAGGCAGCTGCAGTCACTGAGGGCACAATCACACACCAGTGTCGATCGCGGACGTCGCATCTGTTGATTTGGTGGCTTTCAGAGCACTCACAAAGCAGAGAGAGAGCACAGAAAATCGGCAAAACTAGACACGCGGGGAGCGACGAGCAGGATAATCTTCCATTCTCTTCACATTTTATGCATGGTGTTAAACCACTGTACTTTTTTAATGCCTCTCCAAGCCGTCTTTGTCAACTGTCAACATTTCTGAGTTTACGAGGAAAGAGGAAATTGGCTCTTTTCGTTTCCACAAAGAACGCGAGACTTCTCAGAACGCTGTCATGCGGTTAGAAAACAGGTCTTGCGGACACGCTTCCAAAGGAATCTGCAAAGTTTCACACGTGAGCCTCGTCTTTTGGTGCTTCGCCTACTATTGTGGCTTCCCATGACACAATGCTACTTAGTACATCCGCTTCGCATCAGAGGAAGCGTTTTTGTATCGCCAATTAACCGCCAGGCGCAACGCGATCTCCGCGCGTGCACAGGAAGCTAGCGGAGCGTCTGCTCCGGCGAAGCCCCATCGTTTTACATTTCGCCACCACGCCAGGAATGCGGCGCTGCCGTCGCGCGGCGAAGCTTGAGCTTGGGTTCCCGCACGAAATATATATTTTCCTGCACACGTGCGCCTGGACGCGTACGATGAATGTTTGCAATACCTCGTTCACTACGGGCTAAGCTAATATAGTCTAAAAAATTAGTTTGTTAATATCCTCCTTTCGCCTAATAAAAAACGGGTGATTTTTCGCCAGCGTACGTTCTTATCGCAAACACAGGAAGGCGTCGGGCGTTCGGTAATTCGGGTACCGTTGGACTCGAATCGGTTAGGTGGTGGTGGTTAAAATATTTATAAATAACAATTAAATCGTTACAGAGAGGTGTTTGGGTTAGAGACGTATTGGTCTCCTCCCCTCACAATACTAGGTGGAGCCCCTATTCCGGGGCCCCAGTGGCAAGCAACGCCGCCCGCGTCCGTTGAATCAAGGCCTTTTGAACCTTGAGGTCTTGACAGCCAAGCAGGGCCGCCTCCCAGTCCTCTCTAGTTGGATTGGGGTTGGGGGGAATTTATGGGTTTGACTGGCACGCCCAAACCATGTGGAAGGTGTCAGCCACCTTCCCACAGTACTGGCACGCACCAACAAAGGACGTGTTGAAATGTTTAAGCACCGCCGGGCACAGTACTGTATTGGTAAACATTTTGATGAGGAGGCGCTCGTCAGCGCGATCCAGTCCCTTACAAGGGACCGGGTAGCGCCTGTGGTCCTCCTTGTAGTAATCGGTGATGTCTTTGAATGCAAGGGCCACATTGTCTGATTAGGAGTAGGCTTCCAAGGACATCGGTTAGAAGCTTATACAGGCTAATAAGGGAGCACGCTCTCGATCGTCGAGGTGTTGCTCGGCGTTCTTTCTTCAAGTCAGAACTGCACTGCGAATTCACGCATGCGAACCTGAGCGAAATGCGCGAGGATGATAGGGGAACCGCCGCCTTTAAGCCTAAAACAATGCAGCCGTATAGTTTCATTTTCGGAGCTTCGTTTCCATGCCCGTGGCTATGCCCACCATCGGCCGTGTATCAGCCAGCCGGTGAAGTCTAGCTACGCAAATTTTGAACGCTAATCTGGGCGTCATTTTTCTTTCCGGATCGCCGTCCACCGAAGCGCTGTTTCCCTCGCTTCCGTACGCGCTGCTCTTCCACTATGTGAGAGCCGCACTCTAATTGTTGTCTTGTATTCTTGCGATGTAATTGTAAAAATACAACTGCAGATTGTATTTTCGAAATGCATGCATGCGCTCAAACTTATGCACATAGTTCAATTTTATTGCACGTGCATACGGCGCGCTTTACAAGCCATTTCTTGAAAGCCAGTTTGCCACTTTCAGAACAATAAAATGCAACACATGGTGTGTGTGTGTGTGTGTGTGTGTGTGTGTGTGTGTGTGTGTGTGTGTGTGTGTGTGTGTGTGTGTGTGTGTGTGTGTGTGTGTGTGTGTGTGTGTGTGTGTGTGTGTGTGTGTGTGTGTGTGTGTGTGTGTGTGTGTGTGTGTGTGTGTGTGTGTGTGTGTGTGTGTGTGTGTGTGTGTGTGTGTGTGTGTGTGTGTGTGTGTGTGTGTGTGTGTGTGTGTGTGTGTGTGTGTGTGTGTGTGTGTGTGTGTGTGTGTGTGTGTGTGTGTGTGTGTGTGTGTGTGTGCGTGCGTGCGTGCGTGCGTGCGTGCGTGCGTGCGCGCGCGCGCGTGTGAGTGGTGTGTGTCCCTGTTTGCTGATGCTGCTTTTTTGTTGTGGAATTGGTGTAGGTTGGAACGAAACTGGTAAAATTTTTAATTAAGTTGTCTTTAAAACACTTTTCCTTTTTCCTTGTGGCAGCAAGGAAGCAACGTCTGGTAAAAAAATTTGTGCAACCTATAATATATACTATATACTATGGACTGCTGTTTCATGGTTGATGTGAAGGCCATATATTGTTTCAAGATCAACAGGAAAGGGCAACTCCCATCAACATGACATCAGTATTTAGGTAATGCTTTTGGTGTCATTCTATGAGCTCGCCATATTCAGTGCTCATTTTCAGGTATGCAAGGACCGATTCAAGTGTTTTGTAGACCTTGACCCTGAAACAGTATTGGAGGACGGCCCACGGATTAACCTGCTTCTTGGTGAAGCGCCTAATGGCCCGCCTGTAGAAATGTATAAATGCACTCTTTTTTGAAGGGAAGCTGTCACGGGAGATTTTGACATCTGTATAAAGTTATCCATTTATTCTGAGAGTAACTAAGATTTGCGTACTGAATTCAGAAAGGAATGTTTCGAGAAGTCCATACTTCCCAATGTTCGGTAACTTGAAACAAAATATAGGTCTTTCCCTTTTTGATAATGCATGTTTGATGATTTGGTGTCATTGCTTGTCTGGTAACTTGCTTTTCAAGGGAATTGCTCCCAAGTTTTTGTGGGAGCCTAGACATCTGGAGTTGTTTGCTTGAGCCTTGTTTTTGATCTTCTCAGTGCAGCGGCCGTATCTTTACTATCATATTTCAGGCCTATCAACAGAGTACTCCAAGTTCTGCCACAGACAGAGACTAGGTAGGACAGTACAAGAAGTGTGGACCAATACACTTTGCCACAAATGCCTTTAAATATAGCTTTAGAGGTTCGAAGCGTAAAGCTGGGTGACGTGCCTGACAAACTCCGGAAGAAAATAGCTGACTGGATTGCCTTCGACATGTCCACGCGTCTAATGTAAGTGGTGAATGTCTGCTGCCGCAGTTGTATTTACCTTCCCCTGTACTGACTGCTGCCTCGGTTATATTTGCCTTCGCCTAGAATCCACTCCGTTACCAGACCAGATGGTTGGGTTTCCCTGCACAACACATCCTCCTGAAGTTGATTTCCTCCTTTTTATGAACACGAGCTGAAAATGTGCTTTTGAAGAGCTCTGTTTGTATACAACACTACTTAGAAGAGAAAGAACTGGGAAGAAATTATTTGACAGACCATTTAAAGAGGACCTGCTGCATTAGGAATGTAACATCCCAGAATCGAGCCGGTTATATGCTGCTCATACCTGCTGTGCGCTTTGGCTTTCTTGTTATCCAGCGGATTTGGTTAGTTGAACGAAATATTGGAATTAGTGTCACTAGTGGGGAAAAAATAACCTAACCAGAGCTGAAAATCAAAACTCATTGCCAGTCTGAAACAGTATGGCATGTAGCGAGGAATAAAGACAGCCAGAACGAGCCCTCTGATGTGCACTTGGCCGCTTAATGCATGCAACTCTCTACCTGAGGTATTTAAAACACAGTCTAATTTATTTGGTGCAATTCAAATACTTCATACTTTTGTCAGCTCCATCTTGTACGTGCTTACACAAGGCTGAATGTTTTTTGTGCATTGTAAAAGTGATTCTAATAACAAAGAGAGCAGGCAAATTCAACTGCATAGTTTTATTTATGTCACCTGGTAAAAATAGGCTTTTGAAATATTGTATTGTAAAATTGTAATCTGCACCACAGGTAAGGTTATTGTTGCTGTTATTTGCATCATGTTCTAGCACATATGCAGTTTATGCGTGGCACAGCAGTTTAGTTTTGTGCACACATTGCATGCAAGAAAGGATTTACTATAGTTTCCGAAATGTTTAATCGAAAAGTCTTATTTTTGTGTGCATAGTTTTACTCTATAGCATTATTTCTTCAGAAAAGAGCAAGCATTTTATTACCGAACTCATTTAGGACAAGTTTCATCGGTATTTAAATTCTAAAGTGTAGTAAAGTGACTTCTTTTCTAATTTTGAGCTTCCTGGTTTCCTCAGTTTTTGTTTACCTTGGAGGGGTTAAGTTCTCTGTGTACCTTTAAAAGGTCTTATCAAAATCATAGCTCCACAAAGGTGCACTTGCTGAAGCTGCATCTTATTTCCTCAAACGTTTGTAAATAATCAGACTGTGTTGTTGACGCTCAGAACTCACTCTATATTGCCGCGAACTGTATAAATCTTTTTTGTTTCTGTTCGACAGCCGCTGGCATGCGGCCTTATCATTGTTATTCTGGCGTGCTTATCAATTCTGTACCCCTTGTTTGTTCATGCTCGTTGTCGCAATATGACGCGTTATCCTTTTCTTTGTCGCGAACAATGCGCCGAGATCTGTCTCGAAGATTCCGGTTACTCGCGTATGTTTCTACAATGTTCCAGGTTGTGCTCCAAGGCGGAAGTAAAATGGTGGCGAAGGCTGGGCCAAAAACGGTCTAGCGCGACAGCAGCACAGCCACTTTGGGGGGGGCCGAAACACTTAGATAATGAAATTCAAAAGCACAAATAAAAACGCTATAAAGAAATAAATATTTTAATGCCACGTTTTATAAAATAGGTAAACTATTTCAGCAAAACATTACGCCGCATTTTTAATTTTTTGCAACGTTCCTGTTACGCCCCCTGTTGATGAGTGTGCGGCGCATTTGCAGCTTGACTTTGCAGGCCTTGTTTCGGCACCCGGCCACAGTGGCCGCGGGAGCTCACGAAGCGGTTTCTTATCGCCAGCTGTCTGCAATAGCGCGCCTGGTAAAGCTTATAAATTTAGCTTGCCGGTCTCGAAATGCCCCTTTTGGGAAGTTTTCGTCGTCCTTGCGCGTCGCTTCTCTGTCACCGTTTTGTAAAATTTGCCCCCGCCGCACTGCTGCGGCAGTTTTCTCGGTTTTGTCGTTTCCTTCGACGTGCGGCCAGTGCGAAGTCTTTTTCCGTCTTTGCACGCTTCGCGCAGTTCTTTTGAAGCGCTTAGCGCTTTATTCCAAGATGAGCTTGCGGCGTGTGAAGAAACGATGCGCCGTGGCACATTGCGACAGCGTGAACAGTACCGTCGGTGTCAAGCTACACCGCTTCCCGCTGGACTTTCACAGGTGAGCTCTTGTCAGTGTCGTCTGCTACAAGGCGTCTGCTCTAAGTATGCTCCGAATGCTTTTTTTTGGGCTGTGCGCTTTTGATTCTGTAACCAGTTCGTGCGCACGTGGCTTCATGTTTTCGGGGATATTTATGTACAACACTACAGGGCACACACTTTAAGTGCTGAGCTGTGCGAGAGGCCCACCATTTGTCTGATTTATGGTGAGTTTCATGCAGCCGGCTATAACCAGTGTTAACTTGATACCGGGATCTCAGGAGCAACCACGCGCATGTCACTGACCGGAAGGCCAATTTAAAACCAATTGTGCTGCCTGACAAGTCGGAGCACAACACTGTTTAGTTTTCCAACACCACGAAGCCAATTTGACCCTCGCAACTGGTAGTATCGAAATTCAGCCACGTGTATATGCGCGGCCTTCAGTGTGCTTTAACTGAATTCACTCAGCAGGAGTTACTGCCTGTCTTGTTATTGCTATTCTGCATTTGCATGACCGTTAGGGTAAGTTTAAACGCTCTTCATTCTCGTCAATCTTAACCATAGCAAAGTATAGCTACCCGCATGGCATGAGGACGAGCGTACGTAACCGCACTCTTGGGCGCTGAGAGCTTAGGGCGAGCATTTACTACCATAGTTCAGATATAATGGAAGTATATTGTACTGTAGTTAGCATTGACAGGAATAATGACGCATTGGCGTTTGGAGTATGCAGTATTCCTTACGGCGCAATTGTGAATAACGTCCACGTTGCATCACGTCCAGGTGCCGGGCGTGGGTGCAGTTCTGCCACAACGTTAGCCTGGAGAAGAAGCCACCATGGCAGGGGCGAGACTTGCGGGTTTGTTCCAAACACTTACCGTCTGCGTATCTGTCGTCAAAAAGGCTGCGACCCGTTGCTTTGCCTACTCGAGGAAGCATTGACGGTAATTTTTTTACGAAACTTTTACGGTATACGCCGCTCTTGAACTGCCAACTTTTGTCTTAAAATTGAATTTTTACTTTTTCTCGTAGCCGTAAAAAGTCCAGCTTCTTTTGCTAAACGAATTATATTTCTTGTGGCTTTAAAAGGTTCAGTAAATTTTAGCCTGCACCCTGCTAAGCGAAGCCGAAATGAAAGCATCGCTTTCACTTGAACATGTATACATGTGTATATATATATATATATATATATATATATATATATATATATGTATATGTATTCTCGTTTTGCGTCTCTTGTATGCAAGTTTACCAATTCAGTGATTGCCGCAATATTTGAATCAGCTAGACACTCCAGCGCCTTTATTTGAGTACTTCCGGTGTGCCGTTCCATATTGCGCAAGGCGCATTTTCCCGCTGTTGGGATCGAAATTCTTTTCCTCCTGTTATGCACTGTACGCTGTATGTGAGGTTCTTGACAAATGTACAGCCTAGCACGCTTAATATGCAATTAGTTTTGTGCTTGTAGTAAGCTGATGCCACAAGCTTAGTAGGCAAGGGCTGCTGAAGTGAGTTTCTAGGCTGTTGGTGCGAAAAAAGTACACTTACCATGTGATCACTGTTGCCTGATATTTCCAGTACAAAAATGATATCAGAAATGGGACATTCGGTGGTCTGTTATGGCAAAGGGCTCCAAAGGACCTTAACGTGAGCTTGTCAGCCTTCCATTTCACGCTGTTTGATGCCGCTAGCCACTTCAGGAACGAAAACCAAGCAACGTTACATGTTTTGCAGCAAGTAGGAATTGAAACTTTCCTATTCACCGTGAAACCAATCCTCGTATGAGTGATCTCTCTCGCGACCAGAGTACATTCTCGTCATCCCTTTGGTAGCTGAAAAGAAATGAGGGGGGATAAAAACGTGAACATGCGCACATAAACCTGGAATTTAAATGCATAAGGGAGCCTTCCTACACGTTTGAGAATTTTAGTACTAGAGAACTTTGCTTTATTCTATGCACAGAGATTTTTTTCCATCTTCAGTTTTATCAGGATGCAGTCGTATAGACATGGGCAGGCTACACCTGATGAAAACCTTCTCGAGATATTATGTGTTCATGTATTATGTATCAAAGCATGCACTGAACGATTGTAGAAATGTAGTAATAATTAATTGTGTATTTGCCTTTTGCCTCCATATTCATGCTAGCGAAAGCCAATTTTTGTCAGTTTTTCTTTCTTGCGGTAATTGCTTACGAATTCATCATTCTTCTTCCAGCATAGGCCATAGGTTGACCTGCATAAATATGGAAGCAATATGATGCACATTACTTTATTTGCGAGCTATCGCTGTTTGTTTGATAGGCGAATTTCGCACTCTTCAATGTAAAACATAGCATAGAAAAATAAAAAATTCACTGATGCTCCACAACTGCTGATGACATCAAAATAATGTGCCTAATGAATAAGGGTGGTAAACAAAATTTTATTTTATTAGATGGGCAATTTTTTCCTGTAGTGATGTTGTATGTGAACCGCATGCTATGGAAGGTATAGTTCTTTGGAGATTATTTACCATAAAAGTATTGAGTTCTCTTTCCTTTCCGCAATAATGTTGCCATTTCAGACACCTCAAGCGAATGCAGCACCGACATGGATTTTTCACCATCTCTGAGTGAAACTTCGGCATCAGTGCACCGTGCTGGAGAACCAGGTGAGCAGGGTTGCATGCATAACTGGCATAAGTCTTTTGAAAACGGTGACAATTTAGAGCCAATTCAACTGCATCCTGTGATAGCCACTGTCTCCGGTGGACCTGTTGCCGAGGGGTACATCCAGAGTCAGTCGTCCCAGTCACTGCAACTTTTCCAAGAAGGTGATTGTTCTTTCGTATCTGCTGGAACAGCCTGAGGAGCTATGGCTCAGAAATATGCTACAATTCCTCATCTGTGCGCTGCGCAGATGCAGATGGTGCTAGCTCTGCTTCTTCTATGCTGCCCCAAGCTTGTTCACACACCAATGGATTGATGATGGTTCCGTCTAAGTGTTAATTCTGCCTGTGGTGCTTGGGTTTGGGTGCTTGGTGCATTGTTGGGTTTCTGGCTTCACTTCCAGAACTGTGCTGTCACTATATTTTGTTCTTTATATTATGTGGTCGCAGCTGACCACACATATGCAAGAACAAGCACTGAAGCAAGCGCTTCATCTTTGGAACCTGGCACGGCGGAGTTGGCCACAGCAATGTCAGCGCGTGCTGATCGGTCACCAGAAGCTCCGTTCAGCATTTCGCCACATTCTCATGAAGGGTAGCAGTTTTAAAACTCTTTCACAATATTGCGCACTTCTTGCTGCTGCCAGATTACATGTAGGTATGACTAAACCAGACGTAGCAATTTATTGCTCTTCCGTCGATTCCGTTCCTTGCAGGGTCATCCACCAGCCCCATCAATGACAGGCGGCCACTTCAGAAACTTCGTGCTACGCTCAGGCAGCTCCGTAACCGCAACAAGATGCTGCAAGAACGGCTCCTTCAGCGCCGACGGATGAAGACCACTGCTGGATTGGTAGAGAGTCTGCGTGAGCATATAACACCAGCTGTTGCTGCTTTTATTGAAGCTCAGTTGAAGATGCAAAATGTCAGCAGGTTTGGCCGTCGATGGGGCAGCCAAAATAAAGCCTTAGTTTATACTTCCACAGCCCGAAAGGTTACAGATACTGCAGGGAACTCCTAAAACTTCCATCTGTTAAGTCTCTGCAGCTGTGGCTTGCACGCGTACCACTCAGGGTTGGATTTTATCCTGAAGTTTTTGCTTTGATCAAGAGACGGGCAGCGTCTTTCCGCGACAAGGCGGGGCTTGCACCATAATATTTGACGAGCGTACAATCCAGTGTCTGACAGGTTTGAAGGACTCGAAGAGTACAGTGCAGAACAAGGTCCAAATCTTGCAAACAATGCGCTTGTGTTCATGGCCAAAGGAGTATGTACGCCGTGGAAGCAGCCTCTTGGCTATTTCTTTGCAGATAAGGGGGCGCCTGCGACTGTTCTGCATTACCTTCTCTTTAAATGCCACGAAATGTTGGTTGGAGCTGGATTGCAGCCTGTGGCAGTGGTTTGATATCAGAGGAACCAGAATGTTTCTTTGTTCTCAAACTTGTTACCCCTGAGAAGCTCTACTTAAGTGTGAATGGGGAACCACTTTTCTTTATTTTTGATCCACCACATTTGCTGAAGTGCTTGCGTAATATGTTCTTCAAGTGTGGACACGGCGACATTAATTGCAATCTGGCACTGAATCGCTCCCATTTTGCTATGCAGGCCCTGCTTGCATTCCTTCTGCCGTGGTTATCGGCCACTTCGCGGAACCCGATATGCCAGCCTCCGACGCCGACACTGGGTTGCTACCACGCCTGCGCGTCTGACGGGGTGCTTCCTTTGCATCATACCTTCGCGCCCTTCCTTGACGCATCTTGTCCGGTACAACTCATCTTCAAACCAACTTCCGTATCGTCAGCAACATCATCCACATCCATGTATTTAAGAGCCCAGCTGAGCAACTTTCGCTTCAGTGGACACGGCGACAGTACTTGCAATCTGGCACTGAATCGCTCCCATTTTGCTATGCAGGCCCTGCTTGCATTCCTTCTGCCGTGGTTATCGGCCACTTCGCGGAACCCGATATGCCAGCCTCCGACGCCGACACTGGGTTGCTACCACGCCTGCGCGTCTGACGGGGTGCTTCCTTTGCATCATACCTTCGCGCCCTTCCTTGACGCATCTGGTCCGGTACAACCCATCTTCAAACCAACTTCCGTATCGTCAGCAACATCATCCACATCCATGTATTTAAGAGCCCAGCTGAGCAACTTTCGCTTCAGTGGACACGGCGACAGTACTTGCAATCTGGCACTGAATCGCTCCCATTTTGCTATGCAGGCCCTGCTTGCATTCCTTCTGCCGTGGTTATCGGCCACTTCGCGGAACCCGATATGCCAGCCTCCGACGCCGACACTGGGTCGCTACCACGCCTGCGCGTCTGACAGGGTGCTTCCTTTGCATCATACCTTCGCGCCCTTCTTGACGCATCTGGTCCGGTACAACTCATCTTCAAACCAACTTCCGTATCGTCAGCAACATCATCCACGTCCATGTATTTAAGAGCCCAGCTGAGCAACTTTCGCTTCAGTGGACACGGCGACAGTACTTGCAATCTGGCACTGAATCGTTCCCATTTTGCTATGCAGGCCCTGCTTGCATTCCTTCTGCCGTGGTTATCGGCCACTTCGCGGAACCCGATATGCCAGCCTCCGACGCCGACACTGGGTTGCTACCACGCCTGCGCGTCTGACGGGGTGCTTCCTTTGCATCATACCTTCGCGCCCTTCCTTGACGCATCTGGTCCGGTACAACTCATCTTCAAACCAACTTCCGTATCGTCAGCAACATCATCCACATCCATGTATTTAAGAGCCCAGCTGAGCAACTTTCGCTTCAGTGGACACGGCGACAGTACTTGCAATCTGGCACTGAATCGCTCCCATTTTGCTATGCAGGCCCTGCTTGCATTCCTTCTGCCGTGGTTATCGGCCACTTCGCGGAACCCGATATGCCAGCCTCCGACGCCGACACTGGGTTGCTACCACGCCTGCGCGTCTGACGGGGTGCTTCCTTTGCATCATACCTTCGCGCCCTTCCTTGACGCATCTGGTCCGGTACAACCCATCTTCAAACCAACTTCCGTATCGTCAGCAACATCATCCACATCCATGTATTTAAGAGCCCAGCTGAGCAACTTTCGCTTCATTGGACACGGCGACAGTACTTGCAATCTGGCACTGAATCGCTCCCATTTTGCTATGCAGGCCCTGCTTGCATTCCTTCTGCCGTGGTTATCGGCCACTTCGCGGAACCCGATATGCCAGCCTCCGACGCCGACACTGGGTCGCTACCACGCCTGCGCGTCTGACGGGGTGCTTCCTTTGCATCATACCTTCGCGCCCTTCTTGACGCATCTGGTCCGGTACAACTCATCTTCAAACCAACTTCCGTATCGTCAGCAACATCATCCACGTCCATGTATTTAAGAGCCCAGCTGAGCAACTTTCGCTTCAGTGGACACGGCGACAGTACTTGCAATCTGGCACTGAATCGCTCCCATTTTGCTATGCAGGTGTGTACAAAGCTTCCTTTATACGCTAAGAAAATTAACAACGCCTGCTTAGTACTGTTTCCGTGTCCACAAGTGTTGTGCCATGTTTTTTATGAGTGCTTTTCTATGACCCTTTTACTATTGCGCGCTGGTGATGTCGAGATGAACCCTGGGGCTCCTACCTTACGCTCGGAATCACTCCTAGATATTGAATCTTTGCCCTCTGACCCCGCAGAGCAGATGAAAGTTATATTTTTGTTTCTTAAAGACGCCCATACTCGCTCCTTGCAGAGTTCTACAGCGCAGACGGAATTAGCAGCCGACGTTAAAGCTATTAAATCCGGCCAGAAAACTATTGAAACAAAAATCACTGCCATTCAGGCCCGCTTAGATGTGCTTGAAGACAACTGTAAAAAAATAGATGAACTGAGCGTGGAAATTTCCGACATTCACACTCAAACAGACGAACTTTCAGTGTTAGTCAACTCGTTAAACTCCCGGCAGGATGAGGTGGATGATAGATCCCGGCGCAATAATTTAATTTTCCACGGCATTCCAGATTCCGATGAAACCTGGCAGGAATCTGAAGAAAAGCTAACCGCTATTCTTACCGACTGCCTTCCTGGCTCCCTTGCCCCCAACGCAATAGAACGCGCCCACCGATTAGGGACTTTCAAAACCAACAAATGTCGTCCTGTCATTGCGAAATTGTTAAATTTCAAAACAAAAGACTTATACCTCTCCAAGCGTAACAGTCTGAAAGATAAACAGGTCTCCCTTACTGAAGATTTTTCGGTGGCAACACGTCTGGCACGAAAAAAGCTCATCGAGTTTGTTAAGAGCCAACCTGGTTCCCCCACCCACAAGCTGCGCTACAATAAGCTAATTATGAACAAGTCATGTTACATGTACGACACTAACACTGACACAGTCATCAACATTGATACACGCAGCGCACATGTTGGTTCTGCCTCTGCCGCTGTCTCGGATAACACATCCTAGGTACGCGGGAGGGGTAGTGGTAGGGCAATCACAGCTTCAGTATCTGTTCTTTTCACTAATGTCAGAAGCGTTTTGAACAAGTATAACGATATAACATCAGCTATCGACACTTGTTCCGCTAAAATTATCGCCTTAACAGAAACATGGCTCACTGCGCATATTCACGACAGTGAAATCTTTTTAAACGCTGAACATTTTTCATTTTTTCGATGTGATCGTGGCACGCAGCGAGGCGGCGGAGTGCTCCTAGCTATTTCCAATAACATTCCTTCATCATGCATACACATCCAGACTAACCTGCAAATAGTTTGGTCCGCGATCACCCTTAATCACCAGCGTGTAGTGATAGGGGTTTGCTACCGTCCACCTTCCTCGTTGCCTACGTTTAGTGAAGAACTTTATGATGCTATTAATATGGTCACTACACGTTTTCCTTCATGTCCGCTTTTCTTATTTGGTGATTTTAATTTTCCGAACATAACGTGGATCTCGGACCCCCCTTCAATGTCCCCGTTCTCTTTTCAAGGTCGCGATTTTTTAGATGTATGCACAACATTCTCTTTAGTACAATTGTGCACACAAGCAACTAGAAAAACAGCAAACGCAGCGAATATACTAGATTTAGTCTTAACAAATCGATCTGACATAGTATCACCTATAACATACCTTCCGGGCATCAGCGACCACTTGCTGCTGCACCTTTACATTAACCTATCTCCTACGAATAACCTTAAAAATAAAAAAGTTATACGTGACTACAACAGAGCAAACTTTGATTCGATAAATAACGAGCTATCTTCTTTTATCAATGTTTTTCTTAATAACTTTGACAACCGTAGTGTGCAAACTAACTGGAGCATGTTCACAGCTATAGTGACCCAACTAACTGAACAGTTCATTCCCCTTCGCACGGTAACCGATCACTCAAACGCTCCCTGGTATAATAATCACATCAAGCGTCTATCTAACAAAAAGAAACGCCTCTACCGTATTGCGAAGCTTTCCCCAACTAGCGAGCGATGGGCTTCATATACAGTTGCGTCCCATATGTACGCGCATGCGCTCAAAAAAGCTAAAATGAACTTTTACTCACGTGTACTGCCCTCTATGCTAACCACAAATGTGAAAAAATTCTGGCGTGTCATTAATCCTTCCACTGATGATAGCATCGCCCTAACTTACCCATCAGGTGACCCCGTTCCTTCCGACGTTTGTGCTACAATTCTGAACCGCGCATTTACTGACAACTTTACAACCATATCTGATGTACCTATGCCAACAATACACTATTCAAACTATTTTATCATGCCCCCAATAACCATTGATATGCCAGGTGTCAACAAGCTTATTGATGGTCTCAGTTTTCACTCTGCTCCGGGATATGACTGTATAAATTCAAAGTTCTTAAAAAACACTTCGGCTTATTCTTCTATAATGTTATCAAAACTTTTCCAGCAATCACTTGATCATTCAACACTTCCTAATGAGTGGAAAATCGAAAAAGTGGTTCCAGTCTACAAATCCGGCAGTAAAGCATCCCCTAGTAATTATCGTCCAATATCCCTTACTAGTACCTGTTGCAAAATGCTCGAACATATAATATTCACTAACCTTGTTAATTTCCTCGAAACAAAATCGTTTTTTACATCAGCGCAACATGGTTTTCGGAAATCTTACTCGTGTGAAACACAGTTATTATCATTTACACATGCTCTGCATCACATTCTAGACATCTCATCACTAGCTGACTGCATATTCTTAGATTTTTCTAAAGCGTTCGACAAGGTCTGTCACAAACTACTACTTCACAAACTATCAAATCTGAACATTGACTCTAACTTATTTAAATGGATTGAATGTTTTTTTTACTTAATCGCTCACAATTTGTCTCTGCTAATGGTTATAATTCTAGCTTTACAGAGGTGTGTTCTGGAGTTCCACAAGGTTCCGTTCTTGGTCCTCTTTTGTTTCTGATTTACATTAACGATCTTGCCTCTCTTGTAAATTCTCATATTCACCTTTTCGCTGATGATTGTGTCATTTATAGAGAAATAACCAATGCTAACGACATTACCTTACTTCAGACAGACCTTTCTGCTATTGGTAAACGGTGCAAGGATTGGCTAATGCAGCTAAATATTAACAAATGCAAAGTCATGCGCGTATCTAGAAAAACTTCCTCCCCACCCCACTACTACCTCGATAACATTTCCTTGGAATCGGTTCCGTCATACAAATACCTCGGCGTCCACATTACTGGTAACCTCGATTGGTCCCTCCATACCGAGAACATAATTAAAAATGCTAATCGCATGCTAGGCTACTTACGTCGCAACTTTTATAATGTTCCTTCTCACTTGAAACTGTTGCTATACAAAACATTAATAAGATCGAAACTCGAGTATGCTTCACCGGTATGGGACCCTACTCATGCGAACTTAATTACTGATCTCGAGATGGTCCAAAATAACTCTGTACGTTTTATTCTTGCCAACTACAACCGAACAGCCAGTATAACAGCCATGAAGACTAATTTGTGCCTCCCTCTACTGACATCGCGCAGAAACGTTTTCCGCGTAACCCTGTTCCACAAGTTGTACCATCATCTCGCTCTTCGTGATCGCCTCATTCCCCGTCCAATTTATGTATCCCATCGCATTGACCATCAACACAAAGTTGGAATTTTATCATGTAACACGAAATGCTTCTCACAATCTTTCCTGCCGCGAGCCTCACGAGACTGGAACCACCTTCCCGCAGAAATTGTTGGCATTACTAACTATGAGCAGTTCCGCGTAGCTCTAGCTAACATTGTATACTCAGGTGCTATTTGACATTCATGTACATACTGTACTCTCTTCATTTTTTGTGTATTTACCACTCCCCCTCTGTAATGCCTCTGGCCCTGAGGGGTAATGTAAATAAATAAAAATAAATAAGTACAACTTCAGGGTAGGCAGTGACACTCATAAGAGCTCTTACAAACGACAGGCTTATGAGAGCGATAGAGAAATGCAAATTCGACCCATCCCGAAGTTGAGTGCCCGGCACTTCATTTAACTTTTGCTTCGAAGATGTCTGTAAAACTCGCAGCACAGGTATTCAGCAATCATTGCGCTGCTGCAATGTGCACATTAGTAACATTCCAGCAATTACCAGCAGAGGCTGTCCACTCAGCCAGATTTGTTAAGAGAATCGATAGACTCTTCGACAGTTTAAATATTTCGCAAAAGCGGGGAAAGTCTCCGTACTCCGCTGCGATGTGTGCAGCATCTGTGCACGAAGAATTTGTGGAAGAGTGCATTGCAGCTTTTGAGCACATCGAAGTTCTAGGCTGCGCACGGCAGCCTCTTTGCATCCGGGGCTTCTGCCAGACTATGAGGGCTGTGCTGCTGTTATGAAACCACCTGGCCTCTCGCTATGGTTTCACTTACCTCCTTACCAGACACCTGAACCAGGATGCACTCGAAAACACTTTTTCAATTGTTAGGTCAAAATCCGGGTCAAACAGAAACTAGTCCTGCGGGAGTTTCAAGCAGCATTCAGACATCTTTTAGTCAGCAACCTCTTCAAACTGTCGGAAAGCAGCAACTGTGCTGAAGACATGTCTAGCCTTCTAGCCACTCTCCCAGTTTGTTTTACTAAATCTGTTTCTTCTCTTTGCACAGCTACCACATCTTTGCCGGTTGCAGTAGAAGTTTTGCCTTCTGATTATCCATCTCCAATGGCAGAGAACAACATTGTCTACTTTGCTGGGTGGCTTGCCGGCAAATTTATGAATGACCACAGGTGTGTTACAGGGTCACTTACGTGTGAACTGAGACTAGCAAAACGCCACGTTTGCCAATCAGAACCAAGTTCTCTTGTACCTAAGTGTCAAAAATCCGGAAGAAGGTGACTTTGGAAGCCTATCGGTTCCGGCACCCTCCTTTGTAGCTTTCATCAATGCTTGCGAGCAGCTTTTTGTTGCATCTACCTCCAATGTTATAGGAAAAGAACATGTAGGGCATGATCTGTGCGTTTTGCTCCAAGCAAAGGTAGAAAAATTGCTGACTGTGTGTGGGGATGATGTTTATGATAGTTTGTTTGCCCTGTTCGTCAGGGTGAGGTTGCATTGGCTTGCGTGCAACAAAAATCTTCAACTGCACAGTCAAACAACTAAACGGAAAGCCACGAAGCAGGCAGTGAGGTTGAGCAAATAAAAACTGTAATTCTGGAGTTAGTGGCAGTGTTTTTGAAGTTGCTACATTGCACAAGCTGCAAAATAGCCTGCATCTTTCATCCTTAATTCCACTGTCACTCTTTTAGGGGCTTTTGTGCCATTTGCAGCCTGTTCAAGTGTTCCCTATGTACTTGCAGAATATTGTCAGATAAACCTCCACAAAGATAAAGTGAATGGCTCCCAAGGGAGACCTTCTAGGCAATGGATTCGCCTAGTTTCCATGGCATTCGGGTCAATTTTTCCACCTGCCCAACTCTTCCAGTTTCGTGCTCGCAGGTATAATGAAATGAACCATTGTCATCGTAACTGCCACTCAGCACCACTGGCTACCAAGCCACCTTTAAGCAGGCTTGTTGCATCTTGAGTGCTTTTAGTAGGATCATTTGCAGCACAACGAACAGCAGAACAGCCCTGGACCTTTATTTGGCTATGTTGTAGCGTGGAGTACAATGATTACATGCCGTACTGCCACGTTAATGTCCTTGAACCTCGGTGTAAGCTGTACTTCGTGTATGCTTTTGTTGGATTAGAATTACATCAAATTGATCCGGCTGACGACTAGAAGTAGTTCTGGAGGTCGTACGTAGGCTCAATGTGTGGTGTGCTCCTGCGTTGAGCAGGTTTGTTTATGATAAAGCTAGCTTTAACATGTCCTGTAGATGTAAATACAGCTGTTAATATCTTTCAGCTGAAGAAATGAAATGTGAAGAGTAATCCCAGTGTGCTGCATTGTCTATGTGTTGATGCGCCTACTTATGTCATGTCATGTTTGCCTCAATTGAAGCTGTCTTAGCACTGTCTTCTATGCTTTACAATTTCCTACCTGGCAACGTTCGTGGAACTGCAGGGCTTTTTTCTATCCGCACTGTGACCATTGAGATGAGTAGCCAGCTTAAAGAAACTACTGCTTGAGCTGCCTGTGACGCGTATTTTTTGTTGCTGTGCTTTATCACTGTATTTGTTTGGTTGCTGTAATAAACCATGAATATGAAAACCATACTTGCCGTACACTGTATTGCAAACTGTCCACTTGAGCCTGTGCTTTGTGCATCATACCTTGTACTCAAAAGTACTAGCACCAGTATTTCCACCAAGGTTTCCACTACGAATCATGCATGATTGCATGCTTAGCCAGCCAATGTAAGCCAGCGTCTGAAAGTGTTGCTGCCTTTCTATGCTGCCTGCTTTGCCAGTCACTTTCATTGGGTTCCGAATTGCACATTAACAAGGCCATAACTAGCACGAACTCGAGCACATTTGACTGACAAAGTTTGGTGCGCACTGAAAGGCAACCTTCATGAGATACCGGCTTGAAAATGCGGGTTCTATAAAAAGACCACTTTAAAATTCGCGCTAAAAACATACGTATGCCTGAAGTCATTCAACGTCACTCATACGTAGTTGCCCCCCAATATGGCGGTGCCCATGAGCCGCCATTTTTTGGACCAATGAGCGTCTATGGAGCCTTCGCTACCATGGTATATCTACCTTGGTGCAGCTAGCAGTTTGCGACATTATCTAGATTGTTCTGAGCAACCTTTAAACTGGGCGTTGACGAATGCGACGGGAATTCTTTGTTCGACGATCGACGAGCACGTTAGTTGCTATCGCCGCCGCCGAGTTCCTTAGTTCTTTTGCGGGCGCACTTCAGCCCAATAAAGAGTTTCTTCAATGCAGGCACCGACCCTTCATTTGTGTCATCGACCTTGTCACCACCACGTGACATCTGGTGGAGGTGCTGCCATTGATCCTTCAAGCGAAGACCCCAGCCTTGTTCCTGATGCCCTGGGGGACCAGCCAACAGGTCACCGAGCCAGCCGCCGACTTCAAGGGCTACAACCCGAACATGGTCTGGTGCCTGACCCCGTTCGACACCGGAAGGTATCAACTTTGAAAATGGTCCAGTCAACTGCACAAGTTGTCTTGGTGTAGTCCCGGGAGTCCCCCCTCCCCATCTTCCAAGGACTTCCCATTGAAGATACGGAGGACTGGATAGACCTTTTCAACCGTGTGGCAGAATTCAACGGCTGGAACGACGAAGCGAAGGTACGGCAAGTCTGTTTTGCTCTTCAAGGATCTGCCCGTATATGGTTCGAAAATCACGAGGCAGCTTTGAAGAGCTTTGAAGAATTGGGAGACCTTCAAAAAAGAGTTTTTGACTGCCTTTGTAAGTGTCATTCGGATGGAAAGAGCCAATGTCATCCTTCAATCAAGACTTCCGCTGCCAAACGAGCCCGTCCGGGTCTACATAGAGGAGATGAAGCGCCTCTTTCGCCGCGCTGACCCTAACATGACCGAAGGTGAGAGAGTGAAATTTTTAATGCGAGGCGTTAAAGAGTTGCTTTTTGCAGCACTTGCCCGTAACCCGCCGAAAACTGTGGACGAATTTGAAACTGAAGCATCGACCATCGAGAAGACGGTTAACACCCGGATGCGCCACTACGAGCGACCACTTCAACCGGACTACTCAAGCCACTACCACAGCGCATCTGCAATCAGAGAAAGCCTTCGCGACCTCATCTGTGAGATCGTCCAAGAGGAACTTCGTCGCTTGCTGCCATCATTCCAAGAAGCCCAGGTTTCGACGCTCGCGGACATCGTCCGTGAAGAAGTCCAGCAGGCGCAGGGCGTTCCTCAAGCGACGGCTGCTACAGTTCCAGCACAAGAGGCAACAGCGATGAACTATGCTGCTGTATTACGTCGCCCTGCGCCCCAACGTGATGACTTTCCAAGCCCTCGCAGCTACCGTCCTGTTCCTGAAAGCCGCCCCTTGGCCCCCGCCCGCCAAGCCTACCTGCGACCTCCAAGCCCCAGGAAGTGTGACGTCTGGAGCACTGCGAACAACAGGCCATTATGCTTCCACTGCGGTGAGACCGGCCACATTCTACGCCACTGCCCGTACCGACGAATCGGCCTCCGCGGATTTGCAGTCGACGCCCCACGACCCCGCCCCGGTGAATGACCTCAAGAAATCGAGAACTACCTGCGTAGCGGTGAGTTCCCAAGTAGCACTAAGTGGGCTATGACGTGGGGGCCCGCGTTGGGCTCGTGAGGGCAGCCCACACGGGCCCCATGCGGGATTTGCAACACGTACCCAGAGGGGCCCCGCGTGGGCTGCCCAATTTCGCCGCGATCGGTCCCAAACTGTATCCGCGTGGGCAGCACAAATGGGGCTGCCCGCATTCAGCCCAAATAGGGCTGCCCGCATTCCACCCAGGTAGACGAATGTGGGCAGGACACCAGAACCATTAATGGGTTCCACGTTTGTGCAGGCAGTGACATCCATTGATCAAGGTTTTAATTTTTAGGTCGATTAATCCCTCCAATACCTGAATTGTACAGGCGCGAGATTTGCGAAAGCCAGTTGACCCACGTGCTGCCCTCATGGGTTGAATCGGGCATTTTCAGAGCTGCCCAAGTTCCAATAATCGAGTGTGAAACATTAAGCACTATTTTTTTTGCTTGTATGCTACACTCAGTAACATGAGAGAAATTTATTCCCAACACCACAATAATATGGGCTGGCCCACATCACCCCAACATGTTGGTCTGAATATTCATTTCGGTGCTGCGTGCAGAATAGTAAGGCCGTAGGAAACATTTGGAGGTCGTTCAGTACATACTCGTAAAGCGGAACAGTTACTGTTGCATATTTTCTGTCGATACTGCATAATTAACGTAGTTTGTAGAGTGAACATAAATAGTCTTTATTCATTGCATAGATATGCTTTGGACAGTTATGTGAAACCTCCAGAAGAGGCAATTAGTGGCCGGTATAATATGATTTACATAAATCAAATGGTGCCTTAAAGATAGGGTGGAGACGTTTCAGAGCGGTATGCCCGCCTACGGCCAATTTGTGGCCCACTGCGGCCTTTCATGGGCCGCCCCAATTGGGCTGACTTTATTTTTACCGCATGGACTACGAATATATGTTGCATTTTCCCGCAAGTACCTCAAGAAATACCCTTGTGAGCAGCGTGGTGGTGTGCTCGCTTTTCAGCCCGGCCGCAAGCCATGTGGGACCTATTCGGTTTTTGCGTGGGCAGCCCCAATCGGACTAGCCCGTCATCTATTTGCTTTAGGCCCACATTTGCATCGCATCTGCCCTAAATTGCCCCGCAAGAGACCGATGCGGGCAGAAGCGGGAAAGAGTACTTGCCTGCCCCGCTAACGGCCATGCGGAAATTATCTAGGTTTTTGGTGGGCAGCCCTATTTGGGGCAGCCCAGAAATTTTCTACATGAATTTCACATTTTCGTCTGACCTTCCCTCAAGTACCCCTCAAGGTCCCATGTAGGCAATGTGCGGGCATACCTGTATTTAACCCCGCCGCGGCCCATGCGGGACCTATTCGGCTTTTGAGTGGGCAGCCCCAATTAGATTAGCCCAGGCTTTTCCTACACAGAGCCCAAATTTTATTTGCATCGGCCCTAAAATTTCCCAAGCGGGACCCTTGAGGGCCAGATGTGGGAATATGTAATCAGTTAGCCCTTTCCGCGCCTATATGATGCCTAGATGGAAAAAGCAGGGGCAAGCCCAATTTGGGCTTGCCCGCTTGAACCCTAAAGGGGGCCCCGTGGGTGTTATTGTGGTTACCCAAGCCCAATTTGCCCATACGGGCCCCAGGTGGGCCACGTAATGTGTGCTACTTGGGTTGGCGCAAAAACCT
Source organism: Amblyomma maculatum (assembly GCF_055883805.1). Lineage (NCBI taxonomy): Eukaryota > Metazoa > Arthropoda > Arachnida > Ixodida > Ixodidae > Amblyomma > Amblyomma maculatum. The sequence goes on along the minus strand of NC_139349.1, from coordinate 170,224,740 downwards.
GTTGATTCAGGCCACAATCGCCGTACAGGGCCCGGTTTTCGTCGCCAGGCCGCGGCTACGATGACAGTGTGCGAGAAAGGTCCCCAAGCCCTCGTAGGGGAAACTAAAGGTAGCACCCTTTGGAGGTTACGTTGCTATACGGCGCACTAGCGGATATCCTCTGACGCCGACGGCTAGTAACGACGACGCCACTATGACGCCCACATTACTTGAGAAGACGCCCTCGACAAGCCCAGACTTCAAGGTGACACCACTGCTACGCCCGACGTCAACATCCAAGACGACACGACCAAACTTCAAGCTACCACCGCCGCACAGCGAAGTGACGACGGTGTGCCCCGGCCGCACCGTCAGCACGAGACGAAGCAGAGATCGAACACTGAAGCCAACGTGCAATACTAGGACGCGAACAAGCGACCTTGAGATTGCTGTCAACGGACGCACAATTACCGCCCTAGTGGACACCGGTGCCGACTACTCTGTCATCAGTGGAGCTTTCGCCGCCCAGCTCAAGAAACTGACGACCACTTGGGACTGTCCGCTAATCCGCACCGCTGATGGTAACCTTATTACGCCATCGGGGCGATGCACCGCAATGGTTACAGTAAATGGAGCGGTGGCGTAGCGGTAGAACATCCGCCTCGCATGCAAGAGGACCGGGGTTCAAATCCCGGTGCCACGCAATTCTCCACCGGATGACAAAAAAAAATCCGCGTGTCGATGGAATTACATATACAGGTTTGGGGTGCGACCTGATGCCGGTGAACACCTCCGGCAACGCACTCCCTCACCAGAACAGGAGTTGGCCACCCTGGTGCAGTAATTGGCCACAACCTCCTATGATAAGCTCCATAAAACCCCGGCCCTCAGTCACCAGCGGCTGCGGAACAACTGACCACGGCGGCGGTCAGACCTGTGACGCAGCAGGGGGTGCTAAGAAAGCCTGGCTCCGCTGGACAGGCCGCCATTGGAAACTGACCCTGGCAACGTTTAATGCTAGAACCCTAGCTAGTGAAGCTAGTTTAGCAGTGCTGTTAGAGGAACTAGAGGGCATGAAATGGGATGTCATGGGGCTTAGTGAGGTTAGGAGGCCGAATGAGGCATATACTGTACTGAAGGATGGGCATGTACTGTGTTATCGAGGTTTACCAGAGAGGCGACAACTAGGAGTAGGTTTCCTTGTCAATAAGTATATAGCGGGCAATATAGATGAATTCTATAGCATTAATGAGAGGGTTGCAGGCATCGTAATTAGGCTTAATAAGCGGTATAAACTGAAGGTTGTACAGGCCTATGCACCTACATGTAGTTATGATGACCAGGCAGTTGAAAGCTTCTATGAAGATGTAGAATCGGCAATGCGAAAAGTAAAGACGCAGTATACTGTACTAATGGGCGACTTCAATGCCAAGGTAGGGAAAAACAGGCAGGAGACAAGGCAGTAGGTGACTATGGCATTGGTTCTAGGAATAGCAGGGGGGAGTTACTAGTTGAGTTTGCAGAGCGCAATAACTTACGAATCATGAATACCTTCTTCAGCAAACGGAAGAACCGGAAATGGACATGGAAAAGTCCTAACGGAGACACTAAAAATGAAATCGACTTCATAATGTGTTCAACCCCCGCCATTGTGCAGGATGTAGAGGTAATCGGGAAAGTTCGATGTAGTGACCACAGGATGGTGAGGTCCCGAATTAGCCTAAATCTGAAGAAGGAACGCAATAGATTAGTAAGAAAGAAACCCATCAACGAATTAGCGGTGAGGGGAAGGGCAGAAGAGTTCAGGATCTCGCTAGAGAATAGGTATTCAGCTCTAACTGAGGATGGCGACATTACCCTAGAGGCAAGGAACAATAATTTCAGAGATATCATTACTGAGTGCGCGGTAGAAGTAGGCGGTAGGATAGTTAGAGAGGATACCGGTAAGCTGTCTAAGGAGACGAAAGATTTGATTAAGGAACGGCAGAGTATGAAAGCTTCCAATCCAACAGACCAGATCGAATTGGCCGAGATATCAAAGCTAATCAATAAGCGCAAGGTGGCCGATATAAGGAAGTATAACATGGAGAAAATTGAGCATGCTGTAAAGAACGGGGGAAGCCTTAAAGCGGTAAAGAAGAAATTGGGGCATAGGCAAAAACCAGATGTATGCGATAAGGGACAAGGCGGGCAACGTCATCACTAATATGGACAAGATAGTCAAAGTAGCCGAGGAGTTCTATACAGATCTCTACAGTAGCCAAAGTAGTCAGGACCGTAATGAGATTGGCGATAGGAAAAAACAGACGTTCCACCAGTGACGAAGGACGAGGTCAAGAAAGCACTAGAAACTATGAAAAGGGGGAAATCAGCTGGAGAGGATCAGATAACTACAGATTTGCTGAAGGACGGGGGGGATATCGTGCTAGAAAAACTGGCCACCCTGTATACGCAGTGCCTGGTGTCATCGACGGTACCGGAAGCATGGAAGAATGCAAACATTATCCTCATTCACAGGAAAGGGGACTCTAAGGACCTTAAAAATTACAGACCTATCAGCTTACTGTCTGTTACGTATAAGGTATTTACTAAGGTAATCGCTAATAGAATCAGGACAACCTTAGACTGCAATCAAGCAAAAGATCAAGCAGGATTTCGGAAACGGTACTCTACTATCGATCATATCCATACCATCAATCAGGTGATAGAAAAATGCTCGGAATATAACCAGCCCTTATACATAGCATTCATTGATTACGAAAAAGCATTTGACTCAGTTGAAACCTCGGCGGTGATGCAGGCATTGCGAAATCAGGGGGTAGACGAGCCGTACGTGAAAGTGCTGGAAGATATATATAGTGGCTGCACAGCAACCATAGTTCTACATAAAGAAAGCAACAAAATTCCCATAAAGAAAGGTGTTAGGCAAGGAGACACAATCTCCCCAGTACTATTCACAGCTTGTTTAGAGGAAGTATTCAGAGACTTGGAATGGGAGCAGTTAGGGATAAGGGTAGATGGAGAATACCTCAGTAATCTGCGATTTGCTGATGACATTGCCTTGCTAAGCAACTCGGGAGATGAACTGCAAATAATGATTGATGACCTAGACAGGAAAAGTAGAAAGGTAGGCTTGAAAATCAATATGCAGAAGACTAAGGTAATGTTCAACAGCCTCGGGAAGGAACAGGAGTTTACATTAGGTAGCGAAATACTGGAAGTAGTAGGCGAATATATCTATTTAGGTCAGGTAGTAACCGCAGATCCGGATCATGAAAAGGAAATAACAAGAAGAATAAGATTGGGATGGAGCGCATTTGGCAAGCACTCGCAGATTATGACTAGCAGCTTACCGGTATCGCTCAAGAGGAAAGTATACAACAGTTGCATCTCGCCTGTACTCACCTATGGGGCTGAAACGTGGAGGCTAACCAAGAGAGTTCTACTTAAGTTGAGGACAACCCAGAGGGCTATGGAACGAAAAATGGTAGGGGTAACATTAAGAGATAGAAAGCGTGCAGAGTGGGTCAGAGAAATAACTCAAGTTAACAACATTCTAGTGGAAATTAAGAAGAAGAAATGGGCATGGGCAGGACATGTAGTGCGAAGAGAGGATAACCGATGGTCGCTGAGGGTAACAAACTGGATTCCAAGGGAAGGAAAGCGTAGCAGGGGGCGGCAGAAAGTTAGGTGGGCAGATGAGATTAAGAAGTTCGCAGGGGTCAAGTGGATGCAGCTAGCACAGAACCGGGTTAAGTGGAGAGATATGGGAGAGGCCTTCGCCCTGCAGTGGGTATATTCAGGCTGATGATGATGATGACCCTACCCGCTTCGTCGTCCTACAGCACTGTTCCCGCGATGTGATTCTGGGCATGGATTTTCTAAACGAACATTGAGCGATCATTGACCTCCGATCCAAATCCATCAAGCGCTCGACTGACAAAGTCTTACCTACTACGAGAACTTCGGCGCATCATGTCGCTCTCAACGTCCTCGACGGAGAATTGACCGTACGGCCCCGATCAAGCGTCATCGTCCCTGTGGTTACAACAGAAGTCGAAATCTCGGAAGGGGTTAAGTCGAAGGAAACACTCAGTTGTTACTGGATTGAGGACTTGGCATCGCAAAAGGCATCGTCTGTTTCCGTCATGGACAAACTGATGTGCTCGTCACGAACTTCACCGATGAATACCGGCACCTGAACAAGGGCATGACGATTGCTTTCCTTGATGAGCTAGCGGAAACCCAAAAAGTATTCGCCTTCCCCAGCCAACTTGAAGACGATGCACCCAACCGAGCCAGGCAGCCCAATTTCGACATTAACCCAGCGCTCCCCCGAGACAGACAAGACCGGATTCGCACTCTTCTTGAAAACTACAGCTAGTGCATTTCTTCATCGTCGAAGGTGCGGCAAACTCCGTTGGCAAAGCATCGCATCGTCACGGATGAAAACGTTCGACCGCTACGCCAAAGCCCCTACCGTGTATCGCCACGAGAACGCCAGGCCATACGCGATCAAGTTGAGGAAATGCTGCGTGATGACGTGATTCAGCCATCCAACAGCCCCTGGGCGGCGCCAGTCGTTTTGGTGAAGAAGAAAGACGGCACACTTCGCTTCTGCGTCGATTACCGCCGCTTGACTAGCATAACTAAGAAGGATGTCTACCCACTTCCCCGCATCGACGAACCGCTGGACCGGCTCTGCAATGCAAGCTACTTCTCATCGCTGGACCTGAAGAGCGGATATTGGCAAATTGAGGTCGATGAAAGAGATCGCGAGAAGACCGCATTCATCCCACCGGACGGCCTTTTCGAGTTCAAGGTGATGCCATTTGGCCTCTGCTCCGCGGCAGCGACGTTTCAACGAGTAATGGACACTGTGCTGGCGGGCTTGAAGTGGCCGATTTGCCTGGTACACTTGAATGATGTTGTTGTCTTCTCGTCAAACTTTGAAGACCATCTGAAACGGCTGCAGACAGTGTTGGAAGCCATCAAATCATCGGTACTAACGTTAAAACCAGAGATGTGCCACTTCGCCTACGAGGAACTGCGGTTCCTAGGTCACATCGTTAGCAAGGATGGTGTTCGGCCAGACCCGGAGAAATCAGCTGCAATCGCACAATTTCCGCCACCTGCTGACAAGAAAGCAATGCGCAGTTTCCTTGGGCTGTGCGCTTATTATCGACGATTTGCCAGAAATGTTTCGCGCATCGACGAACCATTTACGCAGCTTACAAAGGCTGGCGTACCTTTAAATTTGGAAGCACCGCAAGGAGCAGCCTTCGACGAACTTAAGCGCCGCCTGCAGTCCCCTCCTGTCCTTGGCCACTTTGTTGAAATCGTCAAGACCTAAATTCACACCGATGCAAGCAGTTTGGGTCTAGGAGCCGTTCTCGTCCAGAAGAGTGCCGTACTGCGGAAAGTAATTGCTTGCAGGTCCCTCACTAAAGCCGAAGTCAATTACTCGACGACTGAGAAGGAGTGCGTTGCGATCATCTGGGCTACTTCTAAGTTTCGTCCATACCTATACGGCCGACCATTCAAGGTTGTTAGCGACCATCACGCGCTCTGCTGGCTGACTAATTTGAAAGACCCCTCCTGCCGCCTTACCCGATGGAGCCTAAGACTTCAAGAATTTGACGTTACAGTAGTCTAAAGTCGGGCCGCAAGCATTAAGACGCAGACTGCTGATCCTGCGCTCCCGTCGACGTTCCTCCGAAGGACGATGACGATGATGCCTTTCTGGGACCAGTAAGCGCCAGCAGCTTTGCACAACAATAGCGATCAGGTCCTCAGCTGAAAGACATAGCAGATTACTTGGAAGGCAAGACCGCTTCTCCTCCTGCTGTGTTTATGCGTCAGTTGTCGTCGTTCGCCTTAAGCAATGACGCCATCGTAAAGAAGAACTTCGCTCCCAACAAGACAGCGCAGCTTCTTGTCGCGCCTAAATACCTCAGACAGGAAATTCTTCATGCGTTGCACGACGAGCCAACAGCAGGGCACCTCGGTTTTGCGCGCACGTTGCAACGAATCTAGGAGAAGTACTACTGGCCGCGACTGCCTGGCCACGTTGCCCACAACGTAAAAACGTGCCGTGAGTGCCAGCGACGCACGACGCCGCCGTTCAGGCCAGCTGGGCTCCATAACCCGATACCGCCCCCAAACCTGCCCTTTCAACAAATTAGGATGGATCTTCTCGGCCCCTTTCCATCTTCATCTGCGGGTAACAAGTGGATCATCGTGGCCACCGACTACCTTACCCGCTACGCCGAAGCTAAAGCACTGCCCAATGGTACTGCGACAGAAGTCGCAATGTTTTTTGTCGAACAAATTCTCTTGCGACACGGCGCCCCAGAAGTCCTCATCACGGACAGGAGAACGGCATTTACGGCAGAGCTGACGCAAGCCATCCTAGAATACAGTCATACAAGTCATCGACGAACTACTGCGTACCATCCCCAGACAAAGGACTTACGGAGCGTCTCAACAAACCTATCGCGGATGTGATTGAAATGTGCGTAAATGCCGAGCACAAGACATGGGACCCCATTCTACCTTACGTCATCTTCGCTTATAATACCGCCGTCCAGGAGACAACCAGGCCGACCCCGTTCAGCCTTGTGTACGTCAGGGAGCCCACGACGACGCTGACGCAATGCTGCCACACGTAACCGATGAGGATAACATGTACGTCGCTGCCTACCTTCAACGTGCAGAGGAAGCCCGAAGACTCGCCCAAATGCGCATTAAAGATCAGCAACGAACCGATGCCCGACGTTACAACTTACGACGACGCGATGCTGAATACATTCCGGGAGATCAAGTCTGGGCTTGGACGTCGATTCGCCGCCGCGGAATGAGCGAAAAGCTTTTACGTCGATACTTCGGCCCCTACAACGTGCTTCGCCGACTAGGACAATTGAACTACGAGTTCTTTCCCGACGGCGCGGCAGCATCGCAGCGAAGCCGAGTGCATCCAGAAATTGTGCATGTTGTGCGCCTTAAGCCATATTATGCGCGCAAAGGCTATTCATGTTTGCTTTGCAATGTTTATTTAATTCATGTCTGTTTATTGTGATACATCAGGGCTAAGTTTTTAGGGTGATAGTAATGCCGCGAACTGTTTAAATCTTTATTTGTTCCTGTTCGACAGCCGCTGGCATGTGGCCTTATTGTTATTCTGGCGCGCTTATCAATTCTTATCCCGTGTTTGTTCATGCTCGTTGTCGCGATACGACGCGTTATCATTTTCTTTGTCGGGAACGATGCGCCGAGATCTGTCTCGAAGATTCCGATCACTCGCGTATGTTTCTACAATGTTCCAGGTTATGCTACTAGCAGTTTGCGAAGTTATCTCGATTGTTCTGCGCAGCCTTTAAATTGAGCGTTGACGAGTGCGACGAGCATTCTTTGTTCGACGATCGACGAGCACGTTAGTTGCTATCGCCGCCGCCGAGTTCCTTACTTCTTTTGCGGTAGCAAGTCAGCCCAATAAAGAGTTTCTTTATTGGGCTGACTCTTCATTTGTGTCATCGACCTTGTCATCACCGCGTGACAATATGTTCACCACAAGTTAGCAGTTACAGCTCTCAGCCCTTTGTATCCCATGGCCCCTCATACTGCCAGCAACTATGAGCAGAGTACCCACCAGAATAAAATGTGGAGAGGAAACGGTATTAAACAATGCTGCCATGTCACCACTGGCATGTATGCATTATCTTAGAATGGTTTTTGACTGTATCACTTTTCTCATGTGACCAGTGGTTTGGTATGTTTGATGAAAATACCTGGATGCTGGTATGCAAACCCTAAGTAACTCTTATCTTGCTGTGTATTCATTGGAAGAATTCATTATCTTGCCTTGTGAAGCACTCCTACACTTGCACATTCTTACAAGCATATTTGTTTTTTCCAGGTAAACAAAAAAGTTGCACAGTGCAGCTGCAAAGTCCCTGGTTGACAGCCATCCGTAGCTCGAAGACAGCTCGGAGAACCGTTATGTATGAGGATCTTCTTTTTACATGGTTATAAATTGGAGTTTTAACATTCCAAACCAATAAGTGCGCTATGGGAGATTTCTCATAATTTGATCACCTTAATAATGCACATATGAGCAGTATCATAACAATATTTCGAATTGCATCGATATGGGGATAGAATACGCATTTTTGTCAACTTTTGTTGCAAAGGAGATTGATAAGCTATTGAATGACCTGCTATATGCAGTCAAACATATTAATGAAAAATAACAATAACTATCGAATATACACTCCACAAAATCTACTTTTATTGTTGGAAACTCAGTACCACAAAGTACAAGGCCGATTACAGAGGACATAATAATACTGCACATATGTACACTGGCAGCGTCCATAGCAAAAGCAAGTTTAGTAGACATCTAGCAGACATCTGTTTAGTACTCTCAACCATTAGTAAACCTCTGCACAAATTGTGCTTTGCTATGCAATAGCCAGCTGACAAAACTTCCTGCTTTAGCTAAATGTGCCTAGCTTTAACACACGTTTTAATGTTTTTGTGCTGGTAAGGACTGTGTATTATTGCCTCTATTCCAAAAACCAGCGCTTCTGAGGCCCAGCGCCCCACGTCATACCAGATTACCGGACCAGTGTGGCGCTGGAAGCTGGGACGATACATACTGGCACGCTCCATACTGGTGACATCGGTCGCCCGGAAAAAAAAACCTTGCATAAAGACTAAATAGAAATTAAGTAGCTCAGGTGAGCAAAAAAGTTTAAAAAAATAAAATATTTGCATTCAAAAACAAAAGCACCAGCACGATTCAAAAAAGCCACGACGTTTTTCTGAGCTCGAGACGCCAGCCACTACACCAAGGCTAGAACTGGAAGATACATCATTACTTTTGCATTTTAAGTCCACCTAAATATTGTTAGGGTTGAAACTTCATGTTTCCAAGTGTAGAGACTATGGCTGCCGCTAAACGCTTACACGTTCTTGAGCACTGGAGCTTGCTGCTGGCTATCGAGACTTGCCACTGATGATCTGGATGTCTGCGCACTATATTATGCATGAAAAACATTTTAACATGCCAAGGTTTACAGCACTGGCAATTTTCACTGTGCTGGCTGTTTGGTCATGCTCTGCTACCGCGCATGTAATTGTTGCTAGACACCAATGTCCGGTGCAAAAATGCAAGCAATATAACCTGCCGAAGCTTCACAACCAGCTCATAAAGTAGCGAGAATACTATTTTACTTCTAATTAAATCTAAGTTATATGTTAACACTTTAGGAAGCCTTGTGATAACCGAGGGCTCGGCTGGCTCATACGTAGCGCAAGAGCGCCAAAACCAGATAAATGCATAAAATATTATACATTTTGAACGCTGTGTGTTATTTTTTTCCCCAGTGGTTCATCATTCGGCAGGCTACCCTTTTCCTCATTTTGTTTGTTTCATTCTGCTGTTTGTACTTGGCCAGTGCGGGGTACGCTAGCTAATGCATAGGGCTTGTTTGAAGCCTGAAACTGAGCCAGCAGTGAAACGTTTTGAGGTAATCACCATGTTTCAGTGCCGTAAAATACTTTCAGGTTTGGTATCGTAGCCTGCATTGTTCATTACATTTTTCAGTTGTAATTTGTAAGTAATTCAGTTGTAAGTTTTTGTTCGGCGTTGGTTGATGAGAATTAGGGCTTCGCCGATAGGAGTCACTTAAGAAAGATAGACTCTCTTATCTAAGTGTTCGAACGAAAATGAAACTGCCTTCATTTTTTATTTAAGTGAGCAATGAATTCCAAGAAAACGGCACCTACTGGGACTATATTTTTCATTTCCTCTGTGTCTCGGCTCCCCAGTTTCCCGACTTCCAACTATTTCCAAAATGATACTAGGACCACTGTAGCCCCAATGCACATACAGTCTTTGTCAAAAATGTACGGCCCAAGCGGTTTGCTTCTGAGCCATGTAACTGAGCTCCTGAAAGGCCTCCTGAAATACCTAATCTCGAGAAAGGTAAGGACAAGACTGTCGTCACCTGCGAGATTGTGAATGCTGGAGATGCGCTACAAGCCCCGTCACAGGGCTTAGAAACAAAACCTGTGGGCCTTTATTTTTTACTGACTATGCATACACTGCTTCTCCCAGTGCCATTAGAGATAACACTGGCACACCCAGCGTCGTAAAGAAAAGCGAGCATTTTCTCCCATCGTACCAGCTGAACCAAGGCCTACCTCCCCGCCACAGCTCCAGTGAATTTTTCAAACCACCCGCGCACCAGCAAAAGCCAGTGCGAAAAACATACTGGTTTCGCACTGGAGGACGCTCCAGAACATTGGTTTTGCAAAAGGGGTGTCAGTGTTTTTGAAGTTATTACTTTATTGGTGTGTTGTTACTCAGAATGGTGGCCTTCACTGTTATGGTTCAAAGCAGAATCTGATCATTTGAAGTCATTTTGGAAGGGATTTTGGAAGGGATTCAAAAGGTAAAGCGAGAAGTTTCAATCTTTATTTCCAATTGGTGTTTTCCGATCCCATTAATATACATACTGATTTTTAATCTTCCAGCACCCTGACCAGAATGAATGACGTAGAAATTTCTGAAAGGGGGATCATGCTTTTATTAGAGAAAATTAAAGTTACATCAGCACCATGGCCTGAATACATTTCCAATTACGTTCTGAAAAATTGTACGTCTTCAGTTGCCCCGTATCTAGTTGCATTATTTCAGAAATCATTAGAGAATTCCTCTTTACCCCTAGACTGGAGAAGTGCCAATGTCGTTCCGATTCTTAAGAGTGGTGATAAAACTAAAACATGTAACTATAGGCCCATGTAACTATAGGCACATGTAACTATAGGCACGGCGGACGCAGCCTGGCTATGTCACTAACCAGAAATCTGCTCTGCATTCTGCAGCTCGTCGCATCAGCGCCAACAAGCGGCTACACGTGTTCGCAATTTGATGGCATCATCGTCACCAACCGCCTTCGTCCTGATTTTTCCACCGACCGGATTTCAACATGGCCATTTCCAGACATCATGCCTCAGCTAGCGACGCCACCTGGCAGTCGTGGTGTGACGTCATCAACTCACGACGCTATAAAAGAAGCACCTCACGAGTGCGTCTTCTGTGGGCACGACGGACGCAGCCTGGCTATGTCACTAACCAGAAATCTGCTCTGCATTCTGCAGGTTAGTTCTTACGGCAGTTCATTAAGCAGCGATTGTCGCAGCATTATTGTCCTGCCATGCCCACGGAAGTGTCTCGACCTAGCATACGAGTGTTTTCATGTTTGCAAGTTGCTTCTTTGTGGGGACATTGAGGCCAACCCTGGTCCAATGCAGAAAGAGCTGTTTGAGCAGTTGCTTGAAGGTCAAACTGCTATTTGTAATGACATTTCCGAAATGAAAGCTCAGTTAACTAATGCCGAAAAAATGATAAGTAACCTTCAACAGATGTTCACTAAAATTGAAGAAAAGCTATCAGCAGCTTCTCCTTCTCACGACGATCAGGCTGAAACTACCCATAAATCATTGGAACACGTCATTGGCTTCCAGACAAAAAGTTAACAGATCTGGAGGAGCGAAACAGGCGGTCAAATATAGTTATTCATGGCATAACTGACATCCCCGATGAAACAGAACAGCTGCTTAAGGAAAAGGTTATAACGGAGGTAATGAAGGATAAGTTGAATGTGGAGTGCAATTCTATCGGCCGCATTCACAGGCTTGGCCGAGAAGGCAGTAACCGTGCAGTGATCCTCTATCTTCAGGATTTCAATGAAAAGAAACTGATATTTGAAAACTGCAAAAAACTTAAAGGCTCGAACATAAGTATTAGGAATGACTACTCTCAAGCTACACTAAAAAAAAAGGAAGCTTCTGTGGGACAGCGCACAAGCTGATAAACTTGAGGGTAAAAAAATATACCTAGTTCATGACAAACTCAAGATTGATAAAGAACTTTTTTTCTGGGATGAGGCCAAGAACATGCGTGTAAAGATTAACAGCAAACCCTCCCCGCAGCCAGAAACTTGACGCTTTTTACAAAAGTGCGACAAGCAACTGCGTATTATTAACCTAAACGCTCGCAGCGTGTTAAACAAAACAGAAAGTTACTTTATTAGAGCACGATCCACATATAGCAGTGATAACGGAGACGTGGCTGCGGTCTGAAATAAGTGACGAGGATGTGTTCCCTCAGAGCTATCAAGTTTTCCGCAAGGATCGGAATTCTAGGGGAGGCGGCGTTGCAGTCCTTATTAAGAATCATATAGAAGCTGTTGTCCTGGAAGACGACCCAAGTCTCGAAAGCTTAGGCATAAAAATCACGTGTTGGGGCCACAAATGTATTTTGTTCGCCATTTACAGACCTCCCGATGCGCCGCCTGAGTATTTAGTCAAGCTACAAGAAAAACATGGCTCTATTCCAATCAAATAAATTGTTACTAGTAGGTGACCTAAATTTACCTGACATCAATTGGGAACGTTTGCAAGGACATTCGCGGACCAGTAAACATTTAAACATCATGCTTGACATAATGCTAACGCACGATTTAATTCAAATAATTCAGGAGCCAACACGTGTGCGAGGACCTTGCGAATTTGTGCTTGATCTGGTATTTCTGCCCAGAATGTTAACTGAGTATAATGTTGCAGTTGTAGAAGGTATATCTGATCACCGTCTTGTCAGTATCGGTGTACCCATAGTCTCTTCCGCCTCATATGAAAAACCTTAAAGCGATCCTTCAAGGACTACTCACGCGCAAATGATGCAGCCATAATAGAACATATGGAAACCTGCCTCACAGACTTTAACGACAGTGACGTGACAACACTTTGGCGCCGTTTTAAAGACATTTGTCAGTTCTGTATTGATAACTTTGTGCCTGATAAATGCAAAGTAATTCGCAAACAAAATCCGTGGATGACACGTGACATTATTCACATGACCCGCAAGATAAAAAGGTTAAAGAAAAAAACCCTAGAACTCGATCACGTTAAAGAAATGAAAGAAAAACTTGCGCGTGCAGTACGGACCTCGAAGGAGCGCTACTTCAATATAGTATTACCAAACTTTATTGCTGAACAGCCTGAAAAGTTCTGGAACCATATTAGCGAAAAAAAGAAACCAGTATCCCAGATTTGCATTGATGGTTCAATCATTACCGATCACCGTGATATTTCAAGTGTTTTCAATAGTTATTTCCATAAAGTATTTTCTATTTCTTGTATTTGTTCATCCATTGAAAAAACGTTTGACCCACCTGAAACAAATTTTATTTCGCACCCTGGCATAGTTTCGATGCTATTAACAGAAGTGCGACCGTTCATTGTTAGAAAATTACCTTCCGATATCACTGACATCCTCATGTTGTAAGCTAATTGAACATATTGTTGCCAATCAGATTAATGAATTTCTGGATAAACACTCAATACTGTCTCATTTTCAGCACGGATCCAGTAAAGGCTATTCGACAGCTACACAACTAGTCACCGTAATACATTCACTCGCCTCAAGCCTTGATAAAAATGGTCAAATTGATGCGCTGTTTCTTGATTTCAGCAAAGCCTTCGATACTGTTCCACATGACAAACTGATACTAAAACTGCGAAATCTTGAGCTTCCTGAAATTTTGATCGCATGGATAACTAACTATTTAACAAATCACCACCAGTTCGTATCTGTTAATGAGCAACAATCTGGCTGTCTTCCGGTCACATCAGGAGTCCCTCAAGGAAGTGTCCTAGGCCCGTTGCTTTTTTTAATTTACATAAATGACATTACCACTGCAATCAATTCCACTGTGAAAATCGGTTTGTTTGCGGACGATTGTGTGCTCTTTCGCGAAATCATGTCACCAAACGATCAAATTGAATTAAATGCTTCTCTTGCTGGCATTTCTGATTGGTGCAAAATCTGGGGAATGAGGCTTAACACTGAAAAAACTGTCTTTCTTCGCTTCTCTCGTCAAAAAGCTCCATTATCCTTTACTTACACGTTAGATTCGTTGCCTTTGCAGGAACAGACCAATTATAAGTACTTGGGTGTCACAATTGCTAACAATTTATCATGGAATTTACACACTGATAATATCTGTTCTTTGGCCCTGCGTAAATTATATTTCTTGCGGCACAAGCTTAAAAGTGCTCCACCTAACGTAAAATTCCTTGCCTATTATTCCTTAATTAGACCTAAACTTGAATATGCGTGTGTAGTTTGGGACCCGTTTACAAAACAAAATATTAAATGTCTAAAAGGGTACAGAGAAAAGCAGTACGATTTATCTATTCCAAATTCTCTCGATACGACTCTCCCTCAGAAATAATGCGTGATAATGGTATTGAACTTCTTGAACATAGAAGGAAAGATTTACGATTGCGGTTACTTTCCATGCTTTGTAAAAGAAATTTAGCATTTGGCTCTTCATCTTATCTGTCTCTTTCAACATCTAGGCTTACTCGACACCATCATCCGAATTCACTAACACCTTATTTTGCAAGGACGGATGTCTTCAAATTTTCGTTTTTCCCCCGAACAATTGCAGATTGGAATGACTCGCTGTTGCCTGTTTCCATTGATTGATGTATTGTTCACTTGTAATATTGTTGTATTTTACCACCCTGCTTGGACCTGAGCAAGGTCTGCAGTATCTAATAAATAAAATAGATAAATAAAATATCGCTGACGAGCGTGACGTGCAAAACACTGGAACATGTCATTTATACTCAGTTAATTAGCCATCTACAAAACAATAATTTTTTTTCTGTTCGACACAACACGGATTTAGGTCCGGCTTCTCATGTGAAGCACAGCTCGTAGAATTCACACATGACATTTCTGTTTCCTTAAACTCTGCCGGTCAGGGAGAATGTATATTTTTAGATTTTCGAAAAGCATTCGATTTAGTTGCTCACAACCTATTGCTACAGAAGTTTTCAGAATTACATATTCCTACCTCACTCTTATCCTGGATTGAAGCGTATCTTGCGGAAAGGAAACAGTGCGTGGTTATCGACAGTGTCAGCACGAAAAGTGTGGGTGTAACTTCAGGTGTTCCGCAGGGGTCGGTTTTGGGCCCTCTTCTTTTTCTCATTTTTATAAATGACCTCACTAGTAACATTTCAAGTATAATCAGACTTTATGCAGATGACTGTTGTATCTACCGCAACATTTCTTCTGAAGCAGATGCAATTTCACTACAGCATGACCTCAACTCTGTATTCTCTTGGTGCAACAACTGGAATATGGCGCTAAATATATCCAAATGTAATCTGGTCCCGTTTACAATGTGGGGCCCTGCGCCATTTATCTTTAGGGCCCGTGGCGCGCCGCGCATTCAAATGCCGCGCCACTTCCCAATACTCCCTACGCGCTGCCTGTTTCCCGCTCCCCGCTCGTTCGGGGATAACCGGTCCCGCGCGAGGGGACTATAAAGGAAGGCACGCGCCGCCGTCTCGCTCTCTTCGTTCCTGCTCTTCGCTCCTGGCTCTTCACTACCGAGACGATCCGCGGTTCGCTGCCTGCCCTCCCGGACGACGACCCTGCACGACCCCCCGCACCGCCTTGGACGACCCCCTGCTGACGTGAGATTAAAGATGTTTGTTACACGGCCCGCTGTGTCTTGCGCTGCGCTTTGTCTTGCGCATACCTCGGGCAGAGGAATCGCCCACAACAAAAAGGAAACAATTCCTCCAAACAGACTATTTCCTTAGTAGCAATGAATTATCCACAGTTTCAACTTATAAGTACTTGGGGGTCTTTTTTTCTACTAACCTATCACGGAATACACACGTAAATTACATATCTGCTGAAGCCAGCCGCACATTAAGCTTTCTCAGACGTAACTTTAAGGAGACATTATACATGTCTACTGTACGTCCGATATTTGAGTATGCTTGCGCGGTTTGGGACCCGCATACAAAACTGAATATTGAGGAGCTGGAGCGCGTCCAGAAACGGGCTGCTAGGTTTCTGTCTGCCGATTACAATTTCCAAAAAAGTTCTGGTTTGCGCGAGAAGTTGGGATGGCCGTTACTTGAAAACAGGCGCAAATATTTGAGACTCTCTTTCTTTTATAATGTACTTAATAATAAAACTGGAATTCCAAAAGAGAAATACATTAATAAACCCAGCTACATTTCTGCCCGCACTGACCACCCACTTAAGGTGCGCGAGTACAATTGCCGTATAAACGTATTCAAATATAGTTTTTTACCACGAACAATGCATGACTGGAACTGTCTCCCTTCGCGGGTCGCTACCACTCCCCCTACATCGTTTCTGACCGATTTGCAAAGCCACCTGTCAATATAAGTGCAATAATTCTTGTCCGAGTGCATTATGTTGCTTTTTTGAAAAGTTGATTATTCCTAAAGCTTTATTCTTTAAGCAGTGCTGTATTTTAAAATATATCTTTTTTTGTGTGTGTGCGTGTGTGTGCGTGTGTGTTCGTGTGTGTGTGTTTAGGGTATGTTTGCCTTTCTATAATGGTTTTTATTTTTTGTTTTGTGAAGAAGATGGACCCCTTCGCTGGACGCTGATGAGAAAGAAGAAAGTGTGTAGAATCATCATCGCGCAGATCGTGTTGGTCTTGATCGCACCGCTTCCCCGTCGACCTCGACGCCGTCCTGAACGTCCTTCTTCTACATTTGGTGGAGGTGCGGCCTGATACCCTTGTCTCACGCTGGAGCTTCGCACCCGCACGCTCCCTGTAACTCGTATGGCTAACGACGAACACCCCCCAGCCAACCCGATTACCCCGCCGATTGTCTGCTCTGGCTCCTTACGCCAGCGAGACCCTGCGCTCTACAGCGGGACTGACGACACTGACTGCGAAGACTGGCTTGCTTCGTACGAGTGAGTGAGTTCGTACAACAAGTGGGACGACGCCACAAAGTTAAAAAACGTAATATTTAATTTGACCGGCGTTGCCAACTTGCCGTATCGTAACCACGAAGCCGATCACACGACTTGGGACTCGTTCAAGGCTAGTCTTACAAGTGTCTTTGGTCGTCCAGCAGTACGAAAGCTCCGCGCCGAACAACGTCTGCAGGATCGAACACAGCGACTCGGCGAGACATTTACAAGTTATATTGAAGGTGTACTCTACCTGTGCAGTCGCGTAAACGCTCAGATGTCCGAGCCACAGAAGATAAAGCACATCCTCAAGGGCATCGAACATGACGCCTTTCAAATGTTAAACTCCCGGGATTTGACTACCATTGCTCAAGTTATAAACGTCTGCCAGAGCCACGATGAGTTGCGCAAGCAGCGCATCCTCCCTCGACAGCCTTCCGCGCCTGCAGAGTCACTTTCTGGCCTCTCCGCAACATCTTAGACCTCCTCGCTGCTGCAGCAGCTCAAAGACTTCATCCGCGAGGAAGTTGCTCGCCAAATATCTCTGCTGCCAACAAATTGCGAGCTGTCCCGCAATTTGGAGCCCTTCGACAGGTCATCGCCGACCGCGTGACGGAGGCCCTTCTTCTGCCCCTCCGCAGGCGCCCATGCCTCAGACCGCGCCGGCCGTGGAGCCCCTCGCATACACCGACGTCCCTGTCGCTCCACAACTGACATGCGCCCCCACTCCTGTCGCATCACTGACTTACGCTGCCGTCGCTGCACGACCACGGCCACCTAGCTACCCGGTGGTGTACGCTAAGCCTCCAGGGCCTGTGCCAGAATTTCTTCAGGCTCCACAGCCATTGGTTCCACCACGTCCGCTGCGCCGCAATCCATCGCGAACCAGTGATAACCGTCCCATCTGTTATTCCTGCGGATTTCCTGGCTATATTTCCCGCTACTGCCGAAATCGCACTCCCGATGATTTTCTACCGCGCCGAACGTCAGCTTCCTGGCAGCCGCCCCGCGGTCAGTACGCCGCCGGCGATCCATCTGCAAGTTCCGTCGCGGATGACCGTACCACCTTTTCTCGTCGCCGCTCAACCTCGCCACGTCGCCGTTTTCCATCCCCTCTGCGACGGCGTCCCAATCTTGCGCAAGAGGAAAACTGAATGCCGCAGTTCCTGAGGCGAGAACTGCGCAACGAGCGAACATTCAAAGGCCTCACGTATCGCCCGAAAATTTGCTTGAAGTTTCTGTTGATGGTGTTATAGTACTGGCTCTGGTCGACACCGGCGCTGCTGTTTCTGCCATGGCTGCAAGTCTTTGCCGTTCATTGCGCTAAGTGACGACGCCAATTTCAGGATTGTCGCTATGCACGGCAAATGCCCAGCCGACAGAGCCAATAGCGGTGTGCACAGCACGAGTCGTCATTCAGGAAGTTGTGTACGCAATAGAGTTCGTCGTTTTGACTTCCTGCTCGCATGATCTCATCTTGGGCTGGGATTTTCTATCGCGAGATAATGCGGTGATAAACTGTGCTCGTGCCGAACTGGAGATTTTTGCGCTAGACGAACCACCGCCGGACGTTCTTTATCCCAAAGTCGTTGTTGCCGAAGATAATGATCTTCCTGCGTGCTCTTTCGTTCTTGTGCCACCGCTTCTGCTTTTTCCCGCAGTGCCGATGTACTTTTCACCCTATCACCTACCTTTCTAAACCGCAAAAGTCTCCCCCTGCCTTATGCCGTACTATCTATATCAGCTGGTCTCACCGCGCTCTTGATTTCTAATCCGTTCTCGTTTCCCGTATCCCTGCGTCGCGGTGAATGCCTCGGCACCATCCAGCTCATGAATTCTATTCTCACCGCTGACGAAACACCCTCTTCGCAGCCCGCTGAATTGGCTGCACTCACACCGCCTGTTCTTGCGCTGGACCAGTCTTCTACCGACGTTTTTCTCCGCTCTATCGATGCCAGTCTTCCTGGCCCTCAGCGCTCTGAACTCCTCGCACTGCTTCATCAGTTCCGCTCTTCATTCGACTCTCATCAGCCTGCGTTGAGCCGCACATCAACTGTTGCCCACCACATTCACACCGGTTCCCATGCTTCTCTGCGCCAGCGTCCCTATCGAGTGTCTGCCACCGAGCGCCTAGTTATTGAAGCCCAAGTTCGTACTATGCTTGAGAATGGCGTGATTGAGCCGTCTAACAGTCCGTGGTCCTCTCCTGTTGTCCTAGTGCGGAAGAAAGACGGTTCAATACGCTTTTGCGTCGACTACCGTCGCCTAAACAAAATCACGAGAAAAGACGTCTACCCCCTTCCGCATATAGATGATGCATTGGACTGCTTACAAGGTGTTGAACCCTTTTCTTCGCTCGATTTACGATCCGGCTACTGGCAGGTACCCATAGCTGCGGAAGATCGCCCTAAAACCGCATTTGTCACCCCCGATGGCCTCTTTGAATTTACCGTCATGCATTTCGGTCTCTGTAATGCCCCTGCTACATTCGAGCGTATGATGGATACTACACTGCGTGGCCTGAAGTGGAAGACGTGCCTCTGCTACCTTGACGACATCGTGGTGTTCTCGCCAGACTATGCGACCCACATCTCTCGCTTGAAGCAGGTCTTGACATGCATTGCGAACGCCAGCCTGCAGCTCAACTTGAAAAAGTGTCGTTTCGCTGCTCGTGAGTTGACCATTTTAGGCCACATTGTGTCCAAGGAGGGTATACGACCTGATCCCGCCAAACTTCGAGCTGTGACTGAGTTTCCGAAGCCTACTACCATCAAGCAATTAAGAAGGTTTTTGGGCCTGTGCTCATACTTTCGGCGTTTTATACGGAACTTTGCTTCCATTGTCGCCCCGCTGACTCAGCTTCTCGGCAATACCTCAGATATTTCGCTGTGGTCACCACCATGCGAGGACGCCTACAACACATTGCGCCGCCTCCTCACAGCCCCACCCATCCTGCGCCATTTTGACCCTGAGGCGCCCACCGAAGTGCATGCAGACGCCAGTGGTGTCGGCATCGGCGCTGTGCTTGCTCAGCGCCCCCCCCCCCCCCCCCCCAGCTTCGGTGAATACGTAATTGCGTATGCCAGCCGTACTCTCACAAAAGCCGAAGCGAACTACTCTGTAACGGAAAAGGAGTGCTTGGCCATCGTGTGAGCCCTCGCAAAGTTTCGCCCTTACCTTTACGGCCGTTCGTTTGATGTAGTCATGGACCATCATGCCCTCTGCTGGCTTTCATGGCTCAAGGACCCTTCCGGCCGCTTGGCACGGTGGGCTCTTCGTCTACAAGAATATGACACCCGTGTTATTTACCGATCTGGTCGCAAGCATACAGACGCCGACGCTTTGTCGCGCTCACCGCTGCCAGCCGACCTTGCCAGCCTCTCCGTCTCGGACTCTGCGGTATCTTTCCTCGCCATCAGTTACATGCCCGCTGAACAACGAAAGGATCCATGGATCGCATCCCTTATTGACTACCTTTCCAACAATTTAGCGATTACCCCTTCACGCGCACTTCGCCGTCAAGCTTCCCACTATGAGATTCGGGATCACCTCCTTTACCGGCGCAACTACAACTCGAGTGGACGGAAATGGCTCCTCGTGATTCCGCGCCATCTACGGACTCAAATATGTACAGCTTTTCACGCCGATCCGCAGTGCGGTCACGCCGGAGTTTTCAAAACCTACACTCGAATCCGTCTTCGCTACTATTGGCGCGGTATGTACAACTCGGTACTTAGGTACGTTCGATCGTGCTTGACTTGCCAACGCCGCAAACCTGCTTCTCACCGTTCGGCTGGTGAGGTACAGCCTCTCACATGCCCGCTTAGACCATTCGACCGCATTGCAATTGACCTCTATGGCCCTCTTCCGTACACAGCTGATGGCAATCGCTGGGTCATTATCGCCGTCGACCACCTGACGCGATATGCCGAAACCGCCGCGCTCCCAGCTGCAACAGCCCGAGATGTGGCTGGTTTCTTATTGAAGAACTTCATTCATATTTGAGCTTCACGCTGCTACTCGTGAATTACTCAGCGACAGAGGCCGTGCTTTCTTATCTGACGTCATTCAAGCCCTGCTCGCTCAGTCCAAAATCATTCACCGGACTTGCACCGCGTACCACCCGCAAACAAACGGCCTATACTGAACGATTTATTCGCACCCTCGGTGACATGCTCGCGAAGTACGTCGGATCCAACCACACAAACTGGGACATTGTCCTTCCTTACATCACCTACGCGTACAACACTGCTGCGCAATCCAGCACGGGTTTCTCTACGTTCTTTTTGCTTTACGGTCCGCATCCATCTGCTCCCCTTTGATGCCGTCCTCCCTTACAACCCGGACGCATCAGAATGTACCACAGTGACCGAAGCTGCACAGCACGCAGAAGAATGCCGCCAGATTGCCACGGACATTCACAATCGACTCTCAGTGGCGCCAAAAATATCGCCATGACACCATTCAGAAGAATGCACCACACTTCGAGCCCGGCTCACTCGTGTGGCTACGGGTTCCATCCGGCAGCCCCGGCCTCTCAACAAAATTAATCTCAAAGTATCATGGGCCCTACCGCGTCGTCGAGAGCACTTCACCAGTGAACTATGTTGTTGAGCCGCTTACGCCATCTTCAGATTTGCGACGCCGTGGCCGTTAAACTGTTCATGTGTAGCGCCTTCAGCCGTTCTATGATCCCATTGTGTCTTCGTCCCCTTAAGTCGCCAGGATGGCTCCTTTTTCCCTGGGGGCATTGTGAAGAAGAAGATGGACCCCTTCGCTGGACGCTGATGAGAAAGAAGAAGGTGTGTGGAATTGCCATCGAGCAGATTGTGTTGGTCTTGATCGCCCCGCTACCCCGTCGACCTCGACGCCGTCCTGAACGTCCTTCTTCTACAATTTGTTTTTGCTTCCATAGTGCATGGGTTTTCTGTATTTTCTTTGTAGACCGCATCATTTGCCTAATTCATTGTGTACTAGATGTTTGTTCTTATTTATGATGTTTCCCCCCCTGTGCTGTGCTGTGTAAAATAAATAAATAAATAAATTTCTGTTGTGCGGTGCACTTTTTTGGGTCTGTCACCTGTTCTGTCATACGTGAAGTGATAGTATTGCATGGGCGATGTATATTTGAGCTTCATATAAGCTACAACTCATATAAGCGTACTCTGTTGCAGTCATCTGTTAATTACTTTGTAATATATTTCAGAATAAGGTATCTTCCATTCAAAAACTGAGTGCTAGTCAGTTGGTCTTTATGCAGGTCTCCAGGTACTTGTCCCTGAGGAACAAATTGAAAACTATTCGAAAAAGAATGCCTCCTGGCTGTCCGGAAGTGGACGCACAAAAGTAGAAAGTCAAATTGAGGAATCTCGCTGAAGACACTCAGTGTGAGAACTCAGTCCGCCAGGAGGTAATAAGTGCACAACAGCATTTTCAAACTTTTGAATGAATGAGCTGCTTCTTTTCGTTCATTACTCTATACTCAAAATTGCTTGTCTGATCTTCAATCTGGCTTACACAGCTATGTATTTCAGGCATGATTTTTGTTCATTAAAACTAATTGTTGGGCTAGTTTGTGCATAGTCATAGAAGATAACGAGGCTTCTATCAGCGGTATATCCTGGACACCTACCAGTAGCCGTTACGGAGTCCCTGTTGCAGAATATGAAGGAAGACAAATGTATGGAAAAAAGACACCAAAAACGGGAAAATTGGATTCAGACCTATTGTTGCCCCTTATATGCCTAAGGTGGCACATAATATTGTCACGTACACGGTGACTAAGGATACCAATGATAGCAGGGGGTAACCCAGACACAACAACACAGCAGCACAGACGCAAACGCGCAAGCGACACTTTGTCGTCCTTTTCAACTTCGTCCTCTTTTCACACCTCAGTCATGCGCCACCTGGCAACGCTAGGTGGCATTACCCCCCCCCCCTTCCGAAAACAAAATGAGGGCGGCCGGTAAACACGGTGTGAAAAGCAAGAGAGTGGTCACAGCGGGTGGCCATACGCAATCGGTGGTAGTACGGCTTCATGTTCCACAATGTGCACAAGTTCCTAGCTGGGCTTTCGACGTTTTGGTTGTGTGGCACCGTCTGGAATAACTTCATAACTGAGGTCACTCACACGACGCAGCGCTTTGTACGGCCCGAAGTAGCGGGAAAGGAGTTTCTCTGACAAGCCTGGACGGCGAACTGGTGTCCATACCCAGACTTGGTCTCCAGGTTTGTAGTCAACCTGGCGGTGCCGGAGGTTGTAGCGGTGCGAGTCAGTGGTCTGCTGCCGCCCAATGTGCACACGGGCGAGCTGGCGGGCTTCCTCAGCGCGGATGGCATATTGCTGGGCATCTGAAGAAAGCTGGTCGTCATCTGGGTACGGGAGCATAGAATCGAGCATGCTCTGAACTTCGCGTTCGTAAACAAGTCGACATGGTGTGAAGCGCGTTGTCTCTTGTAAGGCTGTATTATACGCAAATGTGACGTACGGCAGCACCTCGTCCCAGGTCTTGTGCTGCACATCGACGTACATTGAAAACATATCCGCAATCGTCTTATTCAATCTTTCTGAAAGACCATTGCTTTGTGGATGGCACGCTGTGGTCTTGCGATGGGTCGTGCAACTCAGCTCAAACATGCGGTCGATCAGCTGCGAAGTGAAAGCAGTCCCTCTGTCGGTAATGACGTATGAAGGGGCGCCATGCCGCAAGACTATGTTGTGCATGAAAAACTCTGCTACTTCGGAAGCTGTGGCATGAGGGATTGCCTTTGTCTCAGCATATCGAGTCAGGTAGTCAGTAGCGACTACTATCCATTTGTTTCCCGCCTGTGACGAAGGGAAAGGGCCAAGGAGATCTATTCCAATTTGGTCGAACGGGATGCGGGGGGCTTTAACGGGCTTGAGAAATCCGGCAGGCTTCTGGGGCGGTGTTTTACGGCGCTGGCATTCGCGACAGCTTCGTGCATAGCGTTTCACAGCTGCGGAGAGTCCTGGCCAGTAATACATGTTGCGTACTCGAGCAAGGGTCCGTGAGCAACCCAAATGACCAGACGTCGGTTCATCGTGGCAAGCAAGGAGAATATCCTCACGCAGCTCGCATGGCACTACCACAAGGTAAGTTCTGTCTTGGCCCTGGGAGTTTCTTTTATACAAGACGCCTTGCCGCATGCAGAAGGAACCGAGGTGCCGAGATAGGTGTCGAGGCAGGGTCGTATCACGCCCTTCCAGATAATCGATGAGTGAAAGGATGTCTGAATCAGCTCTTTGTCGATCCCTGAGCTCAGATGCGCTGAGGGCTCCTAGAAAATCGCTATCGTCATCGGCTGTAGTATCGCCAGTGTCAACGGGTGCTCGTGACAGCGTGTCGGCGTCTTCGTGTTTGCGGCCGGACTTATAAACAATAGTTATGTCAAACTCCTGAAGCCGTCAACTCCAGCGTGCAAGTCGTCCAGATGGGTCTCGCAGATTTGCCAGCCAGCACAAACATACACAATCATACCCTGGCAACGTTTAATGCTAGAACCCTAGCTAGTGAAGCTAGTTTAGCAGTACTGTTAGAGAAACTAGAGGGTATGAAATGGGATATCATAGGGCTTAGAGAGGTTAAGAGGCCCAATGAGGCATATACTGTACTGAAGGATGGGCATGTACTCTGTTATCGAGGTTTACCAGAGAGGCGACAACTAGGAGTAGGTTTCCTTGTCAATAAGTATTTAGCGGGTAATATAGATGAATTCCATAGTATTAATAAGAGGGTGGCAGGCATCGTTATTAGGCTTAATAAGCGATATAAGCTGAAGGTTGTACAGGCCTATGCACCTAACATGTAGTTATGATGACCAGGCAGTTGAAAGCTTCTACGAAGATGCAGAATCGTCAATGCGAAAAGTAAAGACGCAGTATGCTGTACTAATGGGCGACTTCAATGCTAAGGTAGGGAAAAAGCAGGCAGGAGGCCAGGCAGTAGGTGCCTATGGCATTGGTTCTAGGAATAGCAGGGGGGAGTTACTAGTCGAGTTTGCAGAGCACAATAACTTAAGAATCATGAATACTGTGAGCCTTCCACGGATCTTCTTTCATTTGTACATACCATAATCTTCTTCTTTCTTTTGTACATACCATCGCCATCGTCCCGCGGCGCCGGCTCCAGCACTAGCCTGGGTTCACCATCAAATTAAAACGCTGGCACGGCGTACCTAGCCTTGCCGTCACGACTTTGGCGTCTCGACCTGGCCTTCTTTCACAAGTGGTGGAGGTGAAATTTGATCCCCTTACTGCCTTGTGCGCTGCCTTTCGCTGGAGCTACGTTCCGGTCGCCGTTTGGCAACAACCACCATCGTTATGTCAACCGAGAGCAGTCCCGACCCGGCCGGACCCTCTACCTCGGCTACACCGCCGCCTCACACTGTGCCCACACGACAACGCGACCCGCCGCTGTTCGCCGGTCGTCGCGACGAGGACGTGGATGACTGGCTTGACACTTAGTAACGCTGCAGTGCCTACAACCGGTGGTATGACGCTTTAAAATTCCTCAACGTTTCCTTCTACCTGATTGAGGTCGCCAGGAATTGGTTTCTCAACCGCGAGCCCGACACCACTAACTGGCCCACCTTCAAACAGCAGTTCCGCCAATACTTCGCCGACCCGGCAGTTCGGACTGAGATCGCGAGGAACAAGCTCGCTTCCCGTCGTCAAGGTCCCGATGAGTCGTATGCGTCTTACATAGAAGCCATACTTGCACTTTGCCGGCGTATTAGCCCCACCATGACTGAACCTGAATGCGTGCACCATATCATGAAAGGAATCAATTATGTGGCTTATAACACCCTACTTGCCCAGAATCCATCAAGTGTTGATTCCATTATTACGACCTGTCAACGCCTCGAACAGCTGCAGTCCTCCCGATTGCAGCCCGACTTCTCTACTGGCCCCCCCTCTACTGACTTCGATCTACGAACCCTAATTCGAGCGATAATCCGCGAAGAGCTCCAAGCCTTGAGCCCTTTCTGCCGGCACGGGTGTGATCACTCCCCTTCTAATGACGCCAGCCTCCGCACCATCATTAAAGAAGAATTGGCAACTATCACCCACCCTGTCGCACCTGACCCTCCTGCACATCGTACAGCGCCGACTTATGCTCACGTTGCTGCATCCCCTCTTCCTTTTGTTCCCCTCCCCTCACGACAAGCACCGCCTACAACCACATCAACGCCATGATGACGGCTCAGCATACGCCGCCCTATTACGCACCTTGGCGCCCCTCTCGCCCAGTGTGCTACTACTGTGGAATCAGAGGACATATTTCCCGCTTCTGTCGTCGACGCATTCAGAACGAGCGGCGTGGTTACGACGCCTTCGAAAGTGACGTACCCTCATATTATCAGCGACAATCTATTCCCAGCCCACCTCGTTGATCCCGTCCACCGCCGGTATCCTCGTCTGAACCAAGTGGCGCCCATGTATCCCGACGCCGGTCCCGTTCCCCATAGCGCCGCTCTGTTTCTCCACTTCGACCAGCAACAACTGTTCCTGTCCGTCATTCGGAAAACTAAGCGATGCAGTTTCCGGAGGTGAAACTGCACTCTGCGAACTTACCAAAAGTCCTCCTCATGCCCGTACAATATGATTTCCGTTTT
The DNA here is from genome assembly GCF_055883805.1 of Amblyomma maculatum. Classification (NCBI taxonomy): domain Eukaryota; kingdom Metazoa; phylum Arthropoda; class Arachnida; order Ixodida; family Ixodidae; genus Amblyomma; species Amblyomma maculatum. The sequence goes on along the minus strand of NC_139349.1, from coordinate 170,198,288 downwards.
AGCTGAAGGATTACCGGTCGAAGCTTTGATTGACACAGGGGCTGCAATTTCTGTTATTCGCGCTGATTCGTGCCACCGTTTGCGGAAAGTAACGACACCATATGATGGACCTGAACTTCATGGAACAGATGACGTCCCTCTACATCCTTCAGCAAAGTGTACAGTTAGAATTGTTATAGACGGCGTCCGCCACCATGTGCAGTTTGCTGTGCTTTCACCATGTGCGCATCAGATGATTTTTGGTTGGGATTTTTTGTTGACCGCGTCAGCGTTAATTTCTTGTGGCGACCGTGTCATTCATATGAGAGACAGTGATTTTTCATCTGACATGTCTGAAGGACGTCATTCCCTCGTTGCCGCAGTTGACACTGTATTGCCTCCACAGTGCGAAAAACTTGTTACCGTTGTTTCGGAACACATCACTGACGGGGATGTACTTATCGCACCATCTCATCGTCATCTTGCACGTGGAATCGCCTTCCCATCAAGTCTTGTACGATTCCGCAGCGGCTCAGCGATAGTAGCTGCCACGAACACATCCCGTGAATCCACCGTGCTGACTGAAGGAACTTCCCTGCCATGCATAGTGGATGCTCACCCTAAGTCCATGATGGTGCTCACCGCCCCGCTACCTCAGCAACGGGATTCATCGCACGTCTCTCTTCCGATGCTGTCGAAGACAATCAGTCCGGAACTCACGCCGCACCAACGCAAAGAATTGCTGAAATTGCTTCAAGCCCATCAAGCCATTTTTGATGCCACTTCCCCTCCACTAGGACGGACTAGCGTTGCACACCGCCGCATCATTACTGAAGGTAACTCGATCGTACGCCGACGACCTTATCGGGTTGCTCTCTCGGAACGAAAAGTAATCGAAGAAAATGTGAATGACATGCTCCGTCGCGATATTATTCGTTCATCAACAAGCCCATGGTCTTCCCCAGTAGTATTAGTTAAAAAAAAGGACGGATCCGTACGATTTTGTGTTGATTATCGCGCACTAAACAAAATTACCCGTAAAGATGTCTACCCGATGCCGTGAATATATGACGCCCTTGACTCTCTCCAAGCCGCCGAATATTTCTCGACCTTGGATCTCCGCTCAGGTTATTTGCAAATACCAATGCATGAGGGCGACAAAGATAAAAAACCGCTTTCGTAACTCCCGATGGACTTTACGAGATCAATGTTATGCCCTTCGGCCTGTGTAACGCACCAGCGACATTTGAAAGAATGATTGATACGGTACTTCGTGGCCTAAAATGGAGAACCTGTTTATGTTACTTGGACGACATTGTTATCTTTTCGGCAACTTTTAACGACCATCTCACGCGCCTGAATGAAGTCCTGACGTGTCTTTCTTCAGCGGGCCTTCAGCTCAACACCAAGAAGTGCCACTTTGCACAGAAGAAAATTAAAATATTGGGACATCTGGTTAGCCGTGACGGCATTCGTCCAGACCCAGATAAAATCAGCACGGTCTTGAACTTTCCTCGTCCACAACGGTCTGCAGATTTGCGCAGTTTCCTCGGCCTGCCGTCATATTTCCGGCGTTTCATAAGGCATTTTGCAACTATTGCTGTGCCACTTCATGAACTACTTAAAGCGCGCAGCTCTTTCGTGTGGACTGAACAGTGCAACACTGCTTTTACCGACCTAAAGCACGCCCTCACATCAGATCCCGTTCTTGGCCACTTCAGCGACAGCGCTCCTACCATCCTGCACACTGATGCCAGTGGTAACGGTCTTGGCGCTGTCCTTCTGCAGCGCGATGCAACTTCGCGTGAGAAAGTTTCGCCAGTCGGACCTTGACTCCAGCTGAGAAAAACTACACCATTACCGAGCAGGAATGTCTTGCCGTCGTCTGGGCTGTTCAAAAGTTGCGCCCCTACCTCTATGGTCGGCACTTCACAGTTGTGACCGATCACTATGCTTTTTGCTGGTTGTCTTCACTGAAAAATTTGACAGGCCGACTTGGCCGCTGGATTCTACGCCTGCAAGAATACAATTTCGACGTCGTTTATAAATCGGATCGCCAACACCAAGACGCCGATGCTCTTTCTCGCTGCCCACTTACGGAATCAGCCTGCTGTTTTTCTTCGCAACGAATTTCCACCTCTGACCACAGCCGACCATCTCTTCCCCCGTCTCATATCACAACAGTTTCTTTTGACGATTCTGAGCACTAACACGCACTCCGCTCGCAGCAATTAGCTGATGCCTACTGCCGGCCCATCATCGACCGCCTTAACGGCGCTTCGATCCCGCCCAATGCTAGGCTTCGCCGACAGCTTCGCAATTTCAAACTCGAAGATGGCATACTACGCCGCTACGTGTATTGCCCTGATGGAACTCGTTGGCTCCCAGTCGCGCCGCGTGCGCTTCGCCCACGTATACTGGCGGCTTTCCACGATGACGCTACTGCAGGTCACCTTGGTTTTGACAGAACATATGACCGCTTGAAAAGACGACTCTTTTGGCCTGGCCTATCTTCTACCGTAGCTAAATACGTTGCTTCCTGCCATCTGTGCCAACGCCGCCAGCGGCCGACTTCTTCGCCCGCTGGCCTCCTACAGCCTCTTCCATGTCCCGCCACGCCATTCGACGTAGTCGGCATCGACTTATATGGTCCCCTACCTCTCTCCGATGGGGGTAACCATTGGATTATAACAGCTGTTGACCACCTTACACGCTACGCTGGCACAGCCCCTGTACCGACTGGTTCTGCCGAAGAAGTAGCTAATTTTTTTTTGCGATCAATTGTCCTGCGTCATGGCGCTCCTCGGGTGCTTCTAAGTGACCGCGGGACGACCTTCTTATCGACAGTCGTTGCCGAAGTTCTTCATGCGTCATCCACTCTTCATAAGACAACCTCAAGCTACCATCCCCAGACTAACGGTCTGACTGAGCGAGTTCATCGCACTCTATCCGATATGATATCCATGTACATCACACCGGATCACCGAAATTGGGACACTATTCTGCCATTCGTCACATTCGCCTATAACACAGCAGTACAGCGGACTACCGGTTACTCTCTGTTTTTCCTCGTTTATGGCCGTCCTCCCACTACAATGCTCGACACTTCCTTCTCTACGCCCGACTACTCCTCATCAGTACCAGCCCAGTTCTTATCCCGTGTGGCCAGATGCCGTCATCTTGCCCGCCTCAACACAGAAGCGTGCCAGGAAGACCGCAAGAGTCGCTACGATTCTACGCATCGTGCGGTCTCCTTTCGTCCCGGGGACGAAGTCCTGCTTTACACACCACTGCGCGCCCCGGGCCTTAGTGATAAATTTCAGCGTCGCTATCTTGGTCCCTACAAGATCATAAACCAAACTTCCCCCGTGAACTACCAAGTCACACCTGTTGATCCCCCAGCCGATCGACGCCACCGTGGAACTGAAATTGTTCATGTCTCCCGCTTGAAGCCGTTTGTGCGCCGCGGTGCATCGGTTGGTTAGGAGCGGCCAGGCTGGCCGCTTCCGACCCCCCGGGAAGATTGTGTGAGCCTTCCACGGATCTTCTTTCAATTGTACACACCATAATCTTCTTCTTTCTTTTGTACATACCATCGTCATCGTCCCGCGGCGCCTCTCCAGCACGCCCCTGGGTTCACCATCAGATTAAAACGCTGACACGGCGTACCTTGCCTTGCCGTCACGACTTTGGCGTATCGACCTGGCCTTCTTTCACAATACCTTCTTCAGCAAACGGAAGAACCGGAAATGGACATGGAAAAGTCCTAACGGGGAGACTAAAAACGAAATTGACTTTATAATGTGTTCAACCCCCGCCATTATGCAAGATGTAGAGGTAATCGGGAAAGTGCGGTGAGGTCCCGAATTAGCCTAGATCTAAAGAAGGAACGCAACAAATTAGTAAGAAAGAAACCCATCAAGGAATTAGCAGTGAGGGGAGGGCAGAAGAGTTCAGGATCAAACTACAGAATAGATATTCAGCTCTAAACGAGGATGGCTACATATACTAGGGTATACAATGAACAATAATTTTAGAGATATCATTACTGAATGTGCGGTAGAAGTAGGCGGTAGGATAGTTACAGAGGATACCGGTAAGCTGTCTAAGGAGACGAAAGATTTGATTAAGAAACGCCAGCGTATGAAAGCTTCCAATCCAACACACCAGATTGAATTGGCCGAGATATCAAAGCTAATCAATAAGAGCAAGGTGGCCGATATAAGGAAGTATAACATGGAGAAAATTGAGCATGCTGTAAAGAACGGGGGAAGCCTTAAAGCGGTAAAGAAGAAATTGGGCATAGGCAAAAACCAGATGTATGCGATAAGGGACAAGGAGGGCAACGACATCACGAATATGGACAAAATAGTCAAAGTAGCCGAGGAGTTCTATACAGATCTCTACAATAGCTAAAGTAGTCAGGACCGTAAGGAGATTGGCGGTAGGGAAAAACAGTCAGACGTTCCACCAGTTACGAAGGACGAGGTCAACAAAGCATTAGGGGGAAATCAGCTGGAGAGGATCAGATAACTACAGATTTGCTGAAGGACGGGGGGATATCGTGTTAGAAAAGCTGGCCACCCTGTATACGCAGTGCTTGATGTCATCGACGGTACCGGAACCATGGAAGAATGCAAACATTATCCTCATTCATAAGAAAGGGGATCCTAAGGACCTTAAAAATTACAGACCAATCAGCTTACTGTCTGTTACGTATAAGGTATTTACTAAGGTAATCGCTAATAGAATCAGGACAACCTTAGACTGCAATTAAGCAAAGGATCAAGCAGGTTTTCGGAAACGGTACTCTACTATCGATCGTATCCATACCATCACTGAGGTGCTAGAAAAATGCTCGGAATATAACCAGCCCTTATACATAGCATTCGTTGATTACGAAAAAGCTTTTGCCTCTGTTGAAACCTCCGCGGTGATGCAGGCATTGCGAAATCAGGGGGTAGACGAGCCGTACGTGAAAGTGCTGGAAGATATACATAGTGGCTGCACAGCAGCCATAGTTCTGCATAAAGAAAGTAACAAAATTTCCATAAAGAAAGGTGTTAGGCAAGGAGACACAATCTCCCCAGTTCTATTCACAGCTTGCTTAGAGGAAGTATTCAGAGACTTGGAATGGGAGCAGTTAGGGATAAGGGTAGATGGAGAATACCTCAGTAATCTGCGATTTGCTGATGACATTGCCTTGCTAAGCAACTCGGGGGATGAACTGCAAGTAATGATTGGTGACCTAGACAGGAAACGTAGAAAGGTAGGCTTGAAAATCAATATGCAGAAGACAAAGGTAATGTTCAACAGCCTCGGAAAGGAACAGCAGTTTACATTAGGTAGCGAAGTACTGGAAGTAGTATAGGCGAATATGTCTACTTAGGACAAGTAGTAACCGCAGATCCGGACCATGAAAAGGAAATAACAAGAATAAAATTGGAATGGAGCGCATTTGGCAGGCACTCACAGATTATGACTAGAAGCTTACCGGTATCGCTAAAGAGGAAATTATATAACAGTTGCATCTTATCTGTACTCACCTATGGGGCTGAAACGTGGAGGCTAACCAAGAGAGTTCTACTTAAGTTGAGGACAACCCAGAGGGCTAATTGAACGAAAAATGGTAGGGGTAACATTAAGAGATAGGAAGCGTGCAGAGTGGGTCAGAGAAATAACTCAGGTTACCGACATTCTAGTGGAAATTAAGTAGAAGAAATGGGCAAGGGCAGGACATGTAGTGCGAAGAGAGGATAACCGATGGTCGCTTGGGGTAACAAACTGGATTCCAAGGGAAGGAAAGCGTAGCAGGGGGCGGCAGAAAGTTAGGTGGGCGGATGAGGTTAAGAAGTTCGCAGGGGTCAAGTGGATGCAGCTAGCACAGAACCGGGTTAAGTGGAGAAATATGGGAGAGGCCTTCGCCCTGCAGTGAGTTAAGTCAGGCTGATGATGATGATGATGATGACAAACAAAGATGGTCCGTGACGACTTTAAATGATCCGCCGTAAAGATAGGGGCGAAACTTCATAGTAGCCGACACGACCGCCAGGCATTCCTTTTCTGAGGTGGAGTAGTTCATTTCGGCCCGAGAGAGAGTGCGGCTAGCATAGGCTATTACTCGCTCAAACCCGTCTTGATGCTGAACAAGGACCGCGCCAAGACCGATACTACTGGCGTCAGTGTGCACCTGAGTGTCAGCCGCTTCATCGAAGTGCGCCAGAAGCGGGGATGTTTCAAGGCGCTCACGAAGCAAAGAGAAGGCCATCTGCTGCTCAGAGTTCCACACAAAGGAGGTGTCCTTCCTTGTAAGGCGCGTCAGAGGTTTTGCGATCCGAGAAAAGTCCGCAATGAAACGCCGATAATATGCGCACAGGCCGAGGATGCGCTGAACAGCCCTTTTATTAGCTGGAACGGGAAACCGTGCGACGGCAGCAGTCTTATCTCTATCCGGGCGCACCCCATCAGCACTTACAACATGGTCGAGGAACTTGAGTTCTGTATACCCGAAGTGGCATTTCTGGGGCTTTAGCGTGAGATCAGCAGAACGGAGGGCTTCCAGGACAGCTCGAAGGCGTTCGAGGTGTTGGTCAAATGTTTCGTAAAAAACAACTACGTCGTCCAAGTACACAACCCAGGTGAAAATTTCCAACTGGGTCACGAAGATCAAGAAGCAAACAGGACGGGCGCTGTGTTTTTTTTTTCTGACTATCAACTGAAGTTTATTGAAAAAAACACACAGTATAAATATCAAAGGCAAGCTGCACTAAACTACACATTAAACAAAAAACCAAGTCATGATGACCCAGCAGACATACTACGTTCAAGAAACCCAACCTCATTATCTGTTAAAGCGATTGAAGGTTCACAAACATATTTTTCACCTAATCACATGATATGCCTGGCCTGAATGATTTCCCGGTTAATCTGTGCCGGAAGGGCAACAAAATACCTGCCCGTGTTAGAAAACGATGGCAGCCATCACACTCCTTACAATGCGCAACCAGTTTAGAGCTTCTACCAATCTTTAATGATTTCTCGTGCTCTCGTAACTGAACACCTGCCCGTTTGACCCACATACACTTTATCACAAGATAACGGAATCCTGTATATCACTCCTACTTTACATGAAACATAGAAAAAATGCTTGACCGGACACGTGCTTCACCAGACAGCTCCTATTGTCCTGTTTGCTTCTTGATCTTCGTCCTAGTCTGTAGCGCTGTTTATTCATCACATCTTAACTTGCTAGAGTAATTATGCCGTTATGAAATCAAGACCTTAGCCGACTGAAAATTCATGTGTCAATTTATGGTAGAGTTACAAGGACAAAGCTATTCGTATAATGGTCACGCATCAGTGTCACTTTACGCTTTATCTTCCCAGGCATGCACATTTATTTATATTTTATATTCTCATATGCACATAGTAGATGCTATGCATCATTTTCACAGATCAGAAAATTGTGAATATGCACCAATACTAGCGTATAAATTTCTAGACCTGAGACATACCTAGGACAACATCAACCTTCTGTGGCGTCAACGGTTGTTTGGGCTCCTCGCCCAGGGCCCTCTTCTTTGGAGCAGCGGCTCCAGTCACGCTGCGTACTGCTAGCACATCTGGACCCCAGATTGCATGGGCAGTATCTTTGCATACGAAGGTGGCTTTCTTATTCTGGAGGATTTTTGTAGCCCCAGAAGCACTGATTGTAATTCCTTTTGACAGGTGGAACTGAGAACAAGCATAAGAGAGTAGTTTACAGAGCACCTTTAGCACAAAATTGCATCAAGACAAAATCGATCACATGGCAATGAGAGGTGGAACTGATAACAAGCGTAAGAGAGTACAGTTTACACAGCACTTTCAGCACAAAATTGCATCAAGACAAAATCAATCACAGGGAAAACTGTCATCATGCACAGCAGCTCCAATTAATAAGTGAAAATGCATTTACCACATCTTTGTTTTCAACCTTATACAACTCCATGTAAAAATGAGCATAAAGAAATAAACACAAAGAAAGGATATGAACAAGAAAAAGACAAATGCATCTTTAAAACTAATCACTAATAGCATAATCTGTGGAAGATAAAATCTGAGGATTGCCACTCACCGAACCATTTTCCAAATATGAGAAATCCTGTCTTGCTGCTGTAATTAAAAACTGATTTTAGAAAGCCTCTTCCATCAGTAGTTTTTAGCCATAAAATTTCATATGAGGCAGTAAGCTTACCAAAAGAAGGCAGCTCGGATGATTCCGCTGCTGGATCTGGTGCTGCAATAAACAGAATTTTGTAAAAGGTCACTTTTTGTTGTGAAAATTGCAACATAAAGCAAACTTACAGCATGTAGCGTCCTCATTTTCACTGGAGTTTTCCAGGGTGGCAACGGGCTCAGCAGTTATAGCCAGATTTCAGTAAATGTGTCAGTTGCATTAAAATTTGTAGCACTGCTGGCTAGAGCATATGGTACTTACGTGAATGAACAGCTGCAGCCTGACCACAGTCAAATGATGGAAGCAAGGTTTATGCTTTTAACAAGGTTTAACAAAAATTTATGCTCATAATGAGAATATAATAAAACATATCACGATTTTCTCTATGCCCAAAATTTGTAGCAAGTATGTGATCGAAATCTTGAGCTAGCTGGAGAAATAGCGTGTTAACGACACTGCAATGTGAATGAACACGCATAACTATATATTTTCACCCCTCACAAATAGCTAGCTGCAAGTTCCATGAAAGGATTATATAGATGCCTACATTAATAAGTGCACTGACTCGTCATATGCTATTATTGAAATAAATTGAAACTTTGTCCGGCTTTCTCGGGCATATGGTACTTACGGGCATGGGCAGCTGCAGCCTGCTCCCGTTCAAATAATGGAAGTAAGGTGGGGCGCTCTGAAACAAAAATTTATGCTCATAATATAAGAATATATTAAAGCATATTATGGTTTTCTCTATGCCCAAAATTTGTAGCAAGTACTTGATCGAAAGTTTGAGCTAGCTGGAGAAATAGTATGTTAACGACATTGCAAAGGAGGTGTGAAAGAGTTAACACATAGGATAGTATGAAAGGATGATATAAATGCCCACATGAATAAGTGCACTGATATGCCATATGCTATTACTTAAACTGAAACTTCAACAAACCTGTCTGGTTTTTGCCCTGTACAGGTGTTGAATGGTGTTTTGCATCCACTGCAAGAAATGGCACGTATGCAAACAGGATGAAAGCTCTGAATAGTAAAAATTTGAAGTAGTGCTAATCTTCAATTGTCAAAGATGTAAAATAAGTAATACAATTTTACATTCAAAAATCTTTTTCTCCAGGCACCGCTGCAGGCTGCAAACTTGCTCCCTTAGGAACAGCCTTTCTTCTTCAAGCTCTTTGGCTCTGTTTTTCCAAATCATTTTTTCTTTTTGTGCCTTTAGAAGCTCACTTTTTGCACAAAGCGAGTCTTCGCTTCCAGACGACGAGTCAGAGATGACCCGCCGTGTTTTCTTTGTGGGCTGCATGTAAACAATAATTCATGGTTAATATGAGTAATTTGCAAACTTGAAAACAAAAGTTTCCCGAGAAAAAGCCACCTTATAGCTAGCTGAGCAAGCATACGTACGCGGTGGCAGCTACCGCGGCTTTGGGTTGTGTGTGCCGTGGGTGCCTTGCTCCGAGCATCGTCCAAGTTTTTTTTCAGAATGCTCTCATATTGTTCTTTTTTGGTAGCCGCCATGCATCGCTTTTGGTTCTAAAACGTTAAAAAAGAATAAAAACGTGACATATAACAAATATACACAATACTTTGCAAGCAAAATTTCAGTATTGCAGAATTAAACAAAAACGCATGCACACCTTTTTCTTTTGGGCTGTCGTCTGTTCTTCGCAGTCACTCGAAGAGTCTCCGGAGTCCAGAATTTTTGGCTTAGCCAGTCTTTTTGTCGCCATCCTTTTTTTTATTTCTTGTTCGGTCTCTGCACGGTTATATAGAACCTCGTGACAGGTTCTCGTGACAGGTTTTGAAAGCATGCAATACACAGTTAAAATGGAGCCATTACCTGCTAGCATCAGGACTTGAGCGCTGTAATTACCGCTGTCTGTTCAGTCCACCGGGTCTTGCCAGAAGGCCGAATAAACAGCCCGCTTGTCAAAATCGTTGCAGTCTTTTGGGCTGAAGTTTATGTCCTTTGCAGGAATAACATGCAACTTTTTGTCTATGTCATGCACAAACCTTACCAACGCGAACATCGCGTGTGGCCGTGCGGCGCGATGTGGACAACGAAGTGTTCAACAAACGGTTTAACAATTTCGAAATCCGGCTTTGCCGCGGTGCAGTACCTGCGATCACGAATTGCAAATCAGAAAAAGACAGCTAACATGCGCCCATGGCTGCGTTTTGCGAACAACAAAAAAAGAGGTAAAAAAAGTACGCAATGTTGCCATGTGGCCATGTTGCCATATCCCAGAATCGATGCAAACCAGTGTGCAAACTACGGACAGAAAAGGCGTTCAGCGAACAGTACTCATTGTTATAAAAGAAAGCCGTATATGCAGAGGGACTTATATTATAATACTAAAATTCAGGTAAGTTGTATGTTTCGTGTAATTAAATATGCTCATTTACTCGAATCAGCGCCATGTACTGCTGAAGGATAGTCACATCGGCATTGTCATCAGTTCACCACGAGGACCCAACACCAACGGAGGCGCTTTTGACAGCACTCGGTCTACAGCCGACGTCACTACCCGAAGAGACTAGGGATTACCCTAGTCTCTTCGGGTAGTGACGTCGGCTGTGGAGACGAGGCTGTGGAAATGAGGGCAGTGGAGACGACAAAGCGCCGCCTCGAGGACTGGTGGCGCAACAGATAAGACTGTTAAATTTCTCTCCTGGCCTGATCCAGAACTTTGTGATCCCCCGATAGAAAGGGGAATGGCCACATCAGCATCAGCATCAGCATCAGGAGCGTTCAGGTAATCGGAAAAGCATCGTTCGGGTGATGAAAATGGGCCGCAGAAATAAGCGGTACCTTGACCCAGGCAGCGGTGCTGGCCTTCCGCGTTCCACTAGCAGTTATCTACAGAAATCTACGCGCCCACCATCGCCAGATCAAGACCCGACGCACCAACCGCCAACAGCGCGAGGAGCTCCGTGTCCACCATCGCCAGCACAAGGATCTACGCGGCCACCTTCACCAGCACTGACATCACCGCCACGACAGGCCCCGCACCATGATGAGCTCGATTATGGCAGACTGCGGAGACCTGCGGAGTTTCTCACGTCATCAAGCTATGAGACATCGCAAGTTCCAGATTTTTGCGAAGACGAAGAGATGGCAGACCAGACGCAGTGCAGTGACTTGAGTGCCGAAGATTTACTTGCACTGACGGTGAATTTTGTCCTGGAGTTTGGATTGTCCTGGAAGGCAGCTGAAGCGCTGCAGAAACTTATAATACACATTCTTGATAGGTACGATGTGCCGTCGACGAAGTACCGTTTCAAGAAAAGCGTTGGAGTTGGAATTCAAAACTGCAAGTTTCATTTTTATTGCGGGCTGTGCATGAAGCTCGTCGCAGAAGTTTCTGGTGACCTTGCCGAGAGAAATCGAGTACAGGGAAGCTGCTCCAAATGCGGACGCCACTACAGTGGCCGGCAACTGTTACTCGACGGACATTTTTTTATAACACTGCCTGTTGGACAGCAACTTGAATCCCTCCTCGCGGAGGATTCAGTTGCCAACGCGCTTCACCTTCGGCTTCAGAAGAATGACCTAAGGCGCCAACAAGACACCGGTGAAATGTCCGATATTACAGACGGGCTACTGTACAAGGAGTTCAGGCAAAAGTTAAACTCAAAAAGTGATCTGACCCTAAAATTCAATGCCGACGGCAGTCCAGTATTTAAATCATCAAAATACTCGATCTGGCCTATACAGCTGACCATAAATGAACTTCCACCACATCTGCGAGAAAAAAATGTGCTTTTGTCTGCTTTGTGGTATGGACAGGCGCATCCTGACATGACCATCTTCCTCAGCGCTTTTGTGAAACAAATGAATGACCTGAACAACAGTGGCGTGACGTGGAGAACTGCGACAGAGCCCGTGGTTTCTAAGGTAAATATAGGATTTGGAGGAAATTGTGATTGAAAGCAAATGCTAGGATAATAAGCTGTTATTGTGGTTTCTGTAGCTTCAAGACACGCAGTAGTGTAGCCAGATGTGTCACTGTGCCTGACAGATGTGCTTGTGTGGGCTCCATTTCCTGTCATGTGCGTTTAATGTAAATATCAGCCATTGTGGAAGGGAACCTGGGTGTTTCTTTTTTAATAGAATCTGTTAAAGCTATTGTGCTGGAACCTAGAGAGTACTTCTCTCATTTCGTGTCTCATTTATTTTAGCACCAGCTTGAGGCACTATCGCCATAATTTGTTATGGCCATAGTCTTGAAAGTACTGCCATGTTTTCATGAATAGTAGTGCTCGTGGCTCATCTGACAACTGCAATACTTTCAGTTTTACTTAGTTTTAACTAAGTAAAACTGAAGCACATAGAGGGCTTGTTCCCTCAAAATTCCGGTTTTGATTTGTTAACTTGGTTAGAATTCAGTATATACAAATCAAAATGTTGACTATCATACCTGGCTGTAATTTGTGCACCGCTTTAAGTTGTTCACACCAGCAACTTATGTGCCGTTCTTTAATTGCAGGTCTACTGCTTTAGCTGTTGCGTAGATTCACCTGCCAGAGCAGCTATGCAACACTTTATGCAATTCAATGGACATTACGGCTGTTCATGGTGCTTGCATCCTGGGAAGACTGTTGATGGTAAGACGAACTTCAGTTAACTTGAAAGACAGAATTTGCTTCTTGCCACGTGTTCTCCCAAATAGAGTTTGGCATAAATGTACTAAATCAGATTCTTGACTTAGCATTAGAGACGCAACACCTTTAACATAAGATTCATTCTTTCAATGGCTCAGCATTTTAGTAGACTTTTAGAGAGGCCTCTCAAATTACCTTTATGCCGTGCAAATGAGGTAATTACTCTCTACTATCCTTTCCTCAGTTGTTTTCATACAGTTCTAGTCAGCTGGCTTCTTTTAGTTATGACCAAACAGTGCAGCTTAGTTTCACTATGAATGGTCATGTAAAAGTCAGCATAATAAAATTGACAATTCATATAACAAACTGCTGTTGTTCCCCTTCAGAGTGGCTTTTGTAGAAGGGCCCATTATATTCAGAGCCAAATTTTAGCACTGCTGTGGAGGCTATAAGTGCCACCTCTGCACAGGTATGTAAGCAAACTAGGCGAGCCTGCAAGCCATAATCAGGCAGCACAGGAATGAAGTGTAAAAGTAGACACTCCTGCCAATGATGCCTACCGATTGCCAAGATGTTGCAGTTAATCCCCCTACATGTGTGATATCACAAGTGACTGGCATGAGCTAGGGGGTTGACCGTGAAATCATTAGAATGGGTTGATACCATTGGTTGGAAGGCCTTGGAAAGATATTTGCCACTTTGCTGTTGACTTCTGTTCAGCTGTAATGGCTTGCATCTATAGGTTCCTCTAAAATGCTGTAGAAAATTCCCTTCAAGTGCTGTCCTTTCATTGCTTAACCATTGCATGACAGTACTGGCTCTTATTTTTTGCTTCTTGCATGTTACTATGCCCAACAGGAACTGTCAAGTATCCAGTTGACTGCATCGTACCTGAAAGAAATTTCGAGGAAAGAAAAGAAAATATGCACCAGGCTGTGGCAACCGGAATGGTTATTGAAGGAGTCAAGGGCCCAACACCCTTGATCAACCTTACAAACTTTGATGTAATCTGGAGTTTTTCTCCAGATTACATGCACTGCGTGCTTCTAGGGGTGTCACGGCAGCTAACAGAATGTTGGCTGTCATATGTAGGTGAGCCATACTATATTGGGTGTCCGCAATATCTCTCTGCAATTGATGAGCGCCTTTGTAGTATAAGGCCTCATCTTAGCATTTCTCGGCTACCCCGCTCCCTCTCTCTCCGAAAATACTGGAAAGCCTCTGAATGGCAAAACTGGTTGTTGTTTTTTTCTTTGCCATGATTGGAAGGCTTTCTGTCGAGGCAGTATTTCAGACATTTTGCTCTTCTTGTACAGGGCATTGCCCTACTGCTACAAGAAACAGTGTGTAGTGCTGACATTGCAACCAGTACTGACTGCCTTGTGAAATTTGTGCTAGATGTGCAGTTCCTGTACGGAGAGAGGCACATGACATATAATGTGCACCAGCTGCTGCACATTTCAAAGAGTTTGATAAAACAAGGGCCCCTGTGGGCACACTCATGCTTTACTTTTGAGTCAAACATTGGCCACTTGAAAGAACTTGTGACATCAGCAAAAGGTGTGCCCCTACAAATTGTAGAACGCCTCATGCTGGCGAGCAACTACAAAAGTCTGAGAGCACAAGCTAGTCCTAGGACTCAGAACTTTTTGTCTATCACTGGCCCAGCAAGCAATGGAGGCATTCTACTTCTGAGCAGGCCACGGGATGTGTCTGGGCCATTACTTGACTTTGTCCGAAACCAGGTTGGCAACATAAATGGGCCTGTTGTGGAGCATGACCGTGCTAGAGTGTCTGGGTGTATGTTCCACAGTGAGCAATATGCGAGGCCAAACAAAACAAACTGCACTGCCTTAATGACAAACCAAGGGACTTGCCTGAAGGTAGCACACATTGTTTCGTTTAAGGATATCTTTGGGCATCCAAAGATTTATGTTGTCTCCGAGACATTTTCATCGCGATTTGTGCACCACTCCAAGCACATAATGAAGTGTGAAAGAACAGGGTCCAAGAGCCTTGTTGAATTGGTTGTTGATGTCACTCCCTGTACATACATAGAGTATGGTCAAAGCATATTTTTCATAAAACACTCTCTAAAGGTGCACTCTGCAAGGTAAATGAATTATAAAAGCTGTGTGTAAATATAAATACATATGAGGTCTGTTAGAAAAGCATCCGGCATTATTTTTTTTGCGAACACCTGCTGGATATAAAACAAGCGCGCTTGAATGAGCTAACTTTGAACCTTCGTGCGCGTGCGCAAATTTTTTCCCGCCTGCCGATAGCATCAGTCACTGGGACGCATCATTTTAGTGAGGTAGTACAAAGTGCTCTCTTTGGTTTTATGTGCGTGTGTGTTTGTGTGTGGGGGGGGGAAAGAAGGCAACAGGTAATCACATAAATGAGTAATGTATTCTGTTTGGGGGACGATAATTAAACACAAAGTAGAAGGAAAAACAATGTGCCGATGGTGGGAACCGAACCCACGATTTCTGAATATCGCGTCCAGTGCTCTTCCAACTGAGCTACATTGGCCGCTGTCCCACCTGCTACTTTCTTGGGTGTTAATGTTGCCTGTATATACAGGCAACATTAATACCCAAGAAAGTAGCAGGTGGGACAGCGGCTGATGTAGCTCAGTTGGAAGAGCACCGAACGTGATATTCGCAGGTCGTGGGTTTGGTGGGACAGCGGCCGGTGTAGCTCAGTTGGAAGAGCACCGGACGTGATTTCGGAGGTCGTGGGTTCGGTTCCCACTGTCGGCACATTGTTTTTCCTTCTACTTTGTGTTTAATTATCATTCCCCTAAACAGATTACCTTAGTAATTTATGTGATTACCGAAGTAAAAAAAAATTAAAAGAAAAAAGTACAATCCCCAATGCTTTCCTTGACCTCGCCGACTGTTGGCTTCTTTCCTTCATGTATTATAACTAGCACCCTCATTTACCCTTCGTTTATCTGCTTACATATATATATATATATATATATATATATATATATATATACACATTGTGCATGCTAAAAAACTCCAGGTGGTCTAAATTTCCGGAGTCCTCCACTACGGTATCTCTCATAGCCTGAGTTACTTTGGGACGTTAAACCCCACAAACCAACTAACCGACATTGTGGACTGTCATATTTGTGGGAAGGCGATAGCACTGCTTTTTTAGTAGCCTTGTTGAGTGTTAGTATGTTATGTGATTTGAGATTAATGCCATTGTGTGTAAACCTCTTGTTGATTGTCAAGTATGTGATTTTCTCCTACTGTCCATGTTTGCCACTTCTCAGTTTAGCATACCTTTACTGCATCTGGTTGCAACACTTGTGAAAAATTTTACTGTGTGGCTAACAGCAGTTTCGGAGCTCTACTATTGTTATATCTCTTCACATAACGAAGTCAGGCTGACACAGAGCAATAATGAATTATTTGTATTGCACTTCTGATGCTTGGAGTTTGGTTTATTCTGTGCTGCTGTGAGAGTCGGGTGTGACACTCCAATCGTGGAGGTAGCAGGATGCAATTCTTCCATACCTCTGTTCGCTAAAACGAAAAACCACTCTGTGGTGACATCATTTGTCTTTAAAAAATCGTTTGGTTATGGTGTGAGCACGTGATAACAAGGCAAGCACGTTACCATGTGCAAGTTTATGCAAATAACATGCATGTGTTTTTTGCGAAAATTCCCTTCATAAGCTCATGCCCTCTCCCACCTGTGCTGTCTTTTTTGTATCATTTGCTGTTACTCCATAAGTTTGATTAGTGCAATCATTTGTTCATTCCTGCAATCCAAATGTGATTTTATTGTTGTTTTTGCAAAAGGTGGTTGAATATTTGGTACTTTCAGTTCATCTTAATCTGTGTTATTTTGGCAGTGTGCACGCAAATTTTTCTTTTCTGAGCTGTAGCTTCTCACTATTCTTGCCTATTTTCAGTGTGCACGCAAATTTTTCTTTTCTGAGCTGTAGCTTCTCACTATTCTTGCCTATTTTTGATGATATACACATTCATGTTTGACTGCTATTGCAGCAGGCATGAGTTTTGATGCTATTTTGTAATTCAAGTGCTTGCCTATAGACACATCATAATGCAACTGCACATGTGCTCTCTGAGGTTGCTAACATTACCAAAATTCAGTAACTGATATTTTTGTGTATCTCTCAGAGCTAAGCCACTTAACTGGCAAATTGAAGAAAAGCCAACCCAACTGATGCACAGAGTCATGCATGATGAATGATTAGACACCTGTTAGCAAGGAAGTTGGAGCAGTCTCCACCAGAAAAATGCATTTGCTACTGACTTATCTGTGCAAGCTGACTGTAGCTGTTCTGCACAACTACTTTAAATATACTGCAAATTTTTATAGTTTTAAGTTCCTCTTGTAATGAAAAACTTAACTGAAATGTTCTACTTGCTGAGTTCTTTTTTGTAATATATATGTAGTCGACACAGTCGTCAAAAACAAAACAACGGAACAGATTTATTGTTCCTTCGTTTTCAACACTCGCTCGCACGGCGTGCAGAACACACACTGCCCGAAAAGGGTCCGTTTCGGTGGCGGCACGGTCCACTCGGTCCCTCTCAGCACACCCTCTCCCACCAGATGTCCGGGGTCGGAATGGCAGAGTAACCCGAGAGCTACTTCGCAGCGCGGAGCAGAGCACCCCCGTCGAGTCCAAGGCGGGACCCCGGAGAGGGTCTGCGCGCATTCCGTCCGTTGTCCGAATATGCGTGGCGTCTCTGTCGACACCATTCGGCCATCCTTTTCTTTTCAACCGCCCTCGTTTGGAATAGGGGCTTGCGTTTTCTCTTTTTTTTTAACCTTACTCGTAGGCCGCTTGTCCCTCGTCGCTTTCGGTGTCTTCTGAAGAGGAATCGCCGCTGGCCGCGGTTCCCAATGTGAAGCGCCTCATCCGGTCCGCCGCCACGACGCCTTCGTAGAATCGCCGGGTACGCTGTACTTCGGGGAAGTCTTGCACTTTGTATCGGTCGTTGGGAAGCGTTTCCACGACCATGTACGGTCCCCTGTACTTTGGGCACAGCTTGCGCGACTCTCCCGTTGAAACTGGCTCCCTCTCGATCAACACCATGTCGCCTGGTTGGTAGCGGGGCGCTGTCTTTCGTCGCTTGTTGAAACTCCCTCTCTGTTTCTTCTGGTTCTGACGAATATTGTCAATTGCCGTCTCCCGTAGCTTAAGTAGGCTGGCGACAAGCTCCAGTGCGATGGCGTCATCAACTGGGTCGCCTGTCACGTTTTGTGGGTGAAAGTTGAAAAGCAGACTGAATGGTGTCGCTTTCGTAGCTCGATTTACGGTGTTGCTGATTCCCCATTGCACCTGCGTTAGAGTTTCGTCCCAGTCCTTTCCGTCGCCTCGTTTTGATAGACTGGCAATGGCGGGCGCTATCATTCGGTTGTACCTCTCGACCTGCCCGTTGGCCTTAGGTGTGCACGTTGCGTTCTTCACGCGAATTCTGTTGAATAATCTCCTGGAAAGCACGCCTTCTATCAGGGCATACTTCTTTCGTCTTCGACGATCCCCTCAAGGAGTCTGCGATAGACTGTAACTTTGGGTCCGTTTTCAGTGCTAGCGTCAACCAGTCGTCGTCGGTGAGCTCCGTTATAAAGATATTAATGCTTCTTGCAACATCAATCTCTTCTGCTTCCGAGGTAGGCGCCCTGCTGAGGGAATCAACATGGCGCATCGAAGCTCCAGCGATTGCCTTTGTCGGCTTTTTTTCGTTGCAGCCTACGAAAATGAATGGTTCCGAATATTCTTCCATGCACGATGTTCCCCTTGCGATGTTCCGGTTTTGCGTGATGATCAGCGGAGACTCTGATACATTCGCTACAGGTAGGCATAGCTCGCACCCTTCGTTTTCCCTCAGCACACAGCTTGGTACGTATTGGCCGCGTGGCTTGTGCAACTTTCCGTGGACGAAGATGTCACTGTGAGTAACCTCACTGCCCAGTGCAACAAAGCCGACGTAATTCGGAGGTATGACAACAGCCTCCTTTGCCCACAAGTTCACTCGGCGCGGTGGTAAGGCTGGTACAGCTAAGTTGGCCAGAGTCCCGTGCTCATCCTCCGACTCGTCATGCTCCTCGAAAATGCGCACTGTATTTTTGCGGCGCACCACTGTTATGTGCGGCTGCTCGGTAAAGGGTTGCCCGACAAGCAGTGGGACAGCTTGTACATCGTCCCGGACAATGTTGATCTGGACGTCGGCTGTAGCCTGGTCCACCGTCAATTTCGCTTCAAAACTGCCCTTTGGCATCGTTTTTCCCGACCCGTACCCGCTGATCGTAAAGGGATGGCTTAGAGGTTCGTATGAGAATTTCAACTTTTCTGCTTCGCTCTGCCGCATCGTTATGCATTGGCTTCCCATGTCGACGTATGCCTTAATCGGCTTCCCGTTCACGTTGGCACTCATGAAATACTTCTGATTTGGCACCACGCTGCCCACTGTATCGTCGTTGCTCTCTTGCGCAAGGACAGCTGGTTTCGTCCTGTTGCTAGTTGTCGAGCCTTTCTTCGAATAACAATCTTTGGTTTCGTGGCCCGATTTTCCACAATTTGTGCATCGCGGTTTACGCTGAGGTTTTCGGCATGCTGTCGAAAAATGTCCGTATGAAGAGCAGTTAAAACAAAGTGGCTCGCCTTTTTCGTTGTACTTCCGTCCGGATGCCTTTGCCGATTCGCCTCCAGTGCGAGGTGGACGTTGAGCAGTTGCCGCTACGCAGTCGTTGCCGTCTTGGACGCGGTGTGAACGTCGAGCATCCAACGGCTGGTAGAGCATCTTAGGTCTCGTCTGCTTCATGGTGTCCGTTCTGTCGCAGAGCCGTTTCATGCACTGGAGCAACTCATCTGGGCTTGCGTAGTCTCGAACGCTGAGGGTCCGCACCAGATCGTCGTTGAGTCCAGTGATGACGTACTCGATACAAGCCGCTTCACCGATGTTGCAGCGCCTTGCTTTGGCCAGCTTGTCGTAGAAGTACGCTTCGACACTTTCGTGTCGCTCCTTCGTTCGTGATTCCATGTCCCGGAATGTGCGTTGGAAACTGGATGCCGAAGAAAACGGCCTCTTCATTTCAGCTTTCCAGTCAGCCCAAGTTCGTTGGACATATGTGAGCCCATCATACCACGTTTTTGCGACGGCCTGGAGCTTCGTGAGGGCGAAGCAAGTGGTCTGCTGGTCGCTCCAACTGTAAGCTGCAGCCAGATTGTCAACTTTGTTGAGCCACGTCTCGACCGTGAGGGCGAAGCAAGTGGTCTGCTGGTCGCTCCGACTGTAAGCTGCAGCCAGATTGTCAACTTTGTTGAGCCACGTCTCGACCGTTGGCTGATCGTGCAAAGATGGGTCGAATATTGGCACCAGTTGCGCGCTCGCCGTCGCCAATCGTCCATCCGCGACGCACGATGCACCTGCCGACGGGTGGTGTGGTGGCGATTGAGCCGATTGCATTAGTTGGGCTGCTCCCTGCAATGCCTCTCGTACCACCGTCTGGATCGCCGCCTGCATCAGCGCCTGGAAGTCAAAGGCACTGGGAACGGGCACTGCTTCGTTGGGGCTGTCCATGTCGTGGCTGCTTGCCGTTGCAGCGTTCATGGATCCCCTTTCGACGTTGGGCTGCGCCTCGCCTTCGTTCTGTACGCTCTCGTTCGTCGAGTGAGCCGGTCGTGATACCTCGCCCTCTGGTCCTCCATTCATTGTCTTCGAACGTAGCATCATCGTGGCTTTTCGTGGTCGAATAACTTTAGAGGCACTCGTTGAGGAAGGTAGTTGGTTGAAATCCCACTTCTGAGAAAAAGTTCTGTAGTCGACACAGTCGTCAAAAACAAAACAACCCTTCGTTTTCAACACCCGCTCGCACGGCGTGCAGAACACACACTGTCCGAAAAGGGTCCGTTTCGGTGGCGGCACGGTCATCTCGGTCCCTCTCAGCACACCCTCTCCCACCAGATGTACGGGGTCGGAATGGCAGAGTAACCCGAGAGCTACTTCGCAGCGCGGAGCAGAGCACCCCCCGTCGAGTCCGAGGCGGGACCCCGGAGAGGGTCTGCGCGCATTCCGTCCGTTGTCCGAACATGCGTGGCGTCTCTGTCGACAACATATATTTTAAATTGGTAACGTGCTGTTCACTTTTGGCACTACTCAAATATAAGTGTAGCAAACTGTTGTAACAGGAGTGTGTTTCTCTATTGTCATCTCTATTGTATCAAATATATCTGTGGCAGTCTCCAGCATTAATAAAGTATATGTGTTACATGACAAACAAATTATCAGATTGTGCCATCTTGTGCACCAATTATCAGATTGTGCACCAGGTCTTAGTTGTGTGCTAAGGTTCCACTTATACTTAAGTAAACCATATTTGAAAATAAAGTTAGAATTGCTGTAGAATTACAAGAATTGCTTTTTGTTTTCTTGCTGCCTGAAATCCTGTCATTTGGGTGCAAAATAATGACAAACAGCACAATATTTTAGTGGTTAATTAGTTCATGTGATGAACTCACTTGAATACCTATAATGTAATTTAGATGGTTAGCCACTGTACCTGTAGATATGTATTTCATATGCCTTCTCCCACATCGTCACCCATCATGATCTCTCCTTCCCCCTCCCCAGTGCAGAGTAGCAGGCCAGATTTGAATTATTTCGGCCAACCTCTCTGCCTTTTCTTTCAATAAATGCATCTATCTATCTAGCTATGAAATTTGCCCAAAAGACTAATTTTGATTGCGAAGATAAATTAACAAGGCAGTACATGTACTATTTCAATATAGTGTTATAATCAAGTGTATTGGGCATGCTTATGCTCAATAACACTACTTTCAACCTCTGAAGCAGTTTACTGCCAAAACGCTGTTCATACACACTGTCTAAATGGAATCAGTTATATATTTAGTTGGTCACTAACTTGGTCAACTAGCCAAGAAGCAAGCCAGTTTGAATTTCTCGCTGAGGCCAGTAAACCTTATAAAGCCAGTTTGTGTGTACCCAGTAATAGGCTAGTAATGCATGCTTTCAAGATGGAACGAGCAAAAGTAGTAGAGGCACCAAATTTTCAATTAGAATACTTGTGAACCTGTTAGCCCTGGGAAAAATCACTTGCAAGTTCTACTGACTGAGCCATTTCAGCCAGCAGAGAAATTGCCGGGGATTCTCCTGGGCCCCAGAGAAATTGCCAGTGAAATAAACAGATTCCCAGCTGGCCCAGAAAGAGACCAGCAGATGCTGTTGGGACCAACTGACCTAGCACATGTCCAGTTGGGACCAACTAAAACCAGCAGACTTCTTGCTGTCCCAGTAAGAAACCAACAACTCATACTGTTGGGACCAACTAGACCAGTACGAAACCAGTAGATTCCCAGTTGGGACCAACTGATCCAGCACAAAGCCAGCAGATTTCCAACTGGGACCAACTGAAACCAACTAGTGATGTTGTTCGGACCAACTGCCCCAGCACAAAACCAGCAAGGTTCTGCTGGGACCAACAAAAACCAATACAAACCAGCAGATTCCCAGCAGGATATTTTCACCTGGGAAGACAGATCTGCCACTTGAGGCCAGTGAGGACGGTGTCCATCATCCTTTGGGATGTAGCTGGGGCAGAGCACAATCCAAATGGGAGTACTTTGAATTCATATAGGCCATCTGGAGTGACAAATGCGGTTTTTTTCTCGGTCTCTTTCGTCTACTTCGATTTGCCAGTAGCCGCTTTTCAAGTCAATAGATGACAAATACTTATCACTTCGCAATCTATCCAGTGAGTCATCGATGCGCGGCAACGGGTATACATCTTTCTTTGTCACATTATTCAATTTTCGATAGTCGACGCAAAATTAGAGAGTGCCGTCCTTCTTCTTGACCAGGACTACTGGTGAAGACCACGGACTTTGCGAAGGCTGCACAACACCATCATCCAGCATCTCCTGAACTTGCGTCTGGATCATTTCCCGCTCCTTGGCAGACACACGATAAGGCTGCTGTCGTATAGGGCGAGCGTCCTCATAAGTAATTATGCGATGTTGTGTGATGGGCGTTTGACGAAACTTCGCGGAAGAAGCAAAACAGTGCTTGAAGTCCAGCAGCAGTTGCTCTAAAGCCCGCCGTTTCTTCTTTTATCAAGTGGCAGTTAATGTCGATGTTGTCAAGAGATGGCTCGTTAGTTTCTACTGCCGTGGATGCAAAACAGACCGGATCGTGCGCAACATGGTCAGCGAAAGCGATAGCAGTCCCCGGAAACAAGTGCCGGTGCTCATTTAAAACAATTGTGACAAGGAGTGCAGCCCGGCCGCTGTGAAGCGACAATAAACTTCGAGCAGCGCAAATGCCTTGAGCAAGCAGGAGTGAATGGTTCGCCTCCGCTACAGCATCACCGGTACGGAAATCGTCACAGGTAACTTCCACAAGAGCACTGCTTCGCGGCGGCAGCGAGACGCTCTCGGCGGAAACACGAAGTGCGGCATTGCAGGGACTGCTACTATCTTGTTTGGCAGATTGTCCCATCGAAAATGTGACGAGTCTCTTTCGCAGGTCGATAACTGCTCCGTACTCCCGCAGAAAGTCAATGCCGAGGATAAGGTCACGGGAGCAGTCACTTAAAACAACGCAACTAACGACGAACGTACGTCCGTTAATCTGAATGCGAGCCGTGCACATCCCCTTTAGAGTAACTATATGACCGCCGGCGGTTTGAAGGTACACACCTGGCCAAGCAGTGAGCACCTTCCTCAAAACAGTCGCCATGCGACCACTCAAAATTGAATAATCGGCACCGGTGTCCACTAACGCATTGACCGTAGTGCGACCGTCTAAAATAACCGGAATGTCCAGAGAAACGCTTTTTGCTTCCCTAGGTGATGGTACCAGCAGCTTGCGGTCAGACCGGAGCGGCGACCACGGGAGGTCTTCAACGCAGCGACTACCAGCGGCCTCATCCCCGAAGGTCGCTGTTTTCAGTTTTCCCGATGAGGGCTAGACGAGCGGCCTTGGTCCTCTCGCGAGGAACCGTGGGTGAACATCGAGGAGCGCCTTTGTGAAGGGGAGCGGGGTGACGCTGCGAAGGAGATGAAGAACGCTGCTCCGCCAGGTACTCCTCAATAACTCGGGGTCGTTGACCAAACCGGGGAGGAGGCGAGTCGATGCGGAAGCCGTGTAGACCGAGGCGTCGATACGGACAATCCCGGTAGAGATGTCCTGGTTCACCGCAGTGGAAGCAAAGCGGACGGCGGTCAGGTGTGCGCCAAACGTCGGCTTTGCGTCGGGGCAGCGGACGATTGTCGAAGTTCTGCACTGGCTGCACCGAGGGCAGCGGAACTGTAGGTGGCGCGAGAATGAACGGTGGTGAAGGGGGAGCCTGACTCTGCAGAACTTCCGCATATGTGGGACGGTTGTCGGTCCCCGACAGCAATGGCGGGCTCGTTACTACAGGCGAAAGAAGGCTCTTGAGCGCCTTTCGCACCTCCTCCCGCACTATAGCAGAAACGGAAGCTGGCGATTGCTGCAGAGGACTCCAGAACTTGCTTAGTTCTTCGCGCACGACGCTGCGAATCAGTTCGCGCAATGCATCAAGATGCCGCTAGGAAGATGCAAATGATTCCGCGATTGTGCCTGTATGAAAACGTCGGTCATAAGCCACGGCACGTTGTTGTAGCACCCTTTCCATTGTGGTGGCCTCCGCAAGGAATCCGTTTACAGTCGACGTTGGGTTTCGCACAAGGCCTGCGAACAGCTGCTGTTTCTAACCCCGCATCAAATGCCTGACCTTTTTGTCCTCGCACATGGCGGGATCGGCACGCCTGAAGAGGCGCGTCATGTCCTCGACGTACGCTTTGGCACTCTCATTCGGCATTTGGATGCGAGAGTGAATGGCACGTTCTGCATGCTCGCGACAATTCGCGCTAGTGTAAGTCTCGAGCAGTTGACGACGGAATTCCCGCCACGATGTTAACACTTGCTCTCGATTCTCGAACCAGATACGGGCGCCGTCCTCAAGGATGAAGTAGACGTTGCTTAGTTTGGCAGCATCGTCCCACTGGTTGAAAGCAGCGACACGTTCAAACTGAAGGAACCAGTCCTCCACATTCTCAAAGAGGTCCCCATGGAAAGACTTCGGTTCCCGAGGGGCCTGCGAGGTGTAGTTACAGGCCGGTGCGACGCCTGTTATGTGCTGAGCAGGAGTACTGGATGTCATGACGGCTGCTAATGGCTGAAGCTCCGGAGACAGTCCCTGAAGCCGTCAACTGGCGCGATGCACTAGGGTGTCCAATGGCTCAGGGCTTGCGCGACGTCTTGCAGATGGGGACACTTGCATAGGCGATCGTTTTACCCAGCAGCTCCACCAGAATGTCACGTACACGGTGACTAAGGATACCAATGATAGCAGGGGGTAGTAGCCCAGACACAACACAGCAGCACACACGCAAACGCGCAAGCGACACTTTGTCGTCCTTTTCAACTTCGTCCTCCTTTCACACCTCAGTCATGCGCCACCTGGCAACGCTAGGTGGCAATATGAAGAAGGGCGCCAACAAACACGGTGTCAGGATGGTCTTCTCCGCCCTCAAAAAGTTGGCTAGCATGTGCTGACGAGGGTGATACCGGGTGATACCGGTCATAGACAAGGCTGCACATGAAGCATGTCAAGCCCTATGTCAAATGCACCACAGGGGTTATTTACCAAATTCCCTTAACCTGTGGAAAGGTATACATCGGGCATACTGGGCGATGTGTCAACGATAGGGCTCCAGAACATAAGCGCTCTGTAAAAAACAATCAGAATTTATATCTACCTGTTCATTGCAAATCGTGCGATTCCAAGACAAAATGTGACCCGTAGTTCAAAGAAAATAGGATTTTAGGCAGGAGCAGGGAATATCTTGCCCGTGAGCTGCTAGAAGCCTCGAATATAAAAATACTTCGTTCAAAATGTATTAGTGAATCATCTCTCTCGCTGTATAGTTGTGAAGGTCGGCTGTTAAATGTTGTTAGGTAGGGTAGACCTAAATTGCTATGCATATGTTGCTGACTTTGTGGGAGCATTTGGATGGTGAAGAAGTTTGTATGTGGTGCTCCGAGAAAGAAATTGGAGTCAGCGCCTGTCCTGAGTGTCTATTTGTGCCTATTTGTGCGTGTCTTTTTGTTGCGCTATTAACCTTTCCTTTATGCTTTTTGTTGCATGAAGCATGGGCTTCCACACTCATAGCATTGACTTCCACGCTCTTGTTGTAGCTTGAAGACTTTATTCTGAAATGCAGGAAAATTATTTGCATGCTGAAGAACTGGTGCTGGTGGTCTCAGTATGCACATTTTCACTGGAGTACCTTTCTGTCTTTCGACAGACAATTACGGGACGCGTTGCATAATGATGCTTTTACTTTCAGACGGCGGTGGAACCCACATTTGAAATGGATCCCATTTTTGTGAATGAAACCGTAAACTTCATGAAAAAAGAACTTCAGAAGACAACGCCTACAATGGAATTGATAAATGACGCCATGTATAGGACTGCGCGGGCAAAGCGCGTAGCCCTCGGAATTTAGAAGATGAACCTCAATGACTTCTTGGAAGTGTATCTAGCGTTGAAGGTTGACAAAGAGGTGACGTTTCTAAACCAGCAGTGCACGAATATTGTCAAGCAAAATGGGCAATTTTATGGCTTCTTTGTTAATTTTATATTTTAGAGCACAGGCTTCTGTATATATTTGTGGTTGATAAATACTACCATACTGTGCATATAGCCCTCCTTTTAAGGACTCTGTGAGCATTTTTGAGAACACTGCGTAGGATGAGGCGACAGTGCAAAAAATTGCAATGTGTTAATGGCATCAATGAATTACCACGTTCGTATTGGAAACACAAAAAATGAAAGTCAGCTATGCTGAGGTGTCTGTTGCTGTACAGTGCAATGTAGTGAGGCTGCACAATGTTTCGGTTTAAGATAAATGTATGCCTTTTAATTCAGCTAATGAGGGGGCTGTGGTAAGGAACCTCTTGCAGATTCAAGTTCTGAGTACAAGATTTGCATTCAGATTTAGGTACTTTGCTCTGAATGTATTTTGCATAATGGAGAAAATATATTGGTATCATTTACACCTGAGTGTCATTCATCAAATACACTGGACACGTATTTTTTGGATCTGTTGACAGAATATGTCAATATGCAGCTGCTGAGCGTACGTTTAGTTCTAACAAGAAGCAGGATAGGTACAAGTGCATGAAATCACGGTGCAAATTAAAATATGAATAATAAAATTTGTTGTTCCTTAAGTGCGATTCTCATGAAGCCAATTTAGCCAGACCTTATTCAAGAGACTGTTTAATATGAATAAACCCCTTTTGTGTGCCATTGATCTTAACAATATATTTTTTTTTCCATTTCTTCTCGATCTGCAATGAATGGCTATCGCCTCACGGGCATTTCTGTGTATGTGAAATTGCTGGAAGCACTGAGAGAACACAGTGATGGTATTTTTCATGCGGCAAGATGCAAACAGTCAGCATTGTCTGTATACTGTGACATGATTTCTGAAGTCAGAAACGCCGAGAGGATTGCCAGGGACTGTAAGTAACAGCCTCATTATTGAACGAAAAATGTAAGTAATGTTTTGTCATCGTGCGCAAAAACCGGAATGTCTAGCTTACAGGTGCCTTTTTTTTGTATTTTGTATCAACATGCACTGATTGTATCAACATGCACTGACAAAGTGATACTAAGCGATATCCAGCTTTGAAACTACTGCTGTTATGCTCCAGAGAGTACAAGCGGTTGCAAGGGGGTGTAAATGCACTTCCTTACAACAGAGTTGGAATTTGGGAGGATGGTGGCTTCAGCGAGAGATGTGAACACTAGTTGGTTCATGATGTAGGTTATATTTAAAACAGAAAGCTCTGCTAGTAAGTGTAGCATTCGGACAGAGACAGAAAAGTGTGACAGACAACTAACACTAGCTCGAAACACTTAAATAATTTTGTTTAAAAATTCAACAAATGCTCTGGCTTTGTGATTCAAGCATTGCTCCATTATCTTATGCTTTATGGGAAGAAAAGGCATGCACTATTGATGTCGATCTGTTTTTTTTTTTAATTTGCACAGCACATAAAGTTTTAAATATGATTCTTAACCGCCATGTAGTCAAGGACAAAACTGTGCAGGATGCGGATTAGCAAAAAAATTATTTCTGCATTGCCTCGCTGGTCAGTCTGCTGATATTTTTTTCTCTGACTGGAGCAAGCGTGTTCTTTTATGATTCAGTTCCTTTTACTGGCCTGCTTCACCCGACTGCACAGAAAAAATTTTTTATGGGAATCTGCATCGCGCAAACTTTTGTTAATGAGTGTACATGTTTACAAAAGGACTACAACGCTCTCCTTTGCCACTTTGCTAGTTTAAAAAAAAATTACTAAACGTTTTGTATCTTTCTTTTCTAGATTAAAGTCTTTCTAGACTCATGGTGATGTTTGTGTTTGCGAGAGTGTCCTTCCGCCGGATGTGTTCGCCGCATGATGACAGATTAAAGAAAGGAAATGGGGATAGTGATTGGTAGAGGTTAATAATAACTGCCAACCAAGATCCGTATAACTCGTGCTATGGTCTTTCCACTTGTGATGTATGGATGCGAGAGTTGGACTGTGAAAAAGGATGACCGCCGAATAATTGACGCGTTTGAATTGTGGTGCTGTCGGAGACTCTTGAGAGTTCCTTGGACGGCCAGAAGATCAAATCAGTCGATATTGTCGACCATAAACACTGACTGCTCATTGGAGGGTCAAATTCTAAAGTTAAAACTCAGCTACTTTGGTCATCTGATGAGAAGAGAGTAGTCGCTGGAGAAAGATTTGATGTTGGGAAAGGTTGAGGGTCACCGGAGAAGGGGTAGGCAGCGAACGCGATGGTTAGATGGCATGCTCAAGGCGCTGCAGATGAAGTTATGTGATGTTAGGAAGATAGTGAGAGACCGGAAAGCGTGATATGGTCCATAGGGTCACGAAAAGTCGGACACGACTGAACGACTGAACTGAACTGAACTGTATAATCATTGATAGAGATTGATAGAGGTTAAGTGATTGATATCATATTGATTTATATTGATTTTAATGATGGATGAAGGTTAATAGTGATTTATATATGATGATAGGGATTAATAATGATTGACAATAAAAATAAACTGATAGTGATTGATAAATGTAGATAGTGATAGTCAGTGACTGATAAATGTTGATGATAGTGACTGATAAAAGTTTATAGTAATAGACAGTAACTGCTAAAGTTGATTGTGATGGTGAATTGTGATGGTGACTGATAGCGATGTATAAAGGTTGACAGTGATAGTGAATGGTAGAGGTTGTCAGGGCCTTTAATGTCCAGATTGAAATGAGATGTCGAATGAATACACTGAATAGGCTTCCACTGTTCAGCTCTTAAGACTAGCTAAGAACCATCCTGTAATTTTTTTTTTGTTTTTGTCACATTGGATTAGATTGGTAACCTTTGTGGCGCTGTGGGCTTCACAGCCGGTCTCTTTTTTTTTCTTTTCATCTTTCTGCCTTGACCTCTTTTTTTTTTCTCCCATAGTGCACAGGTATTTCCAGGCCAATAAGAATCATCTCCTTGTTCCTCGATTGCCTGTCTCATGTGCTGCCTTATGTATAATAATCGGACATTGAGCTCTGCATTTTTACGAACTTCATTCTCTGTTCTAGCTTTGATGTTCCCAGTTCTATTCCCCTCTGGTAACATGGATGCTTAATCGTTTAACGACTGATTACATTTTTATTGTCATTATAGTGTAATCATAAGCAAGGGTAGCTAAAGCAAGCAGCTTTTTAATTGTTTTAATCATGGTATATAAAAGCAAGCATACCTTCTTTTTTTTTTTCATTTGAGATGCCAGAGGAGTTGGTGCCCTCATTTTGCTGCCGGTTTTGTGGAACGAACGAGAAAACCTATTATCGACACTGATAAGATGTACCGTCTTTGCCAAAAGTAACCAGGCTGCAGGATTTGCTTCTGAGCCATGTGGTAGCAGATTCATACAACTTCTGATGCTCTAAATTTGTAGAATGTAAAGGTGAACACTAGTCCTCACTTCTTAGCTAGTTGTGATAAGGTGGGAATTCATTGGCTTTATAATACAAGTGAGAGGGAAAACATGCTGCCTGGTTACTTTTGGCAAAGACGGTACATAGTGTACTGTATCGGTAACCTGTAGACAGCTTAGAAAGTCGGAGAATGTTTTTACATAACTTCATGCTACGCATAGTGCTATAAATTCACGCGACCTCTATAATCTATAACTTCTTTGGTGGGAATATTATTTGTAAGTACAGAGTTATGTAAAAAAAGATCTCACAATTTTTTGTGTTACTTTTATGAAAAGAAAAGGTACCTATATTTTTCTTTACACTAATGCCACAATAGCCAAAAATAAATGGAAAACTCTATTTGGTGAAATATTGTGTAGGTATTTTGACAATTTGTTTTGCACCATTGTCTTTCATTTTTTCTTTTTCAGTGTAAATATTCTTAAATAGTTGTACAGTAAATGCTCATGTTTGAGAAATATATCTAGCTGCCATAGGTACCATGACTAGGATGCGCCCGAATTTGCGACCGAATTCTTCCACCTAATCACTGCTGTTCTTCACCTGTAGTTGACGGAATGACTGCTGCGGACGCATAATCGACACGGATCTGCTGACTACTGACCGTTGGCGGCAGCTACCAGCTGCCACGCGTTCACTAGGATCGCCGCAAGGGCATCGGTTCACCGACAGTTTACAGCGCAAGCGCCATCACTGCCCGTGACAGCGCGCCACCCGGATTTGTTATAAAAAGACAGACGAACAGCCGCCGCGTGGGATTTGCGGCCGAATTCTTGCACCTAATCACTGCTGTTCTTCACCTGTAGGTGAGTGTGTTACAAATACATAGGCTCTGTAGAGTACTACGAACACTTTGGCTGCAAATCCCACCTGTATATTTTGTGTGTTTTTGAGCTGTCAATATTGCGGTGATAGGTGTTGACCTTAGCACATACCGTGTTCGAATAGGTTGTTTTGTACCATTCGGTAAGAAACTTTTGTCATTTGCGCCAGTATTGTTTCGCCCGGGGTCAGCTACTGCTAACTTCTGCGTACGCGGTCGGCTGACCTTAGCCGTGTCGTGTATATGGCTCCTGTTTATTTGTGCTGGTGACACTGAAACAAATCCTGGCCCTGACAAATGTGATCAAGTTCTCGCTGCTATCAAAGAAATGGCATTGTCCAATGAAAAGTTTCAAAGAGAAATCCTTGGAAAAATTAAAGACGTCCAGCTCAGCGTGACAGAAATCAAACGGCGCCTATCAAAATTAGAAGAAAACTCGGATGTTGTTGCTGACGTGTCTAAAGAAGTCAGCAACTTGGGCTCGATGCTGAAGGAATCCCAAGAGAAGCTTCAAGGCATAGAAACGGCACAAATGCGTCAGTCGAGCATAGTTGTTGATGACCTTAACAACAGAATGCGTAGAAATAACTTGATCTTCAAAGGCATTACAGAGGAAGCAACAGAAACATGGAAAGATACCGAAGAAGTTGTGTCTAA
Source organism: Amblyomma maculatum (assembly GCF_055883805.1). Lineage (NCBI taxonomy): Eukaryota > Metazoa > Arthropoda > Arachnida > Ixodida > Ixodidae > Amblyomma > Amblyomma maculatum. The sequence goes on along the minus strand of NC_139349.1, from coordinate 170,166,895 downwards.
GTTTGTGACCAGGAACTTGGGAATCTCAGTTGGCGAAATCAAACGTGCACACAGAATAGGACAGCGAAAGCAGGGCAGCATCCGCCCAATAATTGTGAAGTTCTTAAATTTCAAAGACAAGACCAACATTCTCAAAAATGCTTCCAAACTTAAAGATCTTGACTCTGCTTCCGTCTGGATAGAGGAGGACTTTTCACCTAGGATGCAGTTTATTAGGAAACAGCTTAGAGACTTCTCTCGAAGTATACGAAATCCTGGTGAAAAGTATAAGCTATTATTTGATAAGCTTCTTCTTAACAATACTCTGTACTCATTTAACAGTGCCACTAGAAAAGTGATTGCTCTCCCAAAGCGCGATTCCAAAGAAGTGGATGTTTGTGACAATAGCGGAACAAATGAAATGTCTGCCCTTTCTGATTCTGAGGCCGCTCAGGAACACTGACTACAGAATAAACCCATAAGCTTCGTATTGTCAATTTTAGTGTCAAACTTTCGCAGCCTGTTTCCAAAGCAAGATAATTTGTGTGCATATGTCGACGCATGCTCAGCCGACCTTGTGTTGGGTACAGAGACCTGGTTATCGCCCGATATTGCTGATACTGAATTATTATTTTCCAGCCAGTTTTCATTAATTAGAAAAGACCGCGTTACTTCGCGCGGTGGTGGCGTACTAATTGCCGTGAGGAAAAGCCTGCAAGCACATGTTGTTGATACAGGATCGTGCCTGGAAATTTTGTGGGTTGCATTACGTCTATCATCATCGGTAACTTGCGCCGTTGGGGTCTGTTATCGCCCACCTGATTCACACGAGGAATTCGCTGAAAAACTGAATGAATCCCTAACTGACCTTCAGAACAAATTTCCACGTTCACCAATATTCCTGGCAGGTGACTTCAATTATCCGAATGTTGAGTGGCGGGAATGCCGGCCCCTCCACGGCGCAAGAAAGCGTGAATGTCAGAATTTTATGGATGTGCTAGCACTTTTCAACCTACATCAAATGGTTTCCACACCTACGCGTGGCGATTCAATCTTAGATCTAGTGCTGACAACACAGCCTGACCAAACGTCTGCAAACTTGCTGGATGGTCTCAGTGACCACAAAGTTTTGCAGTGCGATTTCACAGTAGCCAGAAACAAACCAGAAAAAGGAAATAAAATTACATTTGATTATACCAGAGCAGATACTGATGATACTTAATGAGCTATCATTGTTCTCTGCAGATATTTTTCGCTCCTTCAGTTCGCGGGACGCGAATGAAAACTGGTCTCTTATTCGGGATAAACTAACTTTGCTAAAAGATAAGTACGTACCTAAGGTCACCATCACCACATCTACAGAGAGCACATGGTTCACAAGGAGCGTCAAAAGATGTATAAACAAAAAGAAAAGGTTGTACGCGAAAGCTAAAAAGTCAGCATCTGAGCACGATTGGAATCAGTATCGTACACATGCCCAACAGTGCAAAACTGAAATCGAAATCGCAAAGAACAAGTTCTATAACAGTGACATTTCACATCTGTTAAAGAACAATCCTCAAAAATTTTGGCGCGTTGTTAATCCAAACTATGGTACAAACACCTCAGTGTCAAACACCTCAGTGTAAAGAAGGAAAGCTCCTTACCTCCCCTGAAGTAGCATAGGAATTCAACCAATTTTTCTGCTCAGTTTTCACTGATGAGAGCCCTTTACCTACTGACCTGAAATTTCCAGAACTACACGAAAGCATGCCCGACATAACTGTCACAGCAGAAGGTGTATCCTCTATCATAGACCGCCTCCCTGCTAACTCTGCACCCGGCCTCGATAACATATGTCCTAAAATACTAAAAATAGCGAAGCCTGCAATATGCTCCATCTTAGCTGCTATTTTTCAGCAATCCATTGATGCGGGTTGTGTACCATACGACTGGAAAATTGCGCGTGTCATACCCATTTTCAAATCTGATGATGCCTCTCTGCCATCAAATTACAGACCAATTTCTTTAACCAATATAAGCTGCAAATTGCTCCTCCGCCATAATGGGTCATCTGGTGAAGCATAACTTCTTTTTTCCCAATCAGCACGGCTTCCTACATGGTAGGTCTTGCGAAACACAACTGTTTGAATTGGTTACTGACCTTCATCATGCTGTTCATGTGCACTCTAAAATAGACGCCGTATTTATAGATTTCGCCAAAGCATTCGACAAAGTCCCACACATACGTCTAATAAAGAAGCTTGAAAATTTAAACCTAAATTATAAGGTTATTTGTTGGATAAGGGTTTTTTGGCTAATCGCTATCAATCAGTCTTTAACAGCTATTCTTCCTCCCACTCCCCCGTTAAATCTGGAGTGCCGCAAGGGTCTGTACTCGGACCTATCTTGTTCTTAGTTTATATAAATGATATCAGTAATGACCTAAATTCCACGGTCAGATTATTTGCTGATGATTGTGTGGTATACAGACAGATAACTGATCTTTCAGACTGTACTCATTTACAATCAGACATTAATAAGATCAACAATTGGTGCACACAATGGCAAATGGAAATTAACACCTCAAAAACAAAACTTGTCAGATTTACCACAACATCTAACACCGAACCATTCCATTACACTTTGAAACACGTGCGTATTGAATCGGTACCCATCATAAAGTATTTAGGTGTACATTTAGCATCAGACCTTTCATGGAACTGTCACTAAGATACGGTCATCAATAAGGCTTCCAAAACACTCGGCTTCCTCAGACGCAACCTGCGATTAGCTAATCCAGACACAAAGCTATTAGCATACACCACATTAGAGCGCTCTAAATTGGAGTACGCCTTTTTAATTTGGAACCCTCATCAAGCATACCTAGTAACAAAATTGGAGTCTCTGCAAAATAAAGCCGCCCGTTTCATATCTAAAAACTATTCGCGATCAGCAAGTATAACTGAAATAAAAACAGCCCTCAACTTAACTCTTCTTGAAAGACGGAGAATGTTTTCCTTACTGTCCTTTTTCTACAAATTATATTATAGTAATTCTTCTTTCGCGTTGTATCATATCACGCCGGCTCATCATGTATTCCCACGCATTGATCACCAACTGAAAGTGCAACCCATCTTTGCTCGAACCAATCTGTTCTTTCACTCGCCTCTCATCGGCTAGCTATTTTTCAACATATGGTGAAGGCCTCTGCTGGCTGCTAACATCAAGAGCAGTTTTTATATTGTAGCAATTTAGGGTGTGTAACGAGCTTACCTGGTGTGCTTGTACTACCTGTTTTGTTTACTCTTTTCACTTAATTTTTGTGCAAGAATGCGTGGCTCAAAAGGCACCAGCTTCACAAATTGATGTCAATGTGCATGAAAACAATGTTTAACTTTCTCTTTTTGCCTGACCCAATGCAATTTCACTAGAGTGTATTACATTTTCATTTGGAAGGTATCTGGCAAGCGGTGTCCGTACCCAACACTGATATGCAATGGGAGTAGCCCGCTTACATCAGAAGCAATGCACGTGGCATTTGAAGACATTTGCATTGATGTCATTGACCTAACAGAGGGATTTTGTGTGGTTTTCTGTATGCACTGGACATATAGCATTGAGTACGTGCCAGCATTGAAGCACACGTTCTCTGTGATAGAGCCACTGCTTGGAATTAAAAAAAAAAAGTAAAGTTGGGTGCAAGAGCCCTTCAACTGCTGACAAACCTTAGAGCCCAAGCTGGCAAAAAGTAATAAGACTGTAATTTTTAGTGTGTTTTGCAACTTTAATTCAAGTGCATTCATGAGTGCAGTGCACATTTTCAGGGCCACCGGTTTGTTAATACGCTCTCTAAGTGGCATGAATAATCCCCATCACTCCTCCACCTTTGTGAAGGTATTCTGCTTTCATGTGCTTTTTGTCTTATATGCTGCGTGTTAGACACAGTCAGTAGGTATAATTATTTAATAAAGCTGTAGTTTTTTACAGCCTTGTCTTTTGCAAAAATGTTCACCTAAGCATACACTGCATTATGCAGGGACTCACGGAACTGTCATACAGTTAAATGGGTGATTCTATTAGAGTGGATGGTAGAACTATTCTTTTAACTTCCTAGGGGTTTAGCAGAAGGCTCCGAATAAGGATTGCCTTTAGCAGTTTCACGTGAGCTATCCGACGCTCAGTGAATGCAATGTGCCTCTATAATGGGAGTCTTCTCACTCTAACAATAAGCGTCCCGCTGAACCTCTGGGAAGCAGCCAGTTGACCACCCTGAAGGAGCCAACAAAGCAACTTTCAAATGAGTCGGCGAATGCAATGTGACTCTCTAGCGAGAGTCTTCTCACTCTAAAAATAAGCGTCCTGCTGATTCTCTAAGAAGCAGCCAGGTGACCACCCTGAAAGAGGCAAGACAACAACTGTCAAAGGAGTCGACGAATACAATCCGACTCTCTTGTGAGAGTCTTCTCACTCTAAAAATGAGCGTCCTTCTGATCCTCTGAGAAGCAACCAGGTGACTACCCTGAAGGAGGCAACGCAGCAACTGTCAAAGGAGTCGACGACGGCAGTGTGACTCCCTAGTGAGAGTCTTCTCACTCTAACAATGAGCGTCCTGCTGAATCCCTGAAAAGTGACCTGGTGACCTCACTAAAGGAGGTAATGTGACAATTTTCTACGGAGTCGCACTTACGCTGTTTCTGCCAGTGGAGGGTTATTGTGTTTTGTTTTTTTTTTCTCGGAGGGAGTCATCGGTAAACCATAAAAAGGCATCACATATGTTTCAAAGTTTGACTACCCAAAAAAGGAGACATAAGAACTCCTTTCTTTTTTAGAGTGTATGCCTCTGGTGGGAGGTACAGCTAGCAGGCGACATGGCGAGAAACGGATTGGTTGGAGGACTCTGTGACGTACGCGAAGACACCAAATCTCATGGCCGAATTAGAAGAAGCTGCCAACATGGGCACCAATTTTTGACATGGCAGTTGAACTCATCGGCACCCTTGGCACTCTACTCCTAAGCCATTCATTGATGTTCACAGGCCGTGCCTATCGCGTGGTTTTTTTCTCTTTATGTCTGCAGTGGAGCGAAAAATTTGCTCTCCTCTGTCCCGCGGGAAAACACTGAAGCTTTAAATTTTTCGATCTTTAATTAAATGAAGCCCAACACAATCGCTGTAATCCCAAGTGGCCGCATATTTCCAGGCGGCCCACGAAAATGATTGCAGCCTGCTCTGGCAAGCTCATGAAAATACCTAAGCATGTTGGGGAAGACTTTCTTTTTTTTCTCCTGCCTTTTATCACTGCAGTTGTGTGATCGCATTTCCTGCTCCTTGAGTGCTCGCCGTGATTCTGGGGTCGTCATTTTGTCCACTTTCTGAAGGGCCGAACGTGAAGGGCATTCGCAAACTGCCGCGCGCAGAAATTCCGCAAGTAAATGATGCTTCCCGCGTGAACGCCGCCCAACGCGTGCTATCATGAGTGATTCCACTACGGCTTGGCAAGGACAATCACGACGGAACATGCGTGTTTTCCTACCTAGGCTCGACAACACCGACGCGTCTTCGCTTAATGGACCAACCTGTTCCAGTCACGTCGGCCCGCACAGCAACGGAAAGACGCCCGACCCGCGACCGCAAACTACGCCGCCGCACGTGAGTGCCATCGACGTCCCCCCGACACTTCCGCGCAGCACCAACGAAGGCTTCTGCCACCGATGTCCCATCTATTCAAGAAACATGGGCGCGGATCAGGCGTAAAACAACGCATGATATTTTTGCGCGTAACCGCTGTTTATTTTACAATCTGGTTTCGTCTATTGGTGTTTTTTTATTATGTATTTCAAGTATGCAAGGCCCTGACAAAAATCGGCCAGCTCGTTTGAAGCAAAGGGAACAGTTTAAACTCACTGTAGTTCTCTTTCACGAATATAAAGCTGCGCAACTACTATTTCACTGCGAACGCACTCCAGATACATGTCATTAATTTGGACGCAGAATCTAGCCAGCGCAAGAATAGAAAAGTTTAATACGAGTTAAACGCCCCTTCTTGGGAACAGTGCACAATGTATTTGTAAACTCAACATGCAGCAAAGTGTACAAACGGCGTTTATTATTGTTGCGAGAACCAACCTGACTTGTATATCAAAGGAAAAATTGAACAACCAAATATCAGAACCATCTGAGCCGCTTTTGTCGCATAATTTTGTTACAAAAATGACACTCGCACCTGCACTGACACTGCACATGTCCCTCAAAATTTTCCGAAAGCGCATGAAGGAATGCGCAAGCAATATTTTTGTAAATACTATCGGCGCCAAATATTAGATAGCAGGCAGTTAAGCCACGCCTTTGGCTAGTATTTGCTTCAGTCTTTATTCATGCCAGACATAGTGATGAAAATATGTGTATTTGCTCAATCCATTTGCTGAATTCGCGGCGTTTCGGGATGTAGAAGGCGCGTGCTTCAAGAATGTGTCGCTCGGCCTCTGAGCTCCGCCCTCTCCTTTTCAACGCCGAAGCGAATTTCACGCCACATAACAAGAACATTTGCGGGCGCTGACATCCGAACGCTTATCCATTCTATACCCCGCTCTGCAATGTTCGCACGAGCGCATTGATAAAATAACGATAGCTTTAGGACTGGTTGCGCACGCCTGATACCAAATCAATCCTCGTTGGAATTTGTGTCCGATTATTCAGCCGTGAATTTTCTTGAATGGAACAGCCCTAGGGAAATGGTAGCGAAAATTGAACCAGTTTTCGTGCATTTAATTTTCTGCTCGCATAGAACTCGACCGCAAAGTGGGTCTTCCTCGTGCTACCCTTGATATAGTGCTGGGTTCATAGGCCAGAAACGATGTTCCCCCTTGTATCAGCAGGTATAAAAAGTATATCTACATCAACGATTGGGTGCCTGCAACCTGTGTACTTTTTCCATCGGACCCTTTACTAGCCGCTGGCTATGGGTCCAAGCAGTGTCTGCCTATTTTCCTGTAGCGCACCAAAAAACAATAAATAAAAAAAAAACTGCTTCAAACTCCCCGCCGCCGCTTCGGTCCCCTCATCGCAAAAACCCAACGCGATTCGATTGCTCTCCACTGCACGCCCGCACCGAACAAGAGCTTCCCAATCGCCGCCGTCTCCGTCTCGCCTCCCCCGCAGTCGCACGTGCGATTGCTACGGACTCGCGAGCATCACCTTCCGTTTTCTAGTGCTTCTCCACAAAATGGCTCGCGAGTGCCTCAGCGTGAGCATACACAATTTAGTATTTAGTGTGTAAACCCTAAACTCCCGCAGGAATGCGCCGATTCGCGAATTACGACTGCGCCCCCAGTGTGTTTGTTTACATAGCTTTTGCAATGACCGAATGTATGCTGCTTGTTCGCAGGGCATAAAATGCAAGCTGAGCTAGCAATAACAAAAATATAAACTTTTTTTCGCATCAGTTGCACCTTTATTTGTTCACGAACTACAACGGCGCTGCAAGAAGCGCCGTGGATGCTACGTTCACTGCCTTCGCCCAGTGCACACACATGCGGCGCCGACAGCTGCAGGCTGCGCTCGCTATGGATAAGGCCACATATATCGACGCTTCCCGCTCAAAGTGCACTCGCTTTGTGATGCAAGCAGTCGTCGATTTGGGGTCGCTACTGCGAGAACTACACTCGATGACCACATGCGACCGCTGAAGCTTGTGAATACGCGCTCCGTAATCGCCGAAACTCTACACCCGGACGCGCGTACTCGCTAGGCCTACTCGTCGCTGAACGAGCCGGCAGTTCGGTGCCAGCTGACATTTCTGGCCAAGGTCATTGCTGATGACAAGGGGGAACATATAAAGTGTAGCTTGTTGTTTTCCTTTCTCTAACTCAGTTAAGCTACAGACAAGCGCAGCTGTTCAGGCTGTTCACTCGAGTATCGGGTGTCAAGCTCTCGCTGGCCTCCAATCCGACGAAAACAGATTGGGCGACCGTCCGCAGATCAGTGCTGTCGACGTCACGGCACCGAGAACCTCACGATAGCCTCCTTTATAGAAGGTTATGACCTGACACTGCGCTGATAGGCGACCGTTGGCCGTGCTGGCGTCGTCGCCGGTGTAATGAGAAAGATCATTGCGTCGATAAGCTAGGGAACCGTGCAGCCCACTAACTGTGAGCGTGCCTTATGCTAAAGAAAACATGCCTTACTCTATATCGCTTTCGTTGGGTAACATCTTCATCAAGACCTACTACATGAGGGACGACCACCATGTCAATCTGTCACAAGAAAAAAAAAAGACGTGTCCTTTGATATTGCAGTAGCCTGCCTTGCAGACGACGCTCCACCGTGTATACGATGTGGCGTCACACGAGCATTTCAAAAGGGAGGTCGCTCTCGGTGGGAGGAGCTTCCGAATTCCGATCTCTAGCACATTTTTTTTTCTTTATTATGCGCCGCTCGCTAGGCACTAAACCTTTACGAGTAGAATCACAGACCTGTATATTATTCACAGAAGTATAAAACGGCAATACGTCGAACGACCCTGTCATCGCCCCTTTAAACCTTGCAAGCAGCCATTCTTAAGGTGCAGCGGCCCGCGCACGGGATGTTTGTCTGGGTTTCGTCAACAGGGAAGGCTATACATTTCTGGTATATTGTGCGCGATTTGTGAGAAGAATCAAACACCACACGCCTGCTTTTGAGAAACTAGCTGTGTGCGCATGATTTAATTAAGACATGTTGTCTATTTGTCAAAAATGTTCGAGAGGAGGCTTTGCAACTTTTTCCCTGCCACACTTGACAATTGGAATAGTGAAGTATCAGAAAAATGGCATGAAGATCTGCCGGTCGTGCAATTTGACAGAATCGATAAGGACTCTTGCCATTGGTTGGCTATTGTTTATTAAGTAATCTGAAATGAATTGAGCGTGCATGCGTATTGATGAATGGGATATTTTAATGCGTAGCTTTATTCATTTTTGCCCGCCGTGTACGGAATATGTGTACATAATGTGCCCGCAGTGGCTATGTAGCTTATGTTGATATGATTGCTCTCGACTAATTGTAATATCTCTGTTGCTACCCTTTATTTTAGTAATTCTGACTATAATAAACGCTACATCCTTCAGTAATATATTGTTGGATTGCTTTGTAAAGTATACTTTCGCTGGACTAAGTGTAGGACTTATTTTGTTGTCATTAATTAGTTATCCGTGATTAAAATATATGACAAGCTGTCGGGATAGTTGGTCTTCCAGTTTTTGCAGCGCGTAGCCAGACAAGGACAAAGACGTTCCTACGTCTTTGTCCTTGTCCGGCTACGCGCTGCAAAAACTATAAAATATATTACCAAGATACTTTGTTGGGCGAGTTGGTACACATTCATTATTAATTTAAACAGCTTGTAAAGAAGACAAAGAACAGAAAACGCTGCGGCATCGCCATCACCATCGCTTGTCTCCTGAGCCCATCTCGCTCGCGCTGAAGCTGTGCCCTGCGGCTGGTAATTCGATCCTGCTGTGCCCAAAGTATTGCCAGCGCTAGACGTTCCAACCAACCATTAAATCCACATTTCAAGCTGTTTAAATTAATAATATAAAATATATGTCTTCATGTTGCAGCATCAAATCCTACATCGTTAGATAGCTTATGACTTATATAACTGCACTTCTGTATTGATAATAGTAATTAGTGAATTGTGATAATGCGAACGTTACGCTACAGCCTCAAATGATATATTTTTGGACTGCTTGTATCGAGTACGATTCCACTACTGATTGCACAAACATGCTGCCAAGCAAGTTGCTGCATTTTGCTGTGAGCCGAGTGGCGTCACAGCCAAGGCCAGCTGCGCAGCCCCCTCGCCAAGCTCTGCCGGCGTTGCCTAGCAACGCTAAAGAGGTGTGCGACTTCTACTTATGAAAAAAAAAATTAGTCTCTATCCGAGAATGGAACCTCATCCTTGGAAGCCGCAGCAGAGCTCTTTACCGCTGTGCCACGTGCCGATTGTTTTTTTTTTTTTTTCTTTATTGCCGACTTTGACATTTGAAAGTGAAATCAGAAATACAGAGCATAAAACGCGTAAGCCAGGCTTCGGCAAACACGGATTAAAATTCTCTCAGCGACACCAAAACATCAAGCAAGGTAATCCATTCTGGTGGATCAGGGAGTGCTCGGTAACACTCTCTTAGTGAAACGACACTTTCAACCCATACCAAAATAACCTTACTAATGCCCTCGAATCAGTTCAGAACAGAGAAACAAGGTTCATTTTGTCAAATTATTCCTACTATTCGAGTATTTCGGCGCTAAAAGCACAATTAAACTTACCCTCCCTAGCCTCACGGCGTAGAATCGCGCGTCTTGACCTTTTTCATAAATTTTTTTATTCTTTGCCATCTGATAACACGTACATAAAGAGAGCCCACCGTATCTCCCGCTCCAGCCACATTAATGCAGTGTATCCCCCTCAAGCTCACACTACTACTTTTCAGCAGTCTTTTTTCTTGCGCACCGCACAGGACTGGAATGGCCTGCCCACCGAAGTCGCTACAGTCATCGACCCCAAAATATTCAAACGGCTCATTGAAAACATCTCATATTGATCATCGACCTCAAAATTTTCAAGCGCATCATCGAAAACATCTCATTAAGATTTTTGTTATACTTATATGCCCTGTAACGCCCACTCCCTCATGTAATGTCTCATCAGAGACCTTTGAGGAATAAATAAAAAAAAAAAAATAAAATGCTCGCCAACAGGACGCAGATCAGCATGTTCAAAATGCATCCTCGTTTTCCATGTTGAGTGCAGGCCCAGAAGCATAATCAAATCATATGGTATATCCTGCGATGTTTCTATCGGCAAGAACCTTATTCCATAAGAAACAGTTACCACTCGACCCGCTGTGCCACGTCCCAGTTGTTTTTTTTTTCTTTCTTTATTTTCTGTTAACAATGATATTTACAGTGGGGCAAAGTCAAAGTATAATGCCGCAAAGCGCTCTAGCAAAAGTAAGGGTTCACAAAGTTTCAAAAAACGCTTCAGGTTGGCCAGTTCACTCAATACTGGCATCCATTCAGGTTTCTCCCTTTGGGTATTATAGATGGCGGTCAGGTTGTTGATACTCTCAATGAAATACTCCCTCGCTGAGCGAGCATCCACGTGCGCGTGTCTCACAGCCATTCTCGTTTTCCACATACTGTGGAGGCAAAGCAACATGAATAAGTCATATGGCACACCCCCTTCATTATGGACCGGCAGGAACCGTATACCATAGGGTGTAATTGGCAAGTCCTTTTTTTTTAATCCTCTGAAAGATATTCCACAGAAAGACTCAATCCCAGCAGTCAAGAAAAATATGGTCTATGGTTTCCGGCTTATGGCAAATCAAGCAGTGCACCGACCACGGAACAAAGACACCTTTTTCCCTCAACCACGGTTAAACAGGTAATAGACCACTGTGTAATAGGAAGAAAAACCTTTTGCTGACGACCGTGCTGGCATCTTTTTAACTCTTTTTAGGACATCCTTACCTTCCCCTCCGCAGTGTAATGATCGATACAACGGCACTGGCATGATTACATCAAGTAGGTTATTATACAGTTGCTTTTGGGTTACAGCGCTTAGGTATTCCATTGAGAATCTCAATTTTAAAATGTTAAAGTAAGCCCCAACCTCTCGTAAAAAAAACACTCAGTCTTCTGTGTTTAAAGTTGCTAGAGGACACCGAAAATTCGGGTAAGTCTTTGCTCAGTCTAACTTGAAAAACCGTTTGCAGAAAAGGGTCGGTTTGTTTCCATGAGAACATAAACCTGGATACTATTTGTCGTAAAAATAGATGGGCCAAACCAAGTCATCCAGTTTTTACCGAGCGAAACAAATTTGTACGATTTGTTCTCTCCCAAACTGAACCCCAGACGAAAACCGCCACCAATCGGTGAAATTTCTGGATGCTAACCCTTGACATAGACAATGCTTGCAAAACATACCAGACTTTCGCAACAATGAACAAATTGCCTACAAGCATGCAATAGGAGAGGAAAAAGGTACGCGATGAAGAATGAAATAAAAGAGATCCACAACAGCAATGGAGTCACAAGCGATAGGGTGGAGATGCAACAAGCGTTCGTAGAATATTTCCGCTCCTTGCTAGGCCACGAAAGGCGAGTGGAGGAAGGATTTTAAAACGACTTTTTGCCACCGATGCCAAGACTCGATGACACCGTAAAAGCAAGCTTGGAGAAGCCCATCAGCATGCGAGAGATAGAAATTGCTATAGATGACCTGACCGCTCGAAAATCGCCTGGTCCTGATGGATTGGGTGCAGCTTTCTATAAAGCTTTTAAGGGGGAAGTAGCGCAGGCATTGCATCGAGGTTTGAGCGAGGCATATGATAAAGAAGAAACGCCACCGTCACTTAGAAGGACGCACGTGGTGTTGACACCGAAGAGCGATGACCCCGTCGAATTGCTCTCAGTGAAGTCATACCGGCCTATACCACTTGCAATGTGGATTACAAAATCTTCATGAAGGTCCTAGCGAAATTGTTTCAGACCATAATTAAAGATATTGTTGGGCCACATCAAACACGTGGAATAAAAGGGAGAAGCCTATATACAAATATTCACATAGCTAGCAGTATTTTGGAATGTTGTGACGGGGGGGGGGGGGGGGTGGGGGGTGGGGGGTTGCAGATCAGGTTGCACTAGAAAGCTTTTGACCGGGTTAGTCACGAAATTTTATTTCCAATACTGGATTATGTAAATGTAGGCTCAGTCATAATAGATGGAGTTAAAATGGCATATGCAAATTGTTTCACTAGCATTATTGTAAATAAGGAAGTCACGGAAAGCTTTCAGGTAAGACCGTCCGTAAGACAAGGATGTCCACTTTCTCCTCTGTTAATTGCCATATATATAGAACCGTTTTGCTTAAAGGTCATTAAAAATGAAAGGGTGTGAGTATTTAGACTTATGGAAAGCGAAGTAAAGATATTGTCATATGTGCCAAGCCGCGGACCGTGAAACGCTGTTCATAATTCCGCTTGTCTACCGTGATGATAGCTGGATTCCGCGAGTGACAGATACTGCGATTGGCAAAGACTAAAATAGTTAGGTCACTCAATTAGGGTGACGTCAATGATGTGACGTCACCCATAAGTCATTAGCTATGAGGACTAAGCGGGAACGATTGCGCTCCAACGCCGCCGGGCGGGCGGCGCTTCTTGCCTTCGGCGAGTGACAGATGCTGCGCCTTTCCTTTCCTGTAAACGAATTATAGAACGCCGGTGAGCTTAGACGCGCTCGACATGGAAGCCAAGGAGAGTTTAGCTGCTGGCGAACGGCGCACAAGACTGGAAAAATTAACTTCTTCTGATCCCGAGGTAGTCACTGCTTTTAGCTACGTATATCCAGGCATAGCAGAGCTAAGCTATCTTTGATTTTTTCCTCTTGAAGTTGTCGCGCTAAGTTATTCACACCGCGCACTGCTTGATTTTTTTTTTATTATTATGGGAATGTAACGGGCCCGGTCCGCGTGGGCGGTTCTTTGAGCGCGCGCTTTAGTCGTCCATTGACTGACTGTGCATAGTATCACGGAGAGGGACTCACGGACATCAGTTCAGATCAGTCGTGTCCGACACTTCGTGACCCTATCACGCCACGCTTTCCGGTCTCTCGCTATCTTCTTAACATCCCCACTTCATCCGCAGCGCCTCGAGGACGTCATCTAACCATCGCGTTCGCTGCCTACCCCTTCTCCGGTGACCCTTAACCTTTTCCAACATCAACCCATTCCAGTATTTCCTGCCAAGAAAACCCTATGGCCAGTCATTCCCGGACATACCCACGCTTTAAAAATGAACTTGTAGGCCGAATTAATAAAGTTGTTCGTTTTAGAGCACTACATGGGCTCGAGCCGGCTATGAAAATGGCTTTTTTGCTGGCCCGGCTGGGCTAGGGCTTTACGTTTCAGACCCAGACCAGGCTAGAGCTAGCTGTGTAGTCTTCTTTCGGAAATAAAGGAATCACGGCAACAATATTGTTCAAATGGTTTACGAATAAACCACTAATGTGCATTCATTAGCGCTGTAAGGCCGCAGTGAAAAGCGGCTCGAGCGTGGAATCGAGCTGGCGGTCGAACCCCCCCCCCCCCCCCCCCGCGCCGAGGCCAAAGAGCCAGCGCTGTTGTTTTTTTTTTCTCCTATTCTCCCCTCTACTTGGGCGCTGGCTGCGCCCCGCGGGGCGCGCGGGAGGCTTGGTTTGTTTCGTCCCTTCGCCCCGAGGCGTAGCGAGGAAGCGAACGGCAGACGCACCCTTAAAGGGCCACTGTCCAGGGAAGGACGTTTTAGGCGAAGGAGCCCATTGTTTCGATCAGGCACCGGAGATAGTCTGTGCAAAATGTTACAGTGACACGCGCGCCGCAAAGCAACGAAAATACAAATCAAACTCTCTCATGCTCTCCTTCGGGAAGCCAGCTTCCCCGTTTCCTGAGCTGGTCCGTCGAGCCACAGTAATGACGTACTTCCCGCGAACGACGTACATTGGTCCGTCTCGCTGTCTGAGGGTGAAGGATGGGTGTCTACCGTTCGCTGCGCGCTCTTCCCTCGCCACGGCCCGACAGAATCCAGAGGCACGCGCTCCCTCGCCCGTTTTCTTTTCAAAAATATTTTGCGGCCTTGCGTTCTGGGGGCGAAGTCTCACAGTCACCGGGGAAGAAAATATTTTCGACCGGAGGATGGACAGTGGGCCTTTAAAGTGGGTTCAGACGGGAGGACCGGAGCCACAGACCGGAGCGCGGATCATCCGCGCGCCTCATCGCTCCCCGCGCCCCACGTGACGCCCACGTCACTGCTCTGAGCGACGGCGAAAGAGCGGCGTGGCCGTCCGGGCGAAGCGGACTGAATATGCCCAGCGCCTTTTTCAGTCCACGCGGAACGAGACTGTTTTTGCTCTTTTTGCTTTATCGCTGCTACCTCAGCGTTGCTACGCCCGCGCTTTTCGTCTCGTATTCAGTTCGAGCGGCGTATTGTTTGTTGTGCATGCGCGGCGTCGTTCGCTCTGTGCTCGCTGCAGTGCATCGTTTTTTGTGTTTGCGCTTGTGGGTGTGCCAGAGTTGTAGCTTTACTCGGTTTCTAGTGCTTGTTATGGATAAAGTAGCGAAAAAATGGCTCAGTGATGAAGCGACAGTCACGTTTTTAGCGCTCGTTGAGAGCTGCCCACCGATATGGAATATTGACGAAACTTGCAATAAAGAACGCTTGCAATACATGAACGCTTTTTCGCTTCCTCGTCGTCCTCACACACTTCACGTAGAACAGCCAGAGTAGCGGGACAACGGTTTCGCTCGGCGTCCATGTTGAAACTCTCGGTAGAAAGGTTTTCGGCGGCGCGCCGCCACCGATGGGGAGAAGGGTACACGCGTATGGTCCGCTGGCTTCGTGTGAATGTTCGACGGCCGGATCGACGCGCGGACGCGTGGTCACGTAGCACCAGATCCGTGCTGACGCGCGCGGACCATCCGCGCTCCGGTCCTTTCGTTTGAACCCACCTTTATCAGCCGGGAACAACAGCGGCACGTTTCTGCGAAACACTTTACGGCTGGCTCGCCCAGCGATCTCCCGCTGTGGCGCCAAACATGGGTGTAGGGAGACGCCGCTAATGAAGCCTTTTGCACTGCCATAAGCGCTCACTAAATGTCCTGCAGAAGGCGACAATAGGCGCGACCCTTGGCCCTCCCAAGTAGCGACTCAGACCAGCGGCCTCCCGCTGTGTCGCTGGGGCCGGCGAGTGGAGAGAGTGCGTGTTTTGAATGTTGTATTTTTATTTGACGTAATTAAGGGTCCCCTGAAACGGCCACCAAGAAGCCACTAATAAATGTGTTCACTGTGTAGAACAAACTCTTTTGAACAATTACCCAAAGTATACTTCCTTGGAACAAAGCCAGCGATTTATTAATATTTAAAAACAGCGTTTTTTTTTTAATTCGCGGGCAGAGAGGTCGTCACTTGGCGGTGTCGCATGGAACTATTTCCCTAAACCGTGACGTCACGGGTGAGTAGACTGGCAAGGCTTGCTAGAAGCTGCCATTCGCTGCGGCCACTGCAGTCATGACGTCACGAACACACTTCCGGTAGCTGCGAAAGTCGATTGCTAGTGCGCTGCTCGAACTATGTGCGGGCTGTTGTTACACAGCTCGCCGCCCTTATCGGTTAGGCGGCCATTGCCCATCAAGTACAACAACCGAAGCGACGCAGTGATCGGCGGAACGAAGCTGCATTTACAAATATCTTATTTATATAACGTGGTTTCAAGAGTACCGGAGTGTCGTCCGACGAAACGTCAGCAGCACGGTCAAGCACCACACGATGGCAACACTTCCTCGACCGCCGTAAACACCGCCGATGTGGTCCCTCCTCCCGCATACCGTTCCCGAAGGACACGGCGGATCGTTAGCACCGATGTCCGAAATAAAGCGTGCTACAATTTGTTGGCGTCTGGAATACTGAAACGTCTCACTCGTGCCAAAAGCGCACTGCTAGAGGCGTCACTTCTAAAAGCATACAAGACGGCCCTAGGTCTTCCCATGTCCACAGCTACTCATAAGCTCATGGCTCTCGGTATCTCCAATACCGTGAGCGAACTGATCGAGGCAACCCTCACCGCCCAGTATGAGCGTCTCTCACTCACACACGCTGGCCGGGCGGTACTGCAGCAAGTTGAGATCTCCCCGCCGAGATCGGCCCCAAGTTATGCTGAACTTACACCGGAATATCGCCTAAATCTCCGCATTCCTCCCATTCCCAAACGGATGCACCCGGAACACCACGCCGAGAGACGGGCCGACCGGGCTCGTCAATTCGAGAAACGCTTCAGCGGACGTCCGGACGTCACGTATACGGACGCCTCTCACCATCCATCGAGGCCAGCGATGCTGGCGGTAGCTCTCGCCCCTCACCGCAGCTGGTACACAGCCTACAGCATTCGCAATGCAGAAACAGTCACCGCAGCTGAGGAGGTTGCCATTGCGCTAGTGCTAGTCGACCCTAATACCAAAGTCATCATCAGTGACTCTCAACAGGCTATTCAGAATTACCATGCAGGCCGTATCTCTTGCCAGGCGTTACACATTCTACGTTCTACAGCACCCTCTTCCACATCTCGCTTACTTCTTTGGGCTCCACCCTAGTGAAAAATCACGTATAGCGACAAACAAGTTTGACCCGGTCCTGTATTATCCCGTATAAATTTCATCTCGGTGTGACCAGTCCTGTATGAAGCTTAAACGGGTTTGTATCGGACAGGTCATGTCCGGTATAAATCTCAATCCGGACGGTCCCGTCCGTATAGAGTTAATACAGGGCAGACCATTTCCAGTATGCATCTCATACATAACATCCCAGTCCGGTATGGATATGAAATAGGGCGGACCAGTCCTGTATGAAGCTTAAATGGGTTTAGATCGGACAGGTCATGTCTGGTATGAATCTCAATCCGGACGGTCTAGTCCGGTATAGAATTAATACGGGGCAGACCATGCACCTTTACATGACATCCCGGTCCGGTATGGAATTGAAACAGGGCGGACCAGTCCTGTATTGAGCTTATATGCAGGACAGGTCATGTCCGGTTTAACAGAAACCGGACAAACCAGATATGAATGAAACTGATACGGGACAGGGTATTTCCGCTTCTCAGTACAATTCGGGCGAATCGTGAAGCTCAACCAGGATGACCACGTCGGAACATGCCTTCGCACTAAATAAGCATGAAACCATACATATTATACGTTACAACGTTTCTGTATATGTGGAGTATGCGTTGTTTCGCAAATACCTAGAAGATTTGAAGCCGTGGATGTGTGCGCTAGCAAGTACATACACGCATTGCGTTTTGCTTTTGCGTGTACAACAGTAGCTACAGCTTGTACGATCTTGCGGTGCATCTTCATATCTGCGACTGAAGATCTGCCCCCTTCGCGAAAGTGCAAGCAAGAACGTAGCGTTTCGTTAGCGAGTACAAAATACGCTCGAGAATAAATGAAACACATCACTGACCATCGAAATATGCACAGGTCAGCCGGACATCGGGAGTCGCGTCCTCGAGTGTTTACGTATGCAAAACACTTGGTCGGAAGTAAATTCATTCACGTTGCGGGTCCGCTGGCAGCAGGGAAGCTAAAACAAGCAGTATTACAAGTGTTGGTGCACCGCATATATCTATATGTAGAAAAATTGCATGCGTTCGAAGACGATGACAAAACACATCAGCACTAGTAAATTGTGACCTTCTGAGGTTTGTCTGCAAGAAAGTGATACATTGTAAAAACGCGGGACACGGATAACCCTTCGTGAAAGCCAGGAAAAAGATTCTGTGCGTTTAAAGGGCGATCGTTCAATTACGACCACAAATTCTACACTCTACTAAAATACACAAACTGCAAAAGAGCAATGTTGACTACATAAGCAGGAATATAACCACAACCGCCGTATTTTGCCGTGGTGTAGTGGTAAACGTGCGTGCTTGCTGGCTGAAAAGACCGAAGTTCGAATCTCATGAAAATTTGTTTTTCTTCTCTACTTTCTTTATGTTTCTTTTCCTTTTTTTTTCTTTCTTTGTCTTTTTTCAAATTTAGTGGTGTTATTTTATAGCTCTGTATGCTTTTTCCAGCCTGGCGTCCAGTTTTTTTTCTGAAACAAGGGCCACGGACCATACAGGAATTTCCGGAATGAGAGCTCCGCGCGGTTTCATTTCGGTTCAGCCTGTATCAATTAACCAGAAACCGGACGAACACGCCATTTCTGGAACTTATACTGGGCAGAGTATTCCGCTTCTGAACAGAAGCCGGGCCGATCGACGAAGCTCAACCGGAATTACCATGCCGGACACGCCAGCGCACTAAATAAGCATGATACCAAACATATTATACAACTATTCTATATGTAAAGGGCACGCTTCGTTTCCCAAATACCTCGAAAATGCGAAGCCGTCGAAGTGTGCGCTAGCAAGCATATACGTGCGTCGCGTCGCTTTTGCGCGTACAACAGTCGCTGGAGCTCGTACGACCTTGCGGTGCGTCTTCATATCTGCGACTGAAGATCTGCCGCCTTCAACGCGAAAGTGGAAGCACGAACGTATCGTTTCGCTAGCGATGACAAAAAACTGTTCGAGAAAAAATAAACAAACATCGCTGACCATAGAAAGATGCGCAGATAGCCGCACACCGGGCGACGCGTTCTCGAATGTTTACATATTGAAACCGCTCAGTCGGAAGTGTATTCATTGACATCGATGCTCCGCTGGTAGGACGTGAAGCTAAAACGCCCAGTATTACAAGTATTAGGGCACCGGATATCTCTGTATGTAGGAAACCTTACAAGCGTTCGTAGACGAAGAAAAACACATCAGCACTAGTAAATTGTGATATCTTGAGGTTTGCCTACAATAAAGCGACGCATTATAAAGATACGGCACATTTGTGAACCCTCGTGATAGCCTGCAAAGATATTCAGCGTGTTTAAAGGGCGATCGGTGAATTACGGCCACAAATTCTGCAGCCAAGGGAAATATACAAAGTACGAAAGAGCAAAAGTAGCTACATATACTGAATAATAACCACTGTAACCATAACCCGCCGTAGAGTAGTCTCCCTCCCGCCTTACCGTGGAGGCCCAGGGCAGAATATTTTAAAACGAGTGAAGAGGATGCCAGTTCGACCGGCTGCCAAAACGTTCTTTTTTAAGTTGCACTCGAACACTCTACCCATCAAAACCTCGCTTCACGAAAAAGTAATCTATGTCCCTTGGACGATAAACTGCCAGCTTTTCAAGAAGCCAGAGACAATCGAACACATATTCTTAGACTGCTGGGGTGCAGTATTTCTTTGCGACGTGCTACAAAGAACAATTAAAAAAGAGCTACCACTAAACCCTTATGGCATCCGGTTTTTACCGGTGGAGAACGAAGACGTACCCTATGATTTAATAATGCTTCTAGGCCTCCACAGCTTGTGGAAAACACGAATGCAAGTAAGGCATGAAGATATTAACATTCGCAGTGTACGTGAAAATTTTGTTGAAAGTGCTGTCTATCTACGGGAATGTATCTGCGCGCTCCCTGACCCACCACAGTGGGCAGAAGTTCTGGGTGACCTGGTAAAATTGAAGAAATTTTAACCTCACACGCGTCAGCTCAAGGGCAGCTGAAGTGTTTTATTAAGTGAATTGATGTGAACTCAAAACAGGCAATAAAGAAAAATAAAAAAAAGCCGTAGAGTAGTCGATAAGGTGCCCGTCTCAAAACCATGAGGACCGAGGTTCGATTCTTGCTTGGTAGCAAAACTTTTTTATTTTATTTATTATTTTAAATGTAGTCAATTTATTTTATATTGTTCCATGTTTTTTCCACCCTGGCGACACGTTTCTTTCCGGAAACGAGGGCCATCAACCATACAGGCCATTCCGGTATCAGCTCCGCGCGGTTTCATTCGGGACTTTCAAGGGTTAGTACAGGAATTTACTGAAATAGCCCCCAATCCTGCATCCCAGATCCTGTACAGTAAACCTGCATACGATTTCCTTGGCCGGTGCGCTAAAAGTCAGTTTCTTGATGCGCAGAGCACCGCTGGCTCGGTCCGTTGGCCGTAATGCGTGGTGTCTTTCGCTGGTGCGCGGCTCGCACCTTACGCGCACTTATGGCTCAGTCCGTTGGCCACCATGCTGGGCGTCTTTCGATGCTGCGCCGCTAGCTCCTTAGCTTCAGTTTCGGTCCGTCGATCTGAAGCGATGGCTCGATCCGTCGGCCACAATGTTGCTGTCTTCTCGTGCTGCCATCTTTCGACGGAGACCTCCTCCTCAGGCGCTGTCCATCGGCCCGGAAGTCTTCCTGCTGAACAAGTTGTTTTGTGATCGCCGAAGGCTGACGGGAGACGGTGATCCTGTCGGCTGCGCCCGTAAACTTCTTTTGTATGGTTTCTTGAAGTTCCTTTTTTTCTTCTTCTTCTTGTTGTTGACGGTCCAGTCTCCTTGCTTCGCCGAAAGAATTGCAATGGGCCGAATTAAATTAACAAACTGATTTAATTAAAATAATAGGTGGGATGGATGAGCAAACACTGCACAGTCGAAAGAAAGAACAAATAAGACACTGAGTTGGGTCGCCCTTCGGCTTAGGACAGTCCGTCGTCCCAAGCGAGCGTACAGGAGAACGTCCGTCTTCTCCCTCGCTCGGGCCGCCACTCCCGGGCTACCCATCGCACCTCGTCGCTTTCGCGCGGTCCCCCGTTTCCGTGAAAACGTCCTTGGGGTCCCCCCTGTTCACACAGATTCGTGGAAAATCGTAGCCGAGGTCCAGTTCGCAGAAGCGTCCCAGCCCCGGCCTTTCCATCACTGGCATTCCACTCTCGAGGACGCGCATGAGATTTACGGCTGCCTGTTACACATACCAAAGAAAAAAACAACTCCCAACGGGTGCTCGATGGGGTCCGCTGAGGGCGTTCGGAGCCTCGCGCGCTAACCACCAGGCCAGACACAGAATTGCCGAGCGCCTTTCAATGCGCGAACCCCCCGCCCCTTAAGAAAGACCTAAAACAGACAACGCGCACACGCAGGGGCACTTGCCACTGTAAACAAGAACAAGAAAATGTTCCCCCTCCCTGGGTACGGGCGCCGCTCCACCCGCGCGCCTCGCGGGCCGGCTCTCCGAAACGGGAGGAAACACACAAACACACACAAAAGGAAAACCCGAGTAAACATGCACTATTGACGACCTTACACTCGGTTAACGACGCAAACCGAGGTCGCCAAGCTCGGTTTGCGACAACCGCGGTTAGTGGTCTAACCATGGTTTGGTCCGCCGTGTAGCATGGGCTAACCACGGGTTCACAGTTACACTAACCGTCGCTGCGCGAACTGGCGAACTCCTCAGGCGTGAGCGAGCGAAATTTGGTGGAGAAATATGGGAGAGGCCTTCGCCCTGCAGTGGGTATAGTCAGGCTGATGATGATGATGACATCATGCAGTCTTTTAGAAATATTTTCTTTTTCGTGCTTGGAATTTTTCTAGCGCGTTATCTGGAATGTTGACTATTTTATGTACTGTTGCATGTAAATGATGACTAAACTATTTATGGTGGAATCAAAAAGCGTTAAGCATTTCGTTTTTCGCAATAACTATACATATTGAAAAAGTCTTTTCAGACTGACTGCTGGGCCTGAGCAAGGCCGAGACTTGGTAGAGCGGGCCCGGCTCGTGCCCGCTTCATGTCAGCGTGGGCCATGGCCGAGCCCAGGCGTCAACCAATAAGCACGGGCTGTGCTGGGTCTTCAAACTATTGGCCCGGGTCGGAAAATCAGACCTGCGCTGTGCTCTAATTTGTTTCCTACCATTCTCGCTACCGTTATTAGGGGCCGAGGCAACTTAGCACACCACGCCGCCTACATGAATGAAATCTATTGCTCAACTTAACGAACTATGAAAAAATATTCAAGGAAATAGGAATACTTAATCAACCATATTTCCGGAACCGCTACGCTCCGTAGCATCAAACCAGCGCTTTGAACTCACGAGCGCATGTATGAAACGCCTGCAGCGCAGGCAAACACGGCGCAATGAAACTTGGTTCGACTGCAGCGCCACTCGCCGCGTAAGGCAGCGGCGACGCCGCCGGCGCTCTGGAATTCTTAAACGAAAGCTGGTTCTAGTAACGTTGATCTACATATCATGACTTCGAAGCTAATACTCTAGTTACTTGTTACAGTCTTCTTTTTTTTTTGTCTGAACTGCGTTCACCAGGGTTCCCCACGCTTTTCCTGTATTTGGAATACTTGACGCCATGTTTTCGTAATTTACGCCATTTTCTACCTCCATGACTGGTCATGGACACCTCCACACGTCGCTTGCATTGCCTGGAGGAAATCGGGAAGCAAGTTTGAAAATAATTAGCTTGACAGAAAGAGTTGCTGAAGCAATGAAAGTCTTTTCTTTTATTTCCTACTAGCTCTGATTTCTTTTTGTTTCGTGAGTACGGTTCCTATAGATATTTGCTTCATTCTGACTGATGGGACGTTACCTTTAATTACGGTGTACATAGCGTACTTGTAGCTTTTTCTTCTCAGACTTCGCTGCCCCGAGCACTTATTTTTATATTAAGAAGAATATGGAATCCTAAGTGTTACAAATAGGGTGCGTTTTAATGCCAGCTACTGAAAGCAGAAAATTATATTTGTCTTTTTTCTTTCGCAGACATATTTTTCCATCAACAGTACGAAGATTATTTTTCTGAAATTCTTACGGCATATCTATCAAGAAAATCGCACGCACCTTAAGACGACACATTTTCAACTTTACAATTTTAGTGTTGCATTTATAAGTATTTTGGCAGCTTGTTGGATATTTGCATTTGCGGATAAAAATAGGCCGTCTGTGTTGCGCTACAAAAATAGGCTGCTTACTTGAGGCCTACCCTTTTGCCGTTTTGAAGCCGTGCGCGCTTTTTCTTATTTGTGTTGGTGTTTGCTCAGGCAGCGCGAGTGCGCATGAGCGAACTGCCCACTCGAGGGGGCGACATGTTATCTCAGCGGAGGCGAGTGTAGATAAGCGCATCGGAAGCATGGTCGGAATCAAGGCACTCGGCTTTTGCCCGACTGGAGGCCAGCGAGGGGCGGCGAGCGAGCATCACGGGCCACCGGGATGTACTACACAGAGGAAAGAACGAAGACTTGCCAGACGAAGAGAGAAGCAGGAATGGCGTAGTATACTTGCGTGAGGAGCAATGTTTCTTGCACCGCCTATCGCTCGCCCTATTCGAGCCCTGTGTGTTTTGTCTTGTTATATTCGTGGTGATTCATCGTCGCGCTCCTCGACAGCATGTTTCCAGCGCATTCGATGCTCTCTCTTTTTATCGAATGCTTTCTTTACTTTATCCGGAACAAGGCGGTAGTTTTAAGAAAGGCGTGATTTGTCACTCGTCGGGTGAGGTCATGGCTCGCGGACCCGTTTCCTTGAAAGCGAAGACTTCAATCTACATTTTATAGGGAAGAATATATTGCCGCGAACCATTAAAAAGTTTATTTGTTTTACCGCCGCCGGTATAAGGCCTTATCACTGCGATTCCAGCGCACGAATCGCTTATGTATTCTTTGTTTTCTTCATTCCTTTTGTCGCGAGAAGTAGCCTTATCATTTTCTTCGTCGCGCCAGATGCGCCGAGATATATCTCGAAGAGACCGGTCATTCGCTGGTTTTTCTAAATGTTCTAGGGTATGCTAGTCGCCGGTTGCCGTTTTATCTCGATCTTTCTTCGTGGCCTTTAATCGAGCGCCGATGCGTGAAACAGGCATTCGTAGAACGACAATCGCCGAGCGCCTTTGTTGCTATCACCGCCGCCGATTGCCTAGTTCTTTTTGCTTGGCTCAAGCCAGCCTAATAAAGAGTTCTTTTCAGTGCGATTACGCCTGTCTTCTCTTTTGGTACCTACAGCCTTGTCACCACCACGTGACAATATTTGCAGGTGAAATTTCACTTCAAAAGATTCCTTCAGAGTTCTTGTTTCTGCCTTAGTTTTTTTTTTCTAGCCGAACGAAGCACATAAGAACTATATTTGACATTCTTCTTCCGTCCTTAAGACACGTCGCATCGAACAGTGCGAAAATCACGGAGACAAAAAGAGAGGACGACTCTGAACTGTATTCGCCATGGTACGCTATACTCGTTGTGTATACGTACAACGGCAACTCGACATCTCTTCCTGTCGCGCCATCTCTCCAGAGTCAAGTGAGCTAACATCACTTCACCACGGCCGGTCTCGAGGGAGAGCGCGCGCTTTTTCTTACGGCCTTCTCAATCGCCGAGGGAACAATGCATAGAGTTAATACAAAGACTCTAGAGGTAAAGCTGGGCAGGGAAACGAGCTACCCACTGGTTCGTCGCCATCATCAAATTCATCATTGTGGCCAGCACAATTTCTGCTCACTGCGTAAAAAATGAATAAATGTTTGAACAAAAGTTTTAAAAACCGCTGCAGGTAACACAACTGTAGAAAATTTCTATACATTGTTTTCAAGTTTCAGGCACATTATATGATCTTTCAGGCACCTTCTTGGTCGTAAAGGAATGATGTAGAACGATTGGAAACCATGTTTGCGAGCAGACGTAGCAGACGCCCTTTGAGATTCGGTTTCGAATTTCAATTTTCGAGCGCCTCGAGGTCAGACACTCGAAACAACCAGAAGTTTATAGCAAACAGGTGCTTGCTTTTTCATGCGTCGCGATGGCGCCTTCCTGCGCTGTATGCAAGGCAACAGCTAGGAAAGGATCAGGCATATCGCTTCACGTGGGAGTAGACGTGATTTATATTTGGAAATTTCATAATAGGTGTTCATAATAATACCTTCTACAAGGAGAAGTATACGTGAAAGTCGAAAGTATGGTCTGCAAGGCGTGTACTTGAACAAAAACCTTCCTGTCTTTGAACCGTTTCTTAAAGGCAATTAAATGACACTAGGCGAGCTGAACATTTTTATTTGCAGCTTTCCTCACAGGAATAAGGAACAGCTGGACAGGGTATACTTACATGATCTCATTTAATGCTACATGGCTGTGAAATTGCATACTATGAGATGACTAAAATGCTCAGTCCCTAACTTCGGGCTGCAACTCGAATAAAAGGTCTTCAGTGATATGCTTTACCGCTGTGTGCATGTCTTGCCATGAGATGCACAAAAACTATTATGATCCTGTTTATTTTAAAGTATATTCAGCTTCCTTATCGCCATTTCCCCAGCCTGCTAGGGGACACATTATGCTAACTTTAAAAGGTGAATGATCGAGTGTTTTCAGTGGCATCTAAATTTGTTTTAGAGCAATGTTTTGTGTCGCTAGACCATGCGGTAATAAAGACGATATTATTTAGCGCATTTCTGATTTCTCATAACTGCTACTCCGTATACTGAAGAACAAACAGCTGTTAAAATGGCTGGAGATGATGCTGCGGTGAGATACACAAGGCCAATCAACAGTAAACACACACGAGCGCCCTTTGACATTTACTGTATGCAGCACTAGCCACTGACGAATTCCACAGCAACGGCCCTTCTTGGTCTATCTGCGACTCCCGGATAGACCAAGAAGGGCCGTTGCTGTGGAATTCGTCACTGTTTTTTTTTTAGTTTTCTAATCGCGACGTTAAAGACATCGAAAAGCTACACAGGGCCACTCTTCGCACCATTACTGGGCTTCCTAAGCACACGAGGAATGAAGAGCTGCTTAAGCTGGTCAGCATACCACCCATACAAGACATTATAAGAGAAGCAAAAATAAGAATGCGATCCCGACTGGAAAACACGACCCAAGGGCAGCAGATCATGGCATGGGACAACCAAATCAACATTGCTCCGAGGCCCCTGGGGACAGACACTTCACACCCGTGGGAGGCGCCGGTAATCGGACTAAGGCCACAACGACCTATTAGTAGGCGGAATGTGGTAGCTAGGCAACTTTTAGCACAGAGAACTGCCCTCACAAGACCACTCAATACAATACACTGACGCTGCAATTAGAAATGAAAGGGTGATGGGTGTGTGTGCCAGCGCCTCAGCACAACGGACAGCACACGTGCCACCTACCTGGAGGAACAATTTTACACTCCGAGTTGCTTGCCATATGGGAGCCATAAATACTATTACGACCTCTGCAGCCAGAAAAGATAACTTCAATGGATATCGAATTTTAACCAAATCATATGCAGCGATTGCAGAGCTGACGGCACCAACTACAGACGACGCAGTGGCCATGGACATCAGAAAGAGGCTGAAGGGAATGCGGGAAGTTGGAATAGAAATTCAAATTATATGAACACCGGGACATACTGGCACGGACGGGGGAAACGCAGCCGCGCAAGCGGGTGGGCTTGCTGAAACGTACAATGCCCCACAC
Organism: Amblyomma maculatum; assembly: GCF_055883805.1. Lineage (NCBI taxonomy): Eukaryota > Metazoa > Arthropoda > Arachnida > Ixodida > Ixodidae > Amblyomma > Amblyomma maculatum. The sequence goes on along the minus strand of NC_139349.1, from coordinate 170,140,033 downwards.
CTCAACTCCATGCCTAAACCGATAGACTTAAATCCTTACCAAACAATGCTCACTAAAGGCTCCCCTGGCAGATCGATGATGCACTATGTACGCACCAAAATAAAACACGACAGTAAGCTTAGATTACATGAAGCGACACCAACGCCGGTGTTTGAGGACACCAAAGGGCGCACTCGACCACAAGAGATATTTCTCAACAAAGTAATAACAAACGCTGCTTACACACCGCACATACTTGACAAGTGGTCTCTCCGAAGACACGAAACACTCAAACACAACATATGCACACACTGTCAGGAACAGTGTACAGCAGACCTAGAACGTCTTATATGGCAATGTCCATCGTTTTCACGAGGACGAAACAAAATTACGAATATTCCACGCGACGACATGCCCACATTGGCAGGTCAGGTTATATCAAGCACCGAAATACAACACTCCATTGCTACATACGGCAGTGAGAGCGGCCTGCTTCGAATAGTGTGAGAGAGGTCGACTTACAGCGCGAAGATCGGCCGCATGGCAAGCAACAAGCAACAGCTTGAAGAACCGTTAAGACGAAGTTACACTCCCATCCCTCCTTACTCCCCAAGAACCCAAACAGCGGCCGAGAGCCATCCCTTCCCTTCAATAAAGGCTTCATTCAATATACTGTGGTTGCCGTCTTGCGCCAAAGCAAATTTCTGACGTGCTTTCAGGTGATCGGGCACTGAGGAGATGCGTGTGTCCTCGACAGGCGAAATGCATGCGAAGTGCGTAACAATCGCAGGGATAGCCCGCCTTACGATAACAACTCAGAAGAGGCAGGACACCTATGCGATGTTACAGTAGGTACGCGACCCAACATACCACCAGAAATGCTCCACACTCGACGATTCTGCTGTTGTTTACAGCACCTACTCTACAGTAACACAGCAGCCGCCAGCTAACTGCACGCCGCCATCTTTTCACGATCTACGTTTCCGGCTTCAAACCATCTTCATGTGCCCGATTTAGCAAGTAAAAATCATCTGGCAATCATTAAACAGTGTGATGATGGCGGCAATCACGCGGTCACCACTCGAATGTATTGGCTGAACGGACAGCTTTCCCTCTAGAGTCTTTGTATTAACTCTGTGGAACAATGGGAACGTTTCTCCTTGAGTTACGCTCTCCGCCACCGCAAGGGGCACGGCCTGCTCACTGTTCGCTCCGCGTCTGCTTCAGCGGCGGCGGGTGGCTTTTGCCTGCTTTCGCGCTGTCGCTCGCGAGTGTCGTGGTGAGTGCAGCCTCGAAATGAAAGAACACAGAAGGTAGATGCTGCAGCGGCATGTCGTCAACGTACTACACACGTGAACGGATATAAAAAACACTGTCGTTCAGCAAACATTCGACAAGCATGACATATATTGCGGCATGGTAGCTACTTTTGTCCATTTTAATACGAATTTTTCCCAGGCCTGTAAAAGAATAAAAGAATAGGAACAAAAAAAAAACTGAATGAGCAGTGATCACATCGAACCTTCTTCAAGGCTAACATGACAGCAACTCGTCTGCAACACCAAAAGCGTCTTTCAGCGCTAGATGCGAAACCATCCATGTAGCACCGAAGATGAAAATAATTTTATAAAAATTTAATGTAAATGCAAAATGCTTGCATGATATAAAGTATTAGTATAACAGTCAAAGTAAACGTTGTAGGGTTGAGTGTTAAATGTTATTACAATTAATATACTAGCCAATGTGTGGTATTATAAACATTATTTTAATTTTGCAAATAAACATTGTTTAAATTAAATTTTTACATGATATTAAGCTTATTATTGAAACAATCAAAAATAGTTTCATATTCATGACACCACTTGTGCTCGAAGTGGTAAAAAAAGGCCTACTCGATGCAGTGACTTACAAATGAGTTCACGTGCTATATAGAAAGTATGCAAGAAACTTCTAAAGCGTTAAAGAAGGACACTCTCACTGAAGACCAATTTCAAGCCCTATACAGCGACCCATTGAGGCTCTCATCGGGAAGTAAGGTTAACGTGCGGAAGGGAACGACATATGCTAGATCCGAGGGCCGTAAGAGCCAGCGGCACATGACTACGTTGTCAAGATGGACGTTTCATCTGAGAGCAAAATCAAGGCACTGAAGTAAGTGATGGCATCTCCTACCATCCCATTTCCCAATGTAAGATATTCCGGTTTACCCTCCTTGGGTTGACCTTACGTCGCTGGATATATCGTTTAGTTAATCTACTTCGGGTGTGATGCTTGCGCTATTCTTCTTGAAACTAGCGAAAGAAGCAGCCCCATGTAGTACACTCTTCTACGAGGACAATATTCTAGTGGACTGCATTATCCGAAACCAGAGCTTGTTGCCCTATTGGACAAGCTTCTCTTTTTTTCGAAAAAGCTGCCGTGCACCTACTACACAGAAATGTTCTCGAAGTACTTAAGATCCTGATTCAGTCAGCATTTGAGAATCCAACACTGAGTTGCCCGAAAGGAATTGACAACAGCTATGTTATTAGGTCCGCTTCTTTGATGTTTGAGAAATTTCTCAGAATTCTTCTTCTCAATTAATTATACCAGGAAAGTGACAGAGAAGACCAACAGGCCAACTCCTTATGTGCACAAGCCGTGCAGGAAGATTTTGAGACTGAATTTTCTAGACGCAGGTCGCATTTTGATGAGCAGATGAATATATGTGTAACTTTGAAGGACAATGTCTTTTTATTGTTTGCCGCTCTTTTCGATTCTGATTACCTGTTTATGCCCATTTCCTTGATTAAACGTAGTCGCGAGACTACTTATACATCTTCGGTCTTTTAACCGACTGATATGTCTTGAACGAAGCTAGAACAGCCCACTCCACTAGACAAGTGAAATTTTTACTATATGAGTAAATTTTTGTTCTTTACTCTGAATCCGAGACGCGCCATGAATTTTTGCCATTGCCTCTTCTGAACTAAGCGAAAACGGTAGCAGTTGACAGAATCTCCATCAAACAGTTCAGCATGCACTCATGTCAGGTCGCGCTACACCTGCTTACAACATTGCAAGGCGCATTGCATAGCCCGGTAAATTTATTTTTGTACAAAACTTCGAGGCAAAAAATGTTGGTGTACCCGAACCTTCATTCGACCGTGCACGACCGCACTGACGAAGGCGCGCGCGCGTGAGCGGATTGTTGACTGTATTTTATTCCTCGTACACGATAAATGTTCGATGCTGATTACGGCCTTTGTATAAACCATAAGGGGCGAAATGTCAGGACCTGCCGGTTGCAACTGACGCGGGCGAAGCTAAAAGCGAGCGCGCGTTTCCCTTGCGCGTGAACGGCTGTAGCGGAGGAGCAGCAGTGGGGCGGTGGCGACCCCACCGAGGCGCGGCGGGCGGTGGAAACAGACCCCATTGGTGAGGCCGTAAAAGAAGAGAAGCGCGCTCTCCCTCGAGACCGGCCGTGACTTCACAGCCACCGCCGCCTAAGTACCAGCAATCCAAGCCCAATGCTGAATAAATCTCAGTTCCTTTTCTGTTCTCAACTGGGCTGGTCCCTGTCATCTGTCCGACTACAACCAAACATAACAATACTTATACGCATAACCGAAATAAATCACAGAAAAATGGTTATAAGCACGCAAAACGTATTCGACGTACATGAAAATTAGACCACCTTTTTTGTCATCGTGTCCCTCGATATGCAACTTCAGTGCCTGTTATTAAATGTTAAGTTTGCTGATGCACGTGTCACAATATTTTGTAATGTGAAAAGATGCAATCACCGCTCCCGTTGCTTTATCGAAGTATCGATAAAATACTCTTGTAGTGCGGAACCATGGTGATCACCTTTTGAGCTTGTGGCAGTGGGCTGCGACACATTATTTTTTGTCTGTATCTGACATTTTTGCTTTGCACTTGAAGGCGTGCCTGCGGTGCCAACTGCACAGGGCACATAGGACGATGTCTCAGCCTTCAAGAGCAAAGACACATTCTTGCGGTGGGTAGGAGGAGTGAGAAAACGCGATAAAACAGAGTGGAGCAAAATAACAACCACTGTTTTTGTTGATGTAAAATACAACGTAATCAGGTAGAATTCATTACTTAAAATACTACAAGTGATCTTGCAAGATGGAGACCAAGGCAGACACGGTAAAAAATTAACATGTTCGAGATAAATGTCTTCATAAGCCAGATGAAACTGAGGTAGGCGATGCCTGGTTTGAAGATAACAACACATCTACTTACAACGGAGATAAAGGCCACTGAAATTGTGCGGCCTGCTGCTTTGATAACGATACCAATAAATACAAAAAATGAATGAGAATGGAATAAATGTTCACAAACGAAAACCACTGTGAGCACGACAGGGAACGATCATGTAATTTTAGAACGATCTCTACCGTAGGCTGCTGAAATATAAAATCCAAAGAAACGACACGCGCCTCGCAGTAAACGTTTATAGAGACAAAACTAAGACAACCATGGCAAAGGCGTAATACTTGCTGTTCGCTCAGGAGCACAGATAAAAAATTGTAGGCAGCGCAGCCAGTAAACAGTGAGCAATCGAATCCAAGTATAGGGCGCGCATAAGGTTTTCATGTCATAACAAGAGCAGATCTTCTCATCTCAAACCTCATGTAGCTTATCCGAAGTAGCAGACCCAAGGCGCTCTCCCCATTATGGTTGATATGTTCAATATGAGGTAGCCAACTCATTGAAGAATCTTATAAAATGCTCAAATACCTAATAGTAACAATACCTAGGCTCTTAATTGTATGAGAGAGAGGCGCAGTCTGATCGACCGGAAAGGCTAGAAGCTTTTACTGACATTCAGAATAAGCGAAAGTGAATCTGACCAGGAACTCAAGTTCGGTTGGGTACGTCTGCAGGGTAAAATATGAAGAATGGATATTGCTGCAAACCGTTCAAATCTTTATTTGTTCTTTTTTCGATAGCCGCCGGCACGCGGCCTTATCACTCATATTCTGGCACGCGGATCAGTTCTGTAATAATGGTTTGTTCATGCTCGATGTCGAAAGGCGCAGCTTTATCAGTTTCTTTGTCGCGCAAGATGCTCCGAGATGCCGCTCGAAGATTCCGACCACTCGCTTATACTTATGTAATATTCTAGGTTGGTCTAGTTACCGTTTTCGGTTTTATCTCAATCTTTCTTTGCAGCCTTTAAATCAAGCGCTGACGCATAAAACCGGCATTCTTTGTTCGACGATCGACGAGCACGTTAGTTCTTTCTGCTGTCGCTATCGAGCTACCGCCTGCCCGTCAGCCAGCTTGCCCTGTGCCATTCGCCGTCGATTACCGGGAGCGGCCAGCGATGGGCACTCGAGCCCCCCCAACTGTCTCACCGACGCCTCCCAAGGCGCACTGTTTCTTCATAGTGGCTCCGGAAGGAGCTTCGAGTCACCAAGTCGTCATTGACGCCGTCGAGGATGAAACTGGTGCTCATCATCATCATCATCATCATCATCAGCCTGATTATACCCACTGCAGGGCGAGGGCCTCTCCCATATTTCTCCACTTAACCCGGTTCTGTGCTAGTTGCTTCCACTTGACCCCTGCGAACTTCTTAATCTCATCCGCCCACCTAACTTTCTGCCGCCCCCTGCTACGCTTTCCTTCCCTTGGATTCCAGTTTGTTACCCTCAGCGACCATCGCTTATCCTCTCTTCGCACTACATGTCCTGCCCATGTCCATTTCTTCTTCTTAATTTCTACTAGAATGTCGGTAAGTTGAGTTATTTCTCTGACCCACTCTGCACGCTTTCTATCTCTTAATGTTACCCCTACCATTTTTCGTTCCATAGAGAGAGAGAGAGAGAGAACTGGTGCTCACGGAGTGCTCTATCTGAAGTACCTCGGCGGCTTCAAGTACCTCGTGTGCGTGCGGTCCTCAGCACACGCCACGAAGTTGTCTGTATTTGGAGCTGTACACCTCGAGAATCAACGTGTGCCGGTAGAACCTGTGGGTCCACCGGTTGTCTTCGTCACAGTCTATCGACTGTACCCTTACGTGTCCGACGATGTTCTGATTGCTGCTATGGCACCGTACGGAAAACCGACAACCCAAGCACGTTCACGGGCACAAGGGTGGTTCGGTTAGAAATACTCACCCCGGTACCGAACTTCATGACTTCAGGCCACAAAGTTATGCTCGAGTACCGTGGTATGAAGCGGGTTTGCGCGAAGTGCAACTTGGCGGGCCACATGGCGGCGGCTTGCAAGACACCGAGATGTGAGCGCGGTGCCGTCTTCGGACACATGACTGAGTGCTGCACAGCGCCATGCCAACGATGCGGTAGGTGACATGCTACCGTCGACTGCACCCAGCGCAGGACATATTTAGCGGCGATACAAGAACTACGAGCGGTTCGGGACGAACGCACCATTATAAATGAGCCCAGCAGCGTTTACCTAGCTGACGCCACCCGGGCACTACAAAGAGCCGACGCACCCAGTATTACTTGCTACAACCCACCAGTGGTTCCTGAAATCAACGAACCGGCGGAAGATTCATCCCCGGAAAAGCTGGCGGCGGCGTCAGCCCCCGAGCGCGCATCACAAGCCGAAGCAAAAGAGCAGCGACAAGAAAAGTCATTGCAAGCTTTGCCGGCGCGAATGGGCGAGGGACGCACCGACAAAAGCATCGCAACTAACCCCGGCAACGATCCGGTACAGGGTGAAATAACTGATAACGTTTCACGCTGTTCAGATTTCATGGTTGCTTCGCCAGCTGAGCCTGCAGCTGCGGAAAACGGGTCAACGAGTCCTCCGAGCATACCGACTCCGGGAAAGTGGGCAGATCAGGTGGATAGCGAAAACTCTTGTCCAAATTCGCCAAGCAGCGCGTCCTACGACACAGGGTCTCCCGAGACGGACAGTCCATCCTCCTCAGTGTTCACGGGCAGCCAGCCTACTTACAGCCAACGCCAGCGGCCGCACCCCTCATCAGCAAGTGATAATGATGCGTCTATAGGACATTTGCGACTCCAAAAAAAGCTCGTGTAAGCTCGCCCGAGCGGGTCACTGCTGAGGGTGAGTTCTCCGACGAGATGTACTTTTAAATTTCTGGTGGGCAAGATGGCTACGCTCATCCTTCTTAAATTCATGTTCCTTAACGTACTCACGCTGAACGTCCAAGGTTTTCGGAACCCGGACAAACAGCGTGAGGTTGTTCACTTTGCACGATCCCAGAAGATTGACTTACTTTTCCTACAGGAGTGTAATTTGCGTAACCAACGTGAAGTGCATGAGTTTAATGACCGATTTTCTGTTAAGAATTTCTTTTCATTTGGTTATTCCCAATGTCGTGGTGTGGGGGTGGTCATTTTTAGGCGCAGTGTGCTGCATGGTAGTCATTGTCTTCGATACAGAGGGCAGAGTCATCGCGTTTGAATTTTTCTACGGCCAGCGGAAGATTCGTGTCATTAGCCTGTACGCGCCTGTGGACCACTCACTATCGAACCCCTTCTACGCATCTCTTTCACCTTTTCTTTTGGAGAGTCACCTATTCTTGATTATCGGAGATTTTAGTTGTGTTCTGGACCTGGACAGAGACATACGCTCACTAAGACATGTCCGACGGACAATGACGCACACTGTACAGTTGCAGCGCATTTTATCACAGTTTGACTTTCATGACGTGTGGTGTCATTTACATGGAGATTATTTGGCTTTACTCGTAAAGGCAGGCTAAGCTGCAGCAGACTTGATCAGGTCTATGTTCCTGGCGAGCTTTTGACTGCAGTGGTCCAATGTCGCGTACTAGACATTCCAGCAGATGTCGGTTACGGTTCAGACCACGGCCCAGGTTCTGTGGCGCTTTACCTACCCGGTCGACCGGGAGAACGTAGCGATATCTGGCGTCTTGATGTTTCAGTTCTGTGAGATCTGGAGGCTTCACATGAGGTTAGAGACGTGATCACGGCGTCGCTGGCAAAACCTGGACTAGGACCGCGTGATTGGGACACGCTCAAGGAGGATTGGCGTGACGCGTGCGTTAGGGCGGGTCGTCACAAACGAGAACGCGAAGCGGTTGTTCTCAAAGACTGTTTAAGACGCATCCGCGTGAATAAGTTAGGCAGCTCTAGGACTGCAGAGGCCCAGACCTACTTGCAGTTCCGGCGTGATCGGTACTCGCGTCTGCTGTACCTACATACACGCTCCGCAGAACGCATGGCCCTCAAAAGCAACCCAATTCCGATCCTGAAGTATTGCGCCTAGCACGGGACGCGAGCGCGACCGGAAAGTTGCCGACACACGTTGCTGGCGTATACGTAGAGAATGGCCAAGAGAGCGCTCAACGACGTGACATTGAGTGCATGTTTTGGAATATCTTTTCTGATCTGTTCACTTCCGAGCTACACACTACAAACAACACGCGTGCCAACCAGTTTGGCTCCACCTTCCCGCGACTTAATGAGGAAGAATCGGCCTCTCTCATGCGTCCGACCACTACAGGCGAGGAGCTATCCTTCTGCAGGGTATGAACACGGGTACATCTCCAGCATACCTGTATGGCATACCTATTGATTTATACCGCACTTTCTGGGCACAAATACACCTTATGCTAATCAAGACTCTGAACGACGCACTTTCTCGGGACTTCGTTCCGCGTTCATTCCGAAAGGATCAGATCATGTTACTCCCTAAACCGGACAGGGACGGGCGACAGCCATCCAGCTGGCGCTCCATTACGTTGCTAAATACTGATTACAAATTCCTGACAGCTATCCTTGTTAAGCGCAATAACCCTCTTTTTTCTCAGCTAATTAGCCCCCAGCAGTCTTGCTCGGTTAGTGGACGTAGTATTTTCACATCATTAACACTTGTTCGGGACATCATTGAGTTTCCTCATTCATCGTGAAGCGAGCGGGATTTTATTTAGCCTCGATCAGGAAAATGCGTCCGATCGTCTAGAACCCTCGTACCTAAATGGGATCCTACGCTGTTACAATTTACCGGAAGCCTTCGCTGAACTCATTCAACTGCTATACAGCAACATGGCTTCTGATGTACTTTTGAATGGAGTTCCTACACCGCCCTTTGCTGTAACCCGCGGCGTTAGGCAGGGTTGCCCGCTATCGCCGGTGCTCTTCGTGCTCGCTAGAGACCCTCTGTTGCGACGTGTGGAGAGTTCGGCTTCAGTGCGTGGCCTGGCCCTGCCTGGCGTCTCAAGGGTGAAGGTTACGGCATACGCGGATGACGTAACGTTGGTCTTGCATGACTCAGACAGCCTGGGGAGCTTTTCTCGGCTGTACACTGAGTACGCCTCTCTCTCTGGTGGACAGTTCAATGAAAGTAGAAGTCAGGTGCTATGTCTGGGGCGTCCTGCTGATACTCTTCCGGACATGCTAACGCGCTCCGAGCATGTTTTGTGAAGAACGTGTTGTGGAGTAAGCTATGGTTTGTTGCACGCGTCGCGTTTCCTCCTTTTTCCGTAGTGCACGAACTACACATTTTGTTGTTTGGCTGGTTCTGGGAGGACAAAACTTAACTAGTATCGCGAGCCCAGCTTCGTCTTGCGCGCGACTGCGGTGGGAGGAGCATGCCATGCTTGGTAACGTTCTGCGGGGAAATATGCGCTAAATGGATAAAGAGTCTTGTAGGCGAAGCAGATTATGTAGGAAGGCATTTGCTCCTGTACTGGCTTGTGAGCCATCGCCGTTCCTTGGTGCCCCGCGCCCTAGGAAACAGTGCGCCATCAGCAGCCACGCCTTTGCCATACTATGCAGCGGCAGCGCGCATGTGCACACCTAGAGGAAGCGTTTGCTGGTGAGGACTGGACTGAAATGGCCACCTCGCGATTGTGTTTTACAGGGCTGCCACCGGGTACTGCACCAAGCACAATGCGCGACCCTAAATGGAAGGACGCTTACTGCCCCGACCTACCCGATACCGTAAGTGATTTCCGCTGGCGAGTCGAGTGGAGAGTCTTGCCGACGAAAGAACGGCTTCTCCAGTTTGGGATTATGCCAGACAACAAGTGTGTCAATTGCGGTCACATAGAAACACAGCAGCATGCATTAAACGACTGCGTAGTGGCGCGCACATTTCGCCGGTTAACGACTCGGGCATTTTCTATCCCAGTCTCGCGCACAAGACGACCACGCGGAGCTTTTGAGCGACTAGTTGTGAAGTCAATTGACTTCATACTATGGAAAAACCGAAATGCAGCCACCTACTATAGGCGACCGCATCGACAACTGTACTCCATCTTTAAACAACTGACAGTGTTGCTGTGGAACTTTTTAGATACTGAGCTTTTCATTCTGGGTGAGCAGGCTTTCCTGCGGAATTGTTCCTCTCGCCACATGCATGTATTCAACGGGAGGGTGGTATTTGAATTTGTATTCGCGTAACAACATGCGCACAGAAGCGCACTTGCACCTTTTCTTGAGCCCTTTCTCACCAACACCTCCCTCCTCCTTTTTGTTCCCCCCCCCCCTTGTTTTCTCTTTCCTTCGCAGAAGTGACTGCGGTTGTCATTGTTCATACGGTGTAAAAGGCCAGCGAGCCACCTCCCAGACTCTGTTAATGCAGAATAGCTGGAGATCCCTGGAGCGCTACATGGGCTAACCGAAACACCCTTTAAAACAGTATGTGCATATAAGCGTAGCACTGAGCCCTAACAACACATAGTTTTACAAAGAGAAAAGTGTTGGGAGGAAAATCGATTGCATAGCAATTGACTTGAAGTTGATATTATTTCTGGCTTTTATTATGTGTTGGAGAGCATCCCTGTTTGTGAAGTATGCATTTGAACAGTATGTATTTGACAGGAAAGCTTGTCTCCCTTAATATGTTGTTTGTGTACATTCAGTTTTAAATAAATATTTCTTTGTTTCTATGGCCGCTGACGCTTGCTTAATTCTTTCGCGGGTGCAAGTCAGCCCAATAAAGAGTTAATTCCAGTGCGATTACGTCTGTCTTCTCATTTGGTATCTACGGCCTTGTCGCCAACACGTGACATCTGGTGGAGGTGACGCCCTTGATCCTTGATGCGAAGACCTCAGCATTGTTCTTGTTGCACTGGGGGATCAGTCTACAGGTGAACCCGAACACAATCTGCTGCCTGACCCCGCTCGACCCCGGAAGGCATCAACTTTGGAAATGGCCTAGTCTGCAGCACCGGTTGTCTTCATGCAGGCCCGGGGGCCCCCCTCTTCCAAGGACAGCCCACTGAAGATGCTGAAGACTGGATGGACCGTTTCAACCATGTGACAGAATTCAACGGCTGGAACGACGCTGCAAAACTCAGAAAAGTCTACTTTGCTCTTGCAAGACATGCCCGGGTTTGGTTCGAGAATCATGAGACTTTGAAAGATCGGGAGAAGTTCAAAGCGAAGGTTTTGATGTCCTTTGCAAGCTCCCTCCTAAATGAAAGAGCTCAGGCCTCCATTAATGAAGAATTCAGCTCCCATAAGAGCCTGTCCTCGTACACGTTCAGGAGATGAAGCGTCTATTCGGCCACGCAGATCCCGGCATGACAGAGAAGACAAAGGTGAACCTGTTGATGCGTGGTGTGAAAGATCAGCTATTTGCAGGTCTAACTCGCCAGCTGGCAAAGACTGTTGTCGAATTCTGCCAGAAAGCAACGAACATCGAAAAGACCTTAGAACCAAGGACGCGACTCCACAACCGACCTCTTGAAACGCTCTCAGCAAGTCACTACGAGCCCGCACCTACAAGCGCAGATAACCTCCATGTGATGATTCGTCAAGTAATTTGTGAAGAACCGCGCCGACTCCTGCCGTCGGAAGCGCAACCGCAAGTTGCGTCGCTCACGGACGTCATCCGTGAGGAAGTCCACCAAGCATTCGGCATTCCTCAGGCGACGGCTCTAACAGCTCCAACGCCCGAACTACCAGACGTGAATTATGCTGCTTATTACGTCGTCCTGCGCCCAACGTGACCTTTTAAGCCCTCGCCGCTACTGCCCTATTCCCGAAAGCCACCCCTTTGCCCCCGCCCGCCAAGCCTACCAGCGAACTCCAGGCCCCAGGAAATGCGACGCCTGGAAGGCGTCTAATAACCGACCGCTGTGCTTCCATTGTGGTGAGGCTGGACACGTCCTCCATCACTACCCATACAGGCGGGTTGGCCTCCGTGGTTTCGTCGTCGACACCCCGCTACCGCGTCCTAGAGAGCGACCACAGGAAATCGACTAGTTCCTGCGCAGGGAAAAGCACGCGTCGCTATGACGCCTCTCACGCGCTCCCCTTTGCCGTGCAATGACCGGTTTGCGTGGCCGGGCCGCGGATATGTGGAAAGAGTGTCCAAGAGAGGAACCTAACGGCAGCAACCTTTGGAGGTGAGGTTGCTAAACGGCAGACTCACGAAGATCCTCCACCGCCGACACGAGTCACTATGCTTCAATGAATATTGCGCCGCTACGCACGAGGATATCGGCGACCACGCGAACGCAGTTTGAACTAACATCACTGCCCAGTGAAGTGACAACAGTGCTCTCTGGCCGCGACCTGAGTAAACGGCGAAGTACAAACCAAACACCGAAGTCAACATGCAATACGAGGGTCCGAACAAGTGACCTGGTCGTTGCTGTCGACGGTCGCACGGTTACTGCCCTAGTGGACACGGGAGCCGACTATTCTGTCATAAGTAGAGCTTTCGCCGCCCAGCTCAAGAAAGTGACGATCACTTCGAACGGCCCCCTAATCCGCATCTCTGGTGGTAACCTTATTACGCTGTCGGGGCGATGCACCGCAAGGGTGACAGTAAATGGACGCACTTACCCCACCAGCTTCGTCGTCCTACAGCAGTGTTAGCGCGACGTGATTCTGGGCGTGGAATTTCTGAATGAATATAGAGCGATCATCGACCTCCAAGCGAAGCTCATCAAGCTCTCGACGGACAAAGCCATGGAGGAAGAAAAAAACTAGGAGGGAGCGCCGCGGCAGAAAAGTGAAGCCTAGTCATAAAAAATATAATGGAAAGAATCATGGGAAATTAGCCGTCACGTGATACGGCAAGCGGTAGCCAGTAGCTGGTTTCGGTTGCGGTTTCGCACACTTCGCTCTGAAGGAATGCCTTCACGTGGCCTTCGCTACCCGACGCCTGCGCTAGAAACCTGAGGCGCGCGCTGCGAGCAGGTGGTGGATAGAACTTTGGACTTTTAGACAGGCTGATCCCGTTGGGGCTGCTGCCGCCGCGCAGTGCACCCGTGTATTTCTCGAAGTATGGCTGGGTCCCCTAAGCTGCGCCATATGAAATGCTTGCGGGGCTCGGCGCACAAATACGAAGCACGCGAGAACAAGAAGGACGAAGCGCTCATCATCGCTTCCTCCTGTCATCCGTTGTGTTCTTGTGCTCTGTCTTCGTGCGCTGAGTCCCGCAAGCATGGAATCAAACCTACTAGCCCAACAAAAAGTACTGCCATATGAAATGCTGCGTGCCGGGATGCAAGAACTACACGAATATACCTCTCGGGGCTGTAGCTTCAACGGTGAGTATCCTGTTATGCGCACTCCTCGAGAAACGAAACGTTTGTTTGTCAGGGCATGTGCATGCATTGTTCGAGATGAAAATCGTTGGATTCATTTAGGAAATGCAGACCTCAAATACACGTTGTTACGCTGAAGCCAGTTCCCCAGGCATGCAATGTTATCTCGAATTAGTAGTCTCCCTGACGAAACCAAAGATGAAAAGGCCACCTGTAGTTCTCCCCAGTGTGCCTAAAAAGACGGAGTACAATGCAACAATTGTAAACAAAGTACTTATGTGTTACGACGAGACGCGCAACTGTCGGCAGACCACTCCGGTAGGCTTTCCACGGGGACATCCAAAGTCACTAAAAAATACCATGTACCCTGCTGCTTTTGAGTCTGGTAACTATCGTGGCTAAATTCCCAAGAATCTTTGCGCGCAAGAGAGAGAACTGAGCGGCGTCAGAGGAGCTTGGCTTGCGGAGGCTGCGCGCGCTCCCTGCTAGTTTTTTCTTCCTCCAGGGACAAAGCCATACCCTGTACGACGACTTCGACGCAACAAGTCGCTGTGAACGTCCTCGACAGAGAATTGACCCTGCCGCCCCGATAATGCATCGTATTCTGCCTGGATAGCGCCGACATCGAAACCGCTGAATGAAACACCCGGTTGTTACCGGACAGAACACTTGGCATCGCAAGAGACATCATCCATTTCCGTCATGGACAAGTTCAGGCACTGGTCACAAACCTCGCTAAAGGATACCGGCACCTGAACAAGGGCATGACGATAGCTTCTCTCGGCGAATTATTGAACATCCGAGATGCATTCGCCCTCCCCGAACTACCCCTGGAAGACGGAATTACCCCACAACAGAACAGACCAGATTCGCTGCCTTCTTCGAACCTACAGTAAGTGCTTCTCGTCATCATCTGAGGTGCCACAAACACCACTTGATAAGCACCGCATTATAACGGACGAGCACGCCCGACATCTGCGCCAAAGCCCCTACCGCGTATCACCGGGAGAACGCCAAGCCATCCGCGAGCAGGTCGACGAAATGCTTCGTGACGACGTTATCTAGCGATCAAAGAGCACATGGGCGGCGCCAGTCATTATGGGGAAGAATACACACGGGACACTTAGTTTCTGCGTCGATTACAGCCGCCCAAACAACATAACAAAGAAAGGTGTTTACCCTCTTCCTCGCATCTACGACACACTCGATTGGCTATGCAATGCAAGATATTTGAACTCATCTTTTCTAGCGCTTCTTTAACACACAAGGGACATTAGATGAAGGAGGAACACATAAGAACAGGACGGATGCTAGTCTTCAACTGTCGTTTATTGAAGCAACATGTCATATATAGGATCTCAAAGTGCACATCCCACATTCGTAGTGAGGGTGCCACGCTTGAGGTACGATAGCTCTTTATCAGATAAATACACAGATGGAATGCTGACACAGTTTTGGCTTGGTTATTTATACATAGGGGTTCGACAATTTCCCTTGGGGAAATGGGGAAGAAAATTGGGGACAGCAAGGAAACGGCGCTCTGCGTTTTCTTCACCGCGAAAACGCATAAAGATGATGTACCGCTGAGAACAATTGTAACAGAAAGCGGGGCATGGCAAGGCGTTCTTTCTAGATTCTTGCAAGCGAAAATAAGTCTCCTGAAAGTGAAGGACCCTTTTTTGATTTCTAACTCAAATGAGCTAGTAAGTTATCTTAAGACTCACCAAGAATCTTTGCTGTTCAATTTTGCTTTTTCCATAGATATAAAAGACCTTTTTTATTTTATACCACAAGGGGATATCATGACTTCTTTGCGCGACTGCATTGAAAATAGCACTCCAGTTAAATTTCAGAATGATATTGGAATGTCAATCGAGAGCTTTTTAAACCTTGTATCGTTTTATCTTTCATCGACTCTTGTTAAGCATGAAGATGCATAATATGTTCAGAAAGACGGCATATGCATTGGTTCCTGCATCGCCCCAGCACTTAGTGATATATTTTTAGCCTATTGTGACCAACGTATTTTTGCGCGGATAAACACTGACAAAGTAAAGCGCATTTTTAGATATGTTGACGACTACCTTGTGGTAATGAATCTTGAAATGTTTGACAATAGGGAAGAGATGGTGGGAAATGTGCTTGATGTATTCTACTCCAGTAGCCAGGGTTTAACCTTCACAACGGAAATGCCAAGTGACGATAGGTTACAGTTCCTTGACATATGCATAAGATTTGAAAGGGCACGTGCTTGCTGGTTGTATAAGCCGAGGGCAAAAAAAGAAATTCTTAACTACCAGTCAGCGCATTCTAAGCTGATTAAGAGAGGTATCGCCATGAATGCCATCCGCGCTGCTCTTATCAAATCCTGTCAACATTGCATCCCTGAAAGCGTGGCGTTGCAAAACCTTCGCCTAAAGAACGCTGGGTTTCCTGAAGAAACCATTACATCTGTGGCTGAAAAGCTACTGAAAGAAGTGAGAATCGGACGGCGACAAAACTGTGAAGATCCCCATCGGCGTACTCGACTTGTGACTATGCCCTATGTGCACAACGTGTCGTACCGTTTAAAAAAGTTGGCAAAAAAGTGCGGCGTCGATCTTGTATTGACTGCCCCAAGAAAGCTTGTGCGGCTGTGCCCTCTTGTGAACGGTACGGAAGACAGCCGATTTGTGCTAAAAAGCACCAAACGCAGTTCGTCCCGTGCAAAGTCGGTGTCGTGTACGAAATCCCGCTCACTTGTGGCAAGGTTTATATTGGACAGTCAGGTCGATGCTTAAATGATAGGCTGAGAGAGCATCGTTTGGCTGCGGGATCGATATCAGCTGGGGGGAATCTCGCTGATCACTGCAAGCGGTGCCTTATCAAAAAACACCACGGCGTCCCAAACCTCGTATCCTGCACACCGATCCTTCAGAACACACGCGTACTAGCAACCAATAAGGCTCAATCAGAAAGGGAAATTGTCGAAGCCCTATGTATAAATAAACAAGGCCGAAACTTTGTCAGCACTCCATCTGTGTATTTATCTGATAAAGAGCTATAGTACCTCAAGCGTGGCACCCTCACTACGCATGTGTGATGTGCGCTTTGAGATCGTATATATGACATGTTGCTTCAATAAACGACAGTTGAAGACTAGCATCCGTCCTGTTCTTATGTGTTCCTCCTTCATCTAATGTCCCTTGTGTGTTAAAGAAGCGCCAGAAAAGATGAGTTCATATGCTTTCCAACTCGCCCAAGTTTCCGCCTTATTAAATGCAAGATACTTCTTATCGATGGACCTGAAGAGTGGCTATTGGCAAATTGAGGTCGACGAAAGATATCGCGAGAAGACCGCGTTCATCACACCGGACGGCCTTTTCGAGTTCAAGGCGTGCCATTTTGCTTCTGCTCCGCACCAGTGACGTTTCAACGAGTAGCGGAAAGTGTGCTGGTAGGCTTGAAGTGGCAGATTTGTCTGGTATACTTAGATGATGCTGTTGTCTTCTCCTCGAGCATTGAAGACCACCTGAAAAGGCTTCAGACTGTGCTAGAAGCTATTTAGTCATCAGGGCTAACTTTGAAAGCAGAGAAATACCACTTTTCCTACGAAGAACTGCGGCTCCAAGGTTACATAGTTAACACGGATGGTGTTCGCCCAGACCCAGAGAAAACAGCTGCGATCGCAATTTCCAACGCCCGCCAACAAAAAAAAACGTGCGCAGGTTCCTTGGGCTGTGCGCTTACTATCGTTATTTGTGAGGGACTTTTCGCACATCGCCGAACCATTGACGCAGCTTACAATGGCTGACGTAGCTTTGCGATGAGAAGCGCAGCAAAAAGTCTTCGGTGACATTAAGCGCCGCCTACAGTCCCCTCCTGTCCTAGGTCAATTTGATGAAAACGCCGAGAAAGAAATTCACAGCGATGCAAGCAGTTTGGGCCTATAGACGCTGTTCTCGTTCAGAAGAATGCCGGACAGCAGAACGTTATCGCCTACGCTAACCGTTCCCTTTCGACAGCTGCAGCCAATTATTCGACGACGGAGAAAGAATGCTTGAGTAAAATTTGTCGGGCTTGTTGGTTCATAGTTCAATGCAATAAAAAGCTGCGCTAATAAGACACGCACGAAGAAAAGGTAGGACGCACACAAACGCATTTTTGTGCGTCCTACCTTTCCTTCGTCCGTGTCTTATTAGCGCAGCTTTTTATTGCGGAGGAAGAATGTCTTGCTATCATTTGGGGCACATTGAAATTTCACCCCTATTTCTACGGACGACCATTCAGGGTTGTAAGCGATCACTATGCTCTGTGCTGGCTCGCCAACTTAAAAGGTCCCTCCGGATGCCTTGCGCGATGGAGCCCGCGTCTTGAAGAATTCGACATCACAGTCGTCTACAAGTCTGGCCGCAAGCACTCAAATGTAAACTGCTTGTCACGAGCCCCCGTTGATGCACCGCCGGAAGAAGACGACGAAGACGCCTCTTTGCGACAGGAAAGGCCAGCAGCTTCGCACAGCAACAGCGCTTGGACCCTAAGTTGAAAGACCTGGCTGATTACCTCGAAGGAAAGATCGCTTCTCCTCCCGCTATGTTCCGGCATCATTTATCGTCATTTGCCTTGACCAATTACGTCGTCGTGATAAAGAACTTCGCAGCCGACAGAAACGCACAGCTTCTTGTTGTGCCCAAAGTCTCAGACACGAGGTTTCGCAGGCGCTGCGCGATGAGCATACAGCAGGGCATCTAGGGTTGGCGCGCACATTGCACAGGATACAAGATAACTATTACTGGTCACGGTTGCCTGCCGAAATTGCTCCTTATGTAAGAACATTCCGTGAGTGCCAGCGATGCAAGACACCCCCGACGAGACCTGCTGGTCTGCTGAGCCCAACACTGCCGCCAATCAAGCCTTTTCAAAAATTGGGATGGACCTCCTCGGCCCATTCCCAACTTCATCACCGGGGAACAAATGGATCATCGTGGCAACCGATTACATGGCACGCTACGTCGAAGCCAAAGCCCTGCCCTAACTCTCCTGCGACACGGCTATCCTGAAGAGCTCATAACCAAGAGAACTGCATTTACGTCCGAGCTCACGCTGGCCATCTACCTCTGCAGTCAAAAGAGCCTCCGTAGGAAAACTGCCTACTATCCTCAGACCAACGGACTTACGAAGCATCTCAGCAAAGCGTTCGCAGGCATGATCGCCATGTACGTGCACGCCGACACAAGACCTAGGACGCCATCCTGCCGTACATGATCTTCGCGTATAACATGGCCGCTCAAGAGACAATCAGAGCGACCCCGTTCAAGCTTGTGTACTACAGGGAGCCCACGACGACTCTCGACGCAATGCTGCTGCACGTGACCAACGAGGAAACCTGGACGTCGCCGCCTACCTTCAGCGGGCAGAGGAAGCCCGACGGCTTGCCCGGCTGCGCATAAAGAACCAGCAACACAATGATGCCCGGCGATATAACTTGCGACTAGGCGACGCAGAGTACTGACTAGAGTCCTTCGATGCATCGGACAGCTCGACTACGAGGTCGTCCCCGACGGCCCGACCACATGCCAAAGGCGTCGAGCTCTCATGTTGTGCGCCTCAAGCCTTATTACGCGCGCTAAAGCTAATATCTCGTGTTTTGTTTTTCTTTCTGTGTTTATTTTGTAAGCATCGGGTCAACGCCGTTCAAATCAATATTTGTTCTATTTTTGATGGCCGCCGGCATGCGGCCTTATCACTCTGATTCCGGCACACGGATCAGTTCTGTATTTTATGTTCATGGTAGTGGTCGCGAGGTGCAGCTTTATGAGTTTCTTTGTCGCGCAAGATGCGCCAAGATGTTTCTCGAAGATTGCGTATATTTCTGCAATGTTCTAGGTTGGTCTAGTTACCGCTTGCGGTTTTATCTCCATCTTTCTTTGCAGCAGTTAAATCGAGTGCTGATGTGTGAAGGAGGAGAAAACATTTAATTAGGATGATATCATTTGGAACGGGAAGTTCGTTTTGTTATGGAGCTTAATGGCACACCCTATTCCGGGACGCCATTGGCCGCCGCCGCTACCCGAGCTCTCTGGACCAAGACATGCTGGGCCTCCAGGTCCGAGCTGGACAGGGCCGCCTCCCAGCCCTCCCTAGTTGGCTGTTCTATAGCTTTTATTTTTGTATTTTGCTGGCAGGCCCACACCATGTGGTATAGGTCAGCATACTGCCCGCAGAATTTGCACCTACCCGTGAATGTCGGGTCCACGTGTTTTAGTACGGCGGGATTTAGAAAACACCCGGTTTGGAGCCGCCTAAGGTGGCACTCCTCAGATCTGTCGAGACCTTTGGCGGGTCCCGGGAGTGCCCTCCTGCAGAGGCGTTATAATTTGTAATGTCCGCATAACGTATGAGAGTGATTGGTACGGTTCCCTCGGTAGAACCAGAGGATTGAGCGGAACCGCGGAGGAGGAACACACGGGCAGCCGCGTGAGCGGTCTCGTTCCCCCCCACCCCCTGGGGCCCGGGAACCCATATAAGCTGTTTTTTACTAGTATCCGGCATTCTTTGTTTGACTACCGCTGTTCACGTTTGTTGCTATCGCCGCTGCCGATTGCTTAGTTATTTTGCGGGCGCAAGCCAGACCAATAAAGAGTTAATTCCAGTGTGATTACGCCTGTGTTCTTTTTTGGCGTTTACGGCCTTATCACCACCACGTGACAACAATGATGAACGAGGAGAACAAACATTGTCTGCGTAGACGTAGAGGTGAACCGGGTCTCTTAGTGGTATTCAAGAAAAAAAAACATTGAATAAAAGAAGTTACCATAGGACTGAACTTAGAGGAACTCCTCTAGATTTCGTACACCTCCGCAATGAAGGACCGCCCTGATAACAGTAAAACGATATTCCTGAAAGAAATTCTTGCATCCAAGTAATTGTGCAGTCTGGAATTTGCCAGTTTATCAAACTAGAGATCAGAAGCCTGGTCAACAGTGTCATATCTTTTGAACTATCTAAGGTAAGTGGAGCGTAAATTTCATCGCCAAACAAATTCGGCTTTAGAATTTGCAATTTGGTTTTCTGACCCAACTGAAGTAAATTTGAGCTGACTGTTCAGTCTCCCATAAAAGAAAGAACACTCGCTGCCCTCATTTTTTTTTTCTAAGCAGACAATAGTAAATACGATTCATTTGTCTTTTTTTCTGTCTCGACCTCTTTACATTCTATACGCCTAAGTTTGGCTTTTTCTTATGAAAGATGTGATGATCAAGAAGTAAACCTATGTAGAAGCAAAAACAGCTCCCATTTCGCATGGTTCAATCTGTGCTTCTTTAGCTTTCGCCACTGTCTGCATTGCGCTTGACCAGAAACAAATGAAGCGTGAACAGAGATGAAGACGAAAGCATAAAGACGCTAGCTTCTTAGTGCAACGTGCAAGCGAAGTTGATTACCCCTTCCGGAGGGCAGTCTTCGCACCTTCGAAGTGAGGCCACCCTAATGAGCTTTTTTTTCTGCCAAGGTCTTAATTCTTTATCAGTTGTGTTGCTCACGTTTCAATTGTTGCTAATTAACCCAACCAGCCGAGACGTCGATCTTATCAAGTGTGTTGAGCGTTCTAAAAGTTCGAGGCGAAATAAGTTGCTACAATTATCACGACGTCACTTGCTGATGAACCTGCTTGGCGCATTGTGCCGGGAAGTTTGGTGGTGGAGCTCGCCGTGTAGCGAGAGTTGCATGCGTTAAAGAAAATGACCGAAGAGCAGCCGTCTAGGAAGTTCTAACACAGGACAGGGACGTCCTTATTAACATACATAATCATCATTTCGGTTTTCTATACAAGGCCTGCATTAATGGGGCAAGCATCGTGGGTCATGAAATCAAGAGAGGTCGGTAGTCATCAAATGGCTGCTTCTGCAACTGCTTCTGAAATTAATCGGCTACCAATTTAGAGTATTTCCGCTGGTGCAGTTTTTCCTTAAATAAGAGAAAATTGGGTTTTTCCACATTCGCATGTTCGGGGTGAAAATATCGAGTAAAATGCGGTCTTAACCGAAAACGAACAAGCCTATCCATGTGCCGCCAATTAATTTTACGCTTCAAGTAATGGCATTTGAACTGACTGAATTGGTCAAATCCTCTTGTTGGCAGTAGGCCGTTGCACTTGAACCGAAGGACGTTCACATGTAAAAGATGCAAAAAGGGAAAGCATTTGTTGTGCTCTAATCTGAATTTATTCACTCTCTACAGACAAAGCAGCGACGTGTAGACGCATTCTAGCCCGCTTTTTTATTAAAGCTGTATTCTTCCTAAAAGGAAAGCGTTTGGTCAACTGCGTAATAATTACACCTCAGACAATTTTCAGCAGCTGCTCGAATTCAGCCGTGCTTACACCGTTTATCAGGAGAGCGCTGGAAGTAAGTTTTGTCCAGCAGGGAACGACGCAATCCTTGCGATGATGTGCGATGATGAAAATTGTTATTGTTACTAGTTATATACGGTAATACAAGGACCTGCATCAACTCACAGGAAGGAAAAAGAATGCGAGATTTCTTCCTAGTATATTTAACAAGGAAAGGAAACGAAAATATCTACATTCCACGGTGGTAGCGCAAACTATGTACAAGCTAACAGAATTATGACAGCGTTAGAATCTAAGGAAACGATCAATTTCTTTAAAGGAGTATAGACACCATTTTTTGAAGCGTCGGAAGGAATACGATTGCTTTCCTCGTTATACAGAGATGCTCCCCAAGCAATCCCAACCTCACACGTTTCCGCGAAGATATTTTAATTTGATTTTAAAAACAAGCCAGGCAAGTACTCCGTTTTTCAAAACCCATTGGCATCGACATCTCTGTGACGAAAACGTGTACATAGGTAAACAACATGACGTCATCAAACAACTCTGACGTGGAGTCGGCAAAGCAAAGAGCAGTGACGACACACGGCCGGACTCGAACAGCGCCGCCGCCGCTTCCGGCCGTGCCCTGAGAAAGAACTCCGCTTCTGCTCGCTTTACTCGATGGCTTCTTCGTTGGTGCATGTTACAATTACCTCACCGGTGTACGTATGGAGACTGCCTGCTAAACTCGATCAGGCCCCAAACAGCATGCCTGCGCAAGTGCAGGGCTTACGGCAACAGTGTCTCTCGATGTCGCGCCGGGAACATAATGCACCGCTCCCCGCCTACCCTAGACGTCGCTAGCCCTAGCTGGTTTCACGTCGAAGTGCCAGCGAAAGGCGCTTCGGAACGGGCTAACGCTGTAATAAACGTCGGAGTTTGGCGCCGCTTTACTGGCAAGCCCATCTCGTAAAATAATTTCTTGCTTTGCTCGACGCCTTCAGCAGCGGAGCTAGCTAACGTCAGGTGCGTCTCATCGGGCAGCTGCTGTCGGGAAAAAAAATTCGCTTGTATCACTAATTATTTCTACCAGGACCTCCGTATTGGCCGAATAATCCTCGCAAATTAGTCCTGACTGATAGTCATTTGTACAAATAGTTATGTAAGCGAATGAACAGCGATTTACGATAGCTAGAGTACCGATAGCGGCTGCTGAGGCAGCTATGACTTGGGAGCCGATCGCGGCGGCCACGGCTTTACGCATCCAGATTGCCTTGACTGCGCCAGATGGCGCCACATGCTTAGACGGCGGCACGCAGGCTTGCCGCGTCGGGACCAATCAGCGCGTGAACAGGCGTGAGCACGGGAGCCATCGGGAGAGCTTACGGGTTACGGTGGCTGATCGCGTCATTACTAAAACATTTTTTTAGAACAGCTTGGCTCACAGCGTTGGCCAACCGGACTGATAAAGCAGCATCTTTACGGTTCCTTTGTTCAACATTCCTACCAGTTGACATTTCCTGCGCTTCACCCCACCAAGCTTTCGTGGCTGCTGCTGATTCCAGCTTCGTCGCTTGAGTCGCAGGCGAGCGCGTCAGGATTAAAGTGCCCGGCAATGTTAGCAACATCCACGCTATTGGGCGAAACAACGTCGCAGTACTAATTATGCTACGCTGAAGCACTGCTTGACGACGATATTTTCGTGCACGTGCGACAGTAAGCAGACGAAAAACGCGACCCGAATGCGTCATCAGATTTTGTGTTTACGCGATCACCAACCTTGCCAGTAGGGGGCGCTCGTATGGCGTTCTCGTATCTTTGACGTCATCGCGCGCTCGTGTCCGGAGAGATCGAAACCGAAACTGGCCCTGATAAATGCACTGATAACAAATTAATTGGTTTGTGCTGGGGCTTTTTGGGTCGCACTCCCTCTGTTTTGAACGACTGTGGATCGATTAAAGCAAAAAAACCGGGACAGAAAATGTACGTGACTATACTCCTTTAAGTGAGCAAGTAACGACTACATTACACCTTCTCTCGGAACGATGCAAAGTACGTTACATCCATCCCTTCCATTATATATGTTGCTATGAACGGTGAACTAACATGTCCGTTTTGTCGAAAATGGGCTGATTCCTTGCTTGTTCGACAGTTATCACAGGGAGCAACGCCAACATGCATGCTAAATTGCAAACTGAAGTTTCTGCGCTCTCACACAGGTACGAATTCCGCACAAGATCTCCTACCAGTTAGGGACATAGCACACTGGTGAAGAAGGATGCTGCTACACTATTCCCATCCGGGAGCTTGAAACCAAATCGGTCAACTTTATATATTTTAGTGGCTGTTTCATCACTTCTACCGTAAGCTGTAAATAGGAAACAACGCGCCCAATGCATGCTCCGGAGTTTTTCAAAGGCTTCCAGACTCCTTCTATTGATTTACTTTCAGCGTGGCATTTTTTTCTGGTATCCCACAGCGGAACAACGGATCATCCCTATGCAGTCACCATTCCGACTGCATCGACGTGCATCAGCCACACTGCACTCAACTGCAGGCGACCATATTGCGAGTATCGAGTGCCTTCGACGCGAGAACGAAGGTCGGCTCATTGAGTCCGCAGTCACGTCCGCTGACACCGGATCCTTCTGGCGCTGTCGGATTGCACAGACCCCGTCTCCTTAATCGAGTCATCCCAGCTTGAGTACCAACTCCTGACACTTCGTGCGCCGCTTTATCGGACATGACTTGGTTTGGCACTTCTCTGAACTGAGTGCACTTCGCGGAACACAGGCGAAATATAGTCGTAACCAAGGCCAATTATCCGATACAAACAAGTCAGGCCTCGTGCCAGCCGCAGAAATAAGTGGTTGTTCGGCCTCAGTCAGCCTATACCGAGAGTATTTCCTCGTTTACTTCGGGGCGCTTGCCTGGCAACCCCCTCTCCCTCAGCACTTTCGCAGAAGCCTGGCAAGTCATCGGTTTTAGTTCGGCGCAACAATAAGACTGCCACTAGCCATTTTATTACACAAGACCGGTTTCGAGATGTACGAGATATTCTGGACGCCTAAACGCCGACTTGCTGTGGCTTCGGTGCATTACTGTGTCGGGCTCCGCAGCCCCTTTTAATGTTTCAAACCGCGCGCGCTATTTCCTATTGGTATTAGTGGTTGCGCGGGCAGCGATGAGCGAGCTGCCAATCTTGGGGGTGGAATTTGCAAAGGTTTGCCCTTTGGCATTTGCAAGCCACACTATCACATCACCAGAGCGAAACTACGCGGTAACAGAAAAAGAGTGCTTGGAAATTGTATTTGCACTAAAAAACTTTTATATGTATTTGGATGGCGCTGAGTTTACAATTCAGACCGACCATCATGCGCTGTCGTGGTTGTCCAAGCTGCGAAACCCTGTTGGCCGTCTAGCCCGCTGGGCGCTTGCTCTTCAGAAGTATAATTACAGAGTGGAATATAAGAAAAATGGAGAATACTTCAGTACTCTGCGATTTGCTGATGACATTGCCTTGCTAAGTAACTCGGGGGGTGAACTTCCAATAATGAGGACAACCCAGAGGGCTATGGAACGAAAAATGGTAGGGGTAACATTAGGAGATAGGAAGCGTGCAGAGTGGGTCAGAGAAATAACTCAGGCTACCGACATTCTAGTGGAAATTAAGAAGAAGAAATGGGCATGGGCAGGACATGTAGTCCGAAGAAAGGATAACCGATGGTCGCTTAGGGTATCAAACTGGATTCCAAGGGAAGGAAAGCGTAGCAGGGGGCGGCAGAAAGTTAGGTGGGTGGATGAGATTAAGAAGATCGCAGGGGTCAAGTGGACGCAGCTAGCACAGAACCGAGTTAATTGGAGAAACATGGGAGATACCTTCGCCCTGTAGTAGGTATAGTCAGGCTGATGATGATGATGATGATGATGATGATGATGATGATGATGATGATGATGATGATGATGATACATGAAAGGCACATTCAACAAGGCAGCCGACATCCTGTCCCGAGCCCTGCTATCTGCTGATGACGAGCACGCACCACAAGTCATGGTTGTGTCAGAAGCCGCAGATGCCTGGGGCACATTGGTCTCGCGTCAACAGCTGCTCGAAGCTCAGAAGCGATCACCAGTGTATCCAGATGAGGAAAAGTCTGGACTGCACTAGCCTTAAAGGAAGCACAGCGCCTACCGGCCGCTACAACAGACGGCGGTGAGTCTCCATTTCGTATTATACCGAAGAGCCTTCGCAAGCTCTTTTTAGAGTACTTTCACAACACAAGCCTCGCAGGGTTTCACATGCCAGACAACGAAGCCGAGAGGAGGGAAACCATCGGGCTTCTTGTAACCCATGGAGAGCTGTTACCCGTGGGAAATTGTTGCCTGTGACGTAATGGGCCCTTATCCTAGATCAGTTAAAGGAAACCGCTACTTGCTAGTAGTCACTGACCACTTCTCTAAATGGGTGGAATTATATCCGCTGCATAAACTGGACTCGAAGGTAGTCTAGGATAAGCTCCAGATGGATTCACCCGGTTTGGCCTCCCGGCGCAGCCGATTACTGACAATGCGACGTATTTTACAGGCACCATATTTGCTGACACCAGCAAAGCTCGTGGCGAGCACACAAAGACTACGCCCTACCATCCTCAGGCCACCATCACAGAACGGACCAACAGAAACCTGAAAAACATGCTCGTGGCTTTCAAGACTGGGATTCGCATGTGCAAATGGCCTTCAACACAAGGACTGCGGTAAACTGGTGAACGGGCTCGACGCCGGCGGCTGTTCTCCTCGGGCGTGAGCTGCGTTTTCCTATTGAGCATGAATTTGCACATGCCTCTGAATTACAGGCTCCCAGTTATTTCAGGTTCACCTAGGATCTCTCCAATCGTCTCGCTAGAACCCTCAAGGAGGCCAGGGAAAACTTGGACCTCGCCCGCCTGGAGCACTGCGGCCAGTGCAACAAGGGCAAGCGTCCTTTGCAGTTCGAGGTTGGGGATAAAGTACTCCGCCGCTCGCACCCCTTAAGTGATGTCGCAAATGGGTTTGCCGCCTCTCTCGCTCCTCGGTGGACTGGCCCTTTCGTAGTAATAAAGCGTCTTTCGCGGCTCGCCTACATGCTTAGTCATGTGCAGGGTGGTTGGGAGACCGGACCATTCAACGTCGCCATCCTCAGAAAGTACTACGAGCAGGCAGAAAGTACGTAGAAGCACTCGGTCTACCAGATGTGAGCCACCTGGACCATCGTCTGATGAATGTCTTCAATCCAACGGATGGGGCCTTCAAGCGGACACCTCGTCAACAGCAGCATTGGTTTTGCACTTCTCCCCGTCGCCTTCGTTTTGTTGTTTGACGTCTCGGGAGGTGTCCACTCTTGAGAGAGGGTAGTGTGGGGCTCCGCAGACCCTTTTAGGGTCTCAAACCACGCGCACGTTTTCGTATTTGTATTGGTGTTTGCGCGGGCAGCGCGATTCCGCATGAGCGAGCTACAAATCTTGGGGGCGGCATGCTAGCGGAAAAAATGCGATGGTAAATAAGCTTGTTGGAAGCAAGGCTCGGAGTCTTTTTTACCCAGTGGGAGGCTAGCGGGGCTGGACAGGGCGATCGGGGTGACGAGAAGTCTTCCGTTCTTGACAGGCGGTACAAGAGCGACTGTAGCGACGTACGAAATTGTACATTCTCCGCCAGTAATACCTGTGACGAATTCGATCATAGCTTTTCAGGACTCCGACATGAGTTCTTTGCGTATCAGTATGATGGTGGATACAAACATCGGAGTGGAGGTGGTACAGAATGACAAGAAGCCATTTTTCTGCCATCTGAGCTGTAGTTACGTCTGTAGAGGAGACCGTCCCGAACGGTGAAATGGGAGGCTTTTCGGCGGAGTGCCCGTAGATGTGTAGCCGCGGAAGTGGTGTCAATGATATCTAGCAGGTCAGAAACCTAATAATCTCGTCGTTTCTCAGAAGGCATATCCACAATGGTGAGGGCTGTCAAGGCTGTCAAGGAAGCGTGAGGAGGGGACGACGAGTCAGGCGAGCATACCGATGACCGGGAAAGAGCGTCGGAGTCAGAGTGCTTGTGGCGAGAGCGGTACACTACACGGATGTCGTATCCTGAAGCCTGAGAACCCAGCTGCCAAGATGGCCAGACGGATCCTTGAGAGGCGCGAGCCAGCAGAGAACATGATCATCTGTAACTACCTTGAATAAGTGGTCGTATAAGTAAGTACGGAACTTCGTTATAGCCCACACGGTATCTAAACACTCATTTTCGGTAACGGAGTAATTTGACTCGGCTTTGGTAAGAGCATGGCTTGAGTAGGCGACAACGTATTCGGAGAAGCTAGGCTTGCGCTGGGAGAGGACAGCGCAGAGGCCGACACCACTGGCATCGATGTGAAGTTCTGTAGGGGCAGTAGGGTCGTAATGACGAAAGATTCGCGGTGACGTCAGAACATGGCGCAGAATCGCGAATGCATCATCGCAGGCCGAGGACCAAGATGAGAGGTTAAGGGTGCAATTCGGGAGCTGTGTAAGGGGGGCTATGATGGGTCCGAAATTCCGAACACGACGAAAGTGCGAGCAGAGGCCTACAAAGCTTCGCAGTTGTTCAAAAGAAGTCGGTTTCTGGAAGTCAGCAACGGCGCGAAGCCTCTCAGGATCAGGCAGAACTCCTTTGCACTCAACGTGTCCGAATATTGTGCGCTGGTGGGTACTGAAGCGGCACTTTTTGGGTTCGGGAAAGCCAGCGCGTGTGAGGCAGGTGAAGACCTGGCGAAGTCGAGTCAGGTGGGTGAGAAATTCAGTTGAAAAGATGACGATATCATTCAGGTAGAAAACAGATGTCCCATTTCAGGCCGCTTAATACGGTATCCATCATTCTTTCAAATGTGGCTGCGGCGTTACGGAGTCCGAATGGCACAACGTTAAAATCGTATGCGTAATAAAGGCGGTCATCGCACGATCCGCCGCTGCCATTGAAACCTGCCAATACCCGGAGCGCAAATCTAGGAAGGAAAATAATTCTGAGCCTTCTAAGCAATCTAGGGCATCATCGATTCGTGACAGGGGGTACACATCTCGACTAGTAATTTCCTTGAGGCGGTGATAATCAACAACAAATTGTATTGAGCCATCCTTCTTAACTGGGACCACAGGAGACGACTACAACTACAAACAACTACGAACTAGGGCTACAGGATTCTCTAATTGCTCCGCGTTGCAGCATGTCATCAACTTGCTCGGCAATAACACGGCGCTTAGTCGGGTCACATTATACGGCCGCTGATGGAGAGGTGATGGGTGAGCGCCAGTGTCGATGAGGAGGGAAGCGATCATCGTGCAGTCCAAGGAAGATTGCAGGGTGTCGAAATAGTAGCGGAATTGGTGTTGAAGGTCAAAACGTTGCTCACGGCAGCGCGGCTTTAGAGCGCTGTCCACATAATGGTCAAAAATGTTCCGCTGCAGGGGATCGGAAGCCACACGAGTTGGAGTCAAAGCGCCAACTTGGTAAACGGTAAATGGCACATCATCAAAGGCGAATAGAAGGTCCACGGGATCGAGGCGGCCGAGGCACTCCCATTTGATCAATATAGCGGAAGATGCAAGAGGATTGGCTACCAGAAGTGTGCAGGCGCCGTTGTTCATGTCAAGGGCGGTAACCGGCAACAGTAAGTGGCGGCGGCGGCAGACAACGTTAGATGGCACAAAGAGGACTGTGGCGGCGGTGGCAGAAGAGGCAGTGAAGGGAACCAGAAGAGCACGGTCGGAATGTCTGTGAGTTTGTAAGCAGAACGAGGACACGGCTCGTGGAGCAGAGCATCAGATGGTGCATGACTTGGTTCATTGAGCTCTAATTGAGGACCCGCGCAGTCAATGATAGCAGGATGCTGGGACAGAACATCTCAGCCGAGAATGACGTCATGAGAACATGTGGGGAGAACGGCGACTTCGATTATCTCCAAGGCACCAGTAATGACGACACGAGTAGTGCAGACTGCTGTCGGCTGTATACTGTGAGCGGATGCAGTACGAAGCGATACTCCCACGTGCACACTTGCGGAGGAAACGGCATAGACAGATACAGTGGCACCAGTGTCAATGAGCGCACCAGTGTCAATGAGCGCAGTGGCACCAGTGTCAATGAGAGTACGAACACCTTCAACGATGGCAGCAATACCATTAGCGGGAGGAAGACGAGCTCTTTGAAATTCTGCTGAATACACAGTTCGTGCCTCGGGAAATGCGGTGGTTAGCTTTCCGGCTGGGTAGCGGGTCGGCGGCGCATTGGCGAAATGCAGCGACGACGTGTTGAAGGCGAAGAACGAGGGAGGAAGTCCGGAGGATCGAAAGACCCGATGGGACTGGGAACTGGGTGCCAAATAAGTTGGCGTAGGCTCTGCAGCAAAGGCCATAGATAAGCGGCGCCGGCAGTAGCGTACAGTGCGGCCAGGGATGCTGCGGTGATACCAAATAGGTCTGTTATCTGGAGTGCTCCATGGAGATGATGTCTGAGGCAAAGGGGAGCAAAAGCTGTTGCTGCCGAGCGCACATGGGGCGAATCATAGGCTATGCTGGCGCAGGAAGTGAACTTGAAGCAACTTCGGCATACGTGCTACTCAGTACCTGAGCAGGAGCCGGCGCGAATACTGGAGCGTAACTAACTTAGCGGAGCAACGCTAGAAGATGGAATTGTAGGCGCAGAGAACGGAAGTGATGTTGCGACCGGAGCTGGTTGAGGACCGGAATTAGGGACGACTTCTGAGACGTGTTGCTGGATTGCACGACAAAGCTCCGGAGCAAGGTCACATGGTGACTCCTTAACAGATGGCTGCAGAGACAGT
The DNA here is from genome assembly GCF_055883805.1 of Amblyomma maculatum. NCBI lineage: Eukaryota > Metazoa > Arthropoda > Arachnida > Ixodida > Ixodidae > Amblyomma > Amblyomma maculatum. The sequence continues at coordinate 170,109,415 of NC_139349.1, read as the reverse complement.
TGTCGCGCGACCTCCTCACGTATATAAGCCTTGATGTCTTCGGATAGGCTAGATGACTCCCTCTCCGCGGCTAGTCCAGCGAGCGAAGCATCAGGCGGGGTCGAATAAAGCAGGTTCCTTGCAGAGCTCGTCATAGCTTTGGCGAAGGTCGCAGACTTTTTTTTTTGATGTAGTGGGGCCCTTGGCGATGAGCATATTGAAAGCGCCGTCATATATTCCCGTAAGGAAATGACGTGTTTTATCGCCCTCAGACACGGTCGGGCTAACGCGGCGACACAAATCAACAATGTCCTCAATGTACCTGGTGAACGTTTCACCGGTCAGCTGCGCTCGCGATCGAAGACGCTGTTACGCGCGAAGTTTACGGATGGCGGGGAGTCCGAAGACCTCAGAAAATTTGGTTTTGAAGTTACCCCATGTGGTAACGTCCGACTCGTGGTTTCTAAACCACAGAATAACTACATCGCTCAAGTAAAAGGTGATTTGTTAATTGTCCCAGCTTAGCAAGGGCTTCACCGATCGCGGGTTGTATTCCCGAAGCAGTTGACTATCGGTTACAGTTTTTAGATTTATTGATTCAGTTCGGTGAGGATCATGTTTGTTGGGAATACAACTCGGGATCGGTGAAGCCCTTGCTAAGCTCCAATTCGGGGCATTCCAAATTAGTGAAGAATGGGATGGTCAACACATGCTTGTTAAATGCGTTGAAGAAATCTTGCTACCATGGCATGGGCAAGAGTTTTGAAAGACAAGGGACAAGAATTGCAAAGGCCGGTTATCGGGAGTCGATTATTAATGAGGCCAGTTGCCGGGTACTGAAGAGCCCTGAAGGAACGCTCAGACAGAAATCCCTGCTCAGCATGGGTGAGAAGAAGAGGAAGGTTGCGGTGGTACCGTATGTGCACAGAATTTCACATGGCCTCAAAAATGTAGGCAAGAGGTATGGTGTTGACGTCGCATTGACCGCCCCGCTCAAGATGAAGAGGATTTGCCCGGCTATTCAAAGGGAAAGAGAATCGATGAAGCACGAATGGGGGGGGGGGGGGAATGGGGAAACATACGGACCCGTTTGTTGGATGCAAGACTGGTGTTATGTACATGCTTCCACTCTCTTGTGGAGCCTGTTATATAGGACAAACAGGACACAGTATTAACAAGAGACTACTGGAACACCGGAACAACTTGGAAAGAGGCAAGGACAAAACATATTTGGTCTCGCATTGCCATTCATGGGAAACAATGAAGAAGGAGAAGAAGACGTGTACTCCTATGTTAGACCAGGTTAGGACTTTGTATCGCCACAAAGAAAAGATGACGAGAGAGATAGTTGAGTCACATTTTATTCCAACGGACAATAAGTGTGTCAGCAAGATTCCTCTTGCTCTTTAAAGCAAAGAGATGTCTTTCTTGAGTGACTTTTTGTGCAACAGGTGACCCCAGGGGTTGTTTCACCTTCGCCGCTAACTTTCCTCTGAATTCTGTCGAGACAAACTGGCTACTTTTCAAAGCAGAGATGCATCGGGTTATGCATCTTTACATTCCCACAATTACAATAGCAGAAAAAGTAACATCACCATGGTTTACCGCATCCCTCAAACGTCTAAACAACAAGAAAAAACGCCTTTTCCGTTCAGCTAAACGATCTAACACCCCAAACACATGGCAGAAATATTACGCAGTCCTAAAAGAATACGACAAGTCAACTGCTCAAGCTAAACGTCAGTTTTTTTCTACCACTTTACCCTCTATGTTGCAAAATAACCCTAAACGCTTTTGGAAGACCATTAACCCTAATCAAATTACTCAGATTTCACTTCTTAACAGCTCCGAGCTTCCTATACCTGAGAACGAGGTCGCAGATATTTTGAATAAAACATTTAGTTCAGTCTTCACTAACGAACCGCATGACACTTTTCCAGATACACCATACCTTACGCACCCACTGATGCAAAACGTCACATTTCATCCCATGGGCATTGTTAAAGTCATTGAATCCTTGAAGAACTCGTCATCTACTTGTATAGACGGTATTAACGCCAAAGTTTTAAAAAATACTAAACATCCATGTAGCCTGTTTTTGTCACTCATCTTTCAGGATTCACTCGAAACCGGTTCAATCCCACGTGACTGGAAGGTGGGCAAGGTCATCCCAGTCTTCAAGAAAGGAAGCCGTTCATCACCGAGTAACTACCGCCCAATTTCAATAACAAGCGTTTCTTGTAAAATAATGGAACATATTTTATATTCTCAGATTGCCCAATTTTTAACGTCCGTAAATTTCTTTAATCCTAATCAGCATGGTTTCCGCAAAAATCATTCTTGTGACACTCAGCTTGCTCTTTTCCTGCACGACCTACATTTAAACCTGGACAGCAACATCCCGACTGACGCGGTATTTTTAGATTTTGAAAAAGCGTTTGATAAGGTTCCCCACTGTCGTCTTTTGTTGAAATTATCACGTCTTAACATTCATCCGTGCGTTCTGAGCTGGATTCGAGGATTTTTGGCTAACCGTCAACAGTTCGTGTATGCTAACTCACATTCTTCCTCCTTAACCCCAGTGCTTTCAGGCGTACCGCAAGGTACGGTGCTTGGGCCTCTTCTTTTTTTGATATACATTAATGACCTGCCTAACAATATTTCTTCTCATATTCGCCTTTTCGCTGATGACTGCGTCGTTTACCGAGCAATAACAAGTCCCGCTGACACTCTCTCGTTACAAAGGGATCTTTTTCGCATACAGGACTGGTGTAACACTTGGCTCATGTCTTTAAATGTCTCTAAAACTGTCCACTTGCCCATTCACCGCCGTCGTAACTACATTGCTCCAGATTACTGCATCAATAACATCCAGATTGCAAAAACTGAATCAGTGAAATACCTCGGTGTACATATTTCATGTGACCTAACATGGATACAGCATACTAACCAGATAATAAATTCTGCTAACCGCGCTCTAGGTTATATACGACGTAACCTTTCTATCGCTTCTCCCCCTATTAAACAACTTGCTTTCCAAACGTTTGTGCGTCCTAAACTAGAGTATGCTAATGCTATTTTTGACCCATACCAAAATAACCTTACTAATGCCCTCGAATCAGTTCAGAACAGAGCAACAAGATTCATTTTGTCAAATTATTCCTACTATTCGAGTATTTCGGCACTAAAAGCACAATTAAACTTACCCTCCCTAGCCTCACGGCGTAGAATCGCGCGTCTTAACCTTTTTCATAAATTTTTTTATTCTTTGCCATCTGATAACACGTACATAAAGAGAGCCCACCGTATCTCCCGCTCCAGCCACATTAATGCAGTGTATCCCCCTCAAGCTCACACTACTACTTTTCAGCAGTCTTTTTTCTTGCGCACCGCACAGGACTGGAATGGCCTGCCCACCGAAGTCGCTACAGTCATCGACCCCAAAATATTCAAACGGCTCATTGAAAACATCTCATATTGATCATCGACCTCAAAATTTTCAAGCGCATCATCGAAAACATCTCATTAAGATTTTTGTTATACTTATATGCCCTGTAACGCCCACTCCCTCATGTAATGTCTCATCAGGGACCTTTGAGGAATAAATAAATAAATAAATAAATAAATAAATTGTTTCGTTTTCGTTATATTTGTTTTTATCTGGGCCTTGAAGTAAAGGCTTAGGCATAGTTGTGAGTCAGCGCTTGTATTGTGGCTTCCTTTTATCTTGTCCTGTGTCTTCTTGTTCGCGCTGTTTACATTAACAATGGATGTTTACCAACTCGCCCAACAAAGTATCTTGGCCAGCCAGGTAGATGTAATATTTTTAGATTTCAGGAAAGCATTTGTCCTTTTTTCACACTCCAAATTGACTGAAAAGCTTCGATTAATTAACCTTCCTTGTTTCATTGTTAATTGGGTTTCAGCATACCTGACTAACCCAAAACGGTTTGTTAGTATCGATACTTACCATTCCAATGAACTTCCAGTTACCTCATGTGTCCCTCGGGGTAGTGTTTTAGGGCCTTTATTATTCTTAATTTATATTAATGACATTGCCAGCGTTGTCACAGAACCAGTTCAAATAAAACTGCTCGTTGATGATTGTGTATTGTTCACTGAGGTAAAGAGTCGCAGTGATAAGATAACCCTAAACAATAATCTTCAAAACCTTCTTTCTTGGTGTAATCGTTGGAACATGGAGGTAAATGCTAACGAAACAGTTTGCATCAAGATAACTAAAAAAATAAATAGCTATCTTTTCCTTACACCCTTCTATCTGAACCACTAACCGAGGTTACGGAATACAAATATCTTGGCGTCACAATAACTCATAACCTGGACTGGAACATTCACATTCCTAACGTATGTGACCTAGCCTTTCATAAACTCTGTCGTCTACGTCATAAACTAAAACAAGCTGCCGCTGAAACTAAACTTTTAGCCTATACACATCAATAATAAGACACAAACTGGAGTATGCCTGCATAGTGGGGGATCCTTACACAAAAATGAACATTGCTGCACAACAAAGAATACAGCGTAAAGCAATCAGATTTATTTTTTCGAAGTACCGTAACTGATTCCCCGACAGCAATAATAAGGCAACATGGCATACAAACATTGGAAATAAGAAGAAAAATACAACGGCTGAAATTTTTTTTCTTCTTAAAAATAATCTCGCCCTCACTCCTAAGCTTTTTGTAACGCCAATAGCAGCACGCCGAGCACGTCATCGTCATTCTCACTCTCTGACTCCCTATAATCCCAGAACTAAAATTCTTAAGTACTATTTTTTCCCATGCACTATAACTGATTGAAATAATTTACCTCAGTCGCTACTAAACAGTACTGATCCCATTTGCCGAATAAATTACTGATTTCATTTTCTTGTGAATTAGTAATTACTCAAATTGATATTTGTGTTATATTCCCTAAACAATACTCATGGTCGATTTGTACATTTATTCTTCGCTTTTTTGTTTCGGGAATTGTTTTGTTACCGAGCGAGTGTTCCTTTTACCCATTTTGTTCTCGCAGCTGGTATCCTGCATTGATATTGTGTACACTATTAATTTGGTCCTTTTTTTTTCTTACGTCGGCTAGTGTAATTACTCTGTACTTTGTATGCCCCTACTGCCTGGGCCGCAATGAGGCCTGCAGTCCCTCGGTCCCTGTATGCGCGTGTCAGCGCGGACAGAAACACGCGTGAAGAAGGCACGTCCTCAAATGCAGCAGGGAACGCTTCATAAATAAAAATAAACTGCTCTCTGAATAACACATACGGTTTGCCCTAGATGTTCAGGATCGCCCATGCTAACCTCCAGTATGTTTATCGTTCACTAGTTGATTGATTAGTAAATACAAATTATTTTTTTAATATTGCCTGAGAGAAAAAGTGTCACTGCAAAAGTGATAGAAGTCGAAAAACAGACAGCTACGTTGTTTCCCTCCTTCATGGATCACTGCCTTGTCGTGGCGGAGAGGCTTGCGAAACTCGATGAAGTCGTGAGCTCTGCTGTGTAGGGCCAGCCAAGATAGACAGGTCACGGCAGAGAGTTCTGACAAAATGTGATTCACTGGAGAAGGTAATGGCAACCCACTCCAGTATTTTCTGCCAAGAAAACCAGCCGCGTAATTCTCCACCGGATGAACAAAAAAAAAATCCGCGTGTCGATGGAATTGCAACACAGGTTTCGGGTACGACCTGATGCCGGTGAACACCTCCGGCAACGCACTCCCTCACCAGAACCGGAGTTGGCCACCCTGGTGCAGTAATTGGCAGCAACCTCCTATGATAAGCTCCATAAAAGAAAACCATATGGCCAGTCACAATACCATTAATATTATGGCACCGGAAGATGAGCCCCCCAGGTTGGAAGGCGTCCCACATGTTACTGGGGATGAACAAAGGGCGATTCCTAGTAGCTCCAGGACGAATGAAGCGGCTGGGCTAAAGCCAAAAGGACGCTCAGTTGTGGATGTGTCGGGAAGCGACGGGAAAGTCCGATGTTGCAAGGAGATATATCACATAGCAACATGGACTGTAAGATCTATGACGCAAGGTAAACTGGATGTCGTCAAGCGAGAAATGAACAGATTGAACATTGATATCTTGGGTACCAGCGAGCTCAAGTGGACCGGAATGGGAGAATTTAACTCCGGCGACCATTATGTCTTTTATTGTGGCCACGAATCCAAGAGAAGGAATGGGGTCGCTCTCATAGTAAACAGAAGAATTGGCAAAGCAGTGCTAGGGTACAACCCCATAAACGACCGAATGATTTCACTTCGGATCCAAGGTCACCCTTTCAACATAACAGTTATCCAAGTCTATGCACCGACCACTACTGCCGAAGAAGCTGACGTTGAGAGATTTTATGCGGACCTACAATGCCTTTTAGACCGCACCCCATCATAAGACGTCGTTTTTCTCATAGGAGACTGGAATGCTAAGGTCGGGAGTGAAGAAATATCCGGAATTACAGGCAAGTTCGGTCTCGGTGAGCCAAATGAAGTTGGGCAGAGGCTAGTAGAGTTTTGCCAAGAAAACAACCTGATCATAGCGAATACTCATTTTCAACAGCACAAGAGGCGCCTGTACACATGGACTTCACCGGACGGTCTGTCCAGGAATCAGATCGATTATATTCTTTGCCGGCAGAGATGGAGAAGCGTTATACAAGCAGTAAAAACAAGGCCAGGGGCCGATTGTGGCACTGATCATCAGCTTCTTGTGGCCAAAATTAAGCTTCGATTGAGGAAAACACTGAAAACTAGATGGCCTTTCAGGTATGATCTGGATCAAATTCCATTAGAATATGCTGTGGAAGTGAGGAATCGATTTCAAGAATTAGATCTAGAAGACAAAGAGCCCGAAGAGATGTGGACTGATGTTCGTGATATAATACAAGAAGTTGCTACTAAGGTAGTTCCAAATCAAAAGAAATGCAAGAAAGCAAACTGGTTATCTGAAGAGGCTTTGCAAATAGCTGAGGAAAGGAGGATGGCAAACGTTATGGGGGAAAGAGAAAGATACAAGGTTCTCAATGCGGATTTTCAGAAAATAGCAAGGAGAGATAAGAATGCCTTCCTGAACATACAGTGCCAAGCAGTTGAGGACAACAGCCAATTGAGGAACACAAGAGCTCTGTCTAAGACAAACAAAGATATCAAAGAAAGCTTCTGTGCTAAGCTGGGCGTGATAAAGGACAAACGAGGCAAGGACATCACTGAAGCCTCAGAGATAAAGAAGAGGTGGCAGGAATACACAGAAGAACTGTACAAGAAGGACCCGAATATGCAAACCCAACATAAGATGGTTGTGATTACTGATCTCGAGCCGGGCATCCTGAAGAGTGAAGTTGAATGGGCCTTAGCCAGCCTTGCTAAGAAGAAAGCTAGCGGAATTGATGGCATTCCAGCTGAGTTGCTTCAAAACCTCAACCATGACGCTGTTAACATTCTGCATACATTATGTCAGAAGATTTGGACAACCCTGCAGTGTCCACAGGATTGGAGGAGATCAGTTTACATCCCTATTCCAAAGAAAGGCAATGCCAAAGATTGTTCCAACTACCGCATGATCGCGCTTATTTCGCATGCTAGCAAGGTGATGTTGAAAATCCTCCAAGGTAGGCTGCAGCAGTATGTGGATCGGAAGCTTCCGGACGTGCAAGCTGGGTTTCGCAAGGGCAGAGGACCTAGAGACCAAATTTCCAACCTTCGCTGGATCATGGAAAAAGCAAGAGAGTTCCAGAAACCGATCTACTTCTACTTTATTGATTATGCGAAAGCGTTTGACTGCGTAGATCACAGCAGATTGTGGCAAGCTCTCCAAGAGATGGGAGTTCCAATTCACCTCATCTGTCTCCTAAGGAACCTGTATGAAGGGCAAGAGGCCACAGTTAGAACTAGGCATTGTCTTACTGGTTGGTTTCCGATTGAGAAAGGAGTGAGGCAAGGCTTAATATTGTCGCCCTGCATATTTAACCTATATGCAGAGTGCATCATCAGGAAGGCCGGTCTGGACGAGTCTTCAGCTGGAGTGAAGATTGCTGGAAAACGTATCAACAACCTTACATATGCGGATGATACCACTTTAATGGCAGAAAGCGAAGTGGAACTCAAGAGACTTCTGATGCGCGTACAAGAAGAGAGTGAGAAGTTTGGGCTTAAACTGAACATTAAAAAGACAAAGATCATGGCGTCTTGCCCTATCAAGTCCTGGAGCATCAAGGGACAAGAAGTGGAAGCTGTGACAGATTTTCTCTTCTTGGGCTCCAAGATTACCTCGGAAGGAGACTACAGCCATGAAATTAGGAGACGCCTGCTTCTGGGAAAGAGAGCAATGGTTAGCCTTGACCGCCTAGTAAAGAGCAGAGACATTAGTCTGCCAACCAAGATCCGTATAACTCGTGATATGGTCTTTCCAGTTGTGATGTATGGATGCGAGAGTTGGACTGTGAAAAAGGCTGACCACCGAAGAATTGACGCGTTTGGATTGTGGTGCTGGCGAAGACTCTTGAGAGTTCCTTGGACTACCAGAAGATCAAATCAGTCGATATTGTCGACCATAAACCCTGACTGCTCATTGGAGGGTCAAATTCTAAAGTTAAACCTCAGCTACTTTGGACATCTGATGAGAAGAGAGGAGTCGCTGGAGAAAGATTTGATGTTGGGGAAGGTTGAGGGTCGCCGGAGAAGGGGTAGGCAGCGAACGCTATGGTTAGATGGCATCCTTGAGGCACTGCAGATGAAGTTATGTGATATTAGGAAGATAGTGAGAGACCGGAAAGCGTGGCGTGACATGGTCCATAGGGTCACGAAGAGTCGGACACGACTGAACGACTGAACTGACGTTCTTTCCATCAAGCTGCGACTTACGCCGCCCTATTTATAGGCCTTCAAAAATGCTATCACGTGGCCAGCTGTTATTTTAAATCATTTGCCAAGTGCGTACAACCAGCTTTATCGTTGGAGCACGGCCCAGAAAAGCACGTTTTGTAATTTCGGACATGTTTCAATGTTTTAAAGTGACGCCGCAGTGCAAGGAAGTTTGCTTTTCTTTATTGCGCCAGATGCCGTTTTCGGCTTGTAAAAATATCACTTTACGTAACGCTAGTTTGATGGAAACAACATAGCGTTCCGTTTCTCGAGATCAACTCTTGCCTTGAAACTCTTTCTCTCAGGCTAATAGCTAAAGAAACGGCTAATTAGTCTTTACTAATTAATCAGTTGAACGAAAAAATACTGGAGGTTAGCATAGGATCTCTGAATTTATTCCACTGGGCTAGGGCAAACGGTAATTTTTAAAAACTTCGTCCAAGTTAGCTTTCTACACCATGCCCTGGAGGTATTTCCTTTTTGGAATGTTCTCGCGGCGGATGGAGTCCACTAAGTTTTAGGGGCGTGTCAATCATTGCTTGGCACATTTATGGCCTCATCTTCAACTGCCTGCGACACGAGCTGATACAATATCAAGACCACCTTTGCTCGCAGGATAGTTTCACCCGGTCCTCCGAGGAGCACCACACCCGAGTAGCTTCCAGCTACTCGGAGGTTTTACATAGCAACCATGAAGAGGCTTCGCTACTCGGCACCCCATCGTTCCCCACAATCGCAGAATCACACCGCCCAACGGAGCGGGCTCGAATAAATGACCTCCAGGGTTGCCGTAAAGAATACACAGCGGCTTCAAACGAGAGAGATGTCGACAGGTTTCCCGCAACACCACGCCGTGTTCTACTACCAACACCAGCGCGGCATCTTTCCATTAAGGACCTTAACGCAGCTCCCATCACCACGAAATCGCCTGGAAACGCAACACGAGACGCTATCTCGAAACGCACCAAGAGCCCCGAGAGCCTACCGACTGAAATGCATCGGCGGGCAACTTCAGCTGAGGATGACCACTCGGATACCCCCACCATCACCTGCACGACACCGACACCCAGGTATGATATCATACGACGCTGGGGCTCTGCCCAGATGGTGAAACAGGATTGATAGGCCGGCCATACGCCCCCACCTTCTACCTCCCCTTCAGCAGAGGCCACGTACTGTCACAAAACATTTTTAAGTCTAAGAAAAATAATTGATAAACAAATTAGACATGACCTCCACATACAATCCCTCAAAATTTATCTCAAAGCAAATGTTGTCCCTAAGGGACTCTCCATATCTCATACCCCTTCCATGCTTGATCTCTCGAATACACATAGGCAAGCATGGAACGCAGAGCTGCATAGCGCATCATTAAAACTGCTGTAAATAACTATTAGACACTGTGAAGAAACGCTGGCAACGCTGAAACACGAGGAGAAGTGTGCGCGTGAGGGTATAACGCTTTCCGCGTCTGAGGCCGAGAAACTTGAAATCTTTGAATCTAAAAAATTAGCTGAGATCTGGCCATTATGTTTTGGACAAAAAAGGACAAAAACCAGAAAAGAGGGACGTGTCAGTAGACGGCTGTTTTGTTACCCTGATCTGGTTTTTGTCCGTTTTTGTCCCCGACACATTCCCCCCCGAAATGACGAAGTCATTTGTTAGTCGGAGAGTTCTAGAGGGTAGAGCAACTGAATTAGACGGCGAAGTCTGGTCCCCCCTGGCAATCGGAATTCAAAAGCTCTTCTTCGGTTGTCTCTTCCCGTGAATGCCCTTTCGATTATTCCCAGCTTCCAGATTTGCCGCGGCTTTAGGGCTTCTTTCAGGAGGACCACGTCTCCAATTCATTATATTCCATAAATTTTCACGAGATAACATCCCCTCTGAGGCAATATACTACTCTGCCGAACCAAAGTTCAAGAACCAAAAAGTCACACTCGGGGACACCAACGAGTGCTACAACACTTAACTTACCCCCCATAATCAAAGATTAGACAACGCTAATCGAAAAGATAACATACTTCACCATCATCACCATCATCATCATCATCATCAGCCTGATTATACCCACTGCAGGGTGAAGGCCTCTCCCATATTTCGCCACATAACCCGGTTCTGTGCTAGCTGCATCCACTTGACCCCTGCGAACTTCTTAATCTCATCCGCCCCCTTAACTTTCTGCCGCCCCCTGCTACACTTTCCTACCCTTGGAATCCAGTTTTGTTACCCTCAGCGACCATCGGGTATCCTCTCTTCGCACTACATGTCCTGCCCATGTCCATTTCTTCTTCTTAATTTCCACTAGAATGCCGGTACCTTGAGTTATTTCTCTGACCCACTCTGCACGCTTTCTATCTCTTAATGTTACCCGCACCATTTTTCGTTCCATAGCCCTCTGGGTTGTCCTCAACTTAAGTAGAACTCTCTTGGTTAGCCTCCACGTTTCAGCCCCATAGGTGAGTACAGGCAAGAAGCAACTGTTGTATACCTTCCTCTTGAGCGATACCGGTAAGCTGCTAGTCATAATCTGCGAGTGCTTGCCAAATGCGCTCCATCCCAATCTTATTCTTCTTGTTATTTCCTTTTCATGGTCCGGATCTGCGGTTACTACCTGCCCTAAGTAGACATATTCGCCTACTACTTCAAGTATTTCGCTACCTAATGTAAACTGCTGTTCCTTCCCGAGGCTGTTGAACATTACCTTAGTCTTCTGCACATTGATTTTCAAGCCTACCTTTCTACTTTTCCTGTCTAGGTCATCAATCATTATTTGCAGTTCATCCCCCGAGTTGCTTAGCAAGGCAATGTCATCAGCAAATCGCAGATTACTGAGGTATTCTACATCTACCCTTATCCCTAACTGCTCTCATTCCAAGTCTCTGAATACTTAACCTCTCTAAAGCATCACTGACAGAGGACGAGGTACCGGATCTTTCCCGAGGTCTAAACTTTTGCACAAGCAGAGGCCGCCACAAGGAATACGAACTAATAAAAGACCTGGATAACTTCTCTCGTAAACTCCAATTACAAGAATATTTCTTTGGTAAACAAAGGTCCGCTAGCTGCGTTCCACCAGCTCAAGATCAATGGACACCCTCACCCGGAAGAGATAAACATGTTGACATATATATAGATATATTTCACGCTTTCGCAAAACAACCGGCCGGATCACCAAACCTCTCAAAAAACAAACGTGATGCTTTCGATGCTTTGAAAAAACAACACGATTTCACTATCAAGCCCGCAGACAAAGCAGGGGGAATAGTAATTTTGGATACAGAAAAATACATACAGGAAGGAAACCGCCAACTTAATAATACCGAATTTTACAAATCCCTTCTTGCAGACCCCACCGCCGAACATCTAAATACTATAACTAATACTCTGGGCCAAATAACCCAGGAAGGAGAAATAGCACCTTGAACAAACAAGGTATGCACTTACAGTAGCCAACCCGTCTCCAGGCCGGTTCTACATGCTCCCAAAAGTCCATAAAAAAAACGACCCAGGTAAACTAATAATTTCCGGCATCGGCACACTCACAGAACCAATCTCCGCTTACACAGACTCACTAATCAAACACATACCCCTCACTCATCCGTCCTACGTATATAATACTAGCAACTTTCTCGAAGAGTTATCGAAAGTAAAAGTTCCAGAAGGCGCGCTACTTGTAACCTTAGGTGTGCTTTCCCTCTACACTGAAATTCCACACGCTTATGGCATGTAGGCCCTAGTCACAGCCTACTTAAAACTCAGTAGCAAAGATTCCCCTAGCCCTAGAGCAATTACGACACTCACCAAGTTAGTATTGGAACTAAACTCATTCGAATTTAATTATAGCTATAACCTCCAAATGAGCGGCACGGCCATGGGCATCCTTGTGATGTTGAAATAAAGATGACTTGACTTGACTTGAACTAAAATGACACCAAATTACGCCAATATATTGCCGCGTGCCTCTCTAAAAAAAGGACAAAGAAGAACAGAGGACAAAGAGGACGAAACTGAGTGTAGCGCGTGGGACTGTTCCGATCAGTGATCGCTGCCTTGTGCTCGTTACATTTTCTGGTGGAGAAGCCGGGTACGATTTTCCTTTTTGCTGAGTTCGACCCCTTAAGGGCAACCGGAGCCACCACGGATTTGACACGGGTCCATCGCAGTTGCAGCCACCGCCTTTGAGGTCAGTCACCAGAGTTCGGGCCTCTTTCCTGCACGCCTGTGGCCAACACGCATAGATACAACACGAACATTGCGGCTAATGGAGAGTCTTCACCCCAGTTCGTCGTCCTCCAGTCTCGAACGCCACCGTCCTTCCATGGCGACCTTTATGAGGACGCTGAAAACTGGCTGGACCAATTCGAACGGGTCGCCAATTACAACGGCTGGGATGAGCAAAGGAAGCTCTATAATGTCTACTTTGTTCTCAAAGATTCAGCGCGGACGTGGTTCATGAACCACGAAACGACACTATCAACATGGGACCTTTTTCATCGCCAGCTGTTGGCAACCTACACCGCCAACGACCGAAGAGAGCGTGCGGAGTCGGCGCTGAAATCTCGCATCCAAGCCCCCAAGCCCCAAACGAGAGCATTGGAATGTACTACGAGGACATGATCCGCCTTTTTAGGCGTTTTGATCCAAATATGTCAGAGGAGAACAAAGTGCGCCACCTAATGCGCGGGGTGAAACAAGAACTATTTGCTGGGCTTGTGCGCAATCCACCTGGCACGGAATCAGATTTTCTAACGGAGGCTACCACGATAGAACAAACACTTCGACACAGGGCTCAGCACTATAACCGTAACGTGTCCGCCATGTCACCGGTCGTCTATGGTTCCGGCTTCAACGGTTCAAATGATGCCTTCGGGGAGCTTATTCGATCTGTGGTCAGAGAAGAGCTGAGACACATTAAGCTACAGGGTCTAACGTCGTCGTTGAGGCTTCCATCACTCGTGGAGGTCGTTCGCGAAGAAGTGAGGCAAGCCGTCCCGGAACCATCTGTGCCTGGTGTGCAGCCACCACTACCGAGTATGCCAACGTACGCGGCCGTGCTTCAGCAGCATCACCTCTGTGATCCTCCAAGAGGGAACCCCACTGTGCCGCATCCAAACCAGCACCATAGTGGGTACGACTCTCCCAGAGCCAGAGTGAACACCCCTACTCTTGATCCAAGCCAACGCCATCCTTCTCTTCTAGCCGAGGCACGATTTCGAAGGACTGACGTTTGGCGTGCCCTTGACAATCGGCCCCTTTGCTACCACTGTGGTGAGGCCGGTCACATGTTAAGGTTCTGTCCGTACCACCGCGCCGGACTTCGTGGCTTCCATCCGCGTGCACGATGTCCTCGGAGTGGTGAACGACCACCCGAAATCGAGGAGTACCTGTAGACGAATACGAATCCTCCGGACGTCCCACAATACGGGCCCCGCGTCATTACCTCTTCCCGTTATCGTTCTCCAAGTCCACGGCCTTCTACACACCGCACTAGCCGCTCGACGAGCCCCCGCTCCCCGAGGCTTCGGGAAAACTAGGAGCAGCGACCTGCGGAGGTGAGGCCGCTGACGAGCGACGTGCTGAGCATCCTCCATCAAGTTTAGTACAAGATAACGGCTATCAGACGGCGTCATGTAACGATGAACCTGAGTGCGCATTTTCGCACATACCGGTTTCTATCGACGATTTTCTCATTACAAGCTTTAGTTGATACGGGGGCGGACTATTCAGTTATGAGCACTGAGTTAACCAGGAAATTGAAGAAAGTTTTAACCAAGTGGACTGGGCCTCAGATCCGCACTGCAGGGGGACACCTTATTACCCCGGCCGGAAGATGCGTTGCGACAGTTGTAATTGCCGGATTTGTTTATTTTTGCGACTTCGTTGTACTTACCCACTGTTCGCGAGACGTCATACTCGGCTTGGACTTCTTACAGGCTAATGGTGCGATAATTAATTTGCAAGAATCACGAGTGACATTTTCGCCGAGCAAAGCCGTTGCGAGATATAGCGTCGACGGTTCATCAACGCCCGCCTTACATTAGCTGCTGACGTTATGGCCCCGCCACGGTGCAGCATTATGGTCTTGGTAGAAAGTGACTCACCATGCGACCGAGACGTACTGGCAAAGACGAACGTGGGCCTGCTTCTTGAGAAAGGGATCTGCGCTGCAAGAGAACTTGTTCGCTTGCGGGACAGTTGTGCGAAGCTCTGGATTTCGAATTTCGGGACCAAGTTTCAGCACATTGCGAAAGGAACGGCCATCGCGTATGTTGCCGACTTTATTGAGCCAGAAAACATCTGTACTCTGGCGCCGCCGTCGCCAGCCAGATGTAATGCACCCGACATTCTATCAACTGTGGACATTATACCCAATCTGTCGGTGGTTGAGCGGCGGCGACTCCTAGACCTCCTTCAGGAATTTGCTGGATGCTTTGCAACGTCTTCGAAAGTTGGACGTACCCCTGTAGCCAAACACCGCATTATGGTTGACGCGGAGACCAAGCCAATTTCCCAACACCCATACCGAGTGTCGTCAACGGAACGAGAGGCTATTCGAAGCCAGGTGCAGGAAATGCTTACCTACGACGTGGTAAAGCCGTCTACCAGCCCCTGGGCTTCGCCTGTAGTGCTAGTGAAGAAAAAAGACAACACCTTGCGCTTTTGCGTCGATTATCGTAAGTTAAATCAGGTAACTAAGCGGGACGTATACCCGCTCCCACGCATCGACGACGCATTGGACCGGTTACGCAATGCCAAATATTTCTCGTCGCTTGACCTCAAGAATGGCTACTGGCAGATAGAAGTGGACGAAACGGACAGAGAGAAAACAGCGTTCGTCACCCCCGACGGCCTTTATGAATTTAAAGTGCTTCCTTTCGGTCTCTGTTCTGCACCAGCAACCTTCCAGCGAATGATGGACACCGTTCTCTCTGGACTGAAGTGGCAAGCGTGCCTATTGTATCTCGACGCTGTCGTCATTTTCGCGGCTAGTTTTGAGGACCAGTTTGACCGACTGCGAATGGTACTACAGGCACTGCGTTCAGCACAACTGACGATAAAACCACCGAAATGCCATTTCGGATTCCAGGAGCTCCGCTTTCTTGGCCATGTTATTAGTTCTGAGGGCATGAAACCAGATCCCGACAAGAATGCTGCTGTGAAAACTTTTCCGCGCCCAACCGACAAAAAATGGTTTGAAGGTTTTTGGGGCTTTGTGCCTATTACAGGCGTTTCGTAGAGAATTTTTCAGTGATTGCCGAGCCTCTTACGCGTCTTACCCGAGACAATGTTCCTTTTGCGTGGCAAGATGATGAAGAGGATGTTTTCAACGAGTTGCGCCGGCGACTGCAGGCCGCCCCGATACTTGCCCATTTTGACGAAAACGCCGCTGCGGATATCCATACCGATGCCAGTAATTTTGGACTCGGTGCCGTTCTGATTCAGTGGCAAAATGGCATTGAAAAAGTTATCGCTTACGCAAGTCGCTCTCTTTCAAAAGCAGAGCCAAACTACTCAACCACGGAAAAGGAATGTCTCGCGGTAGTTTGGGCCATAACTAAGTTCCGACCCTATATTTACGGCCGACCTTTTAGGGCTGTGAGCGACCACCATTCGTTATGCTGGCTAACCAACCTCAAAGACCCCTCTGGACGGCTTGCAAGGTGGGGCCTCCGTCTCTAAGAATACGACATTACGGTTGTATACAAAAGCGGCCGTAGGCACAGCGATGCCGATTGCTTGTCTCGTGCACCAGTTGATGCTGCCCCTCCCGACCGAGAAGGCGAGGACTTCCCATTTCTTGCTGTCGTCACGACCACCGACATGGCCCAGCGTCAACGGGCTGACCCCAGTTTTCGCCCGCTTATTGGGCATCTCGAAGGCCTTGATGTAGCTGTCCCACGTGCTTTCGCACAGGGTTTATCCTCCTACAGCATTCACAAACGCGCCCTATATATGAGAAACTTTCAGCACAACAAGGAAACCTTTCTTCTCGTTGTGCCGTCCGACCTCCGGCCTTAAATCTTGCAAACATGCCACGATGAGCCATTTCGGAGTCACGCGAACATTAGCACGCATTCGACAAAAGTACTATTGGCCTAAGTTGCTGCCTTCAGTCCAGCACTATGTGAGAACATGCCGAGATTGCCAGCGGCGAAAGACACCTCCGCTGAAGCCTGCAAGGCTCCTTCAGCCGATACCTCCGCCAACAGCCCCTTTCCAGCAAGTGGGTATGTATCTTCTGGGACCTTTCGCAACGTCCACATCAGGGCACAGGTGGATAGTAGTGGCGGCGGACTACTTAACGCGATATGCCGAGACACAGGCACTTTCCAGTGCAACAGCTGCAGAAGTAGCCCAGTTTTTTCTTAAGACCATCGTACTGCGCCACGGTGCCCCATCGGTTATTATCACTGACCGCGGTACAGCCTTTACGGTTGAACTAATGCAGGCTCTCTTCAGTCTTACCCGCACAAGTCATCGTAAGACTACTGCTTACCATCCGCAAACAAACAGACTTACTGAACACCTCAATAGAACGCTTGCAGACATGATTTCCATGTACGTCGACGTTGAGCATCACACGTGGGATGAAGTCCTTCCGTATGCAGCTTTTGCATACAATACGGCTAAACAGGAGACGACGCGTCTTGCGCCATTCCAGCTAGTCTACGGTCGTCCCGTCACCACAATGTTGGACGCTATGCTGCCCATAAGTCATGGCGACGATGTCATCAACGCCTATGCAGACGTCGACAGATTTCTATAGCGGGCCGAAGAAGCGCGCCAGCTCGCACGATGCTGTATTCAACATCAACAAAATCGCGATGCCAGTCGGTACAACCTCCGACACCGAGACGTTCACTACCAACCTGGCGATCTTTTATGGGTGTGGACACCACTGCGCCGTCGAGGACTCTCCGAGAAACTACTTCGCCGTTACTTTGGGCCATACGAGGTCATTCGGCGTCTTAGTAACGTGACTTACGAAGTTGTTCCTCAGGGCCAACGACCTTCAACACAGCGGCGCTCAAGTGCTGAAACTGTTCATGTAGTGCGGATGAAACCGTATTATGAGAGGCAGTGATCTTTCGCGCGTGTACAGCTTTGTGTTCCCTGCTTCTCCTGTCTGCATAATCTGAGGACACTCCCAGCGTCGAGTCGCCGCTTTCGAAGAGGGGGGGGGGGGGGGGGGGGGTAATACCGCGTGCCTCTCTGAAAAGAGGACAAAGAAGAACAGAGGAAAAAGAGGACGAAACTGACTGTAGCGCGTGGGACTGTTCTGATCAGTGATCGCTGCCTTGTACCCGTTACAATATTTATGCATCATATCGAATCAAATTTCGTTCCCTCAAATCCGTTTATTTATTTATTTGTGCAAGAAACCCCTAAAGGCCCTCAGGTCGAGGGTATTACATAGGGGGGGGGGGGATACAGGCATGTAATCAAAAGTAAACAAATAAACCACAATTACAAGAAACAACAAAACAGATAAAAGCATCTAAATATTTGCAAAAATACAAAACACAAACAAAAATTAACGCTTAAAAGTAAAATAAAAACATGAACAAAGCGGCAGACCATAACGTTCATATAATTTACACAATGTCTCACAAATAAACGGCATGAAAATTAAACGAGCATTAATAAATATATCCAAAAAAACAGCGCGAACAAACGGGGACGACAGGAAGAAAAAACTGGAACAAGGCATGTGTTCCTGTGGTTTCTTCCTGTCGTCCCTGTTTGTCGCGCTGTTTTTTTTGGATGATGTATCACCAACTCGCCCGCTTAACTATCCTGTTAATAAATACAGAAACCTGATGCACTGGTAAGTGAACAATGAGCACAAAAAGTTTAAGCAGAGGTATTGGCCGCCATTCGATTATTAAATTTGTCCGCATCAGTGACTGTAGCAACATGTAAAGGCAGAGCATTCCAGACAGTTGTCGTACGTGGTATGAATGAATGTGCATAGTTAGATGTACGACATGAAAAGCGCTTAACTTTAAATGAATGGTCGCGGCGGTGGAAAATGGAAAAAGGCGAAGAAAAAAAGTCATTATGAAGCGTTGAGTGATGATACAGTTTAAGAAAAAGGGATAAACTTGCAAGCTAACGACCGAGACATAGATCCTGAAGATCGGCTCGTTTCTTCAAGGCTGTGATGCTGGTATGACGTGAATAATTAGAGAAGATAAAACAAACTGTGTGATTCCGCAATGATTAGATGTTACTTATTAAGTATGCTTGCTGAGGGTCCCCAATAGCCGAAACATATTCAATTTTAGGTCGAATAAGAGTGGGGTAGCACGTAATCGTAGGTGGGAGGGAGCATGCTTTAAGTTATGTTTTAAGACACCGAGACCTAAAGGCCGATTAGCGGATGCAATAATAAGGTTAATATGGTGGTTCCATGTCCAGGTTTCATGTGCTCTGCCTTCGTGCGCTGAGTCCCGCAAGCATGGAATCAAACCAACTAGCCCAACAAAAAGTACTGCCATATGAAATGCTGCGTGCCGGGATGCAAGAACAACACGGATATACCTCTCGGGGCTGTAGCTTCTACGGTGAGTATCCTGTTATGCGCACTCCTCGAGAAACGAAACGTTTGTTTGTCAGGGCATGTGCATGCATTGTTCGAGATGAAAATCGTTGGATTCATTTAGGAAATACAGACCTCAAATAAACGTTGTTACGCTGAAGTCAGTTCCCCAGGCATGCAATGTTATCTCGAATTCGTAGTCTCCCTAACGAAACCAAAGATGAAAAGGCCACCTGCAGTTCTCACTAGTGTGCCTAAAACACGGAGTACAATGCAACAATTGTAAACAAAGTACTTATGTGTTACGACGAGACGCGCAACTTTCGGCAGACCACTCCGGTAGGCTTTCCGCGGGGACATCCAAAGTCGCTAAAAAATATCATGTACCCTGCTGCTTTTGAGTCTGGTAACTATGGTGGCTAAATTCCCAAGAATCATTGCGCGCAAGAGAGAGAACGGAGCGGCGTCAGAGGAGGTTGGCTTGCGGAGGCTGCGCGCGCTCCCTCCTAGTTTTTTTCTTCCTCCAGGGACAAAGCCATACCCTCTACGACGACTTCGACGCAACAAGTCGCTGTGAACGTCCTCGACAGAGAATTGACCATGCCGCCCCGATCACGCATCGTATTCTGCGTGGATAGCGCAGACATCGAAACCGCTGAATGAAACACCCGGTTGTTACTGGACAGAAGACTTGGCATCGCAAGAGACATCATCCATTTCCGTCAGCGACAAGTTCTGGCACTGATCACAAACCTCGCTAAAGGATACCGGCACCTGAACAAGGGCATGACGATAGCTTCTCTCGGCGCATTATTGAACATCCGAGATGCATTCGCCCTCCCCGACCTACCCCTGGAAGACGCACCTGACAAATTTCATCAGACTGCGTTCGACATCAACCCGGAATTACCCACAACAGAACAGACCAGATTAGCAGTCTTCTTCGAACCTACAGTAAGTGCTTCTCGTCATCATCTGAGGTGGAACAAACACCACTTGCCAAGCACCGCATTATAACGGACGAGCACGTCCGACATCTGCGCCAAAGCCCCTACCGCGTATCACCGGGAGAACGCCAAGCCATCCGCGAGCAGGTCGACGAAATGCTTCCTGACGACGTTATCTAGCGATCAAAGAGCACATGGGCGCCGCCAGTCATTATGGGGAAGAATACACACGGGACACTTAGTTTCTGTGTCGATTACAGCCGCCCAAACAACATAACGAAGAAAGGTGTTTACCCTCTTCCTCGCGTCTACGACACGCTCGATTGGCTATGCAATGCAAGATACTTCTTATCGATGGACCTGAAGAGCGGCTATTGGCAAATTGAGGTCGACGAAAGATATCGCGAGAAGACCGCGTTCATCACACCGGACGGTCTTTAAGAGTTCAAGGTGTGCCATTTTGCTTCTGCTCCGCATCAGTGATGTTTCAACGAGTAGCGGAAACTGTGCTGGTAGGCTTGAAGTGGCAGATTTGTCTGGTATACTTAGATTATGCTGTTGTCTTCTCCTCGAGCTTTGAAGACCACCTGAAAAGGCTTCAGACTGTGCTAGAAGCTATCTAGTCATCAGGGCTAACTTTTAAAGCAGAGAAATACCACTTTTCCTACGAAGAACTGCGGCTCCAAGGTTACATAGTTAGCACAGATGGTGTTCGCCCAGACCTAGAGAAAACAGCTGCGATCGCAATTTCCACCGCCCGCCAACAAAAAAAAAAAAACGTGCGCAGGTTCCTTGGGCTGTGCGCTTAGTATCGTCATTTGTGAGGGACTTTTCGCACATCACCGAACTATTGACGCAGCTTACAATGGCTGACGTAGTTTTGCGATGAGAGTGAATTAAGCGCCGCCTACAGTCCCCTCCTGTCCTAGGCCACTTTGATGAAAACGCCGAGAGAGAAATTCACAGCGACGCAAGTAGTTTGGGCCTAGACGCTGTTCTCGTTCAGAAGAATGCTGGACAGCAGAAAGTTAGCGCCTACGCTAACCGTTCCCTTTCGACAGCTGCAGCCAATTATTCGACGACGGAGAAAGAATGTCTTGCTATCATTTGGGGCACATCAAAATTTCACCCCTATTTCTACGGACGACCATTCAGGGTTGTAAGCGATCACTATGCTATGTGCTGGCTCACCAACTTAAAAGATCCCTCCGGATGTCTTGCGCGATGGAGCCTGCGTCTTCAAGGATTCGACATCACAGTCGTCTACAAGTCTGGCCGCAAGCACTCCGATGTAAACTGCTTGTCACGAGCCCCCGTTGATGCACCGCCGGAAGAAGACGACGAAGACACCTCTTTGCGACAGGAAAGGCCAGCAGCTTCGCACAGCAGCAGCGCTTGGACCCTAAGTTGAAAGACTTGGCTGATTACCTCGAAGGAAAGATCGCTTCCCCTCCCGCTATGTTCCGGCGTCATTTATCGTCATTTGCCTTGACCAATTACGTCGTCGTGATAAAGAACTTCGCAGCCGACAGAAACGCACAGCTTCTTGTTGTGCCCAAAATCTCAGACACGAGGTTTCGCAGGCGCTGCGCGATGAGCATACAGCAGGGCATCTAGGGTTTGCGCGCACATTGCACAGGATACAAGATAACTATTACTGGTCACGGTTGCCTGCCGAAATTGCTCCTTATGTAAGAACATTCCGTGAATGCCAGCGATGCAAGACACCCCCGACGAGACCTGCTGGTCTGCTGAGCCCAATACTGCCGCCAATCAAGCCTTTTCAACAAATTGGGATAGACCTCCTCGGCCCATTCCCAACTTCATCACCGGGGAACAAATGGATCATCGTGGAAACCGATTACATGGCACGCTACGTCGAAGCCAAAGCCCTGCCCTAACTCCCCTGCGACACGGCTATCCTGAAGTGCTCATAACGAGGAGAACTGCATTTACGGCCGAGCTCACGCTGGCCATCTAGCTCTGCAGTCAAAAGAGCCTCCGTAGGACAACAGCCTACTATCCTCAGACCAACGGACTTACGAAGCATCTCAGCAAAACGATCGCAGACATGATCGCCATGTACGTGCACGCCGACACAAGACCTAGGACGCCATCCTGCCGTACATGATCTTCGCGTATAACATGGCCGTCCAAGAGATAATCAGAGCGACCCCGTTCAAGCTTGTGTACGACAGGGAGCCCACGACAACTCTCGACACAATGCTGCTGCACGTGACCAACGAGGAAAGCTGGACGTCGCCGCCTACCTTCAGCGTGCAGAGGAAGCCCGACGGCTTGCCCGGCTGCGCATAAAGAACCAGCAACACAATAATGCCCGACGATATAACTTGCGACTAGGCGACGCAGAGTACTGACCAGAGTCCTTCGATGCATCGGACAGCTCGACTACGAGGTCGTCCCCGACGGCCCGACCACATGCCAAAGGCGTCGGGCTCTCATGTTGTGTGCCTCAAGCCTTATTACGCGCGCTAAAGCTAATATCTCGTGTTTTGTTTTTCTTTCTGTGTTTATTTTGTCAGCATCGGGTCAACGCCGTTTCAGGGGGAGTGATTCCGCAAACCATTCAAATCAATATTTGTTCTATTTTTGATGGCCGCCGGCTTGCGGCCTTATCACTCTGATTCCGGCACACGGATCAGTTCTGTATTTTATGTTCATGGTAGTGGTCGCGAGGTGCAGCTATATGAGTTTCTTTGTCGCGCAAGATGCGCCAAGATGTTTCTCGAAGATTGCGTATATTTCCGCAATGTTCTAGGTTGGTCTAGTTACCGCTTGCGGTTTTATCTCCATCTTTCTTTGCAGCCCTTAAATCGAGTGCTGATGTGTGAAGGAGGAGAAAACATTTAATTAAGATGATATGATTTGGAACGGGAAGTGCGTTTTGTTGTGGAGCTGAATGGCAGACCCTATTCCGGGACGCCATTGGCCGCCGCCGCTACCCGAGCTCTCTGGACCAAGACATGCTGGGCCTCCAGGTCCGAGCTGGACAGGGCCGCCTCCCAGCCCTCCCTAGTTGGCTGTTCTATAGCTTTTATTTTTGTATTTTGTTGGCAGGCCCACACCACGTGGTATAGGTCAGCATGCTGCCCGCAGAATTTGCACCTACCCGTGAATGTCGGGTCCATGTATTTTAGTACGGCGGGATTTAGAGCGGCACTCCTCAGATCTGTCGAGACCTTTGGCAGGTCCCGGGAGTGCCCTCCTGCAGAGGCGTAATAATTTGTAATGTCCGCATAACTTATGAGCGCGATTGGTACGGTTGCCTCGGTAGAACCGGAAGATTGAGCGGAACCCCGGAGGAGGAACGCACGGGCGGTCTCGTTCCCCCCCACACCCTGGGGCCCGGGAACCCATATAACCTGTTTTTTTACTAGTAGCCGGCATTCTTTGTTTGACGACCGCTATGCACGTTTGTTGCTATCGCCGCTGCCGATTGCTTAGTTCTTTTGCGGGCGCAATCCAGACCAATAGAGAGTTAATTCCAGTGCGATTACGCCTGTCTTCTTTTTTGGCGTTTACGGCCTTATCACCACCACGTCACAAAAACGGTGAACCAGGAGAACAAACATTGTCTGCGTAGACGTAGAGGTGAACCCGGTCTCTCAGTGGTATTCAAGAAAAAAACAACATTGAATAAAAGAGGTTACCATAGGACTGAACTTAGAGGAACTCCTCTAGATTTCGTATACCTCCGCAATGAAGGACCGCCCTGATAACAGTAAAACGATATTCCTGAAAGAACTTCTTGCATCCAAGTAATTGTGCAGTCTGGAATTTGGCAATTTATCAGACTAGAGATCAGAAGCCTGGTCAACAGTGTCATATCTTTTGAAGTATCTAAGGTAAGTGGAGCGTAAATTTCATCGCCAAACAAATTCGGCTTTAGAATTTGCAATTTGGTTTTCTGACCCAACTGAAGTAAATTTGAGCTGACGGTTCAGTCTCCCATAAAAGAAGAAACATTCGCTGCCCTCATTTTTTTTTTTCTAAGCAGACACTAGTAAAAACGATTCATTTGTCTTTTTTTTCTGTCTCGACCTCTTTGCATTCTATACGCCTAAGTTTGGCTTTTTCTTATGAAAGATGTGAAGATCATGAAGTAGACCTATGTAAAAATAAAAACAGCTCCCATTTCGCATGGTTCAATCTGTGCTTCTTTAGCTTTCGCCACTGTCTGCATTGCGCTTAACCAGAAACAAATGAAGCGTGAACAGAGATGAAGACGAAAGCATAAAGACGCTAGCTTCTTAGTGCAACGTGCAAGCGAAGTTGATTACCCCTTCCGGAGGACAGTCTTCGCACCTTCGAAGTGAGGCCACCCTAATGAGCTTTTTTTCCGCCAAGGTCTTAATTCTTTGTCAGTTGTGTTGCTCACGTTTCAATTGTTGCTAATTAACCCAACCAGCCGAGACGTCGATCTTATCAAGTGTGTTGAGCGTTCTAAAAGTTCGAGGCGAAATAAGTTGCTACAATTATCACGACGTCACTTGCTGATGAACCTGCTTGGCGCATTGTGCCGGGAAGTTTGGTGGTGGAGCTCGCCGTGTAGCGAGAGTTGCATGCGTTAAAGGAAATGACCGAAGAGCAGCCGTCTAGGAAGTTCTAACACAGGACAGGGACGTCCTCATTAACATACATAATCATCATTTCGGTTTTCTATACAAGGCCTGCAATAATGGGGCAAGCATCGTGGGTCATGAAATCAAGAGAGGTCGGTAGTCATCAAATGGCTGCTTCTGCAACTGCTTCTGAAATTATTCGGCTACCAATTTAGAGTATTTCCGCTGGTGCAGTTTTTCCTTAAATAAGAGAAAATTGGGTTTTTCCACATTCGCATGTTCGGGGTGATAATATCGAGTAAAATGCGGTTTTAACCGCAAACGAACAAGCCTATCCATGTGCCGCAAATTAATTTTACGTTTCAAGGAATAGCATTTGAACTGACTGAATTGGTCAACGCCTCTTTTTGGCAGTAGGCCGTTGCACTTGAACCGAAGGACGTTCACATGTAAAAGATGCAAAAAGGGAAAACATTTGTTGTGCTCTAATCTGAACTTATTCACTCTCTGCAGACAAAGCAGCGACGTGTAGACGCATTCTAGCCCGCTTTTTTTATGAAAGCTGTATTCTTCCAAAAAGGAAAGCGTTTGATCAACTGCGTAATAATTACACCTCAGACAATTTTCAGCAGCTGCTCGAATTCAGCTGTGCTTACACCGTTTACCAGGAGAGCTCTGGAAGTAAGGTTTGGCCAGCAGGGAACGACACAATCCGCGCGATGATGAAAATTGTTATTGTTACTAATTATATACGGTAATACAAGGACCTGCATCAACACACAGGAAGGAAAACGAATGCGAGCTTTCTTCCTAGTATATTTAACAAGGAAAGGAAACGAAAATATCTACATTCCACGGTGGTAGCGCAAGCTATGTACAAGCTAACAGAATTATGACAGCGTCAGAATCTAAGGAAACGATCAATTTCTTTAAGTGAGCAAGTAACGACTACATTACACCTTCTCCTCTCGAAACGATGCAAAGTACGTTACGTCCATCCCTTCCATTATATATGTTGCTATGAACGGTGAACTAACATGTCCGTTTTGTCGAAAATGGGCTCATTCCTTGCTGGTTCGACAGTTATCACAGGGAGCATCGCCAACATGCATGCTAAATTGCAAACTGAAGTTTCTGCGCTCTCACAAAGGTACGAATTCCGCACAAGATCTCCTACCAGTTAGGGACATAGCACACTGGTGAAGAAGGATGCTGCTACACTATTCCCATCCGGGAGCTTGAAACTAAATCGGTAAACTTTATATATTTTAGTGGCTAATTGTTTCATCACTTCTACCGTAAGCCATAAATAGGAAACAACGCGCCCAATGCATGCTCCGGAGTTTTGCAAAGGCTTCCAGACTCCTTCTATTGATTTACTTTCAGCGTGGCATTTTTGTCTGCTATCCCACAGCGGAACAACGGATCATCCCTATGCAGTCACCATTCCGACTCCATCGACGTGCATCAGCCACACTGCACTCAACTGCAGGCGACGATATTGCGAGTACCGAGTGCCTTCGACGCGAGAACGAAGGTCGGCTCATTGAGTCCGCAGTCACGTCCGCTGACACCGGATCGTTCCGACGCTGTCGGATTGCAAAGGCCCCGTCTCCTTAATCGAGTCATCCCAGCTCGAGTACCAACTCCTGACACTTCGTGCGCCGCTTTATCGGACATGAATTGGTTTGGCACTTCTTCTCTGAACTGAGTGCACTTCGCGGAACACAGGCGAAATATAGTCGTAACCAAGGCCAGTTATCCGACACAAACAAGTCAGGCCTCGTGCCAGCCGCAGAAATAAGTGGTTGTTCGGCCTCAGCCAGCCTATACCGAGAGTATTTCCTCGTTTACTTCGGGGCGCTTCCCTGGCAACCCCCTCCCCCCCAGCACTTTCGCAGAAGCTTGGCAAGTCATCGGTTTTAATTCGGCGCAACAATAAGACTGCCACTAGCCATTTTCTAACACAAGACCAGTTTCGAGATGTACGAGATATTCTGGACGCCTAAACGCCGACTTGCTGTGGCTTCGGTATATTACTGTGTCGGGCTCCGCAGCCCCTTTTAATGTTTCAAACCGCGCGCGCTATTTCCTATTAGTATTAGTGGTTGCGCGGGCAGGGATGAGCGAGCTGCCAATCTTGGGGGTGGCATTTGCAAAGGTTTGCCCTTTGGCATTTCCAAGCCACACTATCACATCACCAGAGCGAAACTACGCGGTAACAGAAAAAGAGTGCTTGGAAATTGTATTTGCACTAAAAAACTTTGATATGTATTTGGATGGCGCTGAGTTTACAATTCAGACCGACCATCATGCGCTGCCGTGGTTTTCCAAGCTGCAAAACCCTGTCGGCCGTCTAGCCCGCTGGGCGCTTGCTCTTCAGACGTATAATTACAGAGTGGAATATAAGAAAATGGAGAATACTTCAGTACTCTGCGATTTGCTGATGACATTGCCCTGCTACGTAACTCGGGGGGTGAACTTTCAATAAGGAGGACAACCAAGAGGGCTATGGAACGAAAAATGGTAGGGGTAACATTAAGAGATAGGAAGCGTGCAGAGTGAGTCAGAGAAATAACTCAAGGTACCGACATTCTAGTGGAAATTAAGAAGAAGAAATGGGCATGGGCAGGACATGTAGTGCGAAGAAAGGATAACCGATGGTCGCTTAGGGTATCAAACTGGATTCCAAGGGAAGGAAAGCGTAGCAGGGGGCGGCAGAAAGTTAGGTGGGTGGATGAGATTAAGAAGATCGCAGGGGTCAAGTGGATGAAGCTAGCACAGAACCGAGTTAATTGCACAAACATGGGAGATACCTTCGCCCTGTAGTAGGTATAGTCAGGCTGATGATGATGATGATGATGATTATACATGAAAGGCACATTCAACAAGGCAGCCGACATTCTGTCCCGAGCCCTGCTACCTACTGATGACGAGCACGCACCACAAGTCATGGTTGTGTCAGAAGCCGCAGATGCCTGGGGCACATTGGTCACGCGTCAACAGTTGCTCGACGCTCAGAAGCGATCACCAGTGTCTCCAGGTGAGGAGAAGTCTGGACTGCACTAACCTTGCAGGAAGCACAGCGCCTACCGGCCGCTACAATGGACGGCGGTGTCTCCATTTCGTATTATACCGAAGAGCCTTCGCAAGCTCTTTTTAGAGTACTTTCACAACACAAGCCTCGCAAGGTTTTACATACCAGACAACGAAGCCGAGAGGAGAGAAACCATCGGGCTTCTTGTAAGCCATGGAGAGCTGTTACCCGTGGGAAATTGTTGCCTGTGACGTAATGGGCCCTTATCCTAGATCAGTTAAAGAAAACCGCTACTTGCTAGTAGTCACTGACCCCTTTTCTAAATGGGTGGAATTATATCCGCTGCATAAACTGGACAAGAAGGTAGTCTAGGATAAGCTCCAGATGGATTCACCCGGTTTGGCCTCCCGGCGCAGCCGATTACTGACAATGCGACGTATTTTACAGGCATGATATTTGCTGACACCAGCAAAGCTCGTGGCGAGCACACAAAGACTACGCCCTACCATCCTCAGGCCACCATCACAGAACGGACCAACAGAAACCTGAAAAACATGCTCGTGGCTTTCAAGACTGGGATTCGCATATGCAGATGGCCTTCGACACAAAGACTGCGGTAAACTGATGAACGGGCTCGACACCGGCGGCTGTTCTCCTCGGGCGTGGGCTGCGTTTTCCTATTGAGCATGAATTTGCACATGCCTCTGAATTACAGGCTCCCAGTTATTTTAGGTTCACCTAGGATCTCTCCAATCGTCTCGCTAGAACCCTCAAGGAGGCCAGGGAAAACTTGGACCTCGCCCGCCTGGAGCACTGCGGCCAGTGCAACAAGGGCATGCGTCCTTTGCAGTTCGAGGTTGGGGATAAAGTACTCCGCCGCTCGCACCCGCTAAGTGATGTCGCAAATGGGTTTGCCGCCTCTCTCGCTCCTCGGTGGACTGGCCCTTTCGTAGTAATAAAGCGTCTTTCGCGGCTCGCCTACATGCTTAGTCATGTGCAGGGTGGTTGGGAGACCGGACCATTCAACGTCGCCATCCTCAGAAAGTACTACGAGCAGGCAGAAAGTACGTAGAAGCACTCGGTCTACCAAATGTGAGCCACCTGGACCATCGTCCGATCAATATCTTCAATCCAACGGATGGGGCCTTCAAGCGGACACCTCGTCAACAGCAGCATTGGTTTTTCACTTCTCCCCGTCGCCTTCGTTTTGTTGTTTGACGTCTCGGGAGGTGTCCAATCTTGAGAGAGGGGTAGTGTGGGGCTCCGCAGACCCTTTTAGGGTTTCTGACCGCGCGCACGTTTTCGTATTTGTATTGGTGTTTGCGCGGGCAGCGCGATTCCGCATGAGCGAGCTACAAATCTTGGGGGCGGCATGTTAGCGGAAAAAATACGATGGTAAACAAGCTTGTTGGAAGCAAGGCTGGGAGTCTTTTTTGCCCAGTGGGAGGATAGCGGGGCTGGACAGGGCGATCGGGGTGACGAGAAGTCTTCCGTTCTTGACAGGCGGTACAAGAGCGACTGTAGCGACGTACGAAATTGTACATTCTCCGCCAGTAATACATCTGACGAATTCGATCATAGCTTTTCAGGAATCCGACATGAGCGCTTTGCAGATCAGTATGATGGTGGACACAAACATCGGAGTGGAGGTGGTACAGAATGACAAGAAGCCAGTTTTCTGCCATCTGAGCTGTAGTTACGTCTGTAGAGGAGACCGTCCCGAATGGTGAAATGGGAGGCTTTTCGGCGGAGTGCCCGTAGATGTGTAGCCGCGGAAGTGGTGTCAATGATATCTACCAGGTTAGCAACCTAATAATCTCGTCGTTGCTCAGAAGGCATATCCGCAATGGTGAGGGCTGTCAAGGAAGCATGAGGAGGGGACGACGAGTCAGGCGAGCATACCGATGACCGGGAAAGAGCGTCGTAGTCAGAGTGCTTGTGGCGAGAGCGGTACACTACACGGATGTCGTATCCTGAAGCCTGAGAACCCAGCTGCCAAGATGGCCAGACGGATCCTTGAGAGGCGCGAGCCAGCAGAGAGCATGATGATCTGTAACTTCCTCGAATAAGTGGTCGTATAAGTAAGTACGGAACTTCGTTATAGCCCACACGGTATCTAAACACTCATTTTCGGTAACGGAGTAATTTGGCTCGGCTTTGGTAAGAACATGGCTTGAGTAGGCGACAACGTATTCGGAGAAGCCAGGCTTGCGCTGGGAGAGGACAGCGCAGAGGCCGACACCACTGGCATCGATGTGAAGTTCTGTAGGGGCAGTAGGGTCGTAATGACGAAAGATTCGCGGTGACGTCAGAACATGGCGCAGAATCGCGAATGCATCATCGCAGGCAGAGGACCAAGATGAGAGGTTAAGGGTACAATTCGGGAGCTGTGTAAGGGGAGCTATGATGGGTCCGAAATTCCGAACACGACGAAAGTGCGAGCAGAGGCCTACGAAGCTTCGCAGTTGTTCCAAAGAAGTCGGTTTCTGGAAGTCAGTAACGGCGCGAAGCCTCTCAGGATCAGGCAGAACTCCTTTGCACTCAACGTGTCCGAATATTGTGCGCTGCTGGGCACTGAAGCGGCACTTTTTGGGTTCAGGAAGGCCAGCGCGTGTGAGTCAGCTGAAGACCTGGCGAAGTCGAGTCAGGTGGGTGAGAAATTCAGTTGAAAAGATGACTATATCTTCCAGGTAGAAAACAGATGTTCCATTTCAGGCCGCGCAATACGGTATCCATCATTCTTTCAAATGTGGCTGGGGCGTTACGGAGTCCGAATGGCACAACGTTAAATTCGTATAGTCCGTATGCGGTAATAAAGGCGGTCATTGCACGATCCGCCGCTGCCATTGAAACCTGCCAATACCCGGAGCGCAAATCTAGGAAGGAAAATAATTCTGAGCCTTGCAAGCAATCTAGGGCATCATCGATTCGTGAGAGGGGGTACACATCTCGAAATTTCGTTGAGGCGGTGATAATCAACAACAAATTGTATTGAGCCATCCTTCTTAACTGGGACCACAGGAGACGACTACAACTACAACCTACGAACTAGGGCTACAGGATTCTCTAATTGCTCCGCGTTGCAGCATGTCACCAACTTGTTCGGCAATAACACGGCGCTTAGTCAGGTCACATGATACGGCCGCTGATGGAGAGGTGAAGGGTGAGCGCCAGTGTCGATGAGGAGGGAAACGATCATCGTGCAGTCCAAGGAAGATTGCAGAGTGTCGAAATAGTAGCGGAATTGGTGTAGAAGGTCAAAACGTTGCTCACGGCAGCGCGGCTTTAGAGCCCTGTACACATAATGGTCAAAAATGTTCCGCTGCAGCGGATCGGAAGCCACACGAATTGGAGTCAAAGCGCCAACTTGGCAAACAGTGAATGGCACATCATCAAAGGCGAATAAAAGGTCCACGGGATCGAGGCGGCCGAGGCACTCCCATTTGATCAATATAGCGGAAGATGCAAGAGGATTGGCTACCAGAAGTGTGCAGGCGCCGTTGTTCATGTCAAGGGCGGCAACCGGCAACAGTAAGTGGCGGCGGCGGCAGTCAACGTTAGATGGCACAAAGAGGACTGTGGCGGCGGCGGCAGAAGAGGCAGTGAAGGGAACCAGAAGAGCACGGTTGGAATGTCTGTGAGTTTGTAAGCAGAACGAGGACACGGCTCGTGGAGCAGAGCATCAGATGGTGCATGACTTGGTTCAATGAGCTCTAATTGAGGACCGGCGCAGTCAATGATAGCATGATGCTGGGACAGAAAATCTCAGCCGAGAATGACGTCATGAGAACATGTGGGGAGAACGGCGAATTCGATTATGTCCAAGGCACCAGTAATGACGACACGAGTAGTGCAGACTGCTGTCGGCTGTATACTGTGAGCGCATGCTGTACGAAGCGATACTCCCACGTGCACACTTGCGGAGGAAGCGGCATAGATCGAAAGACCCGATGGGACTGGGAACTGGGGGCCAAATTAGTTCGCGTAGGCTGTGCAGTAAAGGCCATAGATAAGCGGCGCCGGCAGTAGCGTGCAGTGTGGCCAGAGATGCCGCGGTGATACCAAATAGGTCTGTTATCTGATGTCTAAGGTCTGTTAGATGATGTCTAAGGCAAAGGGGAGCAAAAGCTGTTGCTGCCGAGCGCACAGGGGCGAATCATAGGCATATGCTGGCGCAGGAGGTGAACTTGAAGCAACTGCGGCATACGTGCTACTCAGTACTTAGCGGAGCAACGCTAGAAGATGGAATTGTAGGCGCAGAGAACGGAAGTGATGTTGCGACCGGAGCTGGTTGAGGACCGGAATTAGGGACGACTTCTAAGACATGTTGCTGGATTGCACGACGAAGCTCCGGAGCAAGGTCACATTGTGACTCCTTAAACGATGGCTGCAGAGACAGTTGTCGCGCGACCTCGTGTATTCGGATAGGCTAGATGACTCCCTCTCCGCAGCTAGTCCAGCGAGCGAAGCATCAGGCGTGGGGCGAATAAAGCAGGTTCCTTGCGGAGCTCGTCATAGCTTTGGCGAAGGTCGTAGACTTTTTTGATGTAGTGGGGCCCTTGGCGATGAGCATATTGAAAGCGCCGTAATAGATTCCCGTGAGGAAATGACGTGTTTTATCGGCCTCAGTCATGGTCGGGCTAACGCGGCGACACAAATCAACAATGTCCTCAATGTAACTGGTGAACGTTTCACCGGTCAGCTGCGCTCGCGATCGAAGACGCTGTTACGCGCGAAGTTTGCGGATGGCGGGGAGTCCGAAGACCTCAGAAAATTTGGTTTTGAAGTTACCCCATGTGGTAACGTGGTTTCTAAACCACACATTAACTAAATCGCTCAAGTAAAAGGTGATTTGATAATTGTCCCAGCTTAGCAAGGGCTTCACCGATCTCGGGTTGTATTCCCGAAGCAGTTGACTATCGGTTAGTTTTTAGATTTATTGATTCAGTTCGGTGAGGATCATGTTTGTTGGGAATACAACTCGGGATCGGTGAAGCCGTTGCTAAGCTCCAATGCGGGGCATTCCAAACTAGTGAAGAATGGGATGATCAACACATGCTTGTTAAATGCGTTGAAGAAATCTTGCTACCATGGCATGGGCAAGAGTTTTGAAAGACAAGGGACAAGAATTGTAAAGGCCGGTTATCGGGAGTCGATTATTAATGAGGCCAGTTGCCGGGTACTGAAGAGCCCTGAAGGAACGCTCAGACAGAAATCCCTGCTCAGCATGGGTGAGAAGAAGAGGAAGGTTGCGGTGGTACCGTGTGTGCACAGAATTTCACATGGCCTCAAAAATGTAGGCAAGAGGTATAGTGTTAACGTCGCATTGACCGCCCCGCTCAAGATGAAGAGGATTTGCCCGGCTGTTCAAAGGGAAAGAGAATCGACGAAGCAAGAATGGGGGGGGGGGGGTGGAGGGGGGAAACATACAGACCCATTTGTTGGATGCAAGACTGGTGTTATGTACATGCTTCCACTCTCTTGTGGAGCCTGTTATATAGGACAAACAGGACGCAGTATTAACAAGAGACTACTGGAACTCCGGAACAACTTGGAAAGAGGCAAGGACAAAACATATTTGGTCTCGCATTGCCATTCATGGGAAACAATGAAGAAGGAGAAGAAGAAGTGTACTCCTATGTTAGACCAGGTTAGGACTTTGTATCGCCACAAAGAAAAGATGACGAGAGAGATAGTTGAGTCACATTTTATTCCAACGGACAATAAGTGTGTCAGCAAGGTTCCTCTTGCTCTTTAAAGCAAAGGGCTGTCTCTTTTTATTGACTTTTTGTGCAACAGGTGGGCCCTGTGGTTGTTTCACGTGATTGTTTCGTTTTCGTTATATTTGTTTTTATCTGGGCCTTGAAGTAAAGGCTTAGGCATAGTTGTGAGTCAGCGCTTGTATTGTGGCTTCCTTTTATCTTGTCTTGTGTCTTCTTGTTCGCGCTGTTTAAATTAACAATGGATGTTTACCAACTCGCCCAACAAAGTATCTTGGCCAGCCAGGTAGATGTAATATTTTTAGATTTCAGGAAAGCATTTGTTCTTTTTTCACACTCCAAATTGACTGAAAAGTTTAGATTAATTAACCTTCCTTGTTTCATTGTTAATTGGGCTTCAGCATACCTCACTAACCCAAAACGGCTTGTTAGTATCGATACTTACCATTCCAATGAACTTCCAGTTACCTCATGTGTCCCTCGGGGTAGTGTTTTAGGGCCTTTATTATTCTTAATTTATATTAATGACATTGCCAACGTTGTCACAGAACCAGTTCAAATAAAACTGCTCGTTGATGATTGTGTATTGTTCACTGAAGTAAAGAGTCGCAGTGATAAGATAACCCTAAACAATAATCTTCAAAACCTTCTTTCTTGGTGTAATCGTTGGAACATGGAGGTAAATGCTAACGAAACAGTTTGCATCAAGATAACAAAAAATAAATAGCCTATCTTTTCCTTACACCCTTCTATCTGAACCACTAACCGAGGTTACGGAATACAAATATCTTGGCGTCACAATAACTCATAACCTGGACTGGAACATTCACATTCCTAACGTATGTGACCTAGCCTTTCATAAACTCTGTCGTCTACGTCATAAACAAAACAAGCTCCCGCTGAAACTAAACTTTTAGCCTATACACATCAATAATAAGACCCAAACTGGAGTATGCCTGCATAGTGTGGGATCCTTAAACAAAAATGAAAATTACTGCACAACAAAGAATACAGCGTAAAGCAATCAGATTTATTTTTTCGAAGTACCGTATGACTGACTTCCCGACAGCAATAATGAGGCAACATGGCATACAGACATTGGAAATAAGAAGAAAAATACAACGGCTGAAATTTCTTTTTTCTTCTTAAAAATAATCTCGCCCTCACTCCTAAGCTTTTTGTAACGCCAATAGCAGCACGCCGAACACGTCATCGTCATTCTGACTCTCTGACTCCCTATAATGCCAGAACTAAAATTCTTAAGTATTATTTTTTCCCACGCACTATAACTGATTGAAATAATTTACTTCAGTCGCTACTAAACAGTACTGATCCCATTGGCCGTATAAATTACAGATTTCATTTTCTTGCGAATTAGTAATTACTCAAATTGATATTTGGGTTTTATTCCTTCTCATAGCCTAAAATATACTGATGGTCTATTTCTACACTTATTCTTCGCTTTTTTGTTTCGGGAATTGTTTTGTTACCGAGCGAGTGTTCCTTTTACCCATTTTGTTCTCGCAGCTGGTATCCTGCATTGATATTGTGTACACTATTAATTTGGTCCTTTTTTTTCTTACGTCGGCTAGTGTAATTACTCTGTACTTTGTATGTCCCTACTGCCTGGGCCGCAATGAGGCCTGCAGTCCCTCGGTCCCTGTATGCGCGTGTCAGCGCGGACAGAAACATGCGTGAAGAAGGCACGTCCTCAAATGCAGAAGGGAACGCATCATAAATAAAAATAAACTGCTCTCTGAATAACACATACGGTTTGTCCTAGATGCTCAGGATCGCCTATGCTAACCTCCAGTATGTTTATCGTTCACTAGTTGATTGATTAGTAATTACAAATTATTTATTTTTTTTAATATTGGCCTGAGAGAAAAAGTGTCACTGCAAAAGTTATAGAAGTCGAAAAACAGACAGCTACGTTGTTTCCCTCCTTCATGGATCACTGCCTTGTCGTGGCAGAGAGGCTTGCGAAACTCAATGAAGTCGTGAGCTCAGCTGTGTAGGGCCACCCAAGATAGACAGGTCACGGCAGAGAGTTCTGACAAAATGTGATTCACTGGAGAAGGAAATGGCAACCCACTTCAGTATTTTCTGCCAAGAAAACCCTATGGCCAGTCACAATACCATTAATGATATGGATCCGGAAGATGAGCCCCCCAGGTTGGAAGGCGTCCAACATGTTACTGGGGATGAACGAAGGGCGATTCCTAGTAGCTCCAGGACGAATGAAGCGGCTGGGCTAAAGCCAAAAGGACGCTCAGTTGTGGATGTGTCGGGAAACGACAGGAAAGTTCGATGTTGCAAGGAGATATATCACATAGCAACATGGAATGTAAGATCTATGACGCAAGGTAAACTGGATGTCGTCAAGCGAGAAATGAACAGATTGAACATTGATATCTTGAGTACCAGCGAGCTCAAGTGGACCGGAATGGGATAATTTAACTCCGGCGACCATTATGTCTTTTACAGTGGGCACGAGTCCAAGAGAAGGAATGGGTTCGCTCTCATAGTAATCAGAAGAATGGGCAAAGCAGTGCTAGGGTACAACCCCATAAACGACCGAATGATTTCACTTCGGACCCAAGGTCACCCTTTCAACATAACAGTTATCCCAGTCTATGCACCGACCACTACTGCCAAAGAAGCTGACGTTGAGAGATTTTATGCGGACCTACAATGCCTTTTAGACCGCACCCCATCATCGGACGTCGGTTTTCTCATAGGAGACTGGAATGCTAAGGTCGCGAGTGAAGAAATATCCGGAATTATAGGCAAGTTCGGTCTTGGTGAGCCAAATTAAACTGGGCAGAGGCCAATAGAGTTTTGTCAAGAAAACAACCTGACTATAGCGAATGCTCATTTTCAACAGCACAACAGGCGCCTGTACACATGGACTTCACCGGACGGTCTGTACAGGAATCAGATCGATTATATGTTTTGCCAGCAGAGATGAAGAAGCGCTATACAAGCAGTAAAAACAAGGCCTGGGGCCGATTGTGGCACTGATCATCAGCTTCT
This sequence comes from Amblyomma maculatum, assembly GCF_055883805.1. Taxonomy (NCBI): domain Eukaryota; kingdom Metazoa; phylum Arthropoda; class Arachnida; order Ixodida; family Ixodidae; genus Amblyomma; species Amblyomma maculatum. The sequence goes on along the minus strand of NC_139349.1, from coordinate 170,072,684 downwards.
TGTTGCCAAAATTAAGCTTCGATTGAGGAAAACACAGAAGACTAGAATGCCTTTCAGTTATGATCTGGATCAAATTCCATTAGAATATGCTGTGGAAGTGAGGAATCGATTTCAAGAATTACATCTAGAAGACAGAGAGCCCGAAGAAATGTGGACTGATGTTCGTGATATAATACAAGAAGTTGCTACTAAGATAGTTCCAAAGCAAAAGAAATGCAAGAAAGCAAACTGGTTATCTGAAGAGGATTTGCAAATAGCTGAGGAAAGGAGGATGGTAAACGTTATGGGGGAAAGAGAAAGATACAAGGTCCTCAATGCGGATTTTCAGAAAATAGCAAGGAGATGATAAGAATGCCTTTCTGAACATACAGTGCCAAGCAGTTGAAGACAACAGCCAATTAAAGAACACAAGAGCTCTGTATAAGACAATCAAAGATATCAAAGGAAGCTTCTGTGCTAAGCTTGGCGTTATAAAGGACAAACGAGGCAAGGACCTGACTGAAGCCTCAGAGATAAAGAAGAGGTGCAGGAATACACAGAACTGTACAAGAAGGACGCGAATGTGCAAACCCAACATAAGATGGTTGTGATTACTGATCTCGAGCCGGGCATCCTGAAGAGTGAAGTTGAATGGGCCTTAGCCAGCCTTGCTAAGAACAAAGCTAGCGGAATTGATGGCATTCCAGCTGAGTTGCTTCAAACCCTCAACCATGACGCTGTTAACACTCTGCATACATTATGTCAGAAGATTTGGACAACCCTGCAGTGGACACAGGATTGGAGGAGGTCAGTTTACATCCCCATTCCAAAGTGCCAAAGATTGTTCCAACTACCGCACGATCGCGCTTATTTCGCATGCTAGCAAGGTGATGTTGAAAATCCTCCAATGTAGGCTGCAGCAGTATGTGGATCGGGAGCTTCCGGACGTGCAAGCTGGGTTTCGCAAGGGCAGAGGAACTAGAGACCAAATTTCCAACCTTCGCTGGATCATGGAAAAAGCAAGAGAGTTCCAGAAACCCATCTACTTCTGCTTTATTGATTATGCGAAAGCGTTTGACTGCGCAGATCACAGCAGATTGTGGCAAGCTCTCCAAGAGATGGGAGTTCCAATTCACCTCATCTGTCTCCTCAGGACCCTGTATGAAGAGCAAGAGGCCACAGTTAGAACTAGGCATTGTCTTACTGGTTGGTTTCCGATTGAGAAAGGAGTGAGGCAAGGCTGCATACTGTCGCCCTGCTTATTTAACCTATATGCAGAGTGCATCATGAGGAAGGCCGGTCTGGACGAGTCTTCACCTGGAGTGAAGATTGCTGGAAAACGTATCAACAACCTTAGATATGCGGATGATACCACTTTAATGGCAGAAAGTGAAGTGGAACTCAAGAGACTTCTGATGCGCGTACAAGAAGAGAGTGAGAAGGTTGGGCTTAAACTGAACATTAAAAAGACAAAGATCATGGCGTCTTGCCCTATCAAGTCCTGGAACATCAAGGGACAAGAAGTGGAAGCTGTGACAGATTTTCTCTTCTTGGGCTCCAAGATTACCTCGGAAGGAGACTGCAGCCATGAACTTAGGAGACGCCTGCTTCTGGGAAAGTGAGCAATGGTTAGCCTTGACCGCCTAGTAAAGAGCAAAGACATTAGTCTGCCAACCAAGATCCGTATAACTCATGCATGGTCTTTCCAGTTGTGATGTATGGATGCGAGAGTTAGAAAAAGGCTGACCGCCGAAGAATTGACGCGTTTGCATTGTGGTGCTGGCGAAGACTCTTGAGAGTTCCTTGGACTGCCAGAAGATCAAATCAGTCGATATTGTCGATCATAAACCCTGACTGCTCATTGGAGGGTCAAATTCTAAAGTTAAAGCTCAGCTACTTTGGTCATCTGATGAGAAGAGAGAAGTCGCTGGAGAAAGATTTGATGTTGGGAAAGGTTGAGGGTCGCCGGAGAAGGGGTAGGCAGCGAACGCGATGGTTAGATGGCATCCTCGAGGCACTGCAGATGAAGTTATGTGATGTTAGGAAGATAGTGAGAGACCGGAAAGCGTGGCGTGACATGGTCCATAGGATCACGAAGAGTCGGACATGACTGAACGACTGAACTGACGTTCTTTCCATCAAGCTGCGACTTACGCCGCCCTATTTATAGGCCTTCAAAAATGCTATCACGTGGCCAGCTGTTATTTTAAATCATTCGCCAAATGCGTACATCCAGCTTTATCGTTGAGAGCACGGCCTAGAAAAGCGCGTTTTGTAATTTAGGACATGTTTCAAGGTTTTAAAGTGACGCCGCAGTGCAAGGAAGTTTGCTTTTCTTTATTGCGCCAGATGCCGTTTTCGGCTTTTAAAAATATCACTTTACGTAACGCTAGTTTGATGGAAACAACATAGCATTCCGTTTCTCGAGATCACCTCTTGCCTTGACACTCTTTCTCTCAGGCTAATAGCTAAAGAAACAGCTAATTAGTCTTTACTAATTAATCGTAGTGAACGAAAAGATACAGGAGGTTAGCATAGGATCTCTGAATTTATTTCACTGGGCTAGGGCAAACCGTAATTTTTAAAAACTTGGTCCAAGTTAGCTTTCTACACCATGCCCTGGAGGTATTTCCTTTCTGGAATGTTCTCGCGGCGGATGGAGTCCACTCAAGTTTCAGGGGCGTGTCAATCATTGCTTGGCACATTTATGGCCTCATCTTCAACTGCCTGCGACACGAGCTGATACAATATCAAGACCACCTGTGCTCGCAGGATAGTTTCACCCGGTCCTCCGAGGTGCACCACACCCAAGTAGCTTCCAGCTACTCGGAGGTTTTACATAGCAACCATGAAGAGGCTTCGCTACTCGGCACCCCATCATTCCCCACAATCGCAGAATCGCACCGCCCAACGGAGCAGGCTCGAATAAATGACCTCCAGGGTTGCCGTAGTAAAAAATACACAGCGGCTTCAAACGAGAGAGAAATCGACAGGTTTCCCGCAACCACACGCCGTGTTCTACTACCAACACCAGCGCGGGGTCTTTCCATTAAGGACCTTAACGCAGCTCCCATCACCACGAAATCGCCTGGAAACGCAACACGAGACGCTATCTCGAAACGCACCAAGAGCCCCGAGAGCCTACCGACTGAAATGCATCGGCGGGCAACTTCAGCTGAGGATGGCCACTTGGATACCCCCACCATCACCTGCACGACACCGACACCCAGGAATGATCTCATACGACGCTGCGGCTCTGCCCAGATGGTGAAACAGGATTTACAGGCCGGCCATACGTCCCCACCTTATGCCTACCCTTCAGCAGAGGCCACGTACTGTCACAAAACATTTTTAACTCTAAGAAAAATAATTGATAAACGAATTAGACATGAGCTCCACATACAATCCCTCCAAATCTTTCTCAAAGCAAATGTTGTCCCTAAGGGACTATCCATATCTCATACCCCTTCCATGCATTATCTCTCGAATACACATAGGCAAGCATTGAACGCAGAGCTTCATAGCGCGTCATTAAAACTGCTCAAAATAACTATTAGACACTGTGAAGAAACGCTGCCATCGCAGAAACACGAGTAGAAGTGTGCGCGTGAGGGTATAACACTTTCCGCGTCTGAGGCCGAGGAACTTAAACTCTTCGAATCTAAAAAATTAGCTGAGATCTTGGCCATTATGTCGGGGACAAAACGGACAAAAACCAGATGAGAGGGACGTGTCAGTAGACGGCTGTTTTGTTCCCCTGATCTGGTTTTTGTCCGTTTTTGTCCCCGACACATTTCCCCCCCCCCCCCCGAAATGGCGAAGTCATTTGTTAGTCGGAGAGTTTAAAAGGGTAGAGCAGCTGAATTAGACGGCCAAGTCTGGTCCCCCCTGGCAGTCGGAATTCAAAAGCTCTTGTTCGGTTGTCTTTTCCCGTGAATGCCCTTTCGATTATTCCCAGCTTCCACATTTGCCGCGGCTTTAAGGCTTCTTTCAGGAGTACCATGTCTCCAATTCATTAAATTCCACATATTTTCACGAGATAAAATCCCCTCTGAGGCAATAAACTACTCTGCCGGACCAAAGTTCAAGAACCAAAAAGTCACACTCGGGGACACCAACGAGTGCTACAACATCTAACTTACCTCCCATAATCAAGGATTAGACAACGCTAATCGAAAAGATAACATACTTCATCATCATCAACGTCCTCATCATCAGCCTGATTATACCCACTGCAGGGTGAATGCCTCTCCCATATTTCGCCCCTTAACCCGGTTCTGTGCTAGCTGCATCCACTTGACCCCTGCGAACTTCTTAATCTCATCCGGCCACCTAACTTTCTGCCGCCCCCTGCTGCGCTTTCCTTCCCTTGGAATCCAGTTTGTTACCCTCAGCGACCATCGGTTATCCTCTCTTCGCACTACATGTCCTGCCCTTGTCCATTTCTTCTTCTTAATTTCCACTAGAATGTCGGTACCTTGAGTTATTTCTCTGACCCACTCTGCACGCTTTCTATCTCTTAATGTTACCCGTCCCATTTTTCGTTCCATAGCCCTCTGGGTTGTCCTCAACTTAAGTAGAACTCTCTTGGTTAGCCTCCACGTTTCAGCCCCATGGGTAAGTACAGGCAAGATGCAACTGTTGTATACTTTCCTCTTGAGCGATACCGGTAAGCTGCTAGTCCTAATCTGCGAGTGCTTGCCAAATGCGCTCCATCCCAATCTTATTCTTCTTGTTATTTCCTTTTCATGGTCCGGATCTGCGGTTACTACCTGTCCTAAGTAGACATATTCGCCTACTACTTCCAGTATTTCGCTACCTAATGTAAACTGCTGTTCCTTCCCGAGGCTGTTGAACATTACCTTAGTCTTCTGCATATTGATTTTCAAGCCTACCTTTCTACTTTTCCTGTCTAGGTCATCAATCCTTATTTGCAGTTCATCCCCCGACTTGCTTAGCAAGGCAATGTCATCAGCAAATCGCAGATTACTGAGGTATTCTACATCTACCCTTATCCCTAACTGCTGTCATTCCAAGTCTCTGAATACTTAACCTCTCCAAAGCATCACTGACAAAGGACGAAGTATCGGTTCTTTCCCGAGGTCTAAACTTTTGCCCAAGCAGAGGCCGCCACAACGAATACGAACTAATAAAAGACCTGGATAACTTCTCTCGTAAACTCCGATTACAAGAATATTTCTTTGGTAAACAAAGGCCCGTTAGCTGCCTTCCACCAGCTCAAGATCAATGGACACCCTCACCCGGAAGAGATAAACGTGTTGACATATATATAGATATATTTCACGCTTTCGCAAAACAACCGGCCGAATCACCAAACCTCTCAAAAAACAAACGTGATGCTTTCGATGCTTTGAAAAAACAAAACGATTTCACTATCAAGCCCGCAGACAAAGCAGGGGGAATAGTAATTTTGGATACAGAAAAATTCATACAGGAAGGAAACCGCCAACTTAATAATACCAAATTTTACAAATCCCTTCTTGCAGACCCCACCGCCGAACATTAAAATACTATAACGAATACTCTGAACCAAATAACCCAGGAAGGAGAAATAGCACCTTGAACAAACAAGGTATGCACTTACAGTAGCCAACCCGTCTCCAGACCGGTTCTACATGCTCCCAAATGTCCATAAAGAAAACAACCCAGGTAGACCAATAATTTCCGGCATCGGCACGCTCACGGAACCAATCTCCGCTTACACAGACTCACTAATCAAACATATACCCCTCACTCACCCGCCCTACGTATATGATACTAGCAACTTTCTCGAAGAGTTAACGAAAGTAAAAGTTCCGGAAGGCGCGCTACTTGTAACCTTAGGTGTGCTTTCCCTCTACACCAAAATTCCACACGCTGGTGGCATGTAGGCCCTAGTCACAGCCTACTTAAAACTCAGCAGCAAAGATTCCCCTAGCCCGAGAGCAATTACGACACTCACCAAGTTGGTATTGAAACTAAACCCATTCGAATTTAATTATAGCTATTACCTCCAAATGAGCGGCACGGCCATGGGAACTAAAATGGCACCAAATTACGCCAATATATTGCCGCGTGCCTCTCTAAAAAAGGACAAAAAAGAACAGAGGACAAAGAGGACGAAACTGAGTGTAGCGCGTGGGACTGTTCCGATCGGGGATCGCTGCCTTGTACTCGTTACATTTTCTGGTGGAGGAGCCGGGTTTTTGCTGAGTTCAACCCCTCAATGGCAACCGAGCGCCACCACGGATTTGACACCGGTCCATCGCAGTTGCAGCCGCCGCCTTCGAGGTCAGTCGCCAGAGTTCGGGCCTCTTTCCTGCACGCCTGTGGCCAATATGCATAGATCCAACACGACCATTGCGGCTAACGGAGAGTCTTCACCCCAGTTCGTCGTCCTCCAGACTCGAACGCCACAGTCCTTCCATGGCGAGCTTTATGAGGACGCTGAAGACTGGCTGGACCAATTCGAACAGGTCACCAATAACAACGGCTGGGATGAGCAAAGGAAGCTCTATAATGTCTACTTTGCTCTCGAAGATTCAGCGCGGACGTAGTTCGTGAACCACGAAACGACACTGTCAACATGGGACCTCTTTCGTCGCCAGCTGTTGGCAACCTAAACCGCCAACGACCGAAGAGAGCGTGCGGAGTCGGCGCTGAAATCTCGTATCCAAGCCCCAAACGAGAGCATCGGAATGTATTACGAGGACATGATCCGCCTTTTTAGGCGTTCTGATCCAAATATGTCAGAGCAGAACAAAGTGCGTCACCTAATGCGCGGGGTGAAGCAAGAACTATTTGCTGGGTTTGTGCGCAATCCACCTGGCACGGCATCAGATTTTCTAACGGAGGCTACCACGATAGAACAAACACTTCGACACAGGGCTCAGCACTATAACCGTAACGTGTCCGCCATGTCACCGGTCGTCTATGGTTCCGGCTTCAACGGTTCAAATGATGCCTCCAGGGAGCTTATTCGATCTGTGGTCAGAGAAGAGCTGAGACACATTCAGCTACAGGGTCTAACGTCGTCGTCGAGGCTTCCATCACTCGTGGAGGTCGTTGGCGAAGAAGTGAGGCAAGGCGTCCCGGAACCATCTGTGCCTGGTGTGCAGCCACCGCCACCGAGTGTGCCAACGTATGCGGCCGTGCTTCAGCAGCATCCCCTCTGTGATCCTCCAAGAGGGAACCCCACTGTGCCGCATCCAAACCAGCACCATAGTGGGTACGACTCTCCCAGAGCCAGAGTGAACCCCCCTACTCTTGATCCAAGCCCACGCCATCCTTCTCTTCTAGCCGAGGCACGATTTCGAAGGACTGACATTTGGCGTGCCCTTGACAATCGGCCCCTTTGTTACCACTGTGGTGAGGCCGGTCACATGTTAAGGTTCTGTCCGTACCGCCGCACCGGACTTCGTGGCTTCCATCCGCGTGCACGATGTCCTCGGAGTGGTGAACGACCACCCGAAATCGAGGAGTATCTGTCGACGCATACGAATCCTCCGGACGTCCCACAATACGGGTCCCGCGTCATTACCTCTTCCCGTTATCGTTCTCCAAGTCCACGGCCTTCTACACACCGCACTAGCCGCTCGACGAGCCCCCGCTCCCCGAGGCTTCGGGAAAACTAGGAATAGCGACCTGCGGAGGTGAGGCCGCCGACGAGCGAAGTGCTGAGCATCCTCCATCAAGTTTAGTACAAGATTACGGCTATCAGACGGCGTCATGTAACGATGAACCTGAGTGCGCAGTTTCGAACATACCGGTTTCTATCGACGATTTTCTCATTACAGCTTTAGTTGATACGGGGGCGGACTAATCAGTTATGAGCAGTGGGTTAGCCAGGAAATTGAAGAAAGTTTGAACCAGGTGGACTGGGCCTCAGATCCGCACTGCAGGGGGACACCTTATTACCCCGGCCGGAAGATGCGTAGCGAGAGTTGCAATTGACGGATTTGTTTTTATTTGCGACTTTGTTGTACTTACCCACTGTTCGCGAGACGTCATACTCGGCTTGGACTTCTTACAGGCTAATGGTGCGATAATTAATTTGAAAGAATCACGAGTGACATTTTCGCCAAACCAAGCCATTGCGAGATCTAGCGTCGACGGTTCATCAACGCCCGCCTTACATATTATAGCTGCTGACGTTACGGTCACGCCACGGTGCAGCAATATGGTCTTGGTAGAAAGCGACTCACCATGCGACCGAGACGTACTGGCAGAGACGAACGTGGGCCTGCTTCTTGAGAAAAGGATCTGCGCTGCAAGAGGACTTGTTCGCTTGCGGGACAGTTGTGCGAAGCTCTGGATTTCGAATTTCGGGATCAAGTTTCAGCACATTGTGAAAGGAACGGCCATCGCGTATGTTGCCGACTTTATTGAGCCAGGGAACATCTGTACTATGGCGCCGCAGTCGCCAGCCAGATGTAATCACCCGACATTCTGTCAACTGTGGACATTAATCCCAATCCGTCGGTGGTTGAGCGGCGGCGACTTCTAGACCTCCTAAAGGAATTTGCTGGATGCTTTGCAACGTCTTCGAAAGTTGGACGTACCCCTGTAGCCAAACACCGCATTATGGTTGCCGCGGAGACCAAGCCAATTTCCCAACACCCATACCGAGTGTCGTTAACGGAACGAGAGGCTATTCGAAGCCAGGTACAGGAAATGCTTACCGACGACGTGGTACAGCCGTCTACCAGCCCCTGGGCTTCGCCTGTAGTGTTAGTGAAGAAAAAAGACAACACCTTGCGCTTTTGCGTCGATTATCGTAAGTTAAATCAGGTAACGAAACGGGACGTATACCCGCTCCCACGCATCGACGACGCATTAGACCGGTTACGCAGTGCCAAATATTTCTCGTCGCTTGACCTCAAGAATGGCTACTGGCAGATAGAAGTGGACGAAACGGACAGAGCGAAAACAGCGTTCGTCACCCCCGACGGCCTTTATGAATTTAAAGTGCTTCCTTTCGGTCTCTGTTCTGCACCAGCAACCTTCCAGCGAATGATGGACACCGTTCTCTCTGGACTGAAGTGGCAAGCGTGCCTATTGTATCTCGACGCTGTCGTCATTTTCGCGGCTAGTTTTGAGGAGCAGTTTGACCGACTGCGAATGGTACTACAGGCACTGCGTTCAGCACAACTGACGATAAAACCACCGAAATGCCATTTCGGATTCCAGGAGCTCCGCTTTCTTGGCCATGTTATTAGTTCTGAGGGCATCAAACCAGATCCCGACAAGAATGCTGCTGTGAAAACTTTTCCGCGCCCAACCGACAAAAAATGGTTTGAAGGTTTTTGGGGCTTTGTGCCTATTACAGGCGTTTCGTAGAGAATTTTTCAGTGATTGCCGAGCCTCTTACGCGTCTTACCCGAGACAATGTTCCTTTTGCGTGGCAAGATGATGAAGAGGATGTTTTCAACGAGTTGCGCCGGCGACTGCAGGCCGCCCCGATACTTGCCCATTTTGACGAAAACGCCGCTGCGGATATCCATACCGATGCCAGTAATTTTGGACTCGGTGCCGTTCTGATTCAGTGGCAAAATGGCATTGAAAAAGTTATCGCTTACGCAAGTCGCTCTCTTTCAAAAGCAGAGCCAAACTACTCAACCACGGAAAAGGAATGTCTCGCGGTAGTTTGGGCCATAACTAAGTTCCGACCCTATATTTACGGCCGACCTTTTAGGGCTGTGAGCGACCACCATTCGTTATGCTGGCTAACCAACCTCAAAGACCCCTCTGGACGGCTTGCAAGGTGGGGCCTCCGTCTCTAAGAATACGACATTACGGTTGTATACAAAAGCGGCCGTAGGCACAGCGATGCCGATTGCTTGTCTCGTGCACCAGTTGATGCTGCCCCTCCCGACCGAGAAGGCGAGGACTTCCCATTTCTTGCTGTCGTCACGACCACCGACATGGCCCAGCGTCAACGGGCTGACCCCAGTTTTCGCCCGCTTATTGGGCATCTCGAAGGCCTTGATGTAGCTGTCCCACGTGCTTTCGCACAGGGTTTATCCTCCTACAGCATTCACAAACGCGCCTTATATATGAGAAACTTTCAGCACAACAAGGAAACCTTTCTTCTCGTTGTGCCGTCCGACCTCCGGCCTTAAATCTTGCACACATGCCACGATGAGCCATTTCGGAGTCACGCGAACATTAGCACGCATTCGACAAAAGTACTATTGGCCTAAGTTGCTGCCTTCAGTCCAGCACTATGTGAGAACATGCCGAGATTGCCAGCGGCGAAAGACACCTCCGCTGAAGCCTGCAAGGCTCCTTCAGCCGATACCTCCGCCAACAGCCCCTTTCCAGCAAGTGGGTATGTATCTTCTGGGACCTTTCGCAACGTCCACATCAGGGCACAGGTGGATAGTAGTGGCGACGGACTACTTAACGCGATATGCCGAGACACAGGCACTTTCCTGTGCAACAGCTGCAGAAGTAGCCCAGTTTTTTCTTAAGACCATCGTACTGCGCCACGGTGCCCCATCGGTTATTATCACTGACCGCGGTACAGCCTTTACGGTTGAACTAATGCAGGCTCTCTTCAGTTTTACCCGCACAAGTCATCGTAATTCTACTGCATACCATCCGCAAACAAACGGACTGACTGAACCCCTCAAAGAACGCTTGCAGACATGATTTCCATGTACGTCGACGTTGAGCATCACACGTGGGATGAAGTCCTTCCGTATGCAACTTTTGCATACAATACGGCTGAACAGGAGACGACGCGTCTTGCGCCATTCCAGCTAGTCTACGGTCGTCCCGTCACCACAATGTTGGACGCTATGCTACCCGTAAGTCATGGCGACGATGTCACCAACGCCTATGCAGACGTCGACATATTTCTACAGCGGGCCGAAGGAGCGCGCCAGCTCGCACGATGCTGTATTCAACATCAACAACATCGCGATGCCAGTCGGTACAACCTCCGACACCGAGACGTTCACTACCAACCTGGCGATCTTGTATGGGTGTGGACACCAGTGCGCCGTCGAGGACTCTCCAAGAAACTACTTCGCCGTTACATGGGCCATACGAGGTCATTCGGCGTCTTAGTAACGTGACATACAAAGTTGTTGCTCAAGGCCAACCACCTTCAACACGGCGGCGCTCAAGTGCTGAAACTGTTCATGTAGTGCGGATGAAACCGTATTATGAGAGGCAGTGATCTTTCGCGCGTATACAGCTTTGTGCTCCCTGTTTCTCCTGTCTGCATAATCTGAGGACATTCCCAGCGTCGAGTCGCCGCTTTCGAAGAGGGGGGGGGGGGGGGGGGTAATGCCTCGTGCCTCTCTGAAAAGAGGACAAAGAAGAACAGAGGACAAAGAGAAACTGAGTGTAGCGCGTGGACTGTTCTGATCAGTGATCGCTGCCTTGTACCCGTTACGATATTTGTGCATCATATCGAATCAAATTTCGTTCCCTCAAATCCGTTTATTTATTTATTTATTTGTGCAACATACCCCTAGAGGCCCTCAGGTCGAGAGTATTACATGGGGGGGGGGGGGGGATACAGGCATGTAATCAAAAGTAAACAAATAAACCACAATTACAAGAAACAACAAAACAGATAAAAGTATCTAAATATTTGCAATGGTACAAAACACAAATAAAAATTAACGCTTAAAAGTAAAATAAAAACATGAACAAAGCGGCAGACAGTAACTTTCATATAAGTTATACAATGTCTCACAAATAAACGGCATGAAAATGAAACGAGCATTAATAAATACATCCAAAAAAATAGCGCGAACAAACGGGGACGACAGGAAGAAAAAACTGGAACAAGGCATGTGTTCCTGTGGTTTCTTCCTGTCGTCCCCGTTTGTCGCGCTGTTTTTTTTTTGGATGATGTATCACCAACTCGCCCGCTTAACTATCCTGTTAATAAATACAGAAACCTGATGCACTGGTAAGTGAACAATGAGCACAAAAAGTTTAAGCAGAGGTATTGGCCGCCATTCGATTATTAAATTTATCCGCATCAGTGACTGTAGCAACATGTGAAGGCAGAGCATTCCAGACAGTTGTCGTACGTGGTATGAATGAATGTGCATAGTTAGATGTACGACATGAAAAGCGCTTAACTTTAAATGAATGGTCGCGGCGGTGGAAAATGGAAAAAGGCGAAGAAAAAAAGTCATTATGAAGCGTTGAGTGATGATACAGTTTAAGAAAAAGGGATAAACTTGCAAGCTAGCGACGGAGACATAGATCCCGAAGATCGGCGCGTTTCTTCAAGGCTGTGATGCTGGCATGACGTGAATAATCAGAGAAGATAGAACGAACTGCGCGATTCTGCAATGATTCGATGTTACTTATTAAGTATGCTTGCTGAGGGTCCCCAATTTTAGGTCGAATAAGAGTGGGGTAGCACGTAATCGTAGGTGGGAGGGAGCGTGCTTTAAGTTATGTTTTAAGAGACCGAGACCCAAAGGCCGATTAGCGGATGCAAGAATAAGGTTAATATGGCGGTTCCATGTTAAATCTGAAAGAAGGTGAAGGCCGAGATATTTATACATGGTTACCAACTCAACTGTAGTGTTATTTAAAGAATACGCTGTTTGAAGTCCGGACATTCGGTTGGTAAAACACATAAATTTTGTCTTAGAAAGGTTAAGTTGCATAAGCCAAGTAGAGAACCATGCTGTTACTGTGTCGAGATCTGATTGAAGGGCTAGGCGTTCGTCGCTAGTATAAATTTTGCGATACATCACACAATCGTGAGCGAAAAGTCTGATTCGAGAAGAGACTGAGTTAGGTAAATCATAAATAAATATCAAGAAAAGCAAGGGGCCTAACACGCTTCCTTGTGGAACCCCGGATTGAACTTGGCTGAAGGATGATTTATGGTTATCGACAGTGGTAAACTGAAACCTGGAATAGTGAGACTCTTTAATATCGAATATTGAATTTGATGAATATTGAGAAGTGTTAATTTGGCTAATAACCGGTTGTTAGGTACCCAATCAAATGCTTTGGAAAAATCAAGATATGTTGAGTGAACTTGAATACCAGCATCAACAGATGAATGAAGATCATGGATGAAACCACCAAGAAGCGTTTCACACAAGTACGCTTTGTGAAAGCCGTGTTGATATTTAAAGATGATGTTGTGTTGTTCTAAAAAAATTAAATACCTGCGAATGAATCGCGTGTTCAGTGAGTTTCCAAATTGTGCTAATTGATGAAGTTGGTCGATAATTTAGTGCTAAAGAACGATCACCGGACTTGAAAATGGGCACAACCTTGGCAAGGCACCAGTCATGTGGAATAAAACGGAGAGTTGAGCTAGTTGGTACATAGTTGGTCCTCAAACAAATTTTTTTGAGGTTAGCGGACACGTCCTTACATTCACCTTTGAGAAATCTAATAGGAATGAGCTGCAATTTTTGGATATTAGACTGGAAATTAAGCCGGATCATGTGGTCTGGTCTTCTCTGCAGAAAAGCCTTTCAGTTCAGTTAAGTTCAGGCGTTCAGTCGTGTCCGACTCTTCGTGACCCTATGGACCATGTCACGCCACGCTTTCCGGTCTCTCACTATCTTCTTAACATCACATAGCTTCATCTGCTATGCCTCGAGAATGCCATTTAACCATCGCGTTCGCTTCCTACCCCTTCTCCGGCGACCCTCAACCTTTCCCAACATCAAATCTTTCTCCAGCGACTCCTCTCTTCTCATCAGATGACCAAAGTAGCTGAGCTTTAACTTTAGAATTTGACCCTCCAATGAGCAGTCAGGGTTTATGGTCGATAATATCGACTGATTTGATCGTCTGGCAGTCCAAGGAACTCTTAAGAGTCTTCGCCAGCACCACAATTCAAACGCGTCAATTCTTCGGCGGTCAGCCTTTTTCACAGTCCAACTCTCGCATCCATACATCACAACTGGAAAGACCATAGCACGGGTTATACGGATCTTGGTTGGTAGACTAATGTCTCTGCTCTTTACTAGGCGGTCAAGGCTAACCATGGCTCTCTTTCCCAGAAGCAGGCGTCTCCTAATTTCATGGCTGCAGTCTCCTTCCGAGGTAATCTTGGCGCCCAAGAATAGAAAATCTGTCACAGCTTCCACTTCTTGTCCATTGATGCTCCAGGACTTGATAGCGCAAGACGCCATGATCTTCGCCTTTTTAATGTTCAGTTTAAGCCCAAACTTCTCACTCTCTTCTTGTACGCGCATCAGAAGTCTCTTGAGTTCCACTTCACTTTCTGCCATTAAAGTGGTATCATCCGCATATCTAAGGTTGTTGATACGTTTTCCAGCAATCTTCACTCCAGCTGAAGACTCGTCCAGACCGGCCTTCCTCATGATGCACTCTGCATATAGGTTAAATAGGCAGGGCGACAGTATGCAGCCTTGCCTCACCCCTTTCTCAATCGGAAACCAATCAGTAAGACCATGCCCAGTTCTGACTGTGGCCTCTTGCCCTTCATAAAGGTTCCTGAGGAGACAGATGAGGTGAATTGGAACTCCCATCTCTTGGAGAGCTTGCCACAATCTGCTGTGATCTACGCAGTCAAACGCTTTCGCATAATCAATAAAGCAGAAGTAGATGGGTTTCTGGAACTCTCTTGCTTTTTCATGATTTACTTAGTTACTATTCCGCGCATTCCAAGATTGTAAAATGTGGTATAGCTGTTTTTTGTTTAGGTGCCGCCATTTATAAGTCATGTGTACATACTATCAGTGACAGTTTTAATCGACAGGTTGAAAGACTAAGAACAGCGGGGTTTCCGGATGATATCATAGTTCTTGCATGGAGCAGGATACTGATAAGGATAAAATCGTGCGGTACACAACAGTCACCACAGCATTCCGAAAAACAGAAAAATAAAACTGCAATCCTGCCATGTATTCACCAAATGTCTCACCGTTTGAAGCAAGTAGGTAGCAGATATGGATGTTCTTTTTTCTGTACCCAAAAAGGTGGGAAAAATATGCGCCATGGTTCAGGCAAAAACACGGGAAAATGAAAACGAAGAAAAACGAAAACAGAGTGCCAGATAAAGCACGACTTGAGGTTTGTCTGTTGTGCAGAGGGAGTGGTCAATGAAGTGCATTTCGCATGCGGGAAGACCTACATAGGCCAAACATCATCATCATCATCAGCCTGACTATACCCACTGCAGGGCGAAGGCCTCTCCCATATTTCACTTAACCCGGTTCTGTGCTAGCTGCATCCAATTGACCCCTGCGAACTTCTTAATCTCATCCGCCCACCTAACTTTCTGCCGTCCCCTGCTACGCTTTCCTTCCCTTGGAATCCAGTTTGTTACCCTAAGCGACCATCGGTTATCCTCTCTTATCCTGCCCATGTCCATTTCTTCTTCTTAATTTCCACTAGAATGTCGCTAACTTGAATTATTTCTCTGACCCACTCTGCACGCTTCCTATCTCTTAATGTTACCCCTACAATTTTTCGTTCCATAGCCCTCTGGGTTGTCCTCAACCTAAGTGGAACTCTCTTGGTTAGCCTCCACGTTTCAGCGCCATAGATGAGTGCAGGTAAGATGCAACTGTTATATACTTTCCTCTTTAGCGATACCGGTAAGCTGCTAGACATAATCTGCGAGTGCTTGCCAAATGCGCTCCATCTCAATCTTATTCTTCTCGTTATTTCCTTTTCATGGTCCGGATCTGCGGTTACTACCTGTCCTAAGTAGACATATTCGCCTACTACTTCCAGTATTTCGCTACCTAATGTAAACTGCTGTTCCTTCCCGAGGCTGTTGAACATTACCTTAGTCTTCTGCATATTGATTTTCAAGCCTACCTTTCTACTTTTCCTGTCTAGGTCATCAATCATTATTTGTAGTTCATCTCCCGAGTTGCTTAGCAAGGCAATGTCATCAGCAAATCGCTGATTACTGAGGTATTCTCCATCTACCCTTATCCCTAACTGCTCCCATTCCAAGTCTCTGAATACTTCCTCTAAGCAAGCTGTGAATAGTACTGGGGAGATTGTGTCTCCTTGCCTAACACCTTTCTTTATGGGAATTTTGTTACTTTCTTTATGCAGAACTATGGTTGCTGTGCAGCCACTGTATATATTTTCCAGCACTTTCCCACACGGCTCGTCTACCCCCTGATTTCGCAATGCCTGCATCACCGCCGAGGTTTCAACTGAGTCAAATGCTTTTTTCGTAATCAATGAATGCAATGTATAAGGGCTGGTTATATTCCGAGCATTTTTCTTTCACCTGATTGATGGTATCGATATGATCGATAGTAGAGTACCGTTTCCGAAACCCTGCTTGATCCTTTGCTTGATTGAAGTCTAAGGTTGTCCTGATTCTATTAGCGATTACCTGAGTAAATACCTTATACGTAACAGACAGTAAGCTGACTGGTCTGTAATTTTTAAGGTCCTTAGAGTCCCCTTTCTTATGAATGAGGATAATGTTTGCATTCTTCCATGGTTCCGGTACCGTCGATGACACCAGGCACTGCGTATACAAGGTGGCCAGTTTTTCTAACACGATATCCCCCCCGTCCTTCAGCAAATCCGTAGTTATCTGATCCTCTCCAGCTGATTTCCCCCTTTTCATAGTTTCTAACGCTTTCTTGACCTCGTCCTTAGTCACTGGTGGAACGTCTGAATGTTCTTCCCTATCGCCAATCTCATTACGGTCCTGACTACTTTGGCTACTGTAGAGATTTGTATAGAACTCCTCGGCTACTTTGACTATCTTATCCATAATCGTGATGACGTTGCCCGCCTTGTCCCTTATCGCATACATCTGATTTTTGCCTATGCCCAATTTCTTCTTTACCGCTTTAGGGCTTCCCCCGTTCTTTACAGCATGCTCAATTTTCTCCACGTTATACTTCCTTATATCGGCCACCTTGCGCTTATTGATTAACTTTGATATCTCGGCCAATTCGATCCGGTCTGTTGGATTGGAAGCTTTCATTCTCTGGCGTTTCTTAATCAAATCTTTCGTCTCCTTAGACAGCATAGCCGGTATCCTCTCTAACTGTCCTACCGCCTACTTCCACCGCGCACTCAGGAATGATATCTCTGAAATTATTGTTCCTTGCTTCAAGGGTAATGTCGCCATCCTCGGTTAGAGCTGAATACCTATCCTGTAGCGAGATCCTGAATTCTACGGCCCTCCCCCTCACCGCTAATTCGTTGATGGGTTTCTTTCTTACTAATCTGTTGCCTTCCTTCTTCAGATTTAGGCTACTTCGGGACCTCACCATCCTGTGGTCACTGCATCGCACTTTCCCGATTACATCTACATCTTGCATAATGGCGGGGGTTGAACACATTATGAAGTCGATTTCATTTTTAGTCTCCCCGTTCGGACTTTTCCATGTCCATTTCCGGTTCTGCCGTTTGCTGAAGAAAGTATTCATGATTTGTAAGTTATTGCGCTCTGCAAACTCAACTAGTAACTCCCCCCTGCTATTCGTAGAACCAATGTCATAGTCATCTACTGCCTTGTCTCTTGCCTGCTTTTTCCATACCTTGGCATTGAAGTCGCCCATTAGCACAGTATACTGCGTCTTTACTTTTCGCATTGCCGATTCTACATCTTCGTAGAAGCTTTCAAATGCCTGGTCATCATAACTACATGTAGGTGCATAGGCCTGTACAACCTTCAGTTTATACCGCTTATTAAGCCTAATTACGATGCCTGCCACCCTCTCATTAATACTATAGAATTCATCGATATTACCCGCGATATACTTATTGACAAGGAAACCTACTCCTAGTTCTCGCCTCTCCGGTAAACCTCGATAACACAGTACATGCCCATCCTTCAGTACAGTATATGCCTCATTTATATATAGTACAGTGCATCAGTATATGCCACCATAACCTCAGCAGCTATAATATGTTAGGCGGGCATTGATGAGCCGTCGACGCTAGATTTCGCAATGGCTTGGCTCGGCAAAAATGTCACTCGTGATTCTTGCAAATTAATTATCGCACCATTAGCCTGTACGAAGTCCAAGCCGAGTATGACGTCTCGCGAACAGTGGGTAAGTACAACGAAGTCGCAAACATAAACAAATCCGTCAATTGCAACTCTCGCAACGCATCTTCCGGCCGGGGTAATAAGGCGTCCCCCTGCAGTGCGGATCTGAGGCCCAGTCCACTTGGTTAAAACTTTATTCAATTTCCTGGCTAACCCACTGCTCGTAACTGAATAGTCCGCCCCCGTATCAACTAAAGCTGTAATGAGAAAACCGTCGATAGAAACCGGTATGTCCGAAACTGCGCACTCAGGTTCATCGTTACATGACGCCGTCTGATAACCGTTATCTTGTACTAAACTTGATGGAGGATGCTCAGCACTTCGCTCGTCAGCGGCCTCACCTCCGCAGGTCGCTGTTCCTAGTTTTCCCGAAACCTCGGGGAGCGGGGGCTCGTCGAGCGGCTAGTGCGGTGTGTAGAAGGCCGTGGACTTGGAGAACGATAACGGGAAGAGGTAATGACGCGGGACCCGTATTGTGGGACGTCCGGAGGATTCGTATGCGTCGACAGGTACTCCTCGATTTCGGGTGGTCGTTCACACATCAAGGGACATCGTGCACGCGGATGGAAGCCATGAAGTCCGGCGCGGCGCTACGGACAGAACCTTAACATGTGACCGGCCTCACCACAGTGGTAACAAAGGGGCCTATTGTTGGGGGCACGCCAGACGTCAGTCCTTCGAAATCGTGCCTCGGCTAGAAGAAGAGGATGGCGTGGGCTTGAATCAAGAGTAGGGGGGTTCACTATGGCTCTGGGAGAGTCGTACCTACTATGGTGCTGGTTTGGATGCGGCACAGTGGGGTTCCCTCTTGGAGGATCACAGAGGTGATGCTGCTGAAGCACGGCCGCGTACGTTGGCACATTCGGTGGCGGTGGCTGCACACCAGGCACAGATGATTCCGGGACGGTTTGCCTCACTTCTTCGCGAACAACCTCTGCGAGTGATGGAAGCCTCGACGACGACGTTAGACCCTGTAGCTGAATGTGTCTCAGCTCTTCTCTGACCACAGATCGAATAAGCTCCCTGGAGGCATCATTTGAACCGTTGAAGCCGGAACCATAGACGACCGGTGACATGGCGGACACGTTAAGGTTATAGTGCTGAGCCCTGTGTCGAAGTGTTTGTTCTATCGTGGTAGCCTCCGTTAGAAAATCTGGTGCCGTGCCAGGTGGATTGCGCACAAGCCCAGCAAATAGTTCTTGCTTCACCCCGCGCATTAGGTAGCGCACTTTGTTCTCCTCTGACATATTTGGATCAGAACGCCTAAAAAGGCGGATCGTGTCCTCGTAGTACATTGCAATGCTCTCGTTTGGGGCTTGGATACAAGATTTCAGCGCCGACTCCGCACGCTCTCTTCGGTCGTTGGCGGTGTAGGTTGCCAACAGCTGTCGTTGAAAAAGGTCCCAGGTTGATAGTGTCGTTTCGTGGTTCATGAACCACGTCCGCGCTGAATCTTTGAGAACAAAGTAGACATTATAGAGCTTCCTTTGCTCATCCCAGCCGTTGTAATTGGCGACCCGTTCGAATTGGTCCAGCCAGTTTTCAGCGTCCTCATAAAGGTCGCCATGGAAGGACGGTGGCGTTCGAGACTGGAGGACGACGAACTGGGGTGAAGACTCTCCATTAGCCGCAATGTTCGTGTTGTATCTATGCGTGTTGGCCACAGGCGTGCAGGAAAGAGGCCCGAACTCTGGCGACTGACCTCAAAGACGGCGGCTGCAACTGCGATGGACCGGTGTCAAATCCGTGGTGGCTGTCGGTTGCCCTTGAGGGGTTGAACTCAGCAAAAAGGGAAATCGTACCCGGCTCCTCCACCAGAAAATGTAACGAGTACAAGGCAGCGATTACTGATCGGAACAGTCCCACGCGCTACACTCAGTTTCGTCCTCTTTGTCCTCTGTTCTTCTTTGTCCTTATTTTAGAGAGCCACGCGGCTATTTATTGGCGTAATTTGGTGCCATTTTAGGTCCCATGGCCGTGCCGTTCATTTGGAGGTAATAGCTATAATTAAATTCGAATGAGTTTAGTTCCAATACTAACTTGGTGAGTGTCGTAATTGCTGTAGGGGTAGGGGAATCTTTGCTGCTGAGTTTTAAGTAGGCTGTGACTAGGGCCTACATGCCACCAGCGTGTGGAATTTTGGTGTAGAGGGAAAGCACACCTAAGGTTACAAGTAGCGCGCCTTCCGGAACTTTTACTTTCGTTAACTCTTCGAGAAAGTTGCTAGTATCATATACGTAGGACGGGTGAGTGAGGGGTATATGTTTGATTAGTGAGTCTGTGTAAGCGGAGATTGGTTCCGTGAGCGTGCCGATGCCGGAAATTATTGGTCTACCTGGGTTGTTTTCTTTATGGACATTTGGGAGCATGTAGAACCGGTCTGGAGACGGGTTGGCTACTGTAAGTGCATACCTTGTTTGTTCAAGGTGCTATTTCTCCTTCCTGGGTTATTTGGTTCAGAGTATTCGTTATAGTATTTTAATGTTCGGCGGTGGGGTCTGCAAGAAGGGATTTGTAAAATTTGGTATTATTAAGTTGGCGGTTTCCTTCCTGTATGAATTTTTCTGTATCCAAAATTACTATTCCCCCTGCTTTGTCTGCGGGCTTGATAGTGAAATCGTTTTGTTTTTTCAAAGCATCGAAAGCATCACGTTTGTTTTTTGAGAGGTTTGGTGATCCGGCCGGTTGTTTTGCGAAAGCGTGAAATATATCTATAAATATGTCAAGATGTTTATCTCTTCCGCGTGAGGGTGTCCATTGATCTTGAGCTGGTGGAAGGCAGCTAGCGGACCTTTGTTTACCAAAGAAATATTCTTGTAATTGGAGTTTACGAGAGAAGTTATCCAGGTCTTTTATTAGTTCGTATTCGTTGTGGCGGCCTCTGCTTGGGCAAAAGTTTAGACCTCGGGAAAGAACCGATACCTCGTCCTTTGTCAGTGATGCTTTAGAGAGGTTAAGTATTCAGAGACTTGGAATGAGAGCAGTTAGGGATAAGGATAGATGGAGAATACCTCAGTAATCTGCGATTTGCTGATGACATTGCCTTGCTAAGCAACTCGGGGGATGAACTGCAAATAATGATTGATGACCTAGACAGGAAAAGTAGAAAGGTAGGCTTGAAAATCAATATGCAGAAGACTAAGGTAATGTTCAACAGCCTCGGGAAGGAACAGCAGTTTACATTAGGTAGCGAAATACTGGAAGTAGTAGGCGAATATGTCTACTTAGGACAGGTAGTAACCGCAGATCCGGACCATGAAAAGGAAATAACAAGAAGAATAAGATTGGGATGGAGCGCATTTGGCAAGCACTCGCAGATTATGACTAGCAGCTTACCGGTATAGCTCAAGAGGAAAGTATACAACAGTTCCATCTTACCTGTACTCACCTATGGGGCTGAAACGTGGAGGCTAACCAAGAGAGTTTTACTTAAGTTGAGGACAACCCGGAGGGCTATGGAACGAAAAATGGTACGGGTAACATTAAGAGATAGAAAGCCTGCAGAGTGGGTCAGAGAAATAACTCAAGGTACCGACATTCTAGTGGAAAATAAGAAGAAGAAATGGACATGGGCAGGACATGTAGTGCGAAGAGAGGATAACCGATGGTCGCTGAAGGTAACAAACTGGATTCCAAGGGAAGGAAAGTGTAGCTGGGGGCGGCAGAAAGTTAGGTGGGCGGATGAGATTAAGAGGTTCGCAGGGGTCAAGTGGATGCAGCTAGCACAGAACCGGGTTAAGTGGCGAAATATGGGAGAGGCCTTCATCCTGCAGTGGGTATAATCAGGCTGATGATGATGATGATGTTTATTATGATAAACTATGTTATCTTTTCGATCAGCGTTGTCTAATCCTTAATTATGGGGGGTAAGTTAAGTGTTGTAGCACTCTTTGGTGTCCCCGAGTGTGACTTTTTGGTTCTTGAACTTTGGTCCGGCAGAGTAGTTTATTGCCTCAGAGGGGATGTTATCTCGTGAAAATATGCGGAATTTAATGAATTGGAGACGTGGTACTCCTGAAAGAAGCCTTAATGCCGCGGCAAATGTGGAAGCTGGGAATAATCGAAAGGGCATTCACGGGAAAAGACAACCGAACAAGAGCATTTGAATTCCGACAGCCAGGGGGGACCAGACTTGGCCGTCTAATTCAGCTGCTCTACCCTCTCAAACTCTCCGACTAACAAATGACTTCGTCATTTCGGGGGGGGGGGGGGATGTGTCGGGGACAAACACGGACAAAAAACAGATTAGGGGAACAAAGCAGCCGTCTACTGACACGTCCCTCTGATCTGGTTTTTGTCTGTTTTGTCCCCGACATAATGGCCAAGATCTCAGCTAATTTTTTAGATTCGAAGATTTTAAGTTCCTCGGCCTCAGACGCGGAAAGTGTTATACCCTCACGCGCATACTTCTCCTCGTGTTTCTGCGATGGCAGCGTTTCTTCACAGTGTCTAATAGTTATTTTGAGCAGTTTTAATGACGCGCTATGAAGCTCTGCGTTCAATGCTTGCCTATGTGTATTCGAGAGATAATGCATGGAAGGGGTATGAGATATGGATAGTCCCTTAGGGACAACATTTGCTTTGAGAAAGATTTGGAGGGATTGTATGTGGAGCTCATGTCTAATTCGTTTATCAATTATTTTTCTTAGAGTTAAAAATGTTTTGTGACAGTACGTGGCCTCTGCTGAAGGGTAGGCATAAGGTGGGGACGTATGGCCGGCCTGTAAATCCTGTTTCACCATCTGGGCAGAGCCGCAGCGTCGTATGAGATCATTCCTGGGTGTCGGTGTCGTGCAGGTGATGGTGGGGGTATCCAAGTGGCCATCCTCAGCTGAAGTTGCCCGCCGATGCATTTCAGTCGGTAGGCTCTCGGGGCTCTTGGTGCGTTTCGAGATAGCGTCTCGTGTTGCGTTTCCAGGCGATTTCGTGGTGATGGGAGCTGCGTTAAGGTCCTTAATGGAAAGACCCCGCGCTGGTGTTGGTAGTAGAACACGGCGTGTGGTTGCGGGAAACCTGTCGATTTCTCTCTCGTTTGAAGCCGCTGTGTATTTTTTACTACGGCAACCCTGGAGGTCATTTATTCGAGCCTGCTCCGTTGGGCGGTGCGATTCTGCGATTGTGGGGAATGATGGGGTGCCGAGTAGCGAAGCCTCTTCATGGTTGCTATGTAAAACCTCCGAGTAGCTGGAAGCTACTTGGGTGTGGTGCACCTCGGAGGACCGGGTGAAACTATCCTGCGAGCACAGGTGGTCTTGATATTGTATCAGCTCGTGTCGCAGGCAGTTGAAGATGAGGCCATAAATGTGCCAAGCAATGATTGACACGCCCCTGAAACTTGAGTGGACTCCATCCGCCGCGAGAACATTCCAGAAAGGAAATACCTCCAGGGCATGGTGTAGAAAGCTAACTTGGACCAAGTTTTTAAAAATTACGGTTTGCCCTAGCCCAGTGAAATAAATTCAGAGATCCTATGCTAACCTCCTGTATCTTTTCGTTCACTACGATTAATTAGTAAAGACTAATTAGCCGTTTCGTTAGCTATTAGCCTGAGAGAAAGAGTGTCAAGGCAAGAGTTGATCTCCAGAAACGGAATGCTATGTTGTTTCCATCAAACTAGCGTTACGTAAAGTTATATTTTTACCAACCGAAAACGGCATCTGGCGCAATGAAGAAAAGCAAACTTCCTTGCACTGCGGCGTCACTTTAAAACCTTGAAACATGTCCGAAATTACAAAACGTGCTTTTCTGGGCCGTGCTCTCAACGATAAAGCTGGTTGTACGCACTTGGCGAATGATTTAAAATAACAGCTGTCCACGTGATAGCATTTGTGAAGGTATAAATAGGGCGGCGTAAGTCGCAGCTTGATGGAAACGTCAGTTCAGTCGTTCAGTCTTGTCCGATTCTTCGTGACCCTATGGACCATGTCACGCCACGCTTTCCGGTCTCTCACTATCTTCCTAATATCACATAACTTCATCTGCAGTGCCTCGAGGATGCCATCTAACCATCGCGTTCGCTGCCTACCCCTTTTCCGGCAACCCTCAACCTTTCCCAACATCAAATCTTTCTCCAGCGACTCCCCTCTTCTCATCAGATGTCCAAAGTAGCTGAGCTTTAACTTTAGAATTTGACCCTCCAATGACCAGTCAGAGTTTATGGTCGACAATATCGACTGATTTGATCTTCTGGCAGTCCAAGGAACTCTCAAGAGTCTTCGCCAGCACCACAATGCAAATGCGTCAATTCTTCGGCGGTCAGCCTTTTTCACAGTCCAACTCTCGCATCCATACATCACAACTGGAAAGACCATAGCAAGCGTTATACGGATCTTGGTTGGCAGACTAATGTCTCTGCTCTTTACTAGGCGGTCAAGGCTAACCATTGCTCTCTTTCCCAGAAGCAGGCGTCTCCTTATTTCATGGCTGCAGTCTCCTTCCGAGGTAATTTTGGAGCCCAAGAAGAGAAAATATGTCACAGCTTCCACTTCTTGTCCCTTGATGCTCCAGGACTTGATAGGGCAAGACGCCATGATATTTGTCTTTTTAATGTTCAGTTTAAGCCCGAACTTCTCACCCTCTTCTTGTACGCGCATCAGAAGTCTCTTGAGTTCCACTTCACTTTCTGCCATTAAAGTGGTATCATCAGCATATCTAAGGTTGTTGATACGTTTTCCAGCAATCTTCACTTCAGCTGAAGACTCGTCCAGACCGGCCTTCCTCATGATGCACTCTGCATATAGGTTAAATAGGCAGGGCGACAGTATGCAGCCTTGCCTCACTCCTTTCTCAATCGGAAACCAACCAGTAAGACAATGCCTAGTTCTAAATGTGGCCTTTTGCCCTTCATACAGGTTCCTGAGGAGACAGATGAGGTGAATTGGAACTCCCATCTCTTCGAGAGCTTGCCACAGTCTGCTGTGATCTACGCAGTCAAACGCTTTCGCATAATCAATAAAGTAGAAGTAGATGGGTTTCTGGAACTCTCTTGCTTTTTCCATGATCCAGCGAAGGTTGGCAATTTAGTCTCTAGTTCCTCTGCCCTTGCGAAACCCAGCTTGCACGTCCGAAAGCTCCCGATCCACATACTGATGCAGCCTACCTTGGAGGATTTTCAACATCACCTTGCTAACATGCGAAATAAGCGCGATCGTGCGGTAGTTGGAACAATCTTTGGCATTGCCTTTATTTATTTATTATCAATACCTCAAATGCCCCAGGAATGGGGTATTACATGAGGGATGGGCTGCTATTTCATATGAAAATAGATTCGATGGCTGCCTTGAATTGAGATGGATTAGAGTGGTGCACGAAGTCGACTGGCAGATTGTTCCAGTCCCGAGCAGTTTTTACGAAGAACGAGCGAAGATGAGCTGTAGTCTGCGCTGGTGGAGGGTAGGCAACTTTGGGATGGCTGGTGCGGTTTGAGAAGCGATGAGCTGGTAATATCACTGAAACATCAAGTGGTGTGTGATAAAATTTATGAAAAATTCAAAGCCTAAAGATGCAACGTCTCAAATTGAGATTAGTAAGGTGAGCCTTAGATTTAAGAGCAGTTACGCTGGAGTGATAAGAATAATCTGAAAAGATAAATCTTGCTGCGCGATTTTGAACTGATTCGAGGATGTTGCAAAGGTTAGCTTGATGAGGGTCCCAGATTGAGCATGCATATTCTAGCTTAGATCGAACGAACGTGAGGTAAGTTAGTGCTTTAATCGAGGCAGGGGCGAGGCGCAAATTTCGACGGAGGTAACCAAGAGTGCGATTGGCTTCGTTAGCAATGTTCGTTACATGTGCAGACCAATTAAGTGTGTTAGAAATTGTGATGCCAAGGTATTTGGAATGGGGATGTAAACTGATCTCCTCCAATCCTGTTGCCACTGTAGGGTTGTCCAAATCTTCTTCCAAATGCAGAATGTTAACAGCGTCATGGTTGAGGTTCTGAAGCGACTCAGCTGGAATGCCATCAATTCCGCTAGCTTTGTTCTTAGCAAGGCTGGCTAAGGCCCATTCAACTTCACTCTTCAGGATGCCCGGCTCGAGATCAGTAATCACAACCATCTTATGTTGGGTTTGCACATTGGGGTCCTTCTTGTACAGTTTTTCTGTGTATTCCTGCCACCTCTTCTTTATCTCTGAGGCTTCAGTGAGGTCCTTGCCTCGTTTGTCCTTTATCACGCCCAGCTTAGCACAGACGCTTTCTTTGATATCTTTGTTTGTCTGAGACAGAGCTCTTGGGTTCCTCAATTGGCGGTTGTCCTCAACTGCTTGGCACTGTATGTTCAGGAAGGCATTCTTATCTCTCCTTGCTATTTTCTGAAAATCAGCATTGAGAACCTTGTATCTTTCTCTTTCCCCCATAACTTTTGCCATCCTCCTTTCCTCAGCTATTTGCAAAGCCTCTTCAGATAACCAGTTTGCTTTCTTGCATTTCTTTTGATTTGGAACTACCTTAGTAGCAACTTCTTGTATTATATCACGAACATCAGTCCACATCTCTTCGGGCTCTTTGTCTTCTAGATCTAATTCTTGAAATTGATTCCTCACTTCCACAGCATATTCTAATGGAATTTGATCCAGATCATACCTGAAAGGCCTTCTAGTTTTCTGTGTTTTCCTCAATCGAAGCTTTTGTTTTAGCCTTCGAGATCATCAAGGAGTTATTAATATACATATAATATACTCAGCACTATTTTGTGCTGCTAGTGCGTACCTTGGTTAAAAATATTTCTATTGTGTACTTAGTACTCGCAATCTTATGTGACATATTTTGAGGTTAAATTCTTATCCTCTAGTGGAATTTGTGCCAGTGTTTTGTAGTCGGTGATTTGCTTTATTAAACTTCACAAGAAATCGTTAAAGCTTTGGAACACCTTGCAGGTTGCCACCACCTCCACGGCTGCCTAGCAACTATCCTTTTCCTGTCTGTGCTGCAAACACAACTTAGCGATGAGGGCCACAGGACTGACATGTCACTGGGCAGTCGCGGGCTACTCACTGAATACACAGGTATGGTTTGACTGGGCCAAAAACTTAGAGTTGCCAACAGTGGGATTTTTTCCTTCTGTTTGGGAGCTCATATATCTAAACCGTGCTTTTGATTTTAATCTTGGCAGGTTTGACATGGAAAGCCTTCAACACCAATGAAAATTTGTTTTGCCGACGTCACAAAAGAGTGGTTGGTGTTTGCCTTGTGATAAAGGCGCTGCACAGCCACCATGAACAGTGCCACAATAGCAAGCAGCTGGGATCAAGGCACCTTCTGTGCTCATTTACAACTCAAGTTTGAAGCTTTGCAATTTTGCAAAGGTAGGCCTCCAACAATTGACAGAGAGGAGCCTCCCAATCAATTGAGCCACAAAGGAATTCCCCCTTTCATGGCAGTAGGTGACAAAAAAGAGGCAGTGCAGCTGGTGTTCAGTACCGATAAAGAAAAAGCTGCCCAGCCTAGTTAGCTGTGGACAAGGGCTGGAGTGGTACCAGTGTTGAGAACGATCTGATTGGCAGAAAAGCCTCCTTTGAGGGATATTCGCCCCTTCATTCTTAATTTGTAACTTACTGCAGTGGATCTGATAGCTCCGGAAGTTTTCTTTCTTTTTTTTCATCAATTTTCTCCGCCCTCTAGGGGTTGTACAGAATAACAGATGCACAACCCATGCCAGCTCCCTCATTTTACAATGCTTTCATGCCAGAACGTTGGCAGTGGTATTCAGACCTTGTTTGGTTTTTTTTTTTTTCAATCCCTTTTCTCCATGCATAATAACAGGCTTTTATTTCTTTTTTATTTCTGAAAACCAACTATCTCAGCAGTTAACTTCCTTCTTTTTATACCAGCAGAATGTGAAGAGCAGCACCGTGTGCAACACTGAATTTTATTCTCTCTTTTTTTTTTTGCTGTGCCTTCTGTACTCCTCGCAAGCTGTTTGAGCATTACAAAAGGTAAGGGCAGTTTGTGCCATCATGGCTGATTCATGCTGCCCTTATCTTTTGTAGTGCTGCAAACAGCTTTTCATATGGAATATAGTGGTTGGTATGTACAATGACAGGGATGCAAACCTTTTGCTCCTTCCTTTTTTTCCTTATGGTGCCTTCTAGTGTTTCTTGTAGAGTGATGTATGACCCTTACCTGCTACCTTTTCCTTAGTGCTTTTTAGTTCTGATAGTAGAATGTAACTATGACAGGCATGCAGCCATCACATTTTTTTTCAGTGCATTCCAGTCATGCTAACAGGAACAGCAGCAGTGAAGCAGTCTTGGCTTCTTTTTTTTTTGCAGTGTAGATTTTTTAATCGATTTGATGTCATGCCTAATGCTCAAGTGTTTATGCAGTTTCTACAAGATGTATGTATGACCAGCATTCAGTTGGTGACATGCATGCACATATAGTATTATGAAATGCAACACTGGTGATGATGGTACTTTGTGAAAGCACCTTTTTCTGTATACTGAAGCTTTTTCATTCGAATTTGTTGCTTTGTTTTATTTTGTACAAACATTATGCAGATAGTTCGTTCAACCACTCAACCAGTTTTGTACACTTTTGCATACCTATCCCTGTTTATTTCTAGTCATTTCCTGTTCTTGTTTGGAGTATGGATGTTTTCATTGTTTTTGTAAACAGATCATTTTAAGCTTGGAGAGAACTGCATTATTATTTTGTCATTTTCATACCACTTGTAGTGTCTAGTTTCTGTGCTTTTAACTTCGTAGTGCATTGTTGAAAAAAAGCAAACATATGATTTCCACATTTTGTTTCCTAGCACCTTTTGCAGTTATTGCCGAATCTCTCAAAGAGCACCCAACCATGGCTGTCCACCGTGCAGTGTGGCATGTTTTGTAACAAAGAATGTGTACAGATCTCACTTAGTGTTCGCAGTTTTAATGTCTGTGAGAATGAATGACAATGTGCATCATTCTTTACATGTCATGTGTTCATGAGTTGGCTCTTTCTGGTGTTTTCTTCCTTGGTACAATATTAGGCTTCAGAGAACCACATTTTTTCATTTGAATACTGTTGCTTGTGGCTTTCCTTGCTTTTAACATGCGTGAGATTATTTAAGTCGCCTATTTGCAATGTATAATGTTGAGGAAATTAAAGAGTTCTGTAGTTTACTCATGTCATTTTGTAGCATTGGGTGCAGTTACTACCAAACTTTCCAAAGAGCACCTGATGGCCATTAACAGTGAAATGTGGCACGCTTTGTAATAAAAAACATACAGTTCTCATTACTAGACAGCAGTTGTAGTGTGTGAGAATTAATGATTTACAATTGTACATCAGTTTAGCTTGCATCATAACTGAATGTGTGAAAGAGCACTGTGGGTGTGTGACGGCAATTCAGCTTTAGTTGTAGTAGCATCTGATGAGACTATATTTTATGTCTGGCAGTGGTGTTGAAAACCTCTGCAACTACATAAGCATTTCAGACAGCTTTGCGAGAAATGGCAGGGAGTAAATAATTTAGAGCATTGCAGGAGATTCTAGAGCTCATTTTAGACATTCAGAATCTATTTTGATTTCTAGATGATGACTTGCAAAACGTCTTGCAGCTTAAAAAAGTGGGTGCATTAGCTGAGCTAGAAGGCAGCTACAAGATGTACCAAGATGAATAAAAACGTCTTTCATATCTTGTCAAAGCATCTTTTAAATGGCTATCAGCTGTCTTGGGTGCCACTTCAGATGTCTATAAGGTGACTTGTTTATCTTGGGCAAGATGCCTTATGTATCGAAATGTGTGTCGCACTAAGGATAGAGGCAACTACATGGTTGCAGGAACAAGAAGAACAAGAAGGGTTTATTAGCACGCCCTTTTATAGGCGATGGAGGGAGGCGGGGCAGTAGCAGTGCTAAGCGTACAGTTTGCGGTAGCACTGATAAGACTGCGCTGACACGATAAGGCATACAGCGCATGCCCGATACATCCTCCGAGGGGTAATGAAAACAACAAATGTTCAAGCTATTTGATTAAAAGCAGCGTCGTACTGAAGACGTTGCGGTGGCTTCACTGTACGTGCCGACCTCCTTGGAACTGGTGTCGGTCCAGGCAAAGCTAGTGGAATATGGTTTCCAGAGCCTCCGAGCACCGGGCTGTCGGTGGCGGACTGTTGCTGAGGAGAGTCAGCAGATGTTCGTATTGTGGCACCAGGCGAGATATTTCGAGCAGATTGTCCGGGGTTATCTGGTTCACGCTCGGACGAACCGCTGTCGTCGTCACTAGTGTCTGCTGCACACCTCTCACGGGTTTGCAGAAGATGCCTCCTGTTGCGCCTAAACACCCGATGATCCTCTGTTTGCACTTTGTAGGACCTGGGAGCCGCAGTGCCAACGACAGTACCTTTCTTTGACCATGTCTTGTCCCGGATCCTCACGACAGAACCTTCAGCTAAAGGTGGCAGAGGCTTTCCGCCACTCTTCTGATGGTGCTTCTTGACCACAGTTGTCTGCACAGCGCCAAAATCTGGAAGATTAGCTCTCAAGCACCTGCCCTGAAGAAGTTCTCCAGGTGATCGGCCGTCCTCTAGTGGCGTACAGCGGTAGGCCAGCAGACCTAGCCAGAAGTCTTCCTGTGAATGTTCACATTTCTTCATGATCCGCTTTACCACCTGAACACCTTTCTCTGCAAGTTCATTGGATTGCGGGTAGCGGGGGCTCGATGTGACGTGAGCGAAATCGTATGCTCTTGCAAAGGCTACGAACTCGTGACTGGCAAATTGTGGCCCGTTATCGGTGCACACTTCAAGCGGTACGCCATACCTCGCGAACATGGCACTGAGTGCAGCGATTGCCGTCCTCGCAGTAGTGTCCACAAGTTTCTCGACTTCTGGAAAGTTAGAAAACGCGTCAAACGCCAGGATGTACGAGCTTCCCCCAAAAGAAAAAATATCAACACCAACGCGATACCACGCGCATCGAGGGACTGGTCGCATCAGTAGTGGTTCTTGCGCTTGCTTGTAAGCGAATTCGCGACAAGTCGGGCAACCCTTGATCAATACACTGATTTCACTGCTGAGACCAGGCCAAAAAACAAGACGACGGGCTCTTTCTTTGCATTTCTGTAGTCCCAAATGCCCGGCATGAATTCTTGCTAAAATGCCTCGCCGCATGCATTTTGGTATCACAACTTTCTTGCCTTTTAGCAATATACCATTTACGACGGAAAGCTCAGACGAAAATGGTTTAAGTTCCCCGTCGACATTGTTGCCAGTTGCCAGGCAAGAAATGACTGCCTGGAGGTAGTCATCGCGGGCAGTTTCATTTGCCAGCTGTTCACGTGTTGCATCCGTCACCATGTAGCCCAAGGCGGCAACTGCATGTACCTCCACGTCGTCAGTGGCGCCAGTGGTGTCGTCTTGAGCGGCCGGAGATGATCGTGACAGCATGTCTGCCAAAACGAGGTGCTTTCCTGGGACATACTGCAATACAAAGTCGTATTTCAGAAGTTTTAAAAAAAAACCTTTGGAGGCGGGGGGGGCATGTCACAAATTCCTTTTGCAGCTATAGATAGTAGAGGTTTATGATCTGTCTCAATGAAAATCTTCTGTCCGTAAATGAACTGGTAAAACTTGTCGCAGCCAAAAGAAATGCTAAGCGCCTCTTTTTCAATCTGAGCATAACGCTGCTCAGCTTGCGTGAGCACACGAGATGCATAAGCCACTGGCCGCCATTGGCCGTTATGGCACTGCAAAAGGGCTGAGCCAACGCCATCTTTGGATGCGTCGCAAGTTATCTTAGATTCTTTTCGGGGATCAAAGATGGCTAAAACGGGAGTCGTGCTCAAAATCTGTACGACACTTTTCCACTCCCTCATGTGGTTTTCAGTCCACTCGAACTCTGAGTGCGACTTGATAAGTGCTCGCAGCAGCGCGGTTCGCTCAGACAGGCGCGGAACGTATTTGCCAAAATAATTCAACACACCGAGCATGCGCTGAACATCGGATTTGTTCTTGGGCCCTGGCGTTTGCAGCAAACTTTGCACAAGCTTTGGGTTTGGCGAGATGCCATTGCGTGTGATGATATCGCCTAGGAACTGCACTTGGGTGGCGCAAAACTTGCATTTTTCTGCGTTGAACGTTAGGCCGGCTTTTTCAGCTGCTTTCATTACTGCAACTAGTCTCTGGTCATGCTCTTGTTTGGTTTCGCCCCACACCAAAATATCATCGATGTAAACGTGTACACCGGGAAGGCCATCGAAGACTTCACTCATCCGCTTTTGAAAAACTTCGGGAGCAGATGAGATACCGAAAGGCAGCCGGAGATAACGGTATCTTCCAAAGGGTGTAGAAAACGTGCATATTTTGGACGTCTTTTCGTCGAGTGGTATCTGGTGAAAACCCGAATTTGCGTCCAAACAGCTGAAATAGGCTGCGCCGGCCAATTCCCCTTTCATGTCCTCACGCTTTGTGAGCTGGTAGTGCTGCCGTTTTACGTGCTCGTTTATTTTCCTTGGGTCCATGCAAACCCTAAGTTTGCCATCCCTTTTCTTAACCAAAACCAATGGGCTTACCCAGTCTGTCGGGCCATCCTGTTTGACGATGACGCCTGCACGCTCCATTCTATGCAGCTCCTCCCGAAGTGGTTGTCGCAGCGACAGGGGAACCCGTCGGGCTGGTTGAACAACTGGAATCGCAGATGGTTGTATGACCATGCTGTACGGTTGCTTCAGGCAGCCTAGCCCCTGAAAGACATTTTTGAAATCCTTGAGCGCTTGGTACTCCGAAGCATTTACAGTAGCCACCGTGCGATGGACAAGTCCCAGAGCTTCGCTTGCATCTAGTCCCAGAATGGCTTGACGGCCGTTCTTTACAACAAAGAACTTCACAGTGGCGGAAGCGTTACCGATAGTTACTTCCTGTGTCGTTGTTCCGAAGTGAGTTATGACACCCCCCGTGTAAGCTCTCAGCACCGCACTTGTGGGCGTTAACTGCTGCGACTCCCTAGTCTTGCGGTACGTAGAGAATGGTAACAGACTGGCCTGGGACCCGGTGTCTACTTTGAAGCAAATATTTCTTCCGGCAACTTGTGCTTCCACTACCCAGTCTTTGCTGCTTCCTCTTTCAGTTCCTACTTCTAGAATGTCAAAGTTGTCATCGCTGCTGTCTTTACTAACTTGTTCAACTTTAGACATTCCTTCACAGCAAACCGCGAAGTGGTGAAGTTTTCGACACTCATGGCACTTTTTCCCGTAGGCTGGGCACTGTCTGGGTCTGTGCCGTCAGTTGCACTTTTTGTAACGGTACTGCTTCCTGCAGTCATCATCACTTTTGCTTCGCGATGGTGGCGCGTGCCTTGACACAGCATCGACCAGGTCGTCCGTGGCTTTCCAGACCTCGTTTCGTTGTGCGAGAGACTCTGCTACCTTGCAGAATTCTTCAGCTTTCAGCAACGTTAAAGACTTCTCTCGAAGCATTTTCCCGCGCAGCTCTGAGTTATTCGTGCCAAACACGATCTGATCCCTGATTAGCGAATCACGCTGATCTCCGAAATTACATTGCGCGGCTTGCTTTTTGAGGTCCCGGACAAACTTCTCAAAAGGTTCTCCATCTGCCTGCTTCCTGGAGCGAAACACATAACGTTCGTGAACTTCGTTGCTCACCTCGGCACAGTAGGTCTCAAATTTTCCAACCAGCGTTGCGTAATCGTCCTTGCTTTCGGCTGCCTCGAACTTGAAAGTGTTGAAGACGTCGAGCGCTTCATCGCCGGCTATGCTCAGCAGGAGTGCGGCTTTTGCAGAATCGCTGCGAGGTTGCTCCTTCGTTGCGGTCGCCTGCAGGAACAGGTCGAATTTCTGCTTGAAGTGCTTCCAATTCTCAGAGAGCTGGCCGGTCAGTTGCAAAGGTGGCGTGGCCTTTAGAAGTTCCACAGCTGTCGCAGGATCCCACTTCTGACACCATGTATCGAAATGTGCGTCGCACTAAGGATAGAGGCAACTACATGGTTGCAGGAACAAGAAGAACAAGAAGGGTTTATTAGCACGCCCTTTTATAGGCGATGGAGGGAGGCGGGGCAGTAGCAGTACTAAGCGTACAGTTTGCGGTAGCACTGATAAGACTGCGCTGACACGATAAGGCAGACAGCGCATGCCCGATACACCTTATAGCTCATGAGAACATGTGGGGAGAACGGCGAATTCGATTATGTCCAAGGCACCAGTAATGACGACACGAGTAGTG
This sequence comes from Amblyomma maculatum, assembly GCF_055883805.1. Taxonomy (NCBI): domain Eukaryota; kingdom Metazoa; phylum Arthropoda; class Arachnida; order Ixodida; family Ixodidae; genus Amblyomma; species Amblyomma maculatum. Next base: position 170,038,528 of record NC_139349.1, on the reverse strand, counting down.
CAGACTGCTGTCGGCTGTATACTGTGAGCGGATGCAGTACGAAGCGATACTCCCACGTGCACACTTGCGGAGGAAACGGCATAGACAGATACAGTGGCACCAGTGTCAACGAGCGCAAGACTACGAACACCTTCAACGATGGCAGCAATACCATTAGCGGGAGGAAGACGAGCTCTTTGAAATTCTGCTGAATACACAGTTCGTGCCTCGGGAAATGCGGTGGTTAGCTTTCCGGCTGGGTAGCGGGTCGACGGCGCATTGGCGAAATGGAGCGACGACGTGGTGAAGGCGAACAACGAGGGAGGAAGTCCGGAGGATCCAAAGACACGATGGGACTGGGAACTGGGGGCCAAATAGGTTGGCGTAGGCTCTGCAGGAAAGGCCATAGATAAGCGGCGCCGGCAGTAGCGTGCAGTGTGACCAGGGATGCCGCGGTGATACCAAATAGGTCTGTTATCTGAAGTGCTCCATGGAGATGATGTCTGAGGGAAAGGGGAGCAAAAGCTGTTGCTGCCGAGCGCACATGGGGCGAATCATAGGCATATGCTGGCGCAGGAGGTGAACTTGAAGCAACTTCGGCATACGTGCTACTCAGTACCTGAGCAGGAGTCGGCACGAATACTGGAGCGTAACTAACTTAGCGGAGCAACGCTAGAAGATGGAATTGTAGGCGCAGAGAACGGAAGTGGTGTTGCGACCGGAGCTGGTTGAGGACCGGAATTAGGGACGACTTCTGAGACATGTTGCTGGATTGCACGACGAAGCTCCAGAGCAAGGTCACATGGTGACTCCTTAACAGACGGCTGCAGAGACAGTTGTCGCGCGACCTCCTCACGTATATAAGCCTTGATGTCTTCGGATAGGCTAGATGACTCCCTCTCCGCGGCTAGTCCAGCGAGAGAAGCATCAGGCGGGGGGCGAATAAAGCAGGTTCCTTGCAGAGCTTGTCATAGCTTTGGCGAAGGTCGTAGACTTTTTTTGATGTAGTGGGGCCCTTGGCGATGAGCATATTGAAAGCGCCGTCATAGATTCCCGTGAGGAAATGACGTGTTTTATCGGCCTCAGTCATGGTCGGGCTAACGCGGCGACACAAATCAACAATGTCCTCACTGTACCTGGTGAACGTTTCACCGGTCAGCTGCGCTCGCGATCGAAGACGCTGTTACGCGCGAAGTTTGCGGATGGCGGGGAGTCCGAAGACCTCAGAAAATTTGGTTTTGAAGTTACCCCATGTGGTAACGTCCGACTCGTGGTTTCTAAACCACAGATTAACTACATCGCTCAAGTAAAAGGTGATTTGTTAATTGTCCCAGCTTAGCAAGGGCTTCACCGATCGCGGGTTGTATTCCCGAAGCAGTTGACTATCGGTTACAGTTTTTAGATTTATTGATTCAGTTCGGTAAGGATCATGTTTGTTGGGAATACAACTCGGGATCGGTGATGCCCTTGCTAAGCTCCAATTCGGACATTCCAAATTAATGAAGAATGGGATGATCAACACATGCTTGTTAAATGCGTTGAAGAAATCTTGCTACCATGGCATGGGCAAGAGTTTTGAAAGACAAGGGACAAGAATTGCAAAAACCGGTTATCGGGAGTCGATTATTAATGAGGCCAGTTGCGGGTACTGAAGAGCCCTGAAGGAACGCTCAGACAGAAATCCCTGCTCAGCATGGGTGAGAAGAAGAGGAAGGTTGCGATGGTACCGTATGTGCACAGAATTTCACATGGCCTCAAAAATGTAGGCAAGAGGTATGGTGTTGACGTCGCATTGACCGCCCCGCTCAAGATGAAGAGGATTTGCCCGGCTATTCAAAGAGAAAGAGAATCGAAGAAGCACGAATGGGGGGGGGGGGGGGGAACATACAGACCCATTTGTTGGATGCAAGACTGTTGTTATGTACATGCTTCCACTCTCTTGTGGAGCCTGTTATATAGGACAAACAGGACACAGTATTAACAAGAGACTACTGGAACACCGGAACAACTTGGAAAGAGGCAATGACAAAACATATTTGGTCTCGCATTGCCATTCATGGGAAACAATGAAGAAGGAGAAGAAGTGTACTCCTATGTTAGACCAGGTTAGGACTTTGTATCGCCACAAAGAAAAGATGACGAGAGAGATAGTTGAGTCACATTTTATTCCAACGGACAATAAGTGTGTCAGCAAGATTCCTCTTGCTCTTTAAAGCAAAGAGATGTCTTTTTTGAGTGACTTTTTGTGCAGCAGGTGACCCCAGGGGTTGTTTCACGTGATTGTTTCGTTTTCGTTATATTTGTTTTTATCTGGGCCTTGAAGTAAAGGCTTAGGCATAGTTGTGAGTCAGCGCTTTTATTGTGGCTTCCTTTTATCTTGTCCTGTGTCTTCTTGTTCGCGCTGTTTAAATTAACAATGGATGTTTACCAACTCGCCCAACAAAGTATCTTGGCCAGCCAGGTAGATGTAATATTTTTAGATTTCAGGAAAGCATTTGTCCTTTTTTCACACTCCAAATTGACTGAAAAGCTTCGATTAATTAACCTTCCTTGTTTCATTGTTAATTGGGTTTCAGCATACCTCACTAACCCAAAACGGTTTGTTAGTATCGATACTTACCATTCCAATGAACTTCCACTTACCTCATGTGTCCCTCGGGGTAGTGTTTTAGGGCCTTTATTATTCTTAATTTATATTAATGACATTGCCAGCGTTGTCACAGAACCAGTTCAAATAAAACTGCTGGTTGATGATTGTGTATTGTTCACTGAGGTAAAGAGTTGCAGTGATAAGATAACCCTAAACAATAAACTTCAAAACCTTCTTTCTTGGTGTAATCATTGGAACATGGAGGTAAATGCTAACGAAACAGTTTGCATCAAGATAACTAAAAACATAAATAGCCTAACTTTTCCTTACACCCTTCTATCTGAACCACTAACCGAAATACAAATATCTTGGCGTCACAATAACTCATAACCTGGACTGGAACATTCACATTTCTAACGTATGTGACCCAGCCTTTCATAAACTCTGTCGTCTACGTCATAAACTAAAACAAGCTGCCGCTGAAACTAAACTTTTAGCCTATACACATCAATAATAAGACCCAAACTGGAGTATGCCTGCGTAGTGTGGGATCCTTACACAAAAATGAACATTGCTGCACAACAAAGAATACAGCGTAAAGCAATCAGATTTATTTTTTCGAAGTACCGTATGACTGATTTCCCGACAGCAATAATGAGGCAACATGGCATACAAGCATTGGAAATAAGAAGAAAAATACAACGGCTGAAATTTCTTTTTTCTTCTTAAAAATAATCTCGCCATCACTCCTAAGCTTTCTGTAACGCCAATAGCAGCACGCCGAGCACGTCATCGTCATTCTGACTCTCTGACTCCCTATAATGCCAGAACTAAAATTCTTAAGTATTATTTTTTCCCACGCACTATAACTGATTGAAATAATTTACCTCAGTCGCTACTAAACAGTACTGATCCCATTGGCCGTATAAATTACTGATTTCATTTTCTTGTGAATTAGTAATTACTCAAATTGATATTTGTGTTATATTCCTTCTCATTGCCTAAACTATACTCATGGTCGCTTTATACATTTATTATTCGCTTTTTTGTTGCGGGAATTGTTTTGTTACTGAGCGAGTGTTCCTTTTACCCATTTTGTTCTCGCAGCTGGTATCCTGCATTGGTATTGTGTACACTATTAATTTGGTCCTTTTTTTCTTACGTCGGCTAATGTAATTACTCTTTACTTTGTATGACCCTACTGCCTGGGCCGCAATGAGGCCTGCAGTCCCTCGGTCCCTGTATGCGCGTGTCAGCGCGGACAGAAACACGCGTGAAGAAGGCACGTCCTCAAATGCAGAAGGGAACGCATCATAAATAAAAATAAACTGCTCTCTGAATAACACATACGGTTTGTCTTAGATGTTCAGGATCGCCTATGCTAACCTCCAGTATGTTTATCGTTCACTAGTTGATTGATTAGTAAATACAAATTATTTATTTATTTTTTAAATATTGGCCTGAGAGAAAAAGTGTCACTGCAGAAGTTATAGAAGTCGAAAAACAGACAGCTACGTTGTTTCCCTCCTTCATGGATCACTGCCTTGTCGTGGCGGAGAGGCTTGCGAAACTCAATGAAGTCGTGAGCTCTGCTGTGTAGGGCCTCCCAAGATAGACAGGTCACCGCAGAGAGTTCTGACAAAATGTGATTCACTGGAGAAGGAAATGGAAACCCACTCCAGTATTTTCGGCCAAGAAAACCATATGGCCAGTACCATTAATGATATGGTGCCGGACGTTGAGCCCCCCAGGTTGGAAGGCGTCCCACATGTTACTGGGGATGAACAAAGGGCGATTCCTAGTAGCTCCTGGACGAATGAAGCGGCTGGGCTAAAGCCAAAAGGACGCTCAGTTGTGGATGTGTCGGGAAGCGACGGGAAAGTCCGATGTTGCAAGGAGATATATCACATAGCAACATGGAATGTAAGATCTATGACGCAAGGAAAACTGGATGTCGTCAAGCGAGAAATGAACAGATTGAACATTGATATCTTAGGTACCAGCGAGCTCAAGTGAACCGGAATGGGAGAATTTAACTCCGGCGACCATTATGTATTTTTCTGTGGGCACGAGTCCAAGAGAAGGAATGGGGTCGCTCTCACCGTAAACAGAAGAATGGGCAAAGCAGTGCTAGGGTACAACCCTGTCGCGTTCGGTCCCTGGCCGGACGCCGAGCGCGGCCGGGCAGCGGGCAGGAAGGAACTGAGACTTGCCCCGATCCCGGCACGATAACAACAACCCTTTATTTCACGCGAACAGCATCTTATATAGCAAGCACACATGTGACCAGTGACGTCACGGACAGACAATGTTTCAGACGCGGCACAGGCGATATCAGCCCATCCCCCCTTTTCTCTGAAAAGATACACTGGCATTTGCAACAAAATTAGCAGTGCCACCAACAAAGGATGAACACTTTTTAATGGATGCAGCCAATGCTCAAAACAAAATAACAGTCAGTCATTGAACCCATATCGGTCTGGCGGTCGGACATGACGGCCAAATCGTGTTCTATATCTAGGAGGGCTAGTTTGTGGTAAGGGGGTATTAGATTGATCGGCAGGTGCCTTCGGTTTAGATGGATTAGTTTCCTGTTCCATTTCTACCCGACTATCATATGCCCGCGGAAACTCATAGCTACCTCCTTCTTCCTCGCAGTCATTCTGCTGGGAAACAAAGCGAACCAGGAATTTCCTGTTTCTTTCTAGAACTACACCCGTAGAAGTTCTAACTACATACGACCTCGGACGTTGTGCAGGACGTAAGACTCGCGCTTTCACTTTGCAGTCTGTCACCCATACTTCCGCTCCTGGTTTGAGGACTGGCAGTGGAAGAGCCCTATGACGACTATTGAAGTACCTACGCTGCCGCTGTCGGATGGTTACATCGCGATCTCTGAAATTTTTCAGGCTCACCTTCTGGGGCAGAAGGCTCTTTAGGGAGGGACAGGGACTGTTGTGCGTAGCCGCCTGCCCATCAGAAGCTCTGCAGGGCTTTTTCCCAGTGGCCCCGGGGTGTCCCTGTACGCTAGCAGCGAAAGATAGGGGTCCTTAGCTTTTATAATCAGCCGTTTAATTTTATGGACCATCCTTTCTACTTCCCCATTTGCCTGAGGGTATCTGGTCCCCTTCATGGATCACTGCCTTGTCGTGGCGGAGGGGCTTGCGAAACTCAATGAAGTCGTGAGCTCTGCTGTGTAGGGCCACCCAAGATAGACAGGTCACGGCAGAGAGTTCTGACAAAATGTGATTCACTGGAGAAGGTAATGGCAACCCACTCCAGTATTTCCTGCCAAGAAAACCCTATGGCCAGTCACAATACCATTATCGATATGGCGCCGGAAGATGAGCCCCCCAGGTTGGAAGGCGTCCCACATGTTACTGGGGATGAACAAAGGGCGATTCCTAGTAGCTCCAGGACGAATGAAGCGGCTGGGCTAAAGCCAAAAGGACGCTCAGTTGTGGATGTGTCGGGAAGCGACCGGAAAGTCCGATGTTGCAAGGAGATATATCACATAGCAACATGGAATGTAAGATCTATGACGCAAGGTAAACTGGATATCGTCAAGCGAGAAATGGACAGATTGAACATTGATATCTTGGGTATCAGCGAGCTCAAGTGGACCGGAATGGGAGAATTTAACTCCGGCGACCATTATGTCTTTTATTGTGGCCACGAATCCAAGAGAAGGAATGGGGTCGCTCTCATAGTAAACAGAAGAATGGGCAAAGCAGTGCTAGGGTACAACCCCAAAAACGACCGAATGATTTCACTTCGGATCCAAGGTCACCCTTTCAACATAACAGTTATCCAAGTCTATGCACCGACCACTGCTGCTGAAGAAGCTGACGTTGAGAGATTTTATGTGGACCTACAATGCCTTTTAGACCGCACCCCATCATCAGACGTCGTTTTTCTCATAGGAGACTGGAATGCTAAGGTCGGGAGTGAAGAAATATCCGGAATTACAGGCAAGTTCGGTCTTGGTGAGCCAAATGAAGCTGGGCAGAGGCTAGTAGAGTTCTGTCAAGAAAACAACCTGACCATAGCGAATACTCATTTTCAACAGCACAAGAGGCGCCTGTACACATGAATTTAACCGGACGGTCTGTACAGGAATCATATCGATTATATTATTTGCCGGCAGAGATGGAGAAGTGCTATACAAGCAGTAAAAACAAGGCCTGGGGCCGATTGTGGCACCGATCATCAGCTTCTTGTTGCCAAAATTAAGCTTCGATTGAGGAAAACGCAGAAAACTAGAAGGCCTTTCAGGTATGATCTGGATCAGATTCCATTAGAATATGCTGTGGAAGTGAGGAATCGATTTCAAGAATTAGATCTAGAAGACAAAGAGCCCGAAGAGATGTGGACTGATGTTCGTGATATAATACAAGAAGTTGCTACTAAGGTAGTTCCAAAGCAAAAGAAATGCAAAAAAGCAAACTGGTTATCTGAAGAGGCTTTGCAAATAGCTGAGGAAAGGAGAATGGCAAAAGGTATGGGGGAAAGAGAAAGATACAAGGTTCTCAATGCGGATTTTCAGAAAATAGCAAGGAGAGATAAGAATGCCTTCCTGAACATACAGTGTCAAGCAGTTGAGGACAACAGCCAATTAAGGAACACAAGAGCTCTGTATAAGACAATCAAAGATATCAAAGGAAGCTTCTGTGCTAAGCTGGGCGTGATAAAGGACAAACGAGGCAAGGACCTCACTGAAGCCTCAGAGATAAAGAAGAGGTGGCAGGAATACACAGAAGAACTGTACAAGAAGGACCCGGATGTGCAAGCCCAACATAGGACGGTTGTGATTACTGATCTCGAGCCGGGCATCCTGAAGAGTGAAGTTGAATGGGCCTTAGCCAGCCTTGCTAAGAACAAAGCTAGCGGAATTGATGGTATTCCAGCTGAGTTGCTTCAAAACCTCAACCACGACGCTGTTAACACACTGCATACATTATGTCAAAAGATTTGGACAACCCTGCAGTGGCCACAGGATTGGAGGAGGTCAGTTTACATCCCCATTCCAAAGAAAGGCAGTGCCAAAGATTGTTCCAACTACCGCACGATCGCGCTTATTTCGCATGCTAGCAAGGTGATGTTAAAAATCCTGCAAGGTAGGCTGCAGCAGTATGTGGATCGGGAGCTTCCGGACGTGCAAGCTGGGTTTCGCAAGGGCAGAGGAACTAGAGACCAAATTGCCAACCTTCGCTGGATCATGGAAAAAGCAAGAGAGTTCCAGAAACCTATTTACTTCTGCTTTATTGATTATGCGAAAGCGTTTGACTGCGTAGATCACAGCAGATTGTGGCAAGCTCTCCAAGAGATGGGAGTTCCAATTCACCTCATCTGTCTCCTCAGGAACCTTTATGAAGGGCAAGAGGCCACAGTCAGAACTGGTCATGGTCTTACTGATTGGTTTCCGATTGAGAAAGGGGTGAGGCAAGGCTGCATACTGTCGCCCTGCCTATTTAACCTATATGCAGAGTGCATCATGAGGAAGGCCGGTCTGGACGAGTCTTCAGCTGGAGTGAAGATTGCTGGAAAACGTATCAACAACCTTAGATATGCGGATGATACCACTTTAATGGCAGAAAGTGAAGTGGAACTCAAGAGACTTCTGATGCGCGTACAAGAAGAGAGTGAGAAGTTTGGGCTTAAACTGAACATTAAAAAGACGAAGATCATGGCGTCTTGCCCTATCAAGTCCTGGAGCATCAATGGACAAGAAGTGGAAGCTGTGACAGATTTTCTGTTCTTGGGCGCCAAGATTACCTCGGAAGGAGACTGCAGCCATGAAATTAGGAGACGCCTGCTTCTGGGAAAGAGAGCAATGGTTAGCCTTGACCGCCTAGTAAAGAGCAGAGACATTAGTCTGTCAACCAAGATCCGTATCACCCGTGCTATGGTCTTTCCAGTTGTGATGTATGGATGCGAGAGTTGGACTGTGAAAAAGGCTGACCGCCGAAGAATTGAAGCGTTTGAATTGTGGTGCTGGCGAAGACTCTTAAGAGTTCCTTGGACTGCCAGAAGATCAAATCAGTCGATATTGTCGACCATAAACCCTGACTGCTCATTGGAGGGTCAAATTCTAAAGTTAAAGCTCAGCTACTTTGGTCATCTGATGAGAAGAGAGGAGTCGCTGGAGAAAGATTTGATGTTGGGAAAGGTTGAGGGTCGCCGGAGAAGGGGTAGGCAGCGAACGCGATGGTTAGATGGCATTCTCGAGGCATTGCAGATGAAGCTATGTGATGTTAAGAAGATAGTGAGAGACCGGAAAGCGTGGCGTGACATGGTCCATAGGGTCACGAAGAGTCGGACACGACTGAACGCCTGAACTGAACTGAACTGATCTGGGGAAGCCAGTGCTTCACAGTGCGGAAGCCATAGTCGCGAGCAAAAAACTGGAATTCCTGATATACAAATTGTGTTCCATTATCCGAGATGACAACCTCTGGTATGCTATGTCTTGCAAAGAAACTTTTGAGGTGCATAATGACAGTGACACTTTTTGTCGAAGATAGCAAGGCTACCTCTGGGTATCTAGAAAAATAATCTACTACCACCAAATACCATTTTCCCTCAATATGGCAGAGATCAGCACCTAGCTTTTGCCAAGGACGCTGTGGAGTGGTTGTCGGAATCATTGGTTCCGACTTTTGTTGCCTGTGTTCCGCGCACACTGGGCAATCAGTTACCAACGCTCTCAGCTGGCAACTCAATCCAGGCCACCATACGGACTCTTTGGCTCGAGCTCTGCATTTCTCGATTCCTTGGTGACTCTCGTGCAAGCGCCTCAAGACCTCTGCGCGTAATTTTTGTGGAATCACCAGCCGCACACCTTTGAGTAGCACGCCTTCAGCGACTGTCAGCGTTGCTCTTTCCTGCCAGTATGGACGCAAGACCATCGACAGCGATGAGAACTTGGGCCAGCCTTCCAGGCTGAATTTTGTGAGAGCTTGACAGACTTCATCCGCTGCTTGTTCAGCTTTGACTCGTTCAAAAAGGTTAGCCTCGACGGCATTTGTCAAACAGCCCGAAACGAATTTTGCGACTTCGCCAACACTCAGCGCATGAGCATCAATTTGGTTTCCCTGAATCGGGGCTCTAGACAATACATATGCAGTACCGAGGCTCTTACCCGGGACATGCACAACCGTAAAGCTGAACCGCATAAGTCTCATGCGAAAGCGCTGAATACGAGGAGGCAAAACATCTAAAGGTGAATTTCCTAACAACGTTACAAGTGGTTTGTGGTCGGTTTCAAACAAACTTTCAAGACCTTTGATGTACCCTTCGAATCGTTCTGCCGCCCAAGTCATTGCCAACGCTTCCTTCTCAATCTGAGAGTATCTGGTTTCGGCAGGCGTCAACGAGCGTGACGCAAATGCAACAGGTCTTTTTTCATTGTTTGGTTGAACTTGTATCAATACGCCCCCAAACCGAATGATGACGCGTCAGCGGAAAGAATCGTAGGGTACTTTACATCATAGTTAGCCATGACGCGCTTCGAAGAGATAACGTCTTTGACGTACGACAGCGCTTGCTCTTGGGCTGGTCCCCACGTCCATTCGGAACCCTTCAAAAGCAAGTGACGTAAAGGCGCCGTTTTCGAAGCCAAATCTGGTATGAATCTTGCCAGATGATTAGCCATACCGAGCATCCGTCGAACGTCAGACACGTTAGCTGGCGTCGCCAGTTCTTTGATAGCACGAACTTTTTCAGGATTCGGCTTGATGCCATCTTTACTAAGCACACAGCCAAGAAATTTTATCTCAGTTACCCCAAAGGCACACTCTTTTTTGTTTAGCGTAACACCAGCACTGGCGAGACGATCTAAAGTTAGACGCAGGCGTTCGTCATGTTGAGCCTTGTCGTTACCAAAAATGAGCACATCATCCATTAGGTTTACCACGCCTGGGATTCCTTCAAGTATCTGCGACATTTTCCTCTGAAAAATCTGGGGTGCCGACGTTATTTCAAACGGCAGTCTTTGAAAACAGTATCGCCCAACTGGCGTTATGAACGTAGTTAACAACTGGCATTCGGGCGACAACTTAATCTGAAAGAAGCCAGAGTTGGCGTCCAACTTCGAAAACACAGACGCACCACCTAAAAGACCGAGGCTATCATCCACAGTCGGCATGACATAGCGTTCGCGAAGTACACTTTTGTTTAATTGAGTCAAGTCAACGCAAATACGAACCGCTCCAGATGGTTTGAGTACTGGCACAATTCCTGCACACCATTCTGTTGGTTCTTCTACTTTGCGGATCACGCCATCTCGCTCCATACGCTCGAGCTCTTGCTTAACTCGCTCACGCAAGGGTAAGGCTATGCGACGCGCAACATGAATTGCAAAAGGTGTCGAGTTCGGCTTTAGTGTAATTTTGTATTCTCCTTTTATCGCTCCTATACCACTGAAAAGCTGCGGGTAGGAAGCTTCGACGGCTGTTGCGCTACTGACCGAGTCCGCAAATTTAATAACTTCCAGAGCTTCAAGCGCTGGGAGACCCAAAAGTACGGAGCGTAATGGTGAGACCACGTACACAATTTGCTGTACAGCGTTTTGTTTCCACTGGATAGTGGCATGAAACTTTCCCAAAACATTCAGTGGTTCACTCGACGGGCCTGTTAGGATTAGGTCGCACTTTTCTAGCCTGGTAGGTAAACCGGGAAACTTCGAGGGCACAACAGAAACTTCGGCACCGGAATCAACTTTAGCGAACGCCGGAGTGCCGTTAATGACGACCTGTACATACCGAGAATTAGAGTACTCCCCGTTCACTACGCCAACGAAGAACGCCGCCTTGTCCATATGGAGAGACGAAAGCTGTACCTTCTTTCCATCACGTGCACCTTTTTTTCGACATACAGCTGCGAAGTGTCCGGAACAACCGCAGTAGTTGCATTTGGCTGCTTTTGCCGGGCACGAGGCTCTGGGGTGCGTTCCTTGACCGCAGTTGGGGCATGACCCGGGGGTGCCTGGTCGGTAGGACTGGACTCTGGGACGAGGACCTTGTATTCCAGATGAATAGTTCTTTGACGAGCTGTCCGAGTGCTGTCCTGAAGAATACTTTCTGGGCTGTCCTTGGTTGCGGACCGCGTCAAGATTGCCGGTCGCCGTTACCAAGGGTTCGTCGCCGGTTTCTCGCAGTTGCAGCTGCTGTCGTTGGACGGTCTCCTTTAAACGCGCTTTTGCCGAAGCACTGGGGAGAGTCAAATTCGCATCCATTTGAAGCGACTCAGAGAGCTTAGCGTCCCTGATGCCGACCACGAACCTGTCGCGAATCATGCGTTCCTTTTCCTTGTAGACGCACCGGTTCGCCATCGTGTGCAACGCGGTAACGAATTGGTCGACGGACTCTCCAGGTTTGTGAGTGCGACGGTGAAAGCACGCGCTCTCATAAACAAGGTTCCTTGCGGCGACGAAGTGCTCGTCGAACTTCTTTTTGACGACTTCGTATTGCTTCTGTTCTTATTCGGGTAATGAAAAAGTAGAGAAGATTTCTCTTGCTTGCCTGCCCATCGTATAAAGTAGCGTCCGGACCTGCGCTTCTTCATTCCGCTAATTTAGGCCAGAGGCGAAGCGGTAGTCATCAAAGAGTTGGATCCAAGAAGGCCATTCGGACGTCCGGTCGAAGTCAAACCTTGGCGGAGCTGGAACCGCGAACATTCTGTGGGAGAGCTTGCCTGTGTTGTCCTCTGACATGGCGCCCGTTGAGAAGTTAAGGCAACGCCTATCAAACGCCAGAGGATCCCACTTCTGACACCATGTCGCGTTCAGTCCCTGGCCGGACGCCGAGCGCGGCCGTGTAGCGTTTGGTCCCTTGCCGGACGCCGAGCGCGGCCGGGCAGCGGGCAGGAAGGAGCTGAGACTTGCCCCGATCCCGGCACGATAACAACAACCCTTTATTTCACGCGAACAGCATCTTATATAGCAAGCACACATGTGACCAGTGACGTCACGGACAGACAATGTTTCAGCCGCGGCACAGGCGCTATCAGCACAAACCCCATAAACGACCGAATGATTTCACTTCGGATCCAAGGTCACGCTTTCAACATAACAGTTAGCCGACGTCGAGAGATTTTATGCGGACCTACAATGCCTTTTAGACCGCACCCCATCATCAAGACATCGTTTTTCTCATAGGAGACTGGAATGCTAAGGTCGGGAGTCAAGAAATATCCGGAATTACAGGCAATTTCGGTCTTGGTGAACCAAATGAAGCTGGGCAGAGGCTAGTAGAGTTTTGTCAAGAAAACAACCTGACCATAGCGAATACTAATTTTCAACAGCACAAGAGGCGCCTGTACACATGGACTTAACCGGACGGTCTGTACAGAAATCAGATCGATTATATTCTTTGCCGGCAGAGATGGAGAAGCGCTATAAAAGCAGTAAAAACAAGGCCTGGGGCCGATTGTGGCACTGATAATCAGCTTCTTGTTGCCAAAATTAAGCTTCGATTGAGGAAAACACAGAAAACTAGAAGGCCTTTCAGGTATGATCTGGATCAAATTCCATTAGAATATGCTGTGGAAGTGAGGAATCGATTTCAAGAGTTAGATTTAGAAGACACAGAGCCCGAAGAGATGTGGACTGATGTTCGTGATATAATGCAAGAAGTTGCTACTAAGGTAGTTCCAAATCAAAAGAAATGCAAGAAAGCAAACTGGTTATCTGGAGAGGCTTTGGAAATAGCTGAGGAAAGGAGGATGGCAAAAGTTATGGGGAAAAGAGAAAGATACAAGGTTCTCAATGGTGATTTTCAGAAAAAAGCAAGGAAAAAAAAGAATGCCTTCCTGAACATACACTGCCAAGCAGTTGAGGACAACCGCCAATTGAGGAACACAAGAGCTCTGTCTAAGACAAACAAAGATATCAAAGAAAGCTTCTGTGCTAAGCTGGGCGTGATAAAGGACAAACGAGGCAAGGACCTCACTGAAGCCTCAGAGATAAAGAAGAGGTGGAAGGAATACACAGAAAAACTGTACAAGAAGAACCCCAATGTGCAAACCCAACATAAGATGGTTGTGATTACTTATCTCGAGCCGGGCATCCTCAAGAGTGAAGTTGAATGGGCCTTAGCTAGCCTTGCTAAGAACAAAGCTAGCGGAATTGATCGCATTCCAGCTGAGTTGCTTCAGAACCTCAACCATGACGCATTCTGCATTTGGAAGAAGATTTGGACAACCCTACAGTGGCCACAGGATTGGAGGAGATCAGTTTACATCCCCATTCCAAAGAAAGGCAATGCCAAAGATTGTTCCAACTACCGCACGATCGCGCTTATTTCGCATGTTAGCAAGGCGATGTTAAAAATCCTCCAAGGTAGGCTGCAGCAGTATGTGGATCGGGAGCTTCCGGACGTGCAAGCTGGGTTTCGCAAGGGCAGAGGCACTAGAGACTAAATTGCCAACCTTCGCTGGATCATGGAAAAAGCAAGAGAGTTCCAGAAACCCATCTACTTCTACTTTATTGATTATGCGAAAGCGTTTGACTGCGTAGTTCACAGCAGATTGTGGCAAGCTCTCGAAGAGATGGGAGTTCCAATTCACCTCATCTGTCTCCTCAGGAACCTGTATGAAGGGCAAGAGGCCACATTTAGAACTAGGCATTGTCTTACTTGTTGGTTTCCGATTGAGAAAGGTGTGAGGCAAGGCTGCATACTGTCGCCCTGCCTATTTAATCTATATGCAGAGTGCATGAGGAAGGCCGGTCTGGACGAGACTTCAGCTGGAGTGAAGATTGCTGGAAAATGTATCAACAACCTTAGATATGCGGATGATACCACTTTAATGGCAGAAAGTGAAGTGGAACTCAAGAGACTTCTGATGCGCGTACAAGTAGAGAGTGAGAAGTTCGGGCTTAAACTGAACATTAAAAAGACAAATATCATGGCGTCTTGCCCTATCAAGTCCTGGAGCATCAAGGAACAAGAAGTGGAAGCTGTGACAGATTTTCTCTTCTTGGGCTCCAAGATTACCTCGGAAGGAGACTGCAGCCATGAAATTAGGAGACGCCTGCTTCTGGGAAAGAGAGCAATGGTTAGCCTTGACCGCCTAGTAAAGAGCAGAGACATTAGTCTGCCAACCAAGGTCCGTATAACGCGTGCTATGGTCTTTCCAGTTGTGATGTATGGATGCGAGAGTTGGACTGTGAAAAAGGCTGACCGCCGAAGAATTGACGCGTTTGCATTGTGGTGCTGGCGAAGACTCTTGAGAGTTCCTTGGACTGCCAGAAGATCAAATCAGTCGATATTGTCGTTCATAAACCCTGACTGCTCATTGGAGGGTCAAATTCTAAAGTTAAAGCTCAGCTACTTTGGACATCTGATGAGAAGAGAGGAGTCGCTGGAGAAAGATTTGATGTTGGGGAAGGTTGAGGGTCGCCGGAGAAGGGGTAGGCAGCGAACGCGATGGTTAGATGGCATCCTCGAGGCACTGCAGATGAAGTTATGTGATATTAGGAAGATAGTGAGAGACCGGAAAGCGTGGCGTGACATGGTCCATAGGGTCACGAAGAATCGGACAAGACTGAACGACTGAACTGACGTTTCCATCAAGCCGCCCTATTTATACCTTCACAAATGCTATCACGTGGCCAGCTGTTATTTTAAATCATTCGCCAAGTGCGTACAACCAGCTTTATCGTTGAGAGCACGGCCCAGAAAAGCACGTTTTGTAATTTCGGACATGTTTCAATTTTTTAAAGTGACGCCGCAGTGCAAGGAAGTTTGCTTTTCTTCATTGCGCCAGATCCCGTTTTCGGTTGGTAAAAATATCACTTTACGTAACGCTAGTTTGATGGAAACAACATAGCATTCCGTTTCTCGAGATCAACTCTTGCCTTGACACTCTTTCTCTCAGGCTAATAGCTAAAGAAACGGCTAATTATTCTTTACTAATTAATCGTAGTGAACGAAAAGATACAGGAGGTTAGCATAGGATCTCTGAATTTATTTCACTGGGCTAGGCCAAACCGTAATTTTTAAAAACTTGGTCCAAGTTAGCTTTCTACACCATGCCCTGGAGGTATTTCCTTTTTGGAATGTTCTCGCGGCGGATGGAGTCCACTCAAGTTTCAGGGTCGTGTCAATCATTGCTTGGCACATTTATGGCCTCATCTTCAACTGCCTGCAACACGAGCTGATACAATATCAAGACCACCTGTGCTCGCAGGATAGTTTCACCCGGTCCTCCGATGAGCACCACACCCGAGTAGCTTCCAGCTACTCGGAGGTTTTACATAGCAACCATGAAGAGGCTTCGCTACTCGGCACCCCATCATTCCTCACAATCGCAGAATCGCACCGCCCAACGGAGCGGGCTCGAATAAATGACCTCCAGGGTTGCCGTAGTAAAGAATACACAGCGGCTTCAAACGAGAGAGAAATCGACAGGTTTCCCGCAACCTCACGCCGTGTTCTACTACCAACACCAGCGCGGGGTCTTTCCATTAAGGACCTTAACGCAGCTCCCATCACCACGAAATCGCCTGGAAACGCAACACGAGACGCTATCTCGAAACGCACCAAGAGCCCCGAGAGCCTACCGACTGAAATGCATCGGCGGGCAACTTCAGCTGAGGATGGCCACTCGGATACCCCCACCATCACCTGCACGACACCGACACCCAGGTATGATCTCATACGACGCTGCGGCTCTGCCCAGATGGTGAAACAGGATTTACAGGCCGGCCATACGTCCCCACCTTCTGCCTACCCTTCAGCAGAGGCCACGTACTGTCACAAAACATTTTTAACTCTAAGAAAAATAATTGATAAACGAATTAGACATGAGCTCCACATACAATCCCTCAAAATTTATCTCAAAGCAAATGTTGTCCCTAAGGGACTCTCCATTTCTCATACCCCTTCCATGCTTGATCTCTCGAATACACATAGGCAAGCATGGAACGCAGAGCTGCATAACGCATCATTAAAACTGCTCCAAATAACTGTTAGACACTGTGAAGAAACGCTGGCATCGCTGAAACACGAGGAGAAGTGTGCTCGTGAGGGTATAACACTTTCCGCGTCTGAGGCCGAGGAACTTAAAATCTTCGAATCTAAAAAGTTTGCTGAGATCTGGGCCATTATGTCGGGGACAAAAACGGACAAAAACCAGATCATAGGGACGTGTCAGTAGACGGCTGTTTTGTTACCCTGATCTGGTCTTTGCACGTTTTTGTCCCCGACACATTCCCCCCCCCCCCCCCCCCGAAATGACGAAGTCGGAGAGTTCCAGAGGGTAGAGCAACTGAATTAGACGGCGAAGTCTGGTCCCCCCTGGCAGTCGGAATTCAAAAGCTCTTGTTCGGTTGTCTCTTCCCGTGAATGCCCTTTCGATTATTCCCAGCTTCCACATTTGCCGCGGCTTTAGGGCTTCTTTCAGGAAGACCACGTCTCCAATTCATTAAATTCCATAAATTTTCACGAGATAACATCCCCTCTGAGGCAATATACTACTCTGCCGGACCAAAGTTCGAGAACCAAAAAGTCACACTCGGGGACACCAACGAGTGCTACAACACTTAACTTACCCCCCATAATCAAGGATTAGACAACGCTAATCGAAAAGATAACATACTTCATCATCATCAACATCATCATCATCATCAGCCTGATTATACCCACTGCAGGATGAAGGCCCCTCCCATATTTCGCCACTTAACCCGGTTCTGTGCTAGCTGCATCCACTTGACCCCTGCGAACCTCTTAATCTCATCCGCCCACCTAACTTTCTACCGCCCCCTGCTACACTTTCCTTCCCTTGGAATCCAGTTTGTTACCCTCAGCGACCATCGGTTATCCTCTCTTCGCACTACATGTCCTGCCCATGTCCATTTCTTCTTCTTAATTTCCACTAGAATGTCGGTACCTTGAGTTATTCATATCTTTTTTGTATCTATGATCACTTAACATGTTGATGTTGATATCACCACTTCACACAAGCTTCGCGTCTGTGTCCCGAACATAAAAAAAAAACAGGGAATCAAAAAACGAAAAAAAAAAGCTGCGTACAGAGCCCCGTGGTGGGCGGTGACATACAACAAACACTGTGTTTTGTGAAACCAAAGATAATACTTCGTAATCAGGCCCAGAAAAAGTAAATTGCGGTAAAGGATCTAGTTCCCAGCCTTCCTGGAAAAGCATACAGACACCGCCTCCACGGCTTTCGCTGCGGTTTAAAAAGAACGTCTGATAGTTTCCAAGACGAAAAAGTTCTGAGTCATTTGTACACCAGGTTTCTGTAATCATTTTCACTTCAAACTGTGTATTTAGTTCCTGTAAAAGTACTGTTAAATCCAGTTGTTTGTTTCTAACGGACTGTGCGTTGAGATGAAGGCATTTAAAAGATTTTCTGAAGTCTGTGCCAAGTTCACTTAAAAACTTGTTAGGAAACACATAAGAAAGTGTATTCTGGATGTTCGCCATATTGATCATTATCCAATAAAAAAGAAAATGCTGCCGTTTTTCAACCTCGGACCAACCTGTCTAGGTCACTCGCACCTGAGATCACTATTGCTGATGCGCCTTCCATTTGCCTCATCAGAATTTTGCCATTGCTGTGCCAAACAAATTTATAGTTGTTTGCTTTGGCCCAGTCTTTCACCTGTTTCAACAGCGCCCATGTTCGTTTTATCAGGTTCTCAAGTATATGCACATCTTTACTTTTCCCAGAAATGTTCCGTCTCTTTGACCACCATAGGTCTTTTACACTCTGCTTTGCAAAACGGCAAATGATACCAGGCACTTTATCTTGCTTGGACGGCAAACGGTGCACCGCTGCCACATCACCATCAGACAATTCTGGAAGCCTGCTCTGGACGGCAATCGCATTGATCTCAGCAAGAAGATTTTCATTTTCACTTTGTTGCCCCCGTGAAATTCGAGGTAAAAACGGCGGCTGCGCCATTCAAGCTCATCCATTTGGAAAGGTAATGTTTCAACCTTTTTGTCTAGTCCTTCCGTATTTAGAACTTTCTCTCTGAGATCCTTGATTTCACGTTCGTTTGCACACGTACGGGCAATCAGGTCTGAAACTTGGTTTGACATGAATTGCACAGCATTTTCAATAAGGTCAACAGTTTCTTTTAGTGGCATCAAAACTTCAAGCTTCTGGTTGATAGCCTGAAGCATGGTCCACATGTCACGCAAATTAGGCTCTTCTTGCACTTTTTCACTCTGTGAACGGCCCTTAGTCGCCCTACATTTTGTGCACCCCCAGCTTTTCCGATAAACGTCCCCCTTGGATTTTAGAGTTGCTGCAGCTGCTCCGGCACATTTGCCCGTGTGAAAAGTACTCGTGCATGCCGTACACGATACACTCTCATCGGTATCAACTACATCATCTTCGCATACCGGGCAATCAGACATAGCAACACCTCTGGCAGCAGCAGCAGCAGCAATAATACAGCAATGAGGGTTAAAACAGTTTTGTTCTAAAAATGCAACACCAACCTGTAAGTATATGACAGATAGTTTAGTGCTTCCGTGCTTCCGAAGGCACTGCCGCTGCCAAAGTGATCTCTGGTAGACTTGGGTGTCCCTTTATGAAGCCCACAATCAGTGACAGGTGGTCACGCGCCAGGTCACGTGGCTGGCCCAGAAATTGATTATGGCACAGTCGGCCGCAGCAGGTAGCCCTTGAAGAAACTTGCTATCGCTGTTCACCCATGTGCAGCGACACGTTGTAAGTATATGACAGATAGTTTAGTGCTTCCATGCTTCCGAGGCCACTGCCGCTGCGAAAGTGGCAACTTTCGGGCGGTACATCACCGGGCATAGCTGATGTCCCGGCATCGCTCCTGACGAAGATGGGGGCTACACAGAGACATGAATTGCGAGCAGTTTTATGCTACTACTTGGAGTCGGGGGAAATTCTTGATGAACTGAAATTGGTCAAAATGCTGTTCCTCCTCCGGCAATCGTAGCAACCCTGCGGCGTAAATCCCAATCACGGTGAACTCGATTATATACAGGGTGTTTGCTCAAGTCCTACGCAGACGAATCCAGGCATGGGCGGAGCGAGAGAAAGTGCTTGGCGAGCTGCAGCAGGGTTTTCGTCAGGGCCGGAGATTGGAGGACAATTTATTCATTCTGACGCGGTGTATCGAACTCGCGATGGGACAGGGTAGAGAGCTCTGGGCTGCCTTCCTGGACGTGAAGAAGGCATACGACAGCGAGGAACATTATTGCCAGTGGAGGATGCTGCGCCTCAATGGTCTTCCTGAAGAGGTGGGATGGATGTATGGAATATAGGAGCGTCCCCTATGAAACGGGGTGGTAGTAGAAGCTATCATGCTCATTTTTCTCCCTATATCTTAATTATTATTTAGATTGGTTAACTAAACCATCATTCTGCTTATTAAATTTTTATTTCTACATTAGTAACATTATGTCACTTCTCTGCGTTTAAGCCACCAATCTTCCAGTCGTTTTTTCTAGTTTCCACCGCCGGTTTATTCACCCGGCCACTGGTATCTCTAAACCCCAGAGCTTCAGGAACAGTGCCTGCGCCTGCATCAACTTCCTGATGGATACCATTACATTCCAGTATAATATGGTCAATTGTTTCACTGGAGTTACCACATACCGCACATGCGTCATCTTCATGGTTAAATTTCTTTTTGTAGCTGCGTGTTCTAAAGCACTCTGATCTAGCTTCACAAATTAGGGCCCCGCCTCTTGAGTTATCAAAGAAAGCTTCCTTCCTGATCTGAATTTTCCACTTTCGGTATAATTCCACACTCTGTTACTGTTCTATTGAAATTATCCAATTTTTACCTTCTGTGTTTTCACCTGTTGCTTAATGCTCTTTATTTCTCCGTCCTTGTGACTAGCATACTTGGTAGGTTCCTAGTTCTTTTCCTCCATTGTGAGTCAACGCTTTTTAAGTACAGGTATTTAAATACTTTAGCTGCCCATCTGTTACGGTCCAATGTCCTCAGGCGTTCCTCATATAATATTTTACTCTGAGCTTCCCGTACTTCGAAAGATGCCCAGCCCATATCTCCCTGTACGGCCTCATTTGTGGTTTTCCCGTGGGCACCTAGTGCTAATCGTCCAACGGCTCTCTGGTTTATTTCTAATGTCGACTGTACCTCTGATTTTAGGCACAAAACCGCATTTCCTAAAGTAAGTCTGGGCACCATAATTCCTTTCCAAATACCCCTCAAAACATCATACCTGTTGTATCCCCACAATTCCTTATGCTTCATTATCCCGGCATTCCTTCGACCTTTGGCCTTAAGTGATTGCTCATGCTTTCCAATGTATGCCAATCCTTCGTTTACCCTGAAGGCCTCGCCTTCAAAAAACGTGTCCGCGAGCCGTGGTCTCGCCCGACGAGTGACAAATCCAGACTCTTAAAAACACCGGTTTATTCCGGACAAACAACAAAGCAAAACAAAGAAACATAAGGCGCTACTGCGCTGAGAACAGGCTGTTCATGCGCGCGACAATAGAATACCAACGGAAAGCGGGAAGAATGTCAGGGCCTTACCGCGGCGAAACAAAACACACTGCGGAGTGAATAAAACAGCATAGGGGCCAAAGCACTAACGGCGACACAAGAAAGATTGCTCCTCGCGGGACAGCAACTCAGAGAAATACGCCTAGGTTGTTTCTGCAGGCACTGCTTTCATCTTCGTGTCGGTGATCTTCTTTCAGTCGTCCGTGCACACCCTGCTAGCCCATGACGCTCGCCGGTTACCCCGCGCCGGCCTCTTCGCCGGGGCAAAAAGCCCCGCGCCTCGCTTATCTACCCTCGTCTATCGCCGCTAAAATCACGCCCCCCAAGATTATCTGCTCGCTCATGCGCACTCGCGCTGCCCGTGCAAACACAATGCAAATAGAAAGACGCGCGCGGGGCTTAAAACACCTAAAGGGGCTGCGGCGCCCCACAACCCATAGCCCCAGATATTTATATTCTGCTACTCTGGGTCTTTCATGGCCTTGTATTTTAAGACCCTGATCAGTTGAGCCGTTGAAAATAATCACACCCGACTTAACTGCGCTAAAACTGAAGCCTCGAGCATCCCCTTCGTCTCCGCATTACTTAACTAGAGTTTGCAATTCTTCCAAACGCTCAGCTACCAGCACAATATCGTCTGCATACATCAAACTGGGGAGGAGCTGCTCTACTGCCTTTCCACCTAATCTATATGACAGGTTAAAACCTTGGTTACTGTCTTGTATTCTCCGTTCCAGGTTTATCATATAAAGCATGAACAGCAGCGGTGATAGAGGACAGCCTTGTCTTAATCCTTTGCAAACTTTGACATCTTCCCTACTTCTTATCCCTTCCCATGTAATTTCTACTTCGTTATCCCGGTATATTTCCTGTAGAAACTCTATTGTCTCATAACCAATACCTTCTTCTTTTAATATGTTCCACAGGAGTTCCCTTTTTACGTTGTCGTACGCCCATTTATGTCCAGGAAGGCCAAATACAAAGGTCTATTTTCCACTCTAGATATTTCGATGCATTGGGTAAGCACGAACAAGCTATCATCTCAACGCCTACCATTTCTACAGCGTTCTGAAGTTCTTCGAGTATCTTGTTACTTTCTACCCATGTTTGCAACTTTAATTTCACCGCCTGCATGGTCAACCTGTACATAACAGATGTTATGGTAATCGGCCTGTAGGATTTTATGTGCATCCTTTCTCCTTTCCTTTTATAAATCAAACTCATTTTACTCTGCCGCCAGCTGTCCGGAATTTGCTTACTCGTTATGACTGTTTCCAGAGCTTTTAACAACGTTCCCTTACTTTTTGGACAAAGTTCATTAATCAGCTTGATCGGAATTCCATCTATTCCTGTAGATGTGTTTATATGAATATTTTTTTCTGCCTTTTAACAGTTTAGATTGGTCAGTTCTAAGCTGCTTTGTATTCTGCTACCTTGTGTTGCTTCCTGATTTGCGGAGATTACCCTATCGTCGCTCTTAAATGACTCGGCTATAGCTGATGTAATGTGATTCACTGCGTTGTCTCCCTTTAAACAATTTCCCTCGTTATCTTGAATCCGATCCTGCTTTCTTTGATTCTTCTCCCCTAGACAGCTTATATAGTTCCAGAATTTTCTTGCCCCACCTCTAGAGGCATCGTGTATGTCAGCTATCCAGCGATCGGTGGACTGCCTTATTTTACTTTGGACGAGGGCCTGTACCTCAAGTTTCTTTTGTCGAATGTTACCCATTTTTGGTCGATTTCCTCCTGAGATACCTGTGCTTCCTTTGCCACTCAGCGTTCCCTTGAAGCAGCCCGTCGTTGTTCAATAGCTTCCCTGATTTCCTTATTCCACCAGCTCCGTGGCTTCCTCTTTCCATTCCAGCGGTTTGCTACTCTAAACTCCTTAATTTTCTCCTTGTGAGTAGTTCAACCTGTTCATAATCCCAGTCTTCCATGGGGCTTTTCTCTATTCCTTCCTCTATGTCTGCTGCTATCTGCGCTATTTGATCGTCGTTTAATTTTGCGTTTACGTTTTGTCTAAGTTCCATTTCTCTTTTCATCAAGGGCCCCATCTGCAGACTAATACGTTTATGATCACTTCCCCGACTACACTCCCCTTCGTCTATTTCCATTTTTCTGACCTTGCTATAAATGTCCTGCGACATTAGACAATAGTCAATGGTCGTCTGCCTGTTGCGGAATTCCCACGTGATTTGGCATTCACATTTTGTTCCTCTATTTACTATAACTAAATCATGTCGCTCACAGAAATCTAGCATTAGCTTCTCGTTACAATCCGTGTATCCATCCAGATCGTCGATGTGGCCGTTCATGTCCCCCAGTAGAATAATATTGGCCCCGTTTCCAAACTAGCTTATATCGTCACTGAGCCATTCAACAAGATCCTTGTTTTCTTGCCTGCATTGATGTCCTGTTCCTAAATAAACTACCCCTAGCCATGTCCTTATGCCGGCAATTGTTCCTGAAACCCAGATATGCTCTTTACAAGATGATTTAATTCTTTGCCAATTTGTTCCCTGGTGTATCAACATACCTACCCCTCCACCCTTTTTTTCCGTTCTCGTTCTGTTGCACCCTTCCCAGACGTAGCCTTCTATAAACGGCGGATCTTCTAGATCGCTGAGAAGAGTCTCGCAAAGAGTGTACACACCTATTTTGTCATCCTTCAACTGCTGTTCTATCTCTAGCCATTTCGCTCTTTTTCTACCTCCTTGCATGTTTATGTAGCTGATCCTAGTGTTAAATTTCTTTTTTGTACTTTTCTTTCTCGACCTCGTTTTTGCCATTTTTTGGGGCTCATCCTCCATTATTACACTTTCTTCTGCTTCACTTCTAACTACCTCTGTGCGCGGAGTCCTCGCGGACCCGCTTGCACCTGCTCATGTTAGAATCTCCGGCGATAAGCACCTGGGCCTTCCCTCTCCCTCTCCAACTGTTGGCTCCTGCTTTCGGTTATCTGTTTCCTTCTCTCTGGGATTTTCATTCTTCCTTACTTCTTCCTTTTTTTCCGGCTTCATAGTAGCTGCTTCTAAATAAATCTGTCGGTTTTGATCCGCCTGACCTACTTTGCTTATGCCTTCCATGCCAGTGCTGGTCCCAGCCACGTTGCCCGCACTGGAATGTTCGTCCTCGTTGTTTCCAAGGACAAAATCCGCCTGACCTACTTTGCTCACGCCTTCCATGCCAGTGCTGGTCCCAGCCACGTGGCCCGCACTGGAATGTTCGTCCTCGTTGGTTCCAAGGATAAAGTCGGCCATTTTGTTTCCATTTGAGGAAGCTGTCGAAACAGTTTCTGATTTTCTGCCCTTAACAAACGTACTTCATTTTCTAAATCATCCACACGAGACACTAAACTGCCCCTTTCTTGATCAAATCTATCTAGGCGCGCACTCAGCACGCAACACCGACACAAAACGTCGCTGCCTTCCGCTTCACCTACAGAGTCAAAGCGCGTTTCCTTGAGATTAACCTGCGCCTCACACTGAGTACACTTTGCCTTTTTTTTTGGATTGCACATCTTAAGCATGTGTCGACGAAACTATATCTATTGCGAATTCTCAGAATATACAAACTGTCAAAAGAAGACACAAGAAACGATTAGCAAACACGCGTTAAAATCAATTCTGCGAATGCTAATAGCCTAGAAAAAAGTATTTATCTAAACAAAATAGTTAAAGAATGAACGCCGAGAAAATCTAGCTGCCGGCACTAAAAACCAAGCCGCTACGACAAAGACCTAAAATCTGTTCTTTAGGCTGCACCTAACCTAACTGGCTGAAAACGAAATAAGGTTAATAAAAGAAAGAACTCATCTATTTGACGCTTCGGAAGCTCCCGCTGTCGCCAGGTCATCGCCCGACTATGCGCCTTCTGTACAGACACCAAGGTAGTTGTGGAGTGGCAAGGTCTCCAGTCTCGTCCGGTCGATGTGCAGCGGGGTCTACGACAGGGATGCCCTCTCTCCCCGCTATTGTTCATGCTGCTGCTAAGCGATTGTGATGGTGAATTGGAAAGGTGTGGCGAGGGTTTCGACTTGTCACATGGACAGTGGCCGGGTAGAGCAACAGGTCCTACCGGGCTTGCTGTACGCAGACGACATTATGCTTATGGCGGGCTCAGAGGGAGGACTGCAAAATTTGCTAGATATCTGCACAGCGCACGCGGAGCAGTTGGGTCTACAATTCAGCACGAGAAAGAGTGGAGTACTGTGCTGGTCTCTTGTCAGGACGGCTGTGGAACTGAGACTGCTGCTACAAGGGCGCGAAATCCCGTGGGCTTCAACCTACAGGTACCTCGGGATAGACCTCATGACACAGCGTGCCTACCTGGTAGACTATGAGAGCAGCCTCCGTGCGAAGGCGGTGCGCAGCCAGAATGTCCTCAGAGCCAAGGCGTTGTGGTCGTTCAATTGAATGGAGGTCCTTCGCACCATATGGAAGGCGGTGAGGTTGCCAGGTCTGACATATGCAAATGCAGTGCTGTGTACCACGTCCTCGACGTGGGAGTGTATGGAACGAACACAGAGAGAGGTGGGAAGACAGACACTGTGAGCCTATCGTTCATCCCTCAACGAGGCGGTGCAGGGTGATGTTGGCTGGTCCTCCTTCGAGGCCCAGGCGGCAGTAGCCAAAGTTAGTGTTGAAATGCGTTCGTGGACTCTGGGGGAGGACCGCTGGGTTCATCGAGTACAACGCTGCCTTTGGTACTGCGGAGTATGCACACGCTGGAAGCGGAGGGTACGTGAACTGAGTGCAAAGTATGAGGTACCACTGCCAACTGTAACAAACACTAAAGACACCTGCTGTACTACTTCGAAGGTGCGGAACACGTGGCAGCGGCGGAGACCAGGCGGTGGCGAACTGGTGCAACGGCCAAGCCGGCTCTTGGTATGTACTCCACGCACAAGAGGGACATCACTGAGGAGCTGTTCTATGACAGCTCCCTGGGGAGCGCCCTGCTTTTTGAGGCCCTTGCGGGGGTACTGCGCACGAAGAAATGGCAGGCGCGGATCGAGGGCAAGGACAACGCGGATGTCTCGTGGGCGGTGTGCGAGTGGGAGACAGAGGCGATCGAACATGTGTTTACTTGCCAAGTGATCATGCCATGTCAGCCTAGCGGGTCAACTTTGCTGCAGGTGCTGGGGTTCACGTCTGGACAGCCGCAAGAAGGCGTTGCGGTGGACAGTGATGCGCCACAGCGGGATAAGAGAGCTGTGGCTGTGGAGAAAACCAAACAACGCCTTGAGAACTGGATAAGCCATACTAGAAAAATGGTGTTAGTGGCGTTGCGCCAGGGCAGGACAGACTCCGTCACAGTAGGGAATTGATTTGGCTAGGACCTTTCTGGTCAACCTGGTAAAAAAGGGAAGCCTCAGTACCAATGCAATCGAATCCAAAGAAGGTTGGCGCTTGCCAGAACATTCACACAAGTCATCAGCCATTGCGTTTCTTGAGCTAACCTTCTTGCCACGTATTTATTTATTGATTGATTTTATTTATTTGTTTCAAAATACTGCAGGCCAATATTTTGGCCCAGGCAGGAGTGGATATACAAGGCAATAAAACAACAAATAAAAATAAAAACACGGGATTAGCGTAAATGAACAAGTCAACAAAATACAACACTGTATCATTCAAAAAAATGCAACTCTAGAGCTTTAATGAAATTGGAAGACTGGAGAATGGCCTCAGGAAGACAGTTCCAGTCGGAAATGGTCCGTGGAAAATAACTGTGCTTGAAAGAGTTAGTCCTTGCAAAAATGGGTTCGAGCAGGTTACTTCTTGAATGATGTGTCCTGCGCGACATTTGTTTAAGAATTTCAGGGCGAGGTATGTTTCATTTCTGTGTTAAAAGGTTGTGCATAAACAATAAACGCGACATTTTTCTGCGTAGTTCCAGTAGTGGAATATGGTTAGCTTTCATTAGTGTAGTAGGTGAGTCTGACCTCTTGTATTTACTGTAAACGAACCTAACCGCTTTCCTTTGCACCATCTCTATTTTATGTATGTCTTCTTTAAATAAGGATCCCATAAAACTGAAGCATACTCTAATTTAGACCTAATAAATGATGTGTATGCAAGGAGTTTGAGTTTACTTGGAGCATCATTAAGTTTCCGCCTCAAGTAGCACAGCTTGGAAAATGCGGAGGAACAAATGTCGGAAATATGAGAAGACCAAGTTAAATCATGAGTTAAGGTTACCCCTAAATATTTATAATGTGTAGTCTCCTCAATTAAATTATTAAGCAGGCTGTAAGAGAAATGACTGATATGTTTTTTACGTGAAATTCGCAATAGGACTGTTTCGTTGAGGTTTAATTTCATGTCCCATTTAAGACACCATTGGTGAACAGCTAATAGCGAATTTTTCAAGGTGTAGTGATCGTTGGGCTCATTTATGGTCTTAAAAAGTATGCAGTCATCTGCAAAAAGCCTTAAAGAGACATTATCAGGAAGAGAAACAGACAGATTATTAATATAAATTATGAAAAGCAGCGGTCCTAACACGCTCCCTTGGGGTACACCTGATGTGACTGGAAGCTCGTTTGATTTGAAACCATTAATCTCTACGTATTGTTTCCTGTATGTAAGATAAGCATTAATCCAATTAACAAGGTAGTTAGGGACGCCGATACTTACTAATTTATAAATTAGTTTACTATGGGAAACTGTGTCAAAGGCCTTGCAGAAGTCTAAAATGAGGACATCAATCTGCCCAGATTTATCGAGAACTTCATTAACTGTAGTTATCAACTGCGTGACAGTGGACATACCCTTTCTGAAGCCGTGTTGCAAGGAGGATAAAATGTTATTTTCAGCTAGAAAGGAGTTATGATAACCAGAGACTATGTGTTCTAATAACTTGCAACAAGAAGAAGTGATAGAAATTGGACGGTAATTAGAAATGGTTAGATTATCGCCTTTCTTATGAATTGGAACAACACGGGCCATTCTCCAGTCTTCCGGCACTTCACCAGAAAGTAAAGAAACTTGAAAGGTTTTTGCTCAAAACTCGGATAATTGCGCCGCAAAACGTTTAAGAAACACATTTGAGAGCCCATCAGGGCCCGCAGATTTTTTATCGCCGAGTTTACGCAGCATAGACAGAACACCATTTACAGAAATATTTGGTATGTTACCTTGGTCTTCAACTCGAACTCTAGCTGTGGTTGCCGTCACCGTCAGAAACACGCTTTGAAAGTACTGGTTAAAACCTTGTGCTATTTTCTTGCAGTCTGTGACAATGTCATTATCAATGCGAACCTTACTCAACTGCTCAACCTTTCGATCTAGAAAATTCCAAAATTTCTGGGGGTCACTTTGATGAATTCTGGGAGCGTCGTATTGAAATAATGAGACCTCGCTAGTTTTAATTTTGAGGCAAGTTTCTGTTTCAGAACTTGGAAGTGCTGCAAGGAAGCTGTTTTTTTCTTCCTACATCGCTTCACTTTGCGCTTGATTTGAACAATTTCACGAGTTACCCAAGGATTGTGACGGTGGGTGCGAACCTTTCTAAGCGGAACGAAATGTTCAGTACAGTACTGCACTGCATTCTTGAAATGCAGCCATAAGCTATGAACGTCATTCCCGCCACAGCTGTTTAACAGTGATTGTAAGGCGTCGATAACTGCATTATCATCAGCACGAGCGTAGTCCTTTATCAATTTAACTGAACGCATCCCGGAAGCAGCAGGCGAAGTACAAGAAAACTGTAATAGACGATGATCTGAGATTCAACGTCAAGCACTCCATCAAAAAAGGTTTCGCTAACAAAGAATAGGGCAAGAACAGATGACTCTCTGGTGTATTCACGAACAGCTTGCTTAAGGTTTAACGAAAACATAATATCTAAAATAACATCACATGAGGCACATATGCCATACGACGGTTTGTCCCAGTCGATGGCAGGGAGGTTGAAATCACCGGTAAGCATTAAATTCCGACTCTGGTAATGCATTAAACGATCGAAAAGACTAGACATAAAATCATCCGTAGCATCAGGTGGGCGATACACAGCACAAAGGTAAAAGGGGAAGCCATGTGTTATCAGGCGCAAAAACAAGCTTTCATGCTCATCAATTTGATCAAGGAGCGTTACGTTCACTTCACGCTTGGCAATCACAGCAACCCCTCCACCACGTGAACCGCGATCACGTCTGTATATGACGTAGCCCGGAGGAACAATTTCTTCGTCAAAAATACCACTGTGCAACCACGTCTTGGTTATAACCAGTAGATGGGGATCATATGAAAAGAGCAGTACCTCAAGCCTATCTATTTTATTCACAATGCTCCTGGCGTTCAAAGATATGACACGTAATTGGCTATGTTCAGGTGGACGTTTCGCCTGACTGCCAAGGGAATTTCTAACGGTATTCTCTATACATGACGGTATCTTTTTAGTTTGATGATGAGTACTAAGGGCGTTGAAAGACGACCGAGCTGAACTGGCAGCTTGTCAAGTAGAAGCATGAGCACATTTCCTTCGCGAACGCCCGGCACTTTTCATCGATTCAGAGGTTGCTGCTGCATCACTCTGAGAGCTATGACCAATATCATGTGAACCGGCACGACTTACTTTATACCTTCGGTTTTTCTTTTCATCCCAAGCATACACCACTTGATTGACAACTAATTTGTCATACTTGAGGTACACTTTATCCTCAGGCTTCTTAACATCCTTAACAGTAGCCCATAGTAGCTTTCTCGTTTTCCGTAGCCTAGGCGAGAAGTCCTCTGAAATGGACGTTTGGGAACCCTTCAGTTTTGAAGCATTCCGGAGAACCTCTTCTTTTTCAGCGAAATCAAAGAACCTCATAATCACGGGACGTTTTTTATCTTCAGCTTTCTTTCCCAAGCGGTGTATCCTCTCCAAACTGCTTACTTTGATTTCAAGTTTACCTTCAAAGATTTCGGTTAGAACATGCTTCCTAAGGTCATCTACTGTTTCTGTTTCTTACTCTTCAATGCCATAAACGAGTAGGCTGTTCCGACGAGAGTAGTTCTCAAGATAGTCCACCTTTGTTCTTAGCGAAACTATGTCCCTGTTCAATTCTGCCAACGAGTGCTCACAGGCTTCAACCCTTTGAGCTGTTTGTGATAGTACTTCCAGTTTGCTTTCAATTGAAGCAAGTCTCTGATTTGTCTCTGATATATGTAGATCAAGTTTTGCTCCTAGAGATTGTAGTTCGCATGAAGAAACCTTTTGATTCTCGATAATTTCATCGAGCTTTTTTGCTACCTCTGCGCCTGGATTGAGCTCAACGTCACCGCTAAGCAAAAGTGCAAGCAAACAAAATGAGTCAAAACACTCTGCAAATGTTTCAAGCAAAACGCCTGGGCAAGGCAGCACGACCAAACAAAGAGAATCACTTTTAAATTCATAGGAGTAGCGATATCTACTGACCTGCATAAAAAAAAGACGAAAGGGTTTAGCTGCGACTGCATCCCACGGGTGCTGCTTGCCCACTGGCAAAGAAAACCTCAGGGGCGGTTCCCGAAGGATCTGATGATGTCGATGGTCTTTTGGATAGCCAGTGCGGACGTCGAAAAAGTTCCGGACAACGGCCGTCGCTGTCGTTGAATCATCTTGGTGGAGATGACCAAAGATCCCCGAGCGCACAGATTACCCTTGCGCTGCCAAAGGCTGGATTTCTGCAGTGGCCGCCACCTACCTGGGCTCATAACGACGTCAACAACGGCCACTATGACCTCCGAGGCAGCCCCTACCACCGCGGCAACTTCGGCTCAGCCAGTCGTGCTAAAAACGCCTCCTCTCCCATCTTTAATGGCGACAAGACAGGCATTGACGATTGGCTGGATGAGTACGAGCGCGGCAGCAGGAACAATCCCTGGTGTGCCACCATTATGCTCGCAAACATCATTTTCTATTTGCCGGGAACAGCTCGCACGTGGTTCCAAAATCACGAGCAAGAGCTGGTGACGTCGGCAATGTGTAAGCAAGAGCTTCAGTACTTGTTCGGGAAGCGCATTGGGCGGGCTGTCGGAGAAAACAGAACTTTCTTCTCGTGCCTAATCCCCCACGGAGTCCTACCTTGCCTACATTCAAGACATGCTTGCGTTGTATCGCAAGCTCAACAGTTCTATGGCGGAAAGTGACAAGGTAGGGCATATCCTCAAGGGTATCGCGGATGATGCGTTTAACATCCTGTTCTGCACTGATTGCTCTACCGTCGACACAGTACTTCAAGTATGTCGAAAATTCAAAGAGGCTAAACAACGACGCCTCGTACATCGCTTTGAGAGTCTTCTGAACATGGCAGCTACATCATCCTGCATTGATCTGGTCCCTTTGCAACAGGCTTCTCATCCCGCGAACATAACTCGGATCGTCCGGAGAGAACTCGAGGCTTTAACTCCTACTCATCTTACGTCTCCGCTGTTCGACACCGTGGCCATGATACAGGCCGTAGTTCGCCAGGGACTTGCCAACATCGGCCTCTCCTTCAACCCCCTGCCGCCCACGCCGCCATCGCACCCTGTTCCTCTAGTCGCTGATGCTGCCCGCCAGCCAGGCTTCCCAAGTCGCTACCTTAGTCAGAATCCTGCAGAGTGGCGCACATCAGCCACATCTCGCGTTACTACCGTAGTCGTACCTTCCTCACCCCTCGCTCCTAATGCAACGCCGACCATCGATGCCGCTATGAACCTCCACGCTTCCCTGCTCAACCACAGAAGCCCCGCCCCACCTATGATAGATCTGGACATTTTCTTCCTCAACCAGAAAAGCTCGCAACGAAACCGTTGGATCTGGACACTTTCTTCCTCGACCAGATGAGGCTCGCAACGAAACCGTCTCTCCTGCCCGTCACTCCAGCCAATCTCCATCCCCACAGGCTCGTCGATCCCGTTCACCTGTACCTCGTCGCAGCTTCTCCCCATCATACGCCGGCACCTACTCGAGAAACTAGCGAGTGCAGCGCCCAGGAGTGACACTGCATTACCGATCCGGACTATCACCTCGGTACTAACTCCGCACCCAGACGTAACCTGATTGATATTCTTGAGGACGGAGTCCGAGTTTCTGCCCTTATTGACACTGTTTCCCACATTTCTGTTCTCAGCTCCTCGCTCCGCCGATGTCTCAAGAAACTCCTCACACCCGCTACCTCATATACCGTTCGTTTTGCTGATGGAAACACAGCTACTGAGATTGGTATGTGTACTGCAAGAATTACCATTGCCGACCGCCACATCCTTGTGTTATTTACAGTTCTCACCAATTGCCCTCAAGACGGTATATTAGGACTAGACGTTTCAACTGCACACTCCGCTCTCATTGACTGTTCTTCTGGACTGCTTCATCTACACCTGCCGCTAGGTCCCGTTGAACGAGATCCTCCAACTTCAACGCTCCGTGTCCGCTCTGCTACATTTACTCGTCTCCCCATAGAAGTCACAGTGTATCTACTGATGTCGCCTTTTTCCTCGGTTCAGAATGACGACTACGTTGCTTTCCCCATAACCGACGTAATTCTTTGGCGTAGCATCTAAAACAACACTATTCCAGTCCTGAACTTCCGCTCTTTTGTGAAAGTACTTCCTGGCGGCATTTCTGTTGCCGAGCTGACCCAACTGTCTGAGTTTAACGTGGCTGCTCTTTTACCTGACCCTATTGCTGCAGTGTGGACGCGACTTGCACCATCCCCACGTCCGGAGATCCGCATATCAGGAATGGTTGCTCCTGACTTGCACCCTGATCATGCTAAAGTACTTACGAGCGTTCTGATTTCGTGCAGTGATATTTTTTATTTTGTTGACCGACCCTTGGATTAAACGTCACTCGTTACTCATCACATCGATGCCGGAGACGAGCCTGATTCACAGACGGCCTTACCGAGTCGCCATTTGTGAGCGTCGCGTCATACACAATGAAGTTGACAAGATGTTTGGCAAGAAATATTATAGAGCCTTTTAGCAGCCCCTGGGCGTCACCTGTCGTGCATCTTGAAAAGAAGGACAATACCTGGAGGTTCTGCATTCATTACTGGCACCTCAGCAAAATTACAAACAAGGACGTTTACCCGCTCCCCAGGATAGATGATGTCCTCGACTGCTTGCACGGTGCCAGCCATTTTTCTTCGATTGATCTTCGTTCCGGTTATTGGCAGATCGTTGTTGACGATCGGGGCCAAGAGAAGACCGCCTTCGTCACTCCCGATGGCCTGTACCAATTCAAGGTGATGCCTTTTGGACTGTGTAATGCGCCCGCAACATTCGAGCGCATGTTGGACTCTCTTTTACGCGATTTCAAATGGACGACCTGCTTATGTTATCTCGATGACGTTATTGTATTTTCATGGACCTTCGAGAGCCATCTCCATCTTGATGCCATTCTTGGAGTCTTTCAAAGAGCTGGCCTTCAGCTGAACTCGAAGTGCAGCTTCGGCCGACGTGAACTCATAAAGCTCGATCACGTGGTCGACCCCAATGGTGTTCAATCCGACCCAGACAAAATACGTGTTATAAGTGCATTTCCTACAAACCGCTGTGCCAGTGACGTGTGTAGTTTTCTTGGCCTTTGCTCCTTTTTTCGGTCGTTTGTCCCGATTTTTGCGGAGACGATTCATCCACTCACCATTCTTCTGAAGAATGGCGTTCCATTTTGCTGGGACCAAGCGCGACCGCAGAGGTGCCACACATGGTCCTCACGCAATCTGAAGCAATCCACCCGTCCAAGGAGCTTGATTGTGCGCCGGTTAGCGCTGAGCGATGCGGGACACCGGAGGACCAAGGTAAACTGAGTGGCGAGCCGGCGGAGGAAATGCTTAGCATGGGGGCTGGCGTGAGCATTTGTTGTTCCGACTTGACTGAAAGTGAGGCATGCGCTGCTGGCTGCGGTGCAGACGCGGCGCCGCACTTTGCCTACTTTGACGACGTCGGTGCCATACTCGCTCCGGTTACCGCTAGCTTGCCAGAGCTAGAGCCGAAAGAAAGCAGAAAGCAAGTATTCAAGTGCTGCCTCCGGAAAAAGCGGAAAGGCAGGCGCCAGAAAGAAAGCTGCCATCGTAAGGTGAGGAAGTTGAAGCTATCGAGGAAGAACAAACGACGATCCCAACGGAAGAAATGTGCCCGAGCTGAGAAAAAGCGCGACTGGTGCGCAAAAGGTAAGGAGAGGGAGCCGTCGTTAAGCAAAGAGAATGACTTGGGCTCGTGTGTTTCTTCGCACAGAAACAGGAGGATAAGGTTGTTCCGGGAAACGCACAGCTGGAACTTCAATGAAAAGGGGAGTCTCAACGGTAACGCCGGTGGCTTAAGTCGGAGCCCCTAACGTGAGAATGTAAGCCTCAAAGTTCTCACTTCTTGGTGTTTTTCTTCCTGACACAAGATTTTGAATATTGTATTGTGTTATGTTTGTTTGAAAGTGATGCCCTTTTAAGATGCAATTTTCAAACTTGTGGACGCATTCCAGGTGCTGCTGAGCTACCCATTTATTTAGATGAGTGTATAAGAGGGAAACAGTCTGGTATAACTTAGTGAAGTTTATGCCGTGCTTGTTGGCTGACCGGCTGAGTTTTCAGCGTAGTTGTGACGCTTATGGGTACGACAAAAAAACTCTGCGGAAGCCAGTTTGCAGAGTGCTTTGGGAGCCAGTAGGTGTGAAAGAAGCCTTCTGGCTGTCTGGACTCAAGAGAAGCCGAGTAGCAGCCATCGCAACAATCCCTCTGGACAGTGGATGCAGTCCCGTGCCCTTCGGAATCTCCCTCCCCCGGCGAGGAAGACTGTTACGATTCGCCACCGACATGTGCGACAACCGACGCGGCCGCAACGTAGCATTAGTCAATTAGCAGCGAGCATTTCGGCCATTTCAGCGCCGTGCAATCGGCCGCCCAACGCTTTCACCCGCGAACGTGATCAGACGTGTTGAGTGTACACGTGCCGTAATGTGTGTGCGTGCGTGTCTGTGCAAACGCTGGCCGAGCCCGGCGCTCGAGGGAGAGAGCATCGCCCTCTCCCGTTAACAGGAGGTGGAGAGTTTCCGTCGCGCAACCGAGACTGAGTCATCAGAGCTTGCTCGGACATAAATTCTTCTCCCTTTCCACCTGAACTACCAAGCGTATAAAAATTAGTTGTGGTTTAACCCTGGTTAACCCTAGCTGAATTGTGATAGCAACGGCCGAAACATCTTTTGCCTGCTACATTACTCCCCTATCACACCCTATCAGTGTAAGGTGCTACATTATTGGGAACACTCAAGCTCAACCTCTAAGAGTATGACGCGAGAAATTAAGTTACCAGTCTTTTTTTTTTCTTCTGCTCCTCCTCCTCCTCCTTCTCGGCTATTCAAGGTCAAGCGTGGCTCTGCCGGGACCATGCGACGGCTCGAAACCTGGCGCAGTATTGCTATCGCAATAAAAGCAGCGGTTGGTTCCGCTGCGAGAGAGACTTCACAGAGACTTCAAAGACGTCGCAGAGACGACGCCAGACACCTACTTTGTGAGCGTGTCAGTTTTATCTCCAGGCCTGCTTCTCTGCCCATTCCTACATGATGCTGTATTAAACGTTGTTTTTGTTTGTCGGCGCCTCGTCTTTACCGGGACCGCTGTTGCCTTCCGCCGAGCCACGAAGCGGCAGGCCAACGCTACCGATGGGGCCGCTAGTAGAGGTGGGCTGTGTGAGAAGCTCTTGCCACGCTACGCAAGGCCCTACCGTGTTTCGCGGCCAGTCACTTCCGTGACATACGAGATCATCGCTGTGCATCCGCCACAACAGTCTGCTATGCCACATACCGAGACCGTTCGTATCACCCGAATGAAGCCGTACGACACCTGCAGTATAGTTCACCAACCTAGTGCGCACCGGGACTGTGCTTTTCGTGAAGGCGGGGGAGGGGGAGAGAGTTAACGTTACATATATTCCCTGCGTCGCTGAACGTTTAACAACCCGACGATCAACAACAGTGAGACCGAAGGAAGACGAAGCTGTAGCAACGGTAGTTAGTGCTAAGAGAAGGTTGGCGCTTGCCAGAAGATTCACACAAGTCATAAGCCGTTGTGTTTCTTGAGCTAACCGTCTTGCCACGTATCAATAATACTGGAAATTGAAATGTGGATTTAATGGTTAGTTGGAACGTCTAGCGCTGACAGTACTTTGGGCACAGCAGGATCGAATTACCAGCCGCAGGGCACAGCTTCAGCGCGAGCGAGATGGGCGCCGGAGACAAGCGATGGTGATGGCGATGCCGCAGCGTTTTCTGTTCTTTCTCTTCTTTACATTTCCCCCGCGTGAAGAAGTCGCCATCCTGGCGACTCAGGGAGAACAACGACCAGAGGGTTGTAATATGGCTTGAGGCGGCTAACGTGGACAACCTCACGGCCGCGACGGCGGTGGTCGGAAGAAGGGGTGACTGGCTCGATGACGTAGTTCACAGGGGATGTGCGTTCTAAGACGCGATAAAGTCCGTGGTATTTGGTGTCTAGTTTGTTGGTGGCAGGAACGCATAGCCAAACGAAGCTGTCGGCCAGGAACGTGGGAGCAGGGGTATCGGTATCATGCTGAGGAACGTGCGAGCTAGCTGACGGCATTCCTCGGCCTTCTGTGCAATATCTGACAAAGCACTGTACTCAGAGGCATCTGGATGGTATGACAAAATTGTGTCCAGAGTACAAGATGGTTCACGGCCATATAAGAGAAAGAAGGGCGAAAACCCAGTTGTTGCTTGGGTGGCAGTGTTGTACGCGAACGTTACGAATGGCAGTACCTGGTCCCAGTTGGAGCTTCCCGATTCAGATGTAACATACATTGCGAGCATGTCCCCAAGCGTACGGTTGAAGCGCTTCGTGAGGCCGTTTGCTTGTGGGTGGTACGCACTTGTAGCCCGATGTATCGATTTACAAGACGACAGGAGCTCTTGGACTACTTCGGAAAGAAAGACACGACCTCTATCACTCAGTAGCTCGCGAGGGGCGCCGTGTCGAAGAATGAAGTGGTGCAGAAGAAAATGGGCTACCTCTCGGGCTGTCGCCGCGGGAAGTGCAGCAGTCTCGGCGTAACGGGTCAGGTGGTCGACGGTGACGATGACCCATCGATTCCAGCGGCACTGCAAGGTAGCGGACCATAAAGATCAATTCCCACGCGATCAAACGGGCGAGCTGGACACGGTAAAGGCTGGAGAGGGCCAGCAGGGTGGCAAGAAATCTTGCGTTGTTGACAGGCGGTACAAGAGTGAATGTAGCGACGTACGAAATTGTACATTCCCCGCCAGTAGTACCTCTGACGAATTCGATCATAGGTTTTGAGGACGCCGGCATGAGCGCTTTGCGGGTCAATGTGATGGTGGGCACAAACCTCGGAGCGGAGGTGGCGCGGAATGACAAGAAGCCACGTTCTGCCGTCTGAGTTGTAGTTCCTGCGGTAGAGAAGGCCGTCCCGAATGGCGAAATGGGAGGCCTGTCGGCGGAGTGCCCGAGGATGCGTAGCCGCGGAAGTAGTGCCAAGGATATCT
The DNA here is from genome assembly GCF_055883805.1 of Amblyomma maculatum. Taxonomy (NCBI): domain Eukaryota; kingdom Metazoa; phylum Arthropoda; class Arachnida; order Ixodida; family Ixodidae; genus Amblyomma; species Amblyomma maculatum. Next base: position 170,001,004 of record NC_139349.1, on the reverse strand, counting down.
AGCAGGTTAGAAACCCAAGGATCTTGTCGTTGCTCGACAGGCATATCCTCAATGGTGAGTGCTGACAAGAATGCTTGAGGAGGGGACGATGAGTTAGGCGAGAGCACCGGTGACCGAGAAAGAGCGTCGGCGTCAGAGTGCTTGCGGCCAGAGCGGTACACTACACGGATGTCGTACTCCTGAAGCCTGAGAGCCCAGCGCCCGAGACGGCCAGACGGATCCTTGAGAGACGCGAGCCAGCAGAGAGCGTGATGATCTGTAACTACCTCGAAGGAGTGGCCGTATAAGTAAGGGCGGAACTTCGTTACAGCTCACACGATTGCTAAGCACTCCTTTTCGGTAACGGAGTAGTAGGACTCGGCTTTGGTGAGAGCACGGCTTGCGTAGGCGACAACGTATTCGGAGAAGCCAGGCTTGCGCTGGGCGAGGACGGCGCCGAGGCCGACACCACTGGCATCGGTGTGAAGTTCTGTAGGTGCAGTAGGGTCGTAATGGCGAAGGATTGGTGGTGACGTCAGAACATTGCGCAGTGTCGCGAATGCATCATCGCAGGCTGGTGACCAAGAGGAGAGGTTAGGGGTGCCTTTCAAGAGCTGTGTAAGGGGGACTATGATGGTTGCGAAATTCCGAACAAAACGACGAAAGTACGAGCAGAGGCCCACGAAGCTTCGCAGTTGTTTCAAAGTGGTCGGTTTCGGAAAGTCAGCGACGGCGCGCAGCTTCTCAGGTTCAGGCAGAACTCCATCTTTACACACAACATGTCCGAGTATTGTGAGCTGGCGGGCCCCAAAGCGGCACTTTTTGAGGTTCAATTGAAGACCGGCGCGGGTTAGGCAGGTGAAGACCTGGCGAAGTCGAGTCAGGTGGGTCGGGAAGTCGGTTGAAAAGACGACGATATCATCGAGGTAGCATAAACAGATGTTCCATTTCAGGCCGCGCAGTACAGTGTCCATCATTCTTTCAAATGTGGCTGGGGCGTTACAGAGTCCGAATGGCATAACATTAAATTCGTATAGTCCGTCTGGAGTAATAAAGGCGGTCTTCGGATGATCCGCCTCTGCCATGGGCACCTGCCAATACCCTGAGCGTAAATCGAGTGAGGAAAAGAATTCTGCGCCTTGCAAACAGTCTTGGGCATCGTCGATTCGTGGGAGGGGGTACACAACACGACGAGTGATTTTGTTGAGGCGGCGATAATCAACACAAAATCGTATGGAGCCATCCTTCTTTTTAACTAGGACCACAGGAGACGACCATGGGCTACAGGATTCTCTAATTACTCCGCGATGCAGCATGTCATCGACTTGTTGGGCAATAACACGGCGCTGAGTCCGGGACACCCGATACGGCCGCTGATGGAGAGGTGGGTGAGCGCCAGTGTCAATGAGGTGAGTAACGGTCGTCGTGCGGCCCAAAGAAGATTGCGGGATGTCGAAGGAGGAGCGGAATTGGTGTAGAAGGTCAAGAAGTTGTTCTCGGTGGCGCGGCTCTAGAGCGCTGTCCACAGAATGGTCAAAAAGATCCCGCTGTAGCGAATCTGAAGCCACACGAGTTGGAGTCAAGGCGTCAACTTGGCAAACAGGGAATGACAAATCATCAAAGGCGAACAGAAGGTCCACGGGCTCGATGCGGCCGAGGCACTCCCCTTCGATCAACATAGCGGGAGATGCAAGAGGATTGGCTACCAGAAGTGTGCTAGCGCCGTTGTTCATGTCAAGGACGGCAAACGGCAGCGGTAAGTGGCGGCGGCGGCAGACAACGTTAGAGGGCACAAAGAGGACTGTCGCGGCGGTGGTAAAAGAGGCAGTCATAGGAACCAGAACAGCGCTAACGGGTGGGATGGTTGTTTCATGAGCTACGAGGAGTTTGGTCGCAAAACGAGGACACGGCTCGTGGAGCAGGGCATCAGACGGTGCATAACTCGATTCAATGAGCTCTACTTGAGGACTGGCGCAGTCAATGATAGCATGATGCTGGGACAGGAAATCCCAGCCGAGAATGACGTCATGAGAACATGTGGGGAGAACGACGAATTCGATGATGTACAAGGCTGCAGCAATGACGACGCGAGCAGTGCAGATAGCTGTCGGCTGTATACTGTGAGCGGATGCGGTACGAAGCGATAGTCCCTCGAGAGGCGTAGTCACCTTTCGGATGAAGCGGCAGAGTTTTTGGCTGATAACTGATACAGCGGCACCGTTGTCGACGAGCGCAAGAGTATGAACACCTTCAACGATGACAGGAATAACATTCGCGGGATTAAGACGAGGACTTTGAATTTCTGTCGAATACGCAGTTCGTGCTTCGCGAACTGCGGCGTTTAGTTTTCCGGCTGGGTAACGGGTCGTCGGCGCATTGGCGAAATGGAGCGGCGACATGGTGATGGCGAACGACGAGGGAGGAAGTCCGGAGGATCAGGGGGTGCTGTTGGAGGACCCGATGGGACTGGGAAATGGGGGGCCAAGTAAGGTGACGCAGGCCGTGCAGCAAAGACCATATTTATTCGGCGCCGGCAGTAGCGTGTAGTGTGTCCAGGGATGCCGCAGTGGTAGCAAATAGGCCTATTGTCTGCAGTGCGCCATGGAGATGGTGTCTGACGCAAGGGGGGAGCAAAAGCTGTTGGTGCGGACCGCATGGGGGGCGAAGCATAGGCATATGCTGGCTCAGGCGGTGGACTTGAAGTGACTTCGGCATACGTGCGACGCAATACTTGAGGAGGAGCCGGCGCGAATGCTGGAGCGTAGCTCAGTGGCGCAACGCCGGACGATGAAACTGTGGGCGTGGGTAACGGCATTGAGGGTGCGACCGGAGCTGATTGAGGAACAGGATTAGGGAGGACTTCAGATACATGCTGCTGGATTGCATGGCGAAGCTCCGGAACAAGGCCAGTTGTTGACGACTCCTTAACATATGGCTGTAGGAACAGTTGTCGCGCGACCTCCTGACGTACGAAAGCCTTGATGTCTTCAGAGAGGCTAGATGACTCCCTCTCCGCGGCTAATCCAGCGAGTGATGCATGAGGCTAGCGAATCAAAGCACGCTCCTTGCGGAGTTCGTCGTAGCTTTGACAGAGGTCGTAGATTTCCTTGACCGTATTGGGGCCTTTGACGAAAAGCATGTTGAAACCGCCGGCATCAATTCCTGTGAGGACATGACGTATCTTAACGGCCTCGGTCATGGTCGGGTCAACGCGGCGACACAAATCAACAATGTCCTCAATATAACTGGTGAACGTTTCACCGGGCAGCTGTAGTCGCGATCGAAAACGCTGTTCCGCGCGGAGTTTTCGGACGGCGGGGCGGCCAAAGACATCAGAAAATTTCGTCTTGAAATTCGCCCAGTTGGCAAAGTCCGACTCGTGGTTTCGAAACCACAGATTAGCGACGTCGCTCAAGTAAAAGATGACATTGGTGGGCTTACGGTTGTCGTCCCAGTTATTGTGACGGCTGACCCGTTCGTAAGTGGTCAGCCAATCGTCGACGTCGTGATCGCTGTTTCCACTGAAGGTAGCCGGGTCCCGTTGCCGAAGCGCACCTGTGCAGGTGACGGGCGGAGGCAGGTGCAATGAAGTCGGCTCCGTCATTGGGGTAGTCAATGTTCTGCTGCGAAGTTCCAGGGCGAGATGGGTACAGGGAACCTCAGATTGACCTCCACCAAGTGAAATGTGGATTTAATGGTTAGTTGGAACGTCTAGCGCTGACAGTACTTTGGGCACAGCAGGACCGAATTACCAGCCGCAAGGCACAGCTTCAGCGCGAGCGAGATGGGCGCCGGAGACAAGCGATGGTGATGGCGATGCCGCAGCGTTTTCTGTTCTTTGTCTTCTTTACAAAATAAACGTGTTTTGATTACAAAAAAAGACTTTGGTGCCTATTGTAGCGAGCCCTTTTGGCAAACAGAAGGACTTGTTTGATTCCCCACATGGTGCATTATTTTACAGAAATATATTTCAGAAATGCCCCATATGCAGAAACCTCCTCATCAAGTTTGACTTCATTTGTAGCCTCCCCTGATTTGTTGAATTTATTTTCAAATTCTAAAACATTTATTTCCCATCGATGCCATTGTCGATCGACTACGCCGTGTTTTCGGTCTGACAAACTTCTTACCATTATCATGTTAGAACAGAATAGACGGAATGCATAGCATATAAGCACATTTTTTCTGCGACCAGCACGGACTGCGTTGTTCCCATTTCATGTGAGTATCCCTCTGACAGCTATAAACCAAGGATGCACAGGCTGAAGAAAATCCACCGCTCAAGAGGTTGTTTACTGTAACTCCGTGGGAAACGCGCTGGGCTGTACGCGTCCGTTGAAATCGCCGCCAGGACACTCCAACGGTCGGTCTAAATCATGCAGGGGCGCCTTCTTGGGGAATCTGTCGTTACTGTAGCTCAGTATAAACTCCCTACATACTCGATTTTGACGTTTCATCGCATACCATGTGGTCCTTAGCTCGACCCACAAGAGATGCACTCGATTGTGCGGGTTGTCTACAAACGCATTCATTTTCCCCCAAACCTGTAACTATCGCATACACTGAATCTCAAGCCACGCAAGGTATGACGTTTTTGGGCATGAAAACTTGTATAGTCATGTTAAGGCGAAACCTGGTACAGCCACCTCTGTGCATTGATATATTGCTGGAAATGAGCTGAGTAACCAGTTTGCCCGCGAGACAGTAAAACAGGCTCCTGCGACGAACTGAACGGCTCTGCCGATATTTGTGTGTCGACGGCCTTCTGAAATACATGGTAAAATTACTTTTAAAAAGAAATTAAATTACATTTTAAAGTTACTTTGCAGCACATCGCAAAGATGTATTAGCTAAATTGCATTACTAATTACTGCTCCTGAAAAGTAATAACATTAAATTACAATTGTCAGTGCAAAGTAATGTAAGTACTATTGAATTACTTTCTAGTTTTCAACCACACAAAAACTAAGTAAATATATTAAACGAAACAACAGCCTCTCTGCACACTACACGAACACATTCCTTTATCTTCCCGCCAATTTTCGTTTCAGGCAAGTATTTCCTCCACCCTTCCAACAAACAGAAATCTGAAGCATAGTCGAACGCTCATCATGGTACTCAGGACAGAGACGAATGGAGAACCCTAGCCACTCGCTGACCTGGACCTGTCTCCATCATTTGAAGCACCCGAAGTACGCTACTTATTTCCCCTGTGGTTCCATGAACGGACTTCGGCCCATGATGCTCAGTAATATTCACGTGATGGAGCTTTCCGCCTCTCTCTCCTTCCCTCGCCTCGTGGTGTGTAGTGCAAGTGTGGCAGCCGACGCTACAGGCAGTGCCACCGCGCACTCTCGTCAAGTTATTAACGCACGGCCATCTTGCGGCAACTGTCCCTTTGGAGGCCCTTTGACACCTTGCCAGTTTTTACTTGAGGAATGGCTCCGGTACACACACCTCGCATGTCTCAGACGCACAGTTTTACTGAATTTGCATCTTTTTGTCGATCCGTTACTCTGGTTCAGAATTGCCGTCCGTCGTTCCTGTTTTGGAAGCGCCGTGTATAAAATTTGTCCATTGAAAGAGCAGCGGTGCTCTTTAGTAAAAGTAATTGCGAAAAGAATTAATAGTATATTTGCTGCAAAATTACTGCCTTTGATAAATAATCACGTTACTCAGAAATGTGGCGCAACAAACACAATCACATGAGAAGAAACACAACACAGGCGCACACTACCAACTGTAATATTGATCTGAACACACACTTCCTCTTCACCACTCATCCTCTTCTAGACCCAAGGACAACTTCTTCACACACCTCTTCTTTGCCAAGGAGATAGTAGCACTTTCTTCCCCGCAAAACATAAACATCGTCCAAGCATGACAGTCACCAATTCTACGGCTCAAGTACATCTCCACACACCTCTTCTTTGCCAGCAGCTAATACCACAATCGTCCCAGTGTAACGCATCACCATCCAAGCAGGACAGTCCCAAAGTCTACCACATAGTCACACACTGGCAAACAACCACCACGTATGTGCAGTAAGACATGTCCATCCAAAACATTTCACTTGTGAAGTCCCTATGTAAAGAAAAAACTGTAACCTGCCCAGCATTTGTACGAAGCAATGAAGTACATGAGAATGAGAAGTGCATGTACTTGAAGGAAAGAAGGATCAATAACCAAACATGGCCACAATACACTAGAGGTGTCCAAGAATAACAGCTTTAGGGCCGAAAATGCCCCTCAAGCTGTTATTTTGAATTACATTACTAAATTAGCACGGCTTAAAAGCAAATATTTAGATTACAAATGTTTGGGGAAATAAATAAATTACAGTAATTTGATTACTGTATTTTATCAGTGCCATGTCTGCCGTCCTTTAACGAAAACGTCTATCAGTCCTAGCTCCAGTTCAAGAGAAGATCGCCACACTCTTTGCATGCCATACCGGTATCCCCAGTTCCAGGCGCAGAAACATGTCATGAAATTCAGTTAAACTCTCTGGTTGCACCAACAAGACTTCCTTTTTTTTATACTGCTGCCCCTCTTATCCATCTTGTCTCAACTACCCTGAACTCTATGCCTATCGTCCACACTATGTCCTGTGTTGCCCTGCTGCCCTTCATCCCCTTCTCCCCCCCCCCCCTCCTGCACCTGATGCGTAGTCCTTTCCTCGCATGTTCTTGTAAAGAAGATCTACCCTGTCTGGTGGGGCAGGGGAAGGCACTTTGAAAACTTGATTTCTGCTCTGAAATTGACTGTGTTCTGTGCTACCCCCCTTCGCCTCCTACTAACATACTGCTGCTACTATTACTACTAGTATTACCACCACCACTACTCCTGTACAACTACTGTACAACTACTGCAATAAGCGTATTGCTTCTATTAGTGGGATGCCATGAATCGTTTGGTTGTAATAGTGAACAGTGTTATCTCCTCTGTTTCCCCAATTCCTTGGCCCCATTTGCCACCTTTTCACTGGTGTTGGAAAAGCAAGTCCCACCAGATATCCGCAGTCGTGCTGGCAGCGTGGGGTTTGTCCGACAGGCAAATTTCACCGACCGACAGTCACTCAGTGTGCATCGACTCTGATTACACTGCACCTCTTTAACCAGCTTTCGATTAAGAACTTCGTTCAGCAGGCTTCCTTGCTGTGTGGTATGTCATGAGCGAAATAAATCTACAGACCAGCCTGATTCAGCCACGCAACGATGGGTCTCCAAGAAGCACTCTCACGACAATCTTTGGAAAACAACAGCGCCAAAGCGGACACACGAACAGAGAAAGCGACAACCCGAACAGCTATCGGCAACTGATGAAATTTTTATTCCGATATGTCTCAATATGTGCATTCACGAGGGCAAAAAAAAACAAATAAATAAATTCTACAAACGCCTGAAGCGAACTTAGTCTCAGAGCATGTGCGGTTTTGAGTCTGAAGGGAGTGTACGCAAAGTTAATCAACTTTGAGCCTCGATCGTTGCACTCTTACGAGGTGGGCGACCTTTGCACCAGAAGAAGGCTGAATGCTTCCTCCTCCTCTCGTTATCACTCATACACTTTGGGGCCAGACCGAACGAAGACGTGGGTGAGCAGTCGCAGAGTATAATTGGATCCGGTCGGCGCCATGTGACCGCCGCAAACTCAGTCCTCGCGAGGAGCCACGCCGCTGTGCCGGCATGCGTCAGCTGGCGCGAAGGACGTGCGCGGCCTGCGTACCGCTCTACTCGGCATTCTGCCCACGTCGCCCGCCGCCTCCACCAAATGCGGCCTGCGCTTGACAATCATGCTAGCAAAACTTTGCTATCGCCGCGGAGTGGTGGAGCTGTAGTCCCGCAGGATCGATTCTATCGCCTTCCTGTCTAGAAAAAATGCCGGAGAGTCTTGTTGACAAGTTCAGCATAGAGTGCGTGGGAAATGAGGTATGCTACGCGCGCGAGGAAAATGATAAAAAGGGTCTCAGTTTCTCTGCACTGTTTACCTTTTTCCTATACAAAACGCCTCTATGCATCACAACATGCCGTGTTTAAGTCTGCGGACCTGGAAACGCAGCTAGTGAACTAGCACATATTTTGTTACATTTGGAATGTTGCATTTTTTTTTTTCGTTTTGCAGAGAAGTCGGCTTCGCCTTGGCGCTAATAAATAATGACAGGCATGTGATGCTTGCACTGCGTGCAAAAGGTGACTCCAACGGGATAATACTAGGCAAATGAAAAAACTAAAAACTAGAACGAGGCTTATTGCAGCGATATATGCACACGGCGTAAAATTAAGAAGACAGTGACGGCGCCCTAATTGGATACATGCGCGTGATGCGTGTCTGGAGGCAAGGCATGCGGCAGTTACACAACCTTTACAGGTCATAATTTGTATCCTTAGGACAGCGTTCATCAGAGCCATAAACGAATGACGCAAATCAAGTGTAGGGCTGGTGAGCGATTTATGGGCTGAAAACGTTTTGCTTCAGAGCACTCCATGGATGACGCCTTAGAAATTGTTGTTTCAAAATTCATTTTCAGGACATCCAAGAACAGAACAGCGCCATTACAAGTGATGAAGTAATGTGCTATTGTTTCAGAAATACAACAAGGCGGAAGTTTACAGATGACACAAAAATACCCTTTTTCTGAAGCCAAGTCTTCACAGGCAATGTTTCCGCGTGTAACTTGTAAAAGGAAGTCTTAGTGCAAGGTGAACTTAACTTTTCTCGTACCCGCGTAAGGGCGTCATATCCTGGCAATCCGCTATACATCGAGCGATAAGGAGAAGGAGGGAAAGCCATCGAAACCAAGTCTTGCACAAGCGTTTTCGCGATACTAAAAAAAATAACTCTGTTAAAAAACGAACTGTCAGAAAACGCACAGCAATATATACCTCATACATAAGCACCCTCAAAGAAGGACGATCAGCAATACTAGCAGAAGAAAGCAATATGGGTAAAGAATTAACTAAATTTTTCAGCAGGATAACTAGAAGTATTGAGTGGGACATATCGCGACAAAAAACATAATGCTGCCAACAATCTGATGCACATAAAGATAGGCTGAACCTAGCCCTGCGGCGCTGACAGGTCGGATACCACGGAAGAGCCCCAAACAAAAGTTACAAAACTCTATGAGAGCGCTGAATATAAGTCCCTGGCGCAGTGAATGATCTGAAAAACAATATATTCGTGTTTCTAGATAGATAGATGGATTTATTGAAAGCAAAAGGCAGAGAGGTTGGCCGGAATAATTCAAATCTGGCCTGCTACTCTGCACTGGGGAAGGGGAAGGAGAGAAGAAAGAAGGTCATGATGGGTGACGTGTTTCTAAAGCACAAGTTACATGTCCTAGCTTTGCCCAATGATAATAGAACATGCGGAACTTAAGGCTGAGCACAGCGCTGTACATCCAATACCCGATCATTCCAATATGTTTTACAGCGCCTGTACGCGTTTAAATGATTCCAGAACGGGGGTTCTGAGGTTAGTTAGATAATGGTTGCGTTATGTAGAGTACAGGCCACATGGGCATTCATGCCGCATACAAAACCTCAAAAGCGAGCCGATAAATTACAATATATTTTAAAATTACCACCTCTACGCTTCGCGGCGACCAGCAGCGCCGGTCTTTGGCGCGAATTCTTGCATATTACGTCACATTTGGCATATTGCGTCACCTGCTCGAGGGCTATCATTGGTTCTCCATGCCAACGTCACCCCAGCCTGCATTTACAAAAATAAATGCGCTAGATAGAATACATTTTTACTTTTTCGGAATAATTTCTTATTTCAGATAGAAATTAAGTCATTTGCGTGTAGGTTTACTGTGCATGGGGCGTGCGGTATCAAAAATGAGTGCAGCACTTCCGATTTTCTGTCCTGTCGTCTGCGCGTACCTCACGTGTTACTCTGCCGGCGCCGCCGTTGAATCCGTAGCTTCCCGCCATCAAATACGGAGCTTTAGGAGCGGAGCTACCCTTGAAGTGATTTGCAATGAATACACCGTGTTGTGTCGTCGGCTGTAAAGCCAGGGACCGGCAAGGTATTACCCTTCGCCATTCGCTGTCGAACAAATAAGGTGTGCGAGCTGCGTGGCGCCAAAGCATCGGACTGCCCAAGTCCAGCAAGCGACGGAGCCCCCGCGTCTGTGGCCGGCATTTCTCGCCGCAAGATTATAACTACAACCCCAAGTTCGTGCGGGGGTCAGGTGCGGCCTTGATGAAGCTGTGGTTGAAGCCGACAGCCCTGCCGACGTTGTTTCTGCCAACCACTGAAGTAAGTGTTGCTGCACACAAAACGCAATGTGCGAGGAGGGCGAGTTGGTAACGGTTTTCTTGCCACATAGCACAAAGCAGACAGGGACACAGCGAGACACACGGGACGGGCGTAAGTTAGCGCCCGTCCTGTGTGTCTCGCTGGGTCCCTGTCTGTTTAGCGCTATGTGGCAAGCAATGTGCGATTCGCGGCCGCGAACGTTGCACGTTTCTCGGGCAGATAACGTGACTGCATGATGATGCCTGCGTGGTACTACAATACGCCTCTGGCAACAAAACCACGCACTAGAAAATTAAGATTTTTTTTCTACCTTGGCATATGTACATCATGATGAACACTGCTGTGTCGTGACGCTGGGACTAAGTCGACCCGGCCTTCACTTGGTAGTGTGCAGAGACTCCGGGTTGATGAAGGATTGAATCTTCGAAGTTGGTAAAATATATACAAGCAGATTTAATGGCACTTTGAGAAAACGTATTTACATGAAAAAAGGGTATACCAGCAAAATGGCAAGCGTTACGAGTTCATAGCGAGAAGCATCTCGATGAGCCGTTTACCCAGGGCTCAGAGCGTCATTTCGTGCTCTGCAACGTCCTTAAATCCCCTATGTCCAGCCCCTCTCTGAAGATGCTGACCAATCAGTTCCAGTGCACACCCCTCAGATATCGGCAACCAATCGAACACATCACTGCACTGATGGTCTGATGCACTGACTGGTCCAGTATTGTTTCGTAGGGCGTGATCACTTGTTGTCGGGTAGAGCTTGGGAACGGCGAGGAGGTAAATTTCGATTCTTCTGCAAAGATCCGCTATGTTGGTTCCAGCAAGTGGATTTCCTTCTCAGAAACCCAAGTGTACGTGCGCGCCACGAATACTGCTCCCAGCATTGTCCCTTTCCGGCAATTGCAACTCTTTCCAGCATTCACGGGAAATCCTCTAATGGCCGCAATCCTCATGCTCCTTTCTTCTCCTGTACGTCAGCGGACGTGTACACGGCAACCCCGTCGTGACAATGTCAACTGATGTGCCACTATTTGTGCAGGTACTTACCGGATTCTTATCCATCGCCTTGGGCTGTGCAGTAAGCGCAGACAGCGGCTTCAATCGTCACCCAGCTTCTACCGATGCCTATCGACTGCCGTGCGCGGGGGGCGTACATTTTTCACACTGCGAGCTGCTGTCGTGGTACGTGGATACTGCCTTCTGCTCACCCTCTTCGAGCACAGCGACGTCATCCACACTTCCAGCCCGGATTTTGCCTATAAAAGGGACGCCTGCGCCTTCCATCAGCAGTGGACACGGCAACCCCGTCGTGACATTGTCAACTGATGTGCCACTATTTGTGCAGGTTGGTGGACGAAAATATTGCTGCCGTAGCAACTGCCTTTTTTTGATCGTGTTGCCGTGTCCACGCACATTGCTGGTTTGCTTTAGTGACTGTATCTCAATTGTAGACCTGTTGCTGAAGTTATCCGGTGATGTTGAGGAAAATCCTGGCCCGGATACAATGGAAATGATTCAACAAGTAATTGCTTCTCAAACTGAAATCCTCAGCAAATTAAGCGAAATACAGGAAAACCAAACATCGTCTGAAGCAAGAATTCTGGACATGCAATCCAGGCTGTCTGCTATAGAACAAAAGCTACAAACCTTTGACGAGTCTCGGGATAGGCTTTCGAAACTAGAAACTTTTGCTGAAAGATGTGAAATAGAAATGACTACAGTTTCGAGAAAACTTCATGAGTTGGAAAACCGCTCGCGGCGCAATAACTTGATTGTACGCGGAGTTAAGGAGGAGGAATCAGAGAGTGAAGAGGACCTACTACAGAAAGTAAACAATGACATCTTTGATAAAATTCTGAAACAAAGGGTGGACACTATTGAAAGAATTCACCGACTTGGAAGGAGGGAACCAGGTAGAGACCGTCCGATTATTATTAAACTTACTGACTTTAGGGATAAGATGAAAAATATGAGTAGCTGTTTCAACCTAAAAGGCACTCAATTTAGTGTAAATGAAGATTTTTCTAAAAGGCTTGTGGAAATACGAAAAAAACCTTTGGAACTCCTGTGCCGATGAACGAAACAACGGCGTGAAAGCTAAGTTAATTTTTGATAAGTTAAAAGTCAAGAATACCTTATACGCATGGAACGAGGAGACCAAGCAGCGGTTCAAATGCCAGGTTGCCACTAGCACTAGCAATGAGTGACTAAACAATCATAAGACGGTCTGCCTTAAAATTATAAATGTGAACGCTGGGAGCACGCTTAACAAGGTTGACGCCATAGAAAGTATATGCCTTGAACATGAACCCGATATTATGGTAATCATAGAGACATGGCTACATAAAGATATTAGAGACTGTGAAGTTGCTCCCCCAAACTACTCCATAGTACGAAAAGACCGTGAAAGGAGGGGTGGCGGTGTTGCAATACTTGTTAAGAGTAATATAGTATTCTCAGTTATAGAAGGGTTTGATGTTTTAGAAACTGCATGGATTAAAACCAGACTGAATGGTCGTACTGTCTTAGTGGGTGCTTTCTACAGAGCTCCCAATTCAACCATAGACGGGCTTGATAACCTAAAAAGGTTACTGGACCTAAATGTACACTTTGGTGACAATATTATTCTGACAGATGATTTTAATTTGCCAGGAATTGATTGGATGTCGCTTTCTCCAGGCAGAGTTGATACAGCTAGCAGTGAACATCTGATCGAACTCGCCTACTGCTATGGTTTGACTCAGATTGTTGAAAAGAGTACGAGAGTATGTATGACAACATCCTCGACACTAGACCTTGTCTTTTTGTCATCTGGTCTACTAGAGTTTTTGCTGATTTGTGATGTTGAAGAAGGATTGTCTGACCATAAAATGGTGATTATGTCGCTCAATATGACTCATGAAATATGTCACAAATCTTGCAGAAAGACTGTTTTGAATTTTGCGGCTGCTGATGATGTCGGATTACTGGACTACCTTGAAATCTCATTTGATGAATTCATGTGTTTATATCAAGATGGACTTGGCAAGGATAAGTTGTGGGATTTTTTTGCAAACATGACAGCGAAAGCAATTGAAATGTTCATTGCTAAAATCACGAAAATAACAAAAAGGAAGCATCCTTGGATTAATAGAGACATTATTCACAAAAAACGGCAGCTCAAATGGAAACGAAAAAGATGCTCACAATACCCAAGCCCTGAATTAAAAACCTCCATATGTCGTATGAGCCAAGAGTTAAAGCGACTCATCAAAGAAAGTAAAAATACCTTTTACAGTCAGACTCTCACCAGATTTCTTACTGAAGCGCCCAGTAAGTTCTGGCGATATATAAATGGCGGCGGTAAATCTCACCATTCTAATGAAGAAGAGAGCCCCCAGAGGGCTGAAAGATTTAATTCATTTTTTGCATCTGTTTTAACTGAAGATGACGGCGAATCACCGCTTTTTGAGCCTCCAGGTTGCCCTCCTATACCCGATTTAGAAATAAGTGAAGAAGGAGTTCTGAAACTCCTTTTGAATATCAACACAAAAAAGAACTCAGGACCGGACGGTATCCCGAATGAATTCTTATATAGATATGCAGAGTGGAATTCTAAATTTCTTACCAAAATCTTTCAATCGTCTATCGACAGTAGTTGTGTTCCCGTTGCCTGGAAATGTGCGAAAATAGTGCCTGTGCATAAAAATGGTCCCACTTCTAACGTTGAAAATTATAGACCCATTTCCCTCATTAGCACGTGTTCCAAGTTACTCGAACATATTATGTACGCTCACTTATCAACTTTTCTTGAGAGTAACAATCACCTATTTGTAAACCAGCATGGCTTCCGCAAGGGGCTTTCTACCATCACACAACTCACGGAAACTGTACATGATCTTTCCCAGTCAATTAATTCCCGCATGCAAACGGACATCGTAATTTTGGACTTTGCAAAGGCGTTTGATAAGGTTTCGCACCCTAAACTATTACTAAAAAATCAGTGTCATATTTAAAAATGAAACTATAACTATGTGGTTCAGGTCATATCTTTCGTCTAGAGTACAGTATGTTCAGGTTCAAGAGTATAAATCCAACATCATGCCAGTCGATTCCGGTGTTCCCCAGGGCAGCGTTCTGGGCCCTCTCTTGTTTTTGATCTTCATCAACGACTTGCCTGTTGGTTTGAGCGTTCCAGTTAGACTGTATGCAGATGACTGCATCATTTATAAACAAATTAATACTCCAGAAGATCAGGCAGAACTCAATCAAAACTTGCAGAAAATGCATGAATGTGTAAGGTGTGGCAGATGGTATTAAATTCAAACAAAACAGTTTTTATGACCATTACAAGAAAGAAAACTGTCCTTGATTACAGTTACAGCATTAATGGTAGATTACTAACTAGAGTAATTTTAAATACCTTGGAGTAACACTCACATCTGACTTACGCTGGAATGCTGGAATTCACACATAGATAATGTATGTACTAAGGCTTCCAAGGCACTCTGGAGCTTGAGACGCAATATGTGCAGTGCAACTCCTGAAATAAAAAGTCTGGTTTTCAAAAGCCTAGTTAGGCCTATCCTCGAATATGCAAAAGTTGTCTGGGACCCGTACACTGCTTCCAACTGTTCTAAGCTGGAAAGCATCCAGCGTCCCGGAGCAATGTTTATATTCAATAGGTATCGTTATTCTGATTCTCCACCTTCTTTGTGTAAATCTGTTGATTTGCAAACATTAGAACCAAATGCGACAGACTCAAGTTTCTTTTCCAGATCGCTAACCACTACTTGAAAATCGATCAAACAAAATACTTTGAAATTAAAACAGGAGAAACATCACGCCATCGTCACAGTTTGTGCATCCCAATGCCGCCTGTCAGAAATGATTGCTTTAAATTTAGTTTTTTCCCGAGAGCCATTAAGGAATGGAATATGTTACCAAACTCCGTTGTCACGTCACCATCACTTAGCGAATTTTTAGATAAAGTGCACAATGTTTTATGTTCTGCTTGATTTCTATGACAATGTTTTTGTTTTTTTCAAGTGGCAAACACAATTATGTATGAAATTTAGTGTTGATCTCAGTGTTTGATGTGTTCTTTTTCTGTTTCAAGTTTGATATCCACTCCTGTGATAGCCCGCCCAGGGCTGACAGTATGAATAAATGAAACGAATGAATGAAATGTGTCACTCCGATCGTCTCCTTTGGACAATAGGCATTCCTCACTTGACAACAGCGCCTCTCGACGGGAAGGGTGAACAGTTGAACAAAAGCACTTCCGGCTATTTCTCACAGGGCGACGTTTCTTTGTATTTTTCTTGACGTTCCCTTGACAGGGCCAACTTGGCAGTTGTAGGATCACGACAAAGCAAAGCATGCTCACACAAAAAGATTCTTGTCAACACGCTCACTTAGAGGAGGAGGAGGAAAAAACTTTATTTAAAAAAATGTAAACACTTCCAGGAGGACCACTTAGTCCAGGAGCCCTCTGGCTGTTCCTTCTAGCTTAGCCCGCTCGACCAGCCGTAACTGATCTGCAGGTTGTGCGGCTAGAAGGGCAGCCTCCCAGGAGGAGGGGGTGGGGTGTTTGACGGGAGGAACGCGGATGAGATGTGGGCATTCCCATAAGTAATGGTAGAGGGTGGATGGCGTGGCGTTGCATGTGGTGCAGTATGGTGGGAAGTCCGTGGGGTGAAATATGGGGTGGGGCTCACTTAGAGCCCTTGCACCAACAGCACATATCAATACGATGCCCACAGGCGCACAATATTGTGCGCAAGCGCGGACCATGCACGGTCACAACAGCTGTCTGTATCGGTAGCATGTTGTTTTCGAGTCGCTTCCTGCATCGCTGCTTTAGAAATAAATCAATTATTTGTGTAATATCAATATTGCATGAAGAAAACTGGGCATGTTTATTCTCACGCGTTTTTGGACCACCTAGCCTTTTCAAGCATATTTGGTCTCTCATGCTTTCAGTTTTGTTATTTGGAAATTTTTTTTCTACATTACAGATATTAGGCAGCCTATAGCCTGGTAAATAGGCTATACACGTGGACAGTATTGTTGTATTGGACAGTATTCCCAATTGTTTACAGCCCCACTCCCAAGCACGGGCTGCAGTAGCAAGCAGGGAAACCTCAACAGCAGTAAGTTGCAGAACACATTGGTTGCCTCGCCATGCATGTTATGTCTTAGGTGATTAGTACAGAAGTGTTTTAATTAATACGTGAGGTATCACAGTTTTTGTTTGCCTTGTAACAAAACATATGTCTCACACAAAATAAACAATCATATTTTTGTTCGTTCTGTACTGCTGATAGTTGCTTCATGGCTCGAGGAAAATAATGCAAGTCCCAACGCTTGAATGTCCATATGTGCTGGTATTCCCCTGCTTTCCTACACATGGCTCACACATGGGATGCAATGATCAGAACATATTACGGAGTTTGCTATAGCGTTTGTAAGAAATTATGGCATTGCTTGTTCTCCGCTATTTATATTGTCAGGTATAAGTTCTCTTTGTAGGAGCTTTTCTTTGCCCTGCCTGTAAGAGGAATTCATGAGCATGCATATGAGATAACAGTAGCAGCATTAGCATATGTTGCTCTTCCTCAGTAACCCAAAACAATTCAACAGGCCATAAGCTCTCAGCTTTTAGATGACAACATCTGCTTTTCTCTAGGAGCCAGTTCGACCAAACACATGCTCTGCTGCAAGACGCACTGTGCCAATGCACACTGACCTGTTTCCTGAAGCACGTACTACACACATCAGTATGTGTCTTTGGTAAGTATGGGCAATGCAAAAGACTCGAGGAGTTAATAAAATTTAGAATTGCTATCTGGATGTGGTAATGAGTCCAGAAAATTTTGGCAGCCACGCAGGTCAACTTAAACACGAAGCTTTTGGTTGTGGTGAGGACCCAGACCGACCTACCTCCACCCCTGCCTACACCACTGTCTCCCATACCACCCAGCTTTAGGGCACAGGGTTCCTCAACACCACAGCCACTGTCTCCTACACCGGACTCTGCAGAGGACAGCTTCGATTGGGAGGCAAGTGAACAGGATCCAGCTGCAGAGTGTGACACCACGTACATGCCATCATTTGACACAACCTTTGGCAGGTTTGTGAAATGTATCATTACATATAGTGCATACATCTGAATATGCTCTTTAAGGTGACTGTGTGGTTACATGGTTTGACACTGCCCCCGATGAAATTGAACTGAATAGGGTACCGGCCTCAGTGGCTGCATTTCAGTGGAGGCATAGTGGTGAAGACATTTTTGTGCTATGCGATGTTGATGCAAGCTAAAGAACCGCAGGTCGCCAAAATTATTCTTGAGCCCTGCACTACGACACCTTTCTTTCATTGGTTTTTGCCACTCCCTTGACTCACGCTACAATTAGGCCGTCGACCGAGATTGAGACCACTCTGCCTTTCCCTTCCTCGTAACTAATTGTGACGATTATTAACGATCACAGTTGTATACTGCATGCAGCTTTGCAAAACCTACTACCACTACCTGAATATATCTTATCATGATTTGATGTTATTTATGACCTTGACTGCATCCCTCACTTTTAGATTTGCAATATATGCAAGTGACTACGAATGTTTCTATTTCAAAGATTATTAGAGTGGATTAACTGTGAAATCCTCAAAACAGAGCAAAGTAGTAACAGAGGCACGTTTTCATTTTCCAAGACAATAATTTCAGACGAGTGCATGAGAATTCGAGTGCAGTAGAATGCTATTTATTTCAGTGGGCTTGGCAGCACGGGCGCGATGACATCGCCTCACCGCACACCGATGTTTTTTGTGCAGCTACTTGCCCTGGCCTTCTAATCCTGCGGAGCAGACAACTGCTCTATTGGAGGTGATCCTGTACTCGGAGCGTACCTGCTGAACGACCTGGCTGGACCACGGTAATGCGATCAGGATTCCTTGACTTCCATGCATGGTTCAACATCCGCCCACCGGTTGCTTCTACCACAGCGATGCCCGACTGCTGACATCCCTGCGGCCCCCTCCCTACTGCGCATTCTCAGGTCATGGCCATGCACTTCCGGATTGTCGTCTCTACGTCACAAGCCCTACATAAATCACCGCGACATCGCCACCGCTTTCAGTGGGCTTGGCAGCGCAGGCGCGATGACATCGCCTCACCGCACACCGATGTTTTTTTCGCAGGTAACAAACCGTTGTTCCTTATTTCTAAGCGCACGCACTACCGCGGTCTTTTAGTGCTGCCAGGCCCACATGCAGCGTATGTCATTGTTGGTAACTGTGTACGTGTCAATCAAGCACTTCTGCAACTGTCTGGAGATGTTGAGCTAAACCCAGGACCCCCCATTACTCGTGCCTCTGCTAGCGATGACCAATCTGCTTTATTAGACGCCCTGAATGAACTGAAAACCGGGCAGGCAAAGCTATTAGATGAGGTCAGAAATATTCGTGAAAAGCAATTCGAAAATAATAAAACGCTACAAGATATAAAAGAAAGATTAACCAAAATTGAAGAATACTAATCCCTTACGTTAATTAAAGCAGATGTAGAAAGTGTTCAGACGCTCGCAGAGGCAAACGCTTGTCAGATTGAGCTTTTAACTGCCCGAGCAAACGACGCCGAAGATGGGGCGCGGAGAAACAACCTGGTGTTATACAGGGTGGACGATGAGTGCGATGAAAGTTGGTCGAGTTCTGAGGAAAAGGTAATCGCCTTCACCAAAGAACATTTGAAACTTTCTATTAAAGCGAGTGACATAGAGCGTGCCCATAGGCTTGGGCGCTTTGCCCCCCAGTAAACCCAGACCAATTGTAGTGAAGTTTGCCCATTTTAAGGACAAACAAACGCTACTTGCAACTAGCAGAGAAAACAAGCATCCTAATATTAATGTAGCCCAAGACTTTTATCCAGCCACCCGCTTAACCCGGAAAAACTTGATCGCATTCCAAAAGAAACAAAACTTTCGCTGTACTCTTCGCCACAATATACTAGATGCCGGAAAGGACACATACGTTTACGATCCGGTCAGCAAACAAGTTGTTCTTCGTTCTCCATAGCAATTGGCGCATGCCAATCATGACGACCAAATGAAATCCATCTTCTTCCTTTCCACTAACACAAGGAGCGTGCTGCCGAAACGGGATATCCTTGCTAACCTTATTGATTCATCACATTCTAATGTCATAGCACTAACTGAGACATGGCTGCATTCATCTATAGATGATTCAGAATTGTTTCTCTCACACCCTGACTTCCAAGTTTTTCGTGCCGACCACGACAGCAGACGCGGCGGCGGTGTTCTTATCGCTACTCATCATGATTTGAATTGCTACCGAATAACCATTCATAATTCTTTAGAGATCGTGTTCGTTTGCTGCAGAGCTGCACACCCCCATATCATGCTTGGCGCATGCTATGCCCACCTGATCACGACAGCTCGTTCGTGTCCCAATTCCATGACGCACTTCACTCTGTACGATCCTTGCATCCGCGTTCCCCAATCATTATATTTGGCGATTTTAACTTCCCTGGTATTAGTTGGCCTGACATCACCCTCACCATTTCGAAGGATAATACTGAAAGCGACTTTATTGACACGTGCCTAACATTTTCGCTATCTCAGATCGTTGACTCAGCAACTAGGCATTCCCGTCATTCAGCTAACATCCTGGATCTCGTGCTTACAACTCATCCCGATAGAATTCTTCCTCTGTGTGTACCTAGACGAAGTTAGCGATCATACAGTAATCCATGGAATATTCCTAACCAAACTTAACCGGGCAGCCAAAACCAACAAGAAACTCACATTATACGACAACGGTAACTATCGAGATTTCAATGAAGAACTAACAAGGTTTTGGGAATTTCTATTTGTTGATTTTTATGTGCGATCCGTAGAGCAAAACCGGTCAATGTTTAAATCTAAAATGCATGAATTAATCAATACCTATATTCCAACCATAAGCATCAGCGAGCGTAGTTCCTCCCGCTGGTTTAATTCTACACTTAGGCGTCTTAAGAACAAGAAGAATCGACAATTATGTGCAGCCAGACACACCAACAGTCCACAAGCATGGCAGAAATACCGAGATACATCCAAACTATATAACTCAGAGGTTACTAAATCTAAACGGTCTTTTTTTATGAATCCATCCTGCCTGACTTAATTCGCACTAATCCAAAGCAATTCTGGAATGTAATTAATCCCAAAGATAACGATAAGCCTTTGTCATTAATGTCTAAGGATGGACAGCTTGTCCCCAATAACAAGGTAGCGAAAATACTCAATCTAACCTTTTCCTCCGTTTTTACAAGAGAGCCAGACGATAATCTTCCACTTGTTTCCTCGTATAATCATCACATCATGCCAGATACCACATTTGCATCCCATGGAGTCTTGAAACTAATCGAATCTTTAAAATTGACGTCATCAGCTGGCATCGACGGCATCAATGCTTAAGTGCTAAAAAAAAACACAAAGAAAATCACCAGTATTATTTTGTCCCATATTTTTCAGCAGTCATTGTAATCCGGCATCGTCCCTCATGATTGGAAAGTGGGTAAGATTGTTCCAGTTCCTAAGCCAGGTTCTACTAACTACCGGCCAATATCACTAACCAGCGTCTGTTCGAAAATAATGGAACACATTATTTACTTGCATATCACAAGTTTTCTTATATCTGTCAAGTTCTTTCACCATAACCAGCACGGATTTCACAAAGGACTTTCATGCGAAACCCAACTCGCACTATTTCTTCACGATATAAGTATTAACGTAGACCTTAACATACCGGTTGACGCCCTCTTCATCGACTTCGAGAGGGCTTTTGACAAAGTCCCTCACAAACCGGTACTGCTGAAACTTTCGCAACTAAACCTTAACCCGCTCGTCTTCAACTGGATTCAGGACTTTCTCACTAACCGTCAGCAATTTGTAGAGGCCAACCATACAACTTCTACGCCATCTAACGTACTCTCTGGTGTGCCGCAAGGCACAGTCCTCAACCCTCTCCTTTGCGTAATTTGCATCAATGACTTACCTAATAATTCTTCATCAAAACTTCGGCTGACGATTGTGTGATTTACCGTTCTATTAACAGCTCTGGAGATAACGATATTCTTCCGTTCGATTTACAAATTTTGGAAGGGGGTGTCATAGATGGCTTATGGCCTTCAACACTAACAAAACTGCGCTTGTTTCTTTTCACAGACGACAGAATTACCCTACCCCAAATTATCTTCTGAACGGTTCCAGTGTCTCATCCCTCAACTGCATTAAATATCTTGGTGTTGATATCTCGGGTACCCTTAATTGATCCAGACACATTGCGTGCTTATTTAACAATGCTAATAGAACTCTCGGCTATCTTCGTCGTAATTTAACCGCTGGTGTAGCCAGGCGTAAATTACGACGAAAATAGCCGAGAGAGGCTTAAACATTAATTCGGCCAAAATTAGAGTATGCATCTGCCATCTGGGACCCCGCTCAACTTAACATAACTAAATCTATTGAACTTGCCCAAAACCGCGCTGTTCGATTCATCTACTCAAATTACTTGTACTCCACCAGTGTTACTTGTCTAAAAAATAATGCATGCTTACCTAACCTCCAGCAACGCCGTATTGTTGCAAGACTTTGTACTATAAAATGTTTCACAATTTTTCTTATAACTGTTCTATTCAGCCTGCTCATCGTTCTTCAGCCCGCACAAGCCACCATAAGGCCGTTTACCCTCCACCTGCTTGCACCGTCACCCATCTTCACTCCTTCGTTGTTCAAACAGCTCGTGACTGGAACAATCTTCCCACAAGTGCCATCCTTCATACAAGCCCGGACCATTTCAAGAAAGCCATAGTGACATTGTTTTATTAACACCAGGTTGTTTGCCCACCTCTCATGTAGAGACCAAGGGCCCTTGAGGTATCCGAAATAAATAAATAAAGAAATGTCCCTAGAAAGTGAACGGAAGTTCATTGTCTTCGAGAGGTGCTTGCGGGAGCTGGTGGGCACATGTTGCACCTGCTGCCAGCCATGCCGCAGCGAGCACACTGTCGTTGGCACGCTGCTCAGAGTGCGCATGGCATGTCCACAAGGGCATGAGCGTACGTGGAACTGCCAGCGGCTTGTGGGTGGAAATGCAGCTGGAAACCTTCTAGTAGCTGCGGGCATCCTGTTTTCGGGGTGTCCAGTGGCTGCATCACTACGCTGCTTCAGACTGATGAGAATCGAGACTATCAGCTAGCGCACCTTCTACAAATACCAGCGTGGCTGCTTGTTGCCTGCTGTAAACGAGGTATGGCTGCATGCTTCTTTATGGGCGTGCTCTAAACAGCTTTAAAGCTTTGCGTTTCTAACCAGTTTTAACAAAGAAAGACAACACATGAAACTGGTGGATCGCTCTGCAGTAATGTTTGTCTTAGTTGAGCAAATCTGAATATTTGTTGCGTTGCAGGAATGCGGCACAATTTTATTTTTCAAAATTCTTTACATTGCAACATCGCAGAAGCTAATGATTTATGGATGCACGGCTCCATTGCATAAAGCAGCAAGTGAGCCCAGAGTATAGTGGACGATTGTTTGCATCCGAAGACAATGTTGTAGTGCTGATTACAGAATTATGGTTCAGACACTGCACAATATTTTGACATTACTGCTGTGCCACTGTCACTTTTATGATGCATCAAAAACATGTCTTCAGTGTCAGCAGTCATGGAGGTAGCATTTAATTGATGTATGGAAGACTCATATACAAAGGTGTAGGAAGAGGCCTGGAGGGAGTGTGCAGCTATCATATTCCTGTCCTTTGTTGTGCTGCTATTCCATTGCATGTTTACACAAGATTCACATGGTTGCATTGGGAAGAATGGGTGATAAATATAAATTTGAGACCCATGCTTGGCGTTATTTACATCTGCCCATTCTATCTTTACTCACCAGCACACTGGATGTAGCCACGACTGTAAAGTACTAAAATATGAACCCTTACTCGATAAAATATTGTTCCCATGCATTTATAACGAGTAACCTGCTTAATAATTGAAGAAGGTTATTGAGTGTTTGTTGTCTTGCCCGCAGCTGTTTCAGGAGCGGCAGGCTACGCTGGCCGTCGAAATGAAAGGATCGCAACTCGACCTTGCTGGTGACAGTCCGTGTCATTCGTCAGGATACTGCGCTTTACCTCACTTACAGCCTGATGGCCGTGCAAGTTGGCAAGATTGTCCGCACTGAGCAAGTTGTGGTTAAAAAGGTGTGTTCTTATTACTGATGGATATAACACAATGGAATGGAATAGTCACACAGCTCTACTCGAGGGGTGAGCATCCACCTTGCGGGCAGGATGCTTGTCGGGGTAAATCCCAGGGGGGTCCAGTTTTCCACTAGCAAAGGAAAAAAGGAACGGTGCCGAGAAACAACAATATGTGAGAAAATATTGCATTTAATTCAGCTGAAACGTCAGCAGTCATACAGGTAGAGTGCAACTGTTGTATAGAAGAAGCATATAATATGAAAACATCTAAAGTAATGTTGAAAAGCCTCGGAAGCAAATAGCAGTTAACTGGAGGCAGCAAAGTAATGGAACTAGAAAGAGCAGCGTCTCAGTCCTATTGATCAGGGCTACTAGAAATTATTGAGGAAATAAAAAGTAGCTGTTATGACCCTGGGAGGCTCTCTCGTTACGTACACCACATTACTGATATCTCTTAAAAAGGTGAAATCATAAAGGGAGAATGGACATCAGTTCAGTCGTTCAGTCGTGCCCGGCTCTTCGTGGCCCTATGGACCATATCACGCCACGCTTTCCGGTCTCTCACTATCTTCCTAAAATCATATTAATTCATCTTCATGGACATGGGCAGGGCATATAATGTGGAGAACAGAGGACACTCTTAAAATAGTGAAGAGTATTCTAAAGGAAGGCAAATGCATCATGAACAAGAGAGTCAGATGAGGTTAGAAAATTTGCACAGGGATGGGTTAATTGGAGGGAGGCTATAGAGGCCATTGGGCTGCAGTGAACACTGTTAGGCTGATGACGCAATGAATAAAAAGGAGCAGCTACAACAATCAGCCCACGGTAATTTTTTTCCCTTTTGCAGTCTGAAGCAGTGCCAAACAGCGTGGCCATGGAAAAAGAAGGGTTGAGGAAGTGCCTTGAGGGACTTGAAAATGCAGGCGTCACCATACGTTCCTTGACAACAGGTAATACTCCAGGCTTCTATACTTCACCATGACATCAGTCAGTTGGAACTTAGGTGGAAACAGTGTATAGAAAAAGCAGTATATTCTATCCAATTGCACTCGTCACATCTTAAAGAACAGCACTTGGTTAAGGGTGAGATGATATCTGCTAGTATGCTGTTGTTACATGTTCATTCCAATACTAAGCATGTGGCATGGGGGTCACTTATCATCCCAATTAATTAGCCATGTCTTTGGAGTTGTAATTAAGGCATAATGGCAGCATCACACTCAGAGTAGTTAGAAATAGACCTTATAGAAAACCGGAGATGGTGTAAATTCAGGTAAACCTGGATGTAACGAAATCAAGAAAGGTTAGCGGCTTTTAGCTCACTTCGCTAACCACTTTTTATGAAACTAAAAAGGACCGTGCAGAATAGAAAGCAAGATCATGAACGAATGCAGATTAGGTAGCATATCAAATGTTTACTGCAAACTGTCGTTACATTCAGTTGTAAACATGTGAGAGCCTTTTCTCATGGAGAGTGCCTTCACCTACGCAGATCTTCAACTAAAGCATGATGCTACGTGTGGAATTAGGAGAGCGGTGGAAGCAGGGAGGTTGAAAGCCACCTTCCTGGCATTTGTGTTCTTTTAAAAAGGAAAGAGAACTCTCAGGATGGCTACAGGCTACAAGTAAATGTAAGCGTTCAAGTATTAGTTGTGGTATGTATGGAAGAAATCAATTTTTGAGCGACATGCCTTACCAAGCTGCCAAAGTTCGGCAGGGAACTCATCGCAGCCAAGGGCCGCAGCTCTCGACAAACTTAAAACTAACCCTTTCCAACCCAGTGACTCCATTTCCTATCTCCAAAACTAAAGTGTATCAGGATATATGGAAGAAACTCGAAACATGTCATGACCACATGATTCAGAAAATTTTCATTTATCTCAGCACTAGTTAATGGATAGTTAGGACGCGAGTTGATCTCACGGCAAGGTCGATCACTGCAACAGCACCATTACGAAACAGGAGAATGACTGCATGGTCCACCTTTATGCGGAAAATGGAATGAAAATAGGGGCCATGGCCAAGAAGAACCGTAGAAAAGGTTACATGGCCAAGCTCGGTTGACGAGACAATCATAGTGGGTCAGTGGACGACTGCGGCAGAAACGAGCAATTAGGCTGTAGGCGTCAGTGGGTGCTGCATTGACGGAGTTCATCTGGGACGTCAAAGGGAGCACGGCGGGAGCCTCTTGAGGAACCATAATGTCAGCAGGCACAGATAGTGGACACCATGCAGACGGCTCGAACCGCAGCAGCTCCTTGAAAAATGTTTGCCGGACCGTCGATGACAAGTCTGTGAAGCTATTTTCAATGCCAGCCACAGTTGGAACATTGACTAGGCACCGAAATTTTGGCATTATGCTACGAGTCTTCAGTGTCTCCAAAGTGCCATTCAAGCTTGTAAAATGATGAGACACTCAGGCAGGTTTGACAGGGCAGGTTAACACAGCCAGCGGGCAGCAGCACACGCACCACAAGACAAGGTCCAACGGAATGTGCACACCTCGATTTCCTGTTCTTTTTACTGGCTCTCATTGACTCATCTCAGTAACAATATAAAGGAATTCATTACATGGAGGTTCATTAGATCTATGTTTAACTGGGAGCATTTTTACAAACACAACCCCGCCGGGGTGGCGCAGTGGTTATGGTGCTCCACTACTCTCCCCAAGAATGCAGGATCGAATCCCGGCCGCAGCGGCCGCTTTTTAATGCAGGCGAAAAGCAAAGCAGTTATGTGATGTGCGATCTCAGCGCACGCTAATGAGCACCAAGCGGTCGATATTTCCTGCGTCTGCCACTATGACATCTCTCATAGCCCGAGTCGCTTTGGGATGTTAAGCCCCAGAAACCAAATCAAACCTCTTCTGCTTTGCCTTCGTGTTTAGCTGGTTCCCCCGACGAACGTCCTTCTGAGTAGTCACGGTGCCTTGCTTGTTCTTTTTTCATTTTCGACCGGTATCCCGGTGTCAGGCGCTTCTACAGAGAACAGCCAGGAATAAGCCACAGATTTGACGTATGCCATGTTGCCAAAGGTTAGTAATTAGCATCCCATCGTTTTTACTATTCCAAGAGGACTATTTCAGACTTTGCAAAAAGGACACTTTTCAAAATTTTCTAGGCCTCAGGAAAAAACTGTGGGCCTGCAGTCGGAAGAACTCCAGCATTGAACGGTGGATCGGCGACATCATCAACCACTCGTACTGGGTGGCCGTTATGGGCCTTGGGAATGGAGATTTTGTGGTGAGCATGTGTCTGAGCATGCTCAACCACATCTGCAACAAACATGCCGGTCATGAGAGACCTTACAAGGAATGTGTGCACGGCCCTCTCCAAAACCGAAACTGGATGAGATCAAGTAAGAGCTGGTATTGAACGCCGTTTCTTGAATGCTTATTCAATATTGCATCCTAGACTGCAGTAATAAAGTTTTAATTTGTCTCGAAATGATTTTTTTTCAAGACTCAAAGGCCTTCTAGCGGTTGAAGGAAATTGTAGGCTCCCCTTTGCTGCTGCGCGACATTCGTCAATTGTCTCCGGATGTCCAGACGTTTTCGACGGAATCGTTCCACAGCCTGCTGATCCAGTTTGCTCCCAAGGCTAATGCTTTCTCCCAAGAAGGGATGCAAGCAAGGTATGTTATTTTTAGCTCGTCGAATAGAACAGCAAGCTAGGCAGTTTGGCCGGTCTCCATAACATAGGCCATACAGGTCTATGTTTCAGCGTAAGGTTCCGATAACATCTGAATTCTCGGAAAAAGAAATCAAAAGAATCTCGCTGAAAACACAGTTATCTGTTCAAAAAGAGATGTTGCTTAGTCAAAATGATCCCTGCACCCGACAAGTTGCATATGTGTTGTGTTTTATGACGCTAGGCGACTAGGGCCCTCACGCGCAAAACTCAAGGTGTTTGTTTAGCAGGTTTACGTCTTTAAAAATAATCGAAAACAGAAAATATTTCGACAATGGTGTTCTCTCCTAGCAAGAGGCTTGGATGAAGTGGGATGTGTTCACTATTGAACCACATAAGATGTCTCTTCTCGATTTCCTCAAATTTCAAGCAGAATATTAAAATGTGGTTTACTGTCAGCTGTTAACCGCATGTCTCACATTGATATTTTTCTTGTCCGAAAAGTATGATGGTTTAGTTTTGGGGTTTAACGCCCCACAGCGACTCAGACTGTGAGAGACGCCGTAGGGGAGGACTCTGGAAATTTCGACCACCTGAAATTTCGTGCACTGACATCGCCCAGGATACGGGCGCCTAGCCGAAAGTGGCCGCAGAGGCCGGGATTCGATCCTGCATTCTTGGCCGCAGTAGTCGAGCGCTCTAACCACTTCGCCACCCCAGCGGGGCCAGAGTATAAGTTGCGTATGAGATTAAGATGTCTAATGCCGAGGCGATTTAGGACAATTAAAAAAGCGCTCTTTATGACCAGACGACTTCCATTCTTGAACAATAGACTTGACGAAGTGTAGTTTGTTGTTTGTTTCGCTGTCCCATGAAGCCTGCCATTCAGCTCTCAGTTTACTCTATATGAATTTCATACGGTATTTACGAGGCATGTAGATGTAATTTGTTACAGTGTTGTTACAGTAGCCGTGTTAGGCAGCCATCTATGGCCTTAGAAGCTATTTAATGCCAGACAACAATCCGCGTCAGTAATCCATGTGTGCTTTAGGCGTTTGCAACAATGAGAAGTGTGTTGGAAAGGACAATGCAAATATGGGTGTGCTTGAGTTTTGGACATACATTCATGAGTGTCTTCGTAGTGAAATGCAGCTGTAAGCTCAGTGGTGTCACTGGTCCTATGTTTTTAGTAGCACTGGCTTAAAAAATGTGGAATGCAAGCAAATGACCTGACCGCTTCTCTTGATTCAGGACTCCGCTGGCTGTAATGCACTTGAACGAAAATTCTGTGAGGGAGCAAGCGGAGACGGCGGACGGTGAGCAGCGCTGGAAAGTAAAGACCTCAAAAACAAGGAAGGGCCACTTCTTTGTCGGTCCACTAAAGAGGAGCCAACATACAGTAAGCAAACAATGCATGACTCAACAGGCACCGGTAGCATCGCAATTAAAGAAGGAATTTTTTTAATTATGTCTTCGTTACAGGGGTTACTAGGTTTGCCATTATACCAGTGGACTTGCTAGGTATGGGTTAATGCAAATTAGTGTGTTGTTGAATTGTTACCAACTTGAAGAGTATTATGCGCAATGTCGTGTTTTCAAATAGTATCTACTTTTTTGCCTTTTCCTGTAGACTACGTCGGCATCCTGTTGAAAGATGTGGTGGACAGGTGCGAAGGCTCCTCCTACAAAGTTTCAGAAAGAATACGCCGCTAAATTTGAACCACATGACCAGCCATTATGATCGGCCAACGAAGGAACAACTCATTGATATCCGACACTTGGTTTTCCAAGCCTACTCCGCCCCCTCTTCCAATGCTTGCCCTACCATCAATCGCTACTTTTCAACCCTTGCAAAACTCGACCCTTGACTCTCGAGAAACTCCACAAAAGGACTGTTCACATCAGCAAGGCGGAGCGTCACAGCAATTGTCGGCATCCATACCTGCCGATACTACTGTGACACATGCAGGCCACAGAGTCAAGCGTGTGGTTAGGCTCGACCTCTAAAAGAAGGGAGAGGATGTGACAGTGAATCAGCAGCTGTGCGCCATAACCACTGAGTCGCCACAGCCACGGGAGACCCTAAGCGACTACACTGCGTCACTGAACAAATTGGCTGATGACTGCAATTTCGCAACCTTTTAAAGCGCATGTTGTGCCAGTAGATTGCGAGCGGCGTCAACCATGTAACCATGAAAACTCTGCTGTTGAAAAAAACGAATCTGACTTTCGAAACTGTGACATGGCAGTAATCAAGCCGCATGGAATTCCCAAAGCAGAACTTTTTGAGAGGCTGACGAGTGTAAGGAGTCATTTTAGTTTTACAGTTTATTGAAATAAAATGATTGATTGAAATGATTGATCGAAAAATGCTACCAGCATGTGCCCCTTGATAAAAATGGCCAAACGTTCATCACGAACACTCTGAGAGGTTTGTGACATAGCAACCAATCACCATGACTAGCTTCTATGACCATCAAAGAGTGATAACTTGTGCCCGTTTTACATGTGTATGATACCCAACGCCACCTACATACATGTAACCTAACTCAGACTCTCGACCAGCCCATGTGTGTGTGTTAGAACGCGGCAACGGAATCAACGTCAACAACGTGCGCACATGCACCCAGCTTAAATAAAGTTCACTTTTATAATCTCAAGGCATAACATGCCGTCATAAGAGAGCCAGAAGTAACAAGAGCAGGAGCCATTAGCACCGCAACACCTGTGACTGCCATGGCAAGTCTCTTTTTACAACCGCCCCCGCTGTTCACGCCTGGCGACAACCCAATAACTGAATGGGAAGAATGGCACGAAGCCTTTTTGATCAACAAACCCGCCGTACAATATTCAGCTAACTGTGACGCCGCAAGAAAAGCACTTCTTCATGTCTTGGGACCGTCAACACGACATATCCAGAAAACGCTTCCGGACACGGCAAAATAGTTTACACTGGTTTTTGTAATATGTCTTATGGCAAGCTTGCGTAAAAAAAAAAGAAGATTCCATGAAGGTTGACATCAAGCAATTTCATAAATTATATACGCTGTGCAAGAAACAGTGCGGTAGCCGGGTCTAACTATCGACGAATTCGTCACCATGTTGAAACTACAGGCACGCAAGAGCGACTTCGCACAGCAAGAGAGCCGCATGATCGCGGACCATATCATTGTACGGATCAGGTACGATGCCCTACAGGAACGACTTTTCAGAGCCCAAACTGATTGTGGAGAAAATAATTTCAGTAGCCTGCAAAGCCGCTGATATCTCAAAACAGCATGTGCGTGATCTACGCGATAAGCAGAGAGAGGCTACTGTGGATCGTTTATCGCGCAGCTACGCTGACAACACGAGACAACAAGCACGTCCGCATTGTACCATCTCACATCGCATGCAGCAACAATCTGGAAACTCTGCACAGCCTTCTCGTCGCACATGCTCAAGATGTGCCACTAATCATCCACGAATGAACTGTCCAGCATATGGTAGCTGCTGCTACTCTTGTGGCAAGTTTGGTCACTTTGCTGCTTAATGTCGTCAGAAAGTGCGTGCGCGTGCCTCAAGAAATGCAGTGTCGTCATTGGATATCCAACCAGACTCCTCTTTGAACATTCATCCAGTGTGCCTTGGCATGTTGATTGTGCACAGACTTCATGGAGCAGCACAATGGACAGAAGCAGTCCACATCAATGGGTTGGATGTTGTTTTCAAGCTCCACACAGGAGATGATAAAAAAAAACTAAAGCTTACCTCTTCCAATGTGAAGGTCTCAACGTATGATGGCATAGAAGTGCTAATACTCAGTGAGCGCAAAATGGAATCACTTGTGAAAGGCAAGGTCCATACTCTGACATGCCATGTCACCGACAAACAAGTTTTTCAGTCCTAGGGGCATCTGCATGCCAAGTCTTACAGCTGATCGCTCGTCTGAATGGTGTGCATTTAAGCCGTAGCAAGCCGGATGCTCTTGGCAAGAAAGGCTCACCACTGTGCAGCACGCTGCTCATTTTTAGACTCATACTCTGATTTTTTTAGGGCATTGATCAACTACCAGGTGTGGCCAGCATCACCCCAACAGATTCCCCTTGCCATCCAAGACAAGGTAAAGCATGAATTTGATGACTTGGAAACAAAAGGCATTATACAAAATACCAGTACCAACAGATTGGGTGCTTCCACTCGTCATTGTCATGAAAAAGGATGGCATCTTGCGATTGTGTTTACACCCCGGGCAGTTAAATGACTCAATCAAATGCGAGCACTACCACATACCAAAGCAGGATGAGCTGCTTGTTAACCTGAGCAAATGCACTGTGCTTACAGTGCTCGACGCTAAGTCAGCCTTCTGGCAGTTAACCCTCGATATGCACAGCTCTAAGCTGTGTACATTCATGACACCTTAGGGACGGTACGGGTTTTTTCTAATTCGCTTTGTGCGCCAGAGTTATTTCCGCGAGCATATCCTCTCAGGAATTGAGAATGTGTGATCCTACTTTGATGACATACTTATTGCGTCCAGGAACATTGAAGAAGACAATGTAAGGCTTCGTGAAGTGCTAGAGGTAGCATGACAGCGTAATTTGAAGCTGAATGCATCAAATACAAAGGTTGCTCTTCCAAGCATTGCCTACCTGGGACGCTTAACGCCAAATGGCTTGAAGCCAGACCCAGCTAAATCCCAGGCTATTGCTTCTATGAAGGCACCAACTACCAAAGAACAGCTACTCAGGTTTCTAGGCATGTTTAAAACGTTTAGCAGTTTGTTCCTTCTGCATAATAGAAAACCGCACAGCTCAGAGCCCTTCTGAAGAATGCTGCAGCATAGTACTGGGACGCAAACATAGGCAGAAGTTTTGACCAACCTCAACAGAGTTATCAAAGAGGCATCCGTTCTCAAGTACTTGAATTCAAGAGAGCCAGTCATCGTCTTTGCTCATGCTAGTGCATACGGACTAGGTGTAGTGCTGCTACAAAACGAACAACCAGTTGCATATACCTCTGCATCACTGACATCAACACAAAGAAACTACGCACAGACAAAGAACTTCTTGCATTAGTGTTTGCTTGTGAACACTTTCACTTGTATACATATGGCCGAACCGCGACTGTGCACACTGACTACAAACCACTGATTGGTCTCTACAAAAGACTGATGCAATCACTCCACGACTGCAACGTCTACTTATGCGCCTTCAGAGGTACAACATTCATCTTGTGCATGTGCCAGGCAAGCACCTTACTGTCACAGGCACCCTTTCGCATGCCCCACACGCATCTCTCCACGCTGACACATCAGATTTGGAAGAGTGTAGAGTGGCGAGTTTGATCACTTCTTAAACTACAAGCGGCAAGAGCTCCATGTCGCACATGAAAAAGACCCCATTCTTCAGACAGTTGCCCAGTATGTTCAGAATGGGTGGCCAAGGTATCAGAGTGTTGAAGCATATTCTAGATTATATTCTCATTACCAAGATGAGCTCCATCTATCAGATGGTATTCTGTATTGTAGAAAACACCCTGTCATTCCGACATCCTTTCAGCAAGATACTCTGAAACGACTTCGCACAGCACACCAAGGCATTATTGAAAAGAAAACAAATCACATGCAACTTCCTACTGGCCTACAATCAACAAAGACGTTGAAAAAATGGTCGCCAGTTGCGAGCTCTGTCAACAACACCGTCATGGAGACGAACATACGAGGCCACTCTTCTCTGGCTTACAGGTCAACAAGTCTATGTTCGTCGAAACAACAAATGGGAGCCTGGAAATGTGGTCCAAGTTGGCCCACAACCACGATCGTATGTGATCAAGTCCAGAGATGAAGGACGTTTCAGGAGAAGCTGGTTCCATATTATGCCAGGCATTTGGCAGTGAAGTTGCACAACACCCGAGGACTGCTACTCCGTTCCCTCCAGTAATCTGCATCCCCAGCAGTGCCATACCAACGTGTCCCATTAAGTTGTCACAACACGGTGGGAAGGCGAATCGTTCCTCCAGCGAGTGGGCACGGTGGGCCTGGCGAGAGCATGGCGTTAATCAAGCCCTTCTTTTACTTTGATGAATGCAATAAAAAGCTGCGCTAATAAGACACGGACGAAGGAAAGGCAGGACGAACACAAACGCAGACTGACAACTTTATTTCGTGAAGAAAACCAAGGCATATATACGCGATCTCCGCTACTATCTAATCACAAAAAACAGCAAGCGAAGAAGTGACGCGCACTAAATCAACACGAAATATCAAATTCTGCTGCAGAGATGATGACCTTAACTAGGGCCGGCCCACTAAGTAAACCAAGACCAAGAAATCTTCCAGTCTAACGGATTATCAGAACAACCATCAAATGGTAATGCACGAATACAACACAGTGATGCAAGACAAAACCCATAGTACATCAGAACACCATCTTCAGGCTGGACAACGATATATGGTATAAAAACCAGGTCACACAACCAGCTTATACAAGCCTCGCCAGAAACAATAAATACAGTAAAAAAGGCACCAAGTCAGGCTAAAACCAATTGTCTAACATTAAAACCAACCACAACAAAAAAAGTCGCTAAGCTATGACATTCGACCAACACGCAACCCACAACGCAGACACATGAAAGAAGGCCAAAGCAGAGCCTATACATCACCTCCCAAATACTAAAATGCTTTTTCCGACAACGAAATAGAGGGCTTGCTGACGCAAAAGCTTGTGGTGCTGATGTAGAAGGTTTCAATTACTAGGCGCTCCCATTTGTCTTTCGACCTGGCCAGAAACTTCGTCCTCTCAAAGTAAGGCACGCATTCCCGTTTGTTTTCTTTCTTGTAGTCAGCCTAGTGCTCGGCCAAAAACCCTCTTTCATTTTTCTCCACATTCGACTTGTGCTCTCTTGCTCTTTCATTAAAGCATCTGCCGGTTTGGCCTATGTAAACTTTTCCACAACTTAGGGGAATGCGGTAAACTACTCCAGAAGCACATTCTGTGAATTTCCTTTGATGTTTGATAGTTTAGGGAGGCTTCTTATTCTCTTTCATCATCGCACAGACCTTCGAGAGTTTGCAAGGTGCGGAGAAAATGATGTTGACGCCGACTTTCTTCGCAATTCTCTTGACATTGTACGAAAATTTATGAAAATACCGGATTACGTGTATCTTCACTGACTGCTCTTCTTCATTACTTTTGCTGTCAGACTTCATTTTCTGCAGTAATTTCTCGCACACGCTCGCAATGATATCCGAAGGATATCCAGCAGCTCGCAAACGCTGACGCTGATGCTGAAAACTTTCTTCACCCATATGGACGCATGAATTTTCCAGGCGTGCGTCCTGCCTTTCCTTCGTCCGTGTCTTATTATCGCAGCTTTTTATTGCATTGAACTATGAACCAACTAGCCCGACAAATTTTACTCAAGCATCTTTTACTTTGTACAGCGTTTCTTTCTATGCCTATCTGGAACGTCGATGCAATGCTCCTGCGCCGGTGACCCATCGTGCTTATATGAACCAACTTCCTTGCACGTGCCAACAATACAGCCTGACATTTTTTTTTTTCGAAGAGTTTGCCACAAGGCATAAGGTTGGAAAGGGGAACGGGATGCAGGGGATAGAAAGTTAAAAGAAGGAGTGAAGTCCAGTTGCGCTTATGTATTCGAGAAGGTTGGTAGTATAGCGATTGTCCATTGTCCATTTCTCATAATCACTATCGCGATTCCACCGCAGGCCCACCTTCATGATTATCCGTTGCCTAATGTGAGTCGTTGATGGACACGTCCACGCACAAGTGACAAGTGATGGTGCACGTGACCCACTTTGGTCAGAGCAGATCCTGCCCAAGATATGTGCATTCTCCTCAGTTCAGCAGCCAGCATGGCCCAGGACTATGCAACTATCACACAGTGCCTGCTTAGTAGCCTGTATAAGAGCCATCAACAAATTTCGAGCTGTCAGCTGGTTGCCTGTGATTACATCACAGCTTAGCGGGAGAGCGAACTCGAAGAAACCTTATGCACCAAAGATGACGACACTGGGGGAAATGGAGAGGAAAAAAGGGGGGAAAATCCTGGTCTGTCCTTAATCAATAAAACAGGGCTTGACACCTGCAGTACATCTTATTCATACACACACGGCGGGCAACCCACTGCTGTTTGCTCATATCCTCCTGGCATAAAATTTTGATTTAATGTCAATGACGTAAGTACAGGTTGTGCTCTGTGCATGCTATGGCCTTATTTCAGAGGCCGAGTGTAAGGGACCGGCGGGCACAACGGATTAGTGCGGGCCTCGATGGAACGCTGTGGCGAACACCTAACAACGGCACTGCAGTTGTCACGACTGGCGCGTCGGGACAGGACCGCTCTGTTCTTTTCTTTCCTTTTCTTT
Organism: Amblyomma maculatum; assembly: GCF_055883805.1. Lineage (NCBI taxonomy): Eukaryota > Metazoa > Arthropoda > Arachnida > Ixodida > Ixodidae > Amblyomma > Amblyomma maculatum. The sequence goes on along the minus strand of NC_139349.1, from coordinate 169,965,505 downwards.
TCTTTTTGCACCGGGTTGAGCGCGCTGTCTCGACCTCGCGGGGACAGGTGAGACGCTCATTCAATGTAAGCGTCCAATGGAAGGACGTGACTCTAGGAGTTTTGCCTTTCCTTTTTTTATGAGAGGATTTAGTCCTCTTAAAGTTGAAGAGTGCGCTGGACGTCGGAACGAAACAAATCAGGTTGATGTTGGTTGTGATTGGTCGTTGCGGAAATTAGGGCTGGACCTAAGGGGGTTAAAACCGAGCCCGAGAGCATGGTCCAGCGTTCCGGGCTAGGTTTTCATGCTCTGCATCGTCGGCTATGCCCAGGTGTGAATATTTCCCCTTTTACCGGTTTCAACCTGTATCTCTGCTGTAAATGTATGTATAGGCTCGAGGCATTGCAGATGAAGCTATGTGATGTTAAGAAGATAGTGAGAGACCGGAAAGCGTGGCGTGACATGGTCCATAGGGTCACGAAGAGTCGGACACGACTGAACGCCTGAACTGAACTGAAATATTTGCTATGTGTATAAAATTCAGTTTTCTTCTCGTCAACTCCTACACTCAAGTCTTCGCTCATAGCGTCTCTGCAGAGTGAATTACGTGAGTGAATTAAGGACTCCGCTCACAAGTTTGTGAGCGTGACGTCAAATTTACGGAGCCATGACACAGCCTTGAGACGTCAAGCGTGACGAAGTACGAAATTGTCCAATTACCAGTGACCTTTAGCATGGCTCTGCCCTGGTAGTTCCGAATCCTCGGCAAACGCTGTTGCCACAGTGTGGCACAAAACCGACCAGGCACCGTCTCCTAACTTTTTGTCACACGACGAAAATAATACGCAATAAATAAAACATGCAAATGTTTATTTTGATAAGATAATTTTTTTAATATTGAATAACATTAGGCTCAAGTTGAGCCGCTCTTAGTTTTGTAATTATACTTGCTGTTAGGTAACATTGATTGCCGTGAAGGCGCGCCGGCGGCGTCAAGGCGTGCACATGGCGGCCTGCAAGACAACAGCTGATTCCCCGACACGGTGCTGTTTTTTTTAGCATCGTCTGAAATTGAAGCACTGTGCTGGTGCCGTAAGCATGCTAAATATCTAATAGATAGTAAGCGAAGCTCAGGGCCTACTGCGATAAAATTGTATGGAGCGCTTGACACGGAAATGGACAAAGACAATTTGTGGAGGTGTTTCCGGTGGGCGCTTACTAGTGTCGATGAGAAAAGTGCTCAAAGTGCAGCGTGGAGCCATGTGATCTATGGTTCTATTAAACGCAAGACGAGCATGAAGCACGTAGCGTAGGTAAAAATGAAGTTCTGTGGCTGCAAGATCATCTGTTTGTACGTAGCTGGGTAGTTAGGAAAGAACATGACCATAGGGATGCTTCCACCCCTGCCGGGATTGAACCCGAAGCCTTTATTCACTGCAGAACCACCCTGACAGGTCTTTCGATGTAGCGTTCATTGTAATGTGCGCTGTATATTTTTTTTTCAGAGTTATCCATGACTAGGTTGCCTTGCTTTTGAGTGATACCTCCTGCCCACACACCATTTGCTTGATGCATCTGTGATGTTTTTGCACCAGTTTGTATACCTATGGGATTTTATATTTATGCTCCAATCATTGTGAGCACTAAAACTTGTGTCATGTTTCTGCACTGTAAAATGCCATACTTTTTTCCTGCTTCTAAAATGTGCCAAATTTATGAATACTGTGCAAGCCTGTTATCACTAAGCAACCATTCCTTTGTCTCTTGCCTCTGTGTTGCACTGTTTTATGCACAATACTTTCGTTTCTTGCTTCTGAAGTGTGCCAGACCTGCGATGAGTACTGTGTCTCCTCTGTGTAGTACAATTGTGCAGCACGTGTTAATAACTGCTGATGCTATTGAAGGCACTTGGTTTCTCTGCTACACGTTCAAGCGTGTGAAATGCTGCAGCAAAATAAAGGTGCGCACTGAATACACATGCTTCTAAAGAAAACACCTTCTGTGAGACTTCCCCATTCCGATAAGCATCGCAATTGCTGCCTCGTTGTGAAACACTTTATTTATGTACTCAAACACATGCACACACACCAACATGCACGGTTGCAAGTAACAGTGATACGGGGTGTACGAAGACCGATTTGGCTGTACAGATGAGGCGTTGCAACGCTTGTTTCGAGAAGATGCATCTTTACCACAACAGGTTTCTTGGCACAGACATGAAACGAGAAGAAACTGCACTTGACTGCCTGTAATGAGGTGGTCAGCTACGTGTGGTATATCACGGCCGACTGCTGTGTTAGGATTGACGCTGCAGCTGTGGCTGCACCATGTGCCAGCCTCTGGTGGCAGGTCTTGTGGAACAGGCTCACATGATTCTGTAGGGCTTTTGCCTAGAGGTATGCACGGCACCAGTGATCCCACTTCCAGTGATCCCACTTCCAAGTGACCAGTACACAGATGAGGGCCTTTCTTGTCCATGCCAGCAGCACTCTCCTCGTCTGTAGATAGGAAGACATCTAAAAAGTTATGCAACATTGCACATGCTACACGCTCTGGCTGATAGAGGAGCGTCTTGTATTTTTGCAAGCTCTGGAAGCGGCTGTTTAGCACGCCGATGCAGTCATCCATCACTAACCTTGTGGAGGTGTATGCCTAGTTGCATAACCCTTATGGAGAGGCCGGGCTGGGATTCTATGGCACTGGCAGCCATATCACTAACAGGTGCCAATCTCACCAGCCTAACTGAAAATAACACGCTATTAAGCATATTCTTCGTTGTCGACCTCAACAGCGTCATAAACTTTAACACCCTTACTGAAACAATGGAACAGTGACATCAAGTAGCGCATTGCCAGGTTTTGCTGACGACGACATTCATAGGCGTGCAGACTATGCATGATTGGACGTTTCAGCAACACTTTAAGGACCGCCTTGCACTTCATAGCGGTATAAACGATGCCCCATTCCTACTCAATATAGGCATAAAAAAACTCATTCCCATCTTCGTTTCTTACGTAGGCGTTTCAACTATGTGCTGCGTGTCTTATGTTTCAGCTTAAAGCGCAAGAACGCAATTACACGCGCGGCATGTGGAGCCTACTATAACTAATCTTGCAAAGAGCAGCGCGGCTCATTGTTGTGAATTAGAAGTCTCGCAGCAAGCCTGCCTCGAGAAGAATGCCGCCAGAAGAAAGCATCATGCCACGATCCCAGGCAGGGAGGTTCAAGGCTCAAATCACGATGGCATCTCATATCTAAAAACAGGGACACCACAAAGCTACTCGTAGACGCCCGATGTGCTGTCGACAAACCCGAATACGCCGGGTATGCTGCCGTGACGAAGGAAGCCTTTCTTCACCGCAGACCTAGCTACATGCCGCACATGCTTTTGAACTGTAGGCTGAGCGAGGCCGATGTTCGCCTCGTTGCCAGTAGCGGCTTGAAAGCCACTAGCAGTTCGGAAAAAGCGCAGTGCACACATTATCTGCCGCCGCACAGACATCGCACTGGCCGCACACATCTATCTCAGTTCATCGTCGCATCGCAGTGACTGTACTATATCGTTCTCATGTAGCAACATGCGTCGATCGCCCGGCACGTCACACAGTCTTCGTACACCGTCCTTCGCCGATGATCGCGTCGGGGCACCGCCTCTACCGCCTAACGAGAACGCCAGCCGCCGCACAGATCGTCGCAATTTTCCCTTTATGGACGCTCACAACCAAGTTGTGAGCGGCTCGCGTCGCTCACAACCCCCGCTCACAATTGGCCCGTAGCCAACGTCATCACTTCAAGTGTGTTCATGACGTAAAGGGCAGACGTCGATGACGTAAAGAAAGGCCACTCGCGCCGTGTCGCCGCTGGCCAATAGGAAGATTGTGAGTGTAATTGTGAGTGCGAGCCGTCCATAATTCCGCCCCTGGACTTTGCGTGTTGTGATGAACAGTGATTTCTAGTGCTTGTTGACGCACATGCTAAGTGGGTGGAACTGTTTGTGATAAGCTCGACGACCAGTGAAAAGACTGTGGAAAAAGTGCGTGGGGTGTTTTCCGCGAGTGGGTTACTAGAAAGGGTAGTGACCGACAACGGCCCGCAGTTTTCTTCGGCATATTTTCAGATACTCTTGACCAGCAACATAATGTTAGGCACAGTAAATCTCCTTCTTATCCTGCTTCAAATGGCAGTATGGAGGGCTGTGTGCAAACAGTGAAAAGAGACCTCTGCAAGCAGATCCTGGGCGAACACCGGAAAGGGAAGAATTTCTATGCAGCGCCGTATTGATCAGTTTTTCTTCAGATACAGGAACACCCCAACGGGGACCACGGAGGAATCACCAGCGCAGATTCCTGTCGCGGTCGCCTCGAACCCGACTGAACCTGCTGCACCCTGACATGGCGCAAAGAATAAGAAGCAAATTGGAACATATAAAGCAGTCTGCAAACCGAACCCGCGGATCCTGAAGAGAGTTCGAGGAGGGTAACCGCGTCCTGGTAAAGGGAACTCCGGCCTCGAGAAATTGACATCGAAGATGAAGAAGATAACTGCCCCCACCTATGGGCCAATCCCCCACTGTGGGTATGTGCCATTATAACGAGGGAGAAGCTGAATTTCATGTCCCGGGTTGATGGCTCCGGGCCATCAACCTTCCTTCATCTAACCCTAAAATCTGAACATGATGGGACAACCTCAGTGTAAGCGTTCCCCCTTATCTAAATTGGCCTCCCCATCACAGTAACTCAACGGAACTGCCGAGAGCTATGGTCTCGCACTAGCGGGCCGACTTTCACGCATACACCCGCCGTGATGGCCCTGCAGGAGCCAGGAAGGGGCGCCGCCATAACAAACTATACGACGTTTCAGTAGGACCCCTCGTCTTGTCTATGCATTCATAAAAATTACACAGCAAATGTGGTTGACTTAAACTTCCAACTTGGCTATTCCCATGTAATGGTGACTCTCCTCCCTTGCGCAAACAGGACCCACCGCTGCGCAATCTAAATGTCTACTGCAACACAATTTGCCGAATGTATCATTCTTGGACCTTTTCAGCCGTGCTCTAAAAGCTGCGGGCCGGGACCCCCTCTTGATTGTGGGCGATTTCAACGCCCCCAGTTGAGTCTGGAGGTACCGCCGTGAAGAGACACCCGTTCGAATGCCCCTACGACAGTGTCGAACCTTAGACTTGAAGGGAGCCTTCGACAACGTTCATGATGTAATACTCATCTTTCACAAGCCGGCTGCGGACGCAACGCGTTCTGATACATTCGGCAATTTTTGACAGATCGCGAATCCTACATTAAAATCCAGGGCACCGAACATAGCCCGTTACAACTTGGAACCACAGGACCACCACAGGGCGCAGAGTTGTCTCCTCTCTTAATCAATCTGGCTGTGATGCACCTGCCGGCCCAGTTGGATGCTGTTGCTGGTATGCAGCATACCCTGTATGCCGATGACATCACCCTGTGGGGCACGCAAAGTTCCCGTAGATATTGAAGCCAACCTGCAACAAGCGGCAACCATAGTGGACCGTTATGCTCGCCGCTGCGGCCTTCAATGCTCCTCTCAAAAATCTGAGTTTGTACACATACGCCCCTCACCAAAGTGTACGGAAAAATTGAGCTCTCTTTGGAGACAGGACCAATTCCTGAACACACAGAAGTCCGGGTACTGAGGCTCTTCATTCATATCAACATAGATGGTGTGGGGATTCTCTACGGGGCTGCGGCTCCGCTCTAAGAACTGAGGCCACACCGCTAGCTCTGACCACAGAAGTGGCCTTGAAGAACGACACACCGAGGCAAACTTAGCCAGCGGGCCAAGTTGTTTATTGGGAACGCCCAATGTTCTTCCTCGGTGTCATAGCAGCATCCGCGCGCTACGGCGTCGCGGCGTCGTCTCTCGGTGCTGCTGCTGTCCGCCCAGATGAGAGGGGAGGAGGAAGTAGGGGCCGTTCTCTCACCCCCGCCCTCTCCGCCACAGCGCCAGGGGAAGGAGGCCAAGAGGGGAAAGATGAGGGCTCCCCGAGAGAAAGAGAGGGTGTTCGCCGCGTCGTGCAGGCGATGAAAATGTTGCATTCCCACACCCTTCCTCCCTTACTCATGACCCCCACCTGGGCGCCGTTTTCCGCTTTGAAGTTTGAAGATGCACGGCTGATCCCTCAGCAGGTCCATGCCGCAGGACAGGCGGCCAAAGCAGGGATGGCCACCCCCGCGTCGGGCTGGCCCCGCCGCTGCCGTCACGGGGACGAAGTCCGCTGGCCCGCCATCCGGTCGCGGACCACCGGCACGCCCGCAGGGCGCTGATCGCCTACGACCGTGCCGACTCCCCGCAGGTCATCAATCAGGGCAGCAGGATCCATGCCTCCGCGTACAGGAACCACTCCGGCCTGCATATCTACACGGGCCGGGTTCTTCTCCAATTCGAGCTCGGATGCGAGCTGCTCCATCAACGAGCTCGAATTTGAGCTTTTTTTTTTTCGGGGACCACTGTATGCCTGCACAGCCATTGGACTGGTAGACTAAACATCACCTTCGCCGCTCCCCGCCGCCTGAATGCAGACAGCGTAGCCCATGCGCCCGGAGTGCCGGTCTCATAAATAAGGCCAGTCGGCGGGCTAGGTCCCTCTGAACGTGCTCAGCACAGGCTTCGCGTACAGGAACAGTGCCGGCTTGTGTATCAACACGTGCCGGATAACTTCACATGAGACCCCTCGTGCCCTTGCGGTTGACATTAGGCGATTGCGTCTACCTTCCGCACTGTATCAGCGCGGAAAGGACTGCCTTCCCTTAAATCCGCTCGCGCGAACTCGCTCTTCTGGCGTTTGTCCGTCGTCAGCTCAAGCTGCACAGGCAGCCGACGCCGCCGGCGCTGCTCTGCGTGCGTGACCTCTACGCTCGGAGCACTCCCCCTTCTTTTAGGGATGTCGCTGACGGAGGGTGATGTAACGATGCCCACGGAGTAGCTGTGCGCGTGATCTCACATGCGCAGCATTTGACAATCCTTCAGCGATTTCGCTGGCTGTAGGTGCTACATGGCCGCTGCTTGAGTGATTGCACTTGCGCGGCATTTTTCCCGTTGTCACAGCGACTGCGCTGGATTCGGGTTTTGCAGCGGTGCCCGTAGAGACCACTCTCGGGATCGCTTGCCTACGCGCTGTTATGCGCATGCAGGGTCCGCTTCTGCAGCTACTTTCAAGGAAGTACTGTTGGCATGAGTCCGTCGATTCCGCCCGACCTCGGGCCTTTCAGCTTGCAGCCGCGAAACAATCTCAGCAACCTGAAACGGTCCCACCCATCTGGGCGCTCGACTCGTCGCGATCTCGCGTTCACGTCGCTGAGTGCGTAAGCATAGCTAGCCATCGGACTTGCAATGTTCTTACCGCGGCTGCGGTTCGCCTTTCCATTGGCATTGGCCGTAATCTCACGCAATCACATTGCGTAGTCGTCGACATTGGTATCGACCTTTGCGTTCATGCGCAGAGCTAAGGAAATGGCGTGCCAGTGCACATTCCGGTAGTTATGCGATTGCGCATATTCACCCTAGAGCGGCTCTATATTCCGATATCGGCGCTAGCTCCTTTGCGAATAACGGCTTTTCTGCCCTCATCTGAGGCGTCACTGCCTAGCACGTATGTAGCAAAGCTTAATCATAGATCAGCAGGATGTCTCCAACTCACTCGTAGCAAACCCAGCTACACTAGAGTTAACTAACGCCAACCAAAGTACAAGTAGCTTCCCAGCGCAATTTGGCCTGAATCGTCGCGGGGTTCTGTCTCTTCAATAAGGCTAGCGACCCTCTTACGACAAAAATAAAAAAATATGAGCCTTCATACTAACCCCTGACAGCTCTTGACTGCTGAACGCAAGCTCGAGTGGGTGTCCCCACTCTTACGAGATGCGCGTGCACAGGAGGTTTCCGCAACGGCGCTCCCCGATGCAACCTCCTTCCGCAAATATGGTGTACCACGGCTCCTAGTGACATCGCACAGGCGACTAGGTAATTCACGCTCCCTTTCCGAACGGCATTTGGCTGCTCGTGAACTGACCTGCCGAATGCGAGTGACCTCACCGCATATCCATGCGATGCCGCTCCAGTCAACTTGGCTCTCGACTTTCCTGAGCCGGTGAACTTTGAACCTGTGCTCGGCGCGCTTCGGCAGCGCTCTCACCCGCATTCTCCGCCGTACAGACAGCGCGGTTTTAATCCAACGAGCAAAACGGACTTACCGCATCGGCGGTTCTGGGCGGAGGTAGGCAAATTGACACATGTCGTGAGCTGGACCAACGGGCCGGCTTTCCCGAGCGGGTGTAAGGGGATAGCGCAGGCAACTGGCAGTAGCTTGACGAGTAGCTCAGGATCTCCTTCAGAATGCCTCGTTCGGCGGACCACACCTGCGATTTCACTGGAGGCGTATCGCAATAGCGGTTACAAGCCCTTGCCATCGGGCTAGGCTTCGCATACCAGCCAGGATCGCCCAGCCGACTTCGGACGACTTACTGCGTGGAATTCCACCATTCGTCGTGAGCTAGCCTCCCCAACTGGACTGCCAGTGGGGCCCCACGTTTGTGCGCCATTTTGTGGGGATTCTCTACCGGGCTGCGGCTCCGCTCTGAGAACCGAGGCCACACCGCTAGCTCTGACCACAGCCGTGGCCGTGAAGAACGACACACCGAGGCAAACTTAGCCAGCGGGCCAAGTTGTTTATTGGGAACGCCCAATGTTCTTCCTCGGTGTCATAGCAGCATCCGCGCGCTACGGCGTCGCGACGTCGTCTCTCGGGGCTGCTGCTGTCCGCCGAGATGAGAAGGGAGGAGGAAGGAGGGGCCGTTCTCTCACCCCCGCCCTCTGCACCACAGAGCCAGGGGAAGGAGGCCAAGAGGGGAAAGATGAGGGCTCCCCGAGAGAAAGAGAGGATGTTCGCCGCGTCGTGCAGGCGAGGGAAATGTTGCATTCCCACAATGGTCGAACACTACCTTGGCGAAACTCCATAAGGTGGGGGACCAGGTGGGCTGCATGGTCCCCGGGTTTCTAACAAACGTGAGGGGTTGCAGTGCAAAGACGCCTTGCGGCTGTGCATGCATTCTTGATCAGTCGAATCCTATATTCGACTCCTTACCTCCACCTTCGGAAACAAGACGAGGATGCACTCGAAGTCAACCTGCGCAAATTTTTTAAAAGAGCCCTCGATCTCCACGTAAACACCTCCAACCAGTGCCTAAGCTGGGCCTTGGCATGGTGAATACATTCCGAGAGATCCGAGAGGCTCACTTAACCAACCAATACACACGTCTTTCTAAGACACTGTCGGGTCGCCGCCTCCTTGCCCGAGAACACATCCAACATACCACCCTTATATAAGAGCGTGTACGTCTGCCTTTCGAGTGGAGATGCGCCCTCCACGTACGCCCTCTTCCTAAAAACATGACATGTGAAGACCACAATGGCCGGCGCCTGGCGCGGGCGGAAGCCCTAGGTCGCCATTATGTGTCAAAACCCGACATTTATTACGTGAAAGCCCCCCTCAACCCCCCCCCCCCACCCTTGGGAGATGGTACACGGCCTCATTAGTCCACCAGTAAAAAATTAAAACGGAGAGTTGAGCTAGTTGGTACATGTTTAAGGAATAACACCGCGGAGACGAAGGACAAGGAAGACAACACAGCGCATGTATGGTCTTCTTCTTTGTCCTTCGTCTCCGTGCTGTTATTCCTTAAACAATCAAAAACTCTTAACGGGCTTACATTTGGCACCCGCGACTTAACTCACGCGGAAGAGGTTGCCATTGCGTGGCAGCTACCCACACTGATTCCAAAATAATTATCTCCGACTGGCGAGGAGCCTGTCGGAACGTCGAGCAAGGCTGGGCTCCATACTTAGCCTACTGACTACTTCAAAATTGCACCTATACCGAGGACCCCGCTCACCGGAAAATAGTATGGGCTCCGGCTAGGATATCCTGTAAATTTGAACTTTCCATGTGATGTCTTACTGACATTTGTTCTCAGTGTTCTGAACGCCCAAAATGAATGTTCTGGGCATCAAATATGCGTGCAGCCTGAACATCCCATCGAACTTAAGCAGTTGCTTCATGCACATATAAAAAAATGAACTGACGAGCTAAACTTCTTTTGTAATTTTTTATTTAACGCAGCTCAGTTCTTTTGCTTGGTCCCTTTGCTTGCTCCATTTGTTTCATTCACCACTTGCAGTGAGCTGCGAAAATAGAAAAAAACACAAACTCACGACAAGTAAACCATGACTTATTCTAGAAAAAGAAAAAGAGGAAAATTGCTAAATATTAATAATAATAATAATAATAATAATAATAATAAACAGCCGAAACAATCCATTCCCTTCCACCATGTTCTCCTTGCCTGAATGACTGCGCACCAGCTTTTTTAATGGAGTAAACTAAAACCAATTCACTGCAGTTGGACAAGTGTTTACTGCGTCCACCGTTGCCTACTCTCCTTTCACGCGCAAAAAAAAACGCATCGTCAGTTGCACGCAAAAAAAAATCCAACAAACATTGTATTTGGAGACAGCCGAGCCAAGCGGTCGTGGGTTCAGCCACGGAGCTGCGGCGCGTAATTCCGTCTCCTCAACGGTAGGGTTCCTCTTCCTCCTCACTGGTTCTCTCTCAGCAGGTTAAACAGCGATTGTTACCCAGAGATGTCTGTGAACGCAACCTAAAGCTAACATACACTCACTGAAGGCAGGGGATGGTTACGCTGAAGGTATTTAATTGTGTCAGCGTTGTCATGCTGTTACTTCATGGCTCTGTTCACGGCTGGTTTTGCGGCTGTTAAGAAATAAAAACCACATAATGCGACCTAAAGGGGAACACACCCCAGGCGAGTTATTAGTAGCTTATTTTAACGTTGTGATTTAAAAATAAACCAGAAAAAAAAGTTGCAGGACTTAAAAGGAGTTGCATCTACAGGACTCGAACCGATGTTTTATTCGCTCAGTGGGCAGGTAAGTAGCGTTAATCCATTGCGCCGCTGAAGCAACGAATGGTGCATGCTTTGAATGCGCATTTCTTCATTTTTACAATATTTCCGCTATCTGTCGCCAGGTAACGCAGCTCAGAGGACCCTACCGGATTCAAGATAACGAGGGAAATTGTCTTAAGGGCGACAACGCAGTGAACTACATTACATTAGTTATATCCGAGTCAGTTAAGAGCGGCGATAGGGTAATCTCCGCAAATCAAGAAGCAACACAAGATAGCAGAATACAAAGCAGCTTAGAACTGACCAATCTAAACTAGAAAAAGGCAGAAAAAAATATTCCTAAATACACATCTACAGGAATAGATGGAATTTTGATCAAGCTGATTAATGAACTTGGTCCAAGAAGTAAGGAAACGTTGTTGAAAATTTTGGAAACAGTCATAACGAATAAGAAAATTCCGGATAGCTGGCGGCAGAGTAAAATGAATTTGATTTATAAAGGGAAAGGAGAAAGGATGTACATAAAATCCTACAGGCCGATTACCATAACATCTGTTAGGTACAGGTCGGCCATGCAGGCGGGGAAATTAAAGGTGCATGCATGGGTAGAAAGTAACAAGATACTCGGAGAACTTCAGAACGGCTTTAGAAATGGTAGGCGTTTAGATGATAGCCTGTTCGTGCTTACCCAATGCATCGAAATATCTAGAGTGGAAAATAGACCTTTGTATTTGGCCTTCCCGGACATAAACGGGGCGTACGACAACATAAACAGGGAACTCCTGTGGAACATATTAAAAGACGAGGGTATCGGTTATAACAGAGTTCCTACAGGAAATATACCGGGATAACAAAGTAGAAATTACGTGGGGAGGTATAAGAAGTACGGAAGCTGTCCAGGTATTCAAAAGATTAAGGCAAGGTTGTCCTCTATCACCGCTCCTGTTCATGCTTTATATTGTTACGACGTTTATTTAAACAGATGCTAGGATGCGCTGGAGATTAGCACACCACAGCGGATAGACCCAGCTTCCTCGTCCTCTTCTGCTTACACCGCCAAAACCTCATCTTCCTTCAATAAGGACCGCGGGAAGTGCGTGACCCTGCCCCCTTTGCAGACGATGCCCGCCGGGCGAGGCAAGGTTTGTCACGTTGATAGAAGGGCTTCATGCGGGCCACGTGGACTACTTGAGTCTTCCGAGAACGACGCCCTTGGGTGGTCAGGTGAGAGACTACAAAGTTTACTGCGCTGAGGCGTTCCAGTACAACGAAAGGGCCAGTATAGTGGTGCAACAGTTTCTGACACAAGCCGCGCTTACGCAACGGCGTCCAAAGCCACACCAAGTCACCAGGGGCATAATTACATCTTGATGACGCTTGTCGTAGAGTTGCTTGTAGCGCTCCTGGGAGGCTAGTGTGAGAAGTCTAGCGAGTCGACGAGCTTCTTCAGCCAAAGAGAGAGTATGCGCAAGTGAAGTTTCAGCAGGGAGTGAGAAAGGCAGAAACGTGTCCAAAGTGCTTCGTGGAGGTCGTGCATAAAGAAGAAAAAACGGACTGTAGCCTGTCGTTTCGTGCTTAGCAGTGTTAAATGCGCATGTCATAAACGGAAGGACTTAATCCCAGTTTTTGTGGCGGCAGTCGACATACATTGCGACCATATTGCTAAACGTCCGATTGGTGCGTTCGGTAAGACCGTAAGGAGTTGAACGGCAAAAATGGGATGAGCAGAGGCGAAGAAGTTCTACAACTTCTGCCGTAAACTGCCGGCCACGATCGCTTATTAACACACGAGGAGGCCCATGTCGAAGAATTATGGACCGTAGGAGGAACGCCGAGACATCAGAAGCAGTGGCTGACGGTATAGCAGCAGTCTCACAGTACCGCGTAAGGTAGTCTACGCACAATATGACCCAGCGGTTTCCGTTGGAGGAACGGGGAAACGGTCCTAGAAGATCAATTCCCGCCTGTTCGAATGGGGTTCGTGGTGGCGTTATAGGCTGAAAATGACCCGGCGGTGAGCAGGTTGGGTGCATGAAACGCTGGCACTGTAGGGAGCTAGCCACATAACATTGAGTAGTTTGACGAATCTTCGGCCAATAAAAACGTTCCTTAGTCCTCTGCAATGTTCTCGCGAAACCCAAGTGTCCACCTGTGGCATCGTCGTGCGTTACCCGAAGAGCCTGACACCTAAGACTTGTAGGAACTACCAGAAGCCGCGCACCTGCTGACGAGTAGTTCTTCCTGTATAGTACACCGTCACGAATGCAGAATGAGGTCGTAAGGTTCCGGGAACTTGATGCATCAAAAAGCGGCGCCAACTCGTTGTCGTTCCGCTGCGCAGTCTTGAATTCACCAACATCAAGGAAACTTGTAGAGATAGCAGCTATATATTCATCCAAGACCTCAATGTCGCAATCAGTAGTTTCAAGTGGCAACCGTGACAGGCAGTCAGCATCACCGTGCTTACGACCAATCTTAAAAGACACAGTAAAATTGAATTTTTGAAGGCGCAAAGCCCGCCGCGCAAGGCGTCCACAGGGGTCACGAAGGTTTACAAGCCAATAAAGGAATGATGGTCCGTCACAATTTTAAATGCACATCCATAAAGATATGACCTAACCCGTTGAACACCGAATACAACAGCTAAGCATTCCTGTTCAGGTACTGTGTAATTACGCTCAGCCTTGCTCAAAGAACGGCTTGCATATGCAATGACATGTTCATTCTCATTGTGGCGCTGTATGGGCACAGCACCAACTCCAACTGCGCTGGCGTCAGCGTGAAGTTCTGTTGGAGCTGATGGACAGAAGTGGCGTAGTACTGGTCCGATGTCAAAATAAATTTTAACTGACTAAAGGCGGAGTCACAATCGGCAGTCCACTTGAAAGGCACATCTTATTGCAGAAGACAAGTAAGGATATATGCTAGGTCAGCAAACTTCGGAACAAAACGCCGAAAATAGGAGCAAAGCCCCAAAAAACTCCTGAGCTGTTTTAACGATTTCGGCGGTTTAAAACAAGTGACAGCTTCGATCTTTTTCGGATCAGGCATGATTCCATTCTTGTCTATGAGATGTCCAAGTACCACAGTCTGGCGTTCTCCAAGACGACATTTCTTGGAATTGAGTACCAGACCAGCTTTCTCAATACACTCCAAGACAATCTCTAATCGACTGTTGTGTTCATGAAAAATAGTCCCGAATATCACTACATCGTCCAAATAACACATACAAATGTGCCACTTCAGTCCGCGCAAAACTGTATCCATGAATCTTTCGAACGTGGCAGGAGCGTTACATAATCCAAACGGCATCACATTAAATTAATACAGCCCGTTTGGGGTGATGATACCGTCTTTTCTTTATCTTCTGGGTGCATGGGGATTTGCCAATAGCCTGATCGCAGGTCAACTGAGGAAAAATAGGAGGCGGAATGTAAGCAATCAATGGCGTCATCAATACGTGGCAGGGGATAGACGTCCCTCTTGGTAACAGTATTCAGCCGTCGATAATCAACACAAAATCGCCATGTGCCCTCTTTCTTTTTGGCTAGAATCACATGGGCAGCCCACGGACTAGACGATTCCTGAATGATGCCTGTCACAAAAGTGGCAGCATTTATATTTGATAATATTGCAATTAATCATATGCAGTATTCTAGAAGAGTTGATTGAGATATTTCAGTGTATTCAGTGCACCTCTCGCCTCCAAGCACTCCGGGCTCCCCGAACCGCCGCCGCATCGCACCACGAAGACTTCGCCCCAGTGCTTCGGAAGGACCATCGCCTTCGAGAGCTCCCCATCTGCGTCGTCTTTGTGAGTGGAGTGCCGCCGCGCTCGTCGGACAATATACCCGTTTTCTAGTTTCTTCTGAACTTTTTCTACACTCGTCTTATCTTGTTTTAAACGTCTCTGTTCAATTTGCATGTATCTTGATAGTGAGAATTCTGACTGATGTATTTGTAATTGCTAGTTTTTTCATGTATGCTTTCTTTACTGTTTTGCTTTAAATGTCTGTAAATGCTTGCGTCGTATAATCCTGTGTATAATACTGAGAATATATAGTTGTTTTTCCATCATTGACTTCGTGGCTCTGTTCTCATTCGCAACGCTGAACATAACCGGCTAACGCGGCGTGTCAAAGTTCCAACTACCTTTGCCTCGGTTCGAGAAGGTGTCTCGCACCCCTTCCGGAGCCGTGACAAATTCTGGCGTCCGCGACAGGACTTTGACGTAACAAGTAAGTGTTGTGGAAGGAGACCGAGCCTCGAATCATGAAGTGATCTCGAAGGGTGACGGTTGAGAAGTTTGCATTGCTGATAGATAGTTTTCGGTTTTTTGGTAGTTCTTATGCACTTGAGACATGGATCTAGAGAAATTAGTATCCATAGGTGGACAGTTAGGTCTCTCAGGAGTGGAACTGAGAAAATGGATAGAGGATGAGCAAGCTTGGCAGAGGGAGGAAAGGTCTCTCGCTAGACATACCGCGGAACAGGAACGCGCGGCAGCAAAAGAGGCAGGTGAACTCGAAGCCAGGCTTCTTCAGCTAAGATTAGAGCTTCGACAGGCGGGAGATGAGTCCGTACTAAGGGCTGATGGTCGCGACGTAGTAGCGTAACCCACTTTCCGACTTAATCCCAGCAGGTTGCTTGTTTCCTTTGACGAGAGCAAGGACGATCTAGATGCCTATATCACACGGTTTGAGGGCATAGCCCGTAGCCAGAAGTGGCCTGAAGATCAATGGGCGACGGCATTAAGCACATGCCTAAGCGGTGAGGCGTTGAACGTTTTCGGGCGACTCATGCCGGAAGACGCCTCCGATTACAAGAAGGTGAAGGCGGCACTCTTGAAGCGTTTCAGGTTTGCAGTCGAGGGTTTCCGTGAAAAATTCCGGGGTGGCAAACCAGCCGACGGCGAGACAGCCGCATAATACGCAGCGCGTCTAAGCCGCTGCGTATCCTTAGACCGCTGGGTGGAGCTGTCCGAAATCCCCCTAGAGTACAAGTCGCTTCGTGAGCTGTTTATTAAGGAGCAATTTCTGAGCAGTTGTCACACCAGCATGTCGTTGTACTTAAAAGAACGGAACGCAGAAAAATTGCAAGACATGATCAACCTCGCTGAGCATTTCCTGGACGCGCAAGGCGGTGTCAACTTAGCGAGGGGAAGGAAAGAAAGCCGGGAGGAAGCGAACAAAGCAGGAGGCGCCGGAAGGAAGGCCGTCGAGAGGGGAGCGTTGAGATGTTATCTCTGCGGCCGGGGGGGAGGGGGGGGACATAATGCCGCGCACTGCCGCAGCAGCGACTCTGCCAACCATATCCCCCACTGCTTTAAATGTGGCCGAAGAGGGCACAAAGCGAATTTGTGTCGGCAAGGGGCGCCTGACAAAACCCAGGCAGCCTGCGCGTATTCCCCTCCCAGGGAAACAGAAGAAAAAATTTGCGACGGCTACATTGAGCTGAAGAATGGTAGCCGTATTCAAGTTGTGCGCGGTGCGAACGGCGGGACAGAAGTCTTTGGTGGGAACGTTACCCGTAGTTGCCGGAAGTTTGGATGGGAAGACAATTACAGTGTTGCGTGACACCGGTTGCAACACCGCGATTATCCGTAGAAATTTGGTAGCTGATGACCAGCTAACAGGGACGAGTAATCCCGTATACCTCGTCGACGGAACAGTCAAGAGGCTCCCAGAAGCGCAAGTGCAGGTCCAGACCCCGTATTACAGCGGAAATCTCGCAGCACTGTGCATGCAGGATCCAATATACGACCTGGTCCTGGGTAATATAGAAGGTGCCAGGGCTCCTGATGATCCCGTTGAAGTGGTCGAAAGGACCACTTTGGAAACGGATCTGGTCGCTGAAGCCACCGCTGCCGTAGTGACTCGCACTCAGGCCGCAATGGGGCCTCAGAAGTTCCAGAGATTTTGCACTCCGGACTCTAAAAGACAGTTAGGGGACGGAGAAAGCTATGCGGCCGATCAAGAAAATGATCTATTATTGCAATCGTGTTTCACTCAAATCGGGAAGAATTTAAAGTGTCGGGATGGTGAAAGCAGCATCTTGTTCAAGAAGGAAGGTGGTCTTTTGTACCGATGCTACACGCAGAAAGATGGACGGCAGGTGCGACAGCTAGTTGCTCCCGAACGGCACCGAGAAACGGTGCTCAAGACGGCGCATGACGGCGTAATGGCAGGACACCTGAGGGCAAAGAAAACAAAAGAGCGGATTTTAGAAGAGTTTTTTCGGCCTGGCATCACGGCGGATGTTAAGAGATTTGTGGCATCATGCGATGTCTGCCAGCGTACCACACCGAAGGGGAGAGTGCCACGCGTGCTCCTGGGAAAGGCTCCAGTCATTGACATCCCCTTCAATCGGGTTTCCGTTGGCATCGTCGGTCCAATCTACCCCCCGTCTAAACCGGGCAACTCAGCTTGTTTTTTTTTTATGTGTTACTTATTGTATAGTGCATGTCCATGCGCTGTATCGGCCTGCGTGCCACGTTTTGCTTGTTTTTAGAATATTATCGCATAATATTCTGAAAGTTGGGGGCCGTGTCACAAAAGTGGCAGCATTTATATTTGATAATATTGCAATTAATCATATGCAGTATTCTAGAAGAGTTGATTGAGATATTTCAGTGTATTCAGTGCACCTCTCGCCTCCAAGCACTCCGGGCTCCCCGAACCGCCGCCGCATCGCACCACGAAGACTTCGCCCCAGGGCTCCGGAAGGACCATCGCCTTCGAGAGCTCCCCATCTGCGTCGTCTTTGTAGGTGGAGTGCCGCCGCGCTCGTCGGACAATATGCCCGTTTTCTAGTTTCTTCTGAACTTTTTCTACACTCGTCTTATCTTGTTTTAAACGTCTGTGTTCAATTTGCATGTATCTTGATAGTGAGAATTCTGACTGATGTATTTGTAATTGCTAGTTTTTTCATGTACGCTATCTTTACTGCTTTGCTTTAAATGTCTGTAAATGCTTGCGTCGTATAACCCTGTATATACTACTGAGAATATATAGTTGTTTTTCCATCATTGACTTCGTTGCTCTGTTCTCATTCGCAACGCTGAACATAACCGGCTAACGCTGGGTGTCAAAGTTCCAACTACCTTTGCCTCGGTTCGAGAAGGTATCTCGCACCCCTTCTGGAGCCGTAACAATGCCCTTATGCAGCATGTCACGAATTTGTTCTTCGATTGTTTGGCGCTCTGACGGGGATACACGATAAGGCTTCTGACGGATTAGATCAGCAGTCACAGTATTGATTCGGTGCTGAGTACGGGAAATGGGAATCCGTCGTGGCGAGTCCTTAGAAAAATCGAAAGCCACAGTATGTTTCGCCAGAACTTCCACTAAACTATGACGGTCACTTGTTGGCAGGGATTTGTTAATCATAGCAAGACATTTCGTCTCATTTTCTTCAGCCCATGCGGTAGGCTGGGACACTGCCTTAAAAGTGTCTTGGTCAAAGTTGGCAAGTTTTAAACCACATGGTAATACAACAGGTTCGTTAGAGCAGTTAGTCGTCCACAAAGAAAAATGGTCATTCCTGACTGAGATGACGCAGAGAGGAATCAGAATACTTTTCTTCGCGCAGTAGAGGGTGAGGGGTTCACCCACAGCGTGTAACACATCACTGGCAAAGCTTGAACTAACATTTTGTATAAACTCTGCTGACATCGCAGGAATAACTATGTCGTCCGAAACCGAAAGCATGCTAGGATTGGTCTGCGAATTTTCACGTAAAGCAGATTCAATTCGAGTGCTCACAGAAATGTCTCCATTGCGAAAGTCTAGAGTAGCCCCATATTGTTCCAGAAAATCGAGTCCAAGAATTACGTCATGCGCTGATCGAGCAAGTACAGCGAATTCAGTTCGGAATGTGTGGCCGGCGATAACCAGATTCACGAAACAGACTCCAAGTGGGTTAAGCGGTTCGCCACACACACCACACAATGTTGTCGCACTATCCCAAGCAAACATAATTTTACGACCAAGGCAGTTTCTAAAATCGAGACTAATAATAGAAATGGTTGCACCTGTGTCCAACAACGCCAGGGCACGTACACCGTCCGTAAACCCTTCAACTCGGTTCCTTAACATCGAAACAGGCAGAGGCATGGGTAAGCTAGAATCATTTGCGACCTAACCTCCATCGGCCGCACTCACTAGTTTCCCGGAGGTGGCGACCGTCGTCGGGGAGAAGGGAAGCGTCATAGGCACCGAGATGGTGCTGTCAGGCTACGGTCAGAATTCGGTGATTCGTTTCAGTTCAGCCCCATCCTGCGGTCTTGTCGGCTAGCTGTTGCTCTGTACTCATTCCGGCCAGGTGTTGTTCTATATGAATCATCATTGTCAGCCGGAAACCTTGTACGGGAGTTCACCCACTGTCGGCGATACTACTGGTACGGACGGCGGTTGCGGCAAAAACGCGAAATGTGGCCGATCATTCCACAGGCATAACACACTGGCGGCTCACGTTCATTCGATGAATAAGGCTCATCGTCGCTTGGATTAACCGCTTCATGCACTGGATGTTGTCGACGAGGAGGACGAGTGTGCTCGCTGTTGTAGGCGTTGATGGTGAGATGCTATGTTCGGGCGATGAGCAGCAGAGCATCGGGTGTCTGAAGGAGACGTAACAGAGGGAGCATAACAGGTAGAATATGGGCTATTGTCTGACGAAGAGGTGCCACTCTAGACGGGTCTGACGAGGCCCTCAATATCTTGATGCCTCCGAAGCTCTTCGCGGACGATCTGGCGAATTGTATCTGCCAGGCTTGTCGTTTAAGACACATCCACACTGTCGACAGTTGTCACATTAGGCAACCGACCAAACTTCGGAATGATACGGCGTCGCTTCAAACATTCAAACGTGCGGCAGTGTCGTGTTACATCAGCGGTGGCATTCAAATCGTCCTTGCAGATAAGGAAGTTGTATACGTCTTGCGCTAATCCTTTGAGGAGATGACCCACTCTGTCTTCCTCAGTCATCCGAGCATCAACAATTCTGCACAGCTTGAGGACTTCTTGTGCAGGTCTCCCCCGGTTCTTGCGCTCATTGAGCCAGAGTCTGTTCGGCGCTCTTTTTTCGAGCATCGGCATCGCCAAATGCCTCTCTAATTTCTTCTATAAAGTGATCCCAGGTGGTAAGGGATGTTTAATGATTGTGAAGCCATGTTAGCGCAGTTTCTTCAACAAAATATACCGCATTCGCCAACTTGGTATTCGCATCACAGCGGTTCTATTTGCTCACCCGATTCTAGTGGGTGAGCCAGTGGTCCACGTATGCCCCACGCTTGCCATAGAAGTGCCGGCGTTCTCGATAAGGCTGTGCGGTTGTCGGTTGAGCTGCTGACGTGAGCTGCGTTGAACCATTTACTGCGCCATCTCCGTCCGTAGAGGGGGGGGGGGGGGGGGGGTAGCCCAGCAATTCTTCTGCTTCGGCGAAGTAGGAGAGGTTCCGTGGTGATCTCTTGCCTTGTCAGATGGAAGGAAGGATGCACTGGGTGCGATCCTCCTGTGAGGGTACAGACCTCAACCTGCGACCATCATCATCCTACGGCTACCCCAGGCAAGGCCCCCCGCACCATAAGGTTTGGGGTTTTTTTTTGTTTCGGGGAGCGGGCTTTTCCCAGCCAAGGGGCTCATGCAATCCGGCCTGTTCCCACCGGGGCGGGGTCGCAGTGCATATGCACCACGTCCGCACCACCCCGGTGGGTCGAAGCCTGACGCGAGCAAGTCTTCTAATATCTCACTTCGAGTTTTCCGTTTTCTTCTTTGAAGATCACCATGGGGTGTCCCCATTCTTCAAAAAACTTCTTTCTCCCTAAGTGGCGTCTCTCTCTCTCTAGGTGGAACCATAGTTCTTTTCTGATTTTGGCCTTCACTTCATGTAGGCTCGGAGTCTTGTTCGAGTAGGCCGCTTTGCAGCGGGCCAACCACACCTGATAGTTGACCTCTGCCAGTGTCAAGACAAACTGTTTGCGCCCTTCCTTTGGAAGCGGGTTGAAGTAGCGCACGGTGGGGTATGGGATCCCGGGGAGGCCGAACATATCTCTCAGACGCTCTAGGAGTGCTGCGGGAATTAGGCAGTCAAGAAAGATGTGCTCCGCTGTCTCTCGGGCCAAGCAGAAGGGACACAGGTCAATCATTCCTGACGTCGCAGGGACGAAGGCACGCCTTCTGATAGGTAAGATGCCTCTTGCGAACCTCCACATCAGGGAGGCTCGGCGTGCATCGAGGAAGTGGGCTGTAATGTACTGCCAACTGGGTCTTTCTGCACATAGCATGTAGCTTGATAGGCGGGCAGGGAGCGGAGGGGTTATCATATTGATAATATCTTTCAGGTGCATGGTTCGTGGGTCAACGTCAGACGAGTTTTCTTTCAGGTACTCTAAGTCTGTGGCTGCGGTTCGGTAAAATGGAAGGGGCGACCCTGCATGCGGGGTGTTGTGGTGTAGGGCCTTCTCAGTGAATGTTCGCAGCCGTGTCGACAGATAGTACGAAGCCATAGTTTTTGTTAGCGGCATGTCGCATTCGACGGCTCTGAATGTCCATTTGATGTGCAGAGCCCTTGCGAGAATATCCAGATCGGGCAGCCCCAGGCCACCTTTGAATCTGGGCAGGCAGACAATGGCTCGTTTTACCTTATCGGGGGCTCCCTGCCACAAAAAGCGGTATATGTGTTTCTGGAGCTGTTTTTTCTTGTCTGGGGGGATGTCAAGAATGCTGGCCACAAAGCTGAGGGTAGAAATCAGCATTGTCTTGATGATGGTGGCCTGCGCAGTCAGGGGACATTTTAGAGCACCAAGGTTGTGGGTTTTGATGCTTAGTTGCTCTTCAACCCTATTCCAATTTCTAGGCGCTGGCCCAGCCGAATCGAAGAAATATCCGAGGATTCGTGTCTCGCGAGTAACAGAGATCGGTTGGATAGTGGTAGGGGAGGGGGTCGCGTTCAAGGCCATAACAGTGGATTTTTTGTGATTGAGGCGAGCCCCACTCGCTTGGCAGTACTCCGTAGTTAATTCAAGTAGTCTCTCCAGTGATGTTGTGTCTGGCACCACCACAGAAACGTCATCCGCGTAGGCGAACACTGGAGTGCAGGGAGGGCCAGCTGGCAAAGGTGTTTTGTGGATGCCGCCATCTCTAACAATCTTTTGCAGGAGGGGTTCAATCGCTATGACATAGAGCAACGGGGAGAGGGGGCAACCTTGACGGACACCCCTTTCCACGGGGAATGGCATTGAGATGCGCCCCTGTACAATGACTGCTGCTTGTGGTGCGGCATAAAGCGCCTTGCACATATTTATGTACTGTACAGGAATGCGCGCGAGCTCAAGTGTCCTAAACAGGTACTTGTGACTCAGGCGGTCGAATGCCTTCTCTTGGTCCAGGGAGCAAAGAAAGCCATTGATGCTGCGTGATTCCATCCATGTCAAAAGGTCTCTCAGAGCCATGCCGTGGAGTTCTACCGAACGGCCTGGGACACAGCAAGCCTGTTGCGGGCCTACTATTGACGATAGAGCAGGCGTCAGGCGTAAGGAGAGACATTTGGCAATTGCCTTGTAGTCCGTATTTAGAAGGGTTATTGGCCTCCAAGCTTTAAGGTCACTGCTCCTGGAAGTGTCCTTGCACAGGAGTGTGATGAGGCCTTCGTTCATACTTGGAGTTAGTTCCCCTCGCTCTAGGGCGTCGTTTGCTAAGTTGGTGAAAGCGGTCTTTAGCGACGGCCAAAACTTTATGTAAAAAGCTGGCGGGAGTCCATCCATACCCGGACTTCTGTTTGGCTTCATCTGTTTTAGGGCTGTGTGTAGTTCTTCAGACGACAGCCATGTGTCGTCTAGGTTAGGTGCGTCAGTTGCTACCTCCAGCTGGAACGATGTGGGGGTGCAGGGCTCAGCAGCATAAAGTTCAATGTAGAAATCGCGTGCTAAACTCAATACCTGCTCAGGGTTCGTAACAATTTGGCCGGTGAGTGGATCTTCGACTGCAGAGAGGGTTTCGTTCTTTCTGGCAAGGCGACGGCGTAGCAGATGACGCCAACACCATGCCTCGGTTTCCCATCGTTCAGCGCGTGCTGTTGCGCGAAGTCTGTCCCAGCGCCGATTTAGAAGACGATGGAACTCCTTACGCAGGGTGGCCAACGCCGCGGGGATGCTTGGTCCCTGAGAAAATGGGGTCGATAGCGCGATGATGGCATCCGAGACTATTCGGATTTCTTCTCTCTCTTCCCGCGCCATCTTCTTCCCCCACTCTTGGAGGCAAATCTTGAGGGAGGTTTTCATATTATCCCAGCTTTGAGCATCCATGTTAGGGGAGACATAACGCTTTATAACTTTGACGACTTCCTGCTGGACACGCTCGTCATCCAGAAGTCGCGTGTTTAATTTCCAGCAACCCTTTTCTCGTGGAGAAATATCAGCCGCACACAAGCGCGTGATAAGCAGCTTGTGGTCACTTAGCGCATTGGGGAATACCCACACAGAGTGCAGGGAATCAGCTACACTAGCAGAGACATAGACGCGGTCAATACGGCTTTCGAGACCACGACCAGACCAGGTCATGCCGGCGCGACCAGGTTGGAGAGCGCGCCAAGCATCGGTTAAGTCTAACTCCTCCACCAGATCACGCAAGGCCTGTGCGCCATTGTAGTCTCGTCTAAGCCGCCGCGGTGTACCCCGAAGAGAGCGGCGGTCTTCTTTGAAGAGGACACAGTTAAAATCGCCCAATATCACTATTTTGGCTGGGCCAATAAATCTCTCTTCTAGCCCCTCAAAAAATTCTCGCTGTCCAAAACGGCATGGGGCATATACATTAATGATGCGCATGCCATTGTTAAGGTCAATCGAGACAAAGCGTCCTGCGTTGTCCCTATCATGGCGTAAGACTGACAGGCCGGCGTCTCTTAGGAAGATGAGCGCAACTCCCCCTGAACCCTTCCTTCCGAAACTCCAATAGGATTTTGTGCTGAAACGGAGGTCAAAATTTTCAATTTGTTCTTGCCGGTGAATATAAGTTTCTTGAAGTGCGAGGATGTCGATCTTTTTGGCGCGGGCTATGTCTATTGTTTCAGCTTGTTTCGCTGCTTTAGTAAAGCCGCGAATGTTTAGCGTTGCGAGAACGACGGAAAAGGCCAGGATGTAGCTAAAGGAAGGAAAGGGGGGAAAGCGCGACCACCTCATGAGGAGGGAGCGGTGTCATGCGCAGTGGGAGAAGCGGAAGGTGACTCCGCTGTGGAATCGGCGTCGTAGATGTCCGAGATGTCCGAGTAGCAATCACAATTCGTTGTGTTGCAAATGTGACAGCGATGTTGGCTCGGCATTTCTGTTTCAGTGTCAGAGCTGCTCTCGCTTATTGGTGGAGAGTTTTTCAGAAACGCACGCTTCGTCAACGGCGCGTCGGCGGAAGATTCCGATGATGTTGATGGCGCTGATTTTTTGGTTTTCTTCTTTTTGGGACTCCGCTTGCGTTTGGGGCGCACTGTGGTCGTATCCATGTCCTTCTCTTCATCTTCTTCAGTTTCAACCGATCGGTCTTGTTTTGCGGCAGCGGCGCCGGCTGCACACTCTTGTTCCTCTACCGTGGCGGCCACTGAGGGCACCTGGCAGTGTCCAGTTTCAGTTTTCTTTTCGGGGATCTGTTCGGGCGCTGTAGAGGGTGCGGCAATGTCCGTAACCGCTTTCCCGGCAGCGGACGTTGGGGGCACCTCGTGGTCTTCATAGACAACTTCTGCTTGTTTTTCTTCTAAATCTTCAGATGGCGCGGCCGCAGCCGTCGCCTCCTTGCTATCTTCCTCGGTGACGGCGTTTGTAGACGCATCACCCTGCGTCTCGGTTTCTTTCGGGTTCTCAGGAGTTGCCAGCACGAGTGCTGGTGCGGGCTGCTCCCAATAATCGGCTGGCTGTTCATTCACGTCTTCATTCCCTAACACAGACGCAAATGTCCTCCTCTTACATGCCTTTACAGCGTGGTCCTCACCACACTTAGGGCACACGGCATCGCACACTTCATGCCCATACGCGCCGCAACGCTCGCACTGTGGCGTGTTGCAACTCGCGCCCATGTGGCCTTCATATCCGCACTTGCGGCATACCCTCTTGACTCCTTCATACTCGCACTGGATGGTTGTATCAATCACATCCAGGAAGTTCGGAATCTCAGACTTCATCTCTATCTTTATGCCGTGGAGCTCGGCAGTGAAAATGATAGCGTTGTACGATCACTGACGGTTTAGACGCATAATGATTGGTCAGCAACTGGATACTGTCGGTGAGGGTAACGTCACTTGGCTGTCGGGGTGCCTGTAAGCGACGAAGCAGTGAATACGTCGGCTTTCCGCATGAGCTGAGAAACACAGCACGCTTCTTGTCCTCCGGGATGCTGTTGGCGATGAAGTGCTGTTCAAGAATCTCCACGTACTCCTCCCATTCCGGTCCTTGCCGGCCCATATCTCCCTGTACCGCCTCATTTGTGATTTTGCCGTGGGCACCTAGAGCTAATTGCCCAACGGCTCTCTGATTTATTTCTAATGTCGACTGTACCTCTGATTTTAGGCACAAAACCGCATTTCCGAAAGTAAGCCCGGGCACCATAATTCCTTTCCAAATAGCCCTCAAAACCACATACCTGTTGTATCCCCACAGTGCTGTATGCTTCATTATCCCGGCATTTCTTCGCCCTTTGGCATTGCTCATGCTTTCCAACGTATGCCAATCCTTCGTTTACCCATACCCCGAGATATTTATATTCTGCTACTTTGGGTATTTCATGGCCTTGTATTTTAGGACCCTGATCATTTGAGCCGTTGAAAATCATCAGACCCGACTTAACTGCGCTAAAACGGAAACCCAGAGCTTCCCCTTCATCTTCGCAATACTTAACTAGAGTTTGCAATTCTTCCAGACTCTCAGCTAGCAGCACAATATCGTCTGCATACATCAAACCGGGGAGGTGCTGCTCCACCTACTTTCCATCTAAAGGATATGACAGGTTAAAACCTAGGTTACTTTCTTCTATCCTGCGTTCCAGGTTTATCATATTGTCACGCACTTCCCGCGGTCCTTATTGAAGGAAGATGAGGTTTTGGCGATATAAGCAGAAGAGGACGAGGAAGCTGGGTCGTTCCGCTGCGGTGTGCAAATCTCCAGCGCATCCTAACATCTGTGTAAATAAACGTCGTAACAAGTGTGGTGGTGATCTCTAGCCCGCAAACTCCACCACACTTGTTACGACGTTTATTTACACAGATGTTGGGATGCGCTGGAGATTTGCACACCGCAGCGGAACGACCCAGCTTCCTCGTCCTCTTCTGCTTATATCGCCAAAACCTCATCTTCCTTCAATAAGGACCGCGGGAAGTGCGTGACAATATGATAAACCTGGAACGCAGGATAGAAGAAAGTAACCTAGGTTTTAACCTGTCATATCCATTAGGTGGAAAGTAGGTGGAGCAGCACCTTTCCCGGTTTGATGTATGCAGACGATATTGTGCTGCTAGCTGAGAGTCTGGAAGAATTGCAAACTCTAGTTAAGTATTGCGAAGATGAAGGGGAAGCTCTGGGTTTCCGTTTTAGCGCAGTTAAGTCGGGTCTGATGATTTTCAACGGCTCAAATGATCAGGGTCCTAAAATACAAGGCCATGAAATACCCAAAGTAGCAGAATATAAATATCTCGGGGTATGGGTAAACGAAGGATTGGCATACGTTGGAAAGCATGAGCAATGCCAAAGGGCGAAGAAATGCCGGGATAATGAAGCATACAGCATTGTGGGGATACAACAGGTATGTGGTTTTGAGGGGTATTTGGAAAGGAATTATGGTGCCCGGGCTTACTTTCGGAAATGCGGTTTTGTGCCTAAAATCAGAGGTACAGTCGACATTAGAAATAAATCAGAGAGCCGTTGGGCAATTAGCTCTAGGTGCCCACGGCAAAATCACAAATGAGGCGGTACAGGGAGATATGGGCCGGCAAGGACCGGAATGGGAGGAGTACGTGGAGATTCTTGAACAGCACTTCATCGCCAACAGCATCCCGGAGGACAAGAAGCGTGCTGTGTTTCTCAGCTCATGCGGAAAGCCGACGTATTCACTGCTTCGTCGCTTACAGGCACCCCGACAGCCAAGTGACGTTACCCTCACCGACAGTATCCAGTTGCTGACCAATCATTATGCGTCTAAACCGTCAGTGATCGTACAACGCTATCATTTTCACTGCCGAGCTCCACGGGACGGAGAACCACCAAAGGAGTTCGTTGCCGAACTGCGTAAGTAGGCAGATTTGTGTGATTTTTGAGGGGAACAGGAGAACAACTTGGGGGACCGGATCATGCATGGTATTCGGGATGATGCGTTGCGACGACAACTGCTGAAGAGTCCGAGCTGACGCTGGACCGCGCGGTCAAAATCATCACTAGCATGGAAGCTGCCGTTTCGGGCGCCAAAATGATGACCGGGCAGACTGAGGAGGTGAACGCTCACCGCGTGTTGAAAGGCGGCGAGGCGGACAGTGATTTTCACTGCAGCGGCTGAAGGCACCACGAGCGTTCGTGCAGGTTCAGGAATTTACGGTGTTTTGCTTCCCAGAAGAAAGGTCACGTAGCAAAAAAAAATGCACGGGCGGACAGGAACCTGGGACAAGTCTGCAAGGCGCGGAACAGAACAGGCAGCAAGGACCAGGACCGGCCAGGTATCGACCTCGCCGCGGGTGGTGGCCGTAGACCCGGTAGATACGCCACCCGAAGACGAGAACGGAGAAACGGACGTCGGTAACCTGTGGTTACCGGAGAGCAGACCAGCAAACACCGCCGTCAGGCCACAGCCAGACAGTGGGAACGTCCTCGAGCCAAGCGTCCCACCTGTTTACGCTACGGTTAGCGCCAATGGTCCGTTGATACGCATGGAAGTCGACACAGGAGCAGTCTACTCGGTGATAGACGAGGCGGAATTCACGAGACGTTTTCCGATGATGGCTATGGAGAAGCCGGATCTCAAGTTAAGAGGCTACTTTGGGCACCAGTCAGTGGTCACGGGGAAAGCGTCAGTGCTTGCAAAGTTTGGTGTAAAGGTTGCACAACTGCCATTGTTCATCGTCAGAGGTGGTTCACGGGCCGTATTAGGCAGAAACTGGCAAATGCTTTTGGCATGCCCCTTGAGAACCTGCTCAGCGTTAACACAGTCAACGATATACAGGACTGGATAGGTCGCTTCCCTAATGTGTTCGCCGAAGGTCTCGGACAGTTTTCAGGAGTGAAAGCAAAGATAAGAGTACCCGAGGATGCGCTGCCACGGTCCTTCAGGCCATGGCTCTTTGTCCTGCAAGACATAGTGACGTTTGCAGAGAGAAGATGTTATCAAACCAGTGCGGGCATCAGAATGGGCGGCACCGCTGGTGCCCGTTTTGAAGAGGGACGGGAAAGTTAGGCTGTGAAGAGAGTCCAAGGTCACAGTGAACCGAGCAGACGATATTGAGACATATCCAGTGCCAAGGGTCGAGAAAATCTGGGCGCGGTTGTCAGGAAGCATGTAGTTTTCGAAGTTGGACCTTCAAGACGCATACCAGTAAGTGGAGCTGGACGAGGATTCTAAGAATGCGACAATAATACCCAGCAGGGACTATTTCAGTACAACCGACTGCCATTTGGAGTGGCATCAGCACCGGCAATTTTCCATCGCGAAATGGAGAATTTGCATCGCGGTTGCCTAAAGACTGTCATGTAATTCGATGACATACTAGTTGCTGGCGTGTCGGCAGGGGACCACCGTAAGAATGTGGAGAAAGTGTTGAAACGACTACGTGATGCAGGGTTAAAGCTGAAACCCCAGAAATGTGTATTCGCCGCAGCTAGCGCAGCGTACCCGGGATATCTCATCGACAAGGTTGGTCTGCATCCAGCACCAGAGAAAGTTGAAGCCATTGTTCGCTTACCGGCACCGACTGGAACGCGTGAGTTGCAGAGCTTCCTGTGTCTTCTTAATTTTACAAGAGGTTCCTACCACAGTTGTCAACAGTACTGCACCCCGTGCACCAATTGCTTAAGAACGGAGCCCCATGGCACTGGGGACCTGAACAGGAAGCAGCATTTGTACAAATCAAGCAGTTGCGGGTATCAGCAAGAGTGTTGGTTTATTACGACCCAAGGTTGCTCTTGTTGCTGTGTTGCGATGCGTCGCCGTATGACATTGGAGTTGTACTAGCACATCGGCTGCCACCCGGAGAGAAGGCTTTGTTTTTCGGAAACTAACAGCTGCTGAGAAGAATTACAGTCAGTTGGAATAAGAAGCACTGGCAGTTATTTTTGGCTTGTTAAACTTCCGTCAGTTTGTGTGGGGAAGGCCATTTGAAATTATCACCGACCACAAGCCATTATTGGGACTGTTTGGTCATGAGAACCGAATTCCACTTCAAAGCTCACCGAGAGTGTTGCGTTTGGCCCTGATGCTGAGTGGATATAACTACCGGCTGTGCTTGATACCAGGGGCGAGCTTGGAAAATGCTGATGATTTGAGTCGCCTGCCATTCGCTGAGGCGCCACCAGAGGAGCCCAGGATCCAGGACGTCTTCATGATGGAAGGTGCATACCCACATGTCCTGTCAGCTTCGGCAGTGAAGGCAGCAACTGACCGTGACCCCGTGTTGGCCCCCATGCGTAGTGTGTTGTGGTCAGGAGGGCACTTTACACCCGGACAGGATTTTGGCCATTTGCAAATCGAATAGAGTTCTCGGTGATGGAAGGCTGTGTGCTACAGGGAAATTGAATGGTAGTACGTAAGTCGCTACGGGCAGCTGTGCTGGGTCTGCTGCATAAGTGTTATCCGGGTGTTAAAAAATGAAGTTAGTGGCCCGCAGTCACGTGTGGTGGCAAGGGATTGATAAGGACATCACTGCGAAAGTGGGCCGGTGCACTGTTTGCCATGTGCATCGTAACCCTCCCAAGGCTGCAACTGCCACCATGGCCATTCCCGGAGCGGGCGTGGTCCCGGTTACACGTAGATTTTGGGGGACCTTTTCACGGCGTGTACTTGGTACTTGTGGACGAATACTCGATGTGGGTAGAAGTGGTTCGGGTACCGTCGCCATCGGCAGAGGCCACAATTGCATGCCTACGCACTATCTTCGCCAGCCATGGATTACCTGATGTCATGGCGAGCGACAATGGTCCAGCATTCGCAAGCGCGCTGTACAAGTCATTCTTGGCTAGGAATGGTGTGTCCGGCCTATCCTGCTTCCACCATACCATCCTGCGTTAAAGAGGGCCGAAGAGCGGGTTGTGCTAACCATAACGGACAAGCTAAAGGTGCAACGAGGGGATTTTGAGTGCTGAGTGGCGAGGATTTTGCTGACATAACGAACGGCACCTCATGCCCTCACCGGTCGTTCCCCTGCTGAACTGCTCGTGGGTCGGCGGCTGAAGACCCATGTGAAAATATTTGACTGGTTTTCAGCTGGTTCCAGCTGGAACCAGTTCAACTGGGTTATGGAACAAATCTCAGCTGGAGCCAGTTGCCAGAGGGTTCCAACTGGGACCACTTGACAACTGTTTTCAGCTGGCAACTGGTCCCAGCTGGAACCAGTTGCCAAGTGGTTCCAGTTGCAACAAGTTCGCTTCTAGTCCCCATTACTACAGCGACATTCCTTATCTCTCCGGTCGCCAGTTGCAGCTTTTGTTTTTAGCTTCTTATACTGGGTCTGTACGTAATGGTTAACATCACGTACAGACCCAGTAGCTACCTGATGCCGTTGAACACCTCTGGCAACGCACTCCCCTCACCAGAACAGGAGTTGGCCACCCTGGTGCAGTAATTGGCCGCAACCTCCTATGATAAGCTCCATAAAACTCCGGCCCTTAGTCACCAGCGGCTGCGGAACAACTGACCACGGCAGCGGTGAGACCGGTCACGCAGCAGGGGGTGCTAGAAGCACTAGAACCTATGAAAAGGGGGAAATCAGCTGGAGAGGATCAGATAACTACAGATTTGCTGAAGGACGAGGGGCATATCGTGCTAGAAAAACTGGCCAAACTGTATACGCAGTGCCTGGTGTCATCGACGGTACAGGAACCATGGAAGAATGCAAACATTATCCTCATTCACAAGAAAGGGGACTCTAAGGACCTTAAAAATTACAGACCAATCAGCTTACTGTCTGTTACGTATAAGGTATTTACTAAGGTAATTGCTAATAGAATCAGGACAACCTTTGACTGCAATCAAGCAAACGATCAAGCAGGGTTTCGGAAACGCTACTCTACTATCTATCTTATCCATACCATCAATCAGGTGATAGAAAAATGCTCGGAATATAACCAGCCCTTATACATAGCATTCATTGATTACGAAAAAGCATTTGACTCAGTTGAAACCTCGGCGATGATGCAGGCATTGCGAAATCAGGGGGTAGACGAGCCGTACGTGAAAGTGCTGGAAGATATATATAGTGGCTGCACAGCAACCATTGTTCTGCATAAGGAAAGTAACAAAATTCCTATAAAGAAAGGTGTTAGGCAAGGAGACACAATCTCCCCAGTACTATTCACAGCTTGTTTCGTCTACCCCCTGATTTCGCAATGCCTGCATCACCGCCGAGGTTTCAGCTGAGTCAAATGCTTTTTCGTAATCAATGAATGCTATGTATAAGGGCTGGTTATATTCCGAGCATTTTTCTATCACCTGATTGATGGTATGGATATGATCGATAGTAGAGTACCGTTTCCGAAACCCTGCTTGGTCCTTTGCTTGATTGCAGTCTAAGGTTGTCCTGATTCTATTAGCAATTACCTTAAATACCTTATACCTAACATACAGTAAGCTGATTGGTCAGTAATTTTTAAGGTCCTTAGAGTCCCCTTACTTGTGAATGAGGATAATGTTTGCATTCTTCCATGGTTCCGGTACCGTCGATGACACCAGGCACTGCGTATACAGTGTGGCCAGTTTTTCTAGCACGATATCCCCCTCGTCCTTCAGCAGATCTGTAGTTATCTGATCCTCTCCAGCTGATTTCCCCCCTTTCATAGTTTCTAGTGCTTTCTTGACCTCGTCCTTCGTCACTGGTAGAACGTCTGACTGTTTTTCCCTACCGCCAATCTCATTACTCTCAATAACTATATAGCGGGTAATATAGATGAATTCTATAGTATTAATGAGAGGGTTGCAGGCATCGTAATTAGGCTTAATAGGCGGTATAAACTGAAGGTTGTAC
The DNA here is from genome assembly GCF_055883805.1 of Amblyomma maculatum. Taxonomy (NCBI): domain Eukaryota; kingdom Metazoa; phylum Arthropoda; class Arachnida; order Ixodida; family Ixodidae; genus Amblyomma; species Amblyomma maculatum. The sequence continues at coordinate 169,933,376 of NC_139349.1, read as the reverse complement.
AGGCCTATGCACCTACATGTAGTTATGATGACCAGGCAGTTGAAAGCTTCATTGAAGATGTAGAATCGGCAATGCGAAAAGTAAAGACGCAGTATACTGTACTAATGGGCGACCTCAATGCCAAGGTAGGGAAAAAACAGGCAGGAGACCAGGCAGTACGTGACTATGGCATTGGTTCTAGGAATAGCAGTGGGGAGTTACTAGTTGAGTTTTCAGAGCGCAATAACTTAAGAATCATGAATTCCTCCTTCAGCAAACGGAAGAACAGGAAATGGACATGGAAAAGTCCTAACGGGGAGACTAAAAACGAAAGCGACTTTATAATGTGTTCAACCCCCGCCATTATTCAAGATGTAGATGTAATCGGGAAAGTGTGATGCAGTGACCACAGGATGGTGAGGTGCCGAATTAGCCTAAATCTGAAGAAGGAACGCAACAGATTAGTGAGAAAGAAACCCATCAACGAATTAGCAGTGAGGGGGAGGGCAGAGGAGTTCAGGATCTCGCTACAGAATAGGTATTCAGCTCTAACTGAGGATGGCGACATTACCCTTGAGGCAAGGAACAATAATTTCAGAGATATCATTACTGAGTGCGCGGCAGAAGTAGGCGGTAGGATAGTTAGACAGGATACCCGTAGGCTGTCTAAGGAGACGAAAGATTTGATTAAGAAACGCCAGACTATGAAAGCTTCCAATCCAACAGACCAGATCGAATTGGCCGAGATATCTAAGCTAATCAATAAGCGCAAGTTGGCCGATATAAGGAAGTATAACATGGAGAAAATTGATCATGCTGTAAAGAACGAGGGAAGCCTTAAAGCGGTAAAGAAGAAATAGGGCATAGGCAAAAACCAGATGGATGCGATAAGGTACAAGGCGGGCAATGTCATCACTAATATGGAAAAGATAGTCAAAGTAGCCGAGGAGTTCTATACAGATCTCTACAGTAGCCAAAGTAGTCAGGACCGTAATGAGATTTGCTGTAGGGAAAAACAGCCAGACGTTCCACCAGTGACGAAGGACGAGGTCAAGAAAGCACTAGAAACTATGAAAATGGGGAAATCAGCTGGAGAGGATCAGATAACTACAGATTTGCTGAAGGACGAGGGGGATATCGTGCTAGAAAAACTGGCCACCCTGTATACGCAGCGCCTAGTGTCATCGACGGTACCGGAACCATGGAAGAATGCAAACATTATCCTCATTCACAAGAAAGGGGACTCTAAGGACCTTAAAAATTACAGACCAATCAGCTTACTGTATGTTAGGTATAAGGTATTTACTAAGGTAATTGCTAATATAATCAGGAGAACATTAGACTGCAATCAAGCAAAGGATCAAGCAGGGTTTTGGAAACGGTACTCTACTATCAATCATATCCATACCATCAATCAGGTGATAGAAAAATGCTCGGAATATAACCAGCCCTTATACATAGCATACATTGATTACGAAAAAGCATTTGACTCAGTTGAAACCTCTGCGGTGATGCAGGCATTGCGAAATCAGGGGGTAGACGAGCCGTACGTGAAAGTGCTGGAAGATATATATAGTGGCTGCACAGCAACCATAGTTCTGCATAAAGAAAGTAACAAAATTCCCATAAAGAAAGGTGTTAGGCAAAGAGACACAATCTCCCCAGTACTATTCACAGCTTGTTTAGAGGAAGTATTCAGAGACTTGGAATGGGAGCGGTAAGGGATAAGGGTAGATGGAGAATACCTCAGTAATCTGCGATTTGCTGATGACATTGCCTTGCTAAGCAACTCGGGGGATGAACTGCAAATAATGATTGATGACCTAGAGAGGAAAAGTAGAAAGGCAGGCTTGAAAATCAATATGCAGAAGACTAAGGTAATGTTCAACAGCCAAGGGAGGGAACAGGAGTTTACATTAGGTAGCGAAATACCGGAAATAGTAGGCGAATATGTCTACTTAGGACAGGTGGTAACCGCAGATCCGGACCATGAAAAGGAAATAACAAGAAGAATTAGATTGGGATGGAACGCGTTTGGCAAGCACTCGCAGGTTATGACTAGCAGCTTACCGGTATCGCCCAAGAGGAAAGTATACAACTGTTGCATCTTGTTGAGTGCATTCTTGTTCGAACTTCCGAGGAAGCGTGTGTGTCGTGCACGTAGGCAGCTAGCGTTTTGTGCGATGCAAGAAAGCGGCACAGCCAGAAAGCAGGGCGCGTGCGATTATCTTGCATGCTGCGGCTCGTCTGTGCCGTGCGAGCAGTCAATGCATTTGATCCCGCTGGTAAGCGCCGAGCAATGTTCACAGTCTTCACCCATTCTGCCACTGCCAGTTGTGACAGGCTTAAAGATTCCTTGTGGCTCGACCACGCGCTGGGGCAGTGATTGGGAGTGAGGGAACGTTGACTATTGATTCAAGAGACTTTGAGCACGGAGTGGACAGTCATACCTGTGCTAGACATGCGTAATGTGTGAACTTCTGCTCTTTCTGCTTGATCGTGATGTGTTTATTGCTTGATTTGCTGTTGTGTATGCCAAGCTGTGTCGCCTTATATGGGGTAGGATTTAGTTACCGTTTGCGACTGTGCACACGAAGTATTGTCGTTCAGGGCGCGTACGCCTCTGCACGGAGTGTTGCACTGTTGTTTTGCATGCTGCGTTTGTCCCTGTTTTGTTTATTGCACGCCACACCACAATGTCCCCCCCCCCTTCTCTGTTAGAGGAGTTTTATGTTGAGCGTTGTACGCGCATTATTCTCGATGGGGAGGAGTTAAGTTTGCGGGCTTCGCCCAGAATCGAAGTGTTCATCGCGGGTACACTGTCTGGGGGGGATTCTGAGGGGGCGACCAAGGTCAAGGGGCAGCTTGGCGCTGGCTGATTTATGACGGTCGCGCAGGCGGCCGCTTTTCAGAAGTGATGCCAGAACACATGGCAGCGGGCGACTCTGCCGGCTCTGTCCGTCCCGTGCCGCGAGGGAGGCAGGGCAGTGCAGTTAGAAAGCACAGCGTAAGCGCAGTGGTTGTGGGTTCGGCGCTAACTGTTATGTCTCCCGGTTGGAGTGGAGAGGGCTCGGAGGTCATAAATCCCGAAATTCGGCGTAACACGGGCCTGGGGAGAACGCGCTGCAGAGTGAGCCGCTGTTGATATGTCTTCCCGGGAAGACGCCTAAACGTCCCTTTAGATCCGCCGCCTGCGCCCAACCGCAAGGGCAGCGATCGGAATGTTTGGGCCTGAAGTTTGCGCGTGTGTGTTTTCGGAAGCATAACAGTCGACGCCGTTCGCCTTTGCGACTGCTTGGCGCCTCTTACGCGGGAGGATTTTGGAGAGGGAGTAAATCGCATATGTATCTGTTTGTGCGCGCAACCACTCGCCGCTAGTGCGTGGTTTCATCATCATCATCATCATCAGCAGCCTGACTATACCCACTGCAGGGCGAAGGCCTCTCCCATATTTCTCCACTTAGCCCGGTTCTGTGCTAGCTGCATTCCCTTGACCCCTGCGAACTTCTTAGCCTCATCCGCACACCTAACTTTCTGCCGCCCCCTGCTACGCTTTCCTTCCCTTCGAATCCAGTTTGTTACCCTAAGCGACCATCGGTTATCCCCTCTTCGCACTACATGTCCAGCCCATACCCATTTCTTCTTCTTAATTTCCACTAAAATGTCGGTAATCTGAGCTATTTCTCTGACCCACCCTGCACGCTTCCTATCTCTATCTATGTTACCCCTACCATTTTTCGCTCCATAGCCCTCTGGGTTGTCCTCAACTTAAGTAGACCTCTCTTGGTTAGCCTCCACGTTTCAGCCCCACAGGTGAGTACAGGTAAGATGCAACTGTTGCATACTTTCCTCTTGGGCGATACCGGTAAGCTGCTAGTCATAACCTGCGAGTGCTTGCCAAACGCGTTCCATCCCAATCTTATTCTTCTTGTTATTTCCTTTTCATGGTCCGGATCTGCGGTTACTACCTGTCCTAAGTAGACATATTCGCCTACTATTTCCAGTATTTCGCTACCTAATGTAAACTGCTGTTCCTTCCCTTGGCTGTTGAACATTACCTTAGTCTTCTGCGCATTGATTTTCAAGCCTACCTTTCTACTTTTCCTCTCTAGGTCATCAATCATTATTTGCAGTTCATCCCCCAAGTTGCTTAGCAAGGCAATGTCATCACCAAATCGCAGATTACTGAGGTATTCTCCATCTACCCTTATCCGTAACTGCTCCCATTCCAAGTTTCTGAATACTTCCTCTAAACAAGCTGTGAATAGTACTGGGGAGATTGTGTCTCCTTGCCTAACACCTTTCTTTATGGAAATTTTGTTACTTTCTTTATGCAGAAATATGGTTGCTGTGCAGCCACTATATATATCTTCAAGCACATTCACGTACGGCTCGTCTACCCCCTGATTTCGCAATGCCTGCATCACCGCCGAGGTTTCAACTGAGTCAAATGCTTTTTCGTAATCAATGAATGCTATGTATAAGGGCTGGTTATATTCCGAGCATTTTTCTATCACCTGATTGATGGTATGGATATGATCGATAGTAGGGTACCGTTTCCGGAACCCTGCTTGATCCTTTGCTTGATTTCAGTCTAAGGTTGTCCTGATTCTATTAGCAATTACCTTAGTAAATACCTTATACCTAACATACAGTAAGCTGATTGGTCTGTAATTTTTAAGGTCCTTAGAGTCCCCTTTCTTGTGAATCAGGATAATGTTTGCATTCTTCCATTGTTCCGGTACCGTCGATGACACCAGGCACTGCGTATACAGGGTGGCCAGTTTTTCTAGCACGATATCCCCCTCGTCCTTCAGCAGATCTGTAGTTATCTGATCCTCTCCAGCTGATTTCCCCCTTTTCATAGTTTCTAGTGCTTTCTTGACCTCGTCCTTCGTCACTGGTGGAACGTCTGACTGTTTTTCCCTACCGCCAATCTCATTACTGTCAATAACTATATAGCGGGTAATATAGATGAATTCTATAGTATTAATGAGAGGGTCGCAGGCATCGTAATTAGGCTTAATAAGCGGTATAAACTGAAGGTTGTACAGGCCTGTGCACCTACATGTAGTTATGATGACCAGGCAGTTGAAAGCTTCATTGAAGATGTAGAATCGGCAATGCGAAAAGTAAAGACGCAGTATACTGTACTAATGGGCGACCTCAATGCCAAGGTAGGGAAAAAACAGGCAGGAGACCAGGCAGTACGTGACTATGGCATTGGTTCTAGGAATAGCAGGGGGGAGTTACTAGTTGGGTTTGCAGAGCGCAATAACTTAAGAATCATGAATACCTCCTTCAGCAAACGGAGGAACCGGAAATGGACATGTAAAAGTCTTAACGGGGAGACTAAAAACGAAAGCGACTTCATAATGTGTTCAACCCCCGCCATTATTCAAGATGTAGAGGTAATCGGGAAAGTGTGATGCAGTGACCACAGGATGGTGAGGTGCCGAATTAGCCTTAATCTGAAGAAGGAACGCAACAGATTAGTGAGAAAGAAACCCATCAACGAATTAGCAGTGAGGGGGAGGGCAGAGGAGTTCAGGATCTCGCTACAGAATAGGTATTCAGCTCTAACTGAGGATGGCGCCATTACCCTAGAGGCAAGGAACAATAATTTCAGCGATATCATTAATGAGTGTGCGGTAGAAGTAGGCGGTAGGATAGTTAGAGAGGATACCAGTAGGCTGTCTAAGGAGACGAAAGATTTGATTAAGAAACGCCAGAGTATGAATGCTTCCACTCCAACAGACCACATCGAATTGGCCGAGATATCTAAGCTAATCAATAAGCACAAGGTGGCCGATATAAGGAAGTATAACATGGAGAAAATTGACCATGCTGTAAAGAACGAGGGAAGCCTTAAAGCGGTAAAGAAGAAATTGGGCATAGGCTAAAACCAGATGGATGCGATAAGGTATAAGGCGGGCAATGTCATCACTAATATGGAAAAGATAGTCAAAGTAGCTGAGGAGTTCTATACAGATCTCTACAGTAGCCAAAGTAGTCAGGACCGTAATGAGATTTGCGGTAGGGAAAAACAGCCAGACGTTCCTCCAGTGACGAAGGAAGAGGTCAAGAAAGCACTAGAAACTATGAAAAGGAGGAAATCAGCTGGAGAGGATCAGATAACTACAGATTTGCTGAAGGACGAGGGGGATATCGTGCTAGAAAAACTGGCCACCCTGTATACGCAGCGCCTAGTGTCATCGACGGTACCGGAACCATGGAAGAATGCAAACATTATCCTCATTCACAAGAAAGGGGACTCTAAGGACCTTAAAAATTACAGACCAATCAGCTTACTGTATGTTAGGTATAAGGTATTTACTAAGGTAATCGCTAATAGAATCAGGCAACCTTAGACTGCAATCAAGCAAAGGATCAAGCAGGGTTTCGGAAACGGTACTCTACTATCTATCTTATCCATACAATCAATCAGGTGATAGAAAAATGCTCGGAATATAACCAGCCCTTATACATAGCATTCATTGATTACGAAAAAGCATTTGACTCAGTTGAAACCTCGGCGATGATGCAGGCATTGCGAAATCGGGGGGTAGACGAGCCGTACGTGAAAGTGCTGGAAAATATATATGGTGGCTGCACAGCAACCATACTTCTGCATAAAGAAAGTAAGAAAATTCCCATAAAGAAAAGTGTTAGGCAAGGAGACACAATCTCCCCAGTACTATTCACAGCTTGTTTAGAGGAAGTATTCAGAGACTTGGCATGGGAGCAGCTAGGGATAAGGGTAGATGGAGAATACCTCAGTAATCTGCGATTTGCTGATGACATTGCCTTGCTAAGCAACTCGGGGGATGAACTGCAAATAATGATTGATGACCTAGAGAGGAAAAGTAGAAAGGTAGGCTTGAAAATCAATATGCAGAAGACTAAGGTAATGTTCAACAGCCAAGGGAAGGAACAGCAGTTTACATTAGGTAGCGAAATACCGGAAATAGTAGGCGAATATGTCTACTTAGGACACGTAGTAACCGCAGATCCGGACCATGAAAAGGAAATAAGAAGAATTAGATTGGGATGGAACGCGTTTGGCAAGCACTCGCAGTTTTTAACTAGCAGCTTACCGGTATCGCCCAAGAGGAAAGTATACAACAGTTGCATCTTGTTGAGTGCATTCTTGTTCGAACTTCCGAGGAAGCGTGTGTGTCGTGCACGTAGGCAGCTAGCGTTTTGTGCTATGCAAGAAAGCGGCACAGCCAGAAAGCAGGGTGCGTGCGATTATCTTGCATGCTGCGGCTCGTCTGTGCCGTGCGAGCAGTCAAGGCATTTGATCCCGGTGGTAAGCGCCGAGCAATGTTCACAGTCTTCACCCATTCTGCCACTGCCAGTTGTGACAGGCTTAAAGATTCCTTGTGGCTCGACCACGCGCTGGGGCAGTGATTGGGAGTGAGGGAACGTTGACTATTGATTCAAGAGACTTTAAGCACGGAGTGGACAGTCATACCTGTGCGGGACATGTGTATTGTGCCATCTTATGCTCTTTGTGCTTCATCATGATGTGTTTATTGCTTGATTTGGTGTTGTGTATGCCAAGCTGTGTCGCCTTATATGGGGTAGGATTTAGTTACCGTTTGCGACTGTGCACACGAAGTATTGTCGTTCAGGGCGCGTACGCCTCTGCACGGAATGTTGCACTGTTGTTTTGCATGCTGCGTTTGTTCCTGTTTTGTTTATTGCACGCCACACCACAATATCCCCCCCCCCTTCTCTGTTAGAGGAGTTTTATGTTGAGCGTTGTACGCGCAGTATTCTCGATGGGGAGGAGTTAAGTTTGCGGGCTTCGCCCAGAATCGAAGTTTTCATCGCGGGTACACTGTCTCGGGGGCGACCAAGGTCAAGGGGCAGCTTGGCGCTGGCTGATTTATGACGGTCGCGCAGGCGGCCGCTTTTCAGAAGTGATGCCAGAACACATGGCAGCGGGCGACTCTGCCGGCTCTGTCCGTCCCGTGCCGCGAGGGAGGCAGGGCAGTGCAGTTAGAAAGCACAGCGTAAGCGCAGTGGTTGTGGGTTCGGCGCTAACTGTTATGTCTCCCGGTTGGAGTGGAGAGGGCGCGGAGGTCATAAATCCCGAAATGCGGCGTAACACGGGCCTGGGGAGAACGCGCTGCAGAGGGAGCCGCTGTTGACATGTCTTCCCGCGAAGACGCCTAAACGTCCCTTTAGATCCGCCGCCTGCGCCCAACCGCAAGGGCAGCGATCGGAATGTTTGGGCCTGAAGTTTGCGCGTGTGTGTTTTCTGAAGCATAACAGTCGATGCCGTTCGCCTTTGCGACTGCTTGGCGCCTCTTACGCGGGAGGATTTTGGAGAGGGAGTAAATCGCATATGTATCTGTTTGTGCGCGCAACCACTCGCCGCTAGTGCGTGGTTCCATCATCATCATCATCATCATCATCATCATCATCAGCCTGACTATACCCACTGCAGGGCGAAGGCCTCTCCCATATTTCTCCACTTAGCCCGGTTCTGTGCTAGCTGCATCCCCTTGACCCCTGCGAACTTCTTAACCTCATCCGCACACCTAACTTTCTCCCGCCCCCTGCTACGCTTTCCTTCCCTTCGAATCCAGTTTGTTACCCTAAGCGACCATCGGTTATCCCCTCTTCGCACTACATGTCCAGCCCATACCCATTTCTTCTTCTTAATTTCCACTAAAATGTCGGTAATCTGAGCTATTTCTCTGACCACCCTGCACGCTTCCTATCTCTATCTATGTTACCCCTACCATTTTTCGCTCCATAGCCCTCTGGGTTGTCCTCAACTTAAGTAGACCTCTCTTGGTTAGCCTCCACGTTTCAGCCCCATAGGTGAGTACAGGTAAGATGCAACTGTTGCATACTTTCCTCTTGGGCGATACCGGTAAGCTGCTAGTCATAACCTGCGAGTGCTTGCCAAACGCGTTCCATCCCAATCTTATTCTTCTTGTTATTTCCTTTTCATGGTCCGGATCTGCGGTTACTACCTGTCCTAAGTAGACATATTCGCCTACTATTTCCAGTATTTCGCTACCTAATGTAAACTGCTGTTCCTTCCCTTGGCTGTTGAACATTACCTTAGTCTTCTGCCTATTGATTTTCAAGCCTACCTTTCTACTTTTCCTCTCTAGGTCAGCAACCATTCTTTGCAGTTCATCCCCCGAGTTGCTTAGCAAGGCAATGTCATCAGCAAATTGCAGATTACTGAGGTATTCTCCATCTACCCTTACCCCTAACTGCTCCCATTCCAAGTCTCTGAATACTTCCTCTAAGCAAGCTGTGAATAGTACTGGGGAGATTGTGTCTCCTTGCCTAACACCTTTCTTTATGGGAATTTTGTTACTTTCTTTATGCAGAACTATGGTTGCTGTGCAGCCACTATATATATCTTCCAGCACTTTCACGTACGGCTCGTCTACCCCCTGATTTCACAATGCCTGCATCACCGCCGAGGTTTCAACTGAGTCAAATGCTTTTTCGTAATCAATGAATGCTATGTATAAGGGCTGGTTATATTCCGAGCATTTTTCTATCACCTGATTGATGGTATGGATATGATCGATAGTAGAGTACCGTTTCCGAAACCCTGCTTGATCCTTTGCTTGATTGCAGTCTAAGGTTGTCCTGATTCTATTAGAAATTACCTTAGTAAATACCTTATACCTAACATACAGTAAGCTGATTGGTCTGTAATTTTTAAGGTCCTTAGAGTCCCCTTTCTTGTGAATGAGGATAATGTTTGCATTCTTCCATGGTTCCGGTACCGTCGATGACACCAGGCACTGCGTATACAGGGGGGCCAGTTATTCTAGCACGATATCCCCCTCGTCCTTCAGCAGATATGTAGTTATGTGATCCTCTCCAGCTTATTTCGACCTTTTCATAGTTTCTAGTGCTTTCTTGACCTCGTCCTTCGTCACTGGTGGAACGTCTGACTGTTTTTCCCTACCGCCAATCTCATTACTGTCAATAACTATATAGCGGGTAATATAGATGAATTCTATAGTATTAATGAGAGGGTCGCAGGCATCGTAATTAGGCTTAATAAGCGGTATAAACTGAAGGTTGTACAGGCCTGTGCACCTACATGTAGTTATGATGACCAGGCAGTTGAAAGCTTCATTGAAGATGTAGAATCGGCAATGCGAAAAGTAAAGACGCAGTATACTGTACTAATGGGCGACCTCAATGCCAAGGTAGGGAAAAAACAGGCAGGAGACCAGGCAGTACCTGACTATGGCATTGGTTCTAGGAATAGCAGGGGGGAGTTACTAGTTGAGTTTGCAGAGCGCAATAACTTAAGAATCATGAATACCTCCTTCAGCAAACGGAAGAACCGGAAATGGACATGGAAAAGTCCTAACGGGGAGACTAAAATCGAAAGCGACTTCATAATGTGTTCAACCCCCGCCATTATTCAAGATGTAGAGGTAATCGGGAAAGTGTGATGCAGTGACCACAAGATTGTGAGGTGCCGAATTAGCCTAAATCTGAAGAAGGAACGCAACAGATTAGTAAGAAAGAAACCCATCAACTAATTAGCGGTGAAGGGGAGGGCAGAATTGTTCAGGATCTCGCTACAGAATAGGTATTCAGCTCTAACTGAGGATGGCGACATTACCCTAGAGGCAATGAACAATAATTTCAGAGATATCATTACTGAGTGCGCGGTAGAAGTAGGCGGTAGGATAGTTAGAGAGGATACCAGTAGGCTGTCTAAGGAGACGAAAGATTTGATTAAGAAACGCCAGAGTGTGAAAGCTTCCAATCCAACAGACCAGATCGAATTGGCCGAGATCTCTAAGCTAATCAATAAGCGCAAGGTGGCCGATATAAGGAAGTATAACATGGAGAACATTGACCATGCTGTACAGAACGGGGGAAGCCTTAAAGCGGTAAAGAAGAAATTGGGCATAGGCAAAAACCAGATGGATGCGATAAGGTACAAGGCAGGCAATGTCATCACTAATATGGAAAAGATAGTCAAAGTAGCCGAGGAGTTCTATACAGATCTCTACAGTAGCCAAAGTAGTCAGGACCGTAATGAGATTCGCGGTAGGGAAAAACAGCCAGACGTTCCACCAGTGACAAAGGACGAGGTCAAGAAAGCACTAGAAACTATGAAAAGAGGGAAATCAGCTGGAGAGGATCACATAACTACAGATTTGCTGAAGGACGGGGGGGATATCGTGCTAGAAAAACTGGCCACCCTGTATACGCAGTGCCTAGTGTCATCGACTGTACCGGAACCATGGAAGAACGCAAGCATTATCTTAATTCATAAGAAAGGCGACGCTAAGGACTTGAAAAATTACAGACCAGTCAGCTTACTGTCTGTTGCGTATAAGGTACTTACTAAGGTTATCGCTAATAGAATCAGGACAACCTTAGACTGCAATCAAAGAAAGGATCAGGCAGGGTTTCGGAAACGGTACTCTGCTATCGATCTTATCCATACCATCAATCAGGTGATAGAAAAATGCTCGGAATATATCCAGCCCTTATACATAGCATTCATTGATTACGAAAAAGCATTTGACTCAGTTGAAACCTCGGCGGTGATGCAGGCATTGCGAAATCAGTGGGTAGACGAGCCGCACGTGAAAGTGCTGGAAGATATATATAGTGGCTGCACAGCAACCATAGTTCTGCATAAAGAAAGTAACAAAATTCCCATAAAGAAAGGTGTTAGGCAAGGAGACACAATCTCCCCAGTACTATTCACAGCTTGTTTAGAGGTAGTATTCAGAGACTTGGAATGGGAGCAGTTAGGGATAAGGGTAGATGGAGAATACCTCAGTAATCTGCGATTTGCTGATGACATTGTCTTGCTAAGCAACTCGGGGGATGAACTGCAAATAATGATTGATGACCTAGAGAGGAAAAGTAGACAGGTAGGCTTGAAAATCAATATGCAGAAGACTAAGGTAATGTTCAACAGCCTAGGGAAGGAACAGCAGTTTACATTAGGTAGCGAAATACTGGAAGTAGTAGGCGAATATGTCTACTTAGGACAGGTAGTAATCGATGATCCGGACCACGAAAAGAAGTAACAAGAAGAATAAGATTGGGATGGAGCACATTTGGCAAGCACTCGCAGATTATGACTAGCAGCTTACCGGTATCGCTCAAGAGGAAAGTAAACAAGATTTGCATCTTGCCTGTACTCACCTATGGGGCTGAGACGTGGAGGCTAACCAAGAGAGTTCTACATAAGTTGAGGACAACCCAGAGAGCTATGGAACGAAAAATGGTAGGGGTAACATTAAGAGATAGAAAGCGTGCAGAGTGGGTCAGAGAAATAACTCAAGTTACCGACATTCTAGTAGAAATTAAGAAGAAATGGACATGGGCAGGACATGTAGTGCGAAGAGAGGATAATCGATGGTCGCTGAGGGTAACAAACTGGATTCCAAGGGAAGGAAAGCGTAGCAGGGGGTGGCAGAAAGTTAGGTGGGCGGATGAGATTAAGAAGTACGCAGGGGTTAAGTGGATGCAGCTAGCACAGAACCGGGTTAAGTGGAGAAATATGGGAGAGGCCTTCGCCCTGCAGTGGGTATAATCAGGCTGATGATGATGATGATGAATCTCATTACGGTCCTGACTACTTTTTCTACTGTAGAGATCTGTATAGAACTCCTCGGCTACTTTGACTATCTTGTCCATATTAGTGATGACGTTGCCCGCCTTGCCCCTTATCGCATACATCTGGTTTTTGCCTATGCCCAATTTCTTCTTTACCGCTTTAAGGCTTTCCCCGTTTTTTACAGCATGCTCAATTTTCTCCATGGTATACTTCCTTATATCGGCCACCTTGCACTTATTGATTAGCTTTGATATCTCGGCCAATTCGATCTGGTCTGTTGGATTGGAAGCTTTCATACTCTGGCGTTTCTTAATCAAATCTTTCGTCTCCTTAGACAGCTTACCTGTATCCTCTCTAACTATCCTACCGCCTACTTCTATCGCGCACTCAGTAATGATATCTCTCAAATTATTGTTCCTTGCCTCTAGGGTAATGTGGCCATCATCCTCAGTAAGAGCAGAATACCTATTCTGTAGCGAGATCTTGAACTCTTCTGCCCTCCCCCTCGCCGCTAATTCGTTGAGGGTTTCTTTCTTACTAATCTGTTGCGTTCCTTCTTCAGATTTAGACTAATTCGGGACCTCACCATCCTGTGGTCACTGCATCGCACTTTCCCGATTACCTCTACATCTTGCATAATGGCGGGGGTTGAACACATCATGAAGTCGATTTCATTTTTAGTCTCTCCGTTAGGACTTTTCCATATCCATTTCCGGTTTTTCCGTTTGCTGAAGAAGGTATTCATGATTCGTAAGTTATTGCGCTCTGCAAACTCAACTAGTAACTCCCCCCCTGCTATTGCTAGAACCAATGCCATAGTCACCTACTGCCTTGTCTCCCTCTGCTTTTTCCCTACCTTGGCATTGAAATCGCCCATTAGTACAGTATACTGCGTCTTTACTTTTCGCATTGCCGATTCTACATCTTCATAGAAGCTTTCAACTGCCTGGTCATCATGACTACGTGTAGGTGTATAGGCCTGTACAACCTTCAGTTTATACCGCTTATTCAGCCTAATTACGATACCTGCAACCCTCTCATTAATACTATAGAATTCATCTATATTACCCGCTGTATACTTATTGACAAGGAAACCTACTTCTAGTTGTCGCCTCTCTGGTAAACCTCGACAACACAGTACATGTCCATCCTTCAGTATGACTCATTCGGCCTCTTAACCTCACTAAGCCCTATCACATTCCATTTCATGCCCTCTAGTTCCTCTAGAACAGCACTGCTAAACTAGCTTCACTAGCTAGGGTTCTAGCATTAAACGTTGCCAGGGTCAGTTTCCAATGGCGGCCTGTCAGCGGAGCCAGTCATGCCGTTGTCAGATAGGAAGGGGACTTGGCACCCGAGGGTGCCGCGTCCCAGGATCGCACATAATCCATCAGCCCATCATCATTCATCCGACGCCCCCGGCAAGGCCCCCTCCCCCTCCAAGAATGGGGGGGAGAGTTTTTTGTTTTGGGGCGAAGGTCCTACCCGGACAAGGGCCGCAACGCGCCAGGAAGGCGGTTACGGTCACGGGGCATCTGCCCCCTCCTCTGACGAGGAGCTCAGTTCCACGCAGTCGCATTGGCCTGGAAAGGCCCCACCACATAACACACATGGCGCAACAATCACGCCTTCGGTCGCGTACAGCGGCGACGGAGATCGTTCATTGCGCCGCTTCGCCTGAGTGGCAGCTCCCGATGTAGCCGAGCTGCTTGCGGAAGGGGTTCGGTGTCGAATGCGCGGCAGCGGTCTGCCTCGTTTCCTCCGGGTGACGGGAGTAAACTCGTCGTCATCGGACTGGACGAGGCTGCCGCTTGTCTGGCTCTCCAGTTGATCGGCTGCCTGCTGCGTAACGGCCACGTGCTCCAAACTCTCGGCCAATGGTGGCGCTTGCTGGTCGATGGAATCAGCAGGGCCGCTGTGAGCGTGGTCGCTCCGAGGAGCGAGGCGGTTCTGCACGGCCTGCGAGGACAGTTCGGACGCGGTAAGAGAAACGTCACTCACCGCGACTGGGGTGTCAGTTGTCTCCTCGTAGTCCTCGGTGCCTTCCGGCGGTTGTTCAGAGGACAACGCGTCGGTCGGCTCTTTGGCAGCAGGCTGGGTAGGTTGTGGCACAGCTGCGGCTGCAGCGGCCACTACCATGGCGTGTTTGGCCACGGACGCGAACGTCCTAGCACCACACTTGATCAGCGCGTGATCCGCGCCGCACTGGGGGCAGGGGAGGGTGCACGAAGCGTGGCCGAAGGCCCCGCAGCGCGCGCACAAGGGGACATCGCACGCAGCGCGCACGTGGCCACTAGCGCCGCAGCGCCGGCAAACACGTGCGACCCCCTCGTACTCGCACTGCAGGGTGAATTCGGCCACCTGCAGGAAGTTCGGCAGCGGTCGTCGCAAGTCCATCCTCACGCGGCGGTTGCCGCTCGGTATTCCCTCGAACTCCGGCACGAACTCGGTGGTGATGGACTCCACCGGTCCGTACCGCTCCAAGGCCTCTCGCAGCTCTCTCACGTCGAGGTCGTTGGGAAAGCCAAACACGCGCACGGTTGTGCTCAGCTTACCGCGGTACGCGAAGCGTACAGCGGTTCCCTTCACAGTGATGACTGGGTCCGCAAGAAAGGCTTGGACCACCTTCTTGTTCTTGAGACAAATCTCGAATCGTCCAGCCTGAAAGTCCTGGACGCCTCCAATTTCAGCTCTCGTAAATCGCTTTACCAACTCTTTGCAGATGTCGGTGCTGTTTACCCCCTTCGGCACGCGGCCGAAGAAGGTAAACGGACGCAACCTAGGCTGCGGCGGCGCCATCGCAACGACTTAGCTAGACAGCTAGCGCAATGCCTAACCCCTCCTAAGCCTTCACGGCTTTTCCGGACGGCTGAGGCGGCATGATGCGTTCTACGAGACCAACTGCGCCCCTGCTGCGTCACCGGTCTGACCGCTGCCGTGGTCAGTTGTTCCGCAGCCGCTGGTGACTGAGGGCCGGGGTTTTATGGAGCTTATCATAGGAGGTTGCGGCCAATTACTGCACCAGGGTGGCCAACTCCTGTTCTGGTGAGGGAGTGCGTTGCCAGAGGTGTTCACCGGCATCGGGTCGTACCCCAAACCGGTTTATGCAATTCCATCGACACGCAGTTTTTTATTTTTTTTCATCCGGTGGAGAATTGCGCGGCACCGGGATTTGAGCCCCGGTCCTCTTGCATGCGACGCGGATGTTCTACCGTTACGCCACCGCTGCACTTGCTAACTGCGTTCTAGGTTATCTTAGGCGAACACTACGACTCGCTCCCACTCACGTAAAACTGTCCGCTTATTTAGCCTTAGTCCGCCCCAAACTAGAATATGCTTGATCGATCTGGGACCCTACACCAATCTAACCTTACAAAAACACTCGAATCCGACCAATAAAGAGCAGTAAGATTTGCCTTTCCAGTCTATTCATATCACAAAAGTGTTCCATCACTAAAAGACAAAGCTAACCTTGCAAACTTAGAATCCCGCAGTAAAACCACCAGGCTCTGTCTTTTCCACAAATTTTATCACTCACCCCTGCGGAATGCCGTTATCACCCCTGCGCATCGCCACTCAGCCTGGATCAACCATTAACAAGCCGCCCAACCCCCTCATGCTTTCTACGTCATCTCATCTAAAGTCATTTTTTGTTTGGCAGCAAAAGATTGGAACTGTTTGCCTGCGGAAGCTGTGACTGAACTCGACAAGCGCGCTTCAAATCATTCATTGAAAATATAACTTGATGTAAGCACACCCTCATGTAATGTCTCTCGTGGGCCTTTGAGATACCAATAAATAAATACATAAATATGCAATTGATAAAGGTCTCGCAAGCAACCAATAATATTTTTTGTTTTGTTCGGCGACAGTCCGCTACTGGGGAAAGCAAAAAGGAATTGACCTGGAACAGACAGTGGCTGCTGTGCCCAGGATCCTGTCCGAACAAATTCAAGATTTGCGCAGAATGATGAAGCACCAATAAATGATTCGAAACAAATAATGAAGTGGCATGTATTTGCTTTAATTATTTGTCATATCCATGCAATTTCATTATGTGGCTTACCGTGATATTAACCATTAGGTACAGACCCAGCATAAGAAGCTAAAAATAAAAGCTGCAACTGGCGACCGGAGACATAAGGAATGTCGCTGTATTAATGGGGACTAGAAGCGAACTAGTTGCAACTGGTTCCAGCTGGGACCAGTTGCCAGCTGGAAACAGTTGTCAAGTGGTCCCAGTTGGAACCCGCTGCCAACTGGTTCCAGCTGGAACCAGCTGAAAACCAGTCAAATATTTTCACCTGGGTCTTCAGCCGCCGACCCACGAGCAGTTCAGCAGGGGAACGACCAGTGAGGGCATGAGGTGTCGTTCGGTATGTCAGCAAAATCCTCGCCACTCAGCACTCAAAATCCCCTCGTTGCACCTTGAGCTTGTCCGTTATGGTTAGCACAACCCGCTCTGCGGCCCTATTTAACGCAGGATGGTATGGTGGAATCAGGACAGGCCGGACACGCCATTCCTAGCCAAGAATGACTTGTACTGCGCGCTTGCGAATGCTGGACCATTGTCGCTCGCCATGACATCAGGTAATCCATGGCTGGCGAAGATAGTGCGTAGGCATGCAATTGTGGCCTCTGCCGATGGCGACGGTACCCGAACCACATCTACCCACTTCGAGTATTCGTCCACAAGTACCAAGTACGCGCCGTGAAAAGGTCCCCCAAAATCTACGTGTAACCGGGACCACGCCCGCTCCGGGAATGGCCATGGTGCCAGTTGCAGTGCCTTGGGAGGGTTACGATGCACCTGGCAAACAGTGCACCGGTCCATTTTCGCAGTGATGTCCTTATCAATCCCTGGCCACCACACGTGACTGCGGGCCACTAACTTCATTGTTTAACACCCGGATGGCACTCATGCAGCAGATCCAGCACAGCTGCCCGTAGCGACTTACGTACTACCACCCAATTTCCCTGTAGCACACAGCCTTCCATCACCGAGAACTCCATTCAATTTGCAAATGGCCAAAATCCTCTCCGGGTGGCAAGTGCCCTCCTGACCACAACACACTACGCATGGGGGCCAACATGGGGTCACGGTCAGTTGCTGCCTTCACTGCCGAAGCTGACAGGACATGTGGGTATGCACCTTCCATCATGAAGACGTCCTGGATCCTGGGCTCCTCTGGTGGCGCCTCAGCGAATGGCAGGCGACTCAAATCATCAGCATTTTCCAAGCTCGCCCCTGGTATCAAGCACAGCCGGTAGTTATATCCACTCAGCATCAGGGCCAAACGCAACACTCTCGGTGAGCTTTGAAGTGGAATTCGGTTCTCATGACCAAACAGTCCCAATAATGGCTTGTGGTCGGTGATAATTTCAAATGGCCTTCCCCACACAAACTGACGGAAGTTTAACAAGCCAAAAATAACTGCCAGTGCTTCTTATTCCAACTGACTGTAATTCTTCTCAGCAGCTGTTAGTTTCCGAAAAACAAAGGCTTCTCTCCGGGTGGCAGCCGATGTGCTAGTACAACTCCAATGTCATACGGCGACGCATCGCAACACTGCAACAAGAGCAACCTTGGGTCGTAACAAACCACCACTCTTGCTGATCAGGTTGCTTCCTGTTCAGGTCCCCAGTGCCATGGGGCTCTGTTCTTAAGCAATTGGTGCACGGGGTGCAGTACTGTTGACAACTGTGGTAGGAACCTCCTGTAAAATTAAGAAGATGCAGGAAGCTCTGCAACTCACGCGTTCCAGTCGGTGCCGGTGCGCGAACAATGGCTTCAACATTCTCCGGTGCCGGATGTAGACCAACCTTGTCGATGACATATCCCAGGTACGCTGCGCTAGCTGCGGCGAATACACATGTCTGAGTTTTCAGCTTTAACCCTGCATCACGTAGTCGTTTCAACACTTCCTCCACATTCTTACGGTGGTCCTCTGCCGACACCTCAGCAACTAGTTCAGTTCAGGCGTTCAGTCGTGTCCGACTCTTCGTGACCCTATGGACCATGTCACGCCACGCTTTCCGGTCTCTCACTATCTTCTTAACATCACATAGCTTCATCTGCAATGCCTCGAGAATGCCATCTAACCATCGCGTTCGCTGCCTACCCCTTCTCCGGCGACCCTCAACCTTTCCCAACATCAAATCTTTCTCCAGCGACTCCTCTCTTCTCATCAGATGACCAAAGTAGCTGAGCTTTAACTTTAGAATTTGACCCTCCAATGAGCAGTCAGGGTTTATGGTCGACAATATAGACTGATTTGACCTTCTGGCAGTCCAAGGAACTCTTAAGAGTCTTCGCCAGTACCACAATTCAAACGCGTCAATTCTTCGGCGGTCAGCCTTTTTCACAGTCCAACTCTCGCATCCATACATCACAACTGGAAAGACCATAGCACGGGTTATACGGATCTTGGTTGGTAGACTAATGTATCTGCTCTTTACTAGGCGGTCAAGGATTACCATTGCTCTCTTTCCCAGAAGCAGGCGTCTCCTAATTTCATGGCTGCAGTCTCCTTCCGAGGTAATCTTGGCGCCCAAGAATAGAAAATCTGTCACAGCTTCCACTGCTTGTCCATTGATGCTCCAGGACTTGATAGGGCAAGACGCCATGATCGTCGTCTTTTTAATGTTCAGTTTAAGCCCAAACTTCTCACTCTCTTCTTGTACGCGCATCAGAAGTCTCTTGAGTTCAACTTCACTTTCTGCCATTAAAGTGGTATCATCCGCATATCTAAGGTTGTTGATACGTTTTCCAGCAATCTTCACTCCAGCTGAAGACTCGTCCAGACCGGCCTTCCTCATGATGCACTCTGCATATAGGTTAAATAGGCAGGGCGACAGTATGCAGCTTTGCCTCACCCCTTTCTCAATCGGAAACCAATCAGTAAGACCATGCCCAGTTCTGACTGTGGCCTCTTGCCCATCATAAAGGTTCCTGAGGAGACAGATGAGGTGAATTGGAACTCCCATCTCTTGGAGAGCTTGCCACAATCTGCTGTGATCTACGCAGTCAAACGCTTTCGCATAATCAATAAAGCAGAAGTAAATGGGTTTCTGGAACTCTCTTGCTTTTTCCATGATCCAGCGAAGGTTGGCAATTTGGTCTCTAGTTCCTCTGCCCTTGCGAAACCCAGCTTGCACGTCCGGAAGCTCCCGATCCACATACTGCTGCAGCCTACCTTGCAGGATTTTTAACATCACCTTGCTAGCATGCGAAATAAGCGCGATCGTGCGGTAGTTGGAACAATCTTTGGCACTGCCTTTCTTTGGAATGGGGATGTAAACTGACCTCCTCCAATCCTGTGGCCACTGCAGGGTTGTCCAAATCTTTTGACATAATGTATGCAGTGTGTTAACAGCGTCGTGGTTGAGGTTTTGAAGCAACTCAGCTGGAATACCATCAATTCCGCTAGCTTTGTTCTTATCAAGGCTGGCTAAGGCCCATTCAACTTCACTCTTCAGGATGCCCGGCTCGAGATCAGAAATCACAACCGTCCTATGTTGGGTTTGCACATCCGGGTTCTTCTTGTACAGTTCTTCTGTGTATTCCTGCCACCTCTTCTTTATCTCTGAGGCTTCAGTGAGGTCCTTGCCTCGTTTGTCCTTTATCACGCCCAGCTTAGCACAGAAGCTTCCTTTGATATCGTTGAGCAACTAGTATGTCATCGAATTACACGACAGTCTTTAGGCAACCGCGAAGCAAATTCTTCATTTCGCGATGGAAAATTGCCGGTGCTGATGCCACTACAAATGGCAGTGGGTTGTACTGAAATAGTCCCTGCTGGGTATTATTGTCGCATTCTTCTTAGAATCCTCGTCCAGCTCCACTTACTGGTATGCGTCTTGAAGGTCCAACTTCGAAAACAACACGCCTCCTGCCAGCTGCGCCCAGATTTCCTCGACCCGTGGCACTGGATATGTCTCAATATCGGCTGCTCGGTTCACTGTGACCTTGGAGTCTCCACACAGCCTAACTTTCCCGTCCCTCTTCAAAACGGGCACCAGCGGTGCCGCCCATTCTGATGCCCGCACTGGTTTGATAACATCTTCTCTCTGCAAACGTCACTATGTCTTGCAGGACAAAGAGCCATGGCCTGAAGAACCGTGGCTGTGCATCCTCGGGTTCTCTTATCTTGGCTTTCACTCCTGAAAACTGTCAGAGACCTTCGGCGAACACATTAGGGAAGCGACCTATCCAGTCCTGTATATCGTTGACTGTGTTAACGCTGAGCAGGTTCTCAAGAGGCATGCCAAAAGCATTTGCCAGTTTCTGCCTAGTACGGCCCGTGAACCACCTCTGACAACGAACAATGGCAGTTGTGCAACCTTTCCAAGCACTGACCCTTTCCCCGTGACCCCTGACTGGTATCCAAAGTAGCCTCTTAACTTGAGATCAGACTTCTTCATAGCCATCATCGAAAAACGTCTCGTGAATTCCGCCTCGTCTATCACCGAGTAGACTGCTCCTGTGTCGACTTCCATGAGTATCGACTGACCATTGGCGCTAACCTTAGCGTAAACAGGTGGGACTCTCGGCTCGAGGACGTTCCCACTCTCTGGCTGTGGCCTGACGGCGGTGTTTGCTGGTCTGGTCTCCATAACCACAGGTTACCGACGACCGTTTCTCCGTTCTCGTCTTCGGGTGGCGTATCTACCGCGTCTACGGCCATCACCCCGCGGCGAGGTCGATACCTGGCCGGTCCTGGTCCTTGCTGCCTGTTCTGTTCCGCGCCTCGCAGACTTGTCCCAGGTTCCTGTCCGCCCGTGCATTTCTTTTGCTAAATAAAACTTGAAATTTCTCCAACCAACACTTTTATTTTTTAAAAAACCCGACGTTTCGGAGCCGGCTCGGCTCCTTCTTCAGGGGTTCATGACGCTGGGCTGCGTGCAGCTATAAGTAAAGGAATGGTCGGGGGGGAGAAGAAGGTGGGGGGGGGGGGGGGAATGAGGAGGGGGTGAGATGTTTGTGAAAGAAATGAGAAGGAAGGAGGGGGGTTTAGACGAGTGAGGGTGCCGCAGGTGCAGGTGTGCTCGCTGGCGACTTTTTTCTTTTCTTCTGTGAAGTGGCCAGGAGACACATTGCACCACAGAGCCCGACAAAGCAAACGAAAAACGCTTAATGTTCAAGGAACTAACCATGAACGGCTACCCAAAAAAAAAATTTATCCGGAAAATCATTCGCCGCCAAAAACGCAACGACCAGCCCCGGGAAGAAAATAACCAGCAGCAAACAACTACATCTCAAAAGTACGTCACTGTCCCCTATGTCCGAGGCACCAGCGAAACCATCGCCCGTATTCTAAGAAAAGAGGGAATTCGAGTGGCGCACAAGCCTTCAAACACTTTGGGGAGCCTGCTACCCTTCCCCAAAGATCGACCACCAAGAGAAAGAGCCCAAGGCATTGTCTACAAAATTCCCTGCGCCGACTGTGATGCTAGCTACATTGGCGAAACAAAAACCTAAAAGAAAGAATTCGGCAACACAAGAACGATGTACGAAATTTTTCAAGAGAACGCAACCCCGTAGCTGAACATTCAGAAGATTCCGACCACAGAATAAATTTCGAAGAAACGTTCATCTTGGAGACCGAGACCAATTACCGCAAAAGACGCCTCCTCGAGTCATGGCACATACAGTCTACCGCAAATAACATCAACCGGACAATAGGCAACCTCCCTGCTGTATACTTGCAAGGTCTTCGCTCTCTCCTGGCCACTTCACAGAAGAAAAGAAAAAAGTCGCCAGCGAGCACACCTGCACCTGCGGCACCCTCACTCGTCTAAACCCCCCTCCTTCCTTCTCATTTCTTTCACACACATCTCACCCCCTCCCAATTCTCCCCCCCCCCAACCTTCTTCTCCCCCCCCCCCCCGACCATTCCTTTACTTATAGCTGCACGCAGCCCAGCGTCATGCACCCCTGAAGAAGGAGCCGAGCCGGCTCCGAAACGTCGCGTTTTTTAAAAAATAAAAGTGTTGGTTGGAGAAATTTCAAGTTTTATTTAGTTATCAACCCAACCAGACAGGCAAATCTGTCGAAATGTTTAGATTTCTTTTGCTACGTGACTTTTCTTCTGGGAAGCAAAACACCGTAAATTCTTGAACCTGCACGAACGCTCGTGGTGCCTTCAGCCGCTGCGGTGACAATCACTGTCCGCCTCGCCGCCTTTCAACACGCGGTGAACGTTCACCTCCTGAGTCTGCCCGGTCATCATTTGGCGCCCGAAATGGCAGCTTCCATGCTAGTGATGATTTTGACCGCGCGGTCCAGCGTCAGCTCGGACTCTTCAGCCGTCGTCGTCGCATTGCATCATCCCGAATACCATGCACGATCCGGTCCCCCAAATTGTTCTCGTGTTCCCCTCCAAAATCACACAAATCCGCCAACTTAAGCAGTTCGGCAACGAACTCCTTGACTGGTTATCCGTCCCGTAGAGCTCAGCAGTGAAAACAATAGCGTTGTACGATCACTGACGGTTTAGACGCATAATGATTGGTCAGCAACTGGATACTCTCGGTGAGGGTAACGTTACTTAGCTGTCGGGGTTCCAGTAAGTGACGAAGCAGTGAATACATCGGCTTTCCGCATGAGCTGAGAAACACAGCACGCTTCTTGTCCTCCGGGATGCTGTTGGCAATGAAGTGCTGTTCAAGAATCTCCACGTACTCCTCCCATTCCGGTCCTTGCCAGCCCGTATCTCCCTGTACCGCCTCATTTGTGGTTTTGCCGTGGGCAGCTAGAGCTAATTGCCCAACGGCTCTCTGATTTATTTCTAATGTCGACTGTACCTCTGATTTTAGGCACAAACCCGCATTTCCGAAAGTAAGCCCGGGCACCATAATTCCTTTCCAAATACCCCTCAAAACCACATACCTGTTGTATCCCCACAATGCTGTATGCTTCATTATCCCAGCATTTCTTCGCCCTTTGGCCTTAAGCGATTGCTCATGCTTTCAAATGTATGCCAATCCTTCGTTTACCCATACCCCGAGATATTTATATTCTGCTACTTTGGGTATTTCATGGCCTTGTATTTTAAGGCCCTGATCATTTGAGCCGTTGAAAATCATCAGACCCGACTTAACTGCGCTAAAACGGAAACCTAAAGCTTCTCCTTCATCTCCGCAATACTTAACTAGAGTTTGCAATTCTTCCAGACTCTCAGCTAGCAGCACAATATCGTCTGCGTACATCAAACCGGGGAGGTGCTGCTCCACCTCCTTTCCACCTAATGTATATGACAGGTTAAAAACTAGGTTACTTTCTTGTATCCTGCGTTCCAGGTTTATCATATTGTCACGCACTTCCCGCGGTCCTTATTGAAGGAAGATTAGGTTTTGGCGATATAAGCAGAAGATGACGAGGAAGCTGGGTGCATTCGCTGTGGTGTGCTAATCTCCAGCGCATCTTAACATCTGTGTAAATAAACGTCGTAACAAGTGTGGTGGAGTTTGTGGGCTCCAGATCACCACGGAACCTCTCCTACTTCGCCGAAGCAGAAGAATTGCTGGGCTACCCCCCCCCCCCTTCCCTACGGACGGAGGTGGCGCAGCAGATGGTTCAACGCAGCCCACGTCAGCAGCTCAACCGACCACCGCACAGCCTTATCGAGAACCCCGGCACTTTTATGGCAAGCCCGGGGCATACGTGGATGACTGGCTCACCCACTAGAATCGGGTGAGCGAATACAACCGCTGGGATGCGAATACCAAGTTAGCGAATGCGGTATATTTTGTTGAAGAAAGTGCGCTAATATGGCTTGACAATCATTAAACATCCCTTACCACCTGGGATCACTTCATAGAAGAAATCAGAGAGGAATTTGGCGATGCCGATGCTCGAAAAAAGAGCGCCGAACAGACTCTGGCTCAATGAGCGCAAGAACCGGGGGAGACCTGCACAAGAAGTCCTCAAGCTGTGCAGAATTGTTGATGCTCGGATGACTGAGGAAGACAGAGTGGGTCATCTCCTCAAAGGATTAGCGCAAGACGTATACAACTTCCTTATCTACAAGGACGATCTGAATGCCACCGCTGATGTAACACGACATTGCCGCACGTTTGAATGTTTGAAACAACGCCGTATCATTCCGAAGTTTGGTCGGTTGCCTAATGTGACAACTGTCGCCAGTGTGGATGTGTCTTAAACGACAAGCCTGGCAGATACAATTCGCCAGATCGTCCGCGAAGAGCTTCGGAGGCATCAAGATATTGAGGGCCTCGTCAGACCCGTCTACAGTGGCACCTCTTCGTCAGACAATAGCCCATATTCTACCTATTATGCTCCCTCTGTTACGTCTCCTTCAGACACCCGATGCTCTGCTGCTCATCGCCCGAACATAGCATCTCACCATCAACGCCTACAACAGCGAGCACACTCGTCCTCCTCGTCGACAACATCCAGTGCATGAAGCGGTTAATCAAAGCGACGATGAGCCTTATTCATCGAATGAACGTGAGCCGCCAGTGTGTTATGCCTGTGGAATGATTGGCCACATTTCGCGTTTTTGCCGCAACCGCCGTCCGTACCAGCAGTATCGCCGACAGTGGGTGAACTCCCGTACAAGGTTTCCGACTGACAATGATGATTCATATAGAACAACACCTGGCCGGAATGAGTACGAAGCAACAGCTAGCCGACAAGAACGCAGGATGGCGCTGAACCGAAACGAATCACCGAATTCTCACCGTAGCCTGACACCACCATCTCGGCGCCTATGACGCTCCCCTTCTCCCCGACGACGGTCACCACCTCCGGGAAACTAGTGAGTGCGGCCGATGGAGGTTAGGTCGCAAATGATTCTAGCTTACCCATGCCTCTGCCTGTTTCGATGTTAAAGAACCGAATTGAAGTGTTTACGGACGGTGTACGTGCTATGGCGTTGTTGGACACAGGTGAAACCATTTCTATTATTAGTCTCGCTTTTAGAAACTGCCTTGGTCGTAAAATTATGTTTGCTTGGGATAGTGCGACAACATTGTGCGGTGTTGGTGGCGAACCGCTTAACCCACTTGGAGTCTGTTCCGTGAATCTGGTTATCGCCGGCCACACATTCCGAACTGAATTCGCTGTACTTGCTCGATCAGCGCATGACGTAATTCTTGGACTCGATTTTCTGGAACAATATGGGGCTACTCTAGACTTTCGCAATGGAGACATTTCTGTGAGCACTCGAATTGAATCTGCTTTGCGTGAAAATTCGCAGAATAATCCTAGCATGCTTTCGGTTTCGGACGACATAGTCATTCCTGCGATGTCAGCAGAGTTTAAACAAAATGTTAGTTCAAGCTGTGCCAGTGATGTGTTACACGCTGTGGGTGAACCACTCCCCCTCAACTGCGCGAAGAAAAGTATTCTGATTCCTCGCTGCGTCATCTCAGTCATGAATGACCATTCTTCTTTGTGGACGACTAACTGCTCTAATGAACCTGTTGTATTACCACGTGGTTTAAAACTTGCCAACTTTGACAAAGACACTTTTAAGGCAGTGGTCATGCTCAGCACAGACAATTCCCAGCCTACCGCATGGGCTGAAGAAGATGAGACAAAATGTCTTGCCATAATTAACAAATCCCTGCCAACAAGTGACCGTCATAGTTTAGTGGATGTTCTGGCGAAACATACTGCGGCTTTCGATTTCTCTCGGGACTCGCCCACCACGGATTCCCATTTCCCGTACTCAGCACCGAATCAATACTGGGACTGCTGATCCAATCCGTCAGAAGCCTTATCGTGTATCCCCATCAGAGCGCCAAACAATCGAAGAACAAGTTCGTGACATGCTGCATAAGGGCATCATTCAGGAATCGTCTAGTCCGTGGGCTGCCCCTGTGATTCTAGTCAAAAAGAAAGATGGCACATGGCGATTTTGTGTTGATTATCGACGGCTGAGTACTGTTACCAAGAGGGACGTCTATCCCCTGCCACGTATTGATGACGCCATTGATTGCTTACATCCCGCCTCCTATTTTTCCTCAGTTGACCTGCGATCAGGCTATTGGCAGATCCCCATGCACCCGGAAGATAAAGAAAAGACGGCATCATCACCCCAGACGGGCTGTATGAATTTAATGTGATGCCATTTGGGTTATGTAACGCTCCAGCCACGTTCGAAAGATTCATGGATACAGTTTTGCGCGGACTGAAGTGGCACATTTGTATGTGTTATTTGGACGATGTAGTGATATTCGGGACTACTTTTCATGATCACAACAGTCGATTAGAGATTGTCTTGGAGTGTATTGAGAAAGCTGGTCTGGTACTCAATTCCAAGAAATGTCGTTTTGGAGAACGCCAGACTGTGGTACTTGGACACCTCATAGACAAGAATGGAATCATGCCTGATCCGAAAAAGATCGAAACCGCCGAAATCGTTAAAACAGCTCAGGAGTTTTTTGGGGCTTTGCTCCTATTTTCGGCGTTTTGTTGCGAAGTTTGCTGACCTAGCATATCTCCTTACTTGTCTTCTGCAATAAGATGTGCCTTTCAAGTGAACTGCCGATTGTGACTCCGCCTTTAGTCCGTTAAAATTTATTTTGACATCAGGACCAGTACTACGCCACTTCTGTCCATCAGCTCCAACAGAACTTCACGCTGACGCCAGCGCAGTTGGAGTTGGTGTTGTGCTCATACAGCGCCACAATGAGAATGAACATGTCGTTGCATATGCAAGCCGTTCTTTGAACAAGGCTGAGCGTAATTACGCAGTACCTGAACAGGAATGCTTAGCTTTTGTATTCGGTGTGCAACGGTTTAGGTCATATCTTTATGGATGTGCATTTAAAATTATGACGGACCATCATTCCTTATGTTGGCTTGTAAACCTTCGTGACCCCTGTGGACGCCTTGCGCGGCGGGCTTTGCGCCTTCAAGAATTCAATTTTGCTGTGTCTTTTAAGATTGGTCGTAAGCACGGCGATGCTGACTGCCTGTCACGGTTGCCACTTGAAACTACTGATTGCGACAATGAGGTCTTGAATGAATATATAGCTGCTATCTCTACAAGTTTCCTTGATGTTGGTGAATTCAAGACTGCGCAGCGGAACGACAACGAGTTGGCGCCGCTTTTTGGTGCAGCAAGTTCCCGGAACCCTACGACCTCATTCTGCATTCGTGACGGTGTACTATACAGGAAGAACTACTCGTCAGTAGGTGCGCGGCTTCTGGTAGTTCCTACAAGTCTTAGGTGTCAGGCTCTTCGGGTAACGCACGACGATACCACAACTGGAAACTTGGGTTTCGTGAGGACATTGCAGAGGACTAAGGAACGTTTTTATTGGCCGAAGATGCGTCAAACTACTCAACGTTATGTGGCCAGCGTTTCAAGCACCCAACCTGCTCACCGCCGGGTCATTTTCAGCCTATAACGCCACCACGAACCCCATTCGAACAGGCGGGAATTGATCTTCTAGGACCGTTTCCCCGTTCCTCCAACGGAAACCGCTGGGTCATATTGTGCGTAGACTACCTTACGCGGTACTGTGAGACTGCTGCTATACCGTCAGCCACTGCTTCTGATGTCTCGGCGTTCCTCCTACGATCCATAATTCTTCGACATGGGCCTCCTCGTGTGTTAATAAGCGATCGTGGCCGACAGTTTACGGCAGAAGTTATAGAACTTCTTCGCCTCTGCTCATCCCATTTTCGCCATTCAACTCCTTACGGTCTTACCGAACGCACCAATCGGACATTTAGCAATATGGTCGCAATGTATGTCGACTGTCGCCACAAAAACTGGGATTAAGTCCTTCCGTTTATGACATGCGCATTTAACACTGCTAAGCACGAAACGACAGGCTACAGTCCGTTTTTTCTTCTTTATGCACGACCTCCACAAAGCACTTTGGACACGTTTCTGTCTTTCTCACTCCCTGCTGAAACTTCACTTGCGCATACTCTCTCTTTGGCTGAAGAAGCTCGTCGACTCGCTAGACTTCGCACACTAGCCTCCCAGGAGCGCTACAAGCAACGCTACGACAAGCGTCATCAAGATGTAATTATGCCCCTGGTGACTTGGTGTGGCTTTGGACGCCGTTGCGTAAGCGCGGCTTGTGTCAGAAACTGTTGCACCACTATACTGGCCCTTTCGTTGTACTGGAACGCCTCAGCGCTGTAAACTTTGTAGTCTCTCGCCTGACCACCCAAGTGCGTCGTTCTCGGAAGACTCAAGTAGTCCACGTGGCCCGCATGAAGCCCTTCTATCAACGTGACAAACCTTGCCTCGCCCGGCGGCCATCGTCTGCGAAGGGGGCAGTGTCACGCACTTCCCGCGATCCTTATTGAAGGAAGATGAGGTTTTGGCGGTATAAGCAGAAGAGGACGAGGAAGCTGGGTCTATCCGCTGTGGTGTGCTAATCTCCAGCGCATCCCAGCATCTGTGTAAATAAACGTCGTAACAATATAAAGCATCAACAGCAGCGGTGATAGAGGACAACCTTGTCATAATCCTTTGCATACCTGGACAGCTTCCGTACTTCTTATCCCTTCTCATGTAATTTCTACTTTGTTATCCCGGTATATTTCCTGTAGGAACTCTTTTATCTCATAACTGATACCTTCTTCTTTTAATATTGTTACGTATATGCCACCGAAGAGGACGACGATAGAAAATAGAGTGAGAGACGACGAAGCAGAAGAAACCGTTGGGCTTGCCTGAACACCTGCTGTGTTCTGCTCTGCTGTGCTGTGAACACTTGCTCATCACCTGCTGTGGTTTCCTGTGCTAGCCTTCTGCCCCGTATCATCTTGGTGGAGGTCAATCAAGGTCCCCGTACGCACCGATTAGCCCATTTACGCTGCAAAAAGCTGGATTTGCGCAGCGGCCGCCACCTACCTGGGATCCCATCGACGCCACAAACAGCTACGATGACCTCTGAAGCAGCCCCTACCACCACGGTAACATCGCCTCAGCCAGTGGTACTCACACAAATTCGCCACCCTCCCATCTTTATAGGCGACGACCACCCAGACGTTGACGACTGGCTGGACGAATACGAGCGATGCAGCAGGAACAATCACTGGGACGCGACCATCATGCTGGCCAATCTGATTTTCTATTTGGCGGGCACTGCTCGCACGTGGTTCCAAAATCACAAGCACGAGTTGGTGACCTGGGAAATTTGCAAGCAAAAGCTTCATGACTTGTTCGGGAAGCCCATTGGACGGGCCCTCGCAGCTAAAACTGAACTTTCCTCTCGCGCCCAATCTACCACACACCGGTAAAAATACAAGACATGCTCGCGTTGTGTCGCAAGGCGAACAGCTCCATGCTGGAAAGAGAAAAGGTAGGGCACATCCTAAAGGGCATCGCAGATGACGCGTTCAACATCCTCTTCTGCATGGATTGCTCTACAGTCGAGTCGGTGCTTCAAGTTTGCCGAAGATTCGAGCAGGCTAAACAACGACGCCTGGTACATCGCTTTGAGCGCCTTTCCAACACGGCAGCTACATCATCCTGCGACGATCTGGCTCCTCTGCAACAGCCTTCCCAGTCCACTACCATGACTCGGATCGTCGGGCAAGAACTCGAAGCCTTAGCTCCTGCACCACTCCCATCTCCACTGCCCGACACCGTGGCCATGATACAGGCTGTTGTCCGCCAGGAACTTGCCAACGTCGGTCTTTCCTCCAACCCCGTACCGCCCTCGTCACCATCGCATCCTGTTCCTGTAGTGGCGGCTGCAACCACTAGCCAAGCTCCCCCACGTCGCTACGTTAGTCGCAATCCTGCAGAGTGGCGCACCTCAGAGGACAGGCCAATTTGTTTTATTTGCTGTCGAGCCGACCACACTTCATGATATTGCCGCAATCGTACCTTCCCCACCCCTCGTCCTTATTACAACGCTGACCGTCGGTACTACTACGGACCTCGATGCTTCCCTGCCCAACCTGACCAACTTCGGCCCGCATATGAGGGACCTGGAAACTTCCCTTCTCACCCAGATGAACCTCACACCGAAGCCGTCTCAAGGGTCCGTCACTCCAGCCGATCTCCATCTCCGCGGTCTCGTCGATCCCGTTCACCGGTGCCTCCTCGCAACTCCTCCCCATCATACACCGGCACCTACTCGGGAAACTAGCGAGTGCAGCACCCAGGAGTGTTCGCTGCATTACCGACCCGGACTGTCAACTCGGAACTGATCCTCGCACCCAGACGTAACTCATTGACATTTTTGTGGACGGAGTCTCAGTTTCCGCTCTGATTGACACTGGCGCCCACATTTCCGTCCTCAGTGCCTCGCTCCGTCAACGCCTCAACAAAGTCCTCACACCCACTCCCTCATCTACCGTTCGTGTTGCTGATGGCAACACAGCTTCTGTGGTTGGTATGTGTACTGCGAGAATTATCATTGCCGACCACCATATCCCTGTGCTATTTACAGTCCTCACCGGTTGCCCTCACGACGTTATGTTAGGACTCGACGTTTTAACTGCCCATTCCGCGCTCATTGACTGTTCGTCTGGACTGCTTCATCTGGACCTGCCACTCTGTCCTGACAAACAGGCCTCTGATACTTCAACGCTCCGTCTCCGCTCCTCTACATTTACTCGTCTGCCACCAGAAGCTGCAGTGTATGTGCTCATGTTGCCTTTCCACTCCGTTCCTGATGGCGACTACGTTGTTTGCCCCATAACCGACGTGACACTGGAGCGTAGGATCGCTCTCCCTCATAACATCGTGCACGTAGAAAATAACGCTTATATTCCAGTCTTGAACTTCGGCCTTTTTGTGCACGTTCTTCCTGAGGGCGTTACTCTCGCCGAACTAATCCCACTGTCTGACGTCACAGTTGCCGCTCTTTTACCTGACCCTACTGCTAAAGTGTCGACACGACCTGCATCGTCCCCACCTCCGGAGGACCGCATATCAGGAATGATTGCACCTAACTTGCGCCCTGACCGAGCTACAGCACTTACGAGTCTTCTGACTTCGTACAGCGATATTTTCGATTTTGGTGACCGCCCGTTAGGACAAACGTCCCTCGTTACACATCGTATTGATACCGGAGACACCCGGCCAATTCACAGAAGACTTTATCGAGTCGCCATTTCTGAACGACGCATCATAGGCAACCTGCAATGGAGTTTGCTGAGACATGTGGCGCCACCTGGCGGCCGACGGGATCTAATACTGAGTCGGCGCAGAAGCTGACGCCGTATATGTTGCGGCCGCTGTGTTCCTTCTGAGTTCGCGTTTTGTTATCCCAGTGAGTGTGATTTACTCATTTAGTGACTTCAGTGGTCTCATGCGATGCTTCGACTACTACGGATGTGAACAAGAATAAAAATAAGCGCAAGGGCGGCGAGAAAGACTGCCACAATCACGAAGGAAACCCAAGCGTACCGCTTGCTGGGAGAATCTGGGGAGAATAATGAGAGAAGGAGGTATTGGCTGCGAGAGAGTAATATAACTGAAATTCATTTTGTTATGGGGCCATTGGTGTACAGACGGCAAGAAGCTAAAATAAGACGATTGCCTGTGAGCGGAAGAAACGGTATAAACTTCTGACTCGGGGAGTCGCACGCTGGTTGGGGCACACTACTCAGTACGCGCTCCGCGCTGTAATATTTGGCGTGTATTGGTATATGCTGTGCAAGACCGAGTGACATACGTCCAGAAAAGCAACAAAGCCGCGCAGCCGCAGCATCGTATTCCAGCTGCATTTCAACGGAGGCGAAATAAAAAAAAAATGTTCGTGGATCTGTGAACCGGATTTCTAATGCGGTGTCTAAATTCGGAACCACAAAGCCAATATATCTTCAAAACTTCCAATTACAGGTTCCAATAAGCATACTTATCTGTAAATTAGTTCTTAAGGTGCTGAAAAAGTCGAAGTGGCGGAGTGTAGAGGCCCGTGATACTGTGTACGCTGAGAATGGAACTTCGTTCTATCGTTCCGCGCCAAATATTTCTTTCACCGACTGCTCAAGCTACTCAAGAGTCTCTTGTCCCAGACGATAGACTATTTCATCATTAGTAGCAACAGTAAAAAATTCCAACTCTTAACGACCTCCTTTACGAAAGCTTTGCCGTTGAGTGCCAGCATTACCCGCCGGCTTTCCCCAAGATTGAGGTACGGAGGTACAAAATGCATGCCAGTTGTTGTTGTTAAGAGCTTTATTTTTCCAACGGTGTAGGAGGCCCCCTACTCCCCGCCCCCGGCATGCACAGTTTTCGTTGATGACGCACGCTACAACCGCACAGTGCTTGCAATCGCCACATCCGTAGCCGGTACCGTACCATGCCTCCTGTAACTTCCACGGCACTGTCGAAAGGTGCACCACGAGCAAAAGTGTTCGTCATGGTATTAAACTACAAAGCAAAACCGTGAGGAAATTATTATGCTGCTGTAATCAAACAG
The DNA here is from genome assembly GCF_055883805.1 of Amblyomma maculatum. Classification (NCBI taxonomy): domain Eukaryota; kingdom Metazoa; phylum Arthropoda; class Arachnida; order Ixodida; family Ixodidae; genus Amblyomma; species Amblyomma maculatum. The sequence continues at coordinate 169,900,426 of NC_139349.1, read as the reverse complement.
CAAGAACAAAAAAAGAAAAAACGGCGATCAATCTCTCCTCAGGTTCTCTCTACACTTTCAATGTTTGGGTATGAGGTGTGAACGCAATAGGTAAATGAAAAGCTACGTTTACAACATTTTTCATTTATTTAATTATTTCTTAATTCATCATCACATATCCGACTGATGCCTTGAGAGAATAAATTTCGTTAAAAAAATATTCCGTCTACTCACGCGAAATTCAAAGCTGTGCGCATAGGTGTTCCGTCGCGAGCGGCGCGCACTTCGCGGTGACGTCGACACTGTTCACGTTTTAAACATGAGCATTCTCGAACAGGCTGTGTCCTTTCGTCAGTATTGGTTTTCGGAAGTAGCTTTGAAGACATTCAATTGCCTTAAAACCGCAGAAAATGAGAGCCGAAATGCTTCCAGCTGTACAACGCGAACGCAACCCGACCGCGCCGGCCTACTCAGATTACTCGGCGCCGCCGTTGGTGGCGCTGAACGCTGCGCTCCACTAGCGCCGCCTGGCCACTGCAGGTTGCCTATACAAGGTGAAGTGGACAAGATGTTAGAAAAAAAAACATTATAGAGCCTTCGAGCAGTCCCTGGGCGTCGCCTGTCGTGCTTGTTAAAAAGGACAATACCTGGAGATTCTGCGTTGACTACCGACACCTCAACAAAATTACAAAGAAAGACGTTTACCCGCTCCCCAGGATAGATGATGCCCTTGACTGCTTGCACGGTGCCAGCTATTTCTCTTCCATTGATCTTCGTTCTGGTTATTGGCAGATCGCAGTCGACGAACGAGACCGAGAGAAGACCGCCTTCGTCACTCCCGATGGCCTGTATCAATTCAAGGTGATGCCTTTCGGCTTGTGTAATGCGCCCGCAACATTCGAGCGCATGATGGATTCTCCTGCGCGGCTTGAAATGGGCGACGTGCTTGTGCTCTCTCGATGACGTCATTGTATTTTCTTCTACATTGAGCCATCTCCATCGTCTTGATACCATTCTTGGCGTCTTCCGAAGAGCTGGCTTTCAGCTGAACTCGAAGAAATGTAGCTTCGGCCGACGTGCACTCAAGGTGCTCGGTCACGTGGTCGACGCCAGTGGCGCTCAACCCGATCCAGACAAAATACGTGCTGTAAGTGCATTTCCTACACCCCGTTGTACCAGTGACGTGCGTAGTTTTCTTGGGCTTTGCTTGTATTTTCGGCGGTTTGTACCCAAATTTGCGGAGACGGCTCGTCCACTCACCAATCTTTTGAAGAACGACGCTCCATTTTGTTGGCACCAAGAACAATCCCAAGCCTTTTCTGCGCTCATTGCAGCCCTCACCAACCCGCCCGTCCTGGCGCACTTCAATCCTTCGGCACCAAAAGAGGTACGCACCGACGCCAGTGGTCACGGTGCCATACTCGCCCAACAGCAGATGGGTCACATTCGCGTCATTGCTTATGCCAGTCGTCTCCTTTCAGCGGCTGAGCGGAATTATTCGATCACAGAACGTGAGTGTTTAGCCCTCGTGTGGGCCATTACAAAATTTCGCCCTTACTTGTTTGGCCGTGCGTTCTCCGTCATCACCGACCACCACGCCTTATGTTGGCTTTCTACGCTGAAGCACCCTACTGGTCGCCTGGGCCGTTGGGCCCTCCGACTTCAGGAATACACTTTTTCTGTCGTCCACAAGTCTGGCCGTCTGCATGCTGACGCCGATTGCCTGTCCCGCAACCCGGTAGATCCGCCACCTGATAGCGAGTGCGACGATGACATATATGGGTTGGCCGTCTATGACCTTTCAAGCATTCGCCATGAGCAGCGCTTAGATCCCAAACTTTGCAGCATTATTAATCGCCTCAGCACTGATCACCTTGATGCTACCCTTGCTATGTTTGTGTTCCACAACGGCACCTTATACCGACGGAATATGCGACCAGATGGCGCCGAGCTTCTGCTCGTAGTCCCCGAACACCTGCGTGCCAACCTGCATGACGCACCCACAGCGGGCCATCTTGGCGTGTCGTACGTACGATAGCGTCCGCCGCCGCTTCTTTTGGCCAGGCCTCTATCGCTCTGTTCGTCGTTGCGTGGCTTCTTGTGACCGGTGTCAGCGACGGAAGAAGCCCTCGGTTATGCCTGCTGGATCGCTGCAGCCAATCGACATCCCAGTAGACCCGTTTTCCCGAGTTGGCCTTGACCTCCTCGGGCCTTTCCCACTTTCTGCGTCGGGAAATAAATGGATTGCGGTTGCCACAGATTATACTACGCGCTACGCTGTCACCCGAGCGATACCCACCAGCTGTGCAACTGACGTGGCTGCGTTTCTCCATGACGTTATCCTGCTCCATGGTGCTCCACGCCAGCTGCTCACTGACCGTGGCCGTTGCTTTCTTGCTCGAGTAGTCGACGAAATTCTTCGGTACTGCTCCATTAAGCACTATTTTACCACCGCTTACCATCCACAAACGAACGGCCTCACCGAACGCCTCAACCGCACGCTCACGGACATGCTATCAATGTATGTCTCGGATGATCATCGTGACTGGGATATCACATTGCCGTTTGTAACGTTCGCGTACAATTCCTCTCGTCACGACACAATGGGCTACTCACCGTTTTATCTTCTATACGGCCGCAACCCTCCCCTTCCGTTTGACAGCGTACTGCCTCCCACCGCTAACGCCAGTTGCTACGTTCGTGACACCATCTCCCGAGCTGACGCCGCCCGTGTTATTTGCTCGCTGCCGACTGGCCTCCTCCCACAATTCTCAAAAAAGACGCCATGATTCTCGCCACCGGGATGTCCACTACTCTCCGGGCTCTCTCGTCTTGCTCTGGACTCCCGCTCGTAAAGTTGGGCTGTGTGAGAAGCTCTTGCCACGCTAAGCAGGACCCTACCGTGTTTTACGGCCAGTCACTCCTGTGACATACGAGGTCGCCCCTGTACATCCGCCGCGACAGTCCTCTATGCCACGCACCGAGATTGTTCATGTCGCCAGAATGAAGCCGTATTACCCCTGCAGTTGTTCGTCCTATTGCGCACCGGGACTGTGCTTTTCGTGGCGGGGTAATGTTACGTATATGCCACCGAAGAGGACGACGATAGAAAATAGTGAGAGACGACGAAGCAGAAGAAACCGTTGGGCTTGCCTGAACGCCTGCTGTGTTCTGCTTTGCTGTGCTGTGAGCACTTGCTCATCACCTGCTGTGGTTTCCTGTGCTAGCCTTCTGCCCCGTATCAATATGTTCCACAGGAGTTCCCTGTTTATGTTGTCGTACGCCCCGTTTATGTCCGGGAAGGCCAAATACAAAGGTCTATTTTCCACTCTAGATATTTCGATGTATTGGGTAAGCCCGAACAGGCTATCATCTCAACGCCTACCATTTCTAAAGCCGTTCTGAAGTTCTCCGAGTATCTTGTTACTTTCTACCCATGCTTGCACCTTTAATTTCCCCGCCTGCATGGCCGACCTGTACCTAACAGATGTTATGGTAATCGGCCTGTAGGATTTTATGTGCATCCTTTCTCCTTTCCCTTTATAAATCAAATTCATTTTACTCTGCCGCCAGCTGTTCGGAATTTTCTTATTCGTTAGGACTGTTTCCAAAACTTTTAACAACGTTTCCTTACTTCTTGGACCGAGTTCATTAATCAGCTTGATCAAAATTCCATCTATTCCTGTAGATGTGTTTTAGCAATATTTTTTTCTGTCTTTTTCCAGTTTAGATTGGTCAGTTCTAAGCTGCTTTGTATTCTGCTATCTTGTGTTGCTTCTTGATTTGCGGAGATTACCCTATCGCCGCTCTTAAATGACTCTGCTATAACTAATGTAATGTAGTTCACTGCGTTGTCGCCCTTTAAACAATTTCCCTCGTTATCTTGTATCCGGTAGGGTCCTCTGAGCTGCGTTACCTGGCGACAGATAGCGGAAATATTGTAAAAATGAAGAAATGCGTATTCAAAGCATGCCCCATTCGTTGCTTCAGCGGCGCAATGGATTAACACTACTTACCTGCCCACTGAGCGAATAAAACATCGGTTCGAGTTCTGTAAATGCAACTCTTTTTAAGTCCTGCAACTTTTTTTCTGGTTTATTTTTAAATCACAACGTTAAAATAAGCTACTAAGAACTCGCCTGGGGTGTGTTCCCCTTTAGGCCGCATTATGTGGTTTTTATTTCTTATTAACCGCAAAACCAGCCGTGCACAGAGCCATGAAGTAACAGCATGACAACGCTGACACAATTCAATTACCTTCACCGTAACCATTTCCTGCCTTCAGTGAGTGTATGTTAGCTTTAGGTTGCGTTCACACACATCTCTGGGTAACAATCGCTGTTTAACCTGCTGAGAGAGAACCAGTGAGGAGGAAGAGGAACCCTACCGTTGAGGAGACGGAATTACGCGCCGCAGCTCCGTGGCTGAACCCACGACCGCTTGGCTCGGCTGTCTCCAAATACAATGTTTGTTGGATTTTTTTTTTTTTTTTGCGTGCAACTGACGATGCGTTTTTTTTTTTTTTTTTTGGCGCGTGAAAGGAGAGTAGGCAACGGTGGACGCAGTAAACACTTGTCCAACTGCAGTGAATTGGTTTTAGTTTACTCCATTAAAAAAGCTGGTGCGCACATTCAGGCAAGGAGAACATGGTTAAAGTGAGCTAGAATTGGGTAGTGGGCTCACTCCTCAGCCGGCGCCATACATTGCGATGACGCCGAATATGTCAGCAGATTCTAGTTCTGCGCGCCTCCGCAGGGGCCACCACCACCGCCTTCAATGTAGCAGCGCGCGGCACCGCGCGCTGCGCGCCGTTTGCCTTTGCCTGCCTTCCCCTTCGCTGCTGTATTCTTGCCATTGCGGAGGTTTTGTTTTGCGGTGGGCGATGTGATACGAAGAAGCCACCCCGATGACAAAACCATTGTGCTAGGCTGCCGGACATGCTTACGGGAAAGGCGCCACGAATCGAAAGATATGTGGCTCTTGGAAAATAATGGGAGCGAATGTAAATCCTCCCTAATGGATACAAATACACGATGATCTGATCACATCAATGACACGTACACCGGCCTAGTTTTTCAGTTGGGAAACAATAAGCCAGGGGAAGGGCAAGCAGGGCCAGCTAGCCGGATTGTCGACATGCTGCATCAAGGAAGCACAAAGCCAGACACGAATGTGAACAAAAAGTAGGACCAGTAGTTAGGAAACAACTTTATTCAACGCATTACTAAGCGTCAAGAATACGCTGGTATATCTGTTGACCACAGCCAGCATATTATAGCTGAAGTGCGTGATTATAGGCTAATATCACAGTACTGGGTATATGTTGCTAAATAGAGTCTAATGAAATTGAATTGCGAAGCTTGTGCTAACCGCTTACTCGGCACAAACTTCCGCGACAATGGGAACTCAGCTATTGTTAGTTCAGTTTTTGCTTCTTGAGCAAGCTCGAAAATATATGACGGCCTGTGGGGCGATCATTCATGACTTGAAAACCACTGTACTATCATGAGCAATATGAGCAAGAACACACGAGCGCGTGGCAGATAGCCTCGAAACCCACTTGGGGCGACACGGTGCGGCCGCTGTGGGAAACAGTGGAAAGGGAGCCGTGGTTCCGTTAACTGTTGTCACTCCCGCCTTACTAGCATTACTGCGAAAAGGCAGCTGACTGCAAGACACCCTGTCGGAAGTGATGAGGCATTTTTACGTTCTTCGCAGATTTGAACGTTTGCGTGTGACCGGCCATATCATGGGCCATTAAAAAAACGTCGACCAGAAAAAGCTCATTGCAGCATGCTTGCCACACACCCAGAAAGAAAAAGTAAGAAACGAAAAGGTAAACAGCGGTATCTGGCGCAGAACTACAGATACCACGGTTCACGATCTGCGCTTCAAAACCGCCTTATCATCGCTAGCGGCCGGTGCCTCGCAATCAGCTGCCGTTTCGCAGTAATGCTAGTAAGGCGGGAGTATAGTGAACTAGAATACTTTCTAGTGGCGCGAACGGAAGGAAAATGGGCGCCTCTTGCACGCCGGTCGCCACTGACCGCCGCTGGTGGCGCTGCAGTTACGTTTACTAGTACCGCGTGCGCGTCCGCAAAGGGAAGTCAAGGCTTGGCGCGCCGTGCAGTCTGCACATTTTTGCAATTTTGCCCTCGACCTTTCAGTTCTGCCTTTCATCACAGCAACTAAGACATCTCAGCTCTTCAAAAGCACCATGTGCAGTTCGAAATGGCCAGGAAAAAGACCAACTCGCACTGTTTTGCTCTGAGATGCCGAAGCTCGGCTATCCGGGTGCTTTAGTCACCTTTGTTTGCTGCTCCGAGGGACAACAAACATCGCAGAAAGTGGAAACGAAGCTTGTGAAGGCAGGAAAAGCCTCTCACAGAAACATCGACAGTGTGTGAGCATCATTTCGAGCCGCATCTCATCCTGCTGCGTGACCACGCACATATATGATCAACAGCAGAAGTGAGGATATACCGCGTGAAAAGCCATCACTGGCACCTGATGCGGTGCCTATACACTCTTGCCGGGTTGTCCGGCATATATTACCGTCAAACCCGTAAAGCCAAGGCTGGATGTGGGCAATATTGATGTTGCAGAGAGTTGTGCTCATGTACAGACTCTTGCTATCAAGCCTGTGGCACCAAACGATAGCCGACATATTTTATACCACGTGTCCAAGCTAACTTCAGCCAAGGGTTAAAAATAAACCATTTGAGATGGGCCAAAGAAACCACTTGCTGACAGCCACCTGGCGCACCAGGTCTGAACAAAAGGAAGACTTCAGGAAGCTTCGACTGTTTGTGTGATCTGGAATACTACTACTGGCTCAATAAAGCAGACAGCTGATATTAAATTAAATTCAATTCCGCATATTCATAGCATGTCCTTGGCTGGTGCATTTATTTAATCATTTATTCATCCTTCATATCATACCCTACTGATGCCCTAAGACAATAAATATCGATTAAAAAAATGGTGCAGGCAATTTTGAATTTTGCAATTCTAATTTACTAAGTATTTCTATCAAATAAATGTGATTTGCAAAGTTGGGGAGGCCCTTCTGAAACCCTCATTTCATTTATTCCCGATAAAGAAAACCTCACGTGCATAGTTTTCCCACCTCTTTAGAAAGCCCGCGAAATAATAAAAAAATATCACGTGACTGACGCATTCATGCACTACGATATTGTGGTGCTCTCAACCGTGCATGGTTTCAGTGACAGAAATTAGTGGCGGCCGTGACTCAACAGCCCAGTCTCAGTACAGGCTGATAATTTTTGTATTTCGCGGGCTTTCTTTAGAGCTTGGAAAAACGATGAGGCTTTCTTTATCGGAAATAAATGAAATGGAGGTTTTAGAAGGCGCTTTCAAATTCTGCAAACCAGTTATTGTCTAAAGGCTATAGTTTGTAATTAAAACTAATTACTAATTACTTAACTTCAAAATAAAAAAATTGCCTGGGGTGAGCCAGTTGGCTGGCAGCTAGTATACAATTGTGGTCTCTCTATATCCTACCTCAAACTAACTGTGATAAAAGCTTTATTCTTTTTATTTTTGAAAAGAAAAAGATAAGTCACATGTATTAAACTTGGCTAATTTTACTAATTTTAAGGACAACAGAGGCCTTTTGTACCCTTCAAGTGATATCAGTTTGACCTTGAGAATGTGTTTACAACCTGCTTCAGTCTAAATTCAAGCAGACAGCTTGTACTCAGTATATGCTACTGGCCAAGCAAACCTGCTAAATTGGGTGCTCTGACCACTGTCAAATTGGTGCGGCTGAAATCACTGCTTAACTACCCGCATGCACTTTTTCACAAATTAACCAGCGCAATGTCAAGCTTCAAAGCACCTGAAGATGAGCAGATGGATGACTGTTTGTTTAGTCAATATAATTTCACAAAACAACTCGTTGTTGGTGGCTTTTGTTCCATGCACTCAAATAAAATAAAACAGCAGTAGAGAAGCCTTGTGAAGTACCTAAACAAAACTGCCCTGCATTCCTCATGTATGCATTTTTGGCATATATGTTATGCATATGAGATGATGAAAGGATTTTAACACCTGGCATACAGCGGTGATTTATAACAGATATTGTTTCTGTGAACAGAGAATAATGGTAACGCCACAGAATATCGCCGGCTGATTCGTTTCAAAGCGTAGGAATTTTTTTTTTTCATGACCACTTTGTCAAAAAAAAAAAACAACAATAAATGTAACAGCCTGAAGCTGCTCCTCACTTTACCAGTTGGCAAATTTCCTAACGCTAAAATGAGCACGCTAAAATGAGCATTCCTGGTTACCAGTGGATAGCAAATAGTGCAGTGTAATATAATCATCATTATTGGCTAAAGGAAAGTTACTGCGGCGTGGTTGGAGAGATGCGAGAACCCGTACTGCGTGCGCACGATGCCTGGCCACTCTGCTACCAGTCTGCTGCTGGCAGCTGAGTTGGCTCTGTAATAAAGCGGGCTCTGCAAGGCTCAGAAAAATACCTGTCCCGTACAAATTAATGTGCTGTAATGATACAGTGCGTGATAACTCGTCCCGCATGAGCTGTAGCAGACGCTAGCGAAATAAGAGCGCTTTCACCCTAGTGCAACGGCGAAAACCCGAATATTATTGAATGAAACGCCTTCTATTATGGGTGGAGGTCCACATACGTCGACATAGGAAAAACAATCACCACTTTTACTGTATAGGCGCACAAAAGCATTGGTACTATGTCGCACTATTGCAAGAAAGCATTGAAAAGTCGACTAGAAGATGTTGCAGTGGCGCCATCTGGCGGCGTCAATGAAAAGCGGCGTGCCCGAGCGCCGTCGTTCGCGCCACTAGAAAGTATTCTAGTTCACTATAACATGGTGGAAGGGGATGGATTGTTTCGGCTATTTATTATTATTATTATTATTATTATTAATATTTAGCAATTTTCCTCTATTTCTTTTTCTAGAATCAGTCATGGTTTACTTGTCGTGAGTTTGTGATTTTTTTCTATTTTCGCAGCTCACTGCAAGTGGTGAATGAAACAAATGGAGCAAGCAAAGGGACCAAGCAAAAGAACTGAGCTGCGTTAAATAAAAAATTACAAAAGAAGTTTAGCTTGTCAGTTCATTTCTTTTTTATATGTGCATGAAGCAACTGCTTAAGTTCGATGGGATGTTCAGGCTGCACGCATATTTGATGCCCAGAACATTCATTTCGGGCGTTCAGAACACTGAGAACAGATGTCAGTAAGACATCACATGGAAAGTTCAAATTGACAGGATATCCTCTTGTCATCTTAGAGGGACTTCCCAGGACATTCTGTGGATTTCCATTCTGCGACCAAACACGTGTCCAGAGGATGTCCAGTGGACATCATGTGGGCATTTCATGGACATCATACGGATATCAGATCATCATCATCAGCCTGATTATACCCACTGCAGGGCGAAGGCCTCTCCCATATTTCTCCACTTAACCCGGTTCTGTGCTAGCTACATCCACTTGACCCCTGCGAACTTAATCTTATCCGCCCACCTAACTTTCTGCCGCCCCCTGCTACGCTTTCCTTCCCTTGGAATCCAGTTTGTTACCCTCGGCGACCATCGGTTATCCTCTCTTCGCACTACATGTCCTGCCCATGTCCATTTCTTCTTAATTTCTACTAGAATGTCGGTAACTTGAGTTATTTCTCTGGCCCACTCTCACGCTTTCTATCTCTTAATGTTACCCCTAGCATTTTTCGTTCCATAGCCCTCTGGGTTGTCCTCAACTTAAGTAGAACTCTCTTGGTTAGCCTCCACGTTTCAGCCCCATAGGTGAGTACAGGCAAGATGCAACTGTTGTATACTTTCCTCTTGAGTGATACCGGTAAGCTGCTAGTCATAATCTGTGAGTGCTTGCCAAATGCGCTCCATCCCAATCGTATTCTTCTTGTTATTTCCTTTTCGTGGTCCGGATCTGCGGTTACTACCTGTCCTAAGTAGACATATTCGCCTACTACTTCCAGTATTTCGCTACCTAATGTAAACTGCTGTTCCTTCCCGAGGCTGTTGAACATTACCTTAGTCTTCTGCATATTGATTTTCAAGCCTACCTTTCTACTTTTCCTGTCTAGGTCATCAATCATTATTTGCAGTTCATCCCCCGAGTTGCTTAGCAAGGCAATGTCATCAGCAAATCGCAGATTACTGAGGTATTCTCCATCTACCCTTATCCCTAACTGCTCCCATTCCAAGGATATCAGATATCTTCATGGAAATATTAGGTGGATTTCTAGAGGATACCACCTGGTTGTGCTGCCTCATTCCCCTCGAGACCCATATGAGCAGGAGCCCATACTATTTTCCGGTGAGCGGGGTCCTCGGTATAGGTGCAATTTTGAAGTAGTCAGTAGGTTAAGTATAGAGCCCAGCCTTGCTCGACGTTCCGACAGGCTCCTCGCCAGTCGGAGATAATTATTTTGGAATCAGTGTCGGTAGCTGCCACGCAATGGCAACCTCTTCCGCGTGAGTTAAGTCGCGGGTGCCAAATGTAAGCCCGTTAAGAGTTTTTGATTGTTTAAGGAATAACAGCACGGAGACGAAGGACAAAGAAGAAAACCATACCTGCGCTGTGTTGTCTTCCTTGTCCTTCGTCTCCGCGGTGTTATTCCTTAAACATGTACCAACTAGCTCAACTCTCCGTTTTATTTTTTTTACTGGTGGACTAATGAGGCCGTGTACCATCTCCCAAGGGGGGGGGGGGGTGGAGGCGTTCACGTAATAAATGGCGGGTTTTGACCCATATGGCGACCTAGGGCTTCCGCCCGCGCCAGGCGCCGGCCATTGTGGTCTTCACATGTCATGTTTTTAGGAAGAGGGCGTACGTGGAAGGCGCATCTTCACTCGAAAGGCAGACGTACACGCTCTTATATAAGGGTGGTATGTTGGATGTGTAGCCGGGCAAGGAGGTGGCGACCCGACAGTGTCTTAGAAAGACGTGTGTATTGGTTGGTTAAGTGAGCCTCTCGGATATCTCGGAATTTATTCACCATGCCAAGGCCCAGTAGACGCTGGTTGGAGGTGTTCACGTGGAGATCGAGGGCTCTTAAAAATTTTGCGCAGGATGACTTCGAGTGCATCCTCGTCTTGCTTCCGAAGGCGGAGGTAAGGAGTCGAATATAGGATTCGACTGGTCAAGAATACATGCACAGCCGCAAGGCGTCTTTGCACTGCAACCCCTCACGTTTGTTAGAAACCCGGGGACCATGCGGCCCACCTGGTCCCCCACCTTACGGTGTTTCGCCAAGGTAGTCCGACCATATATGTTGATATGAATGAAGAGCCTCAGTACACGGACTTTGTGTGTTCAGGAATTGGTCCTGCTCCAAAGAGAGCTCAATTTTTCCGTACACTTTGGTGAGGGGCGTATGTGTACAAACTCAGATTTTTGAGAGGAGCATTGAAGGCCGCAGCGGCGAGCATAACGGTCCACTATGGTTGCCACTTGTTGCAGGTTGGCTTCAATATCTCCGGGAACTTTGTGTGCCCCACAGGGTGATGTCATCAGCATACAGGGTATGCTGCATACCAGCAACAGCATCCAACTGGGCCGGGAGGTGCATCATAGCCAGATTGATTACGAGAGGAGACAGCACTGCGCCCTGTGGTGGCACTGGTTCCAAGTTGTAACGGGCTATGTTCGGTGTCCTGGATTTTAATGTAGGATTCGCGATCTGTCAAAAATTGCCGAATGTATCAGAACGCGTTGCGTCCGCAGCCGGCTTCTGAAAGATGAGCATTACATCATGAACGTTGTCGAAGGCTCCCTTCAAGTCTAAGGTTCGACCCTGTCGTAGGGGCATTCGAACGGGTCAATAACACATCCCATTTAAGTTGCAGCAGAACATCCTGTGCAGACCTGTGCAGGGGAAACCCGAACATGGAGCCTGCGAAGATGTGTTGATTTTCCACGAACTCGAAAAACCTGCCACGCCCCATCGTCTCCATTAGTTTGCCCGCACACGAGGTTTAAGAGGTGGGCGAAGGTTGTCCGTGTTGATGGTCGCCAGCTTTTGGAATGAAAGTGACCAGAGCAGACCAGAGCGTCCCCGAGCCAAACTGAATTGATGTAATCCAATAAGGTCTGGTAGGCCGAGTCGGGTAAGTTAGCTAGTAATTTGACTAATTTTGTCCTCACCCGGAGCTGTGCCTCGTTTCATTTTCGCCGGGGCCGCCCGCAGATCGTGGGGATGAAACGGCTGATCCAGCGTTCTCCGAACCTGCATAAGAGTGCGCCGGTCCGCGGGGGTCCTGGGTAGTGCACAAGTACTGGTCCTGCAACTTCTGCGTTAGCTGAGTTGTGTTGCCTTGAAAGCTGTGTATGGCACGTTGTAGATGTTTCTGTATGTGTCTGTGTTGAGTCGATAAGAGCGCGGAAGAGCCGCCAGGTGTTCCTGCTAGAAATCTGCCGCGCCGCCGTGTTGCGACGATGCACCCGATTGGCGTCTGCGAGCTGGGCCGCATACTCGGCTGCCTGCTGGGTGAGCTCGAAAATTCGAGCCTTAAGGTTAGGGTTATGCTTTTGTCGGCGCCACCGGCGGACAAAGCAATGCCGCACTTTCCAGAGGTGGAGGAGATGGTTATCTACGTCTGATACCGCCTCGGAAAGCTGAATTTTCGTTTCGATGGAGCGAAGGCTAGAAAGCAATTGTTCGGAGCCTTGCCAGGTATGGATGTCGCTATGTTGTAATGTTTCTTAAATTTAGACCAGTCTGGGATTCGAGCCTGTGTAGTGGGTTTTGCAAATGGTCTGGTTCGAACTGTGTTCAGTATGAGGGTTCCAGTGTTGACCCAGTCAGCGTACTGAATGTTACGGGTAAAGATTACATCCGGACACGGATTCCGAGTCACGGAGTTACCTGTGTTGTGTGGAAGGGGTGTGTGAAGAGAGGCCCAATGTAGATGCAAGCTCCGCCAACTTGCGTCCCCGTCTCTCTTCACGGCGGTACCTCCAGACTCGACTGGGGGCGTTGAAATCGCCCACAATCAAGAGGGGGTCCCGGCCCGCAGCTTTTAGAGCACGGCTGAAAAGGTCCAAGAATGATACATCCGGCAAATTGGGTGTGCAGTAGACATTTAGATTGCGCAGCGGTGGGTCCTGTTTGCGGAGGGGGAGGAGAGTCACCATTACATGGGAATAGCCAAGTTGGAAGTTCAAGTCAACCACATTTGCTGTGTAATTTTTATGAATGCATAGACAAGACGAGGGGTACTACTGAAACGTCGTATAGTTTGTTATGGCGGCGCCCCTTCCTGGCTCCTGAAGGGCCATCACGGCGGGCATATGCGTGAAAGTTGAGGAAAAGCCGAAGGTCGGCCCGCTAGTGCGAGACCATAGCCCTCGGCAGTTCCGTTGAGTTACTGTGATGGGGAGGCCAATTTAGATAAGGGGACGCCTACACTGAGGTTGTCCCACCATGTTGATTTTGGGGTTAGACGAAGGAAGGTAGATATGGCCCGGAGCCATCAACCCGGGGCATGAAATTCAGCTTCTCCCTCTTTATAATGGCACATACCCACAGTGGGGCAGTTATCTTCATCATCTTCGATGTCAATTTCTCGACGCGAAAATTTTGAGGGCCGGCCGGATACGTTTTTGAGAGGAGCATGTCCAGCGAGACGTGCGCGGGGGATTTGCAACGTCTTGAGCGATCATGGTAGGAAGGGCCTTCATGACTTTAGCAATGATACGCTCCAATGTCGTCCCTATAAGGGTTTCGAATTTGTTGTTAAAGCGGGCCTCAAGAATGGCCAAGGAGGAGTCCGAGGTCACCGGCGCCGCCGTATCGCTTTCCATGACTTCTGCTTGGGGCAAATAGGGGAGGGGGGGGGAGCAGTTTTAGCTTCAAGGGCTTCAATTTTGACAAGTAGCAAGTCGTTCTGGACCCGGAGAGAAGCTACCAGGTTATGAAGCGCTGCGTCGGCCGCCAAGCGAGCGGGAAGAGAAGGGGGTGAGAGGAGCTCGCGTTTTCATTTTTTGACTGCATATGCTCAGGCAACGCTTTCGCCTTGCTTGAGTTGGGAGTGGGCTTGCTTCTCATAAATGCTGCGCTGCTTAGTTGTACACGGACAAAGGAACTGGACAAACGCTACACGGACAAAGGAACTGGACAAACGCTGAGGTTAAGTTTGTCCAGTGACTTTGTCCGTGTACTACTAAGCAGCGCAGCATTTATGAGATGTTCCAACTAGCCCAGTCCCAAGCACTTCTTAACGGGGCTTGCTTCCCCGATTCGTCGTGTGGGGCGGTGGTGGCTCTTGGTCGCCTTTGACATCACGCCCACTTGAAGGCGCCCCTTTGAACTCAAGTTCTGATGCCACCGTGTAACATACGTATGTTACACGGTGGCATCGTAACTGTCAGTTACGATGACAGAGGTGGTCAGGCAGCACCTCAACATATATGCACATTTTCTTCATCGTTCTTCACTCTGCATCCCTCATCTCCATCATCAACCTTGTCTCCTTGTTTGTAACAGTATTAAAGAGGCATACAATGGGAGTGTTGGAACATCCTCTACATAACCTTTAAATAACCTGCATGTGAACTTCACAGTGCTTCATATGCTGCCACTGTTTGTAATGAGATTTCATTTCTTGGATCGCAGTGGGATGCACCCAACACTCATCCATGGCATGATAAACTGGTTCTAAACATCGCCAGTGTTGCTATCTCAAGCTACCATCTGAGTCTTTTTCTCCGTGCAACGGGGACAGGGCCCTTGAAGACCTGAAAAGTAAAATCAATTTTTTGAAAATGACATTTTAGAAATCTACACATCATCTGCATATCTGAATTGATTCACTTCACTTTGTGAGGTGAAAACGATCTGAGTAACTCTTACCTCTGATTGTTCTTCCTTGATTTTTCAAAACAAATTTTTGACTCTGCTAGTTCTTTTACTCTTTGCTAGAGCAGATGAAGGAATAATTCTTATAAGCATGCTCATGATTAAAGCAAATGATGTTGGAAACTGATTACTCATTTTGTGCTTGTGAATTGTTTCGTGCCCTTTAATTTAAGCTGCTCATCAACCAGTCCTCCTTCATTAAACTTCAACATGTTGAAGTTTAATGAAGGAGGACTGGTTGATGAGCAAATGAAGGAGGACTGGTTGATGAGCAGCTTAAATTAAAGGGCACGAAACATGTTGAAAGCAGCTACTACTGAATTAGGTACTCCCTGCATTGCATTTCTTGTATTTGCTGTACAGGCATATGTTAATGATAGTTTTCTGATCACATTTTCTTTTCTATTATTCTTCCAAACAAATAAGTGAAAATGCCTAATATCCTGAAAACTAATTAACCTATCAGATAAGTGATTACGTATTTGAAATCTGCACAAACGCTTATTAATAGGGCTGTGCATTTTTAATGCATTTAGTAAAAAAAAATATAAAGGTCCCAAGGGCCTTGGTTTCCCTTCAGCATAGGTGGCCATGAAACCCCAGGCCAGTGCATGTCATTTTTTGTTGTGTGCAGGTTAACATACGTGAATCCTCGTCCAATGAGTGAGGCGCAGGAGAGCACTGAATGCTGTATGTGGTGGTATAGGAAAGCGAAGCAGCAGATGGGAAGTGTGTAGTGTGCAATGTCAGTGCACATTAATGTACCCTTGGTGGTCAAAATTTCTAACGCCCTCCACTACCACATGCCACATAGCCCAAGGCTCTTTGTGGCGTTAACCTCTTTCAACCAAACTAATCAAGTGGCAGCATGACTCCACAAAAGTGGTCAGACTTCTTCGGGACCAGAAGAAAAAGCAGCAGTCATTTATTTCCAGCATGGGTCATAGTGATTAAAATCACAGCTACTGTAGGAAATATGCAAACTAGTCTGATCGAAACTCGAATTAGACTTCATTTACAGAACAGATCACTATTACTCTTAAGCATCCACAATGGTTGGCCTTTATTTACACAGCGAGCAGTACAGCTCAACAGCACCTTCAATCATCCATGATGTCATCATAAGGTACAGCCAAGCGGACATTGTAGTTGTAGCCGGCTGGTTCGTCGTAAGAAGACAGGCAAATGGAAGGAATTCCACATGTCTCCTGGTTGGCCGAAAAATCATAGATTCGTATGGACCCCCTCTGCCTTTGGGTGAAAAAAAAAATTGGAAGCAGAAGGCACGACAAATTAGTAAAATGCAACTTTTAGAGCTATGCAAAAATTCCAGCACAGTAATAGCACACTGAGAACTCATGGTTCCAGCTGCACAAGTTGCATGTATACACAAGCAATTTTAGGCATGCCAAAACTGTACTTTCAGCCTCTTCAGAAAACTTGGCTCAAAACTGTGAATCTACATATCAGCTTATGCTTCACACTCGGTAAAAGTAAGTGGCAGGCACACAGCTGGCAGCATTTCCCAACACTGCTCTGTAGACAACTGTAGGATTATCTCCAATGAAAATGACAATAAAATTGCACTGCAGCCCTTGGCCCACACTATCTCATCTGAGATAGTTTCTACACGCTTTTTTTTTTCCCTCCTGGCATATACCGTATAAACGCATGTAAGGGCTACACTTTATTTTCCTGATCTGAGGGCCAATTTTCGGGGTGCGGCCCATACACGCTAATAAAAAATTAATTTTTTTTCTAGTAAAACATGCCAATCAGTGAATGTACGGCATCTATATAGCATTCAATCATCACTCGCGGAGTCTTCTGGCTTCGAGCTGGGGCTGTGCTCTGGTGCACATTCACCCCACAAGCCCTCATTTTCAGTCCTGTCTAAACTGTTTGAAATCTCGGTCACCTTGAAGCTGCGGGATACAGTGTCCATACACATGGAGTTCCACGCGGACAAAACCCAGTCAAGCACAGTTGTGAGCAGCAATTCACGAAAGGCAATTCACAAAAAATAAAGCAAAGAGCACACAAGAGCTGCAACTATGGAATGCGACCACGCCAACCACGCTACCACTACTCACATGCTTTTGAAGTAAGTCTCAAAACAGAGCCAGGGGAGCCAGGACTAGCGATACCAATGCCAATATGAATTGCGGAAGCTCGCGGCAGAAGGAAAATATGATGATGATGACCCATGACTTCGGGCATTATCCGTGGGCGGCATCTGGAAGCTCCTGTGCGCATGCATTTTGAAGGCTGTTCCCTCGGGGGTCATGAGAAGTTTGGGAGCGGCCCTTACAAGGATATTTTTGTTTTTAAATATTTGCTTCGGGAAATGGGGGTGCGGCCCATATATGGGTGCGGCCCTTACACGCGTTTATACGACTTATCACCTGCTATTCATATCTCTATGTATTTTATTTTCTGTCACCTTTTTATTCTCGGACGATGCTGCTTGAAAGCAATCTCTCTTAACCTACACTGTCATGTTTTTTGCGTGCATGTCAGATTCTTTCTAAGGAGTGTTATTTGTTTTGGCTGTGAGGTGCTGGCTATTATGTCCTTAGTTGTTGTTTGTATATTGTCCACTGTACTTGGCTACAGTATATTGTAAATAAATCAATAAAAATGCAACAAAGAAGTTGGTACAAGAGTCTGTGCAGTGTTGTGCTCTTGCATGGTTGCTTGAGAGAAAACACAAAGGACAATGAAGAAGGTGCAACCAGTGTTGTTTTCTGGCCCTACTAATCAAGTTTCACATCTTCAGTCTTTTATATCTGTAGGGTTGATGATTACATTATGTTCATTCAACTCTGATTTTACTTCGTTCGGTATCGAGATATGCAACTTTTATTTTTACCTGGTACAGTTTTGTTATTGCTTTGTTGCAAATTCTGTTGTGTTTGCAGACTTCCACGGGCCTTAAAATAATCTAGTGGAAAATAAAATTTTCCGTTTTTATTTGTTTGTCGCAACATTCGCAAATAGTTCTGCTGTTCGTCGCCGTTGCTCTTATTGTAAGAGGAGTGAGAGCCACGTCAAGCTGCTTAAATGCAGCATTTTCACTCATCCTTCGTCCCCATGAACGCATAAAATGAGATAATATTGCAGAAGAAGGTTTAATTTACACGACAAGGACGGCGTCCAGGTCGGCGAAGAAGCGGGGCGATGAAGACCAGCATGTTGTTGTTGTTGTTGTTGTTGTTGTCCAAATAACTTATGGCACATACCCACAGAGGGGGATCGGCCAAGAATTGCGGAGCAAAGAATTTTTTTATTATTTTTTTTAAGTATACTTGCATAAAAAAAATTATTTGAGGGGTAGAGGAAAGGACACAAAACGGGAAATAAGTGAAATATAAAATGAAAAGTGGTAACACTCACGGGAGACTGACACTACAATTGTAGAACAAGTGATGTTTAAATATTTAGCTAGACAAACGATTTGAGTCCAGTAAAAAATTTTGCATGGCGGTAAAAACAGACCTGTGACTGTGCCCAAGAATGGTGGCGCCAAATGATAACAATGTCGGGCTGCTTAAACTAAGGCCAAGCTGTTGCAATGGCCTTTCCATCAACCGTTTTCTCAATCTAGTAAAGCGGCGGCAAAACAATAAAAAGTGATCTAATGTTTCTTGTTCACCGCAAAATGCGCAGACGGGAGACAGTGCCAAACCAGACCTGTAAAGATAGAAATTTAAAGGTGGGATACGGCATCGCAGCCTTGTGAGGGAAATCTCAAGTTGCCGTGAATGACATAATTTTCTATTCCAAGCATAATTTAGATGCAGGTAGTCATCAGATCTTAAAAGATGTCCATTTTTTCATATTTAATAGAACGTTTCTCCGAAACCTCGCTGCGGTGATGTACGCTATCGCCGGAAGGATAGATAATACGGGGCCATTAAGGGACTCTTTTGCCAAATTGTCAGCATATTCATTTAAAGTCACATTGCTGTGGCCTGGTACCCATACCATATGTGCAATTTTCAAATGCCTAGGGATCAGGGAGACAAAGGTTTTTAATATTGCAGAATCCACCAACGAAGAGAGAGATGAGCACAAGGATAGAGAGTCGGAAATTACAGCCACTTTAGAAAAAGAGGAGTCTAATTTTCGTACAGCGAGTACCACCGCCAGAAACTCCGCTTCAAAAATTGGGGTGAAGTCCGGAAGCCGGACAGAAAAAGACCAGTCTAAATGTGGACAATATATACCTACACCCACCTTTTCATTACTTTGAGATGCGTCAGTAGCTACTACTAAACTAGCAGAAAGGCTTCTTAAATGATCTTTTAATAATCCGTTTAGAATAACGGATGATAATTTTTTAGCATTATTCGGGAATATGTCGTCAAAGACAATTTCAATAGATGAACCGATGGTTTGTATGGGTAGAATACTAGGAAGGGAAGCATTTAAAGGGTCCAGCAAATTTTTGACCATAACAACCTGCGGGGTGTGAAATTTAGGCCAACGGACACCGAAAAAGGAGGTCGGTTGACAGCAAAAAATAGACATAGTTTGGTGAAACTCTGATTCATATATCCTTAAGTACGTCTGAACGGTTAGAATTTGTAATCTATATATCAAGGGTGGAATCCGGGCTTCAAGGTAGAGCACATTGTTGGCAACAAATTTTGGAAGTCCAAGACACAACCGAAGCGCTTCTCGCTCCAAGAGAACAAGCAGTCGAATTTTATAAGCTGCTGATCCCGAGAACAAAACTGAACCGAACTCTAAAATTGGACGCACATACATAACATAAACCATTAAAAGGACATCTCTCCGCCTTCCAGACCTGGGACGACTAATTCGGCGCAACATGCCCACGGCCCGAGCCCCTTTCGTAGCAATATGGTTAATGTGGGGCTGCCAAGAAAGATTATCATCATAAGTGACCCCTAAATACTTTAATGATTTAACCTGTGGTATTATTTGCTGCTGATACATTACAGACAGACTTACAGAATCTTTTATATTGAATACGAGGACTGTGCTTTTGTTCACATTTAATGTGAGACGCAAGCCACACAACCACTTCCCAATAGAGTTTAGGTACGTTTGCAAGTGGAGATAAAGGGATTGAATATCCGATGCAGTTGCAAAAAACGCAATATCATCCGCATATACGTAAGTGCGAACATCATGATTAACAGGTATTGAGCTGAGCAGTATGTTGAAAAGGACTGGTGAAAGGACTGCTCCTTGCGGCACTCCCCTGGCTTGCTTATATTTGCCAGAATGAACGCCATTTAATGCACAGTAAAACTCTCGGTTTTGGAGGAATTCAGATATCCAGGCTACTAAATAATGTGGAAACTGAAGAGATTTTAATTTTTGCAATAGAATGCTATGCTCAACGCTATCATAGGCTTTGGCTATATCTAGCGTTATCAAGGCAGCGTGCATTTTTTGGCGCCGCGCTAAAAGAACTCGACTCTCGAGATAAGCATGCGCATTCCAGATGGAACACTTTTGACGGAAACCAATTTGGCAAGGGCTGAGGATATTTTCTTTATTCATGAATTCCGAAATATGTATAAGTATTACTCTTTCAATTAATTTTACAATGTTTGATGTTAATGCAATTGGTCTAATATTATCAATTGACAAGGCACCGCCTTTATTCTTAAGTAAAGGAATTATTTTGGCAAGTTTCCATTCTAGGTGTATCCAAGCATGTTTGATGGAAAAATTTACTAGCTCTAATAACGTCTCAGGTGACTCGTCAAAAAGAATTTTTAACATCTTTGAAGTTACGTTATCAGGACCGGGAGCAGCGGCTGGTAATCTCATAACTATAGGAGAAAGCTCAGAAACAGAAATTTGAGGATCATAAATAACTGGTTCCATTGGCATTACAGATATCGAGCACGAAGGACGTGCAGACGAGAAACGCTTCTCCAGTCCTTTGCCAATTGTTTCAATTGTGTCTATCGCTTCATGGGGAGCCAAAATTAAGGAATGTAGATTTTGAGCTTGCGGAATCTTTTTCTGCGAGCGTAAAAAACCAAACAGAGCAGTTCGGTTGCCAGATTTAGAGAGGAAATCAAAATGCTGAGCATCATACTCGTCCTTCACTTTTGCAACTGTACGTTTATAAGTAGCTGCAATGAACTTGTAATCCTGCCAGTTTTTCGGGCACTGGTTGTGGAGAAGCTTTTTCCATGACGCCTTTGTACGTCTGTAATTTCGGGAACAATCAGCATTCCACCAAATAGCTGAAGTATTCCCCTTTGAGCTCCGTACCAAGATCTCAGACTTCTTACGGCAATCCTCAATCACCGAGCATAAGCGTTTTGATTTGTGTTCTTCATCCGTGTTATTCAATGACTCAAGATTAGAGCGTAACGTTAACTGAGTTATTATAGTTGATAAACGACTTCAACTGAGAAGTCGCTGGAGTTACAGGGCGATTAACATCAAACGCAATCAGTATGTGGTCACTAGAGGTGCCACAATCAAGTGTCGACCAATTATTAACCAAAAGACTGGGAGAGGTAAAAGTTAAATCTAACACAGATTGACTGTGTTTTCTTATGAAAGTGGCAGAACCCGAATTTCTACAGGAAAAGTTATTATTTGTTATCCAATCCCAAAGACGCTTGCCACAACTATCTGTCTTGTAGCCTCATGACACATGATGCGAATTAAAATCACCAGCCAGAAGAACTGAGTTTCGACAATTAACTAGTAGCAGATCTAGAGGTTTTGTATTTTGTACACCGCTAGGGAAATAAGCATTCACTAAGGAAAACGGACAGTGCCCTGGAATTTCAAAGTCTAGGGCCAATAACTCACAATCTATAGAAGATAGCTGGAAAGAAATCCTAGCCCTGTGACAGAATTTCGTACAGACAAATATAATTAAACCTCCTCCTTTTGATTGGTGATCTTGTCGGAATTAATGATAATTTTGTAAATAGAAATGCTTTTCGGCTGTTAGCCAAGTTTCTTGCAAAATAATTATATGTGGATTATATTGAGAAGAAATGTAAACTAAATCTGTTGAAGCTGTTAGAATTGAACGACAGTTCCACAGGATAACTTTTAGTGCCCCTATGATTGCGAAATCTGGGCAGCCGCAACTGCCTGCCCCAAAATATTATCCTTTGGCTTTGATGCATGCTGATGTTTCTTTGATTTTGGTTGGGACCGCGGAGAAGAATGGTTGGACATGGGAGACCCACACCGTTTTAGAATCCGTACATCTGATTCCACCATCTCTGCGTCATTAATGTTTCCATCGTCATCTGGAGGAGTAGCCCTGTGAGGTGAAGCAACAATAGTGCTTTCAAGCAGTTGAGAGCTTTCAGAGGGCATGTTTGCTATGAAAGGGGCTGTTCCTGATTGCAGGGCTTGTGTTAGCTGAACTGCCAGAACGTTAGAAAAACACTCTGTGACAGTAGCAACTATTCAGTCGACCATTTTAGTCACTGATGCTTCCACTGCAGTTATTATTGCCTTTGAGATTGATGCATCCAGAGGCACACCTGATCGGGCTGACACACCTGCATAACCGTGTCATCGCTCCTTAACTTCTGTTACAGCGTCACGATGCGAACAGCGTTTTCTATCTATTACTTCTATAATTTGCAGCTCCTGTTTTCGAGATGTACACTCCAAAGAGTTTGCAGCGTGGGCTCCCCCGCAAAGGCAGCATTTCTCGTTTTGTTGTGAACATGATGACGAATGATGACTATCGCCACGTTTGGAACACCGCACAGAGGACTTACAACCACGAGCACTGTGACTATATCGCCAGCAATTAGTGCTCTGCAATGGCTTAGATTCAAGAGGATCCACACGGAAGATCAATGGCCATGCTTTTATCTCTGACGGGCATGAAGTTCCCGCAAATGTGGCAATCACCGACTCTGTTGGTACCCTCATATTATTAACCTCCCGGCTGCAACGATACACCGCTACCACACCAGCCGCCGAAAGAAGGTCGAGGGTTTCAGCTGGAGTTAAAGAAGAGTCTACTCCTCGGACCAATCCTTTTGTGCATGCAAGATGAGTAGGGATAAAGCTGCTCACCTGAAGCGATCCAAATGAATTGCATTTAAGCAGATCCTTAACGCATTTCAGGTCTGGAGATCGGCACAGTATCCCGCCACGCTCAAACTGCCTCACTTCTGTGATCGAGTCATACAGGGAAGAGGCTGCCTGGAGAGCAGCTCGAACAGTCCCAGGGTTATTCATTTTAATAAATCCGCCATCCTTGGGCACCAGCGCCACAGGAATGTTTGGAACGCCAGATCGTTGGAACGCTTCCAGAGGTAGATCGTGAGGCGTAATGAAAGCCGACCAGGGGGAGCGCCCCTGGCCGGGAGACTGCGTAGACATCACTTTACAGTTACAATCTCTCTGTGAGCGTTATCAACACGGTGAAAAGCGCAAATGCGCAGGGGAAAACAGAAAAAGAGGACTAGCCACCCAGTACTTAGCCAATTCACGCCTTCTGCTCGTAGCGGTGCCCTAATACGAACAAGCCACGTAGAACAGCACAGCGCATGATCTGCGCGATAGCAATTCCACAGACTGCTTCTTCTTCGTCAGCATCCAGTGAAAGAGTCCATCTTCTTCTTTACAATATGAAATTACATTTTTATTAGCATAGTTTTTCTTTACTGTTCAAGCCCCCTGTGCTGTTATGAAACTGTAATAACAGCCTAGTTTGCAGCTCACATGTGGCTGCTACAGAGAAGTCCAGTGCCACAGTCACTTAAGCAGAATAGGAATTATGTAAACTGTGACTAATCAGTTGATTTAGCAGCAAATATGTTAGTGGCCCTCACAAGATGCTTCAACTGGAGGGGGCAGCATGAAAATGAAGTGTGGTGCTGTTGTCTTGGCATATGACAGAGGAAGCTATGGGACATGTTGTTGCTACAACAACGAGCAAGCTCTAACCCAGTTGCATTGGAAAGTTAAACAAGTGGTTCTGAGTTTTAACTACTGCTTCCACATATAAATGGTAGCCTAAGTGCAATTCAGTGAGGGGTTTCACTTCTGCATTGGCTACGGAGCCAGCCTGGAAAATCCCATGCAGCATCATGAATTATTTGCGGTCAGCATTATGGTTTTGCGCTTCAGCCAAGTTTATTTTTATTTATTCAAGTTCATGTTTGTTCAAGTGCTTATCTAAGTTTATTCAAGTTTATTCACCCCAAAATAAAAGTGCAGAGATTGTAAAAAACAAAGGCGTATTTCCATTAACAGTATGGTTAATGCATAACAAACATTTTTGTTCATGAAATTTGAGCCAGTATGGTCATTTCATACATTAAACAATCAATGGTTGGCCAAGTAAAATTTTGTGTTGGTTTAGCTGTGCTCGCTTGAAAGAGGTCACAAAGTGCCACAGAAAATATGCGAGTAGCAGGACTCATCTGCAGCGAGAAATGACAGTTGGCTTTTGATGAGCCTAGCTCGTACAAGTCCACTAGGGGATTAAGTAATGGAAGCTAAAGATCAAATTTAGCTACTGCAGTTGTACACGACCCAAAAATAGCATGGTGATTGTCCTTTAATGGAGGCTATGATATCGCAGTTAATCCCCTCGCTTCAAATTACAGATGAGAGGCAAGTTCCTCCGTGCATTGGCATTAACCACAATGTCATGGCAATCAGTCGACGCCATGGGCTGGGGGACCTCCTGTTAAAGGGGCACAGTGACGTGCGTAAGACCGTTAATTCCAGCCAACATCTAGGTTCTTTGCACCGTGCTGACGTCAGTAAAAAAAGAATCACAAAAATCGGCGCACGGAAACGAGAGTTGTTCGGTTTATAAAATTCTAAACACAAGAAAAAAAGAAACAGCACGTCTGAGCTGGTGCGAGAGGGAGCGCCTCTCCCATTTCGTTCACCCAGCGCTCGACTTGGGCGAAACCTATGAGAAACGCGGCTTTCTGCTGACGTATCGGAAGCTATCCACCATGGTTGCCATTCCAACCCAACCTGCAGCCACACTTTTTGGCAGCGTCGTTATGGTAACGACGCTTCGAAGACAGCTATGAGCACCGGCTTCTTCGTCTGCTCAAAGCTAGCCTAGCCCACCAAACGCTGCTCCAAACCATCTTTGCCATCTAAGTGTAGTGTTCACATATCGTTCAATACTGACAATAAATGTTTTCCAATACAATTGCGAGGGTGTCGACAAGGTAGACACGACGGTCAGCAAATCTGCGTCACTGTTTTGGTGTTCCGCCGGCGCTCATCGCTGCTGCTGTCACGGATCACTCGAGCGCTACTAGTGCGAAAGTTCGAGAACGAGTGCGAAAGGTGAAGACGGAGGAATGGCATGCATGAGTTAAGGCGAAGCCTACCCTGTACCTGTCCGGGTAGGGAAGCGAGCACGCTTCATGAGCAATTCCGACACAACTAGTGCCATCTGTGGAGCAGCGGCAGAAACGATCAACGTGATTTTGGCCAGTCCAGCAATTTTGCCGACTGTCGAGATCCGAACGTTGTCAGCTGCCTTGGGATTTCAGGAGCCTGTGGGAGTGACCTTTGTGCTTGTGACCGTAGAGCCTGGACAGCGAATTGGTAGACTTTTTTTTTCTTTCTCTGTTCTTTTATTTTTTTTTTTCGGCTCTGCCGTGCTAGAAGGCAGCGGTGACCCACTACGAAGGGCAAAGCCACTATCACCATTATCACAGCAAGCAGACGTTCCATCGCGCTCGTTGACAACACCACATTTAGCTGAGTTTACAGTCCCCATCTTTACAAACACTCTACGAACACGCGCGGAATTAAAACACCTTTTATTTGTTTTCTGCATAGTAACTTGAAGAACATTCGAGTGTAAAATCTAAAGTGCGTGCCCAAACAATAAATGAAGCAGCGCCCAAGCGAGATAGAAACGTCATATCCGTTAACGAACTTCGCCGTCTTGTGTCACTCACATCGGTGCCAAAACGCTGATTACTGAAGCGGATTAAAATATTAGGCGCTATGTTAGAAAGCAGAACCAGGTATGAAAGACTAAAAACTCTTTACCTCATTATCAATAATTATCTAAAAATTAATAAATCAGACTACTTTGAGATCAAAACTAATGAGACATCAAGGCATCGTCATAGTAGGTTCATTCCATTGCCGGCTATAAAAAATAATTGCTTCAAGTTTGGTTATTTCCCGTGAACTTGTAAGGACTGGAACTCTCTTCCAGATTCTGCTGTTCGATCATCATCATTATCTGAATTTGTACACCATTTAGAAAATTTCATCTATGGCACTACCACAGGGTGATGAGGTTCTATTGCTGTTGTGTAGGATGGCTGTTCCGATTTCTGTGCAATTCATTTTTGTTTTGTTTGTGTGCGTATTGAGAGACAATTTTTGATTGACTATTGATTTTCATCGTGTTGTATATTGCTCATTTTTCGTTTTGTATTTTCCACTCCTGTTACAGCCCCTTATGGTGGCTGACAGTATTAATAAATGAAATGAAATGAAATGATTTCGCCATTATGATTAGGCTTTGGGGCATCGAGAAGGTGTAAAAAACTATAGAGGCCGGCTGGAATTAGTGGTCTGGCGAACGTCACGGCGCCCCTTTAAGGGGCATTCACCACTCCGTTCTTGAATTGTGTGTGCCTGTAGCCTTCTTCATCTCAACCTCAGCTACTGCTAGGTCAGGTTAGGTAGCTGACTGAGCTGGTCTGGAAAACAAAGACCATGCCATCAGTGACAGTGCTTGCTATTGATGCTGAAATGCGAGTGCGCATACTAATGCAAAAAAAGCAATTCAGTTCCTGAAACACAATGGGCTGGTAGTTACGCCACAAGGAGGCTTCCAGGGCAAAACGTGCTGCCATTCATATTTAACCAGCCAAAGGACGAGACACAGGAAAGAAGAGGACAGGACAAGGCTAGGCTAGCAACTGAGTTTATTGAACAGAAGAAAACAACGAAGACTCCTTCCGAAAAGCACGCGCACAACCCAACCGGTGGAATGGCAGGAAATTGGCAAGAAGATGAAAAAGAAAATTCAAAGCCAATTCAAAGTCAAGGCCTAACTAACAACTTTTCTAATAGATCAAATTCCTTACAATGAAGGCTAACCGACGCCTTAGCCACACACTTGTCCTCGGCTTTAGCAATGTAATATGCTTCAACCAACTCTCTACAGAATTGATTACCATTGCTGTAAACTACACCCGTATTATTGAAATCAGGTGCACGAAGGGACGGGTCATGCTCCGACTTACACTCTCGGGATTGCACATGTAGCGCCAGATTAGAACTCGCCTTCCCTCCCAGAGAATTAGAGTGCTCCGTCAGGCGCACATTTAGACATCTGTCTGTCTGCCCGTAGTAGCACCGGCCACAATTGAGCAGAATGCGATAAAACACATTCTTTCTGCAGGTGGTGAACTTTTTCTTATGTGACACTGCACAACGAAAACTATCACGAGCTACATTGTCGAGTCCCTTTCTAACTCTGGCGCACAAGCCTCCTATCTTGTTTCTCGCTGTAAATACAACGTCAACGTCGTACCTTGCCGCCAGTTTCTTGAGTCGGTGCGAAACGCCATGGAGATAAGGTATGGCAGCCACCTTCTTTCGCCGCGTTGCCACACCAACATCAACCTGCCCCGTTTTGCTCTTCCTCGAACATGTTAAAACTCATTCTGACAGACGAGCAAGATGGACAGTTGGAAAGCCTGCCGCCAACTTCGAAATTTGTTGTGAAAATGCATCTTCAACACGGTGATGGCAAGATTTACGTAATGCGGACTTGATGCATGCGACTGCCAACCCATCCTTTACCAACCTCGAGTGGTCCGATTCAAAGCTAAGCAGAGGCTTCCCTAACCTGGGGCTGTAGCTCCAACACAAGTGATTGTCTTCAAAGCACAGGTCCAAATCCAGAAAATGTATATGGTGATCTTTAGGAAACTCATATGTAAAAGACAGGCCCTGGCCTTGCTCTTTGAACATTCGTAACACATCTTGCACCAAACTATCGAAACCATCCTTATCCAAGAAAATAAGGTAGTCATCAACCTAGCGAAACGCTACTATACCGAAGGCATCCAAACCTGGCTTCAATGCGGTGTCAACTTTAGACAGAAAAATGTCGCTGAGCACAGGAGCAACCTGCGACCCAATGCATACCCCTGACTTCTGGATGTACATGCTGCCTTGCCAACAGACGAAAGCGGCTTTTATTAATGCGTGCGGTATATCGGTTGCTAGTTTCTTGGAGCTGTTATCCTTTTACCTTAGAATGAATAAATCTGTCCCATAAAAAGTTGGAAATCAAATACTGAAATACAAAACGAAAACATGTTTCTGCTGAAGCTTAGCCAGGAAGGGCCTTCAATGCGCAGGGCATGTTTGGCAGGTGGTCCCCCAGAGCAGGAAGAGAAACACAGCTGAGCAAATGAGCAATAGAAGAGAGGGCAGAAGTGGGTACAGCGAGACCTGGCTGATGATGATCCTACGAAATAAAGTTGTTTCATTCATGAACGCGCGTATGCTACGGCGGCCGCGGACGCTAAAAAACGGCAGATCTATTTTCTTTTTTTTTTTTGCAAGAGTCGTTTATTCTTGTTGTCAGGCTGAACGTATGTGATAGCGGCTGCAGAGGTTAAAAACGGCAATTTTTTTTTTCTTTCGTAAGAGTTGTTCTTGTCAGGCTGAACGTGTGGCGCTGCGTAAGCTATGGCGACTGCGGACATTAAGAAATGGCAGTATTTGTTTGTTTTTTTTGCGAGAGTCGTGCATTCTTGCATCTATGAATCAATAAAAGCACGCGGTCGGCTGCGGTCATTCCACCGCCTTTTAGCATTGTTCGCTACAAACAGCATTTGCAGCTATCACACTAGCCAATGATTTTGTAGCAGTGGACTACGCCCGCCTCACCCCAAGTGCGGCACGATAAACCGAACCAGGCTTGTGCAATCAAGCCATCAAGCGGGTACTCTGCCAAGTTCGCTCCCTGCCACTGCAGAATCTATGAAAAGTGTAGTTAAAAGATAAACACGTCGTGACGTTATCGCTGCGCAGCATCTTGGCACACTGCCAATAAATGAGCTGTGGATGCGACGGTCAAAACAGAGGAACGCGCCACCGAACACTTTTTTTTTTTTTTTTTACAAATTCTCGGGGACAAAAATGGGGAGTGGGTTCATTATGCGAGTGGGTTGACTGCGCGCCAAATACCATATCATTTTTCAAAATCGCTAGTGGCGTCTCAAGACGATTTCTGTATATCGAATTATCAATATATCGAACTATTTCGCGATCCCCTTAAGTTCGATATATCCGGGTGCGACTGTAGTGAAGGTCACTTGTCGAGAAGAGGCACTTATGATTTATGATTTATGCACAAGCACGCAGAGGAATCAGGAAACTGTTGGACAATCAACAGCGTTGACGGGTAACGCATTCCATTCAGAAATAGTGCGCAGAAAGTTTTAAATGCGTTAGTCCTGCACAAATAATCTACAACTTTTTGGCTGTGATACGAACGCGTGGAGTGGCGGTTAGCCAGTAGAATGTATAAACATTTAATAATTCCCAGCTGACTATTATAAAGTAAATAGAACAATTTCAACCTATCCCGGTAATGCCTGAATGCAAGACTTTCAAGCTTTGCAGCCTCTAGAAGGAGTGATCGGGACGTGCAGCAGCTTTACGAGTTGAAGATGAACTTAGCTTGTTTTCTTTGTACCTTCTCCAGTTTGGTGATATTGCCACGTGATGACAAGGCAATAGGCACCGAAAAAAGAAGACACTGCGCTGAAAACTCTTCATTGGGCTGACTTGCAAAGAAACTAAGCAAGTTGGCAGCGGCGATAGCAACAATCACGCGCTCTGGTCGTCGAACTATGAATGACCGTCGCACCCATCAACGCTCAATTTAAAGGCGGCCAAAAAACATCAACATAAAGCCACAAACGGTAAATTGCACAACCAAGAACATTGCAGAAACATACGCGAGTGGCCGGAATCTTCAAGGCACATCTCGACGCATTTTACGCGACAAATAATTTCATAAAGCTTCATCTCGCGACAATGAGCACGAACAAACAAAGAATGCAGAAGTGATCCGCGTGCCAGAATCAGAGCGATAAGGCCGTATGCCGGTGGTTGCCGAAAAAAAGAACAGGTACAAATTTGAATGTCTTGTGGCAATATTGCATTGTGTATGTGGATCCCAGACAATCGCAGCATACTCTAGGATGGCTCGAAAAAATGTTTTGTAGGCCAAAAGGTACACATCATAGCTGAGTCACAGGTGTGTTAGTTGTATTGCCGTCACAAAACGGATAAATCTGAACTAAGCTTTCTTGACTGCATAACAAGAAATGCAAGGTCAGTGCCAAACCTGTTAGTGTCTTTCTCTTGCTGTTTTGGGTGTTTTTGAAGATCTAATAAACATAATCTTCAATGTAGATATCATTCTCAGTGTACACACCACACACTTGAAGATATTCAATGAAGTCGCAGAAAGAGCAAATCAGAGCCAGGAGAAGACCATTACAAAAGGTGCAGACTTTTTCAGCCAGTGTTTTAGGAAGAAAGCCTGAGCCACACATTGCTTCCTAAGCACTCTGTATACTAGAAAAACAGCTTGACCATAGAAACGACAAATCATTGCAAGTTTCACACAGTCCCCTTGCACTTGCCTATCATTTTCAACTGTCAAATTCCATAAGTGTGCAGTAAGAAGAACTATGCGCAGCACAGCCAACTATAGTTAGATAAAACTGAAGAAAAAAATGACTTTTTTTGCCTGAGAGGACCCTACTGCAGCCAGTGACACTGACCAAGTCTCATGATGTCGTGGAGATCCCCGTAGACCTGCTAGCATGACAAATGCAGGGTGTGGCAGACGGGCAGCATCACGAGAATAGGCCATTTGGTTCGAGTGCACAGTTTTGAGCAGATGCACATGTGTGAGACAAAGTGGCAAAAGAACATGCACGCTTCTTTGAACACCGGGCTGCCAGAGATTTCAAGGGTCTCAACACAGTGAGCAACGTACCTGGTGTGCACCACAATGTTGCCGTCCTCCGGGTCTGGAAAGAGTTCTTGGGGAATGTGGGCTGTGACGAGTGTGGTCGGATTTGCACGCAAATACTTCACTGGGTGCCTGGAACAGAATACCACATTTTTCCAGGGGCACAGTTGCAGCCAGGTGGTCATCGAGAACATCATGCAGACCATTGCAGGACTGTTACGCCCTCCTTCATTCATAATGCCACCAACTGTGTCACACCTGTAATCCCACTTCAAAGCAACTAAAGCAGCGTGCTGACAAAGTTGTAAAGATCTTATACTAAAAGAGAAGTTACAAGTCCATCATTTGGCTGGGACAGACAGGTGAACAATTTGGCACCAGTTTGAGTAGAAAATTGACTGCTCAGTTATCTCTTACAACGCAAACTTCCATTTTCAAAAACGACAGGCACTCCGCATATCTTGCCAATAAAATGGTAGCAGCTGAGCTGTACCCAGCCATCGCCTTTTCTGATGCCACATAAAAAGCAATCCAAGTAATCTACAACTTCTGAAGCCAATAATTTCCAACCATAAGTGGGGCAGGTTGCAGCATGTGTTAATTAAAAAATGACAAAGAACAGCATCGAAAAAGAGGATGCACAACAGAAGAACACTGTACCTTCACAGTTAAAGAGCAAAAGTAAATGATGAATGAAGTACCAAGCAAGAGACAGCAGGTTGGATTGGTGTACAAGCACTCACAAGACGAGCGCGTCCCTTCCTCTCTTTTTGTCCCTTGTAGTTTGCACTGTTTATATGATATGTTTACACATCTGTTTACATGAACATGAACATCTACCAACTCACCCAATCTAACATTTCGCTAAGTACATGTTGACCGCACTTAGAATCTGCTATGTGCAGCCTTTAATTACACCCGCTCTATCAGCCTACCTCTCCCAGTTTCGCATGGCTTTTGGAGCCAGGGAAAAAAATCTGGCGGATGCTGGCATGACAACCATTCTGCCCTGGTTTTCATTCTCTGGCTATGGCCAATTTGAGCAACAGGCCACTCGTAGCCACAGGCCCAGGCCATGATGAAGTGCACGCCCTTAGCTACATATCCATTAATCTAGGTGAGCTTGGATCAGTGTTCGTGGCCTCATAAATGTCAATTATTTCTCAAACCAAGATACTGAATGATGCCTCACTCTAGTGTGACAGCAAGCACCTGCAATGTTTTTCTTGTGCCTCTCATTCATTTCATTTTTATTTCCTCTCCTTTTCAGGCCATTACTATAGGGGGGTGGGTACAAACTTTTTGGATGTGACAGTAAATAGTCATGTGTTATGATGATAATGTTACATAGCTGTATGCTTTGCACGCAAAGTTTGCGGAACAGGTTGTTACAGTATCATTGCAAAGGCCATCCCAGTCCGCGGCAGTGCGAGGGAAGTATCAAATTACAAAGGTGACGGTTCGTGCAAGTAGACGCTGATCTGGAGTTGATGGAGAGTGCGGTAAAATATGCGCACTGATAGGACTATGTAGGACCCAGTTCATAGATGGCTGTAAAAAGCTTGTGAAATAATGAAAGGCTAGTGCTGTAATTGCATGACGAATGAATAAATCTGTCCCATAAAAAGGTGGAAATCAAATATTGAAATACAAAACCAAAACATATTTCAGCTGAAGCTTAGCCAGGAAGGGCCTTCAATGCGCAAGGCATGTTTTGCAGGTGGTCCCTCAGAGCAGGAAGAGAAACACAGCTGAGCAAATGAGCAATAGAACAGCGAGACCTGGCTGATGATGACGCCAATGTGTGGTGCGAACACAGAGGGTAGACAACAGAACAGAATACACAGAGATGGAGGCAAGGCAGAGTTGCAGGTAAAAGAAAACTCTTACCACTGCAGACGTGCAAGTAGAGGCCTCCATGCTACATGCTCGGGCAAGAAGGCAGCACGTGGGCTATGGGCAGAGCACGGTGCATGCAAATGGATGACGCAGCCATACGAAAGCTGCAACACTAATGATGATCCACGTTCCGTTCGACGGATGAGCGAAACTAAAACTGAAGCCAAAGGAGTTTCTTCCCAGTGTAGGAGCACACACACTGATAAGCTCCAATAATCCCAAAAGAGAAAAACTGCTGGGGTCAAGTCAAGTCACAGCAAGGAAACAGGGATGCTCATCCGGATGTCAGAAGAGAGAGCGGAACATGGAGAACCCATGAGGAAGCGAGACCTAACACAAAGCATGAGCACATAAAACGACCCAGTGTCAGGCCACATTAGAAGAGGGAAGTTTTGAGATGCTCTCACACATAGTCCATTTGTTCTCCTTACTCTATTTAACTGGCTGAGGAATGAAAGGGTTTATGATGACTGTAATTTGAGCTGAGCAAATGCAATAGCCTTGTCCCGACAGGTATAAATAACGCGGACGCCAGACTCTGCTGCGAGATGGTTTGATGATCCACAAATTCTTCCACACAGCAGCACATGACCAGCAGCTTGCCCTATGCATTTCCTAAAGTTATTCTGAGGTCTGCAACATGGGTCAATATTGCCACAAGACTCCAATGTGCAGAGCTTTCACCCCACAGATGACTGGGTACTCCCCCCCGACATCAACGATGCTAAGTGTGGGTGAGATGGGTGTTAGGAATTGGCTTATCAGGTGGGTGCACGAACTCACTCGTGATTGCACAGGGGGGAAGTCTGGAAAAAAGGGTAGAGTTCTCCTCTTACCTGCAGAACATCTCCCACAGCTTAGCCTTGGAGCGCAGGTCCCAGACGCAGACCAGGCCGTCCTGACCTCCGGTCACCAGGCTGTGCTCATCCATCTGCACCCGGTTCACACCAAGGCCGTGGGCACTGATGCGCACCTCGCACCGCAGGGTGCGGACGTCAAATATGCGAACACTGCAGGAAAACCCCAAAGGAAAAAGAAGACTCTGCCCACAACTGGGACTGCTTCAAAAGATCACTGCACTTTAGTGGCAGAGAGGCTACTTCCACTAAAAATCATAAACCGCAGTGGAGAGGTGGCTACAACCACTGTTCTCTCACGTTATCAACGCTATCGCGTGGTAAAACCTTGGGTGCTCCACTTTGACAAGTCGTGCTATTTAGTAAAAACAAAGCCGCGGTTTGTGTACTGGAGTTCGAACTTCACAAAATGAAATGTTGAATATTTATGTTCTCAAACTATGAATACCTCGAAAATCGCTCTTCATTTTTATGACCTCAACTTGACAAGAGTTTCATCATCATCATCATCATCATCAGCCTGACTGTACCCACTGCAGGGCGAAGGCCTCTCCCATATTTCTCCAATTAACCCGGTTTTGTGCTAGCGGCATCCACTTGACCCCTGCGAACTTCTTAACCTCATCCGCCCACCTAACTTTCTGCCGCCCCCTGCTACGCCTTCCTTCCCTTGGAATTCAGTTTGTTACGCTAAGCGACCATCGGTTATCTTCTCTTCGCACTACATGTCCTGCCCACGCCCATTTCTTCTTGATTTCCACTAGGGGCATGACACCGCCAGACACAGAATGTTCACCAATGTACTCACCTTCCAGGTCCTGACGCACTGGATCCTGGCAAGTGCGTGCCCTTCGGTCTACTGCCTGCCACCTACCGGAATCCTCTGCTTGCATGAAGCAAGCCCGCCGCCATCTACAATTTTCCTGCCCCAGAGTAACACTGCCTGTCACCCGCCACTACTAGCACACTCCTGGCTATCGACCTGGCAAACCTGGCCTTCGGCGACGTCAACTGTCACGGGACCGGAGCACAGCCTATTTAATCACTAGTAAAGAGCAGAGACATTAGTCTGCCAACCAAGATCCGTATAACCCGTGCTATGGTCTTTTCAGTTGTGATGTATGGATGCGAGAGTTGGACTGTGAAAAAGGCTGACCGCCGAAGAATTGACGCGTTTGAATTGTGGTGCTGGCGAAGACTCTTAAGAGTTCCTTGGACTGCCAGAAGATCAAATCAGTCGATATTGTCGACCATAAACCCTGACTGCTCATTGGAGGGTAAAATTCTCAAGTTAAAGCTCAGCTACTTTGGTCATCTGATGAGAAGAGAGGAGTCGCTGGAGAAAGATTTGATGTTGGGAAAGGTTGAGGGTCGCCGGAGAAGGGGTAGGCAGCGAACGCGATGGTTAGATGGCATTCTCGAGGCATTGCAGATGAAGCTATGTGATGTTAAGAAGATAGTGAGAGACCGGAAAGCGTGGCGTGACATGGTCCACAGGGTCACGAAGAGTCGGACACGACTGAACGCCTGAACTGAACTGAACCCACCAGCTACTCGGGGCATGACACCGCCAGACACAGAATGTTCACCAATGTACTCACCTTCCAGGTCCTGACGCACTGGATCCTGGCAAGTGCGTGCCCTTCGGTCTACTGCCTGCCACCTACCGGAATCCTCTGCTTGCATGAAGCAAGCCCGCCGCCATCTACAATTTTCCTGCCCCAGAGTAACACTGCCTGTCACCCGCCACTACTAGCACACTCCTGGCTATCGACCTGGCAAACCTGGCCTTCGGCGACGTCAACTGTCACGGGACCGGAGCACAGCCTATTTAATCACCAGCAACCCACCAGCTACTCGGGGCATGACACCGCCAGACACAGAATGTTCACCAATGTACTCACCTTCCAGGTTCGTTACCTCCCGTTTTGTAGAGAACTAAGAAGCGATGACAGATTCCTCGTCGCGGTGTCGTGCCCCTACGACGTGAAATGCCGCGATCTTGCCAACTTCCTTCGCCTCTGTTGTGAAGTGTATGCTTTTGATTTGCTCTGTCAATTTCTGTTATTACTCTCCGGCGATGCTGAGGAAAATCCTGGACCCCCTCTTAATGCTGATGAACTCACAGAAGCCATCACGCGGTTAGAAGCTAGCCTCGCTGTCCTTCGCGAAGATATTAAACAAATTAAATCTGCCCAAAATACACAAGAGAAGTTAATATCCGATTTGTTAAACCGCACCAATAATTCTGACACAGCTGAAAAAATCTCAGGCAATGTCGCCAACACAGACATGACACAAAAATTTGAACAGGAAATCGCAGCACTGAAGGCAGCAAATATCGACACCAATAATCGCATGCGCAGAGCAAATCTTTTGTTCTTTGGAATCGAAGATTCCTTTAATGAGCAATGGAAAGATTCCGAGGACAAAGTTCTGTCGCTCTGCGAAACAAATCTTGACCTTAAGCTCGACCCTTCGTGCATAGAGCGTGCACATCGCCTTGGTAACTTCTCATCCGGGAAAAAACGCCCAATAATCGTCAAACTCGCCCATTTTAAAACCAAAGAAAGCATACTAAGCTGTGGGCGCAAGCTCAAAGATACAGATTTTGCCATTAGAGAAGACTTCGCTCCTTCCACGCGGTTTGCATGCTCAAAACTATTGGCATTCGTCCGGCCACTGAAATGCGCGTTTAAGCTCTCCTTCGATAAACTACACGTGGGAAGCAAATGCTACTTTTACGATTCCGCATCCAACAGCGTAAAAGAGCATACCATGCCTCGCTCCACTTCGCCCATTGTTTCAACATCTGATAATACTTGTGCAAATGCAAAATGACGCCCTATCCCGCAATTCACTCCGATTGCTTTAAGCACCCGCCCGTGCTGTTTTCTAGATTTCAGTATCATTTATACCAACATACGAAGTGTAATCCCGAAGCGTGAAGACCTTCATTTTTTTATCGAAGATAGTAAACCGGACATCATTCTGCTCACCGAAACGTGGCTACACCAGGATATATACGACCACGAAATTTTCCCTTCCAGTATCAACTTAACACTGTATCGTCGTGATCGGCAGGAAAAAAGAGGAGGAGGTGTACTTTTAGCCGTCAGAAGCTCCCTATCATCATCACTCATCTTCCATGACGACAACATCGAACTATCATGGGTCTGCGTGCAATGTACAGCTATAAAAGTAGTTTTTGGTGTCTGTTACCGTCCTCCAGGAAATAATCCGTCGTTTAGCAATTCCCTTCACATATCACTGACGTTAGTTCGAACGAAATTACCCAATGCCCCTATATTTCTTTTCGGAGACTTCAACTATCCGACCATCAACTGGCCCCTGCTATCAGAACTTCATAAGTCATCGTCAAACGAAGCAAACCAGTTTCTAGACTTAGTTTTAGATTTCAACTTACATCAGGTAATAACATACCCTACACGGGGCGACAATACTCTGGATCTCTTGCTTACATCTAATCCGGATGACATCAAAAGTATAAACCTAATACCCGGCTTCAGCGACCATAGCATTCTTCATGTATGCATAGCACTGCCTATCAAAAAGCGATCTCCCACTCATAAACTAATCACTGACTACAAGAGGGCGAACTTCGAAAAAATTAACCTTGAGCTCGAAGGCTTTTATGAACACTTTAAAACTTCATACTCTGCTCATTCCGTTAATACCAACTGGGAATTATATAAAAATGTAGTGTTAAATCTGCAATCCTCATACATTCCGACCATCCTCGTAAAGAGTGATTCAAACAACCAATGGTTCAATAATCGTCTAAAACGCCTGCTTAATAAGAAAAAACGCCTCTACCGAAATGCTAAACAAGCCAACAATCTAAAATCATGGGAGCGATATCGACGTAGTGCGAATTGTTATGTGAAAGAATTAAAGGCTTCTAAAAAAATTTTTTTTTCTTCTGACCTCTGGTCAATTCTGCAGTCAAATCCAAGCAAATTCTGGCGAATTCTCTCCCCAAAAAACCACATAAACCAAATAGAACTCTTAGACACAGATGAGCAACCTATTGGAATTGATAAATGTGCGTCGGCCCTAAACAATTACTTCTCATCAGTATTTTCTACCCCTAACGCCGATATCCCCTTATTTACCGACTTATCGGTGACTCCAATGCCTGAAATACAAATCAGACCTGATGGAATAGCAAATTTGATTAAATCCCTCAAACTATCATCGTCAGCTGGCTGCGACCAAATCAGCCCCAAAATGTTAAAAAATACTATCGCAATATCAAGCAAGATACTCTACGTGTTATTCACACAGTCGCTTAGCAATGGCGAAGTCCCTCACGATTGGAAAAAAGCAAAATTAATTCCCATTTTTAAATCCGGCGATAGATCAAAAGCTAATAACTACCGACCAATTTCGCTCACAAGCATTCCGTCCAAACTCCTGGAACACGTGATAGCATCAAATCTAATCACTCACCTTGAATCGCTGAAATACTTTTATCCGCTTCAACATGGCTTTCGCAAGTTTCTGTCATGTGAAACTCAACTCGCCGAATTCACACACGACATCCTTCAGTACATGGACGACCGCTTACAAATTGACGCCATATTTCTCGACTTTTCAAAGGCATTTGACCGTGTTCCCCATAATCATCTACTAGTTAAACTTGCCTCCCTTGGAATCCCGCAGACATTACTCATCTGGATTGAGCACTTCCTGAAAGGCCGTGTACAGTTTACATCCGCCAACTGTCATAACTCATCGCTAATTGACGTAACATCAGGTGTCCCTCAGGGCGCTGGATTGTCACCGTTATTATTTCTCATATACATTAACGACCTCCCAACTAACATAAAAACAAAACTTCAACTTTTCGCGGACGACTGTGTTATTTATAACGCTATCAAAGGCCCTGAGGACACCATTAGGTTGCAAAATGACATCGCCACAGTTGTATCATGGTGTGAGCAATGGCACATGCCGCTTAACTTAAGCAAATGTCAATACATGTCTTTCTCTCGTAAGCGCAGCTCTGATAACAGCACATATCGTATCAGTTCCACTCCCGTTGCTCGAACGTCATCTTATAAATACCTTGGCGTCCACCTAACATCAACATTATCTTGGGTTACTCACATTGAAACAATATGCTCGCAGGCTTCACGCACTCTTGGTTACTTACGGAGAAATTTACAGTCAGCACCACCCCAAATCCGACAGCTCGCATTCCAGACCTATGTTCGTCTAAAACTAGAATACGCTTCATCCATCTGGCACCCTTCACAAGCATATCTCGCTAATAATCTAGAGGCCATCCAAAACCGTGCCGCGCGATTTATCATGTCACAGTACTCACGTGAAACCAGCATCACAGCACTAAAACGAACCCTTTTTCTCCCAAGCCTTCAATCATGCCGCATTATATCACGTCTCTGCCTCCTTCATTCTTTTTTTTACCATCCTCACAACTGGCACCCTCTCCTGCAACCTCCCTCAAGAATGTCCCGTCGACTTAATCACAATCACCCTTTAAAACTGATTTTTGGCCGCACTGAAGCAATGAATCACTCTTTTTTTCCAGATGCAATAGCCCAATGGAATGCTCTACCGGACGTTATTGCTTCATGCAAAGATCGTGAAATTTTCCGAGCAAAACTAACGAGTCACCTTCAGTGTTCTATTTGACAATGCACACTAGTCTGCTCTTGTATATTTTGTTAATGTTTGCTGGTTTCGTTTTCTTTCTTTTTTTTTGTTTCTTGAACTGGTGTTCATATGCTGTTATATAATGTTATTGCCCCCGCCTTATGTAATGCCCTCGGGCCTTTAAGGCTTCAATAAATGAAATGAAATGAAAAATGTCAGAAACTTGAGTAATTTCTCTGACCCAATCTGCACGCTTCCTATCTCTTATACCATTTTTCGTTCCATAGCCCTCTGCGTTGTCCTCAACTTAAGTAGAACCCTCTTGGTTAGCCTCCACGTTTCAGCCCCATAGGCGAGTACAGGTAAGATGCAACTGTTGTATACTTTCCTCTTGAGCAATACCGGTAAGCTGCTAGTCATAATCTGCGAGTGCTTGCGAAATGCGCTCCATCCCAATCTTATTCTTCTTGTTATTTCCTTTTCATGGTCCGGATCTGCGGTTACTACCTGTCCTAAGTAGACATATTCACCTACTATTTCCAGTACTTCGCTACCTAATGTAAACTGCTATTCCTTCCCGAGGCTGTTGAACGTTACCTTAGTCTTCTGCATATTGATTTTTTAAGCCTACCTTTCTGATTTTCCTGTCTAGGTCATCAATCATTATTTGCAGTTCATCCCTCAAGTTACCTAGCAAGGCAATGTCATCAGCAAATCGCAGATTACTGAGGTATTCTCTACCTACCCTTATCCCTAACAGCTCCCACTCCAAGTCTCTGAATACTTCCTCTAAGCAAGCTGTGAATAGTACTGGGGAGATCGTGTCTCCTTGCCTAACACCTTTCTTTATGGGAATTTTGTTACTTTCTTTATGCAGAATTATGGTTGCTGTGCAGCCACTATATATATCTTCCAGCACTTTCACGTACGGCTCGTCTACCCCGATTTCGCAATGCTGCATCACAGCCGAGGTTTCTACTAAGTCAAATGCTTTTTCGTAATTAATGAATGCTATGTATAGGGCTGGTTATATTCCGAGCACTTTTCTATCACCTGGTTGATGGCATGGATATGATAGTAGAGTACCATTTCCGAAAACCTGCTTGATGCTTTGCTTGATTGCAGTCTAAGGTTGTCCTGATTCTATTAGCGACTACCTTAGTAAATACCTTATATGTAACAGACAGTAAGCTGATTGGTCTGTAATTTTTAAGGTCCTTAGCGTTCCCTTTTTTTATAAATGAGGATAATGTTTGCATTCTTCCATGGTTCCGGTACCGTCGATGACACCAAGCACTGCGTATACAGGATGGCCAGTTTTTCTAGCACGATATCCCTCCCCCCCCCCCCCCCCCCCCTTCCTTCAACACATCTGTAGCCCTCTCCAGCTGATTTCCCCCTTTTCATAGTTTCTAATGCTTTCTTGACCTCGTCCTTCGTCACTGGTGGAACGTCTGACTGTTTTTCCCTACCGCAAATCTCATTACGATCCTGACAACTTTGGCCACTGTGAAGATCTGTATAGAACTCCTCGGCTACTTTGACTATCTTGTCCATATTCGCGATGACGTTGTCCGCCTTGTCCCTTAGCGCATACATCTGGTTCTTGCCTATGCCCAATTTCTTCTTTACCGCTTTAAGGCTTCCCCCATTCTTTACAGCATGCTCAATTTAATACTTCCTTATATCGGCCACCTTGCGCTTATTGATTAGCTTTGATACCTCAACCAATTCTATCTGGTCTGTTGGATTGTAAGCTTTCATACTCTCGCATTTCTCAATCAAACCTTTCATCCCTTTAGACAGCTTACCGGTATCCTAACTATCCTACCGCCTACTTCTACAGTGCACACGGTAATGATATTTCTGAAATTATTGCTCATTGCTTCTAGGGTAATGTCGCCATCCTCTGTTAGAGCTGAATATCTATTCTGTAGTGAGATCCTGAACTCTTCTGCCTTCCCCCTCATTGCTAATTCGTTGATGGGTTTCTTTCTTACTAACCTGTTGCGTTACTTCTTCAGATTTAGGCTAATTCGGGACCTCACCATCCTGTGGTCACTGCATTGCACTTTCCCGATTACCTCTACATCTTGCATAATGGTGGGGGTTGAACACATTATGAAGTCATTATGAAGTCGCCCCATTAGAACTTTTCCATGTCCATTTCCGATTCTTCTGTTTGTTGAAGAAGGTATTCATGATTCGTAAGTTATTGCGCTCTGCAAACTCAACTAGTAACTCCCCCCTGCTATTCCTAGAACCAATGCCATAGTCACCTACTGCCTGGTCTCCTGCCTGCTTTTTTCCTACCTTGGCATTGAAGTCGCCCATTAGTACAGTATACTGCGTCTTTATTTTTCACATTGCCGAGATTCTACATCTTCGTAGAAGCTTTCAACTGCCTGGTCATCATAGCTACATGTAGGTGCATAGGCCTGTATAACCTTCAGTTTATACCACTTATTAGGCCTAATTACGATGCCTGCCACACTCGCATTAATACTATAGAATTCATCTATATTGCCCGCTATATACTTATTGAACAGGAAACCTACTCCTACTTCTCGCCTCTCCGGTAAACCTCGATAACACAGTACATGCCCATCCTTCAGTACAGTGTATGCCTCATCGGCCTCCTAGCCTCACTAAGCCCTATGACATCCCATTTCATACCCTCTAGTTCCTCTAACAGCACTGCTAAACTAGCTTCACTAGCTAGGGTTCTAACGTTAAACATTGCCAGGGTCAGTTTCCAATGGCGGCCTGTCCAGCGGAGCCAGGAATTCTTAGCACCCCCTGCTGCGTCACAGGTCTGACCACCGCCGTGGTAAGTTGTTTCGCAGCCGCTGGCGACTGAGGGCCAGGGTTTTATAGAGCTTATTATGAGAGGCTGCGGCCAATTACTGCACCAGGGTGGCCAACTCCTGTTCT
Source organism: Amblyomma maculatum (assembly GCF_055883805.1). Taxonomy (NCBI): domain Eukaryota; kingdom Metazoa; phylum Arthropoda; class Arachnida; order Ixodida; family Ixodidae; genus Amblyomma; species Amblyomma maculatum. The sequence goes on along the minus strand of NC_139349.1, from coordinate 169,858,230 downwards.
GGTGAGGGAGTGCGTTGCCGGAGGTGTTCACCGGCATCAGGTCGCACCCCAAACCTGTTTATGCAATTCCATCGACAGGCGGATGTTTTTTTTTTTTTTATCCAGTGGAGAATTACGCGGCACCGGAATTTGAAGCCCGGTTCTCTTGCATGCGAGGCGGATGTTCTACCACTGCGCCACCGCTGCGCCACCGCTGCACTTACGAGGGTTTACCATACTTTATTCTCAGTTCATTAAGAGATAGGAAGCTCGCAAAGTGGGTCAGAGAAATAACTCAAGTTACCGACACTCTAGTGGAAATTAAGAAGAAGAAATGGGCATGGGCAGAACATGTAGGGCGAAGAGAGGATAACCAATGGTCGCTTAGGGTAACAAACTGGATTCCAAAGGAAGGAAAGCGTAGCAGGGGGCGGCAGAAAGTTAGGTAGGCGGATGAGGTTAAGAAGTTCGCAGGGGTCAAGTGGATGCAGCTAGCACAAAACCGGGTTAATTGGAGAAATATGGGAAAGGCCTTCGCCCTGCAGTGGGTACAGTCAGGCTGGTGATGATGATGATTCCCAGTTCAGCCTGATTCATTTCTGGGCAGAAGAGGTGAAGGCCAAAAACTCACGATCTCTGAAGCAATGCATGGTAGCTTTACACTGGCTGAGCATTTTTCACTATCATTGTTCTATAGACATGATCCCACACTTTCACAAAAGGATATCTACACAGTGTTCCACCATGAAGTAGTACACAGCTCACAGTGCTTTGATTACTCTAGTTGCAAAACTCGGGATTCTAAACATAGCTACTATCATTTCTTGCAATAAATTGAAGCTGGTTAGCAGATGCGGGCGCAAGGTAGGGACGGCAAATTAAAAAAGGTCCCCGTTCACTCCCATCTTCGGAGATGATGGTAACATTTTAGTTTATCTCTAGGTTTCGTATATATTATGCATTTTAATCCATCCATCCAGCCAGGTCTTAGCACATGATGGTACAATTATCAAACAGCTCAGAGTACATAACTAGCACACAATTTATTTTGCAGTCAATTGATAGGCATTGCCGCGGCAGTAAAGAGGCAAAAAAAAAAAAAAAATACCAGCGCTGTGTTTTCGTTCCCTTTCTGTGTCTGTGTTTTGAAGTGTGCTGTTTTGCTTTCCAAGATGAGTTACCAACTAGCCCATTCCTTTACTCTTAAAGAGGGTAGTTGCTCACAGCTCCCCGACTGGTCATAGGCTGATGACCAACAAGCACAATGGTACCTTTAGATATAACTTCAGAAAAAGTGGCCATGGTGCTTCTCTTAAACTGCTTCGCCCTTAAAAATTTTGGCCCAGTCAGACACAGATTTCACTGTATTGGCCCTGTGCGCAGGGTTTCTCAACCAGTACGATCAAAGTGCTCTGCATCCAGACAGACAGCCCAGAGAGCCAAGTGGTGGCAAAGAGAGAGACACACTTCTTGTCGCAGCTTCCGGTTAGCACCAGGTTGTCTGGGCACTGGGAGATGTTGACACACAGGACGGAGCTGGTGTGGCTGGTCAGGGTTCCCAGAAGCTGTCCACTTTCGGCCAAGTACAGGGGAACCTTCAAAACAGGCAAAACACTGTAAAATGACTCCCACTGGTGCACAGTGACAGGGTTACTGCAGATTGAAATGCAGACACTCTTATCTACAATAGCACAGTGTCGCTGTGAATATACAATTCATACACCACTGCCCACAACAACGTATACACTGCTATAAATACTCCCTACAGGTGGACATACAGAGAAGACAGAGCATACTTTCACCAGCAACAGGAACTCACATTTGACTCTAGACCAAAAGCATTTAAAGGCAAAGATGAGAACTACAAGCTGGGATACCAAGAATGCAAGCTCTGCAAAAGCCACTGTGCACAGCATTCAGGGTAACAAGCGGTAGCCATAAAATCAAACACTAGGCTATCTCCTCAAGGCCAAACTCTGCACTACAGCTTGTGCAAAAATACGGTATTTTTCTGCTTTTACTTGGCTCTCTGATTTCAAAAAGCACAAAAAGAGATCTTATCTAACTTTAAAGGGTGGTGACGATGCTGAGATGTATTTTATTGCGTTAAGCATTGCATGTTGCATGTTACCATCCTTGTCAGCTTCCATTTCTGCACAATGAATCCAAGCATGCTGCTGTCACAATGCCATGTTAAGGTGCGTTAAGCTATCCTAAGATTATATATATTGCCCAGCCACTAAGGTCCCCAACTACAGTTTCCAATGACCTTTGCATGAAGCCCAACCTTGAAGTTTTTGCTGGGAAATAAAACCGAAATGAAATGCAATATGATAGCCCTTGGCTAAACTGGCTGCAATTTCTTTTTATTATTACTAGTATTACTATTATGTTTGTGCACAGTATGGTCACTGTGATGCCGAGGAGATCATCAAAATTGTAATACTATTCAATGCTTCATACTGCTCCTGAAGGTCTGGTGTTATGCTAATAGTTTTGAAACGCAGCTGCTATTTTTGACAGCAGGAACAAGGGAGCAGCCAGATCGGGTGCTGCCTTTCTGAATTGTTGGGCATCGAGTTTGAACAGAGTTCATTCCTATATGGGAAGGGGATCCAAACCGTGTGTCTCTAAGTGTTGTAAGTTTTCTGCAGGGAAAAAAAAAAAGCAAAGCAAGGGTTCAACGCTGCTGAACCGAATGTGGAGCAAAAGCATTAGGTGCGGGTGACCGAGTTTCTTCGTCTTCCACGGTGTCGTGGTGCGACGCAGACGACTTGAAAATTTAGCGCGTGTAGCTTTCGGTACAAACAAAGTGTTAAAATGAACAACAGAAGCAAGCACTGGAAGTGACCGCATTCTGCTCTAATCAGTAGTGCATGTGCCCTGCCGTTCAAACAGCATGTACCACAGTAAGGAGAGAACCAAAAAGCCACACACTATAGCCAAAAATGAGGAGAAAATGAGAACAGGTGAGGGGAAAGGGGGAACCGGCGGTCACTCTCCAATCCTACCAATGCCAAAAGGGGTTACAAGGGAAACCTCAGGGAGTTGCCTTTGTTGTTACTAGTCACTTCTGCCCTGTTTGCAAAATGATGAAGCCATCAAAATGCTTGGCTGTGGGCCACCTTGGCAAGGCCCCATTTAAAGGGTATTACATGAGGGGCGGACTTGGAATACGGCGGTTACAATAAAAAATGTCTTTCGGTGGCAGTCTTGAAATGATGAATGTCTGTTAGTGAGGCGATGTGGTCGGGAAGGTCGTTCCAATCCAGGGCAGTGGGAAGAAAAAATGACTTTTGGAATGTTGTTGTATGGGCGCACTGGGGGTAGACGGCATTGGAGTGGAGATGACGAGATGACCAATGGGCTGGACGGATGAACACATTGTCAGGTGGCAAGCTGCGGTAAAACTTATGATAAAGAGAAAGGCGAGCTAGTTTCCGGCGCAAAGCTAGATTGTGAAGTTCAAGTTTGGATTTTAGTACGGTAACACTGGTGCGATAGGAGTAATCTGAAAGAACGAAACGTGAAGCTCAATTTTGAGTAGATTTCAGTAAATTGATCAGATTAGTTCGGCAAGGACCGAATATAGCGTGAGCGTACTCAAGTTTGGGTCTGAAAAGCGAAATGTAAGCAATTAGTTTGACAGAAGGGGGAGCAGCTTCTGCTCATCCTTTTATTTTGGAGCTTCAAAATGGAATAACTTGTACACTCTTGCTTCAGTAATTATTTGGGCACTGGTGTCCTCTGTAACATCTCATGAATTCTGTTACCTACAATTTAACCCAACCAGTTTATGACTACTTTTACACTGACCCGCCGGGTTAGCACAGTGGTTAGGGCACTCAACTACTGTGCCCAAGGATGCGGGATCGAATACCAACCGCGATGGATAGTTTTCGAAGGAGACTAAAAGTGAAATGCCTGTAGATATTATCAGTGCACGTTAAAGAACCCCAGGTGGTCCAAATTTCTGGTGCCCACCAGTAGAACTTTGCCACTGACTTTTTCTTTTTCTTCTTCTTTTTCTGTCTTTCTTATTTTTCATGTCACCAGTTTTTCAATTTTCCACGACTTGACTTCCGACTGTTTCACATGTGTTGTCTTTGTGCATTTCTTTTTCCACTGTTCCGATGGCAAATGCAAGGCGTGCATGGTTCAGCAGTGCGTGTTCCGAAACAAAACTTTACAAAGTTGCCAGTAGTCATCATCCGTTATGCACCTAATCTTTCATTCTTGTGTTCCATACACTATGCAACTTCACCCTGAATATGGAAGAAAAAGCTGTGTGAACACAACAGCAAGCATAAGGTAATAATACTGGAGCTCGGATAGACAAAAGACACATAGTAAGCATAGCAGCAAACTCTTGGAGTCACACGGCAGATTCCTATAGCTCTATGAGAATGGGCGCACTACGCTGTTTCCAGAGTAAATTGATCAGAACTGCCATAATAAGGGAAGACATAGCAAAGAGTCAGGAAGGAAGAAGAAAACACATGCAGACAGACTCCGCAGCTGCTGTAGGCCAGTATGCAGCATACTTGGGGACCACGGAGAGTGGATGTAACCAGGACGCTGACAATGAGATGACGACACCTCACATCGGCTGCAGCCTTCATACTGCTACAAACATTTCTAGAACAGTAGAGTAGAGTCCATTCAGACTCTACTCTACTGTTCCACTGTGGGCGGAAACATAAAGCACTTTTTTCATGAATAATTATTTATTTACTTATTTTACCATCAGGGCCCGAGGGCATTACAGAGGGAAGTGGGGATACATAAAAGCACAAAATACACAGCAATGACAAAGAGAGAAAAAAATACAAGTATATAGAAATATCCCAAATAAAGAAGACGCTTATAACGAACCTGAGCGTCAGGCGGAATTCGTTCGTTGTATCCAGAAGTTCGTGATATGTGGGCCTCTCACAAAAGATCGACATCAATGAAAAAGAAATTTTATTCAGAAAAAAGTCGGTGATCGCTGTCTGCCTTTTAAGTGCACATCCGATGACGGCGGTTTCAAGCTTGATCAAAGCGGCGATGTGTTCGACCTACAAGGCTTTAAATATGCAAAATTTTTAAGTGCCGCAATATGGTTCACTGCCGTGCTCTCGCTTACAGGTGCTGGCTCCGATGGCTCACTGTCTTCGTTGCCCGATGATACTTCGGCGTCGCTAGATGCCCGCACTTCCTGGATGACCATCTCATCGCAAAAAGACTGCGACTTCAGCAGCGTCATCCGCAGCAACAAAATCTTGCCAATCAATATCATGACCGGAAAAGGCAGCGTCAACAATGAGTCCCCATAAGTTGTCATCAGGCTGGCTTTGTTGATTGTCTTCAATGCCCGCTTCAGTTGCGTCAGCGAAGCCGGCCTTGCAATAGCAATTCCGGATGGAGTCGGGAGTGACTTCCATCCATACTGCTTTGATCATTTCCATCGCCGAGTACAGCGACATCTGGAGAGGCACATTGGTAGCGGGACGATCAACTGCAATCAGCATCAGCTGCACAACACGGCGCCGGTAGGCCGCTTTAAATGACTGTATTTAAACAACTGCGCACTGCGCCACTGTTAGCCATGTGAGACATGGGTATAGAGGAAAGGAGTGAAGGGGAAGGGAAGGCGGGTTCAACAGCACATGATTGCATGCTATGTTGTCGATTGGTAGCAAACTTGACCGTTGCTCTGACGTTGACGGTGTCGAATAGGGTTCCGTGGCGAATGAAATGTTACTCTCGGTCCTTTTCTTCAACCTGCATGTTCACGTGGCTAGTGTGTGCTGGGCTCGGCTAGTTTTTTTTTTCTTTCCTTTTTTTCGTTTTGCCGCTTTCCTTGCCATGTCGCCACTCCTCCGTGCCTCTAGTTACACAGCTGACTTAACCATGGGTACGCTTAACCGAGGTTACCGAACTTAACCATGGTAAACCGCCAATCACGGTTCGCTGCTCTTCACAGCACGCAGCTGTTCTTGGTTAAGGTGGCCATTTCCAATTGAGCACTGCAACCGAAGCGACGCGGTGATCAGCGGAACGAAGCTGCATTTACAAATCGGAGTGTCGTCCGACGAGGCGTCAACAGCGCGGTCAAGCACCGCATGATGGCAGCACCTCCTCGACCGCCGTAAACATCTGCATTTACAAATCGGAGTGTCGTCCGACGAGGCGTCAACAGCGCGGTCAAGCACCGCATGATGGCAGCACCTCCTCGACCGCCGTAAACATCACCACGGTGGCCCCTCCTCCCACAAACCGTACGTGAATGACAGGGCGTATCGCTAGCGTCGACTGTCAGAAATAAAGCGAGTTAAAATTTGTTGTCTGAAATACTGAGCAGTATATATCAAGAATGAATCCCTCTTGAGAATCGCTGACCAGCGACAAATTGCTGGTAAGAGCAATAATCACGACACAAGCAAGTTTCTGCTCAAGCCAGCTGCCGCCGGTACATTGGGCTGAACCGCTCTGCTTGTACTAGAGCTCTGCAATTAATGCTTCGCCATAGTTAATCATATCATTCTTTTAATATGGCAGAATAGGATTCACAATAAGGTAGCTTCATGAGCAGACCGTTTACAAAAGCGTCAATCAGTTCCAAAGCGCCGACAGCGACGGCATCGAAGCGAAACTATTTAGGCCAAACAACGACTAGGGGCGCCGTCGTTAGCAGCACTAGCGTGCTCCATCGCCGCGGTAAGTGTAACGAAGCTCGGCCTGCTCGCAGCATCCAGTGTTGCAAGCGTTGCGAACTTGTGTACTTACAGGATGAAGCTAAGGCCGCGCATATATTTTTTTTTTATGTTCCGCTCAGCGACAAGCCTCGCAAATGATTCTACAGAGACAGGACGGAGCTTCAGTACGCAGTCGCTGCGCTGTCGGCCGTAACCGAAGACGTCGGGTGACACAGTAGGCAACGGCTATTCTATACGTCGGTCTTTAAACGTGATATACATAGTAGGCAAATGAGTACATTGTTGAAGCAGACCCGCTCGTACGATTCGTGCAGTCGGGCGCCGACAAGCAGCCTCCGTCAACAGACACAGCCATAACCTTGGTTAAAGGCTGAGTTACATGTACGCGAAAACTCACGCGAACGCGACAGCGGCACGCGTCGCGCGAAGCCTTTGCGCGAACAGAAATGTATGCGTCGCTTGGCTCATTGCTCGGATCTGCCGAAATAGAAAATTTCGCTCGTTCACCCAGAAGTAAACGAACGTCACTGCTGCTCATTTCGCATGCTTTCTTTATTTCGCAGTGTTGCATTGTGATTGTGCATTACCGCAGGGGTGTGCGCTTGGAAGAGGCTGCGCACACTCCTGTGAGAGCCGGGCGCCAGGCCGGGGGATGCTTGTACCCATTTTTACCTTACCTTAGATATGCGGATGATACCACTTTAATGGCAGAAAGTGAAGTGGAACTCAAGAGACTTCTGATGCGCGTACAAGAAGAGAGTGAGAAGTTTGGGCTTAAACTGAACATTAAAAAGACAAAGATCATGGCGTCTTGCCCTATCAAGTCCTGGAGCATCAATGGACAAGTGGAAACTGTGACAAATTTTCTCTTCTTGGGCTCCAAGATTACCTCGGAAGGAGACTGCAGCCATGAAATTAGGAGACGCCTGCTTCTGGGAAAGAGAGCAATGGTTAGCCTTGACCGCCTAGTAAAGAGCAGAGACATTCGTCTGCCAACCAAGATCCGTATAATTTGTGCTATGGTCTTTCCAGTTGTGATGTATGGATGCGAGAGTTGGACTGTGAAAAAGGCTGACCGCCGAAGAATTGACGCGTTTGAATTGTGGTGCTGGCGAAGACTTTTGAGAGTTCCTTGGACTGCCAGAAGATCAAATCAGTCGATATTGTCGACCATAAACCCTGACTGCTCATTGGAGGGTAAAATTCTCAAGTTAAAGCTCAGCTACTTTGGTCATCTGATGAGAAGAGAGGAGTCGCTGGAGAAAGATTTGATGTTGGGAAAGGTTGAGGGTCGCCGGAGAAGGGGTAGGCAACGAACGCAATGGTTAGATGGCATCCTCGAGGCACTGCAGATGAAGTTATGTGATGTTAGGAAGATAGTGAGAGACCGGAAAGCGTGGCGTGACATGGTCCATAGGGTCACGAAGAGTTGGACATGACTGAACGACTGAACTGAACTGATTACCGCATAAATTTTTCGCTTTGTACGAACAATGGTGAATAGCCCAGGATTCAAAGAATGTCTAATCGCAACCGAAACAAAAGAAACAAGGGGTCACGTGACTACTCGTACAGTGCAAGTTAACACACATTCAATGCAGTTTGCTGTAAATACATTTTACTTTGCCATGTTGTCACAAAATAACTTTAATTCTTGCAATCGTTATGCTGTTGTTGCATTTGGCAGTAGTTTTGCAATGTACTAAGCCCAAGGAGGTTATATATATAACCTCCTTGACCAAGCCACTATGCCAGCCGCGCAACCTACACAGAGCATCGTCGCCGTTTCGCTCGGTTCGCGCTGTCGCGTGCATGCATCTTCCCCAGTAGGCGACGGAGCAAACCATGATCACTTTTGTCGCGCCGCCTTGTCACATCCCTCACTTTTTCGCTCGCATGCGATTCCCGCTTAACGACGGAAACCGAGGTCGCCAAGCTGGGCTTGCGATTACCGCGGTTAGGTGTGTAACCACGGTTTGGTTCGCCGTGTAATGTGGGCGAACCACGGTTTCGTGTAACCGCGGTTACACTAACCGCAGTTAACCCTGTCCGTGTAACAGATAACTCGGTAAGTCGCTTGCTGCATTTGGGACGCTCCTCGTTCCTCCGGTGAGATGCCGCGAGAGATAAACTGGGAAGCCGATTGCTGCGTCTGCGCCGCCCCTCATGCCTCGGGCGAGATGCCGCGGGGGAATCGGGAATGCCGATTGCAGGGGCTTGCAGAGCACAGGATCGACAGATCTCAGCATGTGGAAAGTGGTCCGCGGCACCAAGGCGTTCGCTGTAACCGATCGGCTAGTCTCACAGATGTTTGTTATAGCCAAGACAGAGCGCCATAGCCCTAATGTATATTTTGACGGTCGCACCGGACTTGTTCGTGATAAGCGAGCGTTCGTCTTAAGTGGGACTGTAATAAGTGGGCTCGACTGTATGTTCAAAATGCAGCAGGGATACGTACAACATATTTTTAGGGAATAAAAGGCAAATATTTACATAGTTACAAACATAATAACATTCGAAGGGAGACAATAGCACACAAGACAAATCGCTTATGCTTTCCTTGGTGTCAATGCCTGTTGGTTCCCTTCATGTGCACACAAAGGGAGCCTGCAGTCACTGGCACAAAAGAAAGCAAAGGAAATTCTTTTTTTTTTTGCACAGTCGAACCCGGATATATCGAATTTCGGTTATATCGAACTCACAGAATATCCCCTTGAAAATCTCATGTAAAAGTATATAGGAAAGCCGCGTCATATATTGAACTCAATTTCACCGGTCGTTCGATATATCAAACTCCGCACCACGCACTGGAAAGTGTGCCTTTCCCAAAGACGATCGCATCACCCTCGGCCGTTTGCCGCGTGACGTTTTCAAGCTGCGCGCGGAAGTAATGAGAGGGGACAGTTCGGCTAGGGCAGCGCCGCGCCCATTCCCCAAAGGCGCGCGCATCTGCGGTTATCGTTTCCCGTGCGCCAGCACGTGACGTTTGCAAGCCATGTGCGTGAATGAACCAGAGAGAACCGGTGGGAACGAGTGGGGAAAAACACGACAGAGCAAAGCGCAAGGGTGTGCCCATTTTTTTGCCGAGCTATCTCTCTCCTTTCTCTTTCCCGTCCTTCGTTCGCAGTAGCACGCACTACGCATGCGCCAAGCCAGCTCAGCCCGTTTTCAGACAGAACGTCAGACGCTTTCCCCAGCAAGTGTTGCGAACCCTCTGCGCGCAGTGGTTGACGTGGCTATGGCGCCTGCGAAAGTTAACAAGCGGCAGATCCATCTTTTTTTTTTTTTTCCGAGAGTCGTTTATTTTTATCGTTGTGCTGTACGAGCGGCATAGCGTAAGATATGGCGTTACGAAGCGGCTTTCTTTCTTTTTTGCGGGAGTCGTTTATTCTTGCATGTATGAATTAACGAAAGCACGCGGTCAGCTGTGATCATGACACCAGCTTTTAGCATTTTTCACTTCAAACAGCATTTGCAGCTACTGTATCACGCTTTCCAATATTTTATGGCAGTGGACTACGCCCGCCCCCCAAGCGCGGCGTGATAAATCGAACCAGGCTTGCGCAATCAAGCCATCACAGGCAGCCTGCCAAGTTCGCTCCCCGCCGCCGCAGGAGCTATCAAAAGATAAACACGCCCTGAAGTTATCGTGGTGCAGCATCTTGGCATGCTGCCAATGAGCTGTGGATGAAACGACCGAAACGGACTGACGCGCGCCATCGACATGAAAGCGAAAATGCTTGCGATTTCTGCCGCCGCGGCGACACAGAAACCTTGTTTTGAGCTGCCGCGGTGGCTCGAGCGGGGAGAGGGACGCAGTGAAGCCACGCTTGGGGCGGGCGTCATGATCGCAGCAGCTGACCGCGTGCTTTTGCTGATTCATACATGCAAGAATAAACGATTAAAAAAAATAAATAAAATAAACAACCCCGCAAAAAAAAAAAAAAAAAAAACCTGCCGCTTCCTAACATCCGCAGTCACCATATCTTACGGCTACGCCGGCGTACAGCACAACTATAAGAAAGAATGACTCTCACAAAAAAAAAAAAAAAAGAAGAAGAAAAAAAAAAACAGAGCTGCCACTTTTTAACATCCGCAGGCGTGCCGCCCCACGCAGAGGGTTTGCAACACACACTAGAGAAAGCGTCCGACGTCTGTCTGAAAACGGGTTGAGCTGGCTTGGCGCATGCGTAGCGCGTGCTGAAGGAGATAGCTTGGCAAAAGAATGGGCACACCCAAGCACATGGCTTGCAAACTTCATGTGTTGGCGCGCGGGAAACGACAACTGCAGATGCGCGCGCCTTTGGGGAATGGGTGCGCCGCTGCCCAGACCAGCCGTCGCCGAGCCGTCGCCGAGCTGTCCCCTCTCATTCCTTCCGCGCGTGGCTTGAAAACATCACACGGCAAACGGTCAAGGGTGATGCGATCGTCTTTAGGAAAGGCACACTTTCCAGTGCGCGGTGCGGAGTTCGATATATCGAACAACCGGTGAAATTGAGTTCGATATATGACGTGGCTTTCCTATACTTTTACATGGGATTTTCAAGGGGATATTTCGTGAGTTCGGCATAACCAAAATTCGATATATCCGGGTTCAATATAACCGGGTTCGACTGTAAATATATATATTTACGATCCTGGCACGAAGCATATACTTTGAACTGGGCAGAAGCAATATAAGAGAAAGTCTGGTCTGAATACAACCACAGGTGGCCTGATACTGAACTCCTCAATTGTTAAGGTTGGCACTCTGCCTTGCTCCTTGTTCCGAATATGTCAGAAAAGGACTCAAGAATTCAAAGCCAAAATCGCAGGAGGTGGGGGGGAGGCATTCCACATTTCCCAAACAGCGACTAGAGTGATCATGAATCCATTTAGGCTAACAACAGCATTGCAAACGACAATTCTTCACATGATCTGCGTACATGCCAATCGTAAGCATATATTTTATTTGTGTGACAGCTGAATGAACGCTTTGTATCTGTTATAGATAGGTCCTCATCTTTTTTTGTAACTCGGGTTCACAAATGTGAGACGGAAAATAGGACACACGTTTCTCTTCCTATTTTGTGGATCTTTTCATGTTTTTTAAGTGTTGGCAGTGATACGCGATGGGCAACGTGAGCCTACATGTTATTAAAAGAAATACTGAAGCAGCCATGCAATTGGTTTCCTATGCAACAAGTACATCATATTTGCATTAAAGAAAGCAATAGGTTATGCGTAATATCATTGTAGTTATAACCATCATAAATACATTTAATGATCCATTATGAATAAAATACAAGTAGTGGTTGCAGAAACTAAAGGCAAAAGTTTCTGCACAGCAAGTGCAGAACTAGGTTCGCATTCTTAGCACTAGGAGGAGAAAGAGCAGACGTGGAAAGAGTTTAAAGCAAGAACTAACAGCGGTTAGTTATCCAAGATAAAAGCATCTAAAGCATGCACACAATGCTAGCTATTTGTACATACTATATGTGGCGAAAACTGCACAGAATTTCTTTCCAATGTTTTCAAGTGTCGTTACTGGTGATGAGAACCCCATTTCGACGAGGTGTTACCACTACACAAAACCTACAGGTAGTTGTAGTGTTATAACCTCCTGTCCATCACTACAGGGCCCGCTGATAAGTTTTATCCAAAGCAGAACAGGCAAATTCACGCTAGAGTCATAAAATAATGCTGGAAGGGCAAAACAAAACACTGAAAGCAGCATGGTGCAAAACCTGCTCAAGTGGAGTGGGTCTCTTTCCACAACCAATACCAATGCCTTTATACAAACTGATCATCTGCTAAGAGGCAGCGGAAAACAACATCGTGACTGCCAGAAATAACACAATGAAGCATAACCGTGGAGAGCAGAGACAACAGAAACTCAGAAACTGCTGCGTACAAGTACATGTGAGCCCCTTCTCTCCCTATAATGAACAGCCTCACCTAAACCAAGTGAACTGGCCGCTCCAGCTACGTACCTGGAAGACGTTGACAGCCGACCGGTCTGTGAGCCCCAGGGCAACAACCATCTCACAGGCATCCAGGCAAGTGACAGTCGCACCAATCAGATGGTGCAGGGGGAGGCCATCCGCCTGGAACTGCTCGCCCGCATGTAGGCGCACGGCATCTTCAGCTGCCGACACCACAGGTGGCCACCGTCGGCTGTGCACAGCTGGAAGCAGCACCACGTCAGACACCTGCAAGGACCAACTGTGGCTATCAGGGCGATTTCAACTCGTTAGTGCATCATCCCGTGAGTAATAGTATATGTCTACTCTTTTACTCATGAAGTTAGTGATGAGAATTTGAGCACTCCGATACTGTAAACACACCGACAATTCTGCAAGACATCTTCAATCCGTGAAGGCTGAGGAGTCACTGATGCGAGGGGAGAGATGCCGAAGTTGAAGACACGCGAGCAACACATGACTGCTCACTCCGGAGTAACACACACTTGGGAGACGTGCACAGAGACAGCAGCCACGTCTGTAACTGACACGCCCCTCTCTCACTGTCTTACTCTCTCACTGGTTGCATCTATGCGGCCACTCCGCCCTCTCAGTGTTAAGTCGCGTGATGTGGGCGTCGCCACTTTCCCTTCCTCCGAGACAGATGGAGAGAGAGAGCGGCTTCGGCTGCAGCTATGCGGCCGCTCCGCCTCCTCAACGCTGAGCCGCGTGACGCGCGCGTTGTCACCTTCTCTTTTTCCACGTCTAGTTCACGAAGAGAGTGAGCGGCTTCGGACAGACATCGGCGAAATCCGTGATTGCGGCTAGTAGTGCTACGCACTAAAAATTAATAAACCTTGTCTCCACTGGGAATCGAACCTCCATCTCGTGGATCCCCAGCCCAGCGCTTTACCAACTGCGCCATGCACCAGATCGTGTAATGCTCTTCATAATTCCCCTTGTCTACCGTGAGGATGATAGCGGGATTTCACGAGTGACAGATACTAAGCCTTTCCTTTCCTGTAAATGAATTATAGAACGCCGGTGAACTTTGATGCGTTTAATGAAATGCTGGTTGTGCTCGACAAGGGGCGTGCGTTGTATTGTCATGACAGGTCATGACATTACCAAGCGATTCATGCATATAGGAAGCTGACCCAGCCGGGCGTCCGATCTAGGCGTCCGTGCAGTGCCTTTCATTTTCCGCTTCCTCAAACGCTATACCACACAGCAAACAGAAGCAGACCCAAATGTCTAGGAGGCATTAGTACAGCAGACATCAGCGGCGTTTGAAATTGATTTACAGGATAGAAAAGGCGCAGTATCTGTCACAATTCTCCGCGGACACATGTACCACCTACCCTGTAAAAGAAGAGAGGGAGATAGAGGTGCCGTAGTGGAGAGCTACGATCGACCGCGCTATGATGGCTTTTGCATCATTGCACTTTAGTGCTCCAATGTGCCATCTAGAATTTTTTTGGATAGGGATACTGAAGTGGTGCTTATGTAACGGTCATTTTCTTTTTTTATGCTATAGGCTTCAAAAATTTCCCTGCTAAGCTGGGTCGGCAATTTTTTCAGGACAATTATGTCACGGAACATGGGCATGCAGTTACTGCAATGACAACAATGTTTTGCCAGTTCACCGGTCCCCGCCAATGATTCCACGACTGCGCGGTGCTCCTGAAGTCTAACCTTCAAGCAACGTTCACTTTGCCCTAAGTAACAATTCCAACATGTGAGGGGTATTTGATACACCACCCCTGTATTGCAGGGAACAAACCTGTTTATGCGCTTAATGCGGCACTCGTTTTTTTTTTTCCACTTCAGGGAAATTTTTGAAACCTACAGCATAAAAAAGAGAATGACCATTGCATAAGCACCAGTTCAGTATCCCCTATCCATGAAAGAATTCAACTATCAAAATGCTAACAGATAGTATGCTGATTGGTCTGTAATTTTTCAAGTCCTTAGCATCCCCTTTTTCGTATGAATTAAGATAATGTTTGCATTCTTTCATGGTTCCGGTACTATCGATGACACCAGGCATTGCGTATACAGGGTGGCCAGTTTTTCTAGGACGATATCTCCCCTGACCTTGCAAGAAATTTGCACTTATCTCATCCTCTGCAGCTGCTTTTTCCCTTTTCATAATTTCTAAAGCTTTCAACAAGAGTTGTTGTCGGACTAAATGGCTAGGATCATGTAAAGCCGTCATGGCTATGCGCAAAAAGAAAAAAACAAAAAACAGAGGCAACGACAAGACGAGCTCAAACTACTAGCAACTGGCAGTTGACCGTTCGCATGGGCAACTACTACTAGCAACTACTGCTTTGGAACATTTCCTTCCAATGCCCTTCATTTTTTTTTGCAGTGTCTTGGGCCTGTTATGCGTTACCAGCTGGCCTGCAGCCATGGTGTGTTCCTGTGTGCCAGTGATTCCTCCCAGAGTGAGCTCAGTGGATTTGCACCGGGGTGGTTTTTGTTTGAGCAAGTTGCTTGTAGGGCGCGGTGCACAACTCTGGAATTTACCAGGCTCGCTGCAATTTTGCAGAGTTCATGCTCCTATAAGATATAGGGCTCGTGCATTACTGCAGTCTATGCACATGGGTCATTCAGCTCACCGCTGTGATAAATTACCCAAGTCTGCATGACAAATGTGCATTTTTGCTGAAGCAACTTGAATGAATTTAAACTGATCCTCACAGAATTTTATTCCATTTCAAGTTAACTATATAGAGATATGTGTAAGTTCAGCAGAGGATAATTCTTTTTTCATAACTTCTCAGGTTTCATGTCTTTTCCCTCTCACTATTTTATATGTTTGTTTCTACCCTTGGCTCTAACTGGCAAGTGAAAGGAGAAATGGCAAAATATTTATGTTGTTGTTGTGCAGGGCTTTATGGCACACAGGTGGCTAAAGTCACCATATGCCAAATGCAAGAAACATTTACATAATCCACAATTAAGTGAACACAGACCCCGCTAACTGTAGCCACCAAGAACAGTAACACAGTTCTGTCAGAAAGCGGAATCTTCAAATGAACAAAAAAAATGACAGAAAGGAAACTTCTGGCCTCTCTTTAAGATATGTGGCTTTTACGCCTTCTTTTTTTCCCAGCAATGATTTTCTTCATGAAGCATGGTTTCTACTCGTGGCTAGTGTTAGCTCTACCATTTATGCTGCAACTACATGCAAGGGAGCAGGCAACATCCACGGGGTTACGCAGCTTGTTTGAGCTTGCAAGGCGCCTCTTTGCATTGGGACACGTGTTTGCGCAACAATGGACAAACTCCAATTGGAACAAGGTGGAGGATCGGTCACCCATTCCTTCCCTCTGTCACGCACAAATCTCTTCACTGCATGCCTCTGCGTGGCTTGTCAGTGGTTAGGTTACTCAAATGCTGAGCCCAAGGATGTGCGATCAATCCCCGGCCACAGCAGCCTAGTTTTGTTGGAAGTGAAATGCCCTTGCACCGTGTGATGTCAGTGCATGTTAAAAAACCCGGGGTGGTTAAAATTACCAGGAACCATTATGGCACCCCAAATAGTGAATGTTGGTTTTGGACGCTCATTCCTATGAAGCCATGCCAAGACTTCAATGTATGGGTGAGTCAATGAAAGACTGAAAGAGCGTCGATGTAATGTTCTTCCAAGTAGGCCAGGTCACCTTGTTAGGCATTGCAGACTATGTGGTTGTGGGCTGTTTTCTGAATGTTGCTTGGGTTGTGCTTAATTAAAAGCGGCAATGCTCACATGTGATCCAGTGTTGAATGCACACTGCACTAGGAAGAAATAAACGCGTCAGCACCAATACACCTTCTGGAAAAAAAAAAAGAACTCTCCTGCCTGGCAGATGAGTGGGCATGTCACTTGGACTCGCCTGTTTGCCCGCAGAAAATAAGATGGCAGCCTGCGCTCATGTTTGATCCATTTATGCTCTCATGAGTCTCACAGTCTAGTTATGCTCGTTTAGAAACTCTGAATTCATCTATACACATGAAATGCTTTAAATTTTGTGCAACACATTCTCTTCAAAGTGACGCGGCCACGTAAAGATACAGTAAACTGTAGTTGATTCCACCTTCAAGGGACCCAAAAAAACTGACGAAAAACATTTGCATCACAGTAATTTTGTCTTGTCAACCCCTACGTGATGGTTGTTTGCATTTGAGTTAGAATGACGTTTGTTCCCAAGAAGACATCTGAGTCGGCCTGGTTTGTTCATGTTGGAAAGGGGCAATGAAAACAGTGGTGATAGACGAGACAGAAAGAAGGGGCAAACAAATGCGGTGATCAGCAACCAAATGGTTTATTGCAAAAAGATGCAAGCAAAATAAAGCGGCAGGGTGAGCAAAAGACATTTGCAATTTTTTTTCTTTTCTCTCTCTTTTGTGCGTCATTGTCTGTTCAGCTGTTTTTCTTCACGTGTGCAGACCAACTAGCTCAACATTCCACCGTACAAAGATCAGACCTCACACCTGATATCAGAGGCTTTTCACATTCACGAATTTGGGAACGTGTGTCAGCTGACCATCGGTGGCATCATTCCCACAAGAGTTTGCATATCTTAATCAATGACGATCTATTTATGTAAAGATTATAATTGCATCGCAAATGTTTTTCTGTGCTTCGGCTTGCCCTGCCACTTTCATCATCATCATCAGCCTGATTATACCCACTGCAGGGCAAAGGCCTCTCCCATATTTCTCCACTTAACCCGGTTCTGTGCTAGCTGCATCCACTTGACCCCTGCGAACCCCTGCCACTTGACCCCTACTCTAATCTTTTCGCAACAAACCATGTGATTGCTAGAAAGCGCACGTGTCTGTCTCATTTATCATCGCTGTATTTGTGGTCCAACATTTATCCCTGGTGTCGTCAAGTGCTTTACTTTTTTGCACACACTGTTGTGAAAGTTGAAGAAATCTCAAAGGCCATCCTTTTCGCAGCGCAACGCAGTAACAATGCTGAGGATGCTTCATCCCAGTGCACTAGAAGCATTCTGGTGGCGCACACGAGAGACATGCACATAGGCTTTAGAACAGTGTGGTGCCACCCTAAAATAAAATAGAAGAACAGTGATGTGACAAGCAGCGTCTGAAACAACATGACTGGTCGATCAACGTGCATGATCGCAACCACGGGAAGGGTAAGGAAAGCAAAACCGAAGCTATACAACTTGCCTACAATGCAGAAATGCACAACTTCTGATTGCTGTCATGCCTGCCACAATACACACAACATATGCGAGCACCACTGCTCCATGCAATTCAAGTTTGGGCAGGACTATTCAGCAATCACTGGCTGTGTGGTCATATACCTTGATGCGAGCCCTCGTTCGAATTAATTCGTGTGAGCCCGCCCATCTCCAAATTAACGAGTGTGCGACGCCATAGACTAGAAAGTGTTGCCTGGATCTGCACTCAGAATTAATGAGGATCGAATTAAGGAGATTACATTGCAGTGCAGGTTATTTCCATATAAATGCTCGGTAAATGCAGTCAAGTAAACCTGCCATTACTTAAAAACGGAGACACTTATGCGCCTGCCCTGGATGCTGGAAAGCATTTTAACGCCCTTAATCCATCCATCGAAGCAAAGCATCGAAATTCTTGCATGTGCCCCTCCATCTGAAATACCTCCTTTCAATCATTCAGCATTTTCTTCCCGTTACCACCTGTCTCCCCAATTCCCTTCACATGCACAACCAGGACGAAAGAAGCAATTTCAGCCCTGCAATGCACAAAACCTGGGGAAAGAAAGCCATGGATTCTTAGTATTTCATCACTCAATTATAGTCCCTGCATTGCAAAAATGGAAAAAAAAAAAAAAAACTTTTGCAGGCTTAAGAGAAACATGACTGCAATTAGTGAATTATAATAATTCCTTGAATGTCTATGAACAGCAAAACTGCACATAAGTACTGAGGTGTATGAATTTCATGCTGTAACGGTCAGTTTTACCTCTCTTTGATGAAAATACATTGGAAATGGCTGGCAACGCAACAATGTAAATGAAAAGTATTGACATTTCTCAACTCTATACTGTAGATTATATGCCAGAAATTACAGGGCCAAGCCCATCAGCAAAGATAAAGAAGAAAAGTTACCTTGGTGGGCAACTGCACCGCCTGCACTTGGCCAGCGGGGTCCACCAGGGCAATGCTGGTGCCTCCCAAGGCTGCAAAGTGGTCGTCCTGCCTGGAGGCTGCCACCTTGGCTGGCCCAGGCAGCGTCATCGCCGGGCGGAAGGTGGCGGCCGACAACCACTGGCTGCCAATGCCCGCCACACACACATCACCTGAAAGAAGACATCAGCTTTTACCTAGCCTGCGTGAACCTTTTGATCCATCAGTTTTTGCACCACCACCTCATCATTAGCCGGACTATACCCACTGCAGAGCGAAGGCCTCTCCAATATTCCTTTAATTATCCCAGCCCTGTGCTAGCTGCATCCACTTGACCCCTGCGAACTTCCTAACCTCATCCGTCCACCTAACTTTCTGCCGCCCCCTGTTACGCTTTCCTTCCCATGGAATCCAGTTTGTTACCCTAAGCGACCGTCGGTTATCCTCTCTTCGCACTACATGTCCTGCCCATGCCCATTTCTTCTTCTTGATTTCCACTAGAATGTCAATAACTTGAGTTACTTCCCTGGCCCACTCAATTTTTCCTGTCTCTTAACGTTACACCTACCAGTTTTCATTTGTAGCCCTCTGCGTTGTCCTCAAATGCTTGCCCTCAGGGTTCTCCTTATGTTGAGGACGCCTTCCTGTGGACCTTGCCTCTATTTAAGATGCACTCATATGTAAGCTGTGGAGGTTGTGTAAATGACTGCACTGGTTGAAAAGCAGCAGTTGTAAGACGGCTGCACATAACTCAAGTTTCCAGCCTTGTGATCCCAAGTTGGACTGTTACGAGAACATGCTGCACTCAAGTTGGAAAAATACCCCAGCGAATCATTCTTGAAAACAATTGTATTTATTATGTACAGTACTCACGGATTGAAATAGGACACTCGGAGCGCAAGCCTTGCAGAGCCACGCAGGCAGTGTGGTAAACAACAGGCCGGCTTATTGGCGACCGGAAGGAGCAGTTCTGCTCTTTAGATGTTCTCCCCCTCGCGCTATACCACAATGCAGCACCTTGGTTCCATGAGCATCCACGGGCGGCGCTGCATGCAGCGACGGCCACGCGCTCCGAGTGTCCTATTTCAATCTGTGAGTACTGTACACCCTTGCGCAAAAGTGGAGAGACCACGCGTTTTGACAAACCTGCACATCAGCTTTTTCTGAAGGTGTACCAGTGATTTTTAGGTTAAGCATAGTGTGGCCTAACTTATATGCTTGCCATCTTGTTCAAGCATATTTGTCAGGTACATCTTTTTATACCGAAAAATAATAACTCCAGAGGGTGGCGTGGTCTCTCCACTTTTGCGCAGGGGTGTACATTTTCCCTGTGGCTAAAATCTTCTCGGAGGTACCGAAAGACTGGACTGTAAGTTGGACCGGTCAACCCCCTCATCAATTTAGCAGTTATAACATCTAAAGAACACTGCCGAATAACAAAAGTACTCAAAAACGCTGTCAGCACAATTTGTTGATGTGGCTGCAAATGAGAACATAATTCGCCTTCATTTCAAATTAAATACTGCTTTTAGATACATAACCTATCAGAAGGCACAAAGTGCACCACTGTTACTCAGAGTCATGTTAACTCAAGTCTGATGATAATTACTTCTTGTTGCCTATGTCCGATAGTAATCTTCTTTTGTACCATCCAGCTGACTCCTGATGCGGCATTTGTGAAAATGTTTGTACACCACCTCTTCTGGGAGAGATTTCTATGCCAACGACACCACAAACAGCTGGCAGTGGTGCACGGCGCATGCATTCATTGGAAAGTTTGCACACTCAACTTTTACATGAGCCACTTATTTAGCACCTTCACAATTTCACCATGTCGCAGTGCTGGTGATGGTGGAAGCTACTGATTTCAGCCACTTACTGTCCTCAGACAGTTTTTTCCACAGATGGCCAATATGTAAGACGGAAGTAGACGCTTAGATGCCATGTTTTGAAACAAAAGCTGGACCTATACCCCCGTTTTCACACTAGTCTAAAAATTGCTGCACAACCCGCATTGGCATCACATATGAGGAAAACGATTCAAATATCTTCTGAGTAGTCAATCACCTTAAGAAGCAGATTTCTTGTCAACTTATTCGTCTATTTTCATCCTGTTTATTTTGTTGTACTCCAGGAGCAAGCACATTATTTGCTTTTTTAAATTCTGAATTTATTGCATGCCATTTCCTTCCCAATCTAGACATGTCTATGGCAACTGCAATGCAAAAATTCAAAATTGAAAATTAGTATACGGAGGGGAAAAAAAAAAAAGGCTTGTTCTGCAGCATGCCAATAAAAACTGGAAGAATGTTGAAACCGGCCATCTGCCACCCTTTGTTAACTCTGCAGGCTTTCCACAAGATTCAAGAAAGAAATATATTCTAGAAAAAAAATGTTCTTGAGACAAAGTGATATTTAGTAACAGTAGTAATATGATGTATTTTGTAGAGCCTCAAATATTATCAGCACACTGAACAAGAAATAAAAAATTTTTGCTGAAAGTTGCATCCTCCCTTTAAAAAAAACAGCAACACCTCAGAAGTGGTGAACAGATCCTTGTTCCACATCCAGCAATTCAACCCCGTGCAACATTCCAGACCGACAGCCCTCTTTCTGAATTGAACCATATGGGAAAGGCATATGCTCCCTCTCTGTACATGTGTATGTGTGTGATAAAATAAATTATGGAAAAAATCACTGCTACGGCTAGGTCACCTTTCTTGCATTTGCCACCACAAACAATATGGAAAACAAGCAGTGCAGAACCAGCCTGCATTGTACTAATGGTATGCATGGCACATCATGCAGCCTGTGTGCCACCACATTTCATGGCATAAGTTTTCATAACGGCTGGGACACTCAGGCAAACACTAGCGGGGTGCTAATCATCCAGCTAGTACCTTCTTTTTTTTTTTTCCTTTGGCCAACCATGATCCAAAGCACGTCAGAAACTAAAAAAAAAGTGTTTTTAGCTGAGCAGCGCATGTTTTAAAAAAGGGGGCTAATAACTGACGCATGGAGCAGCTGAGCACCCAAGTGGCCACAAAGGAAAGCTAAGCTGCTTCCCTCTTTTAGCTGTTTGATACGCACAGGTGGGTGACTGCACTAATTAATTAGTCCCTAAATGAAATCTGCTCCACCCCAAGTATTTCCCCTTAAATTCACTTGTCAGTCACTGCATGACAATGAAACGTGGTCAAGTGAAATCCTCACCACAGGCATATCCGACTATGGCACAGCTCTTGGCCACAGCCACTGAACTGACATGGCTGTTGGAGCACACGTCCACCAATGCATCCACCAGCTGCACTCCTGAGCTGTTACGTTGCCAGAGGCGCACATCACCACTCGAGTACCTGCACAGCACACATGAGTCCTCCACTGCGGAACTGCAGTGGTTAAGGCACTTGACTACAGTGCCCAAGGATGCAGGATAGCATCCCGGCCACGGCAGCTGCTTTTCGATGGAGGTGTAAAGCAAGGCACCCGTGTGCTGTGCGATGTCAGTGCACGTTAAAGAACCCCAGGTGGTCGAAATTTCCAAAGCCCTCCACTGTGGCATCTCTCAAAGTCTGAGTCGCTTTGGGATGTTAAAACCCCCCAAGCCAAACCTCTCTCCATGTGACCGCTCAGGCTTTATAAGTGCATTCAGGTACATGCATCTAGAGTCTGTGCCCCCCTTGAATGGGTTGAGTAATGCTAACCGTCTAATAAAATCAGACATTAGAAACCAATACACTATAGCGCAGCAAAAGACGAGGACACAAGAGCGAGAGACGAACACCACGAGCGCTCGTTGTTGGAAGATAGCGCTCGTGGTGTTCGTCTCTCGCTCTTGTGTCCTCGTCTTTTGCTGCGCTATAGTGTATTGGAATCATGTACCAACAAGCCCAAAAAACCACGTTAGAAACCAGCTCATGAGCTCCAGGCAGCGCTGCTCGCAGGGCTGTGCGGCTTACGCTTCTAATTCTATGCCCATATTGGGTGTAGAAGACATGGCAATGTGTCTGTGGTAAAGTGCGCCCCTCAAGCATAGGGGTCACACAGACTGTACCTGCACTTGCTTTCTCAGGCTCTTGGGACTCGTGGGTTGCCCTTATACTCTTCCCGCATGCTTTGTTTTAATTTCGCTTTGGGAAAACTTGGGTTTGAATCAAAATTCAGCCGCCAAGAAGGGTGCATCTTGCATGCTTGTTTTGCTTGTCTGTCTGTCAGTCCATTAAGAACCAATGGAGAAACCCTTACTGGACAAAGTACACTTCTGTTCCAACCTGGACACCTCTCCCAGTATTCGCCATGAGACTGAGCAGTGTCCCGACTTGTTGACGGGGTGAGACATTGTGCTCAGTGTGGTTTGCGCGCATTTCAGCACACAAATCTGGGACAGTGTAGGCAGTACATACGGGCAGCCAAACATGTGCGGTAAAGGTTTATGTGAGGCAATCATGTGAAAAAACAAAAAATGCAAAGCAGCTCAGTGAAAAGCATAGAAGCAAGAGGAGACTTAACTGGCCCATCAGCTCGAATGAATGCCATGCAACTGGCTATCGAGACAGCAGTGATATATAAATGATTTTACACAAAACTGCATCCTGTAAACCTCTGTCCATGAATTTACCAAGCAGAGATGAGAGCGGACAATATGTACACTACGCCGCCACCACTGCCATCGCAAACGTTCGCACCAGAGGCAACGTCGGTGCCTACAACAAGGCAGTCACCAGCGCAGTCTCCTTCAGTGGAGCAGTTACCAGAGCTGCCACAAACACAGCCATCAACAGTAGTGTCAGCAACAGCAGACCCACTGCACCACTACATGCTTCTCTATGCTGAACTCAAGTGTGAGGTGGCTGAGAAGGACAACAAGCTCCGGGCACTGCGGAAGTGCAGTGACAGTATTGTAGACAGTGTGGCTCGCCTGGTGAAGACATTGCCACAAGAGAAACAGCAGGAGCTGGCTAGCTCTGTTACTTCTTTCGTGCAGCTCCGGGGCTATGGACGTAAGTAGTACTACTTTCAAGTGCTATTGTATTCTTTTACTTAGCTTAGCATTAACAAAAGTGGTTCAACATATGGATGCAAACATAGCAGGCCAAACTGCTTTGGCACTGTCCAGTCAAGTCAAGAGAAAATGCTGAGCATCCTGAGTACATATGTTTCCAAGCACCACTCGCTCTTACAGAGGTCCGCATGCCTTAATTTTACAGGAGCGAATAATTTGATCCTTCCTTGATTGGCTACAGGTCGCACTTTTGCATACTCTGGCAATGATGGTGCATTCACATTTATACAACCCATCTCGTTTGCGCCATGAAAAGAAGGCCTTTTTTGAGGTCGAGTGCGGCGGTGGCGTAGCGGTAGAACATCCACCTCGCATGCAAGAGGACCGGGGTTCAAATCCCGGTGCCACGCAATTCTCCACTGGATTAAAAAAAAAATCCGCGTGTTGATGGAATAAAATAAACAAGTTTGGGGTGCGACCTGATGCCGGTGACACCTCCGGCAATGCACTCCCTCACCAGAACAGGAGTTGGCCACCCTGGTGCAGTAATTGGCCGCAACCTCTCATGATAAGCTCCATAAAACCCCGGCCCTCAGTCACCAGCGGCTGCGGAACAACTGACCACGGCGGCGGTCAGACGTGTGACGCAGCAGGGGGTGCTTAGAACTTCTGGCTCCGCTGGACAGGCCGCCATTGGAAACTGGCCCTGGCAACGTTTAACGCTAGAACCCTAGCTAGTGAAGCTAGTTTAGCAGTGCTGTTAGAGGAACTAGAGGGTATGAAATGGGATGTCATAGGGCTTAGTGAGGTTAGGAGGCCGAATGAAGCATATACTGTACTGAAGGATGGGCATGTACTGTGTTATCGAGGCTTACCAGAGAGGCAACAACTAGGAGTAGGTTTCCTTGTCAATAAGTATATAACGGGTAATATAGATGAATTCTATAGTATTACTGAGAGGGTGGCAGTCACCGTAATTAGGCTTAATAAGCGGTATAAACTGAAGGTTGTACAGGCCTATGCACCTACATGTAGTTATGATAACCAGGCAGTTGAAAGCTTCTACGAAGATGTAGAATCGGCAATGCGAAAAGTAAAGACTCAGTATACTGCACTAATGGGCGACTTCAATGCCAAGGTAGGGAAAAGGCAGGCAGGAGACCAGGCTGTAGGTGACTATAGGATTGGTTCTAGGAATAGCAGGGGGGAGTTACTAGTTGAGTTTACAGAGCGCAATAACTTAAGAATCATGAATACCTTCTTCAGCAAACCGAAGAACCAGAAATGGACATGGAAAAGTGCTAACAGGGAGACTAAAAATGAAATTGACTTCATAATGTGTTCAAACCCCGCCATTGTGCACGATGTAGAGGTAATCGGGAAAGTGCGATGCAGTGACCACAGGATGGTGAGGTCCCAAATTAGCCTAAATCTGAAGAAGGAACGCAACAAATTAGTAAGAAAGAATCCCATCAACGAATTAGCGGTGAGGGGGAGGGCAGAAGAATTCAGGATCTCGCTACAGAATAGATATTCAGCTCTAACCGAGGATGGCGACATTACCCTAGAAGCAATGAACAATAATTTCAGAGATATCATTACTGAGTGTGCGGTAGAAATAGGCGGTAGGATAGTTAGAGAGGATACGGTAAGCTGTCTAAGGAGACGAAAGATTTGATTAAGAAACGCCAGAGTATGAAAGCTTCCAATCCAACAGACCAGATCGAATTGGCCAAGATATCAAAGCTAATCAATAAGCGCAAGGTGGCCGATATAAGAAAGTATAACATGGAGAAAATTGCGCATGCTGTAAAGAACGGGGGAATCCTTAAAACGGTAAAGAAGAAATTGGGCATAGGCAAAAACCAGATGTATGCGATGAGGGACAAGGCGGGCAACGTCATCACGAATATGGACAAGATAGTTAAAGCAGCCGAGGAGTTCTATACAGATCTGTACAGTAGCCAAAGTAGTCAGGACCATAACGAGATTAGCGGCACGGAAAAACAGTCAGACGTTCTACAAGTGACAAAGGACGAGGTCAAGAAAGCATTAGAGACTATGAAAAGGGGGAAATCGGCTGGAGAGGATCCGATAACTACAGATTTGCTAAAGGATGGGGAGGATATCGTGCTAGAAAAACTGGCCACCCTGTATACGCAGTGCCTGGTGTCATCGACGGTATTGGAACCATGGAAGAATGCAAACATTATCCTCATTCATAAAAAAGGGGACTCTAAGGACCTTAAAAATTACAGACCAATCAGCCTACTGTCTGTTACGTATAAGGTATTTACTAAGGTAATTGCTAATAGAATCAGGACAACCTTAGACTGCAATCAAGCAAAGGATCAAGCAGGGTTTCGGAAACGGTACTCTACTATCGATCATATCCATACGATCAATCAGGTGATAGAAAAATGCTCGGAATATAACCAGCCCTTATACATAGCATTCATTGATTACGAAAAAGCATTTGACTCAGTTGAAACCTCGGCGGTGATGCAGGCATTGCGAAATCAGGGGGTAGACGAGCCGTACGTGAAAGTGCTGGAAGATATATATAGTGGCTGCACAGCAACCATAGTTCTGCATAAAGAAAGTAACAAAATTCCCATAAAGAAAGGTGTTAGGCAAGGAGACACAATACACAATCTCCTCAGTACTATTCACAGCTTGCTTAGAGGAAGTATTCAGAAACTTGGAATGGGAGCAGTTAGGGATAAGGGTAGATGGAGAATACCTCAGTAATCTGCGATTTGCTGATGACATTGCCTTGCTAAGCAACTCGGGGGATGAACTGCAAATAATGATTGATGACCTAGACAGGAAAAGTAGAAAGGTAGGCTTGAAAATCAATACAGAGAAGACTAAGGTAATGTTCAACAGCCTCGGAAAGGAACAGCAGTTTACATTAGGTAGCGAAGTACTAGAAGTAGTAGGCGAATATGTCTACTTAGGACAGGTAGTAACCGCAGATCCGGACCATGAAAAGGAAATAACAAGAAGAATAAGATTGGGATGGAGCGCATTTGGCAAGCACTCACAGATTATGACTAGCAGCTTACCGGAATCGCTCAAGAGGAAAGTATACAACAGTTGCATATTACCTGTACTCACCTATGGGGCTGAAACGTGGAGGCTAACCAAGAGAGTTCTACTTAAGTTGAGGACAACCCAGAGGGCTATGGAACAAAAAATGGTAGGGGTAGCATTAAGAGATAGGATGCGTGCAGAGCGGGTCAGAGAAATAACTCAAGTTACCGACATTCTAGTGGAAATTAAGAAGAAATGGGCATGGGCAGGACATGTAGGGCGAATAGAGGATAACCAATGGTCGCTTAGGGTAACAAACTGGATTCCAAGGGAAGGAAAGCGTAGCAGGGGGCGGCAGAAAGTTAGGTGGGCGGATGAGGTTAAGAAGTTCGCAGGTGTCAAGTGGATGCAGCTAGCACAGAACCGGGTTAAGTGGAGAAATATGGGAGAGGCCTTCGCCCTGCAGTGGGTATAGTCAGGCTGATGATGATGATGATAATGATGATACCTGTGACGTTTTCTTCATCGATGGCTCATGCAAAGCAGCAGTCCTTCCAACACTGTAAGACAGGGACACAGCTCACGAGTGACAAAAAGATTTACTATTGTAGCCATTCCACTGAAAAAGATTGCATGCTATTATGGTTGCGACATGCACAACTGCATACGCTGTGCGTTTTGACAAAAATGTGACAACTCTTGCACAGAGCAAATGGTTCACATGCTCCTTTGTGGCAATTCTAGAGCACAGTACAGTTTCATGGTGTATGGATAAATTTAACTCATGATTTACCTTGGCACGACAGAGGGTTTTGAAAAAAAATCAAAAAGTGCTCATTTCACTTCACTGTCAATGTAAGGGTGTAGAATATTTACATGCTATAAATGATCTGCAGTGACAGAGACAGAATTACACCAGTTTTATAAATGACAAAAAACAACAAAGAAAGCCTCTAATTCTGGCACTAATAAATTTTAAATGTCTGCCATTTCATGGCCTAAGTTCAGGCAATTTGCATGGGCAACACTGAATTTTTCATGCCACAAACATTCCTCACATGTTGACATCTGCTCCCCACTTACAAGAATTTTGAGGTCTAAATAACAATGTCTGAGGCATATTATCAAAACACACTCATCATTTTCAGACCCTACTTCACCTATGCAAAGTGCACACAAGTGTCCTTCTAGTAATGTGTGCGACAACATGCTACTATATCATGCAAAGCTTGGACCTGGGCCAAGTTAAGGCTTTGGTTTTTCACAGCCTTAAAGAAGTTCCAAAAAATTATTTTGTTACCGCACAGAGAGGGGACTTGAAAGAATGTGATGAGACAGTTAATACAAAATGTTTGAAACACTCCTAGAACTGCCCTTTAAAACACTCCTCAAAAAGGTTTGGAAATGGTTACCAAGGTGAGTAAAGAAAGCCAGTATATTGACCGATAATGAACCGCCCATCGTTCTACTATACATAAACACTTCCGATGTAGCTTGTGCAACAACAGAGACGGTTGTGATTAAACATGGCCTTTCATCTTAACTCATGCATCAAAGCAAACCACACAAAAAAATGAGGATTACAAGCTAGGCTGACACTCTGGCCAAAAATCAAACACTCTGCGTACATTCAATCAGTAGTTTCCTTGTTCCCCAGTGTTTGCCTAGTCATGCGTCAGTCACATCTCTTTTCCATCTTATGAGCTTTGCCATTGCCGTCGCATCACTAAGCCCAAGCTCCAGCAGCAAATGTTTACAGATGCCTGCCAATAGGCTTCATGCCTGACAAGAATGTGCCATTGAAGCCTCAATCCCGACAACAATTCCAAAACAGCAAAGACTGGAACAACTTACATGCATCACCTACTATCATAACCAGCACTGACAATATTAAAACAGCCATCCAAGGTTTTAGGCTTCTATAACCTTATCATAATAACTATGTTTGTTTTGCATTAAACTGTTTGCTCTTCATTCTGCTCACGTTACCATGCGGTACTCGGGACAGTTATTTTTTTGTATGCATTATTTCTGCGCTTGCATTTTACTGATGTTTAAGAATATTGTTACCGGGAAATGCGGGACCAAAGTGATGTGCTCATTGACAAAGACAACGATCGAGGAACGCGGGCACGACGAAGCGTTGAGAAAGAGGACGACGCTGAGAGAGTGGATTCTGCACGGCTACCGAAGTCTTAGCGTCGAGTTCAGCCCATCGCAGTACCGTCACATTAAGTACATCCCCGTAACATCTTGGTGGAGGTCGCGGGTTCGACACAATCTGACGCTGGATCTCCGCAGTGGCCGTCACCTCGGAACCGTCATGATGACAACCGACGCGGCTCCATCAACCTCTGCAACACCAACTCTGCAACACCAACGCGTGTGGTTCGAAACACACAAAGCAGATATACCCTCTTGGGATGTTTGTAAACAAAAACTCCGTGACCTCTTCGGAAAACCGGTTGGCCGTCAACTCGCCGCCAAGAGGGACCTCGCCACACGTGCCCAGACATCTACCGAGCCTTATATTACCAATATACAAGACGTACTGGCCCTCTGCCGAAAAGTCGACAAAGACATGACAGAACCTGGTAAGGTGGGGCACATCCTCAAAGGCATAGCCGACGATGCCTTCAATCTTCTACTCTGTCGGGACTGCTCTACGGTTGACTCCGGTATGTAGATTTGTCGACATTTCGAGCAGGCCAAACACAAACGCATTGCACATCGCTTCAATCGGCTCCCCAACACTGCCCCTAGCTCCACGTGCAAGGATCTGCCGACCCTAAGGCAGCTGCCTTCCAACACTGAAAATGTGACCCGCATCGTGCGTCGTGAACTGGAAGCACTTGCTCCTGCTGCATCCAACCGCCCTCCTCGGACAGTAACCTAGCGACGATATCCCTCATTCAAGCCGTCGTTCGTCAAGAGGTTGCTAACTTGGGCGTCCCCTATAGCCACACCGTGGAACACCACAGTTCAAGCCCCATCCCTCCCGTGGTCGCCACCGCTACGCCCCGCAACACCTACACGCCAAGCTACCGATACCGCAATCCTGATGAGTGGCGCACGCCTGACGACAGGCCGATCTGTTTCACGTGCTCGCGTGTTGGCCACATCTCTCGCCACTGCCGCAGCCACTGGACATCACCACCTCGACGTTTTCCTTACGTTGACCGCTACTCTGATTACGGTCACCGCCGTTTCACGCCTCGTTATGAGCCACCCCGCACCGATACCACTCCGCCTCCTCCTGTGTCCAGTCGCTCTCCTTCCCCGCCAGCCCGCCGTTCCTGTTCACCTCTTCTTAGCCGCAGTTCCTCGCCGTCCTCTGCCGGCCGCTTCACGGGAAACTAGCCAATGCAGCTCCCGGAGGTGACGCTGCATTGGTACCCCGACCTGGAAATCCTCTACTGCCCATTTCTTCGCCCTGTAACCTCCTCTCCCTGCTCGTGGATGGTGTTCCCGTCTCTGCCCTCATTGACACTGGTGCCCAAGTCTCGATCATGAGCTCATCGTTTTGCCGCCGCCTCAAGAAAGTACAGACCCCCGCCGCTTCGCCCACCGTTCGTGTTGCCGATGGCAGTACTGCTGCCGTCACTGGGCTGTGCACTGCCCGAGTCACCCTTGCCGGTCATCACATCCCTGTTTTGTTCACTGTCCTCAACCAGTGCCCTCACAATGTGATCCTCGGCCTTGACTTTTTAACGGCCTACTCTGCCCTTACCGACTGCTCCAGCGGCCTTCTTCGTTTGGACCTACCTGTCTGCTCAGAACATCCTCCATCTACACCCCGCCTTCGCTCCACCGAGTTCGCTCGCCTGCCCCCTGACTCTGCTGTTTACCTACCTCTGTCACCTTTCCCGCCTGTGCCTGACGGTGACTATGTTGCTTGCCCTATCACCGAGGTCTTTCTTGACCGCAACGTCGTTCTTCCTCATCTCATCGTACGCGTCACACAGAACAGCACCTACCTTCCTATCCTGAACTTCAGTGTGTCACCCCAAGTTCTCCCCGAAGGAATATCCCTTGCTACCTTGTCCCCTCTCACAGACTGCACCATTTGTGCACTCACTCCTGGACCACATTCCAGCGTCCTTCCAACACCCGTACTCCCCACCACAATTACCGACCCTATTTCCACAATGATTGCCTCTGACCTCAGCCCCGAACACGCTCAGGACCTGCACAACCTTTTGTTATCCTTCTCCGACATTTTTGACTTTGCTGCCGGTTCTCTGGGCCAAACATCAGTTGTGACTCACCACATTGACACCGGCGATGCAAAACCTGTACATCAGAGGCCTTATCGTGTGTCCATTTCTGAGCGCCAAGTCATCCAGCAGGAGGTCGACAAGATGTTGGCCAACGATATCATCGAACCTTCGAACAGCCCTTGGGAATCTCCTGTCGTGCTCGTTAAAAAAAAAAAAGACAACAGTTGGCGCTTTTGCGTCGACTATCGACATCTGAACAAGATTACAAGGAAACATGTTTACCCGCTGCCGCGAATAGACGATGCCTTGGACTTTTTACATGGAGCCCGCTACTTTTCCTCTATCGACCTTCGTAGCGGCTACTGGCAGAGTTCTGCTGATGAACAAGACCGCGAGAAGACAGCTTTTGTCACACCCGATGGTCTTTACCAATTTAAGGTTTTGCCTTTTGGACTTTGCAACGCCCCTGCTACGTTTGAACGAATGATGGACTCTTTACTCCGCGGCTTCAAATGGACGACTTGTCTATGTTACTTGGATGACGTGATTGTCTTCTCGCCCTCGTTCGAAAGCCATCTTTGTCGCCTTTCTTCCATCTTCGCACTTTTCCACCGTGCCGGACTTCAACTGAACTCAAAGAAGTGCAGTTTTGGTCGCCGCGAACTTAAAGTGCTTGGCCATTTGGTGAATGCCACCGGCGTGCAACCCGATCCCGACAAAGTTCGCGCTGTCAGTGCTTTTCCATCTCCCCGTTCACCCCGTGATGTCCGCAGCTTTATAAGACTGTGCTCTTATTTTCGCCGGTTCGTTCCAAACTTTGCCGCTGTTGCTCGTCCTCTCACCAATCTCCTGAAGAAAGGCGTTCCTTTCTCATGGGGACCAGAGCAGGCTAACGCATTCTCCACCCTCATCGCTGTTCTCACCAATCCTAATGTGTTGGCCCATTTCAACCCGTCTGCCCCGATGGAACTTCGCACCGACGCCAGTGGCCACAGGATTGATGCCATTCTTGCACAGCGACAACACGGCCAACACTGCGTGATTGCCTATGCCAGTCGTCTCCTGTCATCAGCGGAACAGAACTATTCAATTACGGAACGGGAGTGCCTGGCTCTCGTCTGGGCCGTTGGAAAATTCAGACCCTACTTGTTTGGCCGACCATTCACTGTAATTACCGATCACCACGCCTTATGTTGGCTCTCTTCCCTCAAGGATCCTACTGGCCGCCTCGGCCGCTGGGCACTGCGCTTGCAGGAGATACCTTTTCCGTTCTATACAAATCAGGTCGGCTCCACCAGGATGCAGACTGTCTGTCCCGTTATCCCGTCGACCCCCTTTCCTCTACTGACCACGAGTCGGACCCCTGTGTCTTCTCTATATCGGACTTTTCCCACATAGCCGACGAACAGCGCTTGAACCCAACCCTCAGTTCTCTTATCGACCGCCTCCGCACACACAGCCGTGACTCTTCCCTCGCCCTGTTCTTCCTTCATGGGAATACGCTATACCGCCGCAACATGCGACCTGATGGCGCTGAGCACTTGCTGGTCATTCCCCAACACCTACGCTCTGCCGTTCTAGAACAAATGCACGACGCCCCTACAGCTGGTCATCTTGGCCTCTCACGCACATAGACCGCGTGCGCCGGCGTTTCTTCTGGCCTGGACTCTACCGCTCTGTCCAACGTTATGTAGTCGCTTGCGACCTCTGTCAACGCCAGAAGAAACCCCCTGTGCTACCACCTGGACACCTGCAGCCGATTGCTATCCCGACTGAGCCCTTTTCTCGTGTTGGCCTTGACCTCCTAGGGCCCTTCTCCGAGTCCTTGTCAAGAAACAAATGGATTGCTGTGGCCACCGATTATGCCACACGGTACGTGATCACTCGCGCCATTCCAACCAGCTGCGCCACAGACGTTGCTGACTTCCTTTTATACGATGTCATACTTCACCATGGTGCTCCCCGTCAACTACTTGCCGACCATGGCCGCTGTTTCCTTTCCCGAGTTGTTGAGGATATACTTCGTTCTTGCTCCGTTCGGCACAAGTTCACCACTGCGTGCCACCCTCAGACGAATTGCCTTACGAAGCGTATTAACCGCACACTCACCGACATGCTCGCAATGTACGTATCCGACAGTCATCGCAACTGGGATATTAGTCTGCCATTTGTCACCTTTGCATATAACTCTTCGCGTCATGACACTGCTGGGTACTCTCCATTCTATCTTCTCTTTGGAAGAGACCCCTTACTGCCCTTCGACACTTTGCTTCCTGCCGCTGGCCCCGTCACAACCTATGCCCGCGATACCATCGCTCGAGCCGACGCTGCTCGCCAGATTGCTCGTCACAATCTCACCGTCTCTCAAGAAGCTCAAAAACGCCGCTATGACGCTCACCACCATGATGTGCACTATCCTCCCGGATCTCTGGTGCTGCTCTGGCTTCCGTGCCGTCGTGTGGGGTTGTGTCAAAAACTTCTGCCCCACTACACGGGTCCTTACCGTGTACTACGCCCAGTGACTGACGTGACCTATGAGATTGCACCACTCCACCCAAAGTCACCGACTGCTACACCCACTTCCGAAATCGTACATGTCGCCCGCCTCAAGCCATATTACTCCCCTTCCACACCGCACGCCTAATAGGCACCGGGACGTTGCCTTTTGCCGAGGGGGGGTAGTGTTACCGGGAAACGCGGGACCAAAGTGATGTGCTCACTGACAAAGACAACGATAGAGGAACGCGGGCATGACGAAGCGCCGAGAAAGAGGACGACGCTGAGAGAGTGGATTCTGCACGGCTACCGAAGTCTTAGCGTCGAGTTCAGCCCATCGCAGTACCGTCACATTAAGTACATCCCCGTAACAATATTTTGTATTTTAACATCTTATATTTGTACTAACGTTCTATTGCGCGTAATTTGCCTTTGTTCTTTGCCCCTACCATCTCTTGGCTCCTGACACTAACTACAGTCGAACCCGGTTATATCGAACCCGGATATATCGAATTTTGGTTATATCGAACTCACGGAATATCCCCTTGAAAATCCCATGTAAAAGTAAAGGAAAGCCGCGTCATATATCGAACTCAATTTCGCCGGTCGTTCGATATATCGAACTCCGCACTACGCACTGGAAAGTGTGCCTTCTCCAAAGACGATCGCATCACTCTTGGCCGTTTGCCGCGTGACATTTTCAAGCCACGCGCGGAAGTAATGAGAGGGGACAGTTCTGGACAGCGCCGCGCCCATTCCCCAAAGGCGCGCGCATCTGCAGTTAATCGTTTTCCGCGCGCCAACACATGTCGTTTGCAAGCCATGTGCGTGGGTGTGCCCATTCTTTTGCCAAGCTCTCTCCTTAAGCACGCGCTACGCATGCGCCAAGCCAGCTCAGCCCGTTTTCAGACAGACGTGGGACGCTTTCTCCAGCGTGTGTGTTGCGAACCCTCTGCGCGAGCCGGCTGACGTGGTTATGGCGCCTGGGGACGTTAAGAAGCGGCAGCTCTGTTTTTTTTTCTTTTCTTTTTTTTCTTTTTTTGCGAGTCATTCTTTCTTATCGTTGTGCTGTACGCGCGACGTAGCGTAAGATATGGCGGCTACGGACGTTAAAAAGCGGCAGGCTTTTTTTTTTTTTTTTTTTGGCGGGAGCCGTTTATCTTTGCATGTATGAATCAACGGAAGCACGCCGTCATCTGCTGCGATGATGACGCCCGCCCCAAGCCCGGCGTGATAAATCGAACCAGGCTTGTGCAATCAATCCATCACGGGCACTCTGCCAAGTTCGCTCCCCGCCACCAAAGGAGCTATAAAAAGATAAACGCCCCCGACGTTGCGCAACATCTTGGCACGCTGCCAAGAAATGAGCTGTGGATGCGACGGAAATGGAGTGGCGCGCGCCATCTGCATGCAAGCGAAAACGCTCGCGATTTTCTGCCGCAGCGACACAGAAACCTTGTTTTGAGCTGCCGCGGTGGCTCGAGCGGCGAGCGGGACGCAGTTCCAACAAGTTGGAAATTTTTCGCTCTGTCGCTGCCGCTCGCCGCTGAGATCGCTCAATCGCTTGCATGTGAGCGAGCTGGCCTTAAAGCATTCTTTTTTTTTTTTTTCAAATTCTCGGGCGCAAAAGTGGAGAGAGGGTTCATTATGCGAGTGGGTTGACTACTCGGCAAATACGGTATCGTTTTTTCGCATCGTAAGTGCCGTCACAAGCCAATTTCTGTATATCGAATTATCGATATATCGAACTTTTTCACGATCCCCTTCGAGTTCGATATATCCGGGTTCGACTGTACTAACAAAGGAAGGCTGCGCATGTTTCACACCGGTCTACCAATGTGAATCTTAGTCTATACCAAGTTTCAGGCTCTGTACTCGCACAAGCAACCACATATATAAATATTTAGGCATTCATATAACTGCTAACGTTTTATGGCAGATGCATGTCAATTATATTCTGCTAACGTTTTATGGCAGATGCATGTCAATTATATTGTTAACAACACTAACTGCATGCTTGGTTATTCGCATTGTAATTTTTCTATGGCTCCATCTTCTCTAAAGCTACTACTGCACAAAGCTCTAAAGCGATCAAAATTAGAATATGCAAGCTCTGTGTGGGATCTGGGAATCGAAACTCTTACTAATCAATTAAAATCACTACAGCATCGTACCACCCGTTTCATACTCCCGCACGCACCGTTAGCGTAACTGTAATGAAAAATGCTTTGAACCTTCCTAACTGTCCTGTTACGTTCACAAAAAACTCCCGCGATAGCTAATTTTTCCCAAGATTTAATACTACAATCAATAGTTAAAAAGGGGCCTTCTTTCAGAGCCATCTTTCATGTCATCTTGCACATATCATTGCTATAAGGTATCCTAACTGTTACGTTCGCAGAAAACTCCCACGACAGCTCATTTTTCACAAGATTTAATACCACAAATAGTAGTTAAAAGGGGACCTTCCTTCAGAGCCATCTTTCATGTCATCTCGCACATATCATCGCTATAAGGTATCCTAACTTTCGCAGAAAACTCCCGCGACTGCTCATTTTTCACAAGATTTAATACCGCAAATAGTAGTTAAAAGGGGACCTTCTTTCAGAGCCATCTTTCATGTCATCTCACACGTATAATTTCTATAAAGTATCCTAACTGTTACGTTTGCAGAAAACACCCGCGATTGCTTATTTTTCACAAGATTTAACACCATAATCAGTAGTTAAAAGGGGACCTTCTTTCAGAGACATCTTTCATGCCATCTCGCACATATCATTGCTATAAGGTATCCTAACTGTTACGTTCGCAGAAAACACCCGCGATTGCTTATTTTTCACAAGATTTAATACCACAATCAGTAGTTAAAAGGGGACCTTCTTTCAGAGCCATCTTTCATGTCATCTCGCATATATCATTGCTATAAAGTATCCTAACTGCTACGTTCGTAGAAAACACCCGCGATTGCTTATTTTTCACAAGATTTAATACCATAATCAGTAGTTAAAAGAAACCTTCTTTCAGAGCCATCTTTCATGTCACCTCACACATATCATTGCTATAAGGTATCCTAACTTACGTTCACAGAAAACTCCCACGACTGCTCATTTTTCACAAGATTTAATACCACAAATAGTAGTTAAAAGGGGACCTTCTTTCAGAGCCATCTTTCATGTCATCTCGCACATATCATTGCTATAAAGTATGCTAAATGCTACGTTCGTAGAAAACACCCGCGATTGCTTATTTTTCACAAGATTTAATACCACAATCAGTAGTTAAAAGGGGACCTTCTTTCAGAGCCATCTTTCATGTCATCTCGCACATATCATTGCTATAAGGTATCCTAATTGTTACGTTCGCAGAAAACACCCGCGATTGCTTATTTTTCACAAGATTTAATACCACAATCAGTAGTTAAAACGGGACCTTCTTTCAGAGCCATCTTTCATGTCATCTCGCATATATCATTGCTATAAAATATCCTAACTGTTACGTTCGTAGAAAACACCCACGATTGCTTATTTTTCGCACAATTTAATACCACAATCAGTAGTTACAAGGGGACCTTCTTTCAGAGCCATCTTTCATGTCACCTCACACAAATCATTGCCATAAAGTATGTATTTGATAGTGCCGGACAAATACTTAGTGCACTTATAGCTAGGATAGCCAGCAATCGAAACCCACCTTAGTTGCCGATATATCTGACATGTGCTTATTTAAAACTGCCGCTGAAAACTGTGTCTTTGACTAATCTGCATTGTTATTTAATATGGTCATGTATATTTTGCAAGCCTATGCTTATTTTGTTAGTGTATATATTTTTTCTTTTGTTTTCGTACGTTACGAGTGCTTTTTATTTCACTACCTTCTGTAATGAGCCCGTGGGCCTTGAAGGTATTGTAATAAATAAATAATATATAATGTGCTGTGCACCTTGAGGGTATAATAAATAAATAAAAATAATAAAAGTGATTGGTCGGCGGGTGCACCAGGCTCTCCAGGTGGCAAAGGTGACAAGTCAGTGATAGTCCTTTGTTCTGATGTCACATGCACTGCAAGATGTCATGCACGGAGATTCGAGTCAGGTGAAAGCCCCGCACCACAGGTTGCCATGAGGCGCGAGAGTGGGAATGTTTAAAATGTTCCATAAATTATCAGCTCGCATTTAAGGTGTTTAATGCAAGCATCTTATAGTAACCAACCTGAAATGCCATTTCCAAAGCTCTCTAAATCCAAGGAATATGTGAACTGTGCAGTTGTGAATCAAAAAGTGCTGAAAAATCTAGAGATCGTGAACTGTTCTTAAAAACTGTTTCAATCTGTCTGAGCTGATCTCAGAAGCCCCAAGTTTTGACTGACTGTGTGCCACTGAACGAACTCACACCTGACTCCTCACGCGCAAAAAAGGGTTGGTTGCAGTAACCTGTTTCTCTTGTAAGTAAACCAAATGGCTGAGGCATTGCCAACACGCACACACACCCTGCAAGAATGAAGTCATCCGACGAGTCGACTGCTGCCAGCACGCCAGCTCTTGCATACTCGAGATCATAAAGCCGCCCAATGCGATTCTGAAATGGAAATGGCAAGAGAGCAGTGTGAGACATAAAATGTGAATCCACGGGGGGAAAACAGCCAATATATATTGAGCACATTTGTCACCATTCCATCGTGCTGGTGTGCACTGAATGTCACATGTGGTTTCCTTAAAACTCAAGCAGTGCTTCGGTCATGAGCCAACACTCTGAACAGTGCTTATGTAACTCAGGGGGCCAATGCCTCCTGAGCTGTCCATGTTTGCTCGTTTGCTGTACTGCATGCTACTCGTAATATTTCTACACAAAATAGGAACTACAGGAATTGACAGCACACTGACATGAATTCACAATCCATTCCATCTGGTGATTTCGAATTGTGTGTTTTCTTCCTCTGCAAACTAGAGTTCGGTCTCCGAAAATCCTCTGCTCCAACCGTGGATCAGTGACCTGGTCTGCACGGGGTTCATCCCACCTTGCCCTGTGCAGCCTGGAGAACATCTTGTGTTGGTAGCACCTACATGGTCTTGTCAACAATACATCACACTTTGTGTTCCTTCCTGTATTCTAAAGAACCACCAAGAGTGGCAATGCCTGAGTAAAGGACCTGCGGGGCATCATACCTGAGCAGGACATGTTGAAAGATGAGACTCCCCATAATGTTTCTGACAGTGCATTGCAACTTGCCTTGGAAGAGCCTTAATAACAGGCACCCACTCTGCAAAGACTGGTGGCCAGACATGGGCATCCTCACGAGGGTGAACCCTCATGAGGGCGTCCTCACCCTCACCTCGTGAGGATTTGATTCAGTGAGGTGAGGGCGAGGGAGGATCGGCGCTGAAAAAATTGTGAGGACGAGGGTGAGGGAGGGCAAAGGCGGTGAGGTGCGGGTGAGGGAGGAAAAGATACAGAGTTTGAGGGAAGAGGGCGAACCTTCCACGAAAGGCATAGTTTCTGTATAGTTAGAAAAAGCATGCGGCAACACGAAATGCACGAGTGACCACACACTTTCTCCTCCACTAGGGCTGTGTTGTATTGAAAACCAATGGAATGGGACACAGGCACTGCGCCAAAAAGAAGCAGGAATGAAAGCCACAAAGTTGCCCCGGTGCTCGTGGTGAAGAAAAGTCTAAAAACGACCCTAGGAAGCTGCAGGGAGTCACTGAGAGCGATGTCGCTGTTACCAGCCTCACGGAACACGACGGGACCGGGGAAATACACAAGAGAACCGTTTCTAACTGCTAACGTTTCTTTGCCATTCAGGCAAAAGCAGGTCCAGGAAAAAATAAGCACTTCAAAAGAGCTGGGACGCACAGTAGAAACGTTTAGCCTAAAAGGCCGAGGTGGGGTGATCTTATCTGCTGCGACCCTGCCACAGGCTTTTTTTTCCACTCCTGCAGAGTAGCTTGCAGAGTAGTCGACGAATGAGAAGTATTTCTTGACAGTGTTTCGTGACTGTCTAGTTAGCAAGATTTTACATAAAACTTTCATAGAAAGTGTAAATTACAATTTGCAACAAAACCAACTGAAAATAAACAGCAGTGAATTCATGCTGATAAGAGCTGCAATAAAATAAACTGCAGTTCAATATCCGATGCAATCTTTGTCGTGTTTGCAGAAACAGGCAGACTTTTCTTATTTCTTTTACCATTTTTTGCTTTGTGGTGAATTAGCAAAATCATCATATCGTGCATTAATATGGGCGGCACGTAAT
The DNA here is from genome assembly GCF_055883805.1 of Amblyomma maculatum. NCBI lineage: Eukaryota > Metazoa > Arthropoda > Arachnida > Ixodida > Ixodidae > Amblyomma > Amblyomma maculatum. Next base: position 169,818,471 of record NC_139349.1, on the reverse strand, counting down.
TACAATGCATTGTTTTTTCTGTAATTTCTATAACATTAGGTTTTAGTTTATCTATGTTCCTAAGATAGTTTTTTTCAGATCGGTTTTAATATCGTTGGTGAAGTAATAGCCTCTGAGCATTGAGCACAATTTTACGAAAGAGTTGATTCATTTCCAGTATCCAAAGAGTGTGTTCGCATTTCGTGTTAACCTGTTGAAGTCCTGTACCGGAGTAAGGTTCTCTTATTTTTTATTTGATTTTAACATCCGTTCTGTAGTCATAATAAGTTTAATGCATCGTAATACTCGACGATTGTGAAGCCTTATGTTATGACAGACTCACGCATTACATGGGTATGACAATGCCGAACCGAGTTCTATGAATCTTTGCCGAATGCGCTTTCGGGTTGGCTTCAGCTATGAGGTGCCAGCGCAAGGGTGCTTGCAGTTCTTAGATACATTTGTTGCTGTTCGCAAAATCAAAGCGTGCTGGTCATATGAGCCTCGCTAAAAAAGAAGGTATTTTAAACCACCAGTCAGCTTATTTTAGGTTTCCAAGTGTATTGCTAAAAAACTACCTGCATGCCGCTCTTTACAAATCGTGCCTACATGAAATAACACATAGCATAGATGTTTGGCTGCAAACACTGATCAGTGCAGGATTTCCCTGTGAGGTGGTTACCCTGTTTTAAAGGGCCTTGCTAATGGTGCTAGGGATGTAGAGGAGCACAGCTGAGCTGAAGAAGCGCAAAGTACAAGACCCGTTGCCATTCCATATTACTATCAATTCTCCCACCGCTTAAAAAACGGCTCAGAAATGTGATGTCCTTGTAGTCATCACTGCACCAAAAATATTGCCTGGTGTGCAATTTGATGCAGGGAAAACACAAGCAGGGACCCAAGCAACCACCGACGTCCGTTGTACGTCCGAGCTAGAGCCGAACGTCCTTTTCCGAAATTGTACGTTCGTCGGACATACGTACAACCTCCGGTTTCGGACATCCGTATTCATACGTCCGTCGGAGGTACAGACTACGTCCGTTTTTGTATATCCGCATGAGAGACGAGGTGTACGTCCGATGTACGTACGGACGAGTATGTTTCCAGGACATATTTCCTCGCTGACAAAATTATGTTTCAACATTCACACTTGTCTTCAATGCTCGAGGTGTGTCCTGCCTGGTCAAAAAAAAAGAAAAACATTGGGGCCAATTGGGACCTGCAAATGGTTACATCTGGACCCAATATTGGACACCACCTCTCCAATGGAGCCGTGGCCTAGTGGTTAGAGCGCCCGTCTCGGCTGCGGGAGGTGGTCAGTTCGAAACCCACCGCCGGACACCCACCGGTAAAAATGGGTACAAGCGTCCCCCGGCCTGGTGCTCGGCTTTTACAGGGGTGTGCGTTTGGGAGAAGCTCCGTAAACCCCGCTGCGCGCCCCTCCTCCGCAGTGGGCCCAAACCCAGTTAATCCAACTGGTTCCACGGAACCAGTTGGATTAACCAAATGGTTCTGCAAATACCAATTGGGCATTCCAAATAGTTGCAATTGCGTGTAAAATTCCATTCGGATTTTCCAAATGGTACTCAAAATTCCAATAGAAAATCCAATTAGGTTTGCAACTTCCATTCGGCCCCTGAGATAGCGAATTGTATTATATACCAAATGATTAGCTGGTTGGCCTAAAAAACTCTGGTACATACAGTATGGGGCGATGTCATTAATTTCTCAGCTTTCATGCCGCAATTCGTTGTATCCGTTGGTAGCGGCGGTCGTGATCTTCAATTGTTACTCTAGTTGAGCCTTAACGTATGTACTACATGTACCACCTGCGCGGCTTCGCCATCCACGATGGTCCACGACCACGTCTTGGCGAACAAAAGCGCCGGATTACCTTGCACTGTGGGTCTTTACAAAAATAGTTTTTTTGCTGTTTGAAATCCCCGCCAGTCCCCGCCGGCCGGCGGCCGTACTGTTTGATTGAAAGTTGCGTATTCCATTGCAGTGTGTGCGTGTGTGTGGGAGGGGAGGGGGGATGGTAGGTTTCGCTTGAATATCCTCACAAGAAAGGGTACCTATTTAAATAAACTAACAATATTCAGTAAAAATATAGTGTTAACTTATTACGGCCAATTTATTTCTGCGCATGAATGTTTCTGCCGTAGTTTCGTACCACGTGTTTCTGTGCCGCCATTGCCGGCTGTCGTCCTGCTATAGTCCTGCCGCCGCGGCTCGCGGCAGCAGTTTTTTAGTTCTGTGCAGGTGCACGCAACTATGCTCTAATGCCTTCACCCATCTGTGTGCGCTGCAAGGACAACGATTGCGCAGTTGTGCCAGTTCCTAGTGTGAAAGGATTACCCCCTTGGAGCAACAGTGGTTCACGACGACAACACATCAGGACGGACGACTCCGGCGAAAGCGACCGCGTTTGAAAGTGAGTACTGCGATCGAGCTTTGTGAAAATCTGCGCAGCGAAAATTGTATGAATATGTAACAGCGCAGTGAACCTACTGACACATTTCAACGCGATAGCATTAAGGAACTAGTTACACCGAAAACCAGGAGTAATCGGCGCGGTGGCGTCCGTGTATGTCTATTGAGTTGGCTCTCCCTCTCCTCTAAGCAAACTAGGAAATTGCTGGAGGTGCTATCGCGTTCCACTCTTACAATCTTGCGAAGCTTATAACCAACCTCCTTGTTTTCGTCAACCAAGGCGCTGGGTAAACAGTCGGTCTTCAAAGATTTTTTTTTTAATATGCTTGCCTTCGCAAGTGGCATGCTCTGCATTTTTCAATGCAAGTTGCAGGTTGCGAGGGCACAGTCTGCGCTGCAGTGCATTACAGTGATAAAATGCATAACTGCTCCTGTACAATGCGATAAGCGATAATCGCCGAAGCTCGCGAGCTTGAAAGTTGTGCACCACTACAAAAAAAAATCATTTCAGATAGCGAGTGGCCTTTTCTGTGCTTGAAATTATTCAAGCGCGTTATCAGCTTATTTTAATTTAGGTATGGCCTGTATGATACTGCCTTCTGAACTGTTTAGCTTATTTAGCTTTATCCTTGAAGCATTGCAGATGAATCTATGTGATATTCGAAAGATAGCGGGTGCGATATAACTGGCGTGAACTAAGGGAAAGGAGGGCAGAACTTCGCTATTTGAGACTGCTTGTAACAAGTGTTGTAGGGCAGGTACAATATGAGAAATACCCAATTTTCTTGTTATTGGCCTCCAGAAAACCTCGAGTCAAGGACTATGCTGTGCATGAGCTACAGGCGATTTACTAACCTGTTTTTTTTCTCTCTCTTTTTGCAGAAAGCTGGTTGCTTCCACTTCATCACGGAAGATGGATGTGCGCTTCAAGTTTTACGTCATATTGATGAATTAGATATTTTACAATAAAATATGCCTGTTGTACTTTAAGCTGCTTTTCTATTTTATTGCCTCGTGGGAGCGAAAAAAGCATGCATGCAGCATATATGCGAATATGCGAGAAAGATCCGGGAACGGACGTCCATTGGCCAGACAAACATGTCCATTTGGACGCCCATCGGACGGCCGACGGACGTCCACTGGCTGTTCGCGGACGTCCATCGGCCATCCGGAACATCCGAAACGGATGGCCATTGGCCGTCCGATGGATGTCGGTGGTTGCTTGGGGATGTAGCATCAAGCGCGTAGGCAGGTTCGTCCCGCGGAAGAGTGCGTTCGTTTACCGTACACGGCTGCCATATGTCAAAAGCTACATAGAACAAATTAGATGTTGCAACAAAGGCCCACTTTAGGAGCTGCACGCACGAGTAGGTGCATTGGCGGGAGGAAAAGAAAGAGGGGGGGGGGCAACTTTACGTCCATTGCCGCCACTGCATCAGAACCGAGGCGTGCGACTCTATTCCTTGAAACGACAATCTTGAAGAAGTGCAGAAAAGTATACGAAACATACTGCATTAGATGGAATTACCACTTGTGTTAGCACCTCGGTCACCTTATCTGATAACTTGAGGAGTTTAAATATCCCACACATGACAGCTTGCCAGTCTTCTTAGTTTGCCTATACTTTGCCAAGATCAGCTTCACTGTAGGGGTGGACCATGTTTATGTCGGCTTTCAACGGCTTCTTATCCAAAGCATGGTTTCCTGTGCTTGGTACGTCACGATATAAAGCAAAAAAGTGATGCTGGTTCACTGCTGCAGAAATAACGCAACCACTTAAATTAAATTTTTAACTGACACATAGTAGGGTTTATATCGAGGAAAGTTACAAAGCGTCTCTTCACACTTGGTGATAGAGATTCGCACGGGCTGGGCCCGACCCGCCATGGAGTGTTTTTTACCTATTGAGATGAACGGATGACATCGAAGTCCAGCCCTCCAGGACGCTTGGATCTTGAGTACAGGCTGTAATTTTAGCTCATGACTTTATGAGATTGTTTTAATAAGTATCCCAACAAGATAGCAAGCTGAGATGAAGTACCTGTATGCATGCTGCCAAGGCTAGAGTCGCACCAGAGAGCACCTGTCTCGCATACTGTTCAAACGTCTGCCAGGTCTGAACAAAAGGAAGGCTTCGGGGAAGAAAGCTTCGAGGGTTTGCGTGATAGGTACCTGCTCTCAAACGCTACCCTTCAGCGCCTCGCACTCACTCTAAGACTGACTCAATAAAGCAGACAGTCAGATTAAATGAAATCCAATTCTGTGCAGTCATGATATGTCCTTAGATCTCTAGCTGGCAGGTTGAAATTATGACAGCACTGCTTTTTGTACCCCTGATTCTGCTTAGCCATTTCTGTGGAGGGAAAGAGGCCTCCTCTCTTCCGCGGATTCTCCGTGTTGTTGTGCGAGCAGTTGTCGCTCCTCGTGTGACTGAGATGCCTGCTTTCAGATAGCGTCTTGTCCCTTTTTTTGCCTAATTGTGCCAAACACATGCATGCACCATGTGTGTGTAGCTAAGCAAACTAAAAACGAAGCAACGAAAGCAATGAAACTCGTACTAGGCCAGGAAGATGTTCCATTCGGCGGGCTACAGTGTTCTAGAAGGCTGTGGCCGGAACGTTGTTAGCCGGGGCGCACCTCAGCCTGCGCACACGAGAGCTTTGCGTGGCGCCGCTTCGTTTGAAGACTGACTCGGCGCTGCTGGGAGGCGACAGATGAAGCACGAAGCAAGCAAGTGTGCGTCGGGCATCGCCCCCTGTGGTAATGCGCCAACGACAGACTATACTCCCTTCACAGCGAGGCCCTGTCAATAGGAAAAGCTCTTCTGCAGGGCGGGCCCACCACGTACGCTGGTCCACAGCTGGGCTCAAGCAGCGCCTGTGGCTGGCCTTATCAGATCTCCCTGAGGCACCGGGTAGAGACATGGCTGCATGTGGCAGCAGTGCTCTTAGACAGAAGGGTACACATGCGTCCACCACCGTTCGTTCCTTTCCCACTCTCTCCGTCCAAAGGGTCTTCCTTCAGTTCAATCTCCCCCCCCCCCAAAAAAAAAACAGAAAAAAAAAAACAGCGAACGGCAGGAACGGCTGGAGAAGCTCTTCAGTTTGTGTTGCTGTGTGCTTTCGATCAGACCACTCAAGTTGTTGATGCTTATGCTAAAAACAACATTTTGGTGCGCTGTTGCAAATTATATATGCGCAAGGACGTCTGTGTACAATGTGGGCGAATAAGTTTCCATTGCGGCAGTGCCCTCGGATATTTTCAGCAAATGCGCGGTCCAAGTGAAAAGTTTGTTCACGCAGGTTCGAGGTAAGTTTCATTCTTTTGCGGCTCTTTCCTTCTCAGTGTGGGCAATCCGGTTCTCGGCTTTTGCATATGCGGGCACGTATTGTCCGAAATAAGAAGATCAGCTAGGAGATGTGGGCTTAGGCGAACCGATACAGAGTGCCGATTCCGGCAAGTTGGCGGCGCGTATGTTTTGCTTTTTTGTCCCCGTTCTAAGTGCTGTTTTTTTTTTTCATAGCGAATCTACATTTAAGCACAAAATCCAGGAAGCATAATCAAACATTACGCACGAAATGCTGGCCTGTTCACATTGCACGTCGTACTGCTCTAGTTAGCTGCTGTCTCATTCTGTTCTCGTAAAACTTCAATAGAAATAAAACAAAAACAAGTTTTGGCACTACTGAAGCGGCATTCGCAAAAATCAGAACAGAGTTACGTGTTTCACTTTGCTTTTTCTGTTTGTACCTGGAGGAAGTCTGGATGCGATCGGGGCACATTATCGATGACACCTGCGGCGCCGTGTCCAAACAACAGCATTTTTACGCGACGTCTCCCAAAGTACACTACATGCATATGTCGATCTTAACCTGTCGCGCATGGCCCCAGACTTGAATGTTATATGTCCCCCATCCCACCCCCCTCGGTGAAGCGAATAAGGGTCAGGACCCACTGACGCCCTCAAAATTTATGCTTCAGTGTGGCAGCGTTTTCCTGTTACTTGAATTAATTTTTCTGTTGCCAATATGCCATATATGTCTCATGCTTTCTCCGTCTGTGACTGGCTAAAAGTTTGTATCTCCTCGATCATGCGGTGTAGAGTATTTCGTCTACCTCCTTCAAAAATATCGAGTGTGAAATGGTGGACAGGTTTGCCCGTTAAACTATGCTAGTTGTTATTTTCCTTCCTCCTCGAAGTTTCGCCTTTGACTGACATGCCTAGGGCACTGTCCGAATTTTTCTTTGCACTTTTCACAGCTCCTGGCTTCCTCGTGCAGTGCATATCTCATTCTCAGCAGCTGTCGGAACAAGTACCAGATGGCTCTTGCCAGTGATTCGCTACAGGATGAACACAGCCACGTAACTTATTTAAATTCATTATTAGCTCCGAGAAATACGGATTGCTAAATGATCAACTCGACTTGACACCGCCGAAAACAGACGCAGAGAATAGTTTGCGCCTACTTCGACTCAGTATAATGTTGGCATAGATCGAAAATAATGAAAGAACTAGAATATTAAAACTGCTAAACATGAGGTTGAGGGTGAGGGAGGGCAAGTGAAATGAGGGTGAGGGTGAGTGAGGACCAGCAATATGTTTTAGGTGAGGGTGAGGGCGAGGGAGGGCCAGAAAAATTTTTGAACTGAGGATGAGGGCGAGGGAGGAAAGGCCAAAATGAGGGCATTCGCCCATCTCTGCTGGTGGCAGTGGTCATCTTTGACAAAACATAGCATAAGCAGCAGTTTTTGTCAAAGAGACACTTAGGACAAAGAGAAGTTGACCTGTACTGATGGAGTAAAGTGTCAATATATGAAAGTGAGTAAAATGCATGTGTTGACATAGATTTCTCGCCGCAGATCCCGCTGTACGCTGTACCTTTTAATAAGATGGTCACCTGTCCTTTTTGATGATAGCATAAAGAGTTTGGGTTGACAAGTGAAAAGGTTTCCAAACCAGATTTTCTCACCGATAAATGCTTCTCATTTGCAGCCAAAAAACCATTAGCCTTGTCAGAAAGGACCACAGAATAAATGTTCACTGGAAACAGCTCCATCCAATCTATTTTCAATTCCCCCCGAGCCCACGGAAAAATTACCCCTCAAAACACCCGACTGCATGAAAGTTTTCTTCATACAGCCATCAAACAAAGCATGGTTTGGGGAGTCTTCAAAAACTAGCAGAGTCCTTTGTATGAATGAACTCTACACTAGAATCACTAATATTTACAATGACTCCTGCATAGCATGCCGTCCCCCCCACCTGTTTCCCCCCAAAATCAAGAAAACAAAGTGTGAGATTTTCAATTATTTGTTACATAATCTGCGTATGTGGCACAGAAACCTTCACTGATTGCCAAATTACTTTCATGGAAGTTGTCATATGAATTACCACATGCGCTAACCTATATTAAAGTACACCTTCAGGGATATTTCAAAGTTATGATATTCAATAAAACCCACACTGCAGTTTCTTCCATTGTTCCTGATTACTTCTACCATGTTCGGTACCCACGTGAAATTTCATTTTGTTGCAAATAGATTTTAAAAGTCAGCTGTTTTCATCACTTAAACTGATATGCTTTCTACAAGAAACAGTGCATTTTATGTCACAAACTTTTCCTGCATGTAAATATTAATTCCAAGCTGCGGTAAAAAACAAGGAATTGAGATCTGCATCAAATAATCTCAGGCACTTCATAAAAGGACTCACATTTTCAGTGGCTGCATCAAGCAATTCAATGTGTGTACAAGTTTTTTTGTTTTTGTTTTTATAAGATTTGTGATGTCATTGCTTAGCTTAGCACCCTTCCTGGCCACAAAGTGCTTTTTGGTTTCAGTGTACTGTTCTGGTTGTTCTAAAATGGTTTAAAAGAACTTGTAGATGGGCTAGATGGTTTTCAGCTAGGAAACTTCACACAGAAAAGGGCCCTGAGATGCAGACAAATGATCTAAAATGGTTCCACCCAGCACTCTGAACAGTGTTTCACTGTGGAGGAGAGAGGTGACACTAGGGAACGTAATCCACCAGCTCAAGATGTTCAAAAACAACTCTGTAGTTGCCCCTTGAAAAGATACCAAGGATAATTACAAGTTGACCTACTGAAAGACCACCACACTCTAATCAAAACTCTTGCAAAAATGGAGCTCTTAACGGTAGTGTTGTAATCAGCGGCCGACTTTTGGGCGCTCATCCTGCACTGCCATTCACTTGTCCTTTTCAGTGCAGACATCATAAGACTGAATCGCAAATATAACGAAGAGAATGCGCTGTTGGTTCCTTCCTTGTCCTTTAGCACAGTTGTAATCTAGAGCACATCACTTACACTAATTTATTTAGACACCTCCAGGATAACAACCCTTTTTTGTCTAATGCAACATGGCACCAGGAAGGAATTTTCTTAAGATATGCAACTGATAGAGTTTGCTCATGATGTCGCTTTCTCAATTAACAATGGTAACCAGGTTGACTGCATACTTTTGGATTTTCAAAAAGTTTTTGATTCTGTCGCACATAATTTATTATTACTGAAACTGTCTACCCTCAAAGTCCCACCCTGCTCTCGTCGGTAGAAAGCAAAGCGTGGCGCAAGTTCATCAGACATTGCAGTCTATCGGGTGTTCCCCAGGGATCAGTTGTGGGCCCCTTTTTTTTTTTTTTTAATATTTATCAATGATATAGTTGATCGGGTTTCCAGTCAGGTCAGATTGTATGCTGACTACTGTTGCATTTACCATGACGTATTTGTGTAAGCGACTCCTATGAATTGCAAAGTGACCTTGACTCTGTCTTAGTATGGTTCAAAACATGAAACATGACATTAAATTTTTCAAAATGTAAATTTCTGCAATTTACAGATGAACAGCAACCTTTACCTAACCAGTACTGTCTAGATACCATTTGTTAAGAATTACAAATATTTGGGTGTTATCTTCGCAAACAACTTTTCATGGAATGACCACATAAGAAATATTGCTGCCAAAGCTAGCCGTGTGTTAATTTTTTTAAAGTGCAATTTCAAGCAGGCATCTGCTGATTTGAAGGAGACATTCTACTTGACAAACATGCGTCCCATCTTAGAATATGGCTGTGCGACTTAGGATCCGGAAACAAAAACAGTTTTTAGCAAACTTGAACAAATTCAAAAACGAGCAACAAGGTTTGTGTCCGCAAACTATAATTTCACTAAAAACTCCTCTCAGATGTGCAAAAATTTGGGGTGGCCTCTATTGCAATAGAGACGCAAATTTACCTAAGTTATTTAACAATATTTTTAGAGGCGCAACAAGTTTGTCTAAAGATTCATACATGAAAGCTCCCAGCTATATATACTCCCGGTTAGGTCATCCTTTAACGTTTCAAGAATACTAGTGCCGTATAAACGACTTTAAGAACTCATTTTTTCCTAAAACAGGAATAAATTGCCAAATAAGTTGTCTTAACCGTTTGATCTTCTTTTGAATATGGTCTTTTGTGCCTTTTGTTGAATTAATCGTTTTTGTTTTTGTGTGCTTTGTTGCTGTGCGTTTTTCGATATTTTGTATATGATTGTTTCATATTACGATATGCCATGTTCTTTAAGTCTTTCTTGCTTTCATAATTCTTTTGCTATTATTTTGCTCAGTATTGAAATGTGTTGTATTTCTTTTTTTGTAGATCTGCATGACTATGTATGCTTTGGAACTGTATCCCCCCCTGCAAAAATGCCGTCAAGGATGCTGCACGTACCTGAATAAATAAATAAATAATATGCCTTTTTAAGACTGAATCGAATGGTGAAAAGATTTTTATATCCAGTTTTATTGCCGATAAATGAGCCTTTTACTCCTGGACAAATGCCAGCACGAACAGTCACAATGTTAGCTGTGTGGAGCTGTGCTCCTTGAAGAAGGGTGCCTTTGTTTCGTTTGCTGATTGGGAAGCAGTGCCACCATTCAACACAAACTTGTTTGCATGCAAAACGTTTTTAAGACGGAAATTTAATCAAAAAAGCAACAAACATTTGGGCCTTTAGGGTATCCCATGAGTGGCTCTCGTGTGCAACTTCCCTTGCAGATGCCTGTTTGTGTACACCCCATCTCTCAGTTAAACATTATCTCACAGGTAAAATAAGCATACAGTCGTAAGCTAGCAGAATATGTGAAAGGCCACCCAATGAGTGGATGGAGCAGACTGAGATCTCAATTCCCATCAGAAAGAAGCAGTTGGCAGCTCCTGCCAACTTGCTGTCCCATGTGGTCTTCACAACCAACCAATGAGTGCCCAGCTGTGACACCTACCAACAACCACCTGCCAGGGGCATGCACCACCAATTTTCACTAAAAACGACAATGCTGGATTTTCTGTAGAATGGAGCCATCAAAATTTTCATTTTATATGCACAATGGATGAAGCATTTGACAAGAGTCCAGCCATACGCACTTAGAGGGCCACCGGAATCAGAGGGACATCGTAAGTAAAAGTAGAACCAGCGCACAAAACAGGGACAGAGGAAGAAGACAGCACTGTGGTTTGTGTCTTTCTCTTCTGTCTCTCTTTTTTGCGCTGCTTTACTTAAAATGAAGCACCAACTAAACCACACCAGGATTTTGATCAAAGGGACGTTGGCCAATATTGAGTAATGTGCTTTAATGAGAAAGAGTGGACTTTCACACTACAAATGAGGCTTTTTCCTAAAGCAGAAAAGGCCAGAAAACTTAGGCCATTCTGAAAAGCAAACTGCAATTATGTTAGGTGATCTTTCAATTGTGGACATCTGATACTGGGCCATCCTAATCCCAGAAACCATAGAGCTCTCAACATCATCACCGTCACGAGCCCGAAATGAGCGACACAAATAAAAATATCTTGCTAGGGACTCCCTATTCCTCAGCAACACGTACCTTTTTTCCATCAGGTGAACACCAGCAGTGCCCCAAAACGCCAGCCAATAAAATTTTACTATTAACGAAAATAGGATGGAGGGAATTAAACTGGTCCTGCCAGGCAGGTCTTCATATGACTAAGTTTGTCAGTCTTGCATAGCTTTATGTCGCCAGCACATATAAACATGCTGACAAAGTATCACCGTCATGCACTGCCTCTGCTACATTTATACAAAATGTTGAGCTAATTAGAAGCTGGAAACATAAGGCAGCCATGCAGACTTTTAAAACTGCAAATGTTCCACTCCGACCAAATTTACACGCCAAACACTTGTCAAGCCTTTCAATGCCTCTTTTCCACAAGCTTGCTGAACACATATCAAGTACCCTCTATGAATAACACAAGACATTGACCAAATTTCCATGAGCAATACCTGTGAAAAGTATCAACACCTGGAGCAGCCCACATACTTGGTGCAGACTGCAATTTTTCGTCTTTACCGATACTTGCACAGGGTGCATGGAGGGATTATGTGTTTGCCGGCGGTTGAACACAGGAAACAGACACACACACCCACCTTCCAGTTGTGCCTGAGGCGCGACTCCCACTGCACTTGCTCTTGCAGGTAGTGCTTCCAGTTGGTCTTCTCCACTGTGACCATCTCCTCTGCGAACCCCAGCCGGCAGCTGTGTCGGTGCCACAGCAGCTCGTCGTCTGCTATGCTCCTCCAACTGCGACTCACCTGCAGGGGGGACTCGGTGAGGGACACTGACAAATATCGCTTCTCTCATACAAGCCTATTATGCGCCTATCACATCGGTCATCTCAACCATTCGGTTTATGATTAAGCTGGCTGCCAGATTTCATTTACCATTCCATAAGGCAGCGAAATAGCGAATGAAGGCTTAGCAATGTCTCTTGTGCACAAGAGCTGCAATAGCTCTGAAAAGATAGCCCATAGGTACGCGCCTTGCTGCGTAACCACAAAGCAATTACAATTGGAAGCACACTATAATGCTTAGAGAATAAAAACCAGCCAAGGGACGAGGACGAAGGAAGACGATGTGTACATCATCTTCCTTCGTCCTCGTCCCTTGGCTGGTTTTTATTCTCTAAGACTATATACCAACTGACCCAGATTTCAACCCTCCTACTATAATGCTTACACGGGTACTAGAAGCCTGGTGACATCCAAAACACCCAACCAAGTCTCAATCGACGAGATATTCAGTGTACTCCCCAGCCACTTCATTCTGAAGCCTTCCGTGGTGGTGTGCCGCTTCAAGTTCAACAGTCGCCATGCCGGATGAATCCGTCAACAATTACACAGCATCACTGAAAAAGCTGTCCGCAAACTGTGAGTACGGCACCTCTCCGACTGAAATGCTGCTGGACATTCTTGTTTGCGACAGTAATGACGTGCCAATGCAACGGCGCCTGCTTGAAGAGCTGAATCTGACATTCAAGTTAGCAGTCAAATCCTTGTTGCGATAGAGACAGCCAGAGCAGACTCAAGCATGTTGATGCAAACCCAGGGCATGGCTGAAGCACAGCCAGTTCACACTGCAATACGAATGTAGATGAGATGATTGATAAGCTGTTGTCACTGCAAAGAGCTGCACTAGGCAACAGTATGCCAGCATGCCAAATCATGCTGCAAAGCATGCAGCAAGAGAGGACAATTAGCAGGAGTATGCCGCTCTATAAAAAATACAGACATGAAGCAAAAGAATGTGTCGAATAGGCACAACAAGCAAAGGCAACAAAAGCAGCCTAGCCTTGAAAACAGTGAGAATGTTTCTGCAACCACAGGCCTACGAGATGTGGCAAATGAACAGCGAGTAAACAGTCCCACTGTTCATAGCAGTCTTAAAAGTTGCAAGCAGATCTCTATGAACACGGGAGCCAGCATCTCTATAATGGGGGAAACCGCATTCCTAGAGCAATTTCCCATTCTCCCAGTAGAGCCTTCAGATGTAATTCTGAAAAGTTACTGCAGAAGACTTACACTCGTTAGGGGCAAAGTCACCGTGCCAGTCCAGTTAAGAAGAGAGGCTAAACTGCAATTGTTTATAGCTCCTGACGACTGTCCAACCCTTCTCGGGAGAAACTGGATCAGCGTGCTGCAACTTGATTTAAATGATGTCAGAGCTGTCGGATCCCTAACGAGTGTTGATGAACTCCTTACTCGATACAAAGATGTATTTTCAGATGAACTTTGAACAACGAAAGGCGTGTTGTCGAAGCAGATGCAGCCCTTAGGTTTTTCAAACCACGAACAATTAATTCTTTCACGCTTCAAGATAAAGTTGCAGAAGAGTTGCAAAGAATGCAATGAGAGGGAGTCATTACGCCCGTCAAGACGTCAGATTTGGCAGCCCCTACTGTTCCTGTGCTCAAGCAAGACGGCTGCATGCGCATAAGTAGCAATATCAAAGTCAACTAATTCTGCAACAGTACTGAAAAAGTACTATGTGCCAAGAGGGCAAAGCTTTCAGGAGGCCAAAAGTTCACAAGGCTATATTTGAAAGACGCTTGACGTCGACTCACAGAGGCTGGTGACAATCAACATACCTCAAGGACTTTTTCAGTACACTAGACTTCCTTTCAGAGTAGCTTCAGCGCCAGCCATTTTCCAGACAGAAATGGAAAATTTGCTTTAAGGCATGCGGCACGTCAAAGTGTACTTTGACAATATCTTAGTAACGAAACTAGAAAATGCAGATCCCTTCAAGAGCGTAGCCATGTGCTATAGCGCCTACAAGAAGCATGTCTCAAGCTCAAGCTAGAGAAATGTTCATTCTTTGCTCAAGAAGTAGAGCATCTTGGCCATGTCATAGATGCAAATGGACCGAGGCCGACATCAAAGAAGGGACAAACTGTCGTAAATGCTCTGAGCCAGAAGAACATCAAGCAATTTCAAAGCTACCTTAGACTCGTTAATTTTTACAGACGCTTTCTGCCTAACCTCTCGGCCAGCATGCTCTCTCAACAGTACTTCACCCTTTGAATGTCCTACTTACAAAAGAAAACTGCATGGAAGGGGACAAGCATAGAGAAACAAGTGTTCAGAAGAAGTAAGGACCTGTGCCTGTACTAGAACACTTCGATTCTTCCAAATTGTTCTCAGTTGCGACGCCTCACCGTACGGGATTGGAACAGTGCTTGCACATCCGAGATGAAACTGGGGCACATCCCATTGCATTGCATCGAGAATTATTAGGGTCAACTGGAAAAAGAAGCCCTTGCCATAATTTTCGGTGTCACAAAATTTCATCAGTAGCGTATTTTCCGGTTTATAAGACGCACCTTTGTATAAGATGACCCCTAATATTTAGAAACTTTTAACAAAAAAATCAGTATATAAGATGCACCTCAATGTATTCAGGTTAGGGCAACAGGACTTGACTTTATGTGCTTACTCAGTCATCGTGTGCTGTGTGCCTGAAATAAAATTTTGTTACGTGCGCGTGCGAATGATAAAAAAAAAAAAGGCAACACATGCACGAAAAAACTCTCACTGAGTGAGAGCAGAAACACTTTATTATTACTTAAAGCCTTGAAAGGCTTCATTTTGGTACGCGGTCGCCAATTTCTCAAGACAGCGCTCAGGCGTCCTATTTGTGCTCATAATCACGGCATTGATCGTCGCTGCATGCGGGCACTCTGATGTATGCAATAGCTACCAACAGTAACACATGCAATAGCCATCAAACAGTAAATCATAACTGGAAAAGAGGGTAGCTTAATCTGGCTCGTCTAGGCAACGTGGAAAGGGTGAGGAGCATGGACGTCGCCACCTTTTGGCATTCTGCCAGCGAGACGGCTATACAATTCTAGAACACTGTACATAATGACTGCAAATATTGTAACCACAGGCGTCACTACCGTTACTGTTTCATGATAAAGTTCGCCTATGAACACTGCGCAAAACAATAAAAAAATGCACATAAGATGCCCCGTTGTATAGGGTGCACTACCGAAAATTTTGTAAAAAAAAGTGCGTCTTAAACACAAGAAAATATAGTACCTATGGGGTCAAGATTTCAAAGTGATAACTGATGACAAGTCTCTTCTGGGGCTCCTCGGGCAAGACAAGCCTATTCCTGATAAATCACCCAGAATGATACTCTGGGCAATTGCCATTTGTGTACCAACCAGGCACCTGCATCAACAACGCCGACGCGCTGAGCAGTTTACCACTTCCTACGGAGCCCGTCACAGTGCCCAAGCCCGCCAATATTTTCATGATTGCAAGTGCATGTCCCCGACTTCTTTCGTATGTTATCACATCTATGTCGTGTGCTACTTACTGGTGACGAGCTGCCAAAAGGAAGCGATTGGGCGATATTCCAGAGCCAAACAAAGCTTAGCGTTCGTGAAAACTGCATTCTACGAGGAACACGCGTTGTCGTTCCCAAGCAACTGCAAGCAGAAGTTCTCGACCTACTTCATGAAACTCACCCAAGCATGGAGAAAATGAAAGCAGTTGCAAGAAGCCACGTTTGGTGGGATGAACTCAACAGTAGCCTTACAAAGAAAGTGCAACTCTGCAAAAACTGTCAAGAACATCAGAGATTAGGACGGAAAGCACAGTCAAATCTATAGCCATTTCCAAAGAAACCATGGTCGCGATTACATGTGGATTTCGGTGGTCCATTTCAAGGCCACTACATCTTTGTCTTAGTTGACGCCTAATCAAAAGGGTAGAGGTGGTTCCCGTTTGTGCACCTTCAGCGGACGCCACAATATGATGTCTGAGAAGCATTTTGCGACTCATGAAATTCCAGACATCGTTGTCTCTGACAACGGCACCGCATTCACCAGCGAGAAATATGCTGACTTCTTAAGCAAGAACGGCATTCGGCATATCCTGATCCCACCATACCATCCAGCATCCAACGGAGCAGCGAAACATGTCATGCAAACAATAAGGGGAAATTAAAAAAAAGCAGTGCCTGGAGACTTCCAGACAACTCCGACTCCTCAAAGCAGCGTCCCATGTGTTTCCCGTTACCATGAGCGTCTTCTCTACGGCACTAGAACCGGTCTGCGTAGGGAAGAAACGTGAAAAGAAAGAGCGGAATAAATGCTCTCCCCGTGTACAGCAAGGAGGGCCAGTCTGTCTCCCTCTAGCGCTGTGCGTGGCCGCTTTCTGGGCGCCTTTACCCACGCCCTTCTCAGGGCACGTTAGTGACCCACGCGTAGGTCAGCTCATACAACACCTGCAATAATTATGCCCTGAGAAGGGCGCAAGTAAAGGAGCCCAGAAAGCAGACCACACACAGTGCTAGCAGAAGACAGACTGGCCCTCCTCGCTGTACACAGGTAGAGCGTTTACTCCGCTTTTTCTCTTCCCGCTCCTTCCCCTTGCAGACCGGTTCAGGTGCTGTAAAAAAGACGCTCATAGCAACGAGAAACACATGGGACGCTATACTTGAATCATCACAGCCATCATGCATCAGACACAAATGCTTCCACCATCAGCACATAGCCACCTCACCTGTGCACATCTGCAGAGGTCCACTATGTCCAAATGTTTGAATATGTTGATGGCCACTTCACGAGGAAGACAAATGTCGAAAAATGGAATCTCATCGATCTCGTTCTGGAAAAAAAAAAAGAAAAAAGGAGAGTGAGCACGTTCACATCCACACGATTTCCTTCACCTCACGAAAGCCTGCAGGGTGGGCATGTTCACATGGAAATAGCATTAATTTGGGTTCCTGTGCCTTGGGTTTCTATGCCACCCGATAAACAGCACTAGGAGCATTACAGCAGAGCTTGAAAGGCAGTCAACAGGGTATGCTAAGGCCACTAAGTTGGGGCAGTACACGAAAGAGAGAGAGATATATAAAAAATACCTACGCTGGCCTCAAAAATGGTTCACATTAAAGGTGCAGTGGCAAATCCGGAAGAGGTCACAGTGGGATATCGAACAAATGCAAGTGAACGACACCTAGCTAGCCGAGATAATGAATAGGTAACAGACATGGAAGTAGAGCATGCAATGCAAAGAAAGCTGAGCAATGGCTGTTTAGGTAGAACTTGTCAAGCTAGTTGGTTCAAACCTTAATGCAAGGAAAGAGCTGAGCTAGAGAGCCATGGGGAAGAAGAGTCAAGACACACACAAATGCAGTCTCACTAGTGCCGCTCTGTCCTTACATCAAAGGCAAATGGAAAATGTCACGGTGAGTGTGACATTTTCCCCTTGGCAAAGAAGAGGGAGATGAGAAGAAGAAGAAGTTGAGACGTGCCTGAGTGTAGAAGAGGAAGTGTTTTCCGGTTCTTCTTACAGTTGGTAGTGTGCGCGTGTGTTGTGGATCTTCTCCTGTGTTTGTCTTTGTTTGCGCCACATATCTGAATACGATGATGCACCAACTAGCCTCTCAAGCCGTTATAGTGAGGCTGCAGCTGACACAGGACAGCGTTGGCTGGAAAATCATGGGAAAAGCTTTTTTCCAGCGGTGGGCACAGTCATACTGATGATGATTGGGAATCTCTCCTGCACGGCCAGATCATCAACTGCTGAGAACCGACAGCTACATAACCAAATCATCCCACTGGATGTTTCATACAGAGGTTGGGCCATAAAGTCAGCAGTGGGGCCCCAGATCTTCAGAAAACAGGCTATGGTGGAGCAGCCGCAGGAATAATCATAAAATGTCCTAACCCTTTGTCACTACAGTACAAAAGAGCTCATTTCCTCAATGTGGCAGTGCAAAAGTACTCTTGTGATAATGTTGGCACCAGAACAAAGCACTTCACTGATCTGCAGTTCTCTGCCATTTCTTTCTGTGCGCTATTGCTATTGGCACACTGCAGAACATATCAAGACAACATCAAGAGAAGGCATGATACAGGATGAGAACTGCTTTCCCTATTCCTCACCTGCACGGTTTTATCTCCATAATCTAGGCTGCGCAGCAACCAACCCCTGTCACAACTCTCGCATGCATGGAAATAAAACAAAGACTGGAGCAAGAAGGCAACAAAGTGAGAATCATCCTCACATTTTATACTACTGCTGTCTTTTTCTTATTCTCCAAATAAACATGGTGCAATCGAGACAGTTAGTGAAGACAGCAGGAAACAGTAAACAGAGATAAAAAGGGGACACCCCACTTCTATAAGCTGTTTTTTGCCATTGTTGTGCCATTGAATAATGGCACATATCCACAAGGGGGAGTGGCCACACACATATCTTGCAGAAATATGTAAATATGTAATAAGCTACCTGACAAGAGATTAAAATATATATATATATATATCATCATCATCATCATCAGCCTGACTATACCCACCGCAGGGCGAAGGCCTCTCCCATACTTCTCCAATCAACCAGGTTCTGTGCTAGCTGCATCCACTTGACCCCTGCGAACTTCTTAATCTCATCCGCCCACCTAACTTTCTGCCCCCCCCCCCCCCCCCCTGCATATATATATATATATATATATTTGAAAGAAAATAGACGAGGTGAAGAACACTATGCTTCTCTTGACATATATATATATATATATATATATATTGAATATTGACAGGACAAAGACCTTACTGGTCAGGAAAAAAAATACAATTCATTTCGACTCATCACAAAACTGAAGGGGAGAGATAGCAGAATCGGTACACCTAGCAGGGAATCCTACCAGAAGTGTTAATAAATTTGCACACTGCAGAGAAAACCATCCCGCTGCTAAAGCCCAGCTGAGTAGCACCAAACGAGAGTAAATTTGGAACAGTCAAAGATATACACAAATTTTTGCAAGGAATTTCAAAGAGTTTTCAGAGGGAGGCGAAACGGCAACAGGACAGGAAAAAATGATCCAGTCTCGAGTTCACTGCAGTATGAACACATGGATGAGGGAGAACAGCCACACCTGTGAACATAAAAGTTGAGGAGAGGAATCCTACATCTGGAATTTGTCAGACACACCACAAAAATAAAACTTCGTTTTCTCCACATTCCCTTTCGCTTCTTCATACTGCTGTGTATTCCAATCATGCACCATACATTTGAAGGCAGAACAATTGCATACAATCTCTAAGCTTGACAGAGTCTCTCCAAGCAGCCTGTTGTTAGTGCAACAAAATCTTAATCCTGCCGCCTTCTTTTATTTCAGTAATCCTTAACTGTTCCTGGCTGCTACATTAACTACTTGCAACTTGTTGACAGTAAAGTAAAAAACACAGGTGTGTCCATACTCCGAGTTCTTGTCATTATTGAAACCATCGCTATCTCTCTGGCCTCGAGTCATCCAATTGGTGAAAGCACCGGAACCAGATACCAGTTTTGTTGCCGCCACTTTCAGTTCTGGCGACTCCACCAGTTCTGGCGACTCCACCAAGGGAGATAACGACACTTTTGTTAATGACGCAAACTTGGAATATGGACTCTGATTTGTGCAACTGTGAAACTGTCCTTTGTACAGTCTGTCTCACCATTGTGAAAAGTATTTCCAAGACACTTTATGCTAGTCAGTATCAACAGATTCTATGGCTGGCAATGGTTTCAAAATAAAGTGCTTGTTACAACCTGGCTCGTATGTGTCCGTAGTTCTATTTCGTACAAGAGTTGCCTTTACGACTTTGCAAGGCATATCTTTGATTGCACGGCAGTGAGCCACTAGGCAAGTGTGATGCAGACTGTTCTGGCTGGCTGGCGCATAAATTCTGTGAATATCAATTTTTAAAGAAGCCCCATTGAAGTATACGACTTTGAAACTATAGTGAAGATTTGCACTTTACAAAAACCCATTACCAAATCGTTGATGAAAGTATCCACCAACGACGCACAGTCTGCAAGTGGACGCGTACAAGGCAACGCCGGCTCATTTGAGCGCTCAAGTGACAAGTCACTACTTATTGAAGCACGTTTTTTGCTTTCGAACAGGTCGTCATCAGTCAGTATTTCACCCTGAAGCAGGCGGTCAGCGATGTCGAAGGCTCTAGGCTGCTCCTGGCAGTGCAAGTTGGATTTTAACTGGACGAGACGCCGCTTTCCTGCTTGCTTCGGCCCGTGGACATCGTCCCGGGCAAGGTTCCCGGTTTCCCCACACGTGTTCCCGCGAAGCGCTTGGTCAGTTTCGCTCGCGTGAGACTTCCCGACGACGTGCCGTCTACTCTCGGTCGGGTTTTGCGCAATGTGCTGCTCGTGTTTCAGTTCGTGCAGCCAGTCCGACCTGAAGCGATCGAGTTCTGACATTGTGAGCTTAAGCTCTCAAGTGTCGTGTCCTGGAGAAGCACTTGGACCAACCGCGACAGGCCGCCACATGAATCACTTCGGCCACCGGATTAGCAGAAAAATTCTGTGATCTCAGTGTCTTTTACATGCACCGAGCTCCGCTTGCAGCAGGACAGCAATAACAAACGTAACACATCCGCACAGCTTCAAGCGCACAGCGTCGTTGGTTCGCTCGATAGTGAACTAGAATACTTTCTAGTGGCGCGAACGACGACGCTCGGGCACGCCGATTTTCATTGACGCCGCCAGATGGCGCCACTGCAACATCTACTAGTCGACTTTTCAATGCTTTCTTGCAATAGTGCGACATAGCACCGACAAGGTCAATGGCACCGATGCTTTTGTGCGCCTATTCAGTAAAAGTACTGATTTTTTCCCTATGCCGACTTATGTGGACCTCCACCCATGATAGAAGGCGTTTCAATCGACATTATTCGGGTATTCGCCGTTGCACTAGAGTGAAAGCGCTCTTATTTCGCTGGCGTCTGCTACAGCTCATGCGGGACGAGTTATCGCGCACTGTAAATCGTTACGGCACATTTATTTGTACGGGACGGGTATTTTTCTTAACCCTGCAGAACCCACTTTATTACAGATCCAACTCAACTGTCAGCAGCAGACTGCAGGTAGCAGAGTGGCCAGGCATCGTGCGGTGCACGTGGTTCTCGCATCTCTCCAACCGCGCGCCGCAGTAACTCTCCTTTGAAGGTTTGAAGGTTTATTAAAACGAAATACAAGTCAATTATAAGTGCATAAAAAAAGTTTGTACAGTAGGAGGTCCCGAAGTAAGACTGTCTGGGGGACCATCCATGAGTATAAATACACATGTGTGGCAGAGGATCTAGAAAAAGATATAATCAAATTGAAACCTATTAAAATATCGGCAATGAATAAGTTACACAATAGTAAACGGGCGTAAGTTTTCAAACAAGAAAAAAGAAAAAGAAAAAAAAAAGCAAATCAAAGGCATACATCAGGCAAAGCGCAAGAACATTATCAAAACACAAAAAATATCAGACATGGATTGGGCAATGGATGGATGCAAAGATAATAAGAACGGAAGCAGAGACAGATAAGAAGGTTCACAATGACAAACACTTTGACCGTTTGCTGTCGGAGTGGGGAACAGAAAATGTGTCCCAATGATTATATTACACTGCGCTATTCGGTATCCACTGGTAACCAGGAATGGTCATTTTAGCTTGATATCTGCTTAGCGTTAGGAAATTTGCCAACTGGTAAAGTGAGAGCTTAATTAAGGCTGTTACTTTTTTTTTTTTTTTTGCCAAAGTGGTCATGAAAAAAAAAAGAAATCCTACGCTTTGAAACGAATCATCCAGCGATATTCTGTGGCATCACCATTATTCTCTGTTCACAGCAACAATATCTGTTATAAATCATCGCTGTAAGCCAGGTGCTAATTAAAATCCTTTCATCATCTCATATGCATAACATATATATGCCAAAAATACATACATGAGGAGGGCAGAGCAATTTTGTTTCGGTACTTCACAAGGCTTCTCCACTGCTGTTTTATTTTATTTGAGTGCATGGGACAAAAGCCATCAACAATGAGTTGTTTTGTGAAATTATTGACTACACAAACAGTCCTAAGAGCATCCATCTGCTCATCTTCAGGTGCTTTGAAGCTTGACATTGCGCTGGTTAATGCATTTTGCGAAAAAGTGCATGCGGGTACTTAAGCAGTGATTTCAGCTGCACCAATTTGACAGTGGTCAGAGCACCCAAGTTAGCAGGTTTGCTTGGCCAGTAGCATATACTGAGTACAAGCTGTCTGCTTGAATTTAGACTGAAGCAGGTTGTAAACACATTCTCAAGGTCAGCCACAATCTGGTATCATTTGAAGGGTACAAAAGGCCTCTGTTGTCCTTAAATTAGTAAATTAGCCAAGTTTAATACATGTGACATCTTTTTCTTTTAAGAAAAAGATTAAAGCCTTTCTCACAGTTAGTTTGAGGTAGGATTTGAGGTAGGATAGAGAGACCACAATTGCATACAGCTGCCAGCCAACTGGCTCACCCCAGGCAAAGTTTTATTTTGAAGTTAAGTCATTAGTAATTTTTTTTTTTTAAATGACTAACTATTGTCTTTAGACAATAACTGGGTCTGCAGAATTTGAGAGCGCCTTCTAAAACCTCCATTCCATTTATTTCCGATAAAGAAAGCCTCATCGTTTTTCCAAGCTCTAAAGAAAGCCCGCGAAGTACAAAAATTATCAGCCTGTATAGCGCTGAGACTGGGCTGTTGAGTCACGGCCGCAGCTAATATTTCTGTCACTCAAACCATGCACGGTTGGAAGCACAACAATATCGTAGCGCATGAATGCGTCAGTCACGTGATTTTTTTTTTTTATTTCGCGGGCTTTCTATAGAGGTGGGAAAAACATGTGAGGTTTTCTTTATCGGGAATAAATGAAATGGGGGTTTCAGAAGGTCCTCCCCAACTTTGCAAATCACATTTATTTGAACGCAATACTTAGTAAATTAGAATTGCAAAATGAAAAATTGCCTGCACCGTTTTTTTTTTATCGATATTTATTGTCTTAGGGCATCAGTAGGTTATGATATGAAGGATATGAATAAATGATTAAATAAATGTGCCAGCTAGAGATCCAAGGATATACCATGACTACGCGGAATTGAATTTAATTTAATCTGAGCTGTCTGCTTTATTGAGCCAGTGGTAGTATTCGAGATCACGCAAACAGTCGAAGCTTTCTTCTTCCGAAGTCTTCCTTTTGTTAAGACCTGGTGCGCCAGGTGGCTGTCAGCAAGTGGTTTCTCTGGCCTTACTGAAATGGTTTATTTTTAACTCTTGGCTGAAGTTAGCTTGGACACGCGGTATAAAATATGTCGGCTATCGTTTGGTGTCACAGGATTAATGGCAAGAATCTGCACTGAGCACAACTCTCTGCAACATCAATATTGCCCACTTCCAGCCTTGGCTTCACGGGTTTGACGGTAATATATGCCGGACAACCCGGCAAGAGTGTATAGGCACCGCATCAGGTGCCAGTGATGGCTTAATTTTCATGCGGTATATCCTCACTTCTGTCGTTGATCATATATATGCGTAGTCACGCAGCAGGATGAGATGTGGCTTGAAATGATGCTCACACACTGCCAATGTTTCTGTGAGAGGCTTTTCCTGCCTTCACAAGCTTCGTTTCCACTTTGTGCGATGTTTATATTGTCCCTCGGAGCAGCAAACAAAGGTGACTGGAGCATCCGGATAGCCTTGCCTCGGCATCTCGGAGCAAAACAGTGCGAGTTGGTCTTTTTCCTGGCCATTTCGAACATCGCATGGTGCTTAGTTGCTGTGATGGAAGGCAGAACTGAAAGTTCGAGGGCAAAATCGCAAGAATGTGCAGACTGCACGGCGCGCCAAGCCTTGACTTCCCTTTGCGCATAGAGTTAATACAAAGACTCTAGCCCGCAGGGGGCACCTGTTAAAGCAGGTGTTTGTGTGTACTGTGCGACACCACGGACCCCAGCACCCATGCTTAGCCGTGCATGGCATCGCCGTGTCTAGGGAAAGGGGGATCCTGGTGGTTGAGCTGATACCGAGTGTTTGGACCTTTAAGGCCCCTCAACGGAGGCAACACACCACTTCCCACGCTTCCCATAGACGGCACCTCCAGGCTGACCCACCTGGGGGAAATCGGCAGTCGCCTTTACCTATCCCCCCCCCCCCCCCCCCCCATCTTTCGCTTTCCTATCGTCTGTCCTAAAGCTCTCCTGTCCTCTACTCTCTTCTTAGTTTTTCCTTACTTCCCGGCGGCGAGGGTTAACCTTGTGTGGAGTATACCACCCTGTGTTGCACCATATTAGGTTATAGTTAAGATGTACAGCTGGCGTGGGCAGGGTTTTCTTGCTCAAGCTCCTGTCTCGTCCCCTTGATGGACTCCATGGTGGGTGGCTGGCATCATAACCGAACAAAAATTGAATTACATGGCCTCTTTTATTTCTAAAACTGATCGCCCTCCCAGTAAGAGAGGGCGCACCGATGTGACAAACAAGTTCTTTACGAAACATGTCAACAGCTTTCGCCGCTTCCATGTCGTGCACTCGGAACACCCAGAAAAAACTGCCCGTCAGATCTCGCCATTCCTAGTGACAAAGACGCTCACAGGTGCCATAGGTCAGGGCTACAAAATTAAGAAACTACCAAATGGTGACCTCCTCCTAGAAATGCTGTATAAACATATCAGAGTGAAAAGCTAACAACCGTTACGTCGTTCGGGGACATCCCTGTCTCAATCAGCCCCCACAGGTCACTCAATACAGTTCGTGGAGTCATTTCAGATAATGATCTCAAATGACTGAGGAGGAATTACTAGAAGGACTAAGAGACCAAAATGTAACCAGTGTCTATCGAATCAAAATTAGGAGAGACAATAACGAGATTCAAACTAAACACATTGTGCTAACATTTGCACTGGGCACCCTTCCTGACTCAGTTGAAGTAGGCTACCAAAAACTCAAGCTCAGACCGTACATTCCCAACCCACGCGCCGCTGCTACAATTGCCAAAGATATGGCCACAGCTCCCAGAGCTGCCGAGGCCGCCTCACCTGCGCAAAATGTGCCCCCAACGAACATGGCACAGCTGTCACACCGAAGCAAACGTTTGCGTAAACTGTGAAGGCAATCATCCAGCCTACTCACGATCTTGCCCTACATGGAAAAAGGAAAAAGAGATTGTAACCTTGAAAGTCACGGAGAATATTACTTTCGGAGAGGCAAGAAAGCGGCTTTCGTTGGTGCAGAATCCAACTTACTCTGTGATGACGCAACAGGGCGCAGCGTCATCGCAGACCTCGGCATCTGCCCAGGTCACGTCTAGTGACCGTGGTGCAGGGCCATCCGCGCCCCCTGTGGATGTAGCTAGTGCTACTCCACTACCCCCAAAACAGGTCACGCCGACCCCCAGGTCAGCAGGCCAGGCCTTGCCCCAAGGGGCGAGGTCAAAAACAAGTGTATCCGTGCCTTCTGCACGAAGGTCCAGCACATCTGAAGATGTGATGGACACATCGCCCCCCCTCGCCTCCGCAGCAGCGGCGGCAAAGCTCTCTTGAGCGTATAAAGAAGGGACAAAGTCCCAATAACGGGTCCAAAAGACCCAACAACATAGATTTTCAACCCTATCCCCAACTAATCCGCCACCATGGCATTTCTAGTTCACTGGAATTGTCGCGGGCTTTTACACAACTGTAGTCGACACAGTCGTCAAAAACAAAACAACGGAACAGATTTATTGTCCCTTCGTATATATAACACTCGCTCGCACGGCGTACAGAACACACACTGCCCGAAAAGGGTCCGTTTCGGGGGCGGCACGGTCCACTCGGTCCCTCTCAGCACACCCTCTCCCACCAGATGTCCGGGGTCGGAAAGGCCGTAACCTGAGAGCTACTTCACAGCGCGCGCAGAGCACCAACCGTCGAGTCCGAGGCGGGACCCCGGAGAGGGTCTGCGCGAATTCCGTCCGTGGGCCGAAAGTGCGTGGCGTCTGGTCGACAACATTCGGCCATCCTTTTCTTTTCAACCGCCCTCGGTTGGAATGGGGTCTTGCGTTTTCTTTCTTTTTTTTTTTTTCTTACTCGTAGGCCGCTGGCCCTCGTCGCTTTCGGTGTCTTCTGAAGAGGAATTTCGTCGCTGGCCGCGGTTCCCAATGTGAAGCGCTTCATCCAGTCCGCCGCCACGACGCCTTCGTAGAATCGCCGGGTACGCTGTACTTCGGGGAAGTCTTGCACTTTGTATCGGTCGTTGGGAAGCGTTTCCACGACCACGTACGGTCCCCTGTACTTTGGGCACAGCTTGCGCGACTCTCCCGTTGAAACTGGCTCCCTCTCGATCAACACCATGTCGCCTGGTTGGTAGCTGGGCGCTGTCTTTCGTCGTTTGTTGAAACTCTCTCTCTCTCTGTTTCTTCTGGTCCTCAAGCTCCAGTGTGATGGCGTCATCAACTGGGTCTCCTGTCACGTTTCGTGGGTGAAAGTTGAAAAGCAGACTGAATGGCGTCGCTTTCGTAGCTCGATTTACGGTGTTGTTGATTCCCCATTGCACCTGCGTTAGGGTTTCGTCCCAGTCCTTTCCGTCGCCTCGTTTTGATAGACTGGCAATGGCGGGCGTTATCATTCGGTTGTACCTCTCGACTTGCCCGTTGGCTCTAGGCGTGCACGTTGCGTTCTTCACGTGAATTATGTCGAGCGACTTGCAGTACTTCTCGAACTGTCGGCTGGTGTAAGCGGTTCCCTGGTCGGTGATCAGTCTTCGTGCAGCCCCGAAAGTGGCAACAAGGTCCTTTGGCCTTAAGTGATTGCTCGTGCTTTCCAATGTATGCCAATCCTTCGTTTACCCATACCCCCAGATATTTATATTCTGGTAAACGTAACTGCAGCGCCACCAGCGGCGGTCAGTGGCCTTTATTCTCTTGATATTTGCGCTCAATTTGCTGGGAATGTGGTGTTGTGCTCGGCTTTCAACTACGGCAACTCGAGTAGAATTCGATGCAAGATGTTCCGAGTGCCGTCGAGTAGTGAACGGCGTAAACAGTTGGCCGTTGCGATCCGCTGGATGCCCGTCGACGGCGAGCTGCAACGAGCAATTCTCGAGTATTTTGTCGATTGCAAGGGTTGGATAGCGCTATGGAAGCTAGGAAATTTTGTGAAGTAGGTTGTTTGTTCTCGCTCGGGCGACTTTGGATATGCGCTATTTTCGCTAGCAGCGCGCGGTCATTCACACGTCTTCAAAAGGTTCGCAAATTGTGTTGTTTGGCCTCCGTCAGTACAGCGTGATATAATATTATAAGTACTGAACAATTTTCTCCCCGGCCATTTCTGCTACATGCAAGTTTCTAGAACTACGGTCAGTGCGCTATACCAATCAGCTGTCGATGGTCTCGTTGCCTGGCTATCAGCGTGTCACCGTTAGTAGCAGTAAGATTTATACAATTGTTGTGTAACATTGTTGTGCAAGCAATTATGTTATGATTTAACTCCAGATAACGAAACATGCTTTCACTAGTGAAGCAATCAGCGTGAGCTCGCAAAAATTGCGGAGAAATACAAGCATATTTTGAAAGCAACGCTTGTGCAGGCCTATGTTTATTCTTGTCTCGTGTAGAAAGAAAGACAGTTAAAGGCTGTTGCAGGGATTCAAGTTAACAGCATCTATACTCTTGGTCACAGTCATGAAATATTCACTTCAGCAGCTATTTTTCATCTTTCAGTATATATATGCCACATAGAAAAGCTGACAGCTGAGATACATGGTGCAAAACCAAATTTTTCTGTTCAGCAAAGCAGTTTCATAATGGCCTGTGATGCTAGACGTGTTCACTTGAAAATTAAATGAATACATCTACATGAGCTACTTGTGATGCAATTAAAGGTGCTGCATACACGAAGTTAATTATAGCAGCTTTTATGTCTAAGGGTAAGAAGTAAGAACCTTGCCGAGGCAATTGATTTCTATATTATGCATTTTTTTTTACAGCTTGCTATTACAGTACTTGGTCTAATTGAAGCTCATTTCTACAGCCTGTACTAGGAATTTTGTCACAATTTACTATTCCTCACTCCCAACCTTGCTTGGAGGTCATTAAATCACATGCTGTAAAAGATTTGCTGCAAGAGTTCTGCTGAAGAAAGTAATATGAAGTGTAATTAGTACGAGAACGGTTTCCCATTTCCAAGACCCCAAGCATAAAGTACACAACAGCAAAATAGTTACAGGCTCTTCCCTGCAGCTTTGATTGGAAGAATTTGGTTTCCTGATGAAATTTCTGGAGGTTTCAAAACAAAGCTTTTGTTTTAGTAATTCCCTTTTTTGAACAACATATAATGCAGCAATCAGTATTGGGAATTAAGCATATGGGAATTTCTAGCTTCCAACTTGTACGTGAATGGTGTAAAATGTCCCACACACTATATGCTTGGTTAATTTTGCTTATGAGTGGGGTTTTCTCACATGCAATGCTGCCTCGACAAGTGGGTCTCTCTGACTGCCGGAACTAGCCGACCCAGGCCCTCAACAAGCATTAGTTACAGTGGCTAGAATACATTAGTAGAGGTTTTTGGCCATATAGTCTTGGCTACATGCATGTTGGGGTATGATGCATGCAGAATGAATATAGCAGTGCTAAAAATGTAACTCATATGCATATCATGCAGTTGCATATTTTCGTAATACAAATCAAGAAATTAAATGCTTGAGAGAGATTTTTATTTCGTGATCCTCCTAATGTTTTCATTGATTGACAGCATGATGTTAACCGATACAGCGGCATTCTACCTCATACAGTTTCCAGAAGAAAAAAAAAACAAACACACATATAGGGAGCTTGCATGAAGCGATGCATGCTGGGTAATCCGCCATGATGATGTCGATGGCAGCAGGCGACGCAGCACGTCACTCAAACTAGCCTCGTCTGCATGGTCGCGTAGTGCGCGCAGACGATGCTGGCGCGATCGGACAGGCCGACTGCGGGTTCTTCACAATTCCAAAAATACGTATGCACGAGTGCGCGAAGGCAAAGGATCCCACTATCGTCGCCGACGCAAATGGCTCGCACGGGCCGGAGATCGACGCCAATCCGGGAAAGTATCAAACTACTCGCCAGAACTAGAAGTCATGAGTGTCGGCGGTGCCGGCGATGGCGACGGGCGGCCACAGGTCCAGGCACATAGTACAGCCAGTCGTCTGCGCCTAGCGGTCCGCGCCGCACGGCTTTTGTCTTTCTTCATAAGCACAGCGTCGACGCGTACGTTTCTCGCTGCTATTTTGCAAGATCTTGCTCGCACGTACGGACAGCGCACGAAAAGCCGCTTGTTTGCTCAGTGGACCGTCTAAAATGACAAGGCATTCGCTCCATTCAGCCTGGCTGCGCTTCCCGCCGTCTGCTGCCAGTGACATCATCATGGCGGATTACCCAGCATGCATCGCTTCATGCAAGTGAACAAAATCAGTTGAGCTGTCAAGAGCATATGTAGCTTAAAATAGCGAAGATTGTGCACACTTCTATGTTTTCAAAGCACTGTAAATCTAGATCTTCTGAATGAATAGCACAACACACTGTTAGAATCGCATATCACAATTTTAGCTGAGCAACTACGCGTTGTACCAGCCGTGCTTGCAGGCATGCAGTACACCGCAAGCCAAGAAACCCTATAGCTGCTCTGACTCGGGCAGTGCAGCATAAACCGATAAATCTTTATAAAGGCTGCAAAAAAAGTGCATAAATTTGCATGCTTTCAGATCTTAGCAGTCGCAGCTACAACTTGCGCGACAGTCCGCTAGCTCCTACGCGCTAAACATGCGACTCGTCATCATCATCATTTATTATTCCCTTGAAGATCCCTATCAGGGACATTACATAAGGGGGGGGGGGGAGAGACAACGGTGAGAAAGTGTCATACATTGGCATAAAAACAGAGGAAAAGAATACAAAAATGCACAACATAATTGACAAATTTGAAAAAAGAAACGTTAAGGGATAGATGGATGGACTAAACTTTAATGTCCAACAGATAAGGTGATCTACCCACCCCCCGACACGCAGGTCAAGGGGCGGGTGCCGCCGCCTCAGCCTTGGGTCCCAGCAGCCTCTTCAGCCAGTTGGACGAGTAGGAGCTGGAGCTCAGGGTCCGAGCTGCGCAGCAGGGTCTCCCAGGTGTCTCTACAGCCTATATTGTTCGTCCTCCTGGGAGAATACGGGCATTCCCATATTATGTGGTCGAGGGTCCCTCTCGCCCCACAAAGATTGCACTTGTCACTCCTAGCCTCAGGGAACATGCGGTTCGCCATAACCGGGTGCGGATATGTATAAGTTTGCAGTCGCCTCCACGCCACTGCTTGTCTGCTGTTTAATTTCGGGTCTTGTGGGGGTACCAGTCTACGATCCAATCTGTAGTGCTGCGTGATCTCCCCATATTTTAGCAAGCGCTCTCCGCTTCCTCGGTCATCAAGTGGCCCTGTAGCGGCTCGGCGGTAGAGATCTCGAGCCAGCTTGTGGGCCACGTCGTTGCCGGGGACGGCTTCGTGCGCAGGAGTCCAAATTATTTGAATTTTCCTATCCAACTTTTTCTGGCCTAGGATTCTGGCTGTTAAGGGCGAGATCCTGCCCTTGCTAAAATTTTGTATGGCAGTTTTGCTGTCACTGATGACAAACTTCGCTTCCGTTTCGACGCAAGCTAACGCGATCGCAGTTTCCTCGGCTATTTCTGTGCTCCGCCCGCGCAAAGTGGCAGCTGTCACGGGATTGCCCCGGCCGCTGACGACCGTTGCTACCGTGAAACTGCCACCACCTCCCGCCGCGTCTACATAGGCCACTTCATGTTCCGAAATTTCGCCGAATCTAATTTCTAATTGCTTCAGCTCGTTTTTTCCTCCTGTCTTTGTTATATTCCGGGTGCATGTTTTTTGGCAGCGGGGAATCACCAAATTTTGTCTGACTTCTCTAGCTACCTCCACCTTGACCGTGGGACCCCTATCCGGATTTATTCCAACTTTCGTCAAAATGACTCTTCCTGTCTTCGTGGTGCTAAGTCTCTCAATTTGAGAGGTTCGCACCGCTTCCGCCAGTTCTGCCCATGTGTTGTGTACCCCTAGAGCCATATCACTCTCTCTGTGGATGTGCATGGGCAGTCCCAGCGCTCTTTTTACGCATTTTCTCATTAGAGACTCAATTTTTTCTTTTTCCACCGCTTTCAAATCTAGATACGGCGTTGCACGTAGCTCACTCGGCTGAAGATGTAGGCCTGTATCAGTTTCATCAAATTTTTTTCCTTTAACCCTCGGCCTCTGTTGGCCACCCGCCTAATTAGGCTCAGGGTCTGCATCGCGTGATTCTCCAGCCTCTTGATGGTCTCGCCATTATGTCCGTGTGACCAAGATTCTGATTTGCTCGACTATTGGTACCTCGTTACCCGCCACTTTAATTTTGATCTCCGACGGTGCCTTACACCTTAAGTGCTTCGGATTGTATATAAACAATTCTGATTTCTGCAGCGAGCAGATAGGCCTCTCTCTGCCGCGTAATCGACTATAATGTCGGTGGCGGCTTGGAGCAGGTTTTCGACGCACGAATCACTTCCCCGGTTGACCCGAAGGGTGATATCATCCGCATATATATACTAAATTTTAATCCTTCGAGCTCTGCCAATTGCTCGGGGAGTTCCCTCATAGCCACGTTGAAGAGTAGGGGGGACAGCACTGATCCCTGGGGCGTACCCTTACTCCCTAGCTCTATTGCAGGGGATTTCAGCGTCTGGAACTTCATGCAGGCCGTTCTACCCGTCAGAAAGTCCCTGATGTACCGATATGTCCTGGTACCTACATTAATCTTGTTCAGCCCTTCCAGGACCGCCTCATGTTTTACGTTGTCGAAAGCCTTCGTGAGGTCGAGCCCCAAAATTGCTTTCGCAACGTTAAGGGAAGAAGAAAAGTCAGGTAATCTGCCGGTAATCTAATTAACCGGCCTCTGCTAGCGCGAAATACCTCTAAAGAATGTTTACTCTAATATATTTTAGAGTTATATGTAGCGACTGCATGATAACATCAACGAAAAACGAACTTTGGCCGAATGAACGATGCATATGTTAAACCAGCGCGAAGAGACGACACACGTTGTAATGATTGCACTTGCAATGATTTTTCACCCGTTTTCTTCAAATACGAAACGTTAAATAGGGTCATAACATGTGTGCAGATCACTACGACTTTTTCTACGACTTCATTCGCGCTTATAAACACGTGAAGAGTCAAATTTAAGCTTGTCGGTGCCGAGTAGCGCGGCAGACGCCCGTCTCACGGCCGTCTCGCAAAATGACCCGAAATGCCCGGAAGTCGGAATTACCCAGCATTCTTTGCGGCTCGTTCAGATTGGACACCACCTGCTTTGGGCTCTGTCATACAAAATTATTTCAGGTCGAGACAAAAGTATCAAAAACCAAATAGGCAAGCGCATTCCTTCTACGTATTTAAGAATAATAATTACAATCCGAAACTACGGTGGCTAGATGGGTAGGTGTGCCGACCGGCAGGGCACAAAGCGTAGTTCCGCGTGCCTCCGCTTCATGACGACGAAACTGGCGCTGCTGTTCTCCGCCCGGTGCTCACCGGCGGATCGTCTGCTACTTGTCGCAATCGCATCGCACGTTTTGTTAACCTCGTTTTTGTTTAAAAACATTACTTATTATTTGCGTTATCAGTCAAAATAGTAGCTGAAACTGAGAATTTTGCGGTCTGGCATTAAAACAATAAACAATAGCTGCCTTTTTTTCTCGTCTGTTTGCTGTCTGTCATCGTCCACATGCAAGCGCCGTAGCGGAGCAGGCGCTGCGCTTTTTGTGAGAAGTGATCGGTATGAAGACCAAAAAGGACACAACTTGTTTCGCACCCTTCTGCAAATCCGGCTACAAGTCATCGAGAAAAGGACTGAAAGTCTCGCTGTTTTCGGAGCCGCGGGATCCCGAACTGTTCAAAAGGTGGAAGCTTGCGCTCTTCATCGTGCCGACGAGGTTGCAGCCACACTCCGTTGTGTGTGAGCGGCATTTGACCAAGAGTGTATCGAACGGGATTACAAATATATGATAGAAGGCAACGTTGTTAGCCTCCCACGTTCTCACTCACGATTGACGAAAGATGCCGTGCCTTCTGCCCTGCCCGATGCTCCTGCTTACCTGTCAAGAAAGGTGACCGCGAAACGAAAGACGAAGAATGAACACGAAATGCTCAGTGCTTCCCAGCTTGACAACGACCACAGCAGCCTGGCGGTAGGAAAAAGTGATTCGAGGCTGATTTTCTATTTGGCAGGATACGTGGCGCGAAAGTTTCTTTCAAAGACTAAATGTGCCGATTGTGCCACTGTTTTGCTGGCATCGCCAGAAGCTCCCCTTCCGCCTGTGGCCGCTCTCACAGCCCACGTAAGCATGGGGAACTTAATATTCCCATCTGATGCTTTGAACAGTCTCGTGACATCTCTCGAGGAGACCTTCAATCACTGCCTCACAGTCACTGAACTGAGGCGAGAAAGTCTCGCAGACTTCGCCTCTTTTCTGCAGCTCAAACCTCCGCCTATGATCGGTTGTGAGGAGCATAAGATTGAGATCACTAACAGCGTCGTCAAGTTTTACTCTATCATGCGCCTCCACAATTCTTGGTCAAGAGCAAGAACCTGGCCCGTGAAAACGCGCGAAAAAAAAGAAAACACCCGAAATTGAGACGCGTGCTTTGAACGCATAGGCATCAATTTGGGGTGTGTTACTTCACTGACTTAAAAACACTAATGTGTGCATGTCATTTATTGCACTTTCAAAAGTTCAGCTAGAAGATACCGTTTTGCAATACAAGCTTATGCACTCGTTTTATTTTATTTATTCGCAAGGTCTGCTTACGCCCATGCACACGCATAAATCACAACTGAGCACTGTGTTAATACATATTCGCGTTGCCTTGTGATGGCGTGGAACATTTAATGAAAAAAAAATTAAGAACGAGGATGTGACATAACAGTGTTTGGAGTTGCTTGCCTGAAAAATCGGGAACGCAGCAAACGCGCTGTACGTAAAAAGAAAACAGCCTCAAACTCGGCTCCCCTGCCTTTGTAATATGTTCACATCCCTTCCCTATTCCCGTAAGACAGCTTGTTTGCAATAAACTCATTTGCACTTGGAAAAAAGTAAAGCGAGTCGCTTTCTGTCATGCGTGGCGACGGCCGGAGGAAACGGTCATGAACCGGGCTTTCGCTGGTGGCGCCACTGCGGCGTCATGAAGAAAAGGCACGCGTTACCCCCGCCGGTCGGCACACCTACCCATCTAGACACCGTACCGAAACTGCACGACAGTACTTCCCGCACTAGCCTCGCTAGCAGCGTCCCGCAAATTGAACTGGCGAATGGTGCTGGAAAGGTTATGTAGTTTGTATGTCGTTTTATTTGTAAATAATACTCATATGGGCGTGATTGTAGCTGGCGCAAGACAATAGTGGGCTAGTTCACTTAAAAGGGGCCGACACGACGATTTCTTTGCAACGTGAAGTCTTCCGAAAGCTTCGGTTCACTCCTGCACAAGAGAGAAAGCCGTGAAAGAGACTTGCAAGATGACGATCCCGAAGGTGATGCGGACGACTGTTTTGGGTTTCGCTAGAAGGTAAACACGAGCTTTTGCACTTCTCATCCGGTCGCCACGGGTCGGCAGTTAGAAATACGTGGCGTGTCAATGCACCCGAGCAGTTAATGCGGCTTTGGCAACTTAGTTTCACGTGCTTGCTTCCAGCTGCACTTCGTCCCACAGAAGTGTCGGCTCTCGCTGCGCACCGGAGTTTAAGCCTTCGAGGCCCGGTAGAAGGGCTCAGAAAAAACGTTGCTAGTGGTCGAGTTACTGTCAGCCTCCTGATAAGTAATAGGCACAGAGTAAATGCGTGAGTACGCCCTTAAGAAAGGTAGGGGCGATTGACCTCTGCTGCGCACAGTACGACCTAGCTGGCGCATATACCCCCATCTGTGTGTCAAGATTCAGCAGAAAGTATACATTTTGTCACAGAATACCGCGATTTCTCAACTAGTTCCCGCTGCTGTTTCTTTGGAGGTGCGTGCATAGAATGTGTGCAAGAGTGAGGTCGGTTGAATACATCGAGACGTGGAATATGATACTCAGTGAACCGGAGCCTCTATCACGTAGGCACAGTTTCAGCCGGCTACAAAGCAACGGAATCTTCGCGAATCTCGCCGTTGTCTACATTAATTATCCGCTTGATTTCTTCCTAGTGCGCATCGTGGTACCGGGGCGGAAGCGTTTGCAGAATATTTTGCACTTCATTTGCAATCTCATTTAACGCTGTGACGTCAGCTGTTTCTCCCACTCACGTGTTGAACAGTTACCAATACAGGACTTGTTTCAGGTGCCTCAAGGGTCCAGTGAGCTTACAGGCGCATCTTGTGGTACGTGCACGCTCTCATTTTTTCAGTTCTTTTAATTCTGCGTTGCCTTTTAATTTACAACTCGTATAACAGCACGTCCAGCTTTTTTCAGGTATTTATTTTGATGTCTCTGCCTACAGTTAGCTAAGCACTTTCTGTTTAGGCACATCACCTTTCAGCAGTATTGTTTATTCCATTCCTAAAGAAATGTAACTGAATTTCTCAACTTTAGGTTTCAGAATGGCCGGGTAATTGTTTCCTGATTATCGAGAGTGGTCTCTGCATCATTTAGCATGCAGGCACACCTTGGGAATGGCCTCATTATAGTGCTGCTGTAATTATTAGTGCATGCATGCTTATGTTGCATTAGTCTTCCTGCCTGTGAGACACCTAAATTGGTTTTCTCTGTCATTTAGAGGGCAATGTCCACAGAGACGAGTGATGTGCTGCTGGAGAAAGTTGGCAACAAGGGTGTCATCACCTTGAACCGGCCCAAGGCTCTCAATGCACTCTCCCTCGAAATGATTCGCCAGATCTATCCCATTCTGAAGGTAATATTTATTTTTTTTTTGCTTCTTCGGGTCATTCTCAAAGCTTCTGCTTATGCAGGTGTCTACAGAGGCACAATTATGCCAAGGTAGAGAAGAAACAACTTTCCGGTATAGCTGTATATAATTGGGTGATGGTGTCCAGAGATGCACAAATTTCACGTTCATTTAATGGTAAAAGCAAAATTTATAATCAGATAAGGCCGGAAGTCTTTGTTAAGAGAAGAGAAGGTCTTCATTCCTTGTGTGCAGATCCTCGTAGCGAAGCATCATGCATCTACTTGCTCCGTGCTTGTGATAAACTGTCAAAACCTTAAAAATAAAATTGATGCATTTCAAAACCTATTGAAGTCTTTAAACCCAAATATTATTTTTGCAACTGTGATGTGGCTGGATGACTCGATGAATGATTATGAAATATTTCCTTTAGACTACCAAGTATTTCGGAAAGATAGGAGGTCTCGTGGTGGTGGCGTACTGATTGGAGTAAAAGGCAACATGAGGTGTACGCAAATTGAAATCCAGGAAAAGGTGTCAGAGACCGTGTGGTGCAGACTACATACTCTCGATGGTGGAACGCTGGCTTCGGGTGCATTTTACCGGTCACCAAGGTCAGGCGTGGATGTAATTAAATCCTTACATTTTATTTTAGCCTGCCTCTCTGATGAGCGTATCAGGCTTGCCGGGGATTTGAACTTTCCTGACCTTACCTGGGCAGAAAATTCTTGACCTGCAGGAATCTCCTTAACATTCTATGACATGATTGCTGCATATGGCTTTGAACAGTATGTCAGTAGCGCAGCTCGCGGGACTAATATTCTAGATTTATTACTGTGCAATGACTCAAGCATGGTCGCGCATGTATGTAAACAAACAACGCGTGCATACAAACAATACAAAATGGCACCAAATAGAGACTCAGAACTCTGTTTGCATCAGTTGAACATCGTCTACGCCGAAGCTGTAAGCTCTGCTAAGGAGGATTTTTCCGGGCTTGAAAAGTCTATCTTAACAAATCCGAAAGCCTTCCGCGGGTACATAAGAAAATCGCGTAAAGAAAGGACAGGAGTTCCAAATATTATTCATAATAACATAGAATTTAGTGGAGATAAAGAGAAAGCTAGGATCTTCAATGAATACTTTAAATCAGCTTTTCATGCTAAGATTGCTCATCCTGTGCTGCCTACTTACATGACAGTATTGAATCTGAAATGACTCCCCTTACAATTACACTTGAGGGTGTCAGGAAAGGCCTAAATTCGTTAGATGAAGGTAAACCTGCTGGTCCCGATGAAATACCTCCCAAAGTATTAAAAGCCTGTTATGGTATCCCGATGCTTATATATATAGTATTCAATAAAGCCCTTGATTCGCGAGTTCTTCCTAGAGAATGAAAACAAACCTTTGTTATCAGGGTGCATAAAAACGGCTCTAAAACATCTGTAAAAAAACAGGCAAATCTCTTTGTGCTCTGCTTCCTGTAAAATATTTGAACATATTCTTTACAGTATATAGCCAAGCACTTAGAATCAAATCATTTCTTTTTTCAGAATCAGCATGGCTTTAGAAACGGTGTGTCTTATTCTACCCAGCTTCTAGAAATTTTCCACGATATAGGCACGGCTTTAGAGAACGGATATGAAACAGATGCCATTTTTCTAGATTTCCGGAAAGTATTCGACTCTGTTTCGCCTAACCTTTTAAAATTCAAAATGCGGAACCTGCTAATTGACAACAAAGTTCTCAAAGTACTTGAAGACTGTCTTACTGAAAGAAAACAGTGTGTGATCATGAGTGGCAGTGAGTCCTAATACATAGACATGACATCTGGAGTGCCACAGGGATCTGTTCTTGGACCCTTGATGTTTTTTGATATATATCAGTGACATCGCAACCAATATATCTTCTCACATTAGATTATTTGCCGACGATTGTGTAATATACAGGGCAATTTTCACTGGCCGCGATAAAGAAATTCTGCAGGAAGATACACCGTAGCCGCATGGACCCAGTCTTGTGAGCTGCAGTTGAATACTGAAAAATGTTATCATGTAACATTTTCTAGAAAAAGGTTGTTAGTTTTTGTTCATATGAAATGGGAAATAATAGACTGAAAAAAAAAAAAACGTCTGAAATAAAATATTTAGGTGTTACTCTCACTAGTGATCTCGCATTCAATCAACACATTAATGGGGTAATAAATAAAACAAGTGGAATACTTAACATACTAAACCGTAATGCTCCCCAAAAATTAAAACATACAGCCTATTAGACACTGGTAAAGTACGCTAGCAATACCACATACACGTATTTCTTTCTTCTGTGTCTTTCTTTTGTGGTCATCTTTATTGCGTTACCTTTCTATTCCAAGTATGTGTCACCAACTAGCCCAGCAACAAATTTTAGTGTGTACATAACTCCCCTTTTTGCTATACAGTTTTCTGCACTAGTAAGGAATACTTTAGCTGTCCTATTTGCATCATTCCATGCCGCTTGAATGAGTGTTGTTAGCAACCTCCACTTTTGGGGTGCTGAATTTTGTCTGTTCTGTTGTCTGGGCTGGTTTGAGCTGTGTTAGGGAGCCATGTGCACCTTCGTTTTGTTTAAGCTCCATTCATACCGTCTGTAAGCAGCTCGGCCTTAAGTGCAGTCATGATGTGCCCTCAAGGAGGATATTGGCATCCTGCAAGGTTGGCTTTGGTTGGGTACAGCCATCTGTTGTGTATGTAACCTTAAATTTGGCTTTGTTTGCATATATGTCCAGGGGGAAAGTTCGCATGCAAACACTACATAGAACACACTTCCGGTTGTGATGCTTTTTGTGTTAATTTCTGTGGCAGATGACTACATTTATCCCTTGCACGGCTTGATAGGAGAAAAAAATAATGAGTGAAATAGAAGGATTGTCTATGAGGTGTTTGATGACGTGACAAGAGGAGCCATGCCTAGCATATCCTTATGGAAGTTGCACACATTGAAACAGTCCACTGACGAAGTAGGGGGTGCTTGTCATTGGGGTGCATGAAGTTTCTGTGACATATTCTCCTCACATGCAAGTCAGAAGGGCTTGGGGAATTGTGTGCAGCACTGTAGACATCGGTGCCTTTTTTACAGCCTCCACAATAAAGCTGATTTTACAAGTTGTTGATGCATTTGCAAGGTTTAATAAGGATGTCATGACCCGCTTGTCTTTGTTGCAGTGGCCATAGGCCCTCAGTAATTTTTGAAAAGGCTTTGTTTTCCCTGTTTGTCTGGCAGTGTCTTCAGTATGTGACACTTGTGAATTCGGAGATGATTTATTGCTAAGTGGATAAGTGATGATCTGTGCTAGTATTTTGACCTTGTTGAAAGGGTGCTCGCAGCATATGTCACATATTTTGAGTTGTTCACTCATCCACTTTCTTCGTGTGCGTTACAGAAATGGGACACAGATCCAGAGATGAAGATGGTGATCATCAAAGCTGCACCGGGATCCAAGGCCTTTTGTTCGGGCGGGGATGTCAAGTCCATCGCCCTGACGCAGGGCCAGGAGTCTACACTCAGGGACGCTTTCTTCCGTGAGGAGTACCGGCTCAACAATCTTATTGGTGAGGGAGGGTGCACCTCAGTGATCCGTGTGTAAGAGATGTCCATCGAAATCGTGGCACATAAAATTGTGGGAAGAACTGGATCCCCCTGTGCACACGAGGCTTCAGGAAGGCCGACACATGAGTGTTTCAGCTGTGATGCCACAAATGTTTCCCGCTGTGTAAGGTAAAATCTGAGGCGGCTGCCCTTTTGAAATGTGCATCTGCCTCACCTTTGTGTGCGAGGGACAGATGGTCGGAAATGCGTGACAGTGTTTGAAATTGGTGCAGCTATCCTATGTGCCTAGCCATTCGTGCCTGTCACCTAGAACACGTTTGTTAAGCAGTGGGACATGGGTGCATTATTAATTCTGCATTGTTGGCAGGCACTGGGTTGGCAGCTGGAGGTGCACTCCAGAAGAATTTGTGCATCTGGCTGCTGCCGGGAGTGCTCCTAAGCCGCATCCTTTTTGGTCTTTGCAGCTAGCTTGACGGTCCCCTATGTTGCTCTTCTGGATGGCATCACAATGGGCGGAGTGAGTGTTCTTCCCATTTTGCCTGCGATTTTGCTGTCCTGTGAGACAGAACCACTTATGAGACAAGTTACTGGGCAAAAGTCACTTCGTTTCTTTGTTTTTGAGTTAGTGTATTTGTGATTGTACAGTGATGGGAGCCTTGGAACGCTTGCATCAAAGTGCACTGGTATATAATCGTGTATACTGAATTGCAACTGTACTATTCAGGAGGCACGTGGGAAATCACAGCTGTGGCAGTTGTTCGCTTCACAAATTAGACAAGGAATTAACAAGAACCCAGGTGTTTCACCATTGACCCCGATGTCATGGCAAGGAGGCAAATAAAAAAAAACGCGTGTGGAAAAAATTGTACTTAATGCCTTTCGTGCAAAAAATTACGCCTCTCCAGATGCAGGAAATGCCCAAGGGCAAAGCTGTGTGCTTCCTCATGCAAGAGTGCCGAAATCCCCTCAGCTGTAGGCCTGAGGTCAGTTGTGCTGATATAGGATGCAACAGGGAACCATTACAACTTCTTAATTACAAGAAAATACGTAACTAATATAATTAGAACACAAATTGTCAGGTGTTAGACATCATGCCAATTGACACGTGTTTTCTGGAACCCGTGCCCATGATTGCAAAGGAGCGATAACTGTTATCCAGGAGCCCCTGGTGATGAAAACTAGACTGTCCATTATACAAACTGATACAGGACCGTTAGGAGCCTTTCCAATACACCTGGTGCTTACAGGATGAAACCGTTGGTTGGAATTGGCATGTGCTCAGACAAGGGGTTTTCCCAATCATCTAATCAAGGTTATGGCCATGCAGGTAAGGTATCTTGGCGATGCTGGCTACTGAGGATCCATGAAATTGTGTTCCAAAAACTATTTAGTTGCCACCTCTGAAAGCCGGGGACAGGCTGTTGTGCGAAGCATGTCATTTTCACTTCTGCTTCCACAGTGAAACTTAGGTTGCATTCTCTGTGTGTGAGGGTGCAGTTATGCATTTCCTCTATCACTTTAAAGGGAGTTTTTCCAGGCTCTTTTTTTTTTTTTACAGTTGGCAAAAGGCAAATGTGTCGTATATTGACTGTGGTTTCGAGAGAGCAGAAATTGCTTCGAAAGCATTTTGTTACACTAATGCCTTAGCAGCAGTAAGACTACCTTCCTTTGCTGATGTTAATCAGGAAATCAAAAGCTGCTACTCAATAATGTTTTGTATACATTGCAATTCCATTGCATTGACATAAATGTTTTATAGGCATCACTGATCTCTGCACTGTTTTGAAGATAGAGGCCAAGATGGGAGAAGGTTGTAAGGGCCCATAAAGGAGAACCCTGCACGTGCCTTTGGAACTGTGGAATATAAACAAGTTCAGGTTAATACGAACCCACTCTATGTGTACATTATGCATGCATGCACACATTTTATGCACGCACGCACCAACAGCTCGTTTTTGTGCCCCAAATAGCGCTCCAAAGTGGCTGGGCCCAATCAATGATTATCACTGTTATTGTTATGCTTCCACTGTTCAGAGGGGTCAAAATGACTGCAGCCAGCCAGGAAAATAGTTAAGCTTGTGCCATGATATGTTTTCATTTGCTTTTACCCCTTTTTTTTTTTTCTTTTTTTGTGCAGGGTGTAGGGCTTTCAGTTCATGGAACCTTCCGTGTGGCGACAGAAAGGACGGTGTTTGCCATGCCAGAGACGGCCATTGGTGAGCCGACTGGCTTGCCATTTTCGTTTGGACAGTGCCCCTCTGTCACCGCCAGGCTGGGTGGGGTTAGAGAGAGCCTCCTTTTATTCTCCACCTGCTAACTTAATATATTTAAAGCTTCAGGATGTGGTTGTAAGCTATCTTCACCTTGAACGCATTCGATTAGGAAGGCCCTTCCTTTTTAATAGGTAGGCTGGAAATCTCAAACAAAGCTCGTGAGTACTCAAAGGGAGTGTGTGCTGACTTTATGGAAAAGCCAGGCCCACCACCACCACTACTATGCATCATTTTTGGGCAGTGACGTGTAGTCATGGGAAATGCATAGTTTTACTTTTTATGCCTGGCCTTATTTCACTCTGAAGATTGAGGAAAAAATGATCAAGACAAGCAGCACAGACTTTTGTCATAAATAATGGAGATAAATAAGTGTGAAGAAGCGTAACATTTGTTTCTTTAGTGTTGAGGTTGCCTCATATTTTATTGTGCAAACCTTTTATGATAAAACCTTCTATCCCAGGGAATTTACATCATTGCCCAGGTAGTGCAACAGTCCTCAAAGGGGTTTCGAAAGTAAAAGCATTTATTTCGCAGCAGGAGCAGGACCGTGTCATATTTGTAGGTCACTCATCTTTTGCCTATTTGTCACCAAAAGAACATAGTTTTCCAATGGAATTGGGACAGTTGCACACCCCATCACCCCCATGGAAAGGTCACTTTCAAATGAACTTTCCCAGTTATTTTTTCAGCCCATAAATCTGTTTCACTTTTTTAACCATTGATGAACTTTTGCGTCAGCAGCATCAATTTTTTTTCTTTTCCTAACCACGATGGGCACTCACACAGCGATGGAAGTGCTGCTCCATCCTGCTCCAAAAATAATGCTTCAAAACTGCTCCAAACTGGCTGTTTTGATGTTCTGCCATCCAATTTAGCAGAACACGGGAACAGTGTCATTACACCCGTGGCAAAGATATTGCTACGAAGCGGCAAGCCGAGGAAAACGAGAGAACAGAAGACAGAGAGAAGATGCTCAATGGTCGTGAGATGACATTTAATAAGTTATGTGAGTGGGCCTAGCGCGCACGCTCCTGCCCGTGCCACTGCCCTCTTTTTTTCTCCTTCGTCCATAACATGACCCAGGGTCACCGAGCGATCGTCTCGATCGTAGACGAGGAAGTTTACCGATGATGATTCCATGGCGTGATGATGGGCGTGTCTGGATGCTTGAAGAAGAGGAAGTG
The DNA here is from genome assembly GCF_055883805.1 of Amblyomma maculatum. Taxonomy (NCBI): domain Eukaryota; kingdom Metazoa; phylum Arthropoda; class Arachnida; order Ixodida; family Ixodidae; genus Amblyomma; species Amblyomma maculatum. Next base: position 169,775,418 of record NC_139349.1, on the reverse strand, counting down.
GCATTATGATTCCTGATGAACCTTGGCCCAGGACACTCTTGGGCCACACGTTGCCACGACTCGATGGTGAAGGCCAAGGCACGCACCGCATGGCATAGGCAGGGGAGTATGTGTAGTGGTGTCTTGGGTCGTGGGGTCGTTGGTCGGCACATCAGGGCAGTGGGGTCAAATATGGTCGTTCGGGTCTCTTCTTGTGTCTTGTGGTCATGTGTGGCGTCTCTGGTCAGTCTCTCCTTCGTCGTGTCTTGTGGTCGGGACGGGGGGGGAGGAATGGCAAGGTCGTGCTGGGTTCAGCAGGCTGGGGAACAGCCATGCGATGCCGTTTAGCCTTCAGCCGACGGCACAAGAAGTCGCAGGGTGCCGAATCTCTGGACCAGGATGAGGAGGTGATGATGAAGTACCTTGCACCTCCAACCAAATGTTACGAAGCGGCAAGCTGATGAAAACAGGAGAGCAGAGGACAGAGAGAAGATGCTCGATGGTCGGGAGATGACGTTTAATGAATATGTGAGCGGGCCTAGCGTGTGCACTCCTGCCCGTGCCACTGCCCTCTTCTTTCTCCTTCGTCCGTAACAATAAGGTTAGCTCGAGAACGCAACGGCTGATGACTTACGTGAATGTTCGGGTAGGCGCCAACCTTCTCGTAGCACCAGCTACCGTTGCTACAGCTTCGTCTTCCTTCCGTATCACTACTGTTGATCGTCGTCTTCTTCAACGTCCAGCGACGCAGGGCATATATGTAACATTATCCCCCCCCACGAAAAGCACAGTCTCGGTGCGCATTATGTCAAACTACTGCAGGTGTAGTACGGCTTCATTCGGGCGACATGAACGATCTCGGTACATGGCATAGCGGACTGTTGCGGCGGATGCACAGGGGTGATCTCATATGTCACGGAAGTGACTGGCCGTAAAACTTGGTAGGGTCCTGCGTAGCGTGGCAAGAACTTCTCACACAGCCCAACTCTACGAGCGGGAGTCCAGAGCAAGACGAGAGAGCACGGAGAGTAGTGGAGGTCCCGGTGACGAGAATCATGGCCATGGCGGCGTTTCTGGGAATTTTGGGAGGAAGCTTGTCGGCGGCGAGCAATAACACTGCGGCATCAGCTTGAGATATGGCGTCACGAACATAGGAGCTGGCATTTACGGTGGGAGGCAGTATGCTATCAAACGGAAGGGGAGGGTCACTGCCGTATAGAAGATAGAAGGGTGAGTAGCCCATTATGTCGTGACGGGAGGAATTATATTCGAACGTTACAAACGGCAAAGTAACATCCCAGTCACGGTGATCATCCGATACATACATTGACAACATGTCCGTGAGCGTGCGGTTGAGGCGTTTGGTGAGGCCGTTCGTTTGTGGATGGTAAGCGGTGGTGAAATAGTGCTTAATGGAGCAGTACCGGAGAATTTCGTCGACTACTCGAGCAAGAAAGCAATGGCCACGGTCAATGAGCAGCTGGCATGGAGCACCATGGAGCAGGATGATGTCGTGGAGAAGGAACGCAGCAACGTGAGTTGCACAGCTAGTGGGTATCGCTCGGGGGACAACGTAGTGCGTAGTATAATCCGTGGCCGCCACAATCCATTTATTCCCCGACGCAGAGAGTGGGAAAGGCCCGAGGAGATCAAGGCCAACTCGGGAAAACGGGTCTACTGGAATGTTGATCGGCTGCAGGTATCCAGCAGGCACCACCGATGGCTTCTTCCGTCACTGACACCGGTCACAAGAAGCCACGTAACGACGAACAGAGTGGTAGAGGCCTGGCCAAAAGAAGCAGCGGCGGACGCTGTCGTACGTACGGGATAGACCAAGATGACCCGCAGTGGGCGCATCGTGCAGGTTGGCACGCAGGTGTTCGGGGACTACGAGCAGAAGCTCGGCGCCATCTGGTCACATATTCCGCCGGTATAAGGTGCCGTTGTGGAGCACAAACAAAGCAAGGGTAGCATCAAGGTGATTAGTGCTGATGCGATTGATAATGCTGCAAAGCTTGGGATCTAAGCGCTGTTCATGGCGAATGTTTAAAAGGTCAGTGATGGCCAACACACATGTGTCATCGTCACACTCGCTTGTTAGTGGTGGATCTACCGGGTTGCGGGACAGGCAGTCCACGTCAGCGTGCAGCCGGCCGGACTTGTGGACGACAGAAAAAGTGTATTCCTGAAGGCGGAGGGCCCAACGCCCCAGGCGACCAGTAGAGTTCTTCAACGTAGAAAGCCAACATAAGGTGTGGTGGTCAGGGATGACGGAGAACGGGTGGCCAAACGAGTAAGGGTGAAACTTTGTAATGGCCCACACGAGGGCTAAGCACTCACGTTCTATGATCGAGTAATTCCGCTCAGCCGCAGAAAGGAGGCGACTGGCATAAGCAATGACGCGAGTGCGACCCATCTGCTGTTAGGCGAGAATGGCACCAATACCGTGACCACTGGCGTCGGTGCGTACCTCCGTTGGTGCCAAGGAATTGAAGTGTTCCAGGATGGGTGGGTTGGTGAGGGCCGCAATGAGCGCAGAAAAGGCTCGAGATTGTTCTTGGTCCCAGCAAAATGGAGCGCCATTCTTCAGAAGATTGGTGAGTGGACGAGCCGTCTCCGCAAAGTTGGGGACAAACTGCCGAAAATAGGAGCATAGGCCTAGAAATCTATGCACAATATAATGCATCTTGCACTGGTCTTAATACAAATGAAATTTTTGTAAGGGAAGGAAGCATGGAGAATAATAAATATTCGTTCTGAGCCACCAGCAATTGGAGATAATTGAGAAAGAAACTGACTGTGCGTGTGACATGGCACCTCCTCTCAGCCGTTTGAATCGCCGGCGGAGAGAGAGGCGAGATCAGCAAGCGAAGCAGGTAGCGCGAACTACTGTGAACCGTTACAAAGGAAACTTGTCAGACTGCAAAAACTGCTCTGCTGTGAAAACAAGCAGGTACTTCATCATTGAGCCCCCGTTGTCAGTGACAAGCTTGCCAGGCCTACGGCGGACAAAACCATACTCAGGGGTTTTTTACGCCAAGGCTATCTATCACTAGGAAGCTTCTCAAGAGTGTTGGAAAAACATACTGGACCTATCGTCAAAGTATTAAAATGAGCTCCAGCATTGCTCAAGCAATTGGCAGGAGGCAGTGAAGTAAAAAAGCTGCTCCAAAATGCTCGAGCCTGCTTGCACCCTTGTAGACCTCCGCCTTATTTACAAACGGACAATACGATCAAGGTCATCCCATGGTAGGCAAAAAGCACAGGAGTGGCACTAGCGCCAAGCTTGTCAATGCATGTTATTGTGACCTGAAGGCGCCTTTTTGGCAGACGAAATATCCATGTGCTCAGGAATTTATCACCCCAAGTATAGATCAAAAAGGATCATGTAATACCCCATATCTGGGTGCTTTGAGGTGCATTCAAAATAATAAAATAAAATAGATATGCACAAGATAGGGAGCAGAAAGGTCATGCTCAATAATCCGAACTCCAATTTAATGTTGCTGCTAGAGCGCATCGAAGTGGTAAACTCAACATTTGAATCTATCAAGTCAAAATAGGTAAACACATTAGGTCAGACTAGATGTTCAGTTATTAAGCGAGCCAGCAAGTGTTACATTTGCTGCTAGTAGTCTGTTCCAAGTTTTTGCTAAAGTCTACTTGTGTTATATATATTTACATGCTTTTTCCATTTGTCTTGTCAGAGATGAGTGCGAAGTTGAAAAAGCATAAAAAGGAATCAACCAGACTGGAGATTTTGTATTTCAGAAAAAGAAAGCTGTAATTACCAAAGGCGTTTGACCTTAGAAACGTGCTCCAAAGCATAATTCAAATGCTCCAAAACTCTTGTTTCGTTGCTCCAAAGCTGCTCCAAAATGCTCGAGCCTGCTTCCACTCCTGCTCACAGCATCTGCTAGGTGCCAGTATCTTGACACCTGGCCAGTATATGAACACCTGGCCAAATGTAGGTAAGACTAGGCCTTTTGCTTCTGTCCTTGCACATAGTCATGTGCTCAAATTTTTCTCTTCTTTAGTTTTCCTTTTCTAAGAGGAACGTTACTGTGTTTGCAGGTCCCAAAATGTTGCCTCTTTCGGCTTCAAACCTGTCGGGTGGCCACCTCCACAGCGAAGTTGCAACACTCGCAGTGTACAGTCAAACCTAAATATATCCAACTAGGGGATCGCTAAATCGTTACATATATCGATAATTCGATGTTCAGAAATCTGCTTGAAGCACCGCTTGCGATTGTGAAAAATGATACCGTACTTGTGGCGTAATCAACCCACTTTCATAATGAACCCACCCTCCATTTTTGCCCCCGAGAATTTGAAAAAAAAAAAAAAAGTGTTAAGGGTGGTTCACATGAAAGCGGTTGAGTGAACTCAGCGACGAGTGGCAGCGACAGAGTTAAAAATTTCCAACTTGTGGGAACTATGTTGCTCTTGCTGCTCGAGCCGTTACAACAGCCCAAAAAAGGATTTTTGTGTCGCCACAGCAGATATCGCGAGTGTTTTCGCTTGAATGTGAAACAGCCTTTAGTCAAGGGTACGTCCCTCCGTCTCGGCCATCGCATCCACAGGTCATTTATTGGCAGCGTGCCAAGATGCTGCGCAGTAGTAATGTCACGGTGTGTCTATCTTTTGAATATGCTTTTGATCTTTTGATAGCTCCTGTGGTGGCGGCGAGGGAACCAGGCAGAGTGCCCATGATGGCTTGATTGCGCAAGCCTGGTTGGATTTATCACACCGCGCTTGGGGTGGGTGTAGTCCACTGCCACAAAATCATACGAAACCGCAATAGCTGCAAACGCCGTTTGAAGCGAGCAATGCTAAAAGTCAATGTCATGATTGCAGCTTACCGCATGCTTTCATTGATTCATAGATGCAAGGATGGATGACTCTCGCAAAAAAAAATATATATATATATATATATATATATATATATATATATATATATCTACTGCTTCTTAATGTATGCAGCCGCCATATCTTATGCAATGCTGCTCATTCAGCACGACAACAAGGATGGAATACGCTCGGGAAAAAAAAAAATGTCTGCTGCTTCTTAGCATCCGCAGCTGCCATAGCTTACGCATGTTCAGCATGATGACACGAGACGCGCATCGCACATCAGCCGCCGCACGCAGAGGGTTCACAGCACACACTGAAGAAAGCATCCGACGTTCTGTCTGCCACGAGCTGAGCTGGCTTGTCGGCGCATGCGTAGTGCGTGCTGCTGGGTACGAAGACCGGAAAAGAGAGAGGAAAAAGAGAGAAAGCTCAGTAGAAAAATGGGAACACCCTTGCACTTCGCTCTATCACGTTTTTCCCCTCTCCCGAACACCACGGCTGCTTTGGCTGTGTCTGCTTCGTACCAGCCGTAACCAAACCGCTTCCCTCTTGTTCCTGCCCGCACATGGCTTGCAAACGTCACGTGCTGGCGTGCGGCAAACGATCACCACAGATGTGCAAGCTGGTAAGATCACCAAAGATGCTGTAGACCAGCCATCGTCGAACTGTTCCCTCTCATTCTCTCCGCACGGGGCTTGGAAACTTCTCGTGGCAAACGGCCAAAGGTGATGCGATCGTCTTTAGGGGGAAGGCACACCTTCCAGCGCGTGGTGCCGAATTCGACATGTCGAACAACCGGTGAAATTGAATTCAATATACAACACAGCTTTTCTATACTTTTACATGGGGTTTTTGAGGGGACATTCTGCAAGTTCGACATAACCAAAATTCAAATTGTCCAGGTTCGACTGTATATAGATGCAGGCCATTTCCTCTTAACCTTTTAACCAACACCATTCCCACTTCGAGTTATTGATCAATTCACTCTTGCCCTACTACCTCATTCGCTGGCCGTCCTGGTTAGCTCAGTTGCCCCGGAAAAAAGGCGGTCCTGGGTTCAAACCCAAGACTAATAACTTCGAAGTTTCTGAGAAAGCTATTAGCTTTTCTTTGTAGCCGTGTAGTTGTGTTCGGATGGATGGCAATAAGTTCCCTTATTACAAGCAATTTGCCTTTGAACAAAGGTCCTGATTTTTTGAAACCCTTTGAGGTGACCTTGTCAGAAGTCTAAAACACTGCTACTTCGGAGTAGGTTAGATTTTGCTGGTTTTTCTTGGTGGACTGAACACTGTAGAACGTTTTGTTGGGCTAGTTGGTGCATGTTATAAAATGAAGAAGCATCAGCAACGAACACAAGGAAATGACATGGACTGAACTCTGCCGAGTCTGAAGTCCTCCCACCTCATGGCAAGCCACATCTGAAAACCGGCACTGCACTTGTTGCTTTGCGCCACCCGCAGACTGGTGTACTTTTGTCTGCAGGTTTTTTCCCTGACGTCGGAGGGAGCTACGTGCTGCCCCGGCTACCGGGAAGGCTGGGCATCTACCTTGGACTGACAGGGCAGCGTCTCATTGGCTGGGACGTCCTCAAGGGTCGCATTGCTACACATTTCGCTTCGTCACAGAGGGTGAGGGCGCAGTGTTTCAAGCTCTTCCAGTCCGTTTGCACTTCGTCTCGAGTTCTTTGGCACAAATACGACCCACTTTAATGTGTGCTCCATCAGCTTGAGGACACGTGAGATAGCAGTGCACTTTTTGCCACGTCAGTAGTGTGGCATTGCTTTTCTTATGACTTTCACTTTGAGCAACACTGGCATGTAATCACAAGCCAAGAAACCAAGAACCCTGTTTTCAAATCTACATGTTGTATTTGGTTGTGGATTTCAAAAAAAGGCAGCACGCAAAACAGACACGGAAGGAAGAAAGATGAACGTGTGCGCATTCTTCCTTCCGTGTTGTCTGTTTTGCGCACTGTCTGTTTTTGAAATCATGCACCAACTAGCCCCCCCCCCCCGGAGTGTATTATTTGGTTGAGGATACACAGCATGTGCTCTGCTTAACTCTGCCATTTGAAAATAACACGCTCACGAAAAAGGGAAAACTTCAAAAATGCCTATCCGTGTATATCTTTCTTCCATCCTTGTCCATGTCACGCTGTTCTTCTTCAAAATACAACTGGGGCCAGTTACGAAATGATTACATCACACATGTCTGTCCATCAAAACTTGTGAATAGGAGTGGGACCAGTTGTTTGGTTTGTGAAAGATCTGTGGTAGTTTTTGTGACATGATTGTTGTGCATTTGTCCCCTTGTTTATGTGAGGCCATGCTTCATTATGCATGTCCACAAATGCTGACAGGATTGTTAAGAAGAAAAAAAAGAATAGAGGCAACCGTAGTGCTTTCCATGCACCTTCTGCTCTCCATGTTACTGATAACTTGTGACACAAAAGGGAAAACTTACCGATACCAAGGATGAGCTGTTTGAGGTGAGAAAACTAAATGAGCAATGGTGCCAGCGAGCCGTTTCTTTTTCACGCGGATCAATCAATCGCATCAATAAATCAACTTTTATTTTGCCGGAAAGGAAAGCTGAGGATGCCCGAAGAAAAAGCTCCAACGAGCTTGACAAGCTGCTGGGTCCTAAATGATAAAGTAGTATGCTTTGGCGGGTCAGGCTCTCTACTTGACTGCAGTGTGTGGCACACATTGCATTTTGGCTTTTGATTGTGGTGCCCACGTGGCCCTGTCGTTGCAGAAATAGCACTAGCTGTTTTTTCATGGTGTAAATTGACAACGCATGCTACACACAAACAGAAGACAAGAAAAAAGCGTCCTGTCTGTGTGCAGCATGTGCTGTTGAATTACACCACTTTTCAGAAGTGTGTCAAGGCATAAGGTTAGTTGTTCATCCTGCGCTGTCTCTATTTCATGTCTGCTGTGGTGCTCTCTCGTGCCTCCTTGCTGGTGCTTCCCATAAGCGCGGCTGGTCACCCAGCCTTTCACATACTTCCAGTCATGCTGTGAACCAAATGGAGCCAGACAGGTTGCTGCCATCACAGTGAAATAGTAGCACCATGTTTATGTCATGGCTGACCTTTGAGGTGCTTTTTAGGGAGTTGGAAATTTGTTGCACATTAAAGGTTTTCTGTCTCCAAAGCACATCAGTGTGCTCGAAACACAGTAGCATCAGATGGGGGCACCTCTGTCTTTTTAGCATCTTTTAGGGCCTAGCAGTGCAGAGGGGGGTGGTAACCTTTATGCCTTGTGGGATACTTTGTGATGGAACATGTGTCAATCACTGCCTGTGCACACCAAGAGGGAATTGAGACTGAAAGGTATGTTTTCATTGATTCCCACACAGATTGAGGCCATCGAAGGTGACCTCATGCGGCTGACTACGCCATCCATCTCGGACATTGACAAGATTCTCGTCAAGCATCAAGACCAGGTGAGTGTTGGTCGACAGCTGTGAACCATCTTGGGTTCATGGTCACCCTTCGAGGATACTGAATGTGTAGATTTAATTCAATGGGGCTACGGAGAGAGAGGATAGCAATGATTTCGGGTACCCTTGGCAACTTGAGATCAGTATGTGGCTGACCGAATTTTCAGACTCCAGTAATTACGACTTCATTCAGAAACCGTCACACGCCCCATAGGAATGTGTACATTTTCACAACCAATATTTCGGACTCTATGGTGTCCAGAAATTCGATTTTTAGGACAAATTTTGGTGCCATCAATACTGGTGGAGATCGTTTTTTGGCTGAGGGCTCATTTTTTCAGCATAACATAGGCGTGAGCGGGCATCATTGTCACAATCGGCTTTGTGGCTGCGAAAGCAGAGTCATTCGGATGGACTAGCTTAGCTCTGTGTTCATCATTGTTATTGTGGCAGTGGCAGTAAGGGAACGGTTATCGGCATCGAGGTAGCGTGCAAATAGCACCCATTCGAACTGAAAATGGAACGTGAGCACTGTCCGCTGCGGCTCACTCTGATGGCGCCGCCGCCCACGGAGAAAAGTGGGCAAGGGTAGGGTTGCGTTCAGGAGGCTCTGCTTGTTTTTTTTCCCATGAGTCCCATCTCGCGGTCTTTGCTACTGTGGTTAATCATGGAAATTAAATGCTGTTGCTTCGCGCGACGCTTGCATTTGTTTGCGGCATGAGCATGACAGAAGCTTGACTGGTATTCTGACTGGAGGGTTACAGCTTAGCACGTTCTGCTTCCACGGGCCGCACTGCTCATGCGGTGAACACCTTGAGCGAGTTGCATGCTTCCCTGTGGCACATATGCCTGCCACGTCTGCACCAATCAGCGCACGCTGGCAGCCGCGCCCGCCATATCAGATCATGCTGGGACGTCCGCATGGGCGGCGCACGGAAGCAAATGATAGGAACCGATCACGCTATGCAATAACTCCCTATTATCGACATATAAGTGAAACATGGGGAGTGGCAAAGTTCCTGATTTGTAAAGCTGATTTTTCGCAGAAAAATGACTTTTTCATGTTCACGAATTTTTTGGACTGTTCGATTACAATTGAACCCGGCTGTATCGAACTCGAAGGGGATCGCGAAATAGTTTCATATATCGATACTTCGATATAGAGAAATCGGCTTGAGACGTCTCTTGCGATCGTGAAAAATGATACTGTATTTGTCGCGTAATCAACCCAGTAGCATAATGAACCAACCTCCCACTTTTGCTCCCCCCAGAAAATTTGAAAAAAAAAAGGAGCATTCAGAGGCACATCCCTGTGTTTCGACCATCACATCCATAGCTCATTTATTGGCAGCATGCCAAGATGCTTTGCAGCGATATTATCAGGGCATGTTTATCTTTTGACTATACTTTTGATAGATCCTGCGGTGGCAGGGAGCGAACTTGGCAGAGTGCCCCTGATGGCTTGATTGCACAAGCCTGGTTCGATTTATCACGCCGCGCTTGGGACGGGTGTAGTCCACTGCCACAAAGTCATTGGAAGCGTGATAGCTGCAAATGCCGCTTGAAGAAAACAATGCCAAAAGTCTGTGTCATTATCGCAGCTGACCACGTGGTTTCATTGATTCATAGATGTAAAAATGGACGACTCTCGCAAAAAAAAAAAAACGCTGCCGCTTCCTAATATCCACAGCCGCCATGGCTTACGCTGCGCCGCACATTCAGCACAAGGACGACTCACAAAAGAAGAAAAAAAAAACAAAGATTGCAACTTCTTAACGTCTGCAGCCGTTACAGCATACGCTACACCGCACGACAGCAAGGCAGAACGACTCCTGAAAAAAAAAGACAGAAAAAAATATACCTGTCGCTTCTGCGTCTGCAGTCCAGACCAGACATTCAGCTGGACGACACGAAGACGCGCATCACACGTCAGCCACCACGGGCAGAGCTGGCTTGTTCACGCATGCGTAATGCGTGCTGCAGCGAACGAAGACCGGGAAAGAGTGAGGAAGGGAAGAGATAAAGCTCAGCAGAAGAATGGGCACACTCTTGTTGCACTTTGCTCTATCGCGTTTTTTCCCTCTCCCAAACACTACGGCTGCATTGGTTCTCTCTCGATCCTTCACGCACATGGCTTGCAAACGTCGCGTGCTGGCGGGCGCCTTTGGGGAAAGGGCGCGGCGCTGCCCTAGACCAGCCGTCGCCGGACTGTGTCCTCTCATTCCTTCCGCACGTAGCTTAAAAACGTCATGCGGCAAACGGCCGAGGGTGGTGCGATCGTCTTTGTGGAAGGCGCACCGTCCAATGCGTAGTGCGGAGTTCGATTAGTCGAACGACCGGTGAAATTGAGTTCGATATACGACGCAGCTTTCTTATACTTTTACATGGGATTTTCAAGGGGATATTCCGTCAGTTAGATATAATCGAAATTCGAATTATCCGAGTTCGACTGTATTAGGACTGTTTCCTGGGCCCCGCCGAGTCCGAAAAAAGTTGGAAACTAGTCTCATTGGCTGTGCCGTGTGGAGTTTTTTTTTTTTTTAATTAACAACTCTGAGTGCATGGCCTAATAAGCTTATCCATGTCCTGGAGCAATCTTTATTTAAAGTGGTTTATGATCGTAAAGGAGATGGGTCGTCATAATGGCCAGGAAATGACACGGGGTTGTCATGTCACTCATAGCCAACCTGATCATGGCACATAGCTTTGTGACATCAGACATGCCATTGTTGTTGCAAGAAATATGAAACAACCGTTCAGTTCAGAATTTTTCAGCTAAAAAACTGCTTTGTTCACCAGTGAAACATGCAAGCAACCATATGCAACTGCGTCATATGAGTGCGCTAATGGTTTTGAATTAATGGCCCTTTAAAGCTTGCTGTGAAGCTAGCATAGTCAATTAGGGGAATTTTCGTGCGGTGATGACGGTGGTGCGAACATGGTCAGTAAACTGAACTTTTCTTTCCACGAGTGCAGTTGTTCCTTCACCATGCCAGAGTGGCTCAGTGTTTGGGGTGCTCGGTTTCTGTGGCTGACGATGTGAGTTCGATCCTGGCTGCGGACAATGCATCCCAGGAAGGGGGGGAATGCATTGTGTGATGTCAGCACATAGTAAAGAATGGTCAAAATTATCCAGAGCCTTCCATTGCACATACAGTGTCCCTTACAGCCTGTGTCGCATTGGAGTGTGAAGCTGCATAAAAACAGTTGTCGCTTCATTGTTCAGTAAATTACTGAACTAAGGCGTTACACTGGCAACACTGTTGTATCCTTATTTCTTGCTTCAGTTTCGTTTCTTTCAGTGTACATATCGTCATCGTCATTCAATATGATTCCCTATATAAGTGGCTTCACTGTGACGAATAAAGGGGGGTTTCTGCATACTGCGCTTGTGTGGTCCCGTGTCATGCATCTGGTCTGAATCAGACACCACATATTGGCGACGAGGATCAGTATCGGAGCCATGTCACTCGGGTGTTTCCCAGCACCGCCCCCTTTCTTGCCTGCACCCGGTGACCCGGCTGTGCCTTGGTAGCAGTGGAAACTCGTATTTCTGAATTCCCTGGAGGCCATTGGCGGCGATGAACTGAAGCCGAAGCGTTGCAAGGCAATTCTGCTAAACTCGCTCGGGGTTGAAGGCCAGCGAATATTCTACAGCATCCTTGCACAAGGAGCAGACGCGACTGCGGACGCCACGGCCGAGGACAAGGTGGCTGCGGACGCCAAGGCTGAGGAAAAGGTGGACCAGTTCAAGGACGCGCTTGCTGCTCTGGATACGCATTTCGCGAGCGCTATGAATGATTTGGTGGAGCGGCGCCGGTTTCATCAAAGACGACAACTGCCTGGTGAGACATTTCAAGCATTTACAAACAGTCTTCGGGACCTTGCGTCTACTTGCAATTTTGGCAGTGCTACCGATAGCATGATTCGAGACCAATTACTGGAAGGCACTTCGTCACAAACAACCCGTGAACGCATGCTTTATGAAGGGTCTTCGCTTACATTGCAGCGTGCTGTTGACATCGGGAAGCAAATTGAGCAAACAAAACAAGAGCTCAGGGAATTCGCACATAGCACTGTGAACAAGATTCAAGATGTGCGAAAAAGGTCAGACTCTGAGCAAGAAGTTGCTACAGGTGCGGCTCGTCATCGCATATGGCTAACTCGACTGCATGTCCGGCGAGGAACAAGCGTTGCCACTCTTGTGGAAAAATTGGTCACTTTTCAAGCATGTGCAGATCGAAGAAAATGAAATATGCCGTTCGAAAGCCCGAGAAGGCCAACGCCGTCACGGTACTTCAAATCGGTGACCGTAATGCGTCGGCGAAAGATATTCGAGCCAACATTTCCATCGGGAAGATAAGATTGTCGTTGATTGTCGACACAGGCGCTACGGTTTCTTTGCTATCTAGCCGACACATACTCATTACGGCCGCCAACTGCCAATTTGTGTGACTATTCCGGAGAACAAATCAAGTTAAGCGGTTGCTTTCTTGCTGACGTATCTTACAAGGGAAACAGAGCCAGTGTGCTTTTTCATGTCACAACCAAGGGCACTTCGCTGCTGGGGCTTGATGCCGTTCGGAACCTAGGAATCACTATCAACGGCTCAACCTTGAATTGCTGCCAGGTGACATGCCCTGATTCACTGCCTTCAGAATTTACGCACCAGTTTGCGCACTTGTTCACGGAACAGTTAGGGCATGTGAAAGGCTTTGTTCACCATGTTAAATGCCGTTCATCTGTGAAACCAGTCGTTGCGAAACTCAGACGCCTGCCGCTCACGCTACGGCAACAGGTATCGGTAGAGATACAACGCCTGCTGGCCGAAGATATAATTGAACCTGTCGACGCATCGGAGTGGATTTCACCGATCGTCGTCGTGAGGAAGAAGGACGGTTCAATTAGGTTGTGTGCGGACCTACGTGAAGTGAACAATGCAGTAATTGCCGATGCTTTTCCTCTTCCGCATACAGAGGAATTACTTCATGAACTAGCTGGAGGAACGTGCTTCTCAAAGCTCGACTTAGCGTCGGCATACCACCAGCTAGAACTGGCTCCGGAAAGTTGGGGACTAACCACCTTTATCACACACGAAGGATTGTTTCGTTTTAAGGGAGTGTGTTTTGGCCTTGCATCTGCCCCTTCAGCCTTTCAGAGAATGATGCAGCATATTTTGAAAGATTGTAAAGGCGTACTTTGTTACATTGATGATGCGATTGTGTGGGGCAAGACACGTGAGGAGCACCACAAGAATCTACACCAGGTGCTAAAACGCATTGGTGATTCAGGTTTGAAGCTCAACCAGAAATGCACATTTGCTGTTTCAGAACTATCCTTTTTAGGGCATACGGTGAGCTCAAAAGGGCTCACACCATTGCAGTCTAAGGTTGACGCTATTGTCAAAGTGCCTGCTCCTCACGATGTTGCCACTTTGAGGTCATTTTTGGGTCTCGCTGGTTACTATGCTCGGTCTGTGCCACGATTTGCTGATCTCGTCGAGCCGCTTAGAAGGCTCCTGCGGTCTGGTCAACAGTTCACGTGGGATAATGATGCTGAGCGTAGCTTCCAGCTTGTTAAGACAGCTTTGTCTTCAAGCCCAGTCATACAAATTTTTAACCCAGACCTTGATGTAATTGTTACGACAGATGCTTCTGATAAGGGTCTGGGAGCCGTTCTTCAGCAATGCGATGGTGACAGCGTACGCACGGTGGCCTTCGCATCACGTGCCCTGACTCCTGCTGAGCGGAAGTACTCCGTTGGTTTTGCGCACGAAGGTCACCCAGGAATTGTGAGGACGAAGCAGAGACTACGTGATCTTTAGTGGTGGCCGCGTTTGAATAAACAGGTAGAACAAGCAATCTATTTTTGCCATATCTGCCAGGCCGCGGACAAGTCCGCTAAACCGTCGTTTGCACCGCTGCAGCCGGTGACGTTTACAGCGCTACCATGGCAGAAGTTAGCAATGGATATAGTGGGACCGATTGGCTGGGCCCCTTTAGACTGTAGGTGCATGATATCGCTGATCGATTATCATTCCAAGTGGCCTGAGGTTGCCTTTTCATCTACAGTGACGTCACAGAGTGTAGTCGATTTTTTGCAGACTGTGTTCAGCCGAGAAGGCTATCCGGAAGAAATTGTCACAGATAATGGGCCTCAGTTTAGTTCGCAAATGTTTGAAACATTCTTGAGAGAGAAGGGTATTGCGCATCGTTGTTCTTCTCTGTACTATCCACAGGGAAACGGCACGATTGAACGTTTTAATCACGTGCTGAAAGATTTCATGCAGGTTGCCCGATTGGAGCAACGGCCCCTCCAGGCTGCTGTGGTTGACTATCTCGGCATATATAGGTCGACGCCGCATGCGACAACGGGTGTGTCACTAGCTAAGTTGCTCCACGGGCGCCAGCCAAGGACAAGACTCAATACAGTGGGTTTGCCGACAAGAGAGGGTCGGTTCGAATAAAAATGTTCCTGCTAGGGTTAGGACGAAGCAGATGTATGCAAAACAGTATACGGACAGGAGGCGAGGTGCGAAAAGACCAGTCTTTAGAGTACGGGACTTGTTCGTGTACGCAAGACAGCAGACGGTGGGAAAGCGTCTGTAAACTACACAGGGCCTTTGAAGATTGTCGGCAGAAAAGGCAAAAATAGCTTTTTGATGAGCGACGGTCGTTGCTGGAACGCGTCTAAACTAGTTCGGGTTCCCTGCAATAAATCGCAGACAATAGAACAATGGGCATGGGAATCGCCTCATCACTGCTCGGGTACCGCTGGGCCTGAAAGGTGCGCAGACGCTGAACAGGGTGAATTGTTGCGATTGCCGGAAACAAGGGCTGAAGTTAATGAAGAAATGGTTGCTCCTTTAGAGGATTCGGTGGAACAACCTTTGCGTCGCAGCACTAGGGTGCGCCGACCTGTAGAAAGATTTGGGTTTTCTTTACCTAAACAATAAGTGTTTAGTTCGTGTTATTTTGGTTGTTGCAAATTACTATGTTGTATTTTTCAAGTGGGAGGCGATGTTGTATCCTTATTTCTTGTTTCAGTTTCGTTACTTTCAGTGTACGTATCGTCATCTTCATTCAGTATGATTCCCTATATAAGTGGCTTCACTGTGATGAATAAAGGGGGGTTTTTGCATACTGCGCTTGTGTGGTCCCGTGTCATGCGTCTGATCTGAATCAGACACCACAAACACTGCGATGACCGTCTTCTGAACTTAAAATTGTGCATTGCGTCGTGTTTCGCATGCTTCCCGGAAACAGTCATCTATGCATTTGGCATGTAAGTGTGCTGTCTCTGGTGAAGTCTCTCACTGCACTGTGGCAGTCATCTAATTACACGTTGGCATCTCAAGACTCTTTGTGCAGCTAACATGGCAATGTGCAACCTTTTGGTGGAAATGCCTATTTTGTTCACAGGGTCTCTGTGTTCAGTAGTGTGGGCAGAAAGTAAAAGTTTGCAACAGTGTAGTGGAATGCAGCAAAGCCTTTGCCATTGCTTTTCAGCTGTGCATTGTGTTTTATGTTGCAGTGTGAAGCTGACTTCCGGAAGGAGTTTGTCCTCAAGAAGTACATGGGGCGCATCAACGCAGCCTTTGACGCACCCAGCGTGGAGAAGATCATTGAGAATCTCAAGAAGGACAACTCTGACTGGGCCAAGGAGCAGCTCACCATCCTGAGCCAGATGGTAGGCACCCTTTTTTTTTGCCGGTTGCTTCTCCTGGCTCCATCTGGTCACGTTGGTGCAGGGATGGAGAACGATTGCTGCTGGCTTACTGAAGCAATTTTGCATGCTCATCGTTGGACTTGCACACACTTTTGACTCATTGAAGATAAGTTGGAGGCTATGGAAAGGAACATAAAAGGTGTAATTTAAAAAGACGGAAAAGCAGCAGACTTGGTAAGGGAACAAATGTGAGTTAATGGCACTTTAGATGAAATCAAGAAGACAGAACTACAGGAGAAAGGGGTGTGATTGTGACAGAAATTTTTTTTTTTTTTTTTAGCATTTAGGTTTTGTGCAAAGCAGTTAGATTCAAAATGTGGCGATGCAACGTCATTCTCAAAATCACTGCTGCTTGATGCATCAAAAAATACTATGTGCATGCCTGCCATCTGGCGAACTTTCTTGTTGTATCTTGCGACCTTGTTTCCACCACAGTCACCACTGTCTCTAAAAATCACTTTCCGTGAGCTGGAGGAAGGCATCCGGCTGACCCTGCAAGACTCCCTGAAGATGGAGTTCCGCCTCTCGCAGCGCTTCATGCAGGACTCTGACTTTTATGAGGGTGTCCGATCAGGTGCGTGACAGTCTTTCCTGTTCCAAGCACATTTGGCCTTGTTAAAACGAAGCCATCAGGAAAGAGAGTTGATGCTGGTGTACAAAAGCTAGGTAGTGAATTTTCTTTTAAACCATCTGCACTGATGAGAGTATTGTGGTTATTCTTGCCATGAGCCTGAAGCATTTTAAACAATGTGTAGGAGTCCGTGTTCCACAAAAACTTTTATTGCAATAGTGTTAGAGTTGCTACCATACCAAAATCCCAGACCAAATTGCCTGATTGGTCAAGACAGTTGTGGTGTCCTTCCAATAGTCGTGTGACAAAAAAAGACTAATCACAGCACACCCATGGGAGTCAAATTTAAAAAAATAGCCTCCTAGTTTCCTGATTGGGCTAGCCAGTGGTGACCTCATGAAGGTCATGTGGCCATGAAGGACGAATCAGTGTACTACCCACAGGACTGAGCTCATAAATGGCCCCTTTGGCCCATCCCAAAAATTTTGGTGTCCTGTCTACCTGTCACACTAAAACCTTGCTACTGTCACAGACGAAATTTTCTGATTGGTTAACACAGTGATGACATCATGGCGATCAAAGTCCAATTGCAGAGCATCGCCCACAGGAGTCAACTTAAAAAATAGCCTCTTGTCTCTCCTGCTCCATGTTCTTTTTGTGCTAAGAGCTTTGCCAAAATGAGCAATCAGAAATGCTGTTTTCTTTGTTTCTTGAGTTGCCAACACGGAATTAAACTGTAATTTACTGTGACCACTCCACGACACAGACAAATGGGAGTTATCTTGTTTCTTGAGTCTGTTACTGTGATAGACACGGAGACCTCTGCGTCTGGCCTTTGCAGTGCTAATTGACCGCACGGGGAGCCCAAAGTGGAATCCGGCCACCTTGGAGGAAGTTACCGAAGAGAGAGTCAGCGCCTACTTTGAGCCTCTGCCTTCTGACAAGGAGCTGAGGCTCTGAGCCCTCCCTTGGCCTCCTCTGTCCTGTTCCTCGTCTCTCTGTTGACCAGCTTTGCTGCTTTCAAGCTGGAAGGGGGGTCGAGGCCCACGGCTTTGAGAACTGCGTGGGCAAAATTCGTAAGAGGAGCCAATGTCGCGTAGAGTCCCGTCGAGGAGAGCCTCATGCAGTGTGCCGACCTTGGCATTGGTATTTTTTAGCTTTGGTGGTCGACAGTCGGGAGAAGCACAGTGCACGTTTTGGTACCCTTTTCATTTTGTTATTGAGCAGCAGAAGGAGCAGCGTCACACAGTTGGGCTAAAGGGGGCAAGGTGTTGGTCGGAGAGAAAGGAGGGTTCGCCCCTGTCTTAAGCGCTGCACTTGCTGCAGTCCTTTTTTGACCCCCTTTCATCTGAGCAGGCAGAAATCATGTATCGGCTGGTTTCGTGCAGTGCTCAAAGGGGCAGCACACAGATTCCTCCTTCCTCGCTGGCAGATCTTAGAGGATCCATGAGCTAACTTCTACTGAGGGACTGTTTTATTATTTAAAATGTGAAAGCATTTTTATTCTGTCCTTGGTTTCACGGGGGATCATTATGGATGTTGCAGGGCGCTGTGACCTACAGTTGTGCGCGGTGCCGACGTCACAAATTCCAGCTAGCAAAGCCATTCCTCGTATATTTTGATGGCAGCAAGGCATTGTTGGTTTGGTTTGGTTGAAAGTTCTCTAATCTGTGTCATATTTTTTCCCCCGTTGTTTCTCATTGCTTCACCAGTTTCAGGTGACACGCAGCGTGATGTTACTTGGAAACGTGCACAGCTAGTCACTTGGCTTTTCCACGGGAACTTGATCTCCACAAATACATCCAGTAAAAAACCCGAGCCTCTGCCTTGTACGCCCTGCATAAGACAATCCAGTACAGTTTCTTTCCAGCCGGCACCCTGCACAAAGCCTTCAAGCAGCTCCTCCAGAATGGAAATTTTTTTGTACGGGAGTTGCGCGCTAGCTTCGCCGCATCCCGCAGTGATTTAAAAACTTGGCAAGCTTACTTAGAGCAACTGAAGAATAAACTATCAAGGTGCGTTTTCCTCTGTAAGTGTAGCGCTTCAGGGGAGGCATACACACATGCAGCGAAATGTTTTCCTCTGCCTTTTTTGGGCACTTTTGGAGTGCATTTTGGCTCCTGAATTATCGCTTTCTTCTGTAAGCTGGGAAGAAGGGTGACCCGTTTAATTTCGAAGATACGCGACATAGTGTACTCCGAGAAGCAGGGTAGCTCGTATGGTTCTTTGAAAGCAAAACGCTGCGCTCAGTAGGCCAGAACCAGCTTGTCAAAGTGACACGTGGGCTCGAACAAATGCGTTCCACCTGATGTCTTACGGTGCTGAGATTCAAAGGAGAGTCTCGTCGGTTTATATCTTGAGTGGCAGCTCTTGGCTGCCAGTTTTTTTTTTTTCTTCTTGCCCACGTGAAATTATGAATGCTCGTACATTGCTCGCCCAACCGGCGGTTTGTGCACTTTTGCCCTTGTTTCAGCAGACCCGATGTTGTCCACATTATTAAGCGCCCACTTTTGGCCAGTTCTATTCGAGGAGAGTTCACTGATGGAGTGCTAGATTATCGGAGAGAATGGGGAAGCAGCACACGCTGCTACACCCACCCCCTCCCCTTCTCGCCATGGGGCTCTTCAGGAGAGCGAGCAGCAGCGATGTTATGTTTAGAAATTAAATGCTTGAAAGTGCACTTAAGCAACCACTGTCTGGATTGTCCATTATTTGCCTCAAGCTCTGCAGGGGCCGTTGCCAACGGCAACTGTTACAAAACACCTCGTAGGAGCAGCGACGGCACCAAGGTGTTTGTGTTAGAGTGGCACAGAAAGAGACAGATTTGACTCCAGTATTACATCACTTGACTTAAAATTAAGTGAAAAAAAATAGCAGCAGTTAGAGATTCATGCACCAGCTGAAAGTGGGCCAGTAAGTGCTGCTCAATGACCACGTGAAACATATTTCTCATCAGGGACAAAACAAAGTGCTCAAAAGATTCTTCTGTGGCCACCACCCTCACCTTTCCAAGATACATAGGAGAAGTACTACATAGGGGGGTATTGATAAAGGTTTGCTTACTATTTTGTTGTAACCTTTTGTGTCATGATGAGTGGACATATCTACTAATCCCCTATAGTCTCAGTTCATAAGCCAAGCACTCGGCTTGAGAACTGAGGCTCCCCCTGAACCCTTGTTGAGTGTTCTTTCATACCGTGTAGCCATCTTCTACCCTGGCCTTCCATGAGTTGCACTCAAGTGCCTGCAGGCAAACATGGAGCACATTTTCGCCCAATTCGTGCTGGCATCTGATGAATGGGCGGGTAATCTTTGTTCATAGTCTTGAGAGTTGTCACCTGATGGCTTGTTTAGGCCGGTTTGAGTAGCTGATTTCAGCAGTCGCTGTGCCATCAGCTCTGCTTGTTCTCAGCACTGCCTGGTAAAATTTCTGAATTTCCACTTTTGAAATTTGTTCATCGTCAACAAAGCAACGCAAAAGCCACAATAGACAAAGAGGGGACAGGACAAGCGCTACTTTCAACAAATGTTTCGTGCGGTTCTGGAGCATACATATATATATATATATACCTACACTTACTCACACTTCAGTATCACAAGGGAAACAAGGAAAGACATGTACACGTGCCGCCTAAGCTAAGAAATCCAGCTCTGTTTTTGATAGAGCCACGGACAGTTTAATAATGCATCCATCCCCTGACCGTGCTATCTGCGATGCTTCCACAGTCTCCCTAGTCAGGCTGGTGTGGTGGCGATACAAAAGCAATTGTTTGACCGAACACAGAATAGCAAGGTGTCTCACTGTCACACTTTTTACAATGCGCAGCTAACTGTCCGTCTATGGTAATATTGCCGATCTTTTTGGAGTGTTCTTGCAGCCGGACGTTCAGACATCTTCCAGTTTGGCTGATGTAGTGTCTACCACACGAAAGCGGGATTTTGTGCACAACATCCTTCTGGCAAGGTACCAAGGGATCCCTGTGTTTGATATTACACGCTGGTTTTTGCGTACGTGTGGGACAGCTTAGCCTACATAGGCTCATAAGCTTCTTTGGTGCGGAAAACAAAACTTTTACTCCAGATCGTTGCCCGACTTTCTTCAGATTGTGCGAGAAACCATGCACGTACTGGAGGACAGCTATCTTCTCTTTGTCTTGTCTTTCTCTTCTATTTTCTGCTGTCTACTCATCACTCAGGCTCGCCTTTGATTTCCGTTTACGACTCAGGGCCTCCGCAACAGAAACTATCACGTGCCTAGGGTAACCTGCCGCCTCCAATCGAGCCACCTTTGAACAAATACTCTCATCAACGGTGTGTTGGCAGCACTCGACAAGAAGGACAGCACGATATTCTTCTTAACCAGCTTAGAATGCGATGAACTATTTGGTAGGGGAGGTTTGTTGGCCCTTTGCTCATACACCCAACACGCATAATCTTTAAAATACAGCTGCAAATCCAAAAACCTAATGCAATTCTGCTCGGGCAGTTCGGTGGTGAATGTGAGTGGCTTAAAAAAATGCTTAAAAAGAGGCTAAAATTAGCAAGACAATAGGGTCTCCGAGAGCAAAAAAACTCTTCCGAATGACTGCCGACAAACGGGTCAATAAAAACAGAAATATGTTAGAAAATTAAAAAATCATCAACATAACGAAACACTTTTAAAATCCTAAGGTCATCCAGCTGCTCACAAAGAGCCTTGTCACAACGAGCGAGCCAGAAACAATTCATAAAAAATCATCAACATAACGAAACACTTTTAAAATCCTAAGGTCATCCAGCTGCTCACAAAGAGCCTTGTCACAACGAGCGAGCCAGAAACAATTCACTTAAAATCGGTGCGATGCAAGAACCAATGCAAACACCCTGCTTTTGCAGGTAAATGCTATTGTCGAAGGTAACAAAAGTAGACGTCCAGTAGCAAGATAAAAGCTCTAAAAAACCACTCACACTTACACCACATTCGTTTTGAAGGTCTACCGCGCCGTACTCGTCGATTGCTGCCTCGACACAGGACAACAGACCGTCGTGTGGCATTGAATAAAACAAATCTTTTATATCTACTGCAAATGCAGTTAGGACGTTGTCACATGACCTAAGGAAATCAATAACTGCAGCAGAATTCCTCGTCGCAAACAGGTCGTCCACGTCAAGCCTTTTAAGACTCAATTGCAAGAAGTCGGCAACGCACTTCTGCTACGTACCTGATTCTGACACGATCACGTGAAAAGGGCATTCCACTTTGAGTCTTAGCTGAGAAAAGCATTTGAAAGGTGTCATAAATTGCTGCTCTCAATCTTCTTAATGACACTCAACAAGTTGAGCTGTTCGCACAGCTTCTTAGCTCGCGACTTTACTCTCTTCAAAGAAATATTTCGGTGTGGCTTAAAAACAGATTATACTGCTTCCGACGCTTTACTACAGAACAGCTCTCGCCTGAGCACAGTAAACTCGCCCTCCTTGCCAGCAGGCAAAACACAGAGACAAAGTTCTTTGAGAGACGTAGCCGCGCGCTCCATTCGCATATCAGGACGCTCCTGTCTACACCTTGCAACCACCTTCAACCCTTGGGATACACAGGATGCACTCTCGTCCAACGCCACCCTCCTTGCCACTTCCCAGACACTGGTGAGAAGTCCTGCAGCGTCTTGCCTCGGTGGTACGGCGAGGGGCCGAGCACCAGAGTCTTGGAGACGTCATCCGGGACGTCGACGCCACCGATTGTGTGAATGCCTTGACCACTTGCCGATACCTGACGAGGCATCAGAAGGCGGAAGCCCTTCAAAACATGGAGCCAGCAGGTTTCCGTGCCAGGTCGAGCAACCTTGACACCTGGCGCCATTCCCATCGGGCTCGTCCAAGATTACCGTCACTAAAGGTACTTGACAACAAGCAGTCACGGTGGAACCGAGCTTGCCTCCGCCATTCAGCCCGGAAAATCTTGCACAACCGACCACCATGGTTAACCGACGGAGGAAAGCCACCAAGCAGGGCTCTAATGGCGAGAGGGAGGATCCTGGATCGGATACAGAAGGAAAAGGCATGAGCTTGGACCTCAGCATTGGTGGCAAGTCACTTCACGTCACAGCTGCTGCAAAGAATGCAAACTCCTGGCCACTATGGGCAGAAACATATTGTCACGCTACTGACGAGGATGAAGGATTATGATGGTGTGGCAGAAGAGGAGGAAGGGGTGTTGGTTTCTGGGGGCTAGTAGGCCTCACCGTGTCCCACTGCCACAGCACTGTAAATAAACACCCCCTTTCTTATTTCACCGTAGCAATATAACCAAAAATTGTGAAATATTCAGTTGTCCAAAAGCAAAAGTCCTTGCTTGTGACTGTTCATTTCCTGGAGTTTCTACGGTGAAATCAAACAGGCTAAAAAAGATTGTTTTATCGATCATGGGGTTCCTGCAGAAAAAGCCAAGAAATTGGCCCCCTTTTTAACCTCTTTGTGGCATCATGATAGAGCCGGCAGTTTCAATTTTTTCCCACCCGCAAATGTGGCACCCCAGCTCAATTTCACTTGCGAAGATGCCGCCATTTGAATGCCACCCGTCAGCCATGGCATTGGCAGTGGTTCCCTTAAGCACCGTCTGCTCCTGCGTGCAGTTACTGCTTGCCTCTCATTGCATTTTTCTGTATTCAGGCAAGCAGAAGTTGTCAGCAGCGTAGAAGGGTATGCAAACCACTGCAGATGAAATCATCACAGAGGGCATCATGGACGCGCATCGGTGCGATGTGGTAGGACACCTGCAGAAGGTGTTCAGTGGCGCATCCGAGCACTTCGTATGCAGTCTAGCGCGCAACCAGCAGCTAAAGCAGTGCTAGCACAGAAAGAAAGAGCAGAGACACTGCATTCAAAAAAAGACACCAAGGACTACTGTACAACTTTGGTGTCTTCTACAAAAGTAAATGCGATGCTCAACTCTGAATGCCTTTTCTTTCTGTTGAAAAACCACATTTGTGTTGCTTACCCTCCTAGAGCTATGTTTACTGAAGGTAGGGACATTCTTCGTTTCTCACTTTTGTTGTCAATTCTTTGTAAGAGATTTTATCCTGGGAGTCTCCTCCCAGCCGGTGCAAAGATCAGACGTGTTCTATGACCGTTCCGAGGCATTGCCAAACCCATCATCAGCCACGCATCTGCAAGGCTGCCCTGGCTGCCGCTCTACTGACTCCACCAACCAAGCTCTAGCTGTGATGCTGCGAGCGTCTCGAAGGAAGGTTACCCCCCATGCTGACGGTTTCTCGTTGATAACGAGATGCGATTAGACCATGAATCGAAAAACAGTGGACGAAGATCCTACCAAGATGATACCTGCTGCAGAGTATAGTGCATAACCCTAGATAAAAATTGTCCAACACTTTTCAGGAGCCTCAAGAAAGCCGTGAGGAAATCCAAGCTACCAGGAACATATCTCGCTTTTTAACACAATGTGTTACTCGGCTGCATGCCCAGTGATCAGCTACAGTCATTGACTTAGGTCGGCAAGCCATCGTGTCAGCATACGTGACCGCTCTCGATGACTCCTGTCGAGACATGGTACACGGTATCGTAAGCATGCCCGCACAGGAACTCCTTGCCAACCTACAAACACCTCCGCATCCTTACCGCTCGCATGATGGGCAAAACAGAGACTGCACTGGTCACCTTCCAAGATACCGTAATCCGAACCATGGTGCAGTAGTAACATGCTGTATACCGCTGCAGGGCTTATTTCCCTAAAGCCCAGCAGTGTTCTAGTCATTGCGCGCACAGACGTCTGTTCAACTTCAGACCAGGTTCGCTGCCCGATTTGTGGCACTGTGATTGGCTCTTGACACACCTGTGCTTGTGCCAACTGTGACGGCCCCCACGCTGCCACCGACCCTATGTGCCCGGAGCAAGAGGTGAACAAGAAGACTGCTGAAGCCACCAAAGCTCTGCGCCTCTCAAGCCTGCACATAGCCGGACAGTAACACGCTCCATTGCAAAAGGCCTCCATCAACCAAGGACCGCACTCAAAAACCAGCCATGTCCCTGCCAGGGGTAAGTTGGTCAGCTCTGCCTTCCGAATTGTCCCCATCTTGCACCTACTCTCAGGTGCCCAAAAGCACCTGTCTAGATCACTTCTCACTTTCTCAACCTCCTACCACCTTGCACCCCCACCACCACCTCTTGGATCTATGGACATCGGGGAGGCTAAAAATGAAATTGACTTCATACTGTGTTCTAACCCCGCCCTTATGCAGGATGTAGATGTAATCGGGAAAGTGTGATGCAGTGACCACAGGATGATAAGGTCTCAAATTAATCTAAATCTGAAGAGGGAATGAAACAGGTTAGCAAAAAGTCCATCAATGAATCAGCGGTGAGAGGGAGGGCAGAAGAGTTCAGGATCTCTCTACAGATATTCAGCTCTAACAGAGGTTGACGACATTAACCTATAAGCAGTAAACAATAATTTCGAAGATATCACTTAGTGCGCTGTAGAAGTAGGGTGGGATAACTAGAGCTGTGCAAGGAGACGAAAGATTTGATAAAGATATGAAAGCTTCCAACTCAATAGACAAGATAACTGGCAGCGATAAAGCTAATCAAGCGTAAAGTGGCCGATATAAGGAAGTATAACATGGAGAAAATTGAGCATGCTTTAAAGAATGGGGGAAGCCTTAAAGCTATAGAGAATAAATTGGGCATAGGCAAAATGTGTGCGCTAAGGGACAAGGCGGGGAACGTCATCACAAATATGGACAAGATAGTCAAAGTAGCCGAGGAGTTCTAGACTAATCTGTACAGTAACCAAAGTAGTCGGGACAGTAATGAGATCGGCAGTAGAGAAAAGCAGTCGGACGTTCTGCCAGTGACAAAGGACGAGGTTAAGAAAGCTTAAACTATAAAAAGGGAGAAAGCAGCGCGAGGGGATCAGGTAACTGCAGATTTGTTGAAGGACAAGGGGAATATCGTGCTAGGAAAACTGGCCACCCTGTATACGCAATGCCTGGTGGCATCGACGGTACCGCAACCATGGAAGAACACAAACATTATCTTATTTCTCAAGAAAGGACCGCTAAGGACTTGAAAAATTAGACTAATCAGCTTACTATCTGTTACGTATAAGCTATTTACTAAGGTAACCACTAATTAATAGAATCAAGCAAAAGATCAGGCACGTTTTCGGAAAGGGTACTCTACTATCGATCATACTCATACCATCAACCCAGAGCCGTATATCCCCTTTCGGCTCTGCCAGGTGAAAGAAAAATGCTCGAAATATAACAGCCCCTTATACATAGCATTCAATGATTATGAAAAGGCATTTGACTCAGTAGAAACCTCGGCGATGATGCAGGCATTGTGAAATCGGTGTAGACGAGCTGTTTATGAAAATACTGGAAGACATACCGGGTGCCCCAGCTAACTTGGACCAGGGTTTTAAATAACACTGCTTGCCTTAGCACAGTGAAACAAATTAGGAGATGTTCAGAGTCGCCTATGCCAACCTCCAGTATTTTTTTGTTCACTACAGTTGATTAATTAGTAATGACTAATTAGCTATTTTTAATTATTGGCATGAGAGAAGTGCCAGTGCAAAAGTTGTAGATCTCGAAAAACAACAAGCTATGTTGTTTCCCTCAAACAGCCTTTGCATAAAGTGACATTTTTACCAGCCAAAACCGACGCCCAGTGCAATAAAAAAAACTTCCTTATGTCTGCGGCGTCACTTTAAAAGGACTATAGACACCTAATTTTTGGGTTCGCGTTTTATCATATGTAATGATGCCTAGGACATTACACGGATCACCACGTCGCATTTGCCTACGACTGCTGAATAATTTATAATCGAACTTCGTTTCTCACCTGTTTCGGTTTCAATCGCTGAGTGATGGCAGTGACGTCACAGTCAAGTCTAGGTCACACGAGGGATGACAATACAGCGATATAATCATTGCTGTGTCATATGAATTCACTGCAATGATAAAGCCAGCCTGCCTTAAGTACAGGAATAATTACAAGTGAAGAATGAGCTATGTAAGTGTACGTAATGTAAACAACATAGCTATCCATTTTTCAAGAAGATCTGCAACACTTGAATTTACACATTTTCTTTCAAGCTGATAATTAAAAATAGCTAATTTTACTAATTAAAAATCTCCCTTTTTAGTCTTTAATTTAGTTGTTTAATTAGTCTTTACTAATTAAACAACTTTAATGAATAAAAAAATACTGGAGGTTAGCATGGGCGACTGAGCATCTCTGAATTTGCTTCACTGTGTTGGGGCAACCATATTTTTAAAAACATTGACCCAAGTTAGCTGGGACACCTGGGAGTATATAGTAGCTGCACAGCAACCATAGTTATGAATAAAAAAAGTAAGATTCCCATGAAGAAAGAGATGTGTTAAGCAAGGAGACACAACCTCCCCAGTACTATTCACGGTTTGCATAGAGGAAGTATTTAGACTTGGAATGGGAGCAGTTAGGGATAAGGGTAGATGGAATACCTCAGTAATCTGTGATTTGCTGATGACATTGCCTTGCTAAGTAACTCAGGGGATGAACTACAAAGAATGATTGATGACCTAGACAGGAAAAGCAGAAAGGTAGGCTTGAAAATCAGTATGCAGAAGACTTAGGTAATGTTCAACAGCCTCGGGAAGGAACAACAGTTTACATTAGCCAAGCACTGGAAGTAGTAGGCGAATATGTCTACTTAGGACAGGTAGTAACCGCAGATTCAGACCATGAGAGGGTAATAACTAGGAGAATAAGATTGGGATGGAGCGCATTTGGCAAGTATTCGCAGATTATGACTAGCAGCTTACCAGTATCGCTCAAGAGGAAAGTATACAATAGTTGCGTCTTACCAGTACTTGCGTATAGGGCTGAAACATGGAGGCTAACCAGAAGGGTTCTACTTAAGTTGAGGGCAATACAGAGGGCTATGGAACGAAGTATGATTGGTGTAACGTTAAGAAATAGGAAGCGCCAAGAATAGGTCAGAGAAATGACTCAAATTAATGACATTCTAGTGGAAATCAAGAACAAATGGGCATGGGCAGGGCATGTAGTGTGAAGAAAGGATAACTGATGGTCGCTTAGGGTAACAAATTGGATTCCAGGGGAAGGAAAGCGTAGCAGGGGCTAGCAGAAAGTTAGGTGGGCAGAAGAGCGTGCAGTGAATTTAGTCCGATTGATCATGATGAACCAAAGCTCCAGCTCCACTCCATCTGCTCCCTCTTGGCTGCCAGTGTGGCAATAGAATTGTCGTAGTTTGCGGCAAAAGTATTCCTCCCTCATTCAATATATAAGTTTGGTCAGACTCCTGTTCCAGACGGTGATCCTTTTGCAAGAACCTTTTGTTGTGCCAAATATTCCTGGCTATATAACTCACACTGTGACTAAAGATAACATATATCTAGTAGCAACTCTAGTACAAAATATGATGGTCACTATTACACACACACTCGATGACCAGCTTGTTCCTCACATCTTACTGAAGCAATCTCCTCGACAGAAAGGCCATACTGCTATTCTGAATATTTATAGTCGACCACAGGACAGTACACTTCAGCTATCGTTTTAGCACAGCTATGTCTAAGTTGGCTCATACGTGGGAAGCGGGGGATTTCAACACTCCGCATCCAGCGTGGGGCTACTTTCATCAAAGGGACGAAATTCACATCCTACTTCAGCAACATGGACTCGCGGTTCTCACTGACTCTCACACCCCTAATTGTCTTGGCAGTAGTGTCGTACGGGATACATGCCTTGACCTTATTCTTTATTGCAATTCTCTGGCTGCCCCCTGATTGTACATCGAACTTTGCTGAGCACCTCGGCAGTGATCACTATTATTCTGTCGGCCACTCTCAACGCTCGCGACTTCCATGTTGAAGCTCATTCGGTAAGGCTGACTAACTGATCCTCTTTCCGCAAAGCAACCCCTGTCGACTCCTCAAATATGTCGCAGCACTCCAGATGTTGGCATTCACTTGTTACACCTGTGGGAAACACGCTGAGCATTGGTACGCAGGTGGTGTCATAATGAGAAGCTCAAAAAACGAATAGCACAGATTACACTGAAGGCTTCCTAGTGTGCGCGACTAAACTAACCAGTGACAATTGGCACACCCTATGCAAAAGCTCCGCGGCACCCTCGGCACTGGACGAGCTTGGGGCCCTCTCCGCCGTCTTATTGAACCAGGAAAAGCGCGCTCATATCACTCTAGAGACGTTCGCCACATATTACACCAAGTGGGCATGACTGATCAAGAATACCTGGAGCACCTACAGTGGCACTACTTCCCTGCTCCCGACAACCCACTGTATGGGAATGTGCTGTTGAACCCAATAATCTCAACTATTAATTATTTTATCTGAATGCTTCCATCAGTGAGGCTGAGGTGAAAGCTGCATTAATGTCTATCAGATGCAGCACAGTCTGACCAAGTACAATACACCCTTCTGTACACTCTTGCAGAACTGGATATAGCATCTCCCACATCCTACCTAAATGGAGTCTAGGAAACTGGGGATCTTCTGTCCACTTGGAAAAAGGTCACAGTGGTCCTAATTCCGAAACTCGGCAGACCCCTAGCCCTTGGCAATCCAAGACCTATATCAGTGGCTTCGTGTATAGGGAAAACCTTCGAAAAGTTATTAAACTGTGCCTTTCTAAATTTCTCTCGGACACCACTGCTCTCTTGGACACCTCGTACAGATATAGATCTGGGATTTCCACTTGGGACATTCTCCCTTAGCTCAAAGAAACCGTCCTTGACGATCCTAGCTCATCTCGGTTTCGTGCAGTGCTTGCTGTCAATTTGAAAGGAGCTTTCAACAATGTCTCACATGACTAATTCTTGACAACTTGGCCGCCACCAACTGTGCTGCTCGGGTTTACAACTATATTCATAACTTTCTTCGATATCACGCTGCTGGAATAACCCTCAGTCCCTTGCACGCACCTCCTGTTCCTGTAGCCACTTGGGGCACATCACAAGGCTCAATGTTTTCATCTCTGCTCTTTAACCTCGCCATGAATAGACTTCCTCTTTTTCCCGACCACATACCAGGTGCTCACCATGCTATATACATGGACAAGATCGCTGTCTGGGTCGGCACTCGCTCCCTCGGAAAATGTTAACAAGCAGCTAGCCGACACCATTTTGCAGTACGCCTGTCGTGGAGATTTAACTTTCTTCCCTTCCAACTCTGAACTGCTAGTGGTTACGAGACAAGTCAAGGGGCAGCACAAACTCTCTTTCTAATCAATGACAACCCACACCCCATCATTCCGCTGTGTTGAGTGTTAGGGTTCACTCTACAGGCTAATGCCAAGGCTACTACAACACTATAAGCTCTTACCAACCAATGCAACCAGATTCTTAATATGATGCGCACGGTTAGCAGATGTTCTCCGTCTTGTGCAAACCCTTATCCACTCCAGATTCCTTAATCACCTACCATATCACAATTTCACAAGCACCGAGATGGCATGCATGTCTACTCTCCTGAGCAGGACCCAAAAACTAGCCCTTGGACTTCCCTTTCGCATGGCAACAACACAGTTAGGGATGACCAACTCTCTGGAAGAGCTGCTGGAAGCCCACCATATGCGTCATCATCATCATCAGCCTGACTATACCCACTGCAGGGCGAAGGCCTCTCCCATATTTCTCCACTTAACCCGGTTCTGTGCTAGCTGCATCCACTTGAACCCCGCGAATATCTTAATCTCATCCGCCCACCTAACTTTCTGCCGCCCCCTTGTACGCTTTCCTTCTCTTGGAATCCAGTTTGTTACCCTAAGCGACCATCGGTTATCCTCTCTTCGCACTACATGTCCTGCCCATTCCCATTTCTTCTTAATTTCCACTAGAATGTCGGTAACTTATTTCTCTGATCCACTCTGCATGCTTCCTATCTCTTAATGTTACCCCTACCATTTTTCGTTCCATAGCCCTCTGGGTTGTCCTCAACTTAAGTAGAACTCTCTTGGATAGCCTCCACGTTTCAGCCCCATAGGTGAGTACAGGTAAGATGCAACTGTTGTATACTTTCCTCTTGAGCGATACCAGTAAGCTGCTAGTCATAATCTGCGAAAGCTTGCCAAATGCGCTCCATCCCAATCTTATTCTTCTTCTTATTTCCTGTTCATGGTCCGGATCTGCGCGGTTACTACCTGTTCTAAGTAGACATAATCGCCTACTTCCAGTACTTCGCTACCTAATGTAAACTGATGTTCCTTCCCAAGACAATTGCACATTACCATAGTCTTCTGCATATTGATTTTCAAGCCTACCTTTCTACTTTTCCTGTCTAGGTCATCAATCATTATTTGCAGTTCATCCCCCGAGTTGCTTAGCAAGGCAATGTCATCAGCAAATCGCAGATTACTGAGGTATTCTCCATCTACCCTTATCCCTAACTGCTCCCATTCCAAGTCTCTGAATACTTCCTCTTAGCAAGCTGTGAATAGTACTGGAGAGATTGTGTCTCCTTGCCTAACACCTTTCTTTATGGGAATTTTGTTACTTTCTTTATGCAGAACAATGGTTGCTGTGCAGCCACTATATATATCTTCCAGCAGTTTCACGTACGGCTTATCTACCCCATGATTTCGTAATGCCTGCATCACCGCCGATGTTTCAACTGAGTCAAATGCTTTTTTATAATCAATGAATGCTATGTATAAGGGCTGGTTATATTCAAAGCATTTTTCTATCACCTGAGTGATGGTATGGATATGATTGATACTGTTTCCGAAAACCTGCTTGATCCTTTGCTTGGTTGCAGTCTAAGGTTGTCCTGATTCTATTAGCGATTACCTTAGTAAATACCTTATACGTAACAGACAGTAAGCTGATTGGTCTGTAATTTTTAAGGTCCTTAGAGTCCCCTTCCTTGCGAATGAGAATAATGTTTGCATTCTTCCATGGTTCCGGTACCGTCGATGACACCAGGCACTGCGTATACAGGGTGGCCAGTTTTTCTAGCACGATATCCCCCCCCGTCCTTCAGCAAATCTGTAGTTATCTGATCCTCTCCAGCTGATTTCCCCCTTTTCATAGTTTCTAGTGCTTTCTCGACCTCGTCATTCGTCACTGGTGGAACGTCTGACTGTTTTTCCCTGCCGCCAATCTCGTTACTGTCCTGACTACTTTGGCTGCTGTAGAGATCTGTATAGAACTCCTCGGCTACTTTGACTATCTTTTCCATATTAGTGATGACGTTGCCCGCCTTGTCCCTTATCGCATACATCTGGTTTTTGCCTATGTCCAATTTCTTCTTTACCGCTTTAAGGCTTCCCCCGTTCTTTACAGCATGCTCAATTTTCTCCATGTTATACTTCCTTATATCAGCCACCTTGCGCTTATTGATTAGCTTTGATATGTCGGCCAATTCGATCTGGTCTGTTGGATTGGAAGCATTCATACTCTGGCGTTTCTTAATCAAACCCTTCGTCTCCCTAGACAGCTTACCGGTATCCTCTCTAACTATCCCACCGCCCACTTCTACCGCACAGTCAGTAATGATATCTCTGAAATTATTGTTCATTGCTTTTAGGGTAATGTCGCCATCCTCGGTTAGAGCTGAATATCTATTCTGTAGCGAGATCCTGAATTCTTCTGCCCTCCCCCTCACCGCTAATTCGTTGATGGGTTTCTTTCTTACTAATCTGTGGCGTTCCGTCTTCAGATTTAGGCTACTTCGGGACCTCACCATCTTGTGGTCACTGCATCGCACTTTCCCGATTACTTCTACATGTTGCACAATGGTGGCGGTTGAACACATTATGAAGTCAATTTCATTTTTAGTCACCCCATTAGGACTTTTCCATGTCCATTTCCGGTTCTTCCGTTTGCTGAAGAAAGTATTCATGATTCTTAAGTTATTACGCTCTGCTAACTCAACTATTAACTCCCCCCTGCTATTCCTAGAACCAATGCCATAGTCACCTACTGCCTGATCTCCTGCCTGCTTTTTCCCTACCTTGGCATTGAAGTCACCCATTACTACAGTATACTGAGTCTTTACTTTTCGCATTGCCGATTCTACATCTTCTTAGAAGCTTTCAACTGCCTGGTCATCATAACTACATGTAGGTGCATAGGCCTGTACAACCTTCAGTTTATACCGCTTATTAAGCCTAATTACGATGACTGCCACCCTCTCATTAATACTATAGAATTCATCTATATTACCCGCTATATACTTATTGACAAGGAAACTTACTCCTAGTTGTCGCCTGTCTGGTAAGCCTCAATAACATGTCACCCGTCTGGTAAGCCTCGATGCCCATCCTTCAGTACAGTATATGCCTCATTCGGCCTCCTAACCTCACTAAGCCCTATGACATCCCATTTCATACCTTCTAGTTCTCTAACAGCACTGCTAAACTAGCTTCACTAGCTAGGGTTCTAACGTTAAACGTTGCCAGGGTCAGTTTCCAATGGCGGCCTATCCAGCGGAGCCAGAAGTTCTTAGCACCCCTTGCTGCGTCGCAGGTCTGACCGCCGCCGTGGTCAGTTCCGCAGCCGCTGGTGACAGACGGCCGGGGTTTTATGGAGCTTATCATGAGAGGTTGCGGCCAATTACTGCGCCAGGGTGGCCAACTCCTGTTCTGGTAAGGGAGTGTGTTGCCGGGGGTGTTCACCGGCATCAGGTCGCATCCCAAACCTGTTTATGCAATTCCATCGACACGCGGATTTTTTTATATATATATATATATATATATCCGGTGGAGAATTGCGCGGCACCGGGATTTGAACCCCGGTCCTCTTGCATGCGAGGCGGATGTGCTAGCGCTACGCCACCGCTGCATAAACCATATGAGTGAAATGGCTCAAATATCCAGTCTTCGGTCCAAGCCCATTTTATGGAAGCTCAGGTACTCAACGACATCGACGCCATCCACCAAATCCGGATGTCTTTCACCGCTCATCTGCAGGTGTTTAGTGATTGCGTCAATTCCAAAAAAAGAATGGAACCCACTCACCACCAAGAGCGCCGAGATCACTGGGTCTGTTACCTGTGTCGCACCTATTTTACCATCTCTGAGAATGTACAGCTGTTATACATGGATGCAAGTCTGGCCATGGAGAGGGTGGTATGGTTATGGGAATAAGCCCCTACCTGAACCCCCTTCACTACTCCTTTCAACTTGGACTTTACGATGCTACCCATTTAGAAAAAAAGGGCGATAGTCCATGCTATTTTAGCCACACAGCTCTTCGACCACTCTCATCCAAACCATATACTCAGACTCACAGTCGGCTTGTCGCAACGACGCTCTCCGCACCTTACATTTTGATACTGCAACAATCATTGATCCTACCCTCCTCGACACTAGAAACACTTAAACTTATTTGGATGCCTGGTCATGAATGCATCCTCCGTAATGAGCACGCTCATGCGTTGGCCTGAGAACTTTCTGACCGGGTTTCCGGGGGCGACTCGGACAGCATGCCCTCCACGACCTCCAATTTCGCTTACCTTGCGGACATAAGACTTGCAAGGCAACACTCTCACTCACCCCACCCATCCCTTTCTCAGCTGTCTTTAGGCAGTTACAAACCGACACTTTCCCAACTCTTTTACTCGTATCTGCACCCCTGTCATGCTTTCCCTGCATGGACATGTGCACCCTATTCCACATAGTATGGCAATGTCAGCTCATGCCCTCCCCTATTCCTAACCCTTCTCAAACCTCGTGCAGCTAACTGACCCCACGGCTGCTGGTCAGAAATGGTTGGTGGCACGGACGCAGATGGTGGCTGGCACTGAAGGGGCCCCGGACTAGGGGCTCTACCTGCTAAGCACATAAGCAATAAATTTGTTTATTCCTCCTCCTCCTCCCCTTCACCACATAAGATGTTTTGCTTACGCATTTTCAAACCATAAGCACCACAGTCGGCCGTGAAACCTAGCAGAAAATATTTCTAAAAATGGGGTAAAAAGCACAATTAGCACTGCTAAGTGGTGTCGCTTTTCTGGCACAATATTTTGGCACTGCTTTTGAACACTTACAGGACAGCAGTTCAAAATTACTTAGTGGTTTAATTCGTATATTTCTCTACGTATCAACACCAAGCAAACCATCTGCCATTTTATTATGTTTATGAGCAAAAATTGCTCTTTAAACGAATTTGTACAACGCAATGTTTTCCTTTTATATGAAAACACAGCTGCAATATGTTATTATCCCTTGGGATGTGGTTACCCCTTAGGTTGCTGCATCCTGGTGCAGTCCGAACCGAAAATTATCTGGTATAATTTTTCAGTGAGTCAGGAGACCGCATTGATGCAACGTGCATTTGACAGAACAGGAATGAGTGTCTTGCTCCATAGCATGGGTCTAAGTATGCAATAAATGTTAATATGATATGGAGGCTAACCAAGAGAGTTCTACTTAAGTTGAGGACAACCCAGAGGGCTATGGAAAGAAAAATTGTAGGGATACCGTTAAGAGATGGGAAACGGTCAGAGTGGGCCAGAGAAATAACTCAAGTCACTGACATTCTAATGGAAATCAAGAAAAAAAAATGGGGCAGAACATGTAGAGTGAAGAAAGGATAACTGATGGTCGCTTAGGGCAACAAACTGGATTCCAAGGGAAGGAAAGCGTAGCAGGGGGCGGCAGAAAGTTAGATGGGCGGATGAGGTTAAGAAGTTTGCAGGGGTCAAGTGGATGCAGCTCGCACAGGACTGGGTTAATTGGAGGAATATGGGAGAGGCCTTCGCCCTCCAGTGGGTATAGTCAGGCCGAGGATGATGATGATGATTCACCTTGTTCAGCCTGCAGACTCTGAAGGTTTAGAGTTAAAAAAATAAGTAGAAAAATATCCCTCAGATTATAATCTCTTGAAAATTATCAGTCGTTATTATCATTCAAAATAATTCATTTTTGCTGAAAACTTTGCTGATGCATGCTTCACCCCTTTCTACTTTGGCATTGCAGGAAAGCAACTATGGTGACCAAGCACTGCTGACCAGGTTTTCATGTTGCAAGTGCTTGTTAGCACATGTCCGGTTTATCGGAAAACATATATGACCACAATTTGAACTTTGGAACATTGTAAACGGGAAACAGTGTTATCTGAAAACATATTAAGTATGGGAGATTTTTACTGCCCGTGACTTTGAGCGTATGAAGCGAGAGCATATCAACAAGGTCTATATAAACCACAGGATCACCTGTGTTAGCACTACATCAAGCATGAGGCAGCAAGCCGATAGAACTACTGCCACCATGGCTGCTGCACAAACGCCTCTGTACGCACAGCAACAACTCCTGCCAGAAGCTATCCGCACAAAGGTTTAAAATTAGCGCGACAATCTCGACTACATGCTCTCAATTCTTGAATGTGGCTCCAAACGAACACAGAAGACTCAATTCCCCCAGTGCGTTTATGTACAAGGAAAAAAAAAATCGGTGCATATCAACACAGCTGACTTGCAGAGGCTCGAATGATTAAACAACCTGCATAACTGCACGTGTGCAGTGATTTGAATCTTACTAACAGTAGGTTAGCATGCAGGAGCACACAATGAATGCAATGCACACATTTATGTTGAAGCACCTTCAGCTCTAGCAAAGTTCCTTCTCAATGCCCTTGTCTTAGCATTTGCACAGGAGTCCTTGCACCTAACTGTTGCAGCCCATTCAAGTATGTGCCCTTCTGATCCTCCAGTTCAAAGCCACGAAAAAAAAAAAACTTTCATCGAGTCTGTAACAATGCCACGTGCACATTCTTTCTTCAGAGCACCACTGCACGCGCACTCGCTCACATTGGGCTTGATGACTCACTGAAAATATTGTGCTTCTCACTATTCGGTCCTCTTCTGACAATCACACACGCACATACATACATTTGGAGCGCTAGATGTAAATCAAATGTGCCACCTTCCACGAACCAATCAGGCTTGGATTTTCACTTCTAAGGCCTGTTCTTTTGCAGATCTTTCTCCTTAAAGCACTCACTCCACACAGTCATGACCACCAGTGATCAAAAAACCAGAAATGCACAAAGGTGAAACTTCGCTCCATCGCCTCACAAATCTTTTCTTTTGCCACTCTGTGCGCATGGCTACCTTCTTGATAATGGAGTGGTTCGCACGTCTTCCGCCACTGCCTGCTGCGTGGTTGGAGAGTGTGGGTAGTGCTGTCCGTACAGGCCAACGCAGAACAGTCCCGATATTCCCACCAGCACCACAGTGGAAGGCGTGTTAAACAGCTCCCGGTACTGGAAGTGGAGCACCCATAGAATGCCAAGGGTTGCCGCAAATAGCGGCCACATGAGGGCGCCAAGGTTCAGGTCTCCCTCCCCGCTAGAGTTCGACGATGCGGCATCACTGGGTATGACTGGCGCAGTTGACACATGCACGTGCACGACGCAGCCCTCGCTAAGACCACAGGCTGACAAGCGGGCGGAGTCGTCGCGGAGCTGGCCTCCGTTGAAGATGAGCCTCACTAGCCTCTGGCTCGCCAGCTCAGCTGCAAAATGGCGCCTGTGAAAAAGAAAAAAATACTAAGCCTAAACTACTACGCTTGCAGTGCCACGCTCAACGATGTGAAAGTTCACACCTTTGGGAAGAACATGAACAAATTAAACATAGTAAAAATCCTGATTGAGCTCCCATAGATGCTCTTGAATTCTGTCATGAACTGAACTGAGCAGGAAATTGCTTTCCCATCAGCAAATTACAAAATAAAACTGGCAAATAATTTAAAGTCTGCACATGTAATATTTTGCTGGTTGATATAAGCTATGCGGAAAGTGGGGTGGCCTTACATCTACCTGGAGCACACTGCACCCTCGAAGCACAGCAAATTTATAAAGTTAAAAGCCCCATTCTCCAGAAAATCTGGCGTTGGCAATATGAGCAAAAAATGGCAGACCGAGCACTGATTTCTCGATGTTTATGTAATGATCACACGATATCACAAAGTTGGATCTGTCAATTCTGGCTCATTTCAGGTGGGACAGGAATCGACCTTGCAAGACTCTTGGATTCTGCTGTATAGCTTCATTAAAGCGGTGCTCTATGTCGGATGGTCATTTACAACCAGTAGCTTAGGACTGCAAGCTACTAATATGTTTGGTTTGGTTGATAGGTTTCACGTCTGAAAGCAACTCTGGCTATCAGAGAGGACTCTGAAATGTGCAAGATATGGAAGGTACAAATTAAAGGATTGGTAATTAAGCGAGCAAAAACTACATGTTAACGTAGAAAGATGGGCTGGCTGGTCTCTAAGTAGAATGCATATTTTCTCAGTGCAAATCGTAACACTTAAAGGCAGAACTCAAATGTTTCTTTTTTCTTTCTTTCTTTTTGCTGGCACTGCGCAGTGAAGATCCATCTTGAAACAACACTGGGCACATGTGATTAGAAAGCAACTGCGACAGAGAAAACTAAAATCCATAATGATGATGCGTCACAGGTGCTATCAGGGATTTCTCCAAGTGCTTATCATTCAGGCAGCTTAAAAAATACTTCCTTGAAATCTCTCCCTCTATGCCTCCTAATTATTTCTAAAATTTCTATTGCGGCTGAACGGAAGAAAGAACTAGGCCCACAACGCTTGTTTAAAATGGTGTCTGTTGTTTTTTGCAACTTCTGCTCATGGCTACTGAGGGTTTGTTGATAGAGAAAAATCTAGTCAAAAAAGTTGTCACTACCAGTGGAAGCAAATTAAACCCGATGAACAAGGCAGAGTTGAATGCTTCTTTCTGCCACAGCCACTAGAATGGAAAGATACCATCCCTCATTTCTGAATCGCCAGTACTACTCCATATACTGGCTGGTGTTTCAAATGACTCTGATTATTTTTTATGAGCCATGGAAGTTATGCCTGTACAATGAGTGCAGGTAGATATTTAAATGATAGGGGGCAAATGAAAGGTGGTTAATTTAAGACAATGGATTAATTTTATTACCAATTTTTACCTCATGAACAAAACATTACATCATGATATTGAATACTACCTACCTCAAAACATTACCTTGATTTTTAATATGTCGAAATGGCATTTTGGTCCGAGTATGTATAAAGAGAACATGGTTTTAAAAACTCAAATGATCAAATGGCATCACATGAATATTTAATGTAACAAATATGTGTTCAGCTCATGTCTTTTAAGGCAAAAAAGCCTCGTGCATGACATGATCAGGATCACTTAACTGATTATGGAATAAGGGTAAGAAAACTGTGGTCTATGTGGGAATCGAACTCGGGCCACCAGCAGGCTAGATGGGGATGCTGCCTTGACACATTGAATGCACAAGTGTCTTAAAAAAACGCAGTTGGTGGTTTAAAA
Source organism: Amblyomma maculatum (assembly GCF_055883805.1). NCBI lineage: Eukaryota > Metazoa > Arthropoda > Arachnida > Ixodida > Ixodidae > Amblyomma > Amblyomma maculatum. The sequence continues at coordinate 169,736,529 of NC_139349.1, read as the reverse complement.
AATGGCACAGTTGAACGAGACTTGGGGGCCAAGCTCCATGCACAAACGTACACATCAACACAAGTAACAACCAAACTCGGCCACAAATGCCTTCACAATTATCACGTAAGGAGACAATGCCGCCCCGGAATTTTTTATGACACAGCAAATGATGACATTTTCATGACAGCACCAGGTATGGATGAGCTAAGTAAGGAAGCCAACTAAAGTATTTGAAGACATCTTTTTCACATGCCACATCCCGAACTACGTTGCTGAGTAGGAAATTTTAAAACCTGAGCTCAATTTCAAAGTGGACAAATTTCAATTTTGCAATGTAATCTTTGCCCTAAAACCACGCTTGGAGTGTCTTTCACTGCTTGCAAAATATAATTATGCGTTGAATCACTTGAAACACCTGCTTGCACACAGGTACAATGCAGAGATAGATTCAACATCATAACAGAGCTACACCACACTGCTCGTGCTGTCACAGTTGTTTTGGTATAGATCCATACCGTCACCTGGGTACAAGATATGCACAGCCAATGCCCTAGACTGCGCAGTACCAGCTGCTGGTCACTATGAGGAAAACAATTCCCTCGGCCTGATCAAATTAAAATTTCAAGTTCAAACTCAACATTTGCATTTAGTGGTAATATTTGTTTAATGCTATGTTTAAGCACCAACCTGATTTGATCAGGGTTAATTCTCAAATCCTCATCTGCAGTGATGGACCAAAACAGGAAAATTTTGTTGCAGTAGTACTTGTAGCGCCTCTCGTGCCCATCCAAAGAATGATTTCTAGAGTATGGGCTTTGGAAGTGAGCATTTGTTCCTCTGATGGGCAGAAGAGGATGCAGCTGATGCAAAACTTTGCTGTTTTGGTCAGCCATTGTTGTAGACAATGAAGATTAATGGGTTAACTGTCACCGAATAAGGCAAGTACCTGAACTAAACATAGTATTTAAAAAGATTAGCTTTAGATATCAATTCTGTAGAAAACTTGAGCCCGAACAAGAAACGATTAGAACAACGGAATTATTTTTTGGCGTGCTCCAAGTGAAGCAATAGTTGGTATACTTCAACTCAAATGCTGCATTGCAAGTATACTGCAGCAATTTTACCACCTAAAAGCACCACTTGACACAGTTAGGTGGGCAGCACAAGGAGCTTCATAGTCACTGAGCCAGAGAACAATAAATGAAAGGATATAACCACCCAGAATATGGCAAATATATTGAGTACAGCCAAAAAAAAAAAAAAAAACTGACAAAATATGCACTGCGCTGTGCAGTCGACAGCTGTAGCGAGAAGAGTGGTACGTCTTGATAACAGTCTCACCTCTTGAACGACCCGACCGTCTCATCGGGTCTGCCCCTGACGAGTCGTTCCGTTTCATTCAGGTACTTCAAACGGACAGAAAAGCCTTCCTCCTGCTCCTCCTCGTCCTCTGCTCCCTCATTGGCACTGTCAGCGGTCTGATGCAATGCTTCGGGGCTTGGCTCCACACCTGCAGTGGCAATGCTCAGGCTCTCAACACAGGAGTTCCGCTCCATGAACTCGAGCCGTCTCCGACGGACTATGTTGGGATCCATCCCTTCCACAGCAGTTCCAGTCCCATTCCCTTCAGCCTGCTGCTGTTGGGTGTTTTCATTTGCATCCAGAAGGGTAGAATCTGGTGGTGTCTCATCTGCATCGCCTGCCTCGTTGCGTGGAAGCTGTGTGTGTGCATGTGAAGCATGGCTGCTCCCTTCAACTGCTGTGTCGCCTGCCGCACGGTTCCTTTCACTGGACGTGGCATTACTCGCCTGTCGGTCGCGCTGCTGGAAATGAGACAAAGCAGTCAACATGGGTTCCAGAAAAAATGGAATGCTAGGGAAGCAGCAGAGATTGCAAAAGATTACTAGGGGCCCAAAAGTAAACCTACAGCACAAAATTTCAAGGCCAATAAACAGTGCATTACTCCTCTAGTGCATACCAATAGACTGAAAAAAGAAAAAAAAAAAAAAAAAAAACGGCGCAGATGTCCCCTAAACTCTAGATGTGGTGTCATGGTCTATACATTGTTTTTCATGCACCGCAGACATGTCCACACACGGAAGTGGAAAGCTACGTACATTTTAGCGATTTTAGTTCTTTCCCTGAGCAGTCATTACTCGGTACGTACCACAATTGAGGCCTCGCTTTGGAATTTAGGAATGTTCAGACTGACTGAAAAGAACATCATTTATTTCTCCTATATCAAACTTTTTCCCTTTGCTGTATCAACGCACGTAACAGCTTAGAAGTTTACCGTAGTTTCTCTTGGTACGAGTCGTCTAGGCTCTTCCTGTAGAAAATATACGAATGTTCTTTTCGCATGATGTCGATGGCGAACGAAAAAGATGAGCCGCGGGGTTGAAAAGTGACTTCTATTCACTGACGTGTACACTGTGACCACAAATGCAATGGAGAGGTGGCTCACTCGTTTCTACAGCGCTCTTCTACATTACATTTTTTTTTTGTGTGTGTGTATGTGTGTATTTTAGTCGGCACCGACAACTGTTTCCGATATCAGTTTCGCGCACACGCTTATGTACTACGGATCTCATCCCACAATGCAGTAAACTTGGCCAAACAGTGCAGGAAAATCGCATCTAAAGCACAGCAGAAGCAACGCAGTATCGTGCCCGAGCTAGCATTTTCTAGAGCACTGGGGCATACGAGCATCTTGGTCCCGCGAAGGAAGAGCTTTGCCACTTGCCTGTGTCTGTGAGCTGCTTCGTGGTCGCAGGCCTGTCGGGACGTAGAACGCCACAAGGGCGGCAACAACTAGTGACAAGGACACGGACGCGAACAGGAGCACCTCGTCGCCGATTCCTTCGATCAGAGTAGTGCCCGCTTCAGACATTTTCGCTGCGGTAGACGGACAGCTGATGAAGAGAAGAGTATTCGGAAATCGCGGTTATGCAATTCACCACAGCACGTCAGGACAGTTGCATGCAGTGAGTGATCTGCATCCTACTATTATATTAAAATGCGAATCTGTGAGTGACAGAGGGACGTGGCACTCGGAGCCTGGTACTAAAAGATCGGCAAGACCAATGGGACAGAACTTGCTTACGGGCGCTTCTAAACCAATAACAGGCTCCAGTGTAGCATTGCTGAGAAGATGGACAATAGCTATGCCGAGTGGTCGCTGTGTAGCGCCGTGCGGTTTGCCAAGTCGGCGATTATTGCATTCGTTGAGAGAAGTGTTCGATCTAAACACTGCACTGGGCGGCTCGGGTTTGAGGGTTGCTTTGAGGTCTGTCGGCGGCGCTGGTTGGCGTTGTCGGCGTTTTCGGGTTGCCAACGGCGTTACGTCGGTTGCGTACCGTACCATATCGCATCGCCTCCTCTAGCTGTACTACTACTACCCTCGACGTAGGAGATGCTTGCGCTCGTGACGAAAAATCAGGCGTGAACGGTGTAAACAGCCGCACATGGAATCCGGCTGTGGTCAATCTGCAATTTAATCAGGATGGTTTTACGTGTGTTGCTGCGGTAAGGTTCGCTCTTTCCGGCTGCGTAGGATCTATTTTGTAGCATGCCACATCCTGTCGCCTACGCGACAGTACACTGCGTTAGGTCATTGATTCTCGAAGTGCCAGATAACTACGTTTGCTTACTGGTTTTACAGTCTTGTTTATTTTTCTTTTCAGATATCTCCTTCATAATGAGCAGCTTATTCAGAGGGTAAAGTTCTTTATTTGATTCCTTGGATTAAATACGTGCTTCATTTTTTTTTTTTTTTTTTTTCCTGTCAGCTGATTCTGTGCACTGTTTTGGTCCCTCGCAGTTAGCAGACTCGTATCCATTTAGGCGGGCAGCTCAGATTACTGCTCACGTAATGCTGCGTGGAAAGTCGTTAGGTGAGTAGGCTCGACGCAGGGAATTTCATTACTTTCGCTGTCCGGCCGTAAAAAGCGAAGATTGCGAAAATACTTCAGCTTTCCAAGCTTGAAGTGTCGTTTTCCTTACGAAAAATTTCGTGTAGTGGTAGATATATCACTGCATGTGCATGCGTACTTGCCCTGGCACTAAATCATGTTGCGCAAAATGCCGGAAAAATTTAACATTACGTAAGAAACGTAAATCATAACATACATTTGTAGAGCTCATTGCATCATAACATACGCAAATAAAAACTAATGCCAGAAACGTGATCATTTCTGTGCCGTTGCAAATTAGAACGTCTACCTATTTCTTTTTCATTACCTTAAGTATTTCTAACCACACTAGCCAAAGTTCTCCTTCAGGATTCCACAGTATTGCTGTGAAGCAGTGTGCATAACGTCTTTTCTGTCAGTATGAGTATCTGGAGAATATTTCTTTATGGATACATGCAGTTGTTTCCCAGCTTAATGCGGGCTTGCTCTTCACAGAACATTTAATATTGTGCATATAATTTTGGCCTACTTCTCGGTTTGTCTGGAGTGAAATGTTTGGAGTCTATGACACACTTTGTATAAAAAAAGATAACGTGTGTGTCTGAGCTCTTTGGAAAGTTGGCCTTGCATATAAAAATCCATCATCATCATAATCTACTCTTCGTGAATGATTTCCTGACTGCTTTATTGTACAGGGCAAGAAAGCCTTGAGCTGATGTCGACTTCCAACCTACTGAGAACACTGATTGAAAGAGTTGGTCGGACAACACAGCAGGTCAAAGATAGTTCCTCAGACAAAGTGAAGAAATTAGAGGTAAGTGTAGAGGTAGAGGCGTTCCAAGAATACTGATATGTGTTTTGATTGTGTTTTCTTTCTTTGAACTGGTACGCAAGATGTTTGCGTGAAGTTCAAAGCATAGCAGGGTGCACCAGAAATGTTAGGTGGGATTAGGAAGTTTTCAGCGGACACAGCATGCTTGGGACTAGATTAACTGGAGGGATATGGGAGAGAATCTCTAGAGGGATGTGCTTCTGCAAGCACGAAGGACGAACGACACACTATGCCGCTCAGTGCGCAGATGACCCCCAGGCTTTATTGAACAGAAATATACGGTCAAAACTCGATTTAATGGAAGTCTCAATTTAACGAAGATATTCCTATCCCCCATCAGATGCCCATATGGTCCAATGCTGTGAGTAACTGGAAATAACAAAACCAATTTTACTATCTGTCCCGATTTAACAAACTTTTTTTTTTTTAAATATAGGTCAAAAATTATATTTATGATCTATTTTGTTTAAAACACCGAAAAACCTATTGACTGCAAGCCAATAATAACAGTTTAGAAAAACTTCGTCCCGCTTTTGCCAAACTGCGTGACAGAAAACGGGAGATTTATTGATCTGAATTCAGGGGATTCTGCAAATGATAAAAAGCCTGCCTGTCGACCCGCTGTCGGCATGCGGCACCGCTGTCGGCACCAGGTCAAGTTTTGGATGCCCTTGATCTGTTGCGACAGCCTACCGGAGGAAGACACGAAAAAAGTATGCAGTTCTTGTTTACAAACTACAACTAAGCAAAGATCAGCGACTTCTTGGGTAAGAAAGAAGTTTGTAGTCCATTGGCTCCATTCTTGCTGACATACATTTTTCGTTGCTTCTTTTCCTTTGTGCTAGCTATCAGTGTTGGTCATCTACGCAGGCCGCCATTTCAGTGTAGCAACATAGCATAGTGGATAATTTGCTATTATTACATTTCATAATACGTAACAGTACAACTTCCTTGGTTTTGCATATAAGTTGTGCCGTTGTGTCCTTTCAAAACTCCATTTTCATCAAGTTTACGCTTCACAGTTATGGTGCCGTGTATACTTCTTTGACGCCACTACACCGTATAACAATAAATTTTATTAGATTAAATGACCAATGAATGTCTCCCTCAATTTAGCAAAGTAATATGCGGCTCTCCTCAACTTTGCTAAATCAAGTTTTAACTCTATAGCCAGAGAAGCAGTAGTGCCACCTAGTGGCACATGCACACACTACATCCCCCTTTGTTTAGGAAGGAACAGTATGCACAGCACTACACATCACAAGTCCAGTCTTTTCGGCCTCCTGATCGGTCTTCCATACCTGGACACGAATGGGTGAACTTGAAAGTTGGGACCTAGGTGAAGCCGATGAAGTCGAGGTGGGAACAACTTCCTCCGGCCCTGCAGTAGTAGACTCGCTACTGGGGGGCTTCATTTCGGGCTGCTAGGTACATGCACACACTACTAACCTTTGTCCTGCAGGGTGTTTAGTCCTGCTGGTGGTGACGATAAGTTTGCCTATGCTAAGCACACAGTTTAGAGTTCAGTCTTATCACGCTCTTGCATTTTCAATCCCAATAACTGAATCATGGCATTGGCACCAAAATTTGGCCCAAGTCGCACAAAACAAATTGTGGCATTGTAGGTGCTTCTTTTACTGAGATTCCAGCTCTCGGGGCACGCTCACATAAGCGTTGCAGTGAGTTCTTTCATCATCATCATCATCAGCCTGATTATACCCACTGCAGGGCGAAGGCCTCTCCCATATTTCTCCACTTAACCCGGTTCTGTGCTAGCTGCATCCACTTGACCCCTGCGGACTTCTTAATCTCATCCGCCCACCTCACCTAACTTTCTGCCGCCCCCTGCTACGCTTTCCTTCCCTTGGAATCCAGTTTGTTACCCTAAGCGACCATCGGTTATCCTCTCTTCACACTACATGTCCTGCCCATTCCCATTTCTTCTTCTTAATTTCCACTAGAATGTCGGTAACTTGAGTTATTTCTCTGAACCACTCTGCACGCTTCCTATCTCTTAATGTTACCCCTACCATTTTTCGTTCCATAGCCCTCTGGGTTGTCCTCAACTTAAGTAGAACTCTCTTGGTTAGCCTCCATGTTTCAGCCCCATAGGTGAGTACAGGCAAGATGCAACTGTTGTATACTTTCCTCTTGAGCGATACCGGCAAGCTGCTAGTCATAATCTGCGAGTGCTTGCCAAATGCACTCCATCCCAATCTTATTCTTCTTGTTATTTCCTTTTCATGGTCCGGATCTGCGGTTACTACCTGTTCTAAGTAGACATATTCGCCTACTACTTCCAGTATTTCGCTACCTAATGTAAACTGCTGTTCCTTCCCGAGGCTGTTGAACATTACCTTAGTCTTCTGCATATTGATTTTCAAGCCTACCTTTTTACTTTTCCTGTCTAGGTCATCAATCATTATTTGCAGTTCATCCCCCGAGTTGCTTAGCAAGGCAATGTCATCAGCAAATCGCAGATTACTGAGGTATTCTCCGTCTACCCTTATCCCTAACTGCTCCCATTCCAAGTCTCTGAATGCTTCCTCTAAACAAGCTGTGAATAGTACTGGGGAGATTGTAACACCTTTCTTTATGGGAATTTTGTTACTTTCTTTATGCAGAACAATGGTTGCTGTGCAGCCACTATATATATCTTCCAGCACTTTCACGTACGGCTCGTCAACCCCCTGATTTCGCAATGCCTGCATCACCGCCCAGGTTTCAACTGAGTCAAACGCTTTTTCGTAATCAGTGAACGCTATATATAAGGGCTGGTTATATTCCGAGCATTTTTCTATCACCTGATTGATGGTATGCATATGATTGATAGTAGAGTACCGTTTCCGAAAACCTGCTTGATCCTTTGCTTGATTGCAGTCCAAGGTTGTCCTGATTCTATTAGCGATTACCTTAGTAAATACCTTATACGTAACAGACAGTAAGCTGATTGGTCTGTAATTTTTAAGGTCCTTAGAGTCCCCTTCCTTGTGAATGAGCGTAATGTTTGCATTCTTCCATGGTTCCGGTACCGTCGATGACACCAGGCACTGCATATACAGGGTGGCCAGTTTTTCTAGCACGATATCCCCCCCGTCCTTCAGCAAATCTGTAGTTATCTGATCCTCTCCAGCTGATTTCCCCCCTTTTCATAGTTTCTAGTGCTTTCTTGACCTCGTTCTTCGTCACTGGTGGAACGTCTGACTGTTTTTCCCTACCGCCAATCTCATTATGGTCCTGACTACTTTGGCTACTGTAGAGATCTGTATAGAACTCCTCGGCTGCTTTGACTATCTTTTCCATATTAGTGATGACGTTGCCCGCCTTGTCCCTTATCGTATACATCTGGTTTTTGCCTATGCCCAATTTCTTCTTTACCGCTTTAAGGCTTCCCCCGTTCTTTACAGCATGCTCAATTTTCTCCATGTTATACTTCCTTATATCGGCCACCTTGCGCTTATTGATTAGCTTTGATATCTCGGCCAATTCGATCTGGTCTGCATCTCTCGCCTCTCTGGTAAACCTCGATAACACAGTACATGCCCATCCTTCAGTACAGTATATGCCTCATTCGGCCTCCTAACCTCACTAAGCCCTATGACATCCCATTTCATGCCCTTTAGTTCCTCTAACAGCACTGCTAAACTAGCTTCAGTAGCTAGGGTTCTAGCATTTCTTTATACAAAAGTAAAGAGTGTGAGGCGGCAACATGAATGACTTCCATCTTCGGCTCCTTTTGCAGATCCTGATTAGCCTACATGTGCTTTGCTATACTCAACCACTAGTTCCTTAATCTGTACATCTGTTATCTCACACATCCTCATTAGCACACAGTTGTAGGCTACCGCATTATGTGGTAGACCACACAACATAAAGCACCACTCTAACAAAGTCGTTCAAACATGGCCACATAGCCTAAGAGTCGTGTGTCTGGCTTATGATAAATTGGTTCTATTCCCGTTTCAAAGGAGCGACCAAAGTTGGAGCAGCTCCTGCCATGTTATGCGGTCTTGTGATGTAAGATACACTACCAGTCAGTGCCATTTCACCTGCCAGCTACCACTTTACTACACGTGCCAGATTCATGCTCGTGATTTTTTGCTGAGAATGCCAACAACCCCGGAATGTCTGGAGAATGGGGCCTTTAAAGTTATTGCATTAATAGAGGAGCAATTACTCATTAGAATTTATTTATACAGGTAGCTCACAGGTTCCAAACATGGAACATTGTGTGAGGGGGAGGGGTTACCGTATATTGAAGGAAAAAATGCTACATAGCTTAAATATTCAAAAGTAAGCAGTAATATACAATTTCAATTGCAAACAATTATTAAGGCATGCATGGAAAATAACAAGCAAATGATTATAACATTATACAATAGTGTATGGCATTCAGCGAAATCAACTTGCACACAGTGAACACAATGTAAAAAAAACTGTTGAGACTGCAAAAAGGTACTCAATTCTTTTTGAATCTTAGTGGGTCCTATATTGTTAAGTGGCGACAAGCAAGAGAACGGCACGACATGGTGAAGAATGGTTTAATGGCTAGCCTAGCGCGAGGCCTCCTCTCAAGCCACTGCCGATCTTCTTCATCGCAACACTTCCCGGGGCCACCGAGCGATCGTCTCGATAAGTTGAAGTCGATGGGGACGTGACGGTGTAAATGTTCAAGAAAAGTTGGTTGGTTGGTTTGTGGGGTTTAACGTCCCAAAACGACTCAGGCTATGAGAGACGCCGTAGTGGAGGACTCCGGAAATTTCGACCTCCTGGGGTTCTTAAACTTGCACTGACATTGCACAGCACACGAGCGCCTTACTTTTCGCCTCCATCGAAAAGCGGCCGCCGGGGCCGGGATTCGATCCCACGTCCTTGGGAACAGTAGTCGAGCACCGTAACCACTGCGCCACCCCGGCGGGGTAAGATAGAAGAGAATGATGCGCTTGCCACCACGATGACGATCACCACGATGACGATCACCACGATGATGCTTGGGTGATCCGCCTCCCCTGGAGCTCTTCAGCCATACACCACCGAAGCATCCATGGGACCAATGGCTTGAGGTCGCGTCGGGCGACGGGGGTTGCGTGTTCTTGTCTTTCAGTTCTTCGGGTGGTCTGGTCTCTGGTCAGTACTACATATTTGTGCTCCTTGTCTTCAGATCCGGGCTGGGCGACGGTAGTTGGTTGGGTCTGGGCAGGAAGGGCTGGGGCGAAGCTGCGCTGCGTTAACCCAGGGCACCCAGGGCTCTAGGTCGATGGTCCCGGCAGAAGGATGGCGTCGATGCTCAAAGGCGAGGATGGGGATGACGTACGCTGCAGCTCCAACCAAATCGTAACAATATGTTAGCTATGCATTCTGGAAGACCATTCCAACCCCTTATAGCCTGTGACAATGCAGAAAAGTAAATGCATATATTCGGCCGAATAGACGTTGAAAACTTAGATTGTTATTAAGGTGATGGGACGTGTATGAGGCACTCTTGATGTCTGATGACTGTGGATTCGTTTGTGCAGGAAGCAAATAAGCACGATACCCCTACCTTATTGTAAACTTGTGAGCGATAAGCATGCGTGATGTTAGTCTCGCTAGGATGACTGCTGTAGTCATAGAAAATAAAATGTGCTGCACGGTTTTGAACAGCTTCTAGGGATTTGATTAGATACTCCTAATGTGGTGACCAGATGGCAGATACAGTTGAGGGCGAACGAAAGGTAAATATGCGAGCTTGTAAGTAGAAACGGGTGCCCATTGTAGATGCTTTGGTCGTTATGTTTTCAATATGCATCAGTGGTGAGGTGCTCCATAGGGGAGGATCCGCTCGGCATTGGAACAGGATGTGGGCGGGGGTAAAGGGTGCACGCGGGATCGGTGCGCGGGAATCTCGGTGGAGATGTCACGTCCGCTGGTATGCGCTATTAATATGCCAGGGTATGTACATTCTCTTGCCTCGGCGCTTGGTGCAAGGTTTAAATGCAGTCATTGCCTGTTATGCGGTCATTATTCTTCAGATCTCAAAAGAAAGTTCGTGAGATGGTATGGTAGAGTACGTAGTTCAAATTTGGCGCCATACAGACATCATCATCATAGCACGAGCCGTCCAGTTTCGTTTTTGTCCGGAAAAAAATACGTCGGATTTTCTCGCGCCGCAGCCTTTTGAAAATGGGTTTTCAAAACCTGACATGGCATGGTCTCCATCGGAGATGTATCTGAATTCCTCACTGGCACTAACCGCTCAACTGTGTTAATTAAATGATTAGCTTAGCTAGCAAATTTTAGTTGTTAGCTAAGTAATTAGAAGAGCTTTTGCAAATGAATTACGTCCGCTGCGGCAAAGAGTTTCCTACTGAAAACATTTTTTTTTTTGTTTCGCTTCAAAAACCTCTTTCATTGCAAGAAAGTCCGCTAAAACACCTCTTATATACTGACGTCAATGATGAACTGAAATATTAGATAAACACGCTGCTTCGAAAGGACTGATGCACCATATTTTTCATAGCGTGGGTCACCTCGGATGATTTTTCCGCGCTCGATAAATGATTTCGAACGTGTATCCTCTGCAGTTAGTTCTCAGCTGCTCAACAATATGTGGCGTAAGGGAACTCCGCCGCAATTGCGTAATTGCACGGTAGAGGTTGTATATAAACATATGCTGGAAATGATGAGTTTCCATAACTACACTCAGTTGAGCACAGCACAGCTGCGAAAAGACAAACATTCAAACGTGAGCACACCAACCAGCAGGCTCATTGCCGCTGTACACATCTCCAAACTAAAATCAGGGGCGAAAATTTTGGTGTCTCTGTTTCGTTGCTCCATGTGTGTGTGCCATTTCTGTGCATTATCAAAATGCATGCGATACTTGTAAACATTCATTGGTATTTGCTTTCTTTTCTCTCTCTTTCAGCGAGCCATACAGGAAATGAAAAGAAAGCAAGGTCTTTGATGTCAAGTATGATGGATAAAAGAAAATTATTGTACCACTCTACTTAGTAGATGTAAATATTTTATGAAAAAAAAGCAGAATAAAGAAGGTAAAATACGAGCCTAATAGCATAGCTTTAATGCTTTGAGATGCGCACTAATAGCACTAACACATAGTTGGTATTCACTACCATGGCGGTTCCGCTAACACATTTCGCTGCCTGCGCAGTGAATTTTTTTTTTTTTTTTTTAAGCGAGAACCTTACCTCCTCTGTAAATGGTGTGAACAGGAAGCGATACGTGCCAAAAATATGGGTGGTGTCCCACAACCCTGCGCACCAGTTTTGGTGCCGACCCGTTTCAAAGGGTATGGCCCTGAGCATCATCATCATCATCATCAGCCGACGCCCCGAGCAGCGCAAAGCAAATCGCGTAGTTTGCCTTAACATTGTGACATGCATTGCGTTGCGCATATTTTTGCTACTCATTAGGGCTCTATTCAGACATTGGGGAGAGGCTATAATTGAGCGAATGAACTTGAGAAAGCACGAGCGGCGAAACAAACTTTCACTGCCGCTCTTTGCGTGCAGTAACTGCTGAAAACAAGAAATAAGCAAAGGAAACTGCTTCTCTGCGTGGTGTAAGCGCATCTATTTTGAGGCACAAAGAACGCACAAGCATATTTCACTTGGTCAACACCCCTTTACAACAGACGCGCTTTCTTACTCGTGATGGCGACTTTCACACATGCACGGTTTCTAGGCGATGGTTCACATCCCTCGCATAAAAGTGAATGCGCGTTACGATAAAAAAAAAAAATACAAGAGTTAGCACGTGTACTTGTGCTGATCGCAACCCAGCCGCGTTAGACGACAGTGATCCAGGACCTTCCAAAATAGGTCGCCACAGAGACCTTCCTCATCGAGTGAAAGCGAAATTGACTCATTTGCAACTCTTGCAGCATCTTCCTGCTGGGTTGCCTCAGGCTTCCTTCTTTAAAGCGCCGATATGTGGTGAAATATATGCATCGGTACCTACTACTGGAGCTTCTGAACTTATGTCCTGCTGCCAAAACTGGCAATCTGCGCGCTTGCCGACTTTATATACTACATATCTAGCTGAGCAGTATACAACACTGTCCTCTACAGAACCTCTGTGGTAGCTGTGTTCATCACTCGTTTGTTCAGGAAGGAACAATGGAAACGAAGTAATTTCTAACAACCTAGCCTCAATTTCACTTTGCAATTGTAAAGCCCGCTGAAAAGGCACATATAGCTAGCTTAAGCTAGCTCTGTTCGAGCGATGTGCCTTTCCAGCGGTCTTCACTATTTCTTCCACACCTACACGCACAGTCACGCAGTGCTGTTTTGATAGGTGTGTACAAGCTCAGCAGGCGAAATATCTGCGATAAATTCACGACAGTAGGATGGGATCCATCACCTCCAAATGAACGTGCCAGCTCAAAATGCCGCTGAAAACGAAAACAAGCATATTATATATAGTAACGTGCGCATCTGTAACTTTAAAGGCAAACTGAAACAAAACAATTCTGTTAACCCAACGAGTCGTGGTTAAGCTGGACGGTCAATATGTATATTGCGCCCTTGTCGAATAGGTAACTGATAATGTCTAGCGTCGATGACAATGTGACACGTATGGACTCCGATGTCATTTGCGAGGCAAACAGCTTCGTGCCCTCGTTTTTCTCAGTCGTGTTCGAAAGGTACTTCGGATAATTTGGGGAGAGGCTAGGTATGGCATCGTCTTTCAGTGCCCATTTTTCACGTGGTATCGTCATCAAATTCCCACAAATTTTGTGCTCGAACACTTCCGAAATATCCTCATCGCGGAAATGGAGGTCGCAAATTGAACACGAGCTCGAAAGCTTTTTGTCCTGCCTTGGTACTGCGCGCTCCCATAGCTGCAGGCGTTCAGCATTGCGGGGCGGCCTGAAAAAATTTCTCTTCTCCCCAACAGATTGCACAGAGCAGTAGCCGTTTTTACAACCCGGCACGAAACAGCGTGGCACGATTCACTGTTACACGCTGCGCGACAACCGCGCATACAAAAGCAAACGTTTCCAGACGTGCACGCTGCCGCAGGACAAGCCCCACACGTTCGCTGCGCCACGTGTCAAAAACAACGTTGTGCTGCAGGCACGTACGCGCGCTTTGAAAATGGCGCGCGCCGCTGCGTTCAGTCCGGCCGTGTCCGAGCAGACGACGCTCGCAAGCATGTGATACAACGTCACTTCTGCGAGTAGCAGCGACTTGTGACGAGACTACTCATGGTTTCAGTTTCGTTTCACGCAGGGCTCGCATTTACGTTTTTTTTTCGCTGATGTTTGTCAAAGGTACTCATGTTTCGGTGTCGTTTTCGCGCAGCGCCCGTATTTTCGCACGGCTGTCGGCTGAAGTTCACGTAAAAATAATGCGAATTGCCGTCGGCTAAACGTTCGGGCAAGATCAATGTTCGGGCGCGCCTTATGACGAGACTCCTTATGGTTTCAGTTTCGTTTCGCGCAGGGCTCGTATTTACGTTTTTTTCCCCACTGGTGTTAATACGCAGTTAGGTACGCATGCTTCGGTGTCGTTTTCGCGCAGGGCTCGTATTTCCGCACGGCTGTCAGCTGAAGTTCACGTAAAAGCCGCGCAAATTGCCGTCGGCTAAAAGTTCGGTCACGCGATCACGTTAATTTCGGTCCATTGACCACTGCGCGCGCTTTTTGCTCTGGTGTTCTGTAAACGTCGGTCGGACGTGTCACGTAAATTTCAGTCCAGTGGTCACTTGCGCGGCTGTTCTTGTTCTGGTATTTTCTGGAATCGTCGTTCGGCTCGGCTACACCCCGAAGTTTGCACTTCTCCCCATCCGCATAGCTCCGCGCGGTTCGTCCGGTGCTTCTGGGTTGTACGTCCGTGCACTTGGCTCATCCGTTGCGCGCTGCGCTAACCAGGGTGCTTTTGTGCTTGGCGAACTTGTGTGTCAATTGCGGATAACTAGAGATGATGGACAAGCTCCCAGAGCCGCTCGAGCTCGTAAAAGATGAGCTCGCGTCAAAATGGCACGAATCAGTGTATCGCGAGAACCTGGCAAACGAGGCAGCCGTCAAAGAATGGCCGGAAGCCTACGGCGTCGAAACCAACACGTATTGGATCGTGCAAAAGGTTCAAAAGGATGGAGAAAGGTACGTACATTGCCGATCAGCCCGTATTGCTCTTAGCAATATATTCCAATCATTGCCAAATAATTTATACTCGGCTAGTGCTATATGTGGGTTGGATTTATGTCAATTTAATAAAAAGCGAAGCTACACTATATATATCTTCCAGCACTTTCACGTACGGCTCGTCTACCCCCTGATTTCGCAATGCGTGCATCACCGCCGAGGTTTCAACTGAGTCAAATGCTTTTTCGTAATCAATGAATGCTATGTATAAGGGCTGGTTATATTCCGCGCATTTTTCTATCACCTGATTGATGGTATGGATATGATCGATAGTAGAGTACCGTTTCCGAAACCCTGCTTGATCCTTTGCTTGATTGCAGTCTAAGGTTGTCCTGATTCTATTAGTGATTACCTTAGTAAATACCTTATACGTAACAGACAGTAAGCTGATTGGTCTGTAATTTTTAAGGTCCTTAGAGTCCCCTTTCTTGTGAATGAGGATAATGTTTGCATTCTTCCATGCTTCCGGTACCGTCGATGACACCAGGCACTGCGTGTACAGGGTGGCCAGTTTTTCTAGCACGATTTCCCCCCCGTCCTTCAGCAAATCTGTAGTTATCTGATCCTCTCCAGCTGATATCCCCCTTTTCATAGTTTCTAGTGCTTTCTTGACCTCGTCCTTCGTCACTGGTGGAACGTCTGACTGTTTTTCCCTACCGCCAATCTCATTACTGTCATGACTACTTTGGCTACTGTAGAGATCTGTATAGAACTCCTCGGCTACTTTGACTATCTTGTCCATATTAGTGATGACGTTGCCCGCCTTGTCCCTTATCGCATACATCTGGTTTTTGCCTATGCCCAATTTCTTCTTTACCGCTTTAAGGCTTCCCCCGTTCTTTACAGCATGCTCAATTTTCTCCATGTTATACTTCCTTATATCGGCCACCTTGCGCTTATTGATTAGCTTTGATATCTCGGCCAATTCGATCTGGTCTGTTGGATTGGAAGCTTTCATACTCTGCCGTTTCTTAATCAAATCTTTCGTCTCCTTAGACAGCTTACCGGTATTCTCTCTAACTATCCTACCGCCTACTTCTACCGCGCACTCAGTAATGATATCTCTGAAATTATTGTTCCTTGCCTCTAGGGTAATGTCGCCAACCTCAGTTAGAGTTGAATACCTATTCTGTAGCGAGATCCTGAACTCTTCTGTCCTCCCCCTCACCGCTAATTCGTTGATGGGTTTCTTTCTTACTAATCTATTGCGTTCCTTCTTCAGATTTAGGCTAATTCGGGACCTCACCATCCTGTGGTCACTACATCGAACTTTCCCGATTACCTCTACATCCTGCACAATGGCGGGGGTTGAACACATTATGAAGTCGATTTCATTTTTAGTCTCTCCGTTTGGACTTTTCCATGTCCATTTTCGGTTCTTCCGTTTGCTGAAGAAGGTATTCATGATTCGTAAGTTATTGCGCTCTGCAAACTCAACTAGTAACTCCCCCCTGCTATTCCTAGAACCAATGCCATAGTCACCTACTGCCTTGCCTCCTGCCTGTTTTTTCCCTACCTTGGCATTGAAGTCGCCCATTAGTACAGTATACTGCGTCTTTACTTTTCGCATTGCCGATTCTACATCTTCATAGAAGCTTTCAACTGCCTGGTCATCATGACTACATGTAGGTGCATAGGCCTGTACAACCTTCAGTTTATACCGCTTATTAAGCCTAATTACGATGCCTGCAACCCTCTCATTAATACTATAGAATTCATCTATATTACCCGCTATATACTTATTGACAAGGAAACCTACTCCTAGTTGTCGCCTCTCTGGTAAACCTCGATAACACAGTACATGCCCATCCTTCAGTACAGTATATGCCTCATTCGGCCTCCTAACCTCACTAAGCCCTATGACATCCCATTTCATGCCCTCTAGTTCCTCTAACAGCACTGCTAAACTAGCTTCACTAGCTAGGGTTCTAGCATTAAACGTTGCCAGGGTCAGTTTCCAATGGCGGCCTGTCCAGCGGAGCCAGGCTTTCTTAGCACCCCCTGCTGCGTCACAGGTCTGACCGCCGCCGTGGTCAGTTGTTCCGCAGCCGCTGGTGACTGAGGGCCGGGGTTTTATGGAGCTTATCATAGGAGGTTGTGGCCAATTACTGCACCAGGGTGGCCAACTCCTGTTCTGGTGAGGGAGTGCGTTGCCGGAGGTGTTCACCGGCATCAGGTCGCACCCCAAACCTATATATGCACAGCAACCATAGTTCTGCATAAAGAAAGTAACAAAATTCCCATAAAGAAAGGTGTTAGGCAAGGAGACACAATCTCCCCAGTACTATTCACAGCTTGTTTAGAGGAAGTATTCAGAGACTTGGAATGGGAGCTGTTAGGGATAAGGCTAGATGGAGAATACCTCAGTAATCTGCGATTTGCTGATGACATTGCCTTGCTAAGCAACTCGGGAGATGAACTGCAAATAATGATTGATGACCTAGACAGGAAAAGTAGAAAGGTAGGCTTGAAAATGAATATGCAGAAGACTAAGGTAATGTTCAACAGCCTCGGGAAGGAACAGGAGTTTACATTAGGTAGCGAAATACTGGAAGTAGTAGGCGAATATATCTACTTAGGACAGGTAGTAACCGCAGATCCGGACCATGAAAAGGAAATAACAAGAAGAATAAGATTGGGATGGAGCGCATTTGGCAAGCACTCGCAGATTATGACTAGCAGCTTACCGGTATCGCTCAAGAGGAAAGTATACAACAGTTGCATCTTGCCTGCACTCACCTATGGGGCTGAAACGTGGAGGCTAACCAAGAGAGTTCTACTTAAGTTGAGGACAACCCAGAGGGCTATGGAACGAAAAATGGTAGGGGTAACATTAAGAGATAGAAAGCGTGCAGAGTGGGTCAGAGAAATAACTCAAGTTAACGACATTCTAGTGGAAATTAAGAAGAAGAAATGGACATGGGCAGGACATGTAGTGCGAAGAGAGGATAACCGATGGTCGCTGAGGGTAACAAACTGGATTCCAAGGGAAGGAAAACGTAGCAGGGGGCGACAGAAAGTTAGGTGGGCGGATGAGATTAAGAAGTTCGCAGGGGTCAAGTGGATGCAGCTAGCACAGAACCGGGTTAAGTGGAGAGATATGGGAGAGGCCTTCGCCCTGCAGTGGGTATAATCAGGCTGATGATGATGATGATGATGAAGCTACACTTCTCCCTTATACTGGAGTCGAAAGTAAACGAGCGCAATATATTAGGCGATAGTTTCCATGCAGACCTATGCAGTTAGCTGCAAGCGCGAGAGAAGAGACTTTTGAAGGAAGTAATCACCTCGAAGCTAAATGACTAATTGTAGAAATGATGACACAAAGTGCTAGTTACATGTCGTCAATCTGATAACTTTCCCTTGTAAACGTTCGTAAAATCAGTTTACAAAAAAAAAAAAAATCTTAGCCAAAGAACTTATACTCAGTGAACATCCAGTGAATATTTGCCGCAAATGTTAATAATATATCATTATGATATACATTATAATGTCCACGTTGAAGAGAGTATAAAGTGGACATGTACCGATATCCACATATGCCCACACATCTCTTGATGAGATATTAAATGATATTCTATAGATATGTAGCCAACATCTTTTTAGGGGTTGTGAGCAGTGTAGTAAGAGTACAGCACTTTATAATAAGAGCAATCAGAGCAATTGCTGAAAAATGCAAAAGATAATTGTTTATCCAAGGTACAAATTTCCTGGTTTCTTGCTGGGATCCTACTAGTTCCAGTAGTACTGATTTATTAACACATTCCCCATAGCCACTGGAATCGGTCGCGGCTGGGTCTCCCTGCAAAAGGTCAGTTGGGTGCATTGGTTCTGGTGGGTCTTTTTGACCTATGAAAATTTTGGTGCAGCAGCTGCCTATGGCCGCACTATCAAAACGAAGACAAGGACAAAGGTTTCATAAGTATGAATCATACTTTATTATTTTCCATGTCTACAAAAGTTCTGCAATTTGCATGGACACTTTTGTCTTGCTGTCTGGTACTGCTGCAGGTGTTCCAGCTTCAATCAGATGTTGCAATGAAGTTAGCTGCACAGAAAGATTTTTTCAGAAAAACATGCTAGCAACACCACACTACTTTAATTTAAATATCAACAATTTGGAAAGCAGCCATTCAAGAACAATGCATTTGGATTGCGTTTGTGTACTTGCATCGCCAAGGGCTTGGATTATTTCCGACCAAAGCCATCATCTCAGCTTTTAGGCATTAGTTGATGGCATGGTACCCTGTCAATTTAACAGTCAAACCATTCCATATGTGACACACCCTGCTTACAGTGCGATCAATCATGTTTCTGCCTAGTTCGAGCTTTTTCAGAATCAGTGCGTGGCGAGCCTGTGTATGCATTTGGACCAGAATATGAGAGTGAAAGTGTGTGCAATGACAACTAGTGCATGTGGAGAACATGCACTTCATGTGTTATATGTCGACTATGCGAGACGAGTGCAATCCACTGTGTGCGTGGTCTCCTCTATAGCTCGAACCAATTCACTGCACTACAACATTGTCATCAACCATTTGTATCCTCATTCTACCTTTATTTCCCTTCTCTAGTGTGGAGCAGCACGCTAGGGTCATATTGCTGCTGGCCGAACTCTCCCCCTTTCTTTTCATTGAATTATTTTCATCGCTATCTTGCTTATTCACTGTGCTTTGGGCCTTGTTGTGTCCGAGCTAATTTATTGCTCAGAAGGCGTCCGTGTGTCTGCGTTCGCTCCATGGGCATCTCAGCAAGCTTCGTCTGCAGATGTCCACCCGGTCTGCACGCACGCCGCTGTCCTCACCCATGGCCATTTCGAAGCACCGATTTGGTCGCTTTGTGAAAACGGCCTGACTTCCCAAGAAGAGCGTGGCCTGTTACCTACAGAGGGGCGGCGGTGGAGCAAGCGACCGTCGTCGGAGCCGCGCGGTGTCGGGTTACGGTACTCGACATTGGACAAAAGCGGAGGGAGAAGCCATCGTCGGCTTCGCGCGAGCTCTGGCCTGCTGTCTGAAGTGTTAGCCGCTGAGGGGGAGACCCACAAGGCGCCGGACCGAACGCACAAAAACAGAGGCAAGCCGTGAGGATAGAACGATGGGGGGTCGCTTGTGAACTGGCGACGTGTTTGTTAAAATGTAGTGGCACACGTGCAAGAATGTGCGGGGCGGGGCTCAGTGATGCAGTGCGCAAACTGTCACCTCGCGCTTTGCGATTGGCCCGTGCCAAAGATGAACTAATTCCCTGCCTAGGGACCTAAAGAGACCCAAGAGAAGAAAACCTGGTGACCGACATCTGGAGAGGGCTTCCTTCTGAAATCTCCAAAGTGTACACATGTAAATAAACTACTTGTACTCAGCTCTAATGAAAGCTCCACGTCTCCGCGGTTCCTCGACGCCTCGGCGGTCAACGCTACCCTCGGCTCCGGTCCTGTGCGTCCGGCGTCTCGACAGCCTCCTTGCAAACACAAATGTGGCTATTTGCATATCAAAGTAGGTTCTTTGATGGCTGCATGGCTGCCCAGTGTCATTTGTAGAACTGAAGTCACATCTTCCACTTTTTCCTGCCAAAAAGTTGAAGGCATTTGCCAGTAAAACAAACTGCTTCTGCATAAATGGTTTAAAATGTATTGCATGCCGTGCATTTACTAAACAGCAAAAGCATTGTTTCACCTAAATTTAGAAGCAGTGAATTTCAGTTTTGTTTAGTATAGCGTCCCAAATTGACTTAGGCTCTGCAGGATTCTGTAGTGTAGGTCTCCGGCTCATTTTTGACCAATTATTATTATTTTTTTTTGGCATGCACTGACATCACATAGTAAATGGGTGCCTTACATTTTTCTCTATCAAAACATCGTCACTATGGCTGGGATCGAACTCAGGTTCCTCAAATTTAAATGCCTAAAGCTGGTTGTCTCATACTATTTCCTAGACTTTCATCGGGGTAGCCCTGTAGTACCTAATTTACTGTAGTCACAAGTCCTTGTAGTACCTAATTTACCATAAACACACTTGTGGCACATGATGATGACATTAACAAGCGTTTCTTGAAATGTTGGATTGCTAGCTGACCAGTGTGCAAACCATAAGGGAGTGATGTCAAAATACTCTGGTTCTGCCCTCTTCAAGTGCTGCTATAATTTGTGAGCTTAATCCTTTAATTTTGTAGCAATGCTTCCTTCTTCAAAAAGATTGGTAGGCATAATGGTGCAAGTACAACATGTCACCTAATTCAGAAGCTATTGAAGCGGCTGTACGATAGTTTGGAATTCAATTTAGCCAAGGTCACTTTGAGATGTATACACATAATAAACAGTTGTTGTGAAAGCCAGCACTTATTCATTTGACTCAATATTGAACTGCACCATCCTGCGTAAGCATGTTATGAGGTGCCCACGACTTCAAAAATACACTCTTGTTTCTTCTTGCGATGACACCTGAGCAGAATTCCAATCATACATAAAGAGTTATAAAAAAAAACAATATACACAGCATGCTATGCCACATGCCTCTGCTTAACGTGCAGTTAAGTTAGCTACTGCGTTCAACAAATGCCTATTCAACGCAGTGCTCTCAAACAAGCGTGAGTACTTTAAAAAGGTGGAAATTCTGGCTGGTTGGTGCATGATCTGTGGCTAAAAATCTGCTAGTCAAGTTGGAGACTAGTTTGTAATAGCGATTCGTGGTGTGTCCACCGAGGTAGACCACCAGTTTTCTTTTCGGGTAAGTATCTGTGCCTGTCTAACGCTAAACCAGCAAGCAAATGCCAAACAGTGCTTTCGCGTGTCATTTACTCGGTTTAAACGGAAGTAAGCACAAATGACTTTTCTCGGCGTAAATTTTCTTTCCAATGTGCTTCCAGCGCTGCGAGCAGAAGCTAAAGGACAGCTCAGTGATTCAGTTCAATGCGTCTTTTCTTGACAAGAGGTGGCGCCACAAGCCAAAACGTGCTTAGCCCTCGTGCGGCGTGCGCGTGCATCTTATTCGATAGACGGGTGGTTGCTGTGTGTCTCCACTAAAGCTTGGCACATCTCGCGTTGCGTCTGTTTGCGTCCGTGTGTTCGCTTCGCGCCCGTGTCTGTCTCGCTCGCGAGACTGCCCGTGCTGCTTGGAGCAGCGGTGTGTGTGTGTGTTTGTTGCTGGTTTCTGTGATGAAAATGGTGCCAGGTTTCGAGTGCTTGTAAAGAGTGTGGCTGCAATGGAGTGTTTCGTCGTGGCCTTATGATCAGCGCTAGCGATGAACAACCGAACGCAGCCGTACTACAACAACTCCCTAGCCATTCGGCAGGAGATCCACCGCTTCGAGAGCGTCCATCCGAGCATCTATGCCATCTATGACCTGCTGGAAGTCATACCCGATCCGCTGCTGGCCCAGCAGATCCGCGAGCACGTCGTCTGCATCGAAGGTGAGCTGCGCGCGAGGCGAGCAGACGAGCAGCCGCAGAGCAAGGCCTAGGGCCGCGCTGCGTTTCAGGGCGGTTCTGCTAAAAAGGGCTTCGGCGGAAGCCCTGCCGATGCGTTCTACGGCACCGTTTCGTTTTCGCGCACTGCAGTTGCGCCGACTGCGAACGCCCTCCGCCGATGCTGCTTTGAGCCCAGCCCCAGTGTATACCCAGTGCAACCCGAGATGAGCGCCCTGCTGCAGCGCAGCATGCGTGCTTTGCATGTCTTCGATTTTGTCGTGGCTTTGAAACAGACGTCGTGATCACTTCGTTCACGGGCGGCCGATGGAGCGGCCGTTGGTGGTCACTCGACTTGCTGACGGTTCCGCTCCTTGCGCTGTCGTCGCGTCGCCTGTCGATCCCAGCTTACAAGTTTGCAGCCGTTGCACCGCACTCGGAACATTAAAAAAAAGAAAAAAAAAAGTAGAAAGAGCGTATTGCGGGTTCCATGGCGCGGTGTTGCCGGAAAGCGCCTTCGCAAATTGCACACGACAACACATGTGCGAGACCCCTCCCCCTTGCCGCATACTGGCCGCCGGGTGTTTTTCTTCCTTTCGTTTTGGTGCCCTTTTGATGCGCGGCCGGTAGAAGAGATCCCTTGCCGCCGAGCCTAAAGAAACCGGTTCTTTTGGCCCGCACGGATCAGCTGTAATCTGTGTTCACAGTTGTGTACCCCTACGCGTATGTAGTAGGCTGGGGAATTTCGGGCTGCGTTTTAGTGGGTCAGGTCTAATGCCTCTTTCGAATGCAATGTTTATTGTCGAATTTTCATTTTCCACTTTGAATAACGTGATGAAAAACCAGACCCTGATGAAATGTGTCGGCATATGTGTTTTTGGCATGGACTCGAGCGCCGCCTGCCTTCGCGCGGTTACTGGGCGACGGAGTTTCATCATATCCAGGCGCGCACAAGACCGTTCCTGCGTTTTTATTGCGTCAGGTACGTCAGGTTTCGGCCCGTCGCGTCGTCCCGGGAAGGGCCACGTTTGACCTTGAACAGCCGCGAAGAACAACGCTCGGTCACCGGCAGCTAATGCTTTGTTTTTACCACCATGCAATTTTTTTTTACTGGAATCGTTTGCCTTGCTAAATATTTCAACATCACTTGCTCTACAATTCCAGTGTCAATCTCCCGTGTGCGTTACCACTTTTCATTTTATATTTGTTTTTATTTCCTTTCCTCTACCCCTCCAATCACATTCTTTTTTTTTTGTTTATGATTACATGAAAGTATACTTCAAAAAATTTCTTTGCTACCCAATTCTTGACCGATCCTATGTGCCATATGTTATTTGGAGAACAACAATAATGCTTTCGCTCCACATTCGGTTCAGCAGCATTGAACCCTTCTCATTTATATGTGGGCTGATAGCTGTACGCTCTCACGTCATACTCTTAAAGGATGAGCTTAAGTGTCCTTGACTCCTTGTAGCAGGCAAAAGAAGCTTCCGCCGTTGCTATCGCAATTCAACTATGGTTAACCAGTTAAACTACAACAAATTTTTTTCAATACCGTGAAGAAATGTGGCACGTACTCGTGGGTGGGAAAAGGTACTCGCTTGTACAACATAAGACTGGGGTCTCGCTCGTGTGTGTTCCATTCGTTACGCGTTTACCGATGATGCAAGCGTTGTCAGGACCTGGCCTCCCGCGGACTTTCTCTGCCGTGGAAGTCGCCTATTCGGTTCTTCGGAGAACATACGATTTCCGGTCATTAGTGGGGCCACCTTGTGAAGTCATTTAATGTGGATCACTGCGAGTAGGCACGGGTCCTTTGTTGAGAAACACAGCAAGAGAAGGAATGAGCGCAGCACGTGTGCACACTGCCTATATAAGGAGCTACCGATATGGATGAAACAGTTGATAGCTTGCGCTCTTTCCTTCTCGATCGTCTCTTCCTTTGTCCTTTATGTGTGCACAGCCATGCACCAACTAGAAGTTCTACTAAACTACGCAGACTGGCGATCTTCCGAGCTGGACGACTGATCCGGCGCTCTTTGTCGCTAGGCAGTGGGGAACAGATAGCTCAGGGAGGTTTTGTGAAAGGTCTATTTCTAGCACATCGTAGTCAGTCTAATGTTCGAGTGCAGCTAGCTTCAAATCCCCATTATGTACCAGCAAAGGAGGAGCCTTCTGCACGCTGCAAGGCTGATGTAAACAAAATATGGTAGAGTTCTGCAACCTATCATGAAGACTTGATCTTAGAGCTAATGTTACTTACATGTTTTCTGATGCTTTTGAATTACGGCAGGTTGGATTACGCGCTGTAATAAATTAAAAATACTTATCAGGGATTATATTGCTTTTTTTTTTTTTTTCATGCTTAACATTGACTAAACGCCACCTTTGACGTCACAGCCATGTATCGTTGAAGGTGGAATAGCGTCAGAGGAAAAAAAAAGATGAATCTTTCAGCGGTCGACGCCACTCTCTGACCCATATGTGATGACGCATGATTGCAAAGAAGAAAACGCGAGCAAACATTTGGTGCATATATTTCTTTGAAATGGTCACGCGAGCATCTAAGGGAAACTATAGATGCTACTTATAGGAATGCCGCACTTTAAAAGTAAAAATTTGTATGGCGGCCTGAAAAGGAATGCGATTAATCAGTGCACTCGTCTGAGTCTTGAAATGATGAATTATCAAAGTGTGACGAAATTTACCTTAATTTTTTCGAGTGTTTTCAAAACGTGGCAGGTACCAGACAGTACTCCTTTTGACGTCTGCAGTTACTGCGAAGCAAACGTTTGCTTTGTAGCATTTCAAGTGCGTACATTCTCAGACAAAGAAACGGGCGTCTTTCCTGCTTCTTCGCGGACTTCGAAAGCCCATTCCCAACAGAACCCGGGCCCAGAAAAAGTTGTCCTCATAAAAACGGCGCATACCCACTAGGGGGATTGGCCAGGCGGTGATTACAGATTTTGAGATTCCTTTCTGCATAACTGCGATTAGAAATTTGAGCAAATCCGGTAGTTCCGAACAGTCGGCGAGCCGTCATCTGGACGTGGTCGCACTGGTGGTGACACACGCGACTACTGCCAATCCACCCCATACTGGACAGAGCGGCTCTTGATCCATCTCAGGCTTTCATATTCACAGTTTCTCTCCTGTAAGCTGTAGACTGCCACCGCGTCGAGGCCGCAAGTGAGCGAAAACTGCGATCGGAGGTGTGTGGAAAGGGTTTTGAACCTGACGCTTGCATGCCGACTGCTGCGGTCACGAAATAAGTAGGCACGCGCCTCGCCTGCTTCACGGCAGCCCCGGAACAATTTTTGCCTGAGCTTACTGTGTAGTCTGGCAAAGGGTTATTTACTGCGCGGCACAAGTGCAGACATACGCTTTTCCCTTCAAGTTAAAATCACGCTTTCTGCACTGGAGAAAACAATATTTGCAGCGCGTGAAAAATTTTCCAAGAGAATCAAGTGCTCCGTTTACCGTCATGATCGAATCCCTATCGCAAACCCCCTATCGCGAATCCCGCTATTATTTATTATACATTGATTAATTGCGTCCCAAATGTTTTTATCAACTGTGATAAGACCGCTGATGTACCATTGCCAAAGTGGGGAGAGTTCCCGGGATCGGATCCCGGCCTCGGCGGCTGCGTTTCGATGGAGGCGAAACGAAGTGGCGTCCGTGTGCTGTGCGATGTCAGCGCACGTTAAAGATCCCCAGGTGGTCGAAATTACTCCGTAGCCCTCCACTACGACCCCCCTTTCTCTCTATCCACTTTCACTCCCACCTTCATCCCTTCCCTTACGGCGCGGTTCAGGTGTCCACAGAGCAAGTGTGACAGATACTGCGCCTTTCCCTTCCTATGAACCAACCAAAAAAAAAAAAAAGCTTGAGGCCTTGTCAAGCTGCCGTAAGGCAGCTTTTACTCCAGGCTCCCGCCATCATGTAAACGTTGATGGTAAATAAAGTTATTATTATTATTATTATTATTATTATTATTATTATTATTATTATTATTATTATTATTATTATTATTATAACTGGCCTCTATCTTGACCAAGGTAAGATGCACGTAGTGCGCACGGCGATTAACCGCTGGCGCCGTGCAGCATCGTTCCGAATGAGCTATTGTGTTCCATTCGATGTAGTCGGTGGGATACTATGGCTAGAGTGGTGCAACTCCAGCGAGCGCCCAACCAAGTCACGACAGCATTGCGGAACACCTCCCGGGTTTGCGAGCGCCACAACTACTCGGACTATGATTCATCGCGAACCTTTTCTGACGGTGCAGGCTGTATATCGGGAAGGAGACATTTCGAAGAGTCGTTATGTTGCTCAAAGGCAGAGCGATACAGACTCTGTTGATAGGCCGGTCTTCCAAGACGCCACAGCAGTTGGACGTAATTTCGAATCGATCGGTGCTGTAAAGTTTCTTCACGACTTGGATCTAGATCTGCGCATGTAGGACAAACCTCTGAGAACACTTCCCCGGAATTCGCTGATGGGTGAATACCCGTTCTGATCAAGTGCGGTGCTTCGCTTGGAAGAAAGTCTGGCCACCACTTTCTCTTACTTTGTTTCATGTCGTCCGCAAAAGTTTTCGGAAATAGGCTATAAGCACACGAGGAAATAATTGTCAGGAATCACTTCTGATAAGTTCATTTCTGTAATTTTACTCCTCTTAACACTGTTACTGATGAGCGTTACGTCCAGGCTAAGTTTTTCAGCGGTGTGACATATATCTGACAGCAGATATGTGAAATGTCAGTAGCATGTATTTTGAATATTCACCATTATATGGGTGGCTGCTTAGCTTTTCTTGGCACAAGTCGTGGAAACAAATTTGGTAAAGTTGTGTCCTTAAGTCCTCTTTTGGTTGCATTATTTCTCATTCACGGCGGAGCAATTAACTGAGAGGAATGCAATCCTTCCCTTAGCATTCTCACTTTTGTGTGCACGTGGTGAGTCACAGACAGGCCTTCAAACATATAACATTCGAAGTTACTACAGCAGTCATAAAAAGATGAGCGCATTGTTCGAGGGGGAGTTTTAGAATCGTTGCCCGGTTGCACACTGCGCGTAATCGTTTGATCATCAGCGTCTCTGAATGCCTGCTAAAAAAGAAAAGAAAACAGGATGAAACCTGCGCATCTTAAAAGGCATGAACAAAGAACGGAAATCGCAGGCTATCCCACTAGTCTCATTTAGCACCAAGGGCAGGACAGCAGAGCGAAAGGCGAGCGCGGACGCTACTCACAGAGCGCAGGCGCCATGACATTTCAAAAAAGATCAAGCAAAAGAAATTTCATCTCTAGAACAATTCCTTGCAAATGTTGGAGAGCAGGGCGGCATCGATGCAGCATGTTTTCATTCTAACATGAATCAATCACAGTGTTCTTAATCTTTGGTTATATGAGTGATTGCTCAAATGAGGATGCATTCAAGGGTGTACGGCGCGATTCTTAAGCAGCATGGCAAAATTCTTACGAGCTTCCAGATGAAGACATGTTTCCGGTTTTCGTAACACGTTCAACGAAAGGTACATGTGCCGGGTTTGTTCCCCTTGTGCACACACACGCACACACACGCACGCACGCACGCACGCACACACACACACACACACACACACACACACACACACACACACACACACACACACACACACACACACACACACACACACACACACACACACACACACACACACACACACACACACACACACACACACACACACACACACACACACACACACACACACACACACACACACACACACACACCGTTTTACTCAGCCCGCTTGAAAATAGTTGATTATGAAAGCGTTTTATTAAAAGGAAATCGTGGGACATAGTCGGGTACTCAACACCGCCACGCTCGCTCTTTCCGCGACAGCTCGCTGGTCATCCAGGTCCTAGCTGGACAGGGCTGCCCCTCAGTGTTCCCACGTTGGCTTTTTGAAAATAGTGAGAGACGGAAAGCAGCACATTGTTTGGAATCCGCGTTATGGTGTGTCCGTGAGAGACAAACAAGCGTTTTTCAACTGGCTAACCTGTGCCGGTCGTGGTGGTAGTGGCGGGAACTTTTCCGAAAAACTAAAATAAAAATGACGCTCGGAACAAGCGAGAGTGCAGCAACGACTCCGGAGGGTAAATAGAGGCCAGAAGTGATACCACAAGGTCATCATCATCATCAGCTGGGCTATACTCACTGCAGGGCGAAGGCCTCTCCCATATTCCTCCAATTAACACGGTCATGTGCTACCTGCATCCACTTGGCCCCTGCCAACTTCTTCACCACATCATCCCACCTAACTTTTTGCCGCCCCCTGCTGCGCTTTTCTTCCTTTGGAATCCAGTTTGTTACCCTTAGCGACCATCTGCTATCCTCTCTTTGCACTACATGTCCTGCCCATGCTCATTTCTTCTTCTTGATTTGCACTAGAATGTCAGTGACTTGAGTTATTTCTCTGACCCATTCTGCACGTTTCCTATCTCTTAACGTTATCCCTACCATTTTTCTTTCCATGGCCCTCTGCGTTGCCTTCAACTTAAATAGAGCCCTTTTGGTTAGCCTCCATTATGTAGACATAGCAGAGCCGTCGCCAACGGGATTTTACACGGCCGCTGTTGTTCACCAGGAAATGCACGTTGATGGACTCTCCTTCCGAGCACAAAATTCAGCGCGAGCCGAGGAAGTAGCGATAGCGCTTGCTGCCGCGGACCTGAATTCAAGGATGATCATAACGGACTCTCGAAAAGCATGTGTTCATTACTTAGAAGGGGAGATCTTCCCCTTAGCGAGTCGAATTCTAAGGCGGACTGTCACAGCTCCAACGTCAAAGAAAATAATTTGGGCTTCTGGCCACCAGGATTTACGAGGTAACGAAACCGCTGACGTGGCTGCCCGAGCGCTTACTCACCGGCTCCTCATCAAAGCTCTTCTGACTCGGAGACAAACCAGCCGCTTCTGCGAAAGAAATCATAAAGTATTATAGCGACAACCACCGCCTTTTCGCGGCTCCTGCAAAGGGGCTGAGTAAGGCGGAGGAGCGAACTTTAAGGCGCCTGCAAACAGGTACTCTACTCTGTCCTGCAGTCTTAAAACATTATGATCCTAACACGGATGGCGATGCCCGCACTGTGGAGAGACTTGCGATGTCTTCCACATGGTGTGGGCATGTACTCGAAATCCTCACCTCCCCCTTCCCCTACCCCTTCCCGAGAGGCATGGGAGACTGCCCTCCTCAACTGCTCCACACTGGAGTCTCAACGGGCTCTGGTGAAACGGGCGCGAGACGGGGTCTCGTCATGCGGTGTCCCGGACTAGGGACGCCGACCATGTAGCGGGGCCACTCTGTGGCTCCCAGACTCCAATTAACCAATAAACGTTCCCACCACCACCAGGTAAGATGCAACTGTTTTATACTTTCCTTTTAAGTGATACCGGTAAGCTGCTAGTCGCAATTTCCGAGTACTTGCCAAATGCGCTCCATCCCAATCTTATTCCCCTAGTTATTTCCCTTTTATGGTCTGGATCTGCGGTTACTACCTGTCCTAAGTAGACATATTCGCCTACTGCTTCCAGTGCTTCGCTATCTAACGTAAACTGCTGTTTCTTCCCGAGGCTGTTGAACATTACCTTAGTCTTCTGCTTATTGGTTTTCAAGCTTACCTTTCTACTTTTCCTATGTAGGTTATCAGTCATTATTTGCAGTTCATCCCCCGAGTTGCTTAGCAAGGCGATGTCATCAGCGAATCGCAGATTACTGAGATATGTTCTCCATCTACCCTTATCCCTAACTGCTCGCATTCCAAGTCTCTGAATACTTCCTCTAAGCAAGCTGTGAATAATACTGGAGAGATTGTGTCTCCTTGCCTAACACCTTTCTTTATGGGAATTTTGTGACTTTCTTTATGCAGAACTAACGTTTCTGTGCAGCCACTTAAACGTCTTCAAGTACTTTCACATACACCCTGATTTCGCAAAGCCTGCATCACCGCCGAGGTTTCAACTGAGTCAAATGCTTTTTCGTAATCAATGAATGCTATGAATAAGGCCTGGTTATATTCCGAGCATTTTTCTATCACCTGATTGATGGTATGGATATGATCGATAGTAGAGTACCGTTTCCGAAAACCTGCTTGATCCTTTGCTTGATTGCAGTCTAAGGTTGTCCTGATTCTATTAGCGATTACCTTAGTAAATAGCTTATACGTAACAGACAGTAAGCTGATTGGTCTGCAAGTTCTTAAGTCCTTAGCGTCCCATTTTTATGAATTAAGATAATGTTAGCGTTCTTCCACGGTTCCGATGCCGTCGATGACACCAGGCACTGCGTATACAGGGTGGCCAGTTTTTCTGGCACGATATATTCCCCGACCTTCAAGAAATATGCAGTTACGTGATCCTCTCCAGCTGATTTCCCCCCTTGCATAGTTTCTAAAGCTTTCTTAACCTCGTCCTTCGTCACTGGCGGAACGTCTGACTGCTTTTCCTATCTGCCAACCTCATTAGTGTCCTGACTATTTTGGCTACAGTGCAGATCAGTATAGAACTCCTCGGCTACTTTATCTTGTACATATTCGTGATGACGTTCCCCGCCTTGTCCCTTAGCGCACACACCTGAATTTTGCCTATGTCCAATTTCTTCTCTACAACTTTAAGGCTTCCCCCATTCTTTACAGCATGCTCAATGTTCTCCATGTTATACTTCCTTATATCGGCCACTTCACGCTTATTGATTAGCTTTGATATATCTGCCAATTCTGTATGGTCTGTTTGGTTGGAAGCTTTCATACCTTGGCGTTTCTTAATCAAATCTTTCGTCTCCTTAGACAGCTTACCGGTATCCTCTCTAACTATCCTACCGCCTACTTCTACTGCGAACTCAGTAATGATACGTCTCAAATTATTGTTCATTGCTTCTAAGCTAATGTCTTCATCCTCGGTTAAAGCTGAATATCTATTCTGTAGCGAGATCCTGAATTAGTGTGCCTTCCCCTTCACGGCTAATTCGTTGATAAACGTCTTCTTTACTAATTTTTTTCGTTTCCTCTTCAAATCTAGACTAATTCGAGACGTTACCATCCTGTAGTCACTACATCGCACCTTTCCGATTGCCTCTACGTCCTGTATAATCCCAGAGTTAGAATACAGTATGAAGTCAATTTCATTTTTAGTCCCCCGTTAGGGTTCTTCCATGTCCACTTCCGCTTCTCCGGTTTGCTCGGTTTGCTCCGGTTTCGGGTTGGAGAAGGTATTCATATTCCTTATGTTATTGCGTTCTGCAAACTCAACTAGTAATTCCCCCCTGCTATTCCTAGAGCCTCAAGAGGAAAGTATACAACAGTTGCATCTTGCCTGTACTCACCGGCGGAAACGTGGTGGCTAACGAAGAGGGTTCTCCTTAAGTTGTGGACAACGCAGAAGGCTGTAACGAAAACTGGTAGGGGTAACTTTAAGAGATAGGAAGCGTGCAGAGTGGGTCAGAGAAATAACTCAAGTCACTGACATTCTAGTGGAAATCAAGAGTGGGCATGGGCAGGACATGTCCTGCCCAAGAGAGGCTAACCGATGGTCGCGTAGGGTAACAAACTGGATTACAAGGGAACTAAATCGTAGCAGGGGCGGCAGAAAATTAGGTGAGCGAATGAGATAAAGAAGTTCGCAGGGGTCAGGTGGATGCAGCAGCACAGAGAGTCTTTTGCCCTGCAGTGGGTATAGGCAGGCTGGTGATGATGATGATTCCGTGAGCCAATTCCATAGTCACCCACTGTCTGGTCTCTTGCCTGCTTTTTCCCTACCTTGGCATTGAAGTCGCCCTTCGTAGAAGCTTTCAACTGCCTGGTCATCATGACTACATGTAGGTGCGTAGGCCTGTACAACCTTCATTTTATACCGCTTATTGGGCCTAATTATGATGCCTGCCACCCTCTCATTAATACTATAAAATTCATCTATATTACCAGCCATATACTTATTGACAAGGAAACCTACACCTAGTTCCCGCCTGTCCGATAAACCTCCAACACAGTAAGCATGGCCGTCCTTCATTACAGTGTATGCCTCATTCGGTCTCCTAACCTCATGAGGCCTGATGATATCTTATTCCAGAAATTCTTAGCAAAAAAGGGTGGCGAATGAGTTGTTGCCCGTTTGAGCTGCTAAAACAAAAAGCAGGTCTGTCTGAGCAGCCAGGAAAAGCGTTTTATTGACTGCGCCACGCACGTTGTGTAGGAGGTCCTCCCCTTGTGGCCACTGGCGGTGCGTTGCGCTAATGATTGGCTCAGGGGACTCGTAATTAACGACGGCTAATAATGAGGGAATGCACCTTGTTGGCGCATCGTTTTGCTCCACTTTTTAACTTAGCATTCCGTAGCATAAGAATGCTCTTGGGTGTTGTTTTTTATCCACCCAGAGCTGTCTCTGATTCAGTGGCCTTGAAACTAGACCAGTCAAACCAAGCACACCCTCCCCAAGGTTAGCATTGTGTATCATATTTCACTGTATATGGGAAAGGCACTAAATTTGTTGGCGGCACTTGGATCTCTCTTCTGAGCATACAGACTGCATGCTGTTTATGATATTAGTACAAAGCTTGGCAATGCTGGTTCCCTTGATCGAGCTGAAAGCCCACGGCACGTGGCTTCATAACGTTTTGACCTGGCATGATACCATATTTATCTCGAATGTCTTCAACCCCCGTTGGGTCCCTGCAGACGGGACAGGATGTCATCGTTTCCCCAAACAGGGAAAGGCACATTACAACCAATGCCCGGGTAAGGTAGTTGTGGAGCAAAAGAAAAAAAAAAAAAGCGAGAGTTCTCCCTTTTTAAGTGCGGTAAGTAGAAAGCCTTTCCTGCGGCTGTCTGCACTCATTTGCTTTTTTTTTATGCTCGCTTTTCTCTCTTTCCCGCGTTTTTTTTTTTTTGCATAATCTCGACGGCAGTGGCTGTTTTAAAATGACGTCTGCACACTATATCGACGTCCTTGGCTATTTGCTTGGCTGACTTACTTTTTGGCTCTAATTAATTTACTAATTACTCCACATCAACGAAATTTTGCTCAGAGACATTTTTTCACCTACCTCGCACAGCCGTTGTTTTACGCATCAGTCCATTTCTCGACAATGACTGTGATACCCCCCCACAAATCCTCTCCATTTTTGTCGCAGTTCTTCTTGGACGCCTGAACAACAGCACGCCGAGTCGTCTGGTCATGTCTGTCTGCCCTCAGTAGTATTTTTCTTCGTTGTCCATAACAATTTGTACAGATTAGTAATTAGCACACCTTTTACCTAGTCGGAAACAAAAAAAACTCAGAAAATTTTTTGTTAGTTAACCTGTTTTGACAGCATGCATTTCTGTAGAGATATCAAAATCAGCATTCCGCTGGGGTGCTCGCCCCCAGGCAGTGCTGTAGCGGGGGGTGCACCTAGAGACACATGCAAAAAGGTGGCTCTAGGTGCACCGTCGAAATCAAGAACTAAACATGGGCGGGAAGATGTAATACGAAGCAGAGTTATTAACGTAGCAGAGGATATTCTAAGATATATGGCAAGCGCGGCAGGAGGCATCAGGTGGTAATTAGACTACGAGGTGTGCGGCGTAACGTGATGTCACCTGACACAGGATAAAATCCATTGGAGTGTCCTTGTCCTGCAGTAGACCTATGTGGGCTGATGCTGGCAGCGCCGAACACAATGGGGGAGAGGGGGTTCTAAACTGTTCTGTCGTCTGGTGGTGGACCTTCGATCACTAACATTGACGGTATTACATTGCTAACACGTCACTTCCGGTATAGTAGTGCAGCCCATTGGACGCCAGCCTACTCCGAGAGTGGCCGCTTATTCTACGAAAACGGTTGCAGAAGTAGTTGACGCGTTCTTATAATCCACGATCGATGTTCGCCCAATGAAGGGCATTGTCGTCGCCAACTCTCCTCGTGGACATCGACAATGAACGGCGTCGTCATGGAAACAGAAAATTCCCGCCACTTTCCGGGACTTCTGCATGAACCCGCAAGGCGCTCGCTTGCGATCCTTGAGATTTTCGCCACGAAACGGCCTGTGTGTCGATCGCCGTTTGCGCGATAGGGACGGGCATCCCTTCTCCCGTTACTCTGCGTTTCGACATGTCGCGCATTGGCTACTGGCCGCACTGCCGACGACACACATCCAATCCAGGCGCCGCCTGTACGTCCGCAGCTGGTCCCCTTCAAATCGGCCTTGGACTTTTGGCGCGGTGGACGCTCGACGAGACAGCTGTCGCTTGCCATGGAAACAACGAGGGTCAAATGCCCACGCGCTACGGCTTGCGAGCGCGCCTCTCGTGAGTCGGGCGCGGTGTTAGGACTCGGGCAGCGTGGTCGGCACCAACCGGCACCCAGGAGGACCTTACGAAAGAAGGCTATGTGCAACATTTTTACTTGGCGTCCTCAGTTACGTGGGTACAACGCGCTCTAGATATCAACTCGTTGATCCCTCGCTATCCAAGTCCTCGATGGAAGCGTACTGCCAGACTGTCGACCGCTCCACGGGGCTGCCTCTATCAGAGAAAAGAACCACCTTTCCAGAAACGCTTCATATGTATGTAGCCTGCGTTCTCCCCGTTTCTCCATGTCCCTGTGGCTCGTTCGGTCATCAGCCTTTAGCGGTCGTCGGCGAAGACCGAAGCAGCTTTGCGGTTTCTGGGTTGTGTTAATCTCCTCTGCGACGCCCTCGCTAACTTGTAGATCTCAGGTCACAAGCCCTCTTGAGTGCGTCCTGCGCATTTGTTGTTACCGCATTTGCTCCATGTTGGGTCAAGCAGACAGGTGTTTGCTCGCGTATTTGCCAGAACACGTCCGGAGCGGCGTCCATGCCGGAGTGATGGACGTTGTCATACGGCGCTTTCAGTCGACGGCTCCCACGGGCTGCTGTCACTTGACGGAGCAGCAGCGGCGTGCCCGGTTGCTGTCGCGGACTCCCCGCCGCGCTTTACGACTGGAGCGTTTTAGTTTCACGTACGTGGGAGCTTAGCGTACGTGAAGCGCCTACGTGTGACCAGTGCGCATGCGCAGAACGTGAAGAGTCCGCGGGACGTTTACGGACGTACGTGAGATTCGGATTTTCACGTTGGCGTCTTTACGTTGCTGGCGTACGTAGAGTTGACAACATGGCGACGCCCTGCCCGCCCGCTTCACAGCAATAACAGCTTCGCCGCTAATTCCTCGGCGCGATATCGTGTTCTAAACTGTTGTATTCGCTTTAAGCTTACCCAATCTTACCCTCGCGTAAAGTTTCATGTGACAAATAGCCTTTTGTTTTTAGATAGAAGAACGATTTTTCTGCTGTTAAGCCTGACGCAGAAGCGTTTGTCGTCGTCATAGCAACGATCTCGCGAGGTCACGCCAGACCAGAGTTGAGCGAGAAGTGGCTAGAGTGCCAGATGCAAGGCGGCAGCCAACCAGAGCCAATCCGTTGTAGGGGGAAGGTCGTGAAGTTGCATGAGTGCTGTTGCCCAGCGAATTCGCTTTTACAAAAGCGACGATCTGGATATGCTTCGCGACGTGAGAGAATGCAATCCATTCGAAGACTGCATGCGACACGCTGTTCGGTGGACGCATATAAGTATGCGTCTTGCCAATTGTTCACTGTAGAGCAACGACGTTGAGAACAGCAATTTCCAATTCGACCGACTCTTGGCTACGGCCGCAGCATGGCTCGGCTCAAGGCAGCTCGACTGACAAAATTAGTTTGGTTCATCTGTACTAGATGGCGCGGCATAACACGTACGCACAGTTTTTCGAGGCTTGTATGAAAGGTCCATACATTTTGCTTCACGTACACCACGTACGTGAAACTAAAAGTAGTCCTGGCGAAATTCGCGCAGCGCACGTAGACTTCTCACGTTTGCGTACGTAACTCTGTACGCACGTGAAACTAAAACTGTCTACCGTCGAGCGGGGTACAAAGCGGGACCTTTCCGGCCCTTGTTGCCCGCCTCGGTCGGCTCCGCTTATGCGCATCTCACGTGGCTCCCCTGGGCTGCTGCGCACGCGGCGCATGGTGTGTACCCGCTAAGCACATAAACACAAACAAAAAGCTTCCGCCGCCAGTTGGATGCGGCGGCCTGCGCCGGTTGCCCGTACTCATGGGACACTGGGCTGTCATGTGCATAGCTATGCACTGTGGTGGCGATGTTCGAAGCCTTACCTTGCTTTGAGTCACTTGTCAGCGCAATCGGTGTGTCGTTCACACAGGCGAGTAAATTTCAGTGGACCAGCCGAGCTCCGTCGCAGGCTTCATTTTTGCTTGCGGTCCCTCACGAGGTTGAAAAAGAGGGGACTCCTGGGAAGATGAATGCTGTACGGCGTAGAAAGTCAGCTTAGTTGGAGAGATCACTTACCGCGAGAGGCTAGCTCCCTTGTTCGTAATGAGGCCGTTGTCCTCTCCGGAAACGCCTTATCCTCATACGGAAGCGGTCATTGACCTCCGAAGTTGGTCAGCACTGCACTGTGCTTATACAGACGTCAGAGCAGCGTCGGCTTCTTGCGCACAAGAGTGGGCGCTACGCTGTCTGTGCGTTGTTCTTGTTAGAGGAAGCCTGCGTGCTTCCCCCTCGGTCTTGTAGAGAGAGACGCGGTGATGCGAGAATCCTTTTACTTTCGCTTTTTGTCAGGGCGTTTTGTGGGTGAAGCCCCACGCCGCTTACCCACCGGATCATCCGTCCCTGCGAGTCGGTCTTCCAACAGGAAGTGGTGGCTAGAAGGAAGTCACTAGGGTTCAGGAGGAGAAACCTTTATTGTCTTGCGTTCCTGAGTGGAACCGCCTGTCCGGGCTCCATGTGCAGGCCCTCCAGAGCAGATGTCGCGGGTCTTGCGAGTTGTTGCTGGTCAGACCGGTCTCAGGAGCCCCTTTGGCTACAGTGCGCGGGCACTCCCGGGAGCAATGGATATACTGTGTGTATAGCTTTGCTGCTGTTGTGCCGGCCAAGCTTCACCGGGTTGTGTGGCGCCGCCGTGTCGCAGGATGGACTTTGTTCTTCTCCCCCTGCGTTTGCGGTTTCGGGAGAAACGCGATCTCAGCAAGCGGGAGAGAAGGAACCAGCGTGCTGCTCCAGTATTCGCAGGCCGGGATGCGCGGCCGACCATCGGACGCTTGTTGCCATCGGCTCCGAGCTGGGTCCCGGGACGCGGATATCTGATCCCAACAAATGGATGCGGCGCAAGGGGGAAAAAGAAGATGGAGAGGGAGAAGAGGCCGTCGGCTGGCTGTTACGAGCTGCGGCCGGCACCCCCATTCCACGCTAGTGACACTATAGTGCTCTAGAATATTGGGCAGTGTGTCGACCGCGCCGCGAAATGCATGGGAGCGAGGGGCCGCTTTTGCGATGACGGAGGTGCCGCAGCGCAGAGGGCGCCACCAGCAACTGGTGTGTCAGCCGTCCGGGCGCCCGCGTATGCGCGCTGTGCGGCGGGGCGGATACCGCGCGGACTGTACGTTCTTGTTTGCTTGTGCGTCGTCTCAAGCTGTTCGCGACAAGATTTTACAAATATGCCGGTTAACGGTGCTCAGTACTGTTAGCAATCACCTAATTTATTTTCCATTTTGGCCGTAGGCAATACCTCGGGGAAGTAACATGACAGGAGTTGGCTCCGAAGAAAACAGCTTGGAGAGGGCCGGCGTACGACTCGCACAGCACACTTCACTCGCCGTACAGCTTGCTTTAGCATTCCTAAAGCACCTAATTCACGTCCAGAAATGTAGTCGTTTTGAAAAGAGGGCAGTTTGGAAGCAGGATGTATGAAGAAGTGAAACATACAACACGTGCGTTCGAGCGCTGAATAAAACTGGTCACAGTAACGCCATTATCAAAACAGTCCAAAATGGTATATTCCGTTGTTTCCCACGCCAACTATGCCGACTACAGTACGTCACTGAAGCCACAAGAGAAGTCGGCATTCAGTTGGAATGAATTAAATGTGGACTACCCCGCATGGAGGTAGAGATGACCTAATTGTTCAAGAAAATGTTTCCATTCTAGGGTACGCAAGCCACCGGTAATATGCAAGTCATTGCCTCCAGAAGATCGCTCTAGTCCTGTTTTACGTACATACAAAATAAAAAAAATGAATAGCTTTGAAAAATAAACAACGACGGAAAATAGAGGACGCAGAGGCTATAAGGTATACGCTTATTTGCTTCCGCTAGATCATCCTTCTGCAAAAGAGAGGTTGAGGTCGCAATTTACTCAAAAATTTGGCTCGATGCACGGTCCTTTTCGACTGCTTTGCACTTCAGATTTTGCAAACTTCCTGTAAAATGTGAAGGTTCAAAAAGTTTACCTTCTTGGAGCACCAGAAAAGCTCCCACTTGAAGCAATGAAATTTATAGTGTTTTTGCGGCTTCGCTCTTTGCGAAGTAAGCGAATCACGACACGAGTTCCCAAAGGGAAAATAATTAAATTTCCTTGGAAGTATTTCACGTGTAATATCAACCTTGTTAACAATTATAGTCTGGTTAGTACTGCAAAGAGCACCCGCGGTAAGTAGCCCGATAAGCAGTAGTTGCAAGTATATCCAGTCGATTACTCATATTTCATACCACACACTCAAAGAATAAACACGTATTATGTCCGCATTTGATTTCGGCATTATTTTAATTGCTTGCGTATTAGGTGTTCGTCATCTTTTTCGCATTTTTCCGCTTTCTCTCGGTGCGCGCCAAGAACTGCATCATACCTGTCAATTCGACGCGTAATTATCAGTGCTTTTATTTTTGTTTATTTGCTCTGTACCATTCGATGCCAGTAAAGCGTCCGCACTCAAGTGCCCGCTATGAACGTATTACGTATGTGACGGGTTTAATTTTTGACATTTTATTTGAAGCAATGCCGTAGCTGCACTTGACTTTTTGTTGTTGTTTTTTTCATCTAAACAGCTGGTTCACCCTTTGGTTAGTGGCACGCAAACAAATGTCCGTGATATACGTATATGTTCATCACGAACAAAGAATAAATGCTTGAGTCGCGTATACCTTGTTTATTTTTTTTTTTGCAGGTAAATACCACAGTACTTTAAATTAGTACGGTAGTGAATAAATGTGTTTTGCTCGCACACTGTATTTGTAATTTATATAAACGGTGATTAGGGCACATAAAGAACACCAATTAAAGAGATATATTACAGATTACTGACGATTTAAGATAAACGTTGTTATGTATTAATAAGCGCAAGCTGCAAAATGCAAGCAGGTGTTCGTAAATAAGGTTTGTAAAAAATAAGTGTTCCTAAGGAGGCCTTACGAAGCACAAGCTTTGATTCGCATGTACACTGTTTTTCTCCGCGTGTTAATAGCGCTCCTGGGCAGTAGCCTTTATTCCCTTAAGGGAAAAACGAATGCAAAACAGCACAGTTCGTTGCAAACATTAAGTACAAATTGCTCATCTGGACGATTTGTAACTGACCGAAGAAATTTTGAGGGTTTCAGATAGCGATTCAAACATAGCGCGCTGCTCCGAAGGACTACCCAAGCGTGCACAATGTCTCCAGATAGACGTAAAAGAACGGCAGGGATCAGTTTAAGCACCTGGAATAAGTTGCCTCTTTATTAATTATCACA
Source organism: Amblyomma maculatum (assembly GCF_055883805.1). Lineage (NCBI taxonomy): Eukaryota > Metazoa > Arthropoda > Arachnida > Ixodida > Ixodidae > Amblyomma > Amblyomma maculatum. The sequence goes on along the minus strand of NC_139349.1, from coordinate 169,696,653 downwards.
CTAATTGCGCAGCGTCTGAAAATCGCTTCAAAGAGAACCGCACCCCTCCTCTGTACCCCCGCTATCCCGCGGCCGCTACGCGCCGAGCGGCGAACGTGGCACCCCTGTTGCACGTCGCGCCCTCTCGCGGGAGTCGGTTCTTGTCATCGCAAAAGCGGCCCGCTCTCCGGCGCCGGTCGTCACACTGCCCAATATTCTAGAGCACTATAGCGACACGACCCGTAGGCCTCGGCGCCCGTGTCGTTGTGGCAGCGTGCGATGCGCGTTGTTGCGTGGATGTGTGTGCGTGCTATATTTGTGCCGCGAGTCTTCTCCAAAGACCGCATGAGGCTAGTCATCTTGTCTTGCCCCGGATGAACTAAATACGATTTGTGCATTGATTCAATCGCTGGCGCACGGCCGCTCCACCGCTTACATGCAAATCGGCCCCGAAATGCGATCTATTTTATGAGGTAACCCAAGCCTTGTATTTCGGCAAGATCCCCACTAAGGTACGACTGTATTACTGACGCCGTCCGGTGAAGAAATGACCTGCATTTAAAAAAAAGCAAACCGTCCGCAGCTGTGCTTTCTGACCACCTCTACTGCGTGCAGACACGTTCCGCCGTGCATGCAGTGAGAATGATTTGTGCATTTCGCAAGGCGACAATGAAATGGAAGTGTGGAGATTAAAAGCACTTGACTGCTTTCGGGATGACGCGTTTTGTTCTACTGACAGTAATGTGCGGCTTCTGCAAGCTTTCAAGTGAGTTCTGTTGGTGGAACTCTAAATGAAACAGTTGTGATTGACGTTTGATTATGTGTGAAGCATGAAGTTCGTTACTCGTCCGCTTTCATGAATGACATGCACGCCCTTTTTTATTTGATCTTTGAAACCAATTTCAAAATTTGGAGATCGCCCGCATTATCATCAGAGGAAGTGACCTTTACAGTATGAAATATTGTTTTTGTATGCTACTTTTTCGATAAATGACAGCCATGTGGCACTTTTCAGAACAATCTTGTTTGCGTTATGCCCCGTCGCCATCTGCTGCCTCTGACTGCACTCGCGAGTTTTGTTTCGTTTATATGGTCACTACACAGCGTAAATTTGTTGCTCTTATGGTGTGGTATAAGGGGTTCAACTTCTAAAAGCAAGTTTTTTTTTGCAAACAAAGTGAGTGATAAAAGTTTAATAACAATTTGTTGCTACAATATATTAATCCATTTCTCTCCGCCACCAGCCCAAAGTGCCATGTCTGGTGAAGGTATATGTCTAATACAGATCAGTTAAGCGAGACAGAATGCATGAAACAAAGTCAATGACTGTTTTCACATAGAAGAATAGAGAAGAAGTAATTCATTTGTAGCCAATGTGCATGAAGCAAAAAAGGTACTATCATTGGCATGTTTTAACCTTTGCAGCATACTTGCGCTCTTGCTGCCCATGCAGCCACTAGTTGCTACTGTTACGATATGGACAAACTGTCCCGATGAACTAGAATTCTGGCAGGGATTACCCACAATCACTATAATATTTGGCTTCTGCTGTGCCTTGGTTGTATAGTCCTTCCCCCTAGCAATAGCAACACACTTTCACCACTAGTACATCAAGTGAAAGTTGCTGGTTTGCATCATGCACCTTGCAGCAGCAACCTTGTGCCACTCTTAGGATAAATTAAATTTGAAGGGAATAAACACTGCATGTGATGAATAAGACACCAGTGGAGTGCACATCAATAGAGTGCCCAGATGTACCATTCACAATAGCATACTGCACCAGTGAAAACTGTCAAAAAGTGTGAGAAGCTCATAGCCAACTTTATTACAAGCGGAACTTATTTCAGCTCCATCATGTAATGAGTTGCAAGACGAGAAGCGAAACTTTTCCATAGACGTATTATCAATAGCGGTCTTTAGTTAGAAATGTTTCAGTAAAGTGTTCACTTGGCACAAATGGTCTGAGGCTAAGGTTGATGGAAACTGCCTAGCCGGTGTCATCATCCAGAAGAGCCAGACTTTTTCCATGGCCATAGTGGAAAATGTGATGTGCTTCCGAGCTTTTCCTTTCCTACTTTTTTTACCGTTCTTTGTTTATACATAACTTAATTTTCATTTTCAAATCAGTTTCATTGCTTCATTAACATACACCTGTATTTTTCACATTGAGAAAAAGATCAATGAGCAATTTCATTGCTTTAAAATATGGACCTCTGTTAAGAACTTATTCCTGCTTCATTTTTTCGCATGCACCAAGCAAAAACCATTAAGCTCTGGTGTCGTAATTTCTGGATGCATAAACAATACTGCCCTACACTGTCACTATCTGCAAAAAAATCTGTTATTGTGTCCTGTAAAGCTGGAAAAAAGGTACAAAATTCTTGTGAAGCTCAAGTTGGCAGACAATCTCTGCATATTGTCGATTTCAATCATACTCCATGTCTGTCATCTTAAAGTAGAAGGGCATGAAAAGTGAACCAGATATGATTAACGCAGCCTTTTTGATATATTTTGTTCTCAGTGACTTATGAATACACAGCTTTCTAAATATATTTTCTGTCACATATGGCTCCTATAGCCAACATGATTAAATGGTTTAGAAGAATGACAATTTGGGCTAAATAGTGCATACTGTTCGAGACTGAAAATAATAGTGCTAAGAAGTGACACAAGAGAGAATGACGCAGGACGAGCGCTAAATTCATCTGACCTTTATTCACTGCCAAGGCAGCAAATATATAGAAATTTTAAGGCATGCGCATGAACAACAACACGACGCATCAAACAAACCGTTCAAGATATGTCATCTCGGTCTTGAAAAGGTGAACCGATGTACCACTCACACGCTTTCCCTCTCTTTCTTATGTAAAACGCCTTTAAGACCTCGCGTGCCTTCAAATCTCTACTTCTGCCCAGAATCTTTATCTCATGAAGCCGTGGTTCACATATCTTTCAGTGCAGGCATATGTTTTCCCCCAGCGCATGTTTTGCCGCTCGGTTGCACACGAAGCAATTTGCGCAATGCTGTGAAAGATGTGCACCACCTGGTTCTTTTTGTGATAGTGCATGTTCAGCTGCACTGTCATTCACGCAGCGCCTCGATTGGCCCACATAGGGTTTTCCGTAGGCCAGTGGTATTTCATATACTACTTTTATGCAGCACTTCACATACTGCTTGCCATGTTTTTTGCTGCAGGCGCCCTCCTTTTCAGTGCTCGCAATGCGCGAGCATAATTGTGCAAGCTTTCGTGGAGCGGAAATTACGACAGGTACGCCATGTCGATTTGCAGCCTTTTTCACATTGTGCAGAACCCTGTGAACATAGGGTACCACTTCTGGTTTTACGCTTGGCTTTCTTGTCTCGCACAACTTTTTGAACATTACACATTTGGTTTTCCTTAGGAAGGCTTCAGCATCACCAGTGATTACCGAGCTTGGGAACCCCGCCATAGCAAATCAATCCACTTGCTTTTCAAAGCTCAACTGCATAGTATGTTCACACAACTTCACAAGAGCAGACCCAAGGCAGAGGTTAGCAATAGCGCGTTTCACAGTCTTTTAATGAGCCGAGGAATAAGGCAGCAGCTCCTTCCGTGTTCGAGGCGAGTATTGCCAACACACATGATGCTCGCCCAAGGTAATACTTAAATTCAAAAACTGAAAACATCCTCGCAAAGGGAGTTCATGGGTAAAACACAATCCCTCTGTCAAACTGAGTTTTAGGGCGCGGTCATTAAAGGCTAAAAAAATGTTAGCACAGAGGCTACGCAGGATCTGATGCAAATCCTTTGTCTTTGTCGGTAAAAGCTGTTATCAAAAGATATAAATGTCACACTCAGATGAAATTATAGCAGCTTCATAAAATTACTAATTGACACACCTGAGGAGTTCTGAAATCAACTGTGCCGCTACTCTCTATGGCATCCCTTACAGAAGTGAACAAGGCATCATGGAACACAGAATAAAACAAGTTCTCGACATCGACTGAAAACACATATCCAATGGATGCATTTCTCTCGAGAAATATAACATCTTTTGAACTTTTGGTATCAAATGGATAATGAACATTAAGAAAAGTGAGCTGCTTCTGCAGTATTTGCTAAGAACATGTTGCCAAGTACCATTCTCACCGACTACTGTTCTAAAGAGAACCGAAGGTGAGAATGGTACTTTGCAAGTTGCTGGAGAGTCTGGGGCTTTTTGGCATGTTTTTGATGGGTTTAGTCATGGCTGCAATCATCCTTTCATGAACAGAACACTTGCCCTGTTGGCTGATAGACAGGTGCCTTATAATCTGTGGCATGCAAGTATCAGCGCAGTTGCTTCTATTCACGGTTCCATTAAGAAGGCTATAACAGCTCATGTGAGTTAGGTCTTGACAAATGCACACTTGACGTTTAATGCAGGATTCATCATGCACTGCAAAGTTACCCTGAGTATATATGATATTCTCAAAGATCCAAACTGTATGAGTCTTCACAGCATCACCTTTTATTTCAATCAGCCAGGGTGCCGACAACCGAGTTTTAACCTTTACTTATCTGGACTTGTACTCCCGTCTTGCAGAATTTAAGAGCGATGGTGAAGGTAAGGAAAGTCTTCGGCTCCAAAGTAGTACACAAACCAAATTATCAACATGGCAAAAACAGAAGATCATGACTGCTGTTTCTTTTTGTTGACAATGCAAATTCGGTTCTCATAAACTAAGAACCTAGTAGGGTGATAGAAATTTTGTACTTTATAAAAGCAGTACTCAGTCATATCATAGAACATACCCTCTTCCACATTGTGCTAACCACCTGAACTTTTTGATGCGTTATCCAATCAATTTATGTCCTATGAGACCTGCAGAAAGGGGAAATTTTTTTGTCTGCAATGCACATACAAAGCCAATGTGAAAGCAATACCTTTGCAGAATGTGCACGTTTCTTGCAGCTTAAAAAGGCTAGATTTTTCTCGAACACAACGGAAAACATAGGTGTAAGTTATTCAGTTCCACTATAGTTTTATTATAAACACAAGAAAAATTTTGTCATAATTTTATTGTATGGTGAAGAAACAGTGCAAGGGACGGGACACAGTGACACGAGGAAGCGCAAACACTCACACACCTCGTGTCACTGTGTCCCGTGCCTTGCGCTGTTCTTTCATCATGCAAAACCAACTAGCCTGCCAATTCGCTCTTATAGATTTTATTGTGTTGCTCACTGAAAATTTCGCAATGCAATTATTATTAATCTGAGAAATGAAAGATTAAAATTAGAACAAAAGACAATCACATGCCTTTGAAGGGATCTGAACTAGGAATGCTAAATATCCAGAAATTTTGTATGGCTTAAAATTTTTTTCCCCAAGTTCTTCTAACAAATTAAACATTTTGGAAAAAACATGACAAGAACAGCATGGAATTATTTGCTAAAAAGCATGACTTAATAATGACAAGCTTTATCAGATCATTCATAAGCACGTTTAGGCCACGAGCCACATATTCAAAACATGTGATATGTGCTTGCAACAATACCACAGGCTGCTTTTATGCTGCTGGCATTGCTGCGATTAATGCCACTACTATATTCTGAGCTTTTCAGTAACCTAAAGCATCCCCCCAGCTACATAAACTACTACATTTCAATGTGATGATTGTTGCCTGTTTTGACTATCAGTTGATTAATTGTTTGGTTTATGCATTCACAACCAAATTTATGAGTGCCTCACCGTGAATGTTAGTCAATCTGGCTTTCAAAACCATTTGAAATGAAGCATTTTTCAAGGTCTCCTCTATATGATTCTTCACTCACGTGTACTTCAGGTCAAGCAAAGTTCCACTTAGTAGGTACTCAGAAGCTTGAGCTAACGTGGCGTCAATCTGTGGCACCAACCAGAATGAGGCTGGCGCAATGAAGGCAAACCTTTCAGCCAGTCAGAACTGAAAGGCAGGAGCTCAGTTCGACTGCACTTCGGTGCTATTGGCAGCTGGTGCCGCTTGTGCTGCAAGAGACCATTGCTGCTGGTACAGGACTCCCACAAAGTTGCACTCGCAAAGTATCGAGAAGCTTGAGCTAAGGAAGCATCCATCTGGCTTTGCGGCACTGGAGTGATAAGGCCGAGAAAAAATGCAGCCACCTTGATTTTTGGGGGGCAATGGGTGCTGTTCTTTGACTCTACAATGTAACAAATCACTTCTTGGCAGCTGCGCTGATAAATAATATTGTTCACCCTTGTAATTTGTTAAACTGAAGTGAATGTCCTTCATGTCCAGCCGAAATCTCTTACACAACAGGTGCCTTGTGAAACTCTTCGCATCAGGAAATTCATGCTCAGCATTACTGTACTTGGATACTGTCCTCTTCCTTCCAACATCGGCTGTGTCACTCACAGAAAGTACTTCTTGATGTTAAAAGGGGCAAACCTTTCCCAGCATTGACAAGAATATACCACGCTAACCAACTCTCATGCCCTGTCAGCACTAACTTTCTTGTGTATGCTTTGTAAAAGTAAATAAGATGAAACTTTTGCCTAGTTCTGCTGATACAGTAGAACCCCTCCCTAGTAAAGTCACTCGAACTGGCAAAAATCCACTATATTTGGGTCCTTACAATATTAGTTTTTGATGATGACATGGGCCTGAAGATGCTATCTGGTAATTAAATGGCTGCTTATTAACATGTCTTGTCGGTTTATAAAAAAAAAAGCTTAGCATGAACAAAATGTTGTCTTCTGCTTTTTCTCTCATTCAAGAGGCATTAGCTGAGAAATGCGCGTGACATAGTCAAGTGTGGCAAAACTGTACATGTCACGTCTCCACTTGCTACCCTCGTGCTGCGAGCTTTCAGTCGTTCTGTCCCCTTCTTTACAGTGGTGTACGGAAGACAAGCTGAGATATTTCACTTCACTATATTGAGTTTTTACTACAGCAGAGTTTACTACTGTAGTTCATTAGACGGCAGTGCGAACTATCTTGCACAGCATTACTGCACAGCCTGCGAAAGAGATCTTTCCCAGAAAGAACCAATCTCGCCCACCAAGAAGACTTGTATTTTTTGTCGTGTCTTGTGCATTGTACAGCAGCATGTCCAGCAATTCTGTTTGACTTGCACCGTGAATAAAAGCATTAAATTTTACTTGTGCTCAGCCTGGCACATCCATGTGACCTGCCTTCAGCCCACGTCCTTGCAGCACTAAAGTCTGAGAAATGCTGTCTTCAACATGCGATGACAACACTGCAGCAGTGGCTCGGTGGTTAGGCATTCAAGTGCCGAGTCGGGGGGACATAGGTTTGATCCTGGTCGCAGTGGCTGCATTTCAACGGAGCGAGAAGCAAGGTGCCCATGCAATTTCGGATATCAGTGCAGGTTAGAGTCCCATGTTCTCAAAATTAATTGGGGCCCTCCACTACGGCATCGCTCACACATAAAAAATTTCACGGAATGGAAAGGCAGTACTAAAGGCACTATCACATTTACTCTCAAGGTGAAGTTTGAGTGTCTCCCTACTTTTTCTCACATGTGTGATTTGTTATTCAAGAATCCCAGTGGGTTTAATTAACTGCCCTCATCTTTAAAGGAGCTACCCAATCAGTGCCTAGCCATGTCACCTGCGAACTACCATCAGGTTGTAATTGTTTGTTCACAACACAGTTGGAAGGATTTTCTAGAGAAGAGGGCCTCTAAGGCTGTCACATGAATATGCATTCATGCACTTTGAACTCGGGTGACTACAGTTTCTGGACCAAAAAGGTACGTTTAACCTAGCAGCAATGAACAATTGCTTGTGGATGTGTGCTTTCAAACAGCCCGGTAGATACCATAGGTTTTGATGGAACCAATAAGCTTGAATTGGTTGTGAAAATGTTATGAGCTCTGGGGACTATGATTTCTGGGCCAAAAAGGTACATTTAACCTAGCAGCAATGAACAAAAATTGGTGGAATTCTTCGTTGAACTGTGCTTTGTAGGCCATATCCTACCTGCAACTCAAGTCTGAAGAGGTCTGTACCCACATTATGGCAGTTGTCCAGCTGTCCCCTTTCTTAGCAACCGAACTCTCGTCTTCATTCATGCTGCATATACATTTAGTATGTTTCCTTTTTGTTGTGGCATGAAAGGATTGGATAACCACAATATTTAAGATGACTACTGGCATGAGCACTCCAGTATTAAATTTAACAAGGACTTTATGACATCTTAAGTTACACAGCAGAAGTCAAACTGATTGAAGCACTATTGATTTGCTAATGTACCGGAGAAAAACACAAGAACACACAATTTCAACAAAGACAGGCAATTTCCTTCAATTTGTTCACTGCACGGCAATGATATCAGAACAACACGCACGAGCTGTTATAATCTGGTTAAAAAAAGATTGCATGCATCTGCTCAGGTGTATGTATGTAGGGTATGCTGTATAGCTATTTCTAAAGAAAAAAAAACACTTCGACCAAAATGTGGCTTCCGTGGCCTAGGGCCAGCGAACCACTTTGCAGCTCTTCATCTATTTACAAACAAACACTCTATTACCATCAAGCAAAAAGCCAGGCTTGCTAACCAAGTGTACATATGTTTTACAAAGCTAGAATTTGCATGTTTCGATTGTAGTTTGTACTGCCTTGCAGTGGATATCTAATGGGGGAGGCAGCAAGTTACGCTGATGGAATCCACAACTGGTCGGCCCCACAGCTACAAATAAAAATAGCAACGACATACTAAACTTCCACAAAAATACTTATCATTGATGTGTGACCGCTTACAGAGTAAAGGATAAAAAATAATGATTTAGGCAACCAGCGCCAAGGCAACGACGAAATTGAGTCGCATGTGTTGTCCATTTTGGCCTTGACTCGGTTGCTGTACTTCCATGCCGAAGTCGAACAAACTTGCCCAACAGCACAAGCCTCAATTGAACAGTTTGAAGCATGAGCGCTCAAATCTCGAAGCAGTAGTACAAGTATAACAGTAGAAACTTCAATTAATGACGCACATTTCGTGGCACCAACAAAGAACTATATGGATCTAGCGCTAGTGCAGTCAAACCAGACAGGCAGACGCTTTAAAACTCGGGTCAACATTACGCTACTAGCCAGAGCCAAGTACTTGCGGGCAACACATGCGGCAACAGCCGTAGACACCCTATAATAACAGCGGACCGCGTCCGTGAAAACCGCATACATTCAGAACATAAATATCTGTAGCGCATTTCCGTAAGCACAAGACAATTCGCGAAAGCCAATAGTTTAAAATCCGGCTTAATGTGGAAGCAGACGGTGCCTGAAGTGGTCACCAGAAAACCAACATCGCTTCAGCACTATTGCTGGGAAAAAAATGTGAACTTGCAGCGCAACTGTTTCCACACTCGTTTAAGGTTAATCTCAAAAGAAATGCTTTGCAAACCGGGAGGAGCAAAACAAACCTCTGAGATATTCTGAGGAGATAGCGAGCTCGGTATACTGGGCGCAGCCATCTTGCAAAATAGCACCAATGACACTAGGAGAAAAAATCTGTCAAATATAGCCACATTTAACTGTTCCAAAACATGCACGCAAAGTAGTGAATTATATTGTATTTTGTGTTATGACGAGTAAACAAAATAATTTGTAATGTGTCTAAAGGCACATGATTGTATGTGAACAGGGTAGCAGCGTAGCAACACAACGCAGCCACAGCGACATTAGCAGCATGGCGCATTGTGGCGCAGCACCATGCGCAGCACGGAAAAAAAAAAAACTTGTACATGGTGGTTTTGAATTCGGACATCATCAAAGTGGAGCCGTGGAGCTTCTATCATCAGGAACGTTGTAAACTTCGGCAGTGAATCATGGTTCGGACCAGCGGACGGAGACCCGAGGACGACGAGCAGCGTAGGCGTGATGTGTTTCATGCAGTGAGAACTAAAAGATGACCCTTCGTTTAGGACTCCATACGGGTGTTGTAGCTAGAACGCAGCTCAGGGCTTATTCCGAAGCACACGTCTCTGGCAAGGCTGTAAACAACCTAATATTTGAGACGGGGCCTGCTGTCCTAAAACGACTAGGGTACTGCAGCTTTTTTCAGATGCCTGCGGCTGTTTCGTTGGTGATACCCTGACGATGCGCGAGTGCTGCCATGGCATTGTGCAAACTTGCATTTCAAAATGCGCAAAATAAGAGAGCTAGATAATGCAACCATAGTACATGCTCTCTAGGTAAGTATGAATTCCATGCTGCAAACTGAATTATAGCTCAATTATTCAGCAATCTTAATTCAAAGGTAATTGCGTGAAATGTAGGGACAAGAAAGAAATAATTAAGCCACCATCTTCCACAACTGCACAAATGCAACTAGCGCTCATATTTTGCAGTTTTGCATAAAGTTCTCACAATCAAGCTTCTTTCACCTCCCAGTTATGAGCATGCATTGTGTGCCCGTTATTGCTTCCAAAGCATTTTATAACACCAGTACAATTAGTCATACCTTGCTAACAGGTACACATTGATTCTAGACTCAAACTGCCTCATAAAAAGTTTCCTGTTATAACAAATCTTGATGAAACAAAGATTAAATGCAGTGTCAAGCCAAGTTTGTAGCAGTCAATAGTTCAGTTCTTTCATGTGCAATATCGTGGTTGACACTTCATGCATGCAGTGAGTTATGACAGAACATGGTATAGGCTACATTCTTATATCTTTACAGTGGAACTGTGTTTGTTAAATAAGTGTCTCGTCTCACACATAATTGCTGTGGAATTGTTACCGAAAGGTCCCACGAAAAGCCATTTATTAAAACTAGAAAACGCGTGCAAGCAATCAGTACCTCTGCAATGCAAACATTTTCAAGCTACCTGCATTAGCACCGATCGTATCGGTGCAAAAAATGAACTCTTGTCCCCATCAACTCAGTGCATACCACCTTGCCCTGTCCCGCCTGCCTGCCTGCATCACCTGGGAGTGTCCAGTTATTGTGTGCACCCAGCAGACCCAAATAACATCATTGAAGAGAAAGTGCACGAGAGGCGTCACCTTAATTGATTGTGAGCAGTTGCCAAGAGCACTTTTTAAACATTATCTGCCAAGCTTTGAAATTTGACTTGAATGCTCACAAAGACCACCTCCGTGGACTTCTTGCATTAGAATATTACCATAAGTACCATTTCAGAGACCATTGAAGCACTCATCAGCTCAGCATGTTTATCAGATTCAAGCAGGTAGGACAACTTTATAGATTGTGACTGTACTAGCTTAATCAAGCAATTTTTGAAGCTTTGTGAGGGGTGCGACGATACCTCTGAGCATGTCCATCTGCTTCATTCTTTTGCTTGCCTGTGCCCGCAATGAACATGAATTCTTTCCTGCTGAATGATAGTCATAAAGGACCTATGAAAATGCCTTTCTGGGCTAAGTTAAATGCTTCACAAATTTTCCTGATCGTCGTTGCATTTGCCACATGTCAAAACCTATTTTCTCAAGCATTGACGCACATTTACCCCCATTTTTCAATGATATGCTAGGTCTCCTAGGGCACCACTCACATCACACTTGTGTTCAACAGCACCACTTCCGCACAGTATTAACATTACAGCGGGCCTGACATAACGGAGACAATGTTTACTTCGGGGTCATTTCCTTCTTGCATTAACTGGAATAGTCCTTTCCGCTTGCAAAGGTAACAATTTTTTTTCCAACGGATGCCAAGCATTGCCCTTAAGTGGACTGATGAAGCTAAGACATTTGCAGGGGTCAAGTGGATTCAACTAGTGCAGGACCTGGTTAATTCGAGCAATATGGGAGAGACCTTTGTCCTACCTGGGCCTAGAAGCAGTGTGTCCTACTCAAGATCCAAGGGTCTTGGAGGGCTGGATTCCGATCTCACCCTCTTATCTCAAAGGCAAAGTCTGAGTTTGCAGCACTTGCCAAAGTGGCCATGCTATATAGTCTTCTGCCATCAGACAACCTGATACCGAGTAAGCGCCCGGCCATGTCAGCTGCCAACTACTTTCTGACAAAGTTAAAGTGGAAAGACGGGCTAGTTGGTATGACGACTATGAGTACAAAAAACACAGGATGAAGGAAGGAGACAGACACAGGATGAACGCTTCGTCCTGCATCCTTTGAAGCATTTGCCCTGCGTCTGTCTCCTTTCTTCACTTTGTGTTTTTTGCACTGAGATGCATATTTTTTTCTGGCAATGGTATGCCTGTGATTTTTCGCTCACAATGCTCACACATTCCATAATGCTGACAGAAGATTTCTGCAAAACACTGCAAAATTTTGTTGTGTTAAAAGTTATACAGGCTTCCCGCACAAATTCAGTTGAGTGGTACCTTCTCGTGAGTGCAGAATAAAGCTCGCTCGATGGCCGATTGGCTGCTGTTGCCTTTTCGTCCTACCAAAATGCTTGCTCACCTATGCCAGTGTCAAAATGACATTGCAGCAAAGCGAGCCAGTTCCAAATCAAACAGTTTCATGGTGTAGCGCCTTCCTCTGGCTGCGCAAAGACTGCAGCCAAAGCATGGCCACTGGAAAAATGAAAAAGGACGCCGGCTGGCAGTGGCACGTGAAACCACAGTTAGCTGGTCTGTTCTAGTCTAGATCCTTATCAGCTGTCTCGTCCTTCACTCCTGAGGCCTTCAGCCTACAATGTATTCGGCCCCTGTTCCTTTTTGCATAATGCCAGCCTTCCCTCGAGCCCAAGTAGCATTTAGCTTCTGTGGCATTGTTTTGATATGATAGCTTAAAGACTTCATTTTCCAGAAAATGCAGCAACAGTGGCAATATTGATGTGAGCGAAAAATCATGGGCATGCCTCCGGCAGGTAGCAGTTGGCAGGTGAGAAGGCCGTGCACCGACTGGTCAGCAGGTTGTCTGTCGCCACGAAGCCACAAGACATGGCCGACCTGGTAGGAACTCCCGACTCCAGCAGCTCCTTTGAGATGGAGGGGGGAAATGAGAATCGGACCCACCGGAAGCCTTCTATACTGTAACAAGAAGCTCCCATTGATAGCGCAAGCTACAACAGTGATGCATCGTATCCTCATCGATCGGAGCAGCCAGCTGGAAGCCCCAACAGAGTGCCGTGCGCCGAGTGGAGTGGTTGGCAGTCATTGTCTCCCTCCTCACATAGAGCAGACAACTGACGTCACATGGCATCTCTAGCTGCAACACAGCAGGCCCACACCTGTGTAGCCTAGACTAATTGAACCTGTTATGCCCATTTAAAAACTGCTCGAGTAATTCATCCGTACTAAACAGGCATGAAACAGATAACGAGTCAAGCACATTACTCCTATGCCATGCAGGCACATTCCTGGTTGAAGCAGGTCTTTTTAGCTATGGCTGTTGGTGTTTCACGTAATGTGGCAGCTCACGAGTATAAGCTAATGAGTAGGTGTGGGATGATAGTGTCACAAATTCAGGAATTGGTGATTCAGCGAGTTATAAAGTAAGGATCTGCAGGGGAAGCGCTGATGTCTTCCAGGTTTTTTCTCATTTCTTGCGGTTTTTTTAAGGTTTGATTTTTTTTATTTTTGAGGAAATATGCTAAAAGGAACCTAGTAATTATTGTCTAATTGTAATGCAGTACATTTGTAGGATTTTCTTTGTTGGTATTCAAGTCAAATTTTAAATGTCTCTGCATACCCCCTTTATTTACAAATTTCTCAAAATTGCTTTTCGCAGTTTATTTGGACATCATCTCACGGCCTACTCTTAGCTGCCCCCATTGACATAAACTTGGCCATCTGGGGCCAAATGATGCAGGCGAAATGGGCCGCAGTGGAGAATGGTTGTGACATTTTCTTTACTTTTCTCATCGGCGTGTGTCGAGTTGAAGGGAAAGGAGGGGCATTATTTTTTACCTCCATCTGTGTTAGTAAAACCAGCTTAAAAATTTTTGTCGTGGAAATGAGTGATGAAATACTAATCGTTAGTGCACTTTTTCTAGCCACAGCAAACACCTTTTCATTGTTCCTTTAATCGAGCTGAACTAGTTCGTTCATTATCACAAAAATGTATGCAGCTTTGTCCTCATCTATTTGTTCCTTCTTTGTTGTGGTTTCCATGCAGCAGTTTTATAAAAACTTTATTCCTTTCGTGCACAGACAAGGGTAGGAAAATGAATGGCTCGTGACGACATGCATATGAAAAAAGCCAAAAGTGATTGAAATCAAGTAAAGCATACGGAAATTTTTATTATTGTTGTTTCACAGGATATTTAATGGAAAATTATTACTTTAATCGTTTTTTACCTGAAAGATTACGGTGGAAGTAGGAGAGACGGCAACTATATGTTAATAGAGAGATCCTAAGCTACAGCAGTGGCTGTTAAATCTTGTTCTTCCGAGTATACTAATTCGGTTGTGCATAGCCGAATATTGAGATTGCTCACAAGGGTCACCCCCAACCAAAGCGGCAATAGGCTTCAAAACTCAACTCTCTACTCAGGACGTAATGCTTCAGTTGCATGCAGAAGTGATAGATCCCCCTAACAAAACTGGAACCAAAGCGATTTTTGCCTTGGATCTGGAAAAAGCCATCGACAATGTCTCTCATGAAGCCATTCTCCAAACCCTCGCCAACATAAACGCAGGGAACAAAACCTTTAATTACATTCGTTCCTTTCTCTCGGGAAGGACTGCGGAGCTAAGTATCGCAGGACTTGGATCGGACAAAATAGCTATAGGAGACAGAGGAACCCCGCAAGGATCAGTCCTCTCTCCCTTGTTCAACCTAGCAATGATAGGTCTGCCTCCCAAAACTGGAAGAAATCCAAGATCTTCAACACTCCCTATATGCTGACGATGTCACCTTGTGGGTAGCAAAAGGTTCGGACGCTCACATAGAGGAAATGCTTCAAGAAGCAGTGAATGTAGTCCAGTCATACGCTAACCAGATTGGGCTGAAATGCTCACAACATAAGTCTGAACTACTAGCAGTCAGAAGGAAAACACAAGACACAGTAGAGATAAAAGTCTGCCTGCACGGACTACCCATACCCACAGTCGATACTATTAGAGTACTCGGGTACTTGGGCTCTACATCCAGAGGAATAGGGAGAACAATGTTACTATCAACAGGCTGGAAATGACTGTGCGATAAATCACTAGACTGATACACAGAGTAACGGCAAGAAAGAGGCTGACATTTGTCGTCTTATCCATGCCTTTGTACTAAGTCGATTCACATACTCTGTCCTTTATCTCCGCCTCATTCAATCTGACAAGGAGAAATTAGACACTCATTAGAAGCACCTACAAGGCTGGGCTAGGTCTACCCAGAAACATTTCAACCAAAAAACTTCTCTCACTTGGGATACACAACAATGTAGAGGAGCTGATTGCAGCTAAAAAGGCTAACAGACTCTAAAGCAGGCAGACAAATTCTCAACCGCATGGGAATTAATGCCGAACCACTAGCCAACCACTAGGACCACTACCAAGAGGAGCTGGCGACAAAATTATCTCCAAACCTTTGCCAAAAAACATGCATCCCTCCTTCCATCAAGGCCGGAGGAAAGCTAGAGCTAGGGCCCTAAACAGAAAATACCAAAATCACGATGGGGTGGTGTATACCGACGCCTTAGACTACTATATGGCTGAAGGTGCCGTTGCTATCTTTGTAATTAAGCAGTACAGTAAGTAAATGCATATCAGCCGCTTCGGTCAAAGTCTGCTACTCGGACCAGGAGGAAGAAGCCGCAATTGCTTTAGCCATCACTACAACAGATGCGGACATAATTGTCACTGATTCAAAAACTGCCATACGTAACTTCTAGCGTAGCAGAATATCACATACTGCCAGAAACAACCACGCGGATATCAGACTCGACAGAGAGATAGAGCTCATGTGGACACCTGCCCACTCAGGGAAACGAGGCAATGAGGCTGCTCATCAACACGCTCGAGGTTTTGTCGGCCGAGCGGTGAGACCTAATGCCGAGGAACTTGAAATGGAAGGATTGCTCACATACAGCGACCTACAGCGACATACCCCTGCCAGCATTCTAGTTCATCGGGACAGTTTGCCCATATGATAACAGTAGCAACTAGTGCAGCTCCCTCATGGCTGCATGGGCAGCAAGAGCGCAAGTATGCTGCAAGGAAATACACTATGAAGGTTAAAACATGCCAAAGTTAATACTTTTCTTGCTTCGTGCACACTGGCTACAAATGAATTACTTCTCCTCTATGTGAAAACAGTAATAGACTTTGTTTCATGCATTTTGCCTCGCTTAACTGAGCAGTATTAGACACATACTTTCACCAGACATTGCACTTCGGGCTGGTGGCAGAAATAAATGGAATAATATATTGTACCAATAAATTATTATTAAACTTTTACCACTTTGTTTGCAAGAAAAAAAAACATTTTTGCAAATGTGTGTAACATGCAAGGCCGATTTTGTTGATGCCCACATCACATTGACACGGATAAAGTAACATAGTGTGTATCAGTGAAAAAAGTGATTTCTAGTCTGTGTTTGTGCTAGGCTTTGTTTCTGCTGCTGTCTGCAGTCAACATACTACATTTCTAAGGATTGCATTTGCAAAAGAAAACGGCACTCATATTAAGACATGCTAGGCCGAGAACCTGGGTTCAGTTCCAGCCATAGTGGTCGTTGCATATCAATGAAGGTGAAATGCAAGACGCACTTGCAATGCCAGTGCACACGAAGAATATCAAATCAATGGCATTAATGCAGAGCTGTCTGCTATGACATCTCTTACAGGCAGTTTTTCTATATCACTTATGGCAGTTAAACACCACATACCACACCGAAGGAGGAACAAAACTTTCTTTACTGACAAAATAAACGAAAAAGAAACGAAACTCGCGATTGCCCTGGCCTTTAACCCTGATGTTGAAGGAAAGAAAGTGTATTCAGAAGCAGCAGCTGGTGATGGCAATTTCCACCTGGGCATGGATATTCAATGAATACTTGTTTTAATCTGAAAGTAAATCTCTAGAAGGAAAATTGTTGATGAAGGGCGACATCTGCAGGTTTTGTTGATGCTATATTGCCATTTATGACATTGTGAGCACCCTTTCAATCTTATCTACTACCCTGCAAAACTAAGAAGCAAACAAGATAGCTTTGAAAAGTGCCACATTGCTGCAATACCTAAACAACAGCTGCAAGAGCTGTTTAAAGCCACTTGCAAAATACACAAACCATTTTCACTACATGCACGGCGGACGGTCACTTTTTTTTTTTTTTTTTTCCATGCAGGCCTTTGCTTCACCGGACGGTTTAGGTGGAGTTCTCACCGAAATACAAGGCGTGCGATAGCATTTCGGTGACAGTTACTGCGCCTTTCCCTTCCTGTGAACCAATTCAGCCGATTTGCATGTTAGCGATATGTAACACAAACCTGCGTCTGAGAGCCACGACGGGTTTCATGACGCGGCCGTGCGCCAGCGATTGAATACATGCACAAATAAACTGCATTCAATTGATTCGTGGCAAGACTAGCCACTAGAGCACTAGCCTCATGCAGTCTCTGGGGTAGTCTCGCGGCACATCACGCACACACATCCAACGGCTAGCAGCAACGTTACTAGAACAAACTCTACCAGTCAGCACAAGGGATCTTGCCGAAATACAAGTCTTGCGTTCCCTCATAAAATAGACCGCATTTCGGGGCCGATTTGCATGTAAGCGGTATGTAACAAACCTGCGTCTGAGCCACGAAGGGCTTCGTGAAACGGCCGTCCGCCAGCGATTGAATCAATGCACAAATCACATTTACTTCATCCGGGGCAAGACAAGATGACTAGCCTCATGCGGTCTTTGGAGAAGACTCGCGGCACAAGTATAGCACAAGAGCGCGCACACACATCCACGCAACAACGCACATTGCACGCTGCCACAACACGGTCGCCGAGGCCCATGCCTTGCGTCGCTGGAATGGGGGTGCCGGCCGCAGCTCGTAACAGCCAGCCGACGGCCTCTTCTCCCTCTCCATCTTCGTTTTCCCCCTCGCGCCGCATCCGTTTGTTGGGATCGGATATACGCTCCCGGGACTTGCGGCCCCGTTCCTGCGACCTTGGGACCATATCGGCCGCCTACTGCCTGACAGTGATTTGTGACTGCGTGGGCGGGGCCGGATGAGAGGAAGACGCGAGAGTGTTTAGGGACACGAGTGTGTTGCGACTGAGATTGCTCGAGAGGCTCTCAAAGGAGGCTTTCCGAGTTCTTTGTTCCTGCTGTAAATAGCTGTATAAAGCTTTGCTCTTCCCAACTCCGTCTCGTATCGTTGGCATCATTGCTACCCGCGAATCCCGATAACTGGATGGCAGCTATGGGATGGACAGTCACCGAGGCTCCAAAGGACCTCGGCAGCAACTGACGGCCACTAGCTACTTCGACAGGGCCTGACATTCACCTCGCCAGACCTTCCTAGCAAAGAAAATCGTTAGGAGGGATGGTGATTTTCGGGAAATGAGTTTCAGACGATTTTGAGTTTGTTGTGTTTTCGCCAGAGTTCACAGGCGGTTTGACAACACACGACGTAAAACCAGGATGGAGAAGTTCAAGGTACGGGAACTTGTCGAAATTTACGATGAGTTGGTAATTTCGCTGTGTTCTGCAAAACGAAAGAAAGATATTCTGGAGGCTATGAGTCGGGAGGCAGTGACGATTCAGGAGGCCTGAGAGGCATGGGAAACGATTGTAGGACGCCGAGAGAAAAAGGAGCGGGAAAAGCAAGAGCTCCGCGAGGAGCAGAGAAGACAAGAGCAGTGCGAGGCACAGGGAAAACGGGAGGTCCGTGAGCATGCTCTAAAAATGGAGGAGCTTGAAAACGCTTCAAGCCGTACGGACACGGCGCGTTCTAGCTGTGTATCTTTGACCAAAGAACAAGTGAGCGCCAACTTGCCGAGCCACTTGCCCTACCTTTTCTCGAATAAATCAGAACAGCTGGTGAGTGAAAAAGGTCTCTCCTTCGCTACAGGTTCGGTTGGCACTTACGAACTCCAGAGCACGAGAGCTGTCGCAAAAACGTGAATGTGCTCGAGTGAATAAGCAGACATCGAGTCGTTCACTCGATCAGTCAGGGGCATCTTGCGGACCCGAACCCTGAAAACAGGGAACCAACTGTGACTCCAACCAACATCCGTTAACGAGGAAAATGGAGAGCTGCAAATTAATGCGGAAGGCTCAATATTAACTCCTATTTCAGCTTGCTTGAAGCACTGCAAAGGGACGCTCACACGAGCGGCTTCCGGTGCTAGAGCAATTTACTGTGGAAGTAAAAGAGAATAGGCAGCAGCATGATTCGGGAAAGCTGACAATCGGCTGCGAGAACAATAAAAACGGCACTGATTTTGCAGAGGTTGAACATCGTCAGTCTGACACTGCCAAAGGTGTAGAAATTAACAGCGAGCTTAGCCGCGCAGATGCGTGAAGCCAAAGAATGTTAGTCCGCATTGAGGAGGAAGGCGACCTAATGGGAACGCTCGACTGTTGAGGTAATTGAGCCTGTTAACATTGGAGATAAGGAACGGTCGTTTTTCGGAGATAATACCATGCCAAAGGAAAAGCCTTACCGCCAAGAGCTTCGAAAACAAGAGGACGCAGTTTCCGCTCGGATGACTTACGCGGATGGCTATTGACCGCAGTGGGCAAGGGAATTTTGCTAAGCAGAGGAGGCGCAAAATTCCTCAACGAGGACCATCCTGCAGAGAGCGCCGTCTTGGCACAATGTCCAGAAGAAAGAGGGCAGGGTCAGAGATCATGAAGCGCAAGATCACTACGTTTTGCGTATGAGTGCGCGGGGATCCGTTATAGTAAGGGCCGGTCATCTAGGCAGATTGCTCGCCGACTGTGGAAAAGAAAGGTACGCCCTGGACTGAAGGGGTTACCTTTCGGGATACGTTCGTTTCGGAGGGCGGGAAAAGCAATTGAATTGGGACGAAAGCAAAGAACAGCTTGTCGCCTAATTCAAGGCTTGTTTTCATGTGGCGGACGCTGTCTGCATCTGTCCAGCCTAGACTGTCGCGACGTTTCAGCGAAGAGCCGAGAATCTCCGAAGGGCGAGGGCAGGATTAGCTCCATTGCCTGTTGCTATCTCAGGAACGCAGTAGAATTGCGCTCGGGCCGCGACTAAAGAAAAGCTAAGCGAAGCGCAATGCCAAGTCCACAAAAGTTGTAAGGTTTTATCTGCGAGAGAGTCAATGTAAAATTTAGTTGTATCTTACCTCGCAGTTGTATTCGCAGCTTACAAAAGAAGAACCCCCCCCCCCCCCCCTCAAAAAAAAAAGAAAAAAAAAACCAATGGAGTTGTATTTTGTTGACATTACCTTAGCGCTTTTGTAGAAACCGGCTAAATTTGTTTTGTGATTAGAAAGCGCTTCATCGAAAGGCTGCTTTAGTTTCTTTTGCATTGCTTTAGAGCGTGAATGTTACTTTTCCTCAAGATGGGGGGGGGGGGGGGAGGTTCTTTACCACGTTTTATTCTTTTTAGTGACTTCTGTGTCTGAGCCGCTTAACCCCAGTGTAGTTCATTTTGGCAGACAGAATGGCGCGTCTTGACGGTATATTGGTTCATTTGGATTAATATTGGGGCCAAATTGAAAGCCTGCTTCGGCAAGATCAGTCGTCCCTCCCTTCCGAGAAGTGAACTACAAGCGTGGCCAGACGCCCTGGAAGGGTCCAGACCAGAACTTCTTACTTGTTGTGCACCTTGTGATTGCTTGGAAAATTTTATTTTCATATCAGATGGGCTTTTGTATACACTCGCAGTTTTGCATATCTTGGTCTGGAGCGATGAGTGGTTTTCGAATGGCACTTGTTCTTGTTGAGTGCGGCTCGAGGCCTGTTGTCCCGTAAATCGGAGGCCGAACGCCTCCCGGTGGTGACCAGTGGCTGGCGCTTCACACGTTACGGGAGCGGAACACTGCAAGGGAGAGGATTCTTTTTTTGGCGCGCCCTACCAGCTGAGCTGCGTGTGAGCAAATCATCTTCCGTCGCATTGTCTGGCGGCGGGGGTGTGCCATGCCGGCCAAGCTTCACCGCGTCACCAGGTTGTGTGGCGCCGCCTTGTCGCGGGACGGACTTTGTTCTTCTCCCCCTGCGTTTGCGGTTTCGGGAGAAACGCGATCTCAGCAAGCGGGAGAGAAGGAACCAGCGTGCTGCTTCGCAGGCCGGGATGCGCGGCCGACCATCGGACGCTTGTTGCCATCGGCTCCGAGCTGGGTCCCGGGACTTGCGGCCCCGTTCCTGCGACCTTGGGACCATATCGGCCGCCTACTGCCTGACAGTGATTTGTGACTGCGTGGGCGGGGCCGGATGAGAGGAAGACGCGAGAGTGTTTTGGGACACGAGTGTGCTTAGAGAGAGATTGCTCGAGATGCTCTCCCTGCTGTAAATAGCTGTATAACGCTCTTTTCATTTGCTCTTCCCAACTCCGTCTCGTATCGTTCGCATCATTGCTGTTCTCACCACGCTAGCCGTGAATTCCGATACTGCACAGATGAGGCGGGATCAGTTTGCAGCTGTCGCCACGCTAAAATGCGGTTGGGTCAAGCATCTCAGTTGAGTGGTCTGTGGCTCATTACCGTGTATCCAGTGCACAACGCACGGAGGACACGGCGTGTGCCATTTTGCCCTGAAGGCGAATTGGGAACCAGTAACCTTGATCAGGCATGGAAAGTGGCTGCGTGAAGCCCTAACTAAAAACGCTTCTGAATCGGCCGCATCGGCGTACGGGATGAGTAAGACAATTCATGCTGCACCGTTTCGAGCCCCAGGCTCGGCAGTGTTCCGAGAACGTTAGTGGAGCGCTGCAAGTTGTCGCGATGAGCGTCTGCAGTTGGGCCCGTGACTGTTGAGCCAGAGTAGTGAAGGCGGGCGCTGGGCTCTGGCGCATTTACTGCGCTGCGTCGGTGCATGTGTTTGCCCTTGTTCAGGTGACCCCTTGCTGGCCTACCTCTTTGCTGCCGACGAGCAGCGCTGCCACATTGGACGCTGGGCTCATTGTAAGGGAAAGGAATGAGCATCCCCTCCCCCTTTCAAAATAAGTAATGAGATAAAACGCAGCGGATATTGTGCACCCGAGCTGCCGCCGCCGGAAATACAAGGTTCATTGAGAGGACAGCGATCTGATCAAAGTACACTGCGGAAAAGCGTATATACTAGCGAAGAGCCCTTTACTCGGAAGAAAAAATAAACCCGTGTTTACGACGCTGGTGCGCATACATATACCGTCGTCATTCATTTGACCGGGGTGTGAGGCGCCCGGTTGCATTTGGTCCACGAGTAGCCCGGGATTCGCGCCGCTGCCTGCTGCCATCGGCAGCTGCGCGGGAGTCGGCGCTCTGCGGGGAGAACCGGTCGTAGCCACGATATTCGTCGACCGGCCCCGTCACCGTCGTCAAAATCCGCGCGTTTTGTCGGCCCTTTTCTTTATTATTCCTATTTCGAAGACACGTGTTCGGCTTCAAGCGAACGCGAGCCCATCGAGCGAACGAGATTACCGGCTGAGAAGGGGCAGTTCCGGTCAGCTGAGTGCGCCGTCCAAACCTGTTCAGCACGCACCGGAAACAAAAGGTGCAGTTGGGTATCGGTAGACTGGCGCGTGGGACGGCCCGAAGGACAGTCCGAGAAACGATGGCATTCTGTCCAAGCGGTCCGTCTGATGGTCCCTATGTGCGCAGTGGACGCGCGTGCCTCGGTAAATGGAGGTGATAATGACTTATTTGTTGGACGATACCTTTGTGTGCTCTCCTTAAAGACACACTCTAAATGTCGGTTGCGTGCTCATTCCCTGCAATACTCGGCGAACCTCGTGGAATTCGCCTGCGTTTTTGAATTCACATGGCGATTCCGCGTATGCCACCGCGAGCCGAAAGGCGCTAGACCAAAAAGTTTGGTGCCTCTAGTTGTACATAAGACACGATTTTCACTGGAATGTGTTGATTGCTGGTTTTGAATTTTAAATGACGAGCGCGCAGGTGGCGCCGTCGGCAGCGTCGCCTGCGTGGTGTGTTCGCTAAGTGATGCTCATTTGGTGACTGGCCGTCGTCCTTTCGTCGCCCACTTGCGGTGTTCGGCCGGCTGTGTGTGGGCGGTGCTCGGATCCCGCCAGGGCACAACGTGCACAACAGTCATCCGCGCCCCTTATTCGCTCGGGGCGCGCGTAGTCGACGTGGGCTGGATGATGGCGTGGCTGCGAGGACATGTCCACATAAGCTTTCGCGGAGGGCGCAACAACAGGTTGGTAGGGCACAAACTCGTATCTTCCCAAAAAAATATAACAGCTGGGCGGGGTCGATAGCAGCCAGTGCACCAGGCTGTCGACGAAGGTCAGAAGGGCCACACGTATAGAGTAAGGAACGCTCAAAAGACGAACACAGGCGCTGAACTTCAACTTTATTCTGGAACCACCGATACTCTGCTTATATACCCACAAATGCACCGACTAGTGGTAATTTTTAACACTCGTGGCAGCAGAAAGTAACATGATGAATAAAATCCAAATGATTGTACCGGAACGGCCAACCCGAACAAGGGCAGAACAAAATCAGTTCAGTTCAGTCGTGTCCGACTCTTCGTGACCCTATGGACCATATCACGCCACGCTTTCCGGTCTCTCACTATCTTCCTAACATCACATAATTTCATCTACAGTGCCTCGAAGATGCCATCTAACCACCGCGTTCGCTGCCTACCCCTTCTCCGGCGACCCTCAACCTTTCCCAAAATCAAATCTTTCTCCAGCGACTCCTCTCTTCTCATCTGATGACTAAAGTAGCTGAGCTTTAACTTTAGAATTTGACCCTCCAATGAGCAGTCGGGGTTTATGATCGATAATATCGACTGATTTGATCTTCTGGCAGTCCAAGGAACTCTCAAGAGTCTCCGCCAGCACCACAATTCAAACGCGTCATTTCTTCGGTGGTCAGCCTTCTTCACAGTCCAACTCTCGCATCCATACATCACAACTAGAAAGTCCATAGCACGAGTTATACGGATCTTGGTTGGCAGTCTAATGTCTCTGCTCTTTACTAGGCGGACAAGGCTAGCCATGGCTGTAGCTATTTCCCAGAAGCAAGCGTCTCCTAGTTTCATGGCTGCAGTCTACTTCCGGGGTAATCTTGGAGCTCAAGAAGAGAAAATCTGTCACAGCTTCCACTTCTTGTCCCTTGATGCTCCAGGACTTGATAGGGCAAAACGCCATGATCTTTGTCTTTTTAATGTTCGGTTTAAGCCCAAACTTCTCTCTCGTGTACGCGCATCAGAAGTTTCTTGAGTTCCACTTCACTTTCTGCCATTAAAGTGATATCATCCGCATATCTAAGGTTGTTGAAACGTTTTCCAGCAATCTTCACTCCAGCTGAAGACTCGTCCAGACCGGCCTTCCTAATGATGCACTCAGCGTATAGGTTAAATAGGCAGGGCGACAGTATGCAGCCCTGTCTCACTCCTTTCTCAATCAGAAACCAATCTGCAAGACCATGCCCAGTTCTGACTGTGGCCTCTTGCCCTTCATACAGGTTCCTGAGGAGACAGATGAGGTGAATTGGAACTCCCATCTCTTGGAGAGCTTGCCACAATCTGCTGGGATCTACGCAGTCAAACGCTTTCGCTTAATCAATAAAGCAGAAGTAGATGGGTTTCTGGAGCTCTCTTGCCTTTTCCATATGATCCAGCGAAGGTTGGCAATCTGGTCTCTAGTTCCTCTGCCCTTGCGAAACCCAGCTTGCACGTCCGGAAGCTCCCGATCCACATACTGCTGCAGCCTACCTTGGAGGATTTTCAACATCACCTTACTAGCATGCGAAATAAGCGCGATCGTGCGGTAGTTGGATAAATCTTTGGCACTGCGTTTCTTTAGAATGGGGATGTAAACTGACCTCCTCCAATCCTGGGGCCACTGCAGGTGCAGGGTTGTCCAAATTTGCTGACATAATGTATAGAGAACATTAACAGCGTCATGGTTGAGGTTTTGAAGCAACTCAGCTGGGATGCCATCGATTCCGTTAGCTTTGTTCTTAGCAAGGCTGGCTAAGGCCCATTCAACTTCACTCTTCAGGATGCCCGGCTCGAGATCAGTCATCACAACCGTTTTATGTTGGGTTTGCACATCCGGGTCCTTTTTGTACAGTTCTGTGTGTTGCTGCTACCTCTTCTTTATCTCTGAGGCTTCAGTGAGGTCCCTGCCTCGTTTGTCCTTTATCACGCCCAGCTTAGCACAGAAGCTTCCTTTGATATTTCTCTTCCCCCCCATAACCTTTGCCATCTTCCTTCCCTCAGCTATTTGCGAAGCCTCTTCAGATAACCAGTTTGCTTTCTTGCATTTCTTTTGCATTTCTACAGCAGCAACTTCTTGTATTATATCACGAACATCAGTCCACATCTCTTCGGGCTCTCTGTCTTCTATACCTAATTCTTGAAATCGATTTCTCACTTCCACAGCATATTCTGATGGAATTTAATCCAGATCATACCTGTTCTGCGTTTTCCTCAATCGAAGCTTAAATTTGGCATCAAGAAGCTGACGATCGGTGCCTTTCTTTCTGGATTTGTTTTATCTAGCCTGGTTTTAGCTTTCATACATTTGTTGAATTCATTTCTTGATATTGTAAGCACTGTGAGTGACCTTCATCTTCATCTCAGCGTAATCATCATCGGTCATCGGGTCGTGCGAAGAAGACGAAGTGTTGCTAAGCTGTGGCTAGTCGGTAGCTGCTGCTTCGGCCTACCTGAAGTAAAAAGGTGAATTTGCTGGTGCGTTCTTCTGCCTCACAAGTGGTGGAGGTGACTCCTGATCCCAGCGTCCTCAACGCGGCACCCCCTGGAGCTCCGTTCCGGTCGTGTTCTTGGCGGCACATCAACCGCCATGGCGCAGTCACATCCCCCTGCTCTCACCGTTCCGGCGCCTGTAGCTACCGATGGGCATCCCACGGCTGCCCATGCCACCTCTGCACCACTGACGTCCCAAGGTGCACTTGCTCAGCACCATTTGACCCACCCAACTTGGTCAGTTACCTCACGTCAGCGCGACCCTCCGGTTTTCGCCGGTCTCCGCGGTGACGACGTCGAAGACTGGCTACAGCAGTACGATCGGGTGAGCGCTTTTAACGGTTGGGACGCTTCTATGAAGCTACTCAACGTCTCATTCTACCTGAGTGACGTGGCTAAGACGTGGTTCCTCAACCATGAGGACGCCATTCCTGACTGGCCTCAATTCACGACACAGATCCGCCAGATATTTGGAACTGTTGGTGCTGGTCCGGCCTCTTTTCAAAAGAAGCTAGAGACCCGTGTGCAGCTTCCAGGAGAGACATACACATCCTACATTGAGGACGTACTCGCCCTTTGCCGGCGAGTTAACAATGGCATGGTCGAGGCTGAACGTGTCGGACATATTTTAAAAGGAATTGGCTCTTTTGCCTACGCAGCTCTAGCTGCCCAAAATCCCGTCACGGTGGCAGACATTCGTGCCACTTGCCAGCGACTTGACTATCTACAGTCGCGCCGCCTCAACAACACCTGGGATCCGAGCCAAATTCCCGAAACTGATCTGCGCACCATCATACGATCTATAATACGGGAAGAGCTCCACAATGATATTTCGTCGGTTCCTGCCTTCTCACGCCCACCTGCTCAATCTACTGGGTTGCGTGGCATTATCAAGGAGGAGCTTACTTCACTCAATCGTCCCATGGCTACAGAACCACCAGCCCCTCCCTACGTTCCGACGTATGCTGAAGTCACTGCGGCTCCTCCTCCTTGTCCTCCTGTCCATCACGCGCCTGTCCCACCCAGCCTCGCCGCCCTGTCCCCGCGACCACCGGTGTATGGTAATTGGCGGCCTCTCCCACCTCGTCCAGTATGTTTCTACTGCGGAATCCGCGGCCATGTAACACGCGTTTGTCGCCGACGACTGCGAGATGAGCGTGCGAGCTATGGGTACGTTCGACGTGACGACGCCTACCAGCTTCCTCCTCGCCAGTACTACACCGATAATGACCTCCGTCCCTCTTCCTCCCCGTCGACTTCTCCTGACCGGTCTAGGACAGCACGGCCATCGCGTCGTCGCTCCCCGTCACCCTTTCGCCGGACTTCGTCGCCCCTTCGCCCTCCATCTTCAGCTTCTGCCCGCCAAACGGAAAACTAACCTGTGCAGTTTCCGGAGGTAAAACTGCACCGCCTGTCGTCGCTCCAATTCCTCCTCTGCTCCCATCAAACATGTTGACTGTATTCCTTGAGGGACATGAACTGGAAGCTTTAATTGATACCGGCGCCGCTATTTCTATTATGAAACTTGACTTGTGTTTAAAACTGCGAAAAGTGCGCACACCTTATACCGGTCCTCCTTTACGTGCTGCAAATGGACAGAATATTAACCCTTGTGGAGTGTGTACAGCCCGAGTCACCATTGATGGCATCTTGCACTTCATTGAGTTTGCTGTCCTATCCTCCTGTGTCCATCAACTCATCTTCGGCTGGGATTTCCTCCAAAACGCCTCAGCAGTCATTACATGTTCCCCTCCCACTATTGAAGTCACTGAATGCAACATTCTTGCCGATAGAGAACCACTTTCTTCCCGTGTAGTTATGCTTGCCGATCACGTCCTCTATCCGGGCAACGAAGATATTCTATCTGTGACTTCTGACGCCGTCACCGATGGCGACGTCCTGATTACACCCAGCCCTCGTCTCCTGTCAAGAGGTATTATCATCATCGTGTCCCTTCTTCGCTTCTCCAGCGGTTCTTCTCTTCTCGCCGCATTCAACACCACATCAGAGCCCATTCTTCTGCGACGCGACTCTACTGTTGCATCAATTGCTTCCGCCCAGCCTGTCACACTTCTTCCCATTTCCACCTCCGATCGCTCTGATTCATCCCCTGCCTCGCTCAGTGCAGCACTTCGCCACACGATCAGCACCGACCTGACAACAGACCAGACAGACGCATTGCTCGCTGTATTGAACAAGCACGCAGACTCGTTCGACGTCAATTCCGGCACACTGGGTCAAACCGCTGCAGCAACGCATCGCATACTCACCGACGGATCAAGCATAGTTAGACGCCGGCCTTATCGTGTTTCTCCAACCGAGCGCAAAGTTATTCAGGAAAATGTTGCTGACATGCTTGCACGCAACATCATACGCCCATCGTCTAGTTCCTGGTCATCGCCTGTTGTGCTAGTGCAAAAAAAAGACGGTTCGGTTCGTTTTTGTGTAGATTACCGTGCTCTAAACAGAATAACTCGTAAGGATGTGTATCCCCTCCCTCGAATTGACGACGCCCTCGATTGTTTGCAAGGTGCCCAATTTTTCTCCAGCCTTGACTTAAGATCAGGCTACTGGCAGATCCCCATGAATGAAGATGATAAAGAGAAGACCGCCTTTGCAACACCGGACGGTTTATACGAATTCAATGTAATGCCTTTTGGACTCTGCAACGCTCCTGCTACATTCGAGCGTATGATTGACACAGTTCTCCGCGGCCTCAAATGGAAAACATGTCTCTGTTACTTAGATGACATCGTCATTTTTTCTTCGTCATTTCCTGATCACCTTACTCGTCTCGATGAAGTTTTGACAGCACTTTCCAGCGCTGGCCTACAGCTAAACACGAAGAAATGCCGTTTTGCATCAAAATCCATTAAAGTTCTTGGCCATCTCGTAAGCAGCGAAGGAATTAAGCCTGACCCTGAAAAAATCGCTGCTGCGCTGCACTTTCCCCGTCCAACTCGGGTCAAAGATCTCCGCAGTTTCCTCGGCTTGGCATCATACTTCCGCAGATTCATCCGCAATTTCGCCTCTATTGCCTCACCTTTACATGCGCTTCTTCACAACGACACGCCTTTCATCTGGTCTCCTGCTTGCGAAGAAGCATTTGAAACTCTGAAGCGTGCTCTGACTTCGGGTCCCGTCCTCTGCCATTTTGATGATAAAGCACCGACAATTTTGCACACCGACGCCAGTAGCCATGGCATTGGCGCTGTCCTTCTGCAACGCCAAAACACCTCTACGGAAAATGTTGTTGCCTATGCGAGCCGAACTCTGACTTCTGCGGAACAAAACTACACTATTACCGAACAAGAATGTCTCGCCGTCGTCTGGGCTGTTCAGAAGTTTCGTCCTTACCTGTACGGCCGTCACTTCACAGTCGTCACTGACCACCACGCCCTATGCTGGTTATCCACTTTGAAAAATCTGTCCGGTCGTCTCGGGCGGTGGATCCTCCGCCTTCAAGAGTACGACTTTACTGTCACTTACAAATCGGGCAAGAAGCACAAGGACGCCGACGCTCTCTCTCGTTGCCCTATTGCTTTGCCGTCGCAACCCATGTCCTCGCATTCCTCTCCTGTCCCAACGGAGTCAAGCCATTTAAACCCTACAGTTATGCAGTCTTTGAGCGCCGCCTCTATTGCTCCCATGCCAGATATACACTGCAATCTTGCTCACCACCAGAGTGCTGACCCTTACTGTCAAAAGCTGATTGATAGTCTCAGCGGTGTTATTAGACCTCCAAATGCCCGTCTCCGTCGTCGGCTCAAAAATTTCAAGTTACAGGATGGCACATTATTTTGGCACAACTACAGCCCACTGGGCCACACATGGGTTCCCGTAATTCCTTCTTCCCTGCGTCCTCAAGTTCTACAAGCCTTTCACGACGACCCCACCGCAGGTCACCTTGGGTACCACAAAACCTACGACCGCATCAAACGTCGTTTCTTCTGGCCTGGCCTTTCAACCTCAGTATTAAAATACGTAGCGTCTTGCATCCCTTGTCAACGACGCAAGCGGTCTACGTCGCCTCCTGCCGGTCTCTTGCAACCTCTCCCATGTCCTTCCACACCTTTCGAAGTCGTCGGAATCGACTTGTATGGACCCCTGCCCTTGACTCCAGCTGGCAACCGCTGGGTCGTTACTGCCGTTGACCACCTCACCCGATACGCTGAAACCGCAGCACTTCCTTCCGGCTCCGCTTCCGAAATCGCCAACTTCTTCCTCCACACCATACTTCTTCGCCACGGCGCCCCTCGCCTCCTCCTTAGCGATCGTGGCAAGTCGTTCCTCTCCACCGTCCTCGCCGCAGTGCTTCATGCTTCAGGCACGGTGCATAAAACTACATCTCCTTACCACCCTCAGACCAATGGCCTCACAGAACGCTTTCATCGCACCCTTTCTGATATGCTATCCACCTACATTCACCCTCAGCACAACAACTGGGACTCTTTACTCCCCTTTGTAACCTTCGCCTACAACACTGCCGTTCAACGAACCACCACCTACTCTCCGTTTTTTCTTGTTTATGCCCGCCATCCTACCTTCTCCCTCGAAGCATCTTTCTTCACAGCTTCTACTCCTTCTGCCGCGCCTTCCCACGAACAGTTCGTGTCTCGTATCGCCCACTGCCGTGATCGTGCCCGCCTTCAAACTGAAGCCACTCAAGCTTCCAGGAAAAGCACGTATGATGCGACTCATCGCTCAGTGTCTTTCCGCCCTGGAGACGAAGTGCTACTCTGGACACCTACTCGCATCCCCGGCCTGTGTGAAAAGTTTCTGAGCCGTTTTATTGGCCCGTACACGGTTCTGGAACAAACTTCCCCTGTAAACTATCTCATCACACCTGCATCGCCTGTTCGCGATCGTCGGTGTCGCGGCACCGAGATTGTGCACGTGTCGCGCTTGAAACCCTTTAACCGCCGACCTTAAGATTTAATTCGCGACCAGGATGGTCGCTTTCGTTCGGGAGGGGGAATGTTGTAAGCACTGTGAGTGACCTTCATCTTCATCTCAGCGTAATCATCATCGGTCATCGGGTCGTGCGAAGAAGACGAAGTGTTGCTAAGCTGTGGCTAGTCGGTAGCTGCTGCTTCGGCCTACCTGAAGTAAAAAGGAAACAATATTTTGTTTCTAGTTCGGTTTTATGCATCTCTTCATCCTTTAGCTATGTTAAGTGTTGCTTGTTGCTCATGCGCGTTTCCTCCATTTGCTTCGTTTTAGCGATTTAGTGCTCCTCATCTTCTGCGTTTAGCGATGTTTATTATTGGCTTCATCTTTGTTGTTCATGTGCCCTGTCTTTGTTTTTGGTGCACTTCATCTCATGCCTTTTGCTGTGTTAGTTGTTAGCTTTACCTCTGTTACCCATTTTCTGTTCCCATTTTGTTTTCCTGCCACTATGCCTTTCTTTATTCACCGTGCTTGATTTATGTGTTGGTAGGGTTTTAGTTATATGTTCCCGGATCAGTTCATGGACATTCCTCTGCTCTTATTAGTCCACTGTTCCACGTGTTGGCGGCTTAAAAAATGACTTGCCTATCTTGTTCTCCCCTTGTTCGGGTTGGCCGTTCCGGTGCAGTCTATTGGTTTTTATTGGTCATATGTTACTTTCTGTTGCCACGAGTGTCAAAAATCAGCACTAGTAGGTGCCATTGTGGGTATATAAGCAGAGTATCGGTGGTTCCAGAATAAAGTTGAATTTCAGCGCCTGTGTTCGTCTCTTCTTTACTCTGTCCGTGTGGCTATAAGCGTTGTCAACCACGGATCACAAGAATCGCAGGCAATGCTGAGCTCCGTTACAGACAATTCTCCGTGGTTGTATGCTCGCGTGGAAACGGCCCTGCCCTGTTTGTGCGCGAATGACGTTCAAAGCAAAAGCTACTCGGTTTTCTCTGGTCGAAGCTTTTCTGCATGGCGCCTGTGCGTATTGTGTGCCCGTCATTTTGTCACCGCTGAATGTCTGCAACGCACTTTGTGCTGGGAACGTCTAGTTCCGTGGTCCTGGTGCAAACAGTGCACCTCTAGGCATCTGCACTATGTGATGGGCACGGCAGCTTGTGCCGGGGCTGTAGGGAGCTCTGACCGAAGGACAACGCAGACGCTCATATGCGTTTCTGGTCTGTCCTCCTTTCATCACTTTTCCAGTCACGAGCCATCCCATGCGTGCAAAAAGGGGGCCCGATTCGTGCAGCGGCTGATGTAATGACGGAAACGGTGCCGCCGCGGGATTATGCTCGGCGTTGTCGCTCGACCGTCCTTGGCCGCCATGTACGCGCGTTGCGCCACAGCACGCGTCTTGGTAACGTCGCCCGCGGTATGGCGCTCAACATATAGTGACGTCACTCGTCATATCACGGCCATGTTGAATGGTCCGAACAAACATGCATCCACTGTGTTGCGTTCGAAATCAGTAAGGAAGCAACAAAATTTTATTCATCAATGCAAACAGCGGTCTCTGGTTGTCGCGTTACAAAATGGTTACCATCGTGTGCGTCTTCTTTTTTCGCACTCTCTCCTTAGACTGAAAAAAAAAAGAAGGACTAATTACGTCGGTGTGAACCCTCCTCGATATATGTCGGGGACAAAATAATGGAAAACGTTTGAATGAAACTCAAAGGAAAGGAAAGAAATGCGGGCGGGTTATCCGCACAGCGTAATTCACATTTACTTCGAAGACGTGCGCTTAACTGCTCGCTGCCTCTGTTGCTAATGAGCATAGGCGAAAAGCACGCTGAGAGGTGCTGATCCAAGGGGCTGGAATTGGAATTTTAAACCATGATGAACCTCTCTCTCTCTGTTTTCGGCAAAAGCAAAAGATATATAGTTCAGAGGGGAAGGTCAGAACGTTGGACCGTATTCGAGGGACGTCACAACACCGCCATTGTGGTAGTGGCGGGATTCCTTATCTGCGAGGGACGTGCATGAACTCGCTCGCGTGGCTACTCGAAAAATAGAAATCTCGACAGGCGCGTGCCTATACTTTCAGCAACAAAATATGAAACAGCAACTATTCTTTCTTTCTTTCTTTCTTTCTTTCTTTCTTTCTTTCTTTCTTTCTTTCTTTCTTTCTTTCTTTCTTTCTTTCTTTCTTTCTTTCTTTCTTTCTTTCTTCCTTTCTTCCTTTCTTTCTTTCTTTCTTTCACCAAAATTGGTGCTGTAGAGGCGAAACTAAGCGGCGCCCGTGTGCTGTGCGATGTCAGTGCACGTTAAAGATCCCCAGGTGGTCCAAATTACTCCGGAGCCCTCCAATACGGTACCCCTTTTTCTCCACTGCCCGTGTGCTGTGCGATGTCAGTGCACGTTAAAGATCCCCAGGTGGTCCAAATTACTCCGGAGCCCTCCAATACGGTACCCCTTTTTCTCCACTTGCACTCCCAGCTTCCTCCCTTCCCTTACGACGCGGTTCAGACGTCCACAGAACGTGTGTGACAGATGTGAACCAATAGACCGATCCCACCGAGCGATCTGCGCATGCGCCAGATTTCCGGAAGTTTCTTCTCCGCCATGTTAGTTGTAGTCAGCTGGTCAGCGCGCGCGTATGCTTTGCACTCCTGTAATCACCTCTTCACACGAACTCATCGCACATTTCTCAGACTTCCCCGCCGGGAAAAATTTGTCATTCTTTTAGAAAATTGCACTGACTGTTACATGCAAGGCAAATGTACGAAACGTCTGCCGACAGCATAGTCGGCACCGCATGTCGGAAATAATCGGAGGCTGGGAAAAAAGAACATATCATGGCAATTTGTGGTTCCAGTGATTGATAACTGATTGATGTGTGATAGGCGATGGCGAGTTAAATACTGTGTAACTGGTTATTGGACGAATTAAAGAAATGCGGAATGAACAAAATAATTTGAAAAAAGGCCTTTCAAAGGTGTCGAAACTATCGGAATGAAAAGCCAATGCTTGGTGATACTCATTAAGAAAATTCAAAGTGTGTAATTTATAGGACACGACTCGTTTTCAGTTTTGAACCCCGTGAAACACGGTAACTCGAACCACTTTTGCAGGCTGAAGTGTTCGAAACTATTTTGCCCCAGAAGGAGCGCAGCGGGGTTTGCGGAGCCTCTTCCAAACGCACACCCCTGTGAGAGCCGGGCGCCAGGCCGGGGGACGCTTGTACCCATTTTTACCGGTGGGTGTCCGGCGGCGGGTTTCGAACGAACCACCTCAATTCAAGTAATTGAAAAATGAAAAAGTGGAGAAAGGGGGTTCAGAGATGTTCGAATGCTCAGAATTGTGGAAAAATGGAAAAATGTTATTCACAGATAAGGGAGGTTGATACCCTCAGAATGAAAAGGCAATGCTTGATTATTGTAATTAAAATAATATAGAGCGTGCACTTCGACGCTCAATATTACCTTAATCAATTATTTACTTCAATCATCTTAATCTTAATGTATTATTTACTTCGAGAAATTAAAAAAAAGTGAGAATTAGAAGAAAGGGATTCGAAGGTGTTAAAATGTTGAGAATTAAAAGCCAATAAATTATGATTAATAAAGAAAATTTAGAGTGCGTAATTGATTAATCAATTGAAATAGTTGCAAAAATGAAAAAAATTGTTACAACCGGGGCTTCAATGATGTCAAATTGCTCTGATTGAAAATTAATGCTTGGTGATGTTAAATAAGAAAATTTCGAATGTGTAATTGATTAATAAATTATTTGAAATATTTGAAAAAATTAAAAAGAAAAAGGGGCTTAAATGTGTAAGAACTCACAGAATTAAAAGCCAATGCTTGATTGTGCTAATTTATGGCATATAGTGCGTGTAATTGATCAACTAATGAATTAAACTAATCGAAAAATTAAAAAGTGAAAAGAGGGCTCAAAGGTCTCCAAATAATGTGAATGAAAAGTCAATGCGTGAAGGTGGTAGTGAAAAATTTTTTAAATCTGGATTATGAATTTATTATTTGAAATAATTTAATAAAATGAAAAATGCTTTCAATCGTATCGAACCGATCAGAACGGAAAACCAATGTTTGCTGATGCTAAGTAATAATGTATAAAAAGAAATAAAAACAAACAAAAAACTGAAAATAAATATAACAAAACAAAAATATGTAAAACTATTTTAGGTCTTGATATAGCATCACGATAATAAAGGTAAATATTTAATCAATTACACACTCCAAATTTTCTTAATTAGCATCATCAAGCATTAGCTTTTTATTGTACTTTTACATCTACGAAGCCCTTTTTGTATTTTGTGTGTTTACTTTAGTTCAATTAACCAATTACATTCCCTGAATATTTTAAATAGCATCAGCAAGCATTGCCTTTTCATTCTAAGCAATTTGACAACTTTGAACCCATCTTTACAATTTTTATATCCCAAATTAACCAATTAATCAATTATGATTTTATTAACTTGTCATCGCCTATCACACACGGATGTGTTATCAATCACTGCAATCAAATATCAGCATGATAGAATTTTTTTGCGGAGCCCCCGAATATTTTCGACACAAGCTGTCGACTACTACTATTATTAAGACGATGTCGGCGCCGAAGGCTTTTCGACCGAACGAGTTGAAAAGCTACACTTAAAACCAGAGTTGCTTTTCCCTTGTGCTGTTGTTATGGCGTCCAGGAACGTAACAGGTGAATTTTTGTCAATGCACTCGGGCATACACACGAGCTAGAAACCCTTCGGAAACGCGGCACGCCGGCACTCTAGGTGCCCCGCCGGGGTGGTGCAGTGGTAAGACGCCCGACTACTGTGCCGGAGTTCCCGGGATCGAATCCCGGCCTCGGCGGCTGCGTTTCGATGGAGGCGAAACGAAGTGGCGTCCGTGTGCTGTGCGATGTCAGCGCACGTTAAAGATCCCCAGGTGGTCGAAATTACTCCGTAGCCCTCCACTACGGCCCCCCTTTCTCTCTATCCACTTTCACTCCCACCTTCATCCCTTCCCTTATGGCGCGGTTCAGGTGTCCACAGAGCAAGTGTGAGAGATACTGCGCCTTTCCCTTCCCATGAACCAACCAACCAACCAACCAACCAACCAACCAACCAACCAACCAACCAACCAACCAACCAACCAACCAACCAACCAACCAACCAACCAACCAACCAACCAACCAACCAACCAACCAACCAACCAACCAACCAACCAACCAACCAACCAACCAACCAACCAACCAACCAACCAACCAACCAACCAACCAACCAACCAACCAACCAACCAACCAACCAACCAACCAACCAACCAACCAACCAACCAACCAACCAACCAACCAACCAACCAACCAACCAACCAACCAACCAACCAACCAACCAACCAACCAACCAACCAACCAACCAACCAACCAACCAACCAACCAACCAACCAACCAACCAACCAACCAACCAACCAACCAACCAACCAACCAACCAACCAACCAACCAACCAACCAACCAACCAACCAACCAACCAACCAACCAACCAACCAACCAACCAACCAACCAACCAACCAACCAACCAACCAACCAACCAACCAACCAACCAACCAACCAACCAACCAACCAACCAACCAACCAACCAACCAACCAACCAACCAACCAACCAACCAACCAACCAACCAACCAACCAACCAACCAACCAACCAACCAACCAACCAACCAACCAACCAACCAACCAACCAACCAACCAACCAACCAACCAACCAACCAACCAACCAACCAACCAACCAACCAACCAACCAACCAACCAACCAACCAACCAACCAACCAACCAACCAACCAACCAACCAACCAACCAACCAACCAACCAACCAACCAACCAACCAACCAACCAACCAACCAACCAACCAACCAACCAACCAACCAACCAACCAACCAACCAACCAACCAACCAACCAACCAACCAACCAACCAACCAACCAACCAACCAACCAACCAACCAACCAACCAACCAACCAACCAACCAACCAACCAACCAACCAACCAACCAACCAACCAACCAACCAACCAACCAACCAACCAACCAACCAACCAACCAACCAACCAACCAACCAACCAACCAACCAACCAACCAACCAACCAACCAACCAACCAACCAACCAACCAACCAACCAACCAACCAACCAACCAACCAACCAACCAACCAACCAACCAACCAACCAACCAACCAACCAACCAACCAACCAACCAACCAACCAACCAACCAACCAACCAACCAACCAACCAACCAACCAACCAACCAACCAACCAACCAACCAACCAACCAACCAACCAACCAACCAACCAACCAACCAACCAACCAACCAACCAACCAACCAACCAACCAACCAACCAACCAACCAACCAACCAACCAACCAACCAACCAACCAACCAACCAACCAACCAACCAACCAACCAACCAACCAACCAACCAACCAACCAACCAACCAACCAACCAACCAACCAACCAACCAACCAACCAACCAACCAACCAACCAACCAACCAACCAACCAACCAACCAACCAACCAACCAACCAACCAACCAACCAAACCAACCAACCAACCAACCAACCAACCAACCAACCAAACCAACCAACCAACCAACCAACCAACCAACCAACCAACCAACCAACCAACCAACCGGCACTCTAGGCGGGCGGAGCAGCCGAATGACTACATCTACCAGCATGCACCGCGGCAGCGGCGGCGTCGTGAAACTAGCCGGTGGGATCGGTCTATTATTATTATTATTATTATTATTATTATTATTATTATTATTATTGAGAACAATGCCCGCCACATCACAGTGACATATAGGCGTGTCTCATTCCTTTCCCTGCTACCTTTCGCTGCGGAGCCACAGAAAGATGTCACCTGTTTGGTGCAGCAAGATTTTGTAAAAACAGTGCCTCCAGCTGTAAAACCGGAACGCGCGCCCAAAGTGGTAATATAGCTGGCGCACAGCTCGCAAGCATGACAGAAGTGCCGTCCAATATTTAGATCTATAAGGCGTGGCCGGCCCGCCTGTATTCATGTTATTTACCCCGCTGCTGTGTGCCGCCAGTGCCGAGGCCCACTTGTAGCAAACAGAACGCGTCACGTTTTCGAAACACGAGGTGAAAATAGGATGGCCAGACGAAATGGTTTCGACATTCGTGCCCTAAGTGCGCTGGACTAAACGCCATTGTGCTGCTGACAAATTTTGCGCCGGTAGCAGTGCCACGGTAAATGTGCCACCTTCTGCTCAAGCTAGACTGGTGACGTCACGTGAATGACGTCCATAGCTCGGAGCCCGAGATATGGCGATGTCTGCAGCCTCCCTGCCATAATCAACCAACAAACGAGTTGGGTTTAACACCGGCTGAGCTCTCATGGAAGCTGTGTCGGATGAAGCGATATAGATTTGCGGCCATTTATTTTTCCGCAGATGACAGTGTTGTTCGCGATCTAATGAGTTTAATGAAAAGCTAGAGCGCCCCAGGAGTGCGATTAAGGGCCTTAGCTCGAATTTTACAGGATTTAATCCGAGGTCTTCAGTTTCGGTATCCAGCGTATCACGAAACAACAATTCGTTTGGCACCACCCGCAACTCTCTACGACCAGTGGTTCGCCCGCCACGGCCACCAGAAAGTGGGACCCCATCAAGATTTCGACGACCACATGTCGTCTGTGCCTCGCACATCTTGGGATTCAACTCAAAGTAACAGCTTGGTGCGCCGTATGTTGCCGATTCGTTTGGCATCACTCATAACCTCAAACGGGAGGGATGGGGGGTTGAGGCTAATAAAGAGGGTTCTACTTAAGTTGGTAGGTGAAACATTAATAAATAGGAAGCGGATAGAGTGGGTCAGAGAAATAACTGGAGCGTTGCTGACATTCTAGTGGAAATCAAGAAGACGAAATGGGTATGGGCAGGACATGTAGAGCGAAGAGAGGATAACCGATGGTCTCTAAGAGTAACCAATTGGATTCCGAGGGGACCAAAGCGTAGCAGGGGGCGGCAGGAAGTTAGGTGGGCGGATGAGATTAAGAAGTTCGCAGGGGTCAAGTGGATGCAGCTTGCACATGATCGGGTTAATTGGAGGAATATGGGAGAGG
Source organism: Amblyomma maculatum (assembly GCF_055883805.1). Taxonomy (NCBI): domain Eukaryota; kingdom Metazoa; phylum Arthropoda; class Arachnida; order Ixodida; family Ixodidae; genus Amblyomma; species Amblyomma maculatum. The sequence continues at coordinate 169,657,937 of NC_139349.1, read as the reverse complement.
CATTTGCCCTGCTGTGGACGTATCGCTGAGGATGATGATCTGAAACGTGTGGATCAGAATTTTGCCACCGACGGCGATTGTAAGTGGCGACACACGCACCCATTACCAGGGGGAGTATATAAGGCCGTCGATAGTATATAGGAGATAATGCAGCGTAGAGGGGAAGCTTGGTCAGGTGGCTTTGGGGAATCATGACGTCACACATGGTGGACCAGGTAGCCCATTTCCGATGGAAATAAAAGTTGTGCAACCAACTAACCAGGTGGTGGACTTTGTTGTATGGGTGGTCACGTGTGCCTAAGAAATTATTTGCAATGCTGTAGCTATAATCACGTGACTTGGCCGCATTCTTGAAACTAGAGTGACGGAGAAAGGAACGAGTAACCGGCAAAAGTAGTAAGAGCACACCACTGCAGAAAGTGCATTGGGGGGATTAGCATTAGCGCTACATCGGTGGCTGCTAGTGACCGTCTTTCTACATCCACATGGAATGACTCCTCATGATTCGCATGATATGACTCGACGCTTTTGTCACATGACTACCCCATAGCGGTAGCATCACTTCTTTATTCCAACTCTCATCCATTGACTGATGATGGTCACGAAGGGACCAACTTCTGACGGCACACTTTGTGGACACTTCCGATTCCAGCATAGCCTAATAATGCTTTTGGATTAATAAAGCTGAGAAAATGACGAGAGAACTGTTGCTACCGTCGCGGCCATCGTTCTTTAGCCATGAACTCGACAGGCTGCTGGTCAAGTTGACAATTCCAGAGAGAGTTTTGGAAAGGTACCACGTGATTGGTCACGCGCTCTATTCCTCTACGTTTCCACCCTTTCTCTCTGAAAGGTGATTCTTTGGTGAGCTCCGAAGTTAGCTAAGCGGTCAGCTGCACTGAGACGCAGTCTGCATAGATGCTCAGTGCGTATTTACTACTGTCGTTTGTGAGTGAAATTCCTCGTACGCCAGGGTTCCTCGCCGTGACGGTCGACTACGCACGGCGTGGCGGCGGCTCGGGTCGGCGCTCCCCCCGGGCGCTAGCTGAGAGCGGGGACTACTCGTTTGCGAAGTCCCTTCGTTCCGCGTCACGCCTCGTCCGCACGACGTCCGCCTCGTGTCACGCCGGAATGCGTCCCCTGCGAGCCGTCTCCCGTTACCGTCGGTCGGTATAGCGGCTCTTCTCGCTCTATTCTTGGCGCCAATCGCATTGTTCCTCCTCCCACAGTAGCAGGAATGGCGTCGGACTGCTACAATCCTGTCTGCCCGGTTGAGGAATTCCGTATATCACCGCCTCATCGCAGTTGTCCCGCAGTACACGTCCGCTTTTTTATTTCACCTACTCGAACCTCTCATTCTCCTCGCGGGGCGGTTTAAACTTGACATCCCCGAGTTTCCGCTGACGAGATACAACTGTCTTAACTCGGCAAAATAGGGAGGATAAGAGTGCGTTTGATGTGCCCATCCTTCAGTCTTTTTACGGGCTCGGACGGCGCTTCTTTTAAGTGTCCACTCCGAAGTGAGATAGTTGTGCACTTTCTAAGTTTTGCGAACAAAAAAGCCAGTACGGAAGACCGGTCACTCCTCGCCGCTTTCTGGAGGGCTGCGCTTTTAGGCAAGCTTCGAATTAGGTTCCCGCCAACAACACCTACTGTTCCATTTCCGTCATCGTTGTGATCCTTCCTGTTCCAGCCTTCTTTCTCGCCGCCCTGTCTTTAGTCCCTTGAGCCCCCTCCTGGCGCAGTTCAGTTCAGCCGGGCTCAGGATATGCCGAACGAATAACCTGCATTCTTTAATGTCTCGTGTAACGTGCACAGGGAAGCCAGGAAGCAGATTAACACTACGTGTAAGCCACTCTACTGACGCACCTAACCTCAGCAGCTATTCGGGTAATCACAGTGGAGTGGCATTGCTATGAGAAAGGCAGACGAAAAAATAAACGTTCATGGTTAATAAACTCCTTTGACGCAGCCCTAATCAGTGCGCGCAAACGATGACGGCGAGAACTACGTTGTTTCCTATCGCCAGTCGAGCTGGAAATCAGAGGGCGTGGTTTATTCGCGCGTGCCGAGATGCGGCGGAAGAACGGGCCCAGTCTTACTGTCGGCCCGTTCACGCTCCGCGCACGCACGCACGCACGCACGCACGCACGCACGCACGCGCGCGCGCACACACACACACACACACACACACACACACACACACACACACACACACACACACACACACACACACACACACACACACACGCTCACGCTCACGCACACACACACACACACGCTCACGCACACACACACACACACACGCTCACGCACACACACACACACACACACCGGATATGAAGGGTGCGTACAAACTTATGGTAACATGGGTCCACGTGATGTAGAAATAAAAAAGAAAGCGTTACATTTGTGCTTTTCAAAAATAGCTCGTTTCGCCTATATATGTGCGATTGGTCCGGCAATACGTGTGGGGAGCGCCGCGCTTCGATACCGATCACGTGATAGGTTAACCGCATCGCTGTAAATGAAAATCGGCAGTGCTTTCCTCGCGTTTTCCGTATAGTTTCGTTATCCTTATATGGTGTGCGTGAGTCGGTATACGCCCGCCGCGCAGGAAACGCATTAAATGATGTTGAGCCCTTCCCAGGAGAGCTCATTACAGCTCTCCCAGCTGCGTTCGTTATCCCTGTTCGATTAGCGGCCACGCTCCGAGAGGCGCCGGTTACACACCCTCCCACGTCCGAGAGTAATTGGGAGTGGAGCGCGATGTTATCGAACGGGGAAGGTCAAGGTCCTCTCGCTCGATCCAGGCGCGTGCTAAATGGGCCATTTCGCCGGCGACAGTCGCCGAGTGTTGCGCCGGATATTATCAGGCGGGAATCTCTCGTTTCAGCGCTCCAGGATCGCGCTTTAACCCCGTCTTGCGCAACGACGCCGCCGTCACGTGGCTGCTCTTCCAGTCAACTCCGTCGCTTGATATTCACCCCTCGTACTTAGATGCGATTTTTTATTTCTAGTAATAAAATTATAAAATTATTCGTAAAACTTTGTCCGTTAATATACTACATTGGTCATATATGTATACGGTTGCCATCGCGGCTTCTAGACTGCAGCTGTGCGACTTCGGTGAGGGGTGAGCAGTAAGCTGCAGCTATGGGGCGATGTTTGTTGGTAAACTCAGTCATTTTTGTATTTTTTTTCCAGTTTTGCCATGAAGAAATAGTACGACACATTACAGGTACATAAGACTTGAAGCATCTGGAAGCGCGGGATAAAATGAGCAACAAAAACGCTTTATAACCCCGTCAAACACATCTTCGTTTGCAAATAGGAAACATTGCTCAATATACGTTCTCACAACGTTGCCACACAAATTTTTGTTCGCTTGTTTCTTATCTTCACTCATGGCAAAATATTTCAGTAACATTTGTGTGTGACGCAAAGTTTAAAAAAATCGCGGCAAGTGTTTTAAACGTTTGCATCACAACACAATTATCCACACCTCGCCAGGTACATTGGCCCTTTTGTGTTGAGCTTGAAAATGATAAGGTGTTTCCCCCTTCTCGCGTCTACTTGGCTATTTCTTTGGGGCGCAGTGTGTGGTCCGCATGAGCGGTTGGGTGACCATTGTCGTGACGCTGGGGCTACGTCGACCCGGCCTTCACTTGGTAGCGTGCAGAGACTCGGGGTTGCAGTAGGATTGAATCTTCGAAGTTGGTGAAATATGTACAAGCAAGTTTAATGGCACTTTGTGAAACTTATTTACAAGATTATTTACACGAAAAAGAAGGGTACATCAGCAAAATGGCAAGCGTTAAGAGTTCATAGCGAGAAGCGACTGGATGAGCCGTTTACCCAGGGCCCAGAGCGACATTTCGTGCTCTGCAGCGTCCTTAAAACCCCCTATGTCCAGCCCCTCTCTGAAGATGCTGACCAACCAAATCCAGGGCACGCCCCTCAGATATCGGCATCCAATCGAACACATCACTGCACTGATGGTCTGAAGCACTGACTGGCCCGGCATTGTTTCGTTGAGCCTGGTCACTTGTTGGCGGGAAAAGCTTGGGAACGGCGAGGAGGTACATTTCTATTCTTCAGCCAAGAATCGATAGGCAGCTGGTTCCGGCAAGTGGATTTACTTCTCAGAAACCCAAGTGCACGTGGGCGCCGCATACGCTCCCAGCATTGTCCGTTTTCGACAATTGCAAATCTTTCCTGCATTCCCGGGAAATCATTTAATGGCCGTATGCGTCATGCTCCTTTCTTGTCCTGCACGTCAGCGGACATGTCACTCTGTCGTCTCCTTTGGATAGGAGGCATTCATCACTGGAGGATAGCACTTCTCGACTGGAAGGGTGAACAAAAGAAAGAAAGCACTTCCTGCTATTTCCCGCAGGGGACGTTTCTTTGTGTTTTTCCAGACGTTCTCTTGACAGGGTCAATTTGGCATTTGCAGGGTGTCCACAAAGCAAAACAGGCTTACAAAAAGGATTTATGGAAACAGGCTCACTTAGAGCCATTGGACCATCACCCCATATCCACAGCACTTATCCATGCCCACAGGCGAACAATAGAGCGCGCAAATGCGGATGCATGGTCGTAACAGCCTCCTCCCCCGCCAGAAGAGTCTCGGAGGGCAGCAGTCGCAGCTGCTGCATGAAGAGACGACTTAATGGCCTGCACGTGAACGCTTGAAGCTCGCTGTTGCTTGTCGCGTTGTCTTGATTGTTGTAGGCCAAATTGCTCGAGCTGTCTGAAACTCAACCACATGTCCAAACAAGCACTCGGCTCCCGTCTGAAGAGACCAGGCTAAAAGAAAACTGCCATTGTTGTTCGAGAAAAGCCCACTCTCAAGACGTTCAGGACCCACGTATGCCTCGAAAACCAAACGTGCTGCTTTACATAGTCACATATATTCAAGCGCACGAAAAAAAAAAAAAAAAAACCTGATTATCAATTTGGATACATGGTGAGGAACATCTCGGATCGCTTAGAAAGAGCGGCTAAGCGCGTCCGCATTCCCATTTAGCTTCCCTTTTTTGTATCTTATTTCAAAATTGTACTGCTGTAAAATCAAGCTCCACCTAAGAAGGCGACTGTTCTTCGATGTCGCAGTTTGCAGCCAAGCCAGGGGACAATGGTCCGTCTCTACGGTGAATTTGACCCTCCAAGATAGCACTGCAATTTTTGAATGGCCCATACAATGCAAGCGCACTCTTTCTCTGACGCGCAATAAGCCCTCTCTCTAGAACTCAGTTTTCTGCTCAGGTAGAGCACAGGGTGCTCATTACCGTCGTCATCTCTCTGGCAGAGAACAGCACCTAGCCCTCGATCACTGGCATCACACTGGTCCGTGAATTCTCGGTCATAGTCTGGAGCTCGCAATACCGGACGGCTAATCAGCACAGCCTTCATGTTTACGAAGGAGGCTTCCTTTTGTTCGTCCCAGACTACATTTGTCGGTTCTGTCCTGCGGAGAGCGTCGGTCAGAGGGCTAGCCAAAGCTGAATAGTTAGGGATGTAGTGATTGTAGTACCCAGTCAGACCCAGGAATGCTCGAATTTCCGTCTTCGTGCTCGGCCGCGGGTAGTCTGCTACCGCAGAAATCTTAATCTCGCTGGGTTTCCTGAAACCTTGACCTACATTGTGACCCAAGTAGTCCACGGTCGCCCTTGCCAGGCAACATTTCTCGGCCTTTACGGTTAGTCCAGCTTGACGCAAAAGGCTCAGTACAGCTCTTAGATGTACCATATGGTCCGCCCATGAGTCGGAAAAAACCGCAATGTCGTCTAAATAAGGCACCGCGAATGTTTCACACCCCTTTAAAACCCTATCCATGAGTCGTGAAAAACAAAATGGAGCATTTTTGAGCCCGAAACTCATCATTGTTGGCTGGTAGCTGCCCGTCGGAGTGACGAAAGCCGCGTATCTGCTGGCGCGTTCAGTGAGCGGTACTTGCCAGTATCCTCGAGTAAGGTCCAGCGTAGTCACATATGCCGCTCTACTGACCTGTTCTACTCTCTTCTCAATATTCGGAATAGGATACACTTGATCCCTGGTGAGAGAATTTAGCTTTCGGTAGTCTACCACAGGCCTAGGGTCTTTACCTGGAGCTTCTACTAAGATCATAGGCGAAGCATAATCGCTTTCCGAGGGTTTTATTACTCCCAATTCCAGCATGCGAGTTACTTCCCTATCCAGAATTTCTCTTTGCCTTGGAGAAAATCGGTAGCACCTTGATCGCACTGGCACGTCTGAAGTCAGCTCAATATCGTGCTCAGTCAAATCAGTCCTGCCTGGCCTGTCCACGAAGCAGGCCTCAAACTCTGTTATTATTTCGCCCAGATCGGACAGCTGGGATTTCTTTAGTTCTCCTCTCTGCTCCGTCTTTTTGAGAAGCTCCTGAGCGTTGCTTCCTTTTCCGCTGAGGCAAATCAAGTTGTCCCCCATCTCCTCGGGAAGGTTTAAAGTTAGATTTACCACGGCTTCCCTCTGCACATAAGGCTTCATAAGATTGCAATGATAAATGCGCACTTCTTTACGCCTACCGGGAATTTTCACTGCGTAGTTAGTGTTAGAAAGCTTTGCAACGACTTCAGCCGGTCCTTCCCACTGTACTTCGAGCTTATTCTGCCTTGAACTTCTCAGCAACATCACCTGGTCCCCGATACAAAACGTCCTTTGACGGGCTGTCTTATCATAGTACACCTTGGAACGAGCCTGGGCTGACTTCATGCTGGCCTCAACGAGTTCCTTAGTGTTATGTAAGCGATTCAAGAGGTTCAGAATGAATTCTACTACTGTTGGGTCTTCTCCGCGCCCCTCCCAGGCTTCGCGCACCATTCGCAACGGTGAGCGCAGTGACCTTCCGTACACCAACTCGGCTGGGCTAAATCCAGTGGATTCGTGCGGCACTGACCGCAAAGCGAAAAGCGCTGCAGGCAGGCAGGTATCCCATTCGCGCTTGTTTTCATAGCACAGTCCCCTCAGGACTCGTTTGAGAACAGAGTGCCATCTTTCTACGCTGTTGCTCTGCGGATGATGGATCGAGCTATGCACTACCTTAATGCCGCATCGCTCGAGAAATGAGGTGGTGAGGACACTCGTGAAAACGCTACCCTGATCACTTTGGACCTCGGAAGGGAATCCAACTCGTGCAAACACTGACAGCAGCGAATCCACTACACTCTCGGACGTCACCTCGCGCAGCGGAACAGCCTCTGGAAACTTTGTGGCTGGGCATAACATAGTGAGGATATAACGGTACCCTGACTCTGTCACAGGAAGTGGCCCAACTACATCTATTACTAACCAGTGAAACGGCTCGGTAATGATTGGTACTAACACCATCGGAGCTTTCCACTTATCTTGCGCCTTTCCAACCCGCTGGCACGTGTCGCATGACCGTACAAAATTTTCCGTGTCCTTAAAACATCCAGGCCAATAGTATTCTTGCAACAGCCTCTGCTTTGTTTTCTTTATTCCAAGGTGACATGACCACGAGCTGCCATGGGAAAGTCGCAGTAAGTCTCCGCGGTACTTTTGGGGAACGACTAATTGGTCCCGCTCTACTCCGCGCTTATCCTTGAATAAGCGATACAGCACTCCCTTTCTCATCTCGAAAGAAATATTGTTTGCTGTCTTAGTGGCGCGGTGGCGCTCCCTTATCTCCTGTATCTTGGGATCATTGGCTTGCTCTATAGCTAAGTCCTCTCGGGTTCCACTTAAAAGTCTCGTGAGATTACTAGACACTGGCGGCAAGAGGTTACTCTCAAGAACGTCCTCATTCCGCGTCTCATCAAGCTCACTTTCAAGTTGACATATCTGAGATGCCTCGCTCTCAAAGTTTTCTGACCTGCTATCTTCCGCATTTACCACTGTTTTAACTGCCGTTTCCTCCGCTGTGGATTTTTCTGGAATGAGCAGTGTAGCTAGTTCTCGCGCCTTTGAACGTGTTAAGGCTTGCACAACTCTGTCTCCGAAAAGGATGCCCCTCTTTCGCAGTAGCATGTCCGATTTGTTGGAGAACAAATACGGATAGCACTTAGGAAGCTTTCCTGAAACGGCAGCCTCGGTTGTTAATTCGCCGAAAGGGCCCTCGATGACCACGTTCGCGATCGGCAAGCACACACTCTGTTCCTCAACTACCTGTCGGATCCATGCACACTGTCCTGTATAGTCGGAAGGCGATACATACGCCGGATGGACAACATCCATCGTTGTGGCCGAATCGCGCAGTACCTTGCAAGGCTTCCCGTTGACTACTAGGTCATGCAGGTAGGGTTCTAAAAGCTGCATATTTTCATCGCAGTCCCTGACATACGAGAAAGCAATCTTTTCTTTCCGGCAGTTGACGGCAATGTGACCCTGCTCATTACACCTAAAGCATGTGAGCGGCTTCCTAGCCTCAAGCTTATTCTTTGTGTTCTGCACGTTGGTCACTTCCCCACTTTTCTCACTGCCGTCCTTTCTAGGGAATTTGCCTGAAGAAACCTTCATTTCTTCGTTTCCAACTCTAGCAAAGTGCCTTTCCTGACGGTTTTTCACACTGAACTTGGGATTGCGGGGCCTATCCACTGCTGGGTTGCTGAATTGTCGGCGCGAAGCATACTCCTCAATAAGTTCGGCAGCTTCAGTTGCCGACTTAATTTCGCCTCGGTCCTGTAACCAATTTCTTTCTTTTTCTGGGAGGCAGTTATAAAACTGCTCCAAAAGAATTCGCTCGACTACAGCGTCCCTATCACTGTAGGAATCTGTGCTCTTTAGCCACTCGCCCAAATTTACTCTTAAATTGTACAGGAATTCAGGGTAACTCTCGTCCCTGGACTTAGTAGCGTTCCGAAAACGTTGTCTGAACGCCTCGGCGCTAAGCCTATACTTTCTCAGAAGGCAAGCTTTGACCTTCTCGTAGTTGTCCGCGTCCTCCTTGCTTAGCCGCGCGACAACCTCCGCTGCCTCGCAGGGCAGAACCGTCAATAATCTCTGAGACCAAGTGTCTCGCTGGAAGGACAGTTTTTCGCAAGTTCGCTCAAAGTTAGCCAGATACAGACCGATATCCCCTGATATCACATATGGCTGCATGTACTTTGACATCTTGAAATCTGCCTCCTTGTTGAGAAGAGGTACCGCTAGCTGGGGACAATTGCCCGACCTCTTGCTCAACTCTAGTTCTAATTTCCGGAGCTCAATTTCTAGCTCCAGCCTTTTTGCTTCTCTTTCAATTTCACGCTTCTTTTCCTCTTTTTCCCTCTCAAGTTCACCCTTCTTTTCCTGTTTTTCCCTCTCAAGTTCACGCTTCTTTTCCTCTTTTTCCCTCTCAAGTTCACGCTCACGCCTCTTTTCCTCGTTTTCCCGCTCTTTCTGCTGTCTGAGCTGCTCCTCCTTTTTTTGTCCGATGAGGTTCCATGCTTCACTGAGCTCCTCATCATCGGTTCCCAAATCAGTGATTGCTTTTATAATCAAGGGTTTTCGTGCCAAACCACTTGTATCAATTCCCAATTCCACACACAATTGCAACAGTTCCGGTTTCTGCAGCTTTTGTAGGTCCATGATCGCTCCGAGTGTCGGCTACTTCCAAAACAACAGTGCAAACTACCAAACCTAAAGGCGTTTCAACACTTTTTACCAGTTCTAAAATCTAACCCTGTTCTAGAACCTGGTCCACATCAGAAGAAAAGCCAAGCACTCACCCACACATGCGATCGATGTTCCGAGCTGCTCTCTTGTTGGCCGATTGTTGCGCCTGCTTGTTGCTTGAGATGCCACCTCCGATCACAAGATGTGGCTTGTAGATTCTGATCCACCTCGAATCACCAGATGTTGTAGCTTGTAGATCCAGATCCCACCTCCAGTCATCAGATGTTGTGGCTTGTAGATTCAGATCCCACCTCCAGTCATCAGATGTTGTGGCTTGTAGATTCAGATCCCAACGCTGGTCACCAGTTGTCGTGACGCTGGGCTACGTCGACCCGGCCTTCACTTGGTAGCGTGCAGAGACTCGGGGTTGCAGTAGGATTGAATCTTCGAAGTTGGTGAAATATGTACAAGCAAGTTTAATGGCACTTTGTGAAACTTATTTACAAGATTATTTACACGAAAAAGAAGGGTACATCAGCAAAATGGCAAGCGTTAAGAGTTCATAGCGAGAAGCGACTGGATGAGCCGTTTACCCAGGGCCCAGAGCGACATTTCGTGCTCTGCAGCGTCCTTAAAACCCCCTATGTCCAGCCCCTCTCTGAAGATGCTGACCAACCAAATCCAGGGCACGCCCCTCAGATATCGGCATCCAATCGAACACATCACTGCACTGATGGTCTGAAGCACTGACTGGCCCGGCATTGTTTCGTTGAGCCTGGTCACTTGTTGGCGGGAAAAGCTTGGGAACGGCGAGGAGGTACATTTCTATTCTTCAGCCAAGAATCGATAGGCAGCTGGTTCCGGCAAGTGGATTTACTTCTCAGAAACCCAAGTGCACGTGGGCGCCGCATACGCTCCCAGCATTGTCCGTTTTCGACAATTGCAAATCTTTCCTGCATTCCCGGGAAATCATTTAATGGCCGTATGCGTCATGCTCCTTTCTTGTCCTGCACGTCAGCGGACATGTCACTCTGTCGTCTCCTTTGGATAGGAGGCATTCATCACTGGAGGATAGCACTTCTCGACTGGAAGGGTGAACAAAAGAAAGAAAGCACTTCCTGCTATTTCCCGCAGGGGGACGTTTCTTTGTGTTTTTCCAGACGTTCTCTTGACAGGGTCAATTTGGCATTTGCAGGGTGTCCACAAAGCAAAACAGGCTTACAAAAAGGATTTATGGAAACAGGCTCACTTAGAGCCATTGGACCATCACCCCATATCCACAGCACTTATCCATGCCCACAGGCGAACAATAGAGCGCGCAAATGCGGATGCATGGTCGTAACAGCCTCCTCCCCCGCCAGAAGAGTCTCGGAGGGCAGCAGTCGCAGCTGCTGCATGAAGAGACGACTTAATGGCCTGCACGTGAACGCTTGAAGCTCGCTGTTGCTTGTCGCGTTGTCTTGATTGTTGTAGGCCAAATTGCTCGAGCTGTCTGAAACTCAACCACATGTCCAAACAAGCACTCGGCTCCCGTCTGAAGAGACCAGGCTAAAAGAAAACTGCCATTGTTGTTCGAGAAAAGCCCACTCTCAAGACGTTCAGGACCCACGTATGCCTCGAAAACCAAACGTGCTGCTTTACATAGTCACATATATTCAAGCGCACGAAAAAAAAAAAAAAAAACCTGATTATCAATTTGGATACATGGTGAGGAACATCTCGGATCGCTTAGAAAGAGCGGCTAAGCGCGTCCGCATTCCCATTTAGCTTCCCTTTTTTGTATCTTATTTCAAAATTGTACTGCTGTAAAATCAAGCTCCACCTAAGAAGGCGACTGTTCTTCGATGTCGCAGTTTGCAGCCAAGCCAGGGGACAATGGTCCGTCTCTACGGTGAATTTGACCCTCCAAGATAGCACTGCAATTTTTGAATGGCCCATACAATGCAAGCGCACTCTTTCTCTGACGCGCAATAAGCCCTCTCTCTAGAACTCAGTTTTCTGCTCAGGTAGAGCACAGGGTGCTCATTACCGTCGTCATCTCTCTGGCAGAGAACAGCACCTAGCCCTCGATCACTGGCATCACACTGGACCGTGAATTCTCGGTCATAGTCTGGAGCTCGCAATACCGGACGGCTAATCAGCACAGCCTTCATGTTTACGAAGGAGGCTTCCTTTTGTTCGTCCCAGACTACATTTGTCGGTTCTGTCCTGCGGAGAGCGTCGGTCAGAGGGCTAGCCAAAGCTGAATAGTTAGGGATGTAGTGATTGTAGTACCCAGTCAGACCCAGGAATGCTCGAATTTCCGTCTTCGTGCTCGGCCGCGGGTAGTCTGCTACCGCAGAAATCTTAATCTCGCTGGGTTTCCTGAAACCTTGACCTACATTGTGACCCAAGTAGTCCACGGTCGCCCTTGCCAGGCAACATTTCTCGGCCTTTACGGTTAGTCCAGCTTGACGCAAAAGGCTCAGTACAGCTCTTAGATGTACCATATGGTCCGCCCATGAGTCGGAAAAAACCGCAATGTCGTCTAAATAAGGCACCGCGAATGTTTCACACCCCTTTAAAACCCTATCCATGAGTCGTGAAAAACAAAATGGAGCATTTTTGAGCCCGAAACTCATCATTGTTGGCTGGTAGCTGCCCGTCGGAGTGACGAAAGCCGCGGACACGCGGCTTTCGTCATGGATACCATGGATACGCGGCTTGGGTCTTCGCCCAGAAACGAGCCGTTTTTTGAAACCGCCGGTACCTCAAAAAAAAAAAATAATAATAATAACAATAATAATAAAATAATAAATAAGACGCATCGGCAGCAGGAGCGAGTTTTACGTCATTGAAACCAGAGCGCTGCATCGTTTAAAAGAAGGCCTTCCCTCAAGATTTCCTCCTTTTCTCTTCGGATGTACAGGTCAGCCGTCAGTCTCATGCAAGTGACGGCCGAGGCATGGACAATGAAACGCGCCACACGCGAATGGTCCGTGGATCGAACCTCCGACCACCACCTATCAGCGGTAGCTCTGACAAGAGGGACTGATGTTAGCGTAATGATTTTAGGAAGGGTAAAGTGAAAAAAAAAAGTATTTTTCAACCTTCTTATACGGCTTTTTTCTTTCTTTTTTACATGCAGAAAATGTAATCCGCGAATTCAAAGATGATTGTCTAATCCGTTTTGCGGTGACGTCGAGCAGAAAAGTGGCGGGTTTTATTTACGCTTTCTGTCTGATAAAGTAGTTCTTCAGATTTCAGAAAATAATGACACTTGGACATCCTTAAAAAAGCCTTGTTCATTCTTTTTGCCGGTCATGTCGAGGGGAAAGCTGAAAGTTTTCAGAAGCTTTATCTTTCAGAAGGGCATTTTTGGATCTTCATCTGCGTTTTTGGTGCAGTGTGGTGTATCTATGTGGTTTAAAGTCTAAACGAACATCGGCTATGAGGAACGCCTTAGAGTGCCCCCCCCCCCCTACTTCCTCCCCTTTGCCGCATTGGCTCTAGCAGTGCGGTATTACGAATATTCCACCCCCTCATCGCTTGCCTGAATTTGTGAAAAAATTGCGCCCAGCCATGCAGACCACAAAAAAGAAGACGAGACACAGCCGCTTTGTTGTGAAAAAGTTGTGCCGAACCATGCACCAAGTATGCACCAATTAGCCCAAGAATGGGTGTTAATCATCGCTTGCCATCAACGAAAGGCCGAAAAAAAAACAAAAAAAAAAGCATGAATGCAGGTCACTCTCACTTTTACTCCCAGTGAGGCGATGCGCTGAGAATCTCCAACGACAAGCATTCATCGCCGAAAGAACCCGCAAGACTCGAGGGGAATAATTTATAAAGAGAGAAAAGAAATAAGACGAAGTGCCCGCTGTCAGCTGCCATTGGCAGGTCAAAAGAAAGAAGGCAACCAGAATAGAAGAGCTCGCCTGGCCACAGTCGACGCTATTGTGATAGTTGAAGGTCGCAAACTTAGTCGCTGCACATACATTCGACTAGTGTTCTATAGCGTTCCCAATTCTGGGTCTTTAATAGTCTTTCTGATTCTACGTCAAGGAGTGTTTTGGGACCATGTAGTCGACCACGTCGCCCATAGAATAATCGACCCCCAGGTACAGGAAGTACTTACTGCCAGCAATTGCACTGCTTACGCTCGCCTTGCCGAAATTGTACTTCCCGTGTCGTTTTGTCATATGCGGGGACTGATGCCGTTAGCTTTCCAGCTTGAAGTTTATTTATACAATGTGCATATGACCCTGGAAACGCGAGGAGAAAGGTGTCTCAAAGACACCTTGACAAAGCCCCACGCTCCTATAGTGGCATCACGCAACAGTGGCAGAACAGCTCTGTGACAAAATAAGAAAAAAAAAAAAAGACAGCAAATACAACAATAAAAATGGAATAACAATATTAATGCATTCACAACGAATATAGATCAGCGTACTGCGCAACAGGGTCAAACGAATAGGATAAGGAGAAACTGGCCAAATAACTGAAAACAAGCAATTTACAAAGAATGCACACAACAGAGCTAAAAAAAAACAAAAAAAAAAAACATTGTCTTTAATTATCATTGTCGAAGAAGTTGCTGATAATGGTACGTATTGATTTGAAGCTAATTGTATTAAGGTGATTGTTGTGGCTGCGAAGCCAGTTGACCGGCCCATGCTTGCCAGAACCCTCGCAAGTTTGACATGCGTTGTCGCCGCCACGCGCCTGAGAGGTGATAACACCGCGTCGCTCTCGGGTTGTTTTTCGCGCACATTTTCACGTCCCCGCAGGGGGCACCTGTTGAAGCAGGTGTTAGTGTGTTTTGTGCGACACCACGGACCCCGAGCGCCCACGCTTAGTCGTGCGTGGCATCGTCGTGTCTGGGGAAAAGGGGATCCTGGTGGTTGAGCCGATGCCGAGGTTTTGGACCTTTAAAGCCCCTCGGCGAAGGCGACACACCACTTTGGCCCACGCTTCCCATAGACGGCACTTCCGGGCTGACCCATCTGTGGGAAATCGGCAGTGTTGTGCCCGGCCAAAGCCGCCCAGAAATTGAGCCGAACGCCAAACTTCTCCGGCAAACGCCTCCTTCACAAAATCCGGATACTTCTTTGCAAAGCACCGGTGCATTGGAGGCGAGCCGTGCCAAGGGGAGAGAAGCGACGTGTTTGAACATGAGCTGAGCGTCTAGACAGCTCGGCGCCGTGGCCCTGGCAGTGGACCTCGCCCCGCGGCATATTTGAAGCAAGAGCGCAGCAAGCTCTCCCATTGGCCCTGCGAAAGTGCTGCTGTCGGATTGGACCATTTGAGCGTCAACGGTTTCTCGGTTACGGAGACTCAAGTGCTTCCGTTCGAGACTCCCGAGTGTGAGTTCGTCACTAGCGTCCATCGGGAGGAGTTCGCCCCCTGACAGTGCGGACGCGGCGGAATGTCCCCGGCAGTCGCTGCGCGAGAACAGTCACGTATGGCTATGTTAGCCGAACTCGTTGTGTAAATGCCTGTAAATAGTGTATAAAGCTTTTTCTTCATCTCACCAGCGCCGACTCGGATTCATCGCTACCGCCCAGGGAGCTGACAGCCCTCGTTCACGAAACGGGTGACGAGCGCTACGCAACCAACTCCTGGACACAACCCTGTTGACGGTGGGCTACTGTGTGATAACCCCACCGGCACAACAGCAGTCACCTTTTCCTGTTCTCCCCTGCATATTTTACTTTCCTATCTTCTTTCTTACAACTGTCCTGTCTCCTCCTCTCTTCTTGGGGCGGCGAGGGTTAACGACGTTAAAACAGAAGCTTGGGCATGTTGGTAATTCATTGTGTAGAACAGCGCGAAAAACACGACAGGGACGAACGAAGACAACAAGACGAGCGCTGACTTTCACTATCGGAACGTGAAGTAAGATTTATGAACACGAGAAAATGATGCGTTGTGAAAATCTGGATGACACATGGTTCGATTGCATTCTTACACTTTTCGGTGTTTGTTTAGTTGTTCTTGTTTCGTTTATTGTGTGAACGTGTTCATATATATGGATGCAGGCATGCAATAAACTTGTCAGTTGAAAGTCAGCGCTCGTCTTGTTGTCTTCGTTCGTCCCTGTCGTGTTTTTCGCGCTGTTCTACACAACGAGGGTTAACCTCGTGTGGCTAGCTACCCTGAGTTACACCATACTAGGTTATAGTTACGGTGTACAGCTGGCGTGGGCAGGACTTGCCATTTTCTGCCCCGTCCCCTCGTTGGGCTCCATGGTGGGTGGCTGGCACCGCAGCCGAACAATATACTTTTTTTTTTTTTTATCGCATCTAAACTCCTTAATCCTGATCGTCCTCCTACGAAAAGGGGGCGCACCGAGCTACAAGCTGTCCAAGCTGTCTAATGGAGACTTGTTGCTTGAAGTCCGGGACAGAAACAAAGAGTCCAATGCAAACATTGTGTCATTTGGTAGACATTACTGTGTCTGTCACACCGCAGCCCGTGGGGTCATTTCAGAAATTGATTTATTCGATTTAACTGAACAAGAGATGCTGGAAGGATTCGCAGAACAGAACGTCATTAACGCCCATCGAATAAAAATCGGGAAAGAAAACAAGGAAATCCCCACGAACCTCCTAGTGCTCACGTTCAATGCCAGCAAGCTACCGGAAGCAATTGAGGTTGGCTACATAAAGATTGACGTTCGACCCTACATTCGCAATCCCCGTCGGTGTTTTAACTGCCAGAAATTTGGCCATGGTTCTCAAAGCTGCCGTGGTCGGCAAACATGTGCCAAATATGCAGCCAATAATCACCAGTCTGCAGCCCTGTGCCACACTGTGCAAACTGCCAAGGAGACCATGCCGCGTACTCAAGGCCATGTTTAAACTGCAAGAGAGAGAAGGAAATAATAAGAATCAAGAAAAAAGAGAACACAACTTACTAAGAAGCACGGAAACGAGTCACCAAACCTAAATTTTCTTTCACACCAAAAATGGACTTTTCAGATATATTGCGCAAGGGCGGTGCAGCGCATCGAGGCCACTGCTCAGGCAGGGTAACCCCCGCTCGTGTTCGACCCCTTCCTACCAAAATGGACAGAGAAGACCACAATGGACGGCGTCAGGCGCGGGCAAATGCCCTGCACCGCGATTATGGCTCTAAACACAATGTTTTCCATGTGGATGTTGCGGGCCCGCATCATTCCAGGGGAGGATGGTACACGGCTGCAGTCGTTCACGAGGAAAGACAGGTGGATGGCTTCACTTTTAAGGCCTCTAGCGCAACCCACGCGGAGGAGGTAGCAGTCGCCCTGGCTGCCTCCCACCCTCAATCTAAATTCATCCTATCCGACTCGCGAGGGGCCTGTCGGAATTATGAGCTGGGCTGGATAACGCCTACAGCACAAAGAATACTTCGGAGAGCTGCTTGGGATCGGGATCCCCAGACCCGATTTTTCATTTGAACTCCAGGCCACCAGGGCCTACCAGGGAATGAGGCCGCCAACTCGGCCGCCCGCGCACTCACTAACCGGGCCCCCGGCGTAGACCCTACCGATCTGGACCAGGACACTTATCCTCTCTTAACTTTTCAAGAAATCTGTGCCTATTACCGGGACTCGCACCGTCAGTACCCGGCTCCTCAAGGGTCTAGGGAAAGCGGGCGAAAGAATTCTTCTTAGACTTTTTATTAACACTCTACTGTGCCCGGCAGTACCCAAACATTTCGACCCTTCCTTTTCTGGCCTTTGCCCTTTCTGTGGAGAGGTGGCTGACACCTTTCACATGGTCTGGGCATGCCAATTAAATCCTCCTCTTTTACCTATAACCCCTTTCCCTACCCGAGAGGACTGGGAGGCGGCCCTTCTCGGCTGCCTGGATCTAGCGGCACAACAAGCGCTGGTCCAGCGAGCTCGTGTGGCGGCCCAGACCAATGGAGTCCCGGAATAAGGGACTCCACCTAGTATTGTAAGGGGAGCGGCCCACTAGGGGTGGCTCTCCAAGCAACCTCTCCTTTTGTAATAAATGTTTTCCACCACTACCACCCTGGCAGACGCTGCAAAAGGAGCCCTGTCATCTGTGAAGAAGGGCCCGCCAGCTCCCGAGCTTTCCCTCCGCGGGGGAGGTCTGCAACACATACGCCAGCTATGGCGCAAACCTCCAGC
This sequence comes from Amblyomma maculatum, assembly GCF_055883805.1. Classification (NCBI taxonomy): domain Eukaryota; kingdom Metazoa; phylum Arthropoda; class Arachnida; order Ixodida; family Ixodidae; genus Amblyomma; species Amblyomma maculatum. The sequence goes on along the minus strand of NC_139349.1, from coordinate 169,640,239 downwards.
GCTTCGGAATTTGCAATAGACACATCGCCCAGTCCGCCTCCGGTGCAACAGAGGCAAACCTCTCTAGAACGAAACAAAAGGGGGATAAAATCCCAGTTACAGGCCCTCAAAAGGCAGGGACCTAAAAGTTTTTATTTGAACCCCCCCCCCCCCCCGAAAGTATCAAACATGGTATTTCTCATGCATTGGAACGGGGACTACTCAAAAACTGCAATGATGTAAAAGATTTCCTAAACACACTTTCTTCTGTAGTTCTTTGTTTACAAGAGACCAATTTAGGTCCTAAACATGTAAATGTTTTAAGGACGTACCAAGTATTTCGTTGCGATCGTAAGCAGGCAGACAGGCTTTCTGGAGGTGTGGCCATAATAATCCAAAGTAACATTCCTACTCGGAAGCTGACACTTAAAACTAAATTGCAAGCCACTGCAGTCACGCTTATTAATTTTAAAACAATCACTGTATGCGCTGTTTATATCGAGCCTAACCTAAAGATACTCTTTCAGACCTTGAAGAACTTATAGAACAGCTACCAGAACCATACCTTGTAGTTGGCGATTTTAATGCTCACTCCTCATTTTGGTGGAACAGGCTAACTGATTCTAGGGATCGCATTTTAGAGGATTTTATTTTAGACAATAATAATGTCTACTGAACACAGGCAAGCGCACATACTGCTGTCCAAGCTCTGGAAGTATCAGTTGCTTAGATTTGTCCTTCTGTTCACCATCACTTTTTAGCGATCTTAAATGGGACGTCTAGGATAACCCGCATGGAAGTGACCATCTGCCTATTATTATCAGCGTTTTATCTTCTCCGTCAATCATCCATAGTAAGCCACGTCGTTGGAGGTTACACTTAGCGGACTGGCCTCTGTTTAGTTTGGAAGCCAGTCTGGATAAAATATATTCTGAGGAACACAGTGTGGGTCGACTTAATGAACTGCTTAAGGTGGGTTCAGACGGGAGGACCGGAGCGCGGATGGTCCGCGCGCGTCATCGCTACCCGCGCCCCACGTGACGCCGACGTCACTGCTCTGAACGACGGCGGGCGAGCGGCGTGGCCGTCCGGGCGGCGCGGACTGAATATGCAAAGCGCCTTTTTCAGTCCGCGCGGACGACTGAGATTGTTTTTGCTCTTTTTGCTTTATCTCTGCTGCCTCCGCGTTGCTACGCCCGCGCTTTTCGTCTCGTATTCAGTTATGCAACCTGCAATGGAGTTTGCTGAGACATGTGGCGCCACCTGGCGGCCGACGGGAGCTAATACTGAGGCGGCGCAGAAGCTGACGCCGTATATGTTGCGGCCGCTGTGTTCCTTCTGCGTTCGCGTTTTGTTATCCCAGTGAGTGTGATATACTCATTTAGTGACTTCAGTGGTCTCGTGCGATGCTTCGACTACTACGGATGTGAACAAGAATAAAAATAAGCGCAAGGGCGGCGAGAAAGACTGCCACAATCACGAAGGAAACTTAAGCGTACCGCTTGCTGGGAGAACCTGGGGAGTATGATGAGAGAAGGAGATAATGGTTGTGAGAGAGTAATGTAACTGAAATTCGTTTTGTTATGGGGCCATTGGCGTACAGATGCCAAGAAGCTAAAATAAGACGATTGCCCGTGAGCGGAGGAAACGGTATAAACTTCTGACTCGGGGAGTCCCACGCTGGTTGGGGCACACTACTCAGTACGCGCTGTAAAATTTGGCTTGCACTGCTATATGCTGTGCAAGATCGGGTGGCATACGTCCAGAAAAGCAACAAAGCCGCGCAGCCGTAGCATCGTATTCCAGCCGCATTTCAACGGAGGCGAAATAAAAAAAAATATATGTTCGTGGATCTGTGAACCGGATTTCTAATGCGGTATCTATTCGGAACCACAAAGCCAATATATCTTCAAAACTTCCAATTACAGGTTCCAATAAGCATACTTATCTGTAAATTAGTTCTTAAGGTGCTGAAAAAGTCGAAGTGGCGGAGTGTAGAGGCCCGTGATACTGTGTACGCTGAGAATGGAACTTTGTTCTATCGTTCCGCGCCAAATATTTCTTTCACCGACTGCTCAAGCTACTCAAGAGTCTATTGTCTTAGACGATAGACTATTTCATCATTAGTAGCAACAGTAAAAAAATTAACTCTTAACGACCTCCTTTGCGAAAGCTTTGCCGTTGAGTGCCAGCATTACCCGCCGGTTTTCCCCAAGATTGAGGTACAGAGGTACAAAATACATGCCAGTTGTTGTTAAGAGCTTTATTTTTCCAACTGTGTAGGAGGCTCCCTACTCCCCGCCCCCGGCACGCACAGTTTTCGTCGATGACGCACGCTACAACCGCACAGTGCTTGCAATCGTCACGACATTCGTAGCGGGTACCGCACCATGCCTCCAGTAGCTTCCGCAGCACTGCCGAAAGGTGCACCACAAAGTGTTCGTCATGGTATTAATCTGTAAAGCAAAACCGTGAGGAAATTATGCTGCAGTAATCAAACAGCAAGAACAAAAAAAGAAGAAACGGCGATCAATCTCTTCTCAGGTTCTCTCTGCACTTTCAATGTTTGGGTATGAGGTGTGAACGCAATAGGTAAATGAAAAGCTACGGTTACAACATTTTTCATTCATTTAATTATTTCTTAATTCATCATCACTTATCCGACTAATGCTTTGAGAGAATAAATTTCAAAAAAAAAAAATTCCGTCTACTCACGCGAAATTCAAAGCTGTGTGCGCGGGTGTTCCGTCGCGAGCGGCGCGCACTTCGCGGTGACGTCGACACCGTTCACGTTTTAAACATGAGCATTATCGAACAGGCGGTGTGCTTTCGTCAGTATTGGTTTTCGGAAGTAGGTCTGAGGACATTCGATTGCCTTAAAACCGCAGAAAATGAGAGCTGAGATGCTTCCAGCCGTACAACGCGAACGCAACCCGACCGCGCCGGCCTACTGAGATTACTCGGCGCCGCGCTACTGAGATTACTCGGCGCCGCCGTTGGCTGCGCTGAACGCTGCGCTCTACTAGCGCCGCCTGGCCACTGCAGGTTGCCTCATGCGCTGCGTCGTTCGCTCTGTGTTCGCTGCAGTGCATAGTTTTTTGTGTTTGTGCATGTGGGTTTGCCAGAGTTGTAGCTTTACTCGGTTCCTAGTGCTTATTATGGCTGAAGCAGCGAAAAAAGCTCTCAGTGATGAAGCGACAGTCACGTTTTTAGCGCTCGTTGAGAGCTGTCCACCGATATAGAATATTGACGATGCTTGCAATAAATGAACGCTTTTTCACTTCCTCGTCGTCCTCGCACACTTCACGTAGAACAGCGAGACGTTTTCGCTCGGCGTCCATGTTGAAACTCTCGGTAGAAAGGTTTTCGGCCGCCACCGATGGGGTACACGCGGATGGTCCGCTGGCTTCGTGTGAATGCTGGACGGCCGGATCGACGCGCGGACGCGTGATCACGTGGCACCAGATCCGTGCTGACGCGCGCGGACCATCCGCGCTCCGGTCCTTTCGTCTAAACCCACCTTTACGGACTGTATGCTTTCTGTCGCGCATACTGCCATCCCTCGCACTTCAGGAGTAGTACGGACAAATAAACCATGGTATACGCATGAATGCAGGATGGGGAAAAAACAACAACAAAATAAAGTCTGGGGTATCTTTCGCAGATACCCTACAAACGAGAAGAAAGTAAGAGCTGAAGCACGGTATACCCGCAGACACGCAGAAAAGACCTCATGAAAAAATTACGTTTCATCGATACCGAGCTCTATCACGTCAAAAATGTATGGGAGCAGGTCCATAAAATAAATGGCACATTTTCTCCTTTCACTATTCCCCTTCTAACAGCCTCGGGGATGCCAACGAGTATAGATGTACTGGAACACTTCTGCAGAGTTTTCAGCTCGTTCCACTGCTCAGAATCATTTTTGAAATATAAGAAAACAGCAGAAAAACAACGACTTCCAACAAGTGGCAGCAGCAATGAGCCGTTTAACAGCTTAATTACATTACAAGAAATCCGTCACGTATTGTCGGCTGGCAAACAGACAGCGCCAGCTCCTGACGATATACATTACGAAATGCTGGCTCATCTATCAGAACCATAGGTAGAGGCATTTTTAAAAAATTTTAACAAAATATGGGTATCGGAAAAATACCCGTGGCATGGAAAAAAGCTACAGTCGTACCATTCGTCAAAACAAGGAAGTCACAAACAGCAGTTATAGGCCAGTAGCCTTGACGAGCTGCCTTAGCAAATCTTTTGAAAGCGTACTCAATATCAGGCTAATGTTTGTTCTAGAATCACGAGAACTGCTTGAAATATATCAGTGTGGCTTTAGAAAAGCACATCAACAACTGATCATCATGGTCCGTCTCGAGAATATAGTCGGAGAGGCGTTTATGCGTAAACAGAACTGTCCCGCAGTATTCTTCGATCTCGAGAAGGCCTACGACACAACTTGGAGGTTTGGAATACGAATACGTGACTTGGCAGACTTAGGCATCCGTGGGAGGATGCTGAACATTTTAAGCGACTTCCTTGCCAACCGCTCATTCAGTGTCCGTCTAGGCACACGTATGTCCAAACCTTTCATTCAGGAGAACGGGGTGCCTCACGGGTGTATCTTAAGCACCACGCTTTTCATTGTATAAATGACTTCTGTGGCAAGAATAATCCCACGGTCCATTGTGTAATCAATATATGTTGATGACCTGCAAATAGCCTGCACATCCGCCAGAATACCAGTGTGTGAGAGGCAAATTCAAATGACATTCTCAACGTGGGCAGATAACAATGGTTTTAAATTTTCTCCACAAAAAACAGTAGCTATTCTTTTCTCCCTCAACAGAGGGCTTCACACTGACCCCACTCTGTATTTACATGAATCTACACTGCCAGTAAAACAAGAACACAGATTTCAAGGCTTGATCTTCGATAAAAAAATTCTTACCCTACATAAATAACCTAAAAAAGAAAGCTTCTCGAGCCCTAAATATCCTTAAAGTGCTCTCACGAAAACGGTGGGGTTCTGACAGGACATGTCTTCATCGGATTTATCGTTCTCTGGCTTAGACTATGGAAGCATAGTGTACGACTCAGCCAGACCATCATGCTTGAAACGACTCGACCCAGTACACAACACAGGCCTCCGTCTGTCAACAGGGGCTTACAGAACATCACCCATCAATAGTCTCTATGTCGAAACGAACGAACCGTCCTTTGCCGACATAAGAACCATGCTTACGTGTGCATACATACAGAAAATAAGATCTCTTCCGAAACACCTCTGTTATCCTATCGTTATCACCATCCAGAACTCTATTCAGCAATAAACCCCGAGCAGTCAAACCAATCCTTCTCCGATTTGAAGAAAAATGCAGAGAATTAGACTTACTAGATGCCCTTCTTAAATTGCCCATAGACCAGATCCACTTCCACCATGGAAGAGTTTTCCCTCTATGTGTGACTTTACACTGGCATGCTCACATAAAAAGCAGAGTCCTCAAGGACACATATTGCAAGAGTTTCTTTCACTACATGAAAAATACAAAACATACAAGGCATTTTATACAGATGGATCAAATACAGCAGATTACGTGGGAAGTGCAATAATCCAGGGAAGTTCTGAGCAAATAGTGCGATTGCCTCAGTGCTCGTCAATTTTTACTGCCGAAGGTTATGTCATATTAGTAGCCGTAGAAGCAGTACTGCAAGAAAATACTAAACGCAGTGTTATATGCAGAGGAGCCCTTAATTGGAGACAATGATAAACAACGCAGTAAAGGCTTACAAGCAAGGGCAGGTAATCAAATTTTCCTGGGTCCCTAGCCATGTAGGTATAGGGGGAATGAGAAAGCCGATGAATGTGCTGCACGAGTCCGTAACGGTACAGTAAAACAAATAGACATTCCTTGCAAAGATTGCATGAAGATCATACGAAGTAAACTAAGAACAAAATGGCAGACTTCATGGGACAAGGAAATAAACAATAAACTACACCTTATTAAGCCTATAATTGGAGAATGGAAGTCATGCAGCCATCAAGAGCGCTTTGTCGAAGTGATCCTGTGCCGTCTCCGCATCGGACACACACGCCTCACGCACTTTTTATTCCTGCAGCAACAGAAACCTACATGTGAAGCATGTGGAGACGAGCTCACAATCAATCATCCTTTGGTGTCATGCACAAAGCTTGATGAAATAAGAAAAAGACATTTCATAGATCTCTATAATAAGCACATCCTACTCCACCCAAACCTTCTCCTCGGAGAAAATGCCCTTGTCGAATTTACTGGTGTTCTCAACTTTTTCAAAGAAATCAACGTCCTAAACAAACTATGACATAACTGTAATCAATGGTCTTTCCCATCCAAACATATCACCGGCAATGCTCAATTTGTCAAAGACCAACTTAACTGACACCATTGCTCTTTTCCTGAGATGCGCTTTCCCATAACCTTTTTCGGACGTCACGAATTCTTTTTTTTTTTAAATCTTCACTAACTGAAAATATCTGTGCCTTTCAACTTCGGGCATGCCTTTAATTTCGATGCCTTCTCTTGGTAGTCGCTCAATTTTATGATGACAGGGCGATTTTTTTTTTCAAACCTATTTTATGACACCTTTCAATGCTATCTACATTAGCTGCTAACTTCCCATTGAAGATATCCTTTGTTATTTTGTCCGTAAGTTCTGCCTCCAATCCCTGCTTTTATTCCATAAATAAGTAAGTTGTTCCTGTTTTCCAAGTCGTCGGTTTTACCCAACAGGTATGAAACGGTGGCTTCCAGTTTATTTACGGTCGACTTTAGGTCCTGCATCTCAGTTTTTATAGTATTGATTGTTGCTACCTCGTTTTCAAGACTTTTAATTCGATTTGTCAAGGTGTCAATCTTTTCTTCGAAAGAACTCTGTTTCGCCAGAATGTCATTGACAGACGTAGTTAGGGTGTTTTGACATAAGAGTAGCTGCTGGAGCATTTCTTTTTCTGTCTTATCTGGGCCCGAATTTGATTCAATATCACCACATTTTAACAAATCATATTTGAAAGAATAAACATACGATAAAGCATATTACTTCAGGCAGGGTAGCAGCAACAAAAAGCGATTGTCGCTACGATAGCAACCGGCAGAAGAGTAGTCACAAACTTGTGCAACGAAGCAAAACGGGTTCAGAGCTGCTGCCGAGCCCACTGGATGCAGACGGCGATGTCCCCGTGATGTGACGTTCCTAGTGATGGCGCGGAGAAACGGTGATGATTGGCTGGAGTCTCGAAGCAAACGTCACCTGCTTGATATGGGGGCAGTGTGGAAGAACCATAACCGAGGGACGACGGCCGTGCTAGCAGCAAGACGGCAAAAACCTGCGCAATGAAGCATTGTGCTCGATGTGCTGCTGCCGAGCCCACTCTACAATGAAAGCTTCTTAAGTTCCATGTTTTCGTGCTCATGGAAAGCTGCATGACAGATCGCCACGCAGAGCAATCACGTTCATCCAAGTCTCTGTTCTGAGAACAGTGTGCTATGGTGCTGCGACCTGGTTACCTTTACTCGATGCTGGTGTCGCTGTGTATGACAGGCGACCTGCTTAAATCAGGCTTCAAGCAGCAATAAAGAAAAGTTGGTTAAAGTTCTCGGCTGGGGATCCGAGGAGTGGAGGTTCAATTCCCGGTGGAGGCCGGATTTTAATTTTTCTGATGACGTTAGTTCCGGTTTCGAGTGATGACGTCATTTGATTGACAGCTATAGTGTGACCGGACGAACAAACGCCGACAGTGTACGAGCCATAAAAGGCTTTCGCCTTAATAGGTGACGTAATATGGCATAGTATGGGTGAGTGGCAATCAGCGCGACCAAAAAGACCTGCACTTCTTTCACGTACGAGCGAGCCACTTCGTCTTCATCGTTCTCCACACGCGACAGTATTATACGTATACTCCGGTTGCCGTATGCCTCCTGTCCACTGGCATATTGTTCAGGACACGCTTTTTGTTTTTTCATATACAGCACAGCGTGGGTAAACTACATAGAGAAGGAGTGCATTAGTCAGACACTGTAGTGGGGCGATTTGTCGCGCCTGATTTGTAACTTTAAAATAGGCGACAGAGGTGACGGCAGGCAGGCCCTACTTAGCGGAGATATTGCACGTATCCAGCAAGTAAAACATGTTTAATCGTGGCCGAAATATTTCCAAGCCATATCTGATTTTCTCGTTGCGTTCAACATGCGTGATTTCATCAAACTGCTTCCTGTCAGAGGATGTTGGGTTCAGGTCAAATATGACGGCCGTCAAGTGGATTTCTAGGCATGTCCAATAGCCGGTCATCGGCCACTGCCGCTTGGGTAAGGAGCTGTCGCAGCCGGCCGGCTTTTTAGTAAAAAAAAAATCCATTTCGTGTCATCCATGAGATGCGCGTGGCCTTTTTAAGGGTATCGACCGAATGAGTACCACGCCTGCGAGGCTCCCCGTTTGCCAAATTTACAGCGCTCGAGAAATAAAAACCTCTGGCCGGCTGCAGAGGGCGGAAGAACACTGTAAGAAACAAACATCCCAGCGCGAGCTAAACCTGGAAGCTCGCTCTTTTCTTGGTTACGCTGGTTGCCAGGCTGCGCACTTTCGTGCGTTTACGAGGCTCCCGTTCCAAAGGGCATTCCCCCCCCCCCCCCCCTCCCCATGCAAGATGGGGATAGAAAAAGTGCGCTTTCCCAGTGTGGTTAATGTCGAAGGAAGCCGCCGCGGTCTCTATTTTTATTGCGCACGTTGTTTGCGTCTGATTAGCGCGGATGGGAAACGTCATTTTTGTTGCTTTCTGCACCTGCTTCCTTACAAGTGCCTCCTCCTTGCCTTCCTTCCCTTTCACCCATCATTATTCGCGCCTCCTCATATGGTCTGTCGGGGCGCGCTCACGGTGAAATATCGTAACGAATGTCCCGAGTTGTGCGAAAAAAAAAAGAAAAAAAAAAGTCTTCGTTACTACTACGTGCTTTTTTAAGCGATAGCGTTGAGGGCCCCGTGTCGCCGAAAAGCCGGTGTCGGTGTTGCGACGCGAAAATCGGTAGAAAATGAGGAAACAATGAATGTCTTGCGGAAACCCGCGGAGTCGAACACGGTTCCTGCGCAGTGCGAGGCGAGCACGCAACCACTCGGCCACATAACTTTTTTTCCCTCATTGCATGGGAAAACTTCCTTAAAAAAAGAAAAAACTCCACTTAATCTTGTCCATGTCTAAAGTTACCGGACTGCTTAATATGAGCCCGCCATATGCCATCAATGCACCATCATCAAAACATCAAAATTCTGGGAGGCAAACACATGCATCTAGATACGGCATCCAGTTTGGAGGTTCTTCACGTGCAGCATATACACTCCTCACCAAAGCACACTGCTCCCGAAACACGGATTTGGACGATCTTGGTGCCTCGGCATGTCTGTCCATCATGCGGCTTTTCCAAAGGCTGAACAGTCCCATCAACACAAATAGATCATAAGGCACGACAGAGTTTTTGTCAGGAGGCAAAGATCTAATAATATATAGTGTAATTTCAATGTCCTTTTTAAGAGTTCTAGTATTTCCCAAAAGAACATAGCATCATGGCACAGAATAAAGCAATGATCAATAATCTCAGGCACGTTACAGAGACGACAATTCACCGTCCAGGGCACAAACATCTCCTTGTCATGAAGAAATGTCTTGACAGGCAGCGTCGCTGTGTGTAGTTTGAAAAATTACGTGGGACTTTAGCGACTAAAGCAGTGAAAGGCGAAAGCTTGAAAAGTCTCATCTTGTCTAGCGTTCCTGCCATCTGCAATCCCACACTTAACGCGCACCAAGGAACGCCACGCGACAGCCGCTGCAAAAGCGGGACACACTTTGTCCACGACAGTATGAGCCATTAAAGGCTTTTGTTTTAAAAAGAACGTTTTTGCAGCTGCCGGAATGCAGATTTGCCTAACACGCTTTAGAACAGTGGTGTCCAAAAACCCCAGATAAGGCTGCCGATACAACAGTGTAAGGAACAAGGGCTCAGTGAGAACCTGGGTCATCTGCTTTCTCGAGAGGCTATACAGATAATCTACAGAGAAACGCACAGTGAGAAAATTGAAAGTGTCAGCAACCTCCTTAAGGAATCCCCATAAAGGCCCTTCACGAGCCTTCCCAGTCGGTGCGAATAAGAACTGCATTGCTTCTCTCCGAATAAAGGGAGACTTAATGTATGCATTGCCTTATGACTGTCAGCTAATGTTTAACTGCTTCATTGGAAAGAAACTAATTACGGACGTAAAAGTTAAGCTAGTAGCAAATAATTACGTTTCCGCTTTGGGATGCGGCGCTCACTGAAAAATTCCTTCTATCGTACGCGTTAAAGGTCCCCGGAAACGGCCCCCAAGAAGGCACTGGCAAACGTGTTGAGTGTGTAGAATACATCCTTGTGAGCATTAACGCAAAGTATAACTCCTTGGAACAAAGCCAGCGATTTATTATTAATTTTTAAAAATAGCGTTTTTTGAAATTCGCGGGCAGAGAGAATGTCGCTTGGCGGTGTCGCATAGAACTATTTCCTTGACCCGTGACGTCACGGGTGAGTTGACTGGCAAGGCTGGCTAGAAGCTGCCATTCGCTGCGGCCACTGCAGCCATGACGTCACGGACACACTTCCGGTAGCTGCGAAAGTCGTGTGCTCGTGCGCTGCTCGAACTCTGTGCGGGCTGTTACACAGCTCGCCGCCCTTATCGGTTAGGTGGCCATTGCCCATTAAGTACAACAACCGAAGCGACGCAGGGATCGGCACAACGAAGCTGCATTTACAAATGTCTTATTTATATAACGTAGTTTCAGGAGTACCGGAGTGTCGTCCGACGAGGCGTCAACAGCACGGTCAAGCACCGCACGATGGCAGCACCTCCTCGACCGCCGTAAACACCGCCGATGTGGCCCCTCCTCCCGCATACCGTTCGCGAACGACACGGCGGATCGTTAGCACCGATGTCCGAAATAAAGCGTGCTAAAATTTGTTGGCGTCTGGAATACTGAGCCGAATATCAAGTATGAAGCCCTCGTGAGGATCGCTGACCAGCAGCAAATTGCTGGTAAGAGCGATAGCCGTGATACAAGCTAGTTTCTCCTCAAGCCAGCTGCCGCTGGTGCATTTCGGCTGATCCGATCTGCTCGTACTAGCTCTGCGAATAATGCGTCGGCAGAGTTAATCCTATAATTATTTTACTATGGCAGGAAATGATTCACTATAAGGCAGTTTCATAAGTAGACGATTTACGACAGCGTTGATCATGTTCCAAAGCGTCGACCGCCGCGGCTTCGAAGCGAAACAATTTAGGCCTAGCGACGACTAGGGACGGTCACGCATGGCGCCGTCGTTCGCCGCGCTCGCGCGCCCCACCCCCGCGGTAATTGTGTAACGTACCTCAGCCTGCTCGCGGCATCCCGTGCTGCAAGCGTTGCAAACTCGTGTACTTTCATAGCTAAGGCCGCGCATTTTGTGACGTTCTGCTCAGCAACAAGCCGTTCAAACGATACTGCAGGCCAAAGACAACGGAAGTGCTTCATCGTTTGTGGGCGTATCTGGTACGGATACATGATGTAAAAATCCCGATGGTCATTTGTGTGCAAATGGCAGGCCATAATGACATTCACCAAGCCGCAGAGAGCGGCGATCAGCATACAGCGCAGCGAAGGAGCCGCATCGGCAGCTCGATCCCCAGTCCTCAGATTGGTTTGGTTTGTGGGGTTTAACGTCCCAAAGCGACTCAGGCTATGAGAGACGCCGCAGTGGAGGCCTCCGGAAATTTCAAGCACCTGGGGTTCTTTAACGTGCCCTGACATCGCACAGCACACGGACGCCACTCCGTTTCGCCTCCATCGAAACACAGCCCGCATCCTTGGGCACAGTAGTCGAGCGCCGTAACCACTGCGCGACCCGCGGTGAGCCCCGTCGCGCGGGCTGCGTATTTCTGCTGAAAAAAAGGCTGTTTCTGCTTTCTTCTGCCTAATTTTAATCTGATATTCGAGTTCGCTGCATGAAAAACTATGCCTTTCTGCTGAAAGCCCAACTTTTTCAAAAAGTGCCACAGTGTCCCTTACGTCCTCCTTTTTTTGCTATGCGCGTGACGCTGTTGCTCTCTTTCCTTTCTCGCAAACTGGAGCGGGGCCAGTTGTTCAGGTTTCGCCGTGCATCGGAAGGGTGGATTCGCCGCCTAGCGTCCGTGTATCCGTAACGTTCCATTTAATTTCATTTGTCCGTGTGGCAAGACTGACAAATGTGGAAAAGCTGTCACAGGCACAGCCGGACCGGTCAAGGCTCCGCCGCCGCCGCTTAATCCAGTCCGGTGGGACACATGAGCTCGGGTTCAAGGCGGGTTTACGCAAATCGGTGGTATCACGGGCATGTCCCAACGAGCATGACGTCATCTTCGATAGGCTACGTCACTGGGAGCAGCAACCAGTGGTGGAAAAAATGGAACGAATGGAAAGGAAATGGGATGAATGAGAATACGACTCTACTTGGCTCGTATGACGTATCTGTGCTTCCCCCCTCGCAGAGTCTTCGCTGGGCTTTCCTCCCCCCCCCCCCCCCTCCCCCCACACACACTCTTGTTTTCTTTTTTTACGTCACACTCGTCACTTTCGGTGTCGCCCAAGAGTGTTTTGCTCTGCTCTGCGTCATCGGGCGCATCGGAAATGCGGGTTCGATCGCTTCGAGCGAGCTTGGTCTCCGCCTTCGGTCGTTTTTCTGTATAGTTGTTATGTGGGCCCGGAAGTTTTCCTGATCTTTAATACCATCTCATTTGTCGACCTCAGTGCCATCTTCAGTCTATCGCGAATGTCAGGTTTGAAGGTCACCACGTTTTGTATCGTCCCGTCAAGGCGAACTTATGTCGCTGAGACACGTGGGTGGTTGTGCGCTTATATCTGGTCGAAAGGTGGCAGTTGTAGGCCAGCTGCACATGCGACCGCTTTCTTAGAAAAGTCGCGAGATCTTTGCGACCGCGGGCAGCAAACCGGTAGCCAATCAGTGGCGCAGCTGAAGTGAACGTAATCCGGCTTCTCGTTGTTGGTGAACAAGAGTCGTTCCGAAAGAGACAGCTCAGTAGAGAGGGTCTGATTTTTATTTGCCTTGATGCGACGCATGTGAATGAATTTCTATAGGAGGAGGCCCCAAGATAAAAACCTTCAGGGGGCCCTCCTGTGATTAATGCACAACTATAAGGAAGCAAAAGAAGATAAGTGCACAGACAGGACCTAAATCGTAAAAATAAAAAAAATGCAAGGAATGCATGAACAAAAGTCAGCACATACCTAAGTAAATTATACAAAACGATAACAAAGTAACCAATACCATTGGCAAGGAATGACAAAGGAGAAAATGAAATGTTATCAGTGATACAGAAAAAAAAATGCAATATAAAATAACATGAATACAACTTTATCATAAAAGGGCATAAACATATCGGACACTAATCCCCAGCGATAAAAAGAAAATGTTCACAGTGCCAGTAAATAGCTCTTGAATGATTGATCAAATGAGCGTGATGTGTAACGAATTCCAGATGAAAAGAACTGCTTACCGTAATTGGTACGAATTTTTGGAAGAAGTAGGTTCTTATGCTGTGACAATCTTGTTATATTTGTGTTTGACAGGAGAAGGAGGTCGAAGCAATCTAATTTGAGTTCATTATTACGAACGCGATATATAAGCAGGGATAATTTAGCCTCAAGTTGAAGGTCGAGAGGAAGAATGCTTAGATTAACGTATACTTGTAAAGTGGTCGGGGGCAAACGTGATTATACCGATGGCTTGATTTTGCGAATGACGAAGGCACGAAAGGTGAGTGGTGTATTTCCCCACGATGATAAGCAGTAAGTGAGATGGCTCTGTATGAAGGAATAATAAAGAGAGCGAAGAACATGCAGCTAAAAATAATGACGTATTCTAATTATTACTCGAATTCCAAATGCAATTTTAGAAATATATCTACAAAAATGGAGTAGAACGTTGAGCTATAGTTGGTCTAACATCTTGGAAGAAGGCAGCAGAGCAGGCAACAAAACAGAGGCTGAGGCTGATAAAACTTTATTCACAATAAGTGGGAGGAATAGGGGAAGTCAGCTAGCGTGCCGCAGGCCGTGCATACTTTTGGCAACGCCGGCCCATTCGACGGCCTTGAACTGAATGCCAGGGTCGTCGCTGGACCCTAGTTTGTCCCAAGCTTCTTTAGAGGGATCAGGCAAGAGTTCTGAGGGAGGCTTATGCGCTTTGCACGCCCAGATCATGTGCTCGAAGTTGTCTTTCTCCCCGCAAAACCGGCAGAAGGGATTCATATCCTTATTTATGAATTTTGATATGTAGTTTGGATTGGGGAGGGTCCCCGTCTGTAGCTGTCTCCATATTACTTGTCATATTACAGACGCAAGGATAACGCTGCACTGACAATTATATTGATCTGAACCCGCACATCTTCTCCCTTCACTTAACCTCTGCAGCTAACTTGTTCCTTATCTTTAACCTCCTGCCGGTAAGCGCAAAAAATCAAATTCCCTTTTCAACAGTACCACTGAAGGCGTGCCAACACATTGGTCTCCCGAGTTCCCGATTGCTTTGAAAATTTCCCTTGCTAACCTGTCCTTCTCAAAACCTTCACATTCAGCTGGACATTTTTGGTCTTTGCAGTGCGCTGCGAGGTTAGTGCCCGACTATTATTGCCGCAGTGTCATTAATGCCTGTTTGTCCAATGTATTGCTTCCCACAATGCAAGGGAATCCCCAATTGGAGTACCTTCCTCCCGCTTACATCGCTAACTGAGAAAACTGTAAGCAGTGCTTACAGTTTTCTCAGAATAGCTTAATGAATTCAATTAGTGCAAGTTCAGTAGAATAATTTGGCCACAAACCAAACTGATCAAGAAGATTGAATTTCATGAAGTAGTTTATTAGGCGAGTTACCGCAAGTTTCTCAAATATCTTGCTAAAGAAAGGTAGTATTGATATTTGGCGATAATTTGCCATGCTGTTTCGGTGGCCTTTTTTAAACACGGGTGCCTCGCTTAAGTTGATCAGGAAAAATGCCTCTACTAAACATGAAATTAACGATACATGAGAAATGATACATGAGCAACGAGTTTGATCCTCCAAGGATGAATGTTGTCATTGACATTAGAACAAGGCGCACTTCGGCTGATGTTGGGCGTAGATAGAAGGAATGAGGTCAGCGAGAGATATGAGGACAGCGCAATGATTGTACAGAGCTATTGCTGTGAATTATACCGATTTAGGAATTCTTTGATGAGTTTCCAGTTTTTCTGATTGTTATTGCCATTTTTAATAACCTGATCTTTGTAGTAACTACGTTCGGCTACTTTCAGCACTGCAGATAGGTGATGGGAATGCGTCTTGAATCGTTTTAAAAGGGTCGTATTAAACGGCGGCGATTTATGTTTCTTGTGAATGTTATTTTATTTTTTGCATATGCAGCGTAAAATGCCATAGGTTATGCAAGGGTTTCGTGGGACGGAAAAGCCTTTAACGCTACAGGAAACAGTAGTACACGAATTAATGATATCAGTGAGTTTTCAGGAAAATTTGTTGTATGTTGTATTAGCGCTAGATTCATTGACGATCTCAATCCAGTCAGCATGCGATATATGTCAGTGAATTTGTCACAGTCAAATGATTCTTTAACGTATTTGCTGCCACTATATCGCTAAACACTCTCAACGATCAGAAAAACAGGATAATGATCGGTAATGTGAAAATCAATAACCCCTGCAGACTGGAATTAATATTTGATAGAATATGATCAATCAGCGTGTTAGAGCCCTGTGGTGCGCACCTCGTAGGAACGGTTAATAATGATTCCAGACCATTGCCAAGAAAGCAGTTGGTATATTCTGAACAAGAGCTGTCACTGCCATCTAAGATGTTAATGTTCATATCACCAGCAATAATTATATTCTTATTTTCTCGGTTTAGTTGAGCAATCATACTGTCTAACTCCTGACAAAATTCTAGGTATGATCACGAAGGCGAACGATAGATAGATCCTATTACAGTGTTTCCGTTTGAGATAAATGAGTGGTCAAACTCCAGCCATACTGATTCACATTTTTTCAGTGGAAAATGAAATGTCATTAACGGCGGGTATATGTTAATGAATTTGATACAAAGATCGCTTATCCTCCATAACGGCTATCGGAGCGAAGATCATGTTCAGCATGATATCCGGTTAAGTTAAATGTACTAGCGTCAGCCCCTGTACCCCTATGGCCGCGCGTTTAAAGTCGTTACTGACCACCATTCTTTGCGCTCGCTGGCCAATCTCCGCGACCCATCGGGGCGCCTAGTACGATGGAGCCTTCGCCTCCCAAGAATTTGATTATGCCATTGTGTACAAATCTGTTCAGAAGCACGAAGATGCTGACGCGCTCTCGCGGGCACCCGTCGGATTAGTCGATAACGTCACGGATGACGACAGAGGTTTTCTTGGACTATAGTGAATGTCTTAGACATAATGACACTACAGCGAGCTGACCCAGACCTTCGATCTGTCATTCACCACCTGGAGGGTCGCGCTGCTGACGTCCTCCGCCAGTTTGGAAGGAACCTGTCTGCATTCTGTCTTTTCATCATCATCATCGTCATCATCATCAGCCTGACTACACCCACTGCAGGCCGAAGGCCTCTCTCATATTTCTCCACTTAACCCGGTTCTGTGCTAGCTGCATCCACTTGACCCCCGCGAATTTCTTAACCTCATCCGCCCACCTAACTTTCTGCCGCCCCCTGCTACGCTTTCCTTCTCATGGAATCCAGTTTGTTGCCCTAAGCGACCATCGGTTATCCTCTCTTCGCACTACATGTCCTGCCCATGCCCATTTCTTCTTCTTAATTTCCACTAGAATGTCGGTAACTTGACTTCTCTGACCCACTCTGCACGCTTCCCATCTCTTAATGTTACCCCTACCATTTTTCGTTCCATAGCCCTCTGGGTTGTCCTCAACTTAAGTAGAACCCTCTCGGGTAGCCTCCCCGTTTCAGCCCCATAAGTGAGTACAGGTAAGATGCAACTGTTGTATACTTTCCTCTTGAGCGATACCGGTAAGCTGCTAGTCATAATCTGCGAGTGCTTGCCAAATGCGCTCCATCCCAATCTTATTCTTCTTGTTATTTCCTTTTCATGGCCCGGATCTGCGGTTACTACCTGTCCTAAGTAGACAAAGTCGCCTACTATTTCCAGTACTTCGCTACCTAATGTAAACTGTGTGGGATTCGGGCTTGCTGCGGCTGCCCTTTGCGCGGCCGCCGCCCGCTTCCCAGTTGTTCTCCTCGTTCCCTTTCTCCCGCCTGAGGCAGCGGAGAGGGGCTCGGACGACTTGTCACTGTCGTTCGGGCCACAGCTCCGCCCTGGCGTCCCAGTGGCTGTTCTCATTGGCGCCTTTTGGCGGGAACACGGCACCGCTTCGACGGCCGCGCTCGCGCGACCCTCGGAGCGGGGCCCAAGGAGAGACCCCTCCGAGACATCGCAAGGTGCGTACGCTACTGTTCTTGTCTGCCGGCCTTTGTCCGCGCAGACCAGTGTGTACTCGAGTTCGTCTGCTCCGGGTCGTACCTGAGAGCGAAGCTCGAGCCTGTTGATCGTGATCTAACGATCCGCGACAGGCGTACCTTGCGGTGGTTGCCCACTCTCTCTCAAAGGAACCCTCTGGTCACTGCGAGAGAGAGATCACAGCACGCCCTTGCGTGCTTGCGGCGCGCACTCCGTGTCACTTGTGCGTTTTGTATTGCACTGAACAGTGCAATACAAAACTTTATGCACTGAACAGCGCATAAAGAATGGTGAAGTTGGCCAACCCAATGTAGAAGACAACTTTTTTGTCGTTGCATTTGAGGGAATCTTCTGTCAAGTCTAGTAGCTTGTTCTCATTCCGTGCCGCGTAAAGTCGCTCATTGAGTGACACACACTGCTCCTCCAAAGCTTCAATGTCGGCCATTGTGACGTCTGTCTGGAGTGCAATCCCTGCAACAAAATAAATTTTGTGTGCATCAAGTGCAGAAAAAAAAAATTGGAACATGCGACATCGTAGCAGGGCACTAGGGAGCTGCCAAAAAAAGCAGGAGGGTGACGTCTGGGGCGGCCCACTCAATGAAAAAAAAAAAATAAAAATAAAAAAAAAACATTTGTACCGTAGCCGAGCAAAAGCGTAGGTGCCCAGTCCGGGTCCGCCTCCTCCCAAAGTTTTGATGGCCTGCCTATGGACGCAAGAGAAATATTAGTTGGCAATGCGATGTTCCGCTGTGCTCGTATGTCACACAGCCAAATACACGTTGTTCACACGCCACAGGCTTACATTTAACGAAGTGAGCGACACAAACCCGTATGCCCGTCCTTTGCGTGTTGAGATCTGCGAGTTTTAGCCGAGCCAGCCACAGACCTCGTCGCTTTGTGGATAACTCTTTCGTGCGGTCGTCTTGGTGTTCAATGATCTTATGGAGACGAAAAAAGTTGGAGTGGGTTGATTTCGCCCAACAAGTGCGGTTGGAACATCCAACAGCAGCGCAGATAACAATTTCGAAGCTTGAGAAGTTCTACCTTGGTTCTACTGTGAGACTGCAGCGACGACGCTTTGCTTTGGCTGCACCAGCATGGCGGAATAGTATCCCAGGGTTCCTAGCGCGCTCCTAGCCTTGACGTCAGTGCAAGCCATATATATTGGATAAACCTCACACTGGCATTCTGTTTCTCTCTCTTTTTTGTAATTTATAGTCACAATATTCAATCTTAGGACATTATTTACGGTAGAACAACGTTTATCTTTGCATTAGTTTTGGCCAAAAGTTGTAGTTCTGCACTCGGTAGCTCTCCGGCCCATGATGCTTTGAGCGCCCATGGTGGCTGAACTGGCCGTCTGAAAACTCCATGTAAACTCCCATAGATGGCAGCACAGCTTTCCCTCTAGGTAAGAGTAAGAAACTCTCTGGTATACACCCAGCATGTATGACTAGACGAAAACGACAGCTTGAGGTCAAGAAATCTGATCGCGTTTCTTTAGGAAATTCACAGGTTTATAACTTCAGCGGATGGAGGCACTGTTCAAAAATAGATTTAATGTCCAGCATAATTCCTTCGAAGTCAAGGACAAAAAAAACCATCAACGAAACGGAAGCACTGCACAACCTTTAAACCTTCCAAACGATTTCTCAGCTTCCTGCCTTTTTGCGCTAAAAGACGATCACAATTAGCACAGGTGCAATATACATGAGCCAATGCATACCCCTTGTTTTTGCAAGTAGATTTCCTTACTCCAGGTGACAAAGGTGGAAGTCAGATACGTTAGTAATAGTTCTAAAAAGCCTGCGGCAGACAGGCCTGTCTCGTTCATGGAACGCCAAGACACCTTGGCGGTCAATACAGTCTTCTATGCACAAAAGGGGCTCGTCATTCGGTAGCGAGTAGTAGTACAAATCTTTCACGTCAAACGAGCAAAGCATTATACCTTTGTTTTTATGCGCTTCAAAAGATTTTAACACATGCTCTGTATTCTTTACCTGGAAAAGGTCGTCTAAGGTTAAGGAAACTAATATCTTCTTTCAATAAGTTGCCACAGAGCTTTGCCACGTGCCTTTCTCGGAAACAATTGCTCGAAATGGGCAGTTACTATATCCGAGTGAATTTCTTAGAGCTTCAAAGTTACGTTTCTTAAAAACTTCCTTTGATTTAGCTTTTGCCAAAGAGGCATTTTTTACGTGATTGAAAGACGAGAGGATTGCTTCGCGGTCTTTCGCGACTTAACACCTCCTTCCTTGTCTGCCGGAAGCGTCTTTCTTACAGGTTTTCACTGTGGGTTTGTGACGAAGTACGGCGTCAATTCCTTCGGCACCTGTCAACTTCGGGTGCAGGAGCCAACCTGGAGACTTGTCGCTTTCTTTTGTTCCGAGTGTATATATTTTCGCGGGACAAGCAATAAAGCATCAGTTGAAAGTCAGCGCTCGTTTGTGTACTTCATACGTCTTTTTTCCGCTGTCTGCCCTCAATTGTGCGGAAGGTCATGTGTAGTATTCATTCATTCATTCATTCATTCATTCATTCATTCATTCATTCATTCATTCATTCATTCATTCATTCATTCATTCATTTATTATGAGTTTCGCACGAAATTGCACTTCTCATGGTTATTTTTACGCTAAATTAGGGAATATTCTGACTTTGGATATGGTATATATAGGTCAAGAGGAAAACTAGTCAGAAAACGGAATAAACTATGCTTGCTTATAGAACATGATCGAACTTTTCTTTTTCCTCTCGTATTGCTCGCGACTGTAGCATTTCTTCATCCTTGCGCCGTCTTAATCTGTTTGTGCTATTATTCCGTGTACTATATCGTTTCTCCTAATAACAAGGTATATTTTTTGTTCTTATGCATCTGCTGGCTTTGTGTGCCTGCATGGTGAACGAAATATATTGTTGAATACAACATCGGACATAATTTATTTTGCTCTAAAAGGAAACCCTTAGCAGCCAATCAGTAATGCAAGATCTCGAGCATACATAAAATCCAGGAGCTGGTGCTTCGCGACTGTTCTGCCTAGCTTATGTGACTGATTGTTTATACTTCCTCATAGCTTGGAGAGGTCAAAGAAGTTATATCTTCTCTGGGAGAGGTGGTCATAACTGACAGTCACGTATTATTATTAATCCTTTGCGACTGTCTGCCGCTCCGTTGCTTATTCCTGAGAACACCATTTAAACTTCTGGCACTTTTTGTCGCTAGTTGGGCATTGTTTCGCTGTATTTATTTCGACGTTCCGTTATCACTGATACCTTGTGGTGATCCACAATCCCCTGCCTCCATTATAACGCCCGCGCGTAATTAACACGCGTGGTTACACGCGCGCGGGTAGTATGGTTGGCGGAGAAGAGGGCACGCTGGCCACCCCCCACTGGCGACGCTGCTGCGGGCTTCTTTCTTTCCTGCCGGCGTAACCGGGAGACCTCCTTTCCCATGTTCGAGCACGGCCGGTCTCGAGGGAGAGAGCGCGCGCTAGAGAAACGCGCTCTCCCTCGAGACCGGCCGTGGTTCGAGTCGAGGAGCGCGTCTGTCTCATCGCGCTCGGGGTTCTTCGGCGGTTGATCGCGCACGCGCGCGGTTCATGATTTCTGCCGAGGAGACCACCGCCGTCACCGAGAATCGCCCACTGCCCGTAGGCATTTACCGCAACGGGATGTGAGCGTGAAGCCGTGTCAGGTGCGAAGACTCTTCCTCTCACTTTCTTGGCGCGCTTCCCCATTAGGTGGTTTTTATTTCACCTCCGTACGCGGCGTTCGCTCGCTACACGGCGGTTGTGTTTGTGTGCTGTATATTTGCCGTGTATAATTACTCGGGCAGATTAAAGCTCGTTCGAGTGCGCAGCTCGTGTTTTGTCCCCTCTGGCCCGAACCCGCCGCAGTGGCGATTTCTCGCATCGCGGGTTGGGGGTCACAGCTCTGTCCCCCCCCCCCCCGTGGCGCATTCTTTCGAGAATAACCCCCATAAAGCGGTAACCGCATGAGGCGACAACCCCTAGCGATCCGTCGCGCGACGCCGCCGCCAACACCTGTCGTTGTCGCTGGTGCATACCGCACGGAGCGACGGCGCTCAGCGACAGAGGCGCGTTTTCAGCGTTGCTCTGTTACTGCCGCCTCGTCATTCGGTCAAGGGGAATGCAATCACGCTATATCCCATTTTTAACACTAAAGAGCATGAAGTACGATAAAACACTGATGAAATTTCTTGTAACGCATCGTATTTTAAAGGGTCACAGCGCAGCGGTGCGTTACTATACACTGCGATGCCGACTTGCATTGCAAGCAGCGACTTTCTCCTGCTCCTTTCGGAAATTAACAATATCAAGCCACGCTAACCTTTTTCTTTCTTTTATTACGCTTCCAAGCTTTTACAGAATTATCTCGGTGCACTCATATATATACACGGATCAGACGAAGTGAGCGCGTGAAGGCACCAGGTTCTTCGCCCAAACCGGACTAGGAAAACTAACTTCACACGCAATAAAAAGAAAGCCAGAACGGAAGTTGAGCACCCTAAAGCCCTCTGCGATTGGCTGCCTCGCGAGCTGCTTCCGGGCGACACGCGAAATTTTCTAAAAACCCAGAAACCGAACGACGGCGACGAGCGGCAATGCTTTGGCGGCCCTCAGCCCGTCGCGCGACGGCGTCGCGCGGCATGTCGCCGCGAATTGTCGCCTCATGCGGTTAGCGCTTAAGCTTTAATTAATGAACAGCTTTGTTATTTTCCTCATATACATGATGATGATGATGTGGCTGTCCCTTTGCGTCGGGGGGAGGGGGGGGGGGCGCATGATGTGCACCCTAGCCGTTTACATGTCATAAGTCTTGGCATACACGCACACACAGCAACAACACACACAGCAACACACAGACCACTTAAACAAAGTCGAGGGGTGTCTTCGCTGGAGTCACCGAGTTCGCCTTCGGCTTGCGCTGCCGAGTCGACCCCCACCACTATGGCGAAGTCGGCTTTTTGTTGCCGCCACCGCCGCGTGCGGAGTGCGGAGCGCCTGCAGTAGGGGGTGCCCTCTGGGCGAGGACCAGATGCTCTATGTTCTCCTGCCACGGTTGGCAGCGTCCCACCTGAACCACCGGACACTTGTCTGCCGGTACAACAGAGTGCGCAGCGCGCCAGCACGCGCCTGGAGGAGAAGAGCGCTCCTACTGCCATACAGCTCCTCCGGGGCGGTCTTGTGTGTGCTGTAGAGAAGCAGTGTTGACTTCGTCTCCTCTTTTCGTACGCGCTCCTCCCTGGACCACTTCCGCTCGCTTGTTTCCTGCACTGGCTGCCTCAGGCTCAGCGTGTGTAGGCGCGCAGTCCAAGTTGTGCGGATACCTTTGAGACAGGTAGCGGAATAGTCGGCGTGCCCACCTGCTGTCGGGCATAGTCCTCAGGCGGCCCTCGCGTGCCTCAACGAAGACCAGCCGAGTGAGTTCGCACTGTATGGCCTCGACTGCAACCCGGCCATGGCAGCCCAGGGCCACTCTGCCCACTTCACGCTGGATGGAATATAGGAGCGTCCCCTTTGAAACGGGGTGGTAGCAGTAGCTACCATTCTCATTTTTCTCCCTATATCTTAATTATTGTTTTAGATTGGTTAACTATACCATCATTCTATTTCATAAATTTTTGTTTCTACATTACTAACATTATGTCACTTCTCTGCTTTTAAGCCACCAATCTTCCAGTCGTTTTTTGCTAGCTTCCACCGCCGGTTTATTCACCCGGCCACTGGCATCTCCAAACCCCAGAGCTTCAGGAACAGTGACTGCGCCTGCATCAACTTCCGGATGGATACCATTACATTCGAGTATAATTGTTCAATTGTTTCACTGGAGTTACCACATACAGCACACGCGTCATCTTCATTGGTAAATTTCTTTTTGTAGCTGCGTGTTCTATGGCACCCTGATCTAGCTTCAAAAAGTAGGGCACTGCCTCTTTTGAGTTATCAAAGAAATCTTCCTCCTGATCTGCATTTTCCACTTTCGGTATAATTGCACACTCTGTTTCTTTTCCATCGAATTTGTCCAATTTTTACCTTCTGTGTCTTTCACCTGTTGCTTAACGCTCTTAATTTCTCCGTCCTTGTGACTAGCATACTTACTAGTTAGTTTCCTAGTTCTTTTCCTCCATTGTGAGTCAGCGCTTTTTAAGTATGGATATTTAAATACTTTAGCTGCCTATATCTGTTACTGTCCAATTTCCTCAGGCGTTCCTTATATTATATTTTACTCTGAGCTTCCCGTACTTCGAAAGATGCCCAGCCCATATCTCCCTGTATCGCCTCATTTGTGGTTTTGCCGTGGGCACATGGTGCGTGCTAATTGTCCAACGGCTCTCTGATGTATTTCTAATGTCGACTCTACCGCTGATTTTAGGCACCAAACCGCATTTCCGACAGTAAGTCCGGTCAACATAATTCCTTTCCAAATACCACTCAAAACCTCATACCTGTTGTATCCCCACAATGCCCCATGCTTCTTTATCCCGGCATTTCTTCGTCCTTTGGCCTTAAGTGATTGCTCATGCTTTCCAATGTATACGAATCCTTCGTTTATCCATACCCCCAGATATTTATATTCAGCTACTCTAGGTATTTCATGGCCTTGTATTTTAAGACTCTGATCAGTTGAGCCGTTGAAAAACCATCAGACCCGACTTAACTGCGCTAAAACTGAAGCCTAGAGCGTCCCCTTCGTCTCCGCAATACTTAACTAGAGTTTGCAATTCTTCCAGACTCTCAGCTAGCAGCACAATATCGTCTGCATACATCAAACCGGGGAGGCGTTACTCTACCGCCTTTCCACCTAATCTACATGACAGGTTAAAACCTAGGTTACTGTCTTGTATCTTCGGTCCAGGTTTATCATTTAAGGTTCCAGGCTTAACGCTGCGACTGTATGGTCATGCCGTCTATCGTGTAAGCGCGCAAGCTGCGGTCGGAGTGCGCTGCGGCTTTCCTCGTGGACGGAGAGATGGCACCACAATGCTCGTTGCTTTAAAGCCTCTCGATTTGGCTTGCACTGGCTGCACTAGTTCTGAAAAGTGCTGCAGCAGTGCCAGGTGGTCACGTGAGCGTGCAGTGCCAGTTCCGACACTGGCGTGCGGCGGCAGCTGCCAAAACGAGTACGCAAGTGTAGGACTCTGCAACCTAGCAGACGCGTGCGCGCATCATGCATCGCGTGCTGTAACATGATCACGCCCAGTTTCGAAGCCAGCTGCCGTAGGCCTACAGCGCTCGATCGGAAAGTGACGACGACTAACAGTGACACCAATTGACCAAAAAGGTGCAACTGCGCACGATCTTTATATCGGACGGTCTGCGAAGGTGCCATTCATGCGCCTGGGTACGAAGAATTAACGTTGTAAGCAGTTGCCACGAGTACTAGTTTAAATAATTAAGACTGCCTAACAAGACGCTTGATTGGTTTCCACAAACTTACTTCTGTCCAAAAGCACTAGCTGACGCACGTATGTTTGTACCTCATTGAGCTCTCAGACATTCTATGTGCTCCGTAGGCGACAAGTTTGATGTCGCATAGTCGCTGCGTAAGCTGTCTTGTGGCACACACACTTGGCACGACAGAAACTCGATCGATCGCAACTGATTTCTGTTCGCATCTACCCGTCTTCCGAGGTCACAACGCGATAAAACAAAATACTACGTAGGACAACGCGCACGAAGGTGCCGTATCGCGGCCACGTACCACTACATATGTGGCCACATATAATACCGCTCCTCCATCAACAAAATGCCAATCACCAGCATGCAGCCCAACTACCTTGTATACGCAACCATTTGCGGATCCGTTAGCAGCGAACCGTCCGGGTTCTGAAGGAGACGGACTTTACAAAAGCTATGCAGAACGATGCGCAGCGTCGTCTGCTCTTGGCCTAGCGGAGCGTACGCCATGCTGCACTTTTTTCTGCACCTCTTCTGGAGCGAGTGCAGAGTGAGCGAGAACTCGTGCAGAACTAGCCTTGCACCTTGACAAAACGAGGAGACGGCGCGCGCGGCACTGACAAAACGAGGACGGCGGTGCTGCACTACTTGAACTAGTGCAGCTGGTGCAGGCAAATAGAAGAGACCTTAAAGACACCCAAAGATGCTATGAAAATGTAATAAACTACATTTGGTGACACTGTCGCCGCATATCCGGCAGCAAAAAATCGAATAATTGAGGTGTTGCGAAAAGAAGTTGAGGTTTTTTCTTGTTCCCGCCGGACGAATTCAAACTGTTTCCTGCGACTACGTAGTCGGGTAGAGTGACGCACACTATGACGTAAGCGGAGACTCCGTGATTGCTAGCGAGCCGGCGCGGCCCACGTCGTCGAGCCAACATGGCAACAGCGTACTCGCAATCGACCATTGGCTCACAATAAATGACGGCCACAGCCGAAATAAATAAAACGACGAAGAGAGTAATTTATTGAGCGATGGGCCCATAAAGGAAGAAAAAAAAAATATATAGAGCGCTTGTAATGCACAATACTTTACGTGTTTCTCAAGGTTTTGCGCTCCTTCTTGAACAAACCGAGCCCTCGGTCATCGCAACGCTTCCCGAAATGTTTACATGCAAATAAGATTTAGTTAGCAGCAAAATACTGTCCTCGCTGCTGCGCTTGTCAGTCTTGAAGCTTCTTCGCACTTTTTTCCTTGCTGCAGCTTTGTGTTCAGCGAAAATTACGTCCACGGTAGCAGAGCATGACCGAAGAGCCGGCGCCCCTAAATTTGCTAGCGCTGTGAAATTCCACATGTTAAAATGGTTCCAGTGCACAATATAGTGCGCATAGGCATCCAGAACATTAGGTGCAAGTCGTGAGAGCAGGCAGCATGCTCCGATGGTCAAGAAGTTGTAATTTTTAGACCGGCAGCAATGACCTGTACACCTCGAAACATGTTCCATTATAAATGCGGCCGTGACATAATATGCGGAAATATTTCTCGGCTACCTATGACTCGGCGTGGTTAACGCAGAACGTTACGGAGCAAGCAGTGGTGAGCTCAAATCCAGCTGGTGGTAGCGCTTTTTTTTTTTTTCTCTGCAAATTGTTCTTTTTTTTTTTTACCTTTTTTCATGAATTTGTGGTGCTTCGTTATTTTTATTTTTTACTTTTTATCCGAGGCCCTTTTTTTGCCGGGCGACCAGCGCAATAGGGAAGGATGCAATAGGAGAACATCTGGAATAAGATCGACGCTCTCCTTGGTATGAGCGGCCCCTTTTGGTTAAGATGCCTGCAAGTAGCACGTTGAAGCTCTTGCTGCCACAGTATGTGGGACAGATGTGCCATGATTTATTGAACAATTGAAAGATAATGCATTCTTTCTTCGACACTTAGCATATGAATGCTTTTCGTGACGTATGTAGCTGCAGTCGAGCGGTCAGGTTAGGGTTAACGGGAGCTCGCGCGAGGCGGCGACGGCGGCGATATGTTGGCGCAGAAGTGTGAACGAAGAAGCGTGTCGGCGGCAGCGGATTCCGCTCGCTCGCGCCTCCGAGTGTTCAAATGTGAACGAGCCTCTGCTGCTCCAAGCTCATAATTCAGGCGCTGCAGGTCCAAACTTGAAGCTATCCGAGCACGCACGAAGTACCTGAGCCGGAAAATAACCGAAACTGAAATGGGCGCCTCCAAATATATTGTTACGGACGACAGGCGCGGACAGGAGCGCTCGCGCCGACATTTTCATAAAACGTCATCTACCATCGTCATCGGTCATGTGTCTCCTGTCTTCATCGGCTTGCCGCTTCGTAACAATATTTTTGTATTTGCCTTGCAACGTTTACGTTGTCTTTTCGCCGTCGTTTACGTATGATAAAAGCGTGTTATCATGTTAGAGAGAAAACCTACGATCGCAATCAAACGGGCATCGTAATTCGCATTTGTCAGCCTCCGGGATCCCTAGCGCGTCACCTGATTTGTAGTTGCGAGTTTCGGCTGTGGCGGCGATACGTTGTATTTCGGTTCTTCCTCTTTCCTACCTTATAACAGCTCTGTTTTCAGTTAGAGTGGATTTTTTGTAATCAGGAATTGGCATTCTATCGATGCAAGCCCACTTCAGTTCTGTCTTTAGTGTCCCTTTAAGCTTATGGTTTTTTTGTGTTTTTTTTTTCTACATCCGTCCTTTCCTGTAATCGCAGCGCTTGTGTGACCTCCCCACATCCTTGCAAAACGAGCCTTGCAGAGAAGCACACTTTCTGCAAGTGGTCCAGAGAATTTTCAATTTCACGTACGGCAAAATTAGTGGAGTGTACAATTGACCTGCCATGCATGCAAAAAACTTGACAACGGCATATATAATTTTCATCGTCATTTTCTAGATTCTGAATATGATGTTCAGCGTTGAGCGAAGCGCCTGACAATGCGATCAGATTGAGTTGGAACAATAAATGCCCTTATAATCAATGGGACCGACACCAGTTCATTTTATACTATTATTCATTTAGTTTTTATTTTTCAGTTCTGCCTTTCGCAACAGTTGTATACTGTTCAGCAATTGGCACTCATCCCAAGCACGCTTGGTATAGCAGGGAAATTATCCAACTAAGAGTTCTTCGTAGACGGTGCAAGTCGCAGCACAGTTCCCTAAAAACAGTTCTTACAACTAAAACGCATGAGGTTAGGAAATATTATTGTGAGAACAACATTCATGAAGGACTGCCCATCTAAATTCTGGAAGACAATTATTCCGACTGGTCCTCATTTGTTATGAACATTGTTCTGACCCCCCTGCTATCTTCGAAGCCTACTATTTCAGATCAGTATTTGATGGCGACAACGGCACGAGACTCTTTAACAGGCGAACTACCTCCCTTCCCAAATTTGGGCATAAATTACAATGGAGTTCATAATCTTTTATTGCATATTGACACGGCCAGGATTTGTGGAACTGGTGGCATTCCTGGTATGACTTCAGTAACAGCGCAGGTAGAAAGGAGGGACGGGATAGAGCACAAGAGACTTCCAACAATTTATTTACTATTTACGGACTGTACCTTTGAGAAGAGTGTCGGACTATCTGTGTAACAACCGCCTAGTGTCCTCCAAGCAAACAAAGAGGGTGGTTTTGCTGTATTGCCTCATGATGTGTTTCAAAGGAAGGCTCGGGGAGCTGTTAGCAGTCACTTTGACAAAAAGGACCAAAGGGGCCTTAAAAAAGCTAAGACAGAGGCAAAAAGATTATGCGAGTGGTCAAGACTAGATGATATTACCAAACATATCAAGGATAGTAAGAAAACTCAGCTTAGATGGGTTCTTTTCTGCTAAAACGCATATATAAGCCTGTCCGCTTCGTGCGATTATCTCGGAAAAAGGTACTCGGCAGAAATGTTTAGCGCTTTTTTTGCAAGAGAAGCTGGCGATGCTTGAAAACTTTTTGTTCTAATCTGAAGTGGCCCAGATGCTTAGATCTAGCATGCTCCAAAGCACCCAAGAAACTTGGGCTCTTAAAACGTACATTAAAAGATGCAACCAAAAACTACAAGCTCACAGCGTACGAATGCTTAATAATGCCTGTGCTTGAATATGCTTCGGCAACATGGTCGCCGCACTTTGATAAAAATATCAGCAAGCTTGGAAACGTCCCCCCCCCCCCCCCCTCCCTCCCCCAGAAAAAAAAAAACGATTTTTAGATATCAGAGGTATGAACCGCACTTCTCACCCTCTTCTTACGCTCGCACTATATCACTTGACGCACTTCAAAACAGACGCATGTGGGAACACATCACGAGATCATTAACAAATTTACGCTGACGCCCTCATTTCCTTCACTGCTTCTTCCGCACGTGTCACTCGCCGATACAAGCCCTCTTAACATCTCTAAGTCTTCCTTCTTTCCCTTGAACTAGTTCGTTACGTCAACTCCCTGGGGATCAGTTTGTGCGAGAACTGCCTGGTCATTTGATTTGCTAATGGTATTTTATGTCGCAATTCTTGTACCCATGCACTCTTTCAATTATTTGCTGTTATGTGCTTTTTGTTCTGTATTAAGTGAAAAACTTCTGTACCCACACCTGCAATGCCCCAATATCATGGGATAGTAGTATTTGTAAATAAATAAATAAATAAATGTATTTCACATTTCTTAATATTCCTATGGTTCTTCGGAGTACAGAACAGTCTGTTCATGGGAGCATTGCTGGTCCCGGGCGTAGAGCCAAGAAAGGCTTAGTTCAAAGGCGTTAATTGTGTGGCTCATCTTCTGTCGTCCCGTATTTTCATGTCATGAACATTTCTTTTCTTCTTGTTATCGCGCATGATGCAATGCACGTGGTTGTCGTGCGTTCCTTTCCTTCTATTCTGCGGTGCCCGTTGTTAGTTTTCAGAACGTTACGCGCATTGACCGTCTAAATTAAGCTCTCGTCAGGTGGTCGCTCATCATACGTCGCAGTGGTTCAGAACATGTATAGGAAGACGCGACTGCGCAGCTCCGATCACAAATAAAATATCCTTACACCCCGCAAAGTAGCATCGAGGATATCATAAAAGCAGATGGCCAGTCCCAAGGCTGACTCTGGCTATGGGAGAAGCCGTAGGGGAGGGCTCCAGAAATTTGAACCGCCTCGGGTTCTTGAACGTGCATCGCTTTTCGCCTCCGTCCAAATATCCCTGGGCACAGCAGTCGAGCGGTCTAAGTTCAACACCGGGGGTAGTTTAAAACTTCTGTCACAGACGCCTGTTGTCACGCTGGATTCACTGCTAGTCGCGGACAAGCGCGTATGTAAATCTCTTTACTTGCTCCTGTGCCCCGATAACAGTTAACGGCTCGCGGTCGTACTTAGTCGAGTATAGATAGAGTCAAGTTTGAAGTAACCGCCACACGCAGTCTTTCTTAATGCTAATGCTTTTGTGCTTAACGCTTTTTGGTTAAGTAAAGAGCTTAGCGCCTGAGAATTCCGATGCATCTGGCTTGTTTGGTATAGTAGTCAAATATTGCCGACCGATTCTATTTACTGTTCAGCGGAGTAATGGACACGCAGCGTACCACTGCTCATAGCAACTGCTGTTTTTATAAGTTGTACCCCCTGCTACTATAGTCGTTTAATTTTGAACAAGAATTTTGTGGCGCGTGCACATATGAACGTTGAGTATTAACGTACGAGAGTTCGCTTATCTCTATCCCTCTATCCACTCCGCAGCCCCCCCCCCCCCCCCCCCAAAAAAAAAGTAAACACACACACACACACACACACACACACACACACACACACACACACACACACACACACACACACACACACACACACGCACACGCACACACGCACACACGCACACACACACACACACACACACACACGCCTGTTCAGTCAAGAGCCGCGAATGAAAAGGGGCAAATCCTTGATATTTCGTCCGACAAAACTGGTATTAACGGTCTATGCCACTAACACTGAAATTGCTTATTGCGCCTCTGCATTGTGCTGCCCCATTCACTAGGCAGGTACAGGCTTGGTCAAAAATCCTGAAGCCAAAGCCCTCAGCCGCAAAATCGAGCCATTACAGAATCAAATAAAGGCCAAAGTGCTGGTAAGCGATCTTTCATCAAAGTAAGAAACTCTAGCTATCATCCAGTGCCCTTTAGTCTGTAATGGCGCCGTGACGGCTTCATTTTGCGGCTGAGACGAACATCCTTTGGCTTCAGGACTCTTGAGAAAGACTGTACGTCTGTATGTCATAAATTTTAGCAGCACCTCTCTGCGCGTCTTTTCCGAACGTCACAGAAATCCCTCTTCGGAGGCAGAAATGAAGGGAAGCTACAAGGTACCCGAGAGTCGCGAGCCCGTGTTGGACCCACGAGAAGCACACGTGCGGCACGCGACCCGCAGTTTTGCCAACCCCTGCTCTATATCGGTTGTTTCATGCAGAGAACACTGTCAAAAGTTCCTCAAAATAGTGCTCTCAGAATATACTGGGTTGTTTGCATGCTCTCTGCAGTCGAGGACACAATATGCTGCAAAAGTGTTCTAATTGTTCAGATAATTAACTAAGCCCAACTAATCAACTTTTGAAATATTACAGTTGAGTGGTTAGTCCCAATGGGAATTTGGAAGCCGTGAACGATACGGTGGCTGATCAGATTCGGGAAAAAAACAACCAATTTTCCAAAAGCCTGCAGCGCGAGGAAATCCGTCGCATTTTTTCGCACGAAACTGGACGCAAGATGATGACAAGTGGGGCACTCTCTTCGAACGGTATTACATTGCACTTTGCGAGCAGCGTGGTCGGTCGATCATGGCCGACTGCGTGCTTGTTATGTTTACGAGCAATATGGAGCGAAATAATGCGCATGCCACAGTTCGAATATGGTGCCGTTATCACCGGACGCCACTTGTACTCCCTGCGCGTCTCTTGTGCTCATGCAGCCTTGATTTCGTGCGAAAAAAAAAAAAAAAAAAAACAACAAAAAAACGTCGGATTTCCTCGCCCTCTAGGGCTTTATATAACGGTGTTCGTTTCAAAAACTTAAATGGCATCGTCTCATTCATGTCTTCGAACTTCCCATTGGGGCTAACTGTGATAATTATGGACTTGTTGGTTTTAGGTAATTAGGTGGATAATTAGACGAGTTTCGCACAGTATTGTGAGCGCCTGAGCAAATAGTTTGTTCCTGGAAATATGCCTCTTCAATTTTGAGCGCTCAGTCTTAAGAATTTTTGAGTATTCGCAGTCAAGCCCGTAAGCGCTTGAAAGCGATATGTGAGCTGTCATGGGCGAAACATACCGGTGCTTTCGATGCAACAGCGGTAACCAATACGTGACTCGGGTCCGAATCGGGTCGAGTGCGGGACCCAGAACGGAACGTCAAAGGAGTACGTGACCGACGGGTGGTGGTCGATTAGCAGTCCTGTGCGCAGCGTCGTTGCGCGTCGACAGCGGTCATGTCCCGCCATAAACAGCCGTTACCCGATGCCATTTCTCTTTGTGGTTGCCAGCGATTCGGGAGCGGTAATTGTACGTTGAGGTGGCCATTAAGAACATTAACGCATATGTGGACATTTATGTTTTCTAACCAGGGCATGGCATTTGTTGTTAAATGCGCCCTGTCTGTCTTTCGTGCCACTGTGCATTTAAAACGAGGCCGGGCTTCTGTGATATGATGTATGTATTGTATATATATTAACCTCTACGACCCCGCCGGGGTGGAACAGTGGTTACGGAGCTCGACTACTGTTCCTAAGGGTGCGGGATCAAATCCCGGCCGCTTTTCTATGGAGGCGAAAAGCACGGTGCCCATGTGCTGTGCGATGTCAGTGCACGTTAAAGAACTACAGGGGGTCTAAATTTCCGGAGTCCTCCACTACGACGTCTCTCATAGCCTGAGTCGCTTTAGGAGGCTAAACCCCACAAACTAAAGGATCAGCTCGAAAGGGGAAGCGACGAGACGCCTGCTAGAAGATGACCGCTGTAAAGCACGCTTCCGCGTTTGCTCCGGCGGTTTCTTTGCTCTGCTGTAGGTCTTCAGCAATGCGAAAACTGGCGCAGCACATTTCCAGCGACAGCAGTTTTGACCGGCGCAGTTCCGGTAATTTGGCAAATGCAGCACAAGAAATTTAGTTGCAGCAACGTAGCGCTGCTTGGAATGCGCATAACTCTAATTTCGCAGCGACGCGATCACGTCACTTGCATTTTGACAGAGGTGACAGTTTGCGCTAGCTAAGCGAATGGACACGTCGCAGTTTACTCAGCTCGAAAAACGGCGAGCCCGCCCTCACGCGCGTGCGGCTCTTGGCCTCGTCCGATTGCCAAATAAATAAAATATTTTTTTTAGAGCCCTGCAGAGATCGGGATAAATGCGATAGCATGTGCGTTGGCTGCTGTTAGCTCCTAGAGTGTCATGACTACGCAACATAGTCATAGTTATGACTTTGACTATACACAATTGTCATGGACTCCATAGTATGCACATTGGATCTCCGATCTGGCTGACTCATGACAAGTGACCATGACATGACTAAACTATAGTGATTCACATTACATGACTAGGCATGTCATGACAGTATATAACACTTGTCACTACATACGCATTAATGACTACCTGTGTCATCTTATTGTAACGTCATATACACGTTACATTTTGCCTCCATGTTTTTGCTTCCACATTTTCGGGCACATTTTCGCAAAAAGAGCCAAATAAGGCTTTTGTCTTTATACGCTTTCATAGAATTTTGCATGTTAATTTGTTCACCTTTTTTTGAAACTTACGCCGCACTTGGCGATGTCGGTGGTCTTGTAGTACGCCATGTTCGAGGCGATGTCTTCGGCCTGCTATCGGGGTCGCCGTTGTTTTTCTTGTTCCACGCAGTCTATGGGCGTATTCACTGAATCGTACGGCTTTCGGTGGCGAAAATTCACGGATCACAACGAGTCGAGGTGCATGGCGACTGCCGCGCTGTGCTGCGCCGCCTAATCCTATAGGTTCTCAGCTGACCTGTAATTTTTTCAGCGTAGATGAAGTCTTCAATGTTAACGAGCATCAGTCGAAGTAAACGTCCCCTCCTGCCTGTATTTCCACCCCTTCCTCTTTCTCAATAAGTAGTTGTTATGAAAGCTGGTTAATGAAAAAGTCGTGGGGAAAATGAGAATAGCCGTGTTAAAGAAAGTTTGACGAGCATAACTGTTTTTAATACTATGTGTTTAGCTGACGTAGTCGTGCACCTTTCAAGGTCAGGACTTGTCGCTAGTCAGGTCACGCGGACGGAGCCACGCGGTCCCCGTACCTCGAAAAGTGGAGCAATCGAAATGTTATTCCGTGCACAGCTCGCGTTGCGGGGCCTTGAATGGCGCCATTTGTCGAGTTCGTACGATAGGCTTGTGGAAAACCAGTTTCCTCCCCCTTCGCTGCGACCGGTCACCACCGCTCCGGCGAACGTCGTGGCAGCGCCGGCTGGGAGAGGAGGTAAATACCTCCCCTCGGGGGAAGATCCCGCGACGGTTCCGTTCGGGAACTGGTTCCTTTCGCCGCTCCTAATTGGTTGCTGCGTCACGTCCGGCGTGACCCCCAAAACTTCCGGAGGCGGCTCCACGTTTTTCGCCTACGTCACGGAGCGGCACGGGGCGGGGCCACCGCTCCGAAAGGAACCGTTTTGCCGGCCGGCGCAGGAACCTCGACGAGTTGGTCT
The DNA here is from genome assembly GCF_055883805.1 of Amblyomma maculatum. NCBI lineage: Eukaryota > Metazoa > Arthropoda > Arachnida > Ixodida > Ixodidae > Amblyomma > Amblyomma maculatum. The sequence goes on along the minus strand of NC_139349.1, from coordinate 169,605,569 downwards.
GCTTCGAGATGGAACCGCTCTGCGCTCGCTGTGGCGCCTCATGGCCGTAGTCGAGCGACGGCGCGCGCCGCGCAGCTGCTTGAGTACGGCCGTGGTATCCTTTTTTTGTGTGTGTGGGTTTTTTTTTTTGGGCAGCGCTTTGCGGGTTTAGTAAACTGACGCAGTAAAAAAAAAGAAAAAACGAGACAACGCCTTCTACATGTCTCAGGAGGTTTTGCGGCAACACTGGCTAAGGCTGCATGCCGATCGCGAAGCGAAGTGGGGACGAAGGGGTATGCCGGGCTGCCGTCAGAAGCAAAGGTGCTCTACGCGCTTCGATCGCTACTTTGCGATCGGGAGCTCTCGGCCAACAGCAGTGCGACCATTTGAATCCGGCAGTCGTAGAGACAAATAATTCGCGTCCGTAAGTGCGGGCTGAGTTTTCCCTCCTTCTACATCAACGGAAGGGGAGCAGACGGTGGCTGACTGGGTCGAGTGCAGTCGGATTCCATGTGTCATCGGCTGCGTCCTACATTGACAGCTATTCACGGAAAGGTCGCGCATACTCACGACGCTTGAACGGCAGATAAGGCTACGGACGCTGCCCCGCTACATAGCCAGGCGCGGACGCGCCGGCGCGTTGCCGGTGTCAAGCAGCTCGTTCGTTCTCGCAACGGCGGCAGCAACTCCTCCGTCAAAGAGCTAGCGTGATTCGGACTGCATACTACGGGCGTCGTAGACATCGTTATTAGGATATTTGCCACTCTGTGCGAAAGGCAGAACTTACAAAAACTTCACAGCGAGCCCCGCCGGGGTGGTGCAGTGGTAAGACGCCCGACTACTGTGCCGGAGTTCCCGGGTTCGAACCCGACCGCGGCGGCTGCGTTTCGATGGAGGCGAAACGAAGTGGCGTCCGTGTGCTGTGCGATGTCAGCGCACGTTAAAGATCCCCAGGTGGTCGAAATTACTCCGTAGCCCTCCACTACGGCTCCTCTTTCTCTCTTTCCACTTTCATTCCCATCTTCCTCCCTTCCCTTACGGCGCGGTTCGGGTGTCCACAGAGCAAGTGTGACAGTTACTGCGCCTTTCCCTTCCTGTGAACCAATTTAACTTAACTTTAAGCGAGAAAGCAGACGACGCCGCCGCGCGCGCAACGCCATCTAGCGGCGAAGAAAGGTACTCATGAGCCAAGATAATTGCTTGGCAGTTGTTAACAGGATGCTTCTAAGAATATTTCAGTCTATTATTCACTAGTTTGCATTACTATGTAATTATTAGACTTATTTCGTGCTTAACACCACTTTGGTACAAGTTTGGTACCAGAAAAAGCCACATGCTCGTGATGGACGTTGGATGGACACGCCTACGATCTGGGGCCATCGCTGATTGGCCGCTGTCTTTCCCGTCTTCGCCGTGAGGTGGCGCCCGCTGCCTTGCTGACGTCAAATTGACGTCATCTTGAAAGAGAACGGTTCCCGAAAGGAACCTCCGCTGGATACGGCCCCTGGATCCAGCCGGCAACGCGAGCGGTCGTCTCCCGCCGCCTCTCCCGGCAAATGCCGGGGGATCGCGGGCACGGAGTACGTAGCGCACACGGGAGGACCCGCCGTGCACGACCGCTCGTCTTCTGGTTCCCAACGGCGAAGCACCCGGTAAATACCGCACGCTCTCGTCGCCTCCCGCGGGACGGGAGATCCCGGTCGCCATATTCACGGCGCGTGCAAATGTCCGCTGCCGAAGTCGCACCCCCATTCCCCAGCCGGTGAGTCAAAAGTCCTTCTTACGTAGTCTTGCCCTTCCAAGGAAAACCAGGCTTCAGCCAGTCACTGTCAGCCTGTGTCGGTCGCTGTGGTGGTTGACACAGGTTGCAGCGATGTGAGCGGCACAGATGATTGGTTGAAGGTCTCATATCGTGGTGAAAACCGCAGTGATTCGAGGCAGAATGATGAGAGATGCAAGACGAAAAGAGGCGTGGTAGTACAGGGCTCCGTAACAATTTGCAACCGCCTGCGGTTCTTTAACGGGTGGCAACACCGGACAGGAGAGCGATAGCTGTACTTCTCCAGGTGCAAACTCGGGGACGGCGCTGTTCCGTCCGGGCGACCATCGAGCTGAGCCAAAGCCAAACTGGGACTTGGCTATGGTAAGCTGGTGATGTCCACGTGACCAACGACCTTTGTCCTTGAGAGGTGATTGATTCTCAGTAACGATGTAGGAGCGTGACTTCAGCTGAATACGTGGTACGTTTAGCAAAACCAAGTAAAACAGTGCTGTGTCGCCCGTTAAACATGTTAGCATTTAATCACTGCTAGAGAGAGAGAAAAAAATGAAAGATGGCTTAGCTCTGATATGCCTGGATATGTAGCGAAAAGCAGTGACTACCTCGGGATCAGAAGTTAATTTCTCCAGTCTTCTGCGCCATTCGCCAGCAGCTAAACTCTCCTTGGCTTCCATGTCGAGCGCGTCTACGTTCACCGGCGTTCCATAATTCGTTTACAGGAAAGGAAAGACGCAACATCTGTCACTCGCGGAAGGCAAGAAGCGCGGCCCGGCGGCGTTGGAGCGCATTCGTTCCCGCCTGGTTCTCATAGCTGACGGCAGACGGGTGACGGCACATCCTTGACGTCACACTAATTGAACTATTCTAGTCTTTGGTACTTTCAAATTGCGCGCCAATCGCAGTGTCTGTCACTAGCTGAATCCCGCTATCATCCTCACGGTAGGACGGTAGACAAGCGGAATATGAAGAGCCTTTCACGATCCGGAGCGCTCGGCTGGGGATCCAAGGGATGGAGGTTCGGTTCCCGGATGAAGACTATTTTTTTTTTAATGAGGAGGAGTTGCACACCTCTTAAGCGTCGCTAGGCAATGCCGGCAGAGCTTGGCGAGGGGGCTGCGCAGCTGGCCTTGACTGTGACGCCACTCGGTCGCGGCATACGTCACTTGGTATCGCGCATGCGCAGAACTGGCAAATCTGTGCACCGGCTTACGCGAAGCTAGGCTCCGACCCTCGTAGTGAAGCTTTTCGCTTCAATAACATTTATTTGCAACCGTCAATAGGTTTACGACGATCCGAGGGGCAGCTCTGTCTCAGCCATGTCCTCCCCCTTCAGCCGTCGACCGGGATTTCCTGGATATGAGAAGCACCAGGGCGAGACGGATGACTTCACGTTGTCCTTTTTCGTTGTGCTTGAGTACAGTGCCTCCAAGGACTCATCTGTTCTGTCAGATTCTCCAAATCTAGGGCACTTCCATCTTCCATGTCATGAGGATCGTGTTCGTTGTGTCCTAGCAACATTTTCGCCTCGGGCTGAAAATTTCTGGCTGCCACTTGCTGTAAAGCTGGGGGTTCTGGAATACTCTGGTTTGTAGCTCACACCACGTAACATTGTCGCTTTTGATGAGTTGCTTACACGCGTTTGAACTTATCTCATTTGAGATATCTTCTTATATATTAAGGTCATCACAGAACTGTAGGGGCGCGGGGTTGCGTATGAGACCTCACTGACATCCTGGAAGGTAGCTAATCCTTGAGCCAATAATGGCGCTTTCTCGTTCCCCCTCAACCCCAGGTGCGCCGGTGTCCAAATGAGCGCGACCTACTCTGTCGGTGGTGGGCCACTGGTAAACACTCTTGGGGCTATGGCCGATATTCGGCCCGCTTCAAAGTTTCTAATAGCTGAGTCACTAACAATAATTTTGACCTTCTGCTGGGTTAGACCTAGCCCAGTGGCCACCTCTTCCGCCTCCGTTGCGGTCGAGTGTCGGGTGATGCCGCACAATACCGAGCCCCCTTTTTCTCTAGTTGTTACCGAAGCGCGTCCCATACCGTCCGCGCATTCTGCGGCATCTGTATACAAGGCATTGTCTTCCCTCAAAACGGGCTTGCAACACTGCAGTGCTATCATAGGGGCCAGTTGGTTCTGCATATTGGTTCCCAGCGCGCTTGGATGCACTAAAGAAAAAAAAATTAGAAGAGTTCAACGCTGCTGAACCGAATATTGAGCGAAAGCAATAGCTGCGGGTGACCGAGCATTCTTCTAATTCTTCTTCCCCAGCCCACGCATGAGGCCCCGCTTTAACCAAGCCGTATGAGCGTGCCTTAGTGGCCTATAGGAGTAACGTGAATGCCAGGGTCCTGGCAGGCTGATTCTGACATATAACCGTCCCATGTGAAACGAGAGACCCAAGTTGGCAACTCCTGCCAGCCCACATATAAAGCCCCGCTTTATCAAGCCGCATGAACGTGCCTTAGTGGCCTATAGGAGTAACGTGAATGCCAAGGTCCTGGCAGGCTGATTCTGACATATAACCGTCCCATGTGAAACGAGAGACCCAAGTTGGCAACTCCTGCCAGCCCACATATAAAGCCCCTCTTTAACCAAGCCGTATGAACGTGCCTTAGTGTCCTATAGGAGTAACGTGAATGCCAGGGTCCTGGCAGGCTGATTCTGTCATATAACTGTCCCATGTGAAACGAGAGACCCAAGTTGGCAACTCCTGCCAGCCCACATATAAAGCCCCGCTTTATCAAGCCGTATGAACGTGCCTTAGTGGCCTATAGGAGTAACGTGAATGCAAAGGTCCTGGCAGGCTGATTCTGACATATAACCGTCCCATGTGAAACGAGAGACACAAGTTGGCAACTCCTGCCAGCCCACATATAAAGCCCCTCTTTAACCAAGCCGTATGAACGTGCCTTAGTGGCCTATAGGAGTAACGTGAATGCCAGGGTCCTGGCAGGCTGATTCTGACATATAACCGTCCCATGTGAAACGAGAGACCCAAGTTGGCAACTCCTGCCAGCCCACATAAAGCCCAGCTTTAACCAAGCCGTATGAACGTGCCTTAGTGGCCTATAGGGGTAACGTGAATGCCAGGGTTCTGGCAGGCTGATTCTGACATATAACCGTTCCATGTGAAACGAGAGACCCAAGTTGGCAACTCCTGCCAGCCCACATATAAAGCCCCGCTTTTACCAAGCCGTATGAGCGTGCCTTAGTGGCCTATAGGGGCAACGTGAATGCCAGGGTTCTGGCAGGCTGATTCTGACATATAACCGTCCCATGTGAAACGAGAGACCCAAGTTGGCAACTCCTGCCAGCCCACATATAAAGCCCCGCTTTAACCAAGCCGTATGAGCGTGCCTTAGTGGCCTATAGGGGTAACGTGAATGCCAGGGCTCTGGCAGGCTGATTCTGACATATAAACGTCCCATGTGAAACGAGAGACCCAAGTTGGCATATAAAGCCCCGCTTTAACCAAGCCGTATGAGCGTGCCTTAGTGGCCTATAGGGGTAATGTGAATGCCAGGGTTCTGGCAGGCTGATTCTGACATTAACCGTCCCATGTGAAACGAGAGACCCAAGTTGGCAACTCCTGCCAGCCCACATATAAAGCCCCGCTTTAACCAACCCGTATGAGCGTGCCTTAGTGGCCTATAGGAGTAACGTGAAAGCCAGGGTTCTGGCAGGCTGATTCTGACATATAACCGTCCCATGTGAAACGAGAGACCCAAGTTGGCAACTCCTGCCAGCCCACATATAAAGCCCCGCTTTAACCAACCCGTATGAGCGTGCCTTAGTGGCCTATAGGAGTAACGTGAATGACAGGGTCCCGGCAGGCTGATTCTGACATATAACCGTCCCATGTGAAACGAGAGACCCAAGTTGGCAACTCCTGCCAGCCCACATATAAAGCCCCGCTTTAACCAACCCGTATGAGCGTGCCTTAGTGGCCTATAGGAGTAACGTGAAAGCCAGGGTTCTGGCAGGCTGATTCTGACATATAACCGTCCCATGTGAAACGAGAGACCCAAGTTGGCAACTCCTGCCAGCCCACATATAAAGCCCCGCTTTAACCAACCCGTATGAGCGTGCCTTAGTGGCCTATAGGAGTAACGTGAATGACAGGGTCCCGGCAGGCTGATTCTGACATATAACCGTCCCATGTGAAACGAGAGACCCAAGTTGGCAACTCCTGCCAGCCCACATATAAAGCCCCGCTTTAACCAACCCGTATGAGCGTGCCTTAGTGGCCTATAGGAGTAACGTGAAAGCCAGGGTTCTGGCAGGCTGATTCTGACATATAACCGTCCCATGTGAAACGAGAGACCCAAGTTGGCAACTCCTGCCAGCCCACATATTGTCACCAACACACGTAGCAAGCAGCACAACAACCGAGCTGGCCCTTTTTAATCAAGCGAAAACTCGAGAGAGACGAGGATGACGCTTAGCCACGTGCCAAGCCATTCGGCCACTTGGTGGCGCCAGAAGATGGTCAGCGGTGTGGCATTGCCCCCCTTCCAAGGGGCATCGACCCGATGCCGCAAGCGTAGGAGAATAGTCGAAAAGCGTGGCAAGTAATACGGGAAAGTCTCTGGCTCTGATTTGGATCCTGAATTGGTTTACCGATTGTAATAGGGCTTCATTCTGGCAACGTGAACTATTTCAGATTTCGGCTGCCGAGAGGAGCGTACAGTGCCTTGTGGTAGCACCTCGTAGTTCACCGCGCTGAGGCGGCGGAGCACCTCGTAAGGTCCAAAATATCGCCGCAGAAGCTTTTCAGAGCGCCCTCGCAACCGTATTGGGCTCCATACCCAGACTTGGTCGCCGGGCGTGTAAGTCACCTCTCGGTGTCGCAGGTTGTAGCGCTGGGCGTCGTGTACTTGTTGGTGCCGAATTCGTTGTCGGGCAAGCTGGCGTGCAGCTTCTGCGTCACGAATAAATTGGTCAGCCCCCACGACAGTGGAGGGAGCAGAATCTGGAAGAAGCATGGCATCCAGCATAGTCAAGGGTTCGCGTCCATGAACCAAATGAAATGGAGTGAAGCGTGTTGTTTCCTGGAGTGCAGTGTTGTATGCGAACGTGATGTACGGCAGAATCCGGTCCCAGTTCCCATGATCATCGTCTACATACATAGAAATCATATCGGCAATTGTCTTGTTAAGCCTCTCAGTCAGTCCATTAGTTTGAGGATGATAGGCTGTTGTCTTGCGGTGGGTGGTGCCACTGAGTCGAAGTACCTCACTCGTGAGTGCCGACGTAAACGAGGTTCCTCTGTCAGTTAAGACTACTGTTGGCGCACCATGACGGAGTACAATGTTGTGAATGAAGAAATGAGCAACTTCATCTGCGGTACCACGGGGAATGGCCTTGGTCTCACAGTAGCGGCTAAGGTAGTCAGTGGCAACCGCTATATACCTGTTACCCATGGAGGACTTCGGAAATGGGCCCAGTAAGTCCATGCCGACCTGTTGAAATGGGAATTTAGGGGGATCGATAGGCTGTAAGAGCCCAGCTGGTTTAATGGGTGGTGTTTTCCGCCGCTGGCACTCACGGCAGGTACGGACGTAGCGGTGCACAATGGCAGCTAGCCTGGGCCAGTAGTACTTTCGGCGTATCCGTGCCAATGTGCGAGAAAACCCGAGATGGCCGGAAGAAAGGTCATCGTGGCACGCACGAAGAACTTCGTCATGTAGCGTTGTGGGTACTACAAGCAGATAAGCAGTTTCTGTTGGACCGTAGTTCTTCTTGTAGAGCACACCATCACGCAGGCAAAATGACGACAGTCCGCGCCTGAAGAGCTGAGGAGGAGATGACACGGTTCCTTCGAGGTATTCAATGAGGGGTAAAAGTTCAGAGTCAGCCCGCTGCTTTCGGGATAAGGTGGACGTCGCGATAACACCAAGGAAAACGGAATCATCGTCGGAGCCGTCCGCGTGGCAGGGAGTAGGGGCGCGGGACAGACAGTCAGCATCACTGTGTTTCTTGCCGGACTTCTGCACGATTGTAACGTCAAATTCTTGCAACCGAAGGCTCCATCGAGCAAGCCGACCCGATGGATCTTTCAGGTTTGCCAGCCAACACAGAGAGTGATGGTCGCTCACGACACGAAACGGACGACCGTACAAATACGGACGAAATTTCATGACTGCCCACACAACAGCGAGGCACTCCTTTTCGGTAGTTGAATAATTAACTTCGGAACGGGACAAAGTGCGACTGGCGTAAGCAATGACACGTTCTGCACCGTCCTGCCACTGAAGAAGGACCGCACCGAGGCCAACGTTACTGGCATCCGTGTGCAGTTCCGTGTCGGCCTCTTCGTCGAAGTGGCCAAGTATTGGCGTACATTGGAGACGGGACTTGAGTTCCGTGAAAGCGTTTTCCTGTTCGGGGCCCCAAAAGAACGGCTCGGCGTCTTTTGTCAGGCGGGTCAGAGGCTCAGCGATCTTGGAGAAATTGTTAACAAAGCGACCATAGTACGCGCAGAGGCCGAGAAATCGACGCAAACTTCGTTTATCCGCTGGTTTGGGGAATGAAGAGACAGCGGCCGTTTTCTCTGGGTCTGGGCTAACACCTCGAGCACTGACAATGTGGCCGAGAAATTTCAGCTCGTTAAAAGCAAAGTGGCATTTTTCAGGTTTTAGAGAGAGACCGGCAGATCGGATGGCCTCGAAGACAGCGCGCAAACGTTTCAGGTGCTCGTCGAACGTGTCCGAGAAAATCACAACGTCGTCGAGATATACGAGGCATGACTGCCACTTCAGACCAGAGAGTACAGTGTCCATCATTCGCTGAAATGTGGCAGGGGCCGAACACAGGCCAAACGGGAGCACTTTAAATTCATACAAACCGTCTGGCGTAATAAAAGCGGTCTTCTCACGGTCTCGCTCGTCAACCTCTATTTGCCAATATCCACTGCGGAGGTCAAGGGACGAAAAGTAGGTGGCATGGCGAAGGCGATCGAGGGAATCGTCTATGCGTGGCAGGGGGTACACATCCTTTTTCGTGACGTTGTTGAGGCGTCTGTAATCCACGCAAAACCTCAAGGTTCCATCCTTCTTTGCGACGAGGACAACAGGCGAAGACGAGGGGCTCGTCGACGGTTGGATAACGTCGTCCTGGAGCATTTCTGTTACTTGGCGGCGGATGGCATCACGTTCTTTTGAAGACACCCGGTAAGGACGCTGACATAGTGGACGTTGGTCATCGGCAACTATAATTCGGTGCTTCGTTAGTGACGTCTGTCGGACCTTGGAGGTTGATGCAAAACAATCTCGGAACGAATTGACAAGATTCTCTATGCATCGTTTCTCACTGGGCGAGAGGTGCGGGTTCACATCAGTCTGAATGGCTGTAGGCGTCGCATTGTCGGGGTCTGACGTGTTGGTTAAAGCGTACTGGCCTGTACATTCTCCAAGTTCTTCAAAATAAGCGACCGCCGTGTTCGCCGTCACATGTTGGGGTTCACATGTGAAGTTTGTCACTAGCACGTTGGCTTGGCCACGGACAAGTTCGACAAGACCCCGAGCTACACAAACTTGTCGAGTTAGAAGCAGTGACATGTTAGCTTCACCAATGCCACTCGTGCCGGTGCTATGATCACATTCGACTGTGACGAACTTGCTCGCACGCGGAGGGATCGTTATGTGGTCGTCACAGACACGCAACATCGTTTTCCGGAAGTCCGTGTTGCTATCAACGGCTCGCTTCGTTGAAAACGATACCATGAGCTGCTCCCGAAGGTCTATAACCGCACCATACTCTTGAAGAAAATCCATGCCGAGAATCAGATCTTTGCAGCACTCTTGTAATACGGCAAATGTGCCAGTGAAAGTAAAACCGCAGATCTCTATGCGGCAAGTGCACATGCCAATCGGCGTCATTACATGACCACCGGCGGTACGCATCATTGGCCCAGACCAAGGCGTCAGAACCTTACGGAGTGCCGTGGCTAGCTGGCTGCTCATGACGGAGAAATCGGCGCCGGTATCCACAAGTGCGGTCACATCACAACTGTCGGCGGTTACAAAAATTTCCCCGGAAACAATGCGTTCGCAGCACGTCGGTAAGTTCATCGGATCGGGTCGTCGCCGCTCGGGCCGTCGCGTCAAATCGTCGGGTGGAGGCTGTTTAATCTGAAACGTAGCGGCGGCCCCACCCCCGGAGGTCGCCGTGTTTAGTTTTCCCGGTGAGGGGACGTGCCTCTGAATTGCCCAGAGGAAGAGTACCGAGTGGGCGAAGCAAAACGCTTCGGAGATGTCGATCGCGACCGCCGTTGTGGTGACGTTGGCTGCATCTCGTTAGCAGCCAGATACTCCTCAATCTCCTGTGGTCTTTCGCCATAGCGGGGTCGAGGCGCGTTTGGTGGAAATCCTCTCAAGCCTATTCTCCGGTATGGGCAATTGCGAAGAATGTGACCAGGTTCGCCGCAGTGATAACAGAGCGGTCGTCTGTTGGGCGTGCGCCACAAGTGCGCCTTGCTGATAGCGGGACGCTGGTATTGCTGTGGCTCGACGGGGCGCATGTAGCGAGGCGGTGGTCCGACAACGGGACGGAATGGATTTGGCTCGGGAGCAGGTCGACGTAAGACATCACTATAAGTCATGATGCATGGCTCCGGTTGTGGTGCTGGTGGTGGTGGTGGCTGCACCGCTCGCCGAATTTCATCACGGATGACGTCCACGGTAGAATAATTATTTGCAGAGGGAGCATTCAAGTGGAGGTTTTTTAGCTCTTCGCGGACAATGCTCCTCACAAGCTCCCGCAATGCCTCGTCGCTGGCTGCTGGCACGGACGCGCAGCAGGGTGTGGCCGCTACGCTTGCCTGGCGGCCGTATTGGGTACTCCGTTCCTGCAGGGAACGTTCCATGCTGGTAGCTTCTCTCGCGAAATCTGCGACAGTTCTTGGGGGGTCGCGAATGAGGCCAGCGAACAACTGCTCCTTCACCCCGCGCGTGAGGTGCCGTACCTTCGTTGCCTCAGGCATGGTAGGGTCGGCCCGATTGAAAAGCCGCATCATGTCCTCGACAAACATGGCCACACTCTCATTTGACTGTTGAGACCTTGAACGAATTGCAATCTCTGCATTTTCTTTGCGCGAACTCGAGCTGAATGTTGTAAGTAACTCACGGCAAAAGGCTGCCCAGTTGACAAAGGACGCCTCGGGGTTCTCGAACCATGTCTTGGCCGAGTCTTGCAGCGCGAAGTACACATTCATTAGCTTCCGCTCGTTGTCCCATTGGTTAAATGCAGCCACACGGTCAAAACTGGCCAACCAGTCTTCCACATCCTCTAACCGGTCACCATGAAATGATGGCGGTGATCGCGGTGCGAGAAGGACGAACGGTGGAGCGTTGCTGGAAGGCTGGCTTGTCTGGCTGCTCGTCGTGGATGTCATGGTTCGTACCGGGGTGGACAGCGGTTCAAACTCAGGTTGTAGGCCTCGCAGGCGACGGCTGGCTTTATGGACAGGAGTCGCGCCCACGCGTTGATGAGCAGCGTCACTGACGTCTTCGGGGGCAACGTACATGGGATCTTACCCAGCACCTCCACCAAAATGTCACCAACACACGTAGCAAGCAGCACAACAACCGAGCTGGCCCTTTTTAATCAAGCGAAAACTCGAGAGAGACGAGGATGACGCTTAGCCACGTGCCAAGCCATTCGGCCACTTGGTGGCGCCAGAAGATGGTCAGCGGTGTGGCAATATAAAGCCCCGCTTTAACCAACCCGTATGAGCGTGCCTTAGTGGCCTATAGGAGTAACGTGAAAGCCAGGGTCCTGGCAGGCTGATTCTGACATATAACCGTCCCATGTGAAACGAGAGACCCAAGTTGGCAACTCCTGCCAGCCCACATATAAAGCCCCGCTTTAACCAACCCGTATGAGCGTGCCTTAGTGGCCTATAGGAGTAACGTGAATGCCAGGGTCCTGGCAGGCTGATTCTGACATATAACCGTCCCATGTGAAACGAGAGACCCAAGTTGGCAACTCCTGCCAGCCCACATATAAAGCCCCGCTTTAACCAACCCGTATGAGCGTGCCTTAGTGGCCTATAGGAGTAACGTGAATGCCAGGGTCCTGGCAGGCTGATTCTGACATATAACCGTCCCATGTGAAACGAGAGACCCAAGTTGGCAACTCCTGCCAGCCCACATATAAAGCCCCGCTTTAACCAACCCGTATGAGCGTGCCTTAGTGGCCTATAGGAGTAACGTGAATGCCAGGGTCCTGGCAGGCTGATTCTGACATATAACCGTCCCATGTGAAACGAGAGACCCAAGTTGGCAACTCCTGCCAGCCCACATATAAAGCCCCGCTTTAACCAACCCGTATGAGCGTGCCTTAGTGGCCTATAGGAGTAACGTGAATGCCAGGGTCCTGGCAGGCTGATTCTGACATATAACCGTCCCATGTGAAACGAGAGACCCAAGTTGGCAACTCCTGCCAGCCCACATATAAAGCCCCGCTTTAACCAACCCGTATGAGCGTGCCTTAGTGGCCTATAGGAGTAACGTGAATGCCAGGGTCCTGGCAGGCTGATTCTGACACATAACCGTCCCATGTGAAACTAGAGACCCAGGTTGGCAACTCCTGCCAACTTTGTGGTCACCGCTGGGCCACGCTGACGGCTCAAACAGCGAGCAGTATTGCTTTCGCAATAAAACATGAAAACAGACAGGACGAACAGAGCGCGAACTCAAAACTGTTTAATGAAAATGGAACACTTGTTTTTATACATTCTTTGTCATGAGATATCACAAGCACACCTCGCCGCACCTCTATCCGTTCTTTATAAACTCAATTTCGGCTTTTGTCAATGTGATGGCAGATGCAGGGCAGTGTGTTAGTGGTAGTACGCCTGCGCTGCAGTCTCTGGTATTGTGAGGTCGTTGCAGCCTCAATGAGCTCTTCGAGGGTAATGGAAACCCCTAGTCTCAAAATGTTCTTTGTCGATGTATGAAGTGGTAAACCTAGTGCCGTTTGTTTTCTTTTCTTTTCTTTTTTTTTTTTTTGCGAACGAGAACGTCAACTTTGTCCTTTTCCGCGTTTTGAAGTCACCAGTACGGCAACCCCGCCGGGGTGGCGCAGCGCTTACGGCGCTCGACTACTGTTACCAAGGATGCGGGTGCGGTTCATGATATACGCAAATGATGTCACGATTTGGTCTCTTCATAAACAACTTGAGAGACAGAATCGGTATCTGCAAGAGGCTTTAAATACCATAGATGAGTACGTCCAAGATGCAGGTCTGGAATTATCTCCTCAAAAGTCCAGTTACATTCATGTTGCCAACAAGAATGGAAGAGAACAATTGGCAACGCAAAGAGTCACCCTAAAGATTGGAAATCAGGCATTGGAAGAGGTGGACGAGTTGAGAGTTCTTGGCCTAAAAATTCACAAATCCGGCAAAGGAACACAATGACTTCATAAGGTGAAAAAAGTAGCTGCGACTTCCTTAAACTTGATAAAACGCATTTCGTCTAGATGGGAGGAGGAGCTCGAGCGGACATGGCAAGACGTCTTGTACAATCGGTGTTACAGCCGAGGATACTATACCAGGCCCAATTCCAAAGACTCACGAGGCGACAGTGGGCGAAATTGTAAACAGTAAATAGAAACGCAATGCGCACTATCACGGCCTTACCAAAACTTACCCCTATCCCTATTCTCCAAGAGTTTGCACAGATAAATACGTTGACAGAATTAATTGAACAACGAGAGGCAACAAGGGATATGAAGCGAAAGTACGTTACGCCCATAACATCCTTGTACAACGAAGTGGCAGTTCAAACGCCACCAATGGCTGACCCCCCTCCGTGAGAATTCACGACTATTACGACAAACAAGACCACTCTGCTTCGTCGCAAAGAAAAGCTGGCATCTCGACCTCTGGTTGATGCACTTCCAGGTACCTGCATTGCATATACGGACGCATCAATTTTAGACAATGGCGGTAGAACAGCAGCTACTAAACACACAGCGAACTAAAGGTACATAAAGAATATGTTTCAGAATACCCGGACCCGCTTGTGATGGAACTGTATGCAATCCGCGATGCTATGGAGGCCATAAATAAATAGATTCCATAACAGAAGCCCACATCTATACAGACTCCTTAGCCGCCATAAAACAACTGATGAAAGTGACGAAGACGCTATGTGTTACCCAGGAAATCCACGCACTCAATAAAAAAACAAGGATAAGCATCCAGATACATTGGACACAAGACGATGCTGAGAACGCTGAGCAGAGAAAAGTTGACCACCTCACACACGAAGTTCCAAACACTAATGCGCCCCCCACCAGGCTCCCTTTCGATGACCGCTCCGCTGCTCCCATCTTAGCATACTCATTAAGGAAAAGTACACGTGCCCTCATTCCCCCGTGTACATTCCCACTCCTCGTAACTTAACGAGATTGGAGGAGGTTTCCCTTAGAAGGATAAGAGCTGGGGCGGCCCTTACCCCGTCGGTAAAATGCCGATGGGAATCGCAAGCAGACATCGGACCAACCACATGCCCGAAGTGTTCCAAACCAGCTGCAGAAGTGGATGTTCGCCACCTGCTATGGACTTGTGCAGGGACAAGGGCATCAAGGACACAGATTCTGCGCGAAGTGGGGCTAACCACAACAAGGGAAGAGGACTTCTCTAAATGGCTCACCGACAACGCTAAGAGCGGGAGCCCGCTCCGGTTCCTCACGGAAAGCCATTTACATTAGTTTCTATAATATGCCTTATGGCAAGCTTGCGTACAAAAAAAAAAAAAAGAAAAGAATCCCGGCCTCGGCGGCCGCTATTCGAAGGAGGCGAAAAGCAAGGCGCCCGTGTGTTATGCGATGTCAGTGCACATTAAAGAACCTCAGGTGGTCGATATTTGCGGAGTCCTCCACTACGGTGTCTCTCATAGCCTGAGTCGCTTTGGGACGTTAAACCCTACAAACCAAACCAAACAAGTACGGCACCACATAGACTGTCCTGTTGATTATGAAAGATTAGACTAGCCTCTTTCATGCCCACATGTTGGTTTGCGATTCGCTTCGGGAGTCTACAAGTGTGACTGGTGCTAACCTACTGCCGTTAGCCCGAATTCGTAATCGCAGAACTCTAATGCTTGCCACCGTTGGTATAGCGTTACCGTTGAGCCTGAGTGTTATTTACGGGTTATTAGGTCCGCCCTGCTTTAGACGCCGGCGATGGGACGATCGCATTGGCGCGGAAACGAGCGCTTCCGATTTCTCGGCCGAGCCCGATCGGTTCTAAGTATCTTTCTATAACATCGATTGCTCGCTGGATTGTCTCAGTTTGACCGTCAATGCCCCGCACTTCCACAGAGTGCATAATTTTAGCCTAGGATTTCGTCCAGTTTTGCGGCGAGGCCAATCATGGCGATATTAAACGGGGCCGGGGGCAATACCGATCCTTGCGATGTTTCCCAGCCGAATGTGTGATAGTTACTGTTCTGTCGTCGAGGAAATCGCGTATGCAGTTGTAATTTTTTGGCCTTTATCTCTCTGAAAGTCGAACGCTGTAACCATTGGTCCTGTACACGGCTGATTAGTGTAGGATGCCCGCACACGTCATCGCAGCCGGCTAGAGGCCGCGCCGTCGTGTGGAAGGTGGGCGACAGACGAAGGCCTGAAAACGAAAGCGCACTTTCCTCTCCATCCTCCTGTCCCTCGCAGTAAAGAAAAGGGCTGGCTGCTACTTCGTGGTTCCGCGTTGCGCGCTTTCTCCCATCGCGCTCGGCATGCAGCCCCACTTGTGGCGCACGCGATGTCGGCCGCCTTCCGAGTGCATTGCTCTTCCACCTGCAAAGGGGGCGCCCATCTCGAGAGAGAAATAAACGCAGGGCTCCGGTGCAGGATTCCGAAGGTGGTGCCCTGCGGTGACAGTCGAGTGTGCACCTGTCCTGGTACCTTGGGTGGTGATGTCGGTCGGGAGACTTGGTGTCTTTAGCGTTCACGGCACGGCGCCCTCTATCTTATGAGGAGCGAACGGCGGGCCCCCAGAACGCTGCTTTGCTGTCGTCGGATGCAGTGCTGAGCGATTGGTCACCAAGCACATCCGCGCCCATCCGTGTTTGTACAGATGAAACTGTGCTCATGCCACCAGCAAATTGCGACGTGCGCGCTAATTATCGATAGCTGTGCTGTAAAGATTTTTTTTTTATAATCTCTGCCCCTTTCTTTTCATATTGCCTTTGCGGGTTACAGACACACCACGGTTGTTTGTGTGGCATCCCCTTTGGCCTTACAAGGCCCGCCTCAGAACGGCCGCGCTTGGTCGATTCCATATAGGTATTACACCTTGCACCGACGTCAAGTTTGGCACTGCCCTTCGACCTTCCTGCTCGAGTCCTGCCCTGTGGTAGCGATGCCTCCCCATCAGATGGGAAAAGTGTCCCGGCCTTGTGCAACGAATGCGTACGCGGAGCACGAAGTGTTGCCTGGGAGGTGGAGTGGGCACGGACCCGTAACCAGGTTGACTTGGGGCTAATAGGCCCAGTGGGCAGCCCCGGGTTCGTGGAAGGAATTTTCTCAAAATGCCAAACCCATTGCTGCGTTGTCTTTCTTTGCTGGAAACACCGCCTTGTTCTTCTTTTCGGATTAACACGTCAAATATCGCTCTTTTTTTTTTTGTTCCTTACGACCGGAAGATATCGGCCCCCTCGCTCCGGCAATCGCGTATTCTTTTCTTTCGTTTGTACTGCGAAGTCTTCTTCTTCAGAAGGAAGAAAGGGAAATAAAGAAATGCAGTGTCACTTGGCCTCGCCGCTCGGATCTGCCGAAGCAAAAAACAAAAAACAATCCGCTCTTCGCCCGGAAGGGCACGCGCGATCAGGCCATAGCATGAATGCTCAGCCTATACATCACTGCCGCTCATTTCGCGCGCTTTTTTTTAAGTGTTACATTGTGTGCATTGCCGCGTACATTGTGCGCTTTGTACGAACAATGGCGAACGGGCAAGAATTGACTCTACGAACATAACCAAAAAACAAACCATCATGTGACTTAGCGCTGGTTCGAATTTAGTGCGGTTTGTGGTAAATACATTTTTTTCCATGTTGTCGCAAAGTACTTTTGCAGTTGTTGAGGCTGTTATTGCGCATAGTTTTGCGGCGTAGTTTGCAACATCGAGCGTCGTCGGTTTCGCGAACAGGGCTTTCTCCACGCCGCCTCGTCGCTTGCTCAGTAATCTACACTTGGTGCAACACGCATAGGAAAAACCCTAAAGAACGAATTACTCTCTACTGCCCAGTCTCTCTTTCGACTGCCTCCGTGCAAACCGCCTCCTCATATCTCTCATGCGCCGCGTGACCATCGCGCCAAAATTTCGTTTGGCCCAGCAAGGCTTCTCGCTATAAGAAGAAAGAAGCGCGAAAGTAGGCGCCAATTCAGACATTATTCAACCACCACCTGCCACGGGCAAGCTGTGTAAGCAGCAGATCGTACTTTTTCTTAGGGCAGGACGCGCACACTCGCATGTGTTTTGCCCTCGTCCCTACCATGCTCACAATGCCTTCAGGCTTCCGTCGCCGCCGTCCTCGCTTTGCTCTAAACATTTGGGGGAGAGGGGTATGACTCGTTCCTCTCTGCCCCGGCCAACGAACGGCGGCTGATCGAGCAAGCCGAGAGAATGCCAACGGGGATCTAAGCCGCCTTTTCTGTATGTCTCCCTGAGACCGATCTCGCGAGACCAGCGCGTATCGCTTAGTCACTATTGCCTTAATTTGCGCCTATGTTTTGACAAGCTTCCGCATATATAATGTGCAACCTTGCTTTAACAAAAGTCGTACGAAGATCTGGCCTTGAGGGGCAGCGTGTCTGGCTCGGGACCACATGTGTTGGCAGCAGCCAATTCGACCGCTTCACGTGCTCTGATGATGTCGCCTCCTGCAAACTACCATGTGTCACAACGATGCTACAGTGCTCTAGAATCTTGGGCAGTGTGTCGTCCGCGCCGGGGAACAATAGAGGAGCGAGGTCGCCGCCGCGATGAAAGCGCGCGTGACACCCAGGGGGCGCTGCCAGTAACAGGTGTGCCAAGGGGAGCGGTGCGCCGAGCCGAGCTCGATTCGCTTGCATGCAAAGACGAGCGCAGACCGTCTTCGCGTATTGATTTGAGGAATTCGTGTTTCGTTGTTCTGCATGTTCTTCGCCGTTTGTTGCGCTTTCTTGGTGTGTTGCTGAAACCTCGTCTGTGCTCTCCACTTGGAACATCTAAGCAATGCGTGCACGACGACGGAAAGACGACGCGACACAAGGGACAGTGCCGGGCTGCAACAGCGGTTACAGCTTGTGCAAGGGAGTTCCTCTCTCTTCCGTGTATCCATCGACGCCGATCGCTGTGAGACTTTGTCACAGAACCTCAAGAAAGCGGACAGAGTGCTGAACGAAGCAAGCGTTGTGTATGAGCGCTTTTTTGAACAAGTTTTCATTCAGCGCACGTATAAAACAATCAACGGTGAACTAGAGTAGAGGCCGGTCACATATACTTACTGATGACGCCGTTCCGATCATCTTTCCGGACGCACCAAAATATGTTTCAAAGTCGCTGCCAAAAAGAAAATGAAAGTCGGGAACATCTGTGAACAGACAATTCATGCAGCGAAGCGGAGACAGTGTTTACAAGCTAGCTCATGAATAGCAGCCGACATCTGACGGCGACAGTCCCGAGGAGCCCAACAGGGGGGATTTTGCCAAGGAAAACGAATGTGCCGTCTTTGCCAAAAGTAACCAGGCTGCATGTTTTGCTTCTCACTTGTATAAAAAGCCAATGACCACTTTATCACAACTAGTTAAGAAGTGAGGACAGGTGATCGCCTTTACATCTGAGATTTAGAGCTTCAGAAGTTTAGTATGAATCCACTACTACATGGCTGAAAAGCAGATCCTGCAACCTGGTTACTAAAACACCCGAAATGTGGTCAAGGATCGCCTTGCCACGCTGAGAAAAAGCTTTCCACTACGCCGAGTGCATGTGAGCTGGATGCTGCCGGAGACAGTAGCAAATTGGCCCCGAAAAAGCTGTCAAAATTGATATGTCGGCCACAAAATCGGGTGAGGAGGCTCTTGTGGCGGAAGTTTCTATAAGTGGAAAAAGGTTGTTCGCAAGACAATTCAAATCCAGTACAGGCGGAGGCACTAATTGAACATGTTAGTGGGCTACAGTAGTGCTTTAGCTGGTGCAGGCATACAACCATGTTGCTGATGGGTGCTCGTCAATTTCTTTTCCCAGAAGTGCACGCTTGTGGTCAAGGACGGTACGGCCTACCAAGGCTGATTTGCATGTTGTGCCATGCTTGGAACCTGAATAAATGACTGTCTGCAGAATGATGTTCTTTGTTTTTTTTTTTGTTTTTTTTCACTACGCAAGAGCTCTCTAAAACACTTTGCTATTCAGACAGGATTCTAAGATTCGCGAGTTTCGAAACACCGCAGGCTTCGAATGAATTTCTTTCTGTGCAACATATTTATCCAAGTGTGTGCAATAGACTCACATATATAGGTTCGGAAACACGAGATGCACTCATAACACACGCGAAATGCGACCTAAGCTGTATTTAGCTTGTGGCGTGCGCACCGCACCATTATTACAGTGAAATATTCTAGTTCACTGTACCAATATCGTCGCTGGCATTACAGCGCCATACAGCCGCGCAGACCATGGAACAATGCATTATTAAGCAAATAGGCGATCACCAAGCATTAAATATCGAATTAAGCGCACCACGCAGTGCAGATACGACGAGCCGACGCTCACGGCAGCGCAGCCAGCGGACGGCTCGCTGCGCACACCTGTTACACGAAGCGCCCCCTGGCCTATGGCGCAGCAGTCATCGCAAAAAGAGCCCATGCTCCACCCTCGCACGAGACACTAGGGAGTTTTAGAATAGGGGGACCCAAGGCTTGGGGCCCCCAAGGAAATAGCGCGCGGCAGCGCAACGTGCTAACCGAGCGCCGAGTTTTAGAATAGGGGTTTTCCCGACGCAGCGGAGCCGGGCTTGCGTTCGTCGATTGCAGCGCCACGACGGTAGCCAAGGAAAAGCATTTTAATATATAAAAGCCAAAAACGCTATCTTATTCGTCAAAAAGTACTATTATTGTGCAAATACTATCCTAAGACTACCGGTTATATAAACCGTTTTCGTCAGACAAGACGAAATCGGCAAATTGTCAATCCAGGCCGAGACCGGGAAACTTCATTTGAACCTTCCGCGCTTTCCGCCGTCTGGTCCCCATGGCAACCAAAGGAGGCGAACTCGCTAAGCCTAGCAGCTCGGTAAATCCGGAAGCAATCTGAAAATATAGTGCGTTTTATCGCTAAAATTTGGTTGTGCGGGCATCATGAGACATAGCATAAGCTTCGTTGGCCTTTCGTTTTCCATGAACGCGTGACACCATAGAGCGGTGACGACGAATGTGTGCCGAGGCGAGCGGCCGCCGCTTGGCCGAGCGCCGCCATGTTGCCGTAACCCAAGCGACCCAACTTGGGGCGAACGCTATTTCCGAAAAATAGGGGCCGCCCCTAGCGTTAACCCAAGACTCCAAGCGCGCCTTACGTTCTGCGCATGCGCATTTCGACGCCCCAAGCTCCTTGGGGGCCCCAAAGCTTGGGGCCCCCTATTCTAAAACTCTCTACTGCCCAATATTCTAGAGCACTGTAACGATGCTCTCGTTGCTGCGCCAGGCTTCGAGCCGTCGCGTGGTCCCGGCGGAGGACAGCCGAGGAGGAGGAGCAGAAGAAGACTGGTAACTTACGCTCTCGCGTCATACTCTTAAACAAGTCATGACAACAACTGAGCATAAACTGATTATTGCATTCCACTCCTCACACGTTAAATTATAAATCCTCGAAATTTGAGCTCAGTGGATAGTTTTAAAATTATTTTTTTTGTTAATAATATCGGAATCAGCTTTCTGGTCTGGCAACAATTGGCCGCTGACGTCACAACGTCAACGCTGACGTACCAATGTCGTCTGCTATTCGCGGTGCCGGCTGCACTCGCGCATGCACGTCGTGGATGGTGATCACTGAGTTTTGTTTCTTCAGCAAACAATATTTTATTTACATATTCTCTTTTCTTTGAGAATCCTTCACTATAATATGCGAGCTTAGAGATCCCCAGACTTGTCTTGGGCTTCGTCTAGAGATTGCCGAGGAGTCCGAAATCGACGGGCTCATGCTGTATAGTTTAGGCATGCAATCAGAAGCGTATATTCTTACGTTATGAGAGCTTGTTTTATCAACAAACGCTCCCGCATATAAAGAAAGCACTTGTCCAATGTCGCCTTCGGCCATGTACATGCGCCGCAAAAGTGGGGAGGGGATAGCTTTATGTTCCTGATGTTAGTCAAATGTAATTATTTTCTGCTGGTAAAGTATTTTAGCAAAACTATGTTCAGTGTGGTCAGGGCAAGAAAGCATGCGCCGCCGCTTCAGCCACGCGGTTCAATACGTTTCACTGCCCGCACCGAACAAGAGCCTCCCAGTCGCGCCTCCCCCCGCGCGCGCGACCGACTCCCGAGCCTCGCCTTGCGAATTTCTAGTGCTTGTCTAGCAAATGACTCGTGAGTGCTTCAACGTAAGCATACACCATTTAGTGTTTAGTTTGTGAGCCCTAAACTCCCAAAGGAATGCGCTGATTCGCGGATTACGACTGCGCCGCAGCCTGTTTGTTTACACAGCTTTTGCAATGACTGGATGTATGCTGCCCGTTCGCACGGCATAAAATGCGAGCTGAGCTAGCAATACCAAAACTATCCACTTCTTTTTACATCAGTTGCACCTTCATTTATTCACCAATACTACTGCGCTGCAAGAAGCGCCGGCTACGCTCGCTAGGCAGGGTCACACATATCGACGCTTCCCACTCAATGTGCACTCGCTTTGTGATGTGAGCAGTAGTCGATTCGGGGTCGCTACTGCCAGAACTACACTCGATGACCGCATGCGACGGCTAAAACTTGTGAATGCACGCTCCGTAATCGCCGAAACTCTAGACCCGAATGCGCGTACTCGCGCTAGGCCTACTCGCCGCTGAACGAGCCGAAGTTCGGTGCCGACTAACATTTCTGGCCAAGGTCATTGCTAATGATAAGGGGGATGAAAAGCGTAACAATATAAACTGTAGCTTCTTGTTTTCCTTTCTCTAACTCGGTTAAGCTACAGATAAGCGCAGCCGTTCAAGCCGTTCGGGTGCCAAGTTCTCGCTCGGCCTCCGATCCGACCAAAACAGATTGGACCACCGTCTGCAGATCAGTTCCGTCGGCGTCGCGAGGCCGAAAACCTCGCACTACGGTGATAGGCGACCGTTGGCCATGCTGACGTCATCGCCGGTGTAATGCGAAATATCAGTGCGTCGATAAGCTAAGAAACCGTGCAGCTCCACTGACTGTGAGCCGAAGAAAACATGCATTACTTTATATCGCTTTAACATCTTCATCAAGCACTTCTACATGAGGGACGACCACTGTGTCGATCGTCCCAAGAAAAAGAAAAAAAGACCTGTCCTTTGGTTTGTAGCCTGCATTGCAGACGACGCTCTGCCACGTATATTCTGTGACATCACACGAGCATTTCAAAATGGCGGTCACTGTCGGTGGGAGAGCTTCCCAATTCCGATTTCTATCGCGTTTTTTCTTTGTAATATGCGCCACGCTCTAGGCACTAAAACTTTGCGAGTAGAATCACGGACCTGTATATTATTCACAGGGCAATACATCGAACGACCTTGTCATCGCCCCTTTAAAGCTCCCCCCCCCCCCCCCCCCCCCAAATGTAACACCTGACTTTTATAGGGCGCGATAGGGGAATAATGTAGCAGGCAAAAGAAGATTCCACCGTTGCTATCGCAATTCAACTAGGGTTAACCAGAGTTACACCACAACTAATTTTTTCCGCTTACAATGTCGAACAACGCCGGATTTTCTGCAGAACGCCGTGTCGTTGAAATCGTTAGTCAAGACCAGTCTGATAGTTCCAATTCATGTTCTTCACGGACGAATGGATTTTGCAACACGAGGGTCAAGATCATGCACCGGCCAAGGCTTGCAAGTTTCCGGTTGTCCTGGGACGATGCTTATGACGAGGAAAGAAGTGCAAATGTCTAGATGGGAACACCTTTGCTGCGATGCACGGAGAAGGCAGAAAAGCGGGCTACCAATAGCCAGGAGGTGTGGTTGCATCGTCTCTCCAGTCCCTCTTCAGCACAGCCACACTGCCGCGCGGGAATGGGCGTCAGGTCACGACCTCGTTCGTGGCCGCGGTTTTGTTGCCGCCGCGGACGACTGCGATAGACATGCGAGATGGCAAGGAATGCTCCTCGCGCCACTGGATCGGCGCACCCCGCATTTCTCGCAAGTTTATCGGGGCGGCTGGCTTGTAAAAAGTGCCGTGCTTTCGGGAGAACTGCGAGGTGCACTTTTCCTTACGCTAGCAGCAGTACGAGGCTCTGCACACCGCGACACGGCAGCGGTGTCGCGCGCTGTGCGGCGTTCGCCGGTGTCGAGGATGCGGACCTCATTACACGCCTTGCCTAAAGCCTTGCCACAGCGTCTCCGCGCGAGCAGATTCAGTGCCGGGGCTGTTTTGCACGGAAGGGGCCACACCCGCCCATCCGTTTCTCGCTTTGGTTTCATAGCTGTCGACTGGGCAGGAAGCTCTCTGCTCCTTTCTCCCTCGCACGCGACGCAGCGACTCCTCGAACGAATTGCGAGGACGCCGGTTTGGATCGAAGAGGTGTTTCGCTAAAGGCCCCACATAGCTTCCTACTACTGATATGTTGCTCATCTGAAACCCGAGTGATGTCAGAAAGGCCGCGACTGGCGTGTTATTGGAGTGCTCGTCGTTGCAGCCGGCTGGAACCACTCTGCTAATGCTTCCTCTCTCTGCGATAATGAAGGCCGCCGCGCACACCGTCATCAATACGGCGGTGATGCGCAAATGTGCACGCGTAGGTCGCCCAGACAGACGCTGCCATTCAATTGGGCGACCCGAGAGGGCGGTGTGGAGTAATTAGTGTGATGCGTCACCACTGGAGCGTGCCCGTTTTCGCCGCCGGAGCCGCCATTCGCGTCTACGACTGGTTCTCCACGGGGTGGCTGCCGCGTGTGCGTCGTCCGAGGAATGCAGCGGTTCTTGACGGATCCCTTCCTCCTTCCCTAACTCTCTCCCCTCTGCGTGTGTGTGCAGGCGCTCGCCTTTTCTCCTTATCGGCGCGGCCTCGAGAGCTTTTTTTTTTTTTTTCTCCTTTCTTCGCTCGCTTTCTTCCGCCCTGTGCTTTGGTGGCGGCGGATGCGCGGCGCTACCTTCTTCCCCGGCCGTCGCCGCCTGCAGTCGTCTTTGGCAAGGCCGCTTGCTCGATCGTGGTCTCTGCATGGCTTTCACCGCAAGCATCAGCTTGCGCAACACTTTGTCGCTCGATTCGGGGCGAGACGGCGGCGTTGGGCATTGCTCTTGGCGCTGATGTGGTTGGGTCATCGCTCCTTTGGGTCTGCTCTCGGACGGCGCAGCAGCGGCCTCTTCTCTCGTCGGCCGTTCGTGGGCCTGGCTGCTGTGTTCGCGAAGTGGATGCTTATCCCGCGAACACTGCTCCGCCGAGGTGCTGCCCCGGCGGGCACTATCGCCGCGCTTTCTGCGCGTCGCTACCGCAAGCAGCAGCTGGCGACAGCGTTCCCCGCCACACTTCCTGGTAAATGCCACGAGCACGGCGGCAACAGCGAGTGTTTTCCGCGGCGGTGCTGTGGTGTGTGTCGAGTGCAGTGCCGCAGTTAGGCCACGCATGCTGGGACATGGAGAAGTTCTTCCTTCGCGCCCTGGGCCGCTCGTACACGTACTGCTGCGCTGAGACGCCTCCCGGCCATCAGTCGGAGCTGCGCAACAGACCAGCGGGCCGCACTAGGGCGTCGCCTCGGAAACGACGTGAGTCTCATTTGATTTCGCGAGAGTCTTGGCTGGCAGCTATTGCTATTCGGCTGGCTGGTGCTGAAACCATAGCCGCGAGTTGATGCACGCTAAACCAACGGGGTCGGCAGCTCTCCAAGGGACGAAAACTGATGCGAGTATCGTGAATGCTACTTGCGACAAGTCTCCGGTCTGAGCAACGCTAGGGGATGTTGCCTTGGGGGTAATAATACTGACGTGTTCGTTGCTGTTTCTGGCTCCGAGTTCACGCGCGGCTCGACTTGATTGGTTGGAGATGGAGGTGTAGAGCTCGTGCTTGTGGGGCACACTCACTTTATGTTGTTTGTTTCCATAGGGAAGCAATGGAGCCACTCAATTGCTCATAGCAAAGGGCACCTGAGCTGGATCTAAATGAAGGTAACACAAAATAATGACTAGACACCTGAGAATCGTTCGATGTAAAAGCAAAGGTGCGATGCAAAGATATTCGGTTGCATTAAAAACAAATCTGAAGAATGTTTAGTTTCTGCGTGAAAATATTATATTTGCCATGCAATGATACACGAGTGAAGTACGTACGGTCTGTGTAGTCCTGCGCCCTCCTTCGTCTTTTCGTCTAGACTTGCTTTTCCTTTGCATCAGCGACGAGACGCGCCAGACGTTGGCTTTTCTTTTTTTCTCCTCGCGACGCTTCGGGAACTTGCGGGGGCGGCGGCGCACGTGCTGCCGCGAAAGCGCCTTCTTTTGTGACGTAAGTCGAAATTTCTATCGCGACCTGCGCACTTCGAATTGAATGCGGCAGCACTAACTAGCCGCATTCTTGGATTTCGACCAGCTGGCTGTCACGTCTTGTCCGAGCTACTGGTGTAAAAACTAGGGGTGTGCGAATAGTACTTTTTCCAAACCGAATCGAATACGAATAGTGCACTCTTGCTATCGAATCGAATACGAATAGTGCACTCTTGCTATCGAATCGAATACGAATAATGTAGCTAAAAAGCGAATCGAATACGAATCGAATAGTGAAAGCAGCAAATCGATTATTCTGCAAGTTATGTTCATATCATTTGTACGTTGATTACAAAACATTAAAAAGTGTCTGAAATTCAATTTTATTCAAAATGCTGTTTGATATATAGTTCACAACAATGTACAGCTGCGTCAGCCTTGACTACAGGGGAGATAAAGTCGAAATATTTAAAAGCAAAAAGATTGCACAGAGTCATAAGCAAACGAAAATAGCACTCAGTAAAGTCAAGTGGAGTTGGCAGGAGTTAATAAAATTACTAGATGCAACTTGGCTAGAAGTGCAGCCTGGCACTACTAGAATGCACAACTAGAAATTGAGTACTGTCAACATGGCATCAGTCAAACAACATCACATCAACTAAGACAAGACTTTCTCAGACTAGTCATCAAAAATTTAAAAAATGCTTGACTAGATTAAGGCTCTAACACTGCGGGTAAATCACACAGAAAATGCAGATACATGTCTAGATTAATCTGCAGTTTTTATTTGAGCCTTTAATGACTAGGACTGAAACTTGTTGCAACAGTTATGAGAAACGACCATTCACAAAGATAAAATTTGATATCCCAAAAGGTGGAACATTAGAAGTAGTGCAGATGCAGTGAAACAAAGCGCATTTCACAAAGATTTAACTGAGTATATGGAACACTGGGCATGTTGCAATGGCAGCACTATACGTAAAGAAAGTGTTTGAACTATGGGAACAAAATAAAGGCAGTCTTGTGCATCATAATGTAACTAGGGATATTCACCAACAAATGGTTCTGGACTGTAAAATTGCACAGCAGGTCTGTTGGGAAATGTTATGGAAGCTTGGACCGCACTGAGTTGCCGTGCAAGAAAACAAGGTGCTCCACACTGTCCGATGAAAGTGATTCCCACCGACAAGTTACTGTGTTGTAGCAAGTTGGGAAGAGTCTCTCGCTTGCCACCTGAGTAGCCGGAATGGCAAGGTACTTTCTGGCCATGGTTGCAAAAGATCCATACTTGATTTTTCCTTCTGTTTGCCACCACTGAAATGGACTGCTATCACGAGGCAACACTGGGGCCTGAAGACATTTCTTGCATCAAAGAGCAAGGGTTTTCATTGTGTTTTGATGATACAAAAGTATTAAACACTCCCCAAACGGATGACTGCTCTCCTCTCCAATCCATCTGCTCCTGTGCAGAAGTTTCTTGCGAGCCCAACTGTGACAGCCTTGACTCTTCCTGTTCCTGAAGTACTGAATACAAGAGGGACCGCATGTGCCCCTTTTCTTGCTGGTTGCTGCAGACATCCTTGAAACGAGGGTCAAGCAGAGTGGCAACAGCATGGGGCATCTGTGTGCTTATACCTTGAAATCTTGCTTTCACAGACCTCAGGAGGTTCTTTGAAAACTCTAGCTCCTCAGCTCCACTTGCCTCTTTAGAAAGCAGCACCTGGATGCAGTGAACAAGGGGAATAACAAGAGACAATGTTGGGTGTGACTCGGAACAAGCAGCGGTAGTGGCTTCTTCAATCGGTTGCAGCACTGACACGAACGCTACTACTTGACGCTATTCAAGAGAGGTCAGGTGGTGAACAGAATCTATTTCTGCCAAGTCTACTGTCACAGCTGACTTCAGCTTATGCAAGCGCGCTAGCATGGCGTATTCACTATTCCATCTTGTAGGAACATCTTGTATCACCTCCTCTATGCCCATTGTATTTGTTGCAGTCTTGTTCTCGCGCTGCTGCTTCGTTTGTACAGCCCAACGATAGCCCGTGCTTTTCCACACACGCTTGCGAATCCGTTGCTTTCTTTCTTCGCGTCCTGAACACAAAGTTGCACAGTGTGCGCGAAACAAGCAACGTGCACCCAGGGAGTTGGCCCAATCGCGGACACAAAGTTCCGAGCATTGTCAGTCAAGGAAGGTCCTCAGGTACGTCCCACTCTTTCAAAACGTCCATGAGTAAAGAACGCAGGTTCAGTATGGTTTGCACACAGGTGACGGCAGGCAAGAACAAAACTGTGAGACACGAAGTCGTCACTCAACACGTGGCACGTCACAGACACGTAACTGTCTCCAGCTCGCGACGTCCAGCCGTCAGTTGTGATGGCGACAGAGCCTACATCCGTGCTGATGACGCTATGCAGCTTCTCATGGACGGAGCGGAGCGTTTGACAGCGTTGTACATTTCAGGCACGACGGTCCTCGAGAATGTCATGCGACAGGGGACCTTGTATTCGGGGACCGCATCAGGTCTTGAAACCCTGGCTCTTCCACAATAGAGTAGGCCACTTACAATGAAAGAAGCAATTTGCACCGTAAGTGCCTTGGGGCTCTGAGGGTTCAGCTGTGGCTTGAAAAACGAACTAGCACTTGTCTTGTCTTTGATGTAGAACGCTGCTGAGAAGCAGATGCTCCGCTCTCATACTCTCTGCGGGCTCCCGGATGCCGTCTGAGGTGGTTGATCAAAGGCGTCGTTGTGTTAGCTGGCGTTTTGAGAGCCGCTCCGCACAAGACGCACTTGGACGAGCCTGCCTGTACACGTTGTCAAAAACCCCAACACCACTGCGTTTCTTTCGGCATGCCGAAGTCGCTGTTTCACCTTCATTCATGACGAGGCAGCAAGAGGCGTCGGAGCAGCAGCGTCAATCGGCGCGCAGAAAGCAGCGGACAGAAACAGACCAGCAGTATAGTTCCGTTTTACTTGTGGCGTGAGCAGCGGAGCGGTAGTGGTGGTAGCGGCGGCGCTGCGGTAGAGCGCTATAACTCGTGGAGTAATAGATCTGACGGGAAAACGCTGATCTCCTCTAGGGGGCGCAACTATTAATCTCTACGCACATTGTCAGTTGCTGGTTGTTTTTATCTACAACAATTACGTTTCAACTACTTTATTTAGAGAACTAGATTGCATGATACAATATATCAGAGATTACGAATGGCTGAGCGACGCTTTCGTCCGACTTGGGTCCGCGTAACCCGAGGCCATAGAGTTGCGCTTCCCCTGCTGTTGGCTCTTCGAATTAGTTATCGCCGAGCGCGCGATCTGCTCATCGTCCTCTTCTTTTCAGTGACTTTCGTTGCTTTCGTTCTTTCTCAATTAGCTCGCGTGCTCCCCTCTAGCTGGCGCTAGGCGATTACAATTGGCGCTAGGCGACCTGAGGTATATAGTGGAGAGATGTATGAGCATGAGCTGACAACATTCATGCAACTCTCATGTCATGCGCCATTCGCATAATAAACTTAACCTCAACTAATGATGATGGAAGTGAATGAAATTTTCAGGGAATAAACATGGTAGCGTTACTCCTCGGCAGATTAGAGACGTGTGAACTATGACACGACTACGAGAAGTTGCCTCCGCGATTCGTGATATGTCCAATCTTTAAGAATGTTTCCATGCGAATGGACCGTGTCGCGGCCACGCTGAAGCATGTAGGCTCCCTAAAACGGTGATCTCTGCTTCTCGCCTAGGTTTATTGCGGCAGCAAGCTGTGCCTGCTCGGAGCTGACGCTGCCTTCGCGAGAATGGTCGGAGGTAACCGAGACTTTAATTCGTGCCAGTTATTCGAAAATTTGCGAAGATATTCGAACAGTTTCGAATAATTTTCAATTTCCGCTATTTGATTCGTTTAACGAATCGAATATTATGATATTCGATTCGATATTCGAAAATTTCGAATATTCGTACACCCCTAAAAACGCAGGCCGAGACTCTTTGCTGGCCACTGTGCCATCTCGGTTCTTCTTGTCTCTTGCTTTTATTTTACAAAAATAACAACTAACCAAATGTTCAAAAGGGATCCGCCTTTTGTACTGCGTCATCTCTGCATTTGGTTTCTTTACGTTCCAGGCTGCGAGTCTTTCACGCTGTTCTGATGACCTCGTCTTCATATCATCTGATAAAATTGCGCACCTTATTTCTGATTAAATCCTTAGGCACCCGTTAAATATTTGGTTAAACATGTGAACAAGTGCAAACGTCAGTTGAATTAAGCAAAAAGACTGCTGGAGTACTTTTGTCGGTTACCTGCGCTTCTTCTTCCTTCCAGTTAGTGGAGCAGCTAACCTATAGGACACTGTGCCTGAGGCGACATTGGTTTGGAGCCTATCAAAAATGGGCTCCCGATTATTTCGGTCACCATGTACTGACATCGCACTGTGCAGAGACGGATCGCGTTTCGCGAAGTGTGGCCGGCATCGGAGTCGCGTCCTCGATCGGTTCCACTGTTATCGTAGGTCATCGTACGGGTACGATGGTAGTACCGAGAAAAAGACAACCCTGTTAGAGTCGGGAGAAAACGGTAGGAGGTGTCAGACCGCCGTGTCGGACCATGTCAGACGGCGCCGATGATGGGGTGGCTTAATGCGCGCTCTTTGTCCTGCCCGGGCCTCTATTTACAAATGTGTGTGTTATGCGAACAAGCACGGGGAAAGAAGTGGAACCACCGCAGCACTTGCGATGCTGTACGGACGCCATCCGAGCTGTCGACACGCTTCGAGGGCGGTACCCAGCGAAAGCTCGCTCTGGGAGGTTACCCGCGTGTTGCAGAAAAGCCGGTGTGGTGGTAAAGCGAAAATCTGAAAAAAAAAAAAATGTTTTGCCGAAAACTTCATTGCCTCTCTCCAAATAAAGGGGGAATAGGTATTGCCTTATGACTGTCAGCTAATATTTAGGTGTGTCATTAGAAAAAAAAAAACTAATTACGGAAGCAATAGTTAAGCTAGTATAGCAAAGAATTGCATTTCCCCTTTGCTGATCTGCAATCCGGCGCTCACTGGAAAATTCTTTCGATCACACAGCACTGCCGCAACAGATGGCGCGAGTCGCCGGCCGATTCAATGTCTTATACATCCACCCATCGTCTTCAAAGCATTGGGGTTTAAACGCTAGCTTGTCGTCCTCCATAATTTTTTCCTCTTTCCGGCTAGAATTATCCACGCAGCTGCAGTACGTGTGCTCGATGTCCATTTCGGGTAGCTGCGCGCTAATAGTTGCAGGCAAAACAAGCGCGATGCTCTTAGGTAGGCGAATACAAATGAGCAGTGCCTCTGAGGGCGTTGGCGTAGCGTTGCGCTACGAACGCTGCACTTGAGTTTGACAGCGCATGGAAAAGCTGGATGCATTTTTCCGCTATGTCCCATGGGCCGGCCCCTAAAGGGCCGATGCCAAGAATTCGTAATCTGCAACAGATGACGCAGGAGCGTCACCTGCAGTGGTAAACGCGAGACATGTGCAGTCGTGTTCACGGTAACGGCGATCATCTCTACACAGGCCTGTGGCCGCGAAGCGCTGTGCACATTGGGGAGAGAAGAGTGGTTTCCAACTGGAAGAGAGCGGTTTGCAGCGCCACGAAAGGTGTCAATCGGGGTACACACGTTCAGCACGGTTTAGAGAAGAGCACAGTCATGTAGCCGATTGGTCTCCCTCACCTTTCGTGGCAAGCAGCGCCGCCCATTTTTACACCTCGATGGTCGCCGGAAGGCGCACCAGGAACACGTGTCGGCCGGACGGGCAATCTTCGCGCCAGGATATGTGTGCACGCTGGCAGAGTTTCATCGCTTCCACAAATGGCAAAAGTGAGGCAATCGTTTTTCCGCAATCATCTGGAACCCTCCGCACGTGCCTAGCATGGTCTCCAGTGCACGGAGAGTCCCCAAGGAGAAAGGTCAGATAAAGGATGTAACAATTGCCAACTTCTGTTTCTTCTGATTTTTCTTTGTCGAATTCGAAGCCCTTATCGTGAAAAACTAGCTACCAATATGGGAAATGATCACCAGAGAATTGATTCACAGGTCTTGTTAGATTTGAGGCTCGCGCCTTTGTATCGCTCCGCTGCCACCAGTTGTTAGATGCGGGTCGCGGCCCCATCGGTAGCGTTGGCCTGGCGGCTCCGTGGCTCGGCGGACGGCATCAACGGTCCCAGCAAAGACGTGGCGTCGACCAAAAAAAAAAGGAAAACGTTTAATACAACATTATGAAGGAGGGGTCAGAGAAGCTTGCCCGGAGAGAAAACTGATACTCACACAGCTGGTGCCTGGCGTCGTCTCTACGACGTTTCAAGGAGTCTTTCTCTCCCTCTCAGCGGAGTCTGCCGCTGCTTTTTATACGCTTGTCAGTTCAGAGGGAAAGGGAGAAACTTCGTGTCCGAACAAGGCGAGATGACTCAATCGTCGGTGCCGCGACAGAAATATTCTCCACCTCCTGCAGACGGGCGAGGGCGACGCTCTCTCTCTCGAGCGCCGGACTTGGCCAGCGTTTGCACACACACGCACGCATACACATTTGGCGCGTGCATCTTCGGCCTGCCCAGACACGCCCGCGGGAGGAAGCGTTGGGCGGCCGGCCGGACGGCGCTGAAATGGCCGAAACGCTCGCTGCTTTGCCTGATGCTGCGCTGTGGCCGCGTCGGTTGTCGCACAAGACGGAGGCGAATCGTAACAGTCTACATTGTCCGAGGGAAGGACTGAAACCAATGTAAGGATTGGTATGATTAGTACCTAACTCCTTAGGGCCCGCGGACCATGCATGCATTTGAGACCCTTGGCTAATATATCCAGAAAATAATTTCGTCAGCTTTAGAATGCAAAGCAGTAAACTGTTTTGTTTTTTCTACTATAGAGCGTGCAAAGTGGCGGCTGTCGGAGAAGAATCGTCCTGCAATGAACTCCACTCGGATGATGATGTTGACGAAGCTGCAAGCATAACTGGTCCCTGTTGGCACCCTGAAGGTGAAGGTCTGCGATGCCTCTTTTTCCTATTCTCTTTCCCCTTCTCTTGTTTGTGCTAGCGGTGTTGGGTAGTTTCCGATCGAAATGTCAGTCACCTCCCCGCGCTCCCTGGCAACACTTTCTTGAGGGCAAGTGGCATTTCTAATGAGACGAGTCTTCCGCATACGGACACACTGAAACGGCGCATTTGCGCCGAATGACATTTGGTAATCCTTTGGTAACGTTTGGCTGCAGCGGTGGCGTAGCCGTAGAACATCCGCCTCGCATGCAAGAGGACCGGGGCTCAAATCCCGGTGCCGCGCAATTCTCCACCGGATTAAAAAAAAAAAAATCCGCGTGTCGATGGAATTGCATAAACAGGTTTGGGGTGCGACCTGATGCCGGTGAACACCTCCGGCAACGCACTCCCTCACCAGAACAGGAGTTGGCCACCCTGGTGCAGTAATTGGCCGCAACCTCACATGATAAGCTCCATAAAACCCCGGCCTTAAGTCACCAGCGGCTGCGTAACAACTGACCACGGCGGCGGTCAGACCCGTGACGCAGCAGGGGGTGCTAAGAAAGCCTGGCTCCGCTGGACAGGCCGCAATTGGAAACTGACCCTGGCAATTCGTTTAATGCTAGAACCCTAGCTGGTGAAGCTAGTTTAGCAGTGCTCTTACAGGAACTAGAAGGTATGAAATGGGATGTCATAGGGCTTAGTTAGGTTAGGAGGCTGAATGAGGCATACACTGTACTGAAGGATGGGCATGCACTGTGTTATCGAGGTTTACCGGAGAGGCGAGAACTAGGAGTAGGTTTCCTTGTCAATAAGTATATAGCGGGTTATATCGATTAATTCTATAGTATTAATGAGAGGGTGGCAGGCATCGTAATTAGGCCTAATAAGCCGTATAAACTGAAGGTTGTACAGGCCCATGCACCTACATGTAGTTATGATGACCAGGCAGTTGAAAGCTTCTACGAAGATGTAGAATCGGCAATGCGAAAAGTAAAGACGCAGTATACGGTACTAATAGGCGACTTCAAT
Organism: Amblyomma maculatum; assembly: GCF_055883805.1. Taxonomy (NCBI): domain Eukaryota; kingdom Metazoa; phylum Arthropoda; class Arachnida; order Ixodida; family Ixodidae; genus Amblyomma; species Amblyomma maculatum. Next base: position 169,572,135 of record NC_139349.1, on the reverse strand, counting down.
CCCAAGGTAGGGAAAAAGCAGGCAGGAGACAAGGCAGTAGGTGACTATGGCATTGGTTCTAGGAATAGCAGGGGGGAGTTACTAGTTGAGTTTGCAGAGCGCAATAACTTACGAATCATGAATACCTTCTTCAGCAAACGGGAGAACCGGAAATGGACATGGAAAAGTCCGAACTGGGAGACTAAAAATGAAATCGACTTCATAATGTGTTCAACCCCCGCCATTATGCAAGATGGAGAGGTAATCGGGACAGTGCGATGCAGTGACCACAGGATGGTGAGGTCTCGAATTAGCCTAAATCTGAAGAAGCAACGCAACAGATCAGTAAGAAAGAAACCCATCAACGAATTAGCGGTGAGGGGGAGGGCAGAAGAGTTCAGGATCTCGCTACAGAATAGGTATTCAGCTCTAACCGAGGATGGCGACATTGCTCTAGAAGCAAGGAACAATAATTTCAGAGATATCATTACTGAGTGCGCGGTAGAAGTAGGCGGTAAGCTTTCTAAGGAGACGAAAGATTTGATTAAGAAACGCCAGAGAATGAAAGCTTCCAATCCAACAGACCGGATCGAATTGGCCGAGATAACACAGCTAATCAATAAGCGCAAGGTGGCCGATATAAGGAAGTATAACATGGAGAAAATTGAGCATGCTGTAAAGAACGGGGGAAGCCTTAAAGCGGTAAAGAAGAAATCGGGCATAGGCAAAAAACCAGATGTATGCAATAAGGGACAAGGCGGGCAACGTCATCACTAATATGGAAAAGATAGTCAAAGTAGCCGAGGAGTTCTATACAGATCTCTACAGTAGCCAAAGTAGTCAGGACCGTAATGAGATTGGCGGTAGGGAAAAGCATTCAGACATTCCACCAGTGACGAAGGACGAGGTCAAGAAAGCATTAGAAACTATGAAAAGGGGAAAATCAGCTCGAGATGATCAGATAACTACGGATTTGCTGAAGGAAGGGGGGGATATCCTGTTAGAAAAACTGGCCACCTTGTATTCGCAGTGCCTGGTGTCATCGACGGCACCGGAACCATGAAATAATGCAAACATTATCCTCATTCATAAGAAAGGGGACTCTAAGGACCTTAAAAATTACAGACCAATCAGCTTACTGTCTTTTACGCATAAGGTATTTACTAAGGTAATCGCTAATAGAATCAAGACAACCTTAGACTTCAATCAAGCAAAGGATCAAGCAGGGTTTTGGAAACGGTACTCTGCTATCGATCATATCCATACCATCAATCAGGTGATAGAAAAATGCTCGGAATATAACCAGCCCTTGTACATAGCATTCATTGATTACGAAAAAGCATTTGACTCAGTTGAAACCTCGGCGGTGATGCAGGCATTGCGAAATCAGGGGGTAGACGAGCCGTACGTGAAAGTGCTAGAAGATATATACAGTGGCTGCACAGCAACCATAGTTGTGCATAAAGAAAGTAACAAAATTCCCATAAAGAAAGGTGTTAGGCAAGGAGACACAATCTCCCCAGTACTATTCACAGCTTGCTTAGAGGAAGTATTCAGAGACTTGGAATGGGAGCAGTTAGGGATAAGGGTAGATGGAGAATACCTCAGTAATCTGCGATTTGCTGATGACATTGCCTTGCTAAGCAACTCGGGAGATGAACTACAATTAATGATTGATGACCTAGACAGGAAAAGTAGAAGGGTAGGCTTGGAAATCAATATGCAGAAGACTAAGGTAATGTTCAACAGCCTCGGGAAGGAACAGCAGTTTACATTAGGTAGCGAAGTACTGGAAGTAGTAGGCGAATATGTCTACTTAGGACAGGTAGTAACCGCAGATCCGGACCATGAAAGGGAAATAACAAGAAGAATAAGATTGGGATGGAGCGCATTTGGCAAGCACTCGCAGATTATGTCCAGCAGCTTACCGGTATCGCTCAAGAGGAAAGTATACCACAGTTGCATCTTGCCTGTACTCACCTATGGGGCTGAAACGTGGAGGCTAACCAAGAGAGTTCTACTTAAGTTGAGGACAACCCAGAGGGCTATGGAACGAAAAATGGTAGGGGTAACATTAAGAGATAGAAAGCGTGCAGAGTGGGTCAGAGAAATAACTCAAGTTACCGACATTCTAGTGGAAATTAAGAAGAAGAAATGGACATGGGCAGGACATGTAGTGCGAAGCGAGGATAACCGATGGTCGCTGAGGGTAACAAACTGGATTCCAAGGGAAGGAAAGCGTAGCAGGGGGCGGCAGAAAGCTAGGTGGGCGGATGAGATTAAGAAGTTCGCAGGGGTCAAGGGGATGCAGCTAGCACAGAACCGGGTCAAGTGGAGAAATATGGGAGAGGCCTTCGCCCTGCAGTGGGTATAGTCAGGCTGATGATGATGATGAACGTTTGGTCTTGACCGTCCACAACCAAAGCCAGTTAGAGAACATTCATTCGCACTCCTGTATTGCGCATAGCGAAACCGCTGCTGTTCCGCCCTAATCCTTATGCTAAAACAACACTGACAGATAGAAAGAGACAAACCCACATTGCACTAATAGCTCTTTCTATCTGCCCGTGTTCTAGCGCTTTTTTAACATAATGTTCAACCAACTCGTCCAACAAGCTACTCGTCTTCATCCATTCGCTCATTTTCATTGTGTACGACGAAGCGACATCGGTGGACTGTCGCTGACGCACCGGTCGGCCTCACTCGACACCAGCACAACCAACAAAGTCGTATTGTCGTGCCATGACACGTTTCCAGACAAGCGATGCCGAAGAGCTCGGCTAGCCGGCAATCGCTTGGCTTGTCCTCTTCAGATCGGCGTCTGAGCGAAAACTGAACGCCTACAGGGTCGTGAATAGCTGCGCTCGACTCTTCTACCTTGTCTACTTCACACATAACCGAAACGAGCCTCTACATTTCGTACGTATACGCTTGTCGTATAGTTAAGCAGTTAAGCATTTTGCGCAGCGCGAAAAACGAAGACCGAGAAAGAAACACACACGGACAATCCAAGCGCTGTTTTCCCGGTCTTTGTTTTTCGCGCTGTGCAAAATGCTTAATTCCCACCAACTCGCCCAGGGCCCGTATTCCGAGTTTGCGTCGTTATCTAAGTGTCGCTATCTCACGTGACCTCGAGTCATCTGATTGGTCGAGACGCCGGAACCGTGTGTCCACTATGGAACCGGAAGTGGTGGCAACATCATGTTCCGGCGTTTCCACCAATCAGTCGACTCGAGGTCGGGGAGATAGCGACACTTTCGGTAACGACGCAAACTCGGAATACGGGCTCTGTATTCAGTTTTGTTGTAAGTCATGTAATCTGGGTAAATTTTAAAGGGGCGCCGTGACGTTCGCCAGACCACTGATTCCAGCCGGCCGCTATAGTTATTTACACCTTCCCGATGCCCCAAAGCCCAATCATAACGGCGAAATCATAGCGTGTGATATTTTAATCCGTTTCAATAATCCGCGTTTTGGCACCGATTTGAGCGGCACACGACGACGAAGTTCGTTAAAGGATGTGACGTTACCTTCTCTGGGGGCGGTGCTTCACTAATTGGTCGGGCACGCACTTTAGATTTCACATTCGAATGTTCTTCAAGTTACTATGCAGAAAACAAATAAATGGTGTTTTAATTCCGCGTGTGTTCGTTGAGGGCTTGTAAAGATGGGGACTGTAAACTCAGATAAATGCGGTGTTGTCAACAAGCGCGATGGAGGTACTCCGATGCAGGTACTCCAGCACACTCTCCGGTTTGAGTTCGTTCGACTCCGCTTCGTCAGGTGGCCTATCTGTGAATATCTTGACTCCCACTTCTTGGTCCCTTTCAAGAGCCAATTCTGCAAATGTCCATAGCAGCTTGTGGTTGCTTAACCTAGAGAGGTAGTCAACATAATATTGAAGGCCTGGGAATGTCTTGTCCTCGAGCTCCCCGGAAAGAATGCTTGCCCAGAGGCGCAGGCAGCTCTCGTGCTCCCGGTGCGCGTGGTAGAGGAGGGCGGCAGCATGCGGGCGCCCGTGGCGCTTGAGGAACTGCGCACAGTCCGCCAGATCTTGATGATGGTGATGGTGGCTTTGCCCTTCGTAGCAGGTCGCCGCATGTGTGTGGGCGCGCGTGTGTGCAAATAACTCATCCGCAGGTGCCACGGTGTAAGGCAGGCACTCAATATATTTGCGTCCCCGCATAAGGTCAGTACTTTTGCACGTTTTCATTGTAGTGAGGAAGCAAACTCACAATCCCTGCAGCGCGCTGCGAAGAAGCAGACTCGCGACTCGGAAGTCCCTGCGTCGCTTCGAATACCAGCTCTGACCCCGCCAGACTGTGTTGGAGGAGGAGCCATCGCTTGTACAAAACTAACTGCCCCGAGCTATAGTGCTCTAGAATATTCTAGAGCACTATACCTGAGCGCTTCCTCTTACAAGGAAAAAAAAAGAAAGACTCCGCAAGATACCCGTACATGACGTGAACGCCACGTCACCCATGTGTCACGTGATTGCGCGTCGACGACCTGTAAAAACATTCTCCCTCGCCGCTGCCTTCTGACGCTGCGGAGGCAAAAATGGAAAAAAAAAAAAAAGAAGAACAGAGGAAGAAAAAAAGTCCGCCAATACGCTGTCAAGGCTCTGCGGTCACAGGCACAAAGGTCACATCCACAGGCTCCTCAAATTTCAAGGCAGCTGATAGCGTTCGGATCTCTGTGGTCGGCAAAATTGCTGGATAAGCAAAAATCACGTGGTTGATCGTTTCTACCGACGCCCCACAGATGGCGCTAGTTGTGTCGAAATTGCTCGTGAAGCACGTTCGTTTCTCAGCTGTGTGGCTTCGCCTTAGCTCTCGAACAGTGATCCGTCACAGCAGCAGTGATGGACGCCGGCGGAACACGAAAACGGCGACGCAGATTTGCTGACCGTCGCGTCCACCTCGTCGACACCACGCAATTTGGTTGGAAAACATTTATTATCAGTATTGAACCGTGAACGATGTGTGGGCACTACACTTAGATGGCAAAGATGGTTTAGCATTTGGTGGGCTAGGCTAACTTTGAGCAGACCAAGGGAGCAGACGAAGAAGCCAGTCCTCATAGCTGTGCTTCGCAGCGTCGTTACCATGGCAACTACGCTGCCAAGAAATGCGGCTGCAGGTTGGGTTGGGCAGGCAACTATGGCGGATAGCTTCCGATACGTCAGCAGAAAGCTGCCTTCCTGATAGGTTCTGCTCTGCCCGAGTCGAGCGCTGGGCGAGCGTAATAGGAGAGCGGCTCCCTCTCGCACCAGCACGGACGCGCGGTTTTTTTTTTTTTTCTCTTGTATTTAGAATTTTATAAACCGAATAATTCTCATTTCCGTGCGCCGATTTTCGTAACTCTTTTTTTTTTTTACTGAAATCAGCACGGTGCAAAGAACCTAGAGGTTGGCTGGAATTAACGGCCTTACGCACGTCACTGTGCACCTTTAAGTGATACATTTCCCCGACGAGAAGGCCCATTGCTACAATTACGGGGGTTGAATTTACAAGTTTTATATAATGCAAAATAGGCACAGCTATAGGCACCAGAAATGGGTGATTGCTTCCATTGCAGGACGCGTACAATGAGCGAACATCGAAGACGACCGTAAGAAGTAGTCGAGGATGACCACTGAAGCGCATCACTCAGTGGTCGTCGAACATGGTTCAGTATAAACCTATTTGAAATCGAGTATATTTTTCTCATTCGAGAAAGCATATAATACTATATAGGGATTGTATACTCTATTCTTAAACCAAAAGAATCAGATTCCGACAAATATGAATGCAATATTAATTTATGTCCTTCACCCCTTTGTTGTTATTGAATGCGGTCAGAGATAGAATCGACGTGGAACGTGCATGCGCCTCAGTGGGCGAGGGCAGCGCTGGTGCCGTCGCCGTGTATATATGTCTATCGTCCTTCGCGCTTCCTCAGCCTCTACCCACACACCATATCTTGCTCATCTTTCAACCCTTTCGCTGGTCCGCGTCCGGTATACTACCGACTGGATGTATATAGCGGGAATCCGGGCACTGGTATCGAGCAAGACCGTAGCGGTGATGGCTCAGCTTGTAGACAGCTAGTCCGCAAAAGCACTTCCGCTTTCTCGGCGATCTGTCCGCTTAATTGGAACTTCTTTACAATATATATATATATATATATATATATATATATATATATATATAATAATATTGTGAGAGGAGCCCTCGCCGCTAGGCCAGCCATTAAAATCATCTGTTGCCATGTTGCGGATGGTTGAAGAGCTCCAGGGGAGGCGGATCACCCAACATCGTCGTGGTTATCGTCATCGTGGTGGCAAGCACATCAATCTTTTCTATCTTTTCTTCAGCATCTTCACCGTCACGTCACCACCGCCTTCAACGAACCGATCGGGACGATGGCTCGGTGGCCCCCGGAAGTGTTGCGAAGAAGAAGATCGGCAGTGGCGCGAGAGGAGCCCTCGCGCTAGGCCAGCCATCTTTTATCACCATGTTGTGCCGTCTTCTAGCTTGCCGCCTCGTAAGAATAATGTATATAGCGAATGGGTTGAAAGAAGAAACAATATATGGTAGAGGAAGGAGGTTCATTCCCCAATAGCGGTGAATAAACGTAACAATACATACAGTTTCACATATATGCGGAATGAATAAACTCAATTTCTAATAAAATCTCATAGTAATGTCCACGCATGGGGTGTTGTTCCGATTGCTCCCAACTCATAAAAGCTTTGTTATACAGCATTGAAGATGTGCACTGTGTAAAAAGACGCAAAAATACGAGCAAGATGAGTTAGGGACATTGTTTTTTAATTTTTGATTTCTGTTGTAGGCGGATGCAAGTCAAGAAAAAAATGGTCGGATTACAGCGATCCGCTTATTCGACGGTGAACCCTGCTTTCATCCTGCGCTGCCACGCTATCATGCCCAAGTGAATTATCCAGGACGCCTTGAAAAATAGGTCGTCCCTATTTGGGTGCTTTGACCTTCTTGAGTTGTTTACGGCAGTGGGGTCATCAAAATAGAAATATTTTTTAACATAAGGAGAATTCGTACTGGTGCTTTCTACCCTGCCGTTTGTACACAGCTATGTAAACAACTTGATAACACGCCGTGCTGGTGTAAATTCATCAAGTACTAATTTAGCTACTCAATGGACAGGAGAAGGTGAACAGCAGATGTCGCAATCAGCCTTCACCGAACCGAGGCAGTCGCGCGGCGACAATGTGTGGGCGAAGTGATAAGATGTCGGCGGCCCCATGTCGATGTTCTCGTTCGAAACCTTGAAACTGGCCAATGTCTTTCGTTGACCCGAGAACGACATTTGAACCGATTGCCGTTGAAAAAGTTGGCAAAGACGGGAATATGAGTCGACTGTGAGGAAATCAGAATATGAGAGTGGAATTTCAGTTAGACGACATACGGTTGTAAGCGGTGTCGAATACTTGAATAGTCATGTTAAGGCAATTCGCGTCTCAGTTAAGGGATCACTTGCCCGCTTCGTCATGTAGAAATGCAAGCATAAAAATATCCCACTGAACTCATCCATATCTGTTTGGCTAATTCGATTCGTAGTTGCGACATAAGGTATTTTAGAGTCATTCCCAGCACTGATGCGGTTATGCCGGCAGCAGCCTTTTCCGTCCTCTGGTTCGTTGACACGGTGCAAATGAGACTCCCGCCAGGAGAGGCGTGCCACTTTCCCGGCGGGGTCTCTGCGTGTGGCCTTGAGTGTCGCCTAAGTTTAGCACAAGTTAGTGCCGAAACGGCCTTTTGTCTTCTTGCTGTTCGGAAGCGTTCTGTGTGGACCACATTGGCCTCGCGAGTCGACGCCGGAGAGCACGTACGGGGCTCGTCTCGTGGGGCATTCAAGGACATGCCCTGTGACCGTGCAGCGTCCCCAGCGAGCGGCGGCGCGCAGTTTCCTGGTGTGACACTGCGCGATTCTTTCGCGTTTTTGTCTCCCGCCGCTTGGAAGAATGAAAGCGCGCGCGATGCCCCACATTGCTAGCGGCCGTTGACGCGCGCGGATCCAAGGCACGGGTGGCCTACTCTCGCCAGCCAAGGCGACGAATGGGACACTGTGACTCTGATGTCGCAGTCTGTGCGCAAGGCTAAGCCAGCCGCTGCGCAACGCCATTCTTCTCGCAGGCCCCAAGCGCGCGTTGCGTTGCTTATTTCCAGTCGTTTTTGCGCGCACACTACGAGGGGAGCGCCGTGGCTGTGACGGAGAGCGAGTTCTGCGTGGCGGAACATTGACTTGTTTTTTTCGTGAGCTTCGAAATGAGCATGTTTCGAGCGTATCTAAAGCCGCCTGTGCGGTTTCTTTTGTGCGAGGACGAACGGCGCTGCGTGTTCACGCATCAATGTACCGATCAGTCGCGGTTGCTGGTAACCTCACATTCCTCCTGCACTTGTCTGTGCTTCTTTTGTCGTTCAGTCATCGCTCCGTGAGCGCAGAGACTCTACCCGTATCATATGGGGATAGCCTCGTTACCTGTAGATGTATGTACGTGAGACTTCAAAGGGATCTCGATATATATGTATGGGGGTCGAAGGGGACATGCGAAAAGCGAGTCAAGTGCGTCGTGTGGACCACTTGCAGGGGCCACCGTAGTTGGGCACTGTGTGCTACTATATCCTGCACACGGCGTTTCTGTGTATTCCATATATAAGCAATAATTTGAAATACCCTCTTTCGACATCTTCAGGCGCGCTTGCAAAATCGACACGAAGTCGTGTCATGAGATGTTTCCGCCAGTCTATAGTAATGGCGAAGAAACGACGCCCAGCGACTGGCGCTCTTGATCAGAAGATATAGCGGACCTGTGTTATTCGGGAAACTGTTCAGAGCAAGCAGTGGCTCCAGTCTATATTGTTTTGCGCCATTACACATAATCCGTTCACTAATCAATGCTGAGTTCTGGGAAGTGATGCTGTCTTGGGAGCAGTGATTGACATCTCACGTAAGAAGCTGCCTGCGTGGCCATCTCGAATGAGCTGCCAATCAGTGAGAGGCCGGCTTTTCTAGAAGGGGCCTTTTTAGCCCTGATTAGCTGCTATCCATTGTCGCAGTTTCCTGCTGGCGACCTTATCGGTGCCCGCGTGACGCACAATATCCGCTACCCTCTGTTCGAATCCTCATATGACGATAGCACTTGGAAGCGCAGTGAGGTTCTTTTGTTTCTGCAACTGTTTGCTTTCGTCCACGCTGTCTGGCGCGACGTGTGAGTCACGCGCCCCGGAGAGGCACCGCCGTTGCAGCCGGCTCCGTCAACGTGTCAGCACAGATGCTCACTGCCATAACTGAGAGCCAATCCGTGAGGGCTCTCAGAACCAAAGGTAGACTGGGAGCCCCGCCGCGGTCTGATGTGCCCTAGGATGCTCGGGATCGAATCCCTGCCGCAAGGGCCGAAAAAAAAAAAAAAAAAGGCGCCCGTGGGCTGCCAGTGCACGTTCGAGAACCCCAGATGGTCGAAATTTCCGGAGTCCTCCACTACGGCGTCTCTCATAGCCTGAGCCGCTTTGGGATGTCAAACCCCACAAACCACACCAAAGCAAACCGAGAACGGGTCATGTTAGGGTAACTATAAATGAACATTTCGTTAAATGTTTCTTTTTTTGTAGCTAACAAAAATACGAATAGTATCGAAATTGGTTGATAGCTATTTTTTTTTTTAATTATATGTTTAAAGTTAACCAACATCATCACATCGGTACGGAGAGGAAATAAACAGCAAAAGTTGGGATGACAGTAACATTTATAACTAGCCGATATTGTGCACCTTTTCTTTCTCAATGTACGTAAAAAAATACACTGTTCGGCCTTCCAAGGAACCACAAGCTAAGCCATGACATCGCCGAATCTTTTCGCTTCTGATATCCAGGCTTAACCAAGTTAAGCCACCACCAATTCTACTGTTCTTTAGTGGTCTCAGTGAGGGAGGGAGGGAGACTAATCCCACGAATACCTATTGCAACAACCTCGACGTCTCTCACGATACAAAAAAAAAAAAAAAAAAAGGATGAGGTCACGTGCAAACTCAAGCTATCAAGTTCGAGGGGCCGCGTGAAAAAAGCATTGATCTTCAATCCTTTTTCTAACACAATTTGTTCAAATTCAAACCGAACGTATCTTGCTTTTCAATGCAGTCAACCTTCATCGACGCGTGGAAGTGGATGGATAGTGTTTTCCCATGTTGCGCTGTCGTCGTTTTGAAATCTGGAAGTGCAACAATGGAAATCAGCCAAGCAAAGACACTGACAACGATCGGCCGGTCGTGGAAATCGCTGCTTTTGATTTCAGGCCGTGAAGGCAAAACTCTGGTCCAGAGAAGTGATGCATGTTTTCCAAAGCCATGCAATTACATCCATCGATATTGTAACTCTACTGGTGAAGACGAGATATTGTGTGGCAGAAGGGAAGGTGGCGGTGTTTTGAAGCTAGTAGGCCTCCCATCGGCATTGTAAATAAACACCCCTTTACTATTTCATCCTCTTGGTGGAAGGTGCTATTTCGACCCCTTTTCCACTACCAACGGCGCTGAAAGAACAACTGGAGCTTCGCCGCCTTGCTGGACTTCCGTCGCTTCCGATCGCCATGGACTCCAACCGTGCACGCCGTGACGCTGGAAGCCAGGCTGGCGATATCCCAGCTGTTGTTGTTGTTGTTGTTGTCCAAATAACTTATGGCACATACCCACTGAGGGGGATCGGCCAAGAATTGGGTAACAAAGAATTTTTTTTTTAATATACTTGCATAAAAAAAAATGATTTGAGGGGTAGAGGAAAGGAAATAAAACGGGAAATAAGTGAGATATAAAATGAAAAGTGGTAACGACATTGGTTAGTGGTGGCAGGGTCCCACCGGTTGTACCGACTAACTCTTTGATAATGAGTTAACCACTTCTCGACATCCTCACCCTCTTCTCCTGCAAACGACCGTGGTTCTCAGTAAGTTCGAGAACTCGAGTCATCACACTGTCATGCGACATTATCGGTCATAATAATTAAATTTGCTCACTGGGAAACAACCTTAAATGAAACAGAAAAACGGAAACGCTAAAACCACACCTGCCAAACCATGCCCACTGTGCAATAGCGCGCGCACTGTTTTCTTTTCTTTCCGTCGTCACTGATTTCCCGTCAATAATCCCTTCTCGCCTCCATTCGGATTGACGCGAAGGTTTGCGAAGCTCTCACGATGGTGTCTAGACGTGAATGCATTTGCGAAACAATAAAGATCACAACTGTCCCTTTTGCTGACGGTGAAGAGGAACCTATTCAAAAGATGCCTTGCTAAAGGCCCTTCCATTTGGGCGAATGCAATATGCAGTTCGGCACCACGCAGCGAGATGTGAACTAAATAGGCACCTTGCGCTGGAGTTTTGGGTGGCGCCAGAGAAAAGCCTGACTGGGTAGTACAACGGCGGCTCTGCTGCAGCGCAGGCTTTCTACGTCGATTCTTGCTTCTTTTTGCCCATTAGTGAGCGTGAAAAGAGTCGTCATGTATCATGGACATCGTTGTGAACCAGCAGTAGCCTAACATTAAAAAAAGAAAAAGAAGCGCCTTCCGGCGAAATATTCAAAGCATGCGGCATTGACCTTGCCGTGTACCATCTGTCCCGAAACATCGTCACCGCTGCTTTTTTTGCTTGCGTCGTAGGGTGCCACGAACAATTGCATTGTTCAATTCTACTGCTTTTTTTCAAGCCGCACGAAGCGGGGCTACGGTGCAATTGGTGCGGGCGGTCATGTGCATGCATGCATGCACTGGTTAGAGAAGCGCCGTTCGCTCTAAGCTGGCCTCTCCGCCGGCTCAGAGCTGACATGGAGTGCAGCTATATGCGCGTTTTTATTTCTGGTCGAGAACGAAACTGTTCGTTATGCGACTGTTTTCGGCAGCTGTGTAAGTAAGAATTGCACGTGCGTACGTCAAGCAACGAACGGTGCGAACTATAAACTAGAGTTTACTGAAAAAGTTTGCTATCTCGATGAAAGCAGCCATTCACTTTCAAGAGAAAACAGTATTAGACGACTTTTGGGGCATATTTATAATTACTAAGCCCCGCCGGGGCGGTTTAGTGGTAAGACGCCCGACTACTGTCCGGAATACCCGGGTTCGAACCCGACCTCGGCGGCTGCGTTTCGATGGAGGCGAAACGAAGAGGCGTCCGTGTGCTGTGCGATCTCAGCGCACGTTAAAGATCCCCAGGTGGTCGAAATTACTCCGTAGCCCTCCACTACGGCTCCCCTTTCTCTCTTTCGCGTTGCGGTGTCCACAGAAAACAAGAGTGACAGATACTGCGCCTTTCCCTTCCTGTGAACCAATTATTATTATTATTATTATTATTATTATTATTATTATTATTATTATTATTATTATTATTATTATTATTATTATTATTATTATTATTAAGCAAAGCAGCCGACAATAGCATTTCGGTCATGCACTGCGCGTTCTTGATCTGATAGAGCGCTTAATTCTAATATGCAAAGTCCCCAACAAGCAAAAACTCCGAGAGCTGCAAGCACATAAATCAAATGCTATTAGCAGTTGAGCAGTGAAACGAGGTCAGCGTGCCTTCTGATATCTGCACCTAACGACGAACACAAGTGCCTGCCGCGGTGTAATTCGAACGTATCTGCAGTCCCAGCTCCAGCTTTCTGTGGGACTTTCCAGTACGTGGACTATATTTCCATGCATTACGAGTGTTACTTATAAGCTAAAGGGTGCGACAAAAGCAAAAACCAGCTCTAGGACCAACTTACAAGCTCACATGCATACATTGAACGCAAACCCCAACGGCCCGTGCACGGCCGTCTCAAGGTGCCCATCGGAAGGACTGTTCGTGCCTCGGAAGGGTTATTTACGCTGCCTATCTGTGTTGCACATTCGTGGATTCACTTGCTTCAGCTCAGCTGCGTGTAAAGCTTTCGTAGAGCTCCACGAATTCGCGCGACACTCGCCTGGCTATATCGACTGGCAGCTATCGCGCCGAAACTATGCCTCCGATTGCTGCATGTCGTATAACGCCTGACCGTTGGATTATTTATTGCTATTGTTTACGTCGTGACAGCACTAAAAGAATTTTCAGCGCCTTAAATTTGTTCTAATTCATACATAATAGAAATTAAAGCGGTGGATCCATACTGACTCCATGCATTCGAATGCAGACGCCGGGGATTTGTACTACCCAGCAGACGCCTAGGGGGCGCCTTTAGCACCGTTTTCGCGGCGCCCCCTGGGCAGCACAAGACTCCTATATATCGTGAACTATACTGTAGTGAACTATACTCCAATCCAACAGACCAGATTGAATTGGCCGAGATATCAAAGCTAATCAATAAGCGCAAGGTGGCCGATATAAGGAAGTATAACATGGAGAAAACTGAGCATGCTGTAAAGAACGGGGGAAGCCTTAAAGCGGTAAAGAAGAAATTGGGCATAGGCAAAAACCAGATGTATGCGATAAGCGACAAGGAGGGCAACGTGATCACTAATATTGACAAGATAGTCAAAGTAGCCGAGGAGTTCTATACAGATCTCTACAGTAGCCAAAGTAGTCAGGACCGTAAGGAGATTGGCGGTAGGGAAAAACAGTCGGACGTTCCACCAGTGACGAAGGACGAGGTCAAGAAAGCATTAGAAACTATGAAAAAGGGAAATCAGCTGGAGAGGATCAGATAACTACAGATTCGCTAAAGGACGGGGGGGATATCGCGCTAGAAAAACTGGCCACCCTGTATACGCAGTGCCTGGTGTCATCGATGGTAGCGGAACCATGAAAGAACGCAAACATTATCTTCATTCATAAGAAAGGGGACTCTAATTACCTTAAAAATTACAGATCAATCAGCTTGCTGTCTGTTACGTATAAGGCATTTACTAAGGTAATCGCTAAAAGAATGAGGACAACCTTAGACTGCAATCAAGCAAAGGATCAAGCAGGTTTTCGGAAACGATACTCTACTGTCGTTCATATCCATACCATCAATCAGGTGATAGAAAAATGCTCGGAATATAACCTTATACATAGCATTCATTGATTACGAAAAAGCATTTGACTCAGTTGAAACCTCGGCGGTGATGCAGGCATTGCGAAATCGGGGGGTAGACGAGCCGTACGTGAAAGTGCTGGAAGATATATATAGTGGCTGCACAGCAACCATAGTTCTGCATAAAGAAAGTAACAAAATTCCCATAAAGAAAGGTGTTAGGCAAGGAGACACAATCTCCCCAGTACTATTCACAGCTTGCTTAGAGGAAATATTCAGAGTCTTGGAATGGGAACAGTTAGGCATAAGGGTAGATGGAGAATACCTCAGGTATCTGCGATTTGCTGATGACATTGCCTTGCTAATTAACTCTAGAGGTGAATTGCAAAGAATGATTGATGACCTAGACAGGAAAAGCAGGAAGGTAGGCTTGAAAATCAATATGCAGAAGACTAAGGTAATGTTCAACAGCCTCGGGAAGGAACGGCAGTTTACGTTAGGTAGCGAAGCACTGGGAGTAGTAGGCGAATATGTCTACTTAGGACAGGTAGTAACCGCAGATCCGGACCATGAAAATGAAATAACAAGAAGAATAAGATTGGGATGGAGCGCATTTGGCAAGCACTCGCATATTATGACTAGCAGCTTACCGGTATCGCTCAAGAGGAAAGTATACAACAGTTGCATCTTGCCTGTACTCACTTATGGGGCTGAAACGTGGAGGCTAACCAGGAGAGTTCTACTTAAGTTGAGGACAACCCAGAGGGCTATGGAACGAAAAATGGTAGGGGTAACATTAAGAGATAGAAAGCGTGCAGAGTGGGTCAGAGAAATAACTCAAGTTACCGACATTCTAGTGGAAATTAAGAAGAAGAAATGGACATGGGCAGGACATGTAGTGCGAAGAGAGGATAACCGATGGTCGCTGAGGGTAACAAACTGGATTCCAAGGGAAGGAAAGCGTAGCAGGGGGCGGCAGAAAGCTAGGTGGGCGGATGAGATTAAGAAGTTCGCAGGGGTCAAGTGGATGCAGCTAGCACAGAACCGGGTCAAGTGGAGAAATATGGGAGAGGCCTTCGCCCTGCAGTGGGTATAGTCAGGCTGATGATGAAGTGGGCTTGACTAATTTTCGCTGGCTGTGAATCGATGAGTCTTTGGATGGGGTGCTGCCAGAGCAGAACTTCGAATAATGTGTAAGATCTCGCTCAGCGCAAGACCAATGGTCCAGGCAGTTATGGCCCTTTTCTGAACATATTCGGTACTAACTTGGACCGGAAGACAATGTTCTCAAATTTTCGTGAAACGTTTAGGAATTATTGGAAATTTAGGTAAATGTTTTCGGTAGAAGGTGTTTAATGCCAAATAAACCCGATCACGGTGCGGAAACCGACTGAAAACGCAGATAAGCGGTTCTGTCGAGGCCAGTACGCGGGAAGCGTTCCCTTGCTGTCGTCTCCAGTTGCTGCCGCTGCTAGTGCGCAAACGTTTCATGCGATTCCCTCCCAGGTATTCCAAGATAAGGCAGCGATCAGCTGCAACCCCACTGCGCCGCATCTCGCCGATAATGCAATCGCGCTATCATTGCTTCAATGCTGGATCACTTGCTGTCGCTATGTGATGAAGGTGCGCTCGTTGAGATTGCCCCAAATAAAGATGGAATGGAGAGGGCCTCGGTGGTGTGAGTATCGAGGTTCTCCCAAAGTCTCGTTATCTTCCCTTTTCTTTGGCGTTCTCCTATGCAGGTTGATCTTTTTTTAACAGTTTTCAAGCCTATATATCAAAAACTACGGAAATATACGTGTGCGATCTGTGCAGGCAGGATTTTACAGTCTTTATTAAAAGTTGAGAGCTCAGGGGGCTGCCTCTTAAGCCGTGTGCTGTAAGGGCGCTCCGTTAGCATTCGTGTCAGTTCCACGTATTGGAGAGTGTCATGAAAGTAACTTGAGGAGATTTGGAAAATGCATTTCGAACCACACGACGCGGCTCAGAAGCGAGCCTCCTCAGCTTTAAACTTTCGACAGACTGTACGCTAAAAGAATGATGATTAAAAGGATAACATATCAACTTTTGAATTTTTTGATAATATTAAGGGGCAAAATTAATTTGCGAAATTGGAAGTCGAGAACATCGAAGATGAGCCCAGTTTTGAAATTTTCGTAATCGGCTGTGAGGCTCGAAATATGTAATGTCAAAAATGCGCATCTGAAAGCTCGTTTAGTTGGCTTTTCTGCATCGTCGCATAATTATATGATAACTTTGTTGCGTGTATCACGAGAAGCATGTCAGCTTCTTCGATTTGACCAACAGCGGAACGCGATAGACGTGCATTTCTGAAGCGTTGCTGTAAAACCCACCTGCGTCTCTTGAAGTGTGGGAAATGCGAAGCCGTGGCGGAGGCAGAAGCAGCAGCGACTGCCTGCAAAGCTCTTCGCTGCCGCCTTTCGGTGCCCGTGAACCGCTCTTTTTTTTTTTTTTTTTACTTACTCTCAAGGCCGAGGCAATAAACTCGTCTACGCGGACTCGCTTCATCCGTAACGAGAAACGCTCTTATATATTACGCTATCATAGCCGCGTTATAGAACCAGGGGAGCGAAGCAGCGGAAGACGCGAGCGCCGCCGACTCCCGAGTTCAAATTTATAGCGCTGAAGACCTTCACGAGGCATTTAAGTCACCGGGTGGCTTCACGCATGTCGCGCTGGGGGATGGCGAAATTCAACGAAAATATTTGGGCTTCGTTGGATGGACGAAGGCAAGTCTCCTTGTCGAAACGTTGGCTGGCGAACTAAGGATATATACCTATCTACCCTTGTTCAGTTGTCTCTCGTAATCAAACCTCGGAATGATTTTTTAGTTTTGTTTTCCCTTTCCACTAACTAGACATATGGCACGCGCCGGCCTATTCGTAACTGTATATACGTGTAGTAAAGCTCACACTACAGCCTGACATAATTTTTAAAACCCAGTACAAGGTGCGAGTTCATGCTTGTCGCGTGTTTTTAAGCATCATTCCACGCGCATATATACCGCGCGTCAGCTTCTCTCACGGGACGCTCCGACGTCAAATGTTCGGTCGGGCGTGGAACAGAAAAGGCCAACAAGAGCAGCGGCTTTTGCTATTGTATACCTGGAAAATTTCTGAACTTTGGTCGTTGCTAACGGCGATGAACAGCTAGGTTTAGTCAGTAAATACTATAAAATACCGGAGAGAAATATGCAGGAGTTGATGAGACTGCAGCAGAGCTTAGAATAATGATTTCTCGGGATGATCGGTTACGCCATTGGCTATCAGGGCCCAAAAGAGGGAAACGGCAGACGTGGTCAAGCGTCGAGTAATCCTATCTGGATAAAGATGAAAAGCGAACATTACTATTTTAAGTGTGCTGCATATATACCAGGCATCAGCTTTGGTGGGTGTACACATTTTAAGTCTCCAGCTCTTTCGTGTACTGTTACTCTGCACGATTCATTTGTTTTCGTTTTAGGTCGCGTCATGCCACACAATTTCCTTCGAGCAGTCATGCGCGAAGAGCCGTGAAGTATCGCCGAACATTCGCATCTATAGCGCTGCGTTTAGCAAAACGTCGCCGCCCCAGCGAACTACTGCTTTTCGAGCTTGCTTGCTGATTCCGGCGCTGTCCTCCTGAGTGCACATCTCGCAGCTGCAGCGCGGCAGAGAAGCTGTTCTCGGATAGCCCGTGTGCGTAGGATGAGGCGCAGCACATTGCCGCTGTCGTGACGCTGGGACTAAGTCGACCCGGCCTTCACTTGGTAGCGTGCAGAGACTCCGGGTTGATGAAGGATTGAATCTTCGAAGTTGGTAAAATATATACAAGCAGGTTTAATGGCACTTTGAGGAAACTTATACATGAAAAAAAAAAAGGGTATATCAGCAAAATGGCAAGCGTTAAGAGTTCATAGCGAGAAGCGTCTGGATGAGCCACCCAGGGCTCAGAGCCTCATTTCGTGCTCTGCAACGTCCTTAAATCCCCTATGTCCAGCCCCTCTCTGAAGATGCTGACCAATCAGTTCCAGGGCACACCCCTCAGATATCGGCAACCAATCGAACACATCACTGCACTGATGGTATGACTCCAGTATTGTTTCGTCGGGCGTGGTCACTTGTCGGGTAGAGCTTGGGAACGGCAAGGAGGTAAATTTCGATTCTTCTGCAAAAATCCGCTATGTTGGTTCCGGCAAATGGATTTCCTTCTCAGAAACCTAAGTGTACGTGCGCGCCACGAATACTGCTCCCAGCATTGTCCCTTTTCCGGCAATTGCAACTCTTTCCTGCATTCACGGGAAATCATCTAATGGCCGTAATCCTCATGCTCCTTTATTCTCCTCTACGTCAGCATACGTGTCACTCCGATCGTCTCCTTTGGACAATAGGCATTCCTCACTTGACAATAGCGTCTCTCGACGGGAAGGGTGAACAGTTGAACAAAAGCACTTCTGGCTATTTCTCACAGGGCGACGTTTCTTTGTATTTTTCTTGACGTTCCCTTGACAGGGCCAACTTGGCAGTTGTAGGGTCACGACAAAGCAAAGCATGCTGACACAAAAAGATTCATGTGAACACGCTCACTTAGAGCCCTTGCACAAACAGCACATATCAATACCATGCCCACAGGCGCACAATAGTGCGCGCAAGCGCGGACCATGCACGGTCACAGCACCGCTTAAAGTGTATTTATGATCCCGCCTTGAGCAGGCGAAAAACACATTGTGCCACGGCGCTTTTGTAGCGAAAGCTGCACTGCGCTAGGTTTTCAAGCCGTCGGCGTGGCACCGTATGCCGTTGCCTAGCAACTGTCACGTGGTGTACACCGAGAGCTGGGCCAGGAGTTGGAGGAGGAAACAAGAAGGGTAAGAAGAAGACAGATAACTCGGTAGTTGGTAGGGGCGAACGCCAACAGCGAGTTACTTGGACAGAAGGTTCGTTGGAGCGTTGTGACGGCGGCACGTTAAATCCAGGCGTCCGCAGAAAAATTCGCCGCAATGCTCACAACTTTCGCTCTATAACTAGGTGCAAGCCATGCTTAAACCCCCATGATTGTTTTTTTTTTTTTTTTGGCAAGAACTCTCCCTGAGAATCCATCTTCGTCATCGTTTCAGAAATATTGACCACGCGGCCTTCCGTGCTGCGCTGGTGAGGGGACGTCAGTTACCAAGCACTTCGGGAAAATATACAAACTAACCACAAGAAGTAGTCGAAAATAGGCAATTCTTTTATTTCGAGGACAGTTTGTCGCCACTGTATAAAAAATTAGGGTTTAACTTAGGTTAACCCTGAAGGGAAGCGAGGACGCTCATTGGATTAAACACATCGTTCTCCAAACGTAAAGCTTCATCGGTCTCTTCGGCACGCATTCCGATGCGCTACTGTTGCAGGTGTTTTTGTTGTCTTCCATCTCACGCAGTGTTGTAACCTAGGAGCTCCTATTTATATACGCATCGCCCCTGTAGTGGCCTCTACTTCTACTTCACACTGACGTCACCTCACATGACGTTAACAGTGGCCTACGTGACTACGCTCCAAATTCACATTGCGACCACCAGGTTTACACACAAGTTAGACCTCTCCCTCAAGGTGAAAACCGTTCTGACGGCTCCAACTACGTGACATAAGACGCTTTCGCTTCAAAATGCAATAGCCCAATATTTTATCTGATATCAGCCTGTAATCATCTACATTATGTTGTGCTCAGATAGCTCGGGTTCATTCCCTTCAGAACTTCGTCCAGAACTTGAAACGGAATTTCGTGCTGCCAAACCTGAGTCTCCTTCTGCCTATGTTCGGTCTTCGTCAACGCACTCAGCGAGAAGACACACTCCTCTTTAGAAATCGGAATTGACAGGCCTGATGTCACCGAGTTTCTTCGCCTGCCTCTGCTTTATTCCCGTCTGCACATACAAACCAGAAGTATGCAAATACGCAGAGACGGCGCAAGATATGCAGGATTTCGGAGCTTGCCAGTGGAGGCCAGCATAGAACAGAGTGGAGCATTTTTGGCAGCAAGAAAGCATAAAAATGCAGGAGGCGCCTGTGACAGTTGCAAGTGGCCGCAAAGAGTGCCCATGTCGGTAACAATGGCTTCTCTCCCGCCACGCCATGAATGGAAGCGGCTACTGACGCAATGAGTAGAAAAGGGGCGATGTCGTGAATAACCACCGCGGTCGTCTTCAGCGGTCTTGAGGGGAGGAGGGCAAAGGGACAAAAAGCAAAGACACCTAGCAAAAGGGCGCGAGGAGGGGGGTTGCAAACGTGAGGCATTTGCGTGACAATCATCCACGAGAACGCCGTCCCCTGCTGCTAGCAGCTTGTTCCGCTTGCGTTTTTCATTTTCGGGGCCAACAGGTGTCCTGGGCATTCATCGCCCATTCCTGCCTTTCCATTCCTGTTCAGCGCGCTTCGCCTCAGCCTTCGTTACCTCGTTCGATCAGCTCTTGCATTTTTTTCTGGCTCTTTTTTTTCGCTACTCGTGCCTCGCGCCAGCGCTCCGCTTTGGAGCGTTTGGAGAGGGTCGACGCGGCGCTTTCTGCCCCTTCGCGCGCTCTCCATCGAGGGAGGGGATGAACCACGTGACCCTTGTTCTACGCTCCCTCCACCGCGGCGGTATCCACCGCGGCGGTCGCTTCATTCATTCGCTGCGCGCCCGTCGTGGTCGTGCCTGTGGACTGGACTGCGGAGAACAATTTTCCTAGTAGTGCCGCAAGTTTTGCAAGCCGTATGTTTGCAGAGTTGAGAACGACGAGATCAGTATCACTTTTGTGAGAATCGTCGGCGAATTGAGCATCGTGGCAAAGGAAGGCTCCTTTATCAAGCGTTTCTTGACTTTTTTTGCCCTACGTGGTACGGGACTCCGTGAAAGTGTTTGGTCGTCGCCAGCGTGGAATCCGCGGATCTTCTGCCGCTCTTGTCAGCCGCCAACTGGCGCTCTATGAGTAAAACTGTGATTCTCATGCCCGTTGTGACGTCTTGTGTACCTAGGGCGTCACGTGGTGCGGTTTGTTGTGTTGGAACCTTGTGCTTGCTTGAGTGCAGGCGCAGTGAAGCAGGTAGACGTAGTTTTAACCTTGCCTGCCTTTGAATCTGCACATTCCATATTCTCTCGTGGGATGTGGCTGAGACGACAGCTTCCATCTCTCGCCCAAGATTCGTGCTGTGTTTTCTGTGGTGCGTGTTGGAGCTTACTGATGATGATTCGTTCTTTGTGCGCACGTCTGGAGCGGCATCAACGGGGCTACTTGAAGCGTTACTTGGAATGACGCCGAGGTTTGGAGTTGCGAACAATCACCGACTCGGTTGCCGCCATTCGTGCTTCGAGGATACGAGAGTTAACCCACGGAATTTGTGTCAGAAGAGTTCCCAGCGAAGCCGGTAAGCGAGCGATCCCGTCGAAAGCAACCGTGTGTGGGGTGGGATGAAGTTCCCGTCGCTGTCCGACTGGCTGCAGCCCAAAGGGGGTGGCGTGCACCGACTGGCGTTCGCCCGGCGCTCCTTCCGCGTCTCCAAGCGGATCAAGAAGATGGCTTCGGGCATCTCCAAGCGCCGAGCGCTTTCGCCGGGTAAGCCGCCCTTTTCATCCTTGCGCTGTTACGCGCGCCAAGTTCCCCGACAAGCGCGGATGGCTGGCGTGTCGCCACAGTTCGATGCCGACGCCTGCTGTCGTCCGAACTACGCTGCTCGGTTTCGCTGCCCCACACCTGTCGCAGTAATTAGCCTGGCTTCCTGCGGCACCCATGCGCGCTCGAGTCGCACCGGCTTCGTGAACGATGCACGCGGTTGTGCAGCCACAGCTTGCGTGCCAAATGGTCCGCAGTTGCGCAATTTTTCGCCGCGCCTGTTTCTTTCGAGCATCCGTACGTTGGACCTAACGCAACCACCACACGCTTTTTATCTGGAGCTGGAGAAATTTCCTAACCTAGCTTGAAAGTAACCTTTTCTTAATAGTCATGAAACATCCAAATTTGTGCTCCCAACCAGCCGGTTATCCTAAAACGGCAGTTGAACCCTGTGAGTGTTTTGTCATGGATTTATCGCCTAGAACGCCATCCAACAGGTTTAACTGCACAGTTTGTTAGTTGAGCTACCTGAAAACTGCATGAGCAGTGGAAAAAAATGGCTCTGAGAGGCACCACGTGAAGTATGCTTGTATTGGTATTTTAAACACGCGTTCAGAGACCACGCCAACGTTGTCAGAAAAAGTGCGCACGCAGTAAAAATTATCTTTCTTTCCTCTTCTGCGGCGCCGCGTGGATGCCGGCCGGGTTTACCCGACGGCTTGAAGAGGGGCGGTTGCTCTGAAGGTGAAACGTGGGCAGAAACCTGGCGTAGTATTCCTTACGCAATAAAAAAGAAAGACTGGGCTGAAGAACGGGACAGCGCAGCTCACACGAGGCAGTGTTGAAAGGATGTAGTGCAGTGGGTTGAACGGTACTCGAGCGTTTCGTCAAGCAGGACTGTGTCCAGTCCAGCGTGAGGTTCTTAACTGCGCACGCAGTGCTTGCTCGTCTAGGCGCTCTCTCCGGTCGTTTATGACGTCTCGGTGCTCCAGGAGGGCTTCCTCTGCAAAAGCGCAGTTGCTTGCCGCGTGAGTTTCCGCGTCTCGGTTGAAACGCCGCAAAGAGACGCCGGTTTCCAACGCGCTTTCCGCACGGACGCGCTACATCGGGGCGTCCCACTTTCATTCCAACCTTCACGGCTCAGGTGCGCCTTTCCCTTCCTGTTAATCAATTACGAAATTTCGCTTTAATGTGAGTCTTACAACTATTACTAACGAGCCTCTACTTAGGCACCGACGGAAGCTAACAATGCGTTCGCTTTTTTATTTTTACCCCATTGGATTTACTCATTTAGTCGCTTCACTGGTCTCGTGCCATTTTTCCTCTATACTGTACTGGAAGCGCAGGGGCAAAAGACGGCCACAATCTCTTGCTGGGGACAACCTGACTGCGAAGTAACTGAACTTGGTTTTCTTACGGGGACACCAAGGGGTTAAAATAAGACGATTGAGCGGACACTGATTCAAGCACTCTCCTCGGTACGCGCTGTACAATTTCACGTGTTGTAAGTAAAGTGTAGTGAAACTTCTGATGCGCGTACAAGAAGAGAGTGAGAAGTTCGGGCTTAAACTGAACATTAAAAAGACAAAGATGATGGCGTCTTGCCCTATCAAGTCCTGGAGCATCAATGGACAAGAAGTGGAAGCTGTGACAGATTTTCTCTTCTTGGGCTCCAAGATTACCTCGGAAGGAGACTGCAGCCATGAAATTAGGAGACGCCTGCTTCTGGGAAAGAGAGCAATGGTTAGCCTTGACCGCCTAGTAAAGAGCAGAGACATTAGTCTGCCAACCAAGATCCGTATAACTCGTGCTATGGTCTTTCCAGTTGTGATGTATGGATGCGAGAGTTGGACTGTGAAAAAGGCTGACCGCCGAAGAATTGACGCGTTTGAATTGTGGTGCTGGCGAAGACTCTTGAGAGTTCCTTGGACTGCCAGAAGATCAAATCAGTCGATATTGTCGACCATAAACCCTGACTGCTCATTGGAGGGTCAAATTCTAAAGTTAAAGCTAAGCTACTTTGGTCATCTGATGAGAAGAGAGGAGTCGCTGGAGAAAGATTTGATGTTGGGAAAGGTTGAGGGTCGCCGGAGAAGGGGTAGGCCGCGAACGCGGTGGTTAGATGGCATCCTCGAGGCACTGCAGATGATGTTATGTGATGTTAGGAAGATAGTGAGAGACCGGAAAGCGTGGCGTGACATGGTCCATAGGGTCACGAAGAGTCGGACACGACTGAACGACTGAACTGAACTGGTATATACTGTGCAGGGTCGAGTGTTTCTTCAAAGTACGGAACGTTGAGAAAAGCAACAATTACGAGTCATATAGGCGACGGATATCATCTCGCAGGATCATCAAAAAATCGCAACAAGACGACAAATTCACTGAATGCACCGAGCTTATCTTAATTGTTTCACGCTGACGGAATTGATCAGTCTTGCTGCCAACCCAACTGTCTCAGAAAAATGTCATTTCGGCTGCGACGCCTTAGCAGTGGATCGGACATATCGCGCAGCTGAAGGCTGCGAGCGGGAATCCGCTTGTATCCCCACGATCAGCGATCTCAGTAAGGGTTTTATTGACATTCGTTTATCAGCTTTTGGCATGCTCTTTTTCCCTTTTTTTTTTCTGATGATGGATCGCTAACAATCTGCCTTGTCGGCACCGGCAGACGGCGGGCGGTTTAGCTTATGTCGTGGGCGGAAAGGTAGTCCACACAGCACCCGATTTCAATCATGGCCAAATTCCTGCATCAGAACCATCTGTGTTGGTAGCAGTCCCGCGTGAAATGTTCCAAGCACGCATGCGTTCTCAGGAGCAGAGGGGAAATCAGTGCTTATTTTTTGTAGAATAACTGGGGCAGCCAACAACACAGCAGCCCATCGGCGCAAAGGAATGCATTAAAGTGTGTCGGCCGCCGTGTCTGCCAGGGTGTTTCTAAAGAGCCGCCATCGCCGTGCGAGTAGCACCTAATTGGATCGTATACAGGCATAGAGTTTCTTACTCTTACCTAGAGGGAAAGCTGTGCTGCCGTCTATGGGAGTTTACATGGAGTTTCCAGACGGCCAGTTCAGCCACCATGGGCGCTCAAAGCATCATGGGCCGGTGAGCTGCCGAGTGCAGAACTACAACTTTTGGCCGAAACTAATGCAAAGATAAACGTTGTTCTACCGTAAATAATGTCCCAAGATTGAATATTGTGACTATAAATTACAAAAGAGAGAGAGAAACAGAATGCCAGTGTGAGATTTATCCAATATAACCGATGGCTCTTTCTCCTATTGGCTTAGTTTTGAACAGCACAAATACCAATATTTCGCACTTAATAGGCAAACTTTGAAATAAAAAAAAATGTTATGAAAATATTTATGGTTGTGCAATCACTTAAGGACGTTTTTACTGGCATTTCGGGAAACAGAAACCATTTATTGGCGACGTCTGCTTTTGCGCCTTCGCTACTATGTTTTTCGCGGTCTATGTACGCACCTTCAGATGATGATGATGACGAAAAAGAAACATTGCAGTAACGCCACTCCACGTACTCGAGAAAACCCGACTGTCCCGCAACAAGTAGCACACCGGCCCATGATGCTTAGCGCGCCCATGGTGGCTGAAGTGCAGCGCCCTCAGCTTTCCCTCTAGTTAAGAGTGTAAGGAACTCTATGTATACAGGCGACGCCCGGTGGCTGCATTATTGTCGCCATCGTCTGCCATTGCACGACTGTGACGTCATCAAGCACAGTGTTGGCCGTAGAAATGGCAGCGCGAATCGTGCGTCCTGGAGCGCTATTTTTGAAATTACTTTGCGGGAGAACTAAAGCGTTCTGTTCTTTCTGAAGGTTGAGAAGAAGGTCTGATGCAAATTGATATCTGTGAGCATCGAAAAATCGCCGGAGTTGCGGATACACATTTGCCTCCTTTCGTATTGCAATTTTCGCTGCCTTACAGTGCTAGAGTTGCGAGTACATTTTGTCCTGTGTCCCCCTATAGCTGGCCTCGAAAACGTACCAATTCCTTACCGTCCAAGGACCAGTGGGGATTTCGAGGTGGGGATTACACTCATCTCTGCGCTGAGCGACTGCGCCCATTGTTTTGTTTTTCTCCTCTTTGTGGCACCGTGCTGCGAGACCAAAGCGTCACTAAAGGACCCTTGAAAAAAAAAAACAAAACAAAAAACGGGTGCCGCCGTTTCCGCGTGATTCCGTTTTCTCAGCGGATGGGATGGAAACATCTGTTTGAATCCTGTAGTGCAACTTCTTTTCTGATTTTGTTTTTAAATCGTGCAACTTTTTTTTTTTTTTTTAATCGCGCAACGGTAAATTAAGCTAACATCTAGCCTGGGGTGTCACTTCCCCTTTAGGTCGCATCACATTAACCATTTCCTGCCTTCAGTGAGTGTATGTTACCTTTAGGTTTCGTTCAGAGACACCTCTCGGTAACAATAGCCGTTTAACCCGCTGAGCGGCAACCAGTGAGGAGAAACAAGTTGCGGGACCCTACCGTTGAGGAGAAGTTTCCTGCAATCAGTCAAAAATAATTTTTTTTTATCAGACTCTCTTGCTGTTTTGTTGTCACTGGAGTCAGCACGGCATGCTCATTTGAGCCGCTCACTAAAATATTTCGTACCGGGATGGGTGAAAGAAATACGCTTCATCTGGGTCCCAGGTCACTGCGGTATTTTCCAGAACGAAGTGGCAGACTTCTTGGCTAAATCAGCTCTTGATGCACCTGTTCCATATACCATCCCTAATATCATCATTTTTGGAATTTCCCGTTTTCAGCGTTATAGCTGCCTCATGCAATGATCGCTATCTACAGCAGAATACCAACATCTCATGTACTCATGGAAAGTTCGTTCATGTAAATCACGGCAGTGCGAGGTAACGATAACTCTCGTGAGATGCAAGATTCACCGCCTAAATCTTTATTCATGTAGAGGCGGGTTCAGCCCCACAAACCTTTGTGAGGCTTGCGGTGAGATTGAAACTATCTATCACTTCCTTCTCGCTTGCCGCAGGCATCAGAGGAGGGTCCAATAGCAGAATTGAGATTTACGTTGTCAGTCCCGCTTCTCTTTCGGTGCGAGTGCGAAAGGATTGGCGTTGCCTCAAATTTGTCAGTATTTACATAACTACATCACAGCTACGGACAGATTCCCGCGCTAAATATATTCCAAATTTACAAACCTGCAAATTTTTTGCCCCATATATTTGTTTCCTTTCAATCAATTTTGTGATCTGAAATCTTGGGTTTTTCTTCGGTGAAATCTTCGGTATGTGTAGGACATTTGGCACTGAACCCTGGCCAGTCCCCCTTCGTGGGTATGTGCCATTTATCAAGGCAGAAGAAGAGACGGAATTACGCGTCGTTTCCCCACCACGCAGAAATGGAGGCCGGCCTGCGTGCGTCACGGCGGCTGAATATAGCAACCAATCCTCGGGCGCTTCCATGCATGGCGTTTGCAGACGTGATGTGGAAAGCGTATTTGGCTGCACGTACAGCCTTCGTCAAATGTTAAGCCTCATCCCTGATGATTCTAGTCACCGCGCAAGAGGCATGCCATAAGCGGCTGCAGGTTTTGGGGGCCGGATATTTGTGGAGGATTAACTCCCGCATAAAAGGAAATGACTGCGCCATATTTATTAACAATGACACCGCTAATCCCTTCATAAGCGGAGCTGCCGTTGTTTCGTGCGAAGCCCTGTGGTCGAGCCTCTGTCAGAACGGTTCGGTTGGCTGACGGCTCTGCGTGGGCATTCAGTTCTCGGAGAGACGCGTTCCGCTCGAGCGGCTTGCGCCGGAAACGTCGCCCATGTTCGTGACGCCTTCAACTTCCGTGTCTACGCCTTCATTTCCTGTTCGCGATAACTGGGTGCAAAAATGATCGGCAATGTCACCGGATTGGTCTGTCCGAGGCCATGCCCCATCGATTTCTGGAAACGAGCGGACAGCTTTGGATCCCTTTTGTCCTTCGCCGCCTGTTTGCTTTGCATTCCCCAACGGTGTCTATTTATTCATACTGTTGGCCAGAGGCCGTTACAGGGTGGTTACATAAAAACAATTACAAAATAGCACTACTGCTATGCTTAAAGCACGTAATACAACGTGAATATCCAAGAAATGGCACTACTACATAGCAAGAGAAGGAGAAATTCATGAGGATGTCATCTTTCTACAGCTGCGAATTAAAACAGATACATTACAATTAGAAATAAATACACATATTGAAAAGAAACACGCCATCAATGAATTGTTAGCTGCGTGTTTCGAGCCACTGAGAAAAGATCATTCAGAGTGGATTCGAATTTATTTATAGTATGTGCTGTCAGAATTTCATGGGGCAGCGAGTTCCAATCGAAAAAAATCGAGTACTTATCTGTGTTAACATGGATGTGGTCTGACTGTTCGAGACATGCGCTGTGTGTCCAAGTTGAATGAGTTGTGGCAAATGAGATGGGGAAATTTTAACCTTGCTGTTTTTCTGCGTTGTGAGAGTGGCGATAGCTTAAGTTTCTCGATTATTTTGATTGGTTGAATGATATTGGGTGAACCTCTCCGCTCTTCTTTGAACTTTTTAAATTCTCTCTGTGTGGCTCTTCTTGAACGGGTCCCCCATGACGCTCGCGTACGCTAATGTCGGCCGGACAAATGTCATATATGCGTCTAATATTGTTTTTTCAGGAGCGAGTTTCAACTTTCTTCTTAAGTACCAGAGCTTTTTCTGAGGTAATTCGATATGGTTACACCTAAGCACTTGATGTGATTAACACGGCTTATGGGCTTACCATCTGTCTCGTAATCGAGAGCGCAGACATTTTTATTCTTGTCACATAGTGTAGTTTATTTTCATTTTCCACTTGGCGCATCAGTCAAATGGCCTTTATGCACTGTCGGGAGGGGCGCCACTCCCGCGATATGTCCTCCCTTCGGAGCTCCGTGACCACGTCATCAGGCGCTGGTCCTGTAGTTTGTGTGCCTCCTTTGTTCTGATCCGTCATTGGAAAAGCTTATTGGCGCTATTCCTGGGCCCGGAAGGGAGCCGTATCAGAACCAGAGCTCGTTGTCGCCAGTTCCGATAACCGCTCTCTATCTACCTTTTCTCACCATCCTCTCCTCCCCGTCGGGGCAATATCCCCGGGTCCGTTCTTTTGCCTCTGGGTTGCCGCAGCGTCTTCATAAGGAGAGGCATTTTTGTTGTTATTCCATTACTGGCCTCACCTTCTGCTCCTTTCATGTCATTCACTTCGGCTTTTCCTCTGCTCTGTATAAAAGCGCCGGAAAAATATTTATGCACTGAAACACAGTCGGTCTCCTCTGCACTTTGTTGTCGTGTCCTGTTCTCAGCCTGCTCTGAGCCGAATCTTTTCCCTGGCATGGGTCTCGTCCTATTTTGATGCTGTGCACTCTAAAACGTTTGCCTCTTCGCGGCAGGTCGCGTGACATTCTGCAGAATTAAACTGTCCATTTACGAGGCCACCGACGACGTCTTCTGCCGCAGTGCTCTCTCCGTTGCGGGTCCCGTGGCGCAGTCATCGAAGCCTCCTTGCGAGTGGACCCCCTCTCTCTCTGGCCGCGTGGCGCGAACGATCGGGGACAAAACCAGGAACATCCGACGTCCGTGCGCGTCGTTTACATGTCCTTGGCTCGTTTAAGAACAACACTGTCCAGTTTTCTTTCGCAAGAGATATAGATTTCATCACTTGTTCTACCGATGTTTCCTTCTTTTTTTCTTCTCTGCACTTTAATGACGCGTATTTTTTGCCGAGCGTATAAAAAAGGAACAAGTTTTTTTGCCGCCACTCGATTAAAGCTCGTGACTTCACAATCTTAAAAAAATAAAACGGACTCTAGCCTGGCTCCAGTTAGGATCCACGAACTAGTAATACCCTCGTGGCCTGGCTACAGTTTGCTTGTGAAAGTGGTGGCGACACTAGTTAACTTTTCCGCCTGCAAAAGCCGTTTTTTCTTTTTAAGTAAAGCACACTTTTTGTTATGCTGGCGAATCTTTCCATTGACAGAGGCCAATTTTTGTTTGTCTTCAGCTTACGTTTCGAGATCGGCGTACTTCTAAACCTCGACGAGCTGTCTAACGAAAGCAATTTTGACCCGGTTATAAGCGGATTGATCAAATAGCGATCCGGAGGAAACAAAAGGAAATCATTGTTTAGAGACGCGCTGGAAATTTATAGCCGTCAGTCCATTGTACTTGGATTCTGGAAAAGTGCCGGGACATCGCACCGCGCAGAAACCCAGGGTCCGCACTCGCGGCAGCGCCGGAGGATTTTTTTAGTGGCCGGCGCGACCGCCTGGACATAGCCTGGGCAGGACGTGTGCTTGAGAGAGGCGGCCGTGGGAATGTAATCGGGGTCTGCGCAGAGAAATGGTGGCAGTATAGGCCATCTGGAGGGATGTAGCGAAGCATAAACAATACGGGAACCCCACAACACAAGACGCAGAGACACGGACGAGCCCTGGCTGCCTGCTGTTTTGGGCGTTTATTTTATAGGCTGGAAACACGAGAAATAGAAGACGACAGAAGAAGCGCGCGCAGCTGGAAAAGGCCGAGCAAAAAACGAAGGCGGAGGGGGGGGGGGGGTACAAAACACGGTAAAAACGTAGATAAAAAAACAAATTCGAGGCCAATTTGGCGACTAAATTGATGAGAGAAACGAGACACTTTGGCGACTAAAGTGATGAAAGGCGAAAGCCTGAGTGCTGGATTCTGCTACGCGACTGTTGCGCATGTAGCGATGAATGCTGCTACGAGTAAAGCGAGCGACTACTCTTTCACATTGTGCGAGTGCATTTATTCAGTGAATTCTGCTTGGCAGCGACGATATCGCGCTCCTTGTATCTTCGCAGTTGTTCTACGTTTACTGTTGTGTGGTTTATTTTACCAGGTGTGTGGCATTAATTAGTAATTAATCAATTACGCAAATATAACTAACCAGTAATTGCCGAATAATTAGTCATTAAATAGTAATTATCAACCGATGGTTAAATAATTAGACGTTAGTAATCAATTACTTAATTAATCATTAATTAGTAATTGATCATTGATTGGTATATGGCCATATATGGCACGCATTCGCGCATACTGTGGTGGTACTTTGTGATTGGTCGAGACGGGTTGACGTCATGGAGGTCTCGACCAATCAGAGCCGCCGCAAAAGCGTGACACTTTTGCTGACAATTATGAGGCAATAAAGGCTTTCGCCTTAAGAAAACATTTTTGGCGAACACCCCTCCTCTCACGTGTGGGACAGCTTACACAAAGCCAGCCTCGAACGCTCCAAGCGGGGCTGGCTGATAAAAAAGGAAAAGAAAAAAGAAAAGCTGCGGGGAATTGAGCGGCGGAATGAATGAAGCTGGAGCGGAAGAGGAGAAAAAAGCCTAAAAAAAAATTAACGCGAAAATCGTGAAAACTCCAGAACGATACCGTGGCTTGACAATGCCGCAGGCACTTATATTACGCAGAAAACTTTTGAAAAGCTTTAGCTGCATTTCTGTTGAGGCGGTTGCCACTTTTCTCGATGCTAAAGGAAAGGATGACAGATTCACAATGATCGCTCTGTCCACCCGGTGCTTGCTCACGCGGTCGCTGATACGGCGACACAGCTATGAGAACGGAAAAGTCCATTACAGCACGGCACAACAAGCGGGCTACGGTTTCTAATGCACAGGCATGTTTTACTTTCTGTCAGGCATGTAGGGATGCCTACTTTTCTTTCATTGAAAGAACACACCTGCTTCAAACCCCGATTGTAAGGACAGTTATTGCCTCTTTAACCGTACCTTGAAGTCCTCTGCCACAAAATTAAGTTAGGACAGGGGAAGGTGGCAGCCATTTTGGAGCAGGATGGCGTGTAATGAATGCAAGATCTGTTCAGAGCATCCACGAATAAGTAAAAAAAAAGGTCATGTTTGCCAATGTTACTATAGTCTCGATTTAGCAGTGTGGCATGGGAAACAGTTCATCATTCGAGGTTCAACAGCTCAGTAGACATCGAAATGTCGTTAAAACAACTAAAGAAATAAAGTGTATGGAATGGCAGACAGAGGCATTATGAATAACATCAACAGAAGAGGGCGAAGCGGACAAATGGTACTTCGACGTCAGATAGGGAAATTTTTTTTTACACATTTTCGTTTTGTTTTCATTACGAAAGCAATGAAAAGCGGGAGAGTAGGTTTATCGACACCTGGCGAAGGCCCACCCACCCCGTATAAGACTGGCGCTCATGCAGTCTATCGTAGACAGGGAAACATAGACCACAGGACAGCTGAAATAAAAAGTATGCAATGATCAACTGCATTCACGAGCGCGGCCCACTGGGCGCGCACGGCGGTCCCATAGACATGCATTCCATTTGTCAGGCATGTCAATTGGTACTATGCAGATGAGTTGCCTTTTTTTTTTTTTTTTTTTTTTCTGACGAGTTGAGAAAGACTGCTAACGCAGGTGAAGGTAGTTCAAACGCTTCGCGGAAAATCTAGACGCGGCAAATCCGGGCATGCCAACTCATTGCTCGTTGGACGGCAGCGATTAAAGCGTCGCTTCACTTCGTAAAGCTGCTTTGGAGACGTGAAAAAATATTTATGATGCGAGTGAAAATTTGTGCAACCCAGCGATTGCAACCTAGCAATTCATTTCTGACCATATTATGCCGGAAAAAACGAACGACGAATGCAATCCACGCTCAGCAGATCTGCCGCGTCTCCGCGGCCGGGCTATGCCGGCCCCTACAGAAATCTCCTTCCCGCCGCGAGGGGCGCTCGCGTCGCGGTGCGAGTCGACGCAGGCGCAGTCACTCTTGCTGAGACCCTGGCGTTTAGAGATACCAGTGGCCGGGTCAATGAACCTGCGGTGGAAGCTAGCAAAAAACGAATGGAAGATTGGTGGCTTAAGAGCAGAAAAGTGACATAATGTTAGTAATGTAGAAACAAAAATTCAATAAATAGAATTGTGGTTTAGTTAACCAATCTAAATCAATAATTAAGATATAGGGAGAAAACTGAGCATGATAGCTACCACCCCGTTTCAAAGGGGACGCTCCTATATTCCATTCATCAAGGCGGTGCGAGTCACGGTGCCCTGTGCAGTGGTGGTGGTGGTGAACTCTTTTATTGCGCCCAAAAACAGGGGACCAGTCAAAGGGCCGGTTGCGCTGACTTAGAGGAGGTCGGCGGGGATCCTTTGGGATGCCGCGGCCTCCACCGCGCGTTGGATAAGCCAGCGTTGGTCTGCTGGCTCGGAAGTACGCAGGAGAGACTCCCACGTCTCTGGGGTGTTTGTGTTGTCTGTGTTGTAATGTGTACAAGTCCACACCATGTGTATGAGTGTGGCCGGAGTTGAGCAGTGTTTACACATGGGGGCTATCTGATCCGGAAAGATCCTGCTGTATAAGAGGGGGTGTGGAAAGCTGCCAGTTTGTAATTTGCGCCATTGGACGGCCTCGCGTCTTGTTAGATCGCGGTGTGCGGGAGGATATGTGCACCTTTGGAGTCGGTAGTGCTGGAGTATGTCCATGTAAGTGGTGAGTAGAGAAGCGCGTGATATATTAGTGTCAGCGGAAGCAGGGTGGCTGATCATACTCTCGGCTCGGCAGCTGAGATCTCGAGCGAGAGTGTTTGCCTGGGCGTTTCCGCTGAGCGACTCGTGGGCTGGAGCCCAAAGAAGTAAGCGAGATGTGGAAGAGGGTGCTGTAGAACGTAGAATGTGTAACGCCTGGCAAGAGATACGGCCAGCATCGTAATTGCGAATAGCCTGTTGAGAGTCACTGATGACGACTTTGGTATTAGGGTCGGCTAGCGCTAGCGCAATGGCAACCTCCTCAGCTGCGGTGACTGTTTCTGCATTGCGAATGCTGCAGGCTGTGTACCAGCTGCGGTGAGGGGCGAGAGCTACCGCCACCATCGCTGGCCTCGATGGATGGTAAGAGGCGTCCGTATACGTGACGTCCGGACGTCCACTGAAGCGTTTCTCGAATTGACGAGCCCGATCGGCCCGTCTCTCGGCGTGGTGTTCCGGGTGCATCCGTTTGGGAATGGGAGGAATGCGGAGATTTAGGCGATATTCTGGTGTAAGTTCAGCGTAACTAGGGGCCGATCTCGGCGGGGAGATCCCAACTTGCTGCAGTACTGCTCGGCCAGCGTGTGTGACTGAGAGCCGCTCATACTGGGCGGTGAGGGTTGCCTCGATCAGTTCGCTCACGGTATTGGAGATTCCGAGAGCCATGAGCTTATGGGTAGCTGTGGACATGGGAAGACCTAGGGCCGTCTTGTATGCTTTTCGAAGTGATGCCTCTAGCCGTTCGCTTTCGGCACGAGTGAGACGTAAGTAGGGTCCAGAGTAGGTGATGCGGGAGCAGATGAAAGCTTGAACGAGGCGCAGGAGGTTGGACTCTCGCATGCCATGATGTTTGTTGGAGATTCGCTTAAGGAGGCGTCCGATCTGTACAACCGACTGGTCGATGCGTTGGATCGTGATGTTGTTGCTGCCGTTGGCCTGTAGATGCAAGCCCAAGATCCTGATGTTGTCTGTTCGAGGAATCGGGTTTCCTTGCACCTGGAGGTTGATGTCAGGAAGTATATTTGAAGGGCGTCGTCCCGGGGATGGGATGATGATATACTCGGACTTTGTCGCCGAGCAAGTGAGGCCAACTGTACTTAGATAATCTCCAATCCGTTCGATCGCGGTCTGTAAAGTCTCTTCAATCTGGCCGTCACTGCCGCGCGTGATCCAAAGTGTGAGGTCGTCAGCATAAATGCTGTGATGCAGGTGGGGGATGTCGGCCAGTAGCTTCGGCAGGCCTATCAGTGCGACGTTAAAAAGCATCGGCGAAAGTACGGCGCCTTGCGGCGTGCCACGGTTTCCCGGAGAGATGATGGAAGGATCTCCAGTGCCGGCTTTAAGTTGCACTGTGCGGTCGGTGAGAAAGTTTCGGATGTACGCATACATGCGATGTCCAACACCGAGAGCTTGAAGTTGTTGAAGAATCGCTTCATGGAGGACGTTGTCGAATGCCTTGGAAACATCGAGGCCGACGATGACTTTCGTGTCTAGTGTACGTCTCATGACTACCTGATGATGGAGAAGAAGCATAATGTCCGGGGCCGCTAAATGAGGGCGGAAGCCGAACATTGTGTCTGGCAGAAGATGGTTGTCTTCAAGGTATCGTGAGAGTCTGGTCTGGATAACGTGTTCCATCAGCTTCCCAACGCAGGACGTGAGAGAGATGGGACGGAGGTTGGCCAAGGTTGGTGGTTTGCCCGGCTTGGGGATGAGGACTAGATTGGCGCATTTCCACTCTTGAGGGATGGTACCGCTGGCCCAACATTCTTGAAAATAGTCGGTAAGAGCATGAATGGATGCGTCGTCTAGATTCCTAAGCATTTTATTTGAAATGCGGTCAGGGCCGGCCGCCGAAGTCGTCTTGAGGCGATTGAGTTCTGCTCGGACCTCCGCAAAAGTGATTGGAGCGTCTAGACAGAGATTGTCCGCGCCCTGATAGAAGGGGAGGTTGGTTGTTGGTTCAGGGCGGATGTAAGTATTTATAAGCTCTTGTTTGAGCTCATCAGACGTGCCAGGATACTGGTGGAAGATTCGCTCGAGCTGTTGGCGTGTCTGGAGCTTGCCTCCTGCTGGGTCGAGTAAATGTCGAAGGAGGTTCCACGTCTTACGAGCGTTTGGAGTCTTGTTCATCTGGTCACATATGTTGTGCCAGCTCTGTCGAGTGAGTTCTATTGCATAGTTCTCGATAT
The DNA here is from genome assembly GCF_055883805.1 of Amblyomma maculatum. NCBI lineage: Eukaryota > Metazoa > Arthropoda > Arachnida > Ixodida > Ixodidae > Amblyomma > Amblyomma maculatum. Next base: position 169,536,822 of record NC_139349.1, on the reverse strand, counting down.
TCGTATGTGCGCGCGCCAGTCTACGCCGGACATTGCGGTCCCATTTCCGAGTGGCAAGTAGAGCTTCGAGCGACTTCTTGCGCTCCCACAGATGGGCGTAGTAGCGGTCGCAGTGTGGGATACTGTCCTCTAACTCGACGGTTTGAGTGGCGTCGGCCACTTGTTTGACAATTTCGTTTGTCCACGCCTTGATATCAGTAATAGCGGGAGGTTTGTCCTGCTGTTTCCTGTGCGTCCGGAAGGAGTCCCAGTCAATCACCTGAGCCGGCCGCGTACATTGCCTGGTGGGCTCGTGTATTACGATTTCGAGTACGAAGTGATCACTCCCAAAGTTTTCGTGAGTGTGACACCAAGTCGCTTTAACTCCGGAGGTCGTAAAGGCAAGATCCGGCGTTGTATCACGCTGTAGGCCCGTACCGTGTCTAGTGGGGTAGGACACGTCCGTGATAAGGGTCAGCTGGTGCGTATGCCAGTCATTCCAAAGGCGTCGACCTTTAGCAGAGTCATAGTGGTAGCCCCAAGAGCGGTGATGCGCATTAAAGTCACCGAGAATGAGGAGGGGTTGCCCCTGCGCCAGCTGCTGGGCTTTGAGGAAAAGCGGACCGAAAATATCCTTATGAGCTCGGGGAGGGCTGTAGACATTAATTATAAACAGACTAGTGCAACGTTTACGCGAGGGTCGAGGTAATATTTCTAAGAAGACGTATTCTGGGAAAGTTGGATCTAAATTGTGCTGGAGGACAGTGAGATTACGTTTGACCAGAGTAGCTATTCGAGGTTTTACTCGTTCTGATAGGTATGTACTGTAACCGGCAAGTTTCGTGTTCTTGTCGCATTCCTGGAGAGCTATTAGTTCGGGGCGATCACTCGCGGCGAGGAACTGCTGGAGGACCGGACGCTTACGCGCGAACCCACGACAGTTCCACTGCCAGATGGTGGTGTTACCCGAGCTGCTCGCCATGATTAGGCTGGGATATTTGTGGGGTTTGAACGGGTGTCGGCGCAGGGGCTGCGGGTACAACGGCAGCGAGGAGTTTGCCCTGCGCTTCTATAGCTTTGCTCAGCATCTCAAATTGTTGCGTGACTTGTGAGCCGATTGTGTGGAGTGAGCGTTCGATGTGTGCTTCTAAAGCCTTGATGCGAGTTTGACTTAGGTTGCAGCTTTCCTCAACTTTGGCAAAACGCGCCTGCCAACCCTCCGCAGGTAAGTCGGTGTCGGACGTTGCTTTGCGTTTTTGTGCTGATCGGTTGGGAGGAGCGATATCCATAGGTACTGAATCATATGATCCCTGCGGATGCGCGGGAGACGGAGTGAGTGTGGCCGTCGGCTTTTCGAGAGCCTCTACTCTGAGTATAAGTTGTTGGATGACTGCCGTCAGTTCCATAATCGCTTTGTGTGTGTCTAGAGTAGTGGGAGTCCCTTCCTGCGTACTCACCGGTTCTTGACGTTCTCGTAGATCTGGTAGAGATGGTGGTAGCCCAGGTGGCTGCTGCAAAGGATGAGGAGAGTCCCCTGTCTGCTGGACGACTGCAGGTGGCCCGGGATTGGTCCAGGAGGTCCCCTGAGAACCCATCCGTGGAGCGGGAGACTTGAGCGGTGGAAAAGAGCTCGAGCGGTCTCGGAGCTGCCGCTGCTGGCTATCGGAGCGTTGCCTGTCCCATCGGCTGGTGCGCTGGAGTGTGATCCGCTTGGCGGTCTCTTGGGTCTTGAGTTTCTCTTCCTCAGCATTTCGAATTTTCTCCCACTTCCTGCGCTTGACTTCGTAAGGAATCCTGAAGATTTCCCTGCAGCGACTATCGCCCGTGAGATGTTCTTTGCCGCACAGGCGGCAGATTGGTTTGCACGTGTGGTCGTTGGTAGGATTGGATAGTCCGCAACCTCTGCAGTTGGTAGTTGTGCTTGCACAAACATCGGCTCGATGACCGAGCTCGCCACAGCGATAGCACACCTCGTACTTCTTCTTGAATAAGTTGCATCTGTGGCGACTATTGCAAAAGTAGACCCAGGTAGGCACTTGGCGCTGAGCGAATGTGATGAGTACTGCGGTGGTGTTCCCGAGCCGCCGAAAGTCCACAATGGGTGGGTTACGGTTGTCTTGTAACTCTGCTTGGATTGTATTTCGATCCAGTCGGAGGTCGACGCCGCGAATCACACCACGGCTCGAACTATCATCTGGAGCGCAGTAGACGGATATCTCATACGCCTTGTTGTCAATGGCGATCTCTTTGAGTTGCATCACCCGTTCAGCTCTTTCAACGACTGGGGTGCAGTACGCGAAGGTATTCTGGATCAGGTTAGCTTGTATTAGGTCTTCGTGACGAACAGCGTCCCTGGTGAAGTGAGCAGCAGTGCAAATCGCTTCCAGTAGTTGGTAGGTTGTAATCTTGGAGAGTAGCAGTCCGCCCCGTGGGCGCACAATTAGCTTGAGAGCGTTGCTGGGTAAGCGAGGCTGGTTCGATGCTACAGATTTTTTGGCTAGTAAGCGTCCTCGCTGCCGAGGCGTGAGTTCAGCTTCCATCTTCGCACGTAGCCCATTGTCGATTCGGGACGCTTGGTTCGGTCCCGCTTTGTCTCCAGGGAAATCTGGCACGGCAGGCCCTGATGTTGTTCGCGCTTCCCGGAGCTTGTTTACTTTAGTCAACCAATCACTGGCTGCTAATTCTTCTCGAGAAATTGGGATGCCTTCTACGGTGACCCTCATGGCGAACTACGGCGCGCGGGCACGGTCCACGGCGCAGCCCAGCTGGCGAACGCTGCTGCGACGCAGGTGGCGAACGCCACTGCGACGCAGAGCTCCGTATTCTTCGGCGCGGCGCAGTAGGCCTAGCGAGGCATCTGGCTTGGTCACGGGGAAAAGTTGATCTAAAATGGTCAAAACTCGTTTTACGTACTTCTGGTTGGTGTCCCTGGATTCCGCTCGTCTTCAGGAAACCGGTGATATCAACGGAAGTATTGTAGGGTCTCACTGTCTAGGGCAAAAACACGAAATCAGCGGAGCTCATGTGGAGTTCGTCCGTTGTCCTCTGCCGCCAGGTGGCGCCCCCCCGCCCTGTGCAGTGCGCTCCGCGGGTAGGCGACGGACGAGAGAGACAAGTGCGCTGGCACGACAGGAATTCAGGGGTAGGACAGCGTCCGGTGACGTGCAGGAACATGAATTGCGTTGAGCTGGGGGCCTCTTCATGAAGAGCGAACTCTGGACTGCAGAAGCGGGTTCCGAAGCAGAGATGCACTGTGGGCTATATATTAAGGCGAAAGCCTTTAAGGGCTCATACAAATATGTCCGCGTTTCGGGTGCATGCCTTATGTGGGCTTATACCAATCACCTTTGAATCGGTACTTAATAGGCGCATGAGAAGGCGCCGCGAACTCGCCACAATGTCTGCTGCGGTACACCGGCGAGGTGTTTTACAGCTTCCCGACTCGACATTGGGACGACGCCTACCAATTGGATTCAACTCGTTCGCCATCAGGCTTTATTTTTCCCAAATTTCTTTCACAGCATACTATGAAAGGCTGCTTGCTTCTTACATGTGGCAGAAATTTCTGCCCTAATATCCTCGTTTCTTTTTCCCGGGGCTCATTTTTCAGCGACCAGTGGTTGCCGCTTATTCGTGTTTTCGCTTCAGAGATGACGGAATTGAGTGGCAGCCTTCGATCCACTCAAGAATATGATGCAAACATTTTGTTGGAAACGCGAATGCGAATGAATTTTACTGTCAGTTTGATGGATTTCGAGGGCACCGAGACCCACGTCTGTGCGATGGACACTTCGCTGCTGTTTTCTGCCGAATGTTATTTTACATCGTGAACATGTCCGGATTCAAACAGTTTGATGACTTGTCAGCCCGAAGGCAGGCTGCAATCCGGCAGCTCCCGTTTCCATGGTGGCGAAAAATCGTCTGCTACGGTGCCGGTCTCCCTCGAGACCGGCCGTGGGTGCTCACTCGGGACGCCAAACTCGCCACTGGTGGCGCTCAACTCAGCGCCGTCGGTGGAGGCTCCTGATAGAACATGATTTAAGGCATTTTCAATATAATTTCATGATAATTTACGACTAATAATAAAATGGTTGTTTGGTTTGTGGGGTTTAACGTCCCAAAGCAACTCAGGCTATGAGAGACGCCGTAGTGGAGGACTCCGGAAATTTCGACCACCTGGGGTTCTTTAACGTGCACTGACATCGCACAGCACACGGGCGCCTTGCTTTTCACCTCCATCGAAAAGCTGCCGCCGAGGCCGGGATTCGATCCCGCGTCCTTGGGAACAGTAGTCGAGCGCCGTAACCACTGCGCCACCCCGGCGGGGGACTAATAATAAAATAGTTAAGCTGGTGCCCATAGGCACCCATGCATTTGGAGGGCATCGTAACTATCACGAACCATCACTAGTTCAGGGATGTTTAACTAGCACTAACCAGCAGACATTAACTAGGACTCAGAAAATGCGTCAAGGTTAACTATCACTAGTAATGGTTAGACGTCCATAGCCGTCACATGGTGGTCATGACCGGATGTGACGTCATCCAGTAATGTCGAATAACCGGAAGTGGTAATGACGTCACATCCGGTCATGACTGGTGATGACGTCACCAGGAGATTCACGCTTATACTACAGTGCTCTACTTATACGAAGCTAACCCGGCGGGCGTTCCATCCCGGCGTCCGTGCGGCGCCTTTCATTTGGCGCTTTCTCGAACGCCGCACCACAGAAATAGATGCAGTACAGCATGAGCGGCGTTTAAAATTAGTTGACAGCAAAGAAAAGGCGCAGTATCTGTCACAATTCAATTCTAGTCAATTACAAATGGTCTTGCATCAATGCCTAAGCAACGCGGCGGGGAACACACACACACACACACACACACATAAAGCAACAACCGTTGAAAATAATTGGCGCCCAATCTGACGCGCCGAAAGAAAGAAGAGTGGAAACGAGCGCCTTTTGCTCTTACTGCTGCTTAGGACTCTGCGCGTCAGCCGGTTGGGTAGAAGTTCAGTGCCGCCTGTCGTTTGACCGCACGCCATCGGCGAATAAACGAGGGTTCACGCAGTGCCACTACCAGGTCGTAATCGCGGAGCTCTTGGACCGGCGTTCGCTCTTTCTTCTCGAGAAGGGTCACGACTCGAGTGTCTCTCTGCGCTGCGCCCATGCTATGTCGCCGATATGTCGCCATGGCAGCTTCTCTTCTGACGCACTGCGAATGTCTCTGCTGGTGTGAGGCAATGATGCGTGCCTTCATCACAGCGCTTCCCAGTGGCTGCGAAAGCGTTGCGAGGGCTCATTCCCCCTGTTGTGCGTCGCTTGCATCTCGAAATCGAGCGCGTCTTGCGTCTTTTTATCCACGCTGAAAGGGGACCCGCGGTGACTTTCCTCTTCTTTTTTTTTTTCGCCTTCGATTCTAGCGGGGCGCGCTTATTTGTCTCCGCATTGGGAAACACCGCTCCCTTCCTGCCGCGTACTTCTGCTGCCAACGGTTGGTTCGCCATTCATTCGTTCGAAATGGCCCAACGTCCCTTTCATTGTCGTCGCGGCGGGGACGACTCCGGCGGCGCCTCCTTGGCCGTTGAGCATTTGCGTCTTCTCGCTTTACAATGGGGTGCCTTCGTCTGGGAGAGAAGGCACGCGGGCGTCTCGCAATGTGTGGATCTCAACCGGCAAAACATGTAGGCTTGGCAAATGATCTGCAGCGGTGTTCCGAATGCTCGTTCGCTCGGCCTCATCGTGGGCATGACCGCAGTGCCAGTGCACGGGTGAACGCTTTTGAGTGCGGACGAATTTTAAGCCGAGCTCGGTTTAAGGGACCAACTGGGTGGCCGTGTGTTTCCGCTGTAGTTGTTCGGATGAACGTTTTCGCTGCGTCGGGTTTGTCTTATGCCACGACATATGTTTGGGAGGTTCAACTGCCACTTGTGCGGAACATGTTGGGCAGCTGATGTCACGCCTCAAAGCGCACGCTGCGGTTGCGCAGTGTGCGGAACCGAGTTTTTCTGCTTTGGGCGACATCGTCGTTGCGCCCAAACCGCGTCGGCACAAATATTTTTGCACTTTTGTTAGGCTAGTTTCTTTTCTTTACTCAGAGCTCGTATCTTGAATTGACTGGGCGGAAGATTTCCGTTTTACGGCAAAAGCCTTCACGGAACGAAATCCCGTGCGCGAGATGTTTTCTCCTTGTCTAGCATTGCTGCCATTTGAACGCGCGACAGGAGCGATGGCGGAGAAAGTGTGACGTTCCTGTAATCCAAATATATGTAGCACTGCAACGAACGGCGATAAGGGGCAAAAGAGACCATAATTGTTTAAATTCTAGTAAAAGTGGTTGCAAACTGTGGGCGCTCAGGAAGTGTGGCGGAGATCTTCCCAGCGAAGACACAGGTGGCGGCGCGTGCCACGCACGATCGGCGCCGATCGCGTGCCTCCAATTAGCGGCAGCTGCGTCTACCGCACCTGCTCGAGAAACGGTCGGGAGCAGCTGAATGGCTGTTTTCCCTGCTTTGCTGTCAACTGGACACGAAGCAAAGAATGGATTTAGCATTAATTTCACGACCTGGGGATCTTTCGACTTGCGCTGATATCGCGCGAGGGCCCTTTCGTGCTCGCAGACCGCTTTTAACTGTCGCTATTTGGTCGTCGGCAATTTTTTATTCGGTGTTTTGCTCCATGCTTGAATACACGGGGAAGCCCCTCCAAATATAAGTTTCGGCTGGCACAAAGGGGCGGTCCCTTTCATGGCATAAGGAGAAAAAATTAGTTGTGGTTTAACTCTGGTTAACAACGCCGGACGCTTCTTTTGCCTGCTACATTATTCCCCTATCACGCCCTATCAGTGCTGCGTTATTGAGGACACTTAAAGCGACACACAAATATGCTATGAAAACCTAATAAACGGCATTTGGTGACACTACATGTCGCCGCATATCCGGCAGCAAAAAACCGAATTATTGCTGAGATATTGCGTTAAGAAGTTGAGGTGTTTTTTTTTTGTTCCCGCCGGTCGAATTCAAACTGTTCTCACATACTACGTAGTAGGGTAGGATGACGCACACTATGACGCAAGAGGGGACTCCGTGATTGCTGATGCGCGGGGAATACTTAGCAGGTGCGTGCCGAGTCATGATTCGATACGCACTTAGGGTAGGCGTATCTGCTGCTCCGAGCTCGTATTTCAGGCACCGCCGGTCCAAAACGCAACTATCCGAGCACGCACGAAGTGCCTGAGCCGAACAGAAATTGAAGTGAACGCGCCGCCAAGTATATTTTTATATTTGCCTTGCTTCATTTTCGTTGCCTTTTCGCCGTCGTTTACGTGTGATAGAAGTATGTTATTATATTCGAGACTACCGCATTCAAACGGGCATCGTAATTCGCATGTGTCAGCCCTTGCGCGTCACGTGATTTGTAGTTGCGAGTCTCGGTTGTGGCGGCGATAACTGTACTCTTTAATACCTTATAACAGCTCTGTTTTCAGTAAGAGTGACTTTTTTGTAACCAGGAATTGGCATTCTATCGATGCAAGCCCCCTTCGTGTCCCTTTAAGAGTATAATCCTCCTCGGCTGTTCAAAGTCAAGCCTCGCAATAAAATGGGCAGCGGTGTCTTTTGGAGGATGAGGCGAGAGAAACGCTGTGCTTTATTCGAATTCATGACCCAGCAAAACACAAGCGGAAAAAATAAGCATGATTTTCAAGATTCCTCTCGTTTCCAAATTTGCGGAGCCCCGATCAAGAAAATTTTCTCCTTGGTTAGCTGATATACAGTCGTGCAATGGTAATTTCGTGATGAGCTGGTTAAAATCGGAACAGGAGCTCGTTTCCAAACACTGCTGGTCCTCCCGCATGCAGCCTGTGTGAAAAGTGCGGGTGTGTGTACTGCGTACGGTAGTTCAGAGGGAGCACAGATGTCTCCTGTTACCTTGCAGATATTCGGAATGCTGGGGGACCCACCATGGCGTCTACACTTCTGATAAGGTGCACCTGAAAGATGGGTCATTTTTACTTATCATTTTTAGCTCGAAAAATTATCGAGGCTATGCACATTGTATACCACAGTGTCGCTGCGACACGCTGGCGCCTCAGAATGCACTCACCACCCCAGTACGAAACGAACATAGCATTCAGTTGATGGTCGCTATATGACTTTGTGTGACGAGCACAATTTCTTGTGTTTTCTGTCAATTGCAGAACCATCCGAAAACGTTATCAACAGTGTGCGAAATCCCATTGATTGGCATTGACCGTGTCCCTGCCGTTGTAAGGGCTGACCAAATGGAGTGTGTCATTTAGATCTTTTGATATTGCTGTCAGGTTGATAGTTGTTTTCTGAATCGGAGCGGTAGACAGCAGACCATTCTTTTAATTTTTGCGTTTTACGGTTGTGTTTTCGCTTGACTCTGTGTAATGTCTCTTTCAAAGCTCGAATAAAGGTTCATTTGTGCGTACTGAGCGGTTTCTTTCCGTTCTTCAGTCCCGTTTGATTCTTTGCCCACGCTTCCGCGTTTTCTCCACCACGCGACCTTTTCCTGTTTCCGATGTCCTGTGTGCGCGCTCGTGTCCGGTATATTCGCGCCATAATGACCAGCTTCCTTGTGCCAATCTGGACCCATGTTACGCCGCTGCGGTCTTGGAGACGCTCGACAGTGGACTTTGTATACTCAGCTGCGGACCACAATAAAAAAACAAAAATAAATCTGCGGAGAGTCGATCTGCATGGCCAGGAGGTGACACACGCTGTTTTGCATGTGTGAGATGGAATACAGTACTCGAACGCAGTCGGCAGGCTGCTTCGAGTTACTGGAGCAGTCATGCCAAAAATCGATGTTGGTTACGTCCAACGGCAACCAGAGAAGTGCTTGTTTTGAAGGTAAGAAAACTTGGTGGTTCGCGTAGAGCACTGGCGTTAGTTATCGGTTTTTAACTTCTCATCGGCAGACTGTCTTGAGCTCAGATAACAAAAGGCCAGTAAGAGGGTTTGACTCGATGAGCACGAATTATTTTTCAGCATGTAATCTATAGCTTATCCGAACTATAATCGGCCCTGCGGCAGTGGCGTTCGACTGCTGACCCCAGCTCGATTGCGATGGCATCGTTTTCATGACGAAATTGAAATTACCCTGGGGCCCTCCGCTACAGCCTCTCTAATAGCCAACTCCACTTAGGGACCTTAAAGGGGTCATGACAGCTAACAGCTGAGAATGAACTGATTATTGCATTTCACTCCACACACGTTAAATTATAAATCCTAGAAATTTGACCTCATTCCGTGCAGTAGATAGTTTTAAAATGAATTTTTACTATTAATATCGGAATCAGCTAGCTTTCTGGTCTGGAAACCATTGGCCGCTGACGTCACAACGAGATATCGTCCCCATGTCGTCTGCTATTCGCGGTATCGGCTGCACCCTTGCATGCACGCTGTGAATTGTGGTCACTGAGTTATTTTTTTTTTTATTCAGCAGAACTATTTTATTCACATATTCTATTTTCTTTGAGAAGCCTTCGCTATAATATGCGACCTTAATGATCCTCGTACTTGTTTTGGGTTTCGTCTAGAGATTGCCGAGGGGGCCGAAATCGACGGGCTCATGCTGTATAATTTAGGCATACAATCAGAAGCATATTATTCTTACGTTATCAGAGTTAGATTGTTTAGCAACAAACGCTTCCACATATAAAAAAGCACGTGTCCAACGTTTCCCTCGGCCGTGTACATGAGCCGCAAAAGTGGGAAGGGGTTATGATTGCTGAGCTATTGCCGTCGATCTTTTGGTCCAAAAACTAAATCTCAAACATGCATACCTTGACGCGAGAGCATACCCTGCGACATTAGAGGAGCAGACAAAACTTTTGAACGAAGCGGTACCTTTTGACTTGCTGTTATATGCGCGTAGACTTATTTTCGGTTGGTAAAGCACTTTTGTAAAACTATGTCTGGCCACGGCCAGCGCACGAAAGCATGTGCCGCCTCCGCCGACCGCTGATCAGTTCCGTCGGCGTCACGAGGCCGAAAACCTCACACTACGGTGATAGGCGAGCGTTGGCCGTACTGGCGTTATCGCCGGTGTAATGCGATAGATCAGTGCGTCGATAAGCTAAGGAACCGTGCAGCCGTGCCTTGTGCTGACGAAATATGCCTTACTCTATATCGCTTTAACATCTTCATCAAGCACTTCTGCATGAGGAACGACCACTGTGTCGATCGTCAAAAAAAAAAAAAAAAAAAAGAGACGTGTCCTTTGATATCGCAGCCTGCATTGCAGATGACGTTCCGCCGCCTATCTTCTGTGACGTCACACGAGCATTTCAAAACTGCTCTCTGGAATATCGGAAAAGGCGGGGTCTCGCAAGAAGCCGCCCGAATTCTCACAGCTGTAGCTAAAATCTATCGCAAAATCACCCTAATTTGGGTCCCAGCACACACATCCGCCCCCGGCAATGAGGCGGCCCATGATTTAGCCCGAGATCTCTACTTCCGGGCAAACGCGGAGCCGCCTGACTGCCAGGCGATGGACGAACGTTTGCAAACCTATAAAGAAATAATGGAAAATTATAGATTAGGAAGACGTCTGATGCCGCCACCGGATCCTAGCTTAAATAATAAAGAGGCCATAGCCTGGCGGCGATTACAAGCCGGAAATTTCCCGAACCCTGTCTGGTTGTTTCACACCCAGATAGATGAGAGAAAAAATGATAAATGTAAAGCCTGCGAAGCAAGGGGGACCCTCGACCATATACTTTGGGAATGCCCTAAGTCAGGGCGCTAGGGACAACATTAAAAGTAGAGAAGCCTGGGTAACCCTGCTGCGAAGCGACGTCCCCGCTGACCAGCAAAAAGCCGTCCGCCTGGCGGCTGAGGCCGCGAATAACCAATGTATATATTCGCCAGTCCTTAGTCGCGGAGGTTCCAGCCCCCGTTCCTCAGGCCTGCGTGCCAGAAGCGGGGAGTAGGGGGCCTCCTAAATCGGTAGAAATTAAAGTTTTAATCAATCAATCAATGCCTTTTGTATGTCGCCGCAAGTAGGGTCGCAGTGTCACCGGGCCTAGTATTGCAGGCCGAGGGAACGCTTTCGCGTCGTCGCCTCCGTCTTTGGCCTAAGCACATAACCACGGCCACTCGATGGAAGCGCACTAGTGCGCTTCCATCGAGCGGCCGTGACATAACCTTCTCGAAAGCCGGTCAGGCTTGAAGGGGGCTGACGTCATTGAAGTTGGACGTGTGCAGCCGCCGCGTCTACGAGGGATTTATTTCATGCGGGTCACGTCCGTGGTGTGTCGATGCTGTCAAATCGCTGAACACGTGGCGTCGCGCTCGACTACGCTGGAAGAGAGATCGGCATCGGTGCCGGCTTTCGCGGGTTGGCGGATTTCGCTATAATCACCCCAGCGACGCACTGAATCTAGGTAACGCTGCTGCACACCTAAATCCCCTTAAATGAGGATGTCAGCAGATGCTTCCACGAAATGTCTCGCTTGACATGCGTTACTGGCTTGGAATATTTCGATGCTTGAAGAAATACTCGGCCGAACAACAGCGTCATTGGCGACAAAGCGTCGAAAAAAAGTTCCTCCCGGGAAGCACTTTTTTCGCGCCTGACGATTTATAAAAGACAATTGGGTGCCGGAAATGGTAGGAAAGCTGTAGTCATCTTCCGTCCGCTGGTTCAAGTTGGAAGTTCCTTCATCGTGAGAACAACAGCATTATGCGCCGCCCTCCATGGTAATCATACTCAAGCTTTTATTGAATAATTGTGTCGCTCTAGCCTGAGTTGCGGAAATAAGAGAGCGGGACAAACTCGGCATCGATTGCACATGGATTGAAACGTTTCTTTTACAGGGCGAGAAATTTTGTTCATCTGTGAAGGAGCACAAAGCTGTTTGTTAGCGGTGAACAAATTTCTTGCATGACACGAAGCGCTTTCTTCGAACGTCTTGCGCGCGTGGCGGGCCTCTTTCTTGCACGTGCACACTTTCGCACTCGTTGCGGGAGAGGAGGGCCTTATCTAGTGGTGGTCGTACCTACTTTTGGGCACTCGTTTTATTGTTTAGATGCAAATGAGATGAATCTGTACATGCTAGGCCCAACCTAAATTTTATTCAAGTTAGAGTCAAACGGCAGGTAATGAGATGCATGAACGTGCTCGGAGGGAATCAGCGTTCGTTGAAACCCTGTTCTTTTCCTTTACAGACTCGTTCGTGAACAGCCAAGAATGGACGCTGAGCAGATCGGTGCCAGACATACGCCTGGTAAGCCATCTCGCGCCGCTGTGTGCCTCTTCACCATCATGCCTTCAGTGATCGAGGACGGGCTAGAGAAGGTGCGCGCAGTACAGGGCGGATGAGAAACCTGCAGAGCTTGACGCGACAGGCACATGACAAGTGAAGGTTAATGTTTTCCAGGTCTTTGCAGCATGTGTAGCTGGAGGGACAAAGAGGTCCAGGAATTGGTCAAGAGCCGGTGAATGACGCTTGGTTCAGTGCCAGGCTCCGTTGGAGCTCTGAGGAATCTAGCATAAGTGGACATCTCACTAACGTTTGTCGTTAGCGTCAAAGTTTTGCAATTCGAGTGTCGCCGACTTGGCCCCCGGACGTCGCATTTTTTCTGCAGTCCTTTCGTTCTATACTCACAGCGTTTTGCAAACGGCGGCAAAGCTCCAATTTCCACTGCGTGGAGCCCCGAATGTCCCTCGGCTGACTGACCGAACGCCAGTCGACGCGGTCGTCCGATACGCGTTACATTCTGAAATAAGTGAATTTTTGGAACTATATATAATTCGCGTGATTTATGGAACGCAATTGTTCGCATAGTTCCCCTACAGTTGTGCGGCACCCTTTTCCCGACCTCTCGGGCGGCGTTCGGAGCAGCGCGGCACTTCGGCGGACTGACGTTAGCTCCTTCTTCGAAGGACTGGATACCCGGCTTTCAGGGCCGTCCAGCCACGGCCGGTCTCGAGGGAGAGCGCGTTTCTCTCTCCCTCGAGACTGGCCGTGGTCCAGCATGTCGAGGAGGGAGGTACACCCCCGACGGCGACGCTTGCAAGCGCCTCCTATGTTTCTGCGTCCCTCTAGGATCCGAGCAGCAATCCCCGCTGCCAAGTAGGATGAAGAATCCCCTGTCAGAAGTTTATGCGAGGCGACGCTCTCGAAGGAATCTTATTTTCTTGACGCGTGCCGGGATTCAAATGCCCAAGCGTGGACTGGCGCCGTAGTGGAGGGCTCCATAAGCACCACTGATGGTAGCCGCACACGGACGCCATTTTGCATTCCTCGGCCACCGCGCGCTGGGTGTTCAAAAGCCGGACTACACGTTTAATTTGCCTTCTCGCAATTATGCTGAATGTGACATTTAAGGATGAATGGTAAGACGGCTGCAATTGAGACCCAAGCGAATGCAGCTGACGTGTAACTACGATTTTAAATTTGAGGACAGTGTTATTGAAAACACTACCTGCATCAAATTTTTGGCCGTGTGGTGAATGCACGTTGAATACCTTCGAGCAGATATTCGCAAAGCGAAAGGAACGATAAATATTTTGAAGCACTTTATTTCATTCAGCCTGAAAAACAACTGCAATACTAGAGAGTTTTAGAATAGGGGGCCCCAAGCTTTGGGGCCCCCAAGGCGTCGAAATGCGCATGCGCAGAACGTAAGGCGCGCTTGGGGTCTTGGGTTAACGCTAGGGGCGGCCCCTATTTTTCGGAAATAGCGTTCGCCCCAAGCCGCCGTTGGGTCGCTTGGGTTACGGCAACATGGCGGCGACCGGCCAAGCGGCGGCCGCTCGCCTCGGCACACATTCGTCGTCACCGCTCCATGGTGTCACGCGTTCATGGCAAACGAAAGGCCAACGAAGCTTATGCTATGTCTCATGATGCCCGCACCACCAAATTTTAGCAATAAAACGCCCTATATTTTCTGATTGCTTCCGGATTTACCGAGCCGCTAGGCCTAGCGAGTTCGCCTCGTTCGATTGCCATGGGGACCAGACGGCGGAAAGCGCGGAAGGTTCAAATGAGTTTTCCCGGCCTCGGCCTGGATTGACAATTGGCCGATTTCGTCTTGTATGACAAAAACAGTTTGTATAACTGGTAGTTTTAATATAGTTTTGTGTAATAGTAGCACTTTTTGATTAACAAAATAGCGTTGTTGGCTCTTATATATTTAAATGCTTTTTCTTGGTTTACCGTCGTGGCGCTGCAATCGACGAACGCAAGCCCGGCTCCGCTGCGTCGGGAAAACCCCTATTCTAAAACTCGCCGCTCGGCTAGCACGTTGCGCCGCCGCACGCTATTTCCTTGGGGGCCCCAAGCCTTGGGTCCCCCTATTCTAAAACTCCCTACTGTCTAATACGCTCACGTCCCTGGTATTCTCTTTTGGTGTGGAGCACCAAAACAAACTTTGAATCAATTTTGAGGCTGCTAAAAAGAGCGCTAAGATCAATCTGTAATTTAAGCACACTACGTCATTTTTTTTTAATAATCGGAATAATTTATGTAGAATGCCGATTCTTACAAAAATTATTGCTCCAAGTATTTCGTTTCAGACACACCGACAGGGAACACTTTAGCAATACCTTCGCCACAAAGGAAACGTGAAACAGTTTCTTTACCACTAATACATATTACCTATGAATTTTCAGTTTGCTACCTTATTAAGCAACCACCCGACTATATATACTGCATGGATACGTGTCATTCTATCGCGAGCTTAAATTATTTTTTTGCAAAGCTGTTCTACATAACATCCTCATATGTGTCGTCTTTAAAAGGATTTCGTTTTATTGCTTTCTCTTGTATTTGCTCTTTGAGTGAAAGGGCTCTTGTATTCTTCTTTGGAGTTGTGACCTTTCTGGCTGGACGTTTGTTCGAGCGGTATACCTAATATATCCTAATATTGTAAATTATTTGACCCGTTTCAGCAATTGGCGGCATTTCATTATTTTTGTTTGCCTTAACAACTGCAGCTAATAATAACAAGTAAAGCAGCACGAGAACTGCAGTCGAATGAAACACCAATTTGCACAATATGTGAGCAATGCTTCGCAGCTGGAACACATTCATTGCAACCGGACCTGTGCATAAAGGATCAAACGAAACCGACTAATATAATAATAATGAAAAAAGAAAGTGTGTATGGAAATATTGTTGGCCATATTTATTATATGCGTGCGACGTCGGTTGCTAGCGTTTCATCAGGCCCACGTCGCCGACAGCCAGGGTTGGTGGATGCGGCGAGGGTGACCTTGAAGAAATCTAGGATGCATTTCTGCGACGCGTTGGCGGACGCAGTGACCGCATTCGGACTGCGCCTCCCATGCTTCTCTCGAGAACAGTATTGATCGGGCTGGCGGCGAAGGTTCTTTCGCAATAGATTGCGACATGTCTGATCCCAGCAGAGCGATGGTGCCCGGCCGTGTTGTTACCAGTGCCTAAAGTCTGGCTCCATCGGTCTCTAGTGGTTCGAACACAGGAGGGAAGGGAAATAAAGAGAAAGCGGGGGCTAAACGTGCTCGCACATCGTTTTATATAACTTTAAAGAGAAAAATCATTTTTCTCCTTCTCGGGTTTTAGCAAATATGTCAACGCCTTTTAAACCTTCCTGAGGAAATACCGAAACAATAGAGAAGGAATTAATTTTCTGACAACCACTGACAAGAAAAAGAGATGACAGCCTGCTTTGTATTCATGCAGTCCTTAAGCAATATTTGAGTGCGGAGGGGTCTCAGACCGCTCTTAAATGCTGAATTTAAGGCCGTGTTGTTACCCTTGGATTGACCGCGTCCATCCACAGCCGAGGTGCTCTCGGCGCTGTCACCAAGGGCCTTACGTCGAGGGGCGGTTGGTGAATTTGTGCGACACGACAGTCCGTTCAACCCGGGGCCTCGACGAGCTGCGCTTTTGCAAACGATGTCGCGGCGCTCGAACTGCACGTGCTACTGATGTGCCGGAACTTGGGATCGGGTTTGCCTGCTCGTGTCGCCTTTTATCCGAAAACCGGATACGAGAAGGGTCGCTGAACGACACGCTGGAATGCGGGGAAGACGCGCTAATGACGGATACACGTGCGCTGTTGCGGGAATGGCGAGGGTTCCCGGGAACGGGAACGACGGACCTGAGGTGGCAAGGAAAGCAACAGAAGGACGGTGGGGCAGAGAGGAACGAGAGACGCTCAACCCAGCCTCGTCTTCTGGGGGACTACTGCCTGAAGATACGAAGACGGCTCGCTAGTCCTGGCGGCGCTCGCCGTGTACACTGTCGCCATCAGCGCCGCCTACAACTATGGCCATCCACGGCCGGTCTCGAGGGAGAGCGCGCTTCTCTTCTCTTACGGCCTCTCCAATGGGGGCTGTTTCCACCGCCCGCCGCGCCTCGGTGGGGTCGCCACCGCCCCACTGGTGCTCTCCGCTAGAGCCGTTCACGTGCAAGGGAAACGCGCGCTCGCTCTTAGCTTCGCCCGCGTCAGTTGAAACCGGCAGGTCCTGGCATTTCACCCCTTATGGTTTATTCAGTTCAGTTCAGTCGTTCAGTCGTGTACCTATGGACCATGTCACGCCACGCTTTCCGGTCTCTCACTATCTTCCTAACATCACATAACTTCATCTGCAGCGCCTCGAGGATGCCATCTAACCATCGCGTTCGCTGCCTACCCCTTCTCCGGCGACCCTCAACCTTTCCCAACATCAAATCTTTCTCCAGGGACTCCTCTCTTCTCATCAGATGACCAAAGTAGCTGAGCTTTAACTTTAGAATTTGACCCTCCAATGAGCAGTCAGGGTTTATGGTCGACAGTATCGACTGATTTGATCTTCTGGCAGTCCAAGGAACTCTCAAGAGTCTTCGCCAGCACCACAATTCAAACGTGTCAATTCTTCGGCGGTCAGCCTTTTTCACAGTCCAACTCTCGCATCCATACATCACAACTGGAAAGACCATAGCACGAGTTATACGGATCTTGGTTGGCAGACTAATCAATGTCTCTGCTCTTTACTAGGCGGTCAAGGCTAACCATTGCTCTCTTTCCCAGAAGCAGGCGTCTGCTAATTTCATGGCTTTATGCAAAGGCCGTAATCAGCATCGAGCATTTATCATGTACGAGAAATAATATACAGTCAACGCGCGCGCGCGCCTTCGTCAGTGCGGCCGTGCACGGTCGAATGAAGCTTCGGGTGCACTTCAACATTTTTTGCCCCTAAGTTTTGTACAAAAATAAACTTACCAGGCTAGGCAATGTGCCTTTGAATGTTGTAAGCAGGTGTAGCGCGACCTGACGTGACTGCATGGTGATCTGCTGGGTGGAGATTCTGTCAACCGCTACCGTTTCCGTTTAGATCAAAAGAGGCACCGGCGAAAATTCATGGCGCGTCTCAGATTCAGAGTAAAAAACAAAAATTTACTCATATAGTTACAATTTCATTTGTCTAGTGGAGTGAGCTGTTCTAGCTTCATTCAAAACAAATGTTGAAAGAGTATATGTAGTCTCGCGACTACTTTTAATGAAGGAAATGAGCATAAAGAGTTAAGCAGAATTGAAAAGAGCGGCAAACAGTAAAAAAATTGTCCTTCGAAGTGTTGAATTCTCAACTCAGTGTTGAATACCTCAAGTTGAATACCTATGGCTACGGGTCCAAACAGTGTTGGACACATCTTTATTGTATTTTCAAGAAAAAGAAAGAAAGAAAGTGCTGATTGAATTAGGATCTTAAGTACTTTGAGAACCTTTGTGTGTAGTAGGTGTACGGCAACTTTTTCAAAAAAAAAAAAAAAAAAGAAACAAAGCTTGTCTAACAGGGCAACAAGCACTGGTTTCAGATAATGGAGTCCACTAGATTATTGTTCTCGTAGAAGAGTGTACTAGTGCCTCCAAAATAAAACGGAGCAGACATACGACCAAAATTTCATTTCGTGGCGCGCCCTGTAAGCGGATGCGCATGTGTTTAGCTTGGATACGTGTGGGTCACCCGGATGTTCAGCTTAACACATTTGGTGTTCGCCTTATCAGCAGCCCGGACGAAGGAGACCGCTTTTTCCCCAAACTCGCGCTCCGCTTTATTTTGTGGGCACTAGTACATGGGGCTGCTTCTTTCGCTAGTTTCAAGAAGAATAGCGCAAGTGTCACACGAGAAGTGGATTAACTTAACAATATATTAACCGATGTAAGCTAAACCGGAATATGTGACAGTGAGAAATTGGATGGCAGGAGATGCCATCACTTCCTTCAATTCCTCAGTTACTGATTGCGGCACAGCAAAAATGACTTTTTTTTTTTTTTTTTTTTTTTGCTCTCAGATGAAACGTCCATCTTGACAATGTAGTCAAGTGCCGCTATAGCTGTTACGGCCCTGGCATCTAGAATGTCGTTCCCTTTCGCACGTTAGCCTTACTGTCCCGAAGAGAAGCTGTGTCTTCAATGAGAATGTCCTTCTTTAACGCTTTAGAAGTTTCTTGCATTCTTTCGATATAGCAGGTGAACTCATTAGTAAGTCACTGCAATCACCTTCATCTTTTATTGGCGTCTTTGTACCACTTCCAGCACAAGTGATGTCATGAATATCAAACTAATTTTGATTGTTTTCATAATAAGCTTAATATCATGTAAAAATTTCAGTAAAACAAGGTTTATTTGCAAAATAAAATAATGTTTATAATACAACACATTGGCTAATATATGCATTATAATAACATTTAAAACTCAACCCTACAACGTTTACTTTGACTGTTATACTAATACTTTATATCATGCAAGCATTTTGCAATTTACATTACATTTTTATGAAATTATTTTCATCTTCGGTGCTATATATAGATGGTTTCGCATCTAGCGCTGAAAGAAGGTTTTGCTGTTGCAGACGAGTTGTTGTCATGTAAGCCTTCAAGAAGCTTCACTGCTCATTTCAGTTCTTTTTTTTTTTTAAATTCCGATTCTTGTACAGGCTTGGGGAAAATTCGGACTAAAATGGACAAAGGTAGCTGCCATATGCCGCAATGTATGTCATATGCTTGTCGACCGTTAGTGAAGCGACAGTGTCAATATAATAAAGACTCCGTTCACATGTGTAGTAAATAACGACGTGCCGCTGCAGCATCTACCTTCTGTGTCCTTTCATTTCGGGGCGGTACTCACCACGAAACCCGCGAGCGACAGCGCGAAATCAGGCAAAAGCCCCCCGCCGTCGCTGAAGCAGACGCGGAGCGAACAGTGAGCAGGTCGCACCCCTTGCGGCGGCGGAGAGCGTAACTCAAGGAGAAAAGTTCCCATTGTTCCCGCGGCGATTGAGAAGGCCGTAAGAAAGGCCGTCATCTCCCACCTCAAGCACCGGATCATCGCAGTGGCGTCCAGACGCAACCTCAAGACCGTCGAGTGAGCGGGGGTATCCAGCTCTGATTAAATGTGTTACTGGCCCTGTTTCGTGTGTGATTCCTGGACTGACCTGACCGGATGCATGCGGAAGCTGTCCTGGAGTCGCGCGGCAAGCGTATACATGTAGTGCGGTCGACACGAACAGCACAATGGGCAGCTGCCTTCCTACGTAAGAAGACTGCTGCATGGCTGCCGATACGCACCCCTTTCTCGGCGAAACGTTGGACGCGCATATATGGCAAGCCGAATGGTGAGGCGCCTGCGAGTCTGTTAGCAAAACAGCGCAACCCTCCTGCCGCATCACCAATGTGCACCCAGTCAAACACTAGTTCAGAAGAAAAACTTGTGCACTCTATAGAAGATTGGCTCGTTTGATTGACACGGGAACTAGCGTGTAACGCAGGTAAGGGACAGAAGGCACCGACGGGGCAGCACGCTTCAACTGAGGTTTTTGAACCCCCTCCCTGTCATTTATCGACGAAGTAAACAACACACAAAATTCAAGACACGTGCTTTTTGACAGATAATCTCTTTAGGGCTATTGAAGGGGTGCTCATGCACTTGGCCCCAGCCTTATCCATGCAAAAATCCTCAAAAGCTAAAGCCGAGAGGTAAAGGCAATGAGCCGAGACCCCTCTGGTATTCATAGTGACTGAACTTCGAGGAGGTTATCAAGAGAAACCATGCATGCAGCACGGGCAAATGATTCTCGCAGATTCACAGAAAGCGTGTAGACGCTTCAAACAAAGCCGGCTTCCGCTTTGCTGCTACCGCCTCTGCGAAAAACAGGACGTCTCGCTTTGAGTGCTCATGCGCAGAGTATTTACGCCGCGAAGATGTGTGGCACGTTTTCAACCGGTTTCCGATACTTCATTTTAGGACAGCAGAGTGAGTACAGACGCCAAAATGTGTCTTTGGAGTTACGAGCGGCATTTGGCAAATTACCTGCATTGCACGAGGTAAATAAGTTATGGTTCAAAATTTTCCCACCATTGATTCAGTTTCGGTTCCAATCGCCGTACGATGGCTGCGAATTTTATAATTCGCACCAACTAAATGCAAGCGAGTTTGGAATCGCGCAAATGAATACGCAGCGATGTCCTGGCTGACACGGTCAGCAGCCTCCCTGCGAGTCAACCCTTCCTTTCCTCGCAGGGTATCGTGGGCAGCCTATCGAGCGGCAAGTCTGCCCTGGTGCACCGCTACCTCACCGGCTCCTACATGCAGGACGAGTCACCCGAAGGGGGCCGCTTCAAGAAGGAGATCGTGGTGGACGGCCACAGCTACCTGCTGCTCATCCGGGATGAGGGGGGCCCGCCCGAGCTACAGGTTTGTCCTACTTGGAAACAGTTCTCGACCATTGACCATGGTCAGTGGTATCCTGTATTGCTCCACTCGGTGTGTGTTCCAGCATTTTAGAGCGCAGCTCTTTGGCGCCCGTTCCTGGCTTTCACGTCGTCGTCACCGTAGTCCCTCGTAACCAGCTCCACTTTCACTCCCATCTTTCTTCCCTCCCTCACGGCGCGATTCAGGTGTCCACAGAAACAAGTGTGACTGATACTGCACCTTTCCATTCCTGTGCGCGATTCAGGTTTTCACAGAAACAAGTGTGACATGTACTGCGCCTTTCCATTGCTGTGAACCAATTATGAAAGACTCGCTTCAGAGCTCAGGTGGAAGACGTGACCATACATGGTACACACTGCAAAGATAAGAGATCCGGACTATCAAAAAACTACATCAAAATATGACTCTTTTCTCTGTGAGTGTGTGAATTCTCGGTTACTGCACACGTTACCCTGCAGTTCGGTATGGGCGCTCACTCGCAGAGAAAGGCATCATATTTTGATGTAGTTTGCGTATATACAGGAGGAAGAAAAACTTTATTTTACGCAGAATTCGAGGCACGCAGGCTTCCTAAACGTTCATGTGATGTTGATCCATGACGTATGCGGCCCGACTGATGGCGATCTTCTGCCTGGCCGGGTCCGCTGACCGCAATGAGGTCTCCCAGTCCTCCCAGGTTCGGAGAGGCCCGGTGGAGGGAGGAGACGTCGGGCGGGATAATAGAATGTGGGTAAGGGTGGCATTGGGATCCGATCGTCCCTTGACTTTCGTGGAATAAGGCCCGGATCCCTTTAAAGGGCCACTGTCCAGGGAAGGCCATTTTAAGCAAAGGAGCCCAGTGTTTCGATCAGGTACCGGAGATAGTCTGTGCAAAATGCTACAGTGGCACGCACGCCGCAAAGCATCGAAAATACAATTCAAAGCTCTCCCATGCTCTCCTTCGGGAAGCCAGCTTCTCAGTTTCCTGCGCTGGCGCGTCGAGCCACAGTAATGACGCACGTATTGCGAACGACGTCCATTGGTCGGTCTCGCTGACTGACGGGGGAAGGATGGGTGTCTACCGCTCGCTGCGCGCCTTTCCCTCGCCACGGCCAGACTGAATCCAGCGGCGCGCGCTCCCTCGGCCGGTTTTTTTTTTATTTATTTATTTTCCGCGTTCGCGGAGTGCCACGCCCCACCTCCCGCCAAACGCGGAGGAGGAAGGGGAATTTGCCTTGCGGAAGCTAGACGACCTCGGGCAGGAGAGTGAAAAACCTTTGCGAGGGAACGGAAGGAGAGAAGCATGACAGAATCGGGTGATTGCGGTGGCTGTAACTGCGTTATTAGTTACTCTTTTCAAAAACATTTTGCGGCCTTACGTTCTAGGGGCGAAGTCTCACAGTCACCGGGGAAGAAAATATTTTCGACCGGAGGGTGGACAGTGGGCCTTTAAAATATACTGCTAGAAATTTGATGCGACGCTTGCTAACTTTGGCTGCACAAGTCAGCTTAAGATATTTGCGAAGGTTCTTTTCGTCTGCAGCATGTGGCATTAGTCTCTTCGCCGCGCAACGTTCCTATAGGCCCACGCGCTGCCTCCCGCAACGATAACTTAATTGCTCTCTTCATTTCTCTGACCACAAAGCTTCTTCAGCTGATGAGCTGCGCTTCAATTTCGCATTAGGAAGTAACATAATCGCCGGCATTTTTGCAGCTTTGATTTTATGTGGCTGATATATGTGGCCCGGATGGCTGTGAAAGAAATTGGCGGCGCCATCGCATTGTCCCCTCGGAGTAACCGCAGGTGCCATTGAATCGAGCGGTGGACGCGCTCCCCCGCAGCTTTGGGGCAAGAGGTGGCTTCCATGTAGGATGGTGGCTCTCCTCTCTTTCCCGAGCGCCAGCCGTTCCGAGAATACAATACAATACAATAAAGTTTATTTCCTGGATAAAAGCTGCCTTCGCAGCTTGACAGTGACCAGGAATCCCATACAAGCAGTAGCAGACGAGGGGGGAAGGAAATCTCCAAATCTGTCATACATACAGCAGTCACATTCAATAACAAAAAATTGAATACACATGTAAACTCACTAATAAGTTTTACATTAAATGGCACAAAGAAAGAAACAGTTAAAATGCGCACTAATTTAAGAGAAAAAATGTCAATTGGGCAAACATTCAGCAATTTACAAACAGAAGCATAAAATCACATTTCAACAAAATATTTGCGCAGCTCGGCTTTTGTGTATCCTATTGTATGTTGATAAGTGTTTAAAACATGGGGCAGGTTGTAAGATAGCATTTGTAATTTATAATCAGTGCGAAAATGTGGTACATTCCATGCATTAGTACTCCTTGTGTGCATGTTAGCACGATGCGTCTCCAAAGATGCTAAGGAAGAATAAAATTCGGCAACGGATGCCTTCGAAAAATACATGATTTGTAGTAACCTATAATCATACAATTGATCAACACGGATAATGTTATGTGCTTGGAATGCATATTTGGAGGTATTCGCATAATCAACATTAGATATTATTCGAACAATTTTCTTTTGCAATACGAGAAGCTTATTTATGTTTGCCTTGGTCATTGTGGCCCACACTAAACTACAGTAATTAAGGTGAGAAAAAAATAATGCGTAATAAACTTGTAGTTTACACTTCATAGGTAGAGTTGCACGACATCGCGAGAGGGCCCCACAGACAGAAGAGAGGTTTTTGCAGATATGTTCAACATGAGCATTCCAGTTTAAATGAGATGAAAAATATACACCAAGGGATTTATGTTCCTCAACAATTTCTATTTGTTGGTTTTCAAACTTCAGTACACAGTTTGGTGTTGTCGGCTTGTTTCTTGCGCGAAATATTACAGCCTTCGACTTTGTAGGATTTATCTTTAATTTATTCATCATTGACTGCCTAGATAATCTATCCAGTAGGTCGTTACCTTTCTCTATTACATCGTTGAGATTACGGCCTGAAAGAAGTAATGTGCTATCATTGGCGTAAATTACAAAATGAATAGAAGGATCTATAGTTCATCATCATCATCATCAACCTGATTATACCCACTGCAGGGCGAAGGCCTCTCCCATATCTCTCCACTTAACCCGGTTCTGTGCTAGCTGCATCCACTTGACCCCTGCGAACTTCTTAATCTCATCCGCCCACCTAACTTTCTGCCGCCCCCTGCTACGCTTTCCTTCCCTTGGAATCCAGTTTGTTACCCTCAGCGACCATCGGTTATCCTCTCTTCGCACTACATGTCCTGCCCATGTCCATTTCTTCTTCTTAATTTCCACTAGAATGTCGTTAACTTGAGTTATTTCTCTGACCCACTCTGCACGCTTTCTATCTCTTAATGTTACCCCTACCATTTTTCGTTCCATAGCCCTCTGGGTTGTCCTCAACTTAAGTAGAACTCTCTTGGTTAGCCTCCACGTTTCAGCCCCATAGGTGAGTACAGGCAAGATGCAACTGTTGTATACTTTCCTCTTGAGCGATACCGGTAAGCTGCTAGTCATAATCTGCGAGTGCTTGCCAAATGCGCTCCATCCCAATCTTATTCTTCTTGTTATTTCCTTTTCATGATCCGGATCTGCGGTTACTACCTGTCCTAAGTAGATATATTCGCCTACTACTTCCAGTATTTCGCTACCTAATGTAAACTCCTGTTCCTTCCCGAGGCTGTTGAACATTACCTTAGTCTTCTGCATATTGATTTTCAAGCCTACCTTTCTACTTTTCCTGTCTAGGTCATCAATCATTATTTGCAGTTCATCTCCCGAGTTGCTTAGCAAGGCAATGTCATCAGCAAATCGCAGATTACTGAGGTATTCTCCATCTACCCTTATCCCTAACTGCTCCCATTCCAAGTCTCTGAATACTTCCTCTAAACAAGCTGTGAATAGTACTGGGGAGATTGTGTCTCCTTGCCTAACACCTTTCTTTATGGGAATTTTGTTGCTTTCTTTATGTAGAACTATGGTTGCTGTGCAGCCACTATATATATCTTCCAGCACTTTCACGTATGGCTCGTCTACCCCCTGATTTCGCAATGCCTGCATCACCGCCGATGTTTCAACTGAGTCAAATGCTTTTTCGTAATCAATGAATGCTATGTATAAGGGCTGGTTATATTCCGAGCATTTTTCTATCACCTGATTGATGGTATGGATATGATCGATAGTAGAGTACCGTTTCCGAAACCCTGCTTGATCCTTTGCTTGATTGCATTCTAAGGTTGTCCTGATTCTATTAGCGATTACCTTAGTAAATACCTTATACGTAACAGACAGTAAGCTGATTGGTCTGTAATTTTTAAGGTCCTTAGAGTCCCCTTTCTTGTGAATGAGGATAATGTTTGCATTCTTCCATGCTTCCGGTACCGTCGATGACACCAGGCACTGCGTATACAGGGTGGCCAGTTTTTCTAGCACGATATCCCCCCCGTCCTTCAGCAAATCTGTAGTTATCTGATCCTCTCCAGCTGATTTCCCCCTTTTCATAGTTTCTAGTGCTTTCTTGACCTCGTCCTTCGTCACTGGTGGAACGTCTGACTGTTTTTCCCTACCGCCAATCTCATTACGGTCCTGACTACTTTGGCTACTGTAGAGATCTGTATAGAACTCCTCGGCTACTTTGACTATCTTGTCCATATTAGTGATGACGTTGCCCGCCTTGTCCCTTATCGCATACATCTGGTTTTTGCCTATGCCCAATTTCTTCTTTACCGCTTTAAGGCTTCCCCCGTTCTTTACAGCATGCTCAATTTTCTCCATGTTATACTTCCTTATATCGGCCACCTTGCGCTTATTGATTAGCTTTGATATCTCGGCCAATTCGATCTGGTCTGTTGGATTGGAAGCTTTCATACTCTGCCGTTTCTTAATCAAATCTTTCGTCTCCTTAGACAGCTTACCGGTATCCTCTCTAACTATCCTACCGCCTACTTCTACCGCGCACTCAGTAATGATATCTCTGAAATTATTGTTCCTTGCCTCTAGGGTAATGTCGCCATCCTCAGTTAGAGCTGAATACCTATTCTGTAGTGAGATCCTGAACTCTTCTGCCCTCCCCCTCACCGCTAATTCGTTGATGGGTTTCTTTCTTACTAATCTATTGCGTTCCTTCTTCAGATTTAGGTTAATTCGGGACCTCACCATCCCGTGGTCACTACACCGAACTTTCCCGATTACCTCTACATCCTGCACAATGGCGGGGGTTGAACACATTATGAAGTCGATTTCATTTTTAGTCTCTCCGTTAGGACTTTTCCATGTCCATTTTCGGTTCTTCCGTTTGCTGAAGAAGGTATTCATGATTCGTAAGTTATTGCGCTCTGCAAACTCAACTAGTAACTCCCCTCTGCTATTCCTAGAACTAATGCCATAGTCACCTACTGCCTTGTCTCCTGGCTGTTTTTTCCCTACCTTGGCATTGAAGTCGCCCATTAGTACAGTATACTGCGTCTTTACTTTTCGCATTGCCGATTCTACATCTTCATAGAAGCTTTCAACTGCCTGGTCATCATAACTACATGTAGGTGCATAGGCCTGTACAACCTTCAGTTTATACCGCTTATTAAGTCTAATTACGATGCCTGCAACCCTCTCATTAATACTATAGAATTCATCTATATTACCCGCTATATACTTATTGACAAGGAAACCTACTCCTAGTTGTCGCCTTTCTGGTAAACCTCGATAACACAGTACATGCCCATCCTTCAGTACAGTATATGCCTCATTCGGCCTCCTAACCTCACTAAGCCCTATGACATCCCATTTCATGCCCTCTAGTTCCTCTAACAGCACTGCTAAACTAGCTTCCCTAGCTAGAGTTCTAGCATTAAACGTTGCCAGGGTCAGTTTCCAATGGCGGCCTGTCCAGCGGAGCCAGGCTTTCTTAGCACCCCCTGCTGCGTCACAGGTCTGACCGCCGCCGTGGTCAGTTGTTCCGCAGCCGCTGGTGACTGAGGGCCGGGGTTTTATGGAGCTTTTATGGAGCTTACAATGTCATTATATAGGTTACAATGTCATTTATATAGGTATTAAACAAAAGGGGTCCAAGTACGCTCCCTTGCGGGACACCACAGCTAATAGGTAAAGGGGATGAAAGTTCATTATCTACAGATACTGACTGGCTTCTTCATGCTCTGGTGTGCCGCTTCTGTGGATGGAGAGTGGATGGAAGTCCCCTTTGAGACGGGGTAGTGATGCTCAACCTTCCTTTTTTTATGCGTTTTAATTTAGACAACCCTTCAACTTTAATGACTTAGTTTTCCCAATGAGAGAAGGACCTTTCATTTCGCCAAGTGGAAAAGATGTGCAAGTTCACGGCCGCAAATGATCTCCCTTCGCCGAATCTGGGTCACTTGCTGTGGCGCTTCATCTGGCGGCCGCCGTACAAATCCTGCCCGTCAGGTCTCCTTTTTCTGGCTGTCTTTTCGATTTCGAAGCAAAGCGCTTTCATTAGCCGCAGTGCGAATGAAACCCGTTTCTAGTTCAAGTTGGTGGGTTGTACGCCGGTGCGCGGTGTGGATGCTACCTGAGCCTCTGACGGAAATCAATGGCGACGGTTGCAAGGTGCGGGCTATATAGTTAATACAAAGACTCTAGAGGGAAAGCTGCCCGTTCAGCCAATGCATTCCAGTGGTGACCGCGTGATTGCCGCCATCATCACACTGTTTAATGGTTGCCAGATGATTTTTACTTGCTAAATCGGGCACATGAATATGGTTTGAAGCTGGCAACGTAGATCGTGGGAAGATGGCGGCATGTGGCTACTGTGCTACTGTTACTACTGTAGAGTAGGTGCTGTAAACAACGGCAGAATCATCGCGTCTGGAGCATTTCTGGTGGTA
Organism: Amblyomma maculatum; assembly: GCF_055883805.1. NCBI lineage: Eukaryota > Metazoa > Arthropoda > Arachnida > Ixodida > Ixodidae > Amblyomma > Amblyomma maculatum. The sequence continues at coordinate 169,509,285 of NC_139349.1, read as the reverse complement.
TGTTGCGTCGCGTACCTACTGTAACATCACATAGGTGTCCTGCCTCTTCCGAGTTGTTATCGTAAGGCGGGCTATCCCTGCGATTGTTACGTGCTTCGCATGCATTTCGTCTGTCGAGGACATATGCATCTCCTCTGTGCCCGATCACCTGAAAACACGTCAGAAATTTGTTTTGGCGCAAGACGGCGACCACACTACATTAAAAAGAAAAAAAAAAAACAAAACGGTGACGAATTCCACAGCAACGGGCCGGCCCTTCTTGGTCTATCCGGGATGGCTAGTGCTGCATTCAGTAAATGTCAAAGGGTGCTCGTGTGTGTTTCCTGTTGATTTGCCTTGTGTGCATATTTTTTATTTTGTTTCCTTTTATAAATTTCAAAGGCTTCTTAACTCCTGTGGATCTTGTGCATATTTTTACTTTGCGCTTCGCATAGGATGAAGTTGACATATCTCTTCTGGCGCGGGACAATGTCGCAATGGAATTATCTCACCACAGCATCATCTCCAGCCATTTTAACAGCTTTTTGTTCTTCAGTATACGGAGTAGCAGTTATTTCAGAAATGCGCTAAATAATATCGTCTTTATTACCGCATGTATTAGTGATGCAAAACATTTCTGTAAAACAAATTTAGATGCCACTGAAAACACTCGATCATTCATCTTTTAAAATTAGCATAATATGTCCCCTAGCAGGCTGGGGAAATGGCGATAAGGAAGCTGAATATACTTAAAAATAAACAGGATCATAATGGTTTTTGTGTATCTCATGGCAAGACAGGCACATAGTGGTAAGGCATATCACTGAAGACTTTTTATTCAAGTTGCAGCCCGAAGTTAGGGACTGAGCATTTTAGTCATCTCATAGTGTGCAATTTCACAGCCATGTAGCATTAAACGAGATCATGTAAGTATATCATAATAATGATTCATTCATGGCATGCCATGATGTATATGGGCCTGTCAAAGCCAACAGAAGGCTTGTGGGGCAGTTTTTAGCAGCGTGAGGCAAGTCTGAGCATACATGCCTGTCAGCTGACATAAAAAAATATAATGTAAAACTAAAGATTAAGCAGGAAAAAAGAAAGAGCAGAACAAGAGGGGAAAAAATCAAGCAAAAATCAAGCAAAAACCAAAATCAAGCATAACTTGACTTGCTTGAAAGAAAACTCTAGTTGGCACAGGTATTATTATGAACACCTATTATGAAATTTGCAAATATAAAATGTGGCACGTCTACTCACACGTGAAGCAATATGCCGGATCCTTCTATAGCTGTTGCCTTGCATACAGCGCAGGAAGGCGCCATCGCGATGCATGAAAGAGCAAGCACCTGTTTGCTATAAACTTCTCGTTGTTTCAAGTATCTGACTTGACTTCGAAGCCCTCGAAAATTGAAATTTGAAACCGAAACTCAAAGGGCATCTGCTACGTCTGCTCGCAAACATGGTTTCCAATCGTTCTACATCATTCCTTTACGACCAAGAAGGTGCCTGAAAGATCATATAATGTGCTTGAAACTTGAAAACAATGTATAGAAATTTTCTACAGTCGTGTTACCTGCAGCGGTTTTTAAAACTTTTGTTCAAACCTTTATTCATTTTTTACGCAGTGAGCAGAAACTGTGCTGGCCACAATGGCGACGACCAGTGGGAAGCTCGTTTCCATGGAGAAAGGATGCTCATTTCCATGGGGGAAGGAAAGCTTAGGAGAGGCCCTGACGTCATTTTTTTGAAGCTCCTCCTTTACTCTTTCTCCGCGACGCTCACGTACCTAGGGCCTTTAGCAACGCTGTTGCTAGTGGCCCGAGTTTTCATAGCAACGCGTCACCGTTGCTAATGGCCCGACTTGGCTAACCCTAAATTTTGACGTCACTTCCGCCACACTTTATCCAATGCATTGGGAATGGCAAGGGCCTCTCCTAAGTTGTTTCCTTCCTCCATGCTCGTTTCCCTGCCCAGCTTTCCCTCCAGAGTCTTTGTATTAACTCTACGGTGCGGGCAGTCGGCCATTGCTTGTACGCTCTCGCACAATCTTCAGTGGCACTGGCAGTTACGGTGTGCTGTAGGCAAATTTCCGCGCGACGCATCTTCGCTGTGGTGCGTAGCGACATAGACGACCTCGTTTACCTGCATCCACACATTTAGCCCGTGCATATAGTAGCAGAATTGTGCTTTGCCACATTGAAGTATTTTTGTGGTGCTCGTAGTCGTTGCAGGTGAATCTGCCATATCCTTCGTCCGTTTCTATTTTATTGCGGACTTTTCTAGCACCAACTGTTGCATAATTCTAGTGCATCCTCAGCATGGAGGCAAAATCGAGAGAAATGGCGTTTTCGAGCTGCAATCAACTCATCCTCACAGAGCCTTTTGATTAACTTACTTTCGTTCCTAAAAACGTTCAAGGTGCTTTTGAAAATTTCGCCACATGTAAGCCACGCGTAGGCAATAGACATGCACCCTCGCGAGTTTCTAACCCTCACGAAGCCGTCACGCGGTGGGTCAAATCCGAGACCTCCTACGTCAGACGGCGCAAGGACACGATCACAGGAAAAGAAGGAGCGCCTACGGGTAGTATGAACCAACAGCAAGTGCAACGTCATGTCCTTGTAAGCGAGTGTTTGTCATCTCCCTCTCCACAAACAGACAACCATACATCTGTAGGCTCGCATTGGTTCGCGGTGGTAATACAGCGTACACGTAACAAAAGCACACAAACGCGCCGTACCGCTCAGAGAAAACGTAGGCACGGCCGAAGCTTATCGATGGGCTTGGCTGCATGCGTTTTCCGGCCGCGCCATCTCAGCTTTTCCCAGGTGACGGCTGCAGAACTAAAAATGAAAAAAAAAAAAAAAAACAAAACAAAACAAAAAAAAACAAAAAAAAAAAAAACGATATGGATATTAGTGTGGTCTATGTGCATCTCGATGAAGCGGTAGTTACAAGGTGTAACTATTTGATTTTAGTGGTTGCCTATAAACGCGCCTTTGCGGTTTTCTGGTGCCCTTCATTGGTGGCTGTACCGTATCTAAAATAGTGAACTCAGAAAAACTACTGTATTTGTTCCACTCTAAGCACCCTGTTTTCTTTCACGATCGATATGCCGAAAAGGGGGGTGGGGGTGCCTATATTCGAAAATATAAAGGACCCTCCCACACACACGCTTCGGCTTCATTCTGACTTCGTTACAACTATCAAACAGCTCACGTCATATAAAGCATGCGCGGACCCGTGACATTCTTCCCGGGCAACGCACTGGTAGTGTTATGGGGGCCACTTTTAGCCGGCTTTTGGCGTCCTGTGCCGCCAGCTGTCCTGTATAGCGTACAGATTCGTATGAAAACATTTCAGAGCGCAGCTCTTTGGCGCCCGTTCCTGGATTTCGTGTCGGCGTCGGCCTCGTAACCAGCTCCACCCCCCTTTCAGTCCCCCAGCTCAGTCCCCTCTTCCTGCGTGGCGCCGACCGCGTGTGTTATCTGATTGCTGCGCGCGCTCCCCGTTCGCCGCTGCTTATACCCTCCCTCCCCCTCTTCCTGCGTGGCGGTGAGGGTGCTGCTCTCCGGTTGCCGAAACACTGGCTCGGTATCAGCGGATCACGGTGCGTGCAAGCCGAAACGCAGATTCACATTCTCTTCACTTGCTAGTGGCATCAGTCAGTCAGTGGAATCAGTCAGTAGCTGCTAATTTGTTCGTCGCGCAACTTTCCTGTGGGCCCACGCGCTGCCTCCCGCAACCTCCCGATAACTAAATTGCTCTCTTCATTTCTCCAACCACAAAGCTTCTTTCATGACAGCCAAGAACTGTTTGTGGAGTGTTTCTTGAAGGAATACGTGTGAAAAATTAAAAAAAATGTTGCCTGTAATTGCACGTACATGTCTTGCTCGAAATTTTTGCCTCAATCTATCAAAAAGGTGAAACAGCTGATGAGCTGCACTCAAATTTCTCATTATGAAGTAACGTAATCGCCGGCAATTGTTTTTCCACTCTGTTTTTTTGTTTATTATATTAGGGGCGAAGGTGCAGGGGAGTGACTAGTATCGCGAAAATACGGTATTTTTAAAGAGTCGTCGGTGAACACCGTTTGCCGAGCCATTTTGCCGTACGATAGTTATGCCATATTGTCACGTAGTGGTGACAAGCCCAGTAGCCACAAACGAAGACACTGGCGTTGCACTTGAATGAAACTCTTTATTGGGCTGACTTGTGCCCGCAAAAGAACTAAGAGGCGGCGGCAATAACAACGTGCTTGTCGCACGTGCCAACGCTCAATTTAGAGGCGGCGAAGAAACATCGAGATAAAGCCGCAGACCGTGACTAGCATAATGTGGAATATTGCAGAAACACGTGAGTGGCAGGAATCTTCTAGATTTCTCTCGACGCAGCTTGCGCGACATAGAAAATGATAAAGCAACATCTCGAGACAACGAGCATGAATAAAAACAAAGGACAGGATTGATCCTTGCGCTAGAATCACTGTGATAAGGCCGCTGTCAAAAAAAGAACAAATAAAGACTAATCGGTTGCGGCAATATTTACCATGTTGTAGATCATGCAACTCCGAACTTTTAAATTTCGGTTTGTTAAATAGCATGTAGGCTGTTAGATTTTTGAGCACCTAAATAAGCTGTGCGTAAGGACAGATTGCAAGCAGCATGTTAAGTTTCAAAATTAGATGTCTGTTACTGTTCAGGGGAGCAATACACTGATAGCCACCGTAACAATGACCCGTACCGTGGCCCGTAGTATATAAACGGCTTTTTAAGGCGAAAGCCTTTAATGCCTCATCATTGTCGACAGAAGGTTGTCAGCGAGAGCTAAAAATAAATTAATAAACCTTGTCTCCACCGGGAATCGAACCTCCCATCATTTGGATCCCTAGCCCAGCACTTCGCAAACTGCGCCATGCCCTGGATCGTGAAACGCTCTTCATAATTTCCCTCGTCTACCGTGAGGATGAGCGGGATTCCGCGAGTGACAGATACCGCGCCTTTCCTCTCCTGTAAACGAATTATAGAATGTCGGTGAACTTTAATGGTTTAATCAAATGCTGGTTGTGTTCGACAAGGGTTGGTTGGTTGCACAACTTTTATTTCCATCGGAAATGGACGTTTTCTTTCCCGCCCCCCGGCACACGTGCCGGTAAAGGCGGGGAGTCGTGCGGATTAGAGGCTGGCAGGTAGTCCTTGGCTTGTTGCGGCCTCTTCCACCGGATGGACGGTGCAGTGCTTGCTGGATTGCAGGGTCCGCGCTTCGCAGCAGGGTATCCCAGGCTTCTCCACTTGTTACATTTAATCATATCCCTGTGGATTGTGGGCACTCCCAAATTGTGTGGTTGAGGGTCCCTCTCGTCACACATTGTCCCTAAGGTCTGGTAGCACGTGAAACGCCCAGACCGGGTTCATGAAGGTATTAGTTTGTAGCCGCCTCCATGCGACAGCTTCTCTATTATTTAGGCTAACATCTGGCAGGGGTACCAGTCTACGTCCCAATTTATTGTGGTCGATGATTTTCCCGTAATTTTGCAGACTCTCGTCTTATGCCCAGTGTTCGGGGGGCTCTACGGTTACCCGGAAGTAGAGAACTCGGACTAGCTCGTGAGCTGCCTCGTTACCAGGGACGGCAGCGTGATGGGGTGTCCAAATTAACTGAATATTCCTATTCAGCGTTCTTTGGGTGAGGATTTTGGCTGCCTCCGGCGATATCCTCCCCTTTTCAAAATTTTGGATGGCAGTTTTGCTGTCGCTGATTATGAACTTGGCTTCCGTTCCTACGCAAGCTAGCGCTATCGCAACTTCCTGCGCGCTATGTACCGTCACAACAGGTCATGACATCACCTTTAGTCACGAAGGCTCCAGCCCTTATCCCCTAGACCTGCGTGCTGGGGGTGGGGAGTAAGGGGCCTCTATTTAAGGCAGACAATAAAAGTTGTCATCTATCCATCCATGCATATACGAAGCTGACCCCGCCGGGCGTCTGATCCAGGCATCCGTACTGCGCCTTTCATTTGCCGCTTCCTCGAATGCCGCACCACACAGCAAACAGAAGCACACCCAGATGTCTAGGGGGCGTTAATACAGCAGGTGTCAGCGTCGTTTGAAATTTATTTACTGGATAGAAAAGGCGCAGTATCTGTCGCAATTCTTCGCTGAGAGAGTAAACTGTAATTTGTTATCGGAATTGCGTGGGTGATTTCCTCAGTCCAGGATACCATTGGCTTGACACATGTACCACGCCGTAAAGGAAGGTGGGAGTGAAAGAAGAGAGGCAGATAGAGGTGCCGTAGTGGAGGGCTATGATCGATCGCGCTATAATGGTGTTCGCCTCATTGCACTTTAGCGGTCCAAAATGCTCTCTATAATTTTTTAATCGTTCATTTCAGACAGAACTAAAATTAATTATCCTATTAATTGGGAAATTAATTGTGCAAACATTAGGCTGGACCGATTCGAGCAGCCTCACCGTCACGTGACGGTCCTGTTGACCAGCTGGCTGAGTGCTCGAGCAGCGGAGGAGTGCCGTTGTGAGATATGCGTGTGCTGTGTGGCTGACCGTTGTCGATGGTTGTGCAGTTCAGCTGCTGGGTGGACGCAGTGATCTTTGTGTTCAGCCTGGAGAATGAGGCCTCGTTCAGCGCAGTCTACAGCTACTACATGCGCATGGCGCACTTCCGAAACAATGCCGCCGACCTGCCCCTCATACTGGTCGGCACGCAGGGTGAGTGGGGTTTGTGATGCCACGAGAACGATCCTTGATTGTGTCGTCCTGTTGCCCAGCAGACGCTATCAGCGAGAGCAACCCGCGCCTCATAGACGACTCCCGCGCCCGGAAGCTGGCCAGCGACCTCAAGCGGTGTTCCTACTACGAGACCTGCGCCACCTACGGCTTCAACGTCGAGAGGGTGTTTCAGGACGGTGCGTGCCTGTTTGAACAACTCCCGCCGTGTTGGCGATTCACGCGAAGCACACGCCGGAAGGGATTGCATAAACATGCTCTAAGGTCATCGAAATGCCTTTTTTTGCGGGGACCAAACTTCTTGCGCACGTTTATGCCTTGTTATTGTGGACACTCTCTCTCTGAGTAATGGAAAGGGGAGTTGTATACGGCCCACATGTTTTTATCACGTTAGTCTTGACAGTATCAGAATGAAATCTATAATGCCCCAACCAGACATCTTATTTTCTCGTTTTTGTGTGGGGTGTTAGATCACCGCAATTAAAAGCAGGCAGTGACTGATTTATAGCACCCCCCCCCCCCCCCCCTTACTTATTATTATTATTTTTTTTTTGTGCTTCCATGCGACCAGTCGAACGTTGCCTAGTCGATACACCACACCATCTTCTGCATTGCATGAATTCATGTCAAGAAAACTCCTGCTGCTGCTGCTGTTGGTATCGTATGCTAGGCCACATTTAACAACTTTCAGCCGACTCAATGCTGATACGTGTATCAAAGGTTCATGGGATAAGAAAAGTTGCAGTATAAGTGAAGCAGTTTATTCATGAAGCTCCATCGAGTGCATCCTAGACCACTAGACGCGTCAATTGCACCACATTATTTCAAGCATAAGGAAGACTTGGATAAATGTGTTTGTATCCTACAAATTTATAAGTTATCACAACTTCACTGGTCGTTACTATGCACAGAAGCAGACCTTGATTATAGCATGTCTTTTACGTTTTTTTTTTAGGTTGTTTTTTTTTTCTTCTTTTTTTCATTACACAATTTGTTATTGCGGGTGAATAGTTTTCCTGGAGAACCAAAGTGTCCTCATTAATAAGGTACGACTGCATCGGCTTTGTTCATACCTCAAAGTGTTGCATTGAGTGCAGAACATTTAGTTTGTGCGTGACTTGCATACACTTCTGTAGTGGATGTGCAATGCACAGCTCATGATTGCGGACCATATATTTCCTTCATGTGGTCCACCATTGTCAGTAGAGCGTTGGATAGGTTATATGAAGATTGGGCTAACCATGGGTATTGCCTCAACTTTGGCGAAATTTGTTAGAGTTCATCAAGCCATCCTGGTGTGTCTTCTCAGGTGCCATCTACGACGGCACATTACAGTATTTAGCAGCATGGACGCCATTAATTGAATTGCTCACATAAGTATGATGCTGTGGTTGCACATTGTGTATCATTTGCTTTGTAGCCGTAGCATGTTTTAATGCTTTTCCCACTCTGTCGGCCATCGTGGGGGAAGTGGTGTTGCAGGTTGTCTGATGTGTGTGTGCCATGCAGCATGCCAGAGGGTTGTCCAGATGCGGATGGCCTCTGCGCTGACGCCCAACAACTCTCGGCCTAGCACCCCCGTTGGCGTGGGAGCTGGGAGGGCCCACTTTGGCATGGCCAGCAATGGCTACGCCAGGGAACAGCTGCAGCAGCAGGCCTCTACCGCCACTGCAGCCACTGCGAATGCAACGGCAACGCTTGTCAACAGCTACAATGCCCTCCATGGTGGGGCAGTCAGTGCCCCAGCTGCAAACCTCAACCAGACCTCACTCAAGGTTGGTCCATAGTTGTCGGCTAGTTTCATCATCACCATCATCACCACCACCACCACCACCATCACCACTACCACCACAATAATCACAATAATCATCATCATCAGCCGAACTATACCCACTGTGAGGTGAAGGCCTCTCCCCAGTCCTGTGCTAGCTGCATCCTCATGACCCCTGCGAACTTCTAACCTCATCTGTTCACCTGACTTTCTGCTGCCCCCTGCTACAGAATCGGTTACCCTTTTCAACCATCGTTATCCTCTCTTGGCACTACATGTCTGGCCCATTTGTTCTTGATTTCCACTAGAATGTCAATAACTCGAATTATTTCTCTCGCCCACTCTGCATGCTTCCCACCTCTTAACTTCACACCTACCATTTTCCATTCAATAGTTCTCCGGCTAGTTTACCTATGAGAAATACTAGTAGTGAAAAAAAAAAGAGGGACCAAGCAGCTTAAGCTTATTTAATGAAATAACTTTTTAAGTAGTGTGTGAGTTGCTCACTGAAAGTGGTGTTGAGCTGAAAACAGCTTTGATGCTTGCTGTTTTTTTTTCTCTCACTGCTTTTGTGTGCAGTTTGTTTGGTTCAAAAGTGTCCAGATGAAGAAATGTTGCATGCAGCCATGGCAACATGGTGCCACACATGGCCGCAACAACTGATAAGAGAAAGGATACAAACCCTTTGACACTTTGCACACCATATCTGTCATCTATGTGGTTATGATATGCAAAGCTAGGTGTGCCACAGAAGTTAATTTGTTGGCTTTGCATTTAGTGGACAGGAGGGCCATGCACTATTGTGCTTAAATGTTGGAAAACCTATTAAACATTTAGTGTTTTTTCCCCTAGGCACTGTCTTTTAGAGTGATGTTCTCAAACACACTTTACTGTGATGTAGCAGGGAAGTTTGAAAAATGCTTTAAAGTAATGGTCTTGTTAGTGGCCAATTGCTTATTTATTTATTTCACAATACTGTGAGCCTTTCTCAGGCTGTTACAGGAGTGGAAAAAAAAAGTACAAACAGGCATGTGGCAGCAGAGAAAGGGCACACAGCATACAGTGAATAACGTATCAAAAAGGCTGCACAATTGTGTGAACAAAAAAGAGGACAACAACTCGACAAAAGTGACATTTCTTGAAAAAAAGGTAACACTGGCAGAAAAAGCATCAAGTGAATTGACACATTATTCATAAATTGGTGGGGCAGGTTGTTCCATATTTCTATGAATGGTGAAAAAATGAGAATGTGAACAAGTCACATTTAGCAGAAAACGGTTGTACACACATGTCATGGTTAATTCTTTTAGAGCGATGATAAGGTGGCTTTTTCTTGTAGCTTAGCTCTTCCGTTACAGCTTCTCCATGCTTGCTTACTTACGATTGCATTAAAAAAAAAAGTGCATATCTGCTCTTGACATCACTGGTGGAAATCAGTGATAGCTAACAAAAGCATTTCCCTTTCCCATCCTCCATGGTGCAGTACACATCCTTTTCCCATAGCTACTTACAAATCCACTGTAAATAGGCACTCTTGCACAAAGCCCTCATGCTTTGAGCTGTGTGCTATGTGGATCAAGGGTGAAGTGGAATAGCGGCATAATTGGCTTTGTTCACTTTCTCACATCACGCAGCATGCTTTAGTTTTTCCTTTCATAACTTGCAAATGCTGAGTGGCAGTGCATTTACGTGCTCCTTCTGTTCAGACTGGAGTTGTCGGCTTCGCCCTCCCAACTGCCATTTTGAGTTTTTGGTGGGGCTTTATGGTTGTGTATCCATTACTTAACAGCGCGAAAATATGAGGACGTTAACACGCACAACAACACGAGCACTGACTTTCAACTGAAGATTTATCACAAATGACATTTATACATAATCTCGCCAAAATACACACACAAAAAAAAACTATTTATCTTATCTTAAACTTCCTGTAACGACTTGTCAAGAAAGGCAATTTCTCTGTTAATTAATGGTAATGAGTAACAGAGAAATCTCCTTCCTTGAGAAGTTGTTGCAGGAAGTTAAAGATAGGATAAGTAGTTTTTTTTGTGTGTGTGTATTTTGGTGGGATTATGTATAAATGTCGTTTGTGATAATAAATCTTCAGTTGAAAGTCGGCGCTCGTGTTGTTGTGTGTCTTAACGTCCTCGTTTTTTCGTGCTGTTAAATAATGGATAACCATCAACTGGCCCAGCTTTTTGTTCTTCTTATGGTTGTGTGTCATACCCGGTAGTGACGAAAGGTGCGAGGGCACAAGCAGGGTGCAGGAGGTGATTACGAGGGAGTGTCGACCCCATCGACGGCCGTGTGACACACGCGCGTGGTTGTGTTACCAGGTTTGGCTTTGCCTTCTGGTTAGTCCTTTTCAGTGCACGCTTGATATTGTTCTGACTGCGCCTGCACCTTGGCCACTCCACCGGCCTGGGGCACCGTTTGCGATCAGTGCTCTCTCCCTTTCCAGGAGAGCCACTTGCGGCAGATCCGTGACTGCATCACGGCCGGCACCTCAGTGCAGAGGGAGATCCAGAAGTTTGAGAAAGGAGAGCGGAGCATGTCGCAGGCCTCCTCTGAAGTGGTGCCACCCCCAGCGGCGGCCACTGCTGGAAACAACCGGGAGAGGCCGGAGTTCGTGACGCCCTGTTCCACACCAACAACAGCCCGCAAGACTCGCCGCAGATCCAACTTGTTTACGGTGGGTGGCAGGTGTAAACGAGTAGGGGTTCAATTATGGTTCAGATGCTTTCATCTTGCAAGCCTCTGCCAGCCAAGGTTGCTTGTGTAGCTTTAATCACCCTATTTTTCAGTGACAGCTGTTAAGGGCACCTTTCCTGGCTTCGCGGTGCTGGTGTGACACCAAGTGTCCGGTGAAAGCAATTTTGCGCATACTCTACGAGTGGGAGGCAAATAATGATGGCATACAACATAATAGACACTTTTAGTATAGCGTATGGACGCTTTTGTATGATAAACGCCAGCAAATTATGGGACGGTACTCCATGTGTTGTATCGGCACTTTCAGTTGGCCGTACGAAAGCGCGAACGCAAACTACGGTGATGACATCTCGATTTAAAATTAAAAAACACATTCAGGCTTTTTTTTTTTTTTTTTTACTCCCAAGCCAAAACTAGCCGAGTCGCATCGGGATTTTAGCCAGTTTCTGTGTTGCGGCAGCTTCGTTGTACTCCCCAATGTTGGTATTCCCATGTTGAGTACTTTTACCTTGTATTGCCGTCATGGTGAGTACCAGCCTCCTTTTAGCCTCGTACTGCCAAGCACATTTTTACGGATACACACGTGTAAGCAGTCAAGCCAAGGCGATCCGCTTCATGGCGTTGCCATGCGAACAAAGCAACGCTACTTGTCAGGCTTAGGGACTGCGCTGCCGCCGTTCAACATAAAAAACAAAGCAAGTTATTCACTAAATATTTGAGCTGAATGCTACACGAGGCAAAGCGAAGACCCCGTGTGCCATTTATAGGCGGCAGCGCGCCCTAAAACGCGGTCATCATCATCATCATCATCATCATCATCATCATCATCATCATCATCAGCCTGATTATACCCACTGCAGGGCGAAGGCCTCTTCCATATTTCTCCACTTAACCCGGTTATGTGCTAGCTGCATCCACTTGACCCCTGCGAACTTCTTAATCTCATCCGCCCACCTAACTTTCTGCTGCCCCCTGCTACGCTTTCCTTCCCTTGGAATCCAGTTTGTTACCCTCAGCGACCATCGGTTATCCTCTCTTCGCACTACATGTCCTGCCCATGTTCATTTCTTCTTTTTAATTTCTACTAGAATGTCGGTAACTTGAGTTATTTCTCTGACCCACTCTGCACGCTTTCTATCTCTTAATGTTACCCCTACCATTTTTCGTTCCATAGCCCTCTGGGTTGTCCTCAACTTAAGTAGAACTCTCTTGGTTAGCCTCCACGTTTCAGCCCCATAGGTGAGTACAGGCAAGATGCAACTGTTGTATACTTGTAAAACGCGATAATGAAGACAAATTCACTCTGAAGCGGGCGGCTTGAACGCCGGCATCTTGTCAACGCTGATCTCCCATCGTACGTGAAGACTGGGCACGATAAACTCAAGTTTCAGCGTACGCTGGCCGATCGTACGAAAGAGCTCGGTCCCGGGTATCGCGCATGCGCAGTGCGTGTCACGCTATTTTTGGCATGCGCTATTCCTCTGCGTGTGTCTGTGTACGCTATACTAAAAGTCTCTAATATGTTTAACCATCGCCAAACACCTTTACCATTACAGAATAGCTTTGCTGGATCTATCATTACACAGTGGTAGGGCTATCCTGCAAATGTGCTTGCTGAAGGAGAGGCAGGAAGTGTTTGGCTTGAGTATTGAAATGCCCTTCAGTTTCTCGAGACAAAGTGTTGGCGGGGAATTCCATCCATCAGCTTCCTTGTGATTCGGAGAATTTCGTGCACTAACGTCCTGTGTACTAGGGTCCTAGTTAAAGGGACACTGCAGCACTTTTTGCAAAAGTTGGGCTTTCAGCAAAAAGCCATAGTTTTTCATGCTGCGAACGCGAATATCAGATTAAAATCGGGCAGAAGAAAGCAGAAATAGCCTTTTTTCAGCAGAAATACGCAACCCATGCGACTGGGCTCACCGCGGGTCGTGCCGCCGCCCGTGATTGGCCAAGACGTCACGTGACGACATTCTGAGGAGCGGAAAAGCTGCCGATGCGGTTCCTTCACTGTACTGTGTTGATCGCAGCTCTTTGCGGCTTTGTGAATGTTATTATGGCATGCTATTTCCGCATGAATGACCATCGGGATTTTTACCGCATGTATCCGTACCAAATACGCCCACAAACAATGTAGCACTTCCGTTGTGGGGATGAAAAAATACAGCGCAGAGAAGGACGAGGACAAAATGAAGACACAGGACACACGAGCGCTCGTGTGTCCTATGTGTCTTCATTTTGTCCTCGTCCTTCTCTGCGCTGTATTTTTTAATCATGAATAACCAACACGCCCAGACTGCTACGGTATTGAACGTTGTGGGGAGCATAGATTTGGCATGAAAACTTGCTTTGGTTGCAGTGAGGCATTTTTAAAAGTAATGTGTGCCATTATTAGCAGAAACTACATGGCCCTCAGCGAACCGTCAGTCCGCATGTTCCTGGGAAGGAAGGGCAGCGAACAATGCCCTTGCCGACTACCTCCGTCTCAGGCCTCTCGCCCCGCCCGAAAGGTCGTTGTTGTTAAAAATGAACCCAAAGCTTGATGTACCAAATTCTGCTCTGAATGCCAGTCGTGGTACCTTGGGGGAACGAAGAATTTTATAGAAAGGCTGAAGCAGTACACAGCTGCCACCAGACAAATGAACAATAAGCGAAGCACGATTGCGGAGCTGTGCAATGCATACGAGGCATTCATGGGGCCATTGTGCTGGGGACCAAGTCAAATGAGCGCAGAATGCTACTTGTCATATGACATTTAGCAGACGTTGAAAGCCTTTCCTTTTTATCGTACTGTCACAATACACGTTTAGTGAATTGACGGCTGACAGCTGAGTAAAGAGCAGAGACATTAGTCTGCCAACCAAGATCCGTATAACTCGTGCTATGGTCTTTCCAGTTGTGATGTATGGATGCGAGAGTTGGACTGTGAAAAAGGCTGACCGCCGAAGAATTGACGCGTTTGAATTGTGGTGCTGGCGAAGACTCTTGAGAGGAGAGTTCCTTGGACTGCCAGAAGATCAAATCAGTCGATATTGTCGACCATAAACCCTGACTGCTCATTGGAGGGTCAAATTTTAAAGTTAAAGCTCAGCTACTTTGGTCATCTGATGAGAAGAGAGGAGTCGCTTGAGAAAGATTTGATGTTGGGAAAGGTTGAGGGTCGCCGGAGAAGGGGTAGGCAGTGAACGCGATGGTTAGATGGCATCCTCGAGGCACTGCAGATGAAGTTATGTGATGTTAGGAAGATAGTGAGAGACCGGAAAGCGTGGCGTGACATGGTCCATAGGGTCACGAAGAGTCGGACACGACTGAACGACTGAACTGAACTGTATGTTGAAAGCCAAGCTGCAAATCCTCCGCACCCATACCTTAGTGAGCAAACCGTGTTCCGAAATGTGTTTTCTTACAAGAGCTTCCTCGTTTTCATTTCCAACCTGATGTGCATCCCCAAACAAGACAGGACTATGTAAAATGACAAGGCAGCAACGGGTGCAAAATCGCAAGGCCATGTATAAACAACTTCGATGATTAATTGCTTGGACGCACCTCTCTCTTTGCGCTCCTTACCTGAATGCGCCTATACCCAGCTGAGCGGTACACTCTTTATCTTCTAATAATGCTCCCGTAAGGGTTCCACGAACATATCAGGTACGTGCTGTGCTGGAAAAGATCTCGCAGTCTTCACAACCTAGCTTCGACACAGCAGTGGGCTCTTCTTAATCATCTGCTAGTTCGCAAAAATCATCCACGCGTGCTACTGATGAGTTGTCTATGTTTAGCACAGAAGGCGTTGCGCGAAGTTCTGGTGAAAAAAAAAAAAAAAAGATACGCGAATACAACCATGTGCCGATGCTGTCTGACCATTCTATCATGAAATTGCAGTCCATGAACGGATTGCAGATGACTATCCCGACTGTTTTGTACAGTGAATCTCAATAATACGAACTCCAAGGGAGCACGCAAAATATTCGTATCATCCCAAATTCGTATGATCCAAAACAAGTCAACTTCCACATGGAAATGAATTGAAAATGAACCAAACTTTATTATGGCGAACTACTTGCGGCCGAAAAAGTCCGTAATGCTTGTCTGCACTTTTTTGCTGTTGATGTCGTGGACAAGCTCCGCCTGAAGGCATAAAACCGTGCCGCGGTTTCGTCGCTCACGCTGCCGGCACTTACGGTGCGGCGCAGAACGTCCAAAGCGTGAAGAGTATCTGCCGTTGACGGCGGCTGATCACACTCGTCGTCAGCGTCACCATCGCTGTCAGGCTCATTTTCGCAATCATTCGCTTCGTTGACCAAGTCTTCAATAGACCTCAGCCCACAGGTCGCGACGTTGTCGTCTGCGGTAACGAAGTCCCGAGCCGAAGCTTCAGTTTCCAGATTGTCCCAGCCATCAATCATGAGGTCTTCATCTGGCTCTTGACAATCTCTTGCTGAAGCCGCATCAAGTCCGACGGCAAATCCGCACTTACTAAAACAGTTCGAAATTGTGTCTGTGTTACACTATCCCACGACATGGCTAGGAAGTGCAAAGTATCTAAGAGACTGATCTGCAAGTTTGCTTCTTTACGGTCAATTTTTGCCAGCAGACGCCTCACTAGAAGTCCTTTGAAATGATGCTTCACATTTCTAATTATCCCAGCGTCCAGTGGCTGAAGATGGCTGGTAGTGTTCGCCGGCAGGAACCTGACTTTCACGTTATTGAAGTCATTTCCTTTGGGTGGGCAGAGCACTTTTCCACGAAAAGCAAACTTTTCCGATTTCTTGACGCCATTTTCCGATCCAGGCTTGTCAAGAACTCGCGGAAAAAATCTCCAGTCATCCACGCCTTTCAGTTATTTTTGTAAGAGACAGGCAAACGCTCCGCCGATCGGAAACACCTCGGTTTCTTCGACTTACCGATGACGGTAAGCTGGAGTTTCTCGGATCCATCCGAGTTGCAGCAAAAGAATACTGTTACTCTCTCCTTGCTTTTCTGGCCACCCTGGCATGCCTGGCCTTTTACGCACAAACTTCTTTCCGGTTGAAGGTTGAAAAAGAGGCCCGCTTCGTCGGCATTAAATATGTCGCGTGGCGCGTTCTCCGAAATCAGCGCCGGCAGCGTGTTCAGCCACTCATCTACAGCTGACTGGTCCACTTTCTTCCCTTCACCTGAGACGACCTGGCAGACAAGTCTGTGCCGCCCCTTAAACCGGTGCAGCCATCCCCCAGACGCTTGGAAATTTTTAATTCCAAGCGATTGCGCAACGGTGTCGGTTTTTTCACGTAGCACCTTGCCATCCATGTTGACGCCGGCCGTTGTCACTTCGCGGAACCAAGTCAGCAGAACCTCTTCCAGCTTGACATGGGTCACTGTTTTAACCTGCTTCATGTTCTCACCGAAGTGCTGCACATTCTTCAAGATGACATCTCGCTGCCCAACAATGGTGCAGAGCGTCGACGGTGCCATCCTTAGCTCTTTTGCCAAGTCGATGCGCTTCTTCTTAGGGTTTTCGTCAACCCTCTTCAGCACTTCAAGCTTTTCCTTAAAAGAAAGGGCTTTACGCTTCCGTGACATTTCGGCAGCAGCGAACGCTTGCGTCTTTCTAACGTTTGGGCAGTTCACGTCACAGCGAACGACAGAAAGAAGCGGCGAACGGAGAACTACTGCAGCGGCAGCCAGCGTCACAGGCCTCCTGGGAACAGCCGGCGAGACAACTTTTCGATAGACCAATGAGCTGCCAGCGTGAGTGACGTACACGACTGGGAATGTGCCTCGCCTTGGCCGTCCTTGTCTAGTGCTCGTCGGTTTGCTACGAAAGGGAGGGGGGGGCAGGGTGGCTAGTGGGGTGAGGGGGGTTGGAGAGGAGAGGCAGCGGCTGCGGTGGGTACCCTCTCTCCCTGTGAGCTCTTGCGCTGAGCTGCTCGGTGGCTTTGTGCGACTTTGTACAACGTTCGTTCGTATCATTCGCGGAGGGGGGGGAGGAGGAGGAGGAGGAGGTGGAGGAGGAAGAGGAGGAGTTAGCGGTGGCCGCATCGGTTATGTTACCCTCTTGAGGCCAGCCGCGCCGGCCCGCTAGCATGCGCAACTGGTTTGCACGTTCGTATCAACTGCGGCGGGGTCGGAAACTCTTCGTATCACCCCGAATCTTAATGTATTCTATACAGTGTAGTCTGTTCAAAGCATTCTTAAAATTCGTATCATCCCGAAATTCGTACCAGCCGTAATCGTATCATCGAGATTCTACTGTACAAGAAAACAGAAGGAACCGCTTCACAGTTCAGCCATGCCTTTTTGTCAAAGCCCTATAGAAATCGCATTAGAAACAAACTGCATGTAGTCACAGTTACGAAAATGCTTCGAGTAGAAAGTTTCCTTTGGTCGGCTTGAATTCATCTCTCTTCTCAGCAATGCCTCATTGCGCCGCGAGCTTTTAATACAATAGAAGATTACATCGTCCCGTCCACAGCTGTTCGTGCATCCGAACACATGCAGAGCTGTGTTGTATCAGGTGCACAACACTGAGTTGACATGTTTTGTACGTCCGCAACGCACGCAAAACGAGGAACAGCGCACGCCGAAAACATCCTCCGTTGGCTCTGAATGCCTCCGGCTACTCACGGTGACGTCACGACGGACGGAAAAGTGAGGTTTTTCCCTCCGCTTTCCTCCTTTGTAGTAGTCGCGCGGGGCGCGAGAAATTTGATTTGCGCGCTTTCAGTCGACAATTGCGCAGGTGTTTTATACATAATAAAAAAAAATAACTTCACAGGCATGATCTACTTCAAAAGTCTATAGTATTGGTACATTTGAAAACCGCTGCAGTGTCCCTTTAAGCTAAGCAAGTTTTTTAAAAAGACAAAATGTCCTAGACCAGTGAAGCCAGCAGAGGTATTTTGAGAGTCGTCTAGCCTAGTTTTCAGTATTTTTTCATTGTGAAAAATGAATTATTTAGTAAGGATTAATTAATTTTCTTTTGGCTTGGGAAGTAGAGTGCCAGTGTAGGTAGAAATTACTAGAAAAAGTGTAGGTAGAAAAACAGCTGACTGAAATGTTTTGACGATGTGAAGTAGATTTCTTTTTCTTGCCTTGATAGGTAAACTGCGCAGTAAAAAAACCTTTCATGTGACAAGGGTGCCGCTTCAGCATCCCAAGATGCATCTTGGAGAACAAAATTCGCTTTTCTCTGGAGCACTCTCCCTGCTAGGCTTTCACGTGTGTGCTGGGTGAGAGAAATGTGCCTGGCAAGTAGAGCTGTATAAATGGTACCTTGATGCAAACATTTGTCAGCTGTCTTCTAAGGTGATTCACAACTCCTACTAAAATAAGACTTGTTTGTGAATCCAGGATGTAGTTATTTACCAATTACTTAATTTTGGAGAGCAAGAAAGAGAAAACCGTTGCCTCTCCTGTGATCAAGAGCAGATGTAAGCATGAAATGGGTTCACTGGACAGTGTGCTTCAGTTCACCTCGCTTCAGAGACCTGCAGGGCATAGTTTTGGGCCAGTGTGTGCATTTTGTGACGATAGGAACTCATCATTATTGTGAGAAATGTGAAAAGTTGGTCTCTTGTTTGCTTAATGTGTGTGCTCTGGGGAGATGGAAATCTATGAGGAAAACATTGGAGCCTCTTGATTTCTTGCATGCTCAGCCCCTGAAGAAGGCGGATGAAGAGAAGAAACTGCGTAATGGAGAGATGGGCAGCGGCCGGGTGATTCCTGTACGGCAGGTTGGTGCACTCGCCATCACTTCTCAGCTGGGGCTATAGTTGCACTCTATTGGTGGCTGATGAAAGGGCTTTGGGGACATCAATCCCTCATGCGCAGTTTAAGCATCAGATTGAATCCAGTGTGCAGTCCAAGGTGAAACTGCTATTACTGGAATCGCTGGCTTTTCACGTTACTGTAATAGCCGAACAAGCAAGTTTGCTTTCTAGTGCATACAGTCATCAATAGTTTGCTTCTGGAGTCTTGCATAGCAGCTGTTTCTGTCTCCAGAGTGTTTCTTATTTTTTCTGCAATACCTCTTGTTGGGAAAAAGGACAGCATGGGGAAGGCTGGGCCTCGGATGTTTCTAGGGTCGTGGCTTCCTGCCTGGAGTTTCTGCCTTGATGTCTGTTTATAACTTTTGAAAACCTTGTCTTCATTGTCCTACGATGTTGGATGTCTGTCTGCTGCTGATTATTGCTGCACATAGATAATGAAAGCTATAACCGTGAGATGTGTGTGAATGAAGTATAGTAGGACCTCGTATAGTAGGAGCCCACCAGACTGCTCGAAACATTTTACAGATTTGGCTTTCAAAATTGTTCAAAGTTAAATCAAGGAGTGAGAAAGGCAAGTGCAAAGTGTCGCCCAGCAGCTTGCAGCAGTTCACATTTAGCGCGCAAGAGAGGACGTTGTTTCATTTACAAGTAACACTTATCTTTATTCGTGGTTGATGTGTCAGTGCGAGTCACCAGTTTCAGCATCAACAGAAATGGGGATTGCTCTTGTCTCTTGATAAAACTTTATGGTTGCAAAGTTCCCCACCATTGGCCACTGGATGGAGCATTCTCAGCGCATGTGTAATGTCTGCAGCCGAGGCCAGGTACTCCAGGTGATTATTGTGGAACAGGTAGATCTAAGGCTTATCAGGGCACCAGTTGGTCGATGAGGAGCGACAAGAAAAGAGCGCACCAGTACATCTGACCAACCATATTTTATGTTGCCCAGTTTAGCATAGAATAGAAACTTCCCAGATGATCCAGCTGGACTGTGGAACCAGAAATTGTGCTCATCTGGAGCGCTTCTTTGTTCCATCTAGAGAATTCCCACTTGCAGCTACTCCAGCTGAAAAACTGGCTCTCACGTTCATTTCACATCTCCATTTTCATAGTGGTATGCCCTATTTCAATGCCAGCGCAGTCTGTATAGCATAGTTGGTGAAATATCGGGGGATTGCCTTTGGCAGGCACATTCAGACTGCCACCACTGCTACCTACATGATGGTGCACATCAAAATTTCGAGAGTCATACAGTGGAACCTCGTTCATATGTTTTTTTACGAGACAGGGAAAAAAACAAAAACAAGAACCGCCGGGAAAACGCAACACTGAGGAAAGTTCCGAAAATGAAGAAAACAGTGCAGCTTATACTTGAAACTATTTATTGAGTTCAAAAATGAAAAACAAAAATAAAAAATAAAAATTGAGAATGGTGGATTGTCGTTTCTTTCGCTTTCTGGAAAGCACCATGCATTTCTCAATAGCCTGGAAGGCCACATTTGTGTCACTGTTGCTTTGAGGTGCGACATACCTGCGGAGGAGGTCCAGAGCCGCCATGGCTTCTCCAAAGCTCAGTTCTGTCAACTTCTCGGAATCGTGCAGCTCGTGTTCCTCGTCATCGCAGTCGGCACCTTCACTCGTGACCGAATTCGCAACGATCTCGGCAATGCTCTGGCACTCTGACATCACGACGGCAGCATCCACGGCAACATAGTCATGATATGTGACTCTAGTGGCACCCAGCTCATTCATAGCCTCAGCTAGCTCTTGTTCACAAGATACCTCCAACGCAGTGCTGTGCAGTTGACGTCCCCACTGCAGTCCATGCTGAAGCGATGTAGTGCATAGCGTCAAGTACTGAAATAGCCGTAGGTTGCTGTCCGCGATCAATACGCGCGAGACAGCGCTTCACAATGCATTTTCTGTGGGCGTGCTTTAGGTTCTTTATGATGCCGGCATCCAACGACTGCAAATGACTTGGTAGTGTTAGGTGGGAAGAACACAAGCTTCACGTTCTGAAGAAATAGCGAACCTCTTGGGTGGGCAGCACAGTTGTCCAGAAAAAGGAGAACATTTCTGCACTGGGAACCCATCTTGCTGTCAAAGTACCGAAGAAATTCTTCGAACAAAGAGCATGTCATCCATGCACGACTGCTGCTTTTGCAGTTACATGGCAGCAAGCGAGTGTTCTTCTAGCACCCTAGGTTATGATATTTTCCAATTACCTATGGCTTTAGCTTGTCCGAGCCATCCATGTTACAACAAAGGAGCACCGTCAATCGGTCTTTGCTGCATTTGCCTCCATGGCATGCTTCACCTTTCAGTCTTAATGACTTTGATGGCAGTACCCGGAAGAAAAGGCCCGTTTTGTCAGCATTATAAACGTCACGAGGTGCTAGCCCTCAATTGTAGCCTATAGTGTGGCCTTCCAATCGTCGACCGTTTCTAAGTTGACACTTGCTGCTTCTCCGCTTAACGTCTTATAAGCGATGCCGTGCCTCTTTTGAAAATGGTCGATCCAGCTGTTTCACGCCGTGAAGCCCAATCTGTCGGCTATGTCCATCGCCTTCTCGCGCAGAATGCTGCCGTCGAAGTTGACACCGGCAGTGCGAGCTTGTTTATACCAGATGAGAAGAACCTTGTCAAGGTTTACATACTTGGCGCCACGAGCCTGCTTAGCCTTCGGGCCAAAAAGCGCGGCTTCCCTTCTATATCGGCATGCTTCGAGATGACACTATTAAGCGTAGAGGGTGGCCGACAAGGTCTTTTGTAATATCCACTCTTCCGTGCTGGCTGCCTGTCATCTGCGTTCAGTACGGCTAGCTTTTCTTTAAGGGGAAGCACCTTCCACTTGCGGAACGTCATCGAAGCACGACAAAGATGTTATGAACAAGAGGGGAAGTTCTAGCGTTCTCCTGGTTCGACTGTGGAGGGAAAAAAATGTGGGTTCGAGGCCATGATGGCATAAAGAGTTGATGTTACGGCCATCTAGTGCCAGCCTCTCTAACTCGCGTGCGGCTTCTTGCCGGCAAGTTTCATAGCCGAGCCCGGCCAAGACTTGTCAAAAGCCAAAATGGCGGCGTTGCTCGGGCGGATTTGGGCAGCCAGGTTGCGACGTATCACGTGGGAACATTTTCACTGCTACAACGTAACTGCGGGGTTCCTAATACATTGCATTATATGGGAGCTATGCTGGGACCAGATGAAAATGACTTAACAGTCAAGGGAATGCAGCAGTAAGGAACGTAACCAACGCTACCAGATAACCTGCAGTTTGCAAACTCCGCTTGGACTCCGCGGCGAAAATCGCCCCCCTTCCATCTCCGCTCGTGAGGTGGCGCTTTCTACACTGTCGCACCCAGTCGCACGATTGTTGCAAAGCCTGTGCTGCCTGCGCTTCATGTTTAACAAAAATTTACGCAGACTATTCCGCTTCAGGGGCGATATTTTTTAGATACTGCAGAAGCATTACCTTTTAGCGTGCAAGAAAAGGGGCATTGAAACAGCAAGAACTACCGCATGCGACCGAGATGTGGTTGAGATGCCCGAGTTGCTACACGGGAACCTTATTCACAAAGCTTTAAAGACTAATCATGTCTGCGTTCCTTGATAGTGTATCAGGCGTTGTTTTTAATGTATTTTTGCCCATAATTACTGTCAGCAGCGAGCCAGCAACAGCAATAATCGCATATATCGCTGGAATCCTAAAGGCAAGAACGACTGGTTTAATTGTCGCAGAACATTCAATTGCTATAATAATTTTTTTAACAGCAAGATATTGTTGTGGGACGCTGTGCCCGCGTAGAGATAGGCACAGAAGAACGGAGGACACCAGGCAAACACCACTTGCCCCGGCACTCTTCTTTTGTTCTCTAACCCTCGCGCTGCTGCAGGCACTCCACTTATGGGGCGGCATTTCGTGAGGAAGGCAATGAGGCAGCAGGCGACAACAGTAGTGGTGATGGCCCGGTATCTAAGTCGGCATCAATGCTGGCGCCGTTGACATATCGCTTCATGTTTGACACATGCTCCGGGGAAATGTGGTGCGCACCGCATGGTCGATGCTCGGGGAGGTCTTCGAGGCGGTATGTCACAGGGCCGAGCCATTCAACGACACGGTAAGGGCCGCGGTATCGGGGCATGAGCTTCGTGGCACGGCCAGTCGCGCGGATGATGCGGCGAACGAGGACCAAGTCACCGGACCGGAAGGAGGGAAGTGGTGGTGCTGCCGCATTGGCCACTTGCACACGCGCATGAGCCGTGAGAAGGTTGCGTTGAGCGTCGAGGCGGGCGTAACGAAGTCGTTGGGCGGAGTCAGTTGGTGACGCAGTCTGATGGGGAAGGCCCAACTGCGCGTCGAGAGGGATGGAGGGTGTTCTGCCATAGACGACTGAAAACAGCATGACATGCGCTGTTTCTTGCCTCGCAGTGTTGAGTGCAAAAGTTGCCATAGAAACAAAACGATCCCAGTTTCTGTGGGACGGAGCCACGTAGGAGGCGAGTATATCCATGAAGGTGCGATTAACACGGCTCCACGAGGCCATTGCACTGGGGATGATTGACGGATGTAGTGGAATGCGCTATGCCGAAGGAGCGGAGGGCGCGCTCAAATTCATGGGACATAAAGCAGCTCCCATGGTCCGTGATGAGACGTCGGGGCACACCATGCCGAAGAACGAGATGCTGTTCCACAAACAAAACGGCATGAGCGGAAGAGGTGTCTGGAACGGGCAGTGCTTCGACCCACTTGGACAAGTAGTCGATCGCAACCAGAATATACCTGTTTCCGGCGGGCGTCTTCGGGAATGGGCCCAAATGGTCCAGTCCAACCAGTTCGAAAGGTGAACTCGGCGGCGAAAAAGCCTGCGGGGGTGGCTTGGTTATTCGTGTGGACGATTTCCGGTATTGGCACATCTGGCAGGACGCAACGTGTTCCTTGACGTCTCTGGACATATTAGGCCACCAAAAGCACTCCGACACTCGTGCGTAGGTCTTGCCGCGACCAAGGTGACCATCTGCGGGAGCGTCATGTAGGCCGCGCAAGACTTGCGACCGCAGTGTCGCTGGCACCACTGGCAACCACACGGGTGGTCGACCACGGAGCCGCCTCACATGACACAAGAGATTATCTTTAATTCGATAGACCCGGTGCAGTTTACGGAGACCTGCGCCGGCGGCGGTGCCAAGGAATTGGACTATGGCCGCACGGTCAGGATCTTGCGTTTGTGCAGTCCTGAAATCCGTCAAAGCCATCACGGGACAAGGGTGGCGAGAAAGGAAATCGGCATCTTAATGGGCAGAACCGCGCCGATGCACTATGGTGAAAACATACTCTTGAAGTTGCAGTGACCAGCGTGCAATCTTGGCATTTAAGTGTTTGGCAGACTGCAGCCAAGTGAGAGCGCTCTTGTTCGTGACTATGGTAAAATGACGGCTGTACAGGTAGGGACGGAACTTCTCGACGGCCCAGACAATGGCGAGGCACTCGAGTTCCGAAGAGTGGCGGCGGCACCCTACGTTGGAAGGCTGGTGGCTGGCATAAGCTATAACTTTGTGGTCACCAGACTCGTCTTCCTGCAGAAGGATAGCGCCGAGCCCATCTTGGCTGGCATCCGTGTGGAGGATGATGGGGCCGATTCGTCGTAGTGGGCCAATGTGGGAGGCTTGAGGAGGGCGTGCTTGACGTCAAGGAACGCGAGCTGTTGGACCGGCGTCCAACTCCACGCTGCATTCTTCTTCAGCACAGGCGGTCAATGGAGCGCTTCGCTTGGCAAAGTCCGGAATGAAACGACGGAAATACGAAGCAAATCCAAGGAAACTTTCGAGCTCCTTGGCGGTGGTGGGAGCTTCGTAAGTTGTAACCGCTTCTAGTTTTTCAGGGTCGGGACGGATGCCATGCCGGCTCACAACGTGACCCGAGTACGTCACATCTGCAAAACCGAAGAAACATTTCTTTGGTTTTAAGCGAAGCCCAGCAGAGGTAAGGGCTTTGAGGACGAGTTTGAGTCGCGTTTGGTGTACTTCAAACGTAGCCGTGTAGACAATTACGTCGTCCAGGAAGACCAACGTCATAGTCTACTTCATATTGCCTAAGACGCGGTCCATGAGGCGCTGAAAGGTAGCTGAGCATTCGAGAGACCGAAGGGCATACGGTTGAACTGGTAAAGGCCGTTGGGAGTCACGAAAGCCGTCTTTTTCGCATCATCGGGGTGAACAGGCACCTGCCAGTAGCCCGAGAGCAGATCTAGGGTGGAAAAATAACGGGCCCCCTTCAGGCGATCAAGTGCATCGTCGAGGTGGGGAAGAGGGTACACGTCGAGGTGAGTAATAGCACTTAACTTGCGATAATCAATGCAGAAGCGGAGTGTTCCATCCTTCTTGCGCACAAGGACTACAGGGGAGGACCAAGGGCTACAAGACGGGGCACTGATTCCCTGGTCAAGCATGTCGCATACGTGCTGCTGGATGACTGTCCGTTCGGCTGGCGCTACACGGCGAGGTTGGTGATGAATGGGCCCGCGGTTTTTGGTGTTGATCCGGTGTTGGGCCCAGGAAGTGCACCCGAGTTCACCAGCGCTTAGAGCAAAGCAACTGCGATGTTCAAGCAGCAAGGCCTTGAGAGAGGCAAGCTCCGCGTCGGTGAGAGTGGGGCCAAAGTTAAATGTTTCCCATGGTAGGACCGCCGGCGCTGGAGGGTGCTGAGGCGGTGCTTCAGGTTGCATAGACGCAACCGGTGATCCGGAGTTCAGGATTGAGGCTGTACCGAATTGAGTGCCAGGAGTCAGCACGAGAGGTGCGCGGCTGATGCTAAGCATAAATACGTGGGCCTCTCCTTTGAGAACAGGCAGAAGGCTTCGAGGGGAGGTCATCTCACGGGCTGGAGCTGAACATCGGATGGGTTCGAAAAGCACGTCCGCTGTGATCGGACTGCCAAGCTTGGCAGACACCCACATTGCCGCACCCGGTGGCAGAGTCACGGCGGATGCTACAGTCACGGTAGTGACGTCGATCGGCTTGACTCGACGTGGCCACTTCGTTGCGAGGCACGCTTGGTCGCCGACATCAGGGACTGCCACAGGGCGACACCGAGACTGGAATCCGGCTAAGCCAACCCGGCCCACGCAGAGTTCGGCTCACCCGTGGTTCTGTTGTGGTAAAATTAAGGACGACTCCGGCTTGCTGGCACCACCCGCACCCGAGGACCACTGGCCGAATAGGGCTGTCTGCTACAACAAACTCGGTGGAGAGGGTCTTTCCGAGCGCTGTCAGATTGACGATGACACGTCCTACTTGCTCCACTGGGGCGCCGTTAAAAGCTAAGAGCTGGGTTTTGGCGGCTGGAAGAAGCCAGTGGGGCTCGTTAACAATAAACGATTTGTCCAGCACATTGACAGCCGCTCCGGTGTCGACCAAGGCCTCTACGTGCCGGTCAAGCAGAGCGACGTCGACGAGTACGTATAGAGCTTCAGTTGTTATCGAAGCCAACGAAAGGGGGGGCAATGAGAACGAAGGAGTGTGGGGACGGACTTTACTCGGCGGAACGGTGCCCCCTGAGTTCCGCCTAATCGTTTTCCGACGTTGGAAGGCTAGCACAGTCCCTCGCGTAGTGCCCCCTCAGGCCGCAGTGGAAGCAGGTCGTGCGGGTGTCGTTACTCCCGCTTCGGTTAGAGGCGACTGTAGGGATCGCCAATCGAGGAGTCTGCACCGAGACGGTGCACGCGGCAGACGGTGGCGACCCCCGCGTGGCCAACAAAGTCAAGTCCGCCTCGATGGCGAGTGCCATGGCAGCGCGGACGGACTCAGGACGGCCAAAACGGACCAAGCGCTGCACCTCAGGGAGTCGGATGGCGTCGACAAACGCCTAGGCGCCGACCAGGGCCACGACGTTCTGAGGTGCCCCCGGCAGCGACTGCAGAACCAGGCGCTCAATGGCGGCGGCGAGGTCCTGGTATGTGTCCTCGGGCTCATGACGGCGGGTTCGCAGGCAATGGTACTGTGCACGGGGTTGACCTGAAGCACTGTAGTGGTCAGACAGGAGGCCCACCAGGACAGTGTAAGAGCCCAGCTGGTCGGGCAGCACGTTCTGCAGTAGCTCAGTTGCGCGGCCTCTCAGTTTGGAGACGAGCATCCATGCCTTCATTTGCTCGTCCCAGCCTCTCGCCGTCGCAATACCTTCCAGTTGGATGCGGTAAGCATCCCA
Organism: Amblyomma maculatum; assembly: GCF_055883805.1. Classification (NCBI taxonomy): domain Eukaryota; kingdom Metazoa; phylum Arthropoda; class Arachnida; order Ixodida; family Ixodidae; genus Amblyomma; species Amblyomma maculatum. The sequence continues at coordinate 169,482,125 of NC_139349.1, read as the reverse complement.
TGAGATAGTGCCGTCAAACGTGGGTAATTCCACTACGTCCAATGTTGTACCCGCGCCGAGCTCGTTATTGGCGGCTACGACAGCAGGCCCAGCGACGGCAGGGCTGGAGGCAGCGGTGGCGGTGACGCCTAAAGACTCATGACCTGGGTTCGGCTCGGCTGGCACAAGGCGACGGAAGTCATGCCGGAGAGCTTCCATCTCCACAGCCAGGGCAGTCAAACGGGCCTCCCATGCGTCCATCCGCTGAGTAACTATATCCAGGAGGCGCTCAATACCGCCATCCAGCTGCTGCGAAGGACCGAGCTCCTCCGAGCGTCTAGGTCTAGCTGCGCCAGCCGCTGCGTCGTCGGCGCCATCGCCTGGTGGCAGAGTCCTGTCTGGCACGTCAGGTCCTTGACTTTGGGAGCGGGTGAGCGACATGATCCCACTTCTGACACCAAAATGTTGTGGGACGCTGTGCCCGCCTAGAGATAGACACAGAAGAACGGAGGACACTAGGCAAACACCACTTGCCCCGGCACTCTTCTTTTGTTCTCTAACCCTCGCGCTGGCGCCGCGCGCTCGTCTTGCGCTCGTCCCACGCCTCTTCTTTTTCTGGTGCAGCGCTCCTCGGCACGCGCCGTAACAATATAGATTTAGTTCTAGAAAGCTCGCTTTTTTCGATGTAAAAGGTTGATGAATGATGGAAATAGCAAACGTACATTATACTGAAAACAATTTACTGAATCGATGAAAAAAAGAACACCATTTCATTCGCAGTAATATTTAAAGGGTTAGAATTACAGGCGCGCTTTTTTCGCTTGCCACAGCCACCTTTCCTTCGCTCGGTATCTAGTGGTTGACACCTCGGTGGAAAATGTGCATTCATACTACAATAATGTGGTTCAGTATCTGGAAGGTAAATTATATATATATATATTGTTACCTGGAAACGCGGGACCAAAGTGATGTGCTCACTGACGAAGATGACGACCGAGGAACACGGGCACGACAAAGCGTTGAGAAAGAGGACGACGCTGAGAGAGTGGACACTGCACGGCTACTGAAGTCTCAGCGTCGAGTTCAGTCCATCGCAGTGCTGTTACATTAAGTACACCCCCGTAACAATATGTTCAGCGAGAAAAAATCAAGACTGCTGTACTTTTCTCGCTTTTTATGCCCCCCCCCCCCCCTTCCCCCAACCCCAAATGTTTTCCCAGAAAATTCAAAGATGAACGGAGAGGATGGGACGAAACGAGAGAAGAACATGTGCACAGAGAGCACAGGCTTCCAACTGAATTTATTTCGCGGAAGCAGGGGAGACTGTAAATATAGCAAAAGGCACAAGCAAGAAATTTAGGAATGTGTACGAGGCAAGGATGACAACAGGACGTGTGTGCATAAAAATTCCCAACAGTCCTGATGTGTCCATCTAAGAATTCAATCTCTTTTCTTCCTAAGTACCTTCCTAAGTTTTAGCACACTTGCTCAGTTTTGAAATTTCTAAAACTATGAACCGACTAGCTTAATTTCATGTCCCAGAGAATGTTAGTACCAGCTTCATGTAATGTAACAGACATTAACAAACCTGATTACGCCCAGCATATATATCTGCTGGGTGCTCCATGCACCCTCCCTTGAAGCTTCGATAAGTAGAAATATATACATTGGAGCCAACGGTGGGCTCTGGACTTCTGATAACACTGTGTAAATTCTGTTTCCTGATTTCGGTGTGGAGAACTCAAGCTGGACAGAGCCTCACGTGCTTCACAAAGATGCGCACTTTTGGCGCACAGATGCCGCTGCGTTGAGTTGTGGCGGAATTACACGCCGCATAATCGGCACGAGCTGTGTCGCTCTACACGTTTAGATAAATCTTGCGAGGACTCGCAAGGGTGGCGATCAACATACAACAGAGAAAAAAAACGTTCGACAAAAGAGCACGTAGTATGTTGACTGCTGGCGCGGACAGCATTGGTATGGAGGCCGGAGGCTGTCAGTCCGGTTAAACAGCGACAAGGGCCCCCCGCTCGGCGGGACAAGGAAGAGTGACAACCGCGGTGCCGGATTTTGCAAACTGTAAAGTAATCTAATAACGTTGGAACGTAACAGCGGGGTTCTACTATATTAAGTGCCACACTATGTAAAGTGGATGCATGCATCTTCTGTTGGGAGCCGAATTCTGGTATTGTACAGTTTGCTGTGTCCAGTGAAATTTACATCACAGATTGCTTTTTTAAATCAGCTATCTGGGATTTCAAATTATTCGAGCTTTGAAGCATGGCGGTTGTACCGTAATTTATTAGAAGTACTTTTAAATCCTTGTGCAATGCAATGTGCAGGTGCAAACTAGGCAGACGTAGTAGGCTGTCACAATGCAGCTGTGTATGTAGGGCCATTGACAAAGATGCGAGGTTTCATCATGAACCTTATCAAAATGAACAATGAGAAATTAACTTGTGGGAGTTATTTGCTGAACGAGAACTCTCACCGGAATCAATATTTTGAAATTTCTAGACGAACTGTGCCTGTGGTTGTAAGCTGCTCCTCAATGCTACCACCAAGGTGATGGCTGTTCTCTGATGTGCATTTTTCCACTACAAAAGTCTTTATGTGAAGAACTGAAGCCAAGTAAGCAAAGCTAAATTCAAAGAAATGCATCTAGAGAGTTTTATTATTGTTGTCGACCGAGGCGTTCGTGCCTGCCTCCCAACGTGGCCTCACTGGTCCATGCTTGTCTCTACCCTTCTTCTTCCAGGGCTACCTGTACAAGAAGAGTGTCAAGGCCCTGAACAAAGAGTGGAAGAAGAAGTATGTCACCCTGACCAGTGATGGGAGGCTCACCTACCATCCCAGCCTACATGTAAGCATGCTGTTTCTGAATGCATTTTTTCTTTAAAGCTTGTTTGGACGACCAAACAGGGATAACCCATTAATGGCCACGTGGTGAAGGAATCCAAGGGAAGCTGCCATTACTCTTATGAATGAACCGTATTCATGAGGCCTGTTGTGCCTTTTGCCAATATCTGAGCTGAGGGATTGAATCCTAACTTCATTTGATGGGAGCGAAATGCAGAAATGCCTCTCTGTGTTGTATGTTGAAAGAACCTTATGTATGAATGCAGAGCCCATACCTTTTCGTAGCCTGGGTGCAGCTTCAGTATGCTGTACCCCACTTGCCAGTTAATCATGTTTGAAAGGGTTTTGTTGATACCGTTCAAATTTGTCAGATCACAATGCCAGTCGGCATCACCTGAGATACCATTACATCACCCATCAATCGAGACATTAAACCAAGTGACCATTTTTTTTTGCATGCAACAAACATGTGTTCCTATTTCGCCTGTACGATTTCTCAGAAGAGTGACGAGGAACTGTTGGACCTAAGCTGAAAGTCGCGTACTGGCTCACTGTTCTCCCCATTTTGCTTACACATTTTGAGCACAAAAATTTGGAGGACGCTTAAGCTTCACCTTCAAGAGTGGAACGCAATAGCGTTATTGCACCTCGTTCGCACCGCCCAGCGCTACCGGCACTGGTAGACGGCGCCGCTTCCATCACACGCGTCTCAAGAGCGAGCGCGCAAGGCCCTGCAATACAACACCCGTCGACCTGCCAAGGAGTATAAGACAATGCGCTACAGCGCAGCAATCACTGATGAGGCGCCCCGCGTCGGACTTTGCACTCGCGAATCACGCGGTGAGCGCAGAGCAACGCAGTGTTCGGCGCGGCAACGAAATGTGCGCCTGAGCAAGCGGGACGAACCAAAGAACTCGGTGTCTCGGAGGGAGAAAGCCGGGCAGCGACACGCCATGAAGGCGGACGCGATCATGGGGCTGACGCCTTGATGGGATCGTCCTCTATCTCGCTTGGGAGCACCACGCAGAAACATGATTCCTCGGAAGCAGCTCGGCACACATCGCAGGGGACGCTTTCCCAGCAGAAGCGCTACGGCGCAGCGATCACGTCAGAGGCGTCCGGCATCAGACGCTGCACCTAGCAATCGCGCTGTGAGCGGAAAGAGGAGCCGCGTCGCCTAAACACCACTGTTCGAGTGACACACGCTGGATGTTGGAAGGGGAGAGAGCGAGAAAACTTATTAAACGCAAGGGTATTGGGGCATCTTCGCACCGGTACCCGCGCGGCCCAAAGGGGAGAAGCGGGTGAGCGAAGATAGTGATCTAAAGAAAGGAAAGACACTTGATTCTACAACCCAGGGTGCACGGCGAAACGTCAGGGGCGAGTGGCGCGCCACGTGTCGGGGCAGCGCCGCACATTGCGAGGAGGGGTTCTTCTGTGTTTGCCGCAAGATGGCTCTGCATGTGCGCAGAGCGCAGAAGAAAGGTAGCGGAAACGTACTTCGCTACTCGTGTAACTGCAACTTCTGTAAGTAACATGCTCATAATTACCGATATACACCGCAGTATAACGTTCTACGGCACGTTTCTATGGCAACGCTGCATTCACTAGAAGCGCTTTTGCACCGCTTTCAAGCATCGAACTCGTGGCTGAGTGGTAGCGTCTCCGTCTCACACTCCGGAGACCCTGGTTGGATTCCCACCCAGCCCATCTTGGAAGTTGCTTTTTATTTATGAAGTGCATTCCGGGATTTATCGCTCACGGCCAACGCTGCCGACGCCGCCGACACCGGCTTTTCTGCGACACGAGCTCCTTAACGCTGTCGCGTTAAAATGCAGGCTGCTCTGGGCATGTCAACATCGGACGTTGCATGCAAGCTTGATGTAGGCACGGTGTATGAGTGGCATTGCCATGAATTTGCTGTACTGGCCATAAAGGGGAATCTTATTTGCATTTGATCATGGTACTGCCCCCATCTCACGCTCTTTTGGCCCTTTCTCTTTGACATAGAGTCCAGTCAGAGCAAAAATGCTCCCAATGCAGTTGATTTGGCCATGATTCTCACCTTCATTACAGTCTGGGTGCGTTGAGAAAAGGGAAAAAATGCTCCATAGGCAGTGTGCACATTGCAAGAAAGCAGAGAAAGAGGAACACTACAGCAGTCACTACGCAAAGCATTCGGGACAAGCACAAGTGGTGTATAGTGAAAATGCCGTTGCATACAGTTTATGTGAGCCTCATTACTTTGGCAGCTACGGCTGTGAGAAAAAAAAAATAAAAAAAAAGTCACCATCTCATCGAGGCTGTTGCTGAACCTGCTGTAAATAATGATGACCTCTTTACCTTGTGTTTGGTGCTGATCAGTCCATCATCATCATCATAATGGTGACCAGTGTAATGGTTACTGCTGAGACTGCTTTACAGTTTTGGCATTTCCTGGCCCAAGTGGAAAAGTATTTTTTTTCATCCTGCAGGATTACATGGACGATGTGCACGGCAAGGAGATTCCCCTCATGCACACGACGGTGAAGATTCCCGGCCAAAAACCCAGAGGTTCAAGGGCAGCTGCGGGGTCTATGGCGCAGGTCAATGACCTGGCCTCTGACATTGGCACCCTGTCCCTAGCTGGAGGTGCGTTTGCTCTCGTCCTTTGTTCTCGAGGCCCGCATGCTGTCTTGGTGAGCATGTTAGCATGCAGGCCTTAAATGGCTAGATGGGGGCACGTATCTGCATTGGAAAATAAGCACAGGGTCTTCCTTTCTATGTAGTTGGCACCTCTTGCTTGGAGTAGTGTGTTTATGTGGGACCCTGTACGTAAGTGTCCATCTAGCTGTCCTTTTGCTGGCAGTGATGTTCTGCCTGCACAACACTGCCTCTTGCTGTGTGCACTCTTCTCCCAACTTTTTCCACACTGCCAAGTCCCAGGAAGCATCTGCATGCTCTGTCTCTAGTGCCTCTTCAGGGGCAGAAATGTCTCGACAGAAACTGTGCACACCGGTTCAACTGAACTTGGGTGTTATACCATGTTTCATTCTCCCTCTCTGGTCAGTGCCTGCAGCTTGGGAAGGGAACTAACACTCAATGGGCAGCTTTTTTGTGGACATAGTGCCTGGACATTTCCTGTGCACTGTCTTTTGCCTGAGTTGCGCCTGGTATTTTTCTTATTGGCAAACCTTGTGTGCAGTTGATTTCTGTTAACAGGGACTTTCTGAACGAGGTACTCATTGAATGAAGAGTGGGGCATGTTACAGCCACAGAAAGGGAGGTTGGCTTTGCTGGTTTCTTGGAGCAGGAACGTAACTGCATTTTACTTCGGCCGCTTAATGATAGAATGAATGGACTTTCAAACTGCCAGATATACAAGCAGCATTCGAGCTAAATGTTTGCAGTTTTCAAAGAAACGGGCAGGGCAGTCTTTGTAAGTGCAGGAATATTACAAAACATTGCTTTTGTACTTAGGAGGTTCAATTTTTACTTTAAAAAATGGAGGAGGCCAAGGATAAAAGTCTGCTTGGAAGCTTCTTGAGGAGCTGTCGATCCCACTTGCAAGCAACAGCTCATGAGTGGTGCACGTGTGCACGTGTGATCCCTGAAGACTATGGCGACTGTTTTCTTTTTTACATGACAGCTTTTGTAGACATAGGCACATAGTAGATTATTGCCCAGGTTGTGCAACATGCCAGCTGATGGCATAAAATTTGGCCCATTCATGTCAGCAGCCAGTAAGAAGAGTATGCTTCCAGCCATGTTTAAAGCATTCTGCTACTGTGGCAGTTTTATATGTCGCCCATTTTTTGGACAGTGCTGGTAACAATGGAGTAGATGTCTCTTTGAGATCTCTTTTGTGCCATACTTTAGAGCAGACACCCTTTGTGTGTCTCCACTAGTTTGGAAACTTGCTTTCAGAAGAACCATCGCCATAACCTTATTGGCCAAGTAAAGTGTCTATAATTATGGCCGGAGCCATCCAGTCGGGCAGCACAATTCATCGGCCCAGTATTGGTAATGTCCTACCCAACATTGCAACAGTGCATTGCCAATGTGGCACCAAGGGTTTGTGGCACCTGGGCAAATGTGCTTAACATCAGGTCCGTAGCGTACTTTGACCCCCCCCCCCCCCAATTAATGCTTGGGCTGTGTTGCTGTCCCAAGCTGTGGCACTGAGCACACCCCTCCGCTTGCTTTCTGGCTGCCCCCTCCACCACCCCCTGCCTGTGCTGGTCATGGTGGGGAAAACACAGGGGTTCCTTACTTCAAGTATAAGGAGCACCGTGAACGAGACTGTCTGGCCAGCTTAGAGCCTGCCGAGGTGCACAGCAGTGCATTCTTCTCAGGTAGGCCCCTCACTGCCAACGCCGCTGCTGCTTTTCTCCTTTCCTTCCCTCTTGCCTGTGTGCACTTGTATGCACGGTATACCTGCGACTCCTTATTTGCACATTCCCAACGCCTCCACTGTGCTGCGTGCGTGTATTTTTCACTGCAGTGCTATGTGCTCTTGCAGTGCTTTGCACATTGTCACTTGCCTCAAACTTTTCTGGGATGGTGACAACGGAAAGATGTAGCCCAGTTGGTGTTTAAGGACACAAGAGTTTGAGGGGAAGAACACGGTGACATAATGAATTAACTGCCAAGGCTGGTTTTACTTGTGATTCTGGTGGGGTTTATTGTCATGGCCTGTCGCTCCTTCGCTTCCCTAAAACAAACTTGTCAGCTCACACTTCATTTTTGCTTTTGGGGCTTTCCCTAACTTTATAGTATGCAAAAATATTAGTTGTCTTGAAGCAGTGCAGTTGTTGAGGTTGCATTTCTGACACCTCCAACTACTTACTAGTCCTTTCAGGAGGGGGTGGAGGCTGATATTGTCCCACTCATAGTCCTCGGGTGAAGGAAACTGGCCTTGCTTTCATGCATGCAGAGCTTCTTCCTGTCTTTTGCAAACTGTGAAAAATGCTCTGGATAAAGCAACACTCATTAACGAGCTGCGTCTATGCTTTTGAGAACAACTCCCATGTACATGCTTTTCTCACTGCATAGCTATTCTCGTCCCATGATGAAAATGTGGTAACCATAGTTGGGAAAAGAATCCACAGCCTGATTCATACTTGGCAGTGGAACACTGCAGCCTTGAGCCATCATGGAGCTGAAATTGCTTGTTGTGTGCAATACACACTTCTGTAGGCTCCTCAGTTATGACGGGCTGGTGAAAAAAGAAACCACTCCAAACACTTGGAAAGTCATGCACACAGGCACTATCTGGATAGAAGCGCAGGAATATGTACTGCTGCACACATACTGTGCTCAGTACACTTGGCAAAGAAAACACATGCGACCAATTTAGAAAATGGAAACGAAAACACATGGCTGATTCCAGGAGCTATGCTGCTTTAGATGAAACCGCATCCAAGTGTATACGTGTTTACCTCTGTTTCTTCCAAGTGTGAGTTCTAGGATTTGGGGCCTGTGACTTTCTTATTTCTTTTAATATTCCTTGGTGACCATATCGAGCATGCATAGATGTGTGGAGCAGTACATAAGTACTGTATTTATCCGCATAATGAACCCAGTTGCGTGTAGTCATTCCCGCTTTTGTCATTGAGAATTCATTCTTTTTCTAATGTGCTAGCTTTCCATATCATGTTCCTCAATTTCGCGCTGTTGTTGCTGGCCGCAGCACTGATGTTGGCAGTAGGCTAACCTTGCTGACCTGTTATGAGAACTCTTGCTGTGGTGGTGTGGCAGACTTGGCACAGTGCCAAGGCTCTGTGTGCCCTTGACAAAAGCACAAGCAGTGGCGGCTGCTTGCTGGGCATGCAATGCGGGCCAGGCTACCAGAAAACATTGTTCACACTGAAATGTTTTGCTGAAAGGAGGACCTTTTCACCCCTAAGTGATTTAGCAAGCTCAAGATCGGGAGTGAAAATGCCTCTCACAGCACTTGAGTATCCTAATGAGCTTTTTCCTTCTTGCACTAAAAGCTGAGCACCTGAACATTGGGACTGACATTCAACACATGCACTTTTGTGTTTGCCTGATCGGCTGACATCTTTGACTATCACAAAACCGTGATAAAAACGGTGAAAAACCTTGAAAAAAAAGGTTTTTTTTTCTTGAAACCTTGGCCTTTTGTAATAAACTTTTCCTTGAAAACATTAAGTGGTTCTTATTACACGAGTAAACATATTTGGTATGTGTGTGCATAAGTGGATGGCTGTTTCCAAGCGGAGCTGTGTTCCACCGTGCAGGCATGCTGAATGGCAGTGAGACGCAGCTCATCCCTGCAGTACCCAACACCAACCCGATGCTGTCCAAGCTGGAGACGCCCAACGTCAAGAAGCGCCACCGGCGCATGAAAAGCACCGGTGCCAAGAACTTTGAGGCCATGGAAGGTGGGCACGGCAGGGAAAATGGCAGAGCAGAATTAACTGGGTGAAGTGTGCATCTCAATCAGGTGTAGATAAGAATACTGAAGCAAACTGTTACTGATCTTTTTCTTTTTCTGCGAAGGTTTCCCTTCTTACTTCGTAATGCTCAATAGCACCAAATGCTTTGCTGCACCCCACAGATGGATGGCACATCATGGGTTTGTGACACAGTTCAGACTTTCCACACGTTTAACCAGGGTAGCAGTAAAGACGAGAAATTTTGGAGGCATCGTAAGCAAAACGTCAGGGCAGGTGGCAGTCTGGGTTCCACTCACATTGGTTGTTCTATTGTGTGAGACGGGATGGCCGATTCAATAGGAGAGTAGCTTGGTTAGTGCAGAGATTTATATCTGACCTGTGGTGTTTCACATAATACGACATCTTGCAACTGTGTGCTGAGCAGTATGTGTGGGATAGCAGAGGAAGAATCTAAAAGACTAGTGATTGTTCAGTTCAGTTCAGTCGTGTCCGACTCTTCGTGACCCTATAGACCAAATTACGCCACGCTTTCCGGTCTCTCACTATCTTCCTAACATCACATCTGCAGCGCCTCGAGGATGCCATCTAACCATCGCGTTCGCTGCCTACCGCTTCTCCGGTGACCCTCAACCTTTCCCAACATCAAATCTTTCTCCAGTGACTCCTCTCTTCTCATCAGATGACCAAAGTAGCTGAGCTTTAACTTTAGAATTTGACCATCCAATGAGCAGTCAGGGTTTATGGTCGACAATATCGACTGATTTGATCTTCTGGCAGTCCAAGGAACTCTCAAGAGTCTCCGCCAGCACCACAATTCAAACGCGTCAATTCTTCGACGGTCAGCCTTCTTCACAGTCCAACTCTCACAACTCTCGCAACTGGAGAGACCATAGCACGAGTTATACGGATCTTGGTTGGCAGACTAATGTCTCTGCTCTTTACTAGGTGGTCAAGGCTAGCCATGGCTCTCTTTCCCAGAAGCAGGCATCTCCTAATTTCATGGCTGCAGTCTCCTTCCAGGATAATCTTGGAGCCCAAGAAGAGAAAATCTGTCACAGCTTCCACTTCCTGTCCCTTGATGCTCCAGGACTTTATAGGGCAAGACGCCATGATCTTTGTCTTTTTAGTGTTCAGTTTAAGCCCAAACTTCTCACTCTCTTATTGTACGCGCATCAGAAGTCTCTTGAGGTCCACCTCACTTTCTGCCATTAAAGTGGTATCATCCGCATATCTAAGGTTGTTGATACATTTTCCAGCAATCTTTACTCCAGCTGAAGACTCGTCCGGACCGGCCTTCCTCATGATGCACTCAGCATATAGGTTAAACAGGCAGGGCGACAGTATACAGCCTTGTCTCACTCCTTTCTCAATCTGAAACCAATCAGTGAGACCATGCCCAGTTGTGACTGTGGCCTCTTGCCCTTCATACAGGTTTCTGAAGAGACAGATGATTTGAATTGGAACTCCCATCTCTTGGAGAGCAGTCAAACGCTTTCGCTTAATCAATAAAGCAGAAGTAGATGGGTTTCTGGAACTCTCTTGCTTTTTCCATGATCCAGGGAAGGTTGGCAATCTGGTCTCTAGATCCTCCGCCCTTGCGAAACCCAGCTTGCACGTCTGGAAGCTCCCGATCCACATACTGCTGCAGCCTACCTTGGAGGATTTTCAACATCACCTTGCTAGCATGTGAAATAAGCGCGATCGTGCGGTAGTTGGAACAATCTTTGGCACTGCCTTTCTTTGGAATGGGGATGTAAACTGACCTCCTCCAATCCTGTTGCCACTGCAGGGTTGTCCAAATTTGCTGACATAATCTATACAGAAGTTAACAGCGTCATGGTTCAGGTTTTGAAGCAACTCAGACGGAATGCCATCAATTCCGCTAGCTTTGTTCTTAGCAAGGCTGGCTAAGGCACATTCAACTTCACTCTTCAGGATGCCCGGCTCGAGATCAGTAATCACAACCGTCCTATGTTCAGTTTGCACATCCGGGTCCTTCTTGTACAGTTCTTGTGTATTCCTGCCGCCTCTTCTTTATCTCTGAGGCTTCAGTAAGGTCCCTGCCTCGTTTGTCCTTTATCACACCCAACTTAGCACTTCCTTTGATATCTTTGATTCTCTTATACAGAGCTCTTGTGTTCCTCAATTGGCTATTGTTCTCAACTGCTTGGCACTGTATGTTCAGGAAAGCATTCTTATCTCTTCTTGCTCTTTTCTGAAAATCTGCATTGGGAACCTTGTATCTTTCTCTTTCCCCCATAACTTTTGCCATCCTCCTTTCCTCAGCTATTTGCAAAGCCTCTTCAGATAACCAATTTGCTTTCTTGCATTTCCTTTGCTTTGGAACTACTTTAGTAGCAGCTTCTTGTATTATATCACGAGCATCAGTCCACGTCTCTTCAGGCTCTCTGTCTTCTAGATCTAATTGTTGAAATCGATTCCTCACTTCCACAGCATATTCTGATGGAATTTGATCCAGATCTTACCTGAAAGGCCTTCTAGTTTTGTGCGTTTCCTTCAGTCGAAGCTTAAATTTGGCAACAAGAAGCTGATGATCGGTGCCACAATCGGCCCCAGGCCTTGTGTTTACTGCTTGTATAGCGCTTCTCCATCTCTGCCGGCAAAGAATATAATCAATCTGATTCCTGTACAGACCGTCCGATGAAGTCCATGTGTACAGGCACCTCTTGTGCTGTTGAAAATGAGTATTCGCTATGGTCAGGTTGTTTTCTTGACAAAACTCTACTAGCTTCTGCACAGCTTCATTTGGCTCACCAAGGCCGAACTTGCCTGCAATTCCGGATATTTCTTCACTCCCCACCTTAGCATTCCAGTCTCCTATGAGAAAAAGGACGTCTGATGATAAAGTGCGGTCTAAAAGGCATTGCAGGTCAGCATAAAATCTCTCAACGTCAGCTTCTTCAGCAGTAGTGGTTGGTGCATAGATTTGGATAACTGTTATGTTGAAAGGGTGACCTTGGATCCAAAGTGAAATCATTCGGTCTTTTTCGGGGTTGTACCCTAGCACTGCTTTGTCCATTCTTCTGTTTATTATGAGAGCGACCCCATTCTTTCTCTGGGATTCGTTCCCACAATAAAAGACATAATGGTCGCCGGAATGAAATTCTCCCATACCCTGTCCGCTTGAGCTCGCTGATACCCAAGATATCAATGTTCAATCTGTCCATTTCTCACTTGACGACATCCAGTTTACCTTGCGTCATAGATCTTACATTCCATGTTGCTATGTGATATATCTCTTTGAAACATCCGACTTTCCGGTCGCTTCCCGACACATCCACAACTGAGCGTCCTTTTGGCTTTAGCCCAGCCGCTTCATTCGTCCTGGAGCTTCTAGGAATCGCCCTTTGTTCATCCCCAGTAACATGTGGGACGCCTTCCAACCTGGGGGGCTCATCTTCTGGCGCCATATCATTAATGCTACTGTGACTGGCCATAGGGTTTTCTTGGCAGGAAATACTGGAGTGGGTTGCCATTACCTTCTCCAGTGAATCACATTTTGTCAGAACTCTTTGCCATGACCTGTCTATCTTGGGTGGCCCTACACAGCAGAGCTCACGACTTCATCGAGTTTCGCAAGTCCCTCCGCCACGACAAGGCAGTGATCCATGAAGGGATCATTGCCTGCTTAAACAGGCTGCTTGTACAGCCTGCTTAAAGCAGCACTATATATCTGCATCTTTCACCTAACAGTGTATTTTACAGCTGTCTGCTAAATTATGGTGTCTGGGATGACAGAGGCAGAGTGATAAAAGGGTTACTGACATACGAGTGAGAGAAACAAAGATTTGCAAAGGGGGCTATGCAAACAGGAAGAGCCACTGCTAAGAGGCAACACTTGAGTGTCCTCCCAATTTTTTAAAGTGTACAGTGATGCCCATGAGCAGCACACACATACAAATGAGTCCAAGCACTTCGTGTTCCCACACTTCACCTGCACATGCTCAGTTGGTCGAATCATCATCATCATTACATCTGTTGCACACTGCACAACAAAGGCCTTTCCTAGGTCTGCTGCCCTGTGCAAGCTGCAGCCACCTTAACAAAATTGCTGCTACCACCTCCTGCCTTCTTTTCTTAAAAATTCACTCTTTGGCTCACCTTCCCTTCTCACTGCATGCCCTGCCCACATCTTTATTGCAGAGAGAATGCCAGCAACTTACATGATTAATACGATTAGTACCTAAATTTTGGTTTAAGGGTTTTTGATGTCATAAAGCAGGATGAACAGCTTATTGAAAAGATTGCTGGTCAGTGTCCCCCCCCATGGCACTGACCAGCTTGTAACATGAGCGGAAGAGTTATTGAGGGGAAATGCTTACTTTGCGATGTCATATCATCTAAATGTGTAGTAGCTGGTTGAATGACCACCTTGGGAACTATGAAGGTGTCAGCCAAGGGCAGATCACTTGCATCGGTACTTTAGTTTTCACTTTAGTTCGAGGCTCGGTTTTCAAGGTCAACCACAAGTTTGAGCCAAAGATTCGTGAAATCGGTGAGTGGTGAATTTTGGGGCTGCTTAGCATACCTTGAGGCAGCAGTGCACTGCTGTGCATGGACATGTCCAAGATGCGCAGATGGACTTCGACAAGATGAAGATGAGAGTGCCAGTTAAGCATGCAGGATGTTTGGCTCTGGTGATGGCAGAGTATCCTAATGTGGTGGCCAGTAAAGCCGATTTCTTCATGCCACCACATTATTGAAACCGAATCGTGGCTGTGTAGTGATCTGTTTTAGCCTCACTTATTGCCTGCCTGCCACAGACCAAGGGCCAGACAAACATCAGCAAAGTGGGCAGATTTTGGTTCTGGTTCTAAGCCATGGGCTGCTACTTGAAAATCGTGTTGTGTTCTTCTAGATGGGTGGCGACTTGGGTGTGGGTGACAAGGGAAAGAGAGCAATGCTAGATTGCACCAGAGAGGTTCTGAACCGCGGCTGTGATTGTGTGTTCCAGATTCCGACGGGTACGAGTTCATTATTGTGTCCCTCGACAACAAGCAGTGGCAGTTCGAGGCATCCAATGGCGATGTGAGTTGCTTGTGGCTAATTTGCTGTGCATGGTGACAACATTAAATGCAGCTCTTGATCGTTCATGTGCTTCTAATGTTTTAAACAAACTCTGTCTAAAGTATTTTTGCAAGAACATATCTATCCTTTTTTCTTAGAGCACGAACTTGGTTGCAGCACAGGGCTATATGCAGCATTGTTTCTAACCAGTGAGGGCTACTTTTCGTGCATTTGCCATCTGCCTTTCTGATTTTTTTTTCCCCAGGATCGAGAAGGCTGGGTCAGTGCCATCGAGCAGCAGATTCTCAGCAGTCTTCAGGGAAATGAGAGCAGCAAAGCCAAGGTCAGGAGCATTCAGATTTGGTGTTGGTTCTGTGCATTAACAAAAGAAAAAAGTTAGCAATGTCCACATCTGCACACGCAGCACTGGCTCTGCTTGTTTGCACCAGGGTCCGCCTCACTCGCTGATTTTCCTCTCCCTTGGCAGGGCCGCATGAACAGCATAGGCGACTCGGCGACCTCGGTTCAAGCGATCCGGACCACTGTCCCTGGCAATTCTCACTGTGCCGACTGCGACACACCACGTGAGTGGCCTCCTCTGATTGCACGGCTGCCTTACACAGCTCTGTTGCTCTGCGTGAATCAAGTTGCAGAATGCACAGAAGCAAGCCTGAAAATGGGATCCCGCCCCTTTATTTTTTCTCTTTTTCTCTAATCCTTTATGTGAGGGTTGAGCTTTTCAGTTTAAGCCGCTAAAAAATTGATCACCAAATTTTGTTTTCAGAATTACTTTTATCCGAAAAAGGTCAGTGCAATTCTTGGTATGCAAGGCATAGCTAGCTGGCTGTTGGGTACGAGTTTCACTTGGTCCATTCAGAGAATTAACTAAATAGGGAAGCTCACCTCTTGGCAGTACAACAACCTGTATCTGCATACTATATCTACATGGCTGTAAGCTCACCTAAAATCTAAAATCAGATGGCTGAAAAAAATAATGCACGTTAACAGTGCCATGCTTTGGTTTTAGATCATAGTCGACCTCCCCATTTCTCTGTATAAATAAGGTTGTACTTAAAAGCAAGGTTACAAGTTCGCTTTTTCAGCTGTTTGTGTGATTTAATTTGTGTTATATTTTTGCTGACAATATGGAACTTTCTTCTGTTAGCACGACTCTCATTAGTTACTGTAATACTTTTCGTGGTGGCAAAGATGCTATGACAGACGTTAAATAATTCCTCATTTCTGCAACGATCGGCACTTTAAATCACTTAAAAAGAGTCCGTAATTTATCTGTTAAAGATAATAGCATTTTGCTAAATAAAACTGAGATTTTCATTCTGAAATAAACACTAAAAAATATGCGCTGATTTAAATAAAGATGGGAACCTGAAAGTCCAACCTCTCAGTATATGTCATGATCCAAACAGGCAAGCTTCATGGCTCGTTAATTTTGGTTTTTACAAAAAATCTCTTCTGTGGCCCTTTCTAGTTATGTTCATGTTTGCCGGCTGTAAGACATGCATTTAGTGTTAAAAAAATTTCATTTACAGATGCCCAGTTTAAACTTGCAAAGCTAAGAAGTAATCGGCGAGCCTTATCTCAGGGATTCACAAGGAAAAAGAAAGTGTCTCGATGGTTGTTACTTTGCTTGCAAGAGTGGGGGTGATGATGTTGTTCTACATTTTCCACCTGATGAAAAAAGCTTCATTTTCAGTGACAACGGTGCCTTTGTCCATCAGTGATCTGTTGGTGCAGGCCAACTTGAATTCACCTTTAAGTCGGCTTACGTCTTGTGCTTTTTGAGGTTAGGTCCATCAGATAGGACTCAACACTGTGGATTGGCATGAATATCTTGTCGTGAGCAAGTGGCCGTGAAGTTCCCTGCATGTGAAAAATGCCTCCAAGCAGACTGCTCACTTCTTACATGCCCCAACGTTTGGCCTGAGCTTGCATTGGCTCTTTTAGCCACGCAGTGTAACGTTGTGTCTGGTGCTTTGGTGCAGAGCCTGACTGGGCCAGCCTGAATCTGGGCACGCTAATCTGCATCGAGTGCTCCGGCATCCACCGCAACCTCGGCTCCCACATCTCCAGGGTCCGGTCGCTTGACTTGGACGACTGGCCGTGAGTATACATGTGGTTCCAATCGACAGTGGCTGCAGTTGTTGGTGCTGTAGGGTTGTAACGTGCTGCGCATCATTGTATTGTGGCACGACACGTTAATTGAATGCACCTCTTTTTCCAAGGTGCGTGCCATGGCTAAGTGGACATAGCTAGGGCATGCAAGCACTGCTGCAGTGCAGTCGCGGTCAGAGCTCCTCAATATTACCAGTTGCAAAATTTCCCATAGGGCCCATGTATCAAAAAACGGCGATTTTGATTGGTCAAAATTCGGGCGTTTACGAATCGTGGCGGTACCCATGGCTTAAAGGTAACTGCGTCAAAAGTCCAAACTTTCTGATTGTTGATAAATGCACTACCATTATGAAAAATAAAATTAGTTGAAGACTTCCAGTAGCAAAAGTTATTAGGATAACAGCTATATAGTTAGTTAAGATAGAAAAAAAGAGAGAAAAATTTGATTTCCAGAAGGCAATGGTACCAATAGCAGAAAGTTCGTATTGCCGCAATGTTATCTTACTGGCTTGCGGCTGTAGTCATCATGGTTTGCGGTGGGGAAACAAGAGGACCACACTCAGGAGCTAAGCCTCTTAAGCAGCGGCTCGCCTTGTGCACAGGTGTCGTGTCCACGGCGTGTAGATGGGCATAGGAGGCACCCAGAGGATCTTCGTACATGGAATGTACCCAGCACCTCCACCAAAAATGTCACAGCAACCAGTAAAACTGAGTAGGCTGATTTACTTTCACCTATGCAAAGGCACCGGCAAAAGAAGGCACGGAACCAACTGGCGGGCGAGCACCCAGAGCAAAGACGACGAGCGCGTGCCAGTCTCCCGAGCTCGCCACATGGCTGCGCCAGTAAGATAACATTGCGACAGTATTGAGTACTTGCAGATGGCGCGACAATTCATAGATACCCGAAAAATGCGTACAAAATCTGGTCACTTTTTGAAGTGGAGTTTCACAACTGGTATGATCCAAAAGTTGTGCTCGCGGTGACCGCTTTCACCTTGCACAATTTTCATCTAATAGGAATAGGAAGAAGAGGAAGCCTGAGGCAAAGGCTCTGTTGCTAGTGTTCAAACGTTGGTTCGGTTTGCGAACTGAGGCTGCACCTCGACCCTTGTTGAGTTCGCTTTCATACTGTGTAGCCATGTCATTCTGCTTTGAGTACAACTGCCACTGCTATGAGCGAATCAAGGGAATCATGAAAATTTTAATGTTGTTGTTGAACTGCCAAATGTGAAGGCTCTGATCATTGTTGATGTGCTCAGGGTACTGTAATGCTGCCAAATAACACCTTCTCTTTGTCATTCAGTTGGGCAACTTAGGGCTGAGCACTTTTAAGCTGAGCAAAATGTGTATTGCCAAGAAGCAGCATGCAGGTGGAAATCATGTGCCAGTGCTGCTCTTCAGGCACAGAGTGATTGGTTGACTTGGCTTGGTTTGTGGGTACATTTCACTTCCCAGCAGTATTCACACAGGAGCTGGAACCCCTCTCTAAGCGAAGGCGACTGTGCTCACGTCACGCCTTCGAGAGGCTGCTGGGTGTCACAGCTTCCGGGCAGTGAGAGATCTCAGCCAGCCGGCATAAACACTCCCCGAGAGGGAAAAAAAATGCGCGGTACTGTTTGAGCAGATAAGATCTACCCCATGGAGGAAGAAAAAAACTCAAGCCAACCTCCTCTGATACCGCTCCCTTCTCTCTCTTGCGCGCAATGATTCTTGGGAATTTAGCCAACATAGTTGCCAAACTCAAAAGCAGCAGGGTACATGGTATTCTTTAGTGACTTCGCATGCCCCAGCGGAAAGCCTACCAGAGTGGACTTCGAAAAGTTGTGCGTCTCGTGGTAACACATAAGTTACTTTGTTTACAAATGTTGCATTGTACTCCATGTTTATAGGCACACTGGTGAGAATTGCAGGTGGCCTCTTGATCCTCGGTTTCGTCAGGGTGACTACGACTTCGAGATAGCGTTGCATGACAGAGGAACATGGTTTCAGCATAACAGTGTAATGAAACAGCCGATTTTCGTCTCGAACAATACATGCACATGCCCTGACAAACAAACATACGTTTTGTTTCTCAAAGATTACACTTAACAGGATATATCACCGTTGAAACGACAGCCCCAGGTGATATAACCGATTAGTTCTAGCATACTGGCACGCAGGATTTCATATGGCAGTACTTGTTGTTGGGCTAGTTGGTTTGATTTCATGCTTGCGGGACTCGGCGCACAGAGACGAAGCACTAGAACACAAAAGGACGACCGGACAAAACGATGATCAGCGCTTCGTCCTCTGGTCCTTCTTCTTGTGCTTCGTCTGTGCGCCGAGCCCTACAAGCATTTCATATGGCGCAGTTGAGAGGACCACGTCGCGAAATACACAGGTGCACTGTGTGGCAGCCCCTACGACATCAGCCCGTCTAAAACTCCAAAGTTCCATCCATCGTCTGCTGGCAGCGTGCGCCTCAGGTTTCCAGCACAGGCGTCGCGTAGCGAAGGTGGAGCATGTGAAACAATAGAGGAAACTCAATGTGTGAAACGGCAACTGAAACCATTTACTGGCTACCGCTTGCCATGTCACATGACGGCTAATTTCCCATGATGCTTTCCATTATATTTTTTATGACTAGGCTTCACATTTTCGCCGCAGCGCTCCCTCTTAGTTTTTTTCTTCCTCCATCATCTACCCCACCTGGGTCTTTTGTATTCAACTTTTCTTTTGCGTGCCCCTTCCCTTTCGGACAAGGGGCACAGCTCAACAACAGCTTTTGCCGGGTGCTTGCATCGCGCGCCATAGTGGAAACATTTCATCACTTTCTGTGCCTCAAAGGTAGACATGCGTTTGTGTATGGCGGTCATGATGAAGGTATTGCTTGCGTTGATGAGCCTTGCAGGAGGTGGGGAGTGCACTCCATCCACAGGATACTGCAGTGGCACAATAGTTTTGGCATTGCCAATCTCAAGGTCTGGTTCTGGCTGCCATTTCAGTGGCTTTCTGTCAGCATGCTTTGGGGAACCCTCTTAATTCAATGCACTGTGGCATCCACCAGTATTTCATCCCAATTACCCTTCACTGAGCTTCTTCTGTGGCATGAAGAATTTAGTGCAGATGAGTGAGCGTGATTTTATTTTCCCTAGAACTTCAGGAAAATGTCTGTATTTGTGCAGCTTTCCCAATACTGGCAGAAGTCCACCGGCGTGCATTGCTAGTGGAGAAAGAGTTGGGCTGCTGCTTACATCGCTGCTTAAACCCATGACGTCGAGACTGAAAAAAATTATGGGGGACATTAACACTTTCTTGTCCGCTGGAAAAGTAGTGGTTTTTGGGTGGTGTCATTAAACATTTTTTTTTGCCAAGAACTTGCATGGTATAGGAGTGTTTGGTATCAAATTGTAAAGGAGGAAATTCTCTTTACAATGAAATTAGGCGGAATGAATGTCTTTATTCAAGAATTGCCAAAAAAATGATAACAATCACAAAAAAAAGTGTAGGGAGAAGTAAAAAACGCACAAAAAACTTCACAAAAAACAAAAGACATAAAAATAATCTGAAATATGCGTTTTGTAGACCAGGTACCAGTTTAACAATGTAGTAAATTTTAACTGTCTAGATATAATAGTGATGAAGTTATGAAAGAAATTGTTACTACTGGTGACGATCGTGCCACTGCGCGAACGGCTCTTGAGTAGCGCCGAGCAGAACTCCGGCGCGCAATGCCGAGGTGGACCCCTGGCTCTCTCTTCACCGAAAACACAACTCTGTGCACTGTCAGCGGCATTCCGCCCGAATGACGTTGAGACCCTGCAGATAACAGTTATGACTTTAAGATCATTCTGACCTCTTTCTATTAGCGCGCAGCAAAAGCGGAACTTTTCGGAGGACAATCCGACACTTACTGGGGCATGGCTGTTGATGTTCCAGGTTGATTTGATGCAGTTACGTCGTCGCTAATGAAATCTGAAAAGCTGAAGTCATCTTCAGAATCGTCACTGCTTCTGTAGGCATCCAAAAACGAGCTTTCAGATGTATCGATATCCGCAGAAACGTGCCGTTTCTGAGGAGCGCCAGCGCGCGACGTCGACACCATGATGCTTTCAAGGAGCAACGATCACCTGACACCGGAAACCGTCTCGATGCGCAGCAAGATGAAAGAATTAAAATCAAGGGCAAAACTGAAAGAAGGGTTCTTCTATTTCCCACTGGCGGCTGCCACTTGTCCAGAAGTGCTTCCAGAGCGGGAAAATTCTAATCATAAAACCATGGTTAGCGGACAGAAAAGTGTTAAGCTCTGCTAAGGTATGACATGATAACGTACATATAATGAACATACCTGCGGGGCCTAACATGAATGCGAGGGCTGATTCTGATGCTACCTCCCCATGTGAAAGGAGAGGGCCCGAGTTGGCAAAACGTAATGTCAGGCAACCAGCTGGTGCTCAGCCATGTCAGCATTGCCTGCCTGCACCAAGCCCATCATTTGTCGCTCACAATTACAATGCGGACAGCCACCGACATCAGAGTTTTATTGAACAGGGCCTTTAATGTTATCGCGTTAAACAATTGTAGAGGTTCACTATGCTTGAACAAAGTTTCACTAGCGTAAGCTATCGGCCATAGTCGCTGCTGCCGCTTCGATCTTGGCTTACTTCTGCGCTTGGTAAGCTTATTGGCAATTGGCTAGTCTGGCTTCTCATTGTTCAATGGTTTCAGCTGCCTGTCTATAATGGTTGCTGTCTTTGTCTTTAGCGAGATGGCGTATAAGTGTGGTGTATTCATTTAATATAGGTTAGATGAAGGAGCGGCACAGAGCTTACACACTCTGGCTGCCATCTGGAAGTGTGTGGCAGCATAACCTAACAAACTGCTTTGATGCAGTGTCTGTTTTGTTGGCAAAATTGGCTGGTAATTGGGGCACTGGTGTTTCATTTCTCTTTTTACCTTCTTCTGCATACACGCTAACAGCCCTGCTTTTATTGAGAGTAACATCTCGGTCATCAGGATCTGTCACCACAAGCAAAGTTCGCCCAGTGCACCGAGCCACCTATACTGAGACAATTCCCTGGCACTGCAGGCCCGAGCATGTGGCGGTGATGATGGCCCTGGGCAACACGGCCTCCAACTGCATCTGGGAAGGAAGCGCGGCCCGCAGTGGTTACAGCAAACCGGGTCCTCACTCGAGCCGCGAGGAGAAGGAGCGCTGGATCCGAGCCAAGTACGAGCAGCGTGAGTTCCTGGTGCCCCTGCCCTCGGGCCCTACGGCGCAGCAGCTGCGCGATGCTGTTTGCCGTGGTGACGTCCGGCAAGTGGCACTGTTGCTAGCACATGCGGCACCCCACCAGCACGAGCTGGTCAACGCACCCACCAGTGCCAGGGACTCGCGCACACCGCTGCATCTCGCCGCCACGCAGGGCAAGCTAGCCGTGGTACAACTGCTGCTCTGGGTGAGTGCGGTTGCCTCAAAGCACCGAGATTTTTTTTTTTTACACCATTGTCACTCGTGCGTTTCGGATCGCGATCGGTAATGATCTTGATGGATGTTTGAAGCGTGGTCGACATCGACCTACAGTTACAGTTACCTGCTTAATTCCGGTTGACAAGTTGGTGCTGCTTGCATATGAACATTTTTAATTTGTAATGTATAAAAATACAAGCTTGGTTAAACCTTTGTTCTCCTCTTTGTGATCACAGCTTCCCTGGATGAGTAGCAGTTGTATCATCCATTGCGCACGCAGACAGGACGCCAGGCGACTAGCACACGTGGGAACTGGCAAGCACGGCCAAGTTTGTTTACCATTGGCAAAATACGAACATAGTGTCGAGAGCTTGAGCATAGGTTTGCAGTTCAAGTTACATAAATTTAAGTACAAATTTAGTTACTCTAGAATTGTGTTTTGTTGGTATGTTTGATTACTCTCAGTGAGTGGCAACAGTGAGCATGATTGTGGGCAATTGAGTTTACCGTGTAGCAAGGAGGGATTGACAAGGGGTATTACTCAAACATCGTGTGCACGATAAGTTATTTCCATTTCATTTTTAGATTCCCTGGAATGACAGCATGCTTGCTCTTTGTTATGGGCTGGGCAGTACAGGGGAGAGCCTTTTGTTGAAGGTCACATGTTGCTTGCATAGAGTGCCCTTTCGAAGTGGCCTTCCGAACCACTGTCCAAACGTGCCCTAATTTTTCTTACTGCCATCTGCCGATGAAGTCTATTCGTGCTTGGTGTTGGGTGATTGTATGCCTAATTGCGCGTTACACCACCCATACTGTATTGCCTTTTAAAAGGGTTTGCCTTGATTCACCGAAAGGATGTGCACCACCTCCTGTACCGGAGGCGCATATTAATAAGGTTTCACAAGAAAGCATAATGTTCGTTTCAACTGCTTTGCAATTCTGCTGACTTTCATTGTATTCAGTGCCATAATAACACATGCGCCGTGAGAGTCGCAATGCCTCTCTAAAATAAACATTCATTACAATCAGGCTTGACTGGACCCAAAGTTGACTAAGTGCGATGCTGAGCTGGTTGAGCTGAGCTGGTGGGGGCTTTTGCCAAGGGCTACTGTTTACGTTCAGCCCTTCCTCTTATTGTGCTTAATGCATTCAAGAAAAGTGGATCCTGACAGCTTTACTGTACAAATTTCAGAATAACGCCAGTGCCAAGGCTGTAGACTCTGAAGGTCGCACTCCACTGGCATATGCCAAGAACTCCAACTTCACTGAAATATATGAGTTGCTGCTGCACAGCGCTGGACCAGACCCAAACCAGTTGTCCACCACCTTGTCTCGGCGAAGGGGAAGCCTGTCCAAGCGGTCGGACGTCTTCGACAAGCTCCCAGCCAGCATCATATAGAGAAAGCCCAAAGACTGACCAGTTCCTCGTTCATCACTCATCGTTTTTTCAGTTGCCGTCGTGCAGCTTCCATTGTCGCATATCAGCCATTGCCCTCCTCTGTTCGACCCATTGTTACTGTTACCCTTATTTCCCACTGAGTGGTTGTGTGTTCAGCCTGGTTTGCTGTGTGATCCTGTCCTGTGCACGCTTTGACAGATGTCATATTCATCCTTCCTCTTTGCCCTTCACAATTTTCAAGGCCCACTGACAGGCGCT